>NC_052326.1:30758496-33378496 GCF_016432855.1 Salvelinus namaycush | reverse complement strand
TCATGTATCTCAATCCATCAATAAACTCACTCTCTCTGTCACCCCTTTCTCTGCTGTTTATATTGCACTGCTTCTTGGCTGCAGCTAAATGTGTGTGTTCGTCAGCAGTATTTCTCTGTGTGTGTGTGTGCGTGTAGGTGTGTAAGTTGCACAGTGTTGGGCTGCTGTAGAATGAATGAACTCCTTCATCACTCAGGATGTGTGTTTAACTTTATAACCGAAAACTGACAACTGTTCCCCTGCTACTCTCTCTCTCTCTCTCTCTCTCTCTCTCTCTCTCTCTCTCTCTCTCTCTCTCTCTCTCTCTCTCTCTCTCTCTCTCTCTCTCTCTCTCTCTCTCTCTCTCTCTCTCTCTCTCTCTCTCTCTCTCTCTCTCTCTCTCTCTCTCTCTCTCTCTCTTTCTTCATCTCTCTCTCTCTCTCTCTCTCTTCATCTCCCTCTCTCTCTCTCTCTCTCTCTCTTCATCTCCCTCTCCCTCTCTCCCTCTCTCTCTCTCTCTCTCTCTCTCTCTCTCTCTCTCTCTCTCTCTCTCTCTCTCTCTCTCTCTCTCTTTCTATTCATCTCTATCCCTGCCTCCAGGGGGAACACACCTTGGACAGGGCAACAAAAGTGTAGCTGTGCGTCTCTGTGCCTCAATGCTGCCTTTATGAGGCAGGGCTGGGCCGGGTCAGACTGGGCTGTCTGGCCCTGCTGAGAGACGCACACATATACACATACACACACACACCACCCTGCTCTAGTGTCAGGATACCTGTGTGTGTGTGTGTGTGTGTGTGTGTGTGTGTGTGTGTGTGTGTGTGTGTGTGTGTGTGTGTGTGTGTGTGTGTGTGTGTGTGTGTGTGTGTGTGTGTGTGTGTGTGTGTGTGTGTGTGTGTGTGTGTGTGTGTGTGTGAGAGCTCTCTCTCTCTCTCTCTCTCTCTCTCTCTCTCTCTCTATTCGCTATGGGATTGGTGTCCCTAAACCGGGATGGTTGTTGCTAATGTGCGCTCATGTGACTAGAATGACGTTGTATACAACAGCCAACTTTCCGGGACATAGACATGTCTTATATGGGCAGAAAGCTTAAATTGTTGTTAATCTAACTGCAGTGTCCAATTAACAGTAGCTATTACATTGAAACAATACCATGCTATTGTTTGAGGAGAGTGCACAAAACTTTTATCACGGCAACTGGTTTGATACCATCATCTCTGAAAGTAAATAATGTACTTACATTCAGTAATCTTGCTCTGATTTGTCACCCTGAATGTCCCAGAGATAAAATGTAGCATAGTTCTGTTTGATAAAATGCATTTTAATGTTCAAATGTAGGAACTGGGGTCTACAGTTTGACCCCACTACTGTCTCTGGCTCCACACCCACCGCACCTGGCCATCTAGATGTGTGAAAGTTACTGTATAAGCTAATGATCCATCATGTATGACATTCCTGGGTGTGTGTAAACGTATTTTTTTTATCACCATAGCATTTTTGTATTTTCTCTATAGTTATGTACTTGAAAATGTATCAATTGACCAATTCGGCACATTTGAGAAAACTCCTAGCAGACTTGATACAAAATGTTGTGCAGTAATGTAATCCTTCACTTGATCAGTCTGAAACTTTGCACACACACCCTGCCATCTGGTGGCCAAAATCTAAATTAAACCTATATTCCTATCTGGAAGTATGGCTTTTTTATTGCATTTCAAAGATGATGGAACAAAAAAATAAAAAAGAGGAGTTTTTTGTTTTTGTATTATCTTTTACCAGATCTAATGTGTTATATTCTCCCACATTAATTTCAAATTTCCATGAACTTCAAAGTTTTTCCTTTCAAATGGAATCAAGGAAATGCATATCCTTGCTTCAGGTCCTGAGCTACAGGCAGTTAGATTTGGGTGTGTCATTTTAGGCAAGAATTGAAAAAAAGGGTACTCTCTCTCTCTCTCTCTCTCTCTCTTTCTCTCTATTCAATTCAATTCAATTCAAGGGGCTTTATTGGCATGGGAAACATATGTTAACATTGCCAAAGCAAGTAGAAGTAGAAGTCTCTCTCTCTCTTTTTGTCTCACCAAATCTCTCGGACTCGCTGCCACTGGTACAGTGTGTTCAATGTATGTGTGTGTGAGGCTGTGTGTATCTGTGTGAGGGAGTTCAAGTGTATTTGTGTGTGGGGGTGTGCTTGTTTGTATTTGTTTGGGTTTGTTCTTGTTTCCAACACTAAGAGTTGAACACAAAGGCTAACAGTGGTTAGTGAAAGTGTGTGTGTATTTAGAATGTATGTGTGTGCACGCGCATGAGTGCATATACTGATGCAAGAGTGTTTGCATATCTGTGGACGGGGGTGTTTCTATTCGTGTGTGTATGTGTTTATTTGTGTGTGTGTGTGTGCATGTCTGTTGTCCTCAGCATGCCTCTCAGAGCTTCACATGACATCAATCTGAGAGCAGCGGGATAGTGATCTCATTACCAACAGCCTGCTGCTGATTAAAACCTGCCATCTACACTCCCTCCCTCCCTCCCTCCCTCCCTCCCTCCCTCCCTCCCTCCCTCCCTCCCTCCCTCCCTCCCTCCCTCTTTCCAGCCTGGGGCTCACACCCTTCTGCGGTTTCTCCACTGCTCACGTCCAAATGGGGCCCCATTTTAAGTTCTCCAAAAAGTCACATGCGCTCCCTCTCTTTCTACCTTCTTCTGTCTTATTTCCAGTTCTCTGTCAGCTTTGGCCTTATTTCCAGTTCTCTCTCAGCTTCTGCCTTATTTCCAGTTCTCTCTCAGCTTCTGCCTTATTTCCAGTTCTCTCTCAGCTTCTGCCTTATTTCCAGTTCTCTCTCAGCTTTGGCCTTATTTCCAGTTCTCTCTCAGCTTCTGCCTTATTTCCAGTTCTCTCTCAGCTTATGTCTTATTTCCAGTTCTTTCTCAGCTTCTGCCTTATTTCCAGTTCTCTCTCAGCTTCTTCCTTATTTCCAGTTCTCTCTCAGCTTCTGTCTTATTTCCAGTTCTTTCTCAGCTTCTGCCTTATTTCCAGTTCTCTCTCAGCTTCTGTCTTATTTCCAGTTCTTTCTCAGCTTCAGCCTTATTTCCAGTTCTCTCTTCGGCCTTCTTCTTTTTGTTTCTCTGCTGTCTTCCTTTACCTGGAACAAACACAGCTGTAATGCCTTTCACATTTCCTTTACATTATCCAGGCCCTCCCCCTATTCTTCTCATGTTCCATCCTGACCCAATCCCCCTTTTGTTCCTCTCTTTCTCTCACAGCCTGTAGCAGATGTACATAATGCACTTAGGTTCATTTATTTATTGTTTGTTTGTTTCTTTGGCAACAGCTAATCTCGCTGGAGTCCACACGAAGTGCAAAATACAATACAACACAATCACACAATTAGACAGAAACCAACCTGATCAAGGAAACGGAAATTTGGTGAATAGTTGTGGATAGCGAACAGAGGGTGATGGTAAGGTGTGTGTGTGTCAGTGAATTGTGCAAAGAACAGGGGGGAGTAGATGTATGGGTTGAGTGTGTGTGGGTGTGTGTATGCAGTCAACAGAATTAGGTATTAAAGGCAGATAACAGCTAAATCTCTATTTCCTATCCCCTTTCCGCATGTACACACACACAGACAGACAGACACTCAACCCATAAATCTACTCCCCCTGCTCTTCGCACACTTCACTGACACTGAAACACAAACACTACTAACTTTTAACCTCCCTGATGCTACTGCCCCACAGACAGTAATATGCTCACACACACACACACACACTCGCTCGCTCGCTCGCTCGCTCGCTCGCTCGCTCGCACGCACGCACGCACGCACGCACGCACGCACGCACGCACGCACGCACGCACGCACGCACGCACGCACGCACGCACGCACGCACACACACACACACACACACACACACACACACACACACACACACACACACACACACACACACACACACCTATTGTATGGTGAGACACTCTCTTACATATATATTGAAGGTAAGGTCCATCGGCCCTATGATACAGTCTTCATTTGATATGCTGATCAGTTACCAGCAGTCTGCTAGAGTTAGTTTCAGTCTTTATTTGATATACTGGAAACCCAGCAAGCACATTTGCTTCCTTAGAAGTTGTGGGAACATACGTTTTTGGTTCTGGGAACGAAGCCATACGTTTCTTGAACGGTAAAATGGAATGTTATTTAAACGGAATGAAACATTTAACCTGTTCTGGCAAAGTACATTTTTAGGTTGCAGGAAGGTTATGAGAACGTTTTACTATGGTTCTCTGAAAGTTTTCCTGGGAGCTTTCATTAACGTCCTGAGAACAGAAATTATTGGTAATTTGAAGGTAGCTTAATAATGTTCTGAGAACATGTTTCAGTAAGAGTTTTAATAACACTGCTAGCTTAGGTTAACTGTTTTGCACAGATAGGACACATGGAAATTAATTTGCTTAAGCATTAGTCATGCAAACACATTTCTTTTTTATTGTGGCACGGTGTCAGTCAGATTCAAACCTATGAGCTTCTGTTCTTTATCCATTGGAATGGAATTAGTCGGCTGCGCCACCAGGATGGAGCTAGAATGCCATGTTCTTTTAACTCATACAAAGCTGTTCATTCTAGGTCTGGATTCAATCAGGTCAAGCTTTACCGGCGTTAGTCGACACCTGCATAGCTGATGTTTTGTCGGTGTCGGACGTGGAAATGCGCTGGAGCTGTCAAATCGGTTAGCAGCTTCTCTTGATCATTGTGATAAAGCCATACCGTCCCACTCGCATTAGACGTTCTGAACGAGAAAGTGTAGGCTATATAGAAATAATGATACTCAAATTGAAAATCATAACCTATTTATTTGAATTTATTAGATTTTTCTCTGAACAATTTGACAACATTACTTTAAATAGAACCATAAGGAAACCTGTAGGAAACGTTATGCTGAAGTACTGAAATTCCCACCTTATATACATTATGTGCTAGCTGGGTATCCTGCACCATTCCCAGAATGTTTTGGGAAGGTTGTATGCAAAATAACTATAGGACAACCACGCTCTCACCAAGCGCAAAACAACATATGGTTCTCAGAACGTTATGTGCTAGCTGGGCTGTTAACAGCAGTATTAAAGAGTCTGATATAATTAGTTTCAGTCTTTATTTGATATGCTGGTCAGTTACCAGACATATGTAACAGTCTGCTAGAGTTAGTTTCAGTCTTGATTTGATATGCTGGCCAGTTACCAGCTGTCTGTAACAGTCTGCTAAAAGTTAGTGTCACTCTTAATTTGCTATGCAGGGCTGTTTTCCCAAAAGCATCTAAGCTAAGTTAATTGTTAGAACTTTTGTAGGAGCATCATTAAATCTCCAATTTGTTTCCCAAAACCACTGTTATTAACGTTACACTTGAAAATGCTCTAATGCCTGCCTCAGACCACTTGTAGAACAGCTACAGTGCCTTGCAAAAGTATTCATACCCTTTGGATTTCTGCACATTTTATTGTGTTACAAAGTGCGATAAAAATGTATTTGTTTTTCATGGTCAACAATCTACTCAAAATAATTTTTAAAAATGTGATAACTAAAATACAGTCATTGCATAAGTTTTCAGCCCCTTTGTTCAGGCAAGCCTAAATTAGTTCAGGAGTAAAATGTGGCTTAACAAATCACAGAATAAGTTAGATGGACTCACTCTGTGTGAAATAATAAGGGTTGAGATGATTGTTTTATGATTAACCCTTCCTCTGTCTGCCATACATACAACATCTGTAAGGTCCCTCAGTCAAGTATTGAATTTCAAGCACAGATTCAACTACAAAGACCAGGTAACGTTTAGAAAGCCTCATAAAGAAGTTCTTTATATATTCAGGGAAAACCCATTGAGATCATGGTTTCATTCCCAAGGCTGCCCTAATCACATTAATACAACAACCAATACTATGTAAAACAAAACAGCAATCAATACAAAACACAAAATGTATGGAAAACAGTTGAGACCTCACCTCTTGAGGTTCCTCGGGTCTCCACCGAATTAGATAAATCCGCTTTTAGTTTTAATGAGCCTCACTGCTGGAAGAATGTGCAGACCTCAATTAACTCCCTAGGTCTCCAAAGTGTTCCAGCAGTGAGGTGCATTAAAACTAAAAGTGGATTTACCTAATTCGGTGGAGAAACGAGGAACCTCAAGAGTTAACCAACCCTGTGAACAGGTTTGGTAACTCGTGTTTTTATACTTCAACAATGAAGTTAGGTAAGTCGGAAGCTTGTGTAGTAGAGCTTTGTGACCCAAAAGGGAATAGTGAAGTCATCTATGGGACTTTAATGAGGAACAGCCAAGCTTTTGATACAGGATACAGTGGTGAGTATTAAAACTGTCACCTGTGATAAAATGAAAGGTGCTCTATGGTAGACAGCATCCAAAGGTTTAAGCATAGTGGCTGCTGTATTCTGGTAAATTGTGTCACCATAGTCAATAACTGGCAGGAAAGTTGACTGAACAATCTGCTTCCTGCTGTTTAGGGAGAGGCAAGATCAATATAAAAAAGATGCCCACTTTAAATCTTAGCTTTTTAACTAACTCATCAGTATGTTTTTTAAACATTAAATCCTTGTCAATCCAAAAGCCCAGATATTTATAGGCGGGAATCCGATTGATGGGAGAACTATTCAATTAATAAATATGTAGTCCATCTGATTTTTTTTTGTGAGAAATAGAGAACAACATATACAGTTGAAGTCGGAAGTTTACATACACCTTAGCCAAATACATTTAAACTCAGTTTTTCACAATTCCTGACATTTAATCCTTTTAAAAATTCCCTGTCTTAGGTCAGTTAAGAATGTGAAATGTCAGAATAATAGTAGAGAGAATGATTTATTTCAGCTTTTATTTCTTTCATCACATTCCCAGTGGGTCAGAAGTTTACATACACTCAATTAGTATTTGGTAGCATTGTCTTTAAATTGTTTAACTTGGGGCAAACGTTTTGGGTAGCCTTCCACAAGCTTCCCACAATAAGTTGGGTGAATTTTGGCCCATTCCTCCTGACAGAGCTGGTGGAACTGAGTCAGGTTTGCAGGCCTCCTTGCTCGCACACGCTTTCTCAGTTCTGCCCACAAATGTTCTATAGGATTGAGGTCAGGGCTTTGTGATGGCCACTCCAATACCATGACTATGTTGTCCTTAAGCCATTTTGCCACAACTTTGGAAGTTTGCTTGTGATCATTGTCCATTTGGAAGACCCATTTGCGACCAAGCTTTAACTTCCTGACTGATGTCTTGAGATGTTGCTTCAATATATCCACATAATTTTCCTACCTCATGATGCCATCTATTTTGTGAAGTGTACCAGTCCCTCCTGCAGCAAAGCACCCCCACAACATCATGGTGCTACCCCAGTGCTTCATGGTTGGGTTGGTGTTCTTCGGCTTGCAAGCCTCCCCCTTTTTCCTCCAAGCATAGTGATGGTCATTATGGCCAAACAGTTCTATTTTTGTTTCATCAGACCAGAGGACATTTCTCCAAAAAGTACGATCTTTGTCCCCATGTGCAGTTGCAAACCGTAGTCTGGCTTTTTATGGCGGTTTTGGAGCAGTGGCTTCTTCCTTGCTGAACGGCCTTTCACTTGTGGAGGTCTACATTTTTTTTCTGAGGTCATGGCTGTTTTCTTTTGATTTTCCCATGATGTCAAGCAAAGAGGCACTGAGTTTGAAGGTAGGCCTTGAAATACATCCACAGGTACACCTCCAATTGACTCAAATGATGTCAATTAGCCTATCAGAAGCTTCTAAAGCCATGACATAATTTTCTGGAATTTTCCAAGCTGTTTGAAGGCACAGTCAACTTAGTGTATGTAAACTTCTGACCCACTGGATTTGTGATACAGTGAATTACAAGTGAAATAATCTGTCTGTAAACAATTGTTGGAAAAATGTATTGTGTCATGCACAAAGTAGATGTCCTAACCGACTTGCCAAAACTATAGTTTGTTAACAAGAAATTTGTGGAGTGGTTCAACGTAAGTGTATGTAAACTTCTGACTTCAACTGTAAGTTTTAAACCAACTAGGGCATTTTGTAAGGCAATAAAGTCAGATTGCAGCTCTAACAACGCCTACTCTACAGTTGAGGCAATGGCATGCGTACCAGTATCATCTGCATATAGATGCATATTACAGGTTTGAACGGAAAGACCAATATTATTTATATAAATAGTAAAGAGAACAGGTCCCAATAATGACCCCTGTGGTACAACTTTCATAATATCCAGAAACCTAGACTTAACACAATCCGAAATCACACATGGTGTCCTGTCTGACAGAGAATTCTCAAACCACTTGCAAGAAGCCTGATCCAGGCCTATTTCAGTCAAACTTTGAGTGAGAGTGTGCAGGTCAACAGTGTCAAAGGCCTTGGAAAAGTCTAGAAATAGGCAGCACAATGATTTTTATGATCTAAACAATATAACACAGCTGAAACAGTGCCGTGTCCAGGTCTGAAACCGGATTGGTGCACATTAAGAATAGAGTGAGAAGTTATAAAAGTTCTGAGCTGACAATTGGCCAGGGATTCTAAAACTTTGGAAAGGCAAGATTATTTGGAGATTGGAGGGTAGTTATCTACTGTAAGTCAGAAGGATCTCCTCCTTTATGTAGTGGGAGGACATGTGCCTCTTTCCAGATCTTAGGGATAACACCGGAAAAAATGGTCAAATTAAAGATATAGGTCAATGGTTCTGCAATAAGTGGGGCAGAGAGCTGCAGTAAGAAGGGATTAAGTGACAGCCCCTATGGATTTTTTTACACCAATCTTTAGCAAAGCACTTAGTACATCATATACATCAAATGGTTGAAGTGAAAATAAAGCATGTGAGTCTATTAGTGCATCATTCTCTACAATCTGCTCTGAGGTGACTAAGGACTCCCTCTAGTAGAATGAGATTCATTTTCAGAGTCTATCCTTTCAAACAGGTGGCCAGCTGAAGGAAAATGGTAATTAAAAGCACCACAAATGTTGTCAAGTATGGATGGGACCAGAGGCTGTAGGAACCTGCTTGGGTAATGAGGAGGTGGAGTTTTGTTTCAATGATTTGACCACTTTCCAGAAGTTAGCTGGATTACCACCACTCTCCGATACACAATTCAAGAAATATGTTGATTTTGCTTTTCTAACCAGAGATAGACATCTATTTCTCAAATGTCTGACGGACTGCCAATCAGACGTAGATTTAGTTAGTCTAGCCTTAGCCCAAGCTAACTTTCTTTCCTAGATGGGTAGCAATAACAAATGAGACATTCAATATCTCTTTAAGAATGGTCAAGTTAATAATTATGCTGTGGATTATGTATTAAACCACCCAGACACATCAAATATGCAGTCGTCCATCTGAACTGTGCTGCAGGACAGGAATGAAACTGCTCAGGGATGTTACCATGAGGCCAGTTACAGAGTTCAATGGTTGTCATGGAAGAAAACTGACTCAACAACATTGTAGTGGCTCCACAATAATGACTTACATGACATAATGAAAAGAAGAATAAAAATATACAGAATACAAATATTCCAAAAACATGCATCTTGTATGCAACAAGGCACTAAAGTAAAACTCCAACAAAAAAGAAACATGCAAAAGGAATGCACTTTTTGGCCTAAATGTAAAGCCTTATGTTTGTAGCAAATCCAACACAACACATCACTAGGTAACTGGCACCTTATTTCCAAGCATGGTGGTGGCTGCATCATGGTATGGGTATGCTTGACATTGGCAAATACTGGGGAGATTTCAGGGAAAAAGAAACGGGATGCAGCTAAGCACAGTGAAACTCCTAGTGGAAAACCTGTATCAGTCTGCTTTACACCAGACACTGTGAGAGGAATTCACCTTTCAGCAGGACAATAACCTACAACACAAGGCCAAATCTACACTGGTTGCTTACCAAGAAGACAGTGAATATTCCTGAGTGGCCAAGTCACAGTTTTGACTTAGATCTGCTTAATAATCTATGGCAGGACTTAAAAATTGCTGTTTAGCCATGATCCCTAACATCTTGACAGAGCTTGAAGAATTATAAAAAGAATAATGGGCTAATATTGCACAATCCAGGTGTGTAAAGCTTTTAGAGACCCAAGAAGACGCACAGCTGTAATTGCTGCCAAAGGTGTTTCTAACATGCATTGACTCAGGGAGCTAAATACTTATGCAACAATTATATTTTAATTATTTAATTTCGATTAATCATTAAAAAAGTTACAAATGTTCTTCCACATTGAGTATTTTGTGCAGGTTGTTGACAAAACATTATAATTAAATCCATTTTAATCCCACTTTGTAAATAAATAAAATGTGAAGAAATCCAAGGGGTATGAATAATTTTGCAAGGTGCGTCGTTAGATGCTTTTTGCCCTCCTGCATCACTTTATACACATACAGTGGGGCAAAAAAGTATTTAGTCAGCCACCAATTGTGCAAGTTCTCCCACTTAAAAAGATGAGAGAGGCCTGTAATTTTCATCATATGTACACTTCAACTATGACAGACAAAATGAGAAAAAAAATCCAGAAAATCACATTGTAGGATTTTTAATGAATTTATTTGCAAATTATGGTGGAAAATAAGTATTTGGTCACCTACAAACAAGCAAGATTTCTGGCTCTCACAGACCTGTAACTTCTTCTTTAAGAGGCTCCTCTGTCCTCCACTCGTTACCTGTATTAATGGCACCTGTTTGAACTTGTTATCAGTATAAAAGACACCTGTCCACAACCTCAAACAGTCACACTCCAAACTCCACTATGGCCAAGACCAAAGAGCTGTCAAAGGACACCAGAAACAAAATTGTAGACCTGCACCAGGCTGGGAAGACTGAATCTGCAATAGGTAAGCAGCTTGGTTTGAAGAAATCAACTGTGGGAGTAATTATTAGGAAATGGAAGACATACAAGACCACTGATAATCTCCCTCGATCTGGGGCTCCACGCAAGATCTCACCCCGTGGGGTCAAAATGATCACAAGAACGGTGAGCAAAAATCCCAGAACCACACGAGGGGACCCAGTGAATGACCTGCAGAGAGCTGGGACCAAAGTAACAAAGCCTACCATCAGTAACACACTACGCCGCCAGGGACTCAAATCCTGCAGTGCCAGACGTGTCCCCCTGCTTAAGCCAGTACATGTCCAGGCCCGTCTGAAGTTTGCTAGGAGCATTTGGATGATCCAGAAGAAGATTGGGAGAATGTCATATGGTCAGATGAAACCAAAATAGTTGAGTTGCATCCAAAGAACACCATACCTACTGTGAAGCATGGGGGTGGAAACATCATGCTTTGGGGCTGTTTTTCTGCAAAGGGACCAGGACGACTGATCCGTGTAAAGGACAGAATGAATGGGGCCATGTATCGTGAGATTTTGAGTGAAAACCTCCTTCCATCAGCAAGGGCATTGAAGATGAAACGTGGCTGGGTCTTTCAGCATGACAATGATCCCAAACTCACCGCCCCGGGCAACGAAGGAGTGGCTTCGTAAGAAGCATTTCAAGGTCCTGGAGTGGCCTAGCCAGTCTCCAGATCTCAACCCCATAGAAAATCTTTGGAGGGAGTTGAAAGTCCGTGTTGCCCAGCAACAGCCCCAAAACATCACTGCTCTAGAGGATATCTGCATGGAGGAATGGGCCAAAATACCAGCAACAGTGTGTGAAAACCTTGTGAAGACTTACAGAAAACGTTTGACCTCTGTCATTGCCAACAAAGGGTATATAACAAAGTATTGAGATAAACTTTTGTTATTGACCAAATACTTATTTTCCACCATAATTTGCAAATAAATTCATAAAAAATCCTACAATGTGATTTTCTGGATTTTTTTCTCTCATTTTGTCTGTCATAGTTGAAGTGTACCTATGATGAAAATTACAGGCCTCTCTCATCTTTTTAAGTGGGAGAACTTGCACAATTGGTGGCTGACTAAATACTTTTTTGCCCCACTGTATGTACAAGATCTCCTCTAAACATAGAATCGCGTGGTTTATCCGTCTCTCTGTGACCATCGATAACTTCTGAACAAGGTTGACAAAATATGAAGTTGCCAATGTTTTTGCAATTGATACAAACAAGTGACATGTAAAATATGCTTCAAATGAAAACCGAGATGACGATTAAAATATAAACAGTAGGCTATATGTAACGGCTTTCGTTGGTGGAAGGAGAGGAGGACCAAAATGCAGCGTGGTACGTATCCATAATAATGTTTAATCGAGAATGAATACAAAATACAAAAAGAACAAGAGAATAAATGAAAACCGACACAGTCCCGTATGGTGCAAACACTGAAACGGAAAATAACTACCCACAACCCATAGTGGGAAAACGATCGACACCTGCCTCTGATTGAGAACCATACTAGGCCAAACACATAGAAATATAACGTATAGAACAAAACATAGAAAAACAACATAGAATGCCCACCCCAACTCACGCCCTGACCAAACTAAAATAAAGACATAAAAAAGGAACTAAGGTCAGAATGTGACAGTACCCCCCCCCCCCCCCCCAAAGGTGCGGACTCTGGCCGCAAAACCTGAACATATAGGGGAGGGTCTGGGTGGGCATTTACTGCGGTGGCGGCTCTGGAGCAGGACGTGGACCCCACCATAGTCTCGGCCCACTTATGTGGCACCTTAGAAGCGGCGACCCTCGCCACCGACCCCGGATTGGAGACCCTAGTAGAGGGCACCACTGGACTGAGGGGTGCCTCTGGACTGAGGGGCTGCGGCTCTGGCACCTCCGGACAGGAGGGCAACTCTGGCAGCTCCGGACAGGAGGGCGGCTCTTGCAGCTCCGGACAGGAGGGCGGCTCTGGCAGCTCCGGACAGGAGGGCGTCTCTGGCAGCTCCGGACAGGAGAGCGGCTCTGGCAGCTCCGGACAGGAGGGCGGCTCTGGCAGCTCCGGACAGGAGGGCGGCTCTGGCAGCTCCTGACAGGAGGGCGGTTCTGGCAGCTCCGGACAGGAGGGCGGCTCTGGCAGCTCCTGACTGACAGGCGGCTCTGGCAGCTCCTGACTGACGGGTGGCTCTGGCAGCTCAGGACAGACGGGCGGCTCTGGCAGCTCCTGACTGACGGGCGGCTCTGGCAGCTCCTGACTGAAGGGCGGCTCTGGCAGCTCCTGACTGACGGGCGGCTCTGGCAGCTCCTGACTGACGGGCGGCTCTGGCAGCTCCTGACTGACGGGCGGCTCTGGCAGCTCAGGACAGACGGGCGGCTCTGGCAGCTCAGGACAGACGGGCGGCTCTGGCAGCTCAGGACAGACGGGCGGCTCTGGCAGCTCAGGACAGACGGGCGGCTCTGGCCTGGAGAGAGAACCTGGAGGGAGGAGACGGAGAGACAGCCTGGTGCGTGGGGCTGCCACAGGACCCACCAGGCTGGAGAGACCTACAGGAGGCCTGGTGCTTAGAGGCACCGGATGGACCGGGCTGTGGGGGAGCACTGGAGCTCTGGTTCGCAGCCTTGGCACCACTCCTCCAGGCTTGATGTCCATTTTAGCCCGGACCCTCCAGAGTGCAGGCACAGGTTGAACCGGGCTGTGAGTGAGCACTGGAGATCTGGTGCATACCACTCGCACCTCTCCCATAGGCTCAATGCCCACATTCGCCCGGCACGAGCGGAGCGCAGGCATAGGACGCACTGCACCCTCCCAGCGCCCCGGAGACACAGCATGCAGAGCCGGCGCAGGATACCCTGGGCCGAAACGGCGTACCGGAGACCAGACACCCTGAGCCGGCACAACACGCCCTGGCTGGATGCCCACTTTCGCATGGCACTTGCGGGGGGCTGGCCTATAGCGCTCCGGGCTATGAACGCGTACCGGCTACACCTTGCGCTTAAGCGCATAACACGGTGCCTGACCAGTAACGCGCTGCTTACCATAAGCACGAGGAGTGGGCTCAGGTCTCCAACCTGACTCTGCCACCCTCCCCGTGTGGCCCCCCCCCCAAAAAAAATTGGGGGGCTGCCTCTCGTGCCTGTCGCGCTGCCGTGCTACCTCCTCATATCGCCGCCGCTCAGCTTTCGCTGCCTCCAGTTCTTCCTTGGGGCGGCGATATTCCCCAGCCTGTGCCCAGGGTCCCTTACCGTCTAGTATCTCCTCCCATGTCCATGAGTCCAGAATCCTCTGCTCCTGTTTACCATGCTGCTTGGTCCTTGGTTGGTGGGTAGTTCTGTAACGGCTTTCGTTGGTGGAAGGAGAGGAGGACCAAAATGCAGCGTGGTACGTATCCATAATAATGTTTAATCGAGAATGAATACAAATAACAAAAAGAACAAGAGAATAAATGAAAACCGACACAGTCCCGTATGGTGCAAACACTGAAACGGAAAATAACTACCCACAACCCATAGTGGGAAAATGATCGACACCTGCCTCTGATTGAGAACCATACTAGGCCAAACACATAGAAATATAACGTATAGAACAAAACATAGAAAAACAACATAGAATGCCCACCCCAACTCACGCCCTGACCAAACTAAAATAAAGACATAAAAAAGGAACTAAGGACAGAACGTGAGGCCTATTTCAATCCTATTGAAATACATTTCATGTTCAATCAATTGAGTTCTATTTTGCTACTTGTAGGCTACTGTCTGTAATTTGTCTCAATATATTTCATGATGTGTAGTCTAACATGTGCATAATTATGTGCCAAATCTGTGATTGAGCCATATTTATTGGGTAAGCATAAGAACAAGCCACCTCAAAATTTGCAGCCGTAGGCGGTAATATCTCTCTTGGAGCTGATCCGTCATCAGTATTGTGAAATAATTATTATGTTAAGTTAAGGTAAGATGAATGGAGAAAGCTGATCTGAGAGCAGCACTTCCTTTCTTTTCAATCCTGTCAGTATGGACACATGCTCCAACGATGCACTTCACGACCATTCTCTCTGCGTGGTGTTTGGAAAGATGCATCGTTAAATCACTCTAAATTGTAAGTTCCATTTCTATGGGAAAACCGGGTCCTGGTCAGTTACTAGTCTTCTGTACTGGTCTGCTACAGTTAGTTTAGGTTTTCATTTAACACGCTGGTCAGTTACTAGTCTTCTGTACCGGTCTGCTACAGTTAGTTTAGGTTTTCATTTAATAAGCTGGTCAGTTACTAGTCTTCTGTACCGGTCTGCTACAGTTAGTTTAGGTTTTCATTTAATACGCTGGTCAGTTACTAGTCTTCTGTACCGGTCTGCTACAGTTAGTTTAGGTTTTCATTTAATACGCTGGTCAGTTACTAGTCTTCTGTACCGGTCTGCTACAGTTAGTTTAGGTTTTCATTTAATAATACGCTGGTCAGTTACTAGTCTTCTGTACCGGTCTGCTACAGTTAGTTTAGGTTTTCATTTAACACGCTGGTCAGTTACTAGTCTTCTGTACCGGTCTGCTACAGTTAGTTTAGGTTTTCATTTAATACGCTGGTCAGTTACTAGTCTTCTGTACCGGTCTGCTACAGTTAGTGTAGGTTTTCATTTAATACGCTGGTCAGTTACTAGTCTTCTGTACCGGTCTGCTACAGTTAGTTTAGGTTTTCATTTAATACGCTGGTCAGTTACTAGTCTTCTGTACCGGTCTGCTACAGTTAGTTTAGGTTTTCATTTAATACGCTGGTCAGTTACTAGTCTTCTGTACCGGTCTGCTACAATTAGTTTAGGTTTTCATTTAATACGCTGGTCAGTTACTAGTCTTCTGTACCGGTCTGCTACAGTTAGTTTAGGTTTTCATTTAATACGCTGGTCAGTTACTAGTCTTCTGTACCGGTCTGCTACAGTTAGTTTAGGTTTTCATTTAACACGCTGGTCAGTTACTAGTCTTCTGTACCGGTCTGCTACAGTTAGTTTAGGTTTTCATTTAACACGCTGGTCAGTTACTAGTCTTCTGTACCGGTCTGCTACAGTTAGTTTAGGTTTTCATTTAATACGCTGGTCAGTTACTAGTCTTCTGTACCGGTCTGCTACAGTTAGTTTAGGTTTTCATTTAATACGCTGGTCAGTTACTAGTCTTCTGTACCGGTCTGCTACAGTTAGTTTAGGTTTTCATTTAATACGCTGGTCAGTTACTAGTCTTCTGTACCGGTCTGCTACAGTTAGTTTAGGTTTTCATTTAACACTGTCATGTTTTGTCATTGATTATCATGTCTTGTCCCTGTGCTTCCCTTCTATTCGTTTCCCTCTGCTGGTCTTATTAGGTTCTTTCCCTCTTTCTATCCCTCTCTCTCCCCCTCCCTCTCTCCCTCTCTCGCTCTCTCTCTCTATCGTTCCGTTCCTGCTCCCAGCTGTTCCTCATTCTCCTAACTACCTCATTTACTCTTTCACACCTGTCCCCTATTTTGCCCTCTGATTAGAGTCCCTATTTCTCCCTCTGTTTTCCGCTTCTGTCCTTGTCGGATCCTTGTTTGATGTTTGCTGTTCTGTGTCCTTGTTCCGCCCTGTCGTGTTTTTGCCTTCTTCAGATGCTGCGTGTGAGCAGGTGTCTATGTCAGCTACGGCCTGTGCCTTCCCGAAGCGACCTGCAGTCTGTGGTCGCGTCTCCAGTCGTTCCTCTCTACTGACGAGAGGATTTCAGTTTTCCTGTTTTGTATTTACCTAAGATAATATCCAGGAGTATCGTTTTTTGTTTAAGACTGGAATAAAGACTCTGTTTCTGTTAAGTCGCTTTTGGGTCCTCATTCACCAGCATAACAGAAGGATCCGACCCAGAATGGACCCAGCGACTACGGATTCTCGCAACACTGCCATCGAGATCCAGGGAGCAATGCTCGGCAGACACGAGCAGGAATTGTCTGCTGCTCATCATGCCGTTGAGACCCTGGCCGCTCAGGTCTCCAACCTCTCAGGACAGTTTCAGAGTCTTCGTCTCGTGCCACCTGTTACTTCCTGGTCTTCCGAGTCTCCGGAACCTAGGGTTAATAACCCACCATGTTACTCTGGGCAACCCACTGAGTGCCGCTCCTTTCTCACCCAGTGTGATATTGTGTTCTCTCTCCAGCCCAACACATACTCAAGAGAGAGAGCTCGGATCGCCTACGTCATATCACTCCTTACTGGTCGGGCTCGGGAGTGGGGCACAGCTATCTGGGAGGCAAGGGCTGAGTGTACTAACGATTATCAGAACTTTAAAGAGGAGATGATACGGGTTTTTGATCGTTCAGTTTTTGGGAAGGAGGCTTCCAGGGCCCTGGCTTCCCTATGTCAAGGTGATCGATCCATAACGGATTACTCTATAGAGTTTCGCACTCTTGCTGCCTCCAGTGACTGGAACGAGCCGGCGTTGCTCGCTCGTTTTCTGGAGGGACTCCACGCTGAGGTTAAAGATGAGATTCTCTCCCGGGAGGTTCCTTCCAGCGTGGACTCTTTGATTGCACTCGCCATCCGCATAGAACGACGGGTAGATCTTCGTCACCGAGCTCGTGGAGGAGAGCTCGCGTTAACGGTGTTCCCCCTCTCCGCATCTCAACCATCTCCTCCCACCGGCTCAGAGACTGAGCCCATGCAGCTGGGAGGTATTCGCATCTCGACTAAGGAGAGGGAACGGAGAATCACCAACCGCCTTTGCCTCTATTGCGGTTCTGCTGGACATTTTGTTATTTCATGTCCAGTAAAAGCCAGAGCTCATCAGTAAGCGGAGGGCTACTGGTGAGCGCTACTACTCAGGTCTCTCCATCAAGATCCTGTACTACCTTGTTGGTCCATCTACGCTGGTCTGGTTCGGCTGCTTCCTGCAGTGCCTTGATAGACTCTGGGGCTGAGGGTTGTTTTATGGACGAAGCATGGGCTCGGAAACATGACATTCCTCTCAGACAGTTAGGGAAGCCCACGCCCATGTTCGCCTTAGATGGTAGTCTTCTCCCCAGTATCAGATGTGAGACACTACCTTTAACCCTCACAGTATCTGGTAACCACAGTGAGACCATTTCCTTTTTGATTTTTCGTTCACCTTTTACACCTGTTGTTTTGGGTCATCCCTGGCTAGTATGTCATAATCCTTCTATTAATTGGTCTAGTAATTCTATCCTATCCTGGAACGTTTCTTGTCATGTGAAGTGTTTAATGTCTGCTATCCCTCCTGTTTCTTCTGTTCCCTCTTCTCAGGAGGAACCTGGTGATTTGACAGGAGTGCCGGAGGAATATCATGATCTGCGCACGGTCTTCAGTCGGTCCAGAGCCAACTCCCTTCCTCCTCACCGGTCGTATGATTGTTGTATTGATCTCCTTCCGGGAACCACTCCCCCTCGGGGTAGACTATACTCTCTGTCGGCTCCCGAACGTAAGGCTCTCGAGGATTATCTGTCTGTTTCTCTCGACGCCGGTACCGTGGTGCCTTCTTCCTCTCCCGCCGGAGCGGGGGTTTTTTTTGTTAAGAAGAAGGACGGTACTCTGCGCCCCTGCGTGGATTATCGAGGGCTGAATGACATAACGGTTAAGAATCGTTATCCGCTTCCCCTTATGTCGTCAGCCTTCGAGATTCTGCAGGGAGCCAGGTTCTTTACTAAGTTGGACCTTCGTAACGCTTACCATCTCGTGCGCATCAGAGAGGGGGACGAGTGGAAAACGGCGTTTAACACTCCGTTAGGGCATTTTGAATACCGGGTTCTGCCGTTCGGTCTCGCTAATGCTCCAGCTGTCTTTCAGGCATTAGTTAATGATGTACTGAGAGACATGCTGAACATCTTTGTTTTCGTTTACCTTGACGATATCCTGATTTTTTCACCGTCACTCGAGATTCATGTTCAGCACGTTCGACGTGTACTCCAGCGCCTTTTAGAGAATTGTCTCTACGTGAAGGCTGAGAAGTGCGCCTTTCATGTCTCCTCTGTCACATTTCTCGGTTCTGTTATTTCCGCTGAAGGCATTCAGATGGATCCCGCTAAGGTCCAGGCTGTCAGCGATTGGCCCGTTCCTAAGTCACGTGTCGAGTTGCAGCGCTTTCTCGGTTTCGCTAATTTCTATCGGCGTTTCATTCGTAATTTCGGTCAAGTGGCTGCTCCTCTCACAGCTCTGACTTCTGTCAAGACGTGCTTTAAGTGGTCCGGTTCCGCCCAGGGAGCTTTTGATCTCCTCAAGAAGCGTTTTACATCCGCTCCTATCCTTGTTACTCCTGACGTCACTAAACAATTTATTGTCGAGGTCGACGCTTCAGAGGTGGGCGTGGGAGCCATTCTGTCCCAGCGCTTCCATTCTGACGATAAGGTCCATCCTTGCGCTTATTTTTCTCATCGCCTGTCGCCATCGGAACGCAACTATGATGTGGGTAACCGCGAACTGCTCGCCATCCGCTTAGCCCTAGGCGAATGGCGACAGTGGTTGGAGGGGGCGACCGTCCCTTTTGTCGTTTGGACTGACCATAAGAACCTTGAGTACATCCGTTCTGCCAAACGACTTAATGCACGTCAAGCTCGTTGGGCGTTGTTTTTCGCTCGTTTCGAGTTCGTGATTTCTTATCGCCCGGGAAATAAGAACACCAAGCCTGATGCCTTATCCCGTCTCTTTAGTTCTTCTGTGGCTTCTACCGACCCCGAGGGGATTCTCCCTGAGGGGCGTGTTGTCGGGTTGACTGTCTGGGGAATTGAGAGACAGGTAAAGCAAGCACTCACTCACACTGCGTCGCCGCGCGCTTGTCCTAGTAACCTTCTGTTCGTTCCTGTCTCTACTCGTCTGGCTGTTCTTCAGTGGGCTCACTCTGCCAAGTTAGCTGGCCACCCCGGCGTTCGGGGTACGCTTGCTTCTATTCGCCAGCGGTTTTGGTGGCCTACTCAGGAGCGTGACACGCGCCGTTTCGTGGCTGCTTGTTCGGACTGCGCGCAGACTAAGTCAGGTAACTCTCCTCCTGCCGGTCGTCTCAGACCGCTTCCCATTCCTTCTCGACCATGGTCTCACATCGCCTTAGACTTTATTACCGGTCTGCCTTCGTCTGCGGGGAAGACCGTGATTCTTACGGTTGTCGATAGGTTCTCTAAGGCGGCACATTTCATTCCCCTCGCTAAGCTTCCTTCCGCTAAGGAGACGGCACAAATCATCATTGAGAATGTGTTCAGAATTCATGGCCTCCCGTTAGACGCCGTTTCAGACAGAGGCCCGCAATTCACGTCACAGTTTTGGAGGGAGTTCTGTCGTTTGATTGGTGCTTCCGTCAGTCTCTCTTCCGGGTTTCATCCCCAGTCTAACGGTCAAGCAGAAAGGGCCAATCAGACGATTGGTCGCATATTACGCAGCCTTTCTTTTCGAAACCCTGCGTCTTGGGCAGAACAGCTCCCCTGGGCAGAATACGCTCACAACTCGCTTCCTTCGTCTGCTACCGGGCTATCTCCGTTTCAGAGTAGTCTTGGGTACCAGCCTCCTCTGTTCTCGTCCCAGCTCGCCGAGTCCAGCGTTCCCTCCGCTCAGGCTTTTGTCCAACGTTGTGAGCGCACCTGGAGGAGGGTCAGGTCTGCACTTTGCCGTTACAGGGCGCAGACTGTGAGAGCCGCCAATAAACGTAGGATTAAGAGTCCTAGGTATTGTCGCGGTCAGAGAGTGTGGCTTTCCACTCGTAACCTTCCCCTTACGACAGCTTCTCGCAAGTTGACTCCGCGGTTCATTGGTCCGTTCCGTGTCTCTCAGGTCGTCAATCCTGTCGCTGTGCGACTGCTTCTTCCGCGACATCTTCGTCGCGTCCACCCTGTCTTCCATGTCTCCTGTGTCAAGCCTTTTCTTCGCGCCCCCGTTCGTCTTCCCTCCCCCCCCCCCGTCCTTGTCGAGGGCGCACCTATTTACAAGGTACGGAAGATCATGGACATGCGTTCTCGGGGACGTGGTCACCAGTACTTAGTGGATTGGGAGGGTTACGGTCCTGAGGAGAGGAGTTGGGTTCCATCTCGGGACGTGCTGGACCGTTCGTTGATTGATGATTTCCTCCGTTGCCGCCAGGGTTCCTCCTCGAGTGCGCCAGGAGGCGCTCGGTGAGTGGGGGGGGTACTGTCATGTTTTGTCATTGATTATCATGTCTTGTCCCTGTGCTTCCCTTCTATTCGTTTCCCTCTGCTGGTCTTATTAGGTTCTTTCCCTCTTTCTATCCCTCTCTCTCCCCCTCCCTCTCTCCCTCTCTCGCTCTCTCTCTCTATCGTTCCGTTCCTGCTCCCAGCTGTTCCTCATTCTCCTAACTACCTCATTTACTCTTTCACACCTGTCCCCTATTTTGCCCTCTGATTAGAGTCCCTATTTCTCCCTCTGTTTTCCGCTTCTGTCCTTGTCGGATCCTTGTTTGATGTTTGCTGTTCTGTGTCCTTGTTCCGCCCTGTCGTGTTTTTGCCTTCTTCAGATGCTGCGTGTGAGCAGGTGTCTATGTCAGCTACGGCCTGTGCCTTCCCGAAGCGACCTGCAGTCTGTGGTCGCGTCTCCAGTCGTTCCTCTCTACTGACGAGAGGATTTCAGTTTTCCTGTTTTGTATTTACCTAAGATAATATCCAGGAGTATCGTTTTTTGTTTAAGACTGGAATAAAGACTCTGTTTCTGTTAAGTCGCTTTTGGGTCCTCATTCACCAGCATAACAAACACGCTGGTCAGTTACCAGCTGTCTGGACCAGTCTGCTGGAGTTAGTTTGTCTGTTCAGACTATTTCAGACTGTTTTTCTGATTGCCAGGCAGACAGACAGATAGGCAGGCAGAGAGACAGACAGACAGGCAAGCAGGCAGGCGGACAGACAGACAGGCAGACAGGCAGGCAGGCTTGGGTCCTCTGGGGCAGGGCTAGATGTAATGACTGATTTAATTGTACCTCCATCAAACGCTTCCTTACCAGAAAACCACATTGCTGATTTGCCTAGGAAAATCCTGGAGGAGGAACAGAGCAGGCTTCTACAGAAATGGAGTTAAAAGTATGGAAACCAGTGTAGAATGAATCCATTGTCCTTTACAAATCAGTGTGTTACGCACAGTACGTTTGTGTATGTTTTTGGTGTTGCCAGATGAGTGTTCATGTGTAGTCTCTAGTGTGTGTGTGTGTGTGTGTGTGTGTGTGTGTGCGTGCGTGTGTTTGTGGGATTGAGGCTGAAAGGGGATAGCAGGGTAAGGGGCTGAGGTAAGGGTGAAGGGGGTTTGGGAGGTTAGGGGGTTAGGGAGTAGGGGGGTGTAATTAACCCATGGTTTCAGTTCCTCTGAGTCTGAAAACCTGTGACAGGAACAAGTTAGAGGAGAACACAGTTAGTGGAGAAAACTATTTTCTGTAGAAATAGCTTGGCCATTTACACTGCATGTTAGTGCAAAGGACACATTGCATAAGATTGTTTTTTATTTTGAAAATCTGGAAATTCCTCCTAAAATGAATGAAAAAGACAGAAAAGGGAAAAAATAAGAATCATTCACTCTAAGATGGCAAAGGGACAATGAACGTAAAATGAAATGTTTTCTCCTGTTGGGGTGTCTATTTCATGTTCATTCTGTTGGGTTGTCTATTTCATGTTCATTCTGTTGGGTTGTCTATTTCATGTTCATTCTGTTGGGTTGTCTATTTCATGTTCATTCTGTTGGGTTGTCTATTTCATGTTCATTCTGTTGGGTTGTCTATTTCATGTTCATTCCGTTGGGTTGTCTATTTCATGTTCATTCTGTTGGGTTGTCTATTTCATGTTCATTCTGTTGGGTTGTCTATTTCATGTTCATTCTGTTGGGTTGTCTATTTCATGTTCATTCCGTTGGGTTGTCTATTTCATGTTCATCCTGTTGGGTTGTCTATTTCATGTTCATTCTGTTGGGTTGTCTATTTCATGTTCATTCTATTGGGTTGTCTATTTCATGTTCATTCCGTTGGGTTGTCTATTTCATGTTCATCCTGTTGGGTTGTCTATTTCATGTTCATTCTGTTGGGTTGTCTATTTCATGTTCATTCCGTTGGGTTGTCTATTTCATGTTCATCCTGTTGGGTTGTCTATTTCATGTTCATTCTGTTAATTCCATTTTCCTCTAAGCCATTAATTGACAGTGCTCAACCAGTGGTTCATTCCAAAAGACATATGTTTACATTACTACCACAATCCTTCAAATCTCCAAACTCAGTAGTTTCACTGCTTGTATCAGCTTAGCTTTACAGTATTAGGGTTAAGTTATTAGCGACAAGTGATTAGTGTTTATTATCACATTTAGTTTAGTCACATATCTTATTGGTTTACTGTGTGCGAGTTAAGAGTTTGTCCAACTGATGCTTTTTAAGAAAATAGTGGAGTTATTACAAATTAAAGCTGTTGGTTATTCCTTAGCAAATTGATTTTTAGGACATTTAGGACAAATACTTTTCACTATTTAATTTGTATATTCAAGTAGTCAGAGTTCCTCTGTCCAGTGTCTGTGTTCTTTTGCCCATCTTAATCTTTTATTTTTATTGGCCAGTGGCTTTTATATGGCTTTTTCTTTGCAACTTTGCCTACAAGGCAAAGTCGCCTGGTCACTGTTGATGTTGAGACTGGTGTTTTGCGGGTACTATTTAATGAAGCTGCCAGTTGAGGACTTGTGAGGCATCTGTTTCTCAAACTAGACACTCTAATGTACTTGTCCTCTTGCTCAGTTGAGCACCGGGGCCTCCCATTCCTCTTTTGATTCTGGTTACAGACAGTTTGCGCTGTTCTGTGAAGGGAGTAGTATACAGCGTTGTACGAGATCTTCAGTTTCTTGGCAATTTCTCACATGGAATAGCCTTAATTTCTCAGAACAAGAATAGACTGACGAGTTTCAGAAGAAAGTTATTGGTTTCTAGCCATTTTGAGCCTGTAATCGAACCCACAAATGGTGATACTCCAGATACTCAACTAGTCTAAAAAGGCCAGTTTTATTGCTTCTTTAATCATAACCACAGTTTTCAGCTGTGCTTACATAATTGCAAAAAGGTTTTCTAATGAAGAGTTAGCCTTTTAAAATGATAAACTTGGATTAGCTAACACAACGTGCCATTGGATCACAGGAGTGATGGTTGCTGATAATGGGCCTCTGTACGCCTATGTAGATATTCCATTCAAAATCAGCCATTTCCAGCAACAATAGTCATTTACAACATTAACAATGTCTACACTGCATTTCTGATCAATTTGATGTTATTTTAATGGACAAAAAATGTGCTTTTCTTTCAAAAACAAGGACATTTCTAAGTGACCCCAAACTTTTGAACGGTACTGTATTTGTTATTCTTGTTAAATAATAACATCATTTTTTAAAGTGTTTAATATTGGATTGGTGTTATTGGTGTCACTATGTAAATTACCTGTGCTGTTGAGTCAGAGTGAGTAAATTTCAGTGTGATTGGGAAGATTTAGTCACAATAGTGTGTTCTGTGTTCCATGGCTCAAGCCCCTCTTGGGCTCCCAGATCATTGGCCCCAGTCCCACAGTTCAGGCATGGTAAACATGAAGCAAACCAAGGATTGATATGGATATCCCCAAAGCTGCACAGCCTTCTGCTGCGTGTGTGTTTGTGTATGTCTGCTAGGTAATGACTGTTTCAGAGCATATGTGTGAGGTGTGTGTGTGAGTGCCAGCCAGCCACCATACACACTCTGTACTCAGACAATAGGGCCTCTGCTTTGCCCACAGACTGCTCACTCATATTGTGAATTGTCACTTTTGACGGATGGCTTCGTTAGTCATGCAAATGACTGGAGCTGGTCTGGTGTGTGTGTGTGACTTTGAATTAAAATTGAACTTAGGAACATAGAACACGACAGCATGATGGGACTGAGAAGAAAAATGAACGAATTGGCATTTCTGACACACACATTCACATACATTCACGTGCACGCACACGGGTGCACACACTTGTACAAAGTTGGGTGGACAATTGTTTGTTTTTAAAGGAAGATGCATAAAGGGAGGTATGGGAACAGTCAAGGAAAGGAATTATCCAAGAATAGTTAGGTAACTGACAATCCAAAAGTGTAGGATGGAGAGTGAAGGGAGAAAGTGAGAGACAAAGAAAGCGGGAGAGAGAGGGAGAAGGAAAGAGGGGGGGCTGAGAAGTTGAAACCTAAGCTTTCTGGACCCTATTTTCCATCCCTTCAGGCATTATGTGGCTTGTAAAAAATGTGCTGTATATTTGAAGTGTTGGATCACGTGACAGAGGCAGGGTTTGTGAATCAAAGTGCATAATGATTTCAGTGGGGGAGAGAGAGAGCAAGAAGAGAGAGAGAGAGCAAGGAGAGAGAGAGCAATAACGGAGAGAGAGAGTGTGTGAGTGACTGAGCAAGGGAGTGAGAGAAGGGGAGAGAGCGAGAAAAGGAAAAAGCGAGAGGAAGGCGGAATGCAACAGGCCGTGCTTATTCTTCGCTCTGAGAGGGACTTCTGACTGACGAACTTAACTCCACTACACTTCTCCTCTGTTCATCTCTCCATTCACTCTCTTCCTTCATCCGTCCGTCTGTGCGCCAGACCCACTCCAGATCCGGTGAGTTTGGGTTTCTGATTGAGCGTTACAGACGAAAACATCCCTCTTTTTCCATTTTTTTCTTTCTTTCTGAGTCTTTCTGTGGATTGCGAGAGAAGGAAAGACAAAGAGAACATGTCAGAGCAGGACTGAGACAAGAGAGTGTGTGTGTCTGTGTGTGTGGACGGGGAGACGATTGAAACAGAGTGTTTGTGTGTGTTTGGGGAGGAATGGGACGCTACGAGGGGAGAGTTAGAGTTTCCTGAGGACAGCTTTAATTGAGAACAGAGATTTAAAGAGAGAGAGGAAGGACAACGAGTGAGCGAGAAAGACATAAAAAAGGAGAGGAATGAAAGAAGATCGCCTCTTTCTTGTGCTCTTGTGCTCGACCATTGTTATGTGTGTGAGTGCATGTGCAGTATTATATGCGTGAGTGCCAGTGCATGTGATATGTTCAGGTTTCTGTATGTTCTTTGCGTTCTTGTGTGTGTTGCCGATTGTATGACATCTTCTATCTTTTCCTTTTCAAACATGCTGAAATTCCCAATGTGACATACTGGCATGAACACTGTGTTTCCTATTCGTTGTATGACACGATGTATTCTCACATGACATCGGCCTGCACTAACTTTTATATTATGGGGACATATACTGTTTGTCAGTGTAATGCACCTCCATGTCTTTATAGTATGTGTACTTATATGTCAGTATATTTCCTCCCTATGCCATTATATATGTGCACATACATGTCAGTGTAATTCCATCTCAATTACTTTGTAATATGTGTCTTTACATGTCATTATATTTCCACCCCCATGTTATGGTCACACACAGCACAGAAGCACAGACCTATTATGTGGTAGCTACTGTAGGAGTAGACAAGGCCAGCCACCATACAAACTCTGTACTCAGACATTAGGGCCTCTGCTTTGCCCACTACTGTGTGTGTGTGTGTGTGTGTGTGTGTGTGTGTGTGTGTGTGTGTGTGTGTGTGTGTGTGTGTGTGTGTGTGTGTGTGTGTGTGTGTGTGTGTGTGTGTGTGTGTGTGTGTGTGTGTGTGTGTGTGTGTGTTCAGAGGTGTTATGCACCCTTATTTTAGAGGGGGCATGAAGTACATGAGAAAGGAGAAGGTGGTGGAAGTTTCAAGAGTCATTGTGCCTAATTCTATGTAAAAAAAAATATGTATTTTTCTACATAGGTTAAGTAAGCATACCTCTTTAACTGTTCAATTGTCATTTACACGAGGGTGTCATTCTGACTGATGTAAATCACACATCTCAATATACTGCACTAACATGCCTGGGATATTACATCTACATTACAACACAGTACATGGGATCATAACACACATCATCAATACAGGCACATATCATGACATCATAATTAATACATAAATATCATAACATATCATAAAGTACCAGATTACATTTAAACCAAGCATTTTTCTGCATATCTAAGCATACCTCTTGAGCTGTCTGTATCCTCCTGACTGGTGGTAAATACAAAATGTAAGAAACTAAATATGCTTTTCCGCATCTCTGCTCAAATCTGAGTAAAAGATTCAAAGGAATGCAAGTCTTATTCAGTGCATTAGTAATTGCTTGCTTTTTTAAAGCCTAGCAACCTAAGATAGTTAGACAAGCTAGCTACTCTAACTTCATAGCCTGAAATGGCTTGGTAGCTATGACGAGGTTGGGAGATTGGGAACTGATAGTATCTAGCTGGCAAGCTAAAGCCAACTTCATAAAGTTGCTATTACAGAGAAAGAACAAAACATTTTTGTTTTTTTTATAAATAAAAAAGGAATCAATAGGCTACATAGCTTGATCAAACGAATTTACAAACATAATTCCTGCGAGTCCTGCCCATCACCGGCCGTTAAAATAAAATCAAACACTGTGTGTGTTACTGGACACTCTCTCTCCTCCTCCACTGACGATACTGTCTGCATGCACTAGAGTATCTAGTGTCCTACCTAGCATATCTTTGCTCCTCAGTGCACAAAATACAGCTGACAGATCTTTTTATAGATAATTAAACGTGGACTTATGAGTGAAGTTTAGTAATTCATTCGGCAATCTGACAAATCACAAACAAGAGTGGGGAAGAAAGGGGGAAAAGGGGAAAAGAAAGAGGACAAGTCTGAGGGGGCTCGTGCCCCTGTGCCCCTTATGGGCATGGCACTTCTGTGTATCTGTGTGCACCAGCTTACATGTGTGAACGTGTGTGTACGAGTTTGTGTGCACCTGCGTACACACATTTGTGACTTACTCATACAGTGTGCATGTGCACAATTCTTCGCAAAAGTAACATGTACCCATCAATTGTATTATACATGTACAGTATTAAGTTATGAACGGTATGAACATTGTAACCTTGTAAACTGTTTGTTGCACTGTTTACTTCATTTGTTACAATTAAAACGTTTACTATCATTGTCTGTGGACAACGCTATAGTTAAGCTGTTGTCTTCCTTCTTGCTGTGATGTAATGCTGATCAATAATAGTGTGCTGACCTCGGTGTGCTGATCTATGGCATATTGTTCTATGCTATGCCTATCCTGCCCCTTGCCAATGTAGCGGACTCCCGACAAATCTATTCCAGATTTATTTTCCAAATGTCTGATGGAATATTAGTGAGCACATCCAGTAACTGTCTTGGCATGGAGTGATGAGGATAAGGAGGAGGATTGCTGAATGAATTACTAAACTTCACTCATAAGCCCACGTTTAATTATCTATACAAATATTTGTCCGCTGTATTTTGTGGAGGGAGCACACACACTTCCCTAAGAGATGAACACAACACAACACACCAGTGTGTATATCCCACCAGAGTGAGGGCCAGCTCTAGTAAAAGCAGTGTGTATATCCCACCAGAGTGAGGGCCAGCTCTAGTAAAAGCAGTGTGTATATCCCACCAGAGTGAGGGCCAGCTCTAGTAAAAGCAGTGTGTATATCCCACCAGAGTGAGGGCCAGCTCTAGTAAAAGCAGTGTGTATATCCCACCAGAGTGAGGGCCAGCTCTAGTAAAAGCAGTGTGTATATCCCACCAGAGTGAGGGCCAGCTCTAGTAAAAGCAGTGTGTATATCCCACCAGAGTGAGGGCCAGCTCTAGTAAAAGCAGTGTGTATATCCCACCAGAGTGAGGGCCAGCTCTAGTAAAAGCAGTGTGTATATCCCACCAGAGTGAGGGCCAGCTCTAGTAAAAGCAGTGTGTATATAGTGCAGACACCATGGTCGGAGTGTGTCTAAATTTACTCCATGGAGAGTCCCCTTTTCTTATTCTCTACCTCCACAACTCTCTGTGTCACTTAATCAGACTGGATATCTTTCTCTTATTCTCTACCTCCACAACTCTCTGTGTCACTTACTCAGACTGGATATCTTTCTCTTATTCTCTACCTCCACAACTCTCTGTGTCACTTACTCAGACTGGATATCTTTCTCTTATTCTCTACCTCCACAACTCTCTGTGTCACTTACTCAGACTGGATATCTTTCTCTTATTCTCTACCTCCACAACTCTCTGTGTCACTTACTCAGACTGGATATCTTTCTCTTATTCTCTACCTCCACAACTCTCTGTGTCACTTACTCAGACTGGATATCTTTCTCTTATTCTCTACCTCCACAACTCTCTGTGTCACTTAATCAGACTGGATATCTTTCTCTTATTCTCTACCTCCACAACTCTCTGTGTCACTTACTCAGACTGGATATCTTTCTCTTATTCTCTACCTCCACAACTCTCTGTGTCACTTACTCAGACTGGATATCTTTCTCTTATTCTCTACCTCCACAACTCTCTGTGTCACTTACTCAGACTGGATATCTTTCTCTTATTCTCTACCTCCACAACTCTCTGTGTCACTTACTCAGACTGGATATCTTTCTCTTATTCTCTACCTCCACAACTCTCTGTGTCACTTACTCAGACTGGATATCTTTCTCTTATTCTCTACCTCCACAACTCTCTGTGTCACTTAATCAGACTGGATATCTTTCTCTTATTCTCTACCTCCACAACTCTCTGTGTCACTTAATCAGACTCAATGTCTTTCTCTGTGTGATTGAAGTCAGTGGAGTTTTACTACAGTCATTCCTCACTGTATATGTGATGTGTTAGAGTACTCATGTCTTTGTGTGTTAGTGATCCTGGTATTTATGAGAAGTGCCAATCACGTGTATAATGTTTTGTGTGAATCGCAACATTGAGTGTAAGAGTGCAGTTAGCTGTGTGTGTGTGTGTGTGTGTGTGTGTGTGTGTGTGTGTGTGTGTGTGTGTGTGTGTGTGTGTGTGTGTGTGTGTGTGTGTGTGTGTGTGTGTGTGTGTGTGTGTGTGTGTGTGTGTGTGTGTGTGTGTGTGTGTTGGAAGTGGCTGGAAGTCAAAGATCCAAACACTAATGTTCCTAGACCCAAGATGTCTGGAGAGTGTCAACTAATGGCCCTCAGCAACTATACTCTTAGTCCCACCGACCTCCCAGGTCAGCCACTAACACCCAACAGGTAAGCACAGGTCTAGGATCAGCTTACCCGCTCTAATCCCTAACCTTACCCATCAGGGTGGAAAATGATAAACTGACTCTAGATCAGTGTCTTAGAGATCTTAATTCCATACGCCAATGACTATCATCTCTAGGATCTTCATTTTGTTATATACATTCCCTGATTCACATATGGGGATTAGTTTAGTTGGTTAGATATACTGTAGGTATTTCATTCTTATGTGTAACTGTTCTGGGGGTCTGGAAATGGAAACAGTCGTATAGCCAAATTTCTTTGTACAATTTTATGCTGTTGTAAAAACTTGTTTTGATAGCATTTGTTTATGTATAAATGCGTATACTTTTGTAGTTTAAACTCATTCCCCTCTCCTGTGTATGCGTGCATGTGTGTGTTTGTGTGCGAGTGTATGAAAGCTTGTCTGTCAGCGCTGTGTTTTATAACCAAACTCACCTGACCTGACAGACTGACGTTTCTGGTCTTGTCTGGCCACACGCTTTAGATATATTCCCAGCATACACCCACTTATAAAAATGTACACGCATGAGTCTACGTAATATTTTCTCACACTTTTAACAAATGTTACATTTTTCACACACACACAAACACACGATGCATCTGCAGTGTTTGTGTGCTGGTTATTACTGCCTAACTCCTTTAACTGCATTGCAATCTTTGCGTCTTTGTTCCCTTCACGTTTCAAGAATGACAAGCCCTCAGGCGGAGAATGCTGTGGGTCTTCTCTCTCTATTTCTTTCTTTCTGTTTCACTGTCACCACTCATCTGTCAACACAAAGCATTTTTCATCACCTCTCTCTCTCTCTCTCTCTCTCTCTCTCTCTCTCTCTCTCTCTCTCTCTCTCTCTCTCTCTCTCTCTCTCTCTCTCTCTCTCTCTCTCTCTCTCTCTCTCTCTCTCTCTCTCTCTCTCTCTCTCTCTCTCTCTCTCTCTCTCTCTCTCTCTCTCTCTCTCTCTCTCTCTCTCTCTCTCTCTCTCTCACCTAACTGTCTGTCCATACCATCCCCTTTCAAACTGCCCCCTCCACCCCAAAAAAAACACACACACGTCTGACCCTAAATAATATATTTATTTATTTGTTTGAGTGAACAATAGGTAACAGCAAAAGTTCAGCTTAACTTGCTCTAAAATGAAAATGGCTCTCCTTCTCTTTTCCTCTGGTGTGAACCTCTGTGTTTTTCTTATAAATATCAATGGAAATTTCAATGGAAAAGTAAATGGCTCAGTAGAACAGAATAAACATGTTAGCATAAGTATAATACAGAAAGGCACAATTTATAGTCCAATATTTACACGTGTTTTGGGGAAGAGGGAATTGGGTGGCCAGTGTTACAATTTTGCAGCATTTGGCAATCAGAGTCTGCTAGCAGCAGTTGTGATGTATGTGTAGCATGAATGTATGAGTGTGTGTGTGTGTGTGTGTGTGTGTGTGTGTGTGTGTGTGTGTGTGTGTGTGTGTGTGTGTGTGTGTGTGTGTGTGTGTGTGTGTGTGTGTGTGTGTGTGTGTGTGTGTGTGTGTGTGTGTGTGTGTGTGTGTGTGTGTCGGGATGTGTATATGTCTGTCACTTTGTGGGAACATTGCTAATTACTTCAAAATGTATGTCTCAGAATGTACCATTTGGCTCTTTAACACTGTGTTTGAGTCTGTTGAATGGTGGTCATTGTCATCGGGTCAGGTTGTATCATCTGGTCACCTGGTGTATCAGTGAAGCTGTCTTCTATCTGTGTGTTACTTTAATCACAGCCTCAGGCCTGCCTTCAGGTCAACATCAACTAGTCCTTTAAACACAGCAAGTCACCTCTAGTCCTCCCTCTGTTGTGGACACAACCCTCAAACTCAAGAGGGAGAAGGGAGAGAGAAGAGTGAGAAGAGAGAGAGCGGTAGAGAGAGGGTGAAGAGAGGTGGTAACGCCAAGCCCTAGGGTAGACAGACACAAACCCACTTGTGCAGAGCTAAAAGGTGCCTACCAAATGCCACAATTAGGTATGACCCCTGACCCCTATCCCTAGCCTGGAGTGACATGGGGTGACCTAAGTCGCGACCTGGCAACCCCAGAGTCGGCCAGAGGGGGTGGACTCCACATAACGGCACCATTGTGCATTTGATTTAAACATCTTTATTATCATCATTACCATCATTAGTGCTGCAGTCACTATTATGATTACCATTAGTAGAGTAACAACATTGTTGGTGTATCTGTAGTTACCATTAGGAGAGTAAGAATATTGTTGATGTATCTGTAGTTACCATTATTTATGACATGGTTAGTAAGGGATTGTAAAGGTTGTGACAGTTATTATAAGAGTAACAGTGGTATTACACAATCTACAAATAACTGTTATGTTATTTTGATATGATGTTGGTTAAATCAGTGTTTGCAGTGGAAGGTATAGAAGAGAGTATAGAAACACTTTATAGGCCTAGTTTTTAAACCACATTCCAATGTCCAAAGGCAAAGCAGTTACTGCTGCCTAAACAAAACCCCATGTTTCTTTCTTTACCATCTGTCCGTTTGACAGTGAGAGATGCAGTAAGATGACTGTGGCTAGAGGAGAGAGGAGCTGTGGTGAGCATTCATACAGAATGGTTAAATAGATAGAAACTAAACAACCATGATGAATGATTATGAGGGAAAACTTTCCACAATAAAAAAATAAAAAAACGTTCACATGAAGTAAAACATTTCATTCACACGACAGTATTTGTTAGTACAAAAGTCTAGTTTTCCTCAAAGAAGTTAAGTCGTAAAAAGGGAGTCATTTTTTACTTACCATCTTGGTCGTAAATGGTATCCAAATATCTCAGTAATAAAGGACATTTCTATGCATATTTATGCTATCTTTTACAGCTAATCTCACGACATAATAGCTTTCATAAATTAAAGTTATTGTTCACAAACCTCGACCACAATGTTGGTGTTACGATACCGAGAGTAGCATGTGTTTTAGAGAGCCAGCTATATTTTGATTCCTCATGATTACAAATATATGCATATCATAACTCTCATATTATGGCCTTTTATTTGTCTGGGATAGAGAGAATCCATAATAGAATTGTGTATTGTTCATGGGTAATTTACCCTGTGTGTGTGTGTGTGTGTGTGTGTGTGTGTGTGTGTGTGTGTGTGTGTGTGTGTGTGTGTGTGTGTGTGTGTGTGTGTGTGTGTGTGTGTGTGTGTGTGTGTGCAAGTTTATCTGGCTCTCTGTACGATTGGCCGTGTGTGTGAAACTTCCCAGAGTGTGTATTTTGGAGTGTGTGTTGTGAACGTACCACATCCTGGTTGGTTTGTGTTAAATACTCGCAAGAACACCTTAATTTATGTTCCATATTTCACTAGCCAATTATCCCTGTTGAAGTCATGTTTTTTCACCCATTCGCACTCATAATACATGGTCATTTATATTTCTGGTGGAGTCCAGGTGTCACATACAGTACAAAGAGTGTTAGTAGTTGTAAACGCAGGTCTTTTGGTCCTGTAGTTGGGTGCTATTCATCCAGCTCCAGCTCCAGCCAGACTCTGCTGCTTCAGGCTGTCTGAGTCAAGTGGACCGTTTGACCCTGTGCTAACTCAGCCACAAAAGACAACACTTCTGTTCTGCATAGAGAGAAAACCTACACACACACACACACACACACACACACACACACACACACACACACACACACACACACACACACACACACACACACACACACACACACACACACACACACACAGTTATATATGTTTTTGTCTTTTGCAGTGGCGATTCTAGCTTGTATGACTCACTGGGCTAAACCCCCCTTCAGCTCCCCCTACCTCAGGCTTCCAGTGGGGAGACCTGAGGTCAACCTACCCCCGCCCCCCTCTCCATCTCGTACTTCTGAGTGGGAGACCTTCCCAGGCAGTAGCCTGCCTAGCTCACAAACTAGAATCAGTGCGCCCACTCCAACAAGGTTAAATTGACCCACAGTCCCACATGGTGACATGATATCATTGACGTGACGTGCAAATGAGCGATAGAAAACCGATCGCGCAAATGTCACCATTACGAATATTTTTGTGCGAGCGCCCCCTGCCGCCCTCGGCAAGATGCCACCCTGGGCGGCTGCCCATGTCGCCTATATCTAAACCCACCACTGGTCAACTGTATGACCTGGCAGTTTGGACAAATGAAATTCAAATCAGTTGTAATACCAGTTGGGGAAATGTATTAGATCGTAACGTCTTGTTCTATAGAACATTTATGAACAAAATGTTGAATAGTTGAGCTGCATGACTTTCTCTCTGAATGAAAGTGAATTAAACCTGTTTAACTGTACACATGGAACAGAGGTGAAAACCTGAACCAGTAGGTCTGGCAGGCAGAGAAGTGATTTAATAAGTAATAAAGAGTGTACTTATCAAAGTGAAACTAAAGTCATCTAGCCATGGGGTCACACAGCGCAGTTTGTATTTGTTTGATTAAAGCTCTCTACATCCCACCTCAGTAATGGCCTGGTGTGTTCGTGTGTGTGTGTGTGTGTGTGTGTGTGTGTGTGTGTGTGTGTGTGTGTGTGTGTGTGTGTGTGTGTGTGTGTGTGTGTGTGTGTGTGTGTGTGTGTGTGTGTGTGTGTGCGCTGGCGCGTGTGTGCGTGTTTAAGTCAGTAATTAGAGGCATATTAAACCACCCCTCCATATTACTCAGCATGTTGCATTGGCCACATGAAAGCTGGATACTTAAAAATCACCCAGTGAAGTGTACGCTTCGCCTCAAAAACAAGCTGTTGTGTGGGTTTAGCTCAGTTGGAAAACACTGTTTCCACAGTACAGTAGTACATAGCCCCAGAGAGGCGGATGCAGTTGGAAACACTTCAGGATGCTTTTCTTTCTGGTTCACTTTTAAACTGGCTTTTATTGATTGTTCTATTTGTAAAGAAAATTAGAAGTTGGATTATAAACATATCCAATGGTCAATGGTTATATATACAGTGGCAGGTCTAGGCTATAACAAGCCTATGCTACAGTATATCATTAAAGTAACAATATATTAATGCATTTTATAGTTATAGACCCTTAGTCAAATAATGTTATAAAAAATAACACTTTTCACGAGAAAGCCAGTGAGAAGATGCAAGACGTTTGTGTTTGTTTTGTGTGTGTGTTGAGGTGTGCCCCTCAGTTAAAGGCCTTGGTGGAAAATAGATGAAGGAATGGAAAGCCCCGCAACACACACACACACACACACACACAGGGTAAATTACCCATGAACAATACACAATTCTATTATGGATTCTCTCTATCCCAGACAAATTTAAAGCAGATATGGTGTGTGTGTGTGTGTGTGTGTGTGTGTGTGTGTGTGTGTGTGTGTGTGTGTGTGTGTGTGTGTGTGTGTGTGTGTGTGTGTGTGTGTGTGTGTGTGTGTGTGTGCGTGTGCATGTGTGTGTGTGTGTGTGTGTGGAGGGGGTTAAGTTAAGGTGGGCTGTCTCAGTGATCTCATCCCCCACCATCTCCCCAAGTCCCGACCTGATTCAACCTGCCACTGCCTGAGCCACCCCTCTTCACACACACACACACACACACACACACACACACACACACACACACACACACACACACACACACACACACACACACACACACACACACACACACATACACACACACACACACACACACACACAGACACACACACACCATATCTGCTTTAAATTCCTCACCATTTGGAAAGAGGTGCCCCTCTGGCATGTGTGTGTGTGTGCATGTGTGTGAGTGTGTGTGTTTATGTGTGTGTGTGTGAAGAGGGGTGGCTCAGGCAGTGGCAGGTTGAATCAGGTCGGGACTTGGGGAGATGGTGGGGGATGAGATCACTGAGACAGCCCACCTTAACTTAACCCCCTCCACACACACACACACACACACACGCACACGCACACACACACACACACACACACACACACACACACACACACACACACACACACACACACACACACACACACACACACACACACACACACACACAGGTATCCTGACACTAGAGCAGGGTGGTGTGTGTGTGTATGTGTATATGTGTGCGTCTCTCAGCAGGGCCAGACAGCCCAGTCTGACCCGGCCCAGCCCTGCCTCATAAAGGCAGCATTGAGGCACAGAGACGCACAGCTACACTTTTGTTGCCCTGTCCAAGGTGTGTTCCCCCTGGAGGCAGGGATAGAGATGAATAGAAAGAGAGAGAGAGAGAGAGAGAGAGAGAGAGAGAGAGAGAGAGAGAGAGGGAGAGAGGGAGAGGGAGATGAAGAGAGAGAGAGAGAGAGGGAGATGAAGAGAGAGAGAGAGAGAGAGAGATGAAGAAAGAGAGAGAGAGAGAGAGAGAGAGAGAGAGAGAGAGAGAGAGAGAGAGAGAGAGAGAGAGAGAGAGAGAGAGAGAGAGAGAGAGAGAGAGAGATGAAGAAAGAGAGAGAGAGAGAGATGAAGAAAGAGGGAGAGAGAGAGAGAGAGAGAGATGAAGAAAGAGAGAGAGAGAGATGAAGAAAGAGAGAGAGAGAGATGAAGAAAGAGAGAGAGAGAGAGAGAGAGAGAGAGAGAGAGAGAGAGAGAGAGATGAAGAAAGAGAGAGAGGATGCCCAGGATGGTGTGACTCATTAGAGAAAAATAAACATGTCCTGACTTGGAGTCTCATTATGTTGTAGGTTTATTGGGGGAAATAAAACAGTTTCTTTATTTTGATGTCCGCTATTCCACTACCCCATCTGTCCTTCCTCCCTCTTTCTTCATCACAGTCCTCTCTTTTTCTTATTGATCCAGCTCTCAATGTGGGAGTAATTTATGAAACACTACTCACCTCCTACGAATGGAGGAAAGGCTCCAGATGCCTGAAACAAACTCTTTCTTTCTCTCTTTCCTTCTCTTTTCCATCTTCTTTCGCTTCTCTTTTTTTTCCTTCCCTGCTTTTCTTTCTTTCTTTCCTTATTTTTCTCTTTCTTTCATTGTACTAGAGAGCAACGTGGTTGTTATTGTGTGAATTGTGTGACTAAGCCTATTGGAAGTGGTTCGACACGTCCCGTATTAACTTCATCTCTCCTCCATACTGAAGCCTCAGACTGACCCTGGTTCCCACCAAACACTTCCCCATAAGGATGCTTAGGATCAATGTATGTATGTGTGTCTGAAGGGATGTGGTCTTTGCACAACTTACTTTCATTTGGACATCAGTCTATTCCAGTTCATACCATCCCGTCATACTTCTGACATATAAGAGATTCTTGTCTCTGGAGTCCAAAAGCCTTTTTCCCTCTCAGTAAAAACATTTGGAGGACAGAGCCCACATTGGCTCTTACAGAGAATCGAAACCCCTGAAGATCCAACATTTCCATAAGAAGAATTATGGCTTGAAAAACAGAGTTCATGCTTTCGTTTGCGTGTGCATGCATGTGTGTGATTGCTGAATAATGGGTTAAGGGGTTGGTTATTCAGAACAGAACACAACAATACAAAAGCAAACAAAAGAAGAAAACCATAACATCCCGTAAACCGCCGGGTCAGAGCTAGGCCTAATGACAGACCTGATGGAACAAAGAGAACAATGAGAACCAGATTAAAACCCTGGCAGATGAGCGATGTAGAAAGGGAGGGGGATGTAGTGCGTGGACTGATTGGTAATGGTTGAGAGAGGGAGGTTTAGAGATGGAGGAAGAGGTGGTTGGAGAAGGGGGGCATAGAAACAGGAAGAAGAGATGGAAGAGAGAGAGAGGGTATCTTTGACAGCTGTGGTAATGATAGATGGGTCAGGGTATGGATAGGGGGTGTAGAGTATCCACTGGTTAGATTTAGTGGATTGAATGTATTGGGTTGAAGGGTAAGAATACTTGCATGGTGTAGGTGGTTGTGAGCTGACTAGGTAAAACTCAGGACTCTACGTATTGTATACTAGGCATTGGTATGATATATGAACTAGTGTGTGTGTGTGTGTGTGTGTGTGTGTGTGTGTGTGTGTGTGTGTGTGTGTGTGTGTGCGTGCGTGCGTGCGCGTGCGTGCTTTTTTCTTTTTTACCTTATGTCCTAACAATTCACCAGAATGTCCTGAAAAGTTAGGAAAACAATAACTTTTTTGTAATGTCAGGACTTTTTTCAAGTCCTGAATTTGTTCAAATGCCATTTTAAGCTTAAGGGTTAGGTTTAGGGTTTTGAGGTTAAGGTTAGGGTTACAGTTAAGGTTAAGGTTAAGGTTAAGGTTAAGGTTAGGGTTAGGTTTTAGGGAAAATAGGATTTTTAATGGTCAAACATTTTTACTCTGAAAAAAGTCCAGAAATTTCACGAAAATAAAGCTGTGTGTGTGTGTGTGTGTGTGTGTGTGTGTGTGTGTGTGTGTGTGTGTGTGTGTGTGTGTGTGTGTGTGTGTGTGTGTGTGTGTGTGTGTGTGTGTGTGTGTGTATCCTTCCTGTAACGTGGCTGGGTTGGCCAGTCAGCCTGGCCCCACATGTGGAACAGTTTACTGGAATGGAACTTTAAATTAGCGGTGGTCTGAGGCAGCCCGCTGCAGTAGGCTGTAATTAACTAGCTCTGTGAACGAGGGAGAGAGACTGAGAGAAAGACAGACAGAGAGGGGGAGGGAAGGAGAGAAGGATTAGGAGTATGTGTTTGTGGTCATGTGTGCGTTTTCTGTTGTTTGTTGTGTTATGGTCTTTTTGTGTATGAGTGTGTGCGCGTGCTTGGACGGTATGCCATGCTACTGCCCCTGCAATGCCTCCCAGTGTGTCGAACAGGTCACTGCAGAGCGAGTGTACGTGAGTGTGTGTTTTCCACTGTACACGTTAATACATGGACATTTTTTCCCTGGTTTGAGAGGGTACTGTAAGTTCCTCACCCTTCCTTCTCTTTCTCTCTCATCCCCTCTCTCTCCCTCTCCCGTTCCTCCTCTATCGTTCTCTCCCTCTTTCTCTCTCCCTCCATCTCCCCTACCTCTGATTCATAAGTTGCATCAGGCCCCAAAAAACATTGCGTTCTTTGGCTCCTGTGTGTTTACCACAGCTCCATCAGAGAGAATGTGACCCCACTTATCACATCACTCTGTGGGGGGTGGGACAGAACGCCAGAGACACGGAGAGAGAGAGAGAGAGAGAGAGAGAGGCAGACAGAGAGTTATGGAGAGGGAGACAGAGGGGGGAGAGAATGATAGATTTATGAAATTATTTAGAAGAGGCATGACAGCAAATGTTTAAGGCCCTGCATCCTTGTCAATCAAAACCAACAGTTTTTCCTTGACCTCAACATGGAAATATCCAGACTTTACAGAATCACGTGCCTTGGAGTCTCATGAAGATTGGCCTTAGAAGAGGGGGAAAAGCATGCATGTTGTAATGTGTTAAGTGTGCCCATGTGTTGGGCACAGTTCCCTGGGCAGAGTGGCCATCATTTCAGGCTGGCAGAGAGAACAGAGAGACTCTTTATGGTGGAGTGGGCTGATTTATGGCATTGCACTATTTTGCACTTTCAAAAATTTACAGAAATTAGACCTCTCTCTGGTCTGTCTCATCCTCTCACACCTAGTCACCTATTTTCCCCGAAACTGCCTCTTTCGTACTCATTCTCTGGCCACCACTGTCTTCATCATGACCCTACCAATCTATATTCTTTCCCCTTTTTCCTTCATTCCTCCTCTTTTTCTTCTCCTTTAACTTTCTAAACATCTTTTGTGTCAGTTAGTTTCTCCATGAACGATGCCATCCCTCTATGTTTGTAACAGACTTCTCATTTGATCATATTTGCATTGATGCATTTCGATTGTGACACTCCATGCAGTATACAGACGTGCACTACTGGTCAAAGATTTAATACACCTACTCATTCAAGGGTTTTTCTTTATTTTTACTATTTTATACATTGTAGAATAATAGTGAAGACATCAAAACTATGAAATAACACACATGGAATCATGTAGTAACCAAAAAAGTGTTAAAGAAATATATATATATTTTATGTCTGAGATTCTTCAAAGTAGACACCCTTTGCCTTGATGACAGCATTGCACACTCTTGGCATTCTCTCAACCAGCTTCACCTGGAATGCTTTTCCAACAGTCTTGAAGGAGTTCCCACATATGCTGAGCACTTGTTGGCTGCTTTTCCTTCACTCTGCGGTCCGACTCATCCCAAACCATCTCAATTGGGTTGAGGTCAGGGGATTGTGGAGGCCAGGTCATCTGATGCAGCACTCCATCACTCTTCTTCTTGGTCAAATAGCCATTACACAGCCTGGAGGTGTTTGGTCATTGTCCTGTTGAAAAACAAATTATAGTCCCACTAAGCCCAAACCAGATGGGATGGCATATCGCTGCAGAATGCTGTGGAAGCCATGCTGGTTAAATGTGCCTTGAATTCTGAATAAATCACAGACAGTGTCACCAGCAAAGCACCCCCACATCATCACACCTCCTCCTCCATGCTTTGTGGTGGGAAATACACATGCGGAGATCATCCATTCACCCATTCATCCATTCAAAAATCTAAAATTTGGACTGCAGACCAAAGGACAGATTTCCACCGGTCTAATGTCCATTGCTCGTGTTTTTTGACCCAAGCAAGTCACTTCTTATTATTGGTGGCCTTTAGTAGTGGTTTCTTTGCAGCAATTTGACCATGAAGGCCTTATTCACACAGTCTCCTCTGAACAGTTGATGTTGAGATGTGTCTGTTATATGAACTCTGTGAAGCATTTATTTGTTCTGCAATTTCTGAGGCTGGTAACTCTAATGAACTTATTCTCTGCAGCAGAGGTAACTCTGGGTCTTCCTTTCCTGTGGCGGTCCTCTTGAGAGCCAGTTTCATCATAGCACTTGATGTTTTTTGCGAATGCACTTGAAGAAACTTTAAAAATCTTCTGGATTGACTGACCTTCATGTCTTATTAAAGTAATGATGGACTGTCGTTTCTCTTTGCTTATTTGAGCTGTTATTGCCATAATATGGACTTGGTCTTTTACTAAATAGGGCTATCTTCTGTATACCCACCTAACCTTGTCACAACACAACTGATTGGCTCAAATGCATTAAGAAGGAAAGAAATTCCACAAATTAACTTTTAACAATGCACACCTGTTAATTGAAATGCATTCCAGGTGACTACCTCATGAAGCTGGTTGAGAGAATGCCAAGAGTGTTTAAAGCTGTCATCAAGGCAAAGGGTGGCTATTTGAAGAATCTCTAATATCAAATATATTTTGATTTGTTTAACACTTTTTTGGTTACTAAATTATTCCATATGTGTTATTTCATAGTTTTGATGTCTTCACTATTATTCTACAATGTAGAAAATACAAATAAAGAAAAACCCTTAAATGAGTATGTGTTCTAAAACTTTTGACCGGTATTGTACGTTTAAAATGTTTGTAATTTAGCAGACACTCTTATCCAGAGTGACTTACAGGAGCAATTAGGGTTAGGTGCCTTGCTCAAGGGCACATCGACAGTTCTTACACCTAGTCGACTTTGGGATTCAATTTAGGTTCCTGGCCCTTTCGGTTACTGACCCAACGCTCTTAACCGCTCGGCTACCTGTCACCCCTTAAGATCTTAATTTGAGCCAGTTTTCTACAGCAGGAAAATAATCCTGCAGCAACAGGAAATGTAAATTATTAGGTGGATTATAATTAATGGACATTTTTGTAGGGGTTGATAATTTATTTTTAGGGCAAATCAAGTCTGAAATTGCAAAGTGGAAATTAAAAACTTTGAAGTCTTTTAATAGCTCAAATAAACTACAAGTTTGCATTTCCTGCAGTGCAGGAAAATTCCCAGCAACAAAAGAGTGATCAAATTAAGATCCTACATCTGTAGGTGGCTGTGTAGACTACTTAAAACTGTGTGCGATTAACAGACAGGCATTGAAACTAACCTCCTATTCTCATCTCTCCCTCCAGAGAGCCTGGATCTGAGGCAGCGTTGCACAGGCTTGGTGTCTCGTCTGTGGGTCCCACCTCAGCTCATCACCCCTCCGTATCCCTTTCCTCTCCAGGCCCCCAGGACCAGCTCCAGTAAGACAACTGCCTAAGAGTGACAAGGGACCGGAACTATCCTGGACCTAAATTATCCTCTCAAGGCCATGGCAACCAACAGGGAACGGCAGGTGAGTCACATGACTGGCTTTTCACCTGCCGTTTACCCCTTCGCCTTCAACTCCATGAGGAGCCACTCACCTTTCGATCTTCTGGCCAATAGCAGCCTCTTTGGACGTTTTGGGGCAGACCTTCCGAAAGAAATGGCTGCATTGTGTAAGTACTGTTACTCATGTTTCATTTTCAATTGTACTTTTCATCTCTCCATCTTCAAGACATAATGTATACACACACCACATTAACATACTCAAAAATACACCCTTTTGTGATATGTTACTCAGTTACAACTCTTAATCTTGGGTTGGGATGGTTTTAGGAGTGTACCATAGGCATTAAAAAGTGTAAAAAGCAAATTCCCCTCCCTTCACTTTTCTTTGTGAAAGAAATATAGAAGAGGGATGCCAAAAGAAAGATACAAAAACGGACATAGACAGAGAATTCTTTGTTGGGGTTCAGCATGTGGCATCGCTCTGTGATCATTACCCTACCCTAAAGAAAGAGAAGGAAAAGTAGAGAGAGAAAAACAATAAAGCCAGAGAGAAAGAGAGGGAGTGTAACTATAAGTGTAGAAAAGTGGCCCTTCCAGGAAAGCAGGGTTCCATGTGGTAAAGCAGGCGGGTGGCGGGGTGCGGGCGGGCGGTGGGTTGGCAGGGTACAGGCCTGGGGCCAGCCTGGCCTCTCTCTGGTCTGGAATACCAGAAGGCAGAACAAGGGCCCCTTTATAACATGGCACTGCACATAGAGGTGAATCAAATTAAAACATGAGAGAGAGAGTCTGACACACACACATCCAGCAGTCCCAATATACAGTAATTTCCTTGCCCCTGTTTTGTCCAGCAGACATTTAGAGACATAGAGCTGTGTGAGTATGAGCAGTAGAAATATGTCCCTGCCTGCTCTGTTATAAGTGCCCTGGCTCTGACTCTAACCACATGAAACACACAGGCATCAATACTGCAGGAATGAGGTCTGGAGAGGAACTCAGATCAATGACAGATGGATGCTGAGGCACTGCTGGAGAGAACAAAGAAAAATGTAACACTACTACAACGTTTTACTGGACAAAGTTAAGGACTACGTTTTAGAGTAAGTTGCAATGGACTTGGAATAATGAGTCCCGTTAACTCAAATGGTTTGAGAAAACCAATTGCCTTGAACTGTTTGAGTTTAAAGTTTAAAAGGTTGGGTATTCTGTCCTGATTAACATTTGAGTTAGTTCACCATGCATCATTGTTGACAGTACTTAAATACCAACTAGTAGAACTTGAAACTATTGAGTTAAGTTAATTACATTTCATAATAGTACCCAGAGTTTTTCTTGGTGAGGTTGGAGGGTCAGGAAAACTACCTAACTATACAATATAACTATTGAATAGTACTACATTAATGCTTACAATGATCAGGACGTTGAGCATAAACATACATCCAAAATTACTTTCATACTAAGATGTTTCATACTAAGATGTGTTCCCGCCAACTTTTTTCCATCTTTTCTTTATATCTGAAAGTTTCGGTATCAAAGCCAAAACTTTTATTTCCACCAAACAACCGAGTAATCATTTAATTGATTTATCAAAGCGTATAGTTTAGTTGATCATTTTATCTTACTAGGAAAACTCTCTAGTGGTTAGAGCGTTGGACTAGTAACCAAAAGGTTGCAAGATCAAATCCCCGAACTGACAAGGTAAAAATCTGTCTTTCTGCCCCTGAACAAGGCAGTCAACCCACTGTTCCTAGGCCGTCATTGAAAATAAGAATTGGTTCTTAACTGACTTGCCTAGTTAATTAAAATAAAATAAATCACTACCTTGAACTCAGTATTGGCCCACCTTCTTTTCTGATATAAGCAACTATCCAATATAATTTTAACACATTACAAAAATGGTTTCTACCAAATAATTTGGTATTAAATCCAACAAAGTCATATATCATACTGTTTGGTACACAGCAAAGAAAAAACTTCACAACTGACTATTTCAAAATTCATGCAGGTGTTTGAAAGTGTTGATTGTTTGAAATATCTGGGTTTGAAGATACATTCTGAATGATCTTTTGGAAAGCATATTGATTATATTAGAAAAACAATGAACTATAAGCTTGGGTTACTATACAGATTTAAGATAGTTTTACTGTATCCATTAGAAAGACCTTAGTAACCCAACTGCTGCTTCCTATCCTAGACTATGGTGACATCATCTATTAAAACACAACCAAGACCTTAGTAACCCAACTGCTGCTTCCTATCCTAGACTATGGTGACATCATCTATTAAAACACAACCAAGACCTTAATAACCCAACTGCTGCTTCCTATCCTAGACTATGGTGACATCATCTATTAAAACACAACCAAGACCATAATAACCCAACTGCTGCTTCCTATCCTAGACTACAGTGACATCATCTATTAAAACACAACAAAGACCTTAATAACCCAACTGCTGCTTCCTATCCTAGACTACAGTGACATCATCTATTAAAACACAACCAAGACCTTAATAACCCAACTGCTGCTTCCTATCCTAGACTATGGTGACATCATCTATTAAAACACAACCAAGACCTTAGTAACCCAACTGCTGCTTCCTATCCTAGACTATGGTGACATCATCTATTAAAACACAACCAAGACCTTAATAACCCAACTGCTGCTTCCTATCCTAGACTATGGTGACATCATCTATCAAAACACAACCAAGACCTTAATAACCCAACTGCTGCTTCCTATCCTAGACTACAGTGACATCATCTATTAAAACACAACCAAGACCTTAATAACCCAACTGCTGCTTCCTATCCTAGACTATGGTGACATCATCTATTAAAACACAACCAAGACCTTAGTAACCCAACTGCTGCTTCCTATCCTAGACTATGGTGACATCATCTATTAAAACACAACCAAGACCTTAGTAACCCAACTGCTGCTTCCTATCCTAGACTATGGTGACATCATCTATTAAAACACAACCAAGACCATAATAACCCAACTGCTGCTTCTTATCCTAGACTATGGTGACATCATCTATCAAAACACAACCAAGACCTTAATAACCCAACTGCTGCTTCCTATCCTAGACTACAGTGACATCATCTATCAAAACACAACTAATACCTTACTTTATGAATTATATGTAATTTATAACAATCTTTCACATTCATTCTTGGATGCCATTATAAGACACACAATTGCATAATGTCTGAATCAGTAAATTGGCTGTCACTCCCAAACAGAAGACAACTGCATTGGTACCAATGTATTTTTTTAATGTATCAACTTAAATTTCCCTGTAGCTTATATACTGTATTAAGGAACACCTAACTTTACAAGACTCACACTACTCCTTTCAACAACAGCAGCAATTACAAATTCTAATGGTAGCAACAAGCTCTCCCAGCCTCATATCAGAATTAGAAGTTCATCCATGTTTCTCAAACGTCAAATTTCTAACTTGTTCCATATGTGTTTGGTTACTTCTATGTATAGTTTCAAGGTTAAGTTTACACATTTATTCTGAATTCTTAAGGTTAGGTATTAACTCTGAATGGTTAAGGTAAGGGTACGGTTTGGGAAAGGCTTAAAACATAAATATCAAAAACAACTTTCTACCCAAGTCCACAATTACAGGTTTTCTATGGTGTTTTTATTATTATTATTTCATTGTTATTATTATTAGACAGTAGCTGCTATATTATTCTTGTTACTAAGTGTTGTTTGTTGTGTGTTCTTTTCTTTATTTGGACTCTTGAAAATGAGAATTTAAGAGATTTCATCCTGCTAAATTTCTAAAAAATAAAATAATAATTTCTGTAAAGTGCTGATTACTGCTTAATATGAAACGCAGCCATAATGTTGAGGCGGCGTGTCACCATTTTGATTGGGACAGCACTGTTTTGATTGGGACAGCACCATCACGCTGCTTTGAGACAGGCGTGGGGACTCGTCTTGATGAATCAATAAATATCAAAACATTTTATCCCCTGCATCTTCATTTGGATATTGGTTAGGCTACAATTAGGCTGGGAAAACGTTAGCTAAGTTGAGGTTACGAAAAAGATTGCAGTCAGAGTGCAGTATAACTGTAGTACACTAATATAACTGTAGTTAGAGTGCAGTATAACTGTAGTACACTAATATAATTGTAGTTAGAGTGCAGTATAACTGTAGTACACTAATATAACTGTAGTTAGAGTGCAGTATAACCACAGTATGCTGCACTCTTTCTATGCTTCTACACCTGCATTGCTTGCTGTTTGGGGTTTTAGGCTGGGTTTCTGTACAGCACTTTGTGACATCAGCTGATGTAAGAAGGGCTTTATAAATACATTTGATTGAAATACTGCGTACAAAATAACACAGTTTGTTTCAATGCAGTAATTTTTCAGTGTAAGTGCAGTTACAGTGCAGTACACTGCAGTTATTCTGCAATTACTGTGTCCAAAATATCACAGTCAACTTTGGTTACTGAACTTTTACTGCAGTTGCAAAACTGCAATCTTTTTTGGTGATTTTGTTTCACAGAATCTCCGTCTGTAGAGGCTATTTGGTTACTTGGTTTCTAGCTGACTACTTCCGGCGCCGACAGAGATGGCCGCCTCGCTTCGCGTTCCTAGGAAACTATGCAGTATTTTGTTTTTTTACGTGTTATTTCTTACATTGGTACCCCAGGTAATCTTAGGTTTCATTACGGGAGGAACTACTGAATATGAGAGCAACGTCAACTCACTATCATTACGACCAGGAATATGACTCTCCCGAAGCGGATCCTGTGTTTTGCCTTCCACCCAGTACAATGGATCAGATCCCAGCCGGCGACCCTAAACAATGACGCCGTAAAAGGGGCAAACGAAGCGGTCTTCTGGTCAGGCTTCGGAGACGGGCACATCGCGCTCCACTCCCTAGCATACTACTCGCCAATGTCCAGTCTCTTGACAACAAGGTTGATGAAATCCGAGAAAGGGTAGCATTCCAGAGAGACATCAGAGACTGTAACGTTCTTTGCTTCACGGAAACATGGCTCACTCGAGAGACGCTAACGGAGTCGGTGCAGCCAGCTGGTTTCTTCACGCATCGCGCCGACAGAAACAAACATCTTTCTGGTAAGAAGAGGGGCGGGGGGGTATGCCTTATGATTAACGAGACGTGGTGTGATCATAACAACATACAGGAACTCAAGTCATTCTGTTCACCTGACTTAGAATTCCTCACAATCAAATGTCGACCGCATTATCTACCAAGGGAATTCTCTTCGATTATAATCACAGCCGTATATATTCCCCCCCAAGCAGACACATCGATGGCCCTGAACGAACTTTATCTGACTCTATGTAAACCACACACCCTGAGGCTGCATTCATCGTAGCTGGGGATTTTAACAAGGCTAATCTGAAAACAAAACTCCCTAAATTCTATCAGCATATCGATTGTGCTACCAGGGCTGGCAAAACCCTGGATCATTGTTATTCTAACTTCCGCGACGCATATAAGGCCCTCCCCCGCCCTCCTTTCGGAAAAGCTGACCACGACTCCATTTTGTTGCTCCGCAAGGCAATCAAACAAGCTAAGTGCCAGTATAGAGACAAAGTAGAGTCGCAATTCAGCAGCTCAGAAACAAGAGGTATGTGGCAGGGTCTACAGTCAATCACGGATTACAAAAAGAAAACCAGCCCTGTCGCGGACCAGGATGTCTTGCTCCCTGACAGACTAAATAACTTTCATTACATAACTTTTTTGCTCGCTTTGAGGACAATACAGTGCCACTGACACGGCCCGCTACCAAAACCTGTGGGCTCTCCTTCACTGCAGCCGAGGTGAGTAAAACATTTAAACGTGTTAACCCTCGCAAGGCTGCAGGCCCAGCCGGCATTCCCAGCCGCGTCCTCAGAGCATGCGCAGACCAGCTGGCTGGTGTGTTTACGGACATATTCAATCAATCCTTATCCCAGTCTGCTGTTCCCACATGCTTCAAGAGGGCCACCATTGTTCCTGTTCCCAAGAAAGCTAAGGTAACTGAGCTAAACGACTACCGCCCCGTAGCACTCACTTCCGTCATCATGAAGTGCTTTGAGAGACTAGTCAAGGACCATATCACCTCCACCCTACCTGACACCCTAGACCCACTCCAATTTGCTTACCGACCCAATAGGTCCACAGACGACGCAATCGCAACCACACTGCACACTGCCCTAACCCATCTGGACAAGAGGAATACCTATGTGAGAATGCTGTTCATCGACTACAGCTCAGCATTTAACACCATAGTACCCTCCAAACTCGTCATCAAGCTCGAGACCCTGGGTCTCTCGACCCCGCCCTGTGCAACTGGGTACTGGACTTCCTGACGGGCCGCCCCCAGGTGGTGAGGGTAGGTAACAACATCTCCACTCCGCTGATCCTCAACACTGGGGCCCCACAAGGGTGCGTTCTGAGCCCTCTCCTGTACTCCCTGTTCACCCACGACTGTGTGGCCATGTGTAACGGATGTGAAATGGCTAGCTAGTTAGCGGGTACATGCTAATAGCATTTCAATCGGTTACGTCACTTGCTCTGAGACTTTGATGTGTGCAGAGGGTCCCTGGTTCGCGCCCGGGTCGGGGCGAGGGGACGTACTAAAGTTATACTGTTACATTGATGCTGTTGACCCGGATCACTGGTTGCTGCGGAAAAGGAGGAGCTCGAAAGGGGGGTGAGTGTAACGGATGTGAAATGGCTAGCTAGTTAGCGGGTACGCGCTAATAGCGTTTCAATCGGTTACGTCACTTGCTCTGAGACTTGAAGTAGAGTTTCCCCTTGCTCTGCAAGGGCCGCGGCTTTTGTGGAGCGATGGGTAACGCTTCGTGGGTGACTGTTGTTGATGTGTGCAGAGGGTCCCTGGTTCGCGCCCGGGTCGGGGCCAGGGGACGTACTAAAGTTATACTGTTACACATGCACGCCTCCAACTCAATCATCAAGTTTGCGGACGACACTACAGTGGTAGGCTTGATTACCTACAGGGAGGAGGTGAGGGCCCTCGGAGTGTGGTGTCAGGAAAATAACCTCACACTCAACGTCAACAAAACAAAGGAGATGATTGTGGACTTCAGGAAATAGCAGAGGGAGCACCCCCCTATCCACATCGACGGGACAGTAGTGGAGAGGGTAGTAAGTTTTATGTTCCTCGGTGTACACATCACGGACAAACTGAATTGGTCCACCCACACAAACAGCTTTGTGAAGAAGGCGCAGCAGCGCCTCTTCAACCTCAGGAGGCTGAAGAAATTCGGCTTGTCACCAAAAGCACTCACAAACTTCTACAGATGCACAAGAGAGCATCCTGTCGGGCTGTATCACCGCCTGGTACGGCAACTGCTCCGCCCACAACCGTAAGGCTCTCCAGAGGGTAGTGAGGTCTGCACAACGCATCACCGGGGGCAAACTACCTGCCCTCCAGGACACCTACACCACCCGATGTCACAGGAAGGCCATAAAGATCATCAAGGACAACAACCCCCCGAGCCACTGCCTGTTCACCCCGCTATCATCCAGAAGGCGAGGTCAGTACAGGTGCATCAAAGCAGGGACCGAGAGACTGAAAAACAGCTTCTATCTCAAGGCCATCAGACTGTTAAACAGCCACCACTAACATTTAGTGGCTGCTGCCAACATACTGACTCAACTCCAGCCACTTTAATAATGGGAATTGATGGAAATGTATGTAAAAATGTATCACTAGCCACTTTAAACAATGCCACTTAATATAATGTTTACATACCCTACATTACTCATCTCATATGTATATGTATATACTGTACTCTATATCATCTACTGCATCTTGCCATCTTTATGTAATACATGTATCACTAGCCACTTTGAACTATGCCACTTTATGTTTATATACCCTACATTACTCATCTCATATGTATATACTGTACTCTATACCATCTACTGCATCTTGCCTATGCCGTTCTGTACCATCACTCATTCATATATCTTTATGTACATATTCTTTATCCCTTTACACTTGTGTGTATAAGGTAGTAGTTGTGGAATTGTTAGGTTAGATTACTCGTTGGTTATTACTGCATTGTCGGAACTAGAAGCACAAGCATTTCGCTACACTTTCATTAACATCTGCTAACCATGTGTATGTGACAAATAAAATTTGATTTGATTTAGCTGGGCAAATAAGTGGAGGTGATATAGCTCATATATTAATTTCCTCATCTATCACTAATCAGAAACATTTAGCACACAATAATGTAGCCTAAAGGCAACTCCAGAAGCCAGCGGAGGTTGTGAAATATGAACGAGACTCACATACTTTTGAAAACAGGATTGCTATTATTTTCTATGGGTATCATGATGAAGGTAAGAGCCTGCGCCTGCTCCCTAAACATAGATGAAATGTGGATTAAAAAAGCATGGCCTTGGGCTCAAAGTATCAGATTTTACATGACAGCGGTTCCACGCATTCCCAGTGACACAAGATGTGTGTGTGAAAAATGTGTTGTGTTTTATTCTGTTATATTCCATTATATTCTTACTATAAAATATACAGTTGAAGTCGGAAGTTTACATACACCTGAGCCAAATACATTTAAACTCAGTTTTTCACAATTCCTGACATTTAATCCAAGTAAAAATTCCCTGTTTTAGGTCAGTTAGGATCACAACTTTATTTTATGAATGTGAAATATCAGAATAATTTAATAATTTAAAAATAATAATTTGATTTATTTCAGCTTTTATTTCTGTCATCACATTCCCAGTGGGTCAGACGTTTACATACACTCAATTAGTATTTGATAGCATTGCCTTTCAATTGTTTAACTTGGGTCAAACATTTCGGGTAGCCTTCCACAAGCTTCCCACAATAAGTTGGGTGAATTTTGGCCCATTCCTCCTGACAGTGCTGGTGTAACAGAGTCAGGTTTGCAGGCCTCCTTGCTCGCACACGCTTTCTCAGTTCTGCCCACAAATGTTCTATAGGATTGAGGTCAGGGCTTTGTGATGGCCACTCCAATACCTTGACTTTGTTGTCCTTAACTTTTACTGCCTCAGAAACCCGGATCCGGGATCACCCCCCACCCCCCCACACTGATTAGCATCACTAGCATAGCGTCACATTTAAATAGTAGCATCTAAATATCATTAAATCACAAGTCCAAGACACCAAATGAAAGATACAGATCTTGTGAATAAAGTCACCATTTCAGATTTCTAAAATGTTTTACAGGGAAGACAAAATATGTAAATCTATTAGCTAACCATGTTAGCAAAAGACACCCTTTTTCTTTGTCCACCATTTTTTCTCAACACCAGTAGCTATCACCAATTCGGCTAAACTAAGATATTGATAGCCACTAACCAAGAAAAAACCTCATCAGATGACAGTCTGATAACATATTTATGGTATAGGATAGGTTTTGTTAGAAAAATGTGCATATTTCAGGTATAAATCATAGTTTGCCATTGCAGCCACCATCACAAATCTCACCAAAGCGACTAGAATTACTACAGAGAGCAACTTGTATTACCAATTTACTCATCATAAAACATTTCTTAAAAATACACAGCACATAGCAATGGAAAGACACAGATCTTGTGAATTCAGACAACATTTCAGATTTTCTAAGTGTTTTACGGCGAAAACACAATAAATCGTTATATTAGCATACCACATATGCAAACGTTACCAGAGCATTGATTCTAGCCAAAGAGAGCGATAACGTAATCATCGCCAAAATATATTAATTTTTTCACTAACCTTCTCAGAATTCATCAGATGACACTCCTGTAACATCATATTACACAATCCATATAGAGTTTGATCGAAAATGTGCATATTTAGCGGCACAAATCGTGCTTACACAATGGAAATAGTGTTCAACTACTCAAGCAATCTGCCCGGCGCCATTTTGAAAATACAAATATTTTTATCATAAACTATTCATAAACTTGACTAAAAAAATACAGGTTGGACATGAAATGAAAGATGCATTAGTTATTAATGCAAACGCTGAGTTAGATTTTTAAAATTAACGTTACTAGACATACAGTGTGCGTTACAGCCAGACTAGTGCTGCAATAATCGCGTCACTAATCGCCATTATGGAGTTTACATTTTTCCACATAAAAACGGAATAACATCATAAATAGCTCTTACTTTTCGACGAGCTTCCATCAGAATCTTGGCATGGTGGTTCTTTGTCCAAAAGAATCGTTGCTTGGTTGTAAAACGTTGCATTCAACTTCTGATATAGCAGCTAACAGTAGCTAACAATAGCTATTTTGCCCCAACGTGTCCAAATCCTCAAGGCGCAATACTGAGGAAATTCCGAAAAATAGCAATATACTCGCATAATCTGATATAACTCGGTTTAAAATAGCTTCGTTATGATGCTTCTAACACCTATGTCTAATTAAATTACAGATGGATACATCTAACGTTGATAATTGAGCGTTTGAAAATGGCATCCTGAGGTCCCTCTCTGCGCAATGTTCAGCGTCGAAAGGAAGGCTACTCTCACTCCTTGGCCTTTTATAACCTCTGAGAGCTACGCAGCAAGCCCATTCCACTTCTCATTGGTTACTGACATCCAGGGGAAGGCGGGTGCAGTTCATGTCGTTCCATAGGATACACACAGACTTTTAAAACTGATCTGAAACCAGAGCTTCGCTCTCAGACCATCGCAGTACCTGTCATGGATTTCGCTGTAGAAAGAGTTCTGGGTCACCCACAGACATAATTCCAACGGTTTATGAAACTAGAGAGTGTTTTCTATCCAATAGAATTAATAATATGCATATTGTACGAGCAAGAATTGAGCACGAGGCAGTTTAATTTGGCGACACCCAGAAATAAAAAATGCTAACAGCTCCCCCTATTGACAAAAGGTTTTAAGCCATTTTGCCACAATTCTGGAAGTATGCTTGGGGTCATTGTCCATTTGGAAGACCCATTTGCGACCAAGTTTTAACTTCCTGACTGATGTCTTGAGATGTTGCTTCAATATATCCACATAATTTTCCTGCCTCATGATGCCATCTATTTTGGGAAGTGCACCAGTCCCTCCTGCAGCAAAGCACCCCCACAAGAAGATGCTGCCACCCCCATGCTTCACGGTTGGGATGGTGTTTTTCGGCTTGCAAGCCTCCCCCTTTTTCCTCCAAACATAATGATGGTCATTATGGCCAAACAGTTCTATTTTTGTTTCCTCAGATCAGAGGACATTTCTCCAAAAAGTATGATCTTTGTCTCCATGTGCAGTGGCAAACCGTAGTCTGGCTTTTTTATGGCGGTTTTGGAGCAGTGGCTTCTTCCTTGCTGAGCGACCTTTCAGGTTATGTCGATGTAGGACTCGTTTTACTGTGAATATAGATACGTTTGTACCTGTTTCCTTCAGCATCTTCACAAGGACCTTTGCTGTTGTTCTGGGATTGATTTACACTTTTCACACCAAAGTACGTTCATCTCTAGGAGACGAACGCATCTCCTTCCTGAGCAGTATGTCGGCTGCGTGGTCCCATGGTGTTTATACTTGCGTACTATTGTTTGTACAGATGAACGTGGTACCTTCAGGCATTTGGAAATTGCTCCCAACGATGATCCAGACTTGTGGATGTCTACAATTTTGGGTCTTGGCTGATTTCTTTTGATTGTGCCATGATGTCAAGCAAAGAGGCACTGAGTTTGAAGGTAGGCCTTGAAATACATCCAAAGGTACACCTCCAATTGACTCAAATGATGTCAATTAGCCTATCAGAAGCTTCTAAAGCCATGACATCCTTTTCTGGAATTTTCCAAGCTGTTTGAAGGCACAGTCAACTTAGTATATGTAAACTTCTGACCCACTGGGATTGTGATACAGTGAATTGTAAGTGAAATAATCTGTCTGTAAACAATTGTTGTAAAAATGACTTGTGTCATGCACAAAGTAGATGTCCTAACCGACTTGCCAAAACTATAGTTTGTTAACAAGAAATTTGTGGAGTGGTTGAAAACGAGGTTTATTGACTCCAACCTAAGTGTATGTAAACTTCCGACTTCAACTGTATGTGTGTTGACTGTGATCGGGTAGGTGTGTCTTGTCTGTTTAATGAACAAATGAACAAACCATTGATTTACTTTGGATGATGCTGTACAATTCTTTTGAAAATAAATGTTATTAGTGTTATATTGTTTCTTAGGACCTGCCTTTATTTTTGTTGTTGTAAATTCTCAATGGATTTATTAAAATTGACGCCCACCCACATTTGCAAACCACAACTACAACTGTCCCCAGCATGCCGGCATGCTCACGGGAGGTATAAAAGGTGTATGCAGTTAAGAATGTGGCAAAGATGGGCCTGTTTGTAAGGGGGTCATGTAAATATTGCCCCATTTTTTTACATGCTAAATATCATAAATCCTATGTGACAGCAGTAATACAGTAGCCAACACTTCAATTCAGTCTAGTGGTGATCCTGATTCCCACTCTGCTCTCCCTGTCCTCCATGTCCAATCTTGTCTGTTCTCTTTGCCAGGCTTTTGCATGTCAATCACTCCTCTCTCCCTCCTCCTCCCCTCCCTCCTCCCCTCCTTCCTTCACTCCCTCCAGCCCTCCCTATACTCAGTTAATCCTCTAGGGATTTGAGGAAGAGGCAGAGCGCAGTAGAGAAGACTCCTCACTAATCCCTCTGGCTGAGCCAGGGCTGGGGAGGAATCTAACAACACATCCTGCCTAAGGAACGCACACTCGCACACACAGACACTAACAGACGTGCACACACACACATACATGCAAGCACCCACTGACAGATGCACACACTGATAGACGAGCACAGTAACAGACGCACACACACACAGACACTGAATGACAGGGGTACGCACACACACACACGTATAAACAGACAAGTTGGTGCAGTCTCCCATATCTGCTATGCTGGTATCATGTTTAGAAATACCTGTTGAGCACAGTGTCATTCAGAGAGATAGCTCTCAGCGTATAGTGTATGTGTGCTTTTGTGTGTACGTTTGTGTGTGCTTTTGTGTGTGTCCTGAGCTACCAGGGAGATGATCAACTAATCTGGTCACAGTGGCTGTTATCTGTTGATCTCTGCCATTATCTGGAGTCTTCAGTCCAAACGGTAGGGAGTCCATTAGCACAATTTAATACCTGATAACATCTCGGCTCTACCCCTCACAGAGAGAAAGAGAGAGCGGGGCAAGATAGGGAGAGAGGGAGAGGCGGAGAAGAGATAGGGAGACAGAGAGAGAGAGAGAGAGAGAAAGAGAAAGAGAAAGAGGTACAGAGAAAGAGAGAAATAGAGGAGGAGGGAATGAGAGAGAGAGAGAGGGAGAACAAAATAGAGTCCAAGTGAGAGAGGGAGAGAAAGAGAGGGAGGGAGAGAAGTGATGCAGAACTAAAGCATCCCAGTCAGTCAGTCACTCAGTCGTCATAAGAGACAATAAACCTAGCTATGGTCACCCTCCACTGCTCCAGAGCCCTGGGCTGGTGTCATGTGTACACAGCTCTGGAGTCAAGAGGAAGTCCTGGCTGCTTATTTTTTTCAGTAAGGGTTATGTTGGTAAAATTGTATTTGAACTTATAGCCCTAGAAAAATACAGACTGTAGTAAGATATTTTAATGTGGTCTCAGGGCAATTTTTATTATTCTGTATGAAAATCTGTTACACTCCATTTAGTATGATATTAAGATCAAGATTAAGATCACTTTACAAGGTCAGTAACAACGTAAATGTAATAACACCTGTAGGCTAAATGTAATAACTTTTTTATTTGTAATAACTTTTCATTGATATATGTAATAAACCTGGAAAAAGGTAATAACTTGCCAGTAAACATATTAAATGTTGAATGGTAAAGGTAATAACTTTTTCCACTAAATGTAATTAACCAGTGGTTATTACATTAAACTGTGAATAACAACGTTTTTTATGAATAATGTAATAGCTTCAACCAATTATGTAAAAACATACCAAAATCAATGTTTTTATGTACCCCTTCGCTCAATTAGATGCACATACCACCACCCACTGCCAATTAGGACTACAACTCAAACAAACTCATGCACATCATACAGGAATACTTACACACACACACACACACACACACACACACACACACACACACACACACACACACACACACACACACACACACACACACACACACACACACACACACACACACACACACACACACACACACACACACACACACACACACACACACTCAGAGTCTTGTACAGCTATCCTTGTGGAATACAAGTCAGTATTCGACATCCATCCATGTCTGAGGATGTCAGGAGATGACATGGAAACCAGCCACTAGGAGCAACAGTGAGTGCTGTTACCTTCAAGTGGGTTTCAGTTTTGTTATGGTGTTGTGGACAGGGATGGTGGATGGGGGTAAGCATCTGCCTCTGATTGCAAGGTCGAATCCAGTGATAGAAAGTTGTTTTTGAGATTTTTGTTTTAAGCCTATCCCAAAACTCAAACCTTACCTTAACCATTTGGAGTTAATGTCTACCTTTAAGATTTCGGAGTTAATGCTGAAACTTAACGCTAACCTTAACATTCGGAGTTAATGCTGAAACTTAGCCTTAAACACTTCGAAATTTGACGTAGAAATCTGACATTTGAGAAACATGGATGAACGTCTAATTCTGACGTGAGACTGTGAGAGCTAGTTGCATACACGCACACACATTGAAAGACCAGTGTGAACGCGACAACATAGATGAATGAATTATAGCGCACATGTGAAATTAGAGCTTCTGATGTGATCAAAGCAAAAAGTAAGAGAGAGAGTAAACATGATTGTTTCTAGTTGAGGTTAGTAACAAGTACAGTGTCCTTGCTTTGCATCAGTTCAAAAGATTGACAAGTGACTGAAGTGACCGGCTGGGAGCTGTGGGGGAGAGCTGGGTAGATCAGTTCAATCAGACCACACAACTGGAAGATGTCAATTCTGGAAACAGGAGACAAAGGGCTGTGAGACATTGGTTTGACTCTGGACACATGAAAGGTTGGATGTATACGAAGGGTACGGGGAAACAGAAGACGAACAGCAAAGGGGATAATAATCTTGGAGATGGGAAATGGGCCGATAAACCGGGGGGAGGGGCAGATCCCGGGTGGATAGCCATACCTTCTGCCCGAGACTATACCGGGGGAGCCGGGATCCGATGGCGATCAGCTTGTCGTCGATACCTGGAAATGGTCTTGAGGAGGGCCGACCGGGCTCTGCTCCAGGTACAACGACAGCGGCGGACAAACATCTGGGCAGAAGGACGCCGACCTCTTCCTCCTGCTCGGGGAAGAGCGGGGGCTGACACCCCAGGGAACACTCAAACGGAGATAGACCCGTGGCAGAGCAGGGAAGGGTGTTGCGGGCGTACTCGACCCACACCAGCTGCTGGCTCTAGGAGGTGGGGTTGGTGGAGACCAGGCAGCTCAGAGTAGTCACAAGATCCTGGTTGGCTCGCTCTGACTGGCCATTGGACTGGGGTGGAACACAGACGACAGGCTGGCCGACAACCCAATGAGGGCGCAGAATGCCTTCCAGAACCGGGACGAGAACTGAGGCCCCCGGTAGGAAACCATGTCCACGGGCAGTCCATGGACCCCGAAGACGTGCTGCACCATGAGCTGGGCCGTCTCCTTGGCCGAGGGTAGTTTGGGGAAAGGAATGAAGTGAGCGGCCTTGGAAAACCGGTAAACCACAATCAGGATGGCAGTGTTGTCCTCAGTGGTTGCAGAAGACCAGCCGGAGCTTGCCGAGGCGTCTTATTCTGAGCACAGACTGTGCAGGTGGAGACAAACGCGCCGACATCCAGAACCATCGTAGGCCACCAAAAGCGTTGTCGCACAAAGGCCAGGGTTCGACGGGAGCCTGGGTGGTAGGCAAGCCTGGAGGAATGGGCCCACTCCAGGACCGCGGAGCGGACAGCGTCAGGCACAAACGTCCGATTATCAGGGCCCCCCCTCAGGGTTCGACTGGGACCGCTGCGCCTCCCGGACCTGTTTACCCTAGTTGAGTGCCGTCACCAGGTGGGAAGGATGGTCTCGGGCTCCGGGGGGGTACCCGTGGGGCTATAGCGGCGGGACAGTGCATCCGGCTTGACATTCTCGGATCCCGGCCGGTACGAGAGGGAGAAGTTAAACCATGTGAACAGCAGGCAGCATCTCAAGGCAGCATCTGGCTTGCCTTGAGTTGAGGCGCTTGGCTGTGCGGAGATACTCCAGGTTCTTGAGGTGAGTCCACACGATGAATGGGTGTTCCGCGTCCTCCAGCCAGTGCCTCCATTCCTCTAACGCCATATTCACTGCGAGAAGCTCACGATTCCCCACATCGTAGTTATTTTCCATGGCGTTGAGGTGGTGGGAGAAGAAGGCACAGGGATGTAGCTTGAGGTCCAGGGCAGGGCGCTGGGACAGGACGGCCCCCACTCCAACATCAGAAGCATCGGCCTAACCCACGAACTGATGAGAAGGGACCGGATGAACCAAGATGGGAGCTGTGGTGAAGCAATGTTTGAGGTCCCGGAATGCCCGGTCAGCAGCTGGAGACCACGTGAACAGAACCTTAGGCGAGGTGAGTGCGGATAGGGGGGATGTCAGGGTGCTGTAACCCCGGATAAAGCGGTGATAGAAGTTGGCCAACCCCAGGAAGTGTTGCAGCTGCATCCTGGAAGCAGGCTGGGTCCAATCCATCATCGCTCTCACCTTCCTGGGATGCATTTGCACAGTCCCTGCAGCAATGAATGATTTCTGGATGAAACCCAGAAAATGGATGGTGGAATGATGGACCTCGCACTTCTCTGCTTTTACGAACAGCTGGTTCTTCAGGAGGCATTGGAGAACCTGTCGGACGTGGAGCACATGTTCTTGGGTGGAATGGGAGAAGATGAGGATGCCATCTAGGTAGACAAAGACGAACCAGTTCAACATGTCGCGGAGAACATGTCACGGAGAACAGCCTAGAACACAGCAGGGGCATTGGTAAGGCCAAATGGCATAACCAGATACTCGTAGTGAACACTGGCTGTGTTGAAGGCAGTCTTCCACTCGTCCTCTTCCCATATCCGCACCAGGCGGTAGGCGTTCCGTAGATCCAGCTTGGAAAAGACGGTGGCCCCCTGGAGTGGCTCGAAGGCCGAGGAGATGAGTGGTAACGGGTACCGGTTCTTCGCCGTTATGTCGTTGAGACCCCGGGAGTCAATGCACGGGCGCAGGGTCTTGTCCTTCTTCTCCACAAAGAAGAACCATGCACCGGCGGGGGAAGAAGAAGAATGGATGAATCCTGCAGCAAAGGAGTCCCCAATGTAGGTCTCCATCGCATTGGTCTCTGGTCCCGACAGAGAGTACAGTCGTCCCCTCGGTGGATTAGTGTTAGGGATAAGGTCATTCCTGCAGTCATAAGGTCGGCGCGGCAGGAGCAAAGTGGCCCAGGCCTTGCTGAACACATCCCAGAGGTCCTGGTACTCCGCGGGAATGGCGGAGAGGTCCGGGGCACCTTCCGAGCCCCCATGAAGATGTCCCAGGGCAGGTTGTGCTGACTTCAGGCAATGGGCGTGGCAGTACGGGCTCCAGCCCATGATGGCACCAGTTGACCAGTTAATGAGGGGATTGTGTCACTGGAGCCAGGAGAATCCCAATACCACGGGAATCAGAGGGGACTTGATGGGCAGGAACTGGATAGCCTCGCTGTGGTTCCCTGACACGTAGGTTGATATGAGAGGTTTGTTGTGTGTGACTCGGCCTGTAGAGCACCCGTCCAGCACTCTAACGTCCATGGGAATGGAGAGGGGCTGAGTTTATATGTTCAGGGTAGTGTCCAAAAAGCTCTCGTCGGCCCCAGAGTCAATGACAACCCGGAGAGATTTGGACTGGACTCCCCACAGCAGAATGGCATGAAAAAGGGTGCGAGCAAGGGAAGCAGGAATGTTCACCATATGGCCCACCAGTGTACTCGCTACTACTGGTGAGCCTGGTTTTTTTAAATGACAAGAGGTCACAAAATTAACAAGAGTCCCGCAATACAGACAACTCTTCGTGTCGATCCTGTTTTGCCGTTTCGCTGGCGACAGCCCAGCTCTGCCTAGTGGCATAGGCTCAGGAAGTGGTGACTCGTCCGTTTTCGACAGCCCTCAGGGCAAGTCGGGAAGCCTCGGGTTCTCTCAGCAACGAGACCATTGGGAGCTTCCGGGATGACTCGGAGGCAAGGTGGGATCCCTGGGCGTGCGAGAAAAATCTAATTACCTCTCCCTCCGTTGTTCCTGTAATCGCCCATCGATACAGATGTTCAAAGCAATGAGAGAATCGAGCTCCGTAGGTAACTTCCGGGCTGCAAGCTTGTCCTTGACCTCCTCTGAGACACAATGCAGGAACATATCAAACAGTGCCTCTTGATTCCAAGCCCTCTGCCAACGTGCGGAAATCCACCGCATAATCAGCTACACTGCGGGAGTCCTGCCGAAGCTGGATCTCCGGGCCTCTCGCCCGAGAACGGGGCGTCAAATACCTTCCTCACTTCTCCCACGAACCACTCCAGACTAGCGCATTTTGTTCCGGCCGGATGTTGTTGCTACATGACAGTAGCCCAGGTGAGAGCCCTCCCAGAAATCTCGGCCCTCGAGAAGGTGGAGTGACCAATGAGATGGCACTGCTAGCAGCTGAGTTGCCGAGGAGCTGTGTGGTTACCACCTTGGTAGGCGGCCTCCCAGACAACCTGTGGAATTGCTCCAGCACCCTGTCATGGCGTTCAGACATCGTTTGGACCCCCTCCACAAGGCCACAAAGCAATTCCTCGTGCCTACCGATGATGGCTCGGTGGGAGGAGATGGCATTGCGCAGCTGGCCCGGGTCTGCTGGGTCAGTCAAGGCCAGTTTGTACTATCAGGAATCAAGGTAAGACCCAGATGCTAGCGTCCCACCTCGACAACAGCCAGTGAAATTGCATGGCGCCAAATTCAAAACAACAGAAATCCCCTAATTAAAATTCCTCAAACATACAAGTATTATACACCATTTTAAAGATAAACTTCTTGTAAATCCAACCACAGTGTCCGATTTCAAAAAGGCTTTACGGAGAAAGCACACCATGCGATTATGTTAGGTCAGCGCCTTGTCACAGAAAACCATACAGCCATTTTCCAGCCAAGGAGAGGGCTCACAAAAGTCAGAAATAGCGATTAAATTAATCACTAACCTTTGATGATCTTCATCAGATGGCACTCATAGGACTTCATGTTACACAATACATGTATGTTGTGTTCGATAAAGTTCATATTTATATCCAAAAATCTCAGTTTACATTGGCACGTTATGTTCAGAAACGCATTGTCTCAAACAAACATCCGGTGAAAGTTCAGAGAGCCACATCAAATTACAGAAATACTCATCATAAACATTGATCTAAGATACAAGTGTTTAACATACATTTAAAGATTAACTTCTCCTTAATGCCATCGCTGTGTCAGATTTCAAAAAGGCTTTACGGCGAAAGCACACGACGCGATTATGTTAGGTCATTTGTTAGGTCAGCCATATGTTAGGTCAGCCATTTTCCAGCCAAGGAGAGGGCTCACAAAAGTCAGAAATAGCATTAAAATTAATCCCTTACCTTTGATGATCTTCATCTGGTGGCACTCCCAGGTCTCCATGTTAGACAATAAATGTTTGTTTTGTTCGATAATGTCCCTCTTTATGACCATAAACCTCCTTTTTGTTGGTGCGTTTAGTTCAGAAATCCAAAGGCACAATGCGCGCTCTCAACATCAAGACAAAATGTCAAAAAAGTACAATAAAAGTTAGTAGAAACATGTCAAACGATGTTCAAAATCAATCCTCAGATTGTTTTTGTCATAAATAATCAATAATATTTCAACCGGACAAAAGCTTCGTCAATAGAAAAGGAGAAACAAGAAATGCGCGCTCCTGATCATGGCTGGAAATTTCCACTGGCCTCTCATTGAAAATGCTGTATCTCCCTCATTTTTCAGAGTAAAAGCCTGAAACAATGCCTAAAGACTGGCCACATGTAGAGGAAGCCATATATATCGTGAACTGGGTCCTAAGTCTTTGTATCCACCATACATCATAGGCTTTCAATGGAAAAACAGCCTTTCAAAATAATAGTACTTGCTGGTTGGATTTTCCTCAGGTTTTCACCTGCCATATCAGTTCTGTTATACTCACAGACATTATTTTAACAGTTTTGGAAACTTTAGAGTGTTTTCTATCCAAATCTATAAGCATATCCTAGCTTCTGGGCCTAAGTAGCAGGCAGTTTAATTTGGGCACGCTTTTCATCCAAAATTCCGAATGCTGCCCCCTACTCTAGTGAAGTTAAGGCAGGCAGGGTTCAGTAAACCAGAGGAAGGGCAATGGTATCGGATTGCAGGCAGGCTCAGTGTCAGGGTAGGCAGAGGTCAACAATTGATTTGTTTAAAAAAATTATTTCATCTCGTTATTGTCATAGTTTTAGTCAGGAAAAATAGGTTGTTGACAAATATTTGTCGGCATAGTTATTGTTGACAAAATTAACACTGCATCTTACCACTAACCTTAAAACCCCCATACCATTTAATTACTTAACCAATCATGGTTGGGACACCTGGGACAATCACGTGACAAATACTTCCAAGAATGTCAAGGGGAGCGTCAGGGCACCATGGCACAATGTTGCATGAGTGTCCTGAAAATGTCCTAGGCGACGTCCCGGGACCAACCGGGAACTAGACAATACCTCCAGGGTACCATGGCACAACGTCCCAAGAAGGTCCCAAAAAACGTCTTCGGGATGTCGGGAACTAAAAAAATGTCCCCCAGAGAACGGTCCCTTGGGACCATGACTTGACATCCTAATGACTAGTAAAATGAAAGTCTTGAGAACATTCTAAAAATGTACTGTCATGGTCCTCTGTGATGTCCTGGGAACTTACAGGAAACTAGACAAAGCCCCCCCATTCCACAAAGTGCAATGGGGGGGTGGGTGCTAAGCTGACATATGGAATTGTTTTAAGATGATCATTTAGCTATTTGATTTAGAATTTTAGGACACCTTTAGGTATACACAAAATATATACAAAATATTTGGTAAAATACTACTAAAGCCCATTGAAACGCATTGAAAAATACATTCATGAACGGCAAAAAGGACAGTCAAAAAATGTGTCATAAGAAACATATATTTAATCCCTTTTTTGGTAGGCACAAAACTACCATCATACTTCCATTCGTTTTTTTAAACCGGTACTAGTTACCTTCACACGAGTCCCGTGACATTTGTGGGGGTTGTAGAGCAAAACGGAGAACACGTTCATGTTCGTGAGAATCTCCTCTTTCCACACTCCCATTAGTTTGTAGCACAAACGGTGCAGACGCTACCAAACAGAAGTTGGCATATTGACAGTACGGACTTCAGACGAGTCTCCTGACACTTGTGGCAGTCGTAGAGCAAAACAGAGAACACCATCGTGTTCGTGAGAGGCTTCCCTTTCCATATAGTGGTTTGTACGTCAAACCGTTTGGAAGCTACAGACGTTTACCTGAGAAGACCGATTTTTGGGATGTCTCATGGTCTAACAAACACTGCTCTAGCTCTGCCACCTTTCACAGCAGGTGCGGAAGTGCGACACTGGCGGATGCGGTGGATTGAGACTCATCTAATGCAAAAACAGATATCTCTAGCTTAAATTGACGGATTTTGATGGGAATTTTTCTGTAATGTAACTTAGATTGATACACCGGGGGTTTAAGGGACCTTATGGAACGTCGCTAAATGTCCTCAGGGAGTTCCCTGTTTAATGGGTTACTGCTCAATGTATGTACAGTATGTGCATGTATTCAGTTTATATTATTTGGATTTGCAAATTCTTTGTTGATAATGTCTGTCTGTATATCAATTTATTTAAAAATCAAATTTATTTATATAGCCCTTCTTACATCAGCTGATATATCAAAGTGCTGTACAGAAACCCAGCCTAAAACCCCAAACAGCAAGCTGTCACGATCGTCTTTGGGTGAGAGATTGGACCAAGGCGCAGCGTGTGGAAAGTACATCTTCTTTTATTCAGAAAAGGGAAAAAATACGAAACGAACACTATACAACTAAACAAACAAAATAACAAACTGACGACCGTGAAGCTATAATAACAAAATGGTGCTGACACTGACCATTACATACTGACATAGACAATTACCCACAAAAAGCTAAAGCCTATGGTTGCCTTAAATATGGCTCCCAATCAGAGACAACAATAACCAGCTGTCTCTAATTGAGACCCAATTCAGGCAACCATAGACTTTCCTAGACACCTACACTGAACACTAAACCATCTCCTCTACTAAACCCCCTAAACCATACAACACCCTAGACAATACAAAAAACACACAAACTTCCCCATGTCACACCCTGACCTAACTAAAATAATAATGAAAACAAAGATAACTAAGGCCAGGGTGTGACATAACCCCCCCCTTAAGGTGCGAACTCCGGGCGCACCAGCATAAAGTCTAGGGGAGGGTCTGGGTGGGCGTCTGTCCACGGTGGCGGCTCTGGCACTGGTCGTGGTCCCCACCCCACCATAGTCACTACCCGCTTTCTTAACCCCACTGGAATAAGGGGCAGCACCGGACTAAGTGGCAGCACCGGACTAAGGGGCAGCACCGGACTAAGGGGCAGCACCGGACTAAGGGGCAGCACCGGACTAAGGGGCAGCACCGGACTAAGGGGCAGCACCAGGATAAGGGGCAGCACCAGGATAAGGGGCAGCACCAGGATAAGGGGCAGCACCAGGATAAGGGGCAGCTCCGGACTGAGGGACGGCAGCTCCGGACTGAGGGACGGATCCTGGCTGGATGACGGCTCTGGCGGATCCTGGCTGGACGGCTCTGGCGGATCCTGGCTGGATGGCTCATGGCTGGCTGACGGATCTGGCTGCTCATGGCTGGCTGACGGATCTGGCTGCTCATGGCTGGCTGACGGATCTGGCTGCTCATGGCTGACTGACGGATCTGGCTGCTCATGGCTGGCTGACGGATCTGGCTGCTCATGGCTGGCTGACGGATCTGGCTGCTCATGGCTGGCTGACGGATCTGGCTGCTCATGGCTGGCTGACGGATCTGGCTGCTCATGGCTGGCTGACTGATCTGGCTGCTCATGGCTGGCTGACGGATCTGGACGCTCATGGCTGGCTGACGGATCTGGACGCTCATGGCTGGCTGACGGATCTGGACGCTCATGGCTGGCTGACGGCTCTGGCAGATCCTGTCTGGTTGGCGGCTCTGGCAGATCCTGTCTGGTTGGCGGCTCTGGCAGATCCTGTCTGGTTGGCGGCTCTGGCAGATCCTGTCTGGTTGGCGGCTCTGGCAGATCCTGTCTGGTTGGCGGCTCTGGCAGATCCTGTCTGGTTGGCGGCTCTGGCAGATCCTGACTAACGAATGGCTCTAGCGGCTCCTGACTGACTAACGAATGGCTCTAGCGGCTCCTGACTGACTAACGGCTCTGACGGCTCGGGACAGACGGGCGGCTCTAATGGCTCTGGACAGACGGATGGCTCAGACGGCGCTGGGGAGACGGATGGCTCAGATGGCGCTGGGGAGACGGATGGCTCAGATGGCGCTGGGGAGACGGATGGCTCAGATGGCGCTGGGGAGACGGATGGCTCAGATGGCGCTGGGGAGACGGATGGCTCAGATGGCGCTGGGCAGACGGATGGCTCAGATGGCGCTGGGCAGACGGATGGCTCAGATGGCACTGGGCAGACGGATGGCTCAGATGGCACTGGGCAGACGGATGGCTCTGGCCGGATGAGGCGCACTGTAGGCCTGGTGCGTGGTGCCGGAACTGGAGGCACCGGGCTAAGGACACGCACCTTCAGGCTAGTGCGGGGAGAAGGAACAGGGCATACTGGACCCTGGGAGCGCACATTAGGCCTAGTGCGTGGTGCCGGAACTGGTGGTACCGGACTGGGGACACGCATCTCAGGGCTAGTGCGGGGAGCAGCAACAGGACGTACAGGACTCTGGGGACACACAGGAGGCTTGGTGCGTGGTTTAGGCACTGGTGGTAAAGGGCTGGAGACACGCACCATAGGGCTAGTGCGTGGAGGAGGCACTGGTGGTACTGGGTTGGGGCGGGGAGGTGGCGCCGGAAATACCGGACCGTGCAGGCGTACTGGCTCCCTTGAGCACTGAGCCTGCCCAACCTTACCTGGTTGTATGCTCCCCGTCGCCCGACCAGTGCGGGGAGGTGGAATAACCCGCACCGGGCTATGTAGGCGAACCGGGGACACCATGCGTAAGGCTGGTGCCATGTAAGCCGGCCCGAGGAGACGCACTGGTGACCAGATGCGTTGGGCCGGCTTCATGACATCCGGCTCAACGCTCAATCTAGCCCGGCCGATACGTGGAGCTGGAATGTACCGAACCGGGCTATGAACGCGTACAGGAGACACCATGCGCTCTACTGCGTAACACGGTGTCTGCCCGTACTCTCGCTCTCCACGGTAAGTACAGGGAGTAGGCGCAGGTCTCCTACCTGACTTCGCCACACTCCCTTTAAGGCCCCCCCCAAGAAATTTTTGGGTTGTACTCACGGGCTTCCAGCCTTGCTTCCGTGCTGCCTCCTCATATCGCCTCCTCTCGGCTTTAGCTGCCTCCAGCTCTTCACGAGGGAGGCGATATTCTCCCGGTTGTGCCCAAGGTCCCTTTCCATCCAATATCTCCTCCCATGTCCATGAATCCTGTGTAGGTGGGTCCTGTTGCCGCTTGACACGCCGCTTGGTCCTGGATTGGTGGGTAATTCTGTCACGATCGTCTTTGGGTGAGAGATTGGACCAAGGCGCAGCGTGTGGAAAGTACATCTTCTTTTATTCAGAAGAGGGAAAAAACACGAAACGAACACTATACAACTAAACAAACAAACTAACAAACTGACGACCGTGAAGCTATAATAACAAAATGGTGCTGACACTGACCATTACATACTGACATAGACAATTACCCACAAAAAGCTAAAGCCTATGGTTGCCTTAAATATGGCTCCCAATCAGAGACAACAATAACCAGCTGTCTCTAATTGAGACCCAATTCAGGCAACCATAGACTTTCCTAGACACCTACACTGAACACTAAACCATCTCCTCTACTAAACCCCCTAAACCATACAACACCCTAGACAATACAAAAAACACACAAACTTCCCCATGTCACACCCTGACCTAACTAAAATAATAATGAAAACAAAGATAACTAAGGCCAGGGTGTGACACAAGCAATGAAGATGTAGAAGCACGGTGGCTAGGAAAAACTCCCTAGAAAGGCCAAAACCTAGGAAGAAACCTCGAGAGGAACCAAGCTATGAGGGGTGGCCAGTCCTCTTATAACAGAACATGGCCAAGATGTTCAAATGTTCATAAATGACCAGCATGGTCAAATAATAGTAATCACAGTGAACAGGTCAGGGTTCCATAGCCGCAGGCAGAACAGTTGAAACTGGAGCAGCAGCACGGCCAGGTGGACTGGGGACAACAAGGAGTCATCATGCCAGGTAGTCCTGAGGCATGGTCCTAGGGCTCAGGTCCTCCGAGAGAGAGAAAGAAAGAAAGAGAGAAAGAGAGAATTAGAGAGAGCATACTTAAATTCACACAGGACACCGGATAAGACAGGAGAAATACTCCAGATATAACAGACTGACTCTAGTCCCCCGACACATAAACTACTGCAGCATATTATGTATATTGTCTATATTCACCATTTAACCTAATCAAATTCCGGGTATATGTAAATGTTCTTTGCAAATAAAGGTGATTCTGATTCGGAATGTTATTGAACAACATAACTTATTTATTTAATGCTTCATATGGCTTACAGTGCTTGGTCTTACCCCATCATTAAATTAGATTGTTTTACTCCATACTCCAAACAATGTATAGCCTAAACTATAGCCTCAACCATGGTTTACAGAAGCACCTTCTTTACACTCCAACACCCATTTCACCTCTTCACAGACACCTATCCAGGTCACAGCACCAATGGGACCGACTGGTGTCTAACCTAGGCCACAAGACTGTGTTACCCTGCTAAGGATCCGTAGCTTAGTGATGAGTGTTTTGGGCACTATGCTGTTGAACGCTGGGCTGTAGTCAATGAACAGCATTCTCACATAGGTGTTCCTTTTGTCCAGATGGGAAAGGGCAGTGTGAAGTGCGATTGAGATTGCGTCATCTATGGATCTGTGGGGCGGTATGGGAATTGGAGAAGGTTTAGGGTTTCCGGGATGATGGTGTTGATGTGAGCCATGACGAGCCTTTCAAAGCACTTCATGGCTCCCGACGTGAGTGCTATGGGGCGGTAGTCATTTAGGCAGAAAACCTTTGCTTTCTTGGGCACAAGGACTATGGTGGTCTGCTTGGAACATATTGGCATTACTGACTCGGTCAGGGAGAGGTTGAAAATGTCAGTTAAGACACTTGCCAGTTGGTCCGGGCATGCTTTGAGTACACGTCCTGGTAATCCGTCTGGCCCCGCGGCTTTGTGAATGTTGACATGTTTAAAGGTCTTGCTCACATCAGCTACGGAGAACGTGATCACACAGTCATCTGGAACAGCTGGTGCTCTCATGTATGCTTCAGTGTTGCTTGCCTCGAAGCGAGCAGAAAAAGTATTTAGCTCATCTGGTAGGCTCGCGTCACTGGGCAGCTCGTTGCTGGGTTTCCCTTTGTAGTCCGTAAGAGTTTGCAAGCCCTGCCACATCAGATGAGCGTCAGAGGGATTCAATCTTAGTCCTGTATTGTCGCTTTACCTGTTTGATGGTTCGTCTGAGGGCAAAGCAGGATTTCTTATAAGAGTCCGGATTAGTGTCCCGCTCCTTGAAAGTGGCAGTTCTAGCCTTTAGCTCAGTGCGGATATTGCCTGTAATCCATGGCTTCTGGTTGGGATATGTACGTACGGTCACTGTGGGGACGACGTCGTCGATGTAGTTATTGATGAAGCCGGTGACTGAGGTGGTATACTCCTCAATGCCATTGGTTGAATCCCGGAACATATTCAAGTCTGTGCTAGCAAAACAGTCTTGTAGCGTAGCATCCAATTCATCTGACCACTTGCGTATTGAGTGAGTCACTGGTACTTCCTGCTTTAATTTTAGCTTGAAAGCAGGTATCAGGATATAAATATGGTCAGATTTGCCAAATGAAGGAAGAGGGAGAGCTTTGTATGCATCTCTGTGTGTGGAGGGAAGGTGGTCTAGAGTTTTTTCCCCCTCTGGTTGCACATGTGACATGCTGGTAGAAATGAGGTAAAACGATTTAAGTTTGCCTGCTTTAAAGTCCTCGGCAACTAGGAGCGCCACTTTTGGATGAGCATTTTCTTGTTTGCTTATGGCCTTGTGCAGCTCGTTGAGTGCGGTCTTAGTGCCAGCATCGGTTTGTGGTGGTAATTGCCCTGGTGCCATCCAGATCTGAAATTGTTAAAATACTTTGAGCGTTTGCTTGAGCCTGCCAGGAGTGCCAGATTGATGGGATTTGCAACTTTGGGACTATTCCATGTCCATCAAAATAAGGGAAATAATGCATAAAGGAATTGATTTTGGAATGTTATTACATGATCGGTTGAGAGTATTATTTATTCATCAAAAAGTTGCTACTGAAATGATAACATAATACCCACCGCATAACATAATAATACGCTTGATTAATAATAATCAAGTCAATTGTGTGTGTGTGTGTGTGTGTGTGTGTGTGTGTGTGTGTGTGTGTGTGTGTGTGTGTGTGTGTGTGTGTGTGTGTGTGTGTGTGTGTGTGTGTGTGTGCATGTGTAACTCTGCATGTATGTACATTTCAATGTGTGAGTGTCTATTTATGAGTATTCCTGTATGATGTGCATGAGTTGTGTCCTCCCGGGTGGCGCAGTGGTCTAGGGCACTGCATCGCAGTGCTAGCTGCGCCACCAGAGTCTCTGGGTTTACGCCCAGGCTGGGCTGGGTTCGCGCCCAGGCTCTGTCGCAGCCGGCCGCAACCGGGAGGTCCGTGGGGCGACGCACAATTGGCATAGCGTCGTCCGGGTTAGGGAGGGTTTGGCCGGTAGGGATATCCTTGTCTCAGTATGTAAAAATGTAATAAAATGTATGCACTCTACTGTAAGTCGCTCTGGATAAGAGCGTCTGCTAAAATGACTAAAATGTAATGAGTTTGTTTGTGTTGTGTTTGGGAGTGGGTGGTGGTATGTGCATCAAATTGAGGGAAGGAGTAAATAAAAACATTGATTTTGGTATGTTATTGCATGATTGGTTAAAGTTAGTACATCATTCATAAAAAAGTTGCTACTCACCAGTTAATATAATAACCACCGGTTAATGTAATAGCTTTTAACCCAACCCCTCCGAAAGACACACATACATACAGTGGGGCAAAAAAGTATTTAGTCAGCCACCAATTGTGCAAGTTCTCCCACTTAAAAAGATGAGAGAGGCCTGTAATTTTCATCATAGGTACACTTCAACTATGACAGACAAAATGAGAAAAACAAATCCAGATAATCACATTGTAGGATTTTTAATTTATTTATTTGCAAATTATGGTGGAAAATAAGTATTTGGTCAATAACAAAAGTTTATCTCAATACTTTGTTATATACCCTTTGTTGGCAATGACAGAGGTCAAACGTTTTCTGTAAGTCTTCACAAGGTTTTCACACACTGTTGCTGGTATTTTGGCCCATTCCTCCATGCAGATCTCCTCTAGAGCAGTGATGTTTTGGGGCTGTTGCTGGGCAACACGGACTTTCAACTCCCTCCAAAGATTTTCTATGGGGTTGAGATCTGGAGACTGGCTAGGCCACTCCAGGACCTTGAAATGCTTCTTACGAAGCCACTCCTTCGTTGCCCGGGCGGTGTGTTTGGGATCATTGTCATGCTGAAAGACCCAGCCACGTTTCATCTTCAATGCCCTTGCTGATGGAAGGAGGTTTTCATTCAAAATCTCACGATACATGGCCCCATTCATTCTTTCCTTTACACGGATCAGTCGTCCTGGTCCCTTTGCAGAAAAACAGCCCCAAAGCATGATGTTTCCACCCCCATGCTTCACAGTAGGTATGGTGTTCTTTGGATGCAACTCAACTATTTTGGTTTCATCTGACCATATGACATTCTCCCAATCTTCTTCTGGATCATCCAAATGCTCCTAGCAAACTTCAGACGGGCCTGGACATGTACTGGCTTAAGCAGGGGGACACGTCTGGCACTGCAGGATTTGAGTCCCTGGCGGCGTAGTGTGTTACTGATGGTAGGCTTTGTTACTTTGGTCCCAGCTCTCTGCAGGTCATTCACTGGGTCCCCTCGTGTGGTTCTGGGATTTTTGCTCACCGTTCTTGTGATCATTTTGACCCCACGGGGTGAGATCTTGCGTGGAGCCCCAGATCGAGGGAGATTATCAGTGGTCTTGTATGTCTTCCATTTCCTAATAATTACTCCCACAGTTGATTTCTTCAAACCAAGCTGCTTACCTATTGCAGATTCAGTCTTCCCAGCCTGGTGCAGGTCTACAATTTTGTTTCTGGTGTCCTTTGACAGCTCTTTGGTCTTGGCCATAGTGGAGTTTGGAGTGTGACTGTTTGAGGTTGTGGACAGGTGTCTTTTATACTGATAACAAGTTCAAACAGGTGCCATTAATACAGGTAACGAGTGGAGGACAGAGGAGCCTCTTAAAGAAGAAGTTACAGGTCTGTGAGAGCCAGAAATCTTGCTTGTTTGTAGGTGACCAAATACTTATTTTCCACCATAATTTGCAAATAAATTCATTAAAAATCCTACAATGTGATTTTCTGGATTTTTTTTCTTCTCATTTTGTCTGTCATAGTTGAAGTGTACATATGATGAAAATTACTTACACAATTGGTGGCTGAACTTGCACAATTGGTGGCTGACTAAATACTTTTTTGCCCCACTGTATACAGGTTTTGGAGAGGTGCGAGGGGCTGCCACACTGGGTGCCCGGGGAGTTGTTGTGGGGGGGTTAAGTGCCTTGCTCAAGGGCACAACGACAGGCAATGATATCAGCAACCCTCCGGTTGTCAGCTCACTTCTGACAGATTTTTCCCGTGAGACCAAGGTTGCTGCCTAACTAACCTGATATGTTACGTTACGTTAGGTTACATTATGAATAGAATAGTGGTCGTACAATATCATAAGAAATAGAGGATCTATAGCATCATGCCTCTTAACCGGTCGTACAATAGCATACGAATTGGATGATGTAACTTATCATACAACTTGGAGGACATATAGTATTGCATGTCTTTAGCTGAGAGCAGGTTGCTTGTTGCGCTGTAACGTTTGCAGTTGGGGGAACTAATGACAAAGGTTAGGGGAACTGAAATGACAAAGGTTAGGTGAATTTACGTAGCAGGTGAGGTGAATTAGGTTGAATTTGGAATAACGGTTTAGTGGAAAAGTTAGGTAAAATGCTACAATTGTCCCTGACAGGACTCAAACATGCAACCTTTGGCTGGATATTTTGGTTTGATAGTGGGGTCAAGTTAGCCCTGGCTAACTTGAGAGGTTTTCAAACCTCTCCTCGGGGACCCCCAGAAGTTCCATGTATTTGATCTATTCTAGAGGTAGCACACCTGATTCAACATGTCAACTAATCAACAAGTCATTGACTACATGAATCAGGTGAACTAGTTCAGGTCTCCAACAAAATTGTTAATCTTCTGGGGGTTCCAGAGGAGAGGTTTGAGAACCACTGGCCTAAACAGCCAGATATTGGGGGGTTGGTTTAGGGTTCAGTCAGGATACGGCATTAAGACATTTGGTATTTGTGCTATGCATCCTCAGAAAATATGCATATTTTAGTTTAGTATCCACTTGGAAGCTATGAATAGACTTATTTTTGTTGAGCCAGATTTTCTTCTAAACTGTCATTACCTTGAACATTTTGGACTATTCTAACTTATATATGTTGCCTTTCCTTTAAAACTTTGTTCAACTACAGAATGTTTGCCCATCTTGTCTCGCTTTTTGTCTAAGAAATCCCACTGGGCACAGACGTCCGTTCAACGTCTAGTTTTGATTATCATTTGGTTGTTGTCAAATCAACACCATGTCAATGGATTTAGGTTAAAGGTTGGGTGAAAAAAAATCTGAAATTACCTTACATTGATTACTTTTTGCAAATCCAATCCGTTTTCCACGTCATCACATAGATTTTTGGTGTTTAAATGACATGGAAACAACATTGATTCAACCAGCTTTTGCACAGTATCTCTTTGTCTTGAATATGGATCAATGGTATGTGACTTAAACATAAACAGACTTGAATCCTAACCCACAACTTTATCTGGTCTGAAAATCTGATAGAATCCTTTAGTTCACAACTGAAAAGCCTGTTAAGTCTTACAACCAGCATAGTCCTTTCCAAACAGCTCATATGCAGTGCACCTGTAGGCCTACTATACTGTACTTCAAATGTGTGGAGAAATTGAGCTAAATGCAGATTTGATGTATCCTCAAGAGAAGTCAATAAAACTATATTGCATTACTAAGCCCTTCAATAATATGGCATTCAAGAGTGAAAACATATGTTATCTGAAATATGTTGTTTGTGTAAAGGTTAAGAAATTATAACTTTTATGAGCCTAAAATTGCAAAACGCTATGTTTCTTACACAGAATAGCAATTATTATCAATAACATGGTAGTTTGACCAAATATCACATAGACCTACAGCACTCTCTGCTCCCACTTGTGGATGTGGAAGGGTACAATTATGCAACCAAAACTGTACATAAATACCAACACACACACACAAACACACATACACACACAGACACCGACACACGCACATATACAGACACACACACAGACACACACACACATTCTGCTGTCATATAAGCTTGCTGATCTTGGAGGAATTTTGCCTCTTATAGGCGGTCTGGTCGGAAGCGGTCAGAGATGAGATGGAAGACGAAACGTTTCAAATGAATGCCACATTTTGATGGAAAGAAACCACTAGGATAGGCAAATTGAGTCCAAGTCAATACCAAGACTGGGAGGGAGGCGAGGGGTCCAAGACCAAGTCAAGACCAAGACTGAGAGCGAGGCGAGGGGTCCAAGACCAAGTCAAGACCGAGACCAGAAACATGGGAGTTCAAGACCATGGTAGTAATTGTGTCAAATCGTCACCATAATAAGAGTTGTCCAGTATTTCTGTGTTAACATTTCAGAACAACATATGGATTCTTTAGACATTCAGAATGGTGATAAAATGCATGCTGAGGGAAAATGCTAAAGAGACAATCTACAAATGATCACTAACCCAAACAAGTCTATAATGGATAAAAATACAAAATATGTTACAATTTCCCCCAGTCTCCCCTTACTAACAATGTACCCCACTCTTCCCTACCAGCAAATCAAGGAAAATCTGACAAGGGAGACACATTTCTGAGGATATTTTTCAATTAAAGTAAAGGACAGTAATGTTACGAGTAAAGTAGGAAGTCCAGGTTTCAACGGTTGAAAATATATTAATGTGTCATGAAAGGAGTGTGGATATTTGGCCTGGCGAAGTGGTTTTATGGGCTGACTGAATGAGAGCTGATAATTAAGAGTTTTCCCCACCGCTTGTAGCAGTTGGTCTGGCAAGAAATTACATGTCCTCATTGTCCGAGACCGAGTTTAGACTGAGTAGAAATTTATCCAAAACGAGTAGAAATGAATCTGACACGAGACAACATCGAGACACTCAATATGTGGTCTTGAGGCTGAGTGGTAGTCTACAACACTGGAGGAGGGTAGATGATGGTGATAGAGTCTACTAATGATCTTGTAGAGGGAAAGTCTGGGATCCAGCCGGAGTCTTATAGCCAATGGACTTCTCCTCTTCCACCCTGTGTAGCAGAGTTCAGAATAGTAGCCAGTCGTCCTCACTACAAGCCCTCTGACTCAGTACTGCTGTATTCCTCTTTCCTCGATCATTCCTCTCACGCTTCAGGCGACTCCTCAAATGATCAGGAACTGGCAGCCGAGTGAAACATGGTTCCGTGGTTGCCATGACGCCATGAGTTCGCCTAGGCAGAGAGCTCTGTAAACATTGTACATATTTGTTTTTAATTACATTTTTTAATAAACTTTTTGATGGTTTTGGTAACTTAATAAGGGTTGATCTGAAATATCTGGCAAACCACGAAGTTGCAGGCCTAATGACGGCAGGTCAGTTTATTTGGCTTGTCTAGCTAACTAGCTAGCTAGTTAGATTTTCTCCAGGAACCGGCTAATGCTATTTGAATGATAGATTCACATCACCAGCATTTCGTTCCACCTATGCCGGTTCCTGGAAGGATGTGGACTGCGGTGTGAGGGAATGGCAGAGGCTCGCCTTGTAGGGGACTGTTCCAGACTGTCGAGGTGTGGTGGTCTTTTCTGGAGCTTTTAAGCCCCATTTCCACTGGCACTTAAAATTAGGGCCAAATTAGGGCTGGCTAGAATGGAATTCTCAAATTCAAGCTTGGACAAGGGAAACCCGGGCCAACACAGTCCAGTTTCACAACTGGTGCCAGCTCAATTAGAATTCGGGCTGGTGACGCTGTTACTATGAAACCACCAGCTGGTCACTGCTGGATGCTGACACAACGTTTAGCTAGGTTGTTTGGGCTTGTTGCGGTTAGCTAGCACATGGACAAGCAATACTGCAGTAGTCAGACATTACACGAATTACCACCGTAACTGGATCCTTCATTCATTTTTGCACTACACAATACACTTTTTTGAGACCTGTCAGCCCTCGTATGCTAGCTACCTAACGTAACGTTAGGTAGCTAAAATCAGAGTTGAAACAAGCTAGCTCGCTAATGTGAGCTAGCAGGAATTTTAGCTGGCCAGGTCGTATTGAAAGCTAGCTAGCTAGCTAGCTACATCATATCGAACCTGTCATCTGGTTTGCTTAGTTAGCTAGCTAGCTAATAGCCAATGCCATGGCAAGCAAGGTAGCAATTAAGCTAGCTAGCTAGCCTGTTATTCTAGCGATGATAACCATTTAGCTAGCTAATGTTAGCAAGCTAAATACATTTTTATTTTTATTTATTTCACCTTTATTTAACCAGGTAGGCTAGTTGAGAACAAGTTCTCATTTGCAACTGCGACCTGGCCAAGATAAAGCAAAGCAGTGTGACACAGACAACAACACAGAGTTACACATGGAGTAAACAATAAACAAGCCAATAACACAATAAACAAGTCAATGACACAGTAGAAAAAAGAAAGTCTATATACAGTGTATGCAAAAGGCATGAGGAGGTAGGCAATAAATAGGCCATAGGAGCGAATAATTACAATTTAGCAGATTAACACTGGAGTGATAAATTAGTAGATAATGATGTGCAAGTAGAGATACTGGGGTGCAAAAGAGCAGAAAAGTAAATAAAATAAAAACAGTATGGGGATGAGGTAGGTAGATTGGGTGGACTATTTACAGATGGACTATGTACAGCTGCAGCGATCGGTTAGCTGCTCAGATAGTTGATGTTTAAAGTTGGTGAGGGAAATAAAAGTCTCCAACCTCCGCAATTTTTGCAATTCGTTCCAGTCACTGGCAGCAGAGAACTGGAAGGAAAGGCGGCCAAATGAGGTGTTGGCTTTGGGGATGATCAGCGAGATATACCTGCTGGAACGTGTGCTACGGGTGGGTGTTGTTATGGCTCTGATTCTGCCTGGAGTATGGGGTAACGGTAGTTACAGCATGGTGAGGGTGAATTAAATTCTTCAACATCTTGCTAGCTAGCTAGCAACATTTGAAGCCAGCTGCACATCACATATTGGCTACCTAGCGACATTACATAATTTTCTAGGTGGGTGTTATTGGGTGATCCATCTTCAGGCCTGTCTACCAGTATCTGACTGACATTTTCTCCCTGCCTGTCTGTCTCATCGATGCTCCCTCCGCTACTGCTACTGACTGCCTTTCTGAACTGCCTTTTTGAACTGCCTTTCTGAAGCCTTTCTGAACTGCCTTGACATCTGAAGCTGTGGAAGACCATCAGCCATGAACTGCCAGATCCCTACATTTGTTTTTGTTTTGCTTGTTTGTAATGAAAAGCGCTATATAAAATAAATCTATTATTATTATTAAACAAAAAAGCTGGTACAGTGTCCAGATGCATTTTTTCAAACAAACACATTAGCCAGCTAGCTAAATAGTTAACCTATCAGTCAGTCTGCAAATCCGTCCCACTGGTAACACATTTGTTGAATCAACGTTGTTTCAGGTCATTTCATTAAAATTAAGTTGAACCAACTGTGGATTTTCTTTGAATTGAATTCTGTTCCCAGTGGTGTGGCTCGAAAACTCCAGATATATCCAATAAAAATGTTTAATCAACAACAACAAAACGTTGGTGCCAAAACAAAAGTTCAAACAAAAGTACAATATTTACAGATCTTTCTGCCAATATTTACAGATCTTTCTGCCAATATTTACAGATCTTTCATGCCATGGCATGCGGCAACTACAGAACACAGGCTACTTCAAAATAACAGAACGAAATACACAGAAATCAGAGAATGAGTCCATTCTCTCTGAAGAAAACACGGACTGTTATTTGTATTCGTTTTTAAATGTAGTTGTTTAGAAGAGAAACTTGACTCAGGCACAAAATCAAAACAAATGTACAGAGGGGCCGCACGGGGAGCGTGGGCAACTCTGCATGATGACAGATGCAGATAAAGGATCCTTTGACAAGAGATGGACACAAACCTCAACCAATGAAAATTGGTCTGGTCTTGAGAGCAAGGTGGCCCAATGGAGTTCAGTGAGTGGTTGCAGTCTGAAGAGGAGGGTGGGGCATAAGCTCTCCAATTTGCACTAATGCACGCATTTGGTGCTCTCTTCCTGATCCAAAGCTCTTCCTGGCTTTGTCCATCATCCTCTGACTGTTATTTCTTGCTCCAATGTCAAGATTACTATAAGTTTTCTCATTTAGAACGATCCACAGTCTGATAAACTGATGAGCAAATGCTTTAGGCCTGTTCTATTCTCACAACACAATATACACCCATTTTGAGCTAGTCACACATTGTTCTCAGTAATGTTTCAGTGTCGGGCCTCGGCTTGGGTGTGTGTGCGTGTGTGTGTGTAGGGGAGGGCTTGTGTGGTGTTATGTGTCTCTGTTATCACATGCGCTCAGTTTCAGCATGTCCAAACACACACACACCACTGCCAGCCTGCTCTCAAAGGAACTGAAGGCTATGCATTCCAACACAAGCAAATGCCACACAAAATGCAGACAAAAGTTCTATAGTCCCGTAATTGCGACCATAATTGTGACTGCAGCCTTATTGATGAACACATTGTGACTTGTGCCCAGGCTGTTAGTGCTGGTGTTATGAGAGACTGAGAAAGACCATTGTTCTGGCCTGTGTGTGTTTGTGTCAGAAATGACAACAGGATGAATAGCCGAGAAACCAGATACTGAAATGCCCTGTGAAGAGCTGGAATGTGACTGTGTGTACTGTGTGTATGTACTGTGTGTGTGTGTGTGTGTGTGTGTGTGTGTGTGTGTGTGTGTGTGTGTGTGTGTGTGTGTGTGTGTGTGTGTGTGTGTGTGTGTGTGTGTGTGTGTATGTGTGTGTGTGTGTGTGTGTGTGTGTGTGTGTGTGTGTGTGTGTGTGTGTGTGTGTGTATGTGTGTGTGTGTGTGTGTGTGTGTGTGTGTGTGTGTGTGTGTGTGTGTGTGTGTGAAAAATTGTTGGGGAGAGAGAAAGAGAGCGAAAGAAACAGAACGAAAGAAACAGAGAGAGCGGGAATGGGCCACCCTTTTCCTGTCTGCATTCCCTTTTTCATTTTTGTATCTTTTTCCTCAGTCCTGGACTTGGGGGCTGTAGGGGAGGGATTGTTGAGGGGGTAGGGGGAGCTGTAATTGTCTCAAGGTGTGGAGAGAACAGACCAGGCTGAGATTTTGCAGCTACGCTCCCTTCTGTATCACAGACAAGTATGTGTGTGTGTGTGTGTGTGTGTGTGTGTGTGTGTGTGTGTGTGTGTGTGTGTGTGTGTGTGTGTGTGTGTGTGTGTGTGTGTGTGTGTGCGTGTGCGTGCGTGCGTGCGTGCGTGCGTGCGTGCATGCGTGCGTGTCCTGTGTGTTGAAAGACAGGTAAAAATGTTGCGACTGGGAGAGGGAAAGGTTTTGAGGGGGACACAGAGGGGAAAGCTTACATGAACAAAGCAAAGCTGAAAAGGCAAAAAGAGGCCGTAGCATCACGAAAATAAGGACTTTTTCCTTGGAAGTTTTACTATTGTTCCATAGTGAGATAAATGAGGGACAGTAGAGAAAAAGAGAGGCGTAAGAGAGTGAGAATAATAGAGAGAAAAAATGCAACAGTACATAAACCGAGTGGTGAGGATATTGACATAACAGTAAACCTGTGATAATACAGTAAGGCGAAATCTAATCGGATAATGAAAAAATAAATGTAAAAACAGAGAGATCGTCCGAAAAGTGAGCCAGGGAAACAACAGAAACCAGGGAGGGAGGGAGGCAGTGGAAGTCTGGAGGGGGGAGTTAGTTTCCCACTGGGGGTTTCTTCAAGAGGTCATCTCTCTTGAACGAGGGAAGGAAAGGGAGAAGGGATGGGGGTGGAGTTGACCATATAGAGAGCGTATGAAGTATCGAAAGTCACAGCACCAGAGTTAAGTTGGCTTGCGGGGGAAAGTGTGGTTTTAATGTGGCTGAAGTAGCCAATAACCCCAGGGCTGGGCAAACCAACTGAATTGATTTGAATTGAATTGAATAAATTGAATTATAAAAACAACACAAGCCAGATGAAGTGGAAAGAGAGAGAGTCCGAGAGGTGAAAACACAAACTCACAGGAGAGAGAGAGAAAGACAGAGAGAGAAGGGGAGGGGGGAGAGAGGGGAAGAGGGGGAGGTAGAGCAGGAGAGAGAGAGAAAGACAGAGAGAGAAGGGGAGGGGGGAGAGAGGGGAAGAGGGGGAGGTAGAGCAGGAGAGAGAGAGAAAGACAGAGAGAGAAGGGGAGGGGGAGAGAGGGAGAGAGGGGAAGAGGGGGAGGTAGAGCAGGAGAGAGAGAGAAAGACAGAGAGAGAAGGGGAGGGGGAGAGAGGGGAAGAGGGGGAGGTAGAGCAGGAGAGAGGGAGAAAGACAGAGAGAGAGGGGGAGGGGGGAGAGAGGGGAAGAAGGGGAGGTAGAGCAGGAGAGAGAGAGAAAGACAGAGAGAGAAGGGGAGGGGGGAGAGAGGGGAAGAGGGGGAGGTAGAGCAGGAGAGAGAGAGAAAGACAGAGAGAGAAGGGGAGGGGGAGAGAGGGAGAGAGGGGAAGAGGGGGAGGTAGAGCAGGAGAGAGGCAGGGAGGGAGAATTATGGGTGACAGGTGAACATACTGTACACACAGCTGACAACATGCTTGTGTTGATTTATGGAACATGCTCATCTCTTAACATGTTATGAAATATCTTCTGTATCAGTTAAAATTACTTTCCCTCTCTTTAACATATCACGGGACAGCCACTACTTGGGTCAGTGGCTGAAACTTTGTCAGTAGCAGTTTAGTCTACGTTGCTGCTGTGCTTTTTGATGTGTTTGGTCAAACCCTTTTTTGTGTTTGAAGTTGGTAATCAGAGAGGAAAAGTGAACGATACAGTGTGTACTAGTATGGGCAGCAATAACGAGACCTGAGACTCATTCCAATAAAAGCAAGACATAATTAAGGAGGGTAGAACGAGAGAGTGAGGCGAAAACAAAGAGAGAGGTAAGGGAGAATGAGACTGTGTGTGTGCAGCCTAGTGGTTAAGAGCGTTGGGCTTGTAACTGAAAGATCACTGGTTCAAATCCCAGAGCTGACTTGATGAAAAATCTGTTAATGTGCCCTTGAGCAAGGCACTTAACCCTAATTGCTCCTGTAAGTCACTCTGGATAAGAGTGTCTGCTAATGATTACTGTGTGTGTGAAATAGAGGGGAGAGATGGGAAGGGTGGAACATTTATGATAGTCAGCCAGGGAACAAAGGAAAAGCATGATATAGAAATTAGGAAGTAAATATCAGATTGCCACCTTAAAATGACAGTCAGGCTGTAAGCTATGGTCATCATGGGCAGTTGTTGCATAATCCACTTACTTGGGAAAGTTGCACAATACTGTGTAATTCATTAAACCCCCTCTCTGGGTCATCAGGTTGAACTGTATGTGTGTGGTTTCCTCCCCATGACAATGTCATCTGAAGTCTCTGTGGTGCCTTCACCCTACATGCAGTGACCATCAGAAATGATCCAAGTGTGGTACACTCAGTCTCAGCATTAATTTACAATAAGATGGCACTCTTCTCTTAACATTGTGTTTTGGCTCAGTACATGTGCCCTCCCTTTGGAACACGATGAAGTGGTATTTGGGACACATTAATAACTTTGTTGTTGGAACCCTAGAGAGGAACGGAGAGCCTCAAGTCTGCGTGGGTCTCAACTTCCGGACTAGTCTCCGTGCTGTTGTGCTGTTTGTTACTACTTGGCTATCTGCCAAACTTTTCAGTTTTTACTTTTAATACATTTACAAACATCTTAGTTTTTGTCCTCGCTCAACTTTTTTCATTCAACTCTTTATCTAGATATTGTTCTACAAGACCTTCACCAGCCGAAAAAAGAAAAGTAGTAACATTAACACTATGCCATCTATAGTAATTGCAGTCGCTGTACTCATAATATACAGGAGAACTATCGCCTTATGGGGAGGATAGCCGTGCTGCAAGCACAGTTTCAGACGCAATCGTTAGGCAAGGGTCATTTAAGTGTAGGAAAGGATGAAACAGCATCTGTGCCACCAGTAAGTACAGATAGCAGTATAAATCCCCCCATACAGTCCCCGCAGTCTGCCTATTTTCTCTAGGCTTCTGGAAAGAAAAGCTGTCGGCATGCTCTACCTGTGTCGCTCATTCAGCCGACAGAAACTTTCAACCGGTTCTCCCTATTAAGCAACGAGTCGGAGTCAGAGGTCGAGCCTTCTCAGGTCTGAGCAGACGAAGCCTCCCACAATTAGCTCGGACAAATTGAAAACCCTAGTCATTGGCGACTCCATTACCAGCAATGTTAGACTTAAAAAGAATCATCCAGCGATCATACACTGTTTACCAGGGGGCAGGGCTACCGACGTTAAGGCTAATCTGAAGATGGTGCTGGCTAAGGCTAAAACTTGCGAGTGTAGAGAGTATAGGGATATTGTTATCCACGTCGGCACCAGCGATGTTAGGATGAAACAGTCAGAGGTGACCAAGTGCAACATAGCTTCAATGTGTAAATCAGCTAGAATGTGTCGGCATCGAGTAATTGTCTCTGGCCCTCTCCCAGTTAGGGGGAGTGATGAGCAAAGTCTCACAACTCAATCGCTGGTTGGAAACTGTTTTCTGGCCCTCCCAAAATATATAATTTGTAGATAATTGGCCCTCTTTCTGGGACTCTCCGACAAACAGGACCAAGCCTGGCCTGCTGAGAAGTGACGGACTCCATCCTAGCTGAAGGGGTGCTCTCATCTTACCTATGAACATAGACAGGGCTCTAACTCCTCTAGCTCCACAATGAGATAGGGTGCAGGCCAGGCAGCTTAGTGGAGTCTGCCATCGTGTCTGTGCCTCGATCTAGGTTTAGCAAAACAAAACATGGCGGTGTTCGCCTTAGCAATCTCACTGGAATAAAGACCTCCTCCATTCCTGTCATTATTGAAATAGATTGTGATATCTCACATCTCAAAACAGGGTTACTTAATGTTAGATCCCTCACTTCCAAGGCATTCATAGTCAATTAACTAATCACTGATCATAATCTTGATGTGATTGGCCTGACTGAAACATGGCTCAAGCATGATGAATTACTGTGTTAAATGAGGCCTCTCCTCCTGGTTTCACTAGTGACCATATCCCCCATGCATCCCGCAAAGGCGGAGGTGTTGCTAACATTTATGACAGCAAATTTCAATTTACAAAAAAGAAGTCATGAAATCTATGTAGCCTACTCAATAATTTTTTATAGCTACTGCTTACAGGCCTCCTGGGCCTTATACAGCATTCCTCACTGAATTCCCTGAATTCCTATCAGAACCTGTAGTCATGGCAGATAATAAAAATATATATATATATTTTTTTTTTATTCACATGGAAAAGTCCACAGACCGACTCCAAAAGGCTTCCGGAGGCATCATCGACTCAATGGGTTTTGTCCAACATGTCTCCGGACCTGCTCATTGCCACAGTCATACTCTGGATCTAGTTTTGTCCGTGGAATAAATATTGTGGATTTGTTTTTCCCCATAATCCTGGACTATCGGACCACCATTTTATTACGTTTGCAATCGCAACAAATGTAATTTAACCTTGCGTAACACCCTAGATGCAGTCGCACCCCTAAAAACAAAAAAACATTTGTCACAAGAAACTAGCTCCCTGGTATACAGAAATACCCCAGCCCTGAAGGAAGCTTCCAGAAAATTGGAACGGAAATGGTGCTCCTCCAAACTGGAAGTCTTCCCGACTAGCTTGGAAAGACAGTACTTGTCACGTTCCTGACCTGTTTTCTCTTGTTTTGTATTTATTTAGTATGGTCAGGGCGTGAGTTGGGTGGGTTGTCTATGTGTTGTTTTCTATGTTGGGGTTTTGTGCGTTCGGCCTGGTATGATTCTACCCACTCCGCGTATTGGTCCGATCCTTCTCGCCTCTCCTCGTCCGAGGAGGAGGAAGAATATGACAGCCGTTACAGAAACACCCACCACCAAAGGACCAAGCGGAGTGGAAAAGGACAGCAGAAGCAGCAGCGCAAAAAGGAGAATTGGACATGGGAGGACGTTTTGGACGGCAAGGGTTGCTACACATGGGAGGAGATCCTGGCTGGAAAGGATCGCCTCCCATGGGAACAGCTGGAGGCAGCTCGGAGAGCAGAGGCAACCGGAGAGAGGAACCGGCGGTATGAGGAGGCAGCGCGGCGACGCGGTTGGGAGCCCGAGAGTCAGACCCAAAAATTTCTTGGTGGGGGGCACACGCGGGGTGTGGATACCTGAGCCAACTCCCCGTGCTTACCGTGGAGTGAGAGGGCGTCGTACTGGTCAGACACCGTGTTATGCGGTGAAGCGCACGGTGTTCCCAGTACGCGTGCTTAGTCCAGTGCGGGCTATTCCACCTCACCGCACTGGTAGGGCTAGGTTGGGCATCGAGCCGGGTGTCATGAACCCGGCCCAACGCATCTGGCCTCCAGTGCGTCTCCTCGGGCCGGCGTACATGGCACCAGCCTTACAAATGGTGTCCCCGGTTCGCCAGCATAACCCAGTGCGGGCTATTCCACCTCGCCGCACTGGCAGGGCTACGGGGACCATTCAACCTGGTAAGGTTGGGCAGGCTCGGTGCTCAAGAGCGCGTGTCCTCCTTCACGGTCTGGTAATTCCGGTGCCACCTCCACGTACCAGTCCTCCGGTGGCGGCCCCCCGCACCAGGCTGTCTCTCCGTTTTCTCTCTCCAGTTGCTCCCACCTGTCCAGCGCTGTCAGAGCCTTCCTCCTCTACAGCGCAGCCAGAGTCTGAACTGCCTGCCTGCCCAGCGCTGTCTGAGCTGCCTGCCTGCCCAGCGCTGTCAGAGCTGTCCGTCTGTCCCGAGCCGTCAGAGCTGCCCGTCTGTCCCGAGCCGTCAGAGCTGCCCATCTGTCCCGAGCCGTCAGAGCTGCCCGTCTGTCCCGAGCCGTCAGAGCTGCCCGTCTGTCCCGAGCCGTCAGAGCTGCCCGTCTGTCCCGAGCCGTCAGAGCTGCCCGCCAGACAGGAGCAGCCAGTGCCGTCCGCCGGACAGGAGCAGCCAATGCCGTCCGCCGGACAGGAGCAGCCAGTGCCGTCCGTCGGACAGGAGCAGCCAGTGCCGTCCGCCGGACAGGAGCAGCCAGTGCCGGCCGCCAGCCAGGACCAGCCAGTGCCGTCCAGCCAGGACCAGCCAGAGCCGTCCAGCCAGGACCAGCCAGAGCCAGCCAGCCAGGACCAGCCAGAGCCAGCCAGCCAGGATCCGCCAGAGCCAGCCAGCCAGGATCCGCCAGAGCCAGCCAGCCAGGATCCGCCAGAGCCAGCCAGCCAGGATCCGCCAGAGCCAGCCAGCCAGGATCCGCCAGAGCCAGCCAGCCAGGATCTGCCCCTCAGTCCGGTGCTGCCCCTCAGTCCGGTGCTGCCCTTTGGTATAGTGGGATTGACATGGAGGGTGGTTGTTAGGAGGAGGCCACGGGGGCGAGTAAGGAGGCGGACAAAGACATTGTTAAGGTGGGGTCCACGTCCCGCGCCAGAGCCGCCACCGCGGACAGACGCCCACCCAGACACTCCCCTAGAGTTTTAGGGGGTGCGCCCGGAGTTCGAACCTTGAGGGGGGGGGGGGGTTATGTCAAGTTCCTGACCTGTTTTCTCTTGTTTTGTATTTATTTAGTATGGTCAGGGCGTGAGTTGGGTGGGTTGTCTATGTGTTGTTTTCTATGTTGGGGTTTTGTGCGTTCGGCCTGGTATGATTCTCAATCAGAGGCAGCTGTCAATCGTTGTCCCTGATTGAGAATCATACTTAGGCAGCTGGGGTTCACGTGTGTGTTTGTGGGTGTTTGTCTTTCGTGTTAGTATTCGTGCCACACGGGACTGTTTTCGGTTGTATTCTATTTGTTATTTTGTTTCATGTTAGTGTTCAGTTTCGATATAATAAATCATCATGAGCACTACCCACTCCGCGTATTGGTCCGATCCTTCTCGCCTCTCCTCGTCCGAGGAGGAGGAAGAATATGACAGCCGTTACAGTACTGTGCAATATCGAAGAGCCCTCACAGCTGCTCGATCATCCTATTTTTCCAACCTAATTGAGGAGAATAAGAACAATCCTGTAACGGCAGCCTTCCTCCTCTTCGTCTGAAGAGGAGGTGTAGCAGGGATCGGACCAAGACGCAGCCTAGTTTGTGCTCAACATATTTAATAAAGACGAATAAACGTGAACACTTACAAAACAAAATAACAAATGTGGCAAACCGATACAGTCCTATCTGGTGCAGAGAAAACACAAAGACAGGAAACAACCACCCACAAAATCCCAACACAAAACAAGCCACCTAAATATGATTCCCAATCAGAGACAACACAAAACACCTGCCTCTGATTGAGAACCATATTAGGCCAAACATAGAAACGGACAAACTAGACACACAACATATAATGCCCACCCAGCTCACGTCCTGACCAACACTAAAACAAGTAAAACACAAGAACTATGGTCAGAACGTGACAAATCCAACATAAAAAAATTGTAATGTTGCAAAGCTAACTAAAAAGCAGCATTCAACAAGAGAGAATAACTTTCACTTCAGCTGTGATAAATTCATGAACTTATTCGATGAAAAGATCATGATCATTAGAAAGCAAATTACGGACTCCACTTTTAATCTGCTTATTTCTCCAAAGCTCAGTTGCCCTGAGTCTGCACAGAATTGCCAGGACCTGGTGTCAATGGAGACACTTACATTTTTTTTTAAATCTCTTGACACATTCATGAAAATAGTCATGGCCTCTAAACCGTCTGTCACGTTCCTGACCTGTTTTCTGTTGTTTTGTATGTGTTTAGTTGGTCAGGGCGTGAGTTGGGGTGGGTATTCTATGTTGTGTGTCTAGTTCGTCTGTTTCTGTGTTCAGCCTAATATGGTTCTCAATCAGAGACAGCTGTCAATCGTTGTCCCTGATTGAGAATCATATAAAGGTGGCTTGTTTTGTGTTGGGGATTGTGGGTGGTTGTTTCCTGTCTCTGTGTTTATGTTCTGCACCAGATAGGACTGTCTCGGCTTTCACGTTTGTTGTTTTGTAATGTTTGTTAATGTTCATCGTTTATTGTTTAATTAAACATGTTGAACACTAACTGCGCTGCATTTTGGTCCTCTCCTTCATCCCAGGAAGAAAGCCGTAACAGAACCACCCACCAAACCCGGATCAAGCAGCGGGTTAACGGGCAGCAGCGACAGCAGCAGTGGTTCAAGGAGGAATGGACATGGGAGGAGATTCTGGACGGAGAAGGACCCTGGGCAGAGCCAGAGGAGTGTCGCCGCCCAAAAGCGGAGCTGGAGGCATCTAAAGCGGAGAGGCGGCATTATGAGGCGCTAGCAAGGCAGAGCGGCTGGAAGCCCGAGAGGCTCACCCAAAAATTTCTTGGGGGGGGGGGGGGGGCTAAAGGGGAGTGTGGCGAAGTCAGGTAGGAGACCTGCGCCAACTTCCCGGGCTTACCGTGGAGAGCGAGAGTACGGGCAGACACCGTGTTACGCAGTAGAGCGCATGGTGTCTCCTGTACGTGTTCATAGCCCGGTGCGGGTTATTCCACCTCCCCGCATTGGACGGGCTACGGGGAGCATTCAACCAGGTAAGGTTGGGCAGGCTCGGTGCTCAAGGGAGCCAGTACGCCTGCACGGTCCGGTATATCCGGCGCTACCTTCCCGCCCCAGCCCAGTACCACCAGTGCCTACACCACGCACCAGGCTTCCAGTGCGTCTCCAGAGCCCTGTTCCTCCTCCACGCACTCTCCCTGTGGTCCGTGTCTCCAGCCCAGTACCACCAGTTCCGGCACCACGCACCAAGCCTCCTGTGCGTCTCCAGAGCCCTGTACGCACTGTTCCTTCTCCCCGCACTCGCCCTGAGGTGCGTGCCCTCAGCCCGGTACCTCCAGTTCCGGTACCACGCACCAGGCCTATAGTGCGCATCGAGAGTCCAGTGTGCCCTGTTCCTGCTCCCTGCACTAGCCTTGAGGTGCGTGTCTCCAGTCCGGTACCACCAGTTCCGGCACCACGCACCAGGCCTACTGTGCGCCTCAGCAGGTCAGAGTCGGCCGTCTGCCCAACGCCGCCTGTACTGCTCGTCTGCTCAGCGCCGTCTGAGCTGCCTGCACTGCTCGTCTGCCCAGCACCATCTGAGCTGCCTGCCTGCCCAGCGCCGTCTGAACTGCCTGCACTGCTCGTCTGCTCAACGCCGCCTGCACTGCTCGTCTGTCCAGCGCCGTCTGAGCTGCCTGCACTGCCTGCCTGCCCAGCGCCGTCTGAGCCATCCGTCTGCCCAGCGCCGTCTGAGCCATCCGTCTGCCCAGCGCCGTCTGAGCCATCCGTCTGCCCAGCGCCGTCTGAGCCATCCGTCTGCCCAGCGCCGTCTGAGCCATCCGTCTGCCTAGCGCCATCTGAGCCATCTGTCTGCCCAGCGCCATCTGAGTCATCCGTCTGCCACGAGCCATTAGAGCCGCCCGTCTGTCCCGAGCCATTAGAGCCGTCCGTCAGTCAGGAGCCGCTAGAGCCGTCCGTCAGTCAGGAGCTGCCAGAGCCGTCCGTCAGTCAGGAGCTGCCAGAGCCGCCAGCCAGTCAGGAGCTGCCAGAGCCGCCAGCCAGTCAGGAGCTGCCAGAGCCGCCAGCCAGTCAGGAGCTGCCAGAGCCGCCAGCCAGTCAGGAGCTGCCAGAGCCGCCAGCCAGTCAGGAGCTGCCAGAGCCGCCAGCCAGTCAGGAGCTGCCAGAGCCGCCAGCCAGTCAGGAGCTGCCAGAGCCGCCAGACAGTTATGAGCCGCCCTACAGTCATGAGCCGCCCTACAGTCATGAGCTGCCCTACAGTCATGAGCTGCCCTCCAGTCATGAGCTGCCCTACAGTCATGAGCTGCCCTCCAGTCATGAGCTGCCCTACAGTCATGAGCTGCCCTACAGTCATGAGCTGCCCTACAGTCATGAGCTGCCCTACAGTCATGAGCTGCCCTCCAGTCATGAGCTGCCCTCCAGTCATGAGCTGCCCTCCAGTCTGGAGCTGCCACTCAGTCCGGAGCTGCCACTCAGTCCGGAGCTGCCACTCAGTCCGGAGCTGCCACTCAGTCCGGAGCTGCCATTCAGTCCGGAGCTGCCATTCAGTCCGGAGCTGCCATTCAGTCCGGAGCTGCCATTTGTCCGGAGCGATTTCTCTGTCCTGAGCTACCTCTCTGTCCTGAGCTACCTCTCTGTCCTGAGTTGTCTCCTCTATTTAGGAGGGGCCTTGGTGAAGGTTCCTGGACCATGGTCGGGGGCGAGGGTCGCCACTCAAAGGACGCTAAGGAGGGGGACAAAGACAGTGGTGGAGTGGTGTCCTCGTCCACCGCCGGAGCCGCCACCGCGGACAGATGCCCACCCAGACCCTCCCCTTGAGTTTTAGGGGTGCGCCCGGAGTTCGCACCTTGAGGGGGGGGTTCTGTCACGTTCCTGACCTGTTTTCTGTTGTTTTGTATGTGTTTAGTTGGTCAGGGCGTGAGTTGGGGTGGGTATTCTATGTTGTGTGTCTAGTTCGTCTGTTTCTGTGTTCAGCCTAATATGGTTCTCAATCAGAGACAGCTGTCAATCGTTGTCCCTGATTGAGAATCATATAAAGGTGGCTTGTTTTGTGTTGGGGATTTTGGGTGGTTGTTTCCTGTCTCTGTGTTTATGTTCTGCACCAGATAGGACTGTCTCGGCTTTCACGTTTGTTGTTTTGTAATGTTTGTTAATGTTCATCGTTTATTGTTTAATTAAACATGTTGAACACTAACTGCGCTGCATTTTGGTCCTCTCCTTCATCCCAGGAAGAAAGCCGTAACACCGTCAAGCTGAATACTGGACCCTATTCCAACTAAACTACTAAAAGAGCTACTTCCTGTGCTTGGCCCTCCTTTGTTGAACATAATAAACGGCTCCCTATCCACCGGATGTGTACCAAACTCACTAAAAGTGGCAGTAATAAAGCATCTCTTGAAAAAGCCAAACCTTGACCTGGAAAATGTAAAAAAAATATTGGCTTATATCGAATCTCGCATTCCTCTCAATTTTTTTTGAAAAATCTCTTGACATTTACTCCTGAGGTGCTGACCTGTTGCACCCTCTACAACCACTGTGAATATTATTTGACCCTGCTGGTCATCTATGAACGTTTGAACATCTTGAAGAACAATCTGGCCTTAAATGGCCAAGTATTCTTATAATCTCCACCCGGCACAGCCAGAAGAGGACTGGCCACCCCTCAGAGCCTGGTTCCTCTCTAGGTTTCTTCCTAGGTTCCTGCCTTTCTAGGGAGTTTTCCTAGCCACCATGCTTCTACATCTGCATTGCTTGCTGTTTGGGGTACTAGGTTGGGTTTCTGTATAGCACTTTGTGACATCTGCTGATGTAAAAAGGGCTTTATAAATACATTTGATTGATAGATTGATTGAGGAGGGGGGGTGATTTTCATTTGAGAAAGGAGTGAAAGGAGGGGGGCTGAGAGAAAGAGAAAGAAAGAAAGGGAGGCATAGTGTTTGTTTTCATTTGTCAAATATGAAATATGAAGAGAAAAGAGGGCGGGAAAGCCGACAGAGAAAATAGGAGCAAGAGAAAGTTTGTGACCAACCTGACTCCGAGAGGCCGCCCCTGCTCTCTAGGTCCCTCCTCCCTTCTCTTCCTCCCCTGTCTCTGCTGAGAGAACAGGCAGTTGGTTCGCTCCACAGTGTCACTGGCTGTGTGTGAGAGGCCCAGAGAGCTGAGGAGAAGGGGGTGTTTGGATCAGTTACAGCCGCGAAGGAGAGACACTCAGAGGGGAGAGAGAGCTCGAGAGACTGACGACTGATTGTGAGAGAGTGGGAAGCAGTCTGGAGCTCGAGAGAAGAGCTCAAGAGAAGACCAGGACCAAAGAAAGAAAGCTGTTCAACTCTTAGACCAACACACACACACAGAGAGAGAGAGAGAGAGAGAGAGAGAGAGAGAGAGAGAGAGAGAGAGAGAGAGAGAGAGAGAGAGAGAGAGAGAGAGAAAGAGAGAGAGAGAGAGAGAGAGAGAGAGAGAGAGAGAGAGAGAGAGAGAGAGAGAGAGAGAGAAAGAGAGAGAGAGAGAGAGAGAGAGAGAGAGAGAGAGAGAGAGAGAGAGAGAGAGAGAGAGAGAGAGAGAGAGAGAGAAGGCAGTCAAGGACTTTATCAGAGTGGAGCCAAGCAGGGGTTGAAACAGACCAACAACATCAGAACTAGGCTCACCCTGACTGGGGCTCAGAGTGACAGAGGTCCCCTCCGACGACAACCACAAGCCTGGAGAGCCAGTCCTTCTCTGAGCTGCTCTTGTTTTGTTCTGTGTGGAAATTCCTTTGAGACGTCACTGCTAGCTGAGCTCAGCTGAACAACCACAGCCGAGAAAGACTGTTGTGGTTGCTTGTCAAACTATAGTGTGTGTGGAGCTAGAGAGAGGAACATGTTTGACTGTATGGAGGCTCTGGCCCCCCGGCCGCTCTTCGACGTGTCCACTCAGGGGGCTTGCATGTTGGGCAAGGCCACCCCCTTCTTCCCTGGTCTGGACCCCTTTGCCTGGGCTGGGATGGCCAGTGTTCAGTGTAAGTGACGTGTTTGCTCTGTCTCCTCACTTGACTCATCAGACTGGAAAAGCTTGACTGTGTGTATGTTGTGTTTGTGTGTGTTTGTGTAGAGCCAGGATTTTTACACTCCTCATTAGACTGGTGTTATTGTAATCATCCGGAAGAGCGACTACCTCAGTGTGTGTGTGTGTGTGTGTGTGTGTGTGTGTGTGTGTGTGTGTGTGTGTGTGTGTGTGTGTGTGTGTGTGTGTGTGTGTGTGTGTGTGTGTGTGTGTGTGTGTGTGTGTGTGTGTGTGTGTGTGTGTGTGTGAAAGAAAGAGAGAGAAAGAGAGAGAGAGAGAGAGAGAGAGAGAGAGAGAGAGAGAGAGAGAGAGAGAGAGAGAGAGAGAGAGAGAGAGAGAGAAAGAGTGTGTGTTTGTATGTGTCCTTATCAGAGTGCTTGTGTTGTTATCATAGAGCTCTCTCCACAGGAAGAGCCAGATTCCTTTGGATTCTCTGTGCCCATTCTCACCCTCCAGTTTGTTTGTTTATGTACTTAGTGTGTGTGTGACTGTGTATTTATTCATCATCATGTTTGTTTTCTTTCTGAATGACTTCAGATGAAGGATTTAGCTCTCTCTCACAATATGGGCCCCCTGACCTTGTGAGGTGTTTAGAAACTAACAACCAAAGTCAAAATGAAAATTGATCCTTTAAAGGGATGATGAAAGCCTATGACACATTTCAGTAGAGATCCAGGGAACTAATGCAATGCGAAAAAACGACTTAAAAACATAATTATCTAACTTAAAGGTTAATTTGAGGGCAAAACTGTTAATGAAAAATGAATAGATGCATGAATAAGTAGGACAGTACAGCTTGACCCAGTAACAACTGAGGCCTTGGGCCCTCTCTCTTTCTGGAGGCTTTACACAGGCCTTGGAGTACAACAGGGCCCTCTCTCTTTCTGGAGGCTTTACACAGGCCTTGGAGTACAACAGGACCCTCTCTCTTTCTGGAGGCTTTACACAGGCCTTGGAGTACAACAGGACCCTCTCTCTTTCTGGAGGCTTTACAAAGGCCTTGGAGTACAACAGGGCCCTCTCTCTTTCTGGAGGCTTTACACAGGCCTTGGAGTACAACAGGACCCTCTCTCTTTCTGGAGGCTTTGCCCAGACCTTGGAGTACAACAGGGCCCTCTCTCTTTCTGGAGGCTTTGCCCAGGCCTTGGAGTACAACAGGGCCCTCTCTCTTTCTGGAGGCTTTGCCCAGGCCTTGGAGTACAACAGGGCCCTCTCTCTTTCTGGAGGCTTTGCCCAGGCCTTGGAGTACAACAGGGCCCTCTCTCTTTCTGGAGGCTTTGCCCAGGCCTTGGAGTACAACAGGGCCCTCTCTCTTTCTAGAGGCTTTGCCCAGGTCTTGGAGTACAACAGGGCCCTCTCCCTTTCTGGAGGCTTTGCCCAGGCCTTGGAGTACAACAGGGCCCTCTCTCTTTCTGGAGGCTTTGCCCAGGCCTTGGAGTACAACAGGGCCCTCTCTCTTTCTGGAGGCTTTGCCCAGGCCTTGGAGTACAACAGGGCCCTCTCTCTTTCTAGAGGCTTTGCCCAGGCCTTGGAGTACAACAGGGCCCTCTCTCTTTCTGGAGGCTTTGCCCAGGCCTTGGAGTACAACAGGGCCCTCTCTCTTTCTGGAGGCTTTGCCCAGGCCTTGGAGTACAACAGGGCCCTCTCTCTTTCTGGAGGCCTTGCCCAGGCCTTGGAGTACAACAGGGCCCTCTCTCTTTCTGGAGGCTTTGCCCAGGCCTTGGAGTACAACAGGGCCCTCTCTCTTTCTGGAGGCTTTGCCCAGGCCTTGGAGTACAACAGGGCCCTCTCTCTTTCTGGAGGCTTTGCCCAGGCCTTGGAGTACAACAGGGCCCTCTCTCTTTCTGGAGGCTTTGCCCAGGCCTTGGAGTACAACAGGGCCCTCTCTCTTTCTGGAGGCTTTGCCCAGGCCTTGGAGTACAACAGGGCCCTCTCTCTTTCTGGAGGCTTTGCCCAGGCCTTGGAGTACAACAGGGCCCTCTCTCTTTCTGGAGGCTTTGCCCAGGCCTTGGAGTACAACAGGGCCCTCTCTCTTTCTGGAGGCTTTGCCCAGGCCTTGGAGTACAACAGGGCCCTCTCTCTTTCTGGAGGCTTTGCCCTTAGCTAACACACAACATTGTTTAAATGTTTTTATTTAACTAAGCAAGTCAGTTAAGAACACATTCTTATTTACAATGACAGTCTACACCAGCCAAACCCAGAGCAATAGTGCGCCGCCCTATGGAACTCCCAATCACAGCCGGTTGTGATACAGCCTGAATTCGAACCAGGCTGCAGTGACGCCTCTAGCACGGAGATGCAGTGCATTAGACCGCTGCGCCACTTGGGAGCCTGTTTAATGCCTGTTTGAGTGAGATGGAGTGAAAGAGAATGGGTGTGAGAAAATAATTGGAGTTGTTATTGTTATGTAGCCTATCTACCCTCACCACTGTATTTCATATGATAATACTCTGTCTCTGCACACATGGAGTTTCTGGCATGCTCATTTGAATATGAAAGATGAGGGGGCCTTGCCATTGAGCTAAAATAATATGTTCCAACATAGACGTAACATAGCAAATGTAAATCCGGGACACTCCAATTAGTATGATATGTTACGTTTCATATGGTATGTATTAATTTGTGGATATCAATCATCCATTCCGTATAATATGTTGCAAATTAAAAAATAAAATAAAAATCAGAATTGCAATTTGTACAATATGTTACAGATTTTACAGAGGCAGCACCCTCTGACCCCTACTTCCCACGGCTATGCCTCTGACATGCGGAAATGATAAAAAGTGGTGTAATAGCCTACACTTTTCTTGATGTTTTAATTATTGTGATAGGCTCATGTTTTACCGGTAGGGCGTACCCCACTATTTACTAATTTGAGTGCCCCGGGTTTACATTTACTATGTTACATTTAGTCTATGAGACCAGGCTGCGTGAAAAGACAGGGAAAATTATTAAAGGTGTTATATTTATCAATTTTATCCAGTTGGCCTACAAACTTTTATGCAAAGCTCTACCCCTTAGCCCCTTTTGTTTTGGTTTAATAAAGGCGAGTTCAAATTCATGGCAGTAGGCTACACTGTGTGCTGGTTAGTTTCAGTTCTTCCAGGTGAAAGACCTATGTATCTTCTTTAATCGTGAAGCCACTGGGGTTTCAGGCGCTGTCAGCCCCACAGTGTTTCCCTTAAATGAAGACGGATTATCTGTCAAGGCGAGCAAGGCCACAGCCGGTCTCAACTTGCTTAATACAATCGCCAACTTCTGAAGGGACAGAACAACCACATACTACTTACTATACAATTAGCCTATATTTCAACATCGAAGCTATGGGCATTCCTTTGGTAACACGTTAGGTCCTATAGTGTCCTTATTACAGAGTAATTACGTTTATGTTTGTGCAAATGTGCATAGTGGCCATCACAACACTATTCAGTTGAAGAGAACAAGATCTATTTTTCCACGAACACCTTGAACGAATTAAGTTCAGTTTATAAACTAATTGTCTCTTATTGTAGTCTACAGCAGTTGGTTGTCTTCACAAAATAGTATCAGTTGTTAGGGAGTTTGAGAAGAGAGAGAATGAGAACACAGGATATAGACTACAAAAATGTCCTTTGATAGGTGTGGAGTTGTGTGTGGATGGCCCTGGTGGTGGAGAGAGAAGAGAGAGCTAGAGCATTGAGTGTTCTTCTTTAGACCGGTGTTCTGTTTCAATCCTCTGTTCCCAAAAACTGCCGAAGACGTGTAATTCCCCCACTATATTCACACCGGTTAGCCCTCATTGTTTCCCTTTCAGATGGATGAGCTAGCTATGACTCATCCTCACCTTGCCAAACACGAATTTGATAAGGTAAATATTCTGAAAGCTGTAGGTCTTTCTCATATGACACCAGCAGAATAGAATGTTTGGCCTACAGGAGAGCACAAAGTATCAGCACTAGTACAACACAGCCAACCTGTGTGTGGAGGATCCATCCAGGGGGTAGATTGGAATAGAGTCTCTGTCACAGTGTGGAACTTGATCATGTTACAGTACTTCTCAAAATTCTCATAATCTGGGATAGGCATTCAGGGGGCCCTGGGGTGTGTGTGTGGGGGTTTGTGTGCATCTGTGTGTATGTGTGTCTGTGTGTGTGTGTGGCTATCTTTCCTGTTTTCTGTTGTTTTAATGTGAGAGTTCAAGACCTCTCTGTCTCCCTTTGTTTAAATGAGGTTATGGAGAGAGCACAGACAGGCCAAAGTCAGGACCTGTGTATGTATGTATGTGTGTGTGTGTGTGTGTGTGTGTGTGTGTGTGTGTGTGTGTGTGTGTGTGTGTGTGTGTGTGTGTGTGTGTGTGTGTGTGTGTGTGTGTGTGTGTGTGTGTGTGTGTGTGTGTGTGTGTGTGTGTGTGTGCGTGTGTGTGTGTCCCTCTTTGCACTATGGTGGGCTTCCTAAAAAATAAAGAGAAAAGGATCATTTTAAACACTACTGAGTATAAAGTAGGCACTGTATTGTACAATGATGAAAGCAACACCAAACAAGTGTAACCGGTGTGAAATGGATAGCTAGCGGTGCGTGCTAGTAAGTGACGTCACTCGCTCTGAGACCTTGAAATAGTTGTTTCCCTTGCTCTGCAAGGGCCGTGACTTTTGTGGAGCGATAGGTAACGATGCTTCGAGAGTGACTGTTGTCGATGTGTTCAGAGGATCCCTTGTTCAAGCCCAGGTTGGGGTGAGGAGAGGGACGGAAGTAATGTTGTTACATTGATGCTGTTGACCCGTATCACTGGGTGCTGTAGAGAAAGAGGAGGTGGCTAGCTAGTTAGTGGTGCACGCTAGTAGCGTTTCCATAGGTGACATCGATCGTTCTGAGACCTTGAAGCATTTGTTTCCCTTGCTCTGCAAGGGCTGCAGTTTTTGAGCAGAGATGGGTTATGGTGCTTTGTGGGAGGCAGTTGTTGATGTGTTCAGAGGGTCCCTGATTCGGCCCAGGTTGGGGCGAGGAGAGGGGCGGATGTAACAGTTACACTGAAGCAACACTGTTACATAGCATTATTTTGAGTGCTTATGAGTTTGCTGCTGTGTGTGTATTCATCTCACTGAATCATGCATACAGTCGGGTCTTTGTCTTGTCAGAATCCATCAACATAATGTGTTCGCCTTTAATGAAGGCCTTTAATTATTCAATTATAATTACAAAAGGCTCAATTAAGAGATGAAACTGTCTGCTGTGACGGGCCAGTAAGAAGAGAGGGATGAAAGAGGAGTGAAGGGGCTTTGATCAGGGATTAACATTTACCCCCTATAATTCCATCACTTCTTCTGTACTCGGGGGGTTTCATCCTTTCAGCAGAGAATACACCAGCATGTCTTCTCTGGGAGTATACCACTAATCCCCTGACTCTCTCTGATTCTCCGCTCTCTCCCCTTGATGTCTTATACAAAACCGCCTTGATGGTCATATAGCCACATCATAGCTACTGTATGTTAGGAAGCTTAGGTGAAATAGGGTTACAACATGCAACATGCAACAATTTCAAAGATTTGATTGAGTTACAGTTTATATAAGAAAATCAGTAAATTTAAATAAATTCATGAGGCCCTAATCTATGAATTTCACATGACTAGGAATACAAATATGCGTCTGTTGGTCTCAGATACCTTTAAAAAAATGCCACCATTTATCTCATGCAGCGCGACAATGGGCCTCAGGATCTTGTCACGGTATCTCTGTGCATTCAAATTGCCATCGATAAAATGCATTGTTGTCTATAGCTTATGCTTGTCTATACCATAACCCCACTGCCACCATGGGGCACTCTGTTCACAACGTTGACAAAAGCAAACCGCTCACCCACACAACGGTATACACGTGGTCTGCGGTTGTGAGGCTGGTTGGACGTACTGCCAAATTCTCTAAAATGACATTGGAGGTGGTTTATGGTAGAGAAATGAACATTGAATTCTCTGTTAACAGCTTTGGTGGACATTCTTGCAGTCAGCATGCCAACTGCACGCTCCCTAAAACCTTTAGACATCTGTGGCATTGTGTTGTGTGACAAAACTGCACATTTTAGTGGCCTTTTATTGTCCCCAGCACAAGGTGCACCTGTGTATTGATCATGCTGTTTAATCAGTTTCTTGATATGCCACACCTGTAAGGTGGATGGATTATTTTGGCAAAGGAAAAATTCTCACTAAGAGGGATGTAAACAAATTTGTGCACAACATTTGAAAGAAATACGTTTTTTGTGTGTATGGAAAATTTTGGGGATCTTTTATTTCAGCTTATGAAACATGGGACCAACACTTTACATGTAGCGTTGATGTTTTTGTTCAACGTAGTTTGACTAAAGTGCTATGGCTTCAGGATGAAACAATATGGTTAAAGATGAACTGCAAGGTGAGCATATTTCAATGGACAGGGAGAATCAAACCTATATTGCAGTATTTGGTAAAGCATAAACAAACTTTTTTCATGGTCAAATAAAAAATGCCAAATACTTCTACACTCCTCACAGGTGTATGTTTGAGTTTTCATAATACATTTCCTGTATGCACAAAGGCAGCAGTTTGTAAAGTAAAAAAATACACAAACATACTAGGGCCAGATTGATTGAATCTGTCTAAGACAAGGATAGGGAGACAGAGGGAAATACTATTTGTGAGGTAGATGGTAGCTGAGTGGGTTGTGAGGGAGAATGAGAGAGAATACACCCAATGTGTGTGTGTGTGTGTGTGTGTGTGTGTGTGTGTGTGTGTGTGTGTGTGTGTGTGTGTGTGTGTGTGTGTGTGTGTGTGTGTGTGTGTGTGTGTGTGTGTGTGTGTGTGTGTGTGTGTGTGTGTGTGTGTGTGTGTGTGTGTGCTTCGTGTGTCTGTCCCAGCGCTTAGACGGCCTTCCCTCTGTGTGCTTGCACAGATTTCACAGGCCGGTGATGGAATTCGTTAATGGCATTTTATAGCCTGTCTTCAGTGGGCAAGGGAACACAGTAAGCAATGTGAGCTGTCCGTCCATGGTGCGTCCACTCCTATGGGTCCTACACATTGTCCTGGGACGCCTCTAGGCTGGCCTTCACATAGTGCCACTGGTCCAGGGCCAGTGGAGAAGGACTCCATGTTACACCCCGTCACTCTCCACGAACTTGATTATGTCTATGTGTAGTAGTAGTAGTGAAGCCTAGTAGTAGTGTAGTAGTGTATGTTTGAATTGCTCTCGAGTTATTAGCTGGATTATATTCTGATGTGCTCTTCCAGCCGACCACACAAAATGTATTGATTTTGAGAGACTGATACGTTGATATACTGATTGAGCATTTCACTCTTAAAATGCAAACACAAAGTAGTTGTCATGGATGCAAGTGAGCTGAAATGCCTTGTGGGATTTGTAGCTAGGTTATTTGGATACTTGAACCTCGCTCAGTCAGATGAGGGATTTAGTAATTGCGATGACTGAACCACTTTGATAGTAATGACAAATTGTTTGCCATTTTCATATACCTCAAGCAATCTTCAAAGTAATGGCATTATCTTGGGAAAGTTATTGAGAACCAGTTAGCATGAGGCAGAAGCCAGGCAGCACTGCGTCACCCGTTGAAGTGAATAGGCTGTTCCACCTAGTCTTGTTCCATCTTGTCTCAAACTCTTTAATTCCACTCCTTGTTTTGTCATAAGTCTTTCCCATCCATGGCCACAACACATCGACTTCAATGGTTGGATGTTAGGAAACAATGGGAACATTTGGGAATTTGGTAGTGCATGTGTGTAGGTCTGTGTGTGTGTGTGTGTCTTAGTGTTGTTGGTTGTCAAGGTGGGTTTAGGAAGGCGTGGCTGTTTGAAGAATGGTGTTGGGCATCTGACAGGAAAGTGTTGTGCGGATAGTAGGGCTAGTTCGTGAGTAGTGGAGATGAGGGGAAATGTTGACTGTTTCATCAAAAAAGGTGCAAAATAAAAGGTAGCTTGATGAGGTGTTGTAAAGAAGAAAGGCTGCCTTGTATGCAGGCCGCTGAATGAGAGGGGCAATCCCTCACACATCAATCTTCCTATCGGGACATTGCACGTGTTGGATAAGAGGTAGCCTATCGAAAACCGCCATCATGTAACTATGAAGCCAAGAGGATATTAACCACAGGTAATTACTATTACCCCCCCACCACCCACACAGAGAAGCCCTGCCTTCCTGTCTCTGTTAGGAGAAAAACATATGGGAGTAACTATTACATTAAAAACACTGCATCAGATTCTGCACAGTTGTATTTATAGAGTTAACATATACAATAGTTAATTAATTAGCATTAATTAATTAATTAATTAGGGCTTTCTGAGTGGGATGATTGCACACACTCCTCAGTAGGTGAACTCACTGCATTAAACTCCACGTTATCTGTCAGTGTGTGTGTTGTATTTTATTTATTTAACTAGGAAAGTCAGTTAAGAACAAATTCTTATTTACAATGACAGCCTACACCGGCCAAATTGAGACGACGCTGGGCCAATTGTGCAACGCCATATGGGACTCCCAATCACGGCCAGATATAATACACCCTGGATTCGATCCAGGGACTGTAGTGACACCTCTTGCACTGCGATGCAGTGCCTTAGACCGCTGCACCACTCAGGAGCCCACAGCTCTGTGTAATTCTAGTAAGGGTGTGATAATTCCTCCCAGATTGTGTGTGTGCATGCACTGGTGTGCACTTGTGTGTTTGTGTGTGACCCCCTCTTGCCTGTGTGTTTGGTGTTTCTGTTTTTATGGAGCCATCTCCTGGACAGTAGCCTGGTTTAATCACAGCCTTTCCTTTCAAAGAGGCTCCCAATGACAGGAAGCACTCCTCCTCCCAACAGGGCAGGAAGGCAGGAGGAGGGAGAAAGGTAGGGAGGGGGGATATGGGACAGGCCAGGTGGGGGAAAGGAGGTGAGGAAGGAGGGGGGAGGAGGGGGGTTGCGGGTATTAAACTTAAGACAGTTGATGAAAGGAAGTGCCACTGTTCCACATTTGACTGAAATTTCATCCCCCCGCACACACATATACACAGTTAGCATATCATCTCCTGGGGTTCAGGCCTATCTTTTTCCTATAGGTTATCTGTGCAAATAGGCCTATAACCATCCATTAAATCATTTCAGACATTCATACTGCCCACAGCATGCTCAGTTCAAAGAGTGAGTGGTAATGGTAGAGGATATGGGTTTGAAGACACACATGGGATTTTTTTTCCTGTTTGTTGGTATGTACTGAATGGGATGACTGTTAATGTAGTCTCCATTTTCTCCTTCAGATCAGGCTTAGGTGGTGTGTGTGTGTGTGTTGTTGTTCCTCTCTTTCACACTGAAAGTAACACTGAAAACCGTTACACACATTTCAACATGTTCCTACGTTGAAGCCAACCCACACTCACACACATTCACAAACACACACACATTCCACAGCACATTCCAGAACATTTTGTGAGGCGAGAAGTTATGTAAAATGTGAATTTGCAAACCAAATGAGTCTTTGGAGACCTGATAGCCCCATAGATTGGAGCATGGCCAATTTAAAACTGAGCGTCTACAGTCATGTACTGAGATTCCATAATGTTGCCACAACAGAAATCTCTGTTGCCATTGTGATAAGATAATGCCATTGTGTATTTAGCAATAATGCCTGAGGGAGTGTGGTATATGGCCAATATACCACGGCTAAGGGCTGTTCTTTATGCAAGACGCAATGCGGAGTGCCTGGATACAGGCCTTAGCCATGGTATATTAACCATATGCCACACTCCCTCAGGCATTATTGCTTAAATACACAATGACATTATCTAGAGATTTCTGTATACCACAAATCCCCGAGGTGCCTTATTGCTATTATAAACTGGTTACCAACGTAATTAGAGCAGTATAAATACATGTTTTGTCATCCCCATGGTATACGGTCTTATATACACCGGCTGTCAGCCAATCAGCATTGAGGGCTTGAACCAACCAGTTTGTCATGATAATTGCCTAAGAACAGCCCTTAGCCATGGTATATTGGCCATATACCACACCCCCTTAGGTTTTATTGTTTAATTAGAACTACATAACGTCATCGGACCTGACCAGGGAAAACTACTATTGCGTATTTACAAGGTATAACTAGGACATAAGGTTTTTCCTGGTCAGATCACTGGGTTAGGAAAAACTACTGCCCCTAGAACTATTTTGTTGATGATCCAAAATGTGCCTCTTTTAAGGACTATTAGAGAAAAATACAAGGGAAGGCAAACGTAGACAAAATCACAAGGCCACTTTAAGAAATATAGACTTGTGTAGATACTCCATAGTAACATCCCTTGGAGAGGGTCTGTCAGCGCCTTATTCTGGCTGAAGCCCAACCCTGAGACGTCTTAGCTGCCCCTCAGGCGATGCGTCACACTGTTGCCCACACAACCACTGTTACGGCTTTCATATTCTGGCGAACCGGGGACACCATCTGTAAGGCTGGTGCCATGTACGCCGGCCCGAGACGTACTGGAGACGTACTGGAGGCCAGATATGTTGGGCCGGCTTCATGGCACCCGGCTCGATGCCCAACCTAGCCCTACCAGTGCGGCGAGGTGGAATAGCCCGCACTGGGCTAAGCACGCGTACTGGGGACACCGTGCGCTTTACCGCATAACACGGTGTCTGACCAGTACGACGCCCTCTCACTCCACGGTAAGCACGGGGAGTTGGCTCAGGTATCCTACCCGGCTTTGCCACACTCCGCGTGTGCCCCCCCCCCCCCCCCCCAAGACATTTTTGGGTCTGACTCTCGGGCTCCCAACCGCGTCGCCGCGCTGCCTCCTCATACCAGCGCCTCTCTGCCTTCGCTGCCTCCAACTCCGCCTTGGGACGGCGATATTCCCCTGGCTGAGCCCAGGGTCCTTTGTCGTCCAGAATCTCTTCCCAAGTCCAGGAGTCTTGGGTTTTTTTCCGCTGCTGTTGCCGCCCTTCTCCACTCCGCTTGGTCCTTTGGTGGTGGGTGTTTCTGTTACGGCTTTCATATTCCTCCTCCTCGGACGAGGAGAGGCGAGAAGGATTGGACCAATACGCGGAGTGGTTAGTGTCCATAATTTATTAGCATCGAACTGAACACTATATGAAGCAAGATAACAAATAGAAAATCAAACCGACAAACAGTCCCGTGTGGCACAACGACTACACGGAAGACAAACACCCACAAAACACACGTGAAACCCAGGCTGCCTAAGTATGATTCTCAATCAGGGACAACGATTGACAGCTGTCTCTGATTGAGAATCATACCCGGCCGAACACAAACATCCCAACATAGAAAATCAAACATAGACAAACCCACCCAACTCACGCCCTGACCAACTAAATAAATACAAGAAAAAGGAAAACAGGTCAGGAACGTGACAACCACGCTGAAGACAAAAAATGAAAGGATCGCTTCATCATGGCATACATTCAACACACTGTGTGTGTGTGTGTGTGTGTGTGTGTGTGTGTGTGTGTGTGTGTGTGTGTGTGTGTGTGTGTGTGTGTGTGTGTGTGTGTGTGTGTGTGTGTGTGTGTGTGTGTGTGTGTGTGTGAACATGTTTAACTATACTTGTGGGGACCAGAAGGCTATTTCTAGGGGGGTTAGTGTTAGAATTATATTAGGGTTAGAATTAGGGTTAGGGTTTAAATGCCTCTCTCGGCTAGGGGGCGGTATTTTCACGTCCGGATGAAAAGTGTGCCCAAAGTAAACTGCCTGCTACTCAGGCCCAGAGGCTAGGATATGCATATTATTAGTAGATTTGGATAGAAAACACTCTGGAGTTTCTAAGACTGATGTCTGTGAGTATAACAGAACTTATTTGGCAGGCAAAACCCCGAGGACAAACCATCCAGGATTTTTTTTTTTGAGGTCACTCTCTTTTCAATGGGTTTTCTATGTGGATCTAGATTTCTAAGGCACTTGCTTGCAGTTCCTATCGCTTCCACTAGATGTCAACAGTCTTTAGAAATTGGTTGATGTTTTTCCTTTGAGAAATTAAGAAGTAGGGCTGTTCAGAACGAGGGTCGAGTCTAGTGTACTGTTGTGGTTGGGGTGCGCGACCTGAAAGCTCACCACTTTGTTTTCATCCGCTATTGAACGCAGCTGGATTAACAAGAAGTTAAGCTTTATTTTGACATAGTGCATGTGTATTTTCAAGAATGTTAAATATTTACAATTCTGTAGTTTGAATTTGGCGCCCTGCACTTTCACTGGATGTTGGTCAGGTGGGACGGTAGCGTCCCATCTAGCGGTTAGGAGTTAGGGTTGGGGTTAAGGTTATGGTAAAGGTAAGGGTTAGGGGTTAAGGAAAATAGGACTTTGAATAGGAATCAATGTGTCCCCTCCCCGCAAGTTTAGTGAAACAAGACTGTGTGTGTGTGTGTGTGCGTGTATGTGTGTGTGCGCGCACGTGCGCATGCTGGATATTTCTCAACTGTAAGATCCATATGACATACAGTAACCTCCATAATTATTGGGACAGTGAATAATTTTTTCTTCTTCTGGCTCTATACTCCAAAAGTTTGGATATAGTGCAAACTGTCAGCTTTAATTTGAAGGTATTTTCATCCATATCGGATAAACCGTTACAGACTCACAAATATCATACCCACTCCCCAGAAAGTTTAGCATGTCTTGGGGGTATGATATTTGTCTGTCTGTAATTGTCTCACTCATCATTATTAAAGAGTCATTTCGGATTATCCGTAATCATGGTCCACATTAATGTAGAAGTGTCTAGAAACATATTCTATTCTTATTTACAATAAAAGTGACTCAAAAATGACACAATACATTATTTACCCTTAATTTCTATTGTGCACAAAATAATCTGAGACAGAACCAAAACAAACAGCAAATGCATCCAATAAATTTGGATGCATTTGCGTGCTATGAATATGGGAAAAAAACTATTAACTTTTTACTACTTTAATGCACATAAGGGAATTTATCCTAATACTTTTGATGTCCTAAAATGGGTGGACTATGTACAAAAGGTGCTGTAATTTGTAAACGGTTCACCCGATATGGGTGAGAATACCCTCAAATTAAAGTTGATAGTCTGCACAGGATCGGACACTTTTTTAAATTTTCGCCTAAAATGACATACCCAAATCTAACTGCCTGTAGCTCAGGGCCTGAGGCAAGGATATGCATATTGTTGATACCATTTGAAAGGAAACACTTTGAAGTTTGTGGAATTGTGAAATGAATGTAGGAGAATATAACATATTATCATCTTTGAAATGCAAGAGAAAGGCCAATATATGACTTAGGAATCTAGGCGCAATTTAGATTTTGGCCACTAGATAGCAGCAGTGTATGTGCAACGTTTTAGACTGATTCAATGAACCATTGCATTTCTGTTCTAGGTGTTGTATCAGACTGCCCAAATGTGCCTAATTGGTTTATTAATACATTTTCAAATTCATAACTGTGCTCTCTCCTCCAACAATAGCATGGTATTCTTTAACTTCTCTGTGCTACGGATCCCTTTTACGGGATCCCTTTCCTAAACAACCGCTAGAATTGCAGGGCGCCAAATGCAAAAATATTACTAAAAATATTTATAATCATGCAATCACAAGTGAAATATACCAAAACACAGCTTAGCTTGTTGTTAATCCACCTATCGTGTCAGATTTTGAAAATATATTTTACAGCGAAAGAAATCCAAGCTTTTGTGAGTGTAGCTTTCAATGCTACAACAGCTAGCCTTATATTAGCTTGGTTAGCTTGGTCACGAAAGTCAGAAAAGCAATGAAATTAATCGTTTACCTTTGATAATCTTCGGATGTTTCCACTCACGAGACTCCCAGTTACACAACAAATGTTATTTTTGTTCGATAAATATTAATTTTTTCACAAAAAAACACAATTTGGGTTGCGCATTATGTTCAGAAAATTAAAGCCGTGTTCCGTTCGACAAATTCCAAAAAGTATCCGTAATGGTCGTAGAAACATGTCAAATGTTTTTTATAATCAATCCTCAGGTTGTTTTTAACAAACATAATCGATAATATTTCACCCGGACCATAACCTATTCATTAACCTGTCTAGCCCAGGCGTTCCGCTAGCGGAACTCCTCCCACATTCCACTGAAAAGGCAGAGCGCGAAATTCAAAAAATATTTTTTAGAAATATTTAACTTTCACACATTAACAAGTACAATACAGCAAATGAAAGATACACATCTTGTGAATCCAGTCAACATGTCCGATTTTTAAAATGTTTTACAGCGAAAACAGCACGTATATTTATGTTAGCTCACCACCAAATACAAAGAAGGACAGACATTTTTCACAGCACAGGTAGCATGCACAAAGCCAACCTAACTAACCAAGAACCAACCAAACTAACCAAGAAACAACTTCATCAGATGACAGTCTTATAACATGTTACACAATAAATCTATGTTTTGTTCGAAAAATGTGCATATTTGAGGTATAAATCAGTTTTACATTGCAGCTACCATCAGAGCTACCGTCAAAAATAGCACCGAAGCAGCCAGAGCAATTATAGAGACCAACGTGTATTACCTAATTACTCATCATAAAACATTTCTTAAAAATACACAGCGTACAGCAATTGAAAGACACAGATCTTGTGAATCCAGACAATATTTCAGATGTTCTAAGTGTTTTACAGCGAAAACACAATATAGGGTTATATTAGCTTAGCACAATAGCAAACATCACAATAGCTCACAATAGCATTGATTCAAGCCAAACATAGCCATTACGTATAAACCACCAAAAGATATTAATTTTTTCACTAACCTTCTCAGAATTCTTCAGATGACAGTCCTATAACATCATATTACACAATGCATATAGAGTTTGTTCGAAAATGTGCATATTTAGCGGCACAAATCGTGTTATACAATGAGAAAAGTAGCAAAGCTGCCAGGAAAATGGCAGGAGAAATCTTTGAAGAGGCGCCTAATCTAATCAGTAATTATTCCAAAACTTGACTAAAAAATACAGGTTGGACAGCAATTGAAAGACAAATTAGTTCTTAATGCAATCGCTGAATTACATTTTTAAAATTATTGTTACTGCGCAATACAGGCTGCGATAACGCAATGCTATACTGCAAGAAATGGCGTCTCATGCATTTTACTTTTAACAACAGAACAATTAATTAAAAGCATAAAGACTGCTTACTATTAGCTGAGCTTCAATCAGAATCTTGGGCAAGGTGTCCTTTCTTCAAAACAATCGTCTTTTGGCTGAAAGATGTCCTCTTGTCCAGTCGAATTAGCCGCTAAACGTTAGCCACCCACTGGAGAGGTGCCCAACAAATGGAAGCGCATGGCATTGAAATCCCAGAAAATCGCAATAAACTGCTATAAACTGCTATAAGTCGGTTTAAATTAACTACCTTATGATGTCTTTAACACCTATAACGAATAAAAACATGACCGGAGATATAGAAATACTAAAACGAAAGCGTTTGCAGGACGCCATTCTGATGTCTTCATGCGTCAAGCGCACTGTTGAAAAGAACGGTACTTCCGGTTCCACGGTCTAATATAAGGTCCCAGATTGCGCAATCGACTCCATTCAAAGTCTCACCGCTTACTGACATCTAGAGGAAGGCGTATGCAGTGCATGTACCCTCATAGCTTGCATGGGGACTTATAAACTGATCTCAGAACAGGGACCTGGATTTCTGAAATCTCACTCCCTGACAGGAAAAGTGCTGCAGAAGGAGTTCTGTTTCACTCAGAGAAATAATTCAAACGGTTTTAGAAACTAGAGAGTGTTTTCTATCCAATAGTAATAATAATATGCATATTGTACGAGCAAGAATTGAGTATGAGGCCGTTTAAATTGTGAACGATTTTCCCCCAAAGTGTAAATAGCGCCCCCTATCATCAACAGGTTTTAAGAGACAAAAGGAAAATGGGGTGCCCCTCTCTCGCACGCAGGAAATATTCAGCGGACACCTGACTACTTTTGAAAAAACTCACTAATTTTTCAAAATAAAAGCCTGAAACTATGTCTAAAGCCTGTTCACAGCCTGAGGAAGCCATTGGAAAAGGAATCTGGTCGATACCCCTTTAAATGGAGGTTAGACGGGCCAGGGAACACAGATTCTTCTCACTTTTTTTAAAAATATCACTACATTTTCTCAGGTTTTCGCTTGCAGAATAAGTATTGTTATACTCACAGACAATATTTTGACCGTTTTGGAAACTTTGGAGTGTTTTCTATCCTAATCTGTAAATTATATGCATATTCTACGATCTGGGCCAGAGAAAATGTCAGTTTTCTGACCCCTAGCGCTAAGAAGTTAACTGTAATAGCTACTGTAAATTGGACAGTGCAGTTAGATTAACAAGAATTTAAGCTTTCTGCCCATATCAGATATGTCTATGTCCTGGGAAATGTTCTTGTTACTTACAACCTCATGCTAATCAAAAGTAGCCTACGTTAGCTCAACTGTCCCGTGGGAGGGACACCAATCCTGTAGAGGTTTTAACCTTATTATCATTGTTTGAGTTCAAATAAAACAATTTGAGTATAGAGCCAAAATAAGAAAAAAAGCTTCACTGTCCCAATAGGGCACTGTATATGACATATTACAAACAACAAAAACAAAAGTTAGCGTAAGGTCTTAACTAAAGCTCCTTCACAATTTGGCTGTTGTAGCAACCAAACCGTTCGGAAACTACAGACGATTTTGTGAGAAGACCGAGTTTCGGGATGTCTTGTAGTCTGTCAAACACTGCTCTAGTTCTGTCACCACCTTTCACCGCAGATGCAGAAGTGCGACATCGGTGGATGCGGTGGATTAAGACGCACCCAATGAAAAATGTCTAACTTTAACAGACGTAATTGTATTACGATGTTTAAAAAATATGCTAATTAGATTTCCGCAGGGTCACGCACATCGGGGGGATTGGAAAAGGAGAGAGGGGCATTTTTTCAGGCTGAGGCTCTCTCTTCCAGTTTTTCCCAGTCACGGGGAGGTTTTCCAATGCAGGTGCCTCTCAAAAAAGGGCACCTATTGGCAGATGGGTAAAAAAAAAAGCAGACATCCCTTTCAGCATGGTGAAGTTATTAATTACACTTTGGATGGTGTATCAATTACAACCAGTCACTAAAAAGATACATGCGTCCTTCCGCTCAGGGACTTTAAAACAGTTACATAGTTTAATGGCTGGGATAGGAGAAAACTGAGACAAAATTATAGTTATTCTACAATACGAACCTAACTGACAGTGTGAAAAGAAGGATATTTCAAAACATGCATCCGGTTTGTAATAAAGCACTAAAGTAAAACTGCAAAAAATGTGGCAAAGAAATTACATTTATGTCCTGACTACAAAGCATTATGTTTGGGGCAAATCCAACACAACACATCACTGAGTACCACTCTTCATATTTTTAAGGATGGTGGTGGTTGCATCATGTTATGGGTATGCTTGTCATCGGCAAGGACTGGGTCTTTTTTGGGGCTAAAAAGAAACTGAATAGAGATAAGCAGAGGCAAAATCTTAGAAGAAAACCTGTTTAAGTCTGCTTTCCAGCAGACACTGGGAGACAAATTCACCTTTCAGCAGGACAATAACCTAAAAGGCCAAATATACACTGGAGTTGCTTACCTAGATGACATTGAATGTCCCTGAGTGGCCTAGTTACAGTTTTGACTTAAATCGGCTTAAAAATCTAGTACTAATGGTATTGGGTGGCAGGTAGCCTAGTGGTTAGACTGTTGGGCCAGTAACCGAAAGGTTGATCGTTCAAATATCCGAGCCGACAAGGTGAAAAGTTGGTTGACGTGCTCTTGAGCAAGGCACCGTAATTTGCTCCAGTGGCGTCTTACTGCTATGTCTGACCCTGTGAAACAACATATTTCACTGCAGTGTATGTGACAATAAAAAAAAATGGTATTGGACTAAAGGAGCCTAACTTTACTCCTTAGTCCAAGGACCTTACAAGTTTAAAGGGGGAATTGGCTCTAGAAGCCAAAACAGCCAAATACTCCATCTAAACATAAATCAATTCTCAATTGTGATACGGTTCCAAAAACATAAATCCCTCTACTTTCACATCACATCAAAATAATTTCACAAATGCAAAATACACACTTACTGTAACCACTGTTTTAACTGGTTTTATCACAGTTGCAGCCGACAGTATTTTTCAGTGACAACATGTCTTCCATTTACGCACAGGTGTTTGGAGACGCATATGGCTAATTAGAACAGGTAATCCTCCATCTGTTTTCCATAAACATGCGCTGTAACATGTTAATATGGCCATGATGGAACCCTAACCCTATAAAGGTGTGTTTAAATTGAACTTTTTAAAAATTATTATTATTTCTTGCCGATATGAAAGATAAGGTCCTTATGCTTCCAAAAGCGTACCTCAAGCAATGCGTGTTAATGTTCAGACCGAGTGTCGTGGTTCTTACAAAACTGCCCCCAAAGAAGACACTTCCATCCAATGACTCTTATGTGTAATGGAATGGAACTGTGAGTCATGATAAAGGATATTGGTAGCTAGTACTAATGGTATTGGTTGTGGTGGTAGTAGCCTGTTAGGCTACTGGTAGCTGGTGCTAATGGTAGTGGTGGTAGTATACTGTTAGGCTGTTGATAGTTAGTACCAATGGTATTGGTAGTGGTGGTCTTACAAACAAGGTCAAAGCTAAAGGATCAGAGTTTTATTCCACCTCTCTACCTACTGGGAGCCTTCTGTCCTCTTAACTCCCATATATTTCACCCTCTCTTTTTCTCTCTTAATTTGTCTCTTCTTCTTTTATTAGATTATTCCTTTATGCTCTTTTCTCCTCTTTTTGAAGTCTTGCCACTCTTGTTAACCGCAGGCCCCAGTGTGAGAGAGGGGGCTGGAAGGGGTCGAGGAGGAGGGGTGGGGGTGTGTAGAGGTACACATTCGGGCCAGCGCTGTTCTATCCATTCAAGGTGGCAGCTCCATTTTTGTATTAAAAACATTATAATAATAAGGGGCAGGGATGCAAGAGTTCAGCTGTTGGTGTGAATGGCTGTCCAAGGTGACTGGATCCCAATAAAGAGGTGGTCGGCCTGGTCGGGGGCCTCCTTCCCAGCCCAGACACAGCCTTTATAGGTCAGCTTATGAGCCTGGGCCTCTATTAAACCCTGGTCAGCCTGCGCTAAGGAATTTAGGGCCAAGAAACAAGAGAAAACAGGGGGTTTCGGGGATGGGCATGGGGAGGTGAAGTTGGGGTGACTGAAGGTGAAAGTTGAAAGGCATGTTAGAGAGGATTGGTTTGGGGGCTTGGTCAGTGAATGTGGCTAAATGTATGGGTATATGAGCTTTTTGACCATTTATAAATGTATGTGTGTGTGTATATCTATGCAAATGTATGCTGATGTGTTTTGTCTGTGAAGTCAGGAAAAAACCCAGTGCATTTGAAGTTATATTTAGTAGCTAGATGGTGCATAGATCTGAAATGGTCAGTGATGGAAAAAGGTGATGGAAAAAACACGGTTTCCAGACATGGACAAAGGTTTCGCTCATCTGGGCTCCATCGGTGTCATGTTGTCTCTGTGTGTGAAAATGTTTGTCTGTGTGTGTGTTTGTGTGTGTGTATTTTACATTGTTTATTTTGCTGGTAGCAGTTGAATGACTTTGCCTGTGGCAAAGCAAATTATGTTATATTGTGTTGCATTTTCCCCCTGCAACACAGAAGGGAGGGACAGAGGGAGACAGCAGAGTCTCATAAACAAATCAAATCACATTTTATTGGTCACATACACATGGTTAGCAGATGTTAATGCGAGTGTAGCGAAATGCTTGTGTTTCTAGTTCCGACTGTGCAGTAATATCTAACAGGTAATCTAACAATTTCACAACAACTACCTTATACACACAAGTGTAAAGGAATGAATAAGAATATGTACATATAAATATATGGATGAGCGATGGCCGAACGGCATAGGCAAGATGCAGTAGATGGTATAGAGTACAGTATATACATATGAGATGAATAATGTAGGGAATGTAAACATTATATAAAGTGCCATTGTCTAGTGACTAGTGATACATTTATTACATCCAATTTTTTAATATTAAAGTGGCTAGAGTTGAGTCAGTATGTTGGCAGCAGCCACTCAATGTTAGTGATGGCTGTTTAACAGTCTGATGGCCTTGAGATAGAAGCTGTTTTTCAGTCTCTCGGTCCCTGCTTTGATGCACCTGTACTGACCTCGCCTTCTGGATGATAGAGGAGTGAACAGGCAGTGGCTCGGGTGGTTGTTGTCTTTGATGATCTTTTTGGCCTTCCTGTGACATCAGGTAGTGTAGGTGTTCTGGAGGGCAGGTAGTTTGCCCCCGGTGATGCGTTGTGCAGACCTCACTACCCTCTGGAGAGCCTTATGGTTGTGGGCGGAGCAGTTGCCGCACCAGGCGGTGATACAGCCCGACAAGCTGCTCTCGATTGTGCATCTGTAAAAGTTTGTGAGTGATTTTCGTGACAAGCCAAATTTCTTCTCCTTCTCCTGAGGTTGAAGAGGCGCTGTTGTGCCTTCTTCACCACGCTGTCTGTGTGGGTGGACCATTTCAGTTTGTCTGTGATGTGTACGCCAAGGAACATAAAACTTTCCACCTTCTCCACTACTGTCCCGTCGATGTGGATAGGGGGGTGCTCCCTCTGCTGTTTCCTGAAGTCCACGATCATCTCCTTTGTTTTGTTGATGTTGAGTGTGAGGTTATTTTCCTGACAACACACTCCGAGGGCCCTCACCTTCTCCCTGTAGGCCGTCTCGTTGTTGTTGGTAATCAAGCCTACCACTGTAGTGTCGTCTGCAAACTTGATGATTGAGTTGGAGGCGTGCATGGCCACGCAGTCATGGGTGAACAGGGAGTACAGGAGGGGGCTGAGAACGCACCCTTGTGGGGCCCCAGTGTTGAGGATCAGCGGGGTGGAGATGTTGTTTGCTACCCTCACCACTTGGGGGAGGCCCCTCAGAAAATCCAGGACCCAGTTGCACAGGGCGGGGTCGAGACCCAGGGTCTCGAGCTTAATGACGAGTTTGGAGGGTACTATGGTGTTAAATGCTGAGCTGTAATTGATGAACAGCATTCTTACATAGGTATTCCTCTTGTCCAGATGGGTTAGGGCAGTGTGCAGTGTGATTGCGATTGCGATTGCGTTGTCTGTGGACCTATTGGGGCGGTAAGCAAATTGGAGTGGGTCTAGGGTGTCAGGTAGGGTGGAGGTGATATGATCCTTGACTAGTCTCTCAAAGCAGTTCGTGATGACGGAAGTGAGTGCTATGGGGCGATAGTCGTTTAGCTCAGTTACCTTAGCTTTCTTGGGAACAGGAACAATGGTGGCCCGCTTGAAGCATGCGGGAACAGCAGACTGGGATAGGGATTGATTGAATATGTCCAGAAACACACCAGCCAGCTGGTCTGCGCATGCTCTGCGCATGCTCTGCCGTCTGGGCCGGCAGCCTTGCGAGGGTTAACACGTTTAAATGTTTTACTCATGTTTGCTGCGGTGAAGGAGAGCCCGCAGGTTTTGGTAGCGGGCCATGTCAGTGGCACTGTATTGTCCTCAAAGCAAGCAAAGAAGTTGTTTAGTTTGTCTGGGATCAAGACATCGGTGTCCGCGACGGGGCTAGTTTTCTGTTTGTACTCCGTGATTGACTGTAGACCCTGCCACATATGTCTCGTGTCTGAGCCATGGAATTGCGACTCTACTTTGTCTCTATACTGACGCTTAGCTTGTTTGATTGCCTTACGGAGGGAATAGCTACACTGCTTGTATTCGGTCATGTTTCCAGTCGCCTTGCCATGATTAAAAGCAGTGGTTCGCGCTTTCAGTTTTGCGCGAATGCTGCCATCAATCCACGGTTTCTGGTTGGGGAAGGTTTTAATAGTCACCATGGGTACAACATCACCGATGCACTTGCTAATAAACTCGCTCACCGAATCAGCGTAACATCAATGTTGTTGTTGCTATCCGAAACATATCCCAGTTCACGTGACCGAGGCAATCTTGAAGCGTGGAATCAGATTGGTCGGACCAGCATTGAACAGACCTGAGCACGTGCATTTCCTGTTTTAGTTTCTGTCTATAGGCTGGGAGCAACAAAATGGAGTCATGGTCAGATTTGCCGAAAGGAGGGCGAGGGGGGGCTTTGTATGCGAAGTTAGAGTAGCAATGATCAAGAATTTTGCCAGCCCGGGTCGCGCATTCGATATGCTGATAAAATTTAGGGAGCCTTGTTTTCAGATTAGCCTTGTTAAAATTCCCAGCTACAATAAATGCAGCCTCAGGATATGTGGTTTCCAGTTTACATAGAGTCCAATTAAGTTATTTCAGGGACGTTGAGGTGTCTGCTTGGGGGGGATAAACACGGCTGTGATCATAATCGAAGATAATTCTCTTGGTAGATAATGCGGTCGGCATTTGATTGTAAGGAATTCTAGGTCAGGTGAACAAAAGGATTTGAGTTCCTGTATGCTGTTATGATCACACCACGACTCGTTAATCATAAGGCATACACCCCCGCCCTTCTTCTTACCAGAGAGATGTTTTTTTCTGTTGGCGCAATCTGTGAAGAAACCGGGTGGCTGTACCGACTCTGATAACGTATCCCGAGTGAGCCATGTTTCCGTGAAACAGAGAATATTACAATCTCTGATGTCTCTCTGGAAGGCAACCCTTGCTCGAATTTTGTCTACCTTGTTGTCAAGAGACTGGACATTGGCGAGTAGTATACTCGGGAGCGGTGAGCGATGTGCCCGTCTACGGAGCCTGACCAGAAGACCGCTCCGTCTGCCCCTACTGCGGCGCCGTTGTTTTGGGTCGCCTACTGGGATCCGATCCATTGTCCTGGGTGGTGGTCGAAACAGAGGATCCACTTCGGGAAAGTCGTATTCCTGGTCGTAATGTTGGTTGACGTTGCTCTTGTATCCAATAGTTCCTCCCAGCTGTATGTAATAAGACTTAAGATATCTTGGGGTAACAGTGTAAGAATTAATGCATAAAAAAACTAAATACATAGTTTCCTAAGAACGCGAAGCGAGGCGACCATCTCTGTCGGCGCCATCACGAGATTACCTTCAGTCTGTTTGTTCAAATGTGGCTAGAGGTTTATAAGCATGTCCGGTTGAGATGGCATTCAAATAAAAATGACACCCACACACACCATTTAGCTGTCAGTCAGTCAGACAGACAGAGGTATGCTCCACCCCCACTACCCAGTAGTGGAGACGCCAATCAAATCTCATCTGCTGATCATCATTTTATCAGTGTAGCCATCTGTCCATCAGCTAATTGTGTCTCTTTCCCTCTCCCCCCATTAGGAAGAAAGAAATATGTTCATGTTCATCCTCTGACATGCAGTGTACCTATTAGCTGCAATACTGAAATGTGCAGTAAGATAATGTCTATGACTTTTTCCCCCTTTCTTTCTTTCTTTCTTTCTTTCTTTCTTTCTTTCTTTCTTTCTTTCTTTCTTTCTTTCTTTCTTTCTTTCTTTCTTTCTTTCTTTCTTTCTTTCTTTCTTTCTTTCTCTCTCTCTCTCTCTCTCTCTCTCTCTCTTTCTCTCTCTCTCTCTCTCTCTTTCTCTCTCTCTCTCTTCTCGCTCTCTCTCTGAGCAGCAGTAGAGACCCAGAGCACCAGCTCTGAGGAGATGGTGCCCAGTTCACCCTCTCCGCCCCCTCCTCCCCGCATCTACAAGCCCTGTTTCGTGTGCCAGGACAAGTCCTCTGGCTACCACTACGGGGTCAGCTCCTGTGAGGGTTGCAAGGTGAGACACATCAAAACAGAGAGACACAATATACCCAGTCATATGTGCCTTCACAAAGTATTCATGGTATTCATACCCCGCCATATTTTGTTGTGTTACAGTCTGAATTCATTTTTTTCTCTCTCTGACCCATCTACACAGACTACCCCATAATAACAAGGTTAAAACCATTTTTTTACATTTTTGCAAATGTATTGAAAATGAAATATAGAAATGTCTCAATTAGATAAGTATTCACATCCCTTTCCTATGACACTCCAAATTGAGCTCAGGTGCATCCAATTTCCTTTGATCACCCTTGAAATGTCGCTACAACTTGATTGGAGTCCACCTGTGACCAATTCAAACGTTTGGACATGATTTAGAAAGAAACACACCTGTCTATATAAGGTCCCACAGTTGACAGTGCATGTCAGGAACGCAGATGAACAGGAGTGGCATTGGCGAGATGAGGAAGCGCTAGCTGAGGTTGCAGGGGCATGGGTTCAAGAAGATGGTGGACAAGGGCAAAAGGAAAAAACTGGGACATATTATGAATAAATATGGAGTGGGGGATTGTACAAACCTTCTGGAAGACTTGCTGAAGGAGAAGATGGTGGACAAGGGAAACAGAAGAAAAGTGAAATATGTCCTGAGTGAATATGAAATGGAGGATTGCACAGAACTTCTGGAAGAGCTAGAAAAGGAAATTGAACAAGACATGAGTGAGGGTGAATCAATTGCGGTGGCAGGTGTAGTGACGACAGCCAAGAATGAGTTGAGTTGAGGAAGATTGGTGACAAGTGTAAAAAGAGGGATACATGCGATAGTAGCTCAGAGATGGAACCTGACGGGACTGTGGACGAAGTACCCATGGTGAGGACTGCCGAGTTCGGGCCTCGTTCCAAGGATATAAAGGATGATTCTGGCTCAGTGGGAGTGAGATTGGTGGAGAGAGTGAATCCTTGCAGTTTTGCTGAAGAGTGGAAGACAGTGATAAAGGAAAATGGAATAAAAAAGGTGAAAGTTGTTAATGAGTATAGGTTTTTGGTTGGAGTAAGGTTCACTAACAATTGATTTTTGGGAGATCCGTTTGAAGTATCAAGGTGGAATCGGTCAGAGTGACCAGAAGTGTTTTTGTTTTGATTTCTTGTGTGTCAAAAGAGCAGAAGGAAAAGGTATTAACGATCGACAAACTACCGAGTTATGAAGTGGAGAGTTTTGATTTTTGTAGCAGAGCACCGTTAAAAGGTGTCGACTCTGGCATCACGTTGGATGTGGAGGCCTCGTGGTTTACGAGTAGCATACAGGAGTAGTTGGAGCACGCCGGCTGAACGGTGTAGTGAATGGGGAAAAGAAGAAAGTCTGTCGGTATTATTGATGTTTGACGAAGAGTATCTCCCTTCACATGTGAAGTTGGGATATGTGCAGTGAGAGCTTCTGTGTCCAAGCCGTTGTTTTGTATCAAGTGTTTGCCGAAGGAATGTTGTTGAAGAATCTGAGGGTGTACGATGTTGTAATTGTGATGCAACCATGTTCCCAATTCCCGGAGCCCGGTTAGGGTAAAGGAGTATGAAGTGGTAAGGGTCAGGTCTATACAGCAGGTCTCCTACACGAAGGCACGTGAAATAGTTGAATGAGCGAGGGGAGCTGAAGATATGGCGGTGGACGCTCTGCAGACTGTGGAGATTCAGAGTGTTGTTCAACAGTTGAGGGAAACTGATATGCTGATTGTGAAGAAGGTAGGGTTCATGGTGTTTATCAGAGATGTGGTTAATTGTACTGCACAAACAAACAAACAAAAGAAGAAACTGAACATAATAGTATCTGTGGCTGAAAGGTTTTTGGGGTTTCCAGGACTTCACTACCATAACATTGCAAAGAATACTATCTGAAGATGCTCTTCCTTCTCAGACCCCAGAGCCTGTAGGGATGGGCATTGGCAGTTGAATCTGGAGTACATTGAGTTTTGTATTGTTTATTTTGTTAATTATTTGGGCTGATATACAGCCAAAACAGTAGGTGGTGGCATGCAGCTACAGTATTTGTTTGCGGGCGGCAATGATATCAAAGAAGACCCCGCACAGTAAGTGGTAGCAATACACCAATAGTTGTAGTCTGCCATAAAACTTCAAGGAAGAAGAAGTGCATGTCAGAGTAGAAACTATACCATGAAGTCCAAGGAACTGTCTGTAGATCACAGAGATAATTATGATGAGGCATAGATCTGGGGAAGGGTATACAACTATTTCTAAAGTGTTGAAAGTTTCAAAGAGAACAGTGGTCTCCATCATTGGAAAATTAAAAAAAATTGGAACTACCCAGACTCTGCCTAGAGTTGGCCGTCTGACCAAACTGAATAACCGGGTAAGAAGAACCTTGGTCAGGGAGGTGACCAAGAACCCAATGACCACTCTGACAGAACTACAGAGTTCCTTGGCTGAGATGGGAGAACCTGCCAGACGGACAATTATCTAAAGCACTTCACCAATCTAGGCTTATGGGAGAGTGGCCAGACGGAAGCCATTCCTGAGAAAAAAGCACACGACAGCACGCCTGGCGTTAGCAAATAGGCAAGTGAAAGACTCTGAGAGCATAAAGCAAAAGATTCTGTGGTCTGAGACCAAAATGGAACTCTTTGGCCTGAATGCAAAGTGCTATGTCTGGAGAAAACCAGGCTCATCACCTGTCTAACACCATCTCTACCATCAAGCATGGTGGCGGCAGCATCATGCTACGGGGATGCTTTTCAGCGTCAAGGATTGGGTGACTGGTAAGGATGGAGGGAACAATGAATGAAGTCAAATACAGGCCAAGTCTTGATGAGAACCTGCTTCAGAGTGCAAACAACCTTAGACTGGGGCGAAGATTTACATTCCAACAGGACAATAAATCAAATCAAATCAAATCAAGTTTATTTTATATAGCCCTTCGTACATCAGCTAATATCTCGAAGTGCTGTACAGAAACCCAGCCTAAAACCCCAAACAGCAAGCAATGCAGGTGTAGAAGCACCTGTAATAGACCCCAAGCGTACAGCCAAAGCAATTCTGTAATGGCTTCAGAACAAGAATTGGAAAGTCCTTGAGTGGCCCAGCCAAAGCCCAAACTTGAATCCCATTGAAAATTGGTGGATCGACTTGAAGATGTCTGGTCACTGTCTCTCCCCATCTACCTTAACAGAGCTTGAGGGAAATCTGCAAGGAAAAATGGGAGGAAATCCCCTAATCCAGATGTGCAAAGCTGATACAGACATACCCAAGACGATTCAAAGCTGTAATCACTGCTAAAGGGGCTTCTACAAGTATTGACTCAGTGGTGTAAATAGTTGTGTAAGTGAGATATTTCTGTATTTCATTTTCAATAAATTTGATACAATTTCTATTGTGTATTGTGTGTAGAGATAGGTGCGGGGGAAAAAACAATGAAATGCACTTTGAATTCCGGGTGTAACACAACAAAATGTGGAATAAGTCAAGGGGTGTGATTGCTTCTGAAGGTTCTGTACACAGACAGGATGTGTAACACAAGCAAATATATGACATATACAGAAAATGCATACACAGACAAACAAGCCAGAAAGTCAGACTGGGGCAAACAGACAGTCTACCATCAGTTTTTCCATGCAGTTTATCCCTATTCTGAGACGTTACACGATGTAAAGACGCTTGTGCTGTCCTCTGGTCGAATCTTTATCTACGGGCATGGGCTGAAATAACCCCCTGTGGCTATGTAGTGAGACATATTCCATCTATGCTCCAGACATATGGTCTTGTGACCATTAAGAATGTTTTAATGCCTGATTTCTCTCTCTTTTACTCTCTCTTGGTCTGTTGGTTTCTCTCTGTCTCTCTCCCCCTCGGTCTCTCTCTCTCTCTTCTCTCTCTCAGGGATTCTTCCGGCGCAGTATTCAGAAGAACATGGTGTATACCTGCCACCGAGACAAGAACTGTCAGATCAACAAGGTGACCCGTAATCGCTGTCAGTACTGCCGGCTGCAAAAGTGCTTTGAGGTTGGCATGTCCAAAGAAGGTGAGTAACAGTGCCTCAGAGGGATGCCATTACAACCAGTTTTGTCCAGTTTGCCTGCTGGGTATGTTGTGCTCAAATGTAAAGGTGTGAGGAGATCAGAGACTGTTTGAATACAGAGAGGTTGTGAGAGTGATTGGGTGGCAAAGAATTTGTAAAGGGATCTCACTACAGTTTATGTCTGTAAGTGTGTGTATTGGGATAGCTAGGGTTTACACTGAAATCACAATATGGCCCCTATAAATGGATATTATAGGGGCCATATTGAGACTTGAGATGAAGGAACGAGTGGGAAGGTGTGAAGCATGAGGGATGTGTTGCGCTGTCATTCATCAACAAAAGACACCAACAAGCACCACCAATACACCACTTTCCCTTACTCTCTCACTTATCGTCGCTCGCTCTTCTGCCATGCAGCGGTGCGTAATGACAGGAACAAGAAGAAGAAGGATGTGAAGGAGGAGGTGGTGTTGCTGGAGAGCTACGAGCTCAGTGGAGAACTGGAGGAGCTAGTCAACAAAGTCAGCAAGGCCCACAAAGACACCTTTCCCTCACTTGTCCAGCTGGGCAAATACACTACAGTGAGTCACACACACACACACACACACACACACACACACACACACACACACACACACACACACACACACACACACACACACACACACACACACACACGCACACACGCACCTTAGCCCTCTCTCTCCTGTTCCAGAACTCCAGTGCAGACCACCGTGTACAGTTGGATCTGGGGCTGTGGGATAAGTTCAGTGAACTCTCCACCAAGTGCATCATCAAAATAGTGGAGTTTGCCAAGCGCCTGCCAGGCTTCACCACCCTCACCATCGCTGACCAGATCACTCTCCTCAAATCAGCCTGTCTGGACATACTGGTACCTGAACACCTCTCTCCCTCCACCTCCACTCTGTCTGTACTCTCTCCATTACTGCTCTCTCCCTCCACCTCCACTCTGTCTGTACTCCTCTCTCCCTCACTGCTCTCTCCCTCCACCTCCACTCTGTCTGTACTCTCTCCATTACTGCTCTCTCCCTCCACCTCCACTCTGTCTGTACTCCTCTCTCCCTCACTGCTTTCTCCCTCCACCTTCACTCTGTCTGTACTCCTCTCTCCCTCACTGTTCTCTCCCTCCATTTCCACTCTTCTCTCCCTCACTACAACCTATCTACTTCTCTCTTTCCCTCACAATGCTCTATCCATACTCCTCTTTCCCTTAACACACTATCAACATGTCACTATCCTCAATCCTTTGTCACTCCCTACAATTTACACACCCCCTCTTCCTCACCCTCCCTTTTCATCATCTTTGTTGTCATTATTCCCCTAACCTCTCCATCCTCTCCTCTCAGATGCTGAGGATCTGTACTCGCTACACTCCGGAGCAGGACACAATGACCTTCTCCGATGGGCTGACCCTGAACCGGACCCAGATGCACAACGCAGGCTTTGGCCCTCTCACAGAACTGGTGTTTGCCTTTGCTGGCCAGCTGCTGCCTCTGGAGATGGACGACACAGAAACCGGCCTCCTCAGCGCCATCTGCTTGATCTGTGGAGGTACTGCTGTTAGTGTGTGTTTGTGTGTGCACGCACATGTCTCAATAATAATGTGTGACCATTTAGGTGGCATATGCTCCTAAACATTTTGCTGTGAGACCTTGAATTTTTATTTGGGAGAACCAATGCGCCTAGATAATTGTTGTAATGATGTCGCTCTTCCGTTGTTTCCGAATGCCCTAGAGAAAAAAGTGAACACATATTCATTAGCATCATGGTTGTACCATTACTACAGCGAAAACGTCTTGTTTCTTCGCATTTTACATTCATTTGCTTACACTTTGTTCAGCCCTGTTACCTCATTAGCTATCTGGCTAGCTAACAACCTGGTAACTTTACTAGTAGGCTATATCTGAACATTTGGGGGCACAGAAAGAAAGTTACAGGGATAGCTTCTTCAGGAGATCAATGATGATAGCAATGAATGAGTGACTATTCTCTTGCATCTACAATATTCGATGTAATCTCAGTAGGAAAATTACTCTTTTACACAATTTATAAACCTAACATTCTACAAACGACTTTGTAATTTCAATGACAGGTAATTGTATCAAACTTTTAGCATTTTATAACACACATTTATTTACAGGGTTACATATTAGTTTCTAGGGAACAGTGTCAGAAGCAGCTAGAATACAGTACATATAGGCCCAGTATAGGCTGTATCTCAATTGGTGCTCCTACATTTTATGTTGTGCTCCTAACTTTTATAAGTTGGGAGCACTAGTGCTACCAATTAATCATTTGAATTTAGAGCCCTGACTCAATATACTAAGTACAATACACTTAACAGACTCTTGCCTCTTCTATTTGCGTTCCTTTTTTTAAAATCTCCCTGACCCTATGTCATTGGCTGCTGACTCTTTTTATACCCATCATTGGCTCTCCCCCTTCCTGACCCAGTGTGATTGGCTCTCTCCCTCAGACCGTATGGACCTGGAGGAGCCCCAGAAGGTGGACAAGCTACAGGAACCCCTCCTGGAGGCCCTGAAAATCTACGCCCGCCGCAGACGCCCCAACAAGCCCCACATGTTCCCCCGCATGCTTATGAAGGTCACCGACCTCAGGGGCATCAGCACCAAGGGTCAGTACAGATAAGGATGTAGTACACAGTACAGATATATAGCACAGCCTAGGTCTTTATTCATAACACAGGCTATACTAACACAATACTGACACATAGATCAATATGCATATATAGTAAAGCCTCAGACTCCTGCATTCAATCAGTATTGATAGAGACATAGCACTCCAAATAATTAACAATGAATAACTGATTGTAAAGCACTCTGGATAAGTCTGCTAAATGGCTAAAGTGTCAATGTGAATGTAAACTTATGTGTATGTGTGTACTGTAGGTGCTGAGAGAGCCATCACTCTGAAGATGGAGATCCCAGGCCCCATGCCTCCTCTGATCAGGGAGATGCTGGAGAACCCCGAGGCCTTTGAGGACAGCAGCGACTCTGGGGACAGCGCCTCCGCCCCCCCTGCCATCCAAGCCATCAAGAAAGAGAGGGAGGAGGAGAAGAGCCTCGAGGAGGAAGATGAGGATGAGGAGGACGAGTGGGGGGACGAGGAGAGGGAGAGGGGGGCGGACAGCGATGGGGAGCCCTGGGGGGAGGCTGCAGCGGCAGAAGCGGGGTCCCAGAAAGGGGCAACTGGGAGATCCCAGTGAGAGTGACATAGTGATGCACTCTGACCCATTCTCGTCACCTCCTATTCCACCACCCTCAGGCAGACCAACACTCCCTGTCCTATCCTTACAAGCGCACCAAGTCATCTCCCCACATTAGCAGCCCATCCTATAACAAGGGTCTACTCCAAGACCTAGCACTCACCTCTGCTGTTACACCTGTTAAACTACCCCCCACACCCCTATACACACACACACACCCCTATACACACACACACACACCCCTATACACACACACACACACACACACACACACACACACACACACACACACACACACACACACACACACACACACACACACACACACACACACACACACACACATATATATAATACATTTACACATATACATGCTGTATACCCATAAGAATTTCCCCTTTGCTCTAGATAGACAGTAAAGTAAAGGCTCTATGTAGTGAACCTACTCTGTCACTCCAGGATGAAACTGGCCCTCTCTACAGGATCAGTTTCAGGAACTGTCTACAGAACAGTTTCAGGAACTGTCTACAGGAACAGTTTCAGGAACTGTCTACAGGAACAGTTTCAGGAACTGTCTACAGAACAGTTTCAGGAACTGTCTACAGGAACAGTTTCAGGAACTGTCTACAGAACAGTTTCAGGAACTGTCTACAGGAACAGTTTCAGGATCTGTCTACAGGATCAGTTTCAGGATCTGTCTACAGGATCAGTTTCAGGAACTGTCTACAGGATCAGTTTCAGGAACTGTCTACAGGATCAGTTTCAGGAACTGTCTACAGGATCAGTTTCAGGAACTGTCTACAGGATCAGTTTCAGGAACTGTCTACAGGAACAGTTTCAGGAACTGTCTACAGGATCAGTTTCAGGAACTGTCTACAGGATCAGTTTCAGGAACTGTCTACAGGATCAGTTTCAGGAACTGTCTACAGGATCAGTTTCAGGAACTGTCTACAGGAACAGTTTCAGGAACTGTCTACAGGAACAGTTTCAGGAACTGTCTACAGGATCAGTTTCAGGAACTGTCCACAGGATCAGTTTCAGGAACTGTCTACAGGATCAGTTTCAGGAACTGTCTACAGGATCAGTTTCAGGAACTGTCTACAGGATCAGTTTCAGGAACTGTCTACAGGAACAGTTTCAGGAACTGTCTACAGGAATAGTTTCTTGGGGCAGCAGGTAGCCTAGTGGTTAGAGTGTTCGGCCAGTAACCGCAAGGTTGCTATATCGAATCCCTGAGCTCACAAGGTAAAAATCTGTCGTTCTGCCCCTGAACAAGGCAGTTAACCCACTGTTCCTAGGCCGTCATTGTAAATAAGAATTTGTTCTTAACTGACTTGCCAAGTTAAATAAAGGTTAAATAAATAAATAAAATGAAAACAGGTGGAACATAGTAGTCTGGAAGAGAAGAGAGAGAAAAACAAGCACTAAATCTCAGAGTTGGGACAAGGGCCACGAGAGATCACTGTGCCAACCATGAGACTGACCATATGCTACTTTACAATGCTGTCTCCACACAAAGAGAAACACAGGAGATCCTCATCTGAATGGCAGCAGCTTGGAGTGGTGGACCATATGAAATGCACTCCCCCACTTTCCTTAAGGGCTACTCGGAGTGCAAGAGCGATGACGAAATGACAACTGCAACAACCAAACTCTTATTGTGAAAACCATTTGCCACAAATGCCTTTTGAGAATAGTTTTTTGACATTTTTTTCATTCATGTTTTTCTATTGTATGATTTTCCCCCAAATAACATTCATATTTGAACATATATTCATGTGTATTACTATGCATTTTTCTCTGTTATTGTTGTCTCGTTTATGCTTCAGTCGTGCTCATTTTTGACGAGCAATATCAAACTAGCGATAGTTTGGAAAGTTGGAAACTCAACTTACAAACTGGCAACTCTCTTCTGATCTTTACATCGTCTGTGCTTGTGACTTCACTCATTGGGACAGAGCTTAATATAGATCTCTGCTCGATGAGAAACAAAAACAAGGATTTGACCAATGGACTATGGCACATTGCAAGCTATAGTTGTGAGCTACACATATACTTAACACACAAACACACTCCTTTAACCTCTATAAATGTGTGCAGGGTCAATTTTATACAATTTAATGCCAATGCTTTGACTCTGGGTGATTCTAGAGATGGACAAAATCTCACCAGCGTGAATGTTCAAGACAATTACAACAAGGAAGTGTGGGGTAGCACCGACGGTTCACCACTCTCCCCGTTTTCTTCATCAACAAGCCATTCTACAGGGATTTGAATGTGAAATAGAACTAATTTAGTTGTAATTTCCCTTTGTTCTCAGTGGAATGCCATGCAGTCTACCAGAGGGATCAGATATCTGGGTGGGCAGAATCCAGCACATACAGTTGAGGTCGGAAGTTTACTTACACCTTAGCCAAATACATTTAAACTCAGTTTTTCACAATTCCTGACATTTAGTCCCAGTAAAAATTACCTTTCTTAGGTCAGTTAGGATCACAACTTTATTTTAAGAATGTGAAATGTCAAAATAATAGTAGAGAGAATGATTTATTTCAACTTGTATTTCCTTCATCACATTCCCAGTGGGTCAGAAGTTTACATACACTCAATTAGTATTTGGTAGCATTGCCTTTCAATTGTTTAACTTGGGTCAAACGTTTCGGGTAGCCTTCCATAAGCTTCCCACAATAAGTTGGGTGAATCTGGCCAATTCCTCCTGACAGAGCTGGTGTAACTGAGTCAGGTTTGTGGGCCTCCTTGCTCGCACACGCTTTTTCAGTTCTGCCCATAAATGTTCTATAGTATTGAGGTCAGGGCTTTGTGATGGCCACTCCAATACCTTGACTTTGTTGTCCTTAAGCCATTTTGCCACAACTTTGGAAGTATGCTTGGGGTCATTGTCCATTTGGAAGACCCATTTGCGACCAAGCTTTAACTTCCTGACTGATGTCTTGAGATGTTGCTTCAATATATCCACATAATTTTCCTGCCTCATGACGCCATCTATTTTGTGAAGTGCACCGGTCTCTCCTGCAGCAAAGCAACCCCACAACATGATGCTGCCACCCCCGTGCTTCACGGTTGGGATGGTTTTCTTCAGCTTGAAAGACTCCCCCTTTTTCCTCGAAACATAACAATGGTCATTATGGCCAAACAGTTCCATTTTTGTTTCATCAGACCAGAGGACATTTCTCCAAAGAGTATGATCTTTGTCCCCATGTGCAGTTGCAAACCGTAGTCTGGCTTTTTATTGCAGTTTAGGAGCAGTGGCTTCTTCCTTGCTGAGCGGCCTTTCAGGTTATGTCGATATAGGACTCGTTTTACTGTGGATATAGATACTTTTGTACCTGTTTCCTCCAGCATCTTCACAAGGTCCTTTGCTGTTATTCTGGGATTAATTTATACTTTTCGCACCAAAGTACGTTCATCTCTAGGAGACAGAACGCGTCTCCTTCCTGAGCAGTATGACGGCTATGTGGTCCCATGGTGTTTATACTTGCGTACTATTGTTAGTACAGATGAACGTGGTACCTTCAGGTGTTTGGAAATTGTTCCCAAGGATGAACCAGACTTATGGAGGTCTACTATTTTTTTTCTGAGGTCTTGGCTGATTTCTTTTGATTTTCCCATGATGTCAAGCAAAGAGGCACTGAGTTTGAAGGTAGGCCTTGAAATACTTCCACAGGTACACCTCCAATTGACTAAAATGATGTCAATTAGCCCATCGGAAGCTTCTAAAGCCATGACATCATTTTCTGGAATTTTCCAAGCTGTTTCAAGGCACAGTCAACTTAGTGTATGTAAACTTCTGACCCACTGGAATTGTGACACAGTGAATTATAAGTGAAATTATCTGTCTGTAAACAATTGTTGGAAAAATTACTTGTGTCATGCACAAAGTAGATGTCCTAACCGACTTATCAAAACTATAGTTTGTTTGTCATTTGTGTAGTGGTTGAAAAACTAGTTTTAATGATTCCAACCTAACTGTATGTAAACTTCCGACTTCAACTGTAGCTGATATCTGTGATTCTGAAACTAGCCGTCTGCTCCCAGCCATAGCCGCGGGAAGTAGGTGTGCTGAGGGTGCTGCAGCACCCCCTGAAAAATCATCACCACTCCTCCACCTCCAAACATCTTCCCACGGCTATGTTCCCAGCCCCAAGCCATGGCTGAGGTGGTGTGTTGATAACAGTACAGCACATTGAAAGTAAGCCATAATGAGCAGTGTTATGAGTCAGAATACATGGACTAGATCACTAACACAGGACCAGTTCAGTCTTAGGTCCATTCATTCAATTCAACAACTCATGTATATGCCATAGTTACACATATCATTGATGTCAATGAAGTCTCACCCTCATACATTGATGATCTCGTAGATGAATAGGCAATATTGGAATTATATGAAAAGCCATGAATCAGGAAATGAATGTGTCTGCGGTATGTAGATGTATTTGTGTGTCGTGTGTGTGTGTGTGCACGCACATGTGTCTCTCTGTGTGTGTTTCTTGCTACTTGTGTAACATAATTTAGTGTTTTATGCTTGTTCTACCATAGAGTAGATGAGATACTATTTTGGAAACTGTCTACATACATAAACTGGGTTCTAGGACTTTTAGTCCCTAGTTCTGTCTAATAACATTCACAGAGCCATATGGTTGATTTCATCACTCCAGTCATTTTTCTTAATTATGTTATTTTACTTTTATGCTTTACAGATTAATTTGAAATGTAGATAAATTAGTCCTTTTAGAATGACTGCATTTAATTATCAAAAAGTCCACAAGTGAGATATTCCACCCAGTTCCTCTATAAACATATCTTCTTGCCCCAATGATGACTGTACACGATCTGACTTTAATAAAGGAGCAGGGTATTTATGCTCATAATGTCTCAAACTCCACAACTACAGTGTATTCAGATTGCACACCGTCGGCACAGTGCTGTTGGTCTCTTAGCTATGGCCAACAGGCACAGCAGTGTGTGGACTTGTAAAAGTCTGTGGTTGTAAAGCATTAACATGGACCTCAGGCTGAGTAAGACTTCCAGGGTAAGGAATGGATTTGGAGTTAATCCCCAGTGTGCATTGAGACCATTAGTTATTCTGAAAGAGTGATTTACACCTTCATGTCAGCATCCACTGCACCGGCCTACATCTTACTCAGTACTCAGCCAGGACATCTTGGAGTAAGGGGAGAATTTGCCTATATAGTCACACCCTGATGCATAAACCTCAACCCTCACTGCAGCACAGTTCACATAGCCACTCTAGTGAGAAATTTGATAGCACTTGTTTAAAACAAAAGCCATATTTAGTGTGTGTAGGCTATTTATGTAGGTGTATGTGTGCGTGTGTGTGGCCTCAGAATGCTACAGAGGACCCTGTCACTAGCTAGGTTTCCATCCAATTGGCAACAGATTTCCATGTGAATATTCTAAAATCTGCATAAAAACTATATCCACATTTTCCAACCAGAGATGTGTTTCCATCAAATTGACTTGCAGATAACAGTCTGTGCGCACATAAAAATAACTTGCACAGTTAAATTTCCATGTACCGAATAAAAAATACAAGGTAAATGCGTTTCCATCGCATTTTCAACTCTACTGATGGCTTTGTAACAATACATCACGTGCGCCCTATCAAATCAATTTTTATTTGTCACATTTGTCACATACACATGTTTACCAGATGTTATTGCAGGTGTAGCGAAATGCCAACAGCTCGCAGATAAAGTGCGGGTATAGGCTACCTACATGATAAAAGCGAGATTATTTTTATAAATTTTGTCAAATCATCATGACGATCATCATGTCACCAGAATAAGACCCTCGATATTTATTGGAAAGGAGCATCAAACTCATCAGCGTGCACATTCACCACCCTGGGAAGTTCACCATCATTTATTTACTGCATGCTTTACCGAGTCGTAGTGGGATGAACACACAAAATCATCGAGTGACTCAAAGTTTATTTCGATATGAAAGTTAATATATCAATATTCGGTCATGAAGGCATTTCCACCGCGTTTCCACCTTGTCTAGCATATTTTGTTTTGTCAACATTTGGAAAGTTTACTGACAAATGTGCTGTTTCTATCAGTCCTGTTTGACAATTTTTATCCGACATGTAAGTATTTGTTCATTGTTTCCTTGTTATATAGTCAATGTTTTGTTTGAAGCTAAGCAGATGTAGCAAAGAACCATGGGGTTTGTGCATTTAGCAAGCACGATCAATATATTTGAAGAAAATAGGGCATATATTTTGGACAAAAACTTTTCAAAGACAGCTGAAATACAGTAGTGATTGTTTGATGGCAATTTTTACCGAAAATAGATTGACCAAAGAAAAACAATTACACCAGTGTTATCATTCAGGAAGAATTTCAATTAGGCCAATTATTTGAAATGTGTGTGCTATTGTATTTTTGTTCCTTTTTACAGCTAGTAGTATTATCGATAAGCTCTATCTTTTTAATGCCTGAGGATTGCTGGGTGTTTTATGAGATAAAGAATTGCTTTTGAGAATGTACTATACTTGTCTTAATTTTCTTATTTTTCTTATTGGTGTTCATAACTATAATATATCTTTCATTTTTCAATTTAATTTGAAAAACATTATGATTTTTTTGTACTCTAAATTCAGGGATTTCAAAATCTGTCTATGATTTGTATTTCTGTTTGTGTAAAAACATGAAATCCCCAGTTTGTGTGTGTATGCTCTTGTGAGATAAAATATACTGGTAGTTTGTTTTTCTGTTGTTACATATCGGCTGTCCCTTATCAAAGTTTCTCAAAACAACGCTTTGTTTCGCCTGTCTTTGTTGTCCCTTTAAAAAAATGTTTTTGTCATTAAGGCAGTTGTCATTTCTTGTACGTTTGGATGCTGTTGTTAATATTTTGATTTTATAAAGAAACGTATCTTTTATATGTGTGTGTTCATTTGTATTACATGTGTACTGTATCATCATGTCATTAGCATCAATACAGATGCATACCTGGTCAAAACACACAGGGGGGCGATGTAGATCTACCATAGTAAAGTGAATCCACTCCTACTCTATTGGGAATGAATGGGGCAACATTAGCATGTTCCTTGTGGCTGGCTCATCATTGCCCAAGAAAAGAAGTTAGGCTAGCAAGCTCTGAGTAGCGCAGCAGTCTAAGACACTGCATCTCAGTGCTAGAGATGTCACTACAGACCCTGGTTCAATCCTGGTTCAATCCTGGGCTGTATCACAACCGGCTGTGATCAGGACTTCCATAGGGTGGCGCACAATTGGCCCAGCATCATCCGGGTTAGGGAAGAACAAATACTTATTTACAATGACTTGCCTAGTTTAAAAAAAAAATGGTCATAATCAGACTACTAAAAAACTATTGATTTAGAACCACTGAGCATTACCGCAAGTCACGAAGAAAACAGGAGCTGCCTCCACTATTCTAGAACCATTTCAACTACAACATTTAAACATTATCAAATCACCTATGCTTCGTCTAATACACTGACAACTAAAAGATACCAAAAACAATTTAGTCCAATCAAAGTAAGGTAAATATGATGTGGCTGTCCATGGTTCTGATTTCTGTGTGTGTCACGTCTGCTCCCGCTCCCCCCACCCTCCCTGGAGCTCGAAGACGCCAGGCTCCCCAGCATTACGCACTCCTGCCACTATCAGTAGGCACACCTGCTTTTCCTCGTCACGCGCATCAGTGTATTATTGGACTCACATGGACTCCATCACCTGTTTATTTCCTACCCAATATTTGTCAGTTCCCCATCTCTGTTCCCCGCTGCTGCATTGATTGTCGTCTGTCTTTGTATACCCGTGTGCTGACGCTGTTCCTGTCTTGTTCCATGTCTGTTCCTAATTAAATGTTGACTCCCAGTACCTGCTTCTTTTCTCCAGTGTCATTCCTTACAGTGTGTGTGTGTGTGTGTGTGTGTGTGTGTGTGTGGTGAGTGCGTGCGTGTGTTTGTTCATGCAAGTAGAAAAAAACATATTTGTAGAGAAACACCAATGCCATCCTCCTCTCTTTCATGTTGCCGAAACGGTCAATTACTCTGTCATGGAGTACACGCTTTTAGTTTTTGTTGTCCTAGGCTACCTGGCTAAAATGCTTGCACGCTAGCCTAACTTCATTTCATGGGCAATGATTAGCCAGCTAGTTAACATTAGCCTTCTACATCTAGCTACATATTGAACTTCCATCCTCTCAGGCCAGAGGCACAATGTATGAATTTATGGTTGAATCAGAGTTGACGTTATAATCATTCGCCAGTATGGAAAATTAAGTAAAACCACAAGTACAAATCCCTATCTCCATCCATGGCTAATTTAGGAAAGGGCTGATAGCTAGCCACCGGAGGTCAGGACAATGACAAAACGAGATGCAACAATTACTTTTTTTTCTGTCAATTACATTTTGCTTTCGATGTGATGTGATTTGTGTGAAGCCAAATCAAACTGGCTTCCCTTGGTGCGCCAGGACCATTCACAGTTGAGCTCAATCAGTTTAGTTCAAGACTGATTGGCTATTATTTTATAGTTTTTATCAAGGGACGCCAAATGCTCGCTGGCTTCCCTTGCATTCAATGCTATGGGTGGCAACAATGTCATACTATTTTTGACCAGACAGCATCAGATACTGTAGATGGGCTACACATACAGAGACAGAGGGGCGCTGTTTTGCTCGCTTGGATGTTTTCTCTGGTGAAATACATTCAGCCTCTTGTGAACTGAAGGAAAATTATGAAACACAGGTAATTTTTGGCATCCATGAATATACTCCACTGCACTGTTCAAATGCTGGCTACCCCAAAGTAAATTGATATTTTGCCAAAATTATATAACTACTCCTGTCTAAATAAAATCATTCAAAATACTTTACCCGAGAGCATGAGGATCATTCGATTCTTTAAAATCGCTAGTGTGTAGGCCTGTGTCTATTTGGGAAGGCAATAGGCCTACCTGATTATTGAATTGTGTCTGTCAGTGAAAAGTATATACAATATGTGTGAAGAGAATGTGTCTTGAGTATAATTCAAAATGTTGAGACAAGAAGAAGGGGAGGGGTGTCTGGCGAAGATATGGTAAGTCACTCTCCAGAATGCACTCAGATGTCTCCCGCCAACTCTTGAACATTCATTGTTTCAGTTTGTGAATTGTTTGCCCTTTGATTGTTTATTTTGTTCAATTCCCCATTGCATATGTCACCAGTAGGCCTAGTAAATGTACCATTAATTGCCGTAATTTGGATAAATTAATTTCTGTTAATGCATGTGTTAATTACATCCTCGAAGTGGAAACATTGCAGAGTTCACAACCTGCTACACTTGTGAGAAACAAGTTTTGGTTTATTTCATAACCATCATTTACAAGTTTGTTACATTTTTTCATTGTCTTTTGTTTGGTGTACTCCATGCGAACAATGAGCATGTGTCTGGCTTCTCTGTCCTGATAACGTTGAGGGGGTGCGTGCGCCTGAGCACGCATAGAAGTAGGCCTACCTGTCCTGCTGCAGGAAAGTGCCCATTTGGGGATGTCTGATTTCTGTCTTAACTCACCACATCCACCAATAATAAGCTGAGCTTCTCAGTAATCTTCATCTCACACAGTAAATCAACAAAGTTAGTTTTTTTAACAACCGAATGATAGTAGTTCCTCACAGTATTTGAAAAATCTTTCCAACACTCTTCCGGCCTCAATAATCACCAAGCCTTGGTGTGAAAGAGCAAAATATCATGATCTGATGATCCCATATGTCCAGTGGAAATGTCATAAAAAACTCTAGATTAGTTGATACAATGTTGCAAGTTCGCTAGCAACAGCTTCAGGCCGGACCCAGTTGATGATTTGATACAATGTTGCACTTCACTAGCGATAGCACAAGTCAAGACAGATAGAAAGGGATGAAGACAGGCGGAATAGAGAGATGAATGTGATTGAAAGTAAATAAGTTTAAAGTTTTAATGTCACGTGCACAAGTACAGTGAAATAGCTTTCTTTTAAGCTCCAAACCCAACAATGCAGTAATCAATATCAATGTAGCACTAAAAATAACATAAGGTAGAACAAAAACAAACAAGAAAATAAAAATAAGAAATAAAAAGATCACAGGAAAGTAAGAAGTTATTTATAGTGTCAGTTCCAATACCATAATTACAATGTGTAGGGATACTGGAGTGATAGAGGTAGATATGTATAGGGGTAAGGTAACTAGGCATCAGGATATATAGAAAACAGAGTAGCAGCAGCATAAATGATGATTAATTGTAAGTGTGTGCGTGCGTGTATGGAGTAAGTATAAATGTATGTGCATGTTATGTGTGTGTTGGAGTGTTGGTGTACGTGAGTGTGTAGAGTCCTGTTAGTGTGCATAGAGACAGTGCAATTTTTTTTGTAAAATACAAGGGTTAACTCAAATAGTCTGTAAAGCCATTCTGTTAGCAATTTAGTAGTCTTATGCCTTGGGGATAGCAGCTGTTCAAGAGCCTATTGGTGTCAGACTTGATGCACTGGTACCGCTTGCCATGCGGAAGCAGAGAGAACAGCCTATGGCTTGGGTAGGTGGAGTCTTTAACGATTTTACAGGCCTCCCTTTCACACCGCCTGATATAGAGGTCCTGAATGGCAGGGAGCTCGGCCCCAGTGATGTACTAGGCTGTCCGCACCACCCTCTGTAGCGCCATGCAATCGAGGGCGGTGCTGTTGCCATACCAAGCAGTGATTCAGCCAGTCAAGATGCTCTCAATGGTGCAGCTGTAGAACTTTTTGAGGATTTGAGGGCCCATGCATGTGAGTGGAGCCTGCCAGCTGATTTGCTCATGCTCTGAGAAAGCGCAAAGGAATAACGTCCTTGCTATTATTGACCTGATTAAAGACCTTATTCACGTTGTCCTCAGATAGGGAAATCCCACAGTCCTCTGGGTCAGTGGGGCCCCTTGCACACGGTTCGGTTTTGTTATTGTCAAAGCGTGCCTAAAATGCATTGAGTTCTTCTGGAAGAAGAACTCGTCAACAACAAGATGGGCAGACCACGGTTGGGTCTTCCTTTTTAATCCGTAATGGACTGTAGCTCTTCCCACATACAGTGGGCGTCAGAGCCTGTGTAGTATGATTCCACCTTATTCCTATATTGTCCTTTTGCTTATTTGATGACTTTGCAGAGGTTTCAGTGGGATTTCTTGTACTTGTTCCTGTCCTCAGCCATAGCTTCAGGGTTGTCTGGGATAGCCCTGTGTGTGGTAGCACTGTCCTTTAGTTTAGCAACAACCTCTGTGTTAATCCTGGGCTTTTGATTGGGGACGCAGCGAACCTTCACTGTGAGGACAATGTCCCCGATGCATTTCCTTATGAAGCCGATGACGGAGGTGGTTAGCTTGTCAATGTTATTGGCGGAGTCTCGGGAACATATTCCAATCAGCACTAGCAAAGCAGTCCTGTAGCATAATCTCTGATTCTGATGACCATTTCTCAACGAAGCAGAGTCACAGGTACTTCCTGTTTGAGCTTCTGCTTGTAAACAGGAAGCAGGTGTATGGAGTCATGATCTGATTTGCCGAATGGCAGACGAGGGAGGGCCTTGTATGCTTGTTTGTGGGTAAAGTAACAGTGGTCTAGGAGACGTATTGATGGAAGTTGGGAATCGCGTGTCTTAACCTCTCTGGGATTTGTGGGATGCTAGCGAGCCACATCAAATTACAGAAATACTCATCATAAACATTGATGAAAGATACAAGTGTTATACATAGGATTAAAGATAAACTTTTTATTAATCCAGCCGCTGTGTCCAATTTCAAAAAGGCTTTACGGCGAAAGCACACCATGCGATTATGTTAGGTCAGCGCCTAGCCACAGAAAACCATACCGCCATTTTCCAACCAAGGAGAGGTGTCAAAAAAGTCAGAAATAGCATTAAAATGAATCACTTTGATGATCTTCATCTGATGGCACTCCCAGGTCTCCATGTCAGACAATAAATGTTTGTTTTGTTTGATAAAGTTCATCTTTATGTCCAAATACCTCATTTTTGTTTGCGCATTTAGTCCAGTAATCCAAAGGCACAAAGCGCGGGCACAAAGTCCAGACGAAAAGTCAAAAAAGTTCCATTAAAGTTCGTAGAAACATGTCAAACGATGTATATAATCAATCTTTAGGATGTTTTTATCATAAATCTTCAATAATATTCCAACTGGACAATTATGTTGAAATAAAGGGAACGACCGTCGCGCTCACGGTCAAGCGCGAGACTAAACTAAAGGCTTTCAGCCTGACCACTTGTTGAAACAGCTCTTATTCACTCCCCTTTCACAATAAAAGCCTGAAACAACTTTCTAAAGACTGTTGACATCTACTGGAAGCATTAGGAAGTGCAATCTGACCCCATTTACACTGGATATTGGATAGGCAATCACTTGAAAAACTACAAACCTCAGATTTCCCACTTCCTGGTTGGATTTTTCTCAGGTTTTCGCCTGCCATGTGAGTTCTGTTATACTCACAGACATCATTCAAACAGTTTTAGAAACTTCAGAGTGTTTTCTATCCAAATCTACTAATAATATGCATATCCTAGCTTCTGGGTCTGAGTAGCAGGCAGTTTACTTTGGGCATGCTTTTCATCCGGACGTGAAAATACTGCCCCCTATCTCAAAGAAGTTTTAATGACGCAGAATTAAAATAGCCGGCGAGAAGAAAGGCAGCCTCTGCATGTACATTTTCCTGCTTGTTTATAGCCTCGTACAGTTTGTTAAGTGCCAGCTTGTTATATTTCTTGTCCTGAGGTGGAATGTATACAACAGTCATGATAACAGCTGAATGCTCCCTCGGGAGGTAGAAGGTTCCTTATTTGACCATCAGGTATTCCAAGACGGGTGAACAATGGGTTGAGACTACCACTGCGCTCGATTCAGCACACCATTTGTTGTTGACGAAGAGGCAAACCCCATCAAAACCGTCCAACTGATTTGTTCTGCCGCAGGCCCTGGCTCTACCTGTGCAGAGGACATGCCCCTTTGCCCTTCCAGTCTCCAAAGTACCCTTTTGGGTGGTGGTATAATTTCCCCCAAAATATTTTTTTGTATAAATGTTTTGGTCATTGCTGTTTGGAACCCACTGCCAATAAGTCATCGTCAAGTTCGCCACCCGGTCTGTTGGTTGCGCACATGGTGCGAATTACGGGGGAGCAAGCGGGGCTCAGACCCCTGATAGAGACGTTAGCTGCCATAAATTCAACAAAAGTCCAACTTTGGGGGGGTCTCTAAATAATGATAATTGAACCATTCTACTATTTGTTTAAAATGCAGTGGTATATATGTTTTAAAGTGGTAAATATGAAAATATTCTAATGAAACGAACACCCCCACCTCTGTCATGTTTAAACCATTTATTTCTATGTGGCAGTGCTGTCCATCCAATAGCGCTGAATTAAGGCCTCTGCTGAACTCCTTTACGCATAGATTTTTCTTTGTAGGCCTACTTCCTCATTTGCGCCATTTGTTTGCTATGCGTCTTGATATAAATAGCCTATGCTTTTATTCCAATACATTAGATTTATCCGTTGATTTATCATTGTTTGCTTTTTCAGTCAGCTGTTTAGAGCGCTCATTGCTTTGTTTTTCCGGTGCGCACAGGTACTGGTGTTCTCCGTGGCCAGAAGTAGTAGACAATTTATTTAGCTTTATTATATTCCATCAATATTTTTTTTCTTTCCTGGACCAGCTGATGATGGTCAACAATAATACTAGACAACTAGCCTACTGTCACGGATCTCCATGGTACTGCTGCTAATTCTGTTCACCAGTTCCGGAGGTTGACATCACTGGCCTTCTAGGCTTCACTGAACTGGATTCATTATCATCAACCCCGGACTGTCTTGTCTGATTACGCACACCTGGTTCCCATTTCGCCTTGATTATTATGTTATATATGTGCCCTCTGTTCCCATGTCCGTTGGTCGTGTGAGTACCGATGTGTTGTTTCAGCTTCTGTACTGAGTGTTTTGTGCATTGTGTATTACAGGTCTCATCCCGTGTCGTTCTACAATGTTTACCCTCGCTCTTTTGTTTGGATACATCCCAGTGTTTTGTATGCGTGTTTTTTGGTGGGTGTATTAAAAACGCTGTTATGAATTCCTGGCCTGTCTCCAAATTATTTATACCAGCGTGACACCTACATCTAGACACCAATGCGCATCCAATCCATCCAACAAGTATATGTTAATGACAGTATGCCTATAATTGACTCTTTCGGTTCGATTTTGCAATGGCATAGGCCTACATTATTTAAGATTTGTGTGCCCATTGGAACTGTTTTCACACCAAAACATTGAAATGTTACGTAAACTTAGTTACATTTACAGTGCATTTTCCAATATCTCCAAGATCCATTATTCATACAGGGATTAAGTTCAATGTTCTAATTTAATTGTTAAATGCTTAATAATTACAAATAACCCTGTCATAAATGTAATTAACGTAAGGAAAGAAAGGTAGTGTTTTATGTCACACGATCTGTCAAGACCAAACATGAACTAATTAATTATGGACTAGGTTGTAAAACATGTTTTGATTCAACTTGTGTATTATATTGAATATAGGATACCTATTCTGCATGTGTTCATGTGTTTAAAATAGCTTTGGATGAGAGGGTAGGCGACCAGCAGTTGTGTAGGCCTTAAGGCCTAGTGGAGGTTAAACACATTTTTGCTAAAGTATAGGGAGTGTTAGTTTTTTCACTGCAACCAGCAATCAGAGTTTACCCATCTATTTTTGTTAATACTACATCACTGGCTAATGGTAGTCCTATTTGAAGTTGATGGTAATACACATTGTAGCCTACCTTAGTAAGTTGACTGTGTGTGTTAGGGTGACCATCCCGTTTTTCCCACAACAGTTTCAGCCCTATTCAAATCAAATCAAATACAACTTTATATATATGAACCCTTTGTAATTACCTGGACTTCTGCCTAAATTAGTCATTCAATTTGATCAGATCTTCATCTAAGTCACAACAATAGACAAACACAGTCTGCTTAAACTAATAACACACAAACAATGATATGTTTCCATGTCTTTATTGAACACACCGTGTAAACATTCACAATGCAGGGTGGGAAATGTATGTGAACCCTTGGATTTAATAACTGGCTGATCCTACTTTGGCAGCAATAACCTCAACCAAATGTTTTCTGTAGTTGCGGATCAGACCAGCACAACGGTCAGGAGGAATTTTGGACCATTTCTCTTTACAAAACTGTTTCAGTTCAGTAATATTCTTGGGATGTCTGGTGTGAAACGCTCTCTTGAGGTCATGCCACAGCATCTCAATCGGGTTGAGGTCAGGACTCTTACTAGGCCACTCCAGAAGGCGTATTTTCTTCTGTTGAAGCCATTCTGTTGTTGATTTACTTCTGTGTTTTGGGTCATTGTCCTGTTGCATCACCCAACTTCTGTTGAGCTTCAATTGGCAGACAGATAGCTTTACATTCTCCTGCAAAATGTCTTGATAAACTTGGGAATTCATTTCTCCGTCGATTATAGCAAGATGTCCAGGCCCTGCAGCAACAAAGCAGCTCCAAACCATGATGCTCCCTTCACCATACTTTACAGTTGGGATGAGGTTTTGATGTTGGTGTGCTGTGCCTTTTTTTCTCCAAACATAGTGTTGTGTGTTCCTTCCTTCCAAACAACTCAACTTTAGTTTAATCTGTCCACAGAATATTTTGCCAGTAGCGCTGTGGAACATCCAGATGCTCTTATGTGAACTTCAGACGTGCAGAAATGTTTTTTTGGAAGGCAGTGGCTTCTTCCGTGGTGTCTTCCCACAAACACCATTCTTGTTTAGTGTTTTTCTTATGATAGACTCGTCAACACAGATGTTAGCATGTTCCAGAGAACATGAAGTCTTTAGCTGACACTCTAGGATTCTTCTTAACCTCATTGAGCATTCTGCGCTGTGCTCTTGCAGTCATCTTTACGGCCACTCCTAGGGAGATTAGCAACAGTGCTGAACTTTCTCCATTTATAGACAATTTGTCTTACTCTGGGCAAATGAACATCAATGCTTTTAGAGATACTTTTGTAACCCTTTCCAGCATTATAAAAGTCAACAATTCTTAATCTTGGGTCTTCTGAAATATCTTTTGTTCGAGGCATGGTTCACATCAGACAAAGCTTCTTGTGAATAGCAAACTCACATTTTGTGAGTGTTTTTTATAGGGCAGGGTGTCTGTAAGCAACATCTCCAATCTCGTCTCAATGATTGTACTCCAGGTTAGCTGACTCCTGACTCCAATCAGCTTTTGGAGAAGTCATTAGCCTATGGGTTCACATACTTTTTCCAACCTACACTGTGAATGTTTAAATGATGTATTCAATATAGATAATAAAAATACAATAATTTGTGTGTTATTAGTTTAAGCAGACTGTGTTTGTCTGTTGTTGTGACTTAGACGGAGATCCAATCTAATTTTATAACCAATTTATGCAGAAATCCAGATAATTCCAAAGGGTTCACATACTTTTTCTTGCCACCCTATACAGGGGGTACCGATACCGAGTCAATGAGCAGGGGTACGGGTTAGTCGAGGTAATTTGTACATGTAGGTAGGGGTAAAGTGACTATGCATAGATAATAAACAGTGAGTAGCAGCAATGTAAAAACAAATGGGGGGTGTCAATGTAAATAGGTGGCCATTTGATTAATTGTTCAGCAGACTTACGGCTCTTGGGTAGAAGCTGTTATTAAGGATCTTTTTGGTCCTAGACTTGGTGCTCCGGTACCGCTTGCCGTGTGGTAGCGGAGACAACAGTCTATGACTTGGGTGACAGGAGTCTTTGACAATTTTATGGGCTTTCCTCTGACACCGCCTAGTATATAGGTCCTGGGTGGCAGGAAGCTTGGCCCCAGTGATGTACTGGGCCGCACTACCCTCTGTAGCTCCTTACGGTCAGATGCCGAGCAGTTGCCATACCAGGCGGTGATGCAACCGGTCAGGATGTTCTCGATGGTGCAGCTGTAGAATCTTTTGAGGATCTGGGGACCCATGCCAAATCTTTTCAGTCTCCTGAGGGTGAAAAGGTGTTGTTGTTCCCTCTTCACGACTGTCTTGGTGTGTTTAGTCCATGATAGTTCGTTGATGATGTGGACACCAAGGTACTTGAAACTCTCGACCATCTCCACTACAGCCCTGTCCATGTTAATGGGGGCCCGCTCAGCCCGCATTTCCCTGTAGTCCACGATCAGCTCCTTTGTCTTGCTCACATTGAAGGAGAGGTTGTTGTCCTGGCACCACACTGTCAGGTCTCTGACCTCCTCCCTATAGGCTGTCTCATCATTGTCGGCAATCAAACTTAATGATGGTGTTGGAGTCGTGCCTGTCCACGCAGTCGTGGATGAACAGGGAGTACAGGAGGGGACTAAGACTGCACCCCTGAGGGGCCCCAGTGTTGAGGATGAGCGTGGCAGACGGGTTGTTGCCTACCCTTACCAACTGGGGGCGGCCCGTCAGGAAATCAAGGATCCAGTTGCAGCGGGAGGTGTTTAGTCCCAGGATCCTTAGCTTAGTGATGAGCTTCGTGGCCACTATTTCAGGTATCCCGACTTTTCAGGCTACAAGAAAAGGTCAATTTGTCAGCAAGGCGCATCTATTAATGTAGGCCTAATCAATGGCAATCCCTGGATGTCTTAACCTCTCTTGGGTAGGGGGCAGTATTTTGAAGTTTGGATGACAAACGTGCCCAAAGTAAACTGCCTGTTACTCAGGACCAGAAGCTAGGATATGCATATGCATGGTAGTATTGGATATAAAACACTCTGAAGTTTCTAAAACTGTTAAGATAATGTCTGTGAGTATAACAGAATTGATATGGCAGGCGAAAAACCAAGGAAAATCCATCCAGGAAGTGGGATTTTTTTTTTTAAATCTGACACAGCGGCTGGATTAACAAGAATTGAATCTTTAAATCGATGTTTAACACTTGTATATTTTATGAATGTTTATTATGAGTATTTCTGTCTTTTGAATTTGGCGCTCTGCAATTTCACCGGATGTTGGACAGGTGGGACGCTACCATCCCACCTGCCCATAAGAAGTTTTCAACAGCTTGGAAAATTCAGAAAAATGATGTCATGGCTTTAGAAGCTTCTGATAGGCTAATGGAAATCATTTGAGTCAATTGGAGGTGTACCTGTGGATGTATTTCAAGGCCTACCTTCAAACTCAGTGCCTCTTTGCTTGACATCATGGGAAAATCAAAAGAAATCAGCCAAAACCTCAGAAAAAAAATGTGGACCTCCACAAGTCTGGATCATCCTTTGGGAGCAATTTCCAAACGCCTGAAGGTACCACGTTCATCTGTACAAACAATACTACGCAAGTATAAACACCATGGGACCACGCAGCCGTCATACTGCTCAGGAAGGAGACGTGTTCTGTCTCCTAGAGATGAACGTACTTTGGTGTGAAAAGTGCAAATCAATCCCAGAACAACAGCAAAGGACCTTGTGAAGATGCTGGAGCAAACAGGTACAAAAGTATCTATATCCACAGTGAAACAAGTCCTATATCGCTCAGCAAGGAAGAAGTCACTGCTCCAAAACAGCCATAAAAATGCCAGACAATGGTTTGCAACTGCACATGGGGACAAAGATCATACTCTTTGGAGAAATGTCCTCTGGTCTGATGAAACAAATATGGAACTGTTTGGCCATAATGACCATTGTTATGTTCGGAGGAAAAAGGGGGAGGCTTGCAAGCCGAAGAACACCATACCAACCGTGAACACGGGGATGGCAGCATCATGTTGTGGGGGTGCTTTTCTGCAGGAGGGACTGGTGCACTACACAAAATAGATGGCATCATGAGGCAGGAAAATTATGTGGATATATTGAAGCAACATCTCAAGACATCAGTCAGGAAGTTAAAGCTTGGTCGCAAATGGGTCTTCCAAATGGACAATGACCCCAAGCATACTTCCAAAGTTGTGGCAAAATGGCTTAAGGACAACAAAGTCAAGGTATTGGAGTGGCCATCACAAAGCCCTGACCTCAATCCAATAGAAAATGTGTGGGCAGAACTGAAAAAGCGTGTGCGAGCAAGGAGGCCTACAAACCTGACTCAGTTATACCAGCTCTGTCAGGAGGAATGGGCCAAAATTCATCCAACCTATTGTGGGAAGCTTGTGGAAGGCTACCCAAAACGTTTGACCCAAGTTAAACAATTTAAAGGCAATGGTACCAAATACGAATTGAGTGTATATAAACTTCTGACCCACTAGGAATGTGATGAAAGAAATAAAAGCTGAAAAAATCATTCTCTCTACTATTATTCTGGCATTTCACATCGCAAAATTACTGCAGTAAAAAAATATATATTTTGAATGCAGTATTTGTAACATTCTGCAGTTTTACTGCACTCTAACTGCAGTTATACTGCACTCTCACTGCAATCTTTTTTTGTAAGGGTATTTGCCAATGCAAGTAACATAGTAGTAGCTGACTATTTTCTTGCTTATTGTGTAGTGGAGGATAAAAAATACCTGTATGCTATGGATGTGTAACTGTGTAGCCAATCTGTGTATGGACCCTAAAACGTTTAATTTAAATATTAGCTCAGAAAAGTGGCTTTAATTGATCTAGCTACAAAGCTTCCACTGGTAATGGTATTCTAGTGGTTAGAGAGTTGGGCCAGTACCCGAAAAGTTGCTGGATCAAATCCCTGAGCTGACAAGGTTAAAATCTGTCGTTTCAGTTGAATTCATTCAGTTGTACAATAGTGCAGAAAAGAACCGCCCCCAACATTTTTTTCTTCTTCTCCTGAAGACCGGAATGTGTCTTTACGCACACTTGTGTCTTCTTCTTCTTCTATGGTATGTAAGCATTTGCACAATTTAGTCTGCATGCCACCACCTACTGTACAGGATGGAAACAGGATTCCAAAAATATTTTATTTCACCTTTATTTAACCAGGTAGGCAAGTTGAGAACAAGTTCTCATTTACAATTGCGACCTGGCCAAGATAAAGCAAAGCAGTTCGACACATACAACAACACAGAGTTACACATGGAGTAAAACAAACATACAGTCAATAATACAGTAGAAAAATAAGTCTATATACAATGTGAGCAAGTGAGGTGAGATAAGGGAGGTGAAGGCAAAAAAAGGCCATGGTGGCGAAGTAAATACAATATAGCAAGTAAAACACTGGAATGGTTGATTTGCAGTGGAAGAATGTGCAAAGTAGAGATAGAAATAATGGGGTGCAAAGGAGCAAAATAAATAAATAAATAAATACAGTAGGGAAAGAGGTAGTTGTTTGGGCTAAATTATAGATGGGCTATGTACAGGTGCAGTAATCTGTGAGCTGCTCTGACAGCTGGTGCTTAAAGCTAGTGAGGGAGATAAGTGTTTCCAGTTTCAGGGATTTTTGTAGTTCGTTCCAGTCATTGGCAGCAGAGAACTGGAAGGAGAGGCGGCCAAAGGAAGAATTGGTTTTGGGGGTGACCAGAGAGATATACCTGCTGGAGCGCGTGCTACAGGTGGGTGCTGCTATGGTCACCAGCGAGCTGAGATAAGGGGGGACTTTACCTAGCAGGGTCTTGTAGATGACCTGGAGCCAGTGGGTTTGGCGACGAGTATGAAGTGAGAGCCAGCCAACGAGAGAGTACAGGTCGCAGTGGTGGGTAGTATATGGGGCTTTGGTGACAAAACGGATGGCACTGTGATAGACTGCATCCAATTTATTGAGTAGGGTATTGGAGGCTATTTTGTAAATGACATCACCGAAGTCGAGGATTGGTAGGATGGTCAGTTTTACAAGGGTATGTTTGGCAGCATGAGTGAAGGATGCTTTGTTGCGGAATAGGAAGCCAATTCTAGATTTAACTTTGGATTGGAGATGTTTGATGTGAGTCTGGAAGGAGAGTTTACAGTCTAACCAGACACCTAGGTATTTGTAGTTGTCCACATATTCTAAGTCAGAGCCGTCCAGAGTAGTGATGTTGGACAGGCGGGCAGGTGCAGGCAGCGATCGGTTGAAGAGCATGCATTTAGTTTTACTTGTATTTAAGAGCAATTGGAGGCCACGGAAGTAGAGTTGTGTGGCATTGAAGCTCGCCTGGAGGGTTGTTAACACAGTGTCCAAAGAAGGGCCAGAAGTATACAGAATGGTGTCGTCTGCGTAGAGGTGGATCAGAGACTCACCAGCAGCAAGAGCGACATCATTGATGTATACAGAGAAGAGAGTCGGTCCAATATTTGAACCCTGTGGCACCCCCATAGAGCCAGATGCCCGGACAACAGACCCTCCGATTTGACACACTGAACTCTATCAGAGAAGTAGTTGGTGAACCAGGCGAGGCAATCATTTGAGAAACCAAGGCTGTCGAGTCTGCCGATGAGGATGTGGTGATTGACAGAGTCGAAAGCCTTGGCCAGGTCAATGAATACGGCTGCACAGTATTGTTTCTTATCGATGGCGGTTAAGATATCGGTTAGGACCTTGAGCGTGGCTGAGGTGCACCCATGACCAGCTCTGAAACCAGATTGCATAGCGGAGAAGGTATGGTGGGATTCGAAATGGTCGGTAATCTGTTTGTTGACTTGGCTTTCGAAGACCTTAGAAAGGCAGGGTAGGATAGATATATGTATGTAGCAGTTTGGGTCAAGAGTGTCCCCCCCCTTTGAAGAGGGGGATGACCGCAGCTGCTTTCCAATCTTTGGGAATCTCAGACGATACGAAAGAGAGGTTGAACAGGCTAGTAATAGGGGTGGCAACAATTTCAGCAGATAATTTTAGAAAGAAAGGGTCCAGATTGTCTAGCCCGGCTGATTTGTAGGGGTCCAGATTTTGCAGCTCTTTCAGAACATCAGCTGACTGGATTTGGGAGAAGGAGAAATGGGGAAGGCTTGGGCGAGTAGCTGTGGGGGGTGCAGTGCTGTTGACCGGGGTAGGGGTAGCCAGGTGGAAAGCATGGCCAGCCGTAGAAAAATGCTTATTGAAATTCTCAATTATAGTGGATTTATCGGTGGTGACAGTGTTTCCTATCTTCAGTGCAGTGGGCAGCTGGGAGGAGATGTTCTTATTCTCCATGGACTTCACAGTGTCCCAGAACTTTTTTGAGTTTGTGTTGCAGGAAGCAAATTTCTGCTTGAAAAAGCTAGCCTTGGCTTTTCTAACTGCCTGTGTATATTGGTTTCTAGCTTCCCTGAAAAGTTGCATATCACGGGGGCTGTTTGATGCTAATGCAGAACGCCATATGATGTTTTTGTGTTGGTTAAGGGCAGTCAGGTCTGGAGAGAACCAAGGGCTATATCTGTTCCTGGTTCTAAATTTCTTGAATGGGGCATGCTTATTTAAGATGGTGAGGAAGGCATTTTTTTTAAATAACCAGGCATCCTCTACTGACGGGATGAGATCAATATCCTTCCAGGATACCCCGGCCAGGTCGGTTAGAAAGGCCTGCTCGCTGAAGTGTTTCAGGGAGCGTTTGACAGTGATGAGTGGAGGTCGTTTGACCGCTGACCCATTACGGATGCAGGCAATGAGGCAGTGATCGCTGAGATCTTGGTTGAAAACAGCAGAGGTGTATTTAGAGGGCAAGTTGGTTAGGATGATATCTATGAGGGTGCCCGTGTTTACGGCTTTGGGGTGGTACCTGGTAGGTTCATTGATAATTTGTGTGAGATTGAGGGCATCAAGCTTAGATTGTAGGATGGCTGGGGTGTTAAGCATGTTCCAGTTTAGGTCGCCTAGCAGCACGAGCTCTGAAGATAGATGGGGGGCAATCAGTTCACATATGGTGTCCAGAGCACAGCTGGGGGCAGAGGGTGGTCTATAGCAGGCGGCAACGGTTAGAGACTTGTTTTTAGAGAGGTGGATTTTTAAAAGTAGAAGTTCAAATTGTTTGGGTACAGACCTGGATAGTAGGACAGAACTCTGCAGGCTATCTTTGCAGTAGATTGCAACACCGCCCCCTTTGGCCATCCTATCTTGTCTGAAAATGTTGTAGTTAGGGATGAAAATGTCAGAATTTTTGGTGGTCTTCCTAAGCCAGGATTCAGACACGGCTAGAACATCCGGTTTGGCAGAGTGTGCTAAAGCAGTGAATAAAACAAACTTAGGGAGGAGGCTTCTAATGTTAACATGCATGAAACCAAGGCTATTATGGTTACAGAAGTCATCAAAAGAGAACGCCTGGGGAATAGGAGTGGAGCTAGGCACTGCAGGGCCTGGATTCACCTCTACATCACCAGAGGAACAGAGGAGGAGTAGGATAAGGGTACGGCTAAAAGCTATGAGAATTGGTCGTCTAGAACGTCTAGAACAGAGAGTAAAAGGACTTTTTTGGGGGCGATAAAATAGCTTCAAGGAATAATGTACAGACAAAGGTATGGTAGGATGTGAATACAGTGGAGGTAAACCTAGGTATTGAGTGATGATGAGAGAGATATTGTCTCTAGAAATATCATTGAAACCAGGTGATGTCATCGCATGTGTGGGTGGTGATGGAAGATGGAACCAATGTGATCCCTACACAGGCTCAAGACACAGGAGGTTGATGGCATCTTAATTGGGGAGGATGGGCTCGTAGTAATGGCTGGAGTGGAATAGGTGGAATGGTATCAAATACACCAAACACAGTTCCCATGTGTTTGATGCCATTCCATTCGCTCCGTTCCAGCCATTATTTGGAGCCGTCCTCCCCTCAGCAGACACCGCTGGCTCAAGGGGAACTTGGGAGGGCGGGCTGTTTTCCGGCGCCAGAACCCCTTGCAAGTCTTTCGATGTAAACTCTTGAAGTCACAAAAACTTTTCAGTCGCAGCTACAATAATGTCCACTACCATATCTTCACTAGCGTGACTTCAACTCTTTTAATTGCCTCCGATTGGCCACTCTAACTTTTGCCACATTTAGCTCCTTCACCCTTACAGGGCACTCCAGGAACTCGGGATCTTAATCCCCAACACAATTGCAACACCGTTGTCCTTCTACACATCGTTCTTCAGTATAATCCGTCCGTCTGCACACACTAAAACATTGCCAAATCCTTTAAAATGTTTACACTACAATGGTTTGGGAATGAAAGCTCTTGCTGTGAATCTTACAGAACCAACATAACCGACAGACTTTCCTCCTTTTCACCGGGCACTAACCACTCCTGGAATTCTCTTCAGGTATTCAATGTTAACATCCATCGTTACCCCTGTGATGACTCCTTTAATGGGCGCTCTACTCTGAAGTTCAAAGCATGATACTTCTGTTGTATGGATTCTTTTGACATCACTGCAGTCTTCCTCTGTTCTTCAGAAGCACAATTAATCAGAATAAGACCACTTCTGGTCACTTTGATAGATTCCACCAGCGCATGCTTCACCATCTTCGACACCGCAAACGGGTCTCCCAGATATGCTTCCTAAATCAACAAAAGCATCCCAACAACAAACAAATCCTTATCCGACATACACAAAGACCTATCTTTCACTCCAATTTTAGATAATTTCCTCTTTAACACTACTGTTCATCCTCAGCAGCTTCGCTCAACGTCCTGCTCGATTCAACCCTGGCATCCACTTCCGCCATCTTGACCGTCTTTCACAACTACCGCGCACTCGCATCAATCCAATCTCAACCTTGAAGGTTTGTGCACTTTCTGTCTCATGAGGAAGCTTGAAGTTGTGTTCTCGTAACAATTTGATCTGGTTGCCCTATTTCTTGATATGTTTGACTTTTACAGTTATTCATTCGATTAATTTCAATGCTTGAACAGTTTATTAAACATTTCAGTTTACCAGTAGGTAGGTCTATTACTTTAGGCCTTGTGCTGGAAATGCCCCAAGGCTGCCCAAATGCTCTGTCTAAACGCTAATACTGTACACCTCACACTCTCTGCAGTTTTGGAAACATTTGGAACTTAACTTTCATAAAAGCACAAATAAAAAGTCAAATACAAAAGATTCACTTACTGTACGCAGTTTAAGAAAGTTGCACCTGGCTGTATTTTCAGAAACACATGCGATCCAGCCAGAAATGTGGATTTGAATGGTCCAATGTGCAAGGTGAGAGGATGTGTCATAGCCCAGGCAGTGTGTGAAAACAGCTAGGTGCAACTTTGCTAAACTGCGCACAGTATGTGTATATTTTGTATTTGAAAGATTATTTCTCGCTTTTATGAAAGTTAAGTTCCAAAGGTTTCCAAAACCATATCGTTTTAATATTGTTTGTAAACGTTAAAACAAAGTGTCTGGATTGTAGTTCATTGATCCAGCTGTAGTCCATACCTTCAGTTGAGAACTCAAGGGGTGGGTATACCCCTTTGGGTTCTCGAGAGTGCCACGCCCTGACCATAGAGAGCCTTTTTATTCTCTATTTTGGTTAGGTAGGGGTGTGACTAGGGTGGGTAATCTAGGTTGTTTATTTCTATGTTGGCCTGGTATGGTTCCCAGTCAGAGGCAGCTGTTTTTTGTTGTCTCTGATTGGGGATCATATTTAGGCAGCCATTTCCCCACTGTGTTTTGTGGGATCTTGTTTATGTGTAGTTGCCTGTGAGCACTTCATTGACATCACGTTTTGTTGTTCTTTATTGATTTGTGCGTTTCACTTCAATAAATATGTGGAACCCATATCACGCTGCGCTTTGGTCCGAATGTTCTTACAACGATCGTGACAGAGAGCTAGTAAGTAGCCTAGCTAGCATCTAAGTTACATTGTGAAATAGCCTACCTATAGCCTACCTTTGTTTTACTGCAATGTTAACTCTATGATATTGAAAAAAATATATAATAATTTACCTACTAGAAAGCCTTCGATAGCCCATAGCTAATCTTGCTCAGACACTTCCACCCATGTGCAATTAGTCAAACAGGGACAATGAGGAATTACATGACTTTCAAATAAATATTATTCAAGTAACTATGGATTCAGACAGACTCAGACTCATAGAAAGTAATGTGCATTTGCAGATTGCTGCTGCAATGGAGTCAACTAAATTATGTTGACAGGAAGTGCAGTTGTTGCTCTCTTTTTCTCTCTCTCTCTCTCTCTCTCTTGACCTCTAGATTAAGACCTTTACCTATTTTAGTTTGTAATGTCACCTAATGTCTCCATAACCATATCTGCAGTGACAGTCCTAGGCCTATATAACACGACCAACCCTGTGTCATGCCTGCTCCTGCTCTCCCTCTCTGGCGCTCGGCGGGCCATCATTACACACACCTGTCACCATAGTTACACGCATCAGCACTTCATTGGACTCACCTGGACTCCATCACTTATTTATTGCCTCCCCTATATCTGTCTATTCCTCAGTTTCATCCCTGTGTCAGCATTAATGTAGTTTTGTTTCCCCTGTCCAGACGCTATCCTTGTTTCATCCCTGTGTAGGCATTAATGTAGTTTTGTTTCCCCTGTCCAGACGCTATCCTTGTTTCATCCCTGTGTCAGCATTAATGTAGTTTTGTTTCCCCTGTCCAGACGCTATCCTTGTTTCATCCCTGTGTAGGCATTAATGTAGTTTTGTTTCCCCTGTCCAGACGCTATCCTTGTTTCATCCCTGTGTAGGCATTAATGTAGTTTTGTTTCCCCTGTCCAGACGCTATCCTTGTTTCATCCCTGTGTCAGCATTAATGTAGTTTTGTTTCCCCTGTCCAGACGCTATCCTTGTTTCATCCCTGTGTAGGCATTAATGTAGTTTTGTTTCCCCTGTCCAGACGCTATCCTTGTTTTATCCCTGTGTAGGCATTAATGTAGTTTTGTTTCCCCTGTCCAGACGCTATCCTTGTTTCATCCCTGTGTCAGCATTAATGTAGTTTTGTTTCCCCTGTCCAGACGCTATCCTTGTTTCATCCCTGTGTCAGCATTAATGTAGTTTTGTTTCCCCTGTCCAGACGCTATCCTTGTTTCATCCCTGTGTAGGCATTAATGTAGTTTTGTTTCCCCTGTCCAGACGCTATCCTTGTTTTCTTTCATGTCGGTTATTTATTAAATATTCACTCCCTGTACTTGCTTCTCGTCTTCCCACGTCTGTCCTTACACCCTGGTCCTTACCACAGTATGACCTTAATCATCTAGCCTAATAGCTATTGGCAGTGCATCCATGCTTCATTTTGCTTTCTAGTGTAGAGGAACTGAATACCTGCTGATTTGGTTAGATTGGGGGATAGGCACTACTGTGATTTTGCGAAGAATCTCACTCTACTCTTGAAAGTTGGCACAATCTTTGCATGCATTACACGAGCGCACGCACACACTTCTCCCTTCAATGATGGATGTGTTTTGTCAGCATGTTCATTTTTTGTAATAGGGAGAGAGAAGAATGCAGTAAATTGGGATAGTACTGCTAATTAAATGATTTCTTTAATTAACTTTCATTAAACAGAGATCAATAAAGCGGTGCAAGGATTAAAACAGGGTCCATACATTATCCACTGTTTTACAAGGAAGCTTTAAACGACCTCTATATTCCACTGCGCTGAGGCACGTTTCCATGGAAACGCAGGATGGGGTGGAGGATTTAAGGCAGCTGAACAGTATATTTTATTCCCCCTTTTTATGCGTTTCTGTCTTTATTTAGATTTGATCTGCCTTTGGCTGCCTGGAGTATGACTGATCTGAGATAAAACTGTGCAGAGAAAGGGGTGTGGAGGGGGGGCTTGCCCCATCTTACCCTTGGGTGCAAATTAATATGACAACAGTATTGTCAGATACATCAGGGAGTAAAGGCATTTTGGAACATACATTATCAAGAGACACTCAGGAAAGCCTTGTAGACTCGTTATAGTAGATAGCAGCCAGGGATCTTCATGAGCCCCAGATGGAACTTAAGATAGACAAACATAATATAAACTGAGAGTGAGAGTGAATGAAAAGGAACAGATTAGGAAAGGAGGGATGGACTTGTTGTAGAGCGCTGGTGTGATATGCCATGCTATAGTTGAGAGGTGGTGTGATTCTCAAAGAGGTGGTAGCTCTACTGTTTGGGTTTTGGCACAGAGCGACTTAGATTCTCCAGACCATGTTTCAGACTCAGAGCAGGCTGTATTAGACCATTGATTTTATAATTAGCTCTTTTCCTCCATCCCATATTCAGGTGGTGGAAGGGGGGCAACATAGGGGCTATGTAGAAGAGGTGGGTTTCAGAATGCAGATGTTTTAGTGTCAAAGGAGGTTGAGGAAAGTGAATGTAGAGATGAATACTGCAAAAAGTAGGTTGCTGGTTGAGAGTTTTGGAGAATAGTAATAGACGAAGAGCAGAAATTGGCAAAGAGGATCAGAGGCAGAGGAGCAGACAGCAGCCACCTACCTGATCTTCCGCTCCATCCAGCCATTCTGTGATAAAGTGTATGAACGGTTTGTCTTAACGGTACCTCATAAAAATCACAGGAGACAAGCATCAATCAATAAACAGGTAGTGTTTTATTACAGAAACTACTCCACACAGTGTGAAGCACTCAGAAAGTAAACTTCACAGTCAAATGGATAAATCATTAAATAAAAGAAAACCACATAACCAATAGACACAACTTGTTCATTCTATAACTCCTGTGAACACTTTAACAAATCTACTTTTTTTTTTAAAGCCTACTCCCAAATCGGGCTAGTTATAGCACCAAGAGAAAATGCATACCTAGATAAATATAGTAACATTTTCAAATAGACACATTGCTTTCAATAAGAAACGTCTCATTTCAAATGTAGGTCTACAGCTAGCATCTGCTAAGTTGTATGGCCTAATAAACCACTGTTCCATTTCTATGCAAACATCCGTTGAGACTGTGCTCATATGAACATGGCACAATAGTCACCTTTCACGCAAAACATCTTTTAATTTCCAACATTGAATATTAACCAAACCACTAATATAATCTAAAAAATTTTAAAAATCGAAGAGAAAAAGTGCCAAATTGTTTTTTTAGTTAGAATATTTTTTGTAAAGTAACTCACCACACAACCAATTGAGTCTTTAAAAAACACACTCATCACACAACATCCCAAGCCAGATTCATAATCATATACATATTGTATCTCTACAGCACAGTTTGTCTGCATGGCTGACTGTAGCCAACAATAATGTAGGGCCTACATTGTAAACTGTCAAGCAACTTGTCCTCTGTCCTCATTGCTGTTACCACAAGGGAGAGCAGTCAGCAAGCTCACTATGAAGGAGGAAGAAGAAGAGAAGAGAGAAATAGTTAGATGATGCTCTGTGGATGGATGCTTGCATGAAAGAGAGAGGGAAAGGGCATAATAGTTATAATGGTGAGAGAGAAAGAGAAAGAGAGAGAGAGAGAGAGAGAGAGAGAGAGAGAGAGAGAGAGAGAGCGAGGGAGAGAGAGAGAGAGAGAGCGAGAGGGGAAATGAGTGATGATGTGGTGAATACTGAACACTGTGTGACTAGTGATAGATCATCCCCACACTGCTTCCAGGCAGCACTGGTCTTTATTTCCCCCTCCCGCCCTTCCTGTGTGGCTCTACTCCCACTGGTCTACTCCAGCTGATGCATTACCTCTATAACACTCACATTAGTTTTGGGGAGGAAAATCATGATCATTTTACAGATGCTCTTATTCCCGCTGTTCTTTAATTCATTGGCACTGCTGCAGTGCTTTAAATATTATAACACAAGAAAAGGAAGGGAACAGGGTAGTTTTAACAGCAGTCAGCACTGTTTATGTACAGTCAGCATAGAAATTGGTTAGGTTGGAAATGGTGGAGTGTTTGGGCCAAAGGCCAAAATGGTCACCTTAGGATGGGGTTGGTGAGGTCTGGCAGAATCAGTGGTTTGTCTTCACCCTTACTGGTCTTGTTCTGCTCTTCCTCATCCTTAGTCCAGATTGATAGAACACACACACAAACACACACACACACACACACACACACACACACACACACACACACACACAATAAAACAACTCCAGTGAGGATTTCAGGGATATTGATATGGTGATTTTAACTGATTTGATGTCAGTATGTTTTGTTGATATTAAAATGTTTGGTCTGTGTTCGGATGTGCTATAGTCTTATATTTAGCTGTTCCCATTACGTATTCTCTGTGTTTTGGTGGTATTTAGTTTGACATTGGCTGTGATATGGTGGCCTACCGTCTCAGTCTGGAGACACTTCACACTACGGTGAGAGGAGCGTTCCAGGGCGTCGCTCCAGTAGGGTAGTCTGGGTGTCCTGTAGGGTAGTGGAGATGCAGGCATCTCATCCTCAGAAGAGGGTTTCTCATCCTGAAATGGGGTGTCAGCGCCACGAGCTGCAAAGGAAGACATGGTGTCTTTTAAATATGATGTCATGAGCATCCAAGAATGGGACGACGTCTGTACTATACTGTATATGACTAGAATGGGCACTGTGATTGCCTGGCATTGGGTCTGTACATTAGCCTCTATGGTATTAGTATCACTCACTGGTTGAGTAGTAGAGAGCCACTTCATTCCACTTATTGTCTGTAGCCACCTCCAGTCTCTGCTCCAACTGATGCATGTAGTCCAGCAGGTCCTGTGTGTATTTGAATGTGTACACAGCAACCATTACAGGGCATGACAAGCACAGATATGGAAACATCCACAACATGGTTTACTCAACCAAACCCATCACTACAAATTATTTTTAAACCTTATTTTGATCAGTGATGCCACACATAACAGCAGTTAAATATATAGACATAAAGAAGAGACACCCGATATTAACAGCAAATAGCCTGATCCTTGCCTGTCTCTCCATCTTCTGCTGCTCTCTCTCCTTCTGGTTCATTCTCATTCTGGCCTTCAGTTCCTGCACCTCCCTGCGGGAATCGCTCAGCAGCACCTGCAGGGGGCACTGGTGTGTTAAGAGATGGCCGGTGGGGTAAGTGTGACTTACAGCCTTGTGTGACTCACTGTGGGGAGCAGTGTGTGATGAATGGGTGTTGATGCCAGGCTGCTGGCACATCTATTTGTGTCTGTCTGTTTGCGTTTGTGTGTACTGTGAAAGTAGCCGAGGATGTTTTTTTTATTGGGGTTCGGCAAACAGTTTCCTGAAATCCGATCTGATCTGAATGTCCGATGAGGGCACAGATTAGTGACACGATGGTGATGGCAGTTATATTTAGACATGTATGTTTTCGTGTACCAACACATATGGTCTATGTGTTTGTGTATGCTGAAATATAGCCTACCTATTGCAGTACAATTGACTATATTTACCCTGTTGCAATCCTTCTCTTTTCCAAGCTCAACTTCTAGTTTCTGCCTCTCCATCCTCTCCTCTTGGAGCCACTGCTCCTTCCGCTGCACCTCACGGCTTAACTTCTGCACCCTCTCTTTATCAAGCTACAGCAAGGAAAGACAAATGAATAGATTAAAAATAGGATACACATACACAAGATTCATAAATACAGAAATTATTGGCTGTATGCTAACTGAAATAGGTGGTTGTCTGATCCACATAGGCTAAGCTCTGTTGCCTCATATGCTCAGGATCTGTGAAACAGAGACGAGTTGGAGCCTTATTACGCCATATTCCTCAATGGAGTAGGAAACTTAGCTGGCTCCAGAAGTAGGGCTCAGAAAGGGGCTGTTTGAATTCATCTTAGTGCTATGCATTAACCTTGAGTAAAAAAAACAGGTGCCAGTCAATCTGGACTGGGCTAATAGGAATCAGCAAATGACTCAGCTTTTGATTTTGCATTATCCCTATGTTCTGCTGCACCAATTCTGTATTATGGGGTTACCCCCACCTCTGGTTTGTGCTGTATGTGTTTGTATTGGAGGTTGTGCTGTGAATTGTAGTGCTACCCTATCCAGTAACCACTGCATTAACCTCTGCTGCTTGTTTGAAGGTCTCTCTCTCCTTGGCCCAGTGGGCGCGTCCCTCCCTCAGGGCCAGGTCGGCCTCAGACTGCTGCAGGGTGAGCTGGGCGGCCTGCAGCCTGGCTTGGTGCAGCTCAGCGTGGCTGTGGCCCTGCTGAGCCCCCATCTCACTCAGCTCCTGCCTCAGACCTTCTGCCCCGCGTTCGCTGGCCTCCAAACGCTTTTGCACCGCCCTCAGATCAGCCAGCACAGCCCCGTTCTCCACCTGGGGGATAAGGGGAGATGTTAGTATGTTTTTTATGTGGATTTCTATAAACTTGTGTTAAGTTAAATGGCTAATCATCTTCCCATTGTTGAGGTCACTGGGTACTAGGAGCTGACACCCAATGTTTAGGTCACTGGGTACTAGGAGCTGACACCCAATGTTCAGGTCACTGGGTACTAGGAGCTGACACCCAATGTTCAGGTCACTGAGTACTAGGAGCTGACACCCAATGTTCAGGTCACTGGGTACTAGGAGCTGACACCTGTCTTTAGATCAGGCCTGGCTCCAGAGATCTGCTGTTCTGGCACACTTCCACAAGTACCAACGTCAGGGCTGAGTAGGCTATGTAGGGATTTCAACTAGCTGTATTACTACACGAGAGGGAAACTACACACTATTGTTTACCTGCAGATTATTTCTCTCCTCTTCTTCATCCCTCAATTGAGTGGACATCTTTTTCACTCTCTCCTTCATCCTGTGGGTCAAAACAAAACAAAGCGGTAGACCCACAAAGCGAGAGAAAGTAAGAAAGACAGAGTCAAAGTCTTCTCTTTCACAAACACTTAGTTACCTTTCAAGTTCAGCTTCTGTCTCCTTCCCTCTTTGAATTAGAACCATGATGTCATCTTCCAGCTCTCTGATTCGCTGCAGGCGCTCAGCTTTCTCATCCAATAGAGTAGACAAGGTTTCTTGAGAGGACTGCATATCCTTCCAGTGTTGGGGGGAGAGAAGAATAGCGATGAAAGGGTTTATGGCTATATAAACAAGATATATTTAAGCTTTTAAGCAGTTGTAAACAATCCAGATCCATTTATTTACAACATGTAGAATAGGTGCACCTTCTGGAGTATAAGGAAATATTTTTCTCTAAGTTCTGTGTCTACTGTACCAGTTACTGTCTGCTGATCTATCATCCATTTACCCAGTTTACATATACTGTTATACCTTTTGTTTCCCCTCCACCTTCTCCATCCTGTCGCAGCTCCGTCTCAGGTTGTCCCTCAACTCAGAGATCTCCTCATTCATCCCCTCCCTTTCTCGCTCCCACTCTTCCTTCGCCCTTTTGCTCCTTTCTTCCTCTCTCTCCTTCTCCCTCTCTGCCTCCTCCCGGGCCTGTTTTGAATCGGACTGTTCTCTAAGGCATTCATCCAGCCGAGTCTGATCGTAACAGAGAAAGAGAGAGTAAGGGAGAGAGAGAGAGAAAGAGAGAGAGAGAGAGAGAGAGAGAGAGAGAGAGAGAGAGGGATAGAGAGAGAGAGAGAGAGAGAGAGAGAGAGAGAGAGAGAGAGAGAGAGAGAGAGAGAGAGAGAGAGAGAGGGATAGAGAGAGAGAGAGAGAGAGAGAGAGAGAGAGAGAGAGAGAGAGAGAGAGAGAGAGAGAGAGAGAGAGAGAGAGAGAGAAAGGGAGAAGACCAAGGGGTCCATGAAAGAAGGCTTGAGAGCAGGGCAACAATTTTCTTTTTTTCTCTTTTTTTAAAAAGGGACCGTGAGCTCCAATCTCCTCCCATGTTGGATTATTTTCAGACAGGTTGAAATGTAGGAGTGGGACACAGAGTTTATAGGTGAGAACAGGTGGAACGTGGTAGTTGAAGTGGGATTCAAACCCATGCCGACATCGGCTTTGTGCTTGACAGATTTCAGCACTACTGCTGCGCCACGCTCCCGCATGCAACTACTATTTTCAAAGGGAAATTATCAAAACAGGAATTGTTAAACCCTCAACTTGTATGGAGTAACCTCAAGGAACCAAACTATTAACATAGACTGCCCTCATGTGTGCATTAATTGTACCCACAAACTGTACTCATGTTGGACAAATTACAACATGAGTATGACACATTTATAAAGAAGTTAAGTGAAACTGAGCTACTGTCCATCCATACATCCCCACCTGCAGGAGTTGAGCTCTGGGCACCACCAGGAGCAGGTCGTCCCCATCCCCCTCTCCGCCCTCCTCATCCTCGTCCCGCTCCTCTGTCAATGTCTCCAGCTCATCCAGAGGCCTGGAAATGCAGAAGGTGAACTGGCGACTGCGGGCACACACCTCGCCTCTCTGATCCACATAGACAAACTGGTACTCCACCGCACTGGGGCGGGGCAGGTAAGAGGCTGTGAAGAGGGAGGAGATATGGAGTGGGGGTATATATATATATTTTTCACTTCTCCTGTTTGGTTTATCATATTTTCTTCCCCAAAAACTGATCAAATGTGTTGAGTATAATATTTACCAATTTTAAGTCAATTGTATGCTGCATCAAGGGGTTTGACTAGTTGACAAAAAATGTTATGCTAATTTGCTGGTAAACCCAGCCTTAAAAGGTACTTCTCATTCCTGTGCTAATCTAACATGATGGATGCATTCTTACCTTGGAAATGTACACAGCAGTTGGCATTATTTCCTTCTGTGTACCCCTCAGGAGTGAGAGCCCATGCAAAAGTGGTGTACTCTTTCACTGAAGACCAGCCAGCCTGAGTGAGACATTAGCAGTTATCCATATTGTTCATATCAATAATAGGCTACCCTTGTGATTTTTTGGAAGTGTTCTTTTGTTTTAAACATCAAAACAGTACAATGCACAAACGCTTAGTGATAAAAAAAAAGTGGAACGTAATCTTTCCAATAGCCTACTGCTGTTAAAATACCTTTATAGTGATCACTCTGGCTCTTTTTCTAAAAATGTAAAACAGGAAAATCTTGTGATTCCTATAAAAGGAGTGAAATGTACTATTTGCAGGAAGAAAGGTAGGTTGTGAATGTTACTACACCTTGAAGAGGCCTATCCAGTCCTTGTTGGTCCAGTGATGATGAGAGGTAAGGCTGTAGTGGCACTCCACTCTACTTTGGGGGAAATACATCTGTCCCACATTCCGAAATTCCACCTTGGACTGCTTTTCCATGGCAATTAGGAGCTCTGTGGAGACGAAAACATGACGTGGAAATGTGAAATGTGTTCCAGTCCAGTGGAGAACAGCTGATGAAAAATGATAGCGGTACAAGTTTAGGAATGTGATGTGTTCACTGTAACAGACACGCATATGTCCCAATGTTCGTAACAAACAACACCACGAGTATGCTTGAGATTAAGGCCATAAAACAAGCTATGGATGAAGGAAAAACAGCAATGTTGCCATTTTACTTCTACTGTGGCATCTGCTTTAAAGGCTATTTGGTTTACACTATTCCATAGTTTTATATTCTTTAAAAGTAACATGCTTGTAGTAAGCCTAAATTACAATATTACTTGAAAGCTACTATTCAGATTGGAAATCTTTGGATGTAGGCATACCATAGCCTTTAGCCTACTTACCTACATATTGACCCTTTCATTGCACTGGTTAAAAGCCTTCAATCCAGTTCATGGTTTTAAAGCTGATCTTAAATACAATAAAAAGTAGAGGTGGTAGATGTACATCAGCTGGTGTGTTTTATCTCCAATTGGAAGCCTACAGGCAGCGGCATCATATTTTGCAATGTCATGGATTGAGATCAAGGGCCTAAAGCTATTCTTGGTAACATTCTGATGAATGGCAAAACCTCTTCGAGTGTAGTTGATGGACAGGAGCAAATATTAGATTTCCAAGTGTTGTGAAATGAGCGTTCACTGTCCATGCCAGAATCGTTTCTGAAAATACTAAAACAAGCAGGACTCCAGAGAGTGTGAGAGAACTGAGCCAGCAGCCAAGCAACGATGATAGTCAAGTATGGAATATAGGCCTACATGATTTTTGTTGTTGTCATGATGTTGCTGTGATCACCCAAAGATTATGCAACATTGTTATCGTACATTATTGTTTTGTCTACGCATCTTAACCTGTCACTGTAATTACTAGGTAATTGACATGTTTGCTTCATTTAAAAGTAGATTACACCTCAGACAGCCTAAGGGATTAATAAACAAACTTTTACAAAAATAATTCATCTAAAATATAGTTATAACGTATTATGACATGGCATAGGCTATAATAGCCTAGATTCATTGATAAATGCTCCAACTTGGGCTGAACTGTCCCCTTAAAATTAACATAACCTCATACATTTCAAAAGATGATCATTTAGTTAATATTATGCTTGTGTTACCAATAGGCCTAACTAAATGTTGCCATGGTAGCTTGAAATTAAAGCCTAATAAACCAATTTGATTTGGAGCCTAAATGATTAAGCATTTGTCAAGTCAGCAAGTCATACTTTTGTTATCATGGAAGAAATTAACAACATTGATAAATTAATGCACATACATTGTCATGGATTTTTTTTAAAGCTTACCTAAAGTGGCTACGCAATTTTCCCCCAATGTCTTCAGTGCTGCCTATTTGTCAGAGAGATGTGATTGAAATCAAGTGATGTATGCTCGCCTGTCAACTAATAGCAGGCTGCCTGTATACAACACAAACACACACCCGGGAACAGCATGAAAACAGTTGGCTCCATTATGGTAAATGCAGTTCTTGAGAGGACATCACATCCTGAAAGGAATATACAACTTTTGGTCTTGGACTACAACTGCCATGTGGGGCGCATGGTAGTAAAAAGATAGCGCTGTCACGTTGAGATATAAAAGAACTGTCACTCACTGCGTCTTTTGAGATTGATTGGTTTACTGACTTATTGTAAATGAAAGCGCAGTTGGAAGAATGCGTTTCCGAGTAGAGTTTTAAATCTGTTCTCTTTTTCTCTTTAGGCTACTGTGAAAACAGGCTGTATTTCATATGAAACCTACCGAACTCACAGACGGATATTTGGAACATTTGCGTAATTTGTTAACCTTTATGTAATAACATAAAAGAATAAATACAATAATCACAAAAAAACGTTGATGAGAGAGAATTTAACTCGGACTATAAAATAATGAAGAGATTGTAAATATTTGATTATTTTATGACTTTTGTTGCTTGTGGAAGTTGATGAATAACACCCGGTGACATGGCAAAAACGCCTACATCCACTGAAAAAAAGTTTCAAAATGCATAAAATTCCCTTTCAAGATCCATATTATGTGGCAAATCACAATGTTTGTCAGAATGTTTGTAAAATAAACTGTTCTGGTAGTAACGGCTTGCGAGCGTCGGAAAGCTAGACTTGAGAACGCATAGTAATACAGTGCATTCGGAAAGTATTCAGGCCCCTTGACCTTTTCCACATTTTGTTACTTACAGCGTATTCTAGAATGGATTAGATAATTTTTTATTCCTCTTGAATCTACACACAATACCCCATAATGACAAAGCGAAAACAGGTTTTTAGACATTTTTGCTAATTTATTAAAAATAAAAAACAGATACCTTAATTACATAAGTATTCAGACCCTTTGCTATGAGACTCGAAATTGAGCTCTGGTGCATCCTGTTTCTATTGATCATCCTTGAGATGTTTCTACAACTTGATTGGAGTCCACCTGTGATAAATTAAATTGATTGAACATTATTTGGAAAGGCACACACATGTCTATAGAAGGTCCCACAGTTGACAGTGCATGTCAGAGCAAAAACCAAGCCATGAGGTCGAAGGAATTGTCTGTAGAGCCCCCCGAGACAGGATTGTGTTGAGGCACAGATCTGGGGAAGGGTACGAAAAAATTATGCAGCATTGAAGGTCCCCAAGAACACAGTGGCTTCCATCATTCTTAATGGAAGAAGTTTGGAACCACCTAGACTCTTCCTAGAGCTGGCCGCCAGGCCAAACTGAGCAATCGAGGGAGAAGGGCCTTGGTCAGGGAGGTGACCAAGAACCCAATGGTCACTCTGAATGAGCTCCAGAGTTCCTCTGTGGAGATGGGAGAACCTTCCAGACGGACAACCATCTCTGCAGCACTCCACCAATCAGGTCTTTATGGTAGATTGGCCAGACGGAAGCCACTCCTCAGTAAAAGGCACATGACAGCCCACTTGTCTGTGCCTCGACCTAGGTTGGGCAAAACTAAACATGGCGGTGTTCGCCTTAGCAATCTCACTAGGATAAAGACCTCCTCCATTCCTGCCATTATTGACAGAGATCGTGATACCTCACATCTCAAAATAGGGCTACTTAATGTTAGATCCCTCACTTCAAAGGCAGTTATAGTCAATGAACTAATCACTGATCATAATCTTGATGTGATTGGCCTGACTGAAACATGGCTTAAGCCTGATGAATTTACTGTGTTAAATGAGGCCTCACCTCCTGGTTACACTAGTGACCATATCCCCCGTGCATCCCGCAAAGGCGGAGGTGTTGCTAACATTTACGATAGCAAATTTCAATTTACAAAAAAAAAATGACGTTTTCGTCTTTTGAGCTTCTAGTCATGAAATCTATGCAGCCTACTCAATCACTTTTTATAGCTACTGTTTACAGGCCTCCTGGGCCATATACAGCGTTCCTCACTGAGTTCCCTGAATTCCTATCGGACCTTGTAGTCATAGCAGATAATATTCAAATTTTTGGTGATTTTAATATTCATATGGAAAAGTCCACAGACCCACTCCAAAAGGCTTTTGGAGCCATCATCGACTCAGTGGGTTTTGTCCAACATGTCTCTGGACCTACTTACTGCCACAGTCATACTCTGGACCTAGTTTTGTCCCATGGAATAAATGTTGTGGATCTTAATGTTTTTCCTCATAATCCTGGACTATCGGACCACCATTTTATTACGTTTGCAATCGCAACAAATAATCTGCTCAGACCCCAACCAAGGAGCATCAAAAGTTGTGCTATAAATTCTCAGACAACACAAAGATTTCTTGATGCCCTTCCAGACTCCTTCTGCCTACCCAAGGACGTCAGAGGACAAAAATCAGTTAACCACCTAACTGAGGAACTCAATTTAACCTTGCGCAATACCCTAGATGCAGTTGCACCCCTAAAAACTAAAAACATTTGTCATAAGAAACTAGCTCCCTGGTATACAGAAAATACCCGAGCTCTGAAGCAAGCTTCCAGAAAATTGGAACGGAAATGGCGCCACACTAAACTGGAAGTCTTCCGACTAGCTTGGAAAGACAGTACCGTGCAGTATCGAAGAGCCCTCACTGCTGCTCGATCATCCTACTTTTCCAACTTAATTGAGGAAAATAAGAACAATCCAACATTTATTTTTGCTACTGTTGCAAAGCTAACTAAAAAGCAGCATTCCCCAAGTGAGGATGGCTTTCACTTCAGCAGTAATAAATTCATGAACTTCTTTGAGGAAAAGATCATGATCATTAGAAAGCAAATTACGGACTCCTCTTTAAATCTGCGTATTCCTCCAAAGCTTAGCTGTCCTGAGTCTGCACAACTCTGCCAGGACCTGGGATCAAGAGAGACATTTAAGTGTTTTAGTACTATATCTCTTGACACAATGATGAAAATAATCATGGCCTCTAAACCTTCAAGCTGCATACTGGATCCTATTCCAACTAAACTACTGAAAGAGCTGCTTCATGTGCTTGGCCCTCCTACGTTGAACATAATAAACGTCTCTCTATCCACCGGATGTGTACCAAACTCACTAAAAGTGGCAGTAATAAAGCCTCTCTTGAAAAAGCCAAACCTTGACCCAGAAAATATAAAAAACTATCGGCCTATATCGAATCTTCCATTCCTCTCAAAAAAAAAATTAAAAGCTGGCAACTCACTGCCTTCCTGAAGACAAACAATGTATACGAAATGCTTCAGTCTGGTTTTAGACCCCATCATAGCACTGAGACTGCACTTGTGAAGGTGGTAAATGACCTTTTAATGGCGTCAGACCGAGGCTCTGCATCTGTCCTCGTGCTACTAGACCTTAGTGCTGCCTTTGATACCATCGATCACCACATTCTTTTGGAGAGACTGGAAACCCAAATTGGTCTACACGGACAAGTTCTGGCCTGGTTTAGATCTTATCTGAAAGATATCAGTTTGTCTCTGTGAATGGTTTGTCCTCTGACAAATCAACTGTAAATTTCGGTGTTCCTCAAGGTTCTGTTTTAGGACCACTATTGTTTTCACTATATATTTTACCTCTTGGGGATGTCATTCGAAAACATAATGTTAACTTTCACTGCTATGCGGATGACACACAGCTGTACATTTCAATGAAACATGGTGAAGCCCCAAAATTGCCCTCGCTAGAAGCCTGTGTTTCAGACATAAGGAAGTGGATGGCTGAAAACTTTCTACTTTTAAACTCGGACAAAACAGAGATGCTTGTACTAGGTCCCAAGAAACAAAGAGATATTCTGTTAAATCTGACAATTAAAGTCAAAGCAGGATGTAAAGTCGTCTCAAATAAAACTGTGAAGGACCTCGGCGTTACTCTGGACCCTGATCTCTCTTTTGACGAACATATCAAGACTGTTTCAAGGACAGCTTTTTTCCATCTACGTAACATTGCAAAGATCAGACATTTTCTGTCCAAAAATGATGTAGAAAAATTAATCCATGCTTTTGTTACTTCTAGGTTAGACTACTGCAATGCTCTACTTTCCGGCTACCCGGATAAAGCACTAAATAAACTTCAGTTAGTGCTAAATACGGCTGCTAGAATCCTGACTAGAACCAAGAAATTTGATCATATTACTCCAGTGCTAGCTTCCCTACACTGGCTTCCTGTTAAGGCAAGGGCTGATTTCAAAGTTTTACTGTTAACCTATAAAGCGTTACATGGGCTTGCTCCTACCTATCTTTCCGAGTTGGTCCTGCCGTACATACCTACACGTACGCTACGGTCACAAGACGCAGGCCTCCTAATTGTCCCTAGAATTTCTAAGCAAACAGCTGGAGGCAGGGCTTTCTCCTATAGATCTCCATTTTTATGGAATAGTCTGCCTACCCATGTGAGAGACGCAGACTCGGTCTCAACCTTTAAGTCTTTACTGAAGACTTATCTCTTCAGTAGGTCATATGATTGAGTGTAGTCTGGCCCAGGAGTGTGAAGGTGAACGGAAAGGCTCTGGAGCAACGAACCGCCCTTGCTGTCTCTGCCTGGCCGGTTCCCCTCTCTCCACTGCGATTCTCTGCCTCTAACCCTATTACAGGGGCTGAGTCACTGGCTTACTGGTGCTCTTTCATGCCGTCCCTAGGAGGGGTGCGTCACTTGAGTGGGTTGAGTTACTGACGTGATCTTCCTGTCTGGGTTGGCGCCCCCCCTTGGTTTGTGCTGTGGTGGAGATCTTTGTGGGCTATACTCGGCCTTGTCTCAGGATGGTAAGTTGGTGGTTGAAGATAACCCTCTAGTGGCCTGCGGCTATGGAACCCTGACCTGTCCACCGGACGTGCTACCTGTCCCAGACCTGCTGTTTTCAACTCTCTAGAGACCGCAGGAGCGGTAGAGATACTCTTAATGATCGGCTATGAAAAGCCAACTGACATTTACTCCTGATTATTATTTGACCATGCTGGTCATTTATGAACATTTGAACATCTTGGCCATGTTCTGTTATAATCTCCACCCGGCACAGCCAGAAGAGGACTGGCCACCCTTCATAGCCTGGTTCCTCTCTAGGTTTCTTCCTAGGTTTTGGCCTTTCTAGGGAGTTTTTCCTAGCCGCCGTGCTTCTACACCTGCATTGCTTGCTGTTTGGGGTTTTAGGCTGGGTTTCTGTACAGCACTTCGAGATATTAGCTGATGTACGAAGGGCTATATAAAATAAACTTGATTTGATTTTGATTTGACTTGGAGTTTGTCAAAAGGCACCTAAAGGACTCTCAGACCATGAGAAACAAGATTCTCTGGTCTGATGAAACCAAGATTGAACTCTTTGGCCTGAATGCCAAGCGTCACGTCTGGAGGAAACCTGGCACCATCTCTACGGTGAAGCATGGTGGTGGCAGCATCATGCTGTGGGGATATTTTTCAGTGGCAGGGACTGGGAGTCAGGAGCAATAGAAAGATGAACGGAGCAAAGTACAGAGAGATCCTTGATGAAAACCTGCTCCAGAGCGCTCAGGACCTCAGACTGGGGCGAAGGTTCACCTTCAAACAGGACAAATATCCTAAGAACACATCCAAGACAACGCAGGAGTGGCTTCGGGATAAGTCTCTGAATGTCCTTGAGTGGCCCAGCCAGAGCCCGGACTTGAACCCGATCAAACATCTCTGGAGAGATCTGAAAATATCTGTGCAGCGACGCTCCCCATCCAACCTGACAGAGCTTGAGAGGATCTGCAGAGAAGAATGGGAGAAACTCCCCAAATACAGGTGTGCCAAGCTTGTAGCGTCATACCCAAGAATACTCGAGGCAGCACTGAGTAAAGGGTCTGAATACTTATGTAAATATGATATTTCCATTTTTTATTATTTATAAATTTGCAAACATTTCTAAAAATCTGTTTTTGCTTTGTCATTATGGGGTATTGTGTGTAGATTGATGAGGAATGAAAATTAAGGTAATCCATTTTAGAATAAGGCTGTAACGTAATGAAATTTGGAAAAAGTCAAGGGGTCTGAATACTTTCCGAATGAACTGTATGTACATATCTACCTCAATTCCCTCATACCCCTGCATATCGACTCAGTACTTACCCTTAGCCAAGTTACCATTACTCATTTTGTATTTATTCTTTGTGGTATTATTGTCACGCCCTGATCTGTTTCACCTGTCCTTGTGCTTGTCTCCACCCCCTTCCAGGTGTCGCCCATCTTCCCTATTATCCCCTGTGTATTTATACCTGTGTTTTCTGTCTGTCTGTTGCCAGTTCGTCTTGTTTGTTCAAGCCTACCAGCGGTTTGTCTCAGCCCTTGTTTTTCCCTAGTCTCTCTTTTTCTCGTCCTCCTGGTTTTTGACCTTTGCCTGTCCTGACCCTGTTCCCGCCCACCTGACCACTGCCTGTACCTGACCCTGAGCTTGCCTGCCATTCTGTACCTTTGCTCCACCTCTGGATTACAAACCTCTGCTTGACTTGACCCTGAGCCTGCCTGCCGTCCTGTACCTTGGCCTCTGCTCTGGATATTCGACCCCAGCCTGCCTTGACCTGTTGTTTGCCTGCCCCTGTGGTTACAATAAACATTGTTACTTCACACAGTCTGCAATTGGGTCTTACCTTGATTCCTGATCATTATTTTTCTATTATTTCTCAAATTTTCTCTCTGCATTGTTGGGAAGGGCCCACAAGTAAGCATTTCACTGTTAGTCTACACCTGTTGTTTACAAAGCGTGTGACAAATACAATTTGATTTGATTTGATTTATGCCTAACCTCAAATTAAGACCAAAAAGCATATTTTTGTAGCCAATTTTAACTTTGTGGCTGTGGAATATGATTTGTTGCTATGGAAGAGCCGGTGTCCATGAGGGCGCACTTTGACCTATCAAAGGCTAGTATAGCTGACTTATCTGGTAATTTTTTGTGGGAATTCTGCTAATTGTATATACCCCAAAACAACCACAGTCATGTGATAAAATGTTCTGTTGAAAACAGTACCAGATGGGTATACTCCTAAACAAGAATCAATGATACTTTTAGATCAGAAAATATAGGCTAGTTAGCTGGCTCACTCCTTCATCCTGCTTTGTAGTATACCCCTCAGGCCTCTGACTCCAAGGCCCTAGCCAGGATCTGTTTTAGTGAGGGGGGGGGATGAAAGACATTTTAAGCTCATTTACTGCAGTTCTATACAATTTAAAAACTCAAATGCTTTTTGGAGAACAGCAAAAACAAACAAAAATTACCCCAGCCATTATCACATTGGTTGCTGTAGCTTCATTCACCTCAGTCGACCTACAAACACATAGTCTATTAGTTAGAAATTAGCCACTAACCATTAACTCAGCAACGGGATTAAAAATGCTAATTTCATACCTACAGAGGGATCTGTTAGCAGAAAATGTATTTTATTAACAAAAGGAAAACAAATACATTTGCTTTAAAGATTTGTATACAGTACCAGTCAAAAGTTTGGACACACCTACTCATTCAAGGGTTTTTCCTTATTTTTACTATTTTTGACATTGTAGAATAATAGTGAAGACATCAAAACTATGAAATAATACATATAGAATCATGTAGTAACCAAAAAAGTGTTAAAGAAATCAAAATATATTTTAGATTTTAGATTCTTCAAATGAGCCACCCTTTGCCTTGATTACAGCTTTGTACACTCTTGCCATTCTCTCAACCAGCTTCACCTGGAATGCTTTTCCAACAGTCTTGAAGGAGGTCCCACATATGCTGAGCACTTGTTGGCTGCTTTTCGTTCACTTTGCGGTCCAACTCATCCCAAACCATCTCAATTGGGTTGAGGTCGGGTGATTGTGGAGGCCAGGTCATCTGATGCAGCACTCCATCACTCTCCTTCTTGGTCAAATAGCCATAACACAGCCTGGAGGTGTGTTTTGGGTCATTGTCCTGTTGAAAAACAAATGATAGTCCCACTAAGCGCAAAAGCAGATGGTATGGCATATCGCTGCAGAATGCTGTGGTAGCCATGCTGGTTAAGTGTGCCTTGAACTCTAAATAAATCACTGACAGTGTCACCAGCAAAGCACCCCCACACATCACAATTTTTCCACCATGCTTCACGGTGAGAACCATACATGCGGAGATCATCCGTTCACCTACTCTGCGTCTCACAAAGACACGGCACTTGGAAACAAAAATCTCAAATTTGGACTCATCAGACCAAACGACAGATTTCCACTGGTCTAATGTCCATTGCTCGTGTTTCTTGGCCCAAGCAAGTCTCTTCTTATTAATGGTATCCTTTAGTAGTGGTTTCTTTGCAGCAATTCGACCATGAAGGCCTGATTCTCGCAGTCTCCTCTGAACAGGTGATGTTGGGATGTGTCTGTTACTTGAACTCGCTGAAGCATTTATCTGGGTTGCAATCTGAGGTGTAGTTAACTCTAATGAACGTATCCTCTGCAGCAGAGGTAACTCTGGGTCTTCCTTTCCTGTGACGGTCCTCGTGAGAGCCAGTTTCACCATAGCGCTTGATGGTTTTTGCGACTGCATTTGAAAAAACGTTTAAAGTTCTTGAAATGTTCTGTATTGACTGACCTTCATGTCTGAAAGTAATGATGGACTGTCGTTTCTCTTTGCTTATTTGAGCCGTTCTTGCCATAATATGGACTTGGTCTTTTAACAAATATGGCTATCTTCTGTATACCACCCCTACCTTGTCAGAACACAACTGATTGGCTCAAACACATTAAGAATGAAAGAAATTATTTTAACAAGGCACACCTGTTAATTGACTTCATGAAGCTGGTTGAGAAAATGCCAAGAGCATGCAAAGCTGTGGGTGGCTACTTTGAAATGTAAAATATCTTTTGATTTGTTTAACACTTTTTTGGTTACTACATGATTCCATATGTGTTATTTCGTATTTCATAGAAAATAGTGACAATAAAGGAAAACCCTTGAATGAGTAGGTGTTCTAAAACTTTTGACCGGTAGTGTATACCTGTAACAACTTTCCTCTTCTTTTGACGAGGAGTAAGAGATATCGGACCAATGTGCAGCGTGGTAAGTGTCCATTTTAATATATATAACTGAACACTACAAAAATACAAAATAACAAAGTGAAATAAACAAACGAAAATCGAAACAGTCCCGTATGGTGCAAACACGGACACAGGAAACAACCACCCACAAAACACAAAGGAAAACAGGGTACCTAAATATGGCTCCCAATCAGAGACAACGACTGACACCTGCCTCTGATTGAGAACCATACTAGGCCAAACACATAGAAATAGAACAACAGAACAAAACATAGAAAAACAACATAGAATGCCCACCCCAACTCACGCTCTGACCACACTAAAATAAAGACATAAAAAAGGAACTAAGGTCAGAACGTGACAATACCGTTCAAAAGTTTGGGGTCACTTAGAAATGTCCTTGTTTTCCATGAAAACATACATGAAATGAGTTGCAAAATGAATAGGAAATATAGTCAAGACAATGACAAGGTTATAAATAATGATTTTTAATTGAAATAATAATTGTGTCCTTCAAACTTTGCTTTCGTCAAAGAATCATCCATATGCAGCAATTACAGCCTTGCAGACCTTTGGCATTCTCGTTGTCAATTTGTTGAGGTAATCTGAAGAGATTTCAACCCATGCTAACTGAAGCACCTCCCACAAATTGGATTGGCTTGATGGGCACTTCTTACTTCCATACGGTCAAGCTGCGCCCACAACAGCTCAATAGGGTTGAGATCAGGTGACATTTACATTTACATTTAAGTCATTTAGCAGACGCTCTTATCCAGAGCGACTTACAAATTGGAAAGTTCATACATATTCATCCTGGTCCCCCCGTGGGAATTGAACCCTGGTCCCCCCGTGGGAATTGAACCCACAACCCTGGCGTTGCAAGCGCCATGCTCTACCAACTGAGCCACACGTGACCAGTGCTGGCCACTCCATTATAGACAGAATATCAGCTGACTGCTTCTTCCCTAAATAGTTCTTGCATAGTTTGCAGCTGTGCTTTGGATCATTGTCCTGTTGTAGGAGGAAATTGGCTCCAATCAAGCGCCATCCACAGGGTATGGCATGGCGTTGTAAAATGGAGTGATAGCCATCCTTCTTCAAGATCCCTTTTACCCTGTACAAATCTCCCACTTTACCACCACCAAAACACCCCCAGACCATCACATTGCTTCCACCATACTGGACAGATGCCGTATTTTCATTTTTTCTACGTCTCACAAATGTTATTTTTTGTGATCCGAACACCTCAAACTTAGATTCATCTGTCCATAAAACTTTTTTCCAATCTTCCTCTGTCCAGTGTCTGTGTTCTTTTGCCCATCTTAATCTTTTTATTGGCCAGGCTGAGATATGGCTTTTTCTTTGTTACTCTGCCTAGAAGCCAGCATCCCAGAGTCGCCTCTTCACTGTTGACGTTGAGACTGGTGTTTTGCGGGTACTATTTAATGAAGCTGCCAGTTGAGGACTTGTGAGGCGTCTGTTTCTCAAACACAATGCAAATAGTCCTGGTAGCCATTTGATTACCTGTTCAGGAGTCTTATGGCTTGGGGGTAAAAACTGTTGAGAAGCCTTTTTGTCCTAGACTTGGCACTCCGGTACTGCTTGCCATGTGGTAGTAGAGAGAACAGTCTATGACTGGGGTGGCTGGGGTCTTTGACAATTTTTAGGGCCTTCCTCTGACACCGCCTGGTGTAGAGGTCCTGGATGGCAGGCAGCTTAGCCCTAGTGATGTACTGGCCCGCACTACCCTCTATAGTGCATTGCGGTCAGAGGCCGAGCAATTGCTGTACCAGGTATTGATGCAACCGGTCAGGATGCTCTCGATGTTGCAGCTGTAGAACCTTTTGAGGATCTCAGGACCCATGCCAAATATTTTTTGTTTCCTGAGGGGGAATAGGCTTTATCGTGCCCTCTTCACGACTGTCTTGGTGTGTTTGGACCATTCTAGTTTGTTGTTGATGTGGACACCAAGGAACTTGAAGCTCTCAACCTGCTCCACCACAGCCATGTCGGAGAGAATGGGGGCATGCTCGGTCCTCCTTTTCCTGTAGTCCACAATCATCTCCTTAGTCTTGGTTACGTTGAGGGATAGGTTGTTATTCTGGCACCACCCGGCCAGGTCTCCGACCTCCTCCCTATAGGCTGTCTCGTTGTTGTCGGTGATCAGGCCTACCACTGTTGTGTCATCTGCAAACTTAATGATGGTGTTGGAGTCGTGCCTGGCCATGCAGTCGTGGGTGAACAGGGAGTACAGGAGGGGACTGAGCACGCACCCCTGAGGGGCTCCAGTGTTGAGGATCAGCGTGGCAGATGTGTTGCTACCTACCCTCACCACTTGGGGGTGGCCCGTCAGCAGGTCCAGGATCCAGTTGCAGAGGGAGGTGTTTAGTCCCAGGATCCTTAGCTTAGTGATGAGCTTTGAGGGTACTATGGTGTTGAACGTTGAGCTGTAGTCAATGAATAGCATTCTCACGTAAGTGTTCCTTTTGTCCAGGTTTGAAAGGGCAGGAGCCATATCTAGGAAAACTAAAGTTCCAAAGGCTGGGCTTAATATAGTGTACAAGAGGCCATACAATACATTTTGTAGTGATTCATATGTTGATGATGTAAAGAATATTTGCTGGTCTGTGGTGTGTAATTAGGAGCAACCAGATGCTGCACTTGACACATTTATGAAATTGCTTATTCCAATTACTAATAAGTATGCACCCATTAAGAAAATGACTGTAAAAATTGTTAAATCCCCTTGGATTGATGAGGAATTTAAGAATTGTATGGTTGAGAGGGATGAGGCAAAAGGAATGGCAAATAAGTCTGGCAGCCCAACTGATTGGCAAACGAACTGCAAATTAAGAAATCATGTTACTAAACTAAAGAAAAAGAAACTATGCTATGACACAAAAATAAATGACATAAAGAATGATAGTAAAAAGCTTTGGAGCACCTTAAATAACATTTTGGGAAAAAAGGCTAACTCAGCTCCATCATTCATTGAATCAGATTGCTCATTCATCACAAAACCCACTGATATTGCCAACTACTTTAATGACTTTTTCATTGGCAAGATAAGCAAACTTAGGTATGACATGCCAGCAACAAACGCTGACACTACACATCCAAGTATATCTGACCAAATTATGCTAGTCAAGAATTGTACTTTTGAATTCAGTAAAGTCAGTGTGGAAGAGGTCAAAAATGTTTTGTTGTCTATCAACAATGACAAGCCACCGGGGTCTGACAATCTGGATGTCAAATTACTGAGGATAATAGTGGACGATATTGCCACTCCTATTTGCCACATCTTCAATTTAAGCCTACTAGAAAGTGTGTACCCTCGGGCCTGGAGGGAAGCTGAAGTCATTCCGCTACCCAAGAATAGTAAAGCCCCTTTTACTGGCTCAAATAGCCGACCAATCAGCCTGTTACCAACCCTTGTTAAACTTCCGGAAAAATGGTGTTTGACCAGATACAATGCTATTTCACAGTAAACAAATTGACAAAAGACTTTCAGCAAGCTTATATGGAAGGACACTCTACAAGCACAGCACTTACACAAACGACTGATGATTGGCTGAGAGAAATTGATGATAAAATGATTGTGGGGGCTGTCTTGTTAGACTTCAGTGCAGCTTTTGACGTTATCGATCATAGTTTTCTGCTGGAAAAACGTATGTGTTATGGCTTTACACCCTCTGCTATAATGTGGATAAAGAGTTACTTTAATGGAAGCCTCTCAAACAAAATCCAGGTAGAATCAGAAATTCCCCAGGGTAGCTGTTTAGGCCCCTTACTTTTTTCAATCTTTGAGTAAAGCCAGTGTGTCTACGTATGCGGATAACTGAGCACTATACAGGTCAGCTACTACAGCAACTGAAATGGCTGCAACACTTAACAAAGTACGGAATGGGTAGCAAGGAATAAGTTAGTCCTAAATATTGTCAAAACAAAAAGCATTGTATTTGGGACAAATCATTCACTAAACCCTAAACCTCAACTACATCTCATAATGAATAATGTGGAAATTGAACAAGTTGAGGTAACTAAATTGCTTGGAGTAACCCTGGATTGTAAACTGTCAAAACATATTGATACAACAGTAGCTAAGATGGGGAGAAGTCTGTCCATAATAAAGCGCTGCTCTGCCTGCCTTTTTAACAACACTATCAACAAGGCAGGTCCTACAGGCCCTAGTTTTGTCGCACCTAGACTAGTGTTCAGCAGTGTGGTCATGTGTCACAAAGAGGGACTTAGGAAAATTGCAGTTGGCTCAGAACAGGGCAGCCGGCTGGCCCTTAAAAGTACACAGAGAGCAAACATTAATGACATGCATGTCAATCTCTCATGGCTCAAAGTGGAAGAGAGATTGACTTCATCACTACTTGTTTTTGTAAGAGGTGTTGACAAGTTGAATGTACCGAGCTGTCTGTTTAAAATACTTGCACACAGCTCGGACACACCCACAAGACAAATCACCAGAGGTCTCTTCACAGTCCCCAAATCCAGAACAGACTACGGGAAGCGCACAGTACTACATAAAGCCATGACTAAATGGAACTCTATTCCACATCAGGTGACTAATGCAAGCAGTACAATCAGATTTTAAAAACAGGTAAAAATACACCTTATGGAACAACGGGGACTGTAAAGAGACACACACAAAAGTACAGACACATGCATTGTGATATTGTTGTATGGTGGTATCAAACATTTTGTATTGTAGATGTGTAGTGGTGTAATAATGTTATATGATGTACTGTGTTATCTTTTGGTTTATATGTAATGTAAGTGCTTTAATATGTTTGGACCTAAGGAAGAGTAGCTGAGTTGGAGTCCACTGAAGCCCTTGTTCCACCTAAAAACACTAGATGGCAGTGTATCTCAACACAACTTCACTTTATCACTAAGCCATCATGGCCCTAGTGGGTGCAGTGAGCCAACACCCCAAAGACTATCCTTGTCATAGAACAGAATAAAGGCGTGGTCCCCAAATCCCAAATTTACCTTTGGAGAGATTGTTGGTGTTCAAGTACAGTTACTATCCATCCCCGCATATTCCCCACATTGCAATTTTAGATATAACCATTAGCTTCTCAGAATGATCTGACATGTATACATCCTTTGAAATAAAACACATAACTTCACAGATGTAATGTCATTATCGTTTCTGTAAATCCATGTTTTTGGGGGGTATGGATGTCTGTCCAGGCGATGCCCTACTCTCAGAGCTGGGTAGAGTATGTAGTGGTTTATGAGCCGAACACTGACTAGTAATTTTATGCAGGCAGTGAATGAGACTGCTCTAATAAAGGGCTGTGAGGTGGCTATAACCGAGTGAGCATGGCGTTGGGGGGAGGTAGAGGGGGATGGTGAAGGTGTGCTGGTAGTCTTGGTTTACTGTTACAAGAGAGAGAGCGTGTTGTTATACATCTAAGTAAGATATCAGTATCTCCACAGGCCTTGGCGGCCTCCTGGAACTGCTTATACCCGACTAATCCAGACTTCTTACATGAATGTTCATGGGGATTATGTGTTGTGTAGTATGCACATTACACTCTAGAAGGTTCAGTAGATTTCCACACTTCCCTTTCTATGAGTTGTGTTTTTTGAGACTGTAATAAATTGAGATAGCTGCATTATCTCCATCTCAGCAGTGCTCCAAGATTAGATAACGGTGACGTTTGGATAGATACTTAATTTAGTTTCATGTGCACAGGGTCCTGTGTGTGTAATGTTATCACAGCTTGCAGTGGGAACACTGGGTTGAGCCTCACATGGTTCACAGGTTAACTTTGCAACTCATGAAGCACAATGGATTTTTCATGCAATGCACTTTTAGCTCACTTAAGGGGGAATTCCGACCCGAGTTAAGAGCATCATAAATGGAATGGAATTCCCTTTTTATGCACTTCTCTCTTTGCATATTCTGACCTTGAATACATATATTTATTTATTTATTTGTTTTCACCTTTATTTAACCAGGTAGGCTAGTTGAGAACAAGTTCTCATTTATTTTTATTTAATTTTTTTATTTTACCTTTATTTAACTAGGCAAGTCAGTTAAGAACAAATTCTTATTTTCAATGACAGCCTAGGAACAGTGGGTTAACTGCCTTGTTCAGTGGCAGAACGACAGATCGCTACCTTGTCAGCTCAGGGATTTGATTTACAACTGCGACCTGGCCAAGATAAAACAAAGCAGTGCGACACAAACAACACAGAGTTACACATGGAAGAAACAAACATACAGTCAATAACACAATTGAAAAATTCTATACATAGTGTGTGTAAATTAAGTAAGATTAGGGAGGTAAGGCAATAAATAGGCCATAGTGGCGAAATAATGACAATTTAGCAATTAAACACTGGAGTGATAGATGTGCAGAAGATGAATGTGCAAGTAGAGGTACTGGGGTATAAAGGAGCAAAAAAGAAAAAATAACAATACGGGGATGAGGTAGTTGGGTGGGCTGTTTACAGATGGGCTATGTACAGGTGCAATGATCTGTAAGCTGCTCTGACAGTTGATGCTTGAAGTTAGTGAGGGAGATATGAGTCTCCAGCTTCATATAACCATGACAATAGCATGCTATTCACTTGCTATTCGTTTGGGGTGGAGATCAAAGAAATGAAGGTGTGGCGAAGGTGTGTCTACCGATACGCTGTATTCTGACTAACTTAATGTCCTTATAATTCCAGGACATTTATGTGCGATGAAACAATTAATAAACTTGATCAACCTGTCGGTTTCAAGTGAAACAACATCTAATTTATTTTCAGATAGAAATAACACAATTTTCCGTAGTGAAGTTTATGAAATGCTGGCCTTATAACATGCAAGGGTGACATTTGGAGACCCAAGCTATATGCTTCTGTAGCCATGTGCAAATGACAGTATAGCCAACACAATCTCACACTCAATCATGCAAATATGTATTTCAGCAGATTTCATGCTTTTTTGTGTGTTTTTTTGTGTGGCTTAATTTGTGTGAATTATTTCAACTTAATTCTTAGGAAATTCTTAGGAAAAGACATACATTTTTATGTGACTTAATTTACAGGAAAATATATTTTTTGGGGGGAATACTTTGGAACAATCTTTTGAAAGTTATTGGAGCAATGCATTTTGGGCAATGGTGATCTACACCGCCTTTTTCTGTGTCCCACATTTACACTACCGGTCAAAAGTTTAAGAACACCTACTCATTGAAGAGTTTTTATTTATTTTTACTATTTTTTACATTGTAGAATAATAGTGAAGACATCAAAACTATGAAATAACACATATGGAATCATGTAGTAACCAAACAAACAAATCAAAATATATAGATTCTTCAATTTAGCCACCCTTTGCCTTGACGACAGCTTTGCACACTCTTGGCATTCTCTCAACCAGCTTCACCTAGAACGCTTTACCAACTGTCTTGAAGGAGTTCCCACATATGCTGAGCACTTGTTGGCTGCTTTTCCTTCACTCTGCGGTCCGACTCATCCCAAACCATCTCAATTTGGTTGAGGTCGGGGGATTGTGTAGGCCAGGTCACCTGATGCAGCACTCCATCACTCTTCTTCTTGGTAAAATAGCCCTTACACAGCCTGGAGGTGTGTTGGGTCATTGTCCTGTTGAAAAACAAATGATAGTCCCACTAAGCCCAAACCAGATGCGATGGCGTATCACTGGAGAATGCTGTGGTAGTAGAGTTGCAAGGGGTCGGAAACCTTTCGGGAAATTTCCTGAAATTTTCCATGGGAAGTTAAGCCCGGGAATTTGGGGAATTTTGCTTAAATTCATCAAAAAAAAGTTAGCTTATAACAGTGAACCATTTTTGTGGGATACACATAAGGCAATTCTAGGTCTTGTGGCATATTTTGGTTAAACTATCCCCAATGCAATGGAATTGCAACCCTCTGCATGCACAGTGCATTCCATCACATGTGCAGTGCACTCTTCCATCACATGTACAGCTGATTCTCAAGATCTTGCACACTAATGAGATGCTATTGAGCCCACATTACTACACTGTCTGAGCCAAGGACTATATGCTTTCTGGTAAGCTCTGATTACAATACTGGGTGGGGTGAATATATTTTATATGACATACATGATTTTTTGTTAACTAGTAAATAGTAGCCTATAGCAAAGGATGTTTAAATTATTTCTAACTTGTTAACAATTTCTGCTAGTTTGTTTTTGCTAACTGAGGAGTGTTAATTCACCTGTTTCCATACACGTTTCATTTTAAAACATGTATCTTACAAAGGAGTTGTTTAATCTAACTGCTTAACTATTTATCTGTACAAAAAATTGTATTTGTTGTTTTTTTACAAAAAAAATTCTAATCTTTACAGGAAAATGCCACCGGCACTATATGATGTGTGGAGACATTTCACTGCAGCTAATGTGGAAGGGAAAGCTGTGTAAATTTGCAAATACTGTGCCAAATCATACAGTTGAAGTCGGGAAGTTTACATACAACTTAGTTTAAATATATTTGGCTCAGTTTTTCACAATTCTTGACATTTGATCCTTGTAAATATTCCCTGTTAAGGTCAATTAGGATCACAACATGATTTTAAGAATGTGAAATGTCAGAATAACAGTAGAGAGAATGATTTTTTCAGCTTTTATTTCTTTCATCACATTCCCAGTGGGTCAAAAGTTTACATACACTCAAATAGTATTTGGTAACATTGCCTTTAAATTGTTTAACTTGGGTCAAACGTTTCGGGTAGCCTTCCACAAGCTTCTTACAATATGTTGGGTGAATTTTGGCCCATTCCTCCTGACAGAGCTGGTGTAACTGAGTCAGGTTTGTAGGCCTCCTTGCTCGCACACGCTTTTTCAGTTCTGCCCATAAATGTTCTATAGTATTGAGGTCAGGGCTTTGTGATGGCCACTCCAATACCTTGACTTTGTTGTCCTTAAGCCATTTTGCCACAACTTTGGAAGTATGCTTGGGGTCATTGTCCATTTGGAAGACCCATTTGCGACCAAGCTTTAACTTCCTGACTGTCTTGAGATGTTGCTTCAATATATCCACATAATTTTTCTTCGTCATGATCCCATCTATTTTGTGAAGTGCACCAGTCCCTCCTGCAGCAAAGCACCCCCACAACATGATGCTGCAACCCCCGTGCTTCACGGTTGGGATGGTGTTCTTCGGCTTGCAAGCCTCCCCCTTTTCCTCCAAACATAACGATGGTCATTATGGCCAAACAGTTCTATTTTTGTTTCATCAGACCAGAGGACATTTCTCCAAAAAGTACGATCTTTGTCCCCATGTGCAGTTGCAAACCGTAGTCTGGCTTTTTATGGCGGTTTTGGAGCAGTGGCTTCTTCCTTACTGAGCGGCCTTTCAGGTTATGTCGATATAGAACTCGTTTTACTGTGGATAAAGATACTTTTGTACCTGTTTCCTCCAGTATCTTCACAAGGTCCTTTGCTGTTGTTCTGGGATTGATTTGGCACCAAAGTATGTTGATCTCTAGGAGACAGAACGCGTCTCCTTCCTGAGCGGTATGACGGCTGCGTGGTCCCATGGTGTTTATACTTGTGTACTATTGTTTGTACAGATGAACGTGGTACCTTCAGGCATTTGGAAATTGCTCCCAAGGATGAACCAGACTTGTGGAGGTCTACAATTATTTTTCTGAGGTCGTGGCTGATTTCTATTGATTTTCCCATGATGTCAAGCAAAGAAGCACTGAGTTTGAAGGTAGGCCTTGAAATACATCCACAGGTACACCTTCAATCGACTCAAATTATGTCAATTAGCTTATCAGAAGCTTGTAAAGACATGACATCATTTTCTGGAATTTTGCAACATGTTTAAAGGCACAGTCATCTTAGTGTATGTAAACTTCCGACACACTGGAATTGTGATACAGTGAATTATAATTGAATTTATCTGTCTGTAAACAAATGTTGGAAAAATTAATTGTGTCATGCACAAGGTAGATGTCCTAACCGACTTGCCAAAACTATAGTTTTTTAACAAGAAATTTGTGGAGTGGTTGAAAAATGAGTTTTAATGACTCCAAACTAAGTGTATGTAAACTTCCGACTTCAACTGTATGTGGGAACTTATTCATTACTGTTGGAAAACCATTCGTCATGAAGCTGGTTGAGAGAATGCCAAGATTGTGCAAAGCTGTCATCAAGGCAAAGCGTGGCTACTTTGAAGAATCTTTTTGTTACTACGTGATTCCATATGTGTTATTTCATAGTTTGATGTGTTCACTATTATTCTACAATGTAGAAAATAGTAAAAATAAAGAAAAACCCTTGAATGAGTAGGTGTGTGCTAACTTTTGACTGGTACTGTAAATAATTGTGGGACATTAAAAAAAGGCAGTGTTGAACACCATTGCCGATCATGCATTGCTCTTATAACTTTCAAAAGATTGTTTTCGAAGTTTGTCCCCCAAAAATATTTTTTCCTATGAAGGAAGTTGCACAAAAATGCTGTCCTTTCCTACAAACATTTGTGTCTTTTCACACAAATTAAGCCACACAGAAACGCACAAAATGCACAAAATCTGCCAAAATACTTTTCGTAGATATTTGCACAAATTGAATGTCAGATTTTTTTGCAACATCACCAAACCTGCTGAGTTATTTATGATTTCTAGAATGTTTTAATTATATGCCCGGACTTTACACTGTATTTTTAAACATTTTTTATCATGTTAAATATTAGCCAATGTTGGTAACCACCGTCAATTATACCCACATACATTTATATCTGTCACTTTAGTGTTAGTTTCCTTACATTTGGCATAATTCCATTACATAGTTACTTTACCTTTCTTTTCTCTGTCATGTCCATGTGTTTGTTCATGAGGATCGCTAGCAATAGTGGATCATATTAGGCTACCGTATTACAAGTTGTGCAATAATTTGGGACATGTAGCCTATTTGAGTCATTATGGAAGGAGACCATATGTAGCAGTTTAAACCTGGAGCCTGGCGCACGGTTCACAATGACTGGACTGTTATCATCACAGTACCATGATTAGTGAGGATTATGAGGGTAGATTTATAGGACTACTGTTCAACCCCTATTGTACACTTTTCTCACCTTCCAATATTTCATGCATTGAACAATGTAACATGTGAATCAAACTACTGTATTTTTTATTCACCAATATATTTTGGGTATAAAGGCTTTTCAAACTTGTTTTTTGTGTTATTCATAAATACTTTCCTAACCCTAATCCGAGTATACTTTTTATCAACCAATTGGTGCTAAAAAGGAGACAAATGTGTGTATTTAGGCCTACATGGCTTTCTGTCATTGATCCCTGATATTCTGAATCGTTTTCACCATATATTCTAATGAGTCTGTCGAGAAAATTCAAATGAAAGGTTCACCACATTTACAGGGATGGCTTTAGATACTGAAAACTGCTGTTCAACCCTATTGAATGAAAACTCCACAGAAAATGTATTGGGCAGCAAGTGGGAGGGTTTCAGCAGTTGAATTACATTTATTCAGCGTGCACAAGGGAACCACTCCTGCAAAGCCCAAATACTGAGAAGTGTGTAGGAAAGGCGTGCGTAGCAAGTTGTACATATCCTAAGTCTGAGTCAGGCCCCACACACACCAGCCAGGTCACCCATGATACAAGTCAGTATTCGACATCCATCCATGTCTGAGGACATTGTGAGATGACATGGAAACCGGCCACTAGGGGGGCAACAATGAGTGCTGTTACCTTCAAGTTGGTTTTGGTTTTGCTAGGGCGTTGTGGACTGGGATGGCTTCTGCCACTGATTCCAAATGTTGCAAGTTCAGATCCAGCAATGGAGTAGTTTTTGAGATTTTAGTTTTAAACCTATCCAAAACCTTAACCCTTACCTTAACCATTCAGATGTAATTCCTAACCTTAAGATTTCAGAGTTAATGCCTAAACTTAACCCTAACCTTAAAAATTCTGCTATTAATGCCTAGACTTAACCTTAAACACTTCGAAATTTGACGTTTGTGACAACTTTGAAATTTGAAGTTTGAGAAAGATGGATGAACGTCTAATTCTGACGTAAGACTATGAGAGCTAGTTGCATACACGCACACATTTGATAGAGGCATTGCTGGAGGTCCACCCTTTGTCTCCAGAGGAGGAGATGACATTCAGATCTGGTCTACCAATCAGCATAGTCCAAGCCCCTGTCTCCTCCTCCACGCCCACCACTCGTCCTGCTATATCACCACAGTTCACTACTACTGCCATAACGTCCACAGGCAGGTGGAAAGCTACCACCAAACCCTCCAGTTGTCATCATCAACAAGAAATGTTCTGGGGGGGGGGGGGGGGGGAATGTGCACAACCAGTGGTCATTTTAACACTCCTTTTGGGAGTCATAGTAGTCATCGATTAGCTGCCTGTGACAGAGAACCTACCCATACCTGATAACCTGAGTGGAAACCATTGGCATGTGTCATTAATTGCAGTGTTAATCTTGAGGCTCAAATCACTGTGTAGGTTGTAAGCTGTGTGTGAGTTAATTGATTGGGGAAGAATGATATAGTAAAGTATTCCAAGAAGGAGCATTGATGAAAATTGTATTTGAGTTGAATTTCAAGTTATTGGTTGAGTTACTATACATCTCTGGTTTGATATATCCATTGATAATTAGAAGATTGGAATGTCAGAGTGTTGGTGGAGGTCATGATTAGAATACATAGGGTCAAGGTTATTAAGAAAGTATCAAATGAAGGTGGGGTAGGGAGAGAGGACGACCAGGGTATATTATAGAGGGAAGGTGGTGGGGATATAGGAGAGAGGATGAGGGGGAAATTTGATGGGGTTGTACATAAAAGAAGGAATAAATCTACCTGGATGTCAAGGAGAGATGGAGAGGAAAGGAGAGGGGAGTGAGAACAAGATGGGGTGTAGGCAAAATGGTGATTGACAGCAAGCTGCTAGACCAGGCCGAGGTGGGGACAGGGGCAGTAGAACCTACGTATGTAGTATATGTAGTGTATTAATGCTAAGGAGAAAATAACTGTCTGTGTGAGAGAGGGGGAGGAGAGCAAGGGCAGGGGACTGAATGACGACAGAGAAAAGGGCGTAGAAGGCAAGGAAAACAAAGGAAAGAGAAAGCTACTGAGAGATTTAAATGCGGTAGAGAGATGGAGGGACAGGCATGGGCAGCATCAGTACTGAGAAAGATATAGGGAGGGAGAGAGTGGAGGGAGGGAGTGGAATGGAATGGAGAACGAGAGATGAGGGTAGTTAGCATGCAGGGCTGAGCTGCCCCATCTGCTTAGCCCAGCGGTCCTTGTCGTATAACTGTCACTGGGCCGCGGGCTGCATAAAGAATGTCCTGGATTTGATGTAATTCCACAAAATTAATGATAGCTTTACGCTCGATGGGCCGAGAGGGAATGATTAGTGTTTGATCGTCCATCTGATCCACTTCCGATCCTGGGATGAGCAGTGGAGGGCGGGTAGGAGGGAGGTGGAGAACCCCCCTCTTTTTGGGCTGGGCAGTCACAAGAGCATCCTACGCCCCCTCACACATACACCTTCCTCAAATCCATTCCATATTTCTCGCAAAAACACCCAGGAGAGGACTGAGACATATGCTGATGTCCTTCCTCAACAGGCTCGGTGTGGCTCTGTCTGCAGCATACTTTTTTACAATTAGATATGGAACAGAATACTGTTCAGGTTCTAAATTAAGTTTGATGAAGGTTGTCACTGTAGGTTTTGAGATAGTAAGTCAGTGGTGCACACATACATACACAGTGAGCACAAGGCAACAGGAGCAAACAACTACCACAAAGATGCTATATTTTATTTCCAAAATCATCACCATGCGGATAGCTGTTTTAAGTGTCTGTGCTTTTAGTATGCACAGTGTGAATTGATCCCAACTTTGGCGGTAGAAGGTGTTTATCCCCTGAAGGACTCAAATTCCTCTCTGGCCCTTAAAAAGCAGCAGCAGCAGCAACCCCCAACCCCTTCCAACCTAGACAGCAGAGTTTACAAGCAGGCAGGCAGGAGCATTCCTCTTTACAGCTCAACCCCAGGCTCTCAGTGATCCGTCTACATTAAAATCGAACCCCTGTCTAATCTGTGTGAAGACAGCAGATGTAAATGGTGCCCGGGCTCAGGGCTGCACCCGGTCCTGATGGGTGCGATACTACTCTATTAGACAGTAACAAGCTACAAAGTTGCCCAAATATAGCCAAGTAACTGAGACACTGCAGTAATTGATGGGCTCAGAGAGACACCCTAGTGTCAAAGCTCTTTCGACAGGAAATCAATTGTTTCTCATCTTCACTTGCGAAGTGCAAGATTAAGAGAACAGCTGAGAGGATTGTACAAGGATACTACATTCAATCCTTTGCTACCTGCATGACCGAAGGCAACGCCAGCGACGAAAAGAAGAAGGAAAGGGGGACTCCTAGGCTAAAAAGACGGGCTACACATCCCCCCCTCCCTAGTATCCTGATAGCTATTGTCCAATCACTGTAAAATAAACTTTGTGAACTCAGAGCAAGGCTTCAATCGCAGAGGGACATCAGGGAATGCTGTGTCTTTAGTTTTACAGAGACATGGCTTACGCACAATTCACTCGACTCTGCTATTTAACCAAGCAGCTTTTCAATTTTCAGGATGGATCGTACGGCGGCTTCTGGTAAGAGTATGGGGGGAGGTGTATGCTTCCTTATCAACAATTCCTGGTGTACCGAAGTTGAAAACATGTTGAGCTTCTGTTCACATGACCTGAAGTTTCTGATGATAAAATACGGACCCCATTATATGCCGAGGGAATTCGTGTGTGTTATTATCACAGCTGTGTACATTCCGCCACAAGCAAACATCAAGGCGACACTCAGCAAACTGTGCAAGAACATTAGCCAGCAATAATCTTCTCACCCTAAAGCAGTCTTTAATGTCGCGGGAGATTTTAACCAAGCAAATTTAAAACAAATTATTCCAAAGTATCACCAACATGTCTCCTGTCCCACTAGAGGAAACAATGTGCTGGATCATGTGTACACAAACATCCATGACACGTACAAAGCCATCCCCCTCCCCCACTTTGGGCCAATAAGATCACATCTCTCTGTTCCTACTCCCGCCAACAATCAGCAACTCAAGAGGGAGCCCCCAACACAGAGAATAGTGAGGCACTGGAATCAATACTGCAGGACTGTTTTGAGAATACTGATTGGAGTATGTTCAAAGATTCATCCACCCAGAACTCATCTATAAATCTTGAGGAATATACAGTACATCGTCAGTCACAGGCTTCATTAGGAAATGTGTTGATGTTGTACCCACAGCAACAATCCGGACATACCCCAATGAAAAACCCTGAATGAAAGGAGAAATCTGTACCATGCTAAAAGCCCATACTGCAGCATTCAATGTAAGAAGAACGAACGACGACGACTTGGTGGCGCACAACGCATACAAAGCAATCAGGTACAAGGTCCGCAAATCCATTAGGGAAAAAAAAAAGGAAATACAAACTCAATCTTGAATCGATGTTCGAAAACTCAGACTCGCTAAGCATGTGGCAAGGACTAAGCCTCCCTCCCAGATGAGCTTAACACATTCTATGCTCGCTTTGAGACAGACAATACCGAACCATCCAGGAAGCCTCTCGCTGCTCTGGACGACCAGGTGTTTTCGATCTCCAAGGCTGATGTCAGGAAAACTCTCAAAGGAGTGAATATTCACGAAGCCACTAGCCCAGATGTCATCCTCAGCGTGTGCGCTGACCAGTCTTCTCAGACATCTTCAACCTGTCCCTGTCCCAGGATGTAGTCCCCACTCATTTCAAGGAGACCACCATCATCCCAGTGACTATCTCCCCATCGCACTTACCCCTGTCATCATGAAGTGCTTGAGAGGCTGGTCATGGCCCACATCAAGGCCGGCATGCCAGGCACACTGGACCTACTCCAATTTGACTATCAATCCAACAGATCCATGGAAGATGCTATTTCCATTGCTATTCAAATGGCCCAAACACATCTGGACAAGAGGAACACCTATGTGAGAATGCTGTTCATTGACAACAGTTCAGCATTCAACACTATTTTTCCCTCCAAGCTCGTCACCAAGCTCAGAGACCTGGGTCTGGACTATACCCTCTGAAACTGGATCCTGGACTTCCTGATGGGCTGACCACAGGCTGTGAGGATTGGCAACAACATCTCCTCCAATCTCACTTTTAACACAGGGGGCCCGCAGGGGTGTGTCCTCCCTGTTCACCCACGACTTTGTGGCTTTGCACGACACCAACTCCATCATCAAGTTTTCTGATGACACCACGGTTGTAGGCCTGATAACCAACATTGATGAGTCAGCCTATAGGGAAGATGTAAGTGAACTGTCGGGCACCTCTCCCTTAACATCAGTAAAACAAAGGAGTTGATTGTTGACTTCAGGAAGCAGAGGAGGGAACATACCCCGATCCACATCAACACGCCTGCTGTAGAGAGAGTCAGCAGTTTTAAGTTCCTCGGCGTCCACATCACCGATGACTTTCCACTGCACCATCGAGAGCGTCCTGACCAGTTGCATCACGGCCTGATACAGGACTTTCTCCATCCACAATAGCAAGGCCCTCCAGCGGGTGGGGAAGACATCCCAGTACCTCACTGGGGCCGTGTTCCCACCCATCTAGGACATTGACTTGAAATGGTGCCTGAGGAAGTCCCGCAGCACCATCAAGGACCTCACACAGCTCAGTCACAAGCTGCTCACTCTCATACCGTCGAGTCGACGGTGTCCAAGCATGAGGACTGATACCAACAGGCTCAGAGACTTTCTATCTACAAGCCATCAGACTTCTGAACACTTGAACTGGACTGACCACCTGCACTGAGTCTCTGCACCTTAGCACACATGCACACACACACATCACAACTGCTGCTACCAAACTCTTATTTACTATTGCTAATACTGCACAATTTAAACACTGGCCTCCCAATCCCCTGATACACATGTAAATATTGGACTATAAATTGTGCCTTCCTGTATAATACTTGTGCTATTTACTTCATATTCGTATTCGTATCTTTTCCTACTGTTGTTACATTGTCGAGAAGGAACCTGCAAGTAAGCATTTAGTTGGAAACTGTATACAATGTGTATCCTGTAAATGTAACCTTTATTTAACTAGGCAAGTCAGTTAAGAACAAATTCTTATTTACAATGACGGCCTACCGGGGAACAGTGGGTTAACTGCCTTGTTCAGGGGCAGAACGACCTTGTCAGCTCTGGGATTCAATTCAGCAACCTTTCAGTTACTGGCCCAACGCTCTAACCACTAGGCTACCTGCCGCCACTAAATAAGACTAATAAAACTTGAAACTGTTGAAACTTGAAAGGATGTATTGGTGCCTGTAGCTACCAGTGTTCAGTGTTTATGTTGTTTCTCTGTTGAATCTGCTCCCTCCGAACCTCCAATTGTAGCATAATCATGTTTGTATTGACGTTGTTTAGCTGTGAGCTGAAGCAAGGTTGCCCAGGGGAAGGGCTGAGATTTATGGCCGACAGGGAGGTGGGGAGGGGCCTCAGATGGAGCCATTGTTAGATGGCTTGTTAGATATTGCTGCACTGTCGGAACTAGAAGCCCAAGCATTTCGCTACACCCGCAACAACATCTGCTAAACACGTGTATGTGACCAATAACATTTGATTTGATTTGTGTGTGTGTGCTTCTGTATGTACACGTGCGTGGGTGAGCTGTCTGTTGTTTTCTATTCCATTCACTATCCTCCTCCCTTAAATATCTTACTGTTGTTGGGCAGTTTTTTATCTAAGCCAATGACCTCTCTCATTGATGAGAGTAGGGGAGAAATAAAGAAAAACCCTGGAATGAGAAGGGTGTCAAAACTTTTGACTGGTACTGTATATAAAAAACAAACGTCTTAACAACCCAATATTGTTAATCAACCAGCTTGTCACAAAAATAATTATAACTTCCTTAATTTTGTTTTATTAATGCCAATGCAGTTTTCTATGCTTATTTTCACTTAATACTTTGGGATACTGGTCCACTTGTAGTCAGAAAAGCCCATTTTTATGTAGGCTCATCAGGAGTTTATTTTATCTTTATAACTAGGCAAGTCAGTTAAGAACAAACTCTTATTTTCAATGACAGCTTAGTGGGTTAACCTTGTTCAGGGGCAGAAAAACAGATTTTTTACTTTTCAGCTCAGGGATTCGATCTTGCAACCTTTCAGTAACTAGTCCAATGCTCTAACCACTAAGCTACCTGCCGCCCGAGAGTGTGCAAAGCTGTCATCAAAGGGGGGGTCAATGTAAATAGTCCGGGTGGCCATTTGATTAATCGTTCAGCAGTCTTATGGCTTGGGGGTAGAAGCTGTTAAGGAGCGTTTTTGTCCTAGATTTGGCGTTCCGGTACCGTTTGCCGTGCCAGTCTATGACTTGGGTGACTGGAGTCTTTGACTGCAACACTGCTGGGTTTTTCACGCTAAACAGTTTCCCATATGTATCAAGAATGGTCCACCACACAAAGGACATCCAGCATCCCTGTGGAACACTTTCGACACCTTGTCGAGTCCATGCCTCGATGAATTGAGGCTGATCTGAGGGCAAAAGGGGGTGCAACTCAATATTAGGAAAGCGTTCCTAATATTTTGTACACTCAGTGTATGTTGCGAATGGATGAACGTGCGCGGGTAACCTAGTAATGGAGCCCTTTTGAGTGATTGTTGGAAAATAAAATGAAAAAATTATGAAGGTAATACATTTTAAATGTTAAATGACAAATCTTTAAGACTAGGCCCACAGAGATCCTATTGAATTAATATGGATTATATATGTCATTCTACGCGTGCACGTATTGGAGATCCTGTACCGGGAAGTAATGAATTCTACTTTCACCCCTGGATTTGACCTTATGTGAAATTTAAGCACTGTGGCTGGCCGGTCTCTTTTCAGTAGCCAAGTTAAGAGTCATCCGAGGAAATGTGTAAAAAAGAAAGGCTCTAGTGAAATGGTCTCTTAAAAAACCTCTTAGATACATCTAACATCTAACATTCGCTGCCGATTGGTTTGGATGTCATATGTGAAGCTCAAAGTAGACTGAAGAGGAGCTGAGGAGAAGGCTGAAGGGAAACCACAGAGAGAGACATTTGATTTGGATGCTTTAAGTCTTCTGCTGTATTATGGGTACAGGAAATAATTTATGAAGGGGGAGCGGGTAACACAAAATAGCTTTTTGAGTGCTCATTTTCCCCAGATAGTGACTATCTGATTGAAAATGCAGGGCCCCTCTCTATTTATTGTTTAAATGTAACCTTTATTTAACTAGGCAAGTCAGTTAAGAACAAATTCTTATTTACAATGACGGCCTACTCCGGCCAAACCAGGACGATGCTGGGCCAATTGTGCGCCACTCTATGGGACTCCCAATCATAGCCGGATGTGATGCAGCTTCTATGTATGCCTGTCTCTCGCTCTTTCCTCCCAGCCTCTCTGTATAACCACAGTTCATATTTGTGCATGAAATGGATGAAAAGTGAAAACACAAAACACGTGTGCAGACACATATACACATAGGAATTCATATCCCCCTATCATCCAAGGTGTCATGGCACTTGGCTTTGTGTGTTCTATGCACTTTTATGTTTACATACCCTACATTACTCATCTCATATGTATATACTGTACTCGATACCATCTACTGCATCTTGCCTATGCCGTTCTGTACCATCACTCATTCATATATCTTTATGTACATATTCTTTATCCCTTTACACTTGTGTGTATAAGGTAGTAGTTGTGGAATTGTTAGGTTAGATTACTCGTTGGTTATTACCGCATTGTCGGAACTAGAAGCACAAGCATTTCGCTACACTCGCATTAACATCTGCTAACCATGTGTATGTGACAAATAAAAATTGATTTGATTTGATTTGTGTTCTTGTTACATGCAACAAGATCTCACGGTTTGACATGGTCTGATTTCAGTATTCGACTCTTGTCCAGGTGAGGATAAACGTAGAGTTTTGACAGTTAAGTTTAGGAATTACACCCATCCACATCCACAACGCACTAGCAAGCCGCGAGCCTACTTGATAATAATAACACTTATCGTTGCCCCTAGTGGCCAGTATTGAAGTAATCTCCCAACTTCCTGGAGACCTGGACGAACGTTGAATACTGCATTGGATCTGGTGTGACCTAGCTGGAAATCCAGAGTCAGGAAGGTTCATTAGAGACAGAGAGCAGAGGTTGTAAGACCAAAGGCTTTATCTATCTGTCAATAGTAATGTCATCCTCTTCTCTATTCTGGAAGACATTATCACCCAGAGTTACTACAGGGGAAGATTGTAGGGTTTAAAATTTAACACGGACCACACATTCTTCTCTATTTCCCCTTTAAAGGATTCTCCCTCATAAAATCTCTGTCCTCATACCAAGCATTGGTAAGAAAGCACTGGAAAGAAAGAAAAGAAGGACTCTTGAAATGGACATTGAAAAGTAGAAAAGTGAAGGGAGAGAGTATGTTATGAGGACAAGCCCCTCTGTGTTTTTTTTTTGTTCTGTGCGGGTTAATGTGGCTCAGTTTGTGTCTGTGTGTATCATAGCACAACGCACACGCACGCACGCACACACACACACACACAGCTATACTCCGTCCCCCATCCTCCCTTTAGCCCTTATCTGAGAAATAAGCATTTTTACAGAGTATGAGCCGTAAAAAGCAGAGCGGAGCGGCAGATAGGCCGTAAATCTGGCCGTAAAAATGCTGGGCTGTCAGAGGAGCCGTCAGCCATTAATCACAGGCGCTTCGCAACCTGATCAAGGGGAAATAGGTGATAAAAAACAGCATTTTAGGGAAATTATGTCCAGCCTTCCATTTACAAAGTGCTGCAGTCGCATGGCACCAGAATCTTAATGACGGAATGGTGCAGGGAGAGAGAGTGTGATAAGTGGGAGAGAGAGGAATAGAGTGTGAGGGAGGGAGGCAAAGGGAGAGAGATATACAGCAAGAGTGTATGTAAGAGAACGGATATTATGTGTATTTGCAGACGAGGAAGTACATGTGTATAAGCAAGTTAGAGAAAGGAGACTGAAAAGGGATGGGATGGAAAAGAGCTGAGAGAAATGAATGCAGTGAAATAAATGAGAGGAAATGCAGCTGTGAGAGTCTGGGGTAGAGTTGAGCTAGCATAAATCAAACTCTATAGTGTCATATGTTTCCTCTTTGGCTCTGTAAGCTCCTTGGCTCATCTATCTCCCTATTACTAATCTATTTTCATTTCTCTTCTCCTTTTGTTAAACATTGTTTTGTTTGTGTCAATGTAAGTCAAGCCTATAGATTGTGTAGGTATGAAAAAAGCAGGTATGGAGGATGATCAGCTAGCATATTGAGAAACATTTTTTACTACTAACCCCTGGCACTCTGGACTTAATGTACGAAATAGCTTTTTTATGAATGACCCTGTTAATGTCTTTTGATTCTGTAATTATTCTTAAATAGAGGGCAACACAAAATACTCCACTGAGAAACATAGCGGGGGAAAGAGGGAGTGAGAGGGCGTGTAGAAGATGTAGTATGTTCATAAAATAATAAGAGAATGGGGCCACATCACTCCGACTGAGCATTGAGGTGACGAATGCAGCCACTGTCTGACCTGTGACTCCCATCTTAATTGGGCGTTGTTCCTTAATTAATTAGAATTGTCTCTATGTCCTGGCACCAGAGATGGTCTTCTGAATGATGTAATGCTCCTATCAGAGCTGTTGTTTAATACCTGGAATGTGATTCAGGCAAAGGGAGATGGAGAGGTGATGGGCAGAGTGGCAATAAAACATATATTTATATGTAAATATATATATTATTTATTTATTTGTTTGTTAGATGGGAGGGCCAATATAGCACTGTGCTTTCCAAGAGTATGATATATTTATATATAATTTAAATGACACAACACCTTAAATGTAAACATACACATGTGATCATAGGCTGAAATGAAATAGAGTATATACCCAGGAGTGTTGTTACTTTCTCCCCAATGGTGTAGCCTACATAAGCAAATGTACACAAAATGTATATGTGAGCTTATAGTCCAATGCAGGAGATGTGTCTAAGCTGCTGTATCCACTATCAGAGTAGGATTCAGACTATTTTTTTTATTTTCATCTCAGTCTCCTCAACAACCACATGAGGTCATTTGCGTCACAGGCAGTATTTGGTCCTGGGTGCTATGCTGCCACCTACAGCCTGAACAGGGAGCTGAAGCCAGCCCCTGAGTCCTGCTACATCTGTCTGCCTTTGCAGTGTCCCAAATAGCACCCTATTCCTTACATAGTGCGCTACTTTTGACCACAACCCAATGGGTCCTCAAAAGTAGTGCACTATATGGGGAATATGGTTCCATTTGGGATGCATCCTGTTTGTGTTGCAGCAGGCAGCAGGCATCTGCTGGGTTTTACTTCAGGAGGGGACCTGCTGCTGAGTGTTAGCATGGGCACACTGCCAGTCTGGCATTTCCTGTGCGCAAGTGGAACTGACAGACATACTGCTGTGTAGACGTGCAGAGACACACCAGGAGTTGGTGCACTTTGTCAACGCGGGTCCACATTCCTCTAACGGTAATAGGAAGCTCCTCCTAGCTTTAGGGTGGTGAGGTTAATGATGCCCTGTCTATAGTGTACCTCCTGTGGTGGGATAATGTAACATTACAGTTGATGTGGTAAAGAGTAGATGGGCTGATGTCTTGATATACGGTTGTGTGAGAAACATGGGCATGTTTTGCCCTGACAATATTGAATATCAGTTGATAATGTGAGATAATTAGGAGGAATAGATATGGATACACACATTGCACAGACAGTGATATCGCTGGAGTTTATGTTTATGAAGTGTAGTCGTGAAAGCCCACAGGCACACAGATGGACAGCTACATCATTAAATGGGCGCTTTGTGAGACTAGTGGTTGCTCAGGCATTTTACATGGGCAGCTGAGGAGCATAATGGGGGCCTGCTGTTCTGCTGACTAAAAGCAGAGAGGAAGAGGAAGAGAGAGGCCCATCTCTGCAGAAAATCTGTCTCCCTCCAGCAGGTTGCGTTTTTCTATTGTTTCGCCCACCTAGCAATGAGTTTTTGTGTGGAAGTCAATGAAAGAGTGTTGAACTTGGTCAACAAAAAAATCAATGGCATATTTGCTACGTGAGGTTAATTTGCTCGAATAGAAGTTTCGTAATGCTTAAGTTGTTAAGAGTGTACTGATAAAAGGTAGGACACGTGACATCCCGGCAAATTTGAGAAAAAAAATCACTTTATTTTTGAGTTGTGTCGAGGTGGTTATGCATATTCATGGTATGAGGCTAGTAGCAAAGCATCTCTCTCCATTGAATACAGGCGGTTGAAGACAACAAAATTCAAAAAAGGATTACAATAATGAGATGTATCCACCAATCCAAAGAAAGGATAGGCGGGAGCTAGACAGTCCGCCGCGCCGCTTTGTGGACAAGACTCCCAATGTTAGGGCATAGTGACATGTATCTTGTCAGTATATCCATAATCTTTGCTATGGGCCCTACACAAACATAGCGACGGAGCGTCGTATACGGTCTGTTCCAAAATGTTTGCCACACAAAAGTACATAGAACTACAGTACCAGTCAAAAGTTTGGACACACCTACTCACTCAAGGGTTTTTCTTTATTTTTACTGTTTTCTACATTGTAGAATAATAGTGAAGACATTAAAACTATGAAATAACAAATATAAAATCATGTAGTAACCAAGTGTAAAACAAATCAAAATATACTTTATGTATTTTAGTTCCTTCAAAGTAGCCACCCTTTGCCTTGATGACCGCTTTGCACACTCTTGGCATTCTCTCAACCAGCTTCACCTGGAATGCATTTCCAACAGTCTTGAAGGAGGTCCCACATATGCTGAGCAATTGTTGGCTGCTTTTCCTTCACTCTGCGGTCCAACTCTTCTCAAACCATCTCAATTCGGTTGAGGTCGGGTGATTGTTGAGGCCAGGTCATCTGATGCAGCACTCCATCACTCCCCTTCTTGGCCAAAAGTTTTACACAGCCTGGAGGTGTGTTGGGTCATTGTCCTGAAAAACAAATGATAGTCCCACTACATGCAAACCAGATGGGATGGCGTATAGCTGCAGAATGCTGTGGTAGCCATGCTGGTGAGTGTGCCTTGAATTCTAAATAAATCCTAGACAGTGTCACCAGCAAAGCACCCCCACACCTCCACCTGCATGCTTCACAGTGGGAACCACACATGCGGAGATCCTCCGTTCACCTACTCAGCGTCTCACAAAGACATGGCGGTTAGAAACAAAAGTCTCCAATTTGGACTCATCAGACCAAAGGACAGATTTCCACCGCTCTAATGTTCATTGCTCGTGTTTCTTGGCCCAAGCAAGTCGCTTCTTATTATTGGTGTCCTTTAGCAGGGGTTTATTTGCAGCAATTCGACCATGAATGTTTTATTCACAGTCTCCTCTAAACAGAACTCTCTGAAGCATTTATTTGGGTTGCAATCTGAGGTCCAGTTAACTCGAATGAACTTATCCTCTGCAGCAGAGGTAACTCTGGGTCTTTCTTTCCTGTGGTGGTCCTCATGAGAGACAGTTTCATCATAGCGCTTGATGGTTTTTGCGATGGCACTTGGAGAAACTTTCAAAGGTCTTGAAATTTTCTGTATTGACTGACCTTCATGTCTGAAAGTAATGATGGACTGTCGTTTCTCTTTGCTTATTTGAGCTGTTCTTGCCATAATATGGACTTTGTCTTTTAACAAATAGGGCTATCTTCTGTATACCACCCCTACCTTGTCACAACACAACTGATTGGCTCAAACACATTAAGAAGGAAAGAAATTCCACAAATGAACTTTTAACAAGGCACACCAGTTAATTGACCTCATGAAGCTGGTTGAGAGAATGCCAGGAGTATGCAAAGCTGTCATCAAGGCAAAGGGTGGCTACTTTGAAGAATCTCAAATATATTTAGATTTGTTTAACACTTTTTGGGGTTACTACATGATTCCATATGTGTTATTTCATAGTTTTGATGTCTTCACTATTATTCTACAATGTAGAAAATAGTAAAAATAAAGAAAAACCTTTGAATGAGTAGGTGTGTCCAGACTTTTGACTGGTACTGTATGTCGCAAACAGCGCTCCTTCACTGTGTTTGCGTAAAGTGTGTAGCGGACATAAATTAGAGGTGTGTGTGTTGTCATACGAAAGGATGTAAAAGGAAAATATTCATGGCAAATATCACAAGGCAACATGTAACTTAAAGTTGTTATATTAATTAGGCTGCCACTGAGTTCAAGACACATGTTTGTGTTTAGAAGAATAGTTTTCCCTCCGAGTCTCACTCACTTTCCCTTTCTCACAAAAACACAACTGTGCTCTTTCGTGACTTGCATCAAATAGAGCAAACTACCATCATTTCGAATCTAATTCAATCTTTTCATCTACCATTCAATCTTTGATTTTCACAAATGTAATCACAGACTCATTTTGCTGTGGCATTTTTTTTGCCGTGTCAGATGCCAATTGCACTCTCTCAAATAGACAGAATGTTTTTCCACTTACTGCCAGCACGAAGCGGCGAGGGAGGTGAGAGCACATTTTGTGAATGAACATTCGAAAGAAGTGGGGGAGGGGAAGCTGAGTTTTAGGAAAAGTGAGGAAGAACAAAGCTGTAGTACCTGTCTTTACTGCCTAGGGGCAGTAGTGCTGATCTCCATAATATGGAGAGGCTGTATAGACTAGACAGGCACTAGAATGATACTGAGGCATTGAGATCTAGTCAGATCAGGGCTGAAGTTAACTCTCTCATTGCCTTTTTTCTTGTTTTTCTCACTTTCTCTTTTTCTCTGTGAATAATGGTGGCTTAATAGGAAGATACAACAATCTTAAAAGCTTTGCTGCTGCCAATTGCTCTCAGAAACGTCATTACACTGACACATTCATCTTGTCATGTCATAGTGGAGAGTTGTGGAGTGGGAGAGAAATATCTTTCTGTCCACTAAATCCTTCCATTCTCCCCAGGAAGTCATTAGTTGTGTAAGAAGTAGCACCCTATTTCCTATATAGTGCACTTATTTTGGTCAGGGCTCTGGTCAAATGTAGTTAACTATATAGGGAATAGGCTGCCATTTCAGACGCAGCCAGTTCTGCTGACAGCACACCCTAAACATACCCTTCCTCTTCTAAGAAAATATATCAACTCCAACTATAGGGTTGGAGTCAATTCCCTTTTAACTCCAGTTAATTCAGGAAGTGCACTATGGACATTTTTCCAGGACCATTATTTAAATTTTCATTTATTTCCTTAATTCAACTGAGTCCAACCCTGACACACAGGAAAAAATGGCGAGTCATTACATCAGAGTTACTATTATTTTACTCGAAAAGAGTTGAATTAACTCTGCAAAGAGTGAAATTAACACCCTGTGGTGTAAAATAACCACAGTGTCGGTGTTAATTACCAGAGTTGAGCGTGATTGTTTCACTCAAAACCATGGCTATTATTATCATTATACTTCCCAGCATGCTCTATTGCACTGCGGTTTTTAGAATGTTGCTTCAATATCTGTGTTTTGCATGTATATTGATTGATTGATTAGTCTTATGCAACACAAAGACAAATAGCATACATTTTTCTAAACTAATCTTATATGGATTATTGCAGCTGTTACCCAAATGGTTGTTCCTGTTTCGATGGTTTAGGTAGTCTCATTTATTAATCTTTCTAACCCTGGCAGTCATTCTGAATGCAGGTTAAATTCAAATTGTTGGATTTCCCCACTGGCTCGATTCCAACAGGAATTAAACATAACTTTGCAAGCCAGAATAATATGACTTACAGGCCTGATATGGCCTGCAAACCAGTAGTTTTAGGCTACTGTATTATGGTAACAATAGCATTGTTCTGTGTAAATGTATGTAGTATTATGAGTCAGAGTACATTTCTAATGACACTGGTAGGAGTAAACATTACTCTAAACAATTAACTCTAGAATACTGAACAACACTGACGAGAGTTAAAAAAGAAAAAAACAGTTGTTTTAAATTAATGATATACAGAGTGAAACGCAATGACCGGAGTTAAATATCAACACTAAATGAAGAACAAAGAACACTGAAAAAAGGAATTTGTTGCCAGAGTACGCTTTACTCCTTTTAGACTGTTATCTGTGGCATTTTCATCAATTAGACTATTAGAGTAACATTTACTCAAATTATTTTTACTGGGGTAAAGGGACCATTGAGAAAATGTATATGAAATGAATGAAAGTATATTTTTGCTCATTCATCTCAATCCACTCCAGCCTGATATCTTAGACTAGAAGTGACATAGTAACTGTAAATCCTTACAAGAAATCCCGCTATGCCCTCCGACGAACCATCAAACAGGCAAAGAGACAATACAGGACTAAAATTTAATCAAACTACATCGGCTCTAACGCTCGTCGGATGTGGCAGGGCTTGCAAACTATTACATACTACAAAGGGAAGCACAGCCGCAAGCTGCCCAGTGACACAAGCCTACCAGACAAGCTAAATTACTTCCATGGTCGCTTTGAGGCAAGCAACACTGAAGCATGCATGAGAGCATCAGCTGATCCGGACGACTGTGTGATCACGCTCTCCATAGCCGATGTGATTAAGATCTTTAAGCAGGTCAACATTCACAAAGCCGCAGGGCCATACGGATTACCAGGACATGTAATCCGAGCATGGGCTGACAAACTGGCAAGTGTTTTCACTGACATTTTTAAACTGTCCCTGACAGTCTGTAATACCAACATGTTTCAAGCAAACCACCATAGTCCCTGTGCCCAAGAACACTAAGGTAACCTGCCTAAATGACTACCGACCCGTAGCACTCAAGGCTGTAGCCATGAAGTGCTTTTAAAGTCTGGTCATGGCTCACATCAACACCATTATCCCAGGAACCCTAGACCCACTCCAATTTGCATACTGCCCCAACAGATCCACAGATGATGCAATCTCTATTGCACTCAACACTGCACTTTCCCACCTGGACAAAAGGAACACCTATGTGAGAATCCTATTCATTGACTACAGCTCAGCGTTCAACACCATAGTGCTCTCAAAGCTCATCACTAAGCTAAGGACCGACTAAACACCTCCCTCTGCAACTGGATCCTGGACTTCCTGACGGGCCACCCCCAGGTGGTAAGGGTAGGTAACAACACATCCACCACGCTGATCCTCAACACGGGGTCCCCTCAGGGGTGCTTGCTCAGTCCCCTCCTGTACTCCCTGTTCACTCATGATTGCATGGCCAGGCACAACTCCAACACCATCATCAAGTTTGCCGATGACAACAGTGGTAGGCCTGATCACCAACAATGATGAGACAGCCTATGAGAGGAGGTCAGAGACCTGGCTGTGTGGTGCCAGGACAACAACCTCTCCTTCAACGTGATCAAGACAAAGGAGATGATTGTGGACTACAGGAAAAGGAGGACCAAGCACACCCCCATTCTCATTGACGGGGCTGCAGTGGAGCAGGTTGAGAGCTTCAAGTTCCTTGGTGTCCACATCACCAACAAACTATGATGGTCCAAACACACTTAAACAGTCATGAACATGGCACGACAAAGCCTTTTCCCACTCAGGAGACTGAAAAGATTTGGAATGGGTCCTCAGATCCTCAAAAGGTTCTACAGCTGCACCATCGAGAGCATCCTGACTGGTTGCATCACTGCCTGGTATGGCAACAGCTCGGCCTCCGACAACAAGGCACTACAGAGGGTAGTGCGTACGGCCCAGTTGTCACGCCCTGGCCATAGAGAGGCTTTTATTCTCTATGTTGGTTAGGCCAGGGTGTGACTAGGGTGGGCATTCTAGTTTCTTTATTTCTATGTTTTGTATTTCAATGTTTTGGCCGTGTATGGTTCTCAATCAGGGACAGCTGTCTATCGTTGTCTCTGATTGGGAATCATACTTAGGCAGCCTTTTTTCCTTTGGTGTTTGTGGGTAGTTGACTTTGTTAGTGGCCTGTAAAGCCCTAGTAAGCTTCACGTTCGTTTTTGTTGTTTCTTGTTTTTGTTGCCGACATTTAAAATAAAGTGAAATGTACGCTCACCACGCTGCACCTTGGTCCGGTCATTTCCCTGACGACGTTCGTGACACCAGTACATCACTGGGGCCAAGCTTCCTGCCATCCAGGACCTCTATACCAGGTGGTGTCAGAGAAAGGCCCTAAAAATTGTCAAATTCTCCAGCCACCTTAATCATAGACTGTTCTCTCTGCTACCGCATGGCAAGCGGTACCGGAGTGCCAAGTCTAGGTCCAAAAGGCTTCATAACAGCTTCTACCCCAAGCCATAAGACTCCTGAACAGCTAATAAAAGGCCTACCAGACCCCTCTTTTACGCTGCTGCTACTCTCTGTTTATTATCTATGCATAGTCACTTTAACTCTACCTATATGTACATATTACCTCAATTACCTCGACTAACTGGTGCCCCCGCACATTGACTCTGTACCAGTACCCCCTGTATATAGCCTCGCTTTTGTTATTTTACTGCTGCTGTTTAATTATTTGTTACTTTTATTTTCACTTATCTATTTTTTACTTGACACTTATTTTTGTAAAGCATTGTTGGTTAAGGGCTTGTAAGTAAGCATTTCACTGTAAGGTGAAACCTGTTGTATTTGGCGCATTTGACAAATCAAATCAAATCACAAAAAATGTGATTTGATTTGAATCCGGGACACTCAAATTAGTATAATATGTTACGTTTGTTATGGTTACATAAGACAGAAGCCGGGTTAGATGGGTAGGCATAAAACGCAAACATCTAGCAACCAAAAAGGTTGTGAGTTCTAATCTCAAACAATTTTAGCTAATTAGCAACTTTAACTTCTTACTACTTTTTAGCTACTTTGCAACTACTTAGCATGTTAGCTAACCCTAAACCTTAACCCTTTTAGCTAACCTTTCCCCAAACCCTAATCTTAACCCTTTAAGCTAACTCCTAAACTTACCCCTAACCTTAACCCTAACCCGTAGCCTAGCTAACATTAGCCACCTAGCTAGAATTTGTAACATACTACGTTTTGCAAATTCGTAACATATAATACGAGTTGTAATGTGTAACACATCATACGAAATGAGTGATGGATACATACAAAAAGTACCATATCATACTAAATGGAGTGTCTCAGATTTACATACAGAATAATATGAAATGCTCTGATACCAGGTTGTCTACTCATTACTAAGTTACATGTGTGGTCCTTGAGTTATGTTGCCAAAGACAATTTGATTTTACAGGTCAGGAGGTTAAATTATTGGCTTTAAGCTGGCTTGCTGTACTAACTTTCATTGACCAGAATGTTTGGTTCGAACTTTTCTCTTTCCCCCCACCTCTCTCTCTGTCTCTCCCTTTTTTAAACCACTGTGTAAAACCAACACCTGCATGTCGACACAGTGAGCTACTCTGAAATGTCACTGCCAGCTTTATTATCCAAAGGTGCTATAGGGCCCACACACGCACAGAATGTTTTTCCATATCAATCCCAGTGACTAACCACCTGCAAAAAGTATGTACAGTGCATTCGGAAAGTATTCAGACACCTTCACGTTTTCCATTTTTTTTTACGTTACAGCCGTATTCTAAAATTGATTAAAACTTTTTTTTCCCTCATCAATCGACACACAATACCCCATAATGACAAAGCAAAAAGAGGTTTTTAGAAATGTTTGCAAATGTATTCATTATAAAAAACTGAAATATCACATTTACATAAGTATTCAGACCCTTTACTCAGTACTTTGTTGAAGCACCTTTGGCAGTGATTACAGCCTTGAGTCTTCTTGGTTATGCACGGCTATTTTCAGGTCTCTCCAGAGATGTTTGATCGGGTTCAAGTCCAGGCTCTGGCCGGGCCACTCAAGGACATTCAGAGACTTGTCCCGAAGCCACTCCTGCGTTGTCTTGGCTGTGTGCTTAGGGTCGTTGTCCTTTGTCCCAGTCTGAGATCTGGAGCAGGTTTTCAATCAAGGATCTCCTTCTCATCTTTCCCTCGATCCTGACTAGTCTCCCAGTCCCTGCCGCTGAAAAACCTCCCCACAGCATGATGCTGCCACCACCATGCTTCACCGTAGGAATGGTCCCAGTTTTCCTCCAGATGTGACGCTTGGCATTCAGCCCAAAGAGTTCAATCTTGGTTTGATCAGACCAGAGAATGTTGTTGTCATGGTCTGAGAGTCCTTTAGGGTCCTTTTAGCAAACTCCAAGCGGGCTGTCATGTGCCTTTTACTGAGGAGTGGCTTCCGTCTGGCCACTCTACCATAAAGGCCTGATTGGTGGAGTGCTGCAGAGATGGTTGTCCTTCTGGAAGGTTCTCCCATCTGCACAGAGGAACTCTGAAGCTCTTTCAGAGTGACCATCAGTCTCCCCCGTTCTTGGTCTCCCTCGTTTGCTCAGTTTGGCCCGGTGGCCAGCTCTAGGAAGACTCTTGGTGGTTCAGTTGGACAGTGTTTCCTCCGACACGTTGGTGCAGCTGGCTTCCAGGTTAAGCGAGCAGTTTGTCAACAAGCAGTGCGGCTTGGTAGGGTCATGTTTCAGAGGACGTATGGCTCTCGACCTTCGCCTCTCCCAAGTCCGTAGGGGAGTTGCAGCGATGAGACAAGACTGTAACTACCAATTGTGGAGAAAGAAGGGGTAAAAGTTTAAAAACATTTAAATAAAAAATGAATGATGGAGGCCACTGTGTTCTTGGGGACCTTCAATGCTGTAGACATTTTTTGGTACCCTTCCCCAGATCTGTGCCTCGACATATTCCTGTCCAATCAATTGCATTTACCACTGGTGGAAACATCTCAAGGATGATCAATGGAAACAGGATGCACCTGAGCTCAATTTCGATTCTCATAGCAAAGGGTCTGAATACTTATGTCAATAAGGTATTTCTGTTTTTTTATAAATTTGCCAAAATTCTAAAAACGTGTTTTCACTTTGTCTTTATGTGGTATTGTGTGTAGATTGATGAGGATTTTTATTAAATCAATTTTAGAATAAGGCTGTAATGTAACAAAATGTGGAAAAAGTCAAGGGGTCTGAATACTTTCCGAATGCGCTATATCTCTCTTCCCAGTGCAGTAACTCAAGGTCACACTTAATTCTCACAACTTTGCAAATAGTAATGCTGGTTGCATAGGAACAGGGTTCTTTTCTAAATGCATTTCAATCTAGATTATGTTGTAGTTCTTATCTTAAAGTCAAGGTCTTTCTTTGTCGTGATGGTTGCAGAAGGAGCTTTAATGGCTTTGGGGAGTGTTGTGAAATGCCAGGTTTTAGTTTGTCTGTAGCCCCAGGGCTGGGAGAGCGATTTCAGTCAAAACTATTTGAGTCCCTCCGAGCACCAGTGATTTATTACCCTCAGGGACATCTGCAAAGAGCCTTCACTCCTCCCTTCCTTTCTACCCCGCCCCCTCTCTCCACTCTCTCTTTCCTTCTTTCTCCCCTCCACCCCCCTTCCTCGTTGCAGAGATTCAGCAGTAAAATTGAAGATTGTCGACTTTGATGTGACATGAAGAGGGCAGACAAAAAATCCCTCAAAAACTCATAGCCATGTTGGCTCTGCACTGCCATTTCCTTATGGGTCCGAACCAACTCTACTCACAGTCTTGTTTGTCTCCTTTCTTTTCAACATCCTTTCCCTCGCTGTCGCTTTTTTACCGTCCAGCTGGACTTGTCAATCTGTGGGACAGCTGACCACCATCTACATCTATAGCACTGGGCAGAGACTATTTTGAAATGTTTTCTTTCAGGTTCTAAATAGTATATTTAAGTAATAATGCCCATTGGGGGTGTGGTAAATGGCCAATTTACCACGGCTACGGGCTGTTCTTATTCATGATGCAAAGCGGAGTGACTGGATACAGCCCTTAGCTGTGGTATATTGTCCATATACCACAAACCCCCGATTTTCGTTATTTCTATTATAAACAGATTACCAATATAATTAGAAACAGTGAACAAGTAGTTTTGTGTCATACCCGGGGTATAGTTAAGCAATAAGCCCAGAGGAGGTGTGGTATATGGCCAATATACCACGGCTAAGGGCTGTTTTAGGCGAAACGGAAAGTGCAGTGGCAATATAGAACAAACCCCCGAGGTGCCTTATTGCTATTATAAACTGGTTACCAACGTACAGTAATCAGAGCAGTAAAAATAAATGTTTTGTCGTACCCGTGGTATACGGTCTGATATACCATGGCTGTCAGCCAATCAGCATTCGGGGCTCGAACAACCCAGTTTATAATATTACATATGAAATACTGTGAGTGTTGTTTCCAACCATTTCAACTGTAGTGTATTGATATTGGTGTTACAGGCTTTGGGGTTTTGGTTGAATTCGTTTTTGATTTCGAGGTTGGTTCTGTTTGGGTGTGGCTTGCCCTGATTGGAGTCACCTCGTTGGTCAGGAGGTGTTGGACCTGTTACCTCGTTAGTTCCAGATGTGCTGGCACAGGTGATATTTAACCAGTTAAATGTAACCAAATGTAATCGAAAATGTAATCTACATAATACCCAAAAGTAATTATTTATAATGAGGCCATAAACAATAACTAGTAATGCTGCATACTCAAAGAAAGGTTATTATCTCACCTTTCTGTTAAAAAAAAGTTCTACATTGCTGAGGTGTAGTCACTTTTGAGGACACAAGCTCAAGAACACAGTACAAATATGATACAAATACTGCATGAAAGAATTTATATGATGTATTTTCTATTCAACAAAACTGTATGAATAAGGCTTGAAATTACGTACACTGCCGGTCAAAAGTTTTAGAACAACTACTCATTCAAAGGATTGTCTTTATTTTTACTATTTTTTACATTGTAGAAAATAGTGAAGATATCAAAACTATGAAATAGCACATATGGAATCATGTAGTAACCAAAAAAGTGTTAAACAAATATTTTATATTTCAAAGTAGCCACCCTTTGCCTTGATGACAGCTTTGCATACTCCTGGCATTCTCTCAACCAGCTTCGTGAGGTCAATTAACAGGTGTGCCTTGTTAAAAGTTCATTTGTGGAATTTCTTTCCTTCTTAATGTGTTTGAGCCAATCACATCAATCAATGATCGGCTATGAAAAGCCAACTGACATTTACTCCTGAGGTGCTGACTTGTTGCACCCTCGACAACTACTGTGATTATTATTATTTGACCATGCTGGTCATTTATGAACATTTGAACATCTTGGCCATGTTCTGTTATCTCTCATATCCTGGTTCCTGTCTAGGTTTCTTCCTAGGTTTTGGCCTTTCTATGGAGTTTTTCCTAGCCACCGTGCTTCTACACCTGCATTGCTTGCTGTTTGGGGTTTTAGGCTGGGTTTCTGTACAGCACTTTGAGATATCAGCTGATGTAAGAAGGGCTATATAAATAAATTTGGGTGGTATAGAGAAGATAGCCCTATTTGTTAAAAGACCAAGTCCATATTATGGCAAGAACAGCTCATATAAGCAAAGAGAAATTACATTCCATCATTACTTTAAGACCAGATGTTCAGTCAATCCAGAAAATTAAGAACTTTGAAAGTTTCTTCAAGTGCAGTCACAAAAACCATCAAGCGCTATGATGAAACTAGCTCTCATGAGGACCGCCACAGGAATGGAAGACCCAGAGTTACCTCTGCTGCAGAGGATAAGTTCATTAGAGTTACCAGCCTCTGTCACGCTTTTTCTAAAGTAGAACCCAGAAGCAGACCAGGACAAGGAGAGTAGGACGAAGGTGAGTATTTATTTACAAGTTTAAATGTAGAGGTAGAAAGATCCAGGTGGCGGAGCGGGTAGCGGAGGTGAGTTGATGGGAGTTAATAGGCAGATCCAAGGGAGTAACAGAAGCCACCGACGACCAGGCAGGAATGGGGTGAGTGTTCCGGGTGAATGACTGTAGACAGAACAAACGGAGGTAAGTTCAAGGCAAGCAAGACGTACAAAACAAACTCTAACAAACTGGAGGCTGATACGCTGGCACAACGTACTGTTCATGGCTAACGATCCGGCAGGGAATGGATGTCAGGTCAGCGCTTATGAAGTGGAGGGGTGATGATCAGGACCAGGTGTGCAGATAGCTGATGGGATACAGGTGCGGGTACTCAGAGATCTTCCAACTAGCTACGTCGCAAGGCAACCAGACAGGGTGCGTTCCAGGACACCGGAAAAAACACTCCAGGACAGAACACAGGCAAAAACAGACTCAGGAAGCGGGATTCGTGACAACCTCAGGTTTTGCAGCCCAAATAAATGCTTCAGAGTTCAAGTAAAAGACACATCTCAACATCAACTGTTCAGAGGAGACTCTGAAATCAGGCATTCATGGTCAAATTGCTGCAAATAAACCACTACTAAAGGACACCAATAAGAAGAAGAGAGTTGATTGGCCCAAGAAACACAAGCAATGGACATTAGACCAGTGGAAATTTGTCCTTTGGTCTGGAGTCCAAATTGGAGATTATTGGTTCCAACCGCTGTGTCTTTGTGAGACACGGTGTGGGTGAAAGGATGATCTCCAAATGTGTATTTCCCACAATAAAGCATGGAGGAGGAGATGTTATGGTGTGGGGCTGCTTTGCTGGTGAAACTGTCTGTGATTTATTTAGAATTCAAGGCACACTTACCCAGCATGTCTATCACAGCATTCTGCAGCGATACGCCATCCCATCTGGTTTGGGCTTAGTGGGACTATAATTTGCTTTTCAACAGGACAATGACCCAACACACCTCCAGGCTGTGTAAGGGCTATTTGACCATGAAGGTGAGTGATGGAGTGCTGCATCAGATGACATGACATCCACAATCCCCCGACCTCACCCAAATTGAGATGGTTTGGGATGAGTCGGACTGCAGAGTGAAGGAAAAGCAGCCAACAAGTGCTCAGCATATGTGGGAACTCCTTCGAGACAGTTGGAAAATCATTCCAGGTGAATCTGGTTGAGAGAATGCCAAGAGTGTGCAAAGCTGTCTTCAAGGCAAAGGGTGTCTATTTTAAGAATCTCAAATATATTTTGATTTGTTTAACAGTTTCCTGTTTACTACATGATTCCATATTTGTTATTTCATAGTTTTGATGTCTTCACTATTATTCTACAATGTAGATAACAGTAAAAATAAAGAAAAACCCTTAAATGAGTAGGTGTTCTAAAACTTTTGACCGGTAGTGTACATGTTTTCTAATGATAAAATAATCAAATTATAAAACGACTAACTAAGATTTCACCTTCGTTTTAAGTGTAAAATACATATTTGTATGTTTAGTGTTAGGGAAAATGTGCATATTTTCTAAAGGTTTCTCCTGATCAAAACGTCTGCCTCCATCCCTGTGAACGTTCCACAGAGCTTTAGCTTGCCTTCCTGAACTAGTTAGGAACTCGCCTTTCATCTCACATTAATATTATCTGTCTATGACAAACAGAAAGTGTTTTTTGTTTAAATTATTTTAAATTAATGGCTATAAATCGATCTCTGGATGTGTTACCATGATGAAACAATTATCTCCTACTGCGCTACGATGTCACGATTACAGGCATGTGATTTGTCAGTGGCTGTGATGTAGGGTTCAACCAGGATTTGAAGAAGAGTCGGAAGAGCAAATTAAATACTAGTAGGGACATCCCAGCTTCAAATGGTTTCATATTTCACATCCTACATCATACAGACTCAGAAAACAATACTACTCTGAACCAGGGCTATTGCTCAATGCCATTTCAATCTACTGTGTCAGAGTATTCAGACCCCTTGACTTTTGCACATGTTGTCATGTTACAGCCTTATTCTAAAATGTATTAAATTGTTTTTTCCCCTCATCAATCTCCACGCAATACCCCCAAAAAACAAAAGCGAAAACAGGTTTTTATACATTTTGGCAAATGTATTAAATAAAAAAACTGAACTATCACATTTACATAATATTCAGACCCTTTACTCAGTACTTTGTTGAAGCACCTTTGGGTATGACGCTACAAGATTGGCACACGAGTATTTGGGGAGTTTCTCCCATTCTTCTCTGCAGATCCTCTCAAGCTCTACCACTGAAAATATCAAAGAAGAAGATCCAAGTGTCTTCGACAGAGGGGATCAAGCTGATTCTATACCAATTTACAGAGGCCAGATCATGAAGGAAAGCTTGCTCATTAAAGTCTTTTTGCAAGCATCTATGACAAGTCAGGACAGGTCGTTTCACTGAGCAGCCATTGCGAGCACAGGTTGTAAAACAGTGATCACTAAGGTCATTACAGAAAACACCAGACTGATACCTATCAGGATTATTTGTAAGGATAATATCAAGGAGAGTAGCCTTTTCTGGGTGTTTGGAGTCATACCTTGTGCGATTGGTAATAATCTGAAAAAGAGTTAGGGAGTCCCATTGCTTTAAGACTTGGTCAGGTGGTTTAAGCATGTCCCAGTTTAGGTCACCTAGCAGGACAAATTCAGACTTGGTGTAAGGGGCCAGGAGAGAGCTTAGAGCAGTTAGGGTACAGGCCGGTGCTGATCAGAGGACAATAGCACCCAGCAACAGTCAACAAAGTTATTTGAAAGTTTAATGCGTAAAACCAGCAAATCAAATTGTTTGGGGACAGACTTGGTAGAGACAACCCGAGCACTTAAGGTGTTCCTTGGTAAAGATTGGCACTTCACCAACTTTGGAAGATCTGTCTTGCCGAAAAAGGTTATAACCAGAAAGGTTAACATCAGTATTCAAAACACTCTCCTTAACCACGTCTCAGTAATGACCAACACATCTGGATTGGAGCTGTGAACCCACACTTTGAACCGACACTCATTAGGAACACGCCTTTCATCTCATATTAATCTTGTATGTCTATGACAAACAGGAAGTGTTTTTTGTTTAAAATCTATCAATTATTTTAGATGAATGGCTATAAATCGATCTCTGGATGTGCTACCGTGATGAAACCACTCTCTCCTGCTGCACTACGATGTAACAATTGCAGACATGTACTCTGTCCGTGGGACACAGGGCTATTGCTCAATGCAAGCCATTTCGATCTACTTTGTCCATAGATCGATTTATAAGCCAAAGTTTCAGTCGGAACCGGTACCTAAACAGGGGACCTTACATCTTTAAGATCAGCTGGCCCATTGCTCCAGTTGGCTGGAGAGATGTTGGAAGTGCTTGACCGCGGTTTAGCTCTTCCTCTTTGAGTGTGATAAAAACAAAGCCTTTTATCTTGTGTTCTCCCCTTTGATTTGCTCCACTTGCTTTTAGCTCCATATTATAAGTTGGTGTAGGTTTTTATTTTGGTTTGCCTTTTCTGGGGCAAATTTATTAGGCACTTATGGTGGGTGTCTTTTAGGGCCCAGATTGTTGTTGCTAGTCAGTTTTCAGTGGACACCCCACGAGTACCTTTGAGAACGCCTCATTAAACCTCACCTGTTTTGTTCTGGTAATCCGTGGCTTATTTGTTAGTTCCCTAATTTTTGGTTTTCTTATTGGGGCTCGTCCGGGATATTGTTTTCACCTACTCTGAAGCTCTACTGTGCCCAGATATTTGAGTTTTCAAAATACACTTTTGTGGTAGAGTTTCTGTCACTGACAACCACTGAAGGGTTATAAGATTGGTGAAATAATTTTGAAGTTGCATAAACACACAGGCTAAATAAAAAACAAACAAAGAGGGGCCTCTCGAGTCATGCAGCTGTCTAAGGCACTGCATCAAAGTGCCAGAGGCATCAGTACAGACATGGGTTCAATCCTGGGCTGTATCAGAACCGGCAGTGATCGGGTGTGCCAAAGGGTGGCACACAATTGACCCCATAATTGGCTCTAGCAACTCCTTGTGGCGGGCCGGATGCCTGCAGGCTGACTTCAGTCATCATTTAAATGTAGTTTCCTCCAACACATTGGTGCGGGCGTGTGTTAAGAAGCGTGGTTTTGCGGGTTGCATAACTCAACCTTCACCTCCTGAGCCCATTGGGGAGTTGCAGCGATGAGACAAGATCGAAATTGGGAGTGGAAAAAAACAATACTAATAATAAATAGATAAAGCCAAGGACTTTAAATTGAATGTATTTGTGGGAAACCCTACAGGGGAGATGCTAGATAAATGTACTAAGGCAAATCTGATCATCATTTCCAGGTATTTTGACATCAGTGTAACCTCTGCCCAGTCAAAGCAGTAGTCAAAGAGTTGCTCGATGCTGCTTTGGTGCAGGAAATCCTCCTAGCGAGAGCGGCTGACGAAAAGGTGGCTCCCTTAAATGTGCAACTGAGGGAGTTAAAACTACAGGCAAAGTTGGAGCAACAGAAATTAGTTGGAGCACAGAAAAAGACAACAGGAGCATGAAGTCAAACAGCAAGAGCGTGAGCACTCCATTAGATTAAGAGAGATAGATTTGGAAGCACTCTAAATGCACCCTAAAGAGGGTTTGATCTTGGTCGGAACAGTCGGATTGTACCACATTTCAATGAAAAGGAGGTGGATGTATATTTTACTCTGATTGAGCAGATTGCCACATGGCCGTGCGATATCTGGTCACTGGTCCGTGGGGAAAAGCTCAGAAAGTGTACACCACTTCATCTCTTAATCAGAGTCCAGATTATGACACTGTTAAAGCTGCTATTCTTTGGGCTTATGAGTTGGTCCCAGAGACCACAGTTCCGTAAATTACGAAAGACAGAATCGCAAAGCCATGTTGAATTTGCAAGGGAACAAGCATTTCTTTTTGATTGGTGGTGTGGTTCTCAAGAGGTCAAAGACCTTGAGGATTTTATAGACACTCATACTATTTGAGCAATTCCAAAATTGCCTTCACAAAAGCCTTGCTACCTACATTTATGAGCATAATGAGCATCACCCCTGACATGTGATGGGTGAGGTTGCTGTGGATTTAAAGGTTAGAGGGGGGATTTAGTTGGCATCCAATCACCCCATGACCTAATTTGGTGCCTGCCACCCAAGACTCCACCACATCCTGTCTCTCAACGTGGCCCATTAGCAGAAAAAATACTTATTCAACACCTCAGGCTAACCGACATCCGCCAAATACACATTTTCATCTAGTCCCCTTTAAAGTTATTTTAATTGGCAGATCAATTAGATTACTTTAAATAGACATTTCTGTGGCTCAGTGTTTAAATTGCACTGTCAGATGTGTGTTTGCCTGGCTGTGGTAAGGATGACTTCAGTGGGTATGACATTTGCCATCCCTGGTGCAGCAAGCTGAGCCACTCCTCTGGGCAGTGTAGGGCATAAAACACAATTATCTGCTCATGTGAAGGAACAAATAAATAAAACAAACTAGAATACACGCTGTAGAAAGGGCACATTGCTGAATGATCAAAGGCAGACAACAAATGGAGAACTCTGCACGGTGTAAAAGATGTGAGGATGAATGAACAAAAGAGTGAAACACAGTGGGCTAGGTGCTGTGGAGAGACAGCGACGAATGAGAGAAAGGGGTTATTTTTACAAGTCCAGGCGGATAAAAATGCAACGTAATGATGCAGAAGGTGACCCACCCAAGGCATCTTAGTTATTTATCAGTGTTTTTCTGAAATTTTCCCAGCAGCCTTTTGTAAAACGTTGTTCTAACACACTGTAAACTATAGTCATGAAATAAATCAAATGATTGTGAATTAATTTGACTTAATAAAAAATTATGTTTGTTCTATTTAACTTCAGGTATGTTGTATGGATCATAATTTGCGTAGGACCAGTCTATAGTCTGTAATGGACATGTTAATGTGAGCTTATGACAAGAGCCTCTGAGTCTGAACCATTTATCTATATAACATTAGGAACTACTTCCTAATATTGAGTTGCACCCCCTTTTCCCCTCATTACAGCCTCAATTCGTCGGGGCATGGACTTTACAAGGTGTCAAGCGTTCCACAGTTTCCCGTGTGTGTATCAAGAATGGTCCACCACCCAAAGGACATCAAGCCAACTTGACACAACTGTGGGAAGCATTGGAGTCAACATAGTTGTGTCAAGTTGGCTGGATGTCCTTTGGGTAGTGGACTATTCTTGATACACACGGGAAACTGTTGGGCGTGAAAAACGTAGCAGCATTGCAGTTCTTGACATATTCAAACCGGTGTGCCTACCATACCCGTTCAAAGCACTTAAGTCTTTTGTCTTACCCATTCACCCTCTGAATGGCACATATACACAATCCATGTCTTAATTGTCTCAAGGCTTAAAAATCATTCTTTAACCTGTCTCTTTCCTTTCATCTACACTGATTCTAGTGGATTTAACAAGTGACATCAATAAGGGATCATAGCTTTCAGTGGGCGCTGAGATGAAGCTACCATGCCTCCATCTTGGCACTCCCCCACCATTGAAAAAATATTTTGTAAGCTATAGAAATGCATTTTATTCATGTCTACATTTGTTTTTGCCACCTTCATTCTATTATTTGAAAAAAATATTTAACCTTAATTTAACTAGGCAAGTCAGTTAAGAACAATTTTTTATTTACAATGATTTCTAATAGTTAGAAGTATAATACTTAAATACTGTACATGTAATTTTGTCCTTGAAACATTTAATTGAATACTGTAGAATTCCATGAATTCCTATAGAGGACTACTCTTACTGGGGAGTGCAAATATACAGTATATTGCCGACCACTGGCTTCAAAGCCTCTCAATGGCCAATACATAGCATCAACAATCCAGGGTTTCTATACATAATTGCTCTTATCGTGGTTTGATACCATGAAGTGTATGACAAAGAGTCCTTGTAGTAATGCTGGGATGTATAGTCAATAAAATGAGATTGCTCTATAGCACGCCAGTCCGACTGGATGCCAGTGTGGTATAAAACAATGTTTTTAACAGAGGTAACATACATTTTTTAATTTGTACATTTTAGTCATTTAGCAGACGCTCTTATCCAGAGCTCTTATCCAGCAGCTGAGTGCATAAATGTTCATACTTTTTTGTGCATATAAAAGTAACATACACCACACTCATCTTCATACAGGGTTTATATTCTGGTTTTAGGAGTTAACAGAATGTCAAAGTAAAGCAGACCGGCAGCTAGGCTTACTCGGAATTCAAAATAACAATTAGACTATTTCGGGCCTCTGCATACCAGCTAAAGCCACACTCATCAAAGTGGGCCAAAAACAAAATTGCAAACAATGGAGCAAATGCATCCCAAGACATTCACACATGCAAATAGCATTAGATTTTCATGACATATCTAAGTGTCATGACAACAAACAAAAAAACATGAATGGAGTAATCGGTTCTTTAGATTTTTGGTTATGATAAGATAAGAATATTGTACTAATTTATGTAGGTTCTTTGAAGTCATATTCTTCCAAATCTAGGGGTATATTTCATTAGTTGAAATTACTGAAGCTTTAATGAATAAGAAGTAGACACAATTACCAACGTAAGAATCATAAATGTACTAATTGTAAAAACTTCATCAAACGCTATACTTTGGCACTTTTGTGATAATTTAAAAAAAGTAAACATAGAAAAGGGTATATCAACAAAGGTTTTATGTAGGGTGAGTGAAATATTGTATACTTGCAACCTGGTCTCAGAGCATTTTGTATGTAAATCCGAGACACTCCTTTTAGTATGATATATTACGTTTCGTATGGTATGTATTAATTTGTGTATGTCCATCACCCATTTTGTGTAATATGTTAAGAATTAATATTCAAATTTTATGTTACAAATTTGCAAAAAGTTCAATATGTTATGAATTTGAAAGAAGTATGATATGTTTCGAATTCTAGCTAGGTGGCTAACATTAGCTAGCTGGCTAAGATTATCTAGGCTAGGGGTTGGGGTTAAGTATAGGAGTTAGCTTAAAGGGTTAAGGTTAGCCGTAGGGGAAGGGTTAGCTAAAAGGGTTAGGGGAAGAGTTAGCTAACATCCTAAGTAGTCGCAAAGTTGCAAAAAATTGTATGTAGTTAAAAAGTTTCTAAAATGCTAAAGTTGTCCGTGATGAGATTTGAACTCGCAACCTTTGGGTTGCTATAGACGTTTGCATTGCACGCCCACCCATCCCCCCAACCAACCAGCCAGCCTACTTTCTGTTTTGCCTTAAGTAACCATCTGTATTATGTAACCATACCAAATGTAACATATACTAATTTGATTGTCTCCGATTTACGTTTACTATGTTACGTCTAGTCTATGAGACCAGGCCAATATTTATTATGATGTGGATGGGCAAAAACAGTGTCTGTGGCTGCCGGATTTCAGCATCCCACAACATTTAGCCTGCGTGCTAATCGGTTTGTGCCTTAATGCCACTTCCCTTAAAAGATAATCACCACAGGTAATTGATTTGATAACATACCCAACAGCTCCAGTGTGTTAATCTTTATTGCTTTGTATAAAGCAATAAGAACAGTGAATATAAATATATTTTGAAGAGGGAAGGGGTAATACCAGCAGGGATATTACTTTGGGGTGCTTGGCAAAGGTGTTAAATATTTCCCTGGCTTTGTCATGGATGGAGTTCGACAAGGTTGGTCCCCATACGCAACATAAATTTACTTGGCTGGAAAAAACAACAGTCTGTTGCTATGGGTCTCCAACCCCACCGAAGTTCAATTACCATGGAGTCCATCTTTCTTCTGCAGCTTTAAATACAAACCATGCTCAAGTGTAATGGTATTCTTACTTCAAAGATCCCACGCATGCACACACACACACAACTGTACTTGCAGACATTTACATACATTTACAATTGGTCTGCAGTCATAGTGAGTAATTGTAGTTTCGAATGACTCTAGAATATTCTGGACAAAGAGACATTATCTTTCTTAATTTGTTTAAAGTTTTGAACTTGATTTTCAGTTCTGTAGATGCAGCTTGTTTGTGCCAGATCTCTTCTTGAGTTTAGGTTGTGTGTCATATTTTGCCACAGGATTTGACAGTTTGCTTTATGGTTCTGCCATTATTTTGGAAATAATGTCTCTGCACATTTTGATCAATCAGCTTAAAGCTTGCCTTTATTACACACATATTGTGGATAGTCCAATGTGAATATCAATTTCAAGTATGGAGAAGTTATTAATATGAATACATGTTAGCCCTAGATAACAATAGTGAAAAGTTCTTAAGTAAAAATACTTTAAAGTACTACTTAGTTTTTTGGGGTATCTGTACTTTACTTTAATATTTATAGTTTTGACAACTTTTACTTCACTACATTCCTAAAGAAAAATATGTAGTTTTTACTCCATACATTTTCCCTGACACCCAAAAGTACTCGTTACATTTTGAATGCTTACCAGGACAGGAAAATGGTCTAATTCACATACTTATCAAGAGAACATCCCTGGTCATCCCAACTGCCTCTAATCTAGCAGACTCACTAAACACAGGCTTCATTTGTAAATGATGTCTGAGTGTTGGAGCATGCCCCTGGCTATCCCCCCCCCCCCCCCCCCCCCACAAAAAAAATGGTACCTTCTAGTTTGCTTAATATAAGGAATTTGATATAATTTATACTTTTTCTTTTGATACTTAAGTATATTTAAAACCAAATACCAATAGACTTTTACTCAAGGAGTATTTTACTGGTTGGCTTTCACTTGAGTCATTTTCTATTAAGGTATCTACTTTTACTCAAGTATGACAACTGGTTACTTTTTCCACGACTGCTAGATGGTATGGACCTTAATCCAAAACGAATGATTGGAGAGTTGTCAGATACACGCATGTCCAGAACCTAACGCCAACCACTTATGTATGTCATGATGGTTATGAGACTATTCTTTAGTCCTGGTAGGTACGGAACTAAAGGTGATCTTTCACATATTTAATGTAACCAATAGACCTATGTATTGACATGATTAGAACCTGATTGGCTACTATTACCACAAACAAAATCCACAGGTCAATTCTCCATTGAAGGTCTCCCGAGTGGCGTAGTGGTCTACGACAGTACCTGGTTCGAATCCAGGCTGCATCACTTCCGGCCGTGATTGTGAGTCCCATAGGGCTGCGCACAATTGGCCCAGCGTCGTCCGGGTTTTGCCGGGGTAGTCCATTGTAAATAAGAATTTGTTGTTAATTGACTTGCCTGAGTAAATAAAAATAAAAATTTGGCAGCACAGCTCTCAGGGCAGAGAAAAGACTGAATGAAGTGCACGTCTGCATCCCAATAATGGGATTATGCCCAGCAGTTGTATACTCTGCCTATTTACTCAGTTACTTTCTCTATTTACCAAAGACCGACAAGCCAAAGATCTAATCCTTACTCTGTTACAGTTCACTCAGCTAACTTTCAAGGAGGTACTTTTCCACTGAAACAAATGTATGTGCATAATCGGTTGTGAGACCTTTCCAAACATGCGACATTGACCTATCGAAAGCCCCACGAGGCAGTTTAACTTGCACGGTGTATGAGTAGAGGGGAAGCCTACTGTTAGGCCTAAGTGTCTTACATTTCTATTTGAGAGGCGTTAGACATCACGCAGCCATTTTATGCACACTTTGGAAAAGTATAGGATCGTGTATTTCTGCAGTGAATATTTCTCAGTGAAGCTCAGCAACGTGTGGTTATGTAGAAGTCATACAGTGGCTTATCAAAACAGATTGCCATGTATGCCTACTCCACGCATTCTCAATCATTTAACTGTTAAGTTATGATGAGACCAATTCCAGTTTAGTATATATTTAGAGTATCTAGTTGGATTACTTTCATTGCGTTGTTGGGAGATATTAGCTTAATTTATGTAGCCTATATTCTGCTTTGGGTTTAAGAAACATTTTAACAGAATCTTGTGTTTTGTCTCCCATAAATGCTTATTCTGATGGAATACAGTTGCAGCTTAAGTACAGGCCTACCTTTTGACTGCGATATGCGTTACTTTTAGGGCCTTCTTCTATTTTAAGAGTCGTATGGGTAACCCAGCTAAACACAAACGTAACACTTTGGACATAAATAAGGAACCAATACAAGAGTTGTAGGCAATTGTTGGTATTAAAGACTGTATACATTTTTTTTAATTATGATTGTTTTTACACTTTGTGCATGCCTGAGTGGCCTGTTTGGTTCCTTTGGCTGCATAAAGGAATCGTATTCCTTTACGAGTTTGAATTAAAGCGCCTGCCGAGACAAATAAAACGTACACAATTCGTTTATTTAATAGATAAATAGAAGTATTTGACTTCTTTAAATATCGTATTAGTTTCACTCTAATGTATTTTACATTGTTTATTTTCACATATGCAATTTTAGGACAACAAGAGCAGGTGGTCAGGTAGTCATAATTCTGATACAATAAGATGCCGAATTTGTTTCCATTAACCGTGAGGATTTAGCTAATCTCGTTAGTCGATTGAAACATGGCATTTTCCGATAGCATTGTCTCAAATCAACTTTTTTTTGTTACATGCACAGAAAACAACATGTGCAAGCCATACAGCGAAATGCTTACTTACAATCTCTTCTTTACTATGTAGTCTTTTTTCCCGACGGCGCACATAATTCATGCTGAATTCAATTCTGTAATGTTTGATTTTAAATCGTATTTTAAAATAAACATAGGCCTATCGTTGATCAAGTAATCTTATTTCACCCTGTATAATTTGCTCGATTCAAAAGGGTGACTTGGATATGTCTAACTATGTGTTGAGATGTGGCATTAATGTTTCAAATATTGTCAGCAAAAAAGTATACTGACAACTATTTTCCTCTCCCAATGGCCCATCGATTTACTTGAACCTTTTTGAACCTTTTCATATTATTAGTATTGATGGTGTTCCTATCAATTCTATATTGAAAGCTATAGGGTTTGCAGTGGTTTATTTGTCGGCTAAATAAAACAAACGGTTGATTTCATGTCCTGGTTGTTGTGCCTCGAGAGTCACAATCTTGAACTTGAACTTTGATCTTCCAGAGAAGACCAGTTCATTCTACCAGACGTCGGCTACAACGTTAGCTGCAGATAGGCTTCAGCCCTGGATACAATACGAGAGACGGATATGGGGAGAAATGGGTTTATATAGGTGTTTCCTTAAATTTCAACCATCATTATTATGAGAAGGTTATACTATGCAAAGAATATACTATTTGCGGATGGGTATGATAACATCATGATGTCCAATAATAGTAATATAACACTGTCCTGATTCTAGATTTTTTACAAGACCCTATTTTTAATAAGTCAAATTTGACAAACTCTAGATGGAGGAATTAAGAAATTGAGAGAGAGATGGTTAATGGCTTGATAGATAGAGATCATGCTAAAAGTAGGCGACTACAGTAATGCAATTGTTTACCACAGCATGCACCATACTGTGCTAGTACCACAGTATACTGTAAGTGAATTTTCTATATATAGTAGAAGTAAATATAGCAGATTGTGATGGACCTCTTTACTCCGGGTCATGCTTGGTTGCATCCCAAGAAGTGGTGGTAAATTCAAGTTAACTTCATTGGCATGGCTAAAAGACATGTCAGGACAAATGTGTCCTTCCATTTATTTTAAACTACTACTAGTACTATAAAGCTGTATATAAATGCTCTGCCATAATGCTAGGCTATACATTTGCAACTGTGGTTTCCCCTCCCTAATGTGGCAGCAGGGTAAGTGCTCTGTATAGACAGGGTATCTATTTCCAGTGCTAGCCCTTAAATGTATGGGGAATTGAATGATCAGCTGATGCTAGTGCATAGCTATCACTCATTATACCCTAAAATGGGTATGCGTCTCAAATGGCACCCTATTTTTTATATAGTGTACTACAGTCCTATGGGCCCTGGCCAAACGTTGTGCACTATGATGGGAATATAGTGCCATTTGGGATGAATCCATTCCTACTCTCCATCCCACATGGACCAATGCCTCCTCCCCAAGATGGACCCTCTCTTTGACTCTTTCCCCCAAGATGGCCTCTCTCCTCTTTTTCTTAAGATGGACCCCATGCTCCTTCTCCAAAGATGGACCTCTTCCAGTTACGCTGGGCCACAGTGCTCTGTTACACCTGACTCGTTACACCTCCTCTTCTTATCCTCTACATCTCTTGGTTATGCAGGAGATTAAATAGTTGTTTTAAGATGTTGCATAACTTTTAACGTAGCAGTTGTAGAATAAGATTGCTAAGAATAGATCACTTGATTTCTAGGTGCACTTGCTTCTTGATTAAGATTATATTGTATTTTTATATACTATGTTAGTTTTTGAATTGTTCCATGTATACTGTTACCATCAATATCATTATCCTCAGCTATAACTCACAAATAAACCCATTCCATACCATATTCCCCTTTTGTGAAGTAGTGGAATAGTTTTAGTTAAACTATATTTACTTAAACTGTTTTGACAGTATGACTACTCTTGTTAGAGAGGTCAATGGAAAAACTTGGATTAACCATGCTAACCTTTTTCTTACATTCAAACTATATCCTTAACATTAACTTCAAATTCGCTTCCCTTAGCGGCTCCTAAAAAATAACCCTAAGCCTACTTTTAAAACTTTAACAAGCTTCCATTGCAGGCTATGTGTAAGGGCTTTCTTCTTCCTCCTCTGATGAGGAGTAGTAGGAAGGATCGGAAGACCAATGCGCAGCGTGGTACGTATCCATAATGACTTTTAATAAGAATGAATACAACAAAATACAAACTAACAAAGTGAAACAAAAAGGGAAAACGAAAACAGTTCTGTCTGGTGCAGACACACAAATAAATAACCACTGAAAATAACCACCCACAAACCCCAACAGAAAACAGGCTACCTAAATATGGTTCCCAATCAGGGACAACGATTGACAGCTGTCTCTGATTGAGAACCATATCAGGCCAAACACAGAAATAGAAAATCATAGAAAAACTAACATAGACAACCCACCCAACTCACGCCCTGACCATACAAAAACAAAAGACAAAACAAAGGAACTAAGGTCAGAACGTGACACTATGGGTGTTACTCTGGGTAAAGGCTCAGCCACTTAAACAAACGTGTCCTCGCATTTTATTAAATCTGTTACTTTTCCACAGGCTTAAATCTGTGGCCCTCTTACCATACCATACCCCTTAGGATATGTTTTATAACACCTTAATGTTGACATCGCTTGTAATGATAACCCTAATGGCTGTTGTTTTGTTTTATCTTTTCTATAAGTTATAGGCTACATGAAGGTACTTCAACCATTCTAAAGGCTTCCAGGAGCTGATATCACATATTTTACCTGTATCCACAAGTGCATTTCATATGTTATTGCTTATATAAGGTTTGTGTAGTCAGCACTCACAACAAACATGTTTATTAAACTATTGGGTATACTGTGCCTTCAGAAAGTATTCACACCCCTTGACTTTTTCCACATTATGTTGTGTTCCAAACTGAATTTAAAATGGATTCAATCAATATGTTGTGTCACTGGCCTGCACACAATACCCCATAATGTCAAAGTGGAATTGTGTTTTTAGAATTTTTTACAAAATAATTAAAAATGAAAAGCTGAAATGTCTTGAATCAATAAAAATTCAACCCCTTTGTTATGGCAAGCCTAAGTAAGTTCAGGAGTAAACATTTGCTTAACAAGTCACAAAATAAGTTGCATGGACTCACTCTGTGTGCACTAATAGTGTTTAACATGATTTTTGAATGACTCCCTCATATCTGTACCCCACACATACAATTATCTGTAAGGTCCCTCAGTCGAGCAGTGAATTGCAAGCACAGGTTCAAGCACAAAGTCGAGGTAGGGAGATTTTCCAAGGCCTCGCAAAGAAGGACAACTATTGGTAGATGTGTACAAATTTTAAAAAGCAGACATTGAATATCCATTTGAACATGGTGAAGTTAATTACACTTTGGATGGTGTATCAATACACCCAGTCACTACAGAGATAGAGGCACCCTTTTTAACTCAGTTACCGGAGAGGCAGGGAACCCCTCAGGGATTTCACCATGAGGCCAATGGTGACTTTAAAACAGTTAGCGTTTAATGGCTGTTATAGGAGAAAACTGAGGATGGATCAGCAACATTGTAGTTACTCCACAATACTAACCTACATGACAGAGTGAATAGAAGGAAGCCTGTACAGAATACAAATATTCCAAAACATGCATCCTGTTTGCAATAAGGCACTAATGTAAAACTGCAAAAAATGTGGTTAAAATAAATGAACTGTCCTGAATACAAAGCATTAATGTTTGGGGAAAATGCAACACAACACATCACTGAGTATCACTTTTCATATGTCCAAGCATGGTGGTGGTTGCATCATGTTATGGGTATGCTTGTCATCGGCAAGGACTAGGGAGTTATTTAGGATAAAACACAGGCATGGCCTCCTGAGTGGTGCAGCGGTCTAAGGCACTGCATCGTAGTGCTTGAGGCGTCACTACTGACCGGGATTCGATCACGGGCTGTGTCCAAGCCGGCCGTCACCGGGAGACCCATGAGGCGGCGCACAATTGGCCCAGCATCGTCCGGTTTAGGGGAGGGTTTGGCCCGCCAGGATGTCCTTATCCCCTCGCGCTCTTGCGACTCCTGTGGCAGGCCAGGCACATGCATGCTGACACGGTCGCCAGTTGTACAGTGTTTCCTCTGACACATTGGTGTGGCTGGCTTCCCTGTTAAGCAAGCAGTGAGTCAAGAAGTAGTGCGACTTGGCAGGGTCATGTTATTGAGAACGCATGACTCTCGACCTTCTCTCCCGAGTTCGTACGGGAGTTGCAGCGAACTACCAAATGGATATCACGAAATTAGGGAGAAAAAAAGGGGTAAAAATAGAATAAATAAAATAGAATAAATAATTAACACAAGCAAAATCCTAGAGGAAAACCTAGTTCAGTCTGCTGTCCACCAGACCCTGGAAGACAAATTCACCGTTCAGCAGGACCTTAAATATAAGGCAAAATATGCAGTCGTGGCCAAAAGTTTTGAGAACAACAAATATTAATTTTCACAAAGTTTGCTGCTTCAGTGTCTTTAGATATTTTTGTCAGATGTTACTATGGAATACTGAAGTATAATTACAAGCATTTCATAAGTGTCAAAGGCTTTAATTGACAATTACATGAAGTTGATGCAAAGAGTCAATATTTGCAAGACCTCTGGCATGCTGTCAATTAAATCCTGGGCCACATCCCGACTGATGGCAGCCCATTCTTGCATAATCAATGCTTTGAGTTTGTCAGAATTTGTGGGGTTTTGTTTGTCCACCCGTCTCTTGAGGATTGACCACAAGTTCTCAATGGGATTAAGGTCTGGGGAGTTTCCTGGCCATGGACCCAAAATATCGATGTTTTGTTCACCGAGCCATTTAGTTATCACTTTTACCTTATGGAAAGGTGCTCCATCATGCTGGAAAAGGCATTGTTCGTCACCAAACTGTTCCTGGATGGTTGGGAGAAGTTGCTCTCGGAGGATGTGTTGGTAACAATCGGAATGCCCCAAACAATCGGAACGGGGATTCAGAGAAAATTACTTTATCCCAGTCCTCAGCAGTCCAATCCCTGTACCTTTTGCAGAATATCAGTCTGTCCCTGATGTTTTTCCTGGCGAGATGTGGCTTCTTTGCTGCCCTTCTTGACACCAGGCCATCCTCCAAAAGTCTTCGCCTCACTGTGCGTGCAGATGCACTCACACCTGCCTGCTGCCATTCCTGAGCAAGCTCTGTACTGGTGGTGCCCCGATCCCGCAGCTGAATCAACTTTAGGAGACGGTCCTGGCACTTGCTGGACTTTCTTGGGTGCCCTGAAGCCTTCTTCACAACAATTGAACCGCTCTCCTTGAAGTTCTTGATGATCCGATAAATGGTTGATTTAGGTGCAATCTTACTGGCAGAAATATCCTTGCCTGTGAAGCCCTTTTTGTGCAAACCAATGATGACGGAACGTGTTTCCTTGGTGGTAACCATGGTTGACAAAGGAAGAACAATGATTCCAAGCACCACCCTCCTTTTGAAGCTTCCAGTCTGTTATTCGAACTCAATCAGCATGACAGAGTGATCTCCAGCCTTGTCCTTGTCAACACTCACACCTGTGTTAACGAGAGAATCACTGACATGATGTCAGCTGGTCCTTTTGTGGCAGGGTTGAAATGCAGTGGAAATGTGTTTGGGGGATTCAGTCCATGTGCATGGCAAAGAAAGACTTTGCAATTAATTGCAATTCATCTGATCACTTTTCATAACATTCTGGAGTATATACAAACTGCCATCATACAAACTGAGGCAGCAGACTGTGACAATTCATATTTGTGTCATCCTCAAAACTTTTGGCCACGACTGTACACTGGAGTTGCTTACCAAGACAACTTTGAATGTTCCCGAGTGGCTTAGTTACAATTTTGACTTAATTAAATTGGCTTGAAAATCTATGTTAAGATTTGAAAATGACTGTCTATCAATGATCAACAACCAACTTGACAGAGTTTGAAGAATCTTTAAAAGAGTAATATGCAAATATTGTACAATCCAGGTGTGCAAAGCTCTTAGAAACTTATCCAGAAAGACTGCCAAATGTGATTCTAACATGTAATGACTCAGGGGTGTGGATACTTAAATAAATTAGATATTTCTGTATTTCGTTCTAAATAAATTAGCTAAAAAAATATATAAACATGTTTTCACTTTGTCATTATGGGGTATTGTGTGTAGATGGGTGAGAAAAACATTTTTTAATCAATTTTGAATTTAGGCTGTAACACAACTAAATGTGGAATAAGTCAAGGGGTATGAATACTTTATGAAGGAATTATAAATGTTATGAAACATAAAAGTATTCCAAATGCATTTGAACATGTTCAAGTTTAAGGTGTATTCACAGGTGACTAATCCTGCTTCAAATTCACTGGTTATGGTAACTGCCAATTTAATGAAGCAATTTAAAGGTATGATCTGGGATCTGGGAACCTGTTCAATAGTCATTTCAATTCTTGATGTTTACACATTCTTGAAAAAGGAAACTTAAACAGTGCATTCAGAAAGTATTCAGACTCCTTGACGTTTTCCACATTGTTACGTTACAGCCTTATTCTGAAATGGATTAAATCATTGTTTTCCCTCATCAATCTACACACTATACCCCATAATGACAAAACAAAAACAGGTTGAGGAATTTTTGTACATTTATTAAAACAAAAAAACAGAAATACCTTATTTACATAAGAATTCAGACTCTTTGCTAGGAGACTCGAAATTGAGCTCAGGTGCATCCTGTTTCCATTGAACATCAATCAAGTTGTAGAAACATCTCAAGGGAGTCCACCTGTGGTAAATTCAATTGATTGGACATGATTTGAAAAGGCACACACATGTCTATATAAGATCCCACAGTTGACAGTGCATGTCAGAGCAAAAACCAAGCCATGAGTTCGAAGGAATTGTCTGTAAAGCTCAGAGACCGGATTGTTTTGAGGCACAGATCTGGGGAAGGGTACCAAAACAATTATGCAACAATGAAGGTCCCTAAGAACACAGTGGCCTCCATCTTTCTTAAAATGGAAGAAGTTTGGAACCACCAAGACTCTTCCTAGAGCTGGATGCCCGGCCAAACTGAGCAATCGGGGGGGGGGGGGGGGGGGGGGGGGGGGCTTGGTCAGGAAGGTGACCAAGAACCCAATTGTCACTCTGACAGAGCTCCAGTGTTCCTCTGTGGAGAAGGGAGAACCTTCCAAAAGGACAACCATCTCTGCAGCACTCCACCAATCAGACCTTTATGATAGAGTGGCGAGACAGAAGCCACTCCTCAGTAAAAGACACATGACAGCCCGCTTGGAGTTTGGTGTTTGGTGAAAAAGGCACCTAAAGGACTCTCAGACTATGATAAACAAGATACTTTGGTCTGAAGAAACCAAGACTGAACTCCTTTGCCTTAATGCCAAGTGTCACATCTGGAGGAAACCTGGCACCATCCCTACGGTGAAGTATATTGGTGGCAGCATCATGCTGTGGGATGTTTATCAGTGGCAGGGACTGGAAGACTAGTCAGGGTCGAGGGAAAGATGAACGGAGCAAAGTACAGAGAGATCCTTGATGAAAACCTGCTCCAGAGCGCTCAGGACCTCAGACTGGGGCGAAGGTTCACCTTCCAACAAGACAACGACCCTAAGCACACAGCCAAGACAACGAAGGACTGGCTTCAGGACAAGTCTCTGAATGTCCTTGAGTGGCCCAGCCAGAGCCCAGACTTGAACCCGATCAAACATCTCTGGAGAGACCTGAAAATAGCTGTGCAGCAACGCTCCCCATCCAACCTGCCAAAGCTTGAGAGGCTCTGTAGAGAAGAATGGGAGAAACTCCCCAAATACAGGTGTGCCAAGCTTGCAGCGTCATACCCAATAAGAAGGGGGCTTCAACAAAGTACTGAGTAAAGGCTCTTTATACTTATGTGAATGTGATGTTTCCGGTTTTTATTTTTAATACATTTGCAAAATGCTTTGTCATTATTGGGTATTGTGTGTAGTTTGATGAGGGGAAAAAAATGTTTAATCAATTTTAGAATAATGTTGTAATGTAAATTTTTGGGGGAAAAAGTCAAGGGGTCTGAATACTTTCCCAATGCACTGTAAATTCCTCATAAGCTTAGCACAACTGTATAATAACCAATATGTTATTACTCAATTGTTTAAAAACAACAAACAACCCCCCAATAGCCTCAAACTGAAACATAGATGTTATCGACTGTCAATTATTGCATCTAGAGCACTGTCTTTGAGAGGGGTTACATTTCCCCATGCCTCTGTATACAAATCAAACCAACTGGCAAGGATATAATTTTGCTCAAAGTCGATTCCCAGATTGTAGCTTTAATCTATGCATTTTACATGTAGACCTATACTACATATTTAGAGGGTGCATGTGGCCCTACCTTTTTCAAACCCATACTAATAATATTAAGACATATTGAAGGATTCTGTAAAGGTGAACACATTTAGTGATTTAGTTTGATAGTAGCCCTATCCTAGTCGACAGACATGAGGGATGATAGAAGTGACATTTAAATACCAGTATTTTCCAAACATATTGAGGGAGACGTGCATTTCTGACCGGTGAATAGTCTCATCAAAGCCAGTGATGTGGCCTATACCACCAGATCTGGTGCAGTATTATGTATTTGCCTATGAACCCCCCCCCCCCCCCCTCCAAAAAAAAAGTGAAGCTGTGATTACTTTCCTCTACAAAGACATGTCCATCCAACAAGTGAAAAGTTAAGTAGAGACTTAAACTTCAAAATATAAACAGTAATATTTGCCTATTTATTATGACACCACATTTGCATACCATTTCCTCAACCGAAACAGTGTTAGCAGAGAAATGTTTCCATGAGAGAAGACGGACCAATCCATGTCAGATGTATAGGCCTAGTGCACATGGTGGCCTAATTAGAAAGAGGTGGCCTTTTTTGTGTAGCCGTCTGGACAGAAGAAGGCAGTGGACGTCTCTTTTAACTTGAACTTGGACTTCTGAGGTACATGTGGCAGGTATATTACCATCGAGCTATTTGCATCATGGTACCATGATGCTACACAAAGAAACCACCTACACATTGAGATTGCAGTGTTTTACCATATTATAATAACAGATGATGTTGATTAGAAAAGACTGTCCCAATCCATGTGACATGGAGTATAGTGCACATGGTGACCTGACCATAATAACGGATGATATTGATTAGTCTAATTTGTGCCAATGTTAAATATTGTCTAAATAGCCTAATACAGTAGGTCCAGTTTGACCCTAATCCACTAACGGCCAATTTTAGACTCGCGCGAATTCAAGCAAATTAAGTTCGGAGTACTCTCAAGATAGGTTGCAACGCCACGTGTGACAGTTTGATCTAGTTTCACCCTTGTACAATTCAGCAATGTAAATGTAATTGAAATTGTAAGAGGAATCTTAATTTTCGGTTAATAGGTTTACAGTTATGATTTGGTAAAAGTAGAAATAAGGTAACCTCCAGTACCCTAAATTAGCAATAAAGGATCATAACCCCGCTTTTGGTAATGTGAGGTTGGGTTTACAACGATTTCGATTCTCATATACTCCCAGAACATATACTATATTCATCCAGACGATTAGTACATCTTTATACAAATACTTTGTGTGCTTTTTTTCTGTAACAGCCTTTGCATGAACTTTTTTCATGTAGGCCTATCTGACATGAATGAGTTTCTGTATTATTTTTATTTATTTGATTTGACCTTTATTTAACTAAGTCAGTTAAGAACAAATTCTTATTTGCAATGACTGCCTACCCCGGCCAAACCCTAACCCGGACGACGCTGGGCCAATTGTGCGCCGCACTATGGGACTCCCAATCACGGACGGTTGTGATACAACCTGGAATCAATCGAACCAGGGTCTGTAGTGACGCCTCTTGCACTGAGATGCAGTGCCTTAGACCACTACGCCACTCGGGAGTCACTTTCTGTCGTTGATGCAATTATATACTGGCGTTATCATTGTCTCTCTATTTAGGTTGACTGGTACAACGTGCTGAAGTGATCTCAAACTGCTACTTCGACAAACTAATGTGCGTAATGTTACATGTTCCAGATTTGGAATTGGAGTCCATGCTGTAGAATATGACAGGCAATGTTAATGTCACTACATAGGAGCATGAAAAACTAGTTCTGAATGCTATGAAGCACATCATCTCATTTACCTGCTGCTTATTTTACATTCTGGAAAATATATATTATGGCCTTTTTATGAATTAGTTTAGGAAATCCATTTGATGACGACCAACCCTGGTGTAGAAGTGTAGTGTAGAAGTGTAGTGTAGAAGTGTAGTGTAGAAGGGACATTATCTTAATTGTCATGTTTTTTTGGATGCTTGTGAGAAGAAGAAAAAAATCCCAGAAATATATTGTTTTTAAAAATCGACTTTTCAGGTATGTGGACCTGGCTCACGTTCAGAAGTGAGTGAAAGCATGTAGGCTAAATCAAAACCATGTTTTCCGTTAAGATTTAAAATACTTTGCCATGATCCTTGATCAAGATAAAAGCAGAAACCCCATCTCGTTTTTTGCATGAATCAAATGAATAACTTTTTTCCACAAAAACATGTATGGACGTGTGTTTTCTATTGAGGTTCTACAGAGGTGAATGTTCAATAGGCTACTGTCACCACCAGTGCAATGACCAAGCTTAGTTTTAATCTAAATCTCCACCTACTGTTAGTTATTACAATAACTGGGAGAAGGTATATGGGAAAACTACTCTCTCCAACTTGACATGTGTTTCTGATACAAAAGATGTCCATTGGCTTTCGGGGAAAAGTGTCTGCCCAGCTCTATGAGTGACTCCAGCCAGCACTGGAAGCGAAAAGCATACCCACCCATGATAGGCTTACCTGGTTTGAACATATTGCCGGAAATAAGACTGAATAGCCTACTCGTTCAGCGGCTTGGGTTTGTTCTTCAGTTACCCGAACTTTACTTTAAATTCATCCTCTAATTTAGATGGCAGCAACATTGTATTGTTGAGGTTTCCGAGGTGGCTCTGCACAGTGTTATCATTCGAACACTGCTGAGGATCCATGAAAAAATCTTCCAGAGGGCTGAATCTTTACTAGGCCTTTGTTGTTTGCATGATGCCACGTGGCTGTGGGACAGTCCATACTTTTCACCAGGCCTATCGATACATGTAAATAATATACAAGTGTAGGCTAGCTTGCAGCTATATTGAATTATGTGATTAGTAGCTTATGTGTCTTCTAACTTTAGTCCGGATGAAAGCGCCTATAGGCCTAAGACTGAAACCAACGAATATAATAACACAAATATTGAAGCCAATCAGTAGCAGTTCCTCATTAATAGCTTCAGATAATGTTATGTCTTTTTTGCAGAAAAGATTATCTCAATGAGAATATGCCCTTGATGTTTTAAGAGTATGCCTTTTAAATTAGGTTATAACTGTGATGTAGTTGACTCATTTTGGTTTCCTTTGACATTTCTAAACTTTGTTAACAATTTATGGATGATTCAAATAATTAAGCTCTCACGGAATGCCGTACCCTGCATAGCAACACTTCTCATAAAACAATCTAGTATCGTGTTCCAATCATAGGAAGTGCTATTTATGAATGCACCTCGCGAATATTGCCCCAAGGTTTACGTTTTTTTCTTGGTCCCATTTTTGATGGTATGCACATATTACAGTGTAGCTTTAATGATTACAGAATGTATATTTATGATATTGTAGCCTATAGACCTATACCACGCTTGGGAGAGAAATATATTTTTCAACTTTAGTTAGTCAGCAACATTTCAAACAAGTTCAAACAATCCAGTCAGGCTATTAAATAAACAAATATTAATAAAGTAAAAATAACAAAAATGAAAAGTTTGTACTCTGTAGCTCCATAGCATTAACAATTAACGTTAATAGCAAAAGGACCTCTGCAACTTCCCAAATTATTATAATAAAAAGGGTTTTACTTGTTTATGTTTTATTGGAAGACAGAATGCATATTTGTTTATTTATTATGGACTGTACAATGCAATTCAGCGCTAAGCCAAAGTTTTTACCATGGAAATTAACTAAACCTTAGGCTACTTACTATATATGCCTTTCCAGCCCAGCCTCACATTCAATTCGCGCATATATGTACAAAATGTATTTCAGCAGATTTCGTGCGTTTTTGTGCATTTTTGGGGTGGTTCAATTCGTTTGAAAATACACGAATTTCTGTGCTACTTAATTCGTGCGAAAATACACGAATTTCTGTGCTACTTAATTCGTGCGAAAAGACACGAATTTAACCAGTAGGCGACACACAAGCCGTTGCAACAACCATAGACGCGATCGCCTGTATTTATTTATTTTACGTTATGAATATATAGATATTTTGTCTTTTTTTTAACCATATAACCATAAGAGGTTATATATATATTGTCTTTATTTAATCCCTATTAAAACATTGTGGTTTTATGCCTATATGTACTGTTTTCGATTTTTCTGAACAGACTTCAGTATAGAATGAATCATGCAATGCATGATGGCTAATGGTGTTTTATTCGGTTGTAGTTCCATGTATTTCTTAAAAAACAAACGTGTAAACCATTTTTATTGACCAGAATGTAACTGAAAATACAATGGCAGCCTTGCCATTGTCCATCAATAACAAAACATTTTTTTTTCGTATAACATTTGGGGAAACGTATGCAGTCATTGTAGTCTTACATTTTGTTGGCCAACCAAAATTACCAAAACGTTAACCCGTAATAAGGCTAGGGTGGCTGAATGTAAATACATGGCTCTGAGTGTAAACACCTTTTCACTAGAAACGTTCTTGTGTTCAAATTACCGTCAGTGCGAAATAGCTAGAAACCTTTCGTATTTCCACTTGGCTGCACCTACGGTTACGATAACGATAAATCAAGTGCAATACCTGCGTCGACCTGTGTGGAGCAGCAAAACACCGGAAAGCTTCTAGCCTACCGGAAAGTTACAAGAAGAACAAGAATAGTTACCTCATCCGGTCATGTGACACTCTGGATGCCCCCTAAAAGCAATTTCAACCGTTTTGAAAAATGACGCCTGGTAACCCCAAAAAAATACCAGGTGCACGAAAAGTTTGAATATTTTTTGAAAACCTCCATAAATCACTCAGGCCAGCACCCATTGATTTGGGGCGGTAGTATAGTGCTCCCAGAGCGGGTATGGAAGTCTGGATCCCCCCTAAAAGAATTTAAGGCTCTGTGTGTCTTTAAGCACCATACTTTGTCACTCCATCCTTGCTGTGTGTGTGTGTGTGTGTGTGTGTGTGTGTGTGTGTGTGTGTGTGTGTGTGTGTGTGTGTGTGTGTGTGTGTGTGTGTGTGTGTGTGTGTGTGTGTGTGTGTGTGTGTGTGTGTGTGTGAGAGAGAGCTTTTCTTTGACATCTGTTTAGAGAAATGACTGATTTACAGTTCATGAGGGTTGACCGATTCACACATTTAAAGTTTTGGAAAGATCTGACTTTTTTAAACCTTCGAAACAGCACCTATGACCCCATTTTAAGGCACTTCCGGTTGGCACAGGAAGCTATAAGTAAATACATATCCTGATCGGGGTATGCTTTTACAGAATCCTGAGTTTTAAGTCTATACGTTAAGAACTGACTGATTTACACAGGGTTGAATGCACTATATATCACAAACTGCTGGTTGGGTATGGCAACACTTTTAGGGTGATTTTATCACTTCCGGTTGCTCCAGGAAGCTTAGAATCAACACAGGTAGACCTCATAGTGGCTTGGTGGATTGTCATTGAAGACAGGTTCATAAGACATTCATAACCCACATAGGCTTCAGGTTGAATTTAAGGGTGCAGGCAATGAGCTCCTATGGGGTGAGATGTCATTGTAAACTGTTTGATGTAAACACCTTCTTTTAACTGTTAAGGGTTAATGCCACACGGTCAAGGTTAGGCTTGCACAGAGACCTTAGGAACGTTCCTGAGGTAAAATTGTGCTTCTAAACCTTAACAGCTCTCCCTCTGTCTCCCAAAAGCAAAAGACTTGAAATGTAGGTCAAGGGTCATCTTCTTGTCACTGTCGCTGCGCTCAGACCGAGCAAGCTACGGTCAAGCGGGGCATCTCGTTGAACTCGGCACGGCCTGGAGACTATGGTGATGTCATTTTTAGTGGTGATTTCAGAATGCTATTTTGGTGGTTTTTCACTGTTTAAACATATTGCAAATGCACGTTACATTTGCAATATGATTCAACAGTGAAAAACATCACATCATATTGCAAATGTAACGTTACATTTGCAATAGGATTCAATGGGCATGTACCATGAATTTGGCCATGAATTTGGCATTCTCTTAAATACTGCAGAAATGCAAAAATGACTGGCCTGATGACCTCGGGATGGCCGGGCAGTGATAGTGGGACCTCTCCATCGCTCGTTGTGTTAAATTTCATCATGTCAATTTTGGTGATGGTACCTCACTGTTGAAACATATTGCAAATGCACAAAAGTCAACTAGCAAGTCAGTGTCCATCAGTCAATTAGATATTTTCAAACACCAAACTGATACCATCTGACTCCAAACTCACTTTTTCCAACTCGTTTAGAAGCCAACTATCACATATTTCAGAGCAGGCCCGAAATTCACAGCGCCTTCCATTTAAACCATAATAAAACAAATAATACGTAGTTATGTTCTAGCTGCGGGTCCAGTTCTCACATTATGTTTAGCCCTATGTGAGGCGACCTCGAATCCCAAGTTTCGGCTCGATAGGTCATTCGGTGCCCGAGCAAAACCTTAATTGGTGCTGAAATTCCACTTTTTTCCATGCCTTGCTACGGGGTCCTTGAATGAGCTATCGGACAGAAATGTCGGGGTCCGTCTCTATGGGCCGAGCCGGTTTCAATGCACCTAGTCTTGCAACTCTGGGACTTTTCTAAATGTCGCCATTTTGTAATGCTCAAAATGAATTGAAGTCATTGCAAATGCACGAGGCTTTTAATCGGTCCGAGAACCTTCTAGAGCCACATAACTCACTGTGCTTAATCGACCTGAGCTCTAGAACAGGTTTGTAAAGTTTCAGAACTCTAGGTCTGACGGTTCTTTAAAAGTTTGAACAAAAGTAACTATTGCAGGCACTGTCTGCCTCTAAGCCCCTCAGTATGTCACTCCATCCTTTCTGTGTGGGTGTGTAAATTTTTCCTTGAAATCTGATGGGATGAATGACTGATTTACAGTTCATGAGGGTTGCCTATTCACATATATTAAGTTTTGGAAAGATTTGACTTTTTTAACCCTTCGAAACAGCCCTTTTGACACCAATTATGGCACTTCCGGTTGGCACAGGAAGCTGAAAGTAAACACATATCCTCATTGGAGTGGGATTTTACAGAATCCTGAGTTTTAAGTCTATACGTTAAGAACTCACTGATTTACATAGGGTTGAATGCACTATTTCTCTCAAACTGCAGGTTGGGTATGGCAAACACTTTTAGGGTGATTTAACCACTTCCGGTTGCTCCAGGAAGCTTAGAATCGACACAGGTAGACCTCGTAGTGGCCTGATGGATTGTTATCGAAGACAGGTTCATAAGGCATTATTAACCCACATAGGCTTCAGGTTGAATTTAGGGGAGCAGGCAATGTATTCAAACAGTCATTGTAAACTGTTTGATGTTAACACCTTCTTTTAACTGTTAAGGGTTAATGCCACATGGTCAATGTTAGGCTTGCACAGATCGGGAGGACCTTAGGAACGTTCCTGAGGTCAAATTGTGCTTCTAACCTTAACGGTTCTCTCTTTGTCTCCCAAAAGCAAAAAAATATGAAATTGAGGTCAAAGGGTCATTTGGGTCCTTCTTCTTGTCACTGTCGCTGCACTCAGACCGAGCGAGCTACGGTCAAGCGGGGCATCTCGTTGAACTCGGCATGGCCTGGAGATAATGGTAATGCCATTGCAGGCTTTGTGTGTCTTTAAGCACCGTACTTTTTCACTCCATCCTTGCTGTGTGTGTGTGTGTGTGTGTGTGTGTGTGTGTGTGTGTGTGTGTGTGTGTGTGTGTGTGTGTGTGTGTGTGTGAGAGCTTTTCTTTGACATCTGTTGAGAGAAATTACTGATTTACAGTTCATGAGGGTTGCCTAATCACACAAGTGAAGTTTTGAAAAGATCTGACCTTTTTAACCCTTCGAAACTGACCCTATGGCACCATTTTAAGGTACTTCCGGTTGACATAGGAAGCTGAAAGTGAACACATATCCTCCTTGGGGTAGGCTCTTATATAATATTGAGTTTTAAGTCTTTATGTTAAGAACTGACTTATTTACAGAGGGTTAAATGAGTGTGTGTTATTTCATAAAATCACATAAAATCACAGAATTCTCGCAGAGCTTCGAGACCCACTTAAAAAATGTTCGTCTGAACACACTGCAACTGGATCTGTAATTTTTTTTTTTTAACTCCTTTTTGTGAACATTACCAATTTGTCAATGTACGATTTCTCTTAAATTACGATAGATAAATGGCTGGTTCTTTTTTTCCTGACACCGTATGCTTATGTACTTTGACGTGAAGCGGTCAAATTAGCACCCTACTTTGCGTTTTTGACCTTTAATCCCAGAAAAATGGCCATAACTCAAAAAGCGTTGAGGCCTCGACGCCATCTTGTTCGGGGCCAACTGTCCATTACGCCAAACCTACGCTCACCAAGTTTCGTCTTCGAAATAAGTTTAGGAGAAAAGGCCACGTGCATTTGCAATGTGCTTGTGCATTTGCAATATGATTTATTTTCCCTCTGGTGGGAATTTCCGAGACTGCGGAAAAATGACCAAAATTTTTTATTTTTATAAAACGGAAACCGAACGTCCGAGAGATTTCGTTTGATGACTTCCTGAAAGATCTCTCCCCCGCGCACGGCCCGACGCGTCCGCGAATTTTAGAAACGTTGCAGGACGTCTAGTAAGGGACCGTACATTTGCAATGTGGCGTTTCTCACTAACCATATGGCGAGTGCTAAAATGTTCCCTTAAGGTATGGAAGGGCCTTGGAAAGGCCATAAGTGTAAGCCAACATAATTCATTATTTTACATTAACATGTAATACATGCATTATGAAGAAAATGGTGTAATTTAGGCTCCACGAAATATGAAATGGGTTATGAAGAAAATCGTGTATGGTTGCCTACATGACAAAAAGGCGTTCTGATTACAAGTGCACCAGTATCCAAAGTATTAAGCGAAATCAAGCACAGAAAACAGCATTGGCATTAATAAAACAATATTTCCCACGAATTAAGTCGCACGTAAATGTGCGTCTTTTCTCAAAAATTCTGTTCAGCAAGTCTAAAACAGTACATATAGGCATACAACGACACATTTTAAAACATGGTTAAACAAAGACAACATTTCTGTATATTCATGACGTTGAATTAGCCATTAAGAAGAACAAAAATGAAATATAGACTATCGCGTCTATATGGTTGTTGCAAAGGCTTGTGTGTCGCCTACTGGTTAAATTCGTGTCTTTTCGCACGAATTAAGTAGCACAGAAATTCGTGTATTTTCGCACGAATTAAGTAGCACAGAAATTCGTGTATTTTCAAACGAATTGAAACACCCCAAAAATGCACAAAAACGCACGAAATCTGCTGAAATACATTTTGTACATATATGCGCGAATTGAATGTGAGACTGTGTTGGCCTTTCAAGTCGTGAATTTTGAATCAAAAAATGGTGGCTTAGACTTTTAACATCCATGGATAAAGAAAAACACTTTTAAGTGTATCTTCCCGAAATACAACGTGTACCTATAGCCTTAAAGATGGCAGATTTGTGTTACACTGTATCTTACAACTTTTACATTTTACTTATAAAATATAGACACATTTCCGCTATATACCTAGGCCTACTGCTTGTAATTTAAAAGACATCCCCATGTGTTCATCATATAGAATTAGTTAGCCGGTTGATTTTGTCGCATTTTTGCTGATAATGGAAATGCGATTATATTGTGTGTAGGCCTAATAGGCCTATGTGATCACAAAAACGGTTAAAGAGACTTGTTTTGTTTAGCCCTCTACCCAGATGTTGTTTCCATGATAGCTAAATGTTTGGTTTGATGTAGACTATGGCGAGACAGGACTGTTCCGTCCAGATTTTGTTTTCTGAAACTGGCTACTCGGAAGCGTCATTTGATGGCTCTCCTAATTGGAACGAGTTTACACTTAAGCTCCACAATGCCGGTGTGAAGTTAATTCTTGCCTGTCTAGACTTATTACGACAGTGTTTGTCCGCGTTCCCTACCTTGACCTTGGACTTCCTTGTGTCTGCCATTTTTGAATGAATGGTCAATATTTGTGAGTAGCTCCGCTGGCCGATATGAGTTCCTATTTCCTGGGACAAACTGAAGAGTTAGTCCAACGATTTTATTCGCTTCAATTCCAATAGCCTAGTCCAGGGTTCTCCAACCATGTTCCTGGAGAGCTACCATCCTGTAGGTTTTCGCTCCAACCCTAATCTAGCACATCTGATTCTAATAATTAGCTGGTCGATACGCTGAATCAGGTTAGTTACAACTGAGATTGTAGAGAGAACCTGCAGGAGGGTAGCTCTCCAGGAAAAGGGTTGGAGAGCCCTGGTAGGCTGTGGTTTGTTTCATGTTGCTTTTGACACAGCGCCCATACCTGGTGCATTCAGCTATACAGGACTGCCTCATGACCACCATGGTGTCCTTCTTGTGTTGTACTTAAGCTAACTGGGATTTTAGATGGGCTTAAATAATCACAATTTTTGTGTTTATAGTGCGACTGAAACTTCACGAAACACGTTCTCGCCCAGTACATACACGCCCCCAAAACACTATTCTTAGAATATAGCAATATCCTACATTTTTGGCAAAAATAGGCCTACATTTTAACTATGTTTAGCACATCGTCTATGCAATTATTACTAAACCTGAAATGTAAGGCATTATAGTTGGTCAATAATTTATTGTCCGATTAAATCATTTGAGTACAGGTGCAAGCATGGGCGCAAGACCAAGGCCTTGCGTCCCTAACACAGATTCTTGACTCAGATGACAAAAACGGCCAATACACATCTTTATTGTTCATTAGCCTATACTGGAGAAAATAATACATTCTGTTAGATTGAAGAATATGCATGGACCACTACTTAGGAGAAAACGTTCATGTTATATTAGAGAATATGCATATTTAGGAGGGGTGGATAGTCTGTAGCCTATGTTTTTCATATTTTCAGTTTTGCCAAAATTGCACCGCAATTTATGTTTAATAACCCCAAATTATAAAGACCAAGCAGTTGCATGTCTCAACAAACCACTATTTCCGAGTATCCAACCGCCATAAGGATACGAGCAAAACAAAGTGGTTTCTCTGTGCCGTAGAGAAAAGTTTTATTTTATATTTAATACCTTTATTATTTCCATTGTTAGTTTCTTGTGTCAAATGTATTTGCCTATTGTTTGAGATAGTGGTAGGCCTACATTAACGCAAATAAGCCTACCAATCATTATTAGATTCAAACAAACATGTCTTAGAATTTGGAAAAATGAAAAATGTCAGTCAAGTTAAATAAATGTAGCTGTCATTACGCATTGAGAATTATCAGAAGGTTTCAGACAGGCCTATCTACCATTGACAGAGCCTACGACGAGAAACATAATTTCCTACCAAAAGTCCTATAAATTACAATCCCATTTTGAAGGGTGGTGTGTTATGCTGCACTCTACATCTTCTGGTAAGATTAGACATTTTGAGTAAATCGACTGTTATTTAATGTCATATACTACATTTAAAAGGTCCCACAGCCAACAAACTCAGGTTCTCTTTACAGACATTGTAACTTTTAAAACGCAAACGTAGCCTATCCTTTCGCTGATGGTTGCTAAATGTTGTATTTCAAAACATTAGACTATAAGTGATGTACCTTAGCCTAGTTGATTACATCAGAATATTGTTTAACCAAAATACGCCCAACAAGCCTAATCTTTACCTTATCAAGAACCGAAAATACTCACACGTATCTAAATAGTATCACTGGCCCGGCGAATTGTTCAACATCGCCAACGTTATGTGGTTTAGATTAAATACTTTTCCGTTTTGTAAAATATGAAGATTATGGCCTCTTCCACCTTCAAACTGTTGAGCATGTTTTACGTCCCCTTTAAGGATACTTGCCTCTGACAACCCAAGCCAATGAGAGTATCCGCTGGACTTTGCAATCAAGAAACAAACACCAGTGGTGGTTTAAAGGGATGAGCCACTCGCCCCCACCCCTAGCACACTCTCGTGTCGGTCTCGTTATTGTATCACGTGTCGGCGGATCTAGGGTCTCAATAATGAACTGGACACTTGGGTATTGCGCATGCGTAAAATGTGCTTGGAGATGAGGTGTCAGTCTTGGAGTAGTCGACTTTTAAAAAGCTTCGGCAACCCGTGATATGACGACTTCGCTGGTTCTGCATCCACGCTGGGCGGACACCTTAATGTACGTATATGAAAAAAGCCCGAATGAAAATAATCAGAATAAAAACCAATCAATGGAGGGACTAGGCGGGAATTGTTCTGCTACTCACTGCAGGGAACTGATCTCGCACTCAGCGCTGGGACGACACTCCGGCAGCCTAAACCACCAGGGTTCTGTGTACTCGGACATACCGTCCCAGGACACAGGGCGACATTGCTCCGCTACCCAGACTTCCTCTAGCACCACCCTGGGTTATGGCTACCCGTTCGGAAGCCCTTATTACGGTTGTCGATTGTCACACTCGCACAACGTTAACTTGCAGCAGAAGCCATGCTCTTACCACCCTGCCGAGAAGTATACAGAACCAAGCGCGGCACTGCCCACGGAAGAGCTGTCAGGCAGGGCAAAGGAGTTCGCCTTTTACCCGAGTTTTGCCAGTTCATACCAGACTGTCCCAGGTTACTTGGACGTGTCTGTGGTTCCCGGTATCAGTGCGCACCCGGAACCGAGACATGATACTTTGATTCCCATGGATGGATATCAGCACTGGGCTCTATCTAATGGCTGGGACGGACAGGTGTACTGTTCTAAAGAGCAAACACACTCAACACATCTCTGGAAATCTCCATTCCCAGGTATGAAAACCTTTTCACTTTTATTAAAATGCATGGTTCATGTAATGTTTTATAATACCAGTGGTTTTTACGTTTCACACTTGTTAGTGTTACCTGCACTGCACTAAGACGAACAGGACCAAAAGTGTGTGTGTGCGCGCGCGCAGTGTTTCCCCTATTTTCATTTAGCAGTGGTTAGCCCACCGTTGCTAAATTGTTGCCACCCCTGCAAAAAATGTCATAAAAAAATGTGTATATATATACATTTTTTTGCAGGGGTGGCAACAATTTAGTAACGTTGGGCTACCACTGTATACATATCTCTCTAAGAAAGGATCGACATTTCATGACATACATTTGCTTTTATTTATTCATTTAAAACCCGTTTCCTTTGTATAGCCTTGTTATATAAAACAGCTTATGACTATAACGCACTTGAAGTGCATGATATCACAGGGTAGTGAGAGTGTTTGTTTATGTTCGTCTTTGCGTTCAATTCCGGAGAAGAGGCCAATACCTTTGAATTTATAGTCGCTACAATGAGGTTTATGGATTGGAGCAGGGCACTGTTGCCCTCCCAGATAAAATAACAGATATTTGCTCATTGCAGTAAATATAGTCATAACAGGGAGTGGTGCCTTGAAGCTCGCGATTTTTACGCCTTGCGTTTATTCTCAATTTGCTATTGCGAGCACAGTTGTTTTCAGTTTTTTTCGTGAATATTTCAAATTCAATGCCAAATCAATGGTAATCAAGGGCGACTCCATATAGGATCGGTGAGGTGTGTGTGAGAGAGAGAAAGAGAGAGGGGTAAATCAATTATTCATAGACTATGAATGCGTTGAGTCAATTCATAGAAATATGCATTTTCAGTTTTGTTTCCATTTTATAAGTAGCCTTAGAAACCTTTCATGTATAAATTGTCTAGTTCAACCGAATTGATCCGTTAGTTATGTGGTGACACTCCGTTATATAAACAGCAGAGAGACAAGTAGGCCGATTGCCACTTGAATAGCACATTCAATTTCTGAATACTACCTTGTTGACGAATAGCTCAGATTGATTGGCTTATCATTCACAATCTAGTAAAAAGTTGACACATATGACATTTGGAGCTTGTATTACCACTTGTCGTAGGCCAATACAGTGAATAGCCTATTGTAATATAATGTAGTATTGGGGCTATATGCCCATAACACAGAATAGACTTACTGTGTTTGAACAGTCAAACATTTTCATATAGACTGTACAGTTTTATTTTGTATTGTCCTTGGTTCGACTGACCAATTAACCATTCATAATGTTGTTCATGACCTCGTTAAAATAGTCCTTTATATAATCTCTGCTGTCGATGCGCTCTTAAATGAAACCCTCTGAAATAAAACTCAGTGAATGAATAAATAGGCTATAATAGGACTGTTAACAAACCAAACTAATGAGCACAACCCATCCGTATGATCAAATGAATAGGATGTGATGTCTTCTATTACATCAATTGAAGCTGCATTCAAGTTTAAAATCAGGGGCCATTAATATAGATAGGATTAGCTGCCCAGCCTATTCCCAACCTATTACAAGTGACATTACAAACTGGGTGGTTCGAGCCCTGAATTCTGATTGGCTGACCGCCATGGTACTGTATATCAGACCGTGTACCATGTGTATGACAAAACATTTATTTTTACTGCTCTAATTACATTGGTAACCAGTTTACAATAGCAAAAAGGCACCGCGGGTGTTTGTGGTATATTGCTAATATACCAAATCTAAGGGCTGTATCCAGGCTCTACGCGTTCTGTCATGCATAAGAACAGCCCTTGGCCTTGGTATATATCACATATACCACACCCGAGGTGCCTTCAGATTATTAAGGCTTAATATTCGCAGTGTTTTTCGCAGTCAGTATGCCAATTTCATTTTTATGCATAGGTTACATATCTATGTTTGGACTAAATGGTCATCATGGTGTGCCTAGCCAGCAGGTCGCCGTGATACAAGTCAGTATTAGACATACATCCATGTCTGAGGACTTCAGGAGATGGGCTTGGCAAGGCCGAAGTCATTTAAACATTTAGATAATACGTTATATATACAAAAGTATGTGGACACCCCTTAAAATTAGTGGATTCAGCTATTTCAGCCACACCTGTTGCTGACAGGGGTATAAAATCGAGCACACAGCCATGCAATATCCATAGACAAACATTGGCAGTAGAATGGCCATTGCTGAACAGCTCAGTGACTTTCAACGTGGCACCATCATAGGATGCCATCTTTCCAAAAACTCAATTTGTCACATTTCTGCACTGCTAGAGCTGCCGTGGTCAACTGTAAGTGCTTTTATTGTGAAGTGGAAACGTCTAGGAGCAACAACGGCTCAGCTGCGAAGTGGTAGGTCACACAAGCTCACAGAATGGGACCACTGAGTGCTGAAGCGCGTAGCACAGAAAAAATATTCTGTTCTCAGTTGCAACACTAACTACAGAGTTCCAAACTGCCTCTAGAAGCAACGTCAGGACAATAGCTGTTCATCGGGAGCTTCATAAAATTGGTTTCCATGGCCGAGCAGCTGCACACAAGCCTAAGGTCACCATACGCAATGCCAAGCATCGGCTGGAGTGGTGGAAAGCTCGTCACCATTGGACTCTGGAACAGTGGAAACGCGTTCTCTGGAGTGATGAACCACGCTTCACCATCTGGCAATCCGACGGATTAATCTAGGTTTGGCGGATGCCAGGAGAAAGCTACCTGCCTCAATGTATAGTGCCAACTGTAAAGTTTGGTGGAAGAGGAATAATGGTCTGGTGCGGTTTGTCATGGTTCGGGCTAGTTCCCCTTAGTTCCAGTGAATGGAAATATTGCTACAGCATGCAATGACATTCTAGATGATTCTGTGCTTCCAACTTTGTGGCAACAGTTTGGGGAAGGCCCTTTCCTGTTTCAACATGACAATGCCCCCGTGCACAAAGTGAGATCCATACAAAAATGGTTTGTCGAGATTGGTGTGGAAGAACTTGATTGGCCTGCACAGAGCCCTGGCCTCAACCCTATGAACACATTTGAGATGAATTTGAATGCCAACTGCGATCCAGGTCCACATACTTTTGGTCATGAAGTGTATATTTTGATATAACTATACCATAATGACTGCAATCTAACCGTAGCCTACCTCAAATATGTAGGCCCATCTTAATAAAGTAGCCTATAGCCTAGCCCTGCCCAGCCCAATCTACGGGGACCATGAACTTCACAAAATGCAATGATTTTAAATGCAATGCATCAGAATCCAGTGCAGGGTGCTTTCACATTGTTCTGCCTGTAATAAAATCAAGTAAAAAACTATATTTCCAATAGTTTCTTCTCATTTTCAAATGTAGGCTAACAGTCGTTGTTTTCTCGGCCTTCCTTTCAGTGTGTTATGCCCTTCTTTTCTCAGATGTCGTGCCTTTGCAACCAGAGGTCAGCAGCTACAGACGAGGCCGCAAAAAGCGAGTTCCTTACACCAAGATCCAGCTGAAGGAACTAGAGAAAGAGTACGCAGCCAGCAAGTTCATCACCAAAGACAAGAGACGTCGAATATCTGCCACTTCAAATCTCTCCGAACGCCAGGTCACCATCTGGTTCCAGAACCGGCGGGTGAAGGAGAAAAAATTTGTCTGTAAATCTAAATCAAGCTCTCACATGCATGCCACTTGATTCAGTCCAATCTCACTGGCATGACAACTCAAATACTTTTTATCACAGAAACGCTCGATATTTATATCGACAGAATTCTCACCTATGATGCATTGCGAAACACAAACTTAATCTCACCTCCCTATTTGGACATAAACTGGGGGAAAATACAGAAGATTAAATGAAAACTGGTTGGAACGAACGATCACATCCTTACAGGAGCATCGAAAGCAATACCAGCATTGTTGGTATAGCCTCAGACCTAAATTACAAACTTTTGTGCCTGATAAAGTAAACTGAGGTCTTTGGGGATTTCATACAGTTATCTTGTTCAGACATTTTCAGGTATTGGACGCATCAAGACTGAAAACTCACTTTTCAATGATATTGTATATGGCCATTTTAGTTTGATCCCACGGGATTGAGCAAGGTTACTATTGTCTATTGTACAGTGCCATGCATATTTAATTAAAAGTTGTCTCGTGTGACGGGTTGTAAATTGCTACAGACTATTTTATGGTTCTCATATTTTGATCATTTTTGTCAGTGAAGGATATGTCTCTGTAATGCAACTGGAATGATTGTAATCAGTATAAGAATATTAAAAAGTATTGCATATTCATGCAGAATCTTTTGCCATTTGGTTTGTATAGTGAGTTAGGTCTTATAGCATTCGGGCTGTGCATTCCGATTGTACGACGTTTTATTCCTTTTATTTGGTGCAGTATTTGAACTGTGTGGTGCTCGATCGAAATGTACTCAATGGAAACATGTTTCATAAATAAATAAATATACCGATCAAACAAGATCAAATGGATCTGTTTTCTATAGAATCTGTTTTCTATTTTATCGACATGACCCTCTATCTGAACCCGTCTCCCACTTATCAGGTTTTATCGCTTAATGTCTACTCTGGGTTGTGGTGCCAGGAAAATGACCTCTCACTCAACGTCAACAAAACTAAGGAGATGATCGTGGACTTCAGGAAACAGCAGAGGGAGCACCCCCCTATCCACATCGATGGGACCGCAGTGGAGAAGGTGGAAAGCTTTAAGTTCCTTGGCGTACACATCACTGACAAACTGAAATGGTCCACCAACACAGACAGCCTGGTGAAGAAGGCGCAACAGCGCCTCTTTAACCTCAGGTGGCTAAAGAAATATGGCTTAACCCCTAAAACCCTCACAAACTTTTACAGATGCATAATTGAGAGAATCCTGTCGGGCTCTATCACCGCTTGGTACGTCAATTGTATCGCCCACAACCGCAAAGCTCTCCAGAAGGTGGTGCGGTCTGCCCAACTCATTACCGGGGGCAAACTTCCCGACCTCCTGGACACCTACAGCACCCGATGCCATAAGAAGGCCAAAAAGATCATCAAGGACATCAACCACCCGAGCCACTGCCTGTTCACCCCGCTATCATCCAGAAGGCGAGGTCAGTACAGGTGCATCAAAGCTGGGACCGAAAAACAGCTTCTATCTCAAGGCCATCGGGCTGCTAAACAGCCATCACTAGCACATCAGGGGCGGCTGCCTGTAGACATAGATTAGGAATCACTGGCCACTTTTAGAAATGGATCACTAGCCACTTTAATAATGTTCCGTATCTAGCATTACTCATCTCATATGTATAAACCGCACTCCACAATATTCTACGGTATCTTAGTCGCTTTTAAATTGTGTTTACATATTGCATCACCCATTTCATATGTATATACTGTATTGTATTCTGGACTACACCACTGACTGTTAAACAGCCATCTCCAGCACGTCAGAGGCTGCTGCCTATAGACATAGATTAGGAATCACTGGCCACTGTCTCCGTATCTTGCATTACTCTGGGGCGGCAGGTAGCCTAGTGGTTAGAGCGTTGGACTAGTAACTGAAAGGTTGCAACATCAAATCCTCGAGCTGACAAGGTAAAAATCTGTCGTTCTGTCCCTGAACAAGGCAAGGCACTGTTCATAGGCCGTATCTTAGTCACTTTCGTTGTTTGTAGATATTGCATCGCCCATCTCATATGTATATTCTGTACACTATGCTATACTATTCAACCAGTGTGTGTCAGTTGGTGAAGACATCAGACAAAGATAGATATAATCAAAATGTATGTATCTTAGTCCAATACTGTATATATATTCTTAATCCATTCCTTACTTAGATGTACGTGTATTTTGGGTATATGTTGTGAAACTGTTAGATATCACTTGTTAGATATTACTGCACTGTCGGAGCTAGAAGCACAAGCATTTCGCTACACCCGGAATAACATCTGCTAAAATGACCAATCAATTTTGATTCGATTTGATTTCGATTTGATTCTATTCTATCTTTGTCTGAGGTCTTCACCAACTGACACACACTGGTTGAATCAACGTGGTTTCTATGTAATTTCAATGAAATTACGTGGAACCAACGTGGAATTGACGTTGAATTGCGCATTGACAATTAGTTGGTGCATGAGAGATAAGACTGTATGCGCAAATGTTGTGCAAATCAGAAAAGCATTTGAACTTTTGTTGAGATACCAAATTATGGACCACAATCCAAAAAAAGGAAATAATAACCTATGTTGATATTCTAGTAATGTTCTTATTTGGTAAATAAACCACAGTCCAACCTCAAATGTTCAAGTGGAATCTTTAATAAAAGTGCCGAAAGTTGGCCACAGCCTAATTTGATAACATTATCTCTTTGAACTTGCATGCAACCAGCTTCACTGACGTTAAGCATGGCTACTCCTGGACTAAATGGTTAAGAACCCCTCAACTGAAAAAGGATCCATGACTATGGTTTAGATTCCAGAATGATTACGCAATCCAGACTTTGTCCTCATCATATCATTTTAATTCTGCTTTCAAGACCAAAAAGTCGATCTACTTGAGGACCAGCTGATACAAATGAACCTCCTTACTATCTCAATTCGATATTGGAAGATTATCATGCCAAATAAATCACTTTCAAAACTGGGTTTAGTCGGTCTATAGGTTAAGTGAAAATATCTCAGTGAAAACTAAAACTACATATTCTGAATACGATTCTGTCAAAATGGAATGATAGGCTAGGTATTTTGTCGAAAGAAGAATTGTCTGTGTAGATTATTAACAAAACGTTTAGTCAGTAGCCTAAAAAAAATCTGTTATGTCGCTTGGCTGTTTCAGTTTTTAGTCTCCACAGCAACGTGATTAATTAATTAATTCAAATGGCATTAACTAATTTGAGATTATCATATGACTCTTATAGCCTACATTTGTAATATTATAATATATTATCTAAAGCCTATATATACCTATGTAGACTACATTTTATTTTATTTAAATTCGACAAATGGAAATGTCACACAGTTTTGAAACAATCGGTGAATAAATTGATAATATTTTTGAGGAAATTGTCCTTTTACGCACGCGTTTAGTTGTGCGTAAAAAAAGTAACCCTCGTGTAGCATGTATTCCTTGAATACGGTGCATTTTACCCTAAAACATGTTAGGCTATAATTTCTTCATCAACATTCAAAAATGATTTTACAGGTTCAAAATAATCCATATTTCAACTCTATTATCTTGCATCTGTGTCTCAAATGCACTTTTTTTGCGGAAAACGTTTAGTGAACATGCGAGCCCACCATTTCAAAATGAAGGTGTAAACGGATACGGAGCTAATAGTTGCGTGCGAAGACTGCATGAAGCATCTCCTATCTGAATTGACAGATCCTAATGGTTTAATTTTTAAATCTCAACTAAATACTCTATAGGCCTACGTGATAGTGCTTTTGGCATATTGGTAAGATTGCTTGTGGATGACGTGTGATTAGAGCACATAAAATAATCATAAGTTTTTGGGCTTGTATCGTACCCTGGAATGCAACTGCGGAGCTCCTCGTCTTTTGTGTCTGTACGTCACTTCTTGGCTACCCTTGACCATGACTATGCAGTCACTTTGACCTTGACATAACAACAGCTTGTGCATAGCAAACAAGGGAAGGTTGTGCTTCCTTTCTCTGGTGGGATGGATGGTGGGCACCGGCCTCGCGGTTTGTTTGCAAGGCAATAGAATGATTGTTCTACTCTAGACAGGTTATCGCTAGCATTCCATAAAATAATTTACTGTCAATGCTTATTTGATATCATCCCCAAAGTATAGCCATTTTAATCCGTTTCTGTCGTTCATTTATATTTATTATTCTTAGTATGTTTCCTTATTTTCTGCCTGACGGTTTTACAGAATAATCTCGCCCCGGTCTCCAGACCTTAAATGATACAGCACACTTACACAGTCATCATAGGGAGTGTGTGGTATTTTGAGCATGTATAACAGTCATCATAGGGAGTGTGTGGTATTTTGAGCATGTATAACAGTCATCATAGGGAGTGTGTGGTATTTTGAGCATGTATAACAGTCGTCATAGGGAGTGTGTGGTATTTTGAGCATGTATAACAGTCGTCATAGGGAGTGTGTGGTATTTTGAGCATGTATAACAGTCATCATAGGGAGTGTGTGGTATTTTGAGCATGTAAACAGTCGTCATAGGGAGTGTGTGGTATTTTGAGCATGTATAACAGTCGTCATAGGGAGTGTGTGGTATTTTGAGCATGTATAACAGTCGTCATAGGGAGTGTGTGGTATTTTGAGCATGTATAACAGTCGTCATAGGGAGTGTGTGGTATTTTGAGCATGTATAACAGTCATCATAGGGAGTGTGTGGTATTTTGAGCATGTATAACAGTCATCATAGGGAGTGTGTGGTATTTTGAGCATGTATAACAGTCATCATAGGGAGTGTGTGGTATTTTGAGCATGTATAACAGTCATCATAGGGAGTGTGTGGTATTTTGAGCATGTATAACAGTCATCATAGGGAGTGTGTGGTATTTTGAGCATGTAAACAGTCGTCATAGGGAGTGTGTGGTATTTTGAGCATGTATAACAGTCGTCATAGGGAGTGTGTGGTATTTTGAGCATGTATAACAGTCGTCATAGGGAGTGTGTGGTATTTTGAGCATGTATAACAGTCGTCATAGGGAGTGTGTGGTATTTTGAGCATGTATAACAGTCGTCATAGGGAGTGTGTGGTATTTTGAGCATGTATAACAGTCGTCATAGGGAGTGTGTGGTATTTTGAGCATGTATAACAGGTAGACAGACCATTGACTTCTTGCAAGTCCATCAGGTTTGACACTGACAAGTTTGAGCTGTAGCGTTCTTTTCAAATCGAGATTTAAGGTGTGCTCCTTGCGATGAGCTGTGCATCTGCCTTAAAGGAAAACAGACGTGGTCATGAACTCATTTTGAAGGTATGTAGGTTGTTTTTATACCTTGAGTTCACATAGATGTACAGAACTGTATGGCTATATCAAGAGTGTATACATGCCCCGTTTCAGATTTAGGACTTCAATAATAGGAAAGAGAATAGCGGCATGAGATTTGTCCTCATAAGATTTAACGTTATTTATTTATGTGTGCTTCACACCTATGGTCGTATTTTTGCATGTGGGTTGTGCAGTAGCCCAAAGTTATGAACTATCACTCATTTTGCTTACACAATTTCATGAAGTAGCCTAGATAGCACTGGTAGAAAACAACCTTAAAGGTTCTGTAATAGGAGTAGCATGTTTTAGTGAAGACAGGCAGCTTCGAAACAAATTGGTTTGTTATTTTGTTTCATTTGAAATAGCAAGAAAAAACTATTTTATTGGAATATATTGCGAGAATTGTACAGTCATAGGCCTATGGAGGCGTTTAGAGCACACTTTTGATAGACTGTACATATTGGAATAGCACGGCCTAATTCTTGCTTGGTTTCGATGACTGCTCTTATAAGACCAAATATCTGAAAATCTACAAATTCATTTCTAGAATGGAAATAATTTGAAACAGTTGTTGAACAAATGGCAAACATTTTAAATAAATAGTGAGCCTTTTGCGCACGTGTTTATTTGTGTGTAAGTAGCATTCACTTATCCAATTAAATATAATACAATGTGGATTATATTTTCAGTTTAGCTTTTTAAGGTTTAGGCCCATGCATTACGTTTCTGAGCTGTGGGCCAATCTGTATTCCTTAGACCATCTGTAGTTCCAATTTCACATTTCGGTATATCGAAAAATTTGAAATGGCTTTTGACAAATATCACTTTGTTATGTCTCGATAAACCACGTAGTTGAGCTGCTTGTTTACAATTAAAATCACTGGGCCTCTAGACCGTAATACTGTATTATTTTGTCTCACTTGTAGCCTGCCTACGTTTGAACAGTGTTCCTAAACTAAAAAGTTCACAATGTAGCTCGTTTTTGGATAACATCTTAAAATATTAGGCTATATTTCTTTGTTGAATATCTTGTCACATTCTGTCTTCGGTTTTATGTTTTATAATTTACATAATTTACTTTTTGTCCACTCGTGAGTCAATATCTTAAATTAGAACCGTGGGGCTTTCATGGTCAGTCGACCAGAGTTTAGGCCGGAGTATGAGTGAGTGAATATATTCTGTCCTGAGTGGGCATGCTGAACTGAGAAGGAGGATGACAGCCTCTGGTGGTGGATGGATGGAAATTTCAGGAAGTAGTGGATGGATTAACCCTTTGCAGTACATAGGTGAGCAGAATTGGAAGAACAACATTGTCACGTTTTAGTTGTTTTTATCAAAAGATTTGTCTTAATGATCTGAGATTTTATTACGTATTGCCTTACTCTAATCCAAACAACCACCTCAACCACCCACCCAGAAATGTTTCGTTTTTATCAATTGTAGTTGAAAGTAGTAGTCTAATTAATATTTTTTTGAATTTAGGTTTTTATAGCATGTGCCATGTTGCATGATTTAAAGCTAGTTTGTCAGCCAGAAGAACTGCCTTTATCCTGAACAGCTGAACTGTGTTCGAGTTGACATTGCATCAGCAAAAGCTGCAGCCGTTCCTTTCAGATGACGCATTCACACGCAGGGAAATTACATATTGTAACATATTATGGCAGATGTTTATTTTAAGCAAAAATTCTTGGCGCGAAATATGATTAACAGTTTTTATTGTTATAACTAATTCTGGATGAGTAATTTGGTAGGTAATCGGAAGTCTTTATGACACACACAATCATACACACACATACACACACACACCACAGACAGACAGATTTATGAGATTTGCATCACAGTGCCAAAACCGCATGTGTGTCCATAATATGCGGTTGTGCCTTACCAAACAAATCACACGGACTGTTGCAAAATAGGTCATATAGCCTACAAATAGAAAACATAATTCCAAACGTATTTGAAGCCATCCCAGGTGATGTCTTTAGGCTATGTATTTGTTGTATATATTTGGGGTTTAGGGTAAACAAAATGTAGCCTACCAAATAATGTAGGCCTATCGATTGGAGTAAGGATGCTATTGACTCAGTATGAATATTTTCTTAATCAATGCCCATGAAGTATATTATGTGCCCATGAAGTATATTATGTGCCCATGAAGTATATTATGTGCCCATGAAGTATATTATGTGCCCATGTAGTAGCCTATTATGTGCCCATGTAGTAGCCTAAGTTTAATATTACGAATTGCAGATGTCTTGTAAAGTAAACCTTATAAGCCTAGTTAAATTGAGGCTTGTTTATTTTATCCAACTGGTTAAACCCTCTTCTTTTTGTTTACTTTAGCTGTCTTTATACGATAATACATTATACGGGGTAAATTGGTACTAAGGTTGTGCATTTGATTTTGACTGAAGTAAAAACACGTTCTGTTTTTATTGAGACTAATCAAATCAAACGTGGATTACATTTAAAAATAGCCTTGTAATCTGTGTCAAACTCAGATTAAAATTGTACAAAATGATATCGATGCCATGTTGATGAAGTTGCTGAAATAATGAAGAAACAATCAAGTGCTAACATGTGCTCTGATGAAGGCGCCCCGACACGCGTCAGCATGAAACATTATTGAAGGGGATTAAGTTGCAGTCCTTAGTTTCTTTTACATTCCAGTGCCCAATTGTGTTTCTTAGATTGCCAATTTAATATTGCTATTGGTGTTGCCTGTACGAAACCTATAGGCTGTAGACTGAATAATTATATAATTTCATTCTCAAACATTTCTAAAACGTTCATATATTAGGCTATATATTAGGCTACTCAACGATTAGATAACTCAAGTGCTATACTTTTTATATGCTACCATCTAAGAATGAGCTATAGTGGCCTAATGTAAACACGTCTGACAAATATTTGGCTTCAGGATGATTTTTGGGGGGACAAAAGAGTCTCATGAGTTTCAAAACGGTGCTGTAACTTTGACAACATGTTGTAACGAACTCAAAGGAAGGAAACGCTCTTTGTTGACGCTATTGTCCCTGTCTGGACATGGCGAGAGATTCCAAGACAGTTGTGTCAATGAGCCAGCAGACATCAATGCACTAGACAGTGACCTTGAACTGCCGAAGCGCCAATTGGTAGGCCCATTGCGTTCTAAGGTTAAAAAAAAACGTAAAGAATGAACTTGAGTCAGAGAAACGCGGAAGTTTCCCCACCCTTTTACAACTAAACTGTATGTTAAAATATGATTCCTGTGTCTTGTGTTCAATATAAATATAAGTGATCTTGCTGTTTTTTCTTCTTCCTTTCGAGGCGTCAGGTTTTGTAGTTATTCTTTTTTTTCAATGGTTGTCATTATGCGGCCTTATCTTCTTTTTCACCAAGGTAACTTCCGTGTTTGCCAAACTGACTGTTCTTTAACCTCATAACTTGTGATAAGCACTGTGTGCGCTGATAAATGGATAGGCTACATTAGCACAAACATCAAATATGTATTGGCCTGTGTGTTAGTGATCGTAGAGATCATAAACTGTTGTTATGAGATTCCCCTTGCTACTTTGGTCATTACCATCCTAGCACCCTAACCTTTGCAATGACTGAAGCGGTGAATGACTGGAGGTCGATGACTAATGGTGTCTTTTTCTGATAATAATTATAATATGCCTACAACATTTTGTGAGCTTTTGCAGCATATAGGCCTACTCCGCGTAAGTAATTGCGGCAGGTAGCCTTGTGGTTAGAGCTTTGGGCCAGTAACCGTAAAGTTGCTGGATCGAATCTCCGAGCTGACAAGGTGAACATCTGTCGTTCTACCCCTGAACAAGGCAGTTAACCCACTGTTCCCCGGTAGGCCGTCATTGTAAATAAGAATTTGTTCTTAACTGACTTGCTTAGTTAAAAAAAAGATGTAACTTTTTTTTTAACTAATCCGAACACTATTGATTTGAAAATCCACGGCAAATGACCCATACACAAAAGTCGTTTTGAACGATCCACTAACTACATCAGTTATTTGAGGCAGAACAAAACAGGTTATAAGTACAAGACCACAAACAGTCCTTGGAAATCCATGTCATGTGTTTCATTAGTTTGTATTTGCAGTCATTTGTTTATGGAAAGGGTCCTATTTGGGTAGTCTATTACGCACGACATTTTTTTAAATACTCGGGGTTTACCCCCCCTAATCTTTACCCCCCCAAAAAACATACTAGCCTGGGAATCAGATATTGTTTCTTTTTTCTTCAATTGTCTTTTATCATTGGTAAAAAGGGGACACATTGATTGACAGCTGAAACAGGCTATGCGTGCTCTTTGAACATCTATTGCATATGCAGTTTAAGACCCGTGGCACTTTTTTAACTCACATGTCCCAAATATTAAAGATTGCACTTATTGTAGCTATATTTTTTATCTCCTTCTGACCTCAGAAGCCTTCCTTCCGTAGCTCTAATGCAAAGCTTTCGTTATCCCATTTAAATGTTCCATACAGAAAAACTATCTTTATTTTGGGACTAATGTGATATTTTCTTTCTCACAGAAGTATGCAAATGCACATGCAAATGCACTGCCGACTTCCAAAGCTGACGTTAGTTATAAATGTGGCATTGTATATTAGGCCTAGCCTCTTTCCAGCCTTCTTGGCGAATATCAATCCTTACAGATACAATAATAATTTTTTTGTCGCATAGCAGAAGCTGCTGCAGAAGCCAATGCTTCCATGAAAAGTGATATGTATGGGCAGGTTTATTACACATTGATAAAATAGCGACTCCTCTCTTTAAGATGTGGAGTATGCACACATAGGCCCACTATTGCACTGTAACAAGAATGGCAATCCATTAGCAATTTCTTAATATGCAATGTTTTGTTTACAGCTTACGTAATTGCTATCATTTGGCAAATAGGCAAATTATTAGAAAGCGGTGAAGGTTGTCAGGAATTTCGAGAATAGCAACATTAGGCCTACACGAGTAATGTTAAAATGAGAAGTGGGTAGTGGGTAGTGGGCAGGCCTATGTCTAAGCCAAAAATTAAGTCTTTGTTCAATTCCATTTCCTACATGTTGTTGTGTTTAGAGGCAATGGAACACTTTCCTAATTGCACCAGCCAGTCTCCTCATGGAAATGCGCACGGCTCAATGCATGCCTATTTTGCCATTTCTTTCGATTAAATATGATCATTACTCGGGGAGCCCTTGTTTCACAGTATCATACAGATGTTTAGTTACCTTACTCAACTTGTTTGGGACAGGGGCGCTCAATTGCAAATCAATTAATAAAAACGCTCTGTGATGAATTTCGACTGATGAAGCGCTTTTAAGCTGCTTTGACCACCTTGTTAAACCCACATCAAAAATAATAGTTTATAACAAGCTACCCAATGTATGGCTACGAACGTTTAATAGGATAGATGTTGAACTTGTTCCTTGGAAATGCTCTTAAAATAACCTTATTGCAGATCATCTTTTTTACAGAGTCAAAGGTTTCAACTTACTGACTCTGTTACTGTAAATACCAGAGAAATGAGGCTGTGAGTATCAGTCGTTCCCTAAAATAGACCCGTAAAGTGGAGCATCACAGCTTTATATGACATTCAATTCGTCTGTAATTTGCTCTAAAATAAAGAGTGAGGCATGCACACCCAACAATGGTAGATATTTGGTGGGGGGAAAACAATATAACCCTTACAGGCCTTTGTGCAGCTGCCTTGTAACCGTTAAATGACATATTAAAAAGAAAAGGCAGGCTCTGGGAAAACTTTACTAAGATCAATATGGCCTGTAGCCTAATATTAATGGATTGGGTCATCACTTGAAAATAAAAGAGTAGAGTATTTTGAAGCAATAAGGAGAAATCAAACAAGCAATAAAGAGAAAACAAACCCAGATTTTCTTTTGCATAAAATGTATTTTAAAAAGCATATAAAACCCATAGTACAGAAGTTAATGTTTTGTTTGGTCAGACATGGACATAGTGGGTGGCACCTTCTGTAACACAAGTTGGTGAGGACATGTGACCCTATTCCGACCAATCAGGCGTGCCGCTCGGTTTCACTATGTTAAATGTCAGATCGCTATAAACTAGAAGCTCTTGGTCGGGCCCGCCGAAATGGGCGAGCATAATCTTCTTAATCCCGGGTCCGGGTTTGTGGGACCTTTGGTAAACATCCACACTGGAGACACATTTTACCTCCCCAATTTCAGAGCGTCTGGGGGACAACTGGCGGGTCTACCCTCTCTCTCCTACCCAAGAAGGGACAATGTATGCTCGCTCCCTTGGACCCCTTCGGAGCCGTGCAATGGATATCCTCAACCCTACTTTAGCAGTCCCATGCCAATTAATCCCTCTTTCAACCGTGCATGTGAAATCACCAGACAAGATGAAAGCAAATGTTTTTACAGCAACGGTGGCGGCAACAGGGAACCCTGCGCTGAAAGCGCAATCCTCAAACGTGAAGAGAGGGCAAGAGGAGACTCCTCTTCCTCCATAACGACGGAGCATGGACAGCACAACGGGATGGGCAACAATGGTCCATTTTCCAAGTACGACTATGGCGCCGAGCAGTTGACCCAAGATCCGCCATCCTGTCAATCCCTAGAATCTGACTCCAGTTCATCGCTGCTCAATGAAGGGAGCAAATCTTCTGCAGGCATCGCTCAGGCGTTGACATCCCCTGGCAATCACGCACTAAGCACAGAAGCGGGTGGAGGTGAGTTATTGGACATTAACAATGGAATGTTATGTGCTTGTTTTTGTCATTGGAATCTTATTTCTTGATTTGTTGATAGTCCTATTGCTCGTCTTTATAAATTCTTAGGATGCTGAATTGACACGAGGCTTGCATGTTGGGGTGAGCGCCGCTAGGGGAAGCATTCAAGGAAGGGTACATATTTTCGTTTACACTCAGCCTTTTACACACCAGTAAACCCTTACAGCACCATAAAAATTCGATATTGTTTGTGGTAAAAATGAGAATGTCTTGTGGTAAAAATGAGAATTGACACACAATATTTTGAACAATTTCAACCTATAGGAGATCAGGATAAAGTCAGAAAAAACATAGACTCAAGGTTTTTGATAGTTTGTTGCAAATTAAATCAGACACCGAAAAAATGCATGCTGTTATTCACAAGAACTCTAGCTTGCATGCTTTTGGCAATTCGATATGCTTGCATGCTTGAGAGTGAGACTATCGTTATTGACGACCTTAACTGCCACTGTAAACCTGACACAGACTAATGTGAATTACAGCGTATCTATCCACAATCAAATTACAAGATGTCATACGTCCCACTGTCTCACCACACATTCTTTGGTGAAATTCAAAATTGTAAATGCCATTTACATAATAAACAGTAGTAGTATAATATAATTTGTTTGAGTGTCCATATTCTACTCCGAATGTTAACTCATTGTTTTAAATTAGTCTGTTTTAAGACTGGGCCAGGAACTGCTCACACTGATGACAAAAGCTTTCAAAATACGTTTGATAACCAGCTCTATAGAATCAACTGATGCAGTGCAGGACTTTTACCTTAGCTTGGCGATGTATGCCAAACTATAGGCTATAGAGCCTATACGTTCATCCATGCTCACCCATCCACTTCTTCTACCCTCTCCAGGCGCCCCGTGGTATCCAATGCACACCCGAACCCGAAAGAAACGTAAACCCTACTCCAAACTCCAGCTGGCTGAGCTGGAAGGCGATTTCATGCTCAATGAGTTCATCACCAGACAGCGGCGGAGGGAACTCTCTGACCGCCTAAACCTCAGCGACCAACAGGTTAAAATATGGTTCCAGAACCGGCGTATGAAGAAGAAGAGATTGATGCTTAGGGAGCAGGCCCTGTCCTTCTTCTAAAGGGAAGAGAGAGGGGAAAGAGAGATTGTGAAGCGGAATATAGGCAGGCAGTATTTTAAATTAAACGTACTGTATTTTGGTGTTATCAAATTCGATCGCATAGCATGCACAGTATGAAGTCTGATGTCCTTAAGAAGGAGGACGCATCTGGTTTATCACTACATACTTCGAAAAACATATTTCCAAATATATGTTTATCTGACCTTGAGTCGCATAAAACGTTACTAAAGTAGTTACAGTGCAAGGGGGTAAAGTATTCCCTAGCCTGTATTCTGTGTTCTTTGATAGGCCTATAGAAACATCTAATTAGTAAACGCTTTTTTGATACATATATATTTGACTGTGTAGTTTCCCATAACTTTACCAATACAATAACTACACACTTGTGGCTCACTCGCTATGGCGGAACGTCCTAGATCAACCAAGGTCACAATCATTGAAAAAATGTTTTGGAACTAATCAAAGTTTATCTGGGGTTTAAAAATGTATTTGATTTAAGATATGAACAAGTAGCCTATAGTTGTGAAGAATATGAAGCTAACAGAAAGCTACGGATGTCATGCTATTGGCTTCAAGTCAATTGTAAGTATCAATTAATAGCTCAGTTCAATTCACGAATGCATAGCAGCCTGTATTTAGAAACCATTTACGTCCATCACCTGAGTTTAGTGGAATTATGATTGAACTGACCACGATTCTGTTTCATAAGTTAGAGTTTATAGGGCTACTATAGCCTATACGTCTATGTAGGCGACGGTGCATTATGGGTATGGCGCATAACAGTTTACATCTAATCTACATTCCACCAGTAGTCTATTTAATAAGTCATGACATTATATTTTTCCAAAATCGACCCCAGAACCTATAACAATCATTACATTGCAGAATCCTAAAACAATTACAATGGTAATGCAAGGCTGAATTTGAGCTATGGTCTAAATAAGCATAGGCCTATTATTTGATAGCCTATTATCTTGATTGTATAGTGGACAATAAGACATTTTTGGGGCATGCAATTAAAATCCTTAGTTACGTATTTTCAATCAGTCACCGGCTCTAGGGGACGTGCATGGCCACGGTCAAGGACAACAACAATGCCCTACACCCTACTGATGTTTTTTAAATTGCGTTTCGATATTGTTTGTCAATCACAACACTTTGATTTGCCAAAATCGGTTATCTGGTATTACATTTCTCGTCCCACTTAAACACACAAACATACACACACATTTGCTGAGTTTTGCAGTCTTTAAAGGCTGGGGGGACTGCGATAAGCTATTTGAGGGTATTTTGGGACGGGTGGGCAAGTGTCCATGCTGCTATTTCTGTGCGGAATGATCCGCTGATTCTCTCGACGCTTGAGCGCAAAGTAATAGCCTATGTACGGTCATGACTATTTATCGACTGCGATCTGTTTACTGCAATAATAATTGGCGGCTTGTGTAGACTAATATCTTTTTCCGTAAACACTCGGACACATCCCTATTAGATCCCTCTTTAAAACGTGTATTTCCTGTGTAAATAACTGAGCAGTTGTCATGGAGTAGGTGAAAATGGTCTGGTTTAAGGCCGTCCCTTACTTAGCCCCACAAGGGTATGAATGAGAGCAGTGAAAATGGGTCCTAACTGCAAACGGCTCTTCTTTCGATTGGATTGATATTTAATACCAAAAAGACTAATACATGTTTTGAGAAGTACATGTAATGTAGGCTTGTATAGGATATCCACTGTAAGATGTGAATTAGGTCGAGAAATTGCGCAAAAAGGATTTATTGTCGCGCAATTTGGGCCTATCCGTTCCATCACCAAATACTGAAATTCACTTACCTTCTATGCATTGATGATTATTGCTTGTTGTCTACTACATATTTTCTATTATCCTTATAGTAATTATCATATTGAAAGCTATAATTAGGCTATATTTTAATGTTTTAAAAAGTAGTCAGTAGCTGTATTATTGTCGAAGTGACAGTGTTTGCAAAGAATTTGGAATAAGTTCTCCCCTATAGGAATTTCGTTCATGAAAATACAGTATAAATGTCCTGAATTGTTTATGCTGCTCTCTCTCTCTCTCTCTCTCTCTCTCTCTCTCTCTCTCTCTCTCTCTCTCTCTCTCTCTCTCTCTCTCTCTCATCTCAGTATTATTCAATATGTTACCCGTTTGTTGTCTCCACGTAATCAACTCACTTGCGAGTAGGCATATGCTATATTGTAAAAATTAGAATGTAGATAACTGCATTTTAGAATGTCCAATGTGATAGATTTTCGTTTTGTCTGTGTTGTTATATAACATCATATCCAGTGTATAGAATACATTGGCGATTGTGTGCCCTGCCCTATCCCAATATGAATTACATGAATGTTTCAATGTATGTGTAAGGTGTATTATGTCTATTAAAATATGTTAACTTTTATATTATTATCATATTGTTAAGGTAATTATCCAGATTTTTCTGAGTTACAGTTCATATAAGGAAATCAGTCAATTGAAATAAATGAATTGCGCCCTAATCTATTGATTTCACATGAATGGGAAACAGATATGCATCTATTGGTCACAGATACCTTTAAAAAAAATGGGCCTCGCAATGGGTCTCAGGATCTCCTCACGGTATTTCTGTTAATTCAAATTGCCATAGATAAAATGCAATTTTGCTCGTTGTCCGTAGCTTATGCCTGTCCATACCGTAATTCACAAGGTTGACGTCACCAAATACTGAAATTCACTTACCTTCTATGCATTGATGATTACTGCTTGTTGTCTGCTACATATTCTCTATTATCCTTATAGTCATTATCATATTGAAAGCTATAAGTAGGCTATATTTTAATGTTATAAAAAGTGGTAAATATGACGCCATACACGTGGTCTGCGGTTGTGAGGCCAGTTGGACATACTGCTCTAAAATGACATGGTAAAGAAATGAATGTTAAATTATCTGGCAACAGCTCTGGTGGACATTCCTGCAGTCAGCATGCCAGTTGCAGCTCCCTCAAAACTTGAGACATCTGTGGCATTGTTTTGTGTGACAGAACTGCACATTTTAGAGTGGCCTTTTATTGTCCACAGCACACGGTGCACCTGTGTAATGATTATGCTGTTTAATCAGCTTCTTGATATGCCACACCTGTCAGGTGGGTGGATTATCTTGACAAAGGATAAAATGCTCACTAACTGGGATGTAAACAAATTTGTGCACAACATTTGAGAGAAATAATATTTTGTGCTTATGGATGTCTGGGATCTTTTATTTCATTTTATGAAACACGGGACAAGCACTTTACAAGTTGCGTTTATATTTTTGTTGTGTAATTGGAGTAATGATTAACATCAATATTGCTACACGTGGAGGGATTATAGACGTTTTTGTGTGCATGTAGGCTAAACATAAAGCACTTGAAGAGTACACGCCATTCTGTGCATCCTAACAACCAACATAATATTGCAAACGCATTCACCTTACCCGAGGCGCACTAACAGAAGTAGCCTGACGCCTTTTGATTCTCAGCCACTAATATCAAGCAAATCATTTTATAAGCTATAGTGAGTGGTACGAGGGCTGATAGCAATGAATCCAGTTATGTTTCCTTTTTAAACAAGCTGGCCGTAGCAAGCTATGCTTTTACAAGGCTGCGAAGAGGATGCAATAAAATAATATATTTGCTGTGTAACACTTTTCCCGCCGCTTGCACATCCGCATAACAGTATGGTTCAATATAGGCTGATTAGCGGAAATTGCAACATGACGATATTTTTTTAGGAACGCATGTCTTTGTTTTGCTTTGCTCTTGAAATTTGTCATTTATCTTCAACCATACACTTTGCTAAATATATTTTGTTTTATGAGAGGAACTTTAAGTTGTGAAAACATTAGTTTCTCAGCGCAGGTTTAGAACCGTTGGATCGGGCCTTGTTACAGCTCCAGAGACCAAAAACATCAATAGCAACTACCACTTTGTGTTCAGAATAAAAAGCTTATTCCATCATATTCATGCTTTTACATAATTGGATTTCTCGCACTGAACTTGAGTTAACTTAAAGCTTTATTTAGAGAAATGCTTTCAGATTCCCACATTCAACACGTAGGCCTGCCTCTGATCACACATAGGCTACCTCTACTCAACTTGACATTGGGTTTAGCGAAAACATAGTATAGTGTTCATTTCAACCACGTTTAACTTTAGTAAATACAATTAATCTTAGATCAACTCATCGAGTATGCTAAAGGCCATCCATTGGCTCTCTAGCCTAAATTCCTTTTACAAATAATTTAAGCATTATCCAAATGTCTTGTCTTGACCATATATCTGCGTTAAAAAACATGTATTTAAAAGCCTTTTTGTGATTGAGCAAATTATTTGGATTTTAGCCTATCGTAATCGGTTCTTAAATCTAACCTAGATATTGTATGTCTGCGAAAAAGAAACGAGAAGTGAATTAGGCTGCACTTAAAGGTAAAATTCACTAGTTTTGGCCATGCATGTTTAGGGAGGGGGACAAGAGTCACAAATGGTAGGCATTACTCTTTGTACAGAGCTATGTGTCTGCACTGATTATACTCCTGTTCTTGCCGTCAAACAACAAGTCGTGTGGAATTTAGATTTAGTCTCAGGGTTACATTTTATCAAGTAGGCTAGTCACAATGTCTTATTCTAATTATTAATGTAGTAAAATTATATCTTCCCATATGCACGGAGACGCTGAATGCGTTTTCACCTAAACCTTTTGGTCAAATGTGTCTGTATAGACTTAACCTCCCTTTGCATCTGGTACGTCCAAGTGGAGCTGCTGAATGTATCATGTATATTGAAAATACAGATGCAAGTGTATGACATATATCATATTGGATAACCAACAGCTAGTTTTGACTTTGAGACGGTCTGCGGGCTCTTTTATGGCGGCTTGTCTGTGAAGCTCAAAGGTCAGAGCTGTCTACGTTGACGCAGACCTTGAATGTGGGACCAAGGCCTCCCTCTGCCGAGAGAGACCGGCTGGGAGATTCTGTTTGTGAGTCTCTGCGCTCCATAGCGTTGTGTCACATCCAAAAGGACCAAAATCGAAATTTGGCCTCAAGAACGTTGTGTGCATTTTAGTTTTAGAGTTGAGTGTACTGTTTTGAACTATAATAATATATATTTACAAAAGATAGGATAGAAAAGGCCAAGAGTCTCAAAAAACGTCGTGCATAATCATCCACCCAAAATGACACACACACACACACACACACACACACACACACACACACACACACACACACACACACACACACACACACACACACACACACACACACACACACACACACACACACACACACACACACACACACACAGAGAGAGAGAGAGAGAGAGAGTGAGAGAGAGAGAGAGAGAGAATAAGGGCATGTAATTTCCTTCTTAATGTTAGATATGCATACATAGGATAGCCTTCTTCCGGTATTAATTATGCTACGAATGAGAACTTAATAAATGTTTTCCATATTTTCGGATGGTTTTACCAGATTTGTATTAAATTTTATGTGACCATTTATGACATTGTATTTCCTTACTTTAGTCTATTGAGAAAATGTATATTTCAAGTAGATTTTTTCTATTTTCCATGTAAATGTCATAATTGATTGATTAGGTGAAGCGTAGACCTAACATAAATATTAAATTGATCTCGGTCCAGGGATAGACAAAGATAATATTTAGGCTAGTTACAAGAAGTGAATATCACTGTTTTACGCGTGAGGTTTGTGTGTAAAACCAAAATACATACATTTTGCCGTTTTCTGTTATGCCTTTTGAACTGTGCTGTAAGCGAAAACAATTATAGGTTTTCCAAAAAGTGTTATTGTGTTCATTCAGCATCTTGATCGAAAAACTACGGGATGTAACATTTGAACGCTTCAGTATTAGCCTATAGTCAGATCACTAGTCTTTAGATGAGTTATTACAGGCCTACATGTCTGAAATTTCAGGATGAAGAAGCAATGGCATACCTTAATGTGAAGAAAGTGTGTTTATTTTTTTTGCTGTTACGTTTCCTAACTGATAACGACTTTTTAATAGGCTACTCCCCTCAGTTTTCTTCTTTCGAGTTGATCTATTTACAACTTAATGAAATTATATAATAGCCTATGCCAAGCAGCATATGCAAATACTGTTCGACGGATTGTGTGTAGTCGTTATCCATGCTTAAGCTAATAACAATGCCTTGATAAAATCTAAAATGACATGATATACCTACATTATATACAGTAGGCTATAAGCATGAGTATTACAATGTCAATACCAATAATGTTTTCTATAATCAATAGACAGAAATGTTAGTTTATAATGAAACACAATAGTTTTATCAAACCAAGTCGAGAAAAATAGCCTGCTCTTGGATTTTTTAAGAAACACGAGGACTGATTATAGGTCCATGTGCCTTTATAATAATATATATTTATATCGACTAACCTGTGGGTCTAGATTAATCACTGGAAAATGCTTCTGGATATATTGTATTCTTAAAGAGGAAGTTTCCTTCATTCTTGCCCCTTCTTCCACCATTTGCTTTTCACTTCCAGAGCCAATTGCCAAGTTCAGACACCATTGTTTGTTTGTTTGCGCGTGCGTGTGTGCGTGCGTGCGTGTGCGCGTAAGGGGGAAATAAAGAGAGAGAAGAAAGAGAGGCCTACACAATTTAGCCTGGCGTATTCACTGTGTATTTTATTGTCATAGCACTATTTAACGAGTGGCAAACCATAGTTGTAGCCTACATAGCTAAAGTCTTGCACCCCAGATTTTTCCCACTAAATTCGGTAAATCGGTGTCAAGGTCATATTTGGAGCATGTGCTGCTTATTTACAGACACCGTATCACAATTCTCTATCAAGCAACCGATAGATCTTCAAATATGGCTTTGTGAACAATATATCAGTGATATCTGAACAACGAATCTAACATAATATTGAATTACACTTCATATCCAAACCTCAGACGAAGGTGTTGTTATCCCACCTTCTTCAGTGACAACAAATTAATTGCGGTTTTGTTTCAAAATCTATATGGGCGATGCCATTTTTTTAAGTGTTTAAACACAATTAAAACAAACAAACTAATCTAAAACTATTTTAGTTGTATCCGTTTGTATAAAATATCAAATTGTAGTTGGGCAATTTGCTCATCTCGGCAGATGTTGGTGTCTGTTATTAACACTCTTCCAATGGAAGGAATTTAAATGTTCACATCTTCCGAGATGGCCTATGCCTTCTTCTTAATTTAAAAAAAATGTGTATTTTCACAGACATAATGTAAACAACAACTGAATTGGAATAGGCATGTGAATTTATACACCCCAATATAATATGGGAGCGTGGTAAAACAAAAAGGTGGCCTATGCCAAATTAAGATTAGACCCTACATTCTTTACAAATTGTTTAAAAAAATGTATTTGCATGCTTTTTTGTCGTCCTAGTTATAGTCTTCATTCACATTTTGCTTAGATTCTGCCCCCCCAAAATCGAAATGCATCGTCCAAACAAGGCATATAAACCTACCACCTCGATTCATTTCAGTAAGACTAACCGCGCATTGGTTCGGCACCGCTTCAACAATATAAGCTACTTTTAAGATGATTATGTTTCGACATATGGCCGTGTTGATATGTTTGATATGTTTAGATTCAAAGAAGGTTTTGCGCACACCTTTTGTCTATTATTTTTTTGCGATATTGCACGCTTATATGATAGGCCTAGGTTTTACGCACACCTTTTATATTTTCTTAAATTCAAAGTAGGTCTGGTATAAAATAGCCTACGGCTATGTTGGTATGTTTGATATGTTTAGATTTAAAGTAGGTTTTATGCACGCCCTTTGTCTTGTCTTTTTGCGATACTGCTGTTTAGACATACCGCGTCTCCTCATAGAATTTCGACCTTTAGCACGCTAAGAATTTTGACTTTTATACACGCTTATCAGATAGGTTTAAGTTTTACGCACACATTTAGTCTATTCTTAGATTCAAAGTAGGCCTGTTATTAAATTACCTAATTAATCTCCATAATGTCTTGATAACTAAAACGCATCACCTGAGTGTTTTTTAGAGTCATAGTCATCACTATACTGTATTTGGAATCTTGTTGGGCTGTTAAGTATGCATGTGCTAGGCCTTGCGACATAATCCTTCGTCATATTTGCCTTTAGGCTATAGGCCTACCTACTGTATGAAGACCTATATGCTTACTGAAAAATGCCATGCGCAAAACTATTTCAGAGGTGGATATCAAAGAAACATTTGTTTCCACATGAGTGCATTATACAAATGGCAGTGTTTTGATGTTCAAGGTTTCCACACATCTGCCCCAGAGGACGGTGCGGCACATCGTCCCAGTGTTTCCTGCCGTCTATGTGGGCGGGAACCCACATACAAATTGAAGGTCAAGTTAGTAAGCTCCTTATATGGGGCTCCACTGTCCATCGCAAATGTTTTAGGAAAAGGGCAAGAAAGACCGGTTAAAAAAAGAGGGGGAAAAACTGTTATTTAAAGTCGTAGCTATATGGTGGTTGTATTTTATTTTCAAGTTCTCGTTGAGTATAAAGAAAGACTTACAACTTAGGTGGATAGAGAGAGACATGAGAGGAAAGGTTCCAGGGCTCGTTTTGAGAGAGTAAATTGTTTCTCAACAAGAATAGAAGATGTAATATATCCAAAGTGATCGGGATGCCAACTTCAAAAGCGGCAGTCTCCGCTAGATCTGAAGGCAGCAGTGTCTAGAGTTGGAAAGGAAATTAAACATCATAAAGAGAGAGGCTCAATTAGGGGCCCAATGCTTAAGCGCTACCGAATCCTGTAGGAAACAAAGACGGATATTCGGTAAGAAAATACAGATTCTATTTCCTCTCTCATAAATCTACTTTACCTTTCAGATACTTAAGAAAAAAGTTTTACCGCGTTTTTTGTCTGATCTTAGATAGTCAAATGCCAAATGTCTCAAGTCAGCGAAAGTTCATCGTGTATTTTGGACATGTCGTGATTTTTAACCCAGGCTATTACTAAGCAATGTTATCCCATTTATTAATACTATAGAATCGGGAAAAATACTACCTTTTGGTTTGCGCTAGCATAGTAGTACGCATAATCTGAGCAACGCTATTTTCCCCTTTTTAAATGAATAAATTCACACATTTATGGTTACTTAGGTTCATGTTTATTTTCACAAAGGTAGCAGGTGATTTTATACGTTTTTTCAGAACATTATCAAAGTCAATGATGTATTACAATGTAGGCTTACTTGTGGTCATCCTGAGTCGTGCATTGGTACGCACTGATATTTTCATTCTATCAGTTGATTTTAGAGTATGTCCATGCAAAATGGAGACATTGGCTGGTCCTGGGATATCGACCACATGACTTGTTATCCAAACTCCATGCAAATATATGAAGGATAATTCTCAATTCATGAGGTTTATGACGCCTCTCGTCAAATAGCCTATGGGACGAACAAATAGACACGATTTGGGTTCAATTCCATTGAAACTCGGGCAGTTCAGTAAATTAATACAAATTAAATTAGCGTTTTTGATGGAAACCATCATTCAAAATATAATAGTACGGTATGCTAAGTATGTTAGGCTAAGTATGTTGGCCATGCGGGAATCAAATATAGGCCTACACAATCCTGATCTTGCAGGCACCATGTTCAAACCAACTGGGTCATCATAACCCTAATATTGGACAATTACCAGTTGAATCAGCTAATTAACGGAATTGACTGATGAGGCCTTGGTGCAGCCATCACTTGCATGCCCATAATGCGTTTGAGAGCTCCACGGAACATGGCACATGTAGTCTGAACGATAAAGGGCCTCATTGGCTTATTATTGTTTGTCGTAGTGACAATATAGTGGTGGTATATAGTACTTTTATAGCTATTTAGGTTATAGGTTGTTGTTTTGAGGGGGTATGCTTTCCACTGGATGTCCGTTTACTATTCAATTTGATCAATATTTGTTTGTTGTTGGTTCAATGTGACATTACCATGTGACACTACTGCATGTCGGTGTGTTTTGGTTTGAACCAAGACAAGTGTGTTTTATTAGTTCGTTTTTAATAATCTAATTCGTTTTCAACGTTGATGAGACCTAATCACCTTGACGAGTTTTGTCTGAAGTATTACTGTTTTTGATCAGTTGATACTTATCATTAGGCCTACTGCACAAACGTTGCGTTTGTTCCTGCACATGGAGGTACAAACGAAATCTACACACTAGGATGAATGTTGAGTCCTTTCCAAATACGGTGACGTAGACTAGTGGTTATTTGGGCTATATTAGAATTGAAAATATTGCCACAATTCGGCGTATTCATGCTCTAACGTATGTTATTTGAATAATCGATAAGTTATATTACTAATCTATACAATGCAGATATTGCAAATATATATACAGTATACAAAAAAATAGGCTTTATGATTGGCTTTAATCGTCAACTTTTGATAGGCCTATCATGGCTAACTCGAACATTGCTTATCGCTTATGGACCCACTTTATAAGTATTTGTAATGTTTTTTTTGTGTGTTTTTTAAGAAATAAGCTGTGCCAACTCAAATGTTTTCATGAATTTGTATGTAGCTTATTTAAGACAGAGGAAACAATTAACCACAGCTTTGGTAATAGTAGGCTATATTAACTTGTTTTTGCTTTTGGGATCGTAACAAAATTAGTATTTGGTAACGACTGACTGACTATATGTCAGATGCCCATTTCCATATTTAAAAACCAGTGTAAAAGCCGCACACTAGGGAAGACAGGCAACCGACCTTAAGTTTAACTATAACGTTTTCAGTGTTTGTTGATACTAGTTTTTCCTGACAGCATCTAGACACATTGCTGTGCACAGGGTTTTCTCATTCTTTTTGCCCATTTCCTATTTGTCCTAAGAGATGATAGTCCAGTAGGCTTGTCCACGCCAGTCGTGCAGATTCAACCCACAAATGACAGACAATTCTCACAAATACATCTGTAAATTGCAGCCTATTCGTTTTTTTTCTTCGTATAATGCAAAAGTGCAGTCATTGAAATAACACTAAATTCTAAACCATACGCCTACAAATTACTCTGCCACAAGGTGGAGAAAATTGTCCACCAAAATCAAACCACATCCCTTAATTTTTATATTAGACCATATTGGAAGTGACAGATGGGCTATGAATAAACAATGAATTAAGAAAAAAAATCGTTATTATATGTTGTCGCGGTTTTGGTGTTTATTGCGCACACAAGCATAGAATAAATATATCTCATTCGAGGAGCGATATTCTTACAACGCTGACTCTCCCTGGGTTAGACCATACCTCAGCTAACCCTCCAAAATATTTTTTCATAGCACATTTTGGTTTGTTATATCCATGAGTGGGCTACCCTCTCCATAAATTATCCCACCAATAACGAGACAGAAAAATCCACACATTTAACGTTGGGTACTTTATCGTAAAGTATTTTATTTATTGTTTATCATTGTTTTAGGCTATATATTGTAGCCTATGTTTATAGCCTATCATCTATATGGCTAATTTCCATAATCAATAGGCTATCACATGATAAATCCTCTCTTCTTCAATAATGGTTCGCCAAACAAAACTTGCACAACCAAGGCCTACTGTTGTGTGCTTCGGCCTACTGCACAGTTAACTTATGGTATCTTCACGTAAGGGCCTATGTGTTAAAACCTGTTTCCCATTTTCAGTCGCTGTGGCTCGTTGCTTTTGCCAGGTCCTCAGTGTAACCATGGCCTTTTTTGTTGATGCTTGAAACTCTTCACAGCTCATACAAGCGAATTTAATAGGTTGGCTTACATCCAATTAAAATTATCTGGGCCATGAGGGGACAATAATGTTATTTCACACGCTTGCCACATTGAGCGCTTGTTTCAGCTCGAATTTATGTGGGTATAGACATTTGATGGAGCTAACTTGACCACTGTCTTGAGAGAAAATATAGCCTATCCTCTTCTCCCTTTGGTCTCTATTTTCATGATTTCTCTTTGGATTAAAAATACTCAAGGTCTATAGTCTTGTTGGTTTACTATAATGGGTGGTGAGGCCTTACGTGGATTTCGCGAACAGACACTTTGTCAAGTCTTCTCCCCAACAGTGTTATTTTCAAGCAGAGAATGGCAAATATTTACAAAAAAGCTCGTGTTCAAGTCTCATGATGCTAGAGACAATTTACGCTTTTAGGGATATTAGGATACCCTCATCGATATTATATTTGCTACACACAATATTAAACGGTTGAAGAGAGACAGACAGTTTTAGTACAAATATCTTAATTCAGGTCGAAGGAATATCTCGATTTGTTTTATATCAGTGTCCTATTACGAGCAGGCTTGAGCTAACCTAGCTTTCCAAGTGCACGCAGGCCTTCATGAAAGCAATGTAGCCACTCACATTCAGATGCTATAGGCTACATGCTAATCTTTATTGAGAAATAATCTGTAGAAAGAATTTGTATTGTGCCTAAAAGAAACAGTATAGCCAGTATGTTCAAATGAACACTGTATAGTGTACTTGGCATCCCTGCAGCATGGAAGAGAGCACTTAATGGCCATACACGGCCGACTGTCCCAGGAAGAGAATACAATTTTTATGGCAGGCTATCTGTTTATTAGTTCTACTGCTCTCCGGGTGCAGTTTATGCGTACCGAGATTCAATCTTATCTTTTGCTGAATGTGACAAGAGATATACAGATATATTTCAAAGCAAACACTATTGCTAACATTATATTATGCACACATCGCACCTCTCTTTTCTTGAATTTCAACAGCTTTAGAATGCATGCATGTAGCCTATGAAATATTTAACACAGTAAGTAAACACAATGATGTATAGTCTTCTTGTAAATGTCTGTTTCGGGTATGCTACATTTTGTGATTGTGGTCGAGATGTAAGAAATTAAAATGGCACAAATCTATGTAAACTTCGCTCCTTTCAACAAAAGCGTACTAGCCAAAGAGGTGAAGAAAAGTCCATTTACTGCAGCTCTTCCGCCTTTTATGGTGGTTGCTTTCAGGATTTTGGTGGTCAAATTCAAGTGCCGTGTCTGGACAGCTGTCGGATTTCTTTGTACTTGATTGCAGGCTTCTTGCGGCTCGACCTCAGGTCCTGAACATGTTCCTGCACCTTTATTTAACTAGGCAAGTCAACTAAGAACAAATTCTTATCTTCAATGACGGCCTAGGAACTGTGGGTTATTTGCCTTGTTCAGGGGTAGAATGACAGGTTTTTACCTTGTCAGCTCGGGGATTCGATCTTGAAACATTTCGTTTACTTGTCCAACGCTCTACCCACTAGGCTACCTGCCGCCTGCTGCATGAATCTCAAACGATGCGGTATTTATTTGTCCGCACAGCATAACGCTGAACTATCTTAAATAAATAGCAGCCGGAATGTAGCTTTAGCACTTTCTGTAAGATGTCTGGCATTATATATTGAACACTATTATATATTAACATTATTTATTGAGCGCTTTTCCTCACTTCTAGTTCAATGAAACCATTTGGTCTTTGTTAGTGATGGGAAACTTCTGTTTTCGAATATGCATAATGGCTTGTCATCCCGGGTTCTGGTTGATGCAAAAATGCATGGAAGAAAACTAATGTGCTATAGAGAGCTTGCATTCCTTTTATGCCTTCTCTCTTTTTAGCCTATTCCCAACGTGCAAAGTGCAAACGTAGGGACATCCGAACACGTGTAGGGAAATGTTATGGTAAAGCCATATTTATATTTGGATTTATCTGGAATATAAATTAAATAATAAATTCAAATGAGTGAAATGTTACAGACCGAGCAATTATCCCATAAATAGATGGCCAATATACAAATATAATGATATTAAGTGGTTTATATAATTTGTCAAACATATATAAATCTCGACGAGTAGGCATATAAGCTAAAATCTACATATGTAAAGGCGGGTTAATGTCTTAACATATTCATGCAGGGAAAAGCATGGGTGCGCCCGCGCACACACACACACACACACACACACACACACACACACACACACACACACACACACACACACACACACACACACTCACACACAGGTTATAAACTCAAGAACTATGTTTTTGCTCTCTGACTTCCTTGATTCCATCACGTCGCCAAACACTGGCCTAACAAAAAAATATATTCAGAATTTCGATGCAAATGTACATTCATGTTTCTTTCTTTGCGTGATCTTGGTTATGGGGGTAGAGCAATGACCCGCGTTTAAATTGGGTTCTTAACGAGATCTTTAAACCAGTTATTACAACAGGTTAACTTGGAATTCATAACATATAAACTAAACCATCAGACTAGATGATAATGAACATTTGATCTATCTTTTATTTGCTGAAATATCAGGTTATATGGAAATTGGGCCTTCATGCAAATTCATTCACAAAAGACGACTGTAAGAAATTCTAAGTGTTATCATCATTTATTTGTAATAATTCAAGAGTTTGTAGAATATGTTCAATATTTACTTCAAGGGTTTTTTGATAGGATAGAGGATTAATAGAGGTCTTTCATTGATAGGAAAATAAATTGGGGAAAGGGCTAATCTCAAACACTGCACGCTCACATAGTCGAAATTCACTAAGGGCTTGCAAAAGAACCATTATAGCTGACATTTGCATGGCCTCGTAATAATAATAACCATAATAATAGTAATAATAATAACATTAATAATCATTATTGTTACACTCAAAACCCCGTACCTTTTAGTTATTTACTATGCATTGCATTGCGCCTGTACTATACGGTATTCATATTTTGATTATATCGTTCAGAGACTAAAGCAAAAAATGGTAAGATACCTGATATTGATTTTTATAATACTCCTGCGGTGTTGGAAAACCAATCGTTTGAACCTTCTATATCTTACCTAAGTGAACCACTCCTACGCATGTAAGTGTTCCAAATTGATATATGACAATATCTACTTTCAATCACGTGTCTTGGGGCGACTTAGACGGATAGCACGTCATCTCGCCTTCCCAAATTTTCTCCTTCTGCAGTTCGAATCCAAAACATCTATCTATAGTGCAAGAGAACGGGGAGAAAGATGTTTAACTCGGTTAATCTGGGAAACTTCTGCTCACAGACGCGAAAAGACAGGACTTCCGAGTTCGGAGACAGAGCGAGCTGTGCGTCCAACCTTTACCTCCCCAGCTGCACATATTACGTCCCCGAATTTTCTGCTGTCTCTTCGTTCCTGCCACAGGCCCCATCTCGGCAAATCACCTACCCTTACTCCACGAACCTCTCCCAAGTGCAACCGGTTCGGGACGTTTCTTACGGTTTGGACCCCTCAACTAAGTGGCACCATAGAGGGAACTATGCGTCCTGCTACTCTGGGGAGGAACTGGTACATAGAGACTGCCTTCCGCCATCGTCCACCATGACAGAAATGCTGATGAAAAACGAAAGTGTATACAGTCATCACCATCATCACCACAACCACCCAAGCTCCAACCACCTATCCACGGGCTTTTATTCGGGTGTGGGGAAAAGCCACGTTCTACCGCAGGGCTTTGACCGCTTTTTCGAAAGCACACACAATGGGACGGAAAACATCTCGACAGAGAATTGTGCTCAGGACGGCGAATCCAGTAAGCTGGATTCGGCGTCCCAGCCGCCTGCCGCCCTCCTCCACAGAGCCACAGACCCTGAGAAAGACCCAGAGGATGAAGAGGAAAACGTTAATTCTGGTTCTTGTGCTTCTTCATCGGGCAAGAAAGACGACAGCGCCAACAAAACAAGCCACTCGAGTAGGTACCGAAGCCGAAGCTGTAAAAAAGGTTAAGGGACTAGCCCCGTATTTTTGTCGGTCAGATTTTATTTGGAGTTTTATAAGCATTCAAAGGATTTTATTATAACCTACAAAGCTCTTTCTTCCAACAAGAAAACATTTTACGATGGGAAAGCGCTTTGAAAAAAACGATACGTTACACACAGGCAGCAGGCAGCAGCTCTCCCAGTCTGTGAAATTTTAAGAGCCCGCTATTGTGACAAACGCTAACTTTGATCATGAACTTGCGCTGGGCGATGTTTCACCAAGTTGTCGAGGGTAAAAAGCAATTGAGCAGAACACTGCTTTTGGGCGTCCTTTGATTCCCCCCCCCCCCCCCCCCCTTCTCAGCAGCCTCCTGTAAAATGCAGAAATGCTACTGTGTTGCTACTCTGCACAGGTTACTTTACGCATTAACAGCAGCTAGCCTATATGTTCGATCGAGATTGCATGTAAAAAAGAATAGCCTAATAATAGTTGTGATAATCATAATGTTTTGTTTCTTTGGGACCTATGCTCTTCTCAAAACGTGCATCTGTATTGGTAACCGTCAAAGTAGGCTAGCCTAGTATTTTAGTTTGTAGACTAATCAATTATTTAAATCTTCCAAGCATTGAGATCTTAGTCTAGGCTATTCTGTAAATCACCAACAAACTCGTTCGGTTTTGTTATAGTCCATGTAGAATATGATAAACCAATGAGCAAATAGCCTAGATATAATTCACTCATATTCATTTGAGACTATTAAACAGTGGCTCCCAGTCCGTAGGCCTAAACTCCCCCATAGTGGCATGGAAGAATTTGTCTCTAGCCTATAATTATATCCCACCTATTTGATTGGCAGTAATGCTATCTAGGTATCCAGTGTTAATTCGCTATAGATGATCGCATTATGATATGAAAGGAAGGTTCATATTTTCCATGATAGCCATATATTCCCATGTATTATGTCAGTGTTGAGTGGGGAAAGTAAGGTAGGTAGTGAGGTGATGAAGTGCGATGTCTTTGTAGTTTCGTGAATAGCGTTACAAAACTCGTCAAGAGATTTTATAGAGATGGTTGATTATAGTTGTATGTTACAAGAGGATGGCACTGGTGGCCATGGTTTTAAGGATACAGAGAAAGAAAATGAATGTGCAGGCTTGAGGGTAGGCTACGTGTTTAGGACTTAACATACCTACGTTCTGAATCCCCATACGTTTCAGCGTGTATCTTAATGCTTGTTTTATTTGAAAAAAGTGTAGGCCTACATGTTGAATATACTCGACCTTACATTCTTCTGATTATTTGTTTTATATTGCTCTAAGGTACACCACGCACGAGGAAGAAGAGGTGTCCGTACACGAAGTTCCAGATTCGGGAACTGGAAAGAGAGTTCTTCTTTAATGTTTATATCAACAAGGAGAAACGGTTGCAGCTCTCCAGAATGCTAAACCTCACTGACCGTCAGGTCAAAATCTGGTTCCAGAACCGCCGAATGAAAGAAAAGAAATTAAGCCGAGATCGGCTGCAGTATTTTTCTGGAAATCCCTTATTGTGAACTAAACACTAAACTGGTAGCTTTGGGGGGAAATAATCATCAATATTATCATCTCTGAAACTGAATTGCCTTTGGAGGATAAGGCCGGAGTCGACTGGCCAAAAACAAGTGTTAGGTCATTCATGGAAACGCTGGGACTGGAAAGAAAATCACTTATCAATATGTTTTACGTTTCCTTGTTTTGTTGAACCAATAACAAGAACCAGCATAACACAAGACATCAGAGAAATGTATCTCTGACACTAGCAGAGCAATGAAGGTAAACTATTCCATTTTTTCCAATGAAAGATTTATATTTACGCGTTTGTCACATATGGCCAAACATTTGAAACATTGTAATGGCAAGCACGACATCAGTATTTCTTTTAGTTTGATTATAGCCTATTTCGATTCACTTGTGAAATTCTGTCTTTCCAGTGACGTTTCTCTCTTTTATCTCTGTATTACATCATTATCCTTTCTTTGTGAAAATGATTTTGCTACAAACTTAACCGACTTGAGGACAGCCGCACAGACTCTTCTTCATAGATATGCAGATATATAAACATTTTTGCAGCAACCAAGAACTTCGACACGAATCATTGGTCCGAAATTAATCTCCTTTGACTATATGACTGTATATATATTTCATTTGTTTATAAAATGTTATCACTTAACCTAATTACTATATTTTCAAGAATTCAGAAAATAACTTAGCTCTAGGGCTACAAGCTCTTTGACTATAGCGAGCTTTTTGTTGATTGCTTTCCGTTTACATGTTATGCAGTATGAAGAAATGACGTTGCATAAACCTATATGCATCAAGTGAAAGAATGTAACATAAAAAATAAACGAATAGTGATTCTTAAATCAAGCCATTCTTTGAGAGTTTTATATTATAATTTTTACTGGGTCTAGGTCTGTATTTCAAAGATCAACTACCAAGAACGTAATATTATACTTTGTGTATTCATGCAGAATGCTTGGTCTTTTGCAGAATCAGTTGGGCTAGTCCTCAATGCTTGTAGAAGAGCATTGCAAGTTAAGTTCTACTTTACTTCTTAAGTAGGCCCTTAATAGCACAGTATACAAATAAAACGTTGTGAAACCCTATACATGTCCCTGACAAGTCGTTGAGAATTCATGTTAAGATTCATGGAAAATAAGTATAGGCTCTATCTCAGAACTCAACTAGGTAGGCTAATTGATATAAATCAAAAATCCTTGTCTACACACAAATCAATAGGCTAAAACTAGGTAAAATGTTAGATTAAAATATTGGGAGTAGTTGTAACATAGTTAAACTATAGACTTGAGCCGCAATTTGTCATGAACATGAGGGTTGTACATTTGTCTTAATTGACCATTTCTCTTATTTTCACGAAAAACTCTGCAAATAATTAGAGGTGCTATAATGTTGAATTGGTTATCATCCATGTATGACCTATAGGCTATATGTAAAGTAAAACACATTTGCGTGTGCGTGCCTGTGTGCGCGTGTTAGTGATGTTGTTGAGTGAATGTGTCAATGAGCTGGCCTGGTCTAGACACTGTCATAAAGACAAGGGCAATAAATAGCTACTTTTCTCTTAATTACACCGTCTGCCCAGTGGAGAGATTCCTTCCATCGTAAATAGAGAGGTCGAGTAGGCTATAGGTGGCCGTTTACGTAAAAACATATAAACATCCTATTTGAAACATGTCTGATTTAGATAACATCCCGAGCGCACTATCTTCACGTCATCCACTAGGCCTATATCTTTATCCATTTGCGCTTGGGACAACAAAACGACGACAACTTGGGTATCCGTTTCTGGAGAGAAAAAAACCTCAAGTTTATCGACCATTTGGTATAGGCCTATACCTCACCACTGATGTCCTGCGGCTGTGACATGTTTTTTTACTCTGTGGCTGCCGACGCATTTACGCATAGGCTATATCTATTGTAATTCATACTGATGGGCAACAATGTACAGATATGGAGGACTTGGAACGTTTAGGTGTATTTTGATGTATTGCGAGAAAGAAAGATATTGTCTTTGAACTTTCGTGAAGTCAAGGCCATCACCTTTAACCCTACTCAATAAAGTTGAATCCGAGACTGGCTTTGCTCTCGGAAATGCGGGTACCAACTGGTGAGCCAGCCAATGAGGGTTGCAAACGAAAGAGTGTCGGGGGGAAAGGGGGATGGGGTTTGAAGGGGGATGTTTAGAGAACCTACCATTGACCTCTTGAAAACTGACGCATATAGGCTAATGTTTTTTTTTCAACCTGTTATGAATGTGGTAGAATTTTGAAAAACAATTTGCCATGTTTTGTTTGCTATTGTTTAATATCTGTTTCATTTTAGGTATTTGTGAACCCAAAATAAGCAAAACAGTTAGTCTGTATTGGATACACTTTATATGCATGATCATACTATTATAATTAATTTGCTGTAGGCTAATTGAAATGGAAAAGCAGCCCCAATTTGACATCTGGAGTGCAGCAATTTGACATCCTCAAGCAATTGAATAGTGTAACATATATTTTGTTAAAACCAGATTGGAACTTTGAGGTCTAAGTGTATAACACTGTCCAACACTCCAAATAACCTAAATGTTTTGCATTTTCCATATTTTCATGTGGCCTCTTATGGGCTACTTCAAAAGTCTCATACATACAGGATGAAATAATAGTTAGATATAGGCCTACATATACTGAGTGTACAAAATATTAGGAATAGCCTCTCTTTCTTGTCTCTCTTGAGACAATTGAGACATCAATCAATCAAATGTATTTATAAAGTCCTTCTTACATTAGCTGATGTCACAAAGTGCTGAACAGAAACCCAGCCTAAAACCCCAAACAGCAAGCAATGCAGGTGTAGAAGCACCGTGGCTAGGAAAAACTCCATAGAAAGGCCAGAACCTAGGAAGAAACCTAGAGAGGAACCAGGCTATGACGGGTGGCCAATCCTCTTCTGGCTGTACCGGGTGGAGATTATAACAGAACATGGCCAAGATGTTCAAATGTTCATAGATGACCAGCAGGGTCAAATAATAATAATCACAGTGGTTGTAGAGGGTGCAACAGGTCAGCACCTCAGGAATAAATGTCCGTTGGCTTTTCATAGCCGATCATTCAGAGTATCTCTACCGCTCCTGCTGTCTCTAGAGAGCTGAAAACAGCAGGTCTGGGACAGGTAGCACGTCCGGTGAACAAGTCAGGGTTCCATTGCCGCAGGCAGAACAGTTGAAACTGGAGCAGCAGCAAGACCTGGTGGACTGGGGACATGGTCCTAGGGCTCAGGTCCTCCAAGAGAGAAAGAAAGAGAGAAAGAGAGAAAAAAAGAAAGAAAGAAAGAAAAAAAGAAAGAAAGAAAGAAAGAAAGAAAGAAAGAAAGAAAGAAAGAAAGAAAGAAAGAAAAAAAAAAGAGAGAGAGAATTAGGGAGAGCATATTTAAATTCACACAGGACACTGGATAAGACAGGATAAATTCTCCAGATATAACAGACTGTTACTAGCCCCCCAAACATAAACTATTGCAGCATAAACTATTGCAGACATGAATTGTGTATGTGTGCCATTCAGAGGGTGAATGGGTAAGACAACAAATGTAAGTGCCTTTGAATCGGGTATGGTAGTAGGTGGCAGGCGCACTGGTTTGAGTGTATCAAGAATTGGAACACTTGGGTTTTTGACGCTCAACAGTTTTCCGTGTGTATCAAGAATGGTCCACCATCCAAAAGACATCCAGCCAACTTGACACAACTGTGGGAAGCATTGGAGTCAACATGGGGCAGCATCTCTGTGGAATGCTTTCCACACCTTGTAGAGTCTATGCCCCGACGAATTGAGGCTGTTCTGAGGGCAAAAGTGTGTGCAACTCAATATTAGGTAGGTGTTCCTAATGTTTTGTACACTCAGTGTATTTCAAATACGCCTTTTCCATTTTCTTTTCAACTAGTTCCAAATACAAAATGGATTGGCTGATGACCGAACATGTATAATTTTTGGCTTATAGCTCAAGTAACATGTAACCCCCCCCCCCCCCCCCCCCCCAAACTAATTTCGCATAATATGCCTACCGGGTGATAAAATACATATGGCTGAGGGAAGAGGAGTAGGTTCTGGATCAATGCTGGAGATCAAGACTCTCACACTACTGCTCTCACACCCCGCTGAGGGACCTTGGGCCTGGACTGGAGTTTTTCACAACTCAGGGTCCCTCTCACGGCATCAGATTGCCTGCTCTTCTTGGCTCTCGCCTCTCCCTCATTTTACTCTTGTGTGCGTGCATGTGCCTATGAGACCAGCGGTGTCTGGAGTAAGACGCGGATATCACGTTCTGTCTGGTGGTGTCCAACGTCACTCAAAGGTGTGTCAGATCTCTGTTTACAATATTGACATAATCAATACATCCTCTCAAAATGTACCTCTTGACATTATTAATCGGGTAGGAGTCGTGGCTGTGGTACAATCAAATAAATCCAGACCCCCACACAAATCCAGGGCCCCACAAAAACCTGCGCTTTATTTGGTGTTACGTCAATTTTGTTATGACCACGAGGCGACGCTTCCGCACCAGATAGACAATTGTTGAACAAGGCCCTAATGGTACTATAGCCCTCTATTGAGAAGAGAACCACAGGGAGGAGAAAGAGGAATAGCTACTAGGAATATAGCCTACATTGCTTGTAAGCTATGTGTTTGAATGGTTGAACAGGCACAACTGCGATACGAGCTTGCTCTTTTGAAGGCTTTGTTAGTATGGGTCTTTAAAAATAATATTTAGCCTATAAGCTAGCTAGGCTTATGGTATGAAGGCATGGAATTGGACGAGAGGATGCAGTGATGGACATCTTTAGGAAATCAAGGTCAGGTTTCCAAAAAGCAATTGTTTGTGCGTAAAGGCCTTTCTGGTGTATGGTGTGCATAATGGTGGGTGGGTGTGTGACAGAGAGATAGACTGTGTGTATGCCTATGTGTGTGAGTGCGCATTATTTCAGAGAACGACATTTCGCTTAACCCAGCAAGGCGATGACAAGCCTATAAATAACCAGCCCTGTGCAGTTTGGTAAATTGTTTAAGATTTTTTACGATGTTCAAATTTAATATTATGCTGACTTATCTTGTGGGCCTATATCACACCTGGCAGATTTATAATTTGATTTAAGGCCGAGAATATGCGTCGAGCGTAAATGTACCATTCGTGTATACGGGTATAGTAAAGCGGGCTTCAAGTGCAAAATAGCTCAACGTTGTTTCAAATGTAATATTATTTTACTGTCACTTTGATGGCATGAAGGCGGACTCCATTTTAGTGTGTGTTGTGGAGGATTAGCTGCGTGAGTAAAAATGTTACACCATCAAGGCTTTAGGTTTTCGGGAATGATTTTGACTCTTATCATGTCATGTCATGCTTCGAGAAAAGTCATTCACATTCCCTTCAAGAAAAGTAACGTGAAGCATGAAATAGTAATAAGTAGCCTAAAACACATATATAATTAGGCCGTATAGTAGTCTAATCATATTACGCTAAAATGAATTAGTAATATAGGAATGTTAATGTGAAGAATAAGAACATGGATATAAATAATGATAGTCCGTTTAATGTTGGCAACGGGCATTTAACCATTAAAACGTTTCCATTGATGCAACTTTTATCATTAAGATTGCAATTTTCAGAAAATGTGCATGCTATATTTCAATTCAGACTGGTATTTTATGTGCTCGTGTTTATATTCTAACTTGTAAACTTTCTATGCAGGTCTAGACCCCTGGCCCGTTCAGCGTACCCGCGCAGGTAGGCTATCTGTGTGCATGGGTGTACATATGTTAAGGTCGTTCACCCTGGCGTATTGGAATGTCACAGGATTTGAGCATGTGTGTGTGTTTTGTGTAATAAGAGTCTATATTTTAAGGTTTTGGGGTGTAGTGAGTCCGCAGCAAGGTGACCTAAAATCAATAAACGAACGCCGACATAGCCTACATCTGGCTCATACCTTCTTAATTAAGCAATGTTTTTTCAGATGTGTTGAATTCCATCGCGATACCCAATAAAACCAATAGATTTAGAAATATTTTAAGGCTACTTTATTAATCGAAAACTCTTTATAGAAAACCCAGATGTTTCTTTTTTTTGCCTACTGAAAACATCTGACTGATCCGACTGACTGACTGATCCGATGTTTTTCTACGTATCTTATTTATTAAATATACACTTATATTATGTTATAGTACTATTAATATGTTATACAGATTATGAAACCATGGTAATCCAAGGCGTTTCATAAAAAAATTAAGATAGTTGCACATACTGTCCTACAAATAATATAATGGGTATAAAACACTAACATTTCAGCACACTGTGCCTACTTCAAGGCTTTTTGGAATTATAACGCTGATTTTGCTGAAAGCTGACGGGTCTATTCATTTATTTAATTATACAAGAGCCAACAACCAATCACAGTGCCTTGGATCAGTTCTGTCTAAACACACCCTTACAAAAAATATTAGTTTTGTTCCTAATGATATAGGCCTACTGACAATATCTTGTTGATATTCACAAATGTGTGGAACACGGGTCGACCAGGTGCTACCGACAACACTCAGCAACACAGTCTCACATTCAATTCGCGCATATATGTACAAAATGTATTTCAGCAGATTTCGTGCGTTTTTGTGCATTTTTGGGGTGTTTCAATTCGTTTGAAAATACACGAATTTCTGTGCTACTTAATTCGTGCGAAAATACACGAATTTCTGTGCTACTTAATTCGTGCGAAAAGACACGAATTTAACCAGTAGGCGACACACAAGCCTTTGCAACAACCATATAGACGCGATAGTCTATATTTCATTTTTGTTCTTCTTAATGGCTAATTCAACGTCATGAATATACAGAAATGTTGTCTTTGTTTAACCATGTTTTAAAATGTGTCGTTGTATGCCTATATGTACTGTTTTAGACTTGCTGAACAGAATTTTTGAGAAAAGACGCACATTTACGTGCGACTTAATTCGTGGGAAATATTGTTTTATTAATGCCAATGCTGTTTTCTGTGCTTGATTTCGCTTAATACTTTGGATACTGGTGCACTTGTAATCAGAACGCCTTTTTGTCATGTAGGCAACCATACACGATTTTCTTCATAACCCATTTCATATTTCGTGGAGCCTAAATTACACCATTTTCTTCATAATGCATGTATTACATGTTAATGTAAAATAATGAATTATGTTGGCTTACACTTATGGCCTTTCCAAGGCCCTTCCATACCTTAAGGGAACATTTTAGCACTCGCCATATGGTTAGTGAGAAACGCCACATTGCAAATGTACGGTCCCTTACTAGACGTCCTGCAACGTTTCTAAAATTCGCGGACGCGTCGGGCCGTGCGCGGGGGAGAGATCTTTCAGGAAGTCATCAAACGAAATCTCTCGGACGTTCGGTTTCCGTTTTATAAAAATAAAAAATTTTGGTCATTTTTCCGCAGTCTCGGAAATTCCCACCAGAGGGAAAATAAATCATATTGCAAATGCACAAGCACATTGCAAATGCACGTGGCCTTTTCTCCTAAACTTATTTCGAAGACGAAACTTGGTGAGCGTAGGTTTGGCGTAATGGACAGTTGGCCCCGAACAAGATGGCGTCGAGGCCTCAACGCTTTTTGAGTTATGGCCATTTTTCTGGGATTAAAGGTCAAAAACGCAAAGTAGGGTGCTAATTTGACCGCTTCACGTCAAAGTACATAAGCATACGGTGTCAGGAAAAAAAGAACCAGCCATTTATCTATCGTAATTTAAGAGAAATCGTACATTGACAAATTGGTAATGTTCACAAAAAGGAGTTAAAAAAAAATAATTACAGATCCAGTTGCAGTGTGTTCAGACGAACATTTTTTAAGTGGGTCTCGAAGCTCTGCGAGAATTCTGTGATTTTATGTGATTTTATGAAATAACACACACTCATTTAACCCTCTGTAAATAAGTCAGTTCTTAACATAAAGACTTAAAACTCAATATTATATAAGAGCCTACCCCAAGGAGGATATGTGTTCACTTTCAGCTTCCTATGTCAACCGGAAGTACCTTAAAATGGTGCCATAGGGTCAGTTTCGAAGGGTTAAAAAGGTCAGATCTTTTCAAAACTTCACTTGTGTGATTAGGCAACCCTCATGAACTGTAAATCAGTAATTTCTCTCAACAGATGTCAAAGAAAAGCTCTCACACACACACACACACACACACACACACACACACACACACACACACACACACACACACACACACACACACACACACACACACACACACACACACACACACAGCAAGGATGGAGTGAAAAAGTACGGTGTTTAAAGACACACAAAGCCTGCAATGGCATTACCATTATCTCCAGGCCATGCCGAGTTCAACGAGATGCCCCGCTTGACCGTAGCTCGCTCGGTCTGAGTGCAGCGACAGTGACAAGAAGAAGGACCCAAATGACCCTTTGACCTCAATTTCATATTTTTTTGCTTTTGGGAGACAAAGAGAGAACCGTTAAGGTTAGAAGCACAATTTGACCTCAGGAACGTTCCTAAGGTCCTCCCGATCTGTGCAAGCCTAACATTGACCGTGTGGCATTAACCCTTAACAGTTAAAAGAAGGTGTTAACATCAAACAGTTTACAATGACTGTTTGAATACATTGCCTGCTCCCCTAAATTCAACCTGAAGCCTATGTGGGTTAATAATGCCTTATGAACCTGTCTTCGATAACAATCCATCAGGCCACTACGAGGTCTACCTGTGTCGATTCTAAGCTTCCTGGAGCAACCGGAAGTGGTTAAATCACCCTAAAAGTGTTTGCCATACCCAACCTGCAGTTTGAGAGAAATAGTGCATTCAACCCTATGTAAATCAGTGAGTTCTTAACGTATAGACTTAAAACTCAGGATTCTGTAAAATCCCACTCCAATGAGGATATGTGTTTACTTTCAGCTTCCTGTGCCAACCGGAAGTGCCATAATTGGTGTCAAAAGGGCTGTTTCGAAGGGTTAAAAAAGTCAAATCTTTCCAAAACTTAATATATGTGAATAGGCAACCCTCATGAACTGTAAATCAGTCATTCATCCCATCAGATTTCAAGGAAAAATTTACACACCCACACAGAAAGGATGGAGTGACATACTGAGGGGCTTAGAGGCAGACAGTGCCTGCAATAGTTACTTTTGTTCAAACTTTTAAAGAACCGTCAGACCTAGAGTTCTGAAACTTTACAAACCTGTTCTAGAGCTCAGGTCGATTAAGCACAGTGAGTTATGTGGCTCTAGAAGGTTCTCGGACCGATTAAAAGCCTCGTGCATTTGCAATGACTTCAATTCATTTTGAGCATTACAAAATGGCGACATTTAGAAAAGTCCCAGAGTTGCAAGACTAGGTGCATTGAAACCGGCTCGGCCCATAGAGACGGACCCCGACATTTCTGTCCGATAGCTCATTCAAGGACCCCGTAGCAAGGCATGGAAAAAAGTGGAATTTCAGCACCAATTAAGGTTTTGCTCGGGCACCGAATGACCTATCGAGCCGAAACTTGGGATTCGAGGTCGCCTCACATAGGGCTAAACATAATGTGAGAACTGGACCCGCAGCTAGAACATAACTACGTATTATTTGTTTTATTATGGTTTAAATGGAAGGCGCTGTGAATTTCGGGCCTGCTCTGAAATATGTGATAGTTGGCTTCTAAACGAGTTGGAAAAAGTGAGTTTGGAGTCAGATGGTATCAGTTTGGTGTTTGAAAATATCTAATTGACTGATGGACACTGACTTGCTAGTTGACTTTTGTGCATTTGCAATATGTTTCAACAGTGAGGTACCATCACCAAAATTGACATGATGAAATTTAACACAACGAGCGATGGAGAGGTCCCACTATCACTGCCCGGCCATCCCGAGGTCATCAGGCCAGTCATTTTTGCATTTCTGCAGTATTTAAGAGAATGCCAAATTCATGGCCAAATTCATGGTACATGCCCATTGAATCCTATTGCAAATGTAACGTTACATTTGCAATATGATGTGATGTTTTTCACTGTTGAATCATATTGCAAATGTAACGTGCATTTGCAATATGTTTAAACAGTGAAAAACCACCAAAATAGCATTCTGAAATCACCACTAAAAATGACATCACCATAGTCTCCAGGCCGTGCCGAGTTCAACGAGATGCCCCGCTTGACCGTAGCTTGCTCGGTCTGAGCGCAGCGACAGTGACAAGAAGATGACCCTTGACCTACATTTCAAGTCTTTTGCTTTTGGGAGACAGAGGGAGAGCTGTTAAGGTTTAGAAGCACAATTTTACCTCAGGAACGTTCCTAAGGTCTCTGTGCAAGCCTAACCTTGACCGTGTGGCATTAACCCTTAACAGTTAAAAGAAGGTGTTTACATCAAACAGTTTACAATGACATCTCACCCCATAGGAGCTCATTGCCTGCACCCTTAAATTCAACCTGAAGCCTATGTGGGTTATGAATGTCTTATGAACCTGTCTTCAATGACAATCCACCAAGCCACTATGAGGTCTACCTGTGTTGATTCTAAGCTTCCTGGAGCAACCGGAAGTGATAAAATCACCCTAAAAGTGTTGCCATACCCAACCAGCAGTTTGTGATATATAGTGCATTCAACCCTGTGTAAATCAGTCAGTTCTTAACGTATAGACTTAAAACTCAGGATTCTGTAAAAGCATACCCCGATCAGGATATGTATTTACTTATAGCTTCCTGTGCCAACCGGAAGTGCCTTAAAATGGGGTCATAGGTGCTGTTTCGAAGGTTTAAAAAAGTCAGATCTTTCCAAAACTTTAAATGTGTGAATCGGTCAACCCTCATGAACTGTAAATCAGTCATTTCTCTAAACAGATGTCAAAGAAAAGCTCTCTCACACACACACACACACACACACACACACACACACACACACACACACACACACACACACACACACACACACACACACACACAGCAAGGATGGAGTGACAAAGTATGGTGCTTAAAGACACACAGAGCCTTAAATTCTTTTAGGGGGGATCCAGACTTCCATACCCGCTCTGGGAGCACTATACTACCGCCCCAAATCAATGGGTGCTGGCCTGAGTGATTTATGGAGGTTTTCAAAAAATATTCAAACTTTTCGTGCACCTGGTATTTTTTTGGGGTTACCAGGCGTCATTTTTCAAAACGGTTGAAATTGCTTTTAGGGGGCATCCAGAGTGTCACATGACCGGATGAGGTAACTATTCTTGTTCTTCTTGTAACTTTCCGGTAGGCTAGAAGCTTTCCGGTGTTTTGCTGCTCCACACAGGTCGACGCAGGTATTGCACTTGATTTATCGTTATCGTAACCGTAGGTGCAGCCAAGTGGAAATACGAAAGGTTTCTAGCTATTTCGCACTGACGGTAATTTGAACACAAGAACGTTTCTAGTGAAAAGGTGTTTACACTCAGAGCCATGTATTTACATTCAGCCACCCTAGCCTTATTACGGGTTAACGTTTTGGTAATTTTGGTTGGCCAACAAAATGTAAGACTACAATAACTGCATACGTTTCCCCAAATGTTATACGAAAAAAAAATGTTTTGTTATTGATGGACAATGGCAAGGCTGCCATTGTATTTTCAGTTACATTCTGGTCAATAAAAATGGTTTACACGTTTGTTTTTTAAGAAATACATGGAACTACAACCGAATAAAACACCATTAGCCATCATGCATTGCATGATTCATTCTATACTGAAGTCTGTTCAGAAAAATCGAAAACAGTACATATAGGCATAAAACCACAATGTTTTAATAGGGATTAAATAAAGACAATATATATATAACCTCTTATGGTTATATGGTTAAAAAAAAGACAAAATATCTATATATTCATAACGTAAAATAAATAAATACAGGCGATCGCGTCTATGGTTGTTGCAACGGCTTGTGTGTCGCCTACTGGTTAAATTCGTGTCTTTTCGCACGAATTAAGTAGCACAGAAATTCGTGTATTTTCGCACGAATTAAGTAGCACAGAAATTCGTGTATTTTCAAACGAATTGAACCACCCCAAAAATGCACAAAAACGCACGAAATCTGCTGAAATACATTTTGTACATATATGCGCGAATTGAATGTGAGGCTGGGCTGCACTCAGTCACATAACTTCTCTTGCTCCTCACTGTCAGCCCATCCTCTTTAAAAACGTCATTGATATCAAGTAGGCCTACGCTCCAGAAATGGGCTACATACCCTTTTTTGTGATCTTAAGAACCAACCTCTGAATGTAATCCAGTTCCTGCTATTAAACTCAGATAGCCTCTAAGCCTACTCACCACACTGAACGAGGCGGGATCTCTTAACAATCCTTTTTTAAGATTGTAAAATGAAGCCTCTGTGCGCTATAGGCAGGCCGGCTATAGGCCTAGCTGTTTTGTTTTATTTCATATAAACATAAGGACGCGATATTATCAATTGTAACATGGACAGCCACATCACCATTTTGTATTGCTTTGAAATCAAGCTCACTCTCAAAGGGCTGAATTCTTATTTTAGAAACGGCCAAGTACGGGTTGTTTCGCATAAATCATGTCTCTTTATTGATATAAATGGGCGATTTAAGATGCGTGCAGATATAGCCTAGCCCTACAGTTATAGGATTCGACCAGCATAGCCTACATTCACTTTCTCTCCCCCCTGATCCGTGTTTAAATCGTTAGGCTACATCATAACATGCTGTGAAAAGGCTGGGTCATTGTCAATGACCTCTCTTTCGGCGCCATTGAGGGCAAAAATCGCAGGTAAACAAACCAGGTAAACAAACCAATAATTCTTAGATGGTAGGCTATAGTTTACTCATTTGTGGATTACATTTATTTTTAATTGCAAGGCTCTCTGGCAGATTATGACAGCGACACGTTAACTGAGAAGTTAGATCAAATATAGGCTTATATGCATATCTGGAGAATGTAATGTTATGTTGTATTTTCTAAATCTAGAAGAAAAAGAAACGCACACCTATTAGGCGAGGTGCTGGCTAGCGGAGTGGAAAACTTGAAAATAAAGGAGAGCAGCACTCTCTAGGAGCTCAGATGCAAAAATTGAATGTCCAACGTTTCGACAGCCAAGCTGTCTTCATCAGGGTATGATCAAACACTGCGGTATGACTCGTTTATATAGTGTCAAAAGACACAGGTGTCTGTAATCATGGCCAAGTGTGGCCTAATATCATTGGTTAATTATCAAATATTAAAATGGCATACAAAGAACAGCATACAAAAAAACAAATGGATAGCATACGATCATAGATTCATTTTAGACTACACAAGCTTACAAACAATTACAATGGCAGTCACAATAATCACAAGAATGGCTTCAGATCAAAGTCTACATTTGAGACCGAAGGGAGCAAGGGTCTTTAAATTAAATATCCAGGCAGCCTCTCGTTTTACCAATAAATTATCAAGGTCACCCCCTCTCCTAGGGAGGGTGACATGTTCGATGCCAATATAACGCAGAGACGAAATCGAGTGGTTTGCTTCCAAAAAGTGGGCCGCAACTGGGTAAGTAAAGGTTTTGCACCTAATGGTGCTACGATGCTCTGCGATACGTACTTTTAATTCGCGCTTTGTTTTAGCCACATCATTTTTACCACAAGGACAAGTTATAAGATAAATAACTGCCTTAGTGGAGCACGTGATAACACCTTTGATTGGGATCGTATGCTATCCATTTGTGTTTTTTTGTATGCTGTTCTTTGTATGCCATTTTAATATTTGATAATTAACCAATGATATTAGGCCACACTTGGCCATGATTACAGACACCTGTGTCTTTTGACACTATATAAACGAGTCATACCGCAGTATTTTCTAAATCACCATGGATTATGTAGGCTAGGTCAACAGGAAGATAATTTAACTAAGTAAAATATGAACGATTCGGATGCACAGTATAGTTCACCATATATAATACATGCCACCAGCAGACTACATTTTGTTTCTGTAAGTGATCTTTGCGGGAATTGAACCCACGACCATAGCATTTCTAGCAGTGTGCTCTGTAGGCTACTTACTGAGTCACACAACACAATTAACACTTACCTGATTGAATCCAATGATTAAGAATCAGCGAAGAAAACTGAACACTCAATTGCCACTATATTATTTTTTATTTACTTATTCCAAAGTCTCTTCTGTAGGTTTTCTCATGCTATGGGGAAACAGATAACTCTCTATGAAATTGCCTCTCACACATTTCCTCAAACAAGTGATGGCAGTAAGTTTTACAAGAATTGGAAATAGATTAACCATGATAAAATGGGTTTATTTAAGCAATAAGGCCCGATGGGGTGTGGTATATGGCCAATATACCATGGTGACGGGCTGTTCTTATGCAGGATGCAACGCAGAGTGCCTGGACACAGCCCGTAGCTGTGGTATATTGTCCATATCCCACAAACCCCCGAGGTGCCTTATTGCTATTATAAACTGATTACCAACTTAATTACAGCTGTAAAAATAAATGTGGTATGCGTGTGGTATACGGTCTGATATACCACGTCTGTCAGCCAATCAGCATTCAGGGCTCGAACCACCCAATTTATTATTAAACTGTATAATGAACATTACGTTGGTAACCAGTTTATAATAGCAATAGGGAACCTTGGGGGTTTGTTGCCAATTTACCACGGCTAAGGGCTGTATCCAGGCACTCCGCATTGCGTTGTGTTTAAGAACAGCCCTTAGACTTAGTATATTGGCCATATACCACACCCCCTCGGGCCTTATTTCTTAATTATATCATGGCATTGATGAAAAATCTTTCTGATTGGATTGAAGAGCATTCTAGAGTGCTCGTTATTTCCCTGTAACGCACGGTATATCAGTTAAATGGTTATAGTTCATTCTTACATGTTCTATTGAGCTGCTTTTGAAAGCAGAAGTCGAATTGAAAACATTTTCTGGCATTGAATTCGATTTTCATAATAGCAAGCTAGGACTGATAGTTTGGTTAGCTAAACTAGCAAGTCTGTTTGTTTAGTTACCAAGGCAACTACTGTAGCTTTCAAGTAAACTTGCTAGCTGCTTCAGTGGATGTTGACCACATTTCTACCTGTGAACAGTGCTTGACTTGGGCAGGCGCTCACTGGAGCTGAGTACAGGCACCTCAAAGTGTCTACTGCTTGAGCTCCTGTTTCTCTTATAGAATCTTAGCTCAAAAGTATTGTGGAGCTCCCGCCCCTAAATATAAACAGTACCTGCACCCAAAATGAGTACTGGAACCTATTTCAGTCCAAGTCAAGCACTGCTTGAAAATGAACACATTTCTAGTGACAAATGTGTTAAATTATAGCCATGGTTTAAAAGGGAGAATCAACTCGGGGTTCCATGCATCCTCTGGAAAATATTGAAACACCGTGGAAGGTGAGTTTAACTCCCGTAGCGCATCGTGGAACACACCTTCCACGTCGTTCATTATTTTCCTGAGAACGCATAGAGCCCCGAGTTGATTATCCTTTACATAATTAAATAATATCATGATGCAAATGTTTGCATCACTATTATAGCCACTATTGTAGCCTATAGCCTATATGTGGTTCAACTATATTGATATTTGATTAATGCCAAAAAATGTCCAGTAAAATTAGATTTTTTTAAAACATAAACAATTCAATGGTTTAAATAATTGTAATTAAAAAAAGGCAAACAAAAGGGGTAGTAGTCTTTTGCTTACTTTTGAATTACTTGTCAGACAACGACTGTCTAAGTGTATAAAAACAAATATAAAGGTTTGCACACAAAAAAAGAACAGGCTTTTGATAACAGGTTAATGCATAGTAATGTGAGAAATTCTCTAAAACACATTACAGTACCTTTTGGCTATCGATAATAGTGTTTATAAACCTTACATCCCTGATACACTTTCTCATTCCACTCCTTTCTTTATCACTCTGGCACAGCCTATAAACAAAGCTACTGCGTTCATCAATTGTATTGTTCTTTCTCTTTTATTATACCCTACTATTACATGCCATTTATAAAACTCTATGAAAGAGACCTTAAGTACTGCCATGTCCAGTTTTAATGAACTACAAGAAATATAAACAACAGATAATGTTTCGTTATTACCTTTAGGAAACATAGTTCTAATAAGATCAAATCATACAACTATTTGGCAGTTGATATTTCAAGAATCATTGTCAAAACGTTTGTTTTTGCTCTTGATGCTTTTAAATGAAATAAATAGCATGAAATAACAATAGTCTTATTTTTTTGGAGTGCAGACCCTCTACACAAGAATCAAAGACAGCACTTATCATGATGTAATGTCAGCCTACATGTTGTGCAATTTACATAACATTACATTTACGTCATTTAGCAGACGCTCTTATCCAGAGCGACTTGCATACATTTTATTACATTTTTTACATACATACATTTTTTACACAAGGATATCCCTACCGGCCAAAACCTCCCTAACCCGGACGACGCTATGCCAATTGTGCGTCGCCCCACGGACCTCCCGGTTGCGGCCGGCTGCGACAGAGCCTGGGCGCGAACCCAGCTCAGCCTGGGCGTGAACCCAGAGACTCTGGTGGCGCAGCTAGCACTGCGATGCAGTGCCATAGACCACTGCGCCACCCGGGAGGCAACATTACATATCTTCTTAAGGTTTATCCTCTTCTTTTTTGCCAGCTCCATTTCTCACTTTTGTTTTCTAGAACACATAATTCGATAGAACACTATTTTAATTAGTCTCTACTACTGTATGTTCAAGAACTTGCGTCTGTACCCTATCTGTATCTGTCCTGCTAGATGGCGCTCTTACTCTGTCATAGAGCTAAAAACTCGACAACTTGCCCCTAGTGTCGTCATGGCAGTCTGGTGCATCACGGCCACTTTCAAACACCTATTGGTCTGAAAGTCACGTGGCATGCCTCGTACGTCCATAATTATGTTGATTAAGTTTTTTTGATGCTCCACGCCCCCGACTCGAATATGTCAGATTCCTACCCGACTATAATCCTCTACGAGGGCTCTGAACAGTGGTATCAACATAAGAAATATAACAATACAATGGAATGTCCAAATAGAATCCCAGCTTCTAAATTCCATGTGGAATAGTTGGTAGGAGGATCCTCTATGTGCAGAGATAAGGGCTATTTTGGCAGTTCCGGAATGCAGGCTCTTAGAGGTTTCGACTGAGTATGACTGTTCGACGGTGAGAGATGATGGAATCGCGTCTTCGCCTCTTTCCAAAGGACCAGGTGCGCCATCTCTGACAAAGACGGCTCTCACCACCTACCATCACCAACATTACCTAACGCAGCTAAATGCTTTTGGGGCTGAAGATAAAAATGCATCCCAGATAACACAGCCTGTTATCAGACCACTGTTTCCATGTTCTTTCCCATCAGAAAGTGTGAAGAAGGACTCAATGTGCGTCCTATATAGCGGGGATCCAAACGGACGCACGTAGACTGTTGTTTGACCTTGTTCCTACAAGAGGATGGCTGACAGACGCCATCACAGTCAAATGCACGAACATTCTCGTCCGGAATCGCCTACAGCCAGTCAACGGTACCTGAGAAAGAAGAATGTGCATGGCTTCGGCCCATATAGTATCTTCTCTGTGGTCGAAACTGGGACAGAGAATCCAGAAACATTTAACTACACCTGCGAAACCAATCAGGGGGCGTATCTGGCAGACAGTAAACTCGAGGAAAATGACAGACCAACGAAACAACTGTCTGAGAAAGATATTGTCCTCAATACGGACGGAAGCACAGACAACTCAGACAGTGAGGTTAAAGGTAACATACACACGGATTATATCACATAAACAAGCATTATCAGACCACGCTGATTAAGTAGACATTTCCCCTAAATTGAGTAGCCTAAGCCATACACTTCCCTCCCTACTCCATCTTTATAATTATAGAATCTCCGATTCTTATCTCTTTCCTAAACATCTCCAAATAACATTCACACAATACCGGTTAAGCACAGGCCTGCCTGTAGGCTACTTTTCGTTGTTTATTTCACTGGACTACGAGGGTGATCTGGAAGGGTAGACTGCGTCTGCTCTTTACATAGCCCATTTAAGCAACTTTATTTCGTTCCCAAAACTGCCATGCCATTGCCAATTTTCTGGGAGGAACATAATCCGTTAACCATTGAACTACATTTTTGATTTTGAGAAATGAAATCGCACACTGCATAGCCTCAGATACTTTGCAGTTGAGATGGAGCTCATTCATTCTTATTTTGAGAAGGTTTAACAAATGAGATTTGTTATGTCTAATTGGTGGTCATGACAATAATAATAATCAGATTGGATAGACCTACTATAGTCCCGATGTCTCGCTTGGATTTTTTATAATAAAATAATAGGCTACTAGTAAAATGGGAGGCCTATCCAAATGAATACACAGTAATTATATAGTTACGGCAATTAATAAAATAAAGCATAATTCACGTTGTTATGTGCTTCTAATGTAGCCTGGTTTATATCTCATTGGATTTAAACAGAAGATGCTGGTTTCCCAGACACAGATTCCTAGACTAAAAGCATGTTCAATGGAGACTCACTGTTTAAACTGTATTTAATCTGTGCCCGGGAAACCGACCCGAGAAACCGACCCGAGAAACCGACCCGAGAAGACATAGCCTACAGACAAACTGTGCAGACAAAAAAACTAAAAATATAGGCTTTTGCTTATGAAAGTTTCCTGGGAGGTGAAGGGTAACGGAATGGGTGCTTGTATGATTGCTTATGTTTTTGCAGCTTGTTCGCTTTTGAAAGTATAAAACAACAAATATAAAACACATATAACCTCAAGTTATGACATTTTATTTTGTAAGTTCAGGAAAGAAAAATTGTTATAAAAACAATTGTAGGACACACTGGTGATTGGTTTATTATTATTATTAGGACTATTATTAATATTATCATTATTTATGTATTCTTCTTAGGCCTGGTATTGAGCATATGTGACCACGGCATGTGCATCCGAAATTCACGCCAATGCTTGCACAATTAATGTTTTATTTATTTAACTCTTGTTTAAATCCGGCAGATATGGTGCTTCTATTTCCATGTAATTAAAAACAACGTAGAATTTAGGGCGAAATATTAAAAGTTGCTTCAGTCCTTAATTTCTCTCTTCCTTAAATCTGACAGATTCGTTACAATAGGCCCTACTAATAACTTGCTATTAAAATATAGCAATATATACTTTTATCCCACATTCTAAAAGACTAATTCATCAGTAATTCACTGAAAAATGATAAAAACACTGCGCCGTTGAATTACTAGCCTTTATGATTTCCAAGTTTTGTTTTCCCCATGTGAACAGTGTGATTGTTTAATTATTCGTGCCCGCTGCGCTGCACCATGTAGGCCTAATCAAGACAGAAACTCCTCCGGACTCCTTTATGGATAGACTCGACTATACACCCCGGACATCGTCCGTGGTATACATCCCTCTTACCAAGACCTGTATTGCGGCATTAACTAATATCTACATTTAATGTATCTCTTATGCTATTTATGAGGGGATTGAAAGAACAGAATGTAATTCTTATCGCCAAAAAATACACAAGTTACCCATATGAATTAACAGTGTATTTTTATTAGCCTATGTGCCTGATGAGATCAACTCACATTTTTCGTGGACCCTGTGTTGCTATATTGTTAATTGTTTCAATTGGCCTTGATTGAGCGTAGGCTTCTCCAGATACGCAAATAATGCAGCATTAGTTAAGCTATATTCTCTGAGAAGAGGTAATTTATCATCTCACTAAAGACTATGATTAGGCAATACCTCCGTGCATTAAGGCATCAAAGACAACTACATGTTATGACCTTTATATAACCTTGAAAGAAAACAATTGGAGTTGAAATTATATATATTTTTCCACTGAGTTGCATCATTAGCAACTCCATTAAGCTATAGGCCTACAGTGAAGTTGTAAATACAATGGCCAACAGATAAAAATCCTGTAATGATATTAAATGACATGGCATTCTTGGTAACCTGATTTAGTTCGTGTTTTATCAGTGGTCTGAGCAATGCTTTTCTACACATTTTGCCATGAGGCTGAGAGAAAATGTTGCTTTTTTAAAGCAAATTTCTTGTAATTCTCCACATATTGCCATGGGGCAGAGAGAAAATGTTGCAGTTTTATAGCTAATCTCATATTATTCTACACATTTTGCAATGAGACTGAGAATTGAGCATTTTTAAAGCTGATTTCCTGCAATTCTACACCTTTACTGTGAAGCTCAAATATAATGTTGCCGTTTTATAGCTAATCTCCTGCTATTCTACACATTTTGCAATGAGGCTGAGAGAACATTGTGAAATTTTAAAGCTAGTTTCCTGTTATTCTACACATTTGCCATGAGGCTGAGAGAACATTTAGCACTTTTACAGCTAATTTCCTATAATTCTGAACATTTTTGCCATGGTTTATGACGTGTGTGGGTGGGTGTATGGGGGAGGGGGGCTACCTCCAGGGGGTCCCCAACCCTAAATGCTGCGGAGGTGTAACGGCAGTCTAGCTCTTCCTCCTCCTCGGACGAGGAGAGGAGAGAAGGATCGGAGGACCAATGTGCAGCGTGGTAATTTTCCATGAATTTAATAAACACAAAGACAAGATACTGACAAACTAATACAAAACAACAAACGACCGTGAAGCTACAAACGAAAGTGCAATACACAAGCTACTAACGTTAGACATAGACACGATACAAAATAACAAACGAACTAACCGTCACAGTCCTGTGTGGCACAAACACTGACACAGGAAACAACCACCCACAATCCCCAACACAAAACAAGCCACCTATATATGATTCTCAATCAGGGACAACGATTGACAGCTGTCTCTGATTGAGAACCATATTAGGCTGAACACAGAAACAGACGAACTAGACACACAACATAGAATTCCCACCCAGCTCACGTCCTGACCAACACTAAACAAGCAAAACACATAAGAACTCTGGTCAGGACGTTACAGGAGGTGTGTGGCATATGCCAGTGATTATTATGTTCTATCACAAATTAGGCTACGTTTAGGCTATAAACGAATAATTATGTTAATTCAACTAATTCCTTTTTTTTACAGGGGACACCAGATTGGAGAATTGCATTGGAAACTGGATCATAGCTAAAAGTGGACGGAAAAAGCGTTACACCAAACATCAGACTCTGGAACTGGAAAAATAGTTATTGTTCCACATGTATCTGACGCGAGAGCGCCGCCTGGAGATAAGCAAGAGTATTGACTTATCTGACAGACAGGTGACTACACCTGGTTTGACTACACCTTATTTGAAGAGAAAAACAACACTTAGGCTACACATAAGCTAGCAGACTAAACTCCACTCCATTCTTAATGAAGTTTGCTACACATATGCAAACAAGGCCCAGCTTTGCACACGCTACACGCATGCAGGAGAAAGCATCTAGAGCAGGTTATAAATTGAGTTCATGCATGGTTTTGTCAAATGTTTCAGTTTTTAGGACTTGACAGTGAAATGCTATTAACCTCTCCAGATGCACATTGTTTTAAAACGCTGGACATGAATTGTTTAGAAAAATGTCTTAAAGTGACAGTAGTGCGTTTGAATTGTTTTCCATACACTTTTGATGAATTTTGATGTGTTTACTTGGTCTCTGACTTTCTTTCGTTTATGTTGCTTTGTGTTTAGTTGTTTTTTGTTCATCTGAACTTGTCCTGTGCATTACAGCATCATAAAGTCAATGTTCTTCCAAATAATTATCGCAAACAGTATGTCTGGACGTTTTGTAAAGATAGAAGATAAGCATATACAAAAAATAAACAACATGTGTATGGAGCATAATTTCCCCTTGCTGTCCTTCTCCTTCGTTTCCTTTATCGCTTGCTTTGAGAAAGAGAAGGGATAGGGAAAGGGCGCAATAGTGGGAGTTTTAATGTGAGTGGAAAGACCGACCATATAGCGGTGATTTAAATAGCCAGGTGACCACAATAATTCAAGGTCATAAAATAGTAACGTCATGATGGTCGGAGTACAGCGCTAGAAGTGGTTTTTATGATCTGCAAGTATAATGTGCACCGCAGCAGTAAAGATGCGTTTAAAGGTGAGGAGGAGGAGGTCTATACCCACGGAGCCGGGCTAAAATGGGGTTGGTTAAACGGGCGCACGCCACTTCTTTCACCAGATGAGGGAAATGTGACCTTCTCCAATGGATGATGGAGCAAATGATGGAACAAAAAGAGACCGGGTGATAACTTTAAATGAATGGATATGATGGAACAGAGTCAGCAACTACACGACTGCAGGAGCATGGCAACGGATCCCCGCATGCAACCTGCGTTGAAGGTAGGACTAGCCGCTGGCATTTCCCTTCTTTGCTTTGATCACGTCTGGCTCTGTTCATTTGTCATATTTGCAACAGGCAGCACATTCATTTCCATAACACCGAAGGTATCTCGTGTTTTTCTGTTGCTCTATTTTAACCTCATGCAGACATTCCAGATCCGACCAGTGATTGGATGGACAACGATGTTTTGTCATAGAATGAACAGACGACTGTGAACCTGAATGTGTTCATGGAGCATGCTATCCTATTAACAAAAAATAGAATATTACAAAGAATCTTACAAAATGTGATCACTCCTTGCTGGATATGCATTCAAGTCGTGGATATCATAATATTAGGCCTATCTTGCTATTTTCAAATATGACTAATATGCGAAACGACATCAAGCATATCAAAGGAGTCATTCGTCCAGTATCCTATTGTCGAAGTTTAACAGGTAGGCCTAGATCTAATTGATGAACATGGAAACGCAGCATAGCCTAGTATCGTTAGTCCTTGTCTACATATGCAGCATTTTTGTTATTCTTTTATTTTCTATAGATTTTTTCCCCCATCGGTACATAGAAAAACATTTGACTATGAGATACGTTTGATATTGTCTCTAATTCTCAATGGATTGACCTTTCACGTTCATCTGATGCGTGGTTTAGGTAGTTTCATGTTGTTGGGATTGACTTCCTGGCTCGGCAACAAGAAACTGCCTTGATTACGTCAGTTAGCCTTCATCAAGGGCGTCCATTTCTGCAAGATTACACACTCGGCTCAGGAGTCGCCGCAAATGGCATCAATATCCACGACGAGACCTTTTTTCTTAGCTCTTTGGCTTTATGTGGTGGACACTAAAAGGTCTATTGGTGCAGTGGGAGAATTTGGGTTGTAAACATCACGGGGTAAAAAATCCTTTTCAGCTTTGTGTTGTTGCGCAGAGACTTTAGAGGTCTAGCCTTGTAGACGGGATTATTGACCGGAGGTATTTTAGGGATGGTACTCAGCATTCCAAGAGAGTCTCCAGGTGCCATGGGACATCTGCCAAGTAGTAAAAATCCCAGTCTAATCTCTGGACTCATGCTTTTGTTGTAATATACATATTTTATTATATTACTTGTATGATCATTGAAATATAATCAAAGAACATCAACATGACCATTAGAGATTATAATGGTTTGTTTTAGGCCTATATTGTTCGTCATTATGGTGGGCTTGCTTTCTCTTTTGCACTTAATCTCGGCTCAAATATAGCCTGCACAAAATGTTTGAAATTTAACATGGATTGCAATATAAACCATTTTGAAACATTAAATTCAGTCGACATCACAATACAGTATATTGTTTATCGAATGGTCACTGAACAGAAATGTGCAGCACGCTAAAACGTGCCACTGGAACCGATTTAGTAGCCTAGATCTGGGCCTTTCTGTTTTCTCAAATTTACCGTTATGAATTTACCTCAACATTTTTGCTACATATAGCTACTTATCTTCGTTAGATATGCCAGTAACTTGATGAGAAGCTAGAAAACAGGCAGAATGCAAATTATTTCGTAAAATGAGACATTCATAATTTATCCAAAAGGCTAAACCTTGGCTATAGCCTGTAGATAGGCCAGTTGTAGTTGTAAGTAGCCTAGCATATGTTACATTTGAACAAATATATGTGTATTTGTTTATTATCGCCTATTAAAGGGCTATTGTATTATGCATTATTTTGGATATTACTAGCGTAATGGGTTCAAAAACAATTACATCCGGTTTGAGGCCGGTAACACTAGCCTAACTTCAATATTTGCCATTGCATGATATCAGGTACTCGCTCTTTTGTCTTAATCACCACTAACATTACGTAGACAAAATGTAATTAAAATCCTCCATGAACGACATACATAGAAATTGACACAAAAATGTTAGCCGCAAGAGCAAATCTTAGCCCATGAGTGCACATGCATTGATGTATTGTCTCTTCCCTGATCTGTTTATTTAGTATTTTGTGTATGTCATGGCTCACTTGTAAAATAGGCATGTGTCTCAATGTGACTCCCTGTATAAAATAAGTATATAGATATAGATATAGATAGATATATATGGGTCCACCTTTACCTACGGACCACAATCACACATAGCCCTACGCAGACGCTGTCATTGACAACATGGCCTGTCTATCTACAGGTTTGCAATGCCAACGCTAGGACTCAATATGACTCATTGGAATATTATTAGGCCTTTACTTAATCCGCCGTGTATGGTGGCCATCTCCGATGTCAAATATTTTTTTGCAAATATATAGTCTTCAAATTTGAACCCTCGTAAGAGAAGGTATAGGCCTAGGCAATACTGCTGTCGTAATAGGAATGCCTTTACGATCAGAGCTTTAATCAAACGTTTCCAGTCAGTAAGGCCTTTAAGTGGTCTTTAAATGTGTTTACGAGTTCGCAATGTTACTCCAGTCCACTCCACGAAATTAACGTCAGTAATAAACAGTATTTTTCCAATCCGACTACTCTCAATTTTTAATCCCACGGCATAGGTATAAATGTATGTTATGCACTCTATTGCTAGCAACATTTTATTTAACTAGGAAAGTCAGTTAAGAACAAATTCTTATAATACAATGACGGCCTACCCCGGACAAACCCTCCCCTAACCCGGACGACGCTGGGCCAATTGTGCGCCCCACGATCACGGCCAGTTGTGATACATCCCGGGATCGAAACAGGGTCTGTAGTGACGCCTCTGGCACTGAGATGCAGTTTCTTAGACTAGGCAAGTCAGTTAATACAAACCCTAACGACTTTGGGCCAATTGTGCACCGCCCTATGGGACTCCCAATCACGGTCGATTGTGATACAGCCTGGAATCGAACCAGGGTCTGTAGTAACGCCTGAGATGCAGTGCTCGGGAGCTTAGTCCCCTGAGCCTTGATATCCAAGAAATAACGTAATATTTGTATTTATATTTTTGGCTTTTTGAGAGTTTATGAAAGCTTTAACCAATATGGCGGTGTTGAATTAGGATAGGCATATACAATTGAATTAACGGAGAAATAGCTTTATCTTATTTTTACGTCCTTTCTCACACACACGTAAATCACCTTCAAGATTAATTTTAATACCACCTGCGCTGTCAGTCTCTTAGCTCGTTTGTATTCATGTTCTTAATGTTATTATTAATGGCATATATATATTTTTATTGGAAATAACAAGAGTATTGATGATGTTATAAACATAAACAGCATTTTTTTCAATCCTCTTACACCGATAAAGGTTTTGTGGGCTGAAACGTCTATATTTTTTTATTAACTAATGAACGATAGTCCCGCCTATCTTTGCAAATAGGCAGGAACCTAGGAAGAAACCTAGAGAGGAACCAGGACCTGAGGGGTGGCAAGTCCTCTTCTTGCTGTGCCGGGTGGAGATTATAACAGTACATGGCCATTTAAGGCCAGTATGTTTTTTTAATGTTTTCAATAACGTTTTCAAATGGCTAATGTTTTTTAAAATTCATTATGACCATTATTCAGTGATCAGTCAGTGTAGCCTATACTTTACAGCTTAGCTGAAATACAAGTAGGCCTATATACCATTAGCCTACTGCTGGCAGTGATGATGTCACCTTAAAATAGGCCTACTAGGCAAATGATGAGCTTAGATCGCCTGATTCGCATTGATCAACATTCGTATCTATGTGCACATTCATATGGTTCTTGTTGTAGGCTAATTCTTCTTAGCACGTTGTTGAGTGTTTTAACACTCCCAAGTTACTAAATAATAAAGCCAATATAGCTGTAACAGTGAATAGAAGTCAAGGCCCCATGTTTACATGCCTTGTACTAGACTGTGGAACAGTGATGTCACCGGAGTGGACCAGCGTTGCATGCAGTGTGGCTGTGTGTCATTTCCATTTTCTTAGCAACCGCATGGTGCTCAAATGCGCTTGACGTGGGTGATTAATCAAAGTAAAGCCTCCTATGTAATTTAAGTGTATTGTTGTTATGTAAGTCATAAAAAACGTTGTAAAAAATAAATACAAAAATATCTTAATGGAATCAATCAGTTGCAACTGGTCTACATTGTGCGTGTGTGTGCGTGTGTCTGTGCGTGTGTCTGTGTGTGTTGGTTCAATTGGATCTTCCCAATATTATGTCAGGGTTGTTTATGTCAATTTCATTTCAGATACATATATTTTATTCATTAAATGAACTGAAATGTAAAATATCCATCCCTGAAACGTATATTTTAGAAGATCTAGGATATTTTATAATGTGAGTTGTTTGAAATGGAGTCAACACCTATTTTGACTTATTTCAAGAAATTACAATGGACACAAATGCTCAATCATCATTGTTTATTTGTTCAGTTTCAAGGTAAAACAAAGAAAAAAAGCTGGCGTGGAAATGTGACAAAAAACATTTGAAGGCTTACATTGATGTAGATTCGTCCATAACTAGAATATGGATGATGTTATATGAGTGCAAAACTAGTCCTACACCGTTACAACTCAATAAAGCCGTAACTAGAACACGGTACCCAAATCTCTCCAAATACGCCCCAGAGCCGAACGTGTAAATGTGGGATAGGCCTATGCACAAACATCTGTAATTCTATATCCTAAGTAGCATTCTCAAATATTACACACATGTTGATTGGCCAATTTAGGGAACATACAATTTTAAAGGTTGAATCATGATTTATATGTAAACTACTGTACACTTACCAATGAGATGGTAATCACGCTGATTCCTAAGAAAGATTGTTCGATTTGGCTGTACCGAAATTAGAGATGGAATTTATGGATTTCTACGGAAGTGCTTTGCTATAGTTGGCACTAAAATAACAAAACAAAAAAAACGATATAGATAAGGATTGCCACTACAATAGAAACAACTAATCAAAGAGAATGGAAAGATAAGCATGCAAAAAAAACGTATAATGTATCCTGTATATAGTTTGGCCTAGTTTGAAGTTGTAATGTGCAACGTCAATGTGTAACCAAATTAGTAGACACAAAAACATACAGGTCGCAGTCTGGGATATATTTTTCATTATTTTGTTGCATATTGCTGATGCAGAGGAACGTATGGATAATTTTCAGTATATATTTATTTACCACCTATTTATGATTTGACAAGTATATGTTTATAGAATATCTGAAATATCCCTAACACCAAGATCATGAAACAGAATATCATGATAATATAGTCAAAGTTTAGGCCTATAGGAAATGCAAATAGCCTAGTATACTTTTACGCGTGACATATAGAGTTTGCGCACACGAATAGTAGCACAATTCAAAACCAACGCTCATGTTAAATGTTTGGCTTTGAAATACATTCTTGTTTATCTATAAATTAAAAGTTAATCCAGATATTTTGATGTTGTAAAAATATATTCTCAAAACGAGCAATTCAATTATCGATAATAACATAAAATTGAATATAGGCCTATCAAAAGTTGCATTTTGATTGACTATTGACGGTTGCATTGAGAATACTTTTGAGATGATCTTATTCATAAAAATATACGTAGTAATTTCTTGTCTGTGTTAGTGGTTGGGTGTGTAGGCCTACTGGATGTCTTCTGGCATTAACATTGGTTCTCAGACGCCAGCAATAGATAGCAAGAAAAACGAGTATCAAGGCTATACAACAGAACACCCTATCGCCTCTTGTTATAAACATTTCCATACTTATCCATTTGCATATAAGGTCATGGGCACCCCAGTCCGTGACCTATATATTCGAGCCCATGTATACGTGCAATTTGGATAAGAATCTAAACCAAATTCTAATGTGTAGGCAGGCCTACATTTTATTGTGATTGATAGGTTCACCAAATGAACATAGCCTACAGCCTAGACCTACTTTTTACAACATTTTGTGTTTTATATACCAGTTAACATAGCTTTTTGATGTTCAGCATGGCACAAGGCTGCATCATTTCCAGCAAATTATATTTGAACATGGATCTTAGGCTGATCATATAACAAAGGAGTCTGATTCAGTTTTGGATTGGAGACGGCGCAACAAACAGTCTATTTGTTTTCTCAACAACAGTCACAGAGTCATGTAGCTAGTCTGTAGTTGTTAAATGTATTGAATCGATTAATCCAAGTGGCTTAATTCAGTCAGCCATCTTTTCCATTAGGTTTCAAAAGACAGCATTGTAAAATCTTAAAATACAGGTGTTATTGCATTTTTAGTATATTGCATGTGTGAATAGAATGTGATTTGAGCCTTGGTACCCTATTCTCAGCGAAAAGAGAAAAACGCAGGTTGAAGTGTTGTGGCAAAGGGCTTAACCCAGACTGAACGACAGAGGCTGCGTCGAGACAGGCAGCCGAATTCTGATATTTTCTCACTAATTGGTCTTTTGATCAATCAGATCAGCTCTGAAAAAGATCTGATGTTAAAAGATGTGATGTGATTGGTCAAATGACCAACTAGTGGGACAAATATGACAAATGGGCTGCCTGTCTAAATGCAGCCCAACTGAATGACAATGACTGGTCATCCGACGCCCAGACACTGCACTGCACTGCAGAGTTCCCTAGTATGCATGCCTCTTCATCTTTGGAGAAGTTATATATCCAATTTCCTAAGCCAATATAGGCTATACATATCCCAATGGATCATCATGTTACTAACTTTCCAGATTTAGGCTACCCATACCAAACATTTCTTAAAGAGATAATGTGGCAATTGTAGGTTTCTTATTTTGGTAAGGTTATTTAATTTACTCTTGTAAATTGTTTTTGTGCTTGTTTTTATATGAGACGATTTTACGAGTTTCCCTGACGACCACAATTTAAAGTTTGAGGTTGGGAGATGGATAGAGCATGCACATACTTTGTGGGGAGGTTGTTCTTCTAAACTGACATGTTGTTTTAAGGTGGTCATACTATGGATCATTTAGCTATTTGATTTTAGGACACCTGTAGGTATCCCCAAAAATATAAAAACATTATTTGATCAAATATTTAATTTGGGCTTTACTACTATAGCCCATAGAAACGCATTGAATAACACATAAATAAATGGAAAAACAGCCAGTAACAAAAAAAATCATAAGGAATAAGCTCAGGAAATATTTTCGTTTTTTGTACACATATGTAACCCTTTTTTTGTTGGCACAAAACTACCTCCATAATTCCATTCAGTTTTTAAACCAGTACATGGTTACCTTCAGACGAGTTCTGTGAGAGTTGTGGGGGGTCGTAGAGCAACACAGACAACACCATCATGTTCGTGTTCATAGTAGGGTCACATTAGTTTGTAACCCAAATGGTTCAGACGCTACAGAGAGAAGTTGGCATGTTTTTTTATTTTTATATTTGACTAGGCAAGTCAGTTAAGAACAAATTCTTTATTTACAATGATGGCCAACCCCGGCCAAACCCTAACCTGGACAACGCTGGGCCAATTGTGCGCTGCACTATTGGACTCCTAATCACGTCTGGTTGTGATACAGCCTGGAATCGAACCAGGGTCTGTACTGACGCCTCTAGCACTGAGATGCAGTGCCTAACACCATGCCCAGACCGGACGCGCACTTGCGCCATCGTGCGCCATCGTGCGCAAATTGATTTTGTCTCCCTACACCAAACGCGATCACGACACGCAGGTTGAAATATCAAAACAAACTCTGAACCAATTATACTAATTTGGGGACAGGTCGAAATGCATTAAACATTTATGGCAGTTGCTAGCTAATTTGTCCTCTTTAGCTAGCTTGCTGTTGCTAGCTAATTTGCCCTGGGATATAAATGTTGAGTTGTTATTTTACCTGAAATGCAGAAGGTCCACTACTCCAACAATTAATCCACACACAAAATGGTCAACCGAATCGTTTCTAGTCATCTCTCCTCCTTCCAGGCTTTTTCTGGTTTGGACATTTTATATGCGATTGGCATCTAACTTTCATAGTATTACCACAACGACCACAATCTCAGTTCATCTTTCAATCACCCACGTGGGTATAATCAATGAGGAGATGGCACATGGGTATCTGCTTTTATTAACCAATGAGGAGATGGGAGAGGCAGGACTTGCATCCTTTCAGCGTTGCAAATAGAACTGACTTCTATTTTAGTGCTTGGCAACGCAGAAGCTCCATGGCAGTGTGGGTACAATGATTGAATAACATGTATGTGTACATTTATTTTGCAACACGAGTGGTGTGGTCACCATGTTAGACCGCTGCGCCACTCAGGAGCCATGTGTCCTCAGTCCGACTTCAGACAAACGCCATTGTGTTCATGAGAGTCTCATCATATTAGTTTGTAGGCTGGTTCAGACTCTCCAGAACGATTTTCAGGATGTCTCCTGGTCTGACAAACAGTGCTGTAGCTCTGACACTTCTCCACTGCAGATGCGGAAGGCCAACATAGGCGGGACCAAAAAAAACATATACTGTATCTCTAGCTTAAACTATTATATTAATTAGTTTGACGCGCGGGTGCATCAGTAGACTCTTAAAGATTTGTGCACACCAGATAGACCGCAGTATTACCACTTAAATCCAAACTAAACTGGGTTTACTCCACATGGCAGTTTGTCATATTATTACTAGTGCAGAAGTACGAGACTGGAACATTAGACTGCACATTCCTCACTCAGTAGATGCGCAATTAAAGGGGAATTAAAATAGTTTTTTTCTGGTCTTCTGATGTGATTTAAGCATTAACATGGACTCAGAACATCCAATCTCGTTTTTTCTCTATGAACAATTGTAATTTTGAGAGTGAAAAACAAAAAAAATCTAAAACCAGGAAAAATAAAACTGAGAAAACATAATTTTGGAAAAAATAAAACTGAATTTGGGAAAGACATCACAGATTTTATTGGGCCCCCCTTAGAGTTGTTTGTTAACCATTATTTTACCAGGTATATTGACAGAAAATATAGTGCACTACTTTCTCTTGTACACTAAGGACCCAGGAAGAGTTACAGGTGAGAGGAGAAGAGAAGAATGTACCTATTTGAATGCTAGAAAAAAATAGTAGCTCGGACACGTTTAATTTTTCTAAATGTAGAATGAGTGCTAGAAAAGGTTGGAGACCCCTGGCCTACATGATCAAAAACACATTGTATTGTGGTAGGCCTATAGGCTACTTGCTGTTATCACAACAAGCTCTCAAAGCCTCACGTCAGAATTAGACGTTCATCCATGTTTCTCAAACATAACATTTCGAAGTGTTTAAGGTTAAGTTTAGGCATTAAGTCCACATTTTTTAGGTTACAGTTAAGTTTAGGCATTAACTCCGAATTCTTATGGTGAGGCATTAACTACGAATGGTTAAGGTAAGGGTTCAAGTTTGGGATAGGCTCAAAACAACATGTGAACATGCAACCTTTTGAACCAGAGGCAGATGCTAAAGCCCATCCGCCATCCACAACGCCCTAGCAAAACAGCGCTCACTGTTGCCTCTAGTGGGCGGTTTCCACGTCATCTCCCGACATCCTGAGACATGGATGGACGAATACTGACTTGCATCATGGGTGACCTGCCTGTTTATAAAGAGCTTTATCCTTTAAAAAAAATATATTCACCCACAACTATCCAACCAACTTTTCATTGTAGGATATGTCTATAGGCCTATTTCTACTTTTGACTGTCGCTCAGACCAGTGATGCCCAATTCCATTCTGCAATATGGGTTAAGCATGTTTTTTTCCCTGCATAACATTTTTGTTGAATGTTGTTTTTATATAACTCCTGCCATAGTTGTATTTCGCATCTTGCTCTTTTGGTAATATGTTCGTTTTATGTTTATGTGATATGAATAACTCGGTTGAGTTTTTTTTAATTAACCACACGTTTATGAACAATCAAATGGTTCTCGTAAACATTTATTGAGGGACATAAAACATGAGCGACCTCTCTCCGAATTAAGCTGCAGTGGTGAGCAAGTGTTCCGAATCTCTACACAGTCACAAAGTTTTACAATATGCACCGTGTATTATGTGTTTCTACAATATAAAAGCCTCATGTGAATCACACATTTTGGGTATATTATTATATTCTTCGATCTTTAATCTATTGTTGCTATTGTGCATGTTACAACAATGTTATACCCATCGAAGTCTATACAATGCATTACGATTGGATAAAAACTCTAAAGGAAAAAGGAATTCTTATTTTCCAAAACTGTTTTACCTCAAGAATTATTCAAATTGTCGACAAAGACAAATTACATCGATAAAAAGTCTTTCATGCATGCACTGTGATCAACGTACCTCATTCTCCAATACGAGGGGATAATCCGTTTTCCATGCTTTAAGGACAACAAGGAGAAACGAAAACATTATAGGTGGTGAATCCTTCTTAATGATTGCTCATATAATATCCTTCTTGTACATAAATAGCATTCAAAGGTCTGAGGTACACACACCCCTGACCTGTGACTGCTTGCGCATTAATCCACTGTAACATTTTGGGGTAAACATAATCACGTGTTCAACAGTGGCCAACGAGAGTCAAAGACCCCGGGATAAATAATTACCTGCCTTGATTGTTCTAGGGGTAAAATAAAAGTACGCATACACTCCATATAATAATCTGATGCATGTAAAAGAGACCAGAGCATCGCCATGTCGACCACGGGTCCCATACGCAATTATTATGTGGATTCTTTGATAAACCATGAGAGCGAGGATGTGCTGGCGTCGCGGTTCTCAGCCCCAGAGCTTCTCCCCATCCGCTCGCGTCAGACGACAGTAGTACCAGAGTGCTCCGATTATCCCTCCTGCAGTTTTGCGCCGAAACCTTCTGTCGTTACCTCCTCCTGGGGCCCAGTTCACTCCCAATCCTCAGTGGTCTACCACCCATACACCCACCAACCTCACGCTGGAACGGACTCGAGGTATGTTCGCTCATGGCTGGAGCCCATATCTGGAACAGTATCCTTTCCAGGCTACCCGGCTAACTGCAGACACTACGGACTCAAACCCAATGGTTTCCCTCAGCCCAGTGCCAGAGACTGCATCACCTCCAACAGTCGCGGATACCCAGACTATTTCTACAACACCTGCGTGGACATCCGAGACAAGGCCCAGCAGATCGTCCCTTCTCCAGCGTCGGAGGTTTTGGCTTCCGGGAAGCACAAAGACGACAAGACAGAATTCGACCCAAGTAAGTGGAAGCCATGCCAGTCTATAAACGGGTATAGGAGTCGTGTGTGTGTGTGAGGTGGCGGTGTTTGTCATCCATGGGGTTTTTGCTCGTGGTTGTTGTCCCGCTATAAAACGAAATGGTCGTCTCTTTTCTCTTCCCTTTGAACAAGAGGGGAACTGGATGGGCTGTTAGACAGTGTTAGCCAGGACAAACGCCAATCCCCTTAAGGTTGTAAAATATGAATTAGCTATAAAACAGCTATACAATGGGGAAATTGGAAGCAAGCTTTTCATTGGCGAGATCAGATTCTCTAGTAAATTCCACTCCACTGTCTTCTTACATGGCCAAAACTTGTGCCTAAAAGCATTTTTTGTGCGTAAAAGCATATTTTATTTTACTTATCGAGACATTTGATGTTGTATAATTTATACACAAGAGGTGTGGCCTTATATAGGCTTTGTGTTATAGTGGATTATTATTATTTTATTATTTGTTATTATAGCCTTCGATTTAAATGCACACCCAGAAGCCTAAAATCAACCAACAAGCTAATTCACATGATCCATGTTTACAGAAAAGTTTGCAGAAACCACCAAGAGTCACCATGGTTTTTATCTGCAGTATGATTATAATGGCTAATTTCATTTCATTCAATGTAAACCTATACTTATTTATTGCCCCGTGTTATTTAGTCAATAATGGCTGATTTTTCACGTGATTATTCAACTTTTTGCTACAACCGAAGCCGAGCCAATCACAAAACATAACTTTGCTCAAATACAGCCTATTCAGCAAGGACCAAAACCATTGATATGGAAGTTTCTTCATATCAGTACTTATAAAAACATGACAACACCGAGCTAACGCCCTACAATAAACACAGAAAATAATATTTTAGGCCACAACAGGAATACCAGGGTGAAATGCATCTAGCTGGCTCGGTTGCAGACCTGCGGAGACTTGAAGTTAAAGGCTTTTAAAATATTTTATGGGCCAATAAAGCAAACGGGTGCACTCACAATTTTATGACTCGGTCCTTTTCTAGCACTGTTGAAGATGGATCATGTCTATAAGAGAGATGATTATTTATAATTATTAAGGAAAACATTGATGACGCATTTGACAATGTACATGGATTATATTGAACCAAAGACTTATTCCCCCCAAAAATGTATAAGAGAGTAGGCCTGCTCTCCGTTTGGTCTGTTGTTTGTCGAAGTGTTTATGATAATGATTTTGAGTTATACACTGGAAAAGGTCAGCAAAAGTGCTCAATGTATTTACTTTTTTCTGATTTATAATTTTACAGGCAACCCGGTGGCGAATTGGATACACGCTCGTTCAACGAGGAAGAAACGGTGTCCTTATACAAAATATCAGACTCTCGAACTCGAAAAAGAGTTTTTGTTCAATATGTACCTTACCAGGGACCGTCGATATGAGGTCGCTCGGGTTCTTAATTTGACTGAGAGACAGGTCAAAATTTGGTTCCAGAATCGGCGAATGAAGATGAAGAAAATGAATAAAGAGAAGACAGAAAGCAATGAGCAGTAACGTGCTGTATGGTCAAATTGACTTGTACACGTTCAGAAAAATGTCACTCGTGTTCTCTCCTCTCCAATGGTCTCTCCTCTTGAGAGCTACTGTTTTCCTTTTAGATCTGATATAATTGACATCTATAGGCCTATTCTTGACAAAGTAGCACATTGCAAATTGGGGCCACGTCTCTCTGTGACAGTATGCAGCTTGTTTTGACTATTTATCCTTTATTACTGCTTCATAGTCAAGACACGAATAGGACATTAGTAAAGAAATGTATTGGGTCAAGTTGGATAACTGTGTATAACAAAACCTGTGTATTTTTGTAGATGTTACATCTTTGGCCTACTCAAGTTTAAATGAATGTTTTGTACACGAAGTACATGGAACGAGTGTCTTGTGTTTCGTCTAGGCCTATGTGGATATAGATTTTGTTGTATGGTTTTTATATTATTTTCTCTCGACGCTACAAGTTTACGTTATACTGCAGATTGTGCTCATCTTTCTATCCGAAATAATCTCCTTTCCTGTCTTTGTTGGGTCATTATTAAAACGTTAGAACCTTACCTTTATCATAAATATTAACACTTGCAAAAATGACATTCTGAGATGGCTTGACAAGACAGTAGGGTACAAAAATATAATTCGCAGTTGTTGTTGGGATATTAGTAATTCAACAATTCCAATAGGCTACAGACTAGCATTAGATACGGACTACTCCTTATTGAAAGCAGATGTGTCTTTTAACTCATTAATCTTCTTTTTCTATTTCCTTTTATAAAGGACGTTTCCTGACCACTTCCAGCCGCTGTGTTTTCTGAAATGTGAATGGTTCTGGGGGAAATAAGGTCACATTTGAGGCCTTGTGTAAACGCATTGCATCGCGTTGTTTACATTATACGTGTTATCCAATCATAATCATTTAAGATTATTGTAACTACTGTATTTCAAGGAAAAGCTTTAGGGTATTATTCTGACACTGAAACGTTTTCAGTCCGTAATCTGTCCAGGCCTGGCCATATTTCTAATTGGTGGTCATTTAACAAAACATGCCACACATAATAACTTGATTATTGCGATTCGGTATAACGGAGGTGGGCATTGAGAGTGCATTTCGTGCAACAATGTGGCATAGGCCTATCTCAACGTAGGCCTATCCGTGCGTAGTTCTAAACAACGTCGGCTAGTTTACCACGTGAGGTGTTTTATAGTTTTTACTTAGCCTTCTTGTAGCCTAGACACTCCACTATTTTATAATACAAAATGTCGTCTATATGAGTGTTAACACTGGGCACACACTGGTTGAATCAACGTTATTTCCACGGCATTTCAATGAATTTACGTCGAACCAACGTGGAATAGACTTTGAATTGATGTATTTTCCCAGTGTGTTGTTTCCATATCATAAATCGCGAATATAGGGCCTAGGCTACACATTGTTGACGTTACGAAATAATTTGTAATAGACTAATGCAAACTTTCGGTCACTGATTTGAGGCTGTTGTGAGCCGAGCAGTGCGCTATATTATTTTGGTCTAGCTGAGTTGGTGCTCTATGTTGTATTTTAGATGGGTCATGCTGGCCATGTGTCGTGGGTATGTAACCCACAGCAAACGGCGATACAAGTGTTCCCCTGTGTCATGGTGCTATTTTTTGGACACCCTCTGGACGCCACACTAATTTGCCGCGTAATCTTTTGCATCTTTTAGCCGATCAGTTCATTTGAGGTGTGTGAAGTATCTTTTCTGGCGTTTATTTTTCTTTCTTGGTCGCTGAACTAAATACGCTTTCCCTTAAGTGTCAAAAACAATACTGACAGGATGCAGAGATTTTAGAGCCCAATATAGTTGAACATTTCCGTTGTGGTGCACAGAGAAATGTGGGGTTTTACGACCCTGCTTCGGGCAGCACTGTTCGTCATGAATGCAATCTAACAAAGCAAATCTAGCAGAACTGGCTAGACGTCTAGGCTAAATTACTTTATTGTTCTTATTTCGAGGTATGGTTTGCTGGTTTCAAAGGAGGCTTATTGCACTTGTTTTTGTCTGCTGCAAACGTGACTCCATCCTCCTTTATTTACACACTCTGAATTGTGTGGCAGAAGGGGAAAGAGGAACACATGAAAGGCCCCAAATTGAACTTCCTTTATTCCAAATCTATATGAACAAAAATATAAACGCAACATGCAACAATTTCAAAGATTTTGCTGAGTTACAGTTCATATAAGGAAATCGGCCAATTGAAATCCATAAATTAGGTCCTAATCTATGGATTTCACATGACTGGGCAGGGGCACAGCCATGGGTGGGACCTGGGAGGGCATAGGCCCACCCACTCGGGAGTCAGGCCCAGCCAATTAAAATTATTTTTTTTCCCACAAAAGGGCTTTATTACAGACATAAATACTCCTCAGAACCCCCCCCACCCCCATCCCGGATGATCCCGCAGGTGAAGAAGCCCGGGTGTGGAGGTCCTGGGCTGGTGTGGTTACACATGGTCTGCGGTTGTGAGGCCAGTTGGACATACTGCCAAATTCTCTTATGGTAGAGAAATTAACATTTGATTCTCTGGCAACAGCTCTGGTGGACATTCCTGCAGTCAGCATGCTAATTGCGCGCTCCCTAAAAACGTGCGACATCTATGGCATTGTGTTGTGTGACAAAACTGCACATTTTAGAGTGGCCTTTTATTGTCCTCAGCACAAGGTGCACCTGTGTAACGATCATGCTATTTAATCAGCTTCTTGATATGCCACACCTGTCAGGTGGATGGATTATCTTGAGAAAGGATAAAATGCTCACTAACAGGGATGTAAACCGATTTGTGCACAAAATTGAAGAGAAATACACTTTTTGTGTGTATGGAAAATTGCTGGGATCTTTTATTTCAGCTCATTGTAGCACAGTGCAACAATATTCTATTGGAACACTGGCACTGTCCCCTGTCGAATGGCAATCTCCATTATTCTAAAATTGCCTCGATTCAATCCAACCCATACCCATGTGTCTTTATGACTTTGTCTTAGGCTATATATGACTACTGTATACATGTCCGTCATTTCAAGTTTTTTACTATTGGGGCCATATGGCAAAAATTATGAGGACCCCTGCGATTTATAGAGATTTTATTAGAGTTGTAACAGATATAGGTATCCTCATTGCTCATTATTAAATGGTTATTATTTCTACTTTCACTATTAGGCTATAGTATTCTTATACTATATCCCTTACGAGGATTGGCATTTTAGCAAGCTAGCAGCACTAGCAGTAGGCCCAGTAGTGGCAGAAACATTCTGTTCATATGATTCATAGTATGTATTTTAATTATTGGCTACTAATTAGGCCTATGGTTTAAAATCTGTCGCCGATCCAATCTTCCACTATCATGATATGCCATACAAATGTGTAGGCCTAGCATATATCTCACGAAATAATAGCCTCTCATGGTTATGTGAAAGTACTGTAGGTCTAGAACTAGTCCAATTAGTGTAGTACAAATCACAAAAAAAGGCCACTGGATGTCGCTGTTGACTAAGTATTTAACATTTTCGAGCCCATGTAGCCTGTTTACCTTTTGTATGGGAACTTTTGGGGGACTGGAGAGAGAAAATGTTCTTAAAGGCTGTTCTAGGGTTACTAGTCACATGCGTAGAGCTGAACAACCAACAACGTCCGTTTTCTCCAAAACCTATTATTAATCGTCTGCATATAACTTTTACGGATAATAATTATCTTTCTTCTCTAGCCTACACTATAGGCAGTAGTATATCTGTAATATGGGAATATTGTATTATTTTTTTAAGTATCGATATTCCAATTTATTTAGCCTATGTCTATCTACACCCATTTATTTTGTCAGTGGGTCTCTATCTCTGTCTTGGTGTTGTATTGTTATGAAGAACAATTATATTAGTTATAACTGATCAATTATCTTTTACCGTTGTGTTAATCGATAGCCTATGTTTAGTGTTAAGTAGCATAAGGTAGGCTACATCTACTATAGGGCTCAAAAGAACATCAGAACATGTAGGCCTAACTTAATGTCAAAATGTATAGTCTGTAATTGTGAAACATATATTCATATTTGTATTATGTTTGCTCTAAGTAAAGACCAAAAATTCAACCAAACGCGTTTATTTCACTTTTATTTTCATTAATAATCATGTAAATCATGTACAATAATTAATCAATGTCATCAACGACTATTAAGCATTCTAAAATAATTCTGGTAACATAAAAAACATATCAAACCAAATATCTAGGCTGTATTATTAGAAAATACAATTTTGCTGCATATAAACATTTTCGATTAAAATATTTTAATTCAAATAGGCTAGGCTACAAAACATTTCACAGCCACTGGGTGTGCGCGTACATGTGTGCGTGAATGGAAATCATTGACGTAATGCATAAACCTTGCTTTCACATAGTCACTTTCTTAAGGGCAATCAACGGTAGGCCTATTAACTAGGGAGGAAGGTCTAGAACACTACTCTTTCAAATAGACAATGTGTATAAGACTAAACAAAATGATAGTCGACACCGAGTCTAAGCTACATAAAATATTCAAAATGTTATTGTATTGTAAAGCAAAATGCACAGTCCCTTCCCGTTTGCCTGTTTCATGGTTTAGACGTCTGAGTTCTCAATGAGAATGGGAGGGGGTTGAAGGTTGGTGGGGAGTGGGGAGGGGGTCGATGTCGTGAAGGGGGGGGCAAAAACGCTAGTAACTGTGTTGTCGGAGGGGCTAGCCGCTTTAGCTATATAGCACACATCAACCATGCATGACATAAGAAGCTGATTTGAAGCTCCAAAATGAAATAGCCAATAAAAAGCAAAGGACTTCCTTTGGTAGCAGGGCAGTGTTTTAACAAGGGAGAGGTGGATAAGGAAACAGGCTTTATTATCTTATTCCTTAAACCTGTCTCTATGATTTCGTGGTTTCGTTCGTTGTATGTGTGGGGTTTGGAACAAAACTAAGGCAATACTTGGAATTGTCGTAAACTAAGTTCTTCCACTGTAACATTGTAAACCGTAAAACATGAGCTCCTATTTCGTGAACCCTCTCTTTTCCAAGTGCAAAGGCAGTGAAACGTTGGAACCAACTTACTACAACTGCAGGTTCCCTCAAGGAGTCACCCGGAGACACGCGCTGGTGTACGGTGCGGGAGCGGCGACGACGGGATTTCAGCACCCGCCCCATCACGTCCAAGACTTCTTTCACCATAGGACGCCGGCGATCTCCACACCAGGCTACCAGCAGAATCTATGCGCCTTGGCTTGCCATGGAGATGGCACTACATTTTATGGATACGAAGCCCTTCCAAAACAAACGCTTTATGGTACCCAACAAGAGGCAAGCGTGGCGCTATACCCAGACTGTAAATCGTCAAATGGCACTAACCTCGGAGAAGGACAAGGCCACCTAAATCAAAACCAGTCTCCTAGTCTCATGTTTCCATGGATGAGACCCCACGGTTAGTAGGCTACTTGTTTATATGTGCATTAGTGCAATTATATTGGCTCTAACATTATAAGAGTAGGCTACAGTTAGGCTTCTTGTGTGGTTATTTTGTTGTAGTTTTCATGGCATGTAGCCTACATCCGGTAACATATGATAACGTTTTCGGAGCTTCACTTATCACTCAAATTCGTCGCTTAACCGTGGCACAATGAGTCGCTCTCATCAGATCTTAGCTACTGTGATTACAGGCGTATACATACCAGTAGATCTGCGTCAGTGCTGTGCCATTAATGGCGGCTCAGTTGATCGCTAGTAGATGAGAAAATAAGCAGAGATTAATAACAACGGTAAAAACGAATTCAGTGAAAGTTCACCAGAATCACTTGGCATGGCGTTTATCTTCACACACATCCGGACAGCTATCCAAGGGTAGAGGGTATGTATAGTCAAACACACAAACATACACACACACACACACACACACACGGGCACGCACACACACAACGCACACACTCAAACAATTTATCTTATATTTCAAAAACAATAGTGAACCAGACACAGTCTTGCAACAATTCCTGCTTAATTGTAAGTTCTATTTCCATTCTATAGCCCCCGGAAGACGGAGTGGCCGACAGACCTACAGTCGATACCAAACACTGGAGTTGGAGAAGGAATTTCTATTCAACCCTTACCTCACCCGTAAGCGTCGGATCGAGGTGTCTCACGCTTTAGGACTGACGGAGCGGCAGGTGAAGATTTGGTTCCAAAACCGAAGGATGAAGTGGAAAAAGGAAAACATCAAGGACAAATTTCCGTGTCAAAGAGTAGAGACGGAGAACGAGGGTAATGGTGATGGTGAGGGAGAGGGCAAGGGAGAGGGCGATGATGAAGGCAATGATGATGGTGAAGGAGAAGAGGGAGACAAAAAGGAAACGGGAGATGAAGAGGAGGCGAATGAGTGATTTTTATTGCTCTTTCTTTTTATGGTTATATGGCTTACAAGTTGAAAGATGGTCCCGGGAGAAGGAGATCACATTTTATCACCACCGTTTTATTGAGTCAACAAGATGAGAGAAAAAAACTGTTCTGGATTCCAGCAAATGGCTCTCTCTATGAGGATAATAACTACTAATAATGTTTAGCTTATACAGTCTCCAAACGCTGCAAAGGTTCTCATAACATAAAGACCTAAAGCACTTGCAAATCATATTGTTACGCATATGTCCATATCACAGAATGCACAAGAGGATAGGATGGCTGGAAATGTTTAAATGTTCCATCAATGTTGTCATTCGAGGAGAAGGGTTCATTATTAATACAAATTCTTTGTACTTTTTTTTCCTCGAGTATTTTTTATGTGGATTTGTGTGTGTGTATTGGGATGATGGGACTTTTATTTGATTCATAACTGCCAGTTCCAAAGGTGGGAAAATGGGTGGCAGTTGGCTCAGTGGTTAAATTCGTTCGGCCAGTAAGGGATATTTCATGTTGTTGTTTCTCAAATTTCAATCTATACGCCTATTATTTTCACAAATATAGGCCTACTATTGTGTATTGTAATGTAGCCTATATTTTGTAAACATTGTGAGCGCTGTCTGTTCTTTTGATCGCAAATGGTCCCGGGCCTATTCAATCTGATATCAAAACAAAACAAATCGGAAATTCGACATATGTAGAATATTTCTTGATTCTTGACCTGATTCTGAAAAATGTAAGATTCTAGAAGGCAGTAATAAGTTATGTTTATGTGATTATTAGCCTATATTGGTTTTAATAGACCGGGAACTCTTTACTACCTAAGATGCACTTGGAGGCGATGTTAAAATCTACCAAGAAAACGGTTTTGTCATTAGCAATGTTGATCTATCCATTCTCACTGAAGGGACAAGCCAGTGCAATGATAGGCCTATAACACATTATATTGCATTTGATTGCACAATACTTATGGTGTTACTTGTGGCGGTATAGTAGGACCTATATTGATCTTCGAAACAAATGTCTCTGCGCCATACTACCTAGCCAGCTAAAAGACGGTGTAACAACAATTGGTGTCCCAACAACTTAAACTGCCTTAAGTAATGCACATTTATTTAACCAATATGTTATAATTGAACAAAGAATTGTACTTCAGCTTTTAAATACCATTAGCCTACAATATTGTACTGATGCAATAGACTCGTTTTTTATTGCACTGAATATGACCTCTGTATGTCTTCGTATTTCTTGTTGTATGAATCAGCTTGATTTCTTATGTTTCAAGTTAAAGGAGGGGAGGTTGGTTGCGAGTGCACACACACTTGATTTCTTATGTTTCAAGTTAAAGGAGGGGAGGTTGGTTGCGAGTGCACACACACTTGATTTCTTATGTTTCAAGTTAAAGGAGTGGAGGTTGGTTGCGAGTGCACACACACTTGATTGGCATGAACATGTTCAAATAAATGGAAAAACATTTGAATTTCTCTTCCTCATTCTTGATACCATTTCGCAATTTCTCCGAATTGCGATAGACCAAAACACACACACACACACACACACACACAAATTAGGTAGGCAATCCAAACATCTAATTATGGCTGTTTTGTAATTTTATGATGTTTACCTAATAACATCAATGAATTCTAAGAACATTTAATCACAATATCTTACACCCAAACAAAATGACATTATAGAAAATATTTTTTATCATGACTTGTTTTCAGTCAGACCAATGGATGAAGGAATGGATACGCCTGTATTGATAGTGGTTCATAGACATTTTTAGTTTTGAGACACAAACGCCTGCAACGTAGTTTATATTTGATAAGGGAAATATCATGTATATAAGGAGTTATTTTACCAATAAGCAGAGTGGTTTTATGATGTAGAAGCCCCCCCTTACCTAAACTATTTCGTAGGCCTACAATTCGAGTGCACGTAAATATGCGATATCCATTTGAGTACTTAATTTATTATATTTATTTTACCTTTATTCAACTAGGCAAGTCAGTTAAGAACAAATTCTTATTTACAATGACGGCTTACCCCGGCCAAACCTTCCCCTAACCCGGACGACGCTGGAACAATTGTGCGCCAACCTATAGGACTCCCGATCACGGCCTGTTGTGATACAGCCCGGTATCGAACCAGAGTCTGTAGTGACGCCTCTAGTGCCTTAGACCACTGCGCCACTCATACTTCCAAGCTATCTTATAGGTGCCCAAAATACAGTATAAATGATTGTACAAGTTAGTGTGTGTGTGTGTGTGTGTGTGTGTGTGTGTGTGTGTGTGTGTGTGTGTGTGTGTGTGTGTGTGTGTGTGTGTGTGTGTGTGTGTGTGTGTGTGTGTGTGTGTGTGTGAAAAAATGCAATCCAACATGTATTTTTTTTTATGGAAAGAGAAACAGGTGAGTAGGCTTCTATGTGCATCTTTAATCTCTTGTAGTCAATACGTTATTATGCAACGATTAGAGTATGCTACAGTGCCTTCAGTATTCACACCCTGACTTTTTCCACATTTTGTTATGTTACAGCCTGAATTTAAAATTGATTAAATATAATTGTTTTACTGGCCTACACACAATACCCCATCATGTCAAAGTGGAATTATGTTTTCGAATTTTTTTACAAATTAATAAAGAATAAAAAGTTGAAATAATATGAGTCAATAAGTACTCATACTAAGCCTAAATGAGTTCAGCAGTAAAACATTTCTTAACAAGTCACATACTAAGTTGCATGGACTCACTCGGTGTGCAATACAAGTGTTTAACATGATTTTTTAATGACTACCTGTACCCCACACATACAATTATCTGTTAGGTCCAGTCCCTCAGTTGAGTAGTGATTTTCTAACACCGATTAAACCACAAACACCAGGGAGGCTTTCCAATGATTCGCAAACAAGGGCATCTAGTGGTCAATGTGTATAAATAAAATAAATACAGACATTGAATATCCCTTTGAGCATGGTGAAGTTATTGCACTTGGTTAATTAATACAGGCGTCCTTCCGAACTCAGTTGCCAGAGGAAGGAAACCACCCAGGGATTTCAGGGGCCTTGTTCAGGGGCAGAACAACAGATTTTTACCTTGCCAGCTCTAATCTATGGCAAGGCCTGAAAATGGTTGTCTAGCAATGATCAACAACCAATTTGACAGAGATTGAAGAATGTTGAAAAGAATAATGAGCAAATGTTACACAATCCAGGTGTGGAAAGCTGGTAGACACTTACTCAAAAAGACTCACAGCTGTAATCACTGCCAAAGGTGCTTCTACAAAGTATTGAATCAGGGGTGTGAATACTTATATAAATGAGATATTTATGTATTTCATTCTCAATACATTTTTGACAAAAACACATTTTCAGTTTGTCATTATGGAGTTTTGTGTATGGATGGTTGAGATTTTTTTCTATTTAATCCATTTTGAATTCAAGCTGTAACACAACAAAATGTCGAATAAGTCAAGAGGTATGAATACTTTCTGGAGGCACTGTACAAGATGTTTGCGATGTGTTATTCTAGGTTATTTAAATTCAATCAAATCATACTCAGAGTAGGCGATGTAAGAAATCATATGCACATAGGCCCATTACAGTCTGCAGGTTACAGGAAATAAGAAATGTTCATATTTAAATGTTAAGTCCTTTGAGGCCTATCGGTCTTGTCTAACATTTTCCCGAAACCTTTCAGGGATTTGTTATTTTATGGAGGCTAACCCTTAAAATAAGGTGACCAAATATATTCGTAACCAGCGCAGTGTGGCAATTGGAATATGGTGCATATCCTATGCATATTTAACACCACACAGGCCTAGCCTAGACTCAATATATTTTTTAAAACCATCTCTTGGAATAAAATAAAAAATGCCACATATAGCCTGCATTAGGTCTAAGTAACATGACTACAAACAACTCAAGAACAGCTTGTACAATGAGAAATAAAGATATCCCGAGTGGCGCAGCGGTCTAAGCCACTGCATTTCAGTGCTAGAGACGTCACTTCAGACCCTGGTTCGATTGCAGGCTGTATCACAACCGGCTGTGATTGAGAGTCCCATAGGGCAGCGCACAATTGGCCCAGTGTCGTTAGGTTTTGGCCGCGGTAGGCCTTCATTGTAAATAAGAATTTATTGTCTAGTTAAATCAAGGTAAAATACAGAACAATATCCTTAACATGTACATTTACAGAATAAAACTCACCTTGTCAATCAATGCCGCCACAGTCAGATGTTCAGATGCCTTCTTACCTACACTGGGCCCCTTATAGAAAAAACTCTCTTGACTTGAATGTCTCCGGCTAGATTTAGCCAATTCTATATGCTGTTTACTGCCGAAATTCCGGAAGTTTTCTGGAAAGTGACAATTGTCTGTGAGCATTGTCTACCTGTCTCCCTTTGTACTTTATATTGTCATGAGGGGAGACCACTTCCGTAATAAGGTCGTAACCACCTGTTAACTTTATGGACGGCAAATAAACTCGACAGTGTCTCTGTGTTCTGACACACTATAGCCCTCAAGCTCAACTTTGGACCTCGAAGCCAGTTCCACTGCATTTTTTCATTGTTCCCCTCTAATCACGGAACGATTTAGACATGGGACACCAGGTGGGTGAAATTTATTATCAGGTAGAACAGAAAACCAGCAGGCTCTGGACCTCATAGGGTAAGAGTTGAATACCCCTGCACTAGTATACTGGTGCTTTCAGTGTAGACCTCCACAAACAATACGATTGTCTGGTTTTCTCTTCTTTGACCAGTTGTTTAAAGAGGAAAACCTAATACACAGCCATATGGACAATTAAGTCTCATATTTGTTCTTTAAAAACTTTAATTATTAGATAGCCCAACTTTAATGTATTTTACCGACTTATTTAAAGTGTACTGTGTATAGGCTACATATTCAATTGCTAGAAATGTTAAAAGGAAATGTAGTAGGCTTACACGCTACAATGTAAAGAATTCATAGAATTGAAAAATAAATCGAGGCTCAACTCTCTAGGTATAGGCTATCCATTATTGTGTTAAGTGTAAACAATGATGGCCAATCTTGAGTTATCCTCCATTGCTAATTAATTGTGCACACCAAGAATGTTCTCCATTATGGCGGACATTTTTTTCCAATAACTAAAATGCAATCCTCAATTATATTTTAGTGGAAAGAGGAATATGCATCATGTGAAGGTGGCTTGCACCTTTATTCCGTTGTGGGCAAGTGATCACCCTCATTACATCGCTTAATAATAACAGGTAGCCCTTTCTTGCAGTCAAATGACCTTGTAGCCTCATTTGTGGAATGTTATTAATATTTTTCATAATTTCATAATTAATAAAAAACTAAAATAATTAAACAGACGATAATCCGTGTTTCTATGTCAAAAAGTTTTGTTTTTTTCAGTCTTCTGTGATGTATATACAGTGTATTGTGATGTATACAAACAAATATATACATTTTAACTCTATATCTGATATGGTATAGGTGTCTTCTTCTTTTTAAGCCCATAATTATGTGTGTGAGGTGTATACTTTTGTTTCAAAGTAGATTTTTGTTCAAGACTCCAGCCACCCTAGTCATAGACTTTTCACTCTGCTAGTGCACGGCAAACGGTACCGAAAAAAAGGTTTCTTAACAGCTTTTACCCTCAAGCCATAAGACTCCTGAACAGCTAACCAAAGGGCTACCCAGACCCCTCTTTTACGCTGCTGCTACTATCTGTTAATTATCTATGCATAGTCACTTTAACTCTACCTACATGTACATATTACCTCAATTACCTCGACTAAACGGTGCCCCCGCACATTGACTCTGTACCGGTACCCCCTGTATATACCCTCGCTATTGTTATTTTACTGCTGCTGTTTAATTATTTGTTACTTTCATTTTCTATTTTCTACTTAACATTTTTTTTCTTCTTAAAACTTCTTAAAGCATTGTTGGTTAAGGGTTTGTAAGTATGCATTTCACAGTAAGGTCTACCTACACTTGTTGTATTCAGCGCATGTGACAAAAAACATTTTGTGTTCACACAGCAAAGATCTTGAAAGTCATCAGCCACTTGTTAAAATAGTCCAAACCACAAGGAGGCAGTAGCGTTGTTTTTTTTATATATATATATATATTTTTTAAAATACATTTTATCCCCTTTTCTCCCCAATTTTTCGTGGTATCCAATCGCTAGTAATTACTATCTTGTCTCATCGCTACAACTCCCGTACGGGCTCGGGAGAGACAAAGGTCAAAAGCCTCCGAAGCACAACCCAACCCGGCCCGCCACAGGAGTCGCTGGAGCGCGATGAGACAAGGATATCCCTACCGGCCAAACCCTCCCTAACCCAGACGACGCTAGGCCAATTGTGCGTCGCCCCACGGACCTCCCGGTCGCGGCCGGCTGCGACAGAGCCTGGGCGCGAACCCAGAGACTCTGGTGGCGCAGCTAGCACTGCGATGCAGTGCCCTAGACCACTGCGCCACCCGGGAGGCCTTGTTTGTTAACCTCTTGACGCTAGGGGTCAGATTTTTTTTTTAAAATAACGTTCCCAAGGTAAACTGACTATTTCTCAGGTCCAGATCGTAGAATATGCTTATAATTTACAGATTAGGATAGAAAACACTCCAAAGTTTCCAAAACTGTCTAAATATTGTCTGTGAGTATAACAAAACTGATTCTGCAGGCGAAAACTTGAGGAACTCCAACCCGGAAGTGCTTTTTTAAAATCTGTGTTTCCTTGCCCGTCTTTCTTCCATTTAAAGGGGTATCAACCAGATTCCTTTTCCAATGGCTTCCTCGGGCTGTGACCAGGCTTTAGACATAGTTTAAGGCTTTTATTTTGAAAAATTAGCGAGATTTTTCAAAAGTAGTCAGGTGTCCTTTGATTAGTTCCTGCGCGCGAGAGGGGTAGCTCTCCATTTTCTTTCTCTCTTTTATTGAATAGGTTACGGCCCGGTTGAAATATTATCGATTATGTTTTTTTTTAAACAACCAGAGGATTGATTATAAAAAACATTTGACATGTTTCCACGAACATTACGGATACTTTTTGGAATTTTCGTCGAACGGAACGAGGCTTTGGTTTTCTGAACATAACGCGCAACCCAAATGGCGTTTTTTTGTTATAAAAGTAATATTTATCGAACAAAAATAACATTTATTGTGTAACTGGGAGTCTCGTGAGTGCAAACATCCGAAGATTATCAAAGGTAAGCGATTCATTTTATTGCTTTTCTGACTTTCGTGACCAAGCTAACCAAGCTAATATAACTCTTACTGTTCTAGCATTGATTGATACACTCACAAAAGCTTGGATTGCTTTCGCTGCAAAGCATATTTTCAAAATCTGACATGATAGGTGGATTAACAACAAGCTAAGCTGTGTTTTGGTATATTTCACTTGTGATTGCATGATTATAAATATTTTTAGTAATATTTTTGAATCTGATACGTTTGGGAATTTTCTTCTGCCTTTCAGGACCGGAACGAGGCTGTAGTTTTCTGAACATAACGCACAACCCAAATGGCGTTTTTTTGTTATAAAAGTAATATTTATCGAACAAAAAGTACATTTATTGTGTAACTGGGAGTCTCATGAGTGCAAACATCCGAAGATTATCAAAGGTAAGCGATTCATTTTATTGCTTTTCTGACTTTCGTGACCATGCTAATTTGGGGCTAACTGTTCTAGCATTGATTGATACACTCACAAAGAGCTTGGATTTCTTTCGCTGTAAAGCATATTTTCAAAATCTGACACGATAGGTGGATTAACAACAAGCTAAGCTGTGTTTTGGTATATTTCACTTGTGATTGCATGATTATAAATATTTTTAGTAATATTTTGCACCCTGCAATTCAGCGGTTGTTTAGGAAAATGATCCCGCTAAAGGGATCCGTAGCGCAGAGAAGTTAATGCATATCCGTGCGTATTGCTTATGGTAGATTCCAAGCTATCTGCTTTAATGTTTCTATTTTGTAGAAAGCCTTTGTTGATACTAGCCAGATGGCCACAGCTAGTTAACTACCTAGCAAGAAGACAAAGAAACAATTTAATTCACTCGCCATAATCCCATACTGCCAGTGCCAGCCCATAGACAAATGTTTAGCTAGCTAGCAAACGTTTGCATATTCACTAGCACAACATAACTAGCTAGCTAACTTGGCACCTAACACAGGCAGCTGTTTCATGGAAACTAGCTAATCCATTGTGATTTAATTATAATGTCAATACTAGCTACAGTGGTTCACTAGCTTGTAGGAAGTATTTAGTGTTGTGTACATTGTGTCTGTGCACTTAGCTAGCTACCATCCCATAGCCTACATTGCATATGAAGTGTGACTGGCTCATCCATGGATGTATGGAGAAAACACCCTCTTTTATCCTTTTTTTGGGGCTCCCCCAAGTGGGGGTTCATGCTCTCCAATTGGCTCAAAGTCAAGTTGGTGGCCACTGACAAGCATTGTGTTGGTTCGTCACTAACGTGTCTGCACGTAGCAAGTACTGCTTTTGTTCTGGCAAGAGAAGGTACAGCCTCCCACTGTGATAAGTACCTATCGGCAGTTTATCTGCAGTGAGATTCTCGGTGTGTTTCATGTTTTAGAGCTGTTTGAAAAGACCGCATGAAATTTCAGCCTGTTTTGGTGGGATGGAGTTTTGGCCTTCCATGGTGACATCACCATGCTGTAAATTAGTTAATAGACCAATAAGAAAGATAGTTCCAAACCTCTCTGCCAGTAACAGCAAGTATTAAACAGCTGCATTGGACCTTTACGAGCATATCATAGCCTATTACAATGTGCTCACATAGCCAACAACATGTAGAGAATGAAGACAGGAACGAATACCAGGGCGGTCTCACATTAATAAGCAAACTATGCTGTCATCAGAATTATTTTAAAATGGTATACAGACCATCTTACAATGTACTCAATAGGATTATAATCAAATCAATTGGGCTATTTCTATTGGCAGAGTTAGACAATCTAATCCTGTCGTCAAATCAATTGATAACATGAATGTGTCTCTGTCTTGGAAATATATGTTTTCATGTAAACAAAGGTCTAAAACATGTTTTATAGATATATTTTATAGCTGATCTCCATCATGTACAGAATGAGCTGCTGCTGCTGACCTGGGATGAAGGTACAGCATGCGCGCGCACATGTTTGGTGACGCTATGTTTACCCGCATGACTGCGCATGTGGAGGAGTGGTTGGTGCATCTGCTGGATACATCCGCCGTGTAAATGCTGTATTACGCCCTGACTAAAATGTAGGCTATGTGACTGATGTTTTCAGATGCAGAAGCAAAGAAAAACAGAACTATATTTATCGATGGAAATGTAAGTTGGCATATAGGACTCTACAATTGCGTAAAGGGAGGCACATCAGTATGGAACGAATAAGCAAATTATTAAGTAGACTAGCTTTCATCGACACATACTGAATGAGATGTGAGTTTCTGGAGTTGTTGACCTTATTCCATAGATAGTGTAGTGTCCTTATGCAAAATGAAAGATATAGAGAATGGGTCGGCCAGGCAGGAAGGAGGCGCAACGCATTCCTGGTTGTTTAGTGGAAAATTTACAGCTGAGTAATAAAACTTTACGACTGAATCGGAAATTGGATTGGCTGTAACTTGACATGTGACTCTCTCTCCATGAACATGAACTTTATACTGTTGTCTCCCCCTGATTACTATCTTTCTCAATCGGTACACGACCTGGCCGTTTAAGCGACAGCATTTTCCGCGTTCTATACAGAAATGTGTTTTCTTTTGCAGCACACCTACATGTTTGCCATTCCATTTGACTGCTACTCCTTCTCCCCTCCCTCTCTCGCTTTGTGTCTCTCCGTCCCTATCCAGTGCTCCCCCTCACTCTCTCTCTCTATTTCTCTCTCTCTTCCCCTTTCGCGCTCATCGCTGTTAGTGGAAGTGGAACTTGAGTAGATTACTCGGATCCAGGTTGTGGATTGTGATACTTCAGAACCTGAATACCTTTAATTTCGTTTTACAGCATTGAACAGAATACAAGCGACATATTGGATATTAACAAGTTGGGTTCCTCGGTCTCCTTGGTTTCCCTCCAGCGCTGGTAGCTGCTGGACCAGTGGATGTACGTCACTGTAGCAGCAAGGAGAACGTGGGTAAGTTTGGGTTTCTGCGTTCCTTATTGGTTTACAATTAATCGAATGGTCTGTGGCCTTTGGATGTATTTAAATATGTAACATATATTTTGCTTATTAACGGGGGGAAAAATTCAGAAGTTTACCAAATCATGCATCTAATGTATCTTAATGTATACTTGTATTGACACTGTAGGTCTATGGTCTATGGACATAATGTTTTCCCCTGATATAGGTATAACTATTGTAACGTCATTAGACCTGTTTGTGTAAACATCAAATGCACAAAATAAAGGTATAGTGTATATATTATTGTTTAGTAATAAGCTACACACTCTGTCATTGTAATAAAATAATTGATCGTCTAAAGGCTTTATCTTGTTCTAGAATTTTGGTTAGTGCAGGTAAGTTGCCTTTTTAGGACCTGAGCCTGTGTTTGTAAATTTAGTAATAGGCCAAGCTATATATTCTGCAATTCATCTACAAGTGGGACTGGGGAACTATTCCTGATATTAGTAGTAGCTCGCTGTAACCCACGTGAGCAATCATTTTGATTCTGACAGAAATAGGCAAGAGGGCCTGTGTGCATCACCAGGACTAGCTTGTGGCAACGCTTCTTGTACCAGACCATGTAATATAACTGGTACCTGTGGGGTATAGAGCCTGCTGGTTGGTGCATTGATGCCTGGCATGATTTACTGTAATGGTTCCGATCAAATTTGAGCTATTTCATTTATTTAACTCTTGAATTGTATGTACATGAAATATCCAGTGTGATACATTATGATACCCAGTCAAGCATTCGATGTTAAAAAAGGGAACATCTATTTCATTACTAACCATACCTTACTACCAGGCCAAGGTTATTGTTTTGGCTTTAATGTTTAGGACCGATGTCTCTGTGTGACAATGTATTGCGATGGGCCAAGCTGTAGCCTTTCTTATAAACCTTACAATGATATTATACAGTTAGGTAAAGCTGCTCCACATGCGTAAATCAAAGACCCATTGTTCAGTTAGTTACTTATCTGAACCATATTGCAACATGAGCAGGCAAAACAAAGTTAGTATTGATGGTTGGTTGTGCTGACGGTTGTGGTGGTGTCATCATTATAACATTGTGCAAGTATTCGTTTTGTTTATTGAACTGGTACACTAATGTATAATGTGTATAATCTACATATCAGCCTGTACACTAATGTGTATTGTGTATAATGTACATATATATATATAAATACACACTTCATCATCATGGATCACCAACGCAAACACTTTATTTAGTTACACAATGGATAGCCTCACGCTTCGAACACACCGACAGTGTATTGTGCAAAATAGTATGCAGCATCATCTGGATATGTACGCCACAAAAGTTAAAAATGCACTTTCTGCTACCATTTCTGTCAAGCCGTCTACTCAGACAGTTTGACGCATACATTCGATAAATCCAATGTATGCACCACACCGAACGCACTGCAACTTCCTCTGCAACGCAATGCTGCAAGGCAAACGCAGCTTTTCATTGGAAATGAATGTAATTCTGGTGTAACAAAATGCAACAGCACTGTCGGTGTGTTCGACGCGTAAGTCAATAACGCATCACAGCAATATAAAATCAAACGTGTGTTTGTCATGCACAGCATTTGGCAATAGACTACAAATTCAGGCTCAAACTTTGATTACCTCTTTTCCCACACCTAATATGTATTACAGTCAACACTGCCATCTAGTGTTAGATCGCAGCACCTCAAAATCCTGTCACTGGCAATACTACTGTGTGATCGATAATGCGAGAACATACATACAGTAGGTCTATGTCAGTAGGGTGTGTTCAGTCACTTTGGTTTTATCTAATTAAATGTTAGCGTTGACACAATATAGGACAAAATAGCAACATTATGTTGTTTGGATAGCCCACAGTAAGCTGCACGCGGTGTTGTTCGTAATGCGCCATACATATATTGTGTCATAGTAGGGCCTATTGTAAAGATTCACTGTTAGGAACCTATATGACACGTGGCAAAAACTTTGTGACCACACTGCAGCAACCAACAACCCAATGGCTTTACCGTACTAAAGTGCCATTCCTCGCCAACATTGAGGGTTGTAGACTTCTTTCTATTGAAGATGTATTATTAGTATTATTATTATAGCTTCTGTTGTTGCTGCTTTCCCGGTTCTCTACAGTGAGAGCCAGGTGTCGCTTGGCTTTGTTTGGGATTGACATTTTATGGATGCATAGTCAACAAGTGAGGAAACTCTTTGTAGGCCTATAAGTGAACATCTTTCATCACAAAAGGCTGGCATGCATGCCTGGCCTATAGTGAATTTAATCATAGACAACAGATGTGTAGGCCTATAGCCTACGTGTGAATAGCCTACTAGACTACAACATTTCATAAACATTCTAGCTACTCAAGCTCAATATGAAAAATGAAAATCAAGTACAACATTAAGACTAAATATTTATTCGAGTCAGCAAATTTCATGCCACGATAACATTTTGGGCGTCTAGACAGAACCTGTGCGTAATATTTGGTTGAAACCCAAAACGCTGCACCTAAAATGCACGGGCCTACTAGAAAAGCCATTGATTTTCTATAGGCGCACTCTGTCTATACTGTGGTTGTTTTCATATCAGTTTAATGTTCATTTATTTTGCTGTAAAAGCAGGTAGGGGGTTGCAGGAGAAAGTTAACTGGTAATGCGCTTGTCTTGTCACCTTCACTGGCACCTAATCAGAACATTTCTAAAAACTGCTGAGGGTTTTAGAGAATGGCATAGGGTAAAGTCACTTTTAAAAGCTTTATACTTACAGGTGTAGGCCTTCGATATGTTGCTTTATTTGGTGATACAAATCTTTGAAACTACAAAAAAAGTGGTTCAAAGTATTTAGAGATTATTGGGCATATCGCAAATGTAGGCCTGAATCTCTTTGGTAGGCGATTGTCCCTAACATTCTGAAGGCTATGTTGCACATTCTGCTTTGTGCTTTATTAAAATGTTAGAAATATTCTGAATAATTATGTTCTACAATAATAATATGAAAGTGCATTGAAACAAAAGCCTTATCGTTATAATGTGAGAGAGACTATTGTAGCCAACTTATGTGATCATTTTGGACAGCTGCTTTTCTTAATTTATTTTAAATAGCCTACGTTTAGGGTTGTTTTGCCCATATAAGATAATATTGTAATTTAATGATGGTTTTATATAATATTTAATCTTAGACCAGTAATATTGAATATAACCCATAACCCTGATACCATAATTGTTATTATTAGTGTAGTATAGTTATTTACTAACCTATTCTCTTCGTGCTACTGGCGCATAAGACAGAGTTAGAGTTGCAATAGTTTGTTTTAGAATGCATCATTTTGCTACTCTTGTATGCTTCTAAGGCTTTGTTAGACTTGCTGTGTCTGCCATAGAACACCATTTTAACATTATCTGTAACGCTCGTCGTTAGGTGGAAGAGAGGAGGACCAAATCGCAGCGTGGTACGTTTCCATATTTATTGGAACACTTATTAAACACGAACAAAACAATAAACAGAAATGAAACCAACAACGCTACAGACCTGAACATGTGAACCTAGTGAAAACAAAGAACGCAATGAACAGGAACAATCACCCACAAACAAACAGTGAACACAGCCTACCTAAATATGGTTCCCAATCAGAGACAACGTAAAACACCTGCCTCTGATTGAGAACCATATCAGGCCAATCAGACACACCTAAACCAATGAGACACAAAACATAGAATATACCCACCCAGCTCACGTCCTGACCAACTAAACAAAGACTAAACAAAGGAAATAAGGTCAGGAACGTGACATTATCAGGACGACATGGTTTTAGTCCGATTCGTTTTTTGTCTGGTTCAAATGTTAGCATATAGGCCAGTACCTGCAGACCTCAAGACCTCCAAAGGTTATAAGTGACCAGTTGTTTTTGCGTGCAAATGCCAGACTGTCTTCCACAAAGGGTGCAATAATACACTTCCTCATACACTTCCACTTCCATAGTACAATAAAACCGCTCTCTACATCTCCCCAAACCCAATTCACGTTTCCTTCACAGGTAGCGCATCAACAACATATGTTTTACGCGAGGACTAGAGAAGCACTATTAAAGAGATAGATATAGGTTACTCAACGTGTATAGTCTAATATTGTGTGTATGAGGAGGGGGGGGCTCAATTAATACATGTATTAATTATGTAAAGTTGCATGACAAACAAGGCTTACAGAGATAAAAGGTTCCATGTAAGTTCTCTATTCAATTTACAGAAAGGCTCACCGATAACATCCTACTGCATTCCAACTGCTGCGTTTGTCATATGGCCCGCATTAAAGCAATAGCCTTTTAAAAGCGTTCGGATTTAGAGATCAAAGGCTGTTTGGGGAACACCACGTTTGTATCCGACAACTTCTGCCAGACCCGTGAGCTCATTAGTTCGATTAAACTGAGTGCTGAACTTTTATTTGGAAGGCAGAGTAAGATTGATTAGGCTATGTGGATATCAATCGAAATCATCAAACTTGTCATAAAAGTCGGTTTTATCTTTCCCATGTTACTCCAAAAAGAATAGTCTACCAATGTCTTGTCATACAAATAACGTTAGATAGACCTACGTTGTTTGTGTGGAAGTCTAATATTCTGAGTTTGATATCGAGGCCAAGACAAAACGCCACAGACCCATTTGAAACACATATTAAATATGTTTAGTGGATATTTGAAAATCAAGATGTTAGCTATATTCTTTTTTCATTCTTTATTTTGTATTGCATTGTCCTACAATAGACCTATTCCGACAATGATTCATATTTTCCATCTCCACACTGGCTTCGCTATTTCATCAACAAATTTCATCAACATATTACAGTTACAACCCTCTAATGTTGCACTGCAGTACTGTAACTTAGCCTAGCAATAAATGTTGCTCTCTTGCTGTTGCATTTTATGCTGTAAGGTTTAGGCCTGTAGCCTTCTTTGTAGTAATACACGTTCTTTTTAAAGGCACCACTAAATGTCTTTAATTAAAGTGTATCTTCTTTCCATGCTCTAACGCTAAAGCCTTCCATTCACTAGTGCATTTAATTTATTTGTATGGGCGAGGATTTCCCACACGCGGATACACACAGTGCATGCAGGAGAAGAGTATAGACTAGAATCCGTCATTTGTCTGGTTTTATGACTTCTGTTTTATGACACAGGCGTTAAGACATTCTTTCGCTGTAAAACTGCCATAACCCCCCCCCCCCCCTTCTGCCGGAAGAATAATTACTGAATAAAGGTGTAACGCAGCTAAAAGCCTCTTGTGCCAATATAAGACTTTTCTTACCTCTTCGAATACGTTTCTCGAATTTTGTGCACCAGGTCTAATTTAATTCTTTTAAAACGTTGCATATATCGGGCAACCTCACACGCTATCAAATGTAGCCTAGACCTGTTAGCTTTTTGATGGAGAAGCCCCAAAAGTCATGCCCGTCTATCCACAACAATATATACATAACTTATTTTTATGGCTAGCATTAGCAATAAGAGGAGGCTTCTCTTGCCATAAGCAACAGTGAACCCTTTGCATTTTCGTGTCATTCCAACTCTAATGAGAAAATAGGTGTGTGTGTGTGTGTGTGTGTGTGTGTGTGTGTGTGTGTGTGTGTGTGTGTGTGTGTGTGTGTGTGTGTGTGTGTGTGTGTGTGTGTGTGTGTGTGTGTGTGTGTGTGTGTGTGTGTCGCACACTCCTGTGTTCAGTTTTCCTGCCAGCCTGTAGCCTTCAAACAAGCCTGTGTTAGGATTTATTTTATGTCAAACTGGATTAACGCAATACTTCCTATTTGGAAGTATTATATCATTGTGTTATGGGCCTTCATATTATCAGTACATCAACATTCAGTCCATTCATATTAGGCTAAAGCATTCCCTATCTATCTATTTGTTGTTATTATAAATAATATAATTAAAAGTCACCCAAACACGTTTTTTTGACTCTATTTTAACAACTGGATTAGGCCCGCCTAATCCTCTTTTTTCAACATAAATCATGCTTTTTAATCCGTTTAGAAACTATGTAACTCACACCGAAGAAAAACATATTCATCGATTTAAGAGGGCAATATTGTCAAGCTTTTTCGAACTGAATAATTCGATCACACTGTATTGCGGTTATAAACCCTAATCATGTTTTCTCAACCGCGAGGGGTATAGAAACATAACTCCCGCTCTTCTTTAAGGTCCAATCTTTTTTTTTAATTACAAGAGACTGGACTCAAGTCAAATAATTTAAATAGAGCATGCTTGTCTAGCGATGGCATTTATTTCTCTCAATAATTAAATTCCACATTTAGGCTAATTCATTATTGTGAATGTTTATTGCTAAAGGCCTGTCTGATTTAATTCATTCACACACTGAATCTTCTTTATACCTTTGTGAACAGGAGTGTTATTACGTTGCTATGGGATAGTACTGTACAACAAAGAATATGCGTTGCAGGAGCAGATTGGCAAGAGGTGACGTGTGTGTGCGTGTGTGTGTGTGCGTGTGTGTACGTGCGTGCGCGTAAATGCTCCCTATGTATGTATTCCTTATTCGTGTATGTGTATGTGTATGTATGTATTCCTTACACCTGTGTACATGTGTTAGCTTGCGATGGCGTGTGTGTGCGCGCGCATATGCGAGAGTAGTTTCGACTGAGAATTTTTTTAAATTAAGTTACTTTTTCTCCCTCAGTCCCTCTACTCCCTGCTTTTTATTGGAGGAAATTTGGTCAGCTGACATTGTCATCTTGTCCATCCTAGAGTGAGGCTTTAGCAACAACATTCGGCGGTGCCTTGTGTCTTTATTGGCGTCCAGAAATACATTATAAAGAAATCATACAGCGTGCCTGTATTAAAATATAGACTGACAGTGAAAAAAAGAGATTGACTTAATGAGTGTGAGAGAGGGAGAGAATAAAAAGAGAGCTGATATTGAAAGGGAGGGAGGGAAGGGAAAGAGAGGGAGCAAGGGAGAGAGGGAGGTATGAATTCTTATTTCGCAAACCCGTCGCTCTCATGCCATTTAGCTGGTGGTCAAGAGGTTTTACCAAACGTGGCCCTAAACTCAACTACCTATGACTCAGTTCGACACTTCTCCTCCTACGGAACCGCTGTAGCCCAAAACCGGATATATTCCTCGCCTTTCTATTCTTCCCAAGACAACGTTGTATTCGGCTCGACCAGGGGACCGTACGAGTATGGATCCAACGTGTTTTACCAAGACAAGGACGTGCTGCCCAGCTGTAGGCAGAGCAGTTTGGGACAAGGTTCACAAAGCTCGCTCGCGCAGGATTACCCGTCTGATCAAGGCAGGAACTGCTCACAGGAACAAAAGGGGGACATTCAGATCTACCCGTGGATGCAGCGGATGAACTCTCATAGCGGTGAGTAGGCCTATTACAAACTCCTAGATATGAATTAAACGAGCTGGTCCGTTTTACGACTGGGGAAGGTACTTTTTATCACCCCATAAACCATTGCTACAGCAGCACCCTGTCACATGCAATAAAGGCCTTTTATCTTCGTAGGAAAAAGTCTCAGTCACAGTCCATCCCCATGTCCCTCAAAACAAAATAGTTTATATATTTTAAGCTAATCCTTTTGTCACCCATATTAAAGAGTTCACGGTATTTCAATACGAATAACCTATAATATCTTCAAATATCACTCAGTGGACTGGGTTCCCCTGATAGCGAAAGTGTGTGTGTTGCGTCAGTATGCACCACCACTGTTGTTGATTATTTAGATAATTGCAAAACATAGGCTAGCATGTAAGAACTGACACGATTAGGCTATATCCTAGACATTCTTTCCGTGTTTTTTTTTTGTGATTATGTTTGCGCGTGTGTTCGGCTAGTGACATTGCATATCCTACGTAAAAATATTGATTATGCCTGATTATGATAATTCAAAATTGTGTTTCCATTCAGGAGTTGGATACGGTTCTGACAGGCGAAGAGGACGCCAAATTTACTCCCGATACCAAACTCTAGAACTCGAAAAGGAATTCCATTTCAACCGCTACTTGACGAGACGCAGACGTATCGAAATCGCCAATGCACTATGTCTCTCCGAACGTCAGATAAAAATCTGGTTCCAGAATCGCCGGATGAAATGGAAAAAGGAAAGCAATCTAACTTCTACTCTCGCCGAAAGTGGTTCGGCCGGGGCAAGTCAAGACACAGGAAAAGAGGACACAGAAGAGGCGACAGAAGAGAAGAAAGAATGAACGACTTCATATCTTAGCCTACTATATGCATCAATCCGCCGTGATGTGAGAATAACTTAACTACCTAGCAAGTACCTAGCAACTATTTTTTGGTACAATAAAAACACTAGTGTATTCAAAGATATGGCTGCGTTAAATGCGATGTGGATGCAAGATATCTCCAGACGTCAATGTTTGCCTTTTTCATTTTATTCTGTATTGATATGAACTTTTCACGGTGACCACAGAATTTCTTTCCTTACTTGACATTCCCTCATATAGCCTACCCAGACTGTTTGTAACGCGAAGACGTTCATTATTGTATTTTCATAAATGTTGTTGGACAACGATGCAAAACACATGGTTCTCAGATGTCTGTACACCTATGACGAATATGTTTTTCCCAAAATAATTGTCAAAAGAATATGTGATTGAAACTACAAGCGTTACATCCACTTGTGTGAAGTATTTATGTTTTTTGGTTTTGCTGTTCTGTTGTACGAAAAGACTATGCTGAATAATAACGACCCACACTACCTAAATCGTTTATACGTTTGTATATATATATATATGTGTATCTGTTATACATGCCTTAGCCCTGTGAGAGCGTTTGTGTGCAACCCGCAACTTTTGTTGTAGTAAGTAGGCCTACTTTATTTATGTTTAGATATGTACCAGTAGCCTACATTGAGTATGTGGTCAAATAATAATTGACCGATGTGGCTTAGATTGTAGCGTTAGATGAAAATCTAAAAATAAACAATAACAGTGATGTATGACATTTACGTCAAGTCATATTTAATAAAACTGTTAATAAAAAAGTTGTCCATGTCTTTGCGCCCACCATACCAAGTTAGTCTCGTTCTCAAACAGCAGCATTATAGCCCTCCATGCAGGTTAAATGTGTACACATGTCATTGTTCAAGTTTTTTATCCGTCATATAATAGACCCAAAGCCAGCTACCCACCCATTAATGTTTTTTTGACGTTCTTTTTTCTTATTCAAAGCTTTGCCATTTAAAATAAATGAATGTTCTGTGGATCTCTGATATTTGTCTGTGGCTCTCTGTGTTAGGGCTCACTGAGATGTTAAAGCAATTCAATTTACCCACATTTTTTCAAAGCCATGCAGTGAAATCTTTGAATAGTCTAGTCATTTCAAATAGCTACATAAATATTGGAAAATGTGGATGGGGAGAGGAGAGGAAACGCAAATCACACACAATTCGATAGAAAATCACTGTGTGAGGCCTGTCTAATTTCCTAGTCTGAATATACTTCCATTTCATCTTACACTGTATGGTTTACGGTTGTGATTCGTGTTATTAGGTAGGCCTATATGTAACGTAATACCAAGCATAATACTAAAAGGCCTTCTCAGTCACACACAAGCCATTTCAAACCATTGCCAGGCGATGTTACGCCGTTGTTTACGGAGGACATTCTGTTTGCCTTTGTCTTTTCAGATAAACCAGTGATGCAACTTCAATAAAGACAACTTGGGGTTTCATTTACTCTTATGAGAATTATTATGTTGGCATTATCATAATGTTGGCATTATCATTCTAAGAGTCGTTGTAGGCTATACAAGTACTCAAACTTATGAACGACTATTTCGATTTCTGCCATACCTGCCATATCGAGAAACTTGTTGCTAGTGATCAGTCAAGCCATTTAGAAAACAATTCCAGATACAATTCAATATAAAACATATAGCCACAGTGAAATAAATGCGAACTTACAGTATAGCGACCCAAAAAAGTAAGCTCAAGTATTGCTAGTACGGTGACTGCATAACAGAAGGCCAAAGTCATATGCCATAGCAATTGATTGTTTAGCCTTCAATTATTATCATTATTATTATTAGCAGTTTATGGTGGAAAAACAATTAAAGAAACCCTACTGACAATTGCGTAAAACTGTGGTCAGACATTATGTAGCCTGACAATTCTATTATAAAGGAGGTTGAAAATTGACCTTGTATTGTTTGGAGACCGACTGCCTGCTCTACGCTACACACTTTTAAGGCTAATTTTAAACCTATAGAGTCATTTTACTATTGTTGATTATGGTGGTAATCAATTAGCTGGTCTGCAAGATTAGGCCATCAATGCAGTTCTATCCTACGAAATAACAATATTCTATGTGCGCACATGCCTCGATGCGCATAACTGTGTAGTTGTTGCCAGGTAGATCAAGACATAGTGTGGCAGAGAGAAGGAGAGGGTGCCCTATGCCCTTGTGTGTTTTATGCTCTTATCCGTCCCTGGCACCAGATGACGCTCTCCGCCTTCCGTCCAGCCCTGTACCGCGAGTGCCCCACCAGGGTCCCCGATGCCCGGATATCAGGCGTTTCTCCTATTGTCATTAATAACCTCCAAGTGTGATCTAGCCAAATTTATGACTGGCCGATACGAGCACGTGATTCTTTTTAGGCGTCCCATATTTGGGCAATGGATAAAAAAATGTTTTTTAAAAACCCACCTATAAATCGTTGTCATTATTAGGATAAAACCCCATGAACTTCAAAAGAGCTACAAATCAAACGCAAACGCAATAACAATACCACACCGTTATAACTGCTATCTGTACATATTTTACAATTATCGTGTTACGTCAAAACTTTAATGCAATAATTTAGTCCGTATAAATGCTTCCATTTCGTTTCCTTAGCGTTTTTTCTTGAAATGAGCTCTTACGTAGCCAACTCGTTGTTTAAGCAAACTCACGATGCGTCAGCTTTCGCTTTGCACAACCATGGCTACGGATCTAACCCCGAACTCAACGTGTCCGGCTACAGTGGTTATGGAGGGCATGATCACCGCGGGTCATTTCCGTCCCCACGGTCCTCGAGTTCCATTGGCATGGGAGAGATGAACGCTGTGCTGCGTGGCAATCCTGGTGACCTTACACCACGGACAGAGTCTTCCACAGGAGACGCTACCCAGAGACACCTCATGAACGAGCAGACAAGCGGCCAGGGATCTCTAAATCTGGGACTGTATCGTCGAAAACCAGTGACGGACTCAGATTTGAGCGAAATGCCCATCCGCAAGACACAAACAGGAGAGATCAAAGTCGGAACTTTGCAACCCGTCCAGCCAGTAACACTAGCAAACCATTCGACTCAGCCACAAACCAGCGAGCAGCAACCACAAATATATCCCTGGATGACTAAACTACACATGGGTCACGGTAAAGTTTGATGTTTCTTTTCGCTTTATTTTATACAGAAGGGAAAGTGTCCCTCTCACCCTCTTTCCTCCATGTGTTCTATCTTTTTTAACCTCTTGAGTCCATTCACAGTTTTTCTTTGAGTTTTATAGGTCGTATTCGTAAATAATAAAACTCGCAGTCATAAATTGTATGACAAAGGCATCAATTGCTCGTAAAACTGTCCTGTTACAACGAAGAGGCGATCTGCGTCCAAATTTATGACAGGGTAATTGGATAAGGGAGACACAAGTCTCTGCAAACCCTCAACAAACAATGTTTGCGTTCTATATTTAGAACCAAAACAACGTAGTATGATAAACATGATCCATATTTTGAGGATATTTGAACTGAAGAGTGAGATTGTGGATTTCACTGTATACTCTTTAACTGAACGTTTCTAATGTAATAAAATATGTATATAGGCTACTGGCCTTGGCGAGTTATTGTTTTTTATACAACAGGGCACGTAGACTACTTTAGAGGGAGAAATGATATTTCTGTAACTGTAATGACTCTTGCCCTTATTTTAGTTATTGTTAAAAAAAAAACACATTTGCATTATAATAACAATACAATTATTAGTCATAGGCCTAATTGTAATACAATCACTGTAGTTTCATTGAGTAAACCCGAATGGCCGCATTTTGGTAACTCATACAGCTCTATATTGATGATCATTTATCCAGCCATCCAGCTATCCTTACGTTCATTAGGCCATACAGTAACTTTAAAACTTTAAAGTAATCTATTGACATGGGGATATAGTCACAGAATAGTGACTTACAGGCTGTGTTTTGCTATTCATTCGTATCTATTGGTAAACTACAAGTCATTGCATGTCCATTGACAAGTTAAGATATATTTTAAGTGATAATGTTTACTCTGTTTTTATATGAATATTCACATTTCCAGTGCGGTCACACATTTTCTCTCAATTACACCACAGAGGCTGACGGCAAAAGGTCAAGGACGAGTTACACACGCTACCAAACTCTGGAGTTGGAGAAAGAGTTCCATTTCAACCGGTATCTGACGCGTCGTAGGCGCATCGAGATCGCGCATACGCTCTGTCTGAATGAGAGGCAAATCAAAATCTGGTTCCAGAACCGACGAATGAAGTGGAAGAAGGACTCAAAGCTTAAAATGAAAGAGTCCATCTAAAACAGGGGGGCATTTTCAAACGATATCAACGTTTCTGTTTGAGATGACATTCAAAGACTCATCACCACCTGTTTCCAAACCGTGACTTTTGTGATGCGATGTTTCAGTGTGATAATAATGAACATTCTTCGATTATGGATCTGATGATGTAATATACCTGTCATTTTGTTTGAATATTGTACTGTTTTATTTTATACCTTGGAATACAGAGTCCTATAGAACTTGTGAGAATGTAAATGCTTGAAATAGATGAATTATAGAAAATGTTACTTTAATCATTTTAACGTTTCATCCCTTCCCCTCTTGCTCCTTAAATTCATTTCAAGTTGAAAGTTATTGATATTATCGTATTCCTGCTGTACTATCACCATTGTTTTCTCCGTGTGAGTTTTCTATTAATTTATATAAAACACAACCACGAAAGCTAAATTCATTGTAGTTAGCCTACTCTTCAAACTTCTTGTATATTTCTGTTCTGTTCTGTTTTGTGTTTTTATTTTATTTGTATCAGGCATGTTTAAACAACCAGGGATCTTAAGATGTAACAGACACATTTTAGTAAATTGCGGGGACTATATCATTCTCAATGACGATATTGTATTTGAAATATTCCACGTAAAATTGTTGATTTTGGCAACAGTGTCGTGAGATCAGTGAGATACTCGTGCAATCTAAATAGTTTCGATAAAACATTAAACCTTACTATACATTTCGTAGTTAACATCTATACTGTGAATGGTTTCCTCATATGAAAGGTATATTGGAATACATAACTTGCCAGTCGGCAGGAGATTCATATTTGGGGGAATTTGGCTTGATTGTTGACTAAGATCTGACTCAATGTGCCAAGTATGATCATGGGATGAGTTTTTTTTAGCCACAGCATTACATTTGTGACAAATCATTATTAACAATGTAGAATATATTTTGTAAAACACGAAAAATGCATGTAATAGAGGATTTCTGCTGAGAATTGGGCAATACATGGACCAGTGTTCTGGTCATCCTACATTTCCGGCAAATGTCCCATTATTTTGGAACATGGAAAAATATACATTAATTTGCCCAATGTTTGAAAGTGAAGAACACAGAACAGGCCACCAACTAAGGTGAGATGTTGAGTTCACATAAATGTTGTCATGAGGCAGGAGGCTCATGTCCACAATGAGTAGCTAACAATTAAACAATGTCCTTCTCACCCTCGTTTCCAACGTCTGCCACAAAACAGTGTTATGTCAACCTTTTCTCATACTCTGCATGGTTATAATTGCTCACAAAGAAAACTTTGAAGGCCTTGTAGGTAAAACGATTTCACATATTACAGTTCACATTTTCTTGTCAAATCCCTGTTTCACTTTGTGGAAATAATCATGTATTCAGTGGTAGAATGGGGGTTGATCCTCTGAAACAAAATGCACTTGAATTATTTAATGGCCTATTCATTCATCTAGAACAGTTATCACCATGGTAGAGCCTATACTTTAAATTGCTCACCTTGTTAAGATAGCTGAAGTTTTGTCTTTGAAGTGGACTGAAATCTTGAGAAGAAAGGCATTCGTTAATGTTTGTGTTTTAAATAATGAAATAAAGATGGCTGAACATGTGCTTCATACCACTGTCTTTTGACGATGTCACGGGGAAAACGGGTTGTGGTGGGGAAGCATAAGGGTGTAGGCCTATTGGAATTTTATGCAGCCAATTCAGTAGTCGTTTGATTACTCCAAGAAGAAGTGGCTGTTTTTTTACTCTTTGGCCCTTAGCAATTCTCAACGTGGTCTCAGGTTTTGATCCCGGTTCTCTGTCAGCCTCCACTTCCTCGGTAATTATTTACAGTACACTACAGACGGATGCCTGTAAAACTTTATGGCCCTGACGCATCATAAAACTTTACAGCTCTCCCTAACACCTCTCAAACAACGAAAATTGTTTAACGAAACAGATGCACATTCAGCACGACTCTTCAATCTGAATACATAAGAAAACGCTATTTCCATTGAATGTAGCCAATCTGTTCACTTAGATAAAATAATAAATGAATCACGCAAGGTTGATGAAATGAATATAATTTTCCCAAGGAAAAGTAAACTTTTAATCAAAATCCCAAGCTGCAGTTGAACTTTTGAAGTACTTTTAAAATACGTTCTACTCCTAGGCTATTTCCAGAAACATTCAACACAATATCTAGGCCTAACAAACTTACGTGATAGTGTTTTCTTTAGTCGTTTTGAATGATCCATCAGCGGCAACCTTGTACCTGAAACGATCATTTATCCGTAACAATCAGTTCACACGACTACCGGTACTCAAAACAGGTCCAAACAGTTCTTCCACATGTTGTCCATATCTATGTTTCTGACATAAATTTCTACACAACACACATTTAAGGAGCCACTTTGGATGGAACGTCCACTAAACGTAACTTGTAAAGTTGAAACCGATGCATCAATCATTTTCAAAACCTCTGTTCAAAGTGAATTCTAGTTTGGTTACATTTTTTGTGTCAACTACCATGTCGTTCCTGGAATAGTACCTACATGCCTTGCCTCCATGATGTCATTGGATGTGTCCTACACCGGGAGCAGTATGAAACCAAGTAAATCCCCTTAAGAGGAACTACTGGAGCCGTCATCACACAGCATCAACCTTACTGTCTCAACCGTATCAACACAGGCAGGTAACAGTGCTGGACAACCCCACCCCACCCCTCTTCATGCTCTTTCACTTTTGAAGTAGCCTTTCCATTATACTAGACTAGAGGGAAAGCTCTTGTCTAGCTACGCAGTCCTCTGCGACTTCTTGGTACAGTATTTCCCAAACACTATTTACACGTCAAAACCCCTGCTTCCACGTGGGAGAGAGAGAATGAAAAAAACATTACTCACCCCTATGTTATTGTGGTTATAGTTCCCCAGGACGTCCTGCGTCTGACATCCCTCTCGGATATGTCAGTTACAGGCTTACCGCATGGAGTAGGGTTGATTTGGTATTGGATACTTTTTTGTTTCCGTCTGTCTTTTTTTTTTTTTACTTTCAAACTTTTGGAGGTTGTGTATGCTGAAGGCCCTAGGGCGCTGACCCTGAGTGGCTCACGGAGAACACGTGATGTCATTCAAGTACATTTTATGGTTTGGGAGAGCTGACAAACCAGCCCTCAATATATTTACATCATATATAATCTTAACTGTCGTGAATCGCAGCTGTTGGGTCCTTTTATCTGAGTGGTCGGAGGAGTATGAGGCTGTTAGTGAGGATTATCTAGCCCCCGATGCTCTGCACTCACATCGTTCGACTCCGGAAAATTGTTCCCAGACGGTGCAGTAAATTAATACTCTTGTTTCTCTTGCTTTTTAATGAAATAGACACATGCCCCTTGTAACACCCAGCTAACATTAAGTGAATGCTGTAATTTAATGTTAGCCTGAGAAATGCCTTGGTGATCTGTCGCTAATGGTTCTCAATTAGGCTCTTGACATGTTGTCATTTTCTCTAAACTCAGATTACCTTTAAAAGTAGACTAGTTGCGTGTGATATGGATGTGATGCTATGGGGGTTAACAGTTCAGTATAGGCTATGTGCGTTTCCTTCAGTTAGTGTAGCGTGTAGCATATCGGAAGCCCCCTGTGTTCTCCTGACGTGGTTGTCATTACATAATTAGACTTCAACATTACAATGTTTTTGTTGATCCGGCAGTCAATCAGCTTTGATTCAGCAATCAACATTTATACTGCATTTATACATAGGCAACTTGAACACAGAACAAAATTAAATGAAACATGAAATCATGGCAATTGTAGGCTATCAATTGTTGGTTAATTGTAGGGGGGATGCCAGGACTCCAAAATTTGGGCTAGTTAGAATTTATTTTCACCTTCTGGTATGAGACAATAGCTCATACAATGTCGACTGTAGACTGCTCTGCAATTCTATTAGGCCTATATCATTGTACTGAATAATCCAACCCAAAATGTGTTTAAAATGTGTATGATAATGGTTCGAATGTGAATTTTGCAGCTGAGAATTTTTGGAAATATTTCATACTTCAAATTAAGTATTGACTTCAGTAGCAGAGTAGGCCTACGGCCATCCCCATCCACAACGCCCAAGCAAGACGCAAGCATACTTGATGGTAATAGCTCTCACCATTGCCCCTAGTGGCCGGTATTAAAGGCATCTCCTCCTGGGCGAATGTCGAATACAGCATTGGATCTGGTTTGACTTGGCTGAGCAGGCGACTCAGAGATAACAATTATTCCCTCTCAAATTGTATTAGCGAAGATAACAGCAGGTTGGACCATTAAACCCTGTGATGCCTGCCAGTATAGTGTGAACCCCATTCATTCATTAGAGACTCCTATACTGAACACAGGAACAGATTGTGGAACTCTAATTTTCCAGACCTCTAAATTTAACTTTAAAAAGTTCCAGCTGTGTTGGCTTCGTGGTTTCCTTGTGTTTTACGTTAGATGGCAGCTTGCTTTTAGTTCAATAGACAGTTTTCACAAATGGTGATTTGTTTCATTCTTTGTTTGATGTTTGTTGTGAATTGTACCTTGAATACCCTAGATTAGGCTTCACCAGTAGCCTAAGAAATGTAGACACATGTTCCTAAGAGCTAATTTATGAATCAATTGAATATCAACAAGCATTTAAATATTGCTGGAATTAAAATGTTACATGACAGATACAGTCAGAGCCAGAGCAGGTGTACGGCTCAGGATATAACCTAGTTTTATTAGGTCACGATTGGGTCACGTGACGTCATGTCCGATTGACAGCTCTAACCAGACTGCTGCAACTCATGGCCTCATTAACATAACATTGGACTGGCACCTGTGATATTCAATATTATAATAGGTCTAAAAAAAGGCCTACAGGCCACCCCTACAGGCCACCGCTACAGGCCACCGCTACAGGCCACCGCTACAGGCCACCCCTCCAGGCCACCCCTACAGGCCACCGCTACAGGCCACCCCTACAGGCCACCCCTCCAGGCCACCCCTACAGGCCACCGCTACAGGCCACCGCTACAGGCCACCCCTCCAGGCCACCCCTACAGGCCACCGCTACAGGCCACCGCTACAGGCCACCGCTACAGGCCACCGCTACAGGCCACCCCTACAGGCCACCGCTACAGGCCACCGCTACAGGCCACCCCTCCAGGCCACCGCTACAGGCCACCGCTACAGGCCACCGCTACAGGCCACTGCTACAGGCCACCCCTCCAGGCCACCCCTACAGGCCACCGCTACAGGCCACCGCTACAGGCCACCCCTACAGGCCACCGCTACAGGCCACCGCTACAGGCCACCCCTACAGGCCACCGCTACAGGCCACCGCTACAGGCCACCCCTCCAGGCCACCGCTACAGGCCACCGCTACAGGCCACCGCTACAGGCCACCCCTCCAGGCCACCCCTACAGGCCACCGCTACAGGCCACCCCTACAGGCCACCCCTCCAGGCCACCCCTACAGGCCACCCCTACAGGCCACCGCTACAGGCCACCGCTACAGGCCACCGCTACAGGCCACCGCTACAGGCCACCCCTCCAGGCCACCCCTACAGGCCACCGCTACAGGCCACCGCTACAGGCCACCGCTACAGGCCACCCCTACAGGCCACCCCTACAGGCCACCGCTACAGGCCACCCCTACAGGCCACCGCTACAGGCCACCGCTACAGGCCACCCCTACAGGCCACCGCTACAGGCCACCGCTACAGGCCACCCCTACAGGCCACCGCTACAGGCCACCCCTACAGGCCACCGCTACAGGTCACCCCTACAGGCCACCCCTACAGGCCACCGCTACAGGCCACCCCAACAGGCCACCGCTACAGGCCACCCCTACAGGCCAACGCTACAGGCCACCCCTACAGGCCACCCCTACAGGCCACCCCTACAGGCCACCCCTACAGGCCACCGCTACAAGCCACCGCTACAGGCCACCCCTACAGGCCACCCCTACAGGCCACCGCTACAGGCCACCCCTACAGGCCACCGCTACAGGCCACCGCTATACATTCGGAATAATCTTGACTCTAAAAGGCGATGTTGAGTGTTTTATGAGGTTTCGCAGAAGTGTAACCTTTGTGTTCATATTGGGGATGTTAGCTATAGTGTTGTAAAATGTAAGCAAAAAAAACTGCTGGCTTGATGTTTACTTGATCATAGCACTCAGCCTCAGTCTTCATGGCCATAATCACTGTTGGTCTCCTTTATCTCTCTCTCTCTCAAATGTACCTGATTAATTAGGGTTATCAATTGACTGGAAGGTGATAACCGGGTAACATAAGCCTTAAACATATGCTAATTGAATAGTAGGCTATGTAATGATAATAATAATAATACAACATCAGGCCTGAGTCAATGTATCTGTGGTGCATGTAGTTGGGTCACGTTTGATGAGATCTGGTAGGCCTAGCTATTAAATTGCTATTTGTGGAAGCTAAAGCAAATTGATATCGGATCTTGATAGCGACCATTTAACTGGAAGGAAATAGGCCTATGAGTAGAAAGAATGCCTCCCCTGTAGGATGGCCTTTTTTTAGTAATAATTATCAGCTACTTGGAGAGAAAGATCCTGGAATTTCAACTCTGATGATTAAAAAAAGGCAGAGTGTATCTATTTAGTTTGAAAATATGATGATTCAAATTTTGCAACACATATACAGTAACTAGGATATTATTTAGTTATCATTCCATTAGGGAACTAAATGACATTTTACGACAAAATCCTGTTATCCACATTTTCAGAATCTTAATGCGGAAACAGTTAAGAGGCAGTATATATCATTGTTGTATGTACTTCAAATGCCTGGCTACAGAACCCACTTCTGAAACTATTACATTGCTGATCCCACACCAAACGTATGATTACTGTGATTATGATATAGTCTACATTTTATGCTACCTCTAACAATGCTGCAATACTGTTGCACGTCCATATCAATTCCACCAGACTCAAATCAGTGTTGTACCACCTCAATTACTTCTACTCTGAAACATGTGTATTAATAACATTATGTCTTTACTGCATTTTTACAACAACAACCCCTTAAACTACCCCTTAAAATGAATGATGTGCATCAAATTACAGCTCCCATCTGGGTCACATTTCTCCTGATCTGGCTTCCTCTCAATTCAAAAAAATCCTACCATGCTATATATTTATTTCGTCCACATAAATATAGGACAAAACACACATCAAGACAAGAGAGACAACACAACACTACATAAAGGGATACCTAAGACAACAACATAGCAAGGCAGCAACATGACAACACAGCATGGTAGAAACACAACATGACAACAACATGGTAGTAACACAACATGGTAGCAGCACAAATCAAGTACTATCTCACTCAGCTATTGCACCCCAAAACAATCACTGTCCCCTTCCACTTTTACTTTTTCAACTTTTACTTTTACAACACTTGTTAACGGAACTTCGTATTGGTTTATATAGTAGCTTCACTTCTTGATTTAACATTGGATTGGATTGCATTAGCTTTACATTCTGTGGGTTTCAATACTTAGTTCTAATAATTATTCAAACCATATTCCCACTATTGTAATGAGCTTATTGCTTTAACAAACGATCACAATATAAACGAATCATCTCTGAAGATGTGTCATCAATATCGATCTCGAGTACACCAGTCCTTGCTAGGCCAGCCACACACTAATGACCTTGGGGTGAACTCTCGTGCAAGCACAGGGTATAATTGATTTGAGTGCACGAGGGCACGGCTGAGGTCACCTTAATGTAGGCAACATGATACATCTCAAGTAGTGTATGTGAAGGAACTTTTAAACTAATCAAAATGCAATGAATAGACAGAGGCTATGTTATGTTTTTCCTAACATCTAACATGAGCAACAAACATTTTGATTGTATCTTATCTTATCACATTTGATTGCGAAACTGAGGTCATGCCTTGTAGAGATAACTTTTGGTGAAAACTATTGCAGGGAGCTGTAACATCCTGACTAGAAGAATTTGAAAGTACCTTAGTCTTCCAACTTGATCAAACGGCATCGACGAGAACTGAAAATAAATTCCAAAACCTTGCCCTGGGATTAGTAGTGCTGATTTTTTCCAAAAGCATGCGTTGAGTTGAAGTAGCGTACATATTGCAACAGAGCCCATATAGATCCAAGGAACTTAATTTTGCCATAATAAAAATCTAACACGATTTAAGATTTGTTTACTCAAGGGGTTAATTTTTCCATCTCTACCTATACTCAGTTATTGAACGAGGTAACAGATCTAAATGGCATTTGTGTGGAGACTAATTTCATTGGTGATTCTTCATCAATAACTCCTTGGCAGTGAACTATTGGAACGAGTCAAATGCAAGAGGTGAAACACCAGTCAAGCTGTCTAACTAATATTAAAATGAGCCTTCAGCGAGAGAGGGTGAGAGAGAAAGAGGACTGTGGGGGATGGGAAATAAAACGATAGTTCCCCCCCCCCCCCCCCCCCCATAAGTCTATAGGAAGTAGCTTCATAGTCACGGGACTCTTAGCCTATTCGTATCAAGGTTATCAAAGGTTATCAAATATGAAATAAACACATATAGACGACGGCATATTACTTATTTTTGAAAATGTTGATTACTGTTATTCTTCATATTAATATTGTTATTGCTCTTGAGGTTGATCTTTTTTCATTGTAGCTTATATTCAATGTATTTTTTCTGGGGAGTTCACTTTTGATATCTTGCATAGGCATAGTCTATTGAGTACGTTCAGCGCGCCACACTCGGGTTACCCAACGGTCAGTATGGTAATGAAGAACACAATATACCTCGGGGATAATAGAAAGTTATTTTTCATCTCTACTGTCACGTGGCCGCTTTGTGTCCTCCGTTTTCCCAAACTGAATATTTATGATTAGGAAGGGGTACCCGCAAGGTTATATTCAGGGACATATCGAATGACATTTGATTATACATTTGACTTTTGCATATTCACTTGTTTGTTGTGTGTTTTGGCTACTTCTCGAAGTTCCTTTGTGTAGCCTATATATTCCAGGTGTAGGCCGAACATAGGACATTCAGCTAGAGGCATACATTTTGTGCAATGAAAGATGTAAGTCTTGCCTCTGCTTAATCATTTATGGGTCTAATAGACACTAACCGCGTCTCACAGTGTGTTGCGGAAATTTCTCAAATGTTTTTTGTGTGTGTGTGCATCAGGTTTAGATGACACTATGATGACAGAAATGTTAAATTCTATATAATTATTAACACTTTACCATCATGTGCACCCATTAATAGCCTATAACATATTCAAGATATAGGCCACTATGTGGTGTGTTATGTGTATTGACGCTTCATAACCTATACGCTAGGCTGTGAGAAAGTTTCTACGAGCTGAATACGTGCTATCTCTAAAATATGCCCGCATGACATTGGCCTACTTATTATTCTGAGTGGGATTTATTAACAGTTATTTCCAGTTTTCACAATCACAGCTTGCAGCATTGGAATGCAGTTCAAGTCGTCTATATGCACCCTGTAGAACCGAATTTGTGTTTACAATTAACAACCGCAAATTCGCCTCTACGGGAATATATGGGCGATTTCAATACCTCTGTGTCAGATAGAACGTAATAGCCCATCAAGAACATCTGATAATGCTTCAATGGATGTAAGCAAATGTCTAACCTTTGGAAGATGGAGAATGAGAGGGAAGGTGGGGCAGCAAAGAGAGAGAGTGGGAGAGACGGAGCGAGATAGAAACCTGGAGAGAGAATGTTCTAGGAAACCGTAAAGCGCGCGTGCGAGCGAGCGGGCATCATTTGAAGCGATTGATTTACTGCATTTACAGCCTAATAAAACTCGAACAACAAGGGGGGTTCTAATAAATAAGCCATTCTAACTTTTATGTGTCGTTTTTATTTTTATCCAATAAAAACTGACACGGCAATGATGCCTGTTATTTAGGAAGTAGACAGTTAACCTGGAGGTTCAGCTCTCAGTCTCTCTGATATAGATCGTGAGGGGGACTCCGTCTGTAATTCGCCAGGCCATTATCACTCATAGGGTCACTATACAACCATAACTGCTAGTCCATTGCAACTACAGTTGCCAACTACTCCTTATTTTACCACCAATACCACGACCTAATGCTATATTCTAGTCTTCGGTTTACACAAGATTAAAAATTGCAATGGCAATATTGTTGTTGTTATAACAAGCCTACAATAGGATATTAATGGCCTAATAGCCTATTAAGCATATTAGTATAATTATTGGCCTATTCATATCGTGAAAATCAGCATTAGAAGTATTCTATTATCATATTAGTAGCATTGTACTGGTAGTAGCATCATCCTCATTGGTTTAGAATGGTTGAATTGACCCTGTGCGTAATGGTCTCCAAACGATTGGCTTGTCAATGATCAATACGGCCCAATTAATTAGACGTGTGTTATCGTAAGAATGTTGTCCTCCTTTTCTTCAGATATCTGTTATCTTATATCATTGTTAGCCATTGGGTGTGATTGTGAATGCATTCTGCTGTCATGGTTTAAGAATGGAGTGGTTTATCTGTACTTAACCGCATAGTTCACACCAATTTATGCCATTGTTACTTTGTTCTGTTTGTTTTGGTGTGTATTTTTCCGAGTCATGTCACGATACCTTTGCTCTCCTCAGTCCCTGCCTGAGATGTGTGTATATATGACTTTCTGTTTCCTCACATAGCCTCCAACGGATCTTCACCACTTTCTGCCCTATTCAGTCATTTCATACTGATCTTGGTCGAAGAGCCGAGGCCTTGCCTCGAGAAAACACTCTCACACAAAGGCAACAAAAATATTCGAATAAATGTTTGGTTCCTTATCCGGGAACTACCTCGCCAGCTGCCATTGGACTGCTGTGTCACGTGGTTAACGTAACTTTACAGGGTCGCTTGCTAGTAGGAGGGCTTTATGGACCAGAAAAACGACAAAGGTAGAAAAAATATTTTTCACTCCAGAAATTAATGATCATGAGCTCGTATTTGATGGACTCTAGCTACATCGATCCGAAATTTCCTCCTTGCGAGGAATATTCACAAAATAGCTACATCCCAGAACACAGCCCTGAATACTACAGCCGCACGAGAGACACCGGCTACCAGCATCACCACCAGGAGTTGTATCCTCCGCGAGTGACCTACCAGGAGCGCCCGTATAACTGTGTAAGCATCCCCGAGCCCGAGCCCCAGACCGGCCATGGGCTCACACACTCGGGGAATATGCTTGCGGGGAAGGCACATACATCTCCATGTGAACCCTTGCCACTGTTACCCACATCCCCTACCACCCCACCGGTTGCGCCGCCTGCCTGCATCCAAGCCGCCCCGGAGCAACCCACCAGCTCTGCCTTGGCTAAGCAGCCTGTAGTGTACCCATGGATGAAGAAAATCCACGTCAGTATCGGTAGGCAATCTGTGTTGTTATTCTCTTTACTCGCTCTCCCTACCTCTCGTCCTCTCTCTTCCCCTCTTTCACCCCTATTTTACCTATATATCGCCTGACCTATAACCGGCTCGTGCTACGTACGTTAAGAGAGCAGCCCCTTTGAAATGGCACATATGATGTGGATTTACGAGTCAGCATTGGCAATTACACCCGCCATAAATTTTATAGCGGAGGCACTAGTCTGGACAGTTGTATTGCCATGTGGCTTTTTCTGTTATGTATGTGTCAGAGGGAGGAGAAAGTGAGCGAGGGAAAAGAGGGCTAAGGATTTTTTTTAAATATAATGTAGAATAAATTATTCAGCTGCTCTCTCGCAGTGGAGAAAGTGCTACCCATTATAGAGCCCACGAGTCGAGTCACTGACTGTGAAATATTTTATTGGGGATTAGATAATAGTGATTTCATTCTCCATTCACATCTCTATTTCTTTTCATATTTCAATTCACGCCAATCTTGCTTCCCTCCTATTTCTTCTTCTTTTCCTTTCCATTTCTCCTCTCTTCTACTGACCTCTACAAACCTCTCAGCGAATCCCAATTACAATGGAGCAGACGCAAAGCGGTCCAGGACTGCTTACACTCGCCAGCAGGTCTTAGAACTGGAGAAGGAGTTCCACTATAACCGCTACCTAACTCGGCGAAGACGCATCGAGATCGCCCACACCCTGGTTCTCTCCGAGCGCCAGATCAAAATTTGGTTTCAGAACCGAAGAATGAAGTGGAAAAAAGACCATAGGCTACCCAACACGAAAGTGAGATCTTCCTCCTCATCCAACACTAGCGCGACCTCCGGGTCCAACACAGCGTCCACAACAGCCAGCACTCTCCCGCGTGCTGTGGGCTCCAACACCGTGCCAGCTTCCCAGGAACTCTCTCGAGTCTCCGTAGTCGAACGAGACCAGGATATTACAAGGTTATAGACACAAAATAGTATCTGACAAAGAGGATGAAAAAACAACGGATTATTTATTTTAAAAAAAATATATTCTTTTTATATATATATAATTGTTCCTATAGTGTTCTTGTGCGTAAACGGGTTTTTCTTCTCAGTCCACAGTTATTCAAGTATGCATGTTATATAGCATGGATTACTGCAGATACTGTACCAACGGATTATTACGGTTATCAGGGTTTATTTATTTATTATATCATTTTTTGTTATTTTTTAGTAAGTTGTTCTGACGAATAATATACATTATCAAAGTATTTGCCTGTGGCAGAATACGTAGCTGTCAGCAGACTTATACAAACACAATCGTTTTATTTATTCTCTGAAAAATAATGTTAGGGTAATCTATTTATTTAGGCTATTCATCTCAGAGGTGACAGTAACAATAGCCAGTTTTTATTTTGCAATACATGTGAATCAGTGAAATGTTGTGATTTATTTTTCAGCACAACCTCTTATCAAGCAAAGTCAGTGAGGGTAGTGTGTTTTGTGATTACATTTTGTGATTTGGATTTATTTTAATTGATCATTGTAAAATGCAACAAAATACGTTTAGTGTTTTTGTGATAATCGTAGTGCTCAATAAAACCGTGTCGAGTAGTTTAGAATACGTTTGAGTCATCTTTATTTACGAATTCAGCATAAAAACTAATATTCTATTTACATGTGACCTACACCATGTTTTGAAAATGTATTAATGTAAGAGATGAGGAACCCTTGAGCGTCCCCATTGCAAACGAAGAAGTGCTCGGACCTTAAAGTGGTAGGCCTATATGTCATCGGATTAACTGATTGATAACTTCCCTTAGAGCAGTTCCATTCTTCTATGAGTAAGAGGGGCAGAGGTTTTTCCGAGTCATCTCACATGAATAGCCCTTTCAGAGTTCACCAAAAGGTTGAAAATGTTTTCCCCAAATTCAAATGCACATTATGCATTGTTAAAACTTAAACTAATGCCATAGAATGTTTTTGCAAACAAAGTTTGATTCATACGAGCACAGGTGACGTGTTTCAAGCAGGCTACCAACAATGTTATGGACCTGCGTGCGCATTTCCATAAGCCTATGTGTAACTGTTTTGCACATATGGACTATTAAACATAACTAAACCTATGAAAGCCTCAACAAATTGGCTATAACTTAAAAAATATGTGTATATTGTATTATGTTATTTCAAGACACATTTTTAATTGTAGAAAACAATTACAAATATTTTAATTGTAGAAAACACCGAATTCGTCTAGTTATTCTATAAAAAACTATTCATGCACACACAGTCGTACCCCAAATCAAACCAGCTAGTATGTCTCTTCAATCTAAAGTGATTTTAAAATGTATAGGTTAGACTGCTATTAGCAGCGTTATAAAACTCACTGCAGCTTCGTAGCCTACAGATTCACTTTCAATCTACAATTTGCAAGAGTTGTATTCCAAGCCATTTTCACATGCAAATAACACTTGATATCTTCTATAGGTTATCTGTAGTGCTCAAGGGGATGACATTCCAAGCAAAATACTTTTCAAAACTGTTAACAAAGTCTTATATGACAACAAAATCATACATGTTTTGTTATAATATGTGTATAAGTTAATAACAGCTAGATGTCTACAGATTGTGGCGTTAATTGCCTGAGGCCCAAATACTGCTAGTGAGGATCACCGTATAGACTGAAGTTGTAAGCCTTGATATTCTAAGTCTTAAAGGAAAATACCACTCAATATCTTTTGGTATTTGTTTCATTAGTCCACTGTTGATACATTCCCAAAATGTTTTGCATGTCAGTAATTAAGTTTTCAAGATATAGAACTGTCAAAATACAGAAAAGGTCACAGTATGATGAGTTTGGCAGTTTTTGAGTGGAATATTCCTCTAATATACATGTTCCTATCTTAGCATGGACCTCTCAGCTCTGTCTTATAGAACAAAGCGACATGGGCCTTTCGGAGTTTCACTTGGCCATGACTTTCGGGGAGAGTGGAACCCCTCCAGATCCACCCACCGTTCTGGCTGCCATTATACTCCCGGACACCGGTGAGAAATGAGGGTGTATGCATACCAAAATCGCTGCCTCCCAGTGATCTGTTTTCCATAGCCTACCACTCTGTCGCCCTATAGCGCGGCTGAAAAGGGCAATCGTATTGATTTTTTTTTCAGGCGGACGGTATAAAAGACTGGGGTTCAGGCGGGGGACACGTTTTCTGTGCCATTAGCTTAATTCCAGTCCGGGATGCTCGACATTTTCAACGGCCTGACATGCCCGGTCAAGCTCCCTCGACTTGTAACTTCGACTTGTAACTTGTGTGTATGTCTTCATGGGGTTGCCTTGATTGTGGATGTTTGTTCTACGTTAATTGACCTGTGGAGAGTGTGTGTGATGTGATTTGTTAATTGCCCTGATGCTGTAACCTATCTGTGACCTCTAACTACAAATATGAAGCCTAAAATCTCATTATGCCGTAATACCGTAAGTGCGTGAGTAAAGTCTGAAATTAATAGCCTATAACAAAGCTTAGTTTACGATTATTAACATGTAATACGCCTGAGGCTATTTAACACAAAAAAATGTCGTATAGGCCTGTATAAAAACATACAAGGTTTATGGGGAGAAATTGGTCCTGTGCTGCAACGTCAGCATCGTGGGTTCGATTCCCACTGGGGCCATCCATACCAACATGTTTCTAAGCGCTATTGTAAGACACTTTAGATAAAGTGTTTACTAAATTACTAAAGTGTATTTTTAGGTCTATACACTGAGTGTACAAAACATTAGGAACACCTTCCTAATATTGTATTGCACCCCCTTTTGCCCTCAGAACAGCCTCAATTTGTTGGGGAATGGACTCTACAACGTGTCGAAAGCGTTCTACAGGGATTCTGGCCCATGTTGACTCAATTCTTCCCACAGTTGTGTCAAGTTGGCTGGATGTCCATGGGTGGTCGACCGTTCTTGATACACACGGGAAACTGTTGAGCGTGAAAAACCTAGCAGCAGCTGCAGTTTTTGTCACACTCAAACCGATGCGTCTGGCACCTACTACCATACCCCGTTCGAAGGCACTTGAAACTTTGTTCTTGCCCATTTACCCGCTGAATGGCACACATGCACATTCCATGTCTCAAGGCTTAAAAAACCTTCTTTAACCTGTCTCCCCTTCATCTACACTGACTGAAGTGAATTTAACAAGTGACATCAATAATGGATCATAGCTTTCCCCTGGATTCACCTGGTCAGTCTATGTCATGGAAAAAGTAGGTGTTCCTAATGTTTTGTACACAGTGTATATTTAGCATTAAATCGTTTTTTATTACTTTTGGTTAAATGATAAATAGTACAGCTAGTAGCCTAGCTTTAAATTGTGTTTTTAAATTTCAATATTTATCTCAATGTGTCATCCTCTCAGTACAGGCGTTAGCCTACCAAATATATATCCGAGCATTTTAGCGTACCAAATATATCCACTATTTTCAATGGGCCTATAGGCAGCACACGTGTTCATCCATCTAGTAGGCTAAAACTTTTACAGTACCACCTCCTAATACTTCCCAAGTGTCTTTGACGGGACAGAGAGAGATGTGTGTGTATGTCAGGATTGAATTGATAGGCTACATCATCGGGTTTCTGCACTTACGTTGACATTTCTGAGCGATCAGTGTCAGTGATGAATACACGTCCATTCCATTTTCATATTCATATTCATATTGGCAAAAATAATCGATATCTATGACTAACATCATTGCATTTGCTAATGAAAAGGCTGAGTCAGAAAAGTGTTCAGGAACAATTGATAGGTTGTAAAATGAATTTCGATGTAACCAGCAACTCCAACAACGAAAACACACAATTGTCGTGATAAGAACCTAGAACATGCCTATTTTCTCAAATACAACTATTTTGTGTAACAAATACTTTACCAAAAGGATGTTTGCATTAGCTTAATCTTTTTGATTTCAGTGAATCCTTAAGTGTTTCAGAATGTCTTGAAACGGAATTGGCCTTTTTTGTTTTTGAATCTTTGGTGAGTGAACATAGGTGGGGTGTGTGGACTGTATGTTTCTGGCGGTAGGGTCAAGTCTCTGGATTTTACTGCTGTTTGCGAGCAATGATAAATATTTAAACACCCAATGACATGTTTACTTGTGAGTTCGTGTCTGGCAACGAAAAGGGTCATGACCCTACTTGAGACAGGGATGGACACTTTAGAGGAGAGGGAGGAGAAGAGGTGTAGCAGAGACCCACTCAGCGCTGTGGTATGGGTTATGGACCACTGGCTGTATTGGCACCGAACTAGGCTATTATGCAGGTGCAATGGGCATGGCAAACGGACAGACATTTCCTCTCAGGTCAACGAATCCTTCATTCAGATATGATGCGAGGAGTGATGAAGGACTGGATCGAACTTTGTCTTTTTGTAAAAGGATTTAGCCTATAAACAATATGTTTTTAACTTTGAAGTTTAAATGGTTTAGTAGTATGTAGTATTTAGACTTTTCGTGTAATTTGGTAGCCTACAAAAATCCGTGTGTAGGCTAGGGGCTCGAAATAAATCATTATTTCTTAAGCCTAAATTTCCCAAAATGGGTCTTTATGACGTGATATTGTCATATCTTAAACAATACATCCGTCTTCAATTCAGACAGCCTCATGTTGGCAAGCACCCTTGATAGTTGTGTGTCTACAGGCCTAAGGCCGTTTTAATAGGCTGAGAAAAGTGCGATCAAACTTGCAATTAGCCCTATAGGCCAATTGGTTTAACCATAAAATTACTCAAAACATGATGCTTTGTGTAATTCAGTGGGCTTATATACAGCTTTCTGTGTCGCTGCATGCCTGGAGGAGTCCCCAGCCCCTGGGCTGTTTTGGAACTGTGCAGTGTCTTTCCAGCATTCCTCCTTCTCATTCTGATTTATGGCAAGTTTTGCTCTCATGTCCCTCAAAAATGCGGAACTCTTCCACAAGACATGGAAGGGTTTTGGAATAGGCCAGGCTATGTGGGAGGATATATAGGCTACAGCTGCAGCCAATGGCTTCCTAATTTACACACGCACGCACGCACAAGCACACACACAAATAAACACACACACACGCGCGCACGCATCCGGGGAGAAGGGAACATCTGCTGTGCTTCGGAGTTTGAATAAGGAAGCGGCTAGATTTATAACACATCACCAATGAGAGTGCCTCCCTTTTTATTCAATAGCCAGACGACCTCTGTTTCAACCCTGGGCTCCTATACTACCGCCATGATGCACATAATACTCTCCTGCACACTGGAACCATCGGCGAACTCCCAATAGAGACGGAATCAGCTAAGCTACCGATGTAAAATCCAAATGGTAAACTATTTATAGAAAATATTTTTCTAATAACTTGGTCATTTGATAAAATGATCACAAAAAGGCTGTGTCATTTAGGACCTCTCCCTGTAACCTATCACACGTGATGTGATGAAAAATTATTCTTTAGCCTACATGAAACAAAACTATTTGCATATTATCATGTGTTATCCGATGTACTTCATATACATTGTAAGGAATCATTTTTGCGAAAGGTGGCTAGTATTTTCATATAGGTCTACAAGTCCCCTCACAAATCACATACACACCCTTAAGGGAGTTTTGCAAGTCAAATAATCTGTTGGCTGTGTCAACATGTTCTCTCAAAAAATATGTGGTCTAAGAGAATGACAGATTTATATTACTTGCTACTTTCAAGTTTACAAAATTGTAAGTTATTCGCCAATAGCCCGTTTTAAGTCATGTGATGGATGACAAATAGGATACTATTGCAAAACAAAATACTTGGCCAATCTTCAATATCTTTCCATGTCAATTGTCCTTAAGATTATATGCCTGAAGGCTAATTAAACACTTTGGTGGAATTTTATTTAGATCCATTTGTTAATTGTTTTATTTTGAGGACTCAATGGAATGCCAAACATAAGGAAATTCAGTTGCATGGTAGCCGCTGGTCGTTGGTATTCCCTCAATGGATCCTCTGTCCACATGTGTCTAACTCACACTTTACACTACAACTTTGCTTGTGGGTAGGTTATGGGTATACTATTATATTCCAAAAAGGATTGTTTACATGAGGGTGGAGGTTGTGTTTCCCGAACCTTAATTCCAATTTAATACGGCTTATTAGGAGGATCCACAATTATGCCTTGACAAATAAAGTCTTGTTTGACTCTCCCTCCAGGCCCATTGGTGGAGAATAATACACAGTCCCATCTAGTCCAATGGACAAAACATTTTACTATTTGAGGAGGAGGAGAATATCAAATGGGAAATCTCTATGTGAATGAGCAATACAGTGAGGTCAGTCAGCCTATTCATCCTATCCAGTCACAGATGCAGTGTGAAACATGTCAAAGGAAAATGGCACTCAGAAGATACTTCCACTTCAGATGTATGGGTGTCAACAGTAATCAACAGTAGGCCCGTGCTCTGATACATAAAGCTTTCCCCACACAAACAGTCATGACTGTTTCATCACCAGTGATTATTCTGTCTTGTCAAGAGATTGAATGAAGATGGTGTGTGCTCAAGGCTCCAGCAGGTACTATGACCTCATCATTAGATGGGACAGTAGGGCTAACAGGCTAACCACTTGCCTTATCCACGTACCTTGCCTATTCACGTCTCCCCAGCTCGCCTCTTGCCTGCTCTCACCCTCAGGTCAGTGTGTCCCCTATATAGACTATCATACCATTTGACCCCAAGGAGAGTGACTGTGTTTGCATGGGGCTGAATCAAAACGTCTTATTGATTGTTTGTATAGTTCATAAGTCACTATCTGCCTGATAAATTCACTAAACAAATTAATAATAAACTCATTGTAAACTCAGTGAGCCTTTTGTCTTATTGACTACATGCCTATAGTTACCAGCAGCACACAGCCAGTTTGACTTATTTGATTCAAATCTTCTTCAATATTTAATTGCAGTTTTTTTCTAATTCCTTTTTATTGATATTTCTTCTCGATATCCCCTGGAACAGCTCAAAGGCAGGGACTAGACATTATAATGGTTTGACAGGGTGAGCTAACGGCAGGCGCGAGTGATGGGAGAGAGGAGAGTAAAAAATGATTTATTGTCGCCATCCCAGTTCACACAGAGTTCACGAGGAGCTGCAGCCTGCTTGTGCATGAAAGGACAGGAACGGCTTGAGCTAGTTTAGCTCTCTGAAGAAAGAGAAAAACAAAATAGAAAAAATCTTAGTAAATTATTACAATTAAAATGTTAGTTTAATGGTGTCATACTCTGTAAGTAATAATAATATTATTAATAATAATACATTCATAGTTTTTGTCAGTGTGGTCAAGCAGAATTGAGAGTGATATGGTAGAGTAGTTTTGCTACAGAATGAAGAGATTGCGGATTATATAATTGTACAATATTTGCATGATTTCTTTAATAAATCCAAGTGTTCAATTTAACAATATGATATATTTAGAAACTTTTGCAAAATGTCCGAAGGCTTTGAGAAGGCACAATTTTGCATAGAATTATAATAATTTGACATTTGACTTCTGATAAGCTAAATGTTAGGCAAAATGCCAAGAAAATGTTACAATATTGACTTTGTTTAGGCCTATGTCTTTTATGGTGTTCATGGCACATCAGTTATGAGGATTATTTAACATGGGAAATTGCTGTCAAACTTGCCTCTCTTTTGTCTAGGCAGAAATGCTTGTGGGAAATGTATTCATGGGCAGGGCAATAGCAAGTGCAATATCATTTCAATTTAAAATTAAGAAGCGTTTGAGTTGTGTGATTAACATATGTAAAGACTTTTTATAATTAATTTGCATATTGCTTCTGCATACTTCTCCATGTAACTATTTAGCCCATACCTATAATTTAATTTGGTGCAATGTAGGCCTATTGTCAGGGCTGTTGTTATTGTTTGACGACCTTGCTGGTATTGCTTTCCTTGTTTAAATAAACCTGCCCAGCTTGTACTTACTCACCTGTTCTATCTTGGCAACTTGACAACACTTTAGAAATCCAAATTAGGTCTACTGATTACAACAATAATACAAATCACAGCAGAATATGTACAGTAGAAGTACATCTTGGCAATGTTCTTTTATAATCTCCACCTGGCACAGCCAGAAGAGGACTGGCCACCCCTCATAGCCTGGTTCCTCTCTAGGTTTCTTCCTAGGTTTTGGCCTTTCTAGGGAGTTTTTCCTAGCCACCGTGCTTCTACACCTGCATTGCTTGCTGTTTGGGGTTTTAGGCTGGGTTTCTGTACAACACTTTGAGATATCAGCTGATGTACGAAGGGCTTTATAAATACATTTGATTTCATTTGATGACATTATTTTCTGGAATTTTCCAAGCTGTTTAAAGGAACAGTCACCTTAGTGTATGTAAACTTCTGACCCACTGGAATTATGAAACAGTGAATTATAAGTTAAATAATCTGTCTGTAAACAATTGTTGGAAAAATGACTTGTGTCATGCACAAAGTAGATGTCCTAACTGACTTGCCAAAACTGTAGTTTGTTAACAAGAAATTTGTGGAGTGGTTGAAAAACGAGTTTTAATGACTCCAACCTAAGTGTATGTAAGCTTCCGACTTCAACTGTGGCCTAGTCTTATTTTCTATATTAATGACTGTCATTGCCTCTTTATGACTGTATGAGTACCTCTATGGGTAAAGGAATATATCCTTCTGTTTATATTATGTTTAATTACATTTGCATTATTGTAATGGGGCAGATGTTTGACTATGTTTGACTGATGTCTCAGGCTATTACTAAACTAAATATTGTGGAGGGATATCTGTAAACACATCATTCCCCCATTTCCATCCAAATGTAAGACAGGGAACTATATTGTGTTTATTTTTCTGGCAAATGTGAAATAAATGCAATTTAAGTTTTTGAAGGTCTATGGTTATGCAAAGACAGAAAACATCTCTCAGTAGAATTGACTAATTTAATTTGTTGCACTTTATATCAACAAAACATCCTTCAAACCACTTTAGAGACTAAGAGAGTATCCTATTCTCTTCAGTGTGGAGGCTACAGGCATTCTCTTCAATGTGGAGGCTACAGGCATTCTCTTCAGTGTGGAGGCTACAGGCATTCTCTTCAATGTGGAGGCTACAGGCATTCTCTTCAGTGTGGAGGCTACAGGCATTCTCTTCAGTGTGGAGGCTACAGGCATTCTCTTCAGTATGGAGGCTACAGGCGTTCTCTTCAGTGTGGAGGCTACAGGCATTCTCTTCAGTGTGGGGCTACAGGCATTCTCTTCAATGTGGAGGCTACAGGCATTCTCTTCAGTGTGGAGGCTACAGGCATTCTCTTCAGTGTGGAGGCTACAGGCATTCTCTTCAGTGTGGAGGCTACAGGCATTCTCTTCAGTGTGGAGGCTACAGGCATTCTCTTCAATGTGGAGGCTACAGGCATTCTCTTCAGTGTGGAGGCTACAGGCATTCTCTTCAGTGTGGAGGCTACAGGCATTCTCTTCAGTGTGGAGGATACAGGCATTTTCTTCAGTGTGGAGGATACAGACATTCTCTTCAGTGTGGAGGATACAGGCGTTTTCTTCAGGGTGGAGGATACAGACATTCTCTTCAGTGTGGAGGCTACAGGCATTCTCTTCAGTATGGAGGATACAGACATTCTCTTCAGTGTGGAGGCTACAGGCGTTTTCTTCAGTGTGGAGGCTATAGGTGTTTCCATTTACCTAACATTGTGACTCAGGGGGTGGAAGGCAAGCTATATGTGGCATGAAGTCTCCTAAATATGCATTCAATAGTTGTATGAAAGTGGCAAAGCAGGGTAGCTTGTCCTCTAACTGTGGTGTTGGTTCAAGGCCCTGGATGGAAAAAAGTATTTCTAAAAAACCTAACTAGAATGCTTTGTTAAATGTGAAAATGTCTGCAAATACAAATGTTATTTTCTTCTGTAATTACAATTTTTACAGAAATTGTGTGTGAAGCATTGCATTGCATCATGTCACCAAAATTGACTGATAGTCCATAATTTCTGGTTTTGTATATGTAACCTCAACCCTATGTGTTTTTCTCCCCTGCTTTCTATCTCCCTAGGAATGTCACCTGAGAGGCAAAGTGAGGTGGATCCTGTTCAATGACAAAGACAGCAGATGAGCCTAGCACACCTGTTCCTCTTGGACGGCCACATGGATGGATGCTGTGAGGAACCTGGCTCTTGGGCTCCACCTTGATATGATTCTCTAAGGGAGAATATGACTGCAGCAGCACTTCACTCAGTGCTCTGACAAGGACCTAAGTGTAGAAGCTATGGCCTGCACCCACCTCACTCCTGCAGAAAATGGTGCATCCTCTGATCCCCTATAGTAAACAGAGCTTCAGCGTTGGGAAACAAGAGGAGAAAACAAGGGGGATCGTTGTTGGATCAGCAGTGATTATGAATTAAGTGATGTTGTCCGTAAGCACATTAAGTTATGATCAGTGAGGGCCGTTGAGAGCAGAGTGCTACACCTCTGAGGACTGTTGTCGACCGGCATGCTAGTGAACTCTCCAGCTCCACGGACCCTTACCTGTTCCAGTCGGGTTAATATGATATGTGATGCTACAGTTGGGACATTGGTAGAAGCCTCTCACTATGACAAGTACCTCTGATAAGATTGTTCTGAGGACATACACACACAAAATATTTAGCTATTTTGCAAACTACCAATATCTGGAGGCCCATTGTGATTCCTCAAGTGAGTTGTTTTCTCATTGCTAAATTAGATGAATGCATTAATTGTATTTTGCTACAGTGTATTAAGATATTCATATTGAATACTGAAACAATTTATATGTTAAACATATGTATATGTGTTTTATACACCTGTGATAATGACACACCACCAAATATTATGGAAGCCATAAACTATGGAAAAAACAGATTGAAATTAAATGTGTTGTACAGATTGTGAAATTGTTTATTAAATGCTTTAATATGAGAGTTGATGGTATTTCTCTAGTTTGTGTCTTTTGAACTGAGCAATGTAAATGTGATGCATGTTCAAATTAGAAATGCAAATAATAAGATGACATACTGTGAAAGAGAGGGATTCATTACCAGTGGCAAATAGACAGTCTGTGTTCCTTGTTGTATGGAAAACACACTAAAAACACACAATACACATAATTTCCTAGTCCATAAATTCAATGTGAATCATTCCCAAATTAGGAGAAAGAAGCGAGCCATGCCTTTGTCAGCAGACTGCTGTGAGATCAACACCATTTTCTTGCAAATCAAATCAAATGTTATTAGTCACATGCTTCGGGAACAACAGGTGTAGACACAGTGAAATACTTACTAACGACCCTTCCCAACAATGCAGAGTGAAAGAAAATAGAAAAGTAAAACACGTAATAATAAATACACAATGAGTAACGATAACTTGGCTATACTGTATGTACATATAAGTAGGAATAAGAGATAATAAACAGTAGCAACAGCGTATGTGATCTATCAAAAAAGTTAGTGCAAAAAGGGTCAATGCAGATAGTTAAACAGTTATCCAAATAGCTACCCTGACAAAGTATTTAGCAGTCTTAAGGCTTGAGGGTAGAAGTTTTTCAGGATTCTGTTGGTTCCAGACCTGGTGCATCGGTACTGTTTGCCGTGCAGTAGCAGAGAGAACAGTCTAGGACTGGAATCTTTGACAATTTTTAGGACCTTTCTTTGACACAGCTTGGTATAGAGGTCCTGGATGGCAGAGAGCTTGGCTCCAGTAATGTACTGGGCCGTACGCACTACCCTCTATAGCGCCTTGCGGTGTTGTAGCAAAGCAAGATGCTCTCAATGGTGCAGCTGTAGAACTTTTATAGGATCTGAGGGCACATGCCACATTTCTTCAGCCTCCTGAGGGGGAAGAGGCGTTGTCATGCCCTCTTCACGATTGTGTTGGTGTGTGTGGACCATGATAGATCCTTAGTGATGTGGACACTGAGGAACTTGAGCTCTCGACCCGCTCCACTACAGACCGTCGATGTGAATGGGGGCGCACTCAGCCCTTAGTTTCCTGTAGTCCACGATTAGCACCTTTGTCTTGCTGACGTTGAGGAATAGGTTGTTGTCCCTGCACCACACTGCCAGGTCTCTGACCTCCTCCCTGTAGAACACAATGTTAGCTCCTGCATCAGTGCATAGTAATATTATCCCTGCATTGCAATAAAATCCTGCTTTGTCTTTCTGTTTTCATCCTAGCTTAGTCTGATACGCTTTGAGGTTAAACGGTTTTTGCCAAATAATGACTACAGATTATAATAATAACATTTATGAGAATATGTAAATAATTATTATCAAAGAATTACAGTGAAGTGTATTTGATATTTGAAGTGTTTATTTTTCTCTCATCCATATTACTCTCTCTCATTCTCCCTAACCCTTTCTTTTCCCCCTCAACCTCCCTGTCTCCCTCCCTGTCTCCCTCCCGCCCGCCCTATCTGTCTCTATGTCTGCTTCTCTGATGGTGTTTGCAGTGGCTGGCTGTATGCTGTGTACGCGGATGCTGTTATTGTAAATACGCCACTGCATTATCATCTGTCACCCACGCAGTCAGAGAAGTGGGCTTAATGGTCGAGTTGGCCTGCCAATGGCCCCTGTTTGTGACAGTAGCAAATGCCAACTCTGTGCTACACGCCTCACGCTCTGCCATTCTAATTCTGTTATTACTGTCATATGACTATTAATCACAGCCACAGGAGAACAAGAGGAGGGGGAGAAATACACCAGCGCAATTAATGCAACTCAATCTACAAGAACCCAACACATGGAGACCCTCTCTTTATGCAGATTTCACATATGGAACTTGAGAACTTCAATTGAGGTCTTAGCGAATAGAGAATTCTAGAAATTGTGTTGAAATTACTCATTATTATTCATTGAAGGTTTTTCATAACCCTATAGTAAAAAAGAAATGAAAACTAGCCTACTATTGTGAATTACAATTATGTTTGTTTTTCCCTTCATCATTTAGCATTACCCTGGAGGCCCTGCACTGCAGTACTGGAGTTACAAGATGGAGTAAACAGCATAACCCAATGACTCCAGAAGCCTCATCCAGACACCAGGGAAACAGCTTACCCTATGTTCTGTGTTACATTACCTGAAAGGGTCATGCTGGCGGCCCAAGTCATTGCTGAATAACGACATTTTGGTCTAATCACACTCAGATTGAAATTATGTAAATGTGGGAACAGATGCAGATGAGAGAGCATTTCGGCGACACATGGCTCCAAATCCCACGGCTATTACTCAAAAGAGGAACTCCAAGTACTGGCAGCAATGCTGGAGGAAAGACTCAATGACCCACACCAAACAAGTGGTTTCTCTGCTTGCCTGTTTTTGATTGTGTTTATTTGTTATTGCCTCTGGTGGTCCAACCAAGCCTGCTGTTCAAACTTCTCACTTTGTTCTTCCGTTTTTCTTTTCTTCCCTGCATCAAGTAATGCTGTGGTTAAGAAATGTAGAGTGTGAATACGCTTAGTGATTGAATAATACTGTGTGTCTGTGTGTGTGTGTCTGTGTGTGTGTGACTTCTGAAGGCGTATACATATTATCATTAGCTCTATTTTATGCCTCCTAGATGTGTCAAGATCCTTCAAAAGATGTGAAAATCTCTCAGTGATTGAACAACAGCTGTTTACATGGAATATGTTGACATTAAATCAAGTAGTGTCTTGCAAAAGAATCCCCTTGAAATTCAATCTCCTTGTGTGCACTTGACACACACACACACACACACACACACACACACACACACACACACACACACACACACACACACACACACACACACACACACACACACACACACACACACACACACACACACACACACACACACAGTTGAAGTCGGGAAGTTTACATACACTTAGGTTGGAGTCATTAAAACTCGTTTTTCAACCACTCCACAAATTTCTTGTTAACAAACTAGAGTTTTGGCAAGTCGGTTAGGACATCTACTTTGTGCATCTACTTTGTGCATCTTTTTCCTCCAAACATAACGATGGTCATTATGGTCAAACAGTTTTATTTTTGTTTCATCAGACCAGAGGACAGTTTCCAAAAAGTATGATCTTTGTCCCCATGTGCAGTTGCACACCCTAGTCTGGCCTTTTTATGGCGGTTTTGGAGCAGTGGCTTCTTCCTTGCTGAGCAGCCTTTCAGGTTATGTCGATATAGGACTCGTTTTACTGTGGATATAGATACTTTTGTACCTGTTTCCTCCAGCATCTTCACAAGGTACTGTACTCTATACCATCTACTGAATCTTGCCATCTTGATGTAATAAATGTATCACTAGCTACTTTAAACAATGCCACTTTCATATGTTTACATACCTTACATTACTCATCTCATATGTATATACTGTACTCTATACCATCTACTGCATATTGCCTATGCCGCTCTATACCATCACTCATTCATATATTTTTTTATGTACATATTCTTATTCATTCCTTTACACTTGTGTGTATAAGGTAGTAGTTGTGCAATTGTTAGGTTAGATTACTTGTTAGATATTACTGCATTCTCGGAACTAGAAGCACAAGCATTTCGCTACACTCGCATTAACATGTGCTAACCATGTGTATGTGACAAATAAAATTTTATTTTATTTGAGGTCATTTGCTGTTGTTCTGTGATTGATTTACACTTTTCACACCAAAGTACGTTCATCTCTAGGAGACAGAACGCGTCTCCTTCCTGAGCGGAATGACGGCCACGTAGTCCCATGGTGTTAATACTTGGGTACTATTGTTTGTACAGATGAACGTGGTACCTTCAGGCGTTTGGAAATTGCCCCCAAGGACGAAGCAGACTTGTGGAGGTCGCCAATTATTTTTCTGAGGTCTTGGCTGATTTCTTTTGATTTTTCCATGATGTCAAGCAAAAAGGCACTGCGTTTGAAAGTAGGCCTTGAAATACATCCACAGGTACACCTCCAATTGACTCAAATTATTTCAATTAGCCTATCAAAAGCTTCTAAAGCCATGACATAATTTTCTGGAATTTTCCAAGCTGTTTAAAGGCACAGTCAACTTAGTGTATGTAAACTTCTGACCCACTGGAATTGTGATACAGTGAATTATAAGTGAAATAATCTGTCTGTAAACAATTGTTGGAAAAATTACTTGTGTCATGCACAAAGTAGACGTCCTAACCGACTTGCCATAACTCTAGTTTGTTAACAAGAAATTTGTGGATTGGTTGAAAAACGAGTTTTAATGACTCCAACCTAAGTATATGTAAACTTCCGACTTCAAGTGTACATATACACTATCATTCAAAAGTTTGGGTTCACTTAGAAATGTCCTTGTTTTTTAAAGAAAAGCTAATTTTTTGTCCATTAAAATAACATCAAATTGATCAGAAATACAGTGTAGACATTGTTAATGTTGTAAATAACTATTGGAGCTGGAAACGGCTGATCTAGGCAGAGTTGCAAAGAAAAAGCCATATCTTAGACTGGCCAATAAAAAGAAAAGATTAAGATGGTCAAAAGAACACAGACACTGGACAGAGGAACTCTGCCTAGAAGGCCAGCCTCGCCTATTCACTGTATTCACTTTAATGAAGCTGCCAGTTGAGGACTTGTGAGGCGTCAGTTGCTCAAACTAGACACTCTAATGTACTTGTCCTCTTGCTCAGTTGTGCACCGGGGCCTCCCACTCCTCTTTCTATTCTGGTTAGAGACAGTTTGCGCTCTTCTGTTAAGGGAGTAGTACACAGCGTTGTATGAGATCTTCAGTTTATTGGCAATTTCTCGCATGGAATAGCCTTCATTTCTCAGAACAAGAATAGACTGACAAGTTTCAGAAGAAAGTACTTTGTTTCTTGCCATTTTGAGCCTGTAATCGAACCCACAAATGCTGATGCTCCAGATACTCAACTAGTCTAAAGAAGGCCAGTTTTATTGCTTCTTTAATCAGAACAACAGTTTTCAGCTGTGCTAACATAATTGCAAAAGGGTTTTCTAATGATCAATTAGCCTTTTAAAATTATAACCTTGGATTAGCTAACAAAACATGCCATTGGAACACAGGAGTGATGGCTGCTGATAATGGGCCTCTGTACTCCTATGTAGATATTATTATTTCTTTTTTTATCAGCCGTTTCCAGCTACAATAGTCATTTACAACATTGTATTTCTAATCAATTTTATATTATTTTAATGGACAAAAAAAAAGTGCTTTTCTTTCAAAAACACAGACATTTCTAAGTGGCCTCAAACTTTTGAACGGTAGTTTATATATCCTAGTAGTATCAAATTGGAAACATCAAGAAACAATTTTACTTATTTTTACTCATACTGAAAACCAACAGCTACATCAAAGTTTTTTTTTTAAATGTCCCTGAGAGCAACACATTCTCTTGGTCAGATATTCCCTGGCTTGGTGAGACACGATTCGTCTCCATCCACCAGAGCCTGTTCACTGGGGAATGTTAAATATCCCCTTTCCTTTGTCACCTTTACAGCTCTTATTTATTTGTCTGCTTTATTATAATGGTGTTGGGGACAGAGGCATCAGTAAGGTAGATGGGTCGTAACTCGTAACTCACCTAGGGACCATCAATCTAGGTAAGTTGACTCCCTGTATTGCTTACAACTGTTACTGTCATATTAAAGCAGCACATTATCAAAATCAATGAGGATTTAACTGCACTCCAGTTAAGTAGGTGATTGGTGCCAGTTAAAGCAAAGAGGTATGAGGAGGCTACAGGTAAACACAAACAACAACTCCAAACACACAACTTAAGGGTCACTTGATTGTCATTGTTAATAAAACTGTCAGCTAAATCAATCAAAATAACTAGTAAGATGCCATACACTTAGAAAAACGGTTCTGGATAGATCCAAAAAGGTTATATTGTTTGCTTCATATATGGCACCCCTGAAGGTTCTATGTAGAACCCTTTTGTATGGTTATTTGATCAGAACCCCAGGGGTTATTCTTCACTGAACCAAAATTGGTTCCATATAGAACCCTTGGGTTCAATATAGAATTCTATATAGAACCTTTAGGGATGTCATATGAAGCAGGCATAGAACTGTTTTTGGTTAAATCCAGAACCTTCCTTTCTAAGAGTGTGTGTTTGGGAGTAGAGAATCATTTGGAATACCATCTACATAAAAATAAAAAAATTCTCTGATTCATGTAGCTGAATTTATTCTTGAAATCAATGCCTTGATAAAATATCCCTTGGATTTTAACTAGTGATATGAAATCCCTGTCAGTGTGTTAGATCATGACATGGCTCACTCTCACTCAGCACCATACTATGCTTCCAGGCAGGTGTTGTCCACGGCACTGTCCATTTAGATGGAGTAAAAGATCCCTCTCTCAATCTTACTCTCTCTCCCACTCTCTCAGCACCACTCCATACTCTCACACAGGTTGGCTTGTTTGAATGTGTTGAATGTGTTTGAACAGGTTGGCTTGTTTGAAGCAAGCTTGCACCAATCATCCTCTCTCCACAGCCCAGGCAGCAGCCCAGGCAGCACTAGCTCAACTTCAGCGGTGCTCACTGACCTCTCCTCTCTCCTCCCCTGGCGGTGACAGTCATCTGCCAGCACCAATTCATCCCTCTGGTGCTTCCAGGGTCGAGAGATGAACAAATAACAACGCCTCCCGCTCCTCTGCGGTCAAACGAGAGGCCACCAGGCGCTGCATCATTTCCTAGGGCATTGTCAGGGGTAGTGAGGAGGTAGTGAGGAGGTAGTGCGCTATGGGGAAATGCATCCCGGTCAAGTGAGGCTCACTACATAACAGCCCTGACCTCCCCATGTGATCGTTCCGTTCTTAAATACCAAGGTGATTGGTATGTAGTTCATCATGAGGTGAGCAGATATGATGCAGATGAAGGCCCGGGACGCGGTTATAACTCTTCATGTAGCTAACACAGGAAAACACATGAACCTATGACCTGATGTTTTCTGAGGGCCTGAATTCAGGGATTCACTTTACATACAACGTAATGTGTCAAACATGATTTTATATTTCAACACTGTAATTCAGAAATCACTGAATTTCATCCTCCCCTAATGTTTGAGAGGAGAGAACAACCGCCACAGTAAAATCATGTTATTATGTGGAGAAGGTACAAGAACACAGTCAAGAGGAAGCATAACAAATTGTTAAGAAACTGTTCAAGACCTTTAAAGACAATGGGTTAACACGCTTTAACCTGAACTCTAAAATATTAGTGTGTGTGAGAGAGAGAGAGAGAGAGAGAGAGAGAGAGAGAGAGAGAGAGAGAGAGAGAGAGAGAGAGAGAGAGAGAGAGAGAGAGAGAGAGAGAGAGAGAGAGAGAAAATGTTGAGGTCAGAGAGGCGTGTCCACTGCTTCGAAATGCTACTACTTGTATCAGCTCAACAAGCAGTTAGGGTGTTTGGTTCAGTTGTCTGGCTGTGCTTGTCTCCACAGTGTTTGAAGGGGTTTCAGCATGCATTGATTCATTACATGACAGCATTATCACTTGACCTATGGGTCACTTCACCTGAGTACCAAGGTTGAACAGGCTCACCAAGACCCATAGTTCACCACTGCGCCAAGGCTCACCACTGCACTTAGCAGGTTTATCAAGACACCAGACTTATGTGCTCTTATATGATAATTAGACAGACAAGGGAAAAGGCTATCATAGAAGATAAACCAAAAAACGGGAACACCAATTTCCCAGTAAACTCAACTGCATGAGTAGGCTATGGACTGTTGGATGAGGTGCATGGAATCACTGAGACATCATGCACATTTATGATCCAATTTTAAACACAGTTAATGACTAGTAATTAATTATTTCATGAATTACAATGAGCTGAAAATGAGTTCAGACAAAAAATATATATTATCCTCCAACCTAGGGAGTTGTGTATGTTGGCAAGATGCAGGTCGGTTTTAGAGGTATGCAGTGCTGAGATAATTAAACAGAAAAAGGAAGGATGAGGAAGGAAGGACACTTTTTTGTCCCCTACTCCAGATGCAGGCTATTACAAATGCATGCTGTTTCCTGTGTGTCTCTGTGAGGCAGCTCCGCTATCGACTGTGAGTAAATTAATATTCAGACGGTAAAAAAAAGCTACCCGTAGATGTATTAATCGAGCTCCGGGTGGGAGAAACAGTAGCGGGGATGCAGGTGAACCCTGGACGACCCCAGGAGCTGTCACACAGACATATCTGCCTATTATGCAAATGTAAGGAGTGAGCTATTGATCCCAGCCTGTAGGATACCATTAGCCCGCCCAGCTGGGACCAGGGATATGTCTCAGTGTTGTACCCATGCACACTGCATATTGCTGATCATTTGCAAATATATATAAAATGTGCATGAAACAGCCTCCAGACACTCAATGCAAACAGACCATATCCCATGAAGGTGACACTGGGAGGAGGGGTGATGATGATGAAGATGATGATAATGGCGATGAGGATATTGATAATGATTGTAATTCTACAATAACAATCACAAGCAGTAAACACATTTTATCCATGTTTATTGATGATTAATTTCCGTTTCTGCAATGGTAATTAGGAATAGGGATCAAGTAGGCCTCCTGTACATATATATATCAACAAATGAAGTAGGCTACACACTGTATCTTAATTGGGTTCTCTACAGATCTTTATTGTATTCTCTCTAGCAGTCAAACACACAGGATTTGACCACAAGCAGAACACAAATGCTAACACACACAAATAAGTTTACAGAGGAGACAACACAGCTGGATGAAGAGGAGCACAGGCACGGCAATTCATTTACACTTGCCTGATTATCTTTCACCATCCAGGCCGCTCCACAACTGAACCACACCTTCCAGAGTTGCTCTTGCACTTGATCCCTACGGAAAACACACATCAAAGGGTTACAGCAATTCAGCTATCAATCATAGGAATCACTGTGTGATCGGAAACAGACCCTGATCTGTTTATTATGAAGACTTATCTCTATTTGCACACTGTCTCTATCCATCTTTATCTAGCTACCATTCTCCACATCACCCAATCACATCAATCAATAATGAGAGTATACTGTGGTATTGGCTTGATGAAAAACGGACAGTAGCAAAAGAAAACAAAAGGAAGAATGGTGACAAAAGATATGTATATATAAGATACATTGTTTCTTCATACATTGTTGGTTGAATTCAAAGCTTTCCGACTGGACAAAAACTTGTTGAATCTACATTGTTTCCATGTCATTTCAACCCAAAATTGAACTTTCCCAAGTACAAATTCAGAGATCAATGAACACTGATGCTAGTGAATAGACACATTACAAACACTCAAGTGTCAATGGCGTATACCGAATGCCCCTGTCACTAGCCTACTACAACGCCTTATACCTGCTCTATGTGAGTGAAGACAGACATGGCATCTAAACACCATAATTAAAGGAAGTGGCTTACATAAAGAAGCTCTGTATATTTGTGAATTATTATGAGTATTAATAGACTGTGCTGGATATTTACAAATGAATGACTGTTATAAATGCATCCATTCTGTTGGAGCATGACATATTATTTGAAAAAGATAAAACATTCAGAAAGAAATTAGTTTCTCAAAACCTAAGAAGACAAATAATGATTAAGCATATATTTTGAGATTATTTTTTAAGGGTTAAGCATAGTAGTAGCATGCTTTATCTCTATTTTTTGTTTTAGTTTGTCTCTAAAAGACATAGCAAACGAACAACAGCCACAATTGACCACATTAATCTGTCCACGTATAACCAAATTAATCCAATTTAAAGATTTAGGCTACAGAAATGTGTGCTCATGATGAATTTTCAAGGTTTCTGTTCAGAATGTATGGGAGTCAGGAATTCCAATTATCAAAACGTGTTGACAACGTTCTGCAAAATTGAGAATGTTCAATCTCTTTTGCTAAATAGTTTGTCAAAATACCTACCTTAATTTAATTGTGTTGCTAGATCTCCTTCGATTTGAGGATGGATCTAGTGTTTTCAGTAAAAACTGAGATTTTGATTGTATGCTGTTTTTTTCCTCCGATAAAATGTTCTTTATTTTTGTGATTACAGTTTGGAAAAGGTAGACCTATATTAGAAATCTTAATTAAGAAATATTTTTGGCAAGCATGATATAATAAATATGTGCGGAGTCTTATACTGCAATATACCGTAAATGGCACAGTGGCACAAGGCACATTCGAATGGTTCTCAAAACTAACTTTGAATACATAAATGGTATAAATCCTAGATGTGCAGGGTATATTTTAAATGTTTTATGAATGTGCACCTCACACAAAAATATAAACACCACCAAAATAGAAGTTTGATCTTCCATATCCTTACCATTCGAGCCCACCCGCATCATGCAGCTTGCGCAATTATCAGGAGTCCATAATGAAGTCACTAGTCCACTACGGATTATAAATGGCTTTAGATCACCTCAGTTAGTCGGCAAAGGGTTTTTTCCGAGTTGATATATTTCCTTTCAATATTAGATATTCTAACAGAGCAATACAAAGTTGAATCCTGCTGTTTTCCAGATCATGAAAAATTTCCATAAAAGTTTTTACTAACTTAGACCGTCATTGTAAAGAATAATTTGTTCTTAACTGACTTGCCTAGTTAAATGAAGGTTAAATAAATAAATAAAATGATTCGATCCTCAACTCGAAGCGAGGGGTAGGGTGCCATTGCAACGACAAACCTAGGGACCCATCTATGCAGTCTATGTCATCACAGGTCGGTGGATCAAATTACTTCTGAAATGTAGGAAGAAAAATAATACAAATAAACAAATAAAAACTTCTGAAATGTAGGCTGAGGTTGTGACTGAAGTCAGGCGCTTGACAGGCCAGCCTGTTTCAGGTAAGCCTATGGGAAACCAACAGCTCTGGTTGTTTTTTATGTTTAAAAGTATATTTTAAACGAGGAGCTCTAAATCATGCATTGACGTCAATGGGTAGCCTAATGTGTGAAAATTCGAGTTACACACGTGCGTGCTCTAAGTTCCCTAACATAGTGGTCTCGTATAGGCTAACTAATAGGGTCAACTGTGCCCCATTGCTATCAAATGAGCTGCTGTCATAAGACACTTGGTCAGAGCAATCACGATAGAATCACATTTTGGAGCCATGTTGTCCAACTACAGGCTAAACTCAGTTCTAAGAGAGTTTAAGGGTCATTGTAAGGTCTTCAAGAAACAATTGGCAGAGGTATATTTTTTATTTATTTAACTAGGCAAGTCAGTTAAGAACAGTCTTAATTACAATGATGGCCTACCCCGGAAGACGCTGGGCCAATTGTGCCCCGCCCTATGGGACTCCCAATCACGGCATGGAATCAAACCAGGGTTTGTAGGGAGGTCTTTAGCACTGAGATGCAATACCTTAGACCGCTGCGCCACTCAGGAGCCCAAATATATAAAGAGAGAGGACCAAGGTACTTGCTTTCAAGTAGTGTGACATGTTTGTCTAAACAGTGATAAAATGTGAAGGCTTGGTGTTGTAAAAATATGTTCTTCAATAGCCTATAAATGGCATTACATTTTAGAAATGAACTTAGAGAAAATCGTCAGAGCTACAGTCGAGAGAGAGGTCACAAAGGACAGAAGAAATGGATGGAGGAAGAGATAAAGAGTGAGGTTGAGGTAGCAAAGAAAGGGGAGATAAAATAAAGAGTTGGAGAGACAATTGAGAGAGAAAAAAGAGCACAGGTGATAGAGGGAAAGAAAAAAGGAGAAGATAAAGAAGAGAGAGATGGACCCAGAAAGAGAGATGGCTCTGTGTGCACGGGCCAATCCTATCATTTATCAGAGCCCTGGAAGATCTACCATCAGAGCACCTCTGAGTGATGTTGCTCACTTGCCTCCGCCTCCATCATACCAAACCTCAGTGGGCTATGACTGCAGTTCCACGAGCTCTGTCAATTTTTATAAAGCTGTGCTTATAAAGCTTCATAAAAAAAGCTTTATAAAGCTTCATTTTCATAAAGCTGTGCTGATCTAGGGTCAGTTTTACATTTTAGATCATAATAAATAAGAGGGGGACCTGATCCTAGATCAGCACTCCTACTCTGAGACGCTTTGTCAATAGGGGCCCTGAGCTACTCTCAACATCCCCATGTAGGCTAATAGAGAGCGCAGTAACAGGTCAGTAACATGAACATTTCAACAACTTTGGTAGTCAGCAAAGAATGATTAGAATACAGGTTTCATTATGTAGGCTAAATAAGGATGTACACCTTCAAAGCACTCAAAAGCAAATGTAACATTAGGTAAAGGGTGTCAAAACGGGTATGCCACATGTGGCCAAGCACAAGATGTATGGACGTTTTATATCACCCATCATCACTTTTCTAATAAATTGTTTGTAAAGCATCTATGTAGGTCTCGTGATGGGTTATGATGGTTTCATTAAGCCCAAGAAGTTAAACATTCATTTAAACGATCCTTTATAATACATTTTGATACAATGGAAATACTAATTTCAAGCTGAACAAAGATATAGGCGTTTCCTTCATATTCCCAATGTGTTCTCTATTACAGATGTCTTGCGGGTAACATCTTGAAAAGGTCTAAAAGCAGCTCCCGTGCGTGAAGAATATCAGGAAAAAGTGGCACGTGCTGGTTATTTATGCAAAGGAAATTAGTTATCGTGTAGCCTAACACAATGACTAATGTTTTTTTGTGTTAAATAGCCCAGATAAACTATTGGCACCATACTTGAACAGGATAATAGGCTACATGGTAAACCCTTTCAATTAAATCCCATGGAAAATGTGTTCGACACTGTACAAGTTCAATGCAATCGAAATGCATGCAGAATGGCATACGATGATTATTGTCTGATTATTGACCTCGACGTTCTGGTAATAAATACGCCTACATGTACGTGAGTAGGCCTACAGGCTATTAGGACTGAGAAAAGAAGAAAATATATTAGGCTAGTGCAACTTGAGAGATATGATTTGGTAAAATTAGCATATCAATCCCTTACAATCTCAGAGCCTATATAATGACTAACATCTAAAAAACGTAATTATGAAACTGGCCATTCAAAAAAACAAAAATTATCCCACTTTAACAACACACCAAAAAGGATAACACATCATCTTTAGCCAGTTCTATAACTGCCTACAAAGAAGTAGGCTACATTTAATTGACACAGCAAGTTCTGTTCTTGAAATTAATTTCCGATAATTTCTCGATAGGTTTCATCACTTTTATCAGCAGTCCTTCTGCTACAGAATTCAGTGAGCATCATGGTTAAAGGAAAAAAGCAATTAGCCTAATTCAATTAAAAACGATAAACTTTCGAGGTTTAAGTGCAGCCAACAAAACATGTTTTAAAGTTGGGCTAGATCTATATTAACTTGTGCAACCGTGCAATATTTTTCCGTCTCTTAAATGAAGTTTAACACGGTAAATGACTGCTGGCAAGTTAATGTCGGCCATAAAAAAATGTGGATTATGGTGGAAAACAACAATTGACTAGTCACTATTGATTTCGGCATTACGCTGCCATGTTTTTGGGGGAAACAAGGGAGAGAAGTGAGAACGGTAGTGAGTGGGGAGAGCACATCTGGTACGTTCAGAATCTGAAAGTTGCTCACATTTGTCAGATATTGCTTGAAAAATAAACAATTACAGGGCAAAACAACGATATCAGAACGCTGAAGTATAGCCTACACGTTAAAAAAAATAAACGTTAAGAAAATACAAATGTAAGAAAATAGGTTTCTGCTGCATCGGAATGAATTAGATTAAATTCAGGCTAAAGTGGGGATAATGTTATTAACAGTTTTACAGACCATTTCAAATATTTATTTTTTCACTCGTTGCAAATTCACTTCAATTAGAAACATCAAATTGCATGTTTACTGGTGTTATCAGCTCTTCACTTACTCCTTGACTACATTGCTTTCCTTGGGTGATTGGAACTTGCTCCCCGTTTCAACTTCGACCTTTAACCTCTGACTCTCCTTGGGCTGACTCGGTCACCGGGTTGGAGAGGCAACACTCAGTTGACTAAATATTCAAAAAATTCTCTCAATCGATTACCAACAAACCACTCCAACTCCACTTATCTGTCACAGGCTATACTGCAAATTGAAATCGGCCTGGCGTGAAGTTGAATACGTTCTGTTATTTTGTAGAATCACCTCAGAATAGGAACTTGCACATTTAACAATGATGCGTGCCCTTTTTTTTTACTGACTTTGAAATTCAGGGTGTTCATTTATTTTTGTATAAGATTGAAAACATGTTAAATCATAAAGATTATTATTAACATATTCATAAAATAATGTTTGTTTATAAATTAAACTATATTATTATCATGACAATTGTATGTTGTTGTAATGTGTAATTAATATGAGCAGGTATATTATTCATATTAATTTTATTAGCCTTAGTTCACCCGGTGATCCTTGGCATTAAGTGTAGGGACACATACTTTTAATGAATTGACTCGAACTTTAGTTTGTTAATGGACAAATCACTTTGTATAAGGGCTGGTCCCGCTATTTACAGAACCATGAGCTTGGGTCTGAAACAATCGATGTTAGCGAAATAGAAGAATAATGAGCACCCGGTTACATTAAGATCATTGATGGTATAGGCATATACTTTTTATTTATCGTTTAGGGAGGGCACTTCATAATATCAACTTGGAGAGATCCGTTATTTTAACGTGACCATCATAACATAAGGCTGCCGAAATAAAGGTAACAGAGCTCCCTTACAGTTTATCCTCAATGTTGTGTAACATAGTAGATATAACAGGCCTGCATGCCTGATTCATGTCGACGACAAATGAAAATGAATGATTCTTTCCATCTGAACAGCCTATGCAGAAACAAAGGGCCCATAATACTGGGGTATTCAAACTCTTCTCGTTCTTTGTCTACCCTATTGTAGCATATCATACTACCTAATGTAAAGTAACATATCATACTAAATGGAGTGGGACGGATTTTAGTCAAATATAATAGCCTATGTTTAGTTGTGAGACCACAGCCAGCGTACAAAGAGGCTTCAATCTAGAGCGAGCTGATGTTGCAAGTCTGTGAGAGAGTGAAATATTGTTTTCAGTCTGATTGAACGCAAACATGCAGCTTCTCTCTGCCTGCCAGAAGTTAACGTCTCTGCAGTATAAAATAGCAGCATTCAAACGCAGAATTGCCTAATCCGTATTTAAGTGTTTTGCCTTGTTATAACCACAAAATTCAATTGGAAATAAGAATAGAACCAAATGTCACCTCAAGAACAACGTGGTCAGTATTTGCTAATACATGACGGCATACCTGTTTATGTTCTGGTATTGATACTACTCAGTAGTAAACCTCTGTTAAACGTAATACTTGATGAACTACACTGGGAATTCCTAGTGGGATATAGGCTATCCAGCCAATGCTTTCTATTTATGGAGATTCTATCCGAGATTGGGGCACCATTGCGTGTGTTCAATATCTGCTGTTCATAGCGGAATTATTCTGTTGATTATGTGTTTTTTAGCAACCTACTAAAGAAGTTCTATGTTTCATGGTGACTGATGGGTTTTCATTGCACTTCTCTGTTCCGACACTGTATGCCTGGAAGTATTTTCCAGCACCAGCTGCCAACTCCGAGTCCACACCCACTATGCCACGTGCACTGTTACGCAGGCCTTCAGGCTGCGTAATCCTGAACGAGCACGTCGAGAGCAACAAGCAGTTCGCAAACAACTTTTGCCTGCACAGTATTTTAACATGTTTCAAGATTGTATGCATAGTAAAGGATCGCATATTTGGTTATTGACTATGACAGCTACCCGACATCTGACGTTAATAAAAGTATACAACTTTCGGTGAATCTTTCTTGAATTTCCGCGAAAGATTATGCTACGGTGTGTGTAGATATAGCCTTTCAGCTTATCAATGGATATGAATAGTCGGGCTATTATTATAGCTGAGGTTAAGCACATTTTGCGTATTCGCAAATGTTCATGTTTCATTGTCATTCTTTACTCATGTTTCACTATCAACAGGTCAAAAAATTCGACTCCGGTGGGACTCGAACCCACAACCTTTGAATCACCACGATCTTTAACCTAGAAGTCCAATGCGCTATCCATTGCGCCACGGAGCCACTGAATATTAGGGAAGTAGTTTCAAATACGACCCTCGGCCTTGAAACATGCCCATCTTTTTACCTACACACTATTCTGTCAATGTTAGGGCAGTTACGAAATAGGCTGCACACGATTTGAAGTAAAATCCAAAGTCTCAAAAAAATCCATCAAACGCTTTTATTTTGGGTGGTTTCAAAATAGATGACCCAAGCTGTAGCCTACAATAACTCAAGTTTTTTGGTCACATATTATTAGGCTACATAGACCCATTATAAACTCAACACAACCGTTACATCACTCCAGCACAGTCACAGTACCATCTCTTACATATTATAAAATTGATGGTCTTTCGTTACAATATTGTACTGGCGGTTTGAGACAGTCAGTCGAGGACATTTCTGGTAGCGAAAACCAATCATATCCCTGTTCCTACCAAGAAGTTACGAAGAATTGCCCTCACCAACCAATCAGAGACGGCACCGCTACCAAGACGTTACCATGAATTGGCCAATGAGAACAGAGCTGTGGAACACCGCTCACACAGCGATGACCGCTGGCCTTGGCGCGGTTCATGACGCTTCCACATAAAATTGGCTTATCAGAGTAAAAGTAGATAGATATTTGGTTGAGTGAGGTTCCCATTTATTGCATGATATAACATACATAGTTTCCCTGCAAAAGATTACCTTAGAAAGGATGCAGAGACGTGTATTCCATGTTGTTCTAGTGAGGCGGAAAGAACCGTATGCTCTACTCTCACCTGTGCGAACACTTTCTTATTGTATACATACCTAGGCTACACACAGTCAGGTGAAAAATGATTGGCACCCTTGATAAAGATGAGCAAAAAAGACTATGAAATAAATAATTCAAATACTGAGCTATATTGTATGCAAAAAAAATTATATTATTATTTTACATTAATACAATTGCTCAGAGAAGGATATTTGGTTTAACTTTGTTTTTTAAAATGTGTTAAAATGATTGGCACCCCTGTTTTCAATACTTTGGCACCCTCCCCCTGCAAAGATAACGGCACTGAGCCTTTTTCTCAAATGTTTTATTTGATTGGAGAACACATTAGTAGGCCATTCCTCCATACAAAATCTTTCCAGATGTGAAGGATGTTTTTTTCTCTTTTTAACAAAAATATATGCCTTATAGAAATAGGACATGTTAATCACAATACATAGCGTGACTGCAGAAAAGCTGTTGTTAATCTAGGGTGTCGACTGTGCAAACCACAAGGTTGAGACAAGATGTAAAAATGCTGAATAACAAGAAAACAGGAACTGAGGAATGTGTAGAAACCGACAACTCAGCTCAATCTTCACAAACACCATTCCGGACATCTGAATCCTGAGTGCTGTGGGGCTGGGACCAGCTTGGGCACCACCGATAGGCTAGCAAGTTTAAACCACGCTAAGCCTCTTTTATACTGTGACAGAGGTAGTTCCAACTTTAGAGTTGGCCTGTCACAGTATAAAAGAAGATGTCTGTACTATTTCAGTCAGTTCTCTGCTTTACCCTGCGTGGTGATACAGTGAACCCGTATATACGAAAATTGCATTTACCATTTATCGCTTATGTTAAATAAAAATACTTAAAGTATATTCGGTGACTCTGAATCACATTTTATCCTGATACCAGATTCGATTGACGCAACCCTTTACAAGATCAGATATGGCCATTGCAAAATGTTTATTTTGTGGTAAACTAACCATTTCTTTGTGGAGTTGGATGTGTGCTTGGGGTTATTGTCTTGCTGGAAGATCCACTTGCGGCCAAGTTTCAGCTTCCTGACAGAGGCAACCGGGTTTTTTGCTAAAATAACCTGGTACTTGGTAGAATTCATGATTCTGTTGACCTTAACAAAGGCCCCAGGACAAGTGGAAGCAAAACAGCCATAAAACATCAAAGATTCACCACCATATTTTACAGTAGGTATGAGGTTCTTTTCTTCATCCTTCCTTCGACACTGGTGTGTGTGGCCACTCATGTTTTACTATCAACAGGTCAAAACCTAAACTCCAGTTGGACTCGAGCCCACAACCTTTGAATCAATTCAACCCTTTACTTAGAAGTCCCATGCACTTTCCATGACAAGGATATTGTTCATCAGTCGAGGTTGTACAACTAGGAATTAATAATTGTAGCGAATTCACCGGGAATTTATTTTAAGCAAAAATGAACATACTGGCCGACACGGTCCTGAGATAGCTGCTGTATTTAGCCTAGAATTGTGTTTCTTATGCTTTCTTTTCCTTACTTTGAAAACATGAGAGTAGAAAAGCATTGGGCTTCTGCCAACATATATCATCCTCCATAACGTTTTAATATGAAACCTGTCTATTTTTGTCAAACCACTCACTCTCGTCAGGATTTGAACTTGTAGAAGGGTACATTAGAAGGCTAAACACCACAGGAGTTAAATCTTGTTTATCCCAATTTTAGAGAAAGGGCTTAATCTATAAATGTAATATCATGATCCCATCGAAAACGTAATGTTAGCTAAGTTATTTTGATTGTAAATCAAGGAAGTAATTGAAGACAACATAATTGGAGGAAGATGTGAGAATAAAAAAATAAATAGAGTATATTTGTCAATCAGTGCACAGCACACACTCAGGAAAATTAAATAGTTTATACAATGGCGCATTCAAAGACTGACATTAATTGATCAGAATGTAATTACAGCATTCAGCTAAGGGGTTTTGTGCTCAGAGTAAATTAAGAGGAAGGGGAGAATACTGTTGACTAATACATCAATGAAAAATGATGCTGTATAAGCTTGAAAAATAGAGGATCAGTCGTGCACAGGTGTGGAGGTCATAAACACCACAGAGGGACAAACAATTGAACACAAATAATTACAATTTTGTATAATTAACTTAAAATGGAGAGAGACTGATCGTTGGCTCCAATCAGAATGCCCAGCCGTAAGGAACAGAGGACAAGGAGCTGACTGAGGGACAACCGAGCATAGATGTGGAGAATGGACAGAGGCCCAGCCGGGCACAGGTGGGGAGGTCCCAGACAGAGGCCCAGCCAGGCACAGGTGTGGAGGTCATAAACTCTCAGTTCAATTCCATTACACGTAAGAGTCATTGGACGAAGGCGTATTCTGTACGGGAAGTTGCTAAGAGCCCCGAAGTTCGGTCTGAACATTAACGCGCACCGCTTGCAGTACGGTTTTGGAACCATAAGGACCTTATCTTTCACATACAAAACAAAAAACAAAAGGTTAAATTGATACACACCTATATGGGGTTAGTCTTACCACAGGGCCATATCTCCATGTTACAGCTTGTGTTTGCCAGTGGCGACCCGTCATTCAGGGCAGGTGGAGCAGAGTAAATAAAAACATTTAAGAAATAAAGTGCTTTCTGTGGTGGTGGGGCAAGCCAGCAGAAAATACGGAGCATTGCGCCGTGATTGGCTCAGTGTTCTGTCAATCATGGGGACACTACGTCACCACCAAGTCTAAGGGTAGAGCTCGAAAATGTAAACCCCTTGGGTGCTTCCACAGAGTTACATTAGAAGTGCCCATCCAAGAAAGCTCAAGGTCATTGGCCAAAGATAAAAAGACATCAAATCACGTTATATCTACAGTAGCTTTCTTACTTTCAAAACCTTAGCTAGCAGTCATCATCATGAATCAAGTCGAAAATCTACTGACAAATCCTTTTTAATCCTTGTCATATGAAGAGAAATAATTAAGTGAAATTATAAATAAAACGTATCGGTGCTCATCGGTCATAAACAACACAACAAGTTGGAAATCACAAATTCAACAATTAGTGGTTTGGAAGGAATCAGTGGCTAACTGCAAGCATTGCAAAGCAATCATTAGCCTGCTATTCAGTGGAGTGGCTGTGTGGTCCCAAGTCTAAGATTAAGGGTCTCTTTTCCTAGTTTAAAATGATTGACATTCCACATTGGCCATGCCGTCAATGAAGCATGATTTGTGCCGCGCTCAAAACAACTGTTAACTCGGAACTGCAAAATCTGACTTTAGTGAGTTAAAAACAACTGGGAACTTGGGAAAAACGAACTACGACTGGGAAAATACGTTTGAACTTTCATCCAACTCGGAATTGTAAATCGGGAACTCGGGATCTCTTTCTAGAGCTACGACTTGAAGCTCACTGACGTCATCATGATTCAACCTTTAAAAAAAGAGAGTTCCCAGTTGTCTTGAAAGCACCATGAATCCAGAGAATGCCAGACTTTGATGACAAAATTTGCCCACGAAGGACCGCCACACCACCTTCCTGTTCAAGTGAGCACAGCACAACAATGTGAGTCCAAAAATGTATTGTACTGTATGCTGCTGCATAAATTATGTAATATGCCAGGGAGATATGTATACTGTAGCTAAGAAAGTAATACTAAGTGAATGTTGTATAGTAAGCTGTTAGTAGCCCATGTGCCTCACCCTAATAATTTGGTCTATTTTCACCACTTAATTTTGCCTACTGTTCTGACTTGGTGGTGCACATGTTTTTGTGAAATGTAATCATCGAATATTGTAAGAGCTTTCATTGTCTGCTTAAATGCCCCCTTTATTTATCCTACGTTTCTGACTTGGTGTACAGGAAGAATACTGTAAGAACAGCCCATGTTCTAAATTCTGTCGCTGTACATTTCAAAAGTGCTGAACAAATAGTTATATTGACTACGTCCATCCTAGCTCGCTCATTAATGTCTTAATCGAAATTATGGATTGCCTCTTATCCGCTCGTCATCCCCTTATGCCATAGTTTGTACATCTCAATTGTCAGCAGAAACCGCGTTTGTTTAAGTAAGTCAGCCATATCAGCAATGTTTTTTAAAAGGCAGTAAATGAGGCTGAATTAACTGTTTTGCTACCAGACAAGACTCCGCTGATAGCTAGGTGTAGCAGTAAGGTGTTGGGACTGCTGTTTGGACTCTGCTGTTGGGACAGCTTTATGTAGGACCTAACAGTTTGTGTTGGCACTGCTTGTCACCGTTATAGTGCAATTAATGTATTATTTAGTGTTGTGTAGCGGCTTTGATGGCATGCATCCCACTTCTTTTTTTTTCCCCCACCAAGATTTACATGCTAAAATCGCCACTGGTGTTTACGGAAAAAAGACAGAAGACAAGAGCCAACTGACTACCTGTGCTAATTAGCTATATGCGTCTGCTAACAGCTGTGTGTAAACGGAAGACGGATGCCACAAATGTGTCACTGAAAAATACTGTCGGCTGCAACTGTGTTAAAACCAGTTAAAACAGTGGTTACAGTAAGTGTGTATTGCATTTGTGAAATGATTTTGATGTGATGTGAAAGTAGAGGGATTTATGTTTCTAGAACCGTACCGCAATTGAGAATAGATTCACGTTTAGATGGAGTGTTTGGTTCTTTTGGCTTCCAGAGCCAATTCACCTTTAAACAGAACATCCAAGATCCTTGGACTATAAGGAGTAATGTTAGGCTCCTTTAGTCTATTATTGGGCTATCTCTCAAAAGTAGGAGTAAAACTAGCAGTAACAGTATGTAGTATGAAATGTGCTATGTCAACAAGTAGATAAAGTGAGCAGTACATATAAACAGTAATAAATAATAGCAGCAGTGATGGTAGTGCGTGAGTGAGTGTGCATGTATGCATGTGCAAGAGACGCGGCTTTTGTGGAGCGATAGTTAACGATGCTTTGTGGGTGACAAGTTGTAAAAGTGTTCAGAGGGTCCCTGAATCGAGCCCAGGTTGAGGCAAGGACAGGGACGGAAGCAATGCTGTTACAGAGAGTCAGTGGAAATAGTCTCTTAAGGTGCAGGTGAACAGCAGGTTGTGCAGGTGGACAGCTAGGCTTTTCAGCAGTCATCCTATGGCATGGAGGTGGATGCTCTTACCATCTGCTAGACGGAAGCGGAGAGAACAGGCCGTGGCTGAAGTTCTTTGCGATCTTCCAGGGGACGGCGCAGCTGCCTTTAAAGGTGGGGATGTAGCAAGACAGGATGCTCTCAATGGTGCATCTGTAGAAACTGGTGTCTTTCAGGACAAGGCTCCCATGTGGCAACTTTTTGAAGATGGGTTGCTCCATGTCTGTTATGGAAATAACGGGAAAAGATTGTAATGGTGAGTATAAGATGTAAAATGTAATCACAGTGTGCAGATTGGATCTATAGATGGAACATTAAATGAATAGTGCCTAACCTTTACTTAACATCTCAACACAATAGGGAAAAAAAGTGCATGTTTATTCAATATCACACAGTAAAATTAGTTAAGGATTATTATCTAATAGTTAACTGGGTGTGACAAAACATAGGCCTACTATAAAATCACACACTTAATGATTTTAGATTAGTGTGAAATTATTGGGACTGACATTAGACTATTTTGACAATCTGTCAAAATACACTGTTACTGCAAGTATTGTAGCTAGTTAGCTCGCTAGCTAGCTAAATTGTTAGACAACTGTACTAATGTGCCTAATGCACTGATCTTACCTGCTAGTGCTAGATATTCTAATTGAAAACAGCAGACAACAAAACTTCTGATTTCAGAAAAAGATAACGTAAGCAGCAAAAACTTTACTGTTGAATGAAATGTTCACGGTAGAGATGGAGAGGAAAGGCCCCTATTCTAGTGCCAGCCAATTCTATAGCTCTGTTCTCATTGTTCTCAATTCTTGCACTGGGGTCTCGGATTGGTTGGCGAGTGCAAATCTTTGTTACGTCTTGGTTGCAGACGGCGATATGATTGGTTGCCGCAACCAGACATTTCCTCGACTCACAGTTGTCAGGGGGGCGTCACAGAGCCACTGGGGGTGTAGAGTTTAGGGAGGTTATGAAATATGCTGCACACGATTTGAATTAAAATCCCAAGTCTCTCAAAAAATATCAAATGCTTTTATTATTTTTGGTTTCAAAATAGACCATTCCCAAGAGACTATTGGAATGGAGGTGGCATTTAATTGTAGATTTGGAGACTTGGTGACCAAAGATGTTGTAAAGGAGTGCGTAACTGGCTGCAGGGAAGTCAGGCGCAAGAGAGCAGAAATGGGTAGCAAACGGAGCCCTTATTTGAGGCGAACAAAACACGGTACTCAGAAAACTAAACACACACGGGTTACAATAACCCGGCACAAACCAGCCTGGAGTACACATACATTTACATATAACAATTCCACACACAGACATGGGGGGGAAACAGAGGGTTATATGCAAGATGAGTAATGAGGGAATGTAAACCAGGTGTTCGGAAAACAAGACAAAACAAATGGAAAATGAAAGGTGGATCGGCGATGGCTAGAAGACCGGTGACGTCGACAGCTGAACGAACAAGGAGAGGGACCGACCTCGGAGGAAGTCATGACAGATGTTCGGTAATTCTCCAACTTTGGCCCTTCAATTTTCCTTTGCCTCCCGAACCATCTTCCTGGTAGCGACAAGATACACTTGCGTCCAATACCAGGCAAGTTTACCACTGTTCCAGTGGTTTTAAGCTTCTAAATTGTTGCCCAAATAATGGTAAGTGGTAAATTTGTCGAATTTTTTTCTACCCATTGCCTGATCGTTTAGTAAATACATGAACATGAAAATGTACATGAAAATCAACACATTTCAATTGTCTTTTCTGTTTCTTAAATCCCTCCATTTCATCCCTCCTCCTCAGTCTCCAACATGTGAAGATCTCTCTCTCTCTCTCTCTCTCTCTCTCTCTCTCTCTCTCTCTCTCTCTCTCTCTCTCTCATTCTCTCTCTCATATATATATATATATATATATATATATATATATATATATATATATATATATATATATATATATATGACCTGAGAGGGAGCCTTCACCCTGGAGATGATGGATGGGGATTTTAGTATCTATTTAGAATGAATCTGTCCCCACCGCTCTCTAATTACCCACTCCCTGTAGGAGGCTGCTGCCCCACTTAATTGCTTTTTGTTTGTTGACCTAGTTGAGCCCTTAGATGGATCGGTAAGAGAGAGAAAGATAGAAAGACAAGGAGACCTATAACCCCTACCGGCCATTACACTTCTTTATTGTCCCTGTCTGATCTGAAAGGTTTTAATTGGTATTGGTAGGATGTTAAGCCCAGAACACTGAGAGGCAGACCAGTAGCTGAACGTTTGCTGGTTCAAATCTTGGGCCGGATGATGAAGGTGGGAACTGAACTGGAAACCAGAGTGCTACTGGCTTCAGATGATAGCTACCATCCACTGTCGTTGTGCCCTTGAGAAACGCATTAACCATCCACCCTCCAGGGGAACAGCTGATATGTGTTGTCGAAGGAGAATAGGAGTAGATCAAGAGACACATTTCTGTAGTAATGGATGGACTAACAAAGTACTATTCTATTCAATTTACCTCCATATTGCTTACACCTATCCAGAAAGTATTTTCAGATCTTAAGGTATATGAGAAGGATGTAGTGGTGGACCGTAGGTTGATTCGACATACAGTATTTGCCAGAGTCATGAATATGCCTTTAAAGTTAATCATATGACTTAAAATGTACCTTTTTCACAGCATCCTCAACATCTGGCAACACACATATGAAGGTTGTCACATTTGGCAGAGGCAGGTCTCATATTCAGATCTGAATGTGTTTTTAAAAGCTGCACTCACAGTGGAATCACAGCATTTCTAATTAAGTGAGGGATTGGTTCGCCCTCTACCATCTACGTGCCACCGCCATTTCTCATCCATCAACCCAATCACAAGTATCACCTGAGCAGGGCAGCAACTTATAGGTGCTCTGTCAGTTAGACAGCTCATTGCTCAGAACAAATGAATAATTTTAAGCTGAAAAAAAAGAGGAACAGACTACTTCAGGAATACCATCTGTAAACTCAGAGAACAGAATCTGTCATCATCGCTTACCACAGCCAGTACCACAGCCTCTGAAATACCACAAAGAGTACTGGCCGCACCACAATGCACACTGCTCTCAACCCATAGAGACTTGAGACAAGGCAGCAGGATATCTGTCTGCTGTATACAGTCCTAAGGCTTGTTCACACATAACTCACTGAGTTTATCCCACTGCCCCCGCCCCATAAATAAGTCTGCCTTCTTTTGATAATGTCAGCTTAACATTTAGTCAATAAACTCTTCTCTGCTGGTGTGCTTTTACCAAGGCTGCTTTTCCCCAATATACAGTATATCTTCAAGTATACACTCTTAGAAAAATAGGTGCTATCTAGAACCTAAAAGGGTTCTTTGGCTGTCCCCACACTTTGAAGAACCCTTTTTGGTTCCCGGTAGAACCCTTTTGGTTCCAGGAAGAACTATTTTGGGTTCCATGTAGAACCTTTTCCACAGAGGGTTCTGCATGCAACCCATAAGAGTTGTACCTGCAATTATACATAATGTGGAGCGTTTTCCTTTGCATACAATGGCCATTTCTATCAAATGTTTCAACTTGCTGCCTTACACACACGTACACTACACACACAAGCACACACGTACACACAGTCGGCCCAGTGTCTAATTTATTAAAGACATTCTATTCCTCTCAGTAAGGATTGGAGAATGGTTGAGAACTGAAGCATACCTTTCTCTATAAGCCTCTGGGTAAGACTCCACTGAACCTTCACCTGCTCATAATGATGACACAACTTATGCATCAGCAGATCTACTAGCATTAGCCAATAGTCTCTTGGCCTCTATGTGGACAGTTGAGGACAGTTTAGGTCCGGTGGTGAGGGAACTAGTTTTTCAGGCCAACCCAACCTTAACATCGACAAAATCCACATTTACTGAAGGAGACAAACTGGGTTAGACTGGAAAACAAATAACTTGTAGCTGATAAAATGTGGGGGGTGGTTTAAATTTGTAGAGGGAGGTAGGCCATGACCAAGCCAGAGAATTACCATAGTAAGTGAGTGAGAAGCAGTGTGGTGCCTCTACATAACCCAGCAGCACGCTCTCTCCTAACGACTCCAGAGGTGTAATGAAGACAAACTCGGGCAGAAATTAGCAGCGACAGTAACTAAAACATTGATAAATAAACCACTAATAAAAAAGAGCAGTGGGGGCGATGGAGGGGGTAGAGAGAGGAGAAGGGAAGTGACTAGTACATTGCATGGTGCAGAAACGTGACAATTTATCTGTCTCGTCTCGTATTTTCTCGAGACATACTGAAAACAGCAATGGCCGATGGTAAATGGATTTGCCTAGAAAAATCAATCTCCCATATGACCGTGTGCATGTACGTCCGTGTCGTAACCGCACGGTGAACCCTCACTGTTCTTTTCCCCCTGCTGATCCGACTAATATCCTGCGCCTGTATGACTTATCTGTGTGTACCGCGTGAGCACCGTCCCACTCTCAAGAGCACGCCATGATTGATGGGCTTTGCAGCCACAGAAAAAAAGAAGAGTTCAAGAAAAATGGGAGTCACACAAGACTTATTAAAACAACAATTCTTATGATAAGCAAAACACTTAGGAAAATTAAACTTCTACATTCAAATTTTCATTAAATTATTTTTTAATGAGAACATTCATCTTACGAGAATCTATCCAATTAATTTCACAGTAACCTTTTCTTATAAGCAGGACATTTTTTAAAATAATCTATTTATATTTTCTAGATTTTCCAAAAACATGAGGCTGGATAAAACTGCACATTTAAAAATCTGAATATTCCAATAGAAACCCCAGTCATCTCAACACTGAAGGCCAAACGGAATGATGGGAATGGGGAGGAAACAGCCTCAGCAGAGGGGGGCAGAACTGAAGGTTCCATAAGGGGGGTATCAGTAATGTGTACCCCCGCCTACACTTCCTCAACCCCCTTTCCTCCAGTGTGTGTGGACTGTGTGGAGGTTATCAGTTAGGTGTGCCCCTCTCGTGCCCTCGCTCTCTCCGTATGGGCAGCCCTGGAGGATAATAAAGAGGGATGATGCTGATGTTGTGCCATCCACCTACCTCAACATCCCCCCCACCTCCTCTATGCTCTCTTGCAGAACCTTTCGCCCCTTCATTTATCACCTCTCCCCCTCCTCCCTGCCTCCCCCTCCTCCCACCCTCGCTCTAATTCTGGTTTAATAACCACCACCTCCATTCATCACAGAATCGATGGCTCTGACAGGCCCACGTCGGCTAACGTTAGCTCCCCTGTCCTTTCCTCACGTATGGCCGTGGGGTCACCGGGAGGTCAGGCTGTCAAGAAGTATGTCCTGCGCCATTGTTCCTTGGCGTAAGATGCTGAAATGCACATACAAACACCCACACATCATCAGTCAAGTGGACTGTCATGTTTGAAAAGCAACAAGCAAGACACATATACCAAGTCAAACACACGTTGAAAGGATCAGTCTCAAAATTGAAAATGATGCACCTGAGGAACATCAGAATCGATTGAAGCATCAAACTGGACTATCTTGAGGGGTTATTGTCTTACCCCGTTTACTATATGCTGAATACACTGTACATAATATGTTCGTCTTACCTATGAGCAACATTTGTGTGTCAAAATGGGTGGATGGAACACCGTGACACAAAAACAAACCCCTCTATTGTCAGCCTCCATCATGCCAGGCAGTTTGCTCACCACATCACAGCTTGGGTTTGTGGCAGAGAGACAGGACAGCAGCTGAATTTCACCTAGACCCACATCCAGGGTCCATGACAGTACACAGGAGGGTACTTGCAGAGGAGTATGCGTGTTGTACCGCAGGACTTTAATCCACAGAGCGGGTCCTATTGGCAAGGCTCATTGAGCTAATTAATAATGCGGCACAGAACAGAGAGAGACGGGAGTCATTAGGAAACTGTGGCTATGCTCTCCGCCCTTGGTGGAGCGCCATTCTGTGTGTGTTTGCATGTATGAGAGAGATAAAGAACACAAGGGAGCTTGTGTGCTTGTTTGCAATTGTATTATATAGAAGTGTGAGAGAGAGTAGGGGGGAAGTGAGAAGGAATGTGTGACTCTCGCTACATGTGTCACAGCAAAGACCAGAGTTCAGATAGAGTGTGTGCATTTGAATACGTGTGATTTTGCCTATGCTGCTCGGCCATCTCTCATCCATATATTTATATGTACATATTCTCATTCACCCCTTTTAGATTTGAGTGTATTAGGTAGTTGTTGGGGAATTGTTAGATTACTTGTTAGATATTACGGCACTATTGGAAGCACAAGCATTTCGCTACACTCGCATTAACATCTGCTAACCATGTGTGTGAAAAATAAAATTTGATTTGATTTTGAGTGTGCAGGTGCTCTGAAGTCAGAGAGTTTTTGTGTGAGAGAGAGCGAATGTCCATTATACAGACACCAAATTTGGTGCAGTCCATGAGGAGGAGATGCACTGAAGTACTTAATGCAGCTGGTGGCCACACCAGATACTGACTGTTACTTTTGATTTTGACCCCCTCCCCCTTTGTTCAGGGACTGTTAGTCACATGTCTGCAGAACTTGTTCAGTTTATGTCTCAGTTGTTGAATCTTATGTTCATACAAATATTTACACATGTTAAGTTTGCTAAAAATAAACACAGTTGACAGAAAACATTTTTTTTCTTTTTATTAGTTTATTTTTTAAACACTAACATCAGGTACACACTTAAGTGCATTACAAGGCAATAGCATAAGATTAATTCCATGCATATCTTAAACGATCTTTCTTATTAAGGGACCACCTGATTTAGGTTCACACATGGAGTGGCACACAGAAAGCTTGATCACCTGACCTGTGGAATTTTGCCTGAGGTGTATAGAATGTTGTGTAAGGGAGGAAGCATCATCGGAGAGAAACCTGCAAGGGGAACACTTTAGTCCCTTTTCCATTACAAGCTTAACCTCCTGCAGAGCTGAGTGGTATAACAGCATGGTGCAAGACCATTTGAGTGCCATGTATGTCAAGGGCTTCTTCTAATTATGCATGACCTATTGGGGCGTCGTCCCAGTACAAACATTATAGAGATGGCTTTATACCTAGCTATGCAGTAATGTGGGTATAGGACCTTGAAGGTCAGAATTTTGCTTAGTAGTAATGATAAGATGTCAACACGTTAAAAAACTTCTTGCCGCACGGATCACTTTTACGGGATCATTTTCGTAAACAACCGCTGAATTGGCAGCGCACCAAACTCAAGAATAATACTAAAAATATTTATAATCATGGAATCACAAGTGAAATATACCAAAACACAGCTTAGCTTGTTGTTAATCCACCTATCGTGTCAGATTTTGAAAAAATGCTTTACAGCGAAAGCAATCCAAGCGTTTGTGAGTGTATCAATCACTGCTAGAACAGCTAGCCTTAAATTAGCTTGGTCACGAAAGTCAGAAAAGCAATAAAATTAATCGCTTACCTTTGATAATCTTCGGATGTTTGTACTCACGAGACTCCCAGTTACACAATAAATGTTCTTTTTGTTCGATAAAGATTCGTTTTATAACCAAAAATCGCCATTTGGTTTGCGCGTTATGTTCAGAAAACCACAAGCTCGTTCTGGTACTGAAGGGCAGACGAAAATTCCAAAAAGTATCCGTAATGTTCGTAGAAACATGTCAAAGGTTTTTTTATAATCAATCCTCAGGTTGTTTTTAACATACATATTCGATCATATTTCAACCAGACGGTAAACTGTTCAATTCTACAGAGATAGAAAATGTCGAGCCAAATCTCTCCTGCGCAGGAACCAATCAAAGGACACCTGGTCATCCACTGACGCGTTTTGATAAATCTCGCTTAATTTTCAAAATAAAAGCCTGAAACTATGTCTAAAGCCTGGTCACAGCCTGAGGAAGCCATTGGAAAATAAATATGGTTGATACACCTTTAAATGGAGGAGGGGCAAGCAATGGAACAAGTTTTTTTATTTTATTTTTTTAAAGCACTTCCGGGTTGGAGTTCCTCAGGTTATCGCCTGCAAAATCAGTTCGGTTATACTCACAGACAATATTTTGACAATTTTGGAAACTTTAGAGTGTTTTCTATCCTAATCTGTCAATTATATGCATATTCTAATATGAGCCTGAGAAATAGTCCGTTTACCGTGGGAACGTTTTTTTTCCAAATATAAAAATTCTGCCCCCTAGCTTCAAGAGGACCTGCTAAGATGTAACAGGTAAGGGCAGGGCATTCGCATGCATAAAGCATCAGCCAAGCAACAATGGTTGGCTTGAGCATGTACTAAATTGACCAAATGAGAAACATTGCTTTAGCAATGTTGTTACAATGGGCCAAAAAATAAGAAAACTAGCCCACATTCACTCCAAATTTGAAAACCACTGTCGAGAAAGAAGAAAATAAAAAAAACTACTGCAACATGACTTATTTCTCTTGTTAACAAATTACAACACATTGTCATTTAACAGTGAAAATAACTCTGAAGAACAAACTAAAACCTAATCTAGACTAACTGGTCAGTTACATCACCAGAGTCTGATAGCAACAGAGCTGTTAAAAGACCTAAAGCAAGCTCCTCCTAAACCTGTATACAGTATCTACTGTAATCCTGAAAATACTTAATCTTATAATTGTTGTAAATTATATCATTTTAAAAAGTTTTCATTTCTTCATTACAGTCTCTGGAACTATTTCCAGGTAATATGCTACAGAAAGTCCTCACAAAGGTCAGAGATGAGTACCTGTCGACATGCTGTGAGGCAGTACACACCACAGTAAAGTACATACAGACATAATGTATCTTCTCTGTAATGGATATAACAGCATCTGAGGAGAGTAATTGTGATGCAGTATTTCTTCGCATGGCCTATAAACATGAGAGCTCGGGGGGGGGGACAACTGCTGCTCAACAGGGACTGCTGTGTGAGAGGGCCTGGGTGATGTGTTCTTCTCCCTAAAGATGAAGGTCAGGATTTGGGAAGGGTAAGCTGACCCTAGATCTGTGCCAGCGGACAACTTATACCCCCCAGGCCAGCATACAGCAAATACAGTATTCGCTCATGGAGGCTGATTAGCTAGAGGTCACATGGTCAGCAGGGATAGGACACCCAGTTCCTCCAGCTTGGCCTTGGCTACTGCCTCCCAGCCCTTATTGGCCAACGGGTTCCTGGGGGATGGGTGCATGATGCCCTCCACCCGTACCTCCATGCCCGCCGCAGAGAGGGCTCGCCGCGCTCGCTGCTCTGCCACTCTGCCAACCCCAATCACCATGGTGACGCCAAGGGCAGCCACAGCCTGGCACAGTGCCATGTCACAGAGAGCCAGGAGGGCCTCACGTTCCCCAATGACCAGCTCGGGGGGTGTTAAGTTCTTGCCGGTGGTACCCATGAACATAAGTGGGCACAGGTTATGTACGAAAAAATGGCGGAAGAACACATCTGGCTCACCACACAGCTTGCGGAAGAAGCCCCAGAAACGGGCGCCACTCACTTCACTCTGAATGCAGGCCAGGCCTTTGATTAGTCGCTTTGGGTGCTCCGAAGGGGGATGTCCAACCTCCCCAGTGATTTTCAGCCAATCACGGACATAGTTTACCTCACCAAAGGGTACCTGAGAGCAGAGGAGGACTGATGATTAGGTGGAAAATAATACAACTCTATTCTACCCTGACTTTGATCAGATTCAAACAGAGTGGGCAATATTGACTTATTCATGTGTACGCCTTATTCCAGACATTTCCATTCTGCAATGGTGAATATGAGAAAGTGGTAATTCCCAGTATTCACACATGATAAACGTTTATATTATCCTCTATCAACCAAAAGTTCTAGGAGGCTACTATTTACCTTTTGCCTTGAATGGAAGTAGGCTAACTTAACAATGTAGCTAACAAGTGAGAGTTGTTGCTCTCTCTCTTTGGCCTGCCTGCACATCCTTACCCCGGTCTGAGCCATGCCGAAGGGTCCCGGGTTCATCCCCAGGAAGAGAATACTCTGTCCGCCGCGACAGTACGTCTCAACGAAGCAGCGGTGCGGTTCCCAGGCATACTCCAGCGGGTTGTAGATGTAGTGCACCGGCTCACTGAACGACAGCCGGCGAAGGTGAACATTCAGCTCCAACTCTACGTGCAGAAAACGAGAGGCTACCGTGGAACCATCCAACATCAACCCCGGACCTAGAGTGAGTGAACAAACGTTGTTCTCATCCGGTTCGTGTTTCTCCGCATCTCCCTCTCCAACCCTGCGGACAAATAAATAAAACAATCCCGGTACATAGATTATCAATAGGATTGCTAACCCGGTTAGCCCTCAATGTCAGCGGATATTAAATTGCTGAGCCACAGAGTTATTTTAAAGTAGGCATAATATAATGCACATGTCCCCTTATAATAGAACGGCTGCATTAATGTCCTTAAAACAGCACATTTGTCGCTGTAGTTGCACTGTACCTTTTGAGTTCATGTGTGTCCATTCTGAGCGGATGTTTTCCGGAAACAAAGACCAGCAATTGCATTCTGGGAATAGTAGTTCCACGCAGATAGGCGACCTAACCTTCTTATTATACAGTAGCGCAGTGCTACCAACCAACGAAGGTGATGGTTTATGTCTTACACGGAACCCAAACCGGCTGCGCGCGTGCGCCATAGTGCATACATTTATTTTGTCCCCCTACACCAAACGCAGGTTAAAATATCAAAACAAACTCTGAACCAATGACATTAATTTGGGGACAGGTCAAAAAGCATTAAACATGTATGGCAATTTAGCTAGTTAGCTTGCACTTGCTAGCTAATTTGTCCTATTTAGCTAGCTTGCTGTTGCTAGCTAATTTGTCCTGGGATATAAACATTGAGTTGTTATTTTACCTGAAATGCACAAGGTCCTCTACTCCGACAATTAATCCACACATAAACGTTTCTAGCCATTTCTCCTCCTTCCAAGCTTTTTCATCTTTGAACTTATATGGTGATTGGCTTATACCACGACAACCTGCAAAACATTTCGTCTTTCAATCACCCACGTGGGTATAACCAATGAGGAGATGGCACGTGGGTACCTGCTTCTATAAACCAATGGGAGAGGCAGGACTTTCAGCGCATCTGCGTCAGAAATAGAAAGGAGTTCTATTTTAGCTCTTGGCAACGCAGACGCTTGTTGGCGCGTGCGAGCAGTGTGGGTGCAATAATTGAATAACATGGATTTCTAAATTTATTTTGCTACGCTCGGGTACGCGACGTGTCCGGTCTGGTCAGCATGTTATGTAAACAGCTCCACCTATCGTCGACTGCACTAGCACCAAATTGCATGTTTCTACGTGAACACAGAAGCATGCGTATTTTGTTCTGGGTCAAAGCGCAATGTTCAATGGCTTTCCGTCTCTGTGATAAGAGTCTCCTATGATCTGCACCGTGAGGGATTTGACAAAAATAAACACATATCATGCACCTGCACAGGGTTGGGGAGTAACTGATTAGCCTACATGTAATTAGTTACATGTAATCTGATTACTAAAAACGGTACTACCTGTAATCAGTTACTTTACCAGCAAAAATATTGGAATAAGATTACAGATACAGAAAAACAAAATAATTACTTATTGGATTACTTTTAAATTCAGAAAGGATGTTTGGTGTTTTGATGTTTTGTGAAAAAATACATTATGACACCTTTCTGTTTCCTCAATGACATTCAATTCAGCATTGAAAAAATGTGCAAGTTTAAGTTTCTTCTACCTGAGCGAGCCTGACCACAAGTCAGAGACTACTATGATGACACACCAAATGCATTTGATGGATCATTTATGTCTTCTTCTAATGCCTCTTAAGGGAAAGGTAATACAAAAGTAACAAAGTAATTCCGTTACTGAGTTTGGGTAATCTTAAAGTTACATTACTGATTACATTTAGAAAGTAACCTACCCAACCCTGCACACACACACATTTAAATGGGTAACATTACATACACACAAGCTTAAAGGAGTGGCTATAGTGAATAAGGTAGTCGGTTTACTTAGAGCCATCCCATCCTCTCTCTCTCTCCTTGTCCTTTGCATGACATCAAACATGGAGAAAGTAGAATTAGCAAAGCTTTGACCCTCATATCAGACGAACACTGCCACCGATCTTCGATGTTACTAATGGGTAATTGGTTATCACTGACGTGTGCCAGTGTTATCTCCTGTCCTCTGAGACTTCAGGTCAAAGGTTTAACACGCTGCTACAGTTTATTTTTAATTAGTGACATTTATGTAATTACTGTTTGCATTAAAAGCTTCCTTCAAAGGTTCGTAGCACAGCTATATTGCACAAGCTGACTTCCCACTTTATTCAATATTTGTCTACAACATCCCCTAACCATTTCATAGGCCTTCTTGGCTATCCGTGGCAATCCTAGGTGAAATTTGATAAATGTTTCTACAGCACTTTATTAGCACCTTGATTCATCTCATTGGTCCACAGTTATTGAACAATAATTGAACCGCAATTAAAGAACAACAAACACTTAACACTAATGGCATATGTTCAAGGGTGACGTATTTATTTTCCGTATTGATGATTTACCAGAGTTTCCTTGTGTGTGTATATTTATCATGGTTCTCCTTTCACTGCAGAGCTCAACAAACTGGAGAAAGAATGCTGAAGATAAAATGAAAGAGAGAGATACACCTGGAGGAAGAGTAGGAAATGGTGGAAATTTACAAATAGAAAGAGAGAGGGGGAGAGAGGGAGAGAATGCGGTAAGGATTGAGTGGGAGATATGACAGGAGTGTTACATTTGAGACCGGGACTCCAGCTCCTCTGTGCAGCCAGTCTAGTGCTGTTGCCATGGCAGCAGCAGCCCTGTATCTGCAGCGCAGGCAGAGAGCCTACAGTCCACAACAACACACACACACACTCACACCCCTCCCACGCCTGAACTGCAGCTGAACCTGAGTGAGGTTATAGGTTGGACAGCTGGGAGCATATAGGTGACAGTGAGCGATGAGTAGGGGATAGAGAAAAAGAAGGTGCAAGTGAGGGAAAGAGGAGGATGTGCCACACAGATGGGGCGAGGGGAGACTGAACAGGATCTAATTATCATACAGGGGGAAAATAAATTATTGACAGCGGAAGGGTTTTGCTTGTTTTGCCATGAAAAAGGAGGGTTCCCATCTCCTTGGTTTTTTATTATTCTTCTGGGTGGGGGACCGCTATTTTTGCTTATTCTTTATTTTGTATGGAAATGTGGGTTTAACAAAGGATATCAAATACAAACGCTTCATAAATTTCACCATGGATCATTTCACTCGTGCGTGGTGTGTGCATGTATCTCTATGAGTGTGTGTTGGCGTCTTCTTGTTGAAGATGAGTGAGGTTTGAGGGAGTGTGGAACTTGTTCCTGTTTGCGAAATGAGTTTGCCTGCATGTCTGTGTGCATTCTGCATGCATTTGTCTTTGTGCAATGCCTCACAATGGTGTTAGACACAACACGTGTTTGAGCTGTGTGTTGTTCACTCTACCTGTCCTGCCTGCCTTTGTACACACTCTGTGTGTGCATGTGTGAGTGTGTATTGTAAGTGTGTTTGCATATCTGATAGATGAACTCACTTGATGGATGGTATTTACACATCCCCCTGTAATTTCCCACATCATGCTCAGGGTGTGTGTGTGTGTGCGCTAGGTGACTGTGTGTGGGTGCATGCATGGTTTTGTGTAACCTGGTGCCACAAACCTGGTTTATGTTATATTCTCAATTTCCATGAAGTACAAGCATAGTCAGGTACTGTAAACACAGATCGTGATGTGTCGTGTCTTGGCTTCTGGTATTTGATGGTCAAGGTTACTGGCAGCTTCATTAAATAGTACCCGCAAAACATCAGTCTCAACATCAACAGTGAAGAGGCGACTCCGGGATGCTGGCCTTCTAGGCAGAGTTCCTCTGTCCAGTGTCTGTGTTCTTTTGCCCATCTTAATCTTTAATTTTTATTGGCCAGTCTGAGATATGGCTTTTTCTTTGCAGCTCTGCCTAGAAGGCCAGCATCCCGGAGTCACCTGTTCGCTGTTGATGTTGAGACTGGTGTTTTAAGGGTACTATTTAATGAAGCTTCCAGTTGAGGACTTATAAGACGTCTGTTTCTCAAACTAGACACTCTAATGTACTTGTTCTCTTGCTCAGTTGCCATTGGAACACAGGAGTGATGGTTGCTGATAATGGGCCTCTGTACACCTATGTAGATATTCCATTAAAAAAATATGCCATTTCCAGCTACAATAGTCATTTACAACAGTAACAATGTCTACACTGTATTTCTGATCAATTTGATGTTATTCTAATGGCCAAAAAATGTGCTTTTCTTTCAAAAGCAAGGACATTTCTAAATGAGACCAAACGTTTGAACGGTAGTGTAGTATAATGGAGTAACGGTCTCTGTCAGGGTTTCTAACCGTTCTAGAGGTCTTGATAGGATCTTATCCAAGAGTGACTTGGATACAGTGGGGTCAAATGAGTTCCCCGTTGACCCCTCACCTTACTAAGGGGTCAAACAGTTGAGGTCATGACTGCAGGTCTGTTTGTGAAGTGTCCTAATATTTAGACATACACAGTGTTACCATGGATTTGTAAATTAGAATACACTACTTTTTTGACAAAAATTAAATGCTCATCAGAAAATAAAAAATAGAATTATCATTGTTATCACTGTTTGTCAATATTGGCATTAACAACAATATTGATACTATTAATAATAATATCATATTGTTTCATTATCATTAGTAGCAATAATAGGAGTGGTATTTAGTCAGTTTTTGATTACTAATAGCTGCTGTAAAAACAAACATTACAGACATTTTTAGGAAACAGAGAGAAGAGGATAGTATACTGGAGCCTCCATAGAAAATGAATCACAGAGTGCCCTCTAGTGGCACTGCTGATATCTCATTATTACCTACAAGGGCTGATTGTTAAGTGGTATGATGTTATTGCAACACATGCAAGTGTCATAGAAAATGTCATGTTCTCACAAAATATTGTCTCTGACGCTCTCTCTCTTTCTCATGAACTCGATGCCCCCCCCCCCCCCCCCCCACGCCACCTGATCCTCGGTCACAGCCTGTAAACATATTAGGGAGGTACAGGCAGACATCTACAGGAGCCTCTCCATCCATCAGAACACAGCCAATGGCTTTTGCAGGGCTCCCTGGGTCCGGCTGGGATTGGTGTACACTGAAATGTACAATGACACATTCGTAGAATTGATACACACACAGACACACACACACACATACGCCTCATTCCAAGGCATCTAGCAAGTGCAAAATGGTGCTCAAACACACGCTAACACTGAGCTCTATATTCTATATGGCTAGAGGCTGGATCAGGGCGGTGAGGGTCATCATCCGTTCTGCCTCCTCGTTACCATGCCGTGACTCCAACCTCCACACACACACAGACAGACACACACACACACACACACGCACGCACACACATTACCCCAGACAACTCTCCCTCTCTCTGCACCCCAGTCAAATCTGTTTTCCAATATCGATTGTCTTATGGTCAGAAGTGGTAAACCAATACTTTTACTCTCTGTATTGTAATATACGGTTTTGAAAAGCAGGTGTATATGTTACTGGGATGTGGTAATGTGTAATCTGATTGAAGTACTATAATGCTTTATTGTTGATTTCCCCCTGTGTATCTCTTTTTAAGTCAAGACTTGGGTAACAGGAACTAGGTTTTCCCTTGAGCTTTCAAAGAGTGATTTCTAAGCTTTTTTCAAAAGTATTTCCCTTTCTACCTAAGCTATCATATGAATTAAGCCATTATATGCTATTATACTATCATTTTCTGTGCACTGACTATAGATAAGAGCAACAGCTAAATTAATAAATATACAATAAGAGCATCAGTGAGGTCTGATGTGATTTCCAGGCCAGGCAGACTAAACTAATGCAGATCCAGCCTGGTGCCTGGTGCTGTGAGTACAGGATGTGAACCACATGCTCTATCTGATGATGATTAGGCTGTGCTCCTGGATTACCCTGTCTGTCACACCACTCAACTCCTGCACCATCGAGCCTCTGTTTCATCTTCAAGTGTCTTCCGCTGCCCGCACTGGGCTGCGAGTACCCTCGGAGTGTGTGTGTGATTACTTTGGGAGTACATATTTGAGTGCGTGCGTGTGCACGTCTGTGTCTTCCTTCCCTGTCTCTGTGCACAGCTGTTCCATACCTCTTCATCCTTCTTTCCCTCACCTCAGGGTGCATACAAAGCTGAACCAGAAAAAATTATCTCTCCCTCCATCTCTGTTTAGCCTTTAGCATATCTTTCTCTTTTCATCTCTCGGCTTCCCTACCCTGCCTCCTCCGCTCTCTTCCATTCTTTAATTCCCTCTCTCTCCTGTTTTGCTTTCTCTTTTTCTCTCCATCCTTTCCTTCCGCTCTTTCTCTTTAGCTTTCTTCCTCATCTCTCCATCTCTATCTCCCTACCACACCTCTCTCTCATACACTCCCTCTCTCCTCTCTGTCTGATGGATCACCTTCCCCTCCCGTTGAACTCCTCTGATAATCCAGGGGAAGCAGTAAGACTTCATCCATCAGCAACGCTGACAGAGCCGCAAGCTGGTGCAGTCTGACATACCACCACTCTGTCTGTACCGTGTGCGTGTGTTTGTGTGTGTGTTTGATGTGTTTGCTTGTGCTCTTCGTAGCAGAACGACTTGGCTGACATGTTATGAACATGCGTGTATATGCATGTGTGAGTGAATTAACTCAGGGCTCCTGTACGGATTGTTGTTTTGAGGGTGAAATTTCAACCACAGGATAATGTCATCATTGTAACCAAATTTCAACATAGACAAATCTTGTATAAAATATGTTGAATTTGTACCTTTAAAACAACGTCATACTTTTACCCCTTTTTCTCCCCAATTTCGTGGTATCCAATTGGTAGTTACAGTCTTGTCTCATCGCTGCAACTCCCGTACGGACTCGGGAAAAGCGAAGGTCAAAAGCCGTGCGTCCTCCGAAACACAACCCAGCCAAGCCGCAATACTTCTTGACACAATGCCTGCTTAACCGCACCAATGTGTCAGCGGAAACACCTTACACCTGGCGACCGTGTCAGCGTGCATTGCGCCCGGCCCGCCACAGGAGTCACTTGGGCGCGATGGGACAAGAACATCCCTGCTGACCAAACCCTCCCCTAACCCGGATGACGCTGGGCCAATTGTGCGCCGCCCCGTGGGTGTCCCGTTCACGGCCGGCTGCAACAGAGCCTGGACTCAAACCAGGATCTCTAGTGGCACAGTTAGCACTGCGATGCAGTGTCTTAGACCACTGCGCCACTCAGAAGGCCCCAGATTTTCAATGTTATGTCCGCTATCAGAAGAAAAAAAACAATAGGCTGGGGAGCACCTCCTACTGGAGAATCGATCGATCTACAGCTACCTTTTGGTCTCCCATCAATGGTTTTAACCGAGCCCAGCCCTGCATAGCTAGGATATTTGTCACTGACTATTGAGTACCACAGTAGGAGTCATAATACCCATAAAACCTAGCGTTTCGTGTAGGCTTACCCTGGCATGACGTTTTCATAAACAAGGTAACTTTTATCAATATATTCACCTGTAATTGCCCCTTAAAAATGAAATGCTAATTAGCTATTAATGTTGCTATCATACAGAACTGCACATCCTGACGCAAACTTTGACATACTGTAATCACTCAATGCAGGGTGGGAAAAACTTCCACATTTTTCTATGCAAACTCATCAACAAGTAGCAAGTAACCTAGAAAGTAGATTTTTGTTTCTTGTGTAAATAATTAATATTGCGTATTTCTCGCGTGTATTCTTATTTAGCATTTTTAAATTACCCTGGCCTTTGTAGCTAACTACCCAACCTTAGGTCTCTCCGTCAATCAGAAGCAAGGATGGTTATGTGCTATGTACCGGATTGTAACCACTACTACGATAACCACACGATTGTTTTCTGACCTTTATTAGCGAGTGGCGTCACTGGAGCTGTGTGAGTGGCGCAGCGGTCTAAGGCACCGCGTCTATGTTCTAGAGGCGTCACTACAGACCCTGGTTCGATTCCAGGCTGTATCACAACAGGCCGTGATTGGGAGCCCATAGGGCGGCACACAATTGGTCCAGCGTCGTTCAGGTTAGGCCGGGGTAGGCCGTCATTGTAAATAAGAATTTGTTCTTAACTGACTTGCCTAGTTGAATAAAGGTTCAAAATAAATAATAATAAGGTAAGCCCTGTTTGCTAGCAAGCTATTTTGGTTAGGTCAAAGATCTGTGGTTAGCTAGATGCTTTTGAAAATAAGCTAGATATCCACCGACTGTAGTTACTTGTACAATGCACTTTGCCTTCCTTACAAGAACCAGTATAGGCTAGCATATTGACTGTTGTGACCTTTATTATTTGTGAGCTAGCCAGATAATCTGTTAGCTCACAGTTTGTGTAGTCATACTTTTTCACGTGGTGACATGCTAGCTAATGTTATCCCTCCAGCCAGGGCAGGGATATAGCTAGCTAAATATTCCCTGGTGGGCTAGCTAGTTAGGCACTTTGGTAGCTAACGTTGCACCATATCACCGTGGTGTAGTCGAACTTTCCTGACAGGAGGTGACATGCCAGCGAATGTGCCTAACGTTAGCGATTAGCGCTAACTAGCTAATGTTAAATATTTCTGCCGTGGTGGACTAGTTAGTATGTCACCATCTGTGGGGTCTGGGGAAATGTCTGACTACACAAACGATGAACTAACGTAATTAGCAAGCTAAACGTTAGCTAAATATCCCTGCCCTGGTGAGCTAACATTAGCTAGCATGTCACCACATGGAAAATGTGTGACTACACAAACGGTGAGCTGACGTTAACTAGCTGGCTAGCTACATCACATAGGACTTGTGGGCCCAATGTTTTCCCATACGAAACACAAACGGTTTTGTTCCACAAGTACACCTGTTATACATCAAATGTACATCAAATGATCTGTGAAGTCAGTTAGCTATACATGTCAGCAGGGATGGAAATTAAACTAGTCCGAGGCTAGTACTTTTCAGACTGGGCTAGTAGACAATGTGCCAAACTAGCCTGACAGCAGTGAAATAGCTAGTAGAAAATGTGCCAAAGTAGCCTGTCACAGCAGTGAAATTTTGCCTTTACAAACATCGCATGCCACAGATTTAGGACCTGAATGTTACCATGGCTAGTAGAAATCGTGGTCTGCTGGCCAGTGCCCGAAATCCTTATGTTCCATTGCTGCATGTCAGTCCCTTTCAGATGATCCCCCTATCACTGTTGGTCCTCCTCAGTGACCTCACGGCTGAGGGTTTTAACTTTCCTCTTGAGAATTAGAATCAGAAGTACAGTGTAATAAATACCATTTAAAATAACACAAGCATATTGCTATTACATTGTTATAACTAACTTCTTTCTAAGCAGGGTTTCTCACACACTTATAAACAGATACAGAGACAGACAGACACACACCCAAGGACAGAGGGCTGACGTAAACCTTTCATAAACACTGATAAGGAAAGGCTTTGATCAAAAGAGTGCTTGGGTCCGCATTTCACGAAATAATGAGACACACACACATAACCAAGGACAGAGGGCTGACTACGCACACACAAAATCTCCTGCTTAGCTGAACATTTGATAACAAAGAACTTTTGCTATAAGACTCAGAAGGATGACGCCCAGCTCATCAGGACCAATCTGAGAAGACAACAACCTGTCCAGAACCAACCAAAGGACCAGAACTTCCAGACTCAACCTACTTTCTGTGTTGTATAAAATGTCTATGCATTTCTGTTATCTGGGCTTTTTCTGGAGGTTCTCTATGAGCCGAAGGAACGAGACCGTATACGCTTGTACCAGATATCTTCACTCTGAATAAAACTGTCACTTGTCATACAATTTACCACCTTGTCCGAATCGATCCTTGACCGGCTCACCCTTCTCAATATCCAATTATCAACAAAAACATGGTAAGCAGAGGATGGTTATCTAGATACCCGGTCCAGAGTGGTTGATGTGGATGTGAGGGGGCGAGTTGGTGGAAGGACGGTTCGCGGAGGACAGGTGAAATCTTTGGGGGGAGGTCAACAATTCTGCTCAGCTCGGGGAACTGATCTTCTGGTCGACCAATAAACAAGGTAAGCAAGACCTGTTAAATCAAACTTTGCATATTGTCGTATAGTCTATCCAAATTTTGATCAGTACTACCGAGTGTGAGTATGGATTCTTGAGTAAATTTACATATATAAATGACATGTGAACGACAGTGAAGTGAACATATGTGGGAATAATTTGTAAGTATTAAGATCTATTCATATAGTCCGGCTGTGACCGGTGAGGAATAGGCTTAATTTGTGATAAAAAGAACTATTCGTATAGTCCGGCTGTGTCCGGTGAGGAATATAGTAAGCACTATTCAATAGTCCGGCTATTCAGTCGGTGAAGGGTAGGCTTAAAATTGGGATAGGGATTATTCAATAGTCCGGCTATTCAGCCGGTGAAGGATAGGCTTGTTCCATCCCCATCCATATAGTCCGGCTGTGACCGGTGAGGAGTGGGGTAAAGTTTGTCAAGACCTATTCATATAGTCCGGCTGTGACCGGTGAGGAGTAGGCTAGACTTATTCAATAGTCCGGGCGATTGTCCGGTGAAGAATAGTCTATTTGTGTTTGTAGGCGCCAGGTTGAAAAATGTTCAATGTTTAAGTGTAATGTTTTTAATGTCTAAAGTCTAAGTGTTCAACGTCTAAAGGGTAATGTTCATAGTGGGAAAAATGTAAATGTTTAATGTATACATGTAAAAAAAAAATTGGATTCTGGATTTTATCCAGTGACGGGCTAAGTACAGTCGGATAGTCAAACATATACACTGATATACGCACACACATTACCAAAACTATTCTGTACTAAATTCCACTGCATTAAAATAAAATATGACGACCCCAAATACTCCAAAGCTAAAATTTAACGATTTTCTAGATCAGAAGATACAAGACAAGTAAGGGGGAAAAGAACAAGACTGGAAGAGTGGCACCCCAGTTCTTTTGGTATGTCTAGATATGGCATGGAACACGAATGTAGGTGTAACCTTTTGACCTATTTTCATTGCATTTTCATGTGGTTTGATCACCCACAGGGAAATGTAGTGAGGATAATGAAATCGTGGTCATTTGGAATACTAATTTTGAGATAATAGAGTTTATAACTCTTGACCATAATTGCAATTAACCACAGAGGAGTCAGGTTTCTGGTTTTAAACATTGGCTATGACGGTTTTGAATGGGCTGTTATTGAATTGGTTTGAACAGGAGATATTTTAAGCCTATAGGGCATGGAAATAAAAGTGATAGAGAGCTTATTAGTAAAGAAAGGAATTTATATGGTTAGCATTTGTTTTGGCCATAAGAAGATAGAGATAGGTTTATTAAGGTTATGTAAGGACTTTAGAGATTGACACTATAAGACATGTTGTTAATTTTAAATCCATGATTTTAGATAAAGTCAAAACAGTGAGACACTTAGTTAATGTTTGGGACCAAGCTACAGACAGATAAGGGAAAGGGCAGACAGAGTGGCCCTCCCCGCACTGCTGAGACCTTGAAGGTTTGAGAGCAGAGAAGGGAGTTTTGGAAGGGGCGCCAGGACAGAGATAACAGAATGGGTAGATAACAGTTACTGAATGGAGACAAAAGGGAGAATTGGACATGTGGAAAATGAAAGGGGCGGTCTTACATAATAATGTAGAACATAAGAATATTTTACTAAGTCATTATTTAGAATAGGTAAGGTTGATACCTGGGCAGAGCCAGGTATCAAACGGGGGAGGGGTACATTGTGGTCTAGGATAGGATGGGGCCTATTGGATAATAAACTAATTTTAAAAAAAATTCTAGCTAAAAAATAGGCATAGAAGTTAAATATATAATCAGATAGAACAAATGACAAACTGTTTATTAACCAAACCTGTATGTCCAAGATTTTATGCATTACAGGTGAATTAAAGGAGAAGGTGATTCACCCGACCTGGGGGCATATCGCACTTGGAGGGTGAGACACACTGACACTGCCGAATGATCACAGAGTTAAGGAGAAGAACCGTTACTAATAGAGTTCGGGGATCAACTCCTTAATGAAGAATTCCCTGCCCCCGACCTTTCCTCACTGTGTTTGTTCATAGAAGTGAAAGTGTGTCTGGCTTCTTGCTGATGATGTTTTCTCTGGGAGAGGGTGGGGCTTTACAGGATTGCTTGTAGTCCTGAGTTGTCTGTTTAGGATACGATGGGGATGTTACCATCGCAGTGCTGCCAGAACCGCCACCAGTTCCGACAGACCAGGTTCAGCCGGCCTCCTCCACCACTTCAAGACCAAGTCCTACGCCATCACCTGAACTCTACAATCTGGTATAGGTAATAAATGTAAAAGACATCTCAGATAGTGACCAATTGGGGACTGAAACCGGTTATGAGAAAAGGGAGAATATGTGGTTGACCTACAAAACACTTAATAAAAAGGACTGTGTCGTATGTGGACATGCCAGACCTATTCTGGCTGCTCACCCATTTGCCCTAAGTAAGGGGGAAGGTTGGATGTGCATATTGGAAAGTTTAAGTCAAATTCAACCCTGTGTAAAACTCTGAGTCTTGTGTTCCCAGAAGTCCGTCCCCAGAAGACACCATGGGGGGTTAAGGCATATGGGGGATATTACAGCTGTAACACTGGTACAGGTAGAGGTATGGACTATGGGAGGTTCCCTACTGCTGCCTGCATCACTAATGTCACTATTAACTAGAGGTGTTGCTGATGTATGGTGGATGTGTGGACCTGCCAGGCGGTTGACCCCATTTTGAAAGGAGATTATCAGGGAACATGTGTTTTGGCCAGTCTGATAAACACCATTGCCTATTATTGAGGTTACAGCTAACCAACTTTTGGGAGCTGCACATGACAGAGGCTTGGGACCAATCCAGGAGACGGCAGAATCGTGACGCTCCTTGGTCCGAGGGTACAGATAACATTCACACCAACCTGTTGGGGGTCCCAATAGGGGTCCCCCACGAATTCCAGACATTAAACAGGAAAGATGGCCTGTGGCATCTGATGCCCATCATTGGCCCAGCTATTGTTGATGCTAAACAAAATGCCTGGGTCAATTATATCTACTATAATTAATAATGATTTGTTAAATACACCCACACAGCACTTACAGGGATGGCTGAACAATTGGATGCTACCTCTCAAACCAGTAGACAAAATAGACTAGCACTGGACATGATTCTGGCCGACCAGGCAGGTGTATGTAACAATACTAGTCCGGATGGGAGAATTTCAAAAGCTCTGAGTGGGTTGGCAAGGTTATCAGTGGAGGTGGGGGGTCTTGCAGGTGTGGAGGAGAGTGGACTGGTCCCTTGGCTGGGTGGTTGGTTTGGTAAGTGCACTGCAGTGATGATTACTGGATTTCTGACACTAGTTGTTTTTCATTTCTGTGCTGCCTGTATCATACCTTGTTTGAAGAAGTCTGTTACAGATGTGGCAAGGGCCTCTGGTATGATGCTGCTGCTTGATGCTCCAGTAGGAGAGGCTGATACGGAATCAAGCTTTCGCAGGAGAGTGTGCCTGAAAGAGGAGGACCCTTGGTTTGCTGTAGTTGATGTTGTCGAATGAATAAAAAGTGATGTTTGTCCTCCCTGTTGTGAAGGTTTGAAGTTCCCGGGTGGCGACGAGCCCACCTGATACAGGTTGTATAGAGGGATGGACCTGAGGGTTTAACCTTTCAGTAGTTCTTGGAGTGGTCTCCTTTTGGTCCTTGCTCATCCTTATTGGTGACTGAGGAGGCTGGAAAGGCCACCCACCAGAGCTGTGTGGTATGTATGGGAGCCCGTCCACTCCTACGCATTGTACCGGCTACCCTACCTGACGTATGTCTTCTTCCTGTTATGAAACATGACAGCCCAACTGCCAACTGCTCCGTATGGGACAAGTTTTACCCTATTGTTAAAAGTACTAGAAAGGGCCCCGATGTTTTCTTCTCGGGTTGCCAGGGCTAATTTCACTTGTATAAATATGTCCCTTGGCCCTCCAATGCTGGGAGCATTACCTTATGAATGGTGCAATAACACCCATAATCCTAATGCCCCTTTCCAACCTGTGTCTAGAGCTGATGTCTGGTGGTGGTGTGGAGGAAATCATCTATATGACCGCCTGCCAGGGAATGCCACTGGTCTTTGTGCTCTTGTCTCTCTGCTTCTTCCTGTTTCAGTGTATCCTATGGAAGTAAAGGACCTGATGGCCCGTGTAGAGAGGGACGGGGATTTATCCCGGTCCAAAAGATCAACAGGAGTGGATCCTGGAGACCCCACCTATATTGACGCCATAGGAGTCCCTAGGGGGGTGCCAGATAAGTATAAACTCGTAGACCAGGTTGCAGCGGGTTTTGAATCATCATTTTGCTGGTGGTGTACAGTTAATAAAAATGTGGACCGAATCAATTACATTAATTTTAATGTCCAGAAACTGGACAATTGGACTCAACAAGGCTTCGAGGCGGTCCATGGCCAATTGGAAGCTACTTCCCTGATGGCATTCCAAAATAGAATCGCGGTGGATATGTTGTTGGCTGAACGCGGAGGTGTTTGTGCCATGTTCGGAGAGCAATGTTGTACTTTCATTCCCAATAACACAGCAACTGATGGTAGTCTTACTGTTGCCTTAGAAGGTCTTCGTACACTTAATGAGAAGATGAAGCACCACTCCGGGGTTGACACCTCTATGTGGGACTCTTGGATGGATGCGTTTGGGAAATATAAGATGCTTGTTTCCTCCATACTGGTATCTATATCTGTCTTCACTGCGATACTGGTGCTTTGTGGATGCTGCTGCATTCCATGTATTCGAACGCTGACCACTAGGATCATAACTACTGCTATTGATCCCAACCAGGCAGAGAAGGGACAGATGTTTCCTATGCTTGCCCTGGAGGATGCTGAGCCAGGCTATTGGACTGATGACTAATTAAACGCCATTCATAGTTTATGTCACGTCTCTTTGGAGACGTGAAGAGAGGGAATTAAAACTTTCTCTCTGAGAAAGTTTCCCTGGTTGTTTACTTTTGCTTTTCTTACTCTTACCTAGTTTATGTCACGTCTCTTAGGAGACGTGAAGAGAGGGCATATGAAACTTTCTCTTCAAGAAAGTTTCTGCATATACTACTCCTGCTTGATCCCATGTTTATGTCACGTCTCTTAGGAGACGTGAAGAGAGGGAATCAAAACTTTTTCTTCTGGAAAAAGTTTCCCTTCTTGTGCCCGGATTCGTTTAAAGTTTATGTCACGTCTCTTGTGAGACGTGAAGAGAGGGAATCAAAACTTTATCTTCTGATAAAGTTTACTCTAATTTTGCCATTTATAGCTTTTGTCCTAGCTTTTGTCACGTCTCTTATGAGACGTGAAGAGGGGGATTTGTAATAAATACCATTTAAAATAACACAAGCATATTGCTATTACATTGTTATAACTAACTTCTTTCTAAGCAGGGTTTCTCACACACTTATAAACAGATACAGAGACAGACAGACACACACCCAAGGACAGAGGGCTGACGTAAACCTTTCATAAACACTGATAAGGAAAGGCTTTGATCAAAAGAGTGCTTGGGTCCGCATTTCACGAAATAATGAGACACACACACATAACCAAGGACAGAGGGCTGACTACGCACACACAAAATCTCCTGCTTAGCTGAACATTTGATAACAAAGAACTTTTGCTATAAGACTCAGAAGGATGACGCCCAGCTCATCAGGACCAATCTGAGAAGACAACAACCTGTCCAGAACCAACCAAAGGACCAGAACTTCCAGACTCAACCTACTTTCTGTGTTGTATAAAATGTCTATGCATTTCTGTTATCTGGGCTTTTTCTGGAGGTTCTCTATGAGCCGAAGGAACGAGACCGTATACGCTTGTACCAGATATCTTCACTCTGAATAAAACTGTCACTTGTCATACAATTTACCACCTTGTCCGAATCGATCCTTGACCGGCTCACCCTTCTCAATATCCAATTATCAACAACAGTCATATAGCTCATCACAATACTTTATCTCTTTGGGCAAATAGTATCCTACACTGTCCTGATCATCTAGTTGAGCATTCCAGATAATTCCTCCATCTCAGCAGAAATGTCCCATCCACATAGTAGGGTTTTAGATGTGCAGATAGACCAAAGCCCAGTCTATTTTACCATTACTATAGTCTGTGGGTTATGGCATTTTAATATAGATGTTACCATTTTAGTTATCAACTTGGCTACCTAGTAAAAGTAACTTTTTTTTGTCTTTCAGATGGACGGACCAAAAACACAGTAACAACACTTTGTTCTGCAGCTTCCATTTTCCAATGGGAAAGAGAAATGGCCCTGTATTTCCAAGAAAAGGTAGCTCATCCACCTTGGCAGAAGAGGAAGATCCAGACTGTTGACTGGTGAACAAGAACAAACAATGAGGATTGGGTGTTGAGGGACCACTTGTCACATTGTCCAATGTGGGTTTGTGTTATGATAAACAATGCATTTTCTGTCCAGATAAAGATGTTGATACGGCATTGAAAAAGACCCACCACTGACCAAATGTCTCATTGATTTCCAGTCCAATAGGAGTGCATCCCTCAGACCATGCGGTGCGTGAACATCCTGTGCCAGTGTGATCCGAGACTACAGCAGATCAAGCCTGTGGACGGATAGGTCAGTAACTCATCACATATGATAGCATACTGAGTAAAACAATGAATTTGTATATGCATAGACATTTTGACTTTATGTCCCCTTTTCCCCATGTTTTAGACAAGAGGCGTGACATGCGGAACATCAGGCTCACCCCACGAGAAGCAGTGCATGATCAACGCCACCCTCAGCAAGGCAATCTGCTGGAAGTGATGTACTCTCTCTCTCACTCTGGGGGTAAGACTTATAAATTCCCACTGTGCCCATGATAAAATGCAATGTGAATGGTGTTGTACTACTGAATGAAACTGTTAGGAGATGCACTCAAAATGTAACTTACGTTGACTACATTACTTTAGTTTTCTACTTTGAGCAAAACTTGAATGTAATATAACCTATTGTTTGTGTATGATCTGTATTCATTGTTCACTTGTTTTCAACAATGTTAGGTCCAAGCACTCGGGCCTTCAGCAAGTAAGACACAAGGGGTACAAAATAATTTGTACATCACAGATATAAATTCCCACTGTGCCCATGATAAAGGTTAACTACATTACTTTAGCTGGCTGCTTTGAACAACACTTGTATGTAATATAACTAGGGCTGTCATACAATTTTTTAAAAAAAATCATGATTAATTGCATTCAATTCTGTAGTTAATCGTGATTAATCACTCATTTATTTTTTCAAATTTGTTCCCAAATAAAGAAACAGTGTATTGAGTTATAGACATGTAGGGACTGAAACACAAAAAATAATCTGTATCAGAATGTTTTTAATGGCATATTCACCATAAACAATTTAAGCAATACAAAAGTCCTGTAACTTACTAATGCTCCCTCATACATTTTCTTGAAGTTGTCAATGAGAAATGTGGAAACTGGAAGGAGCCGCAGTGAGAAGAATTAGGGGTGGAGTTGGAGGAGGGAGAGGATGAGGAAGAGTTAGTCAGGTAACTCTTTTCCCACTATACAACCATTCATGCACACAAACGCACACACACACACACACACTGTTAAAGCTTCAGCCATTACAAATTATTGTTCTCCCAATTACTGATTGGAGGGTTGGCTATAATAAAAAATAACTGGCTCTATGGATGCAAAGAACAAAGAGCATAAACTTGTCCAACAATGTAATGAGTTCCACAGAACATAAACCTGTGACCATACACTTCAGTCGTCCTCCTTTTTCTTTTCACTGAGCCAGTTGCAAAGACAAACAAGCATGTTGACATTTTCAGATGATAAAGCTGCTCTCTTCTGTACGATATGCTCAGAAAGTGAAAACAACCTCCCACAAGTTACTGATGTGGCAGGCATTGCCAGGTACTGTATGTAAATAAGGTATTTCTGTTTTTTATTTTTAATACATTTTCCCAAAATTATTGGGTATTATGTGTAGATTGAGGAAAAAAACTATTCAATCCATTTTAGAATACGGCTGAAACGTAACAAAATGTGGAAAAAGTGAAAGGGTCTGAATACTTTCCGAATGTACTGTACCTTCGTGCAATGCAGGCCAGCCTGGTGTGTGCCCCTGCATGCTGTGACCACCACTGTTGTGGACAGTCCTCCATGTAGATGCTGGGCTCTGCTTTGTAACGCTCCACACATTTCTCAATGGACTCATATTCTTCAACAGACTCAGAAGAACTCAACAAGAGGGCAGCTTTCTTATTTGGTGGATCTGACTCTGTTGCTTTATCAGGTTGCTGTACAGACCTCTCTTCCTTCAGCAAGTTGCTGACCAAAGCCCTCACCCCTCTCAGGTCTGGGAAGGCACTTCAGGTCCTTAAACCTTGGGTCGAGTGCTGTGGCGATCTTCAGCCATGTGAGGTTGGTGTTTTCCTTGCATTTCTTCAGGTTTGTTATGAATATTTGCTTGAAACTTTCCACGTAGGCAGGGTCATCATCGGAGCTCTCCATCACCCAAATGAGATGGCACAAAGCAGGCAACACCACTGAGCAGGAAATGTAGTTCTCTCCTCCCAGAAGTTCAGTCAAGTACCTGCAGTGGAAGATAATTCAAAATCATTTAAGTCAATTGTAAGATACTTGTTATACACAGACACATATTCTCTCTCTCTCTCTCTCTCTCTCTCTCTCTCTCTCTCTCTTTCACACTCACACTCACACACACACACAATCATATTATAACACTAATAGTGTGATAAAGAAGCTTACCTTCAGGGCTCCAGCAGTGCCTACAACTTCTGCAGTTTCTCCAATTCAGCTGTGGTTTGCATGGTGAAGTTGGTTTTCTGTTGAGCCAGAGCATCTCTGTGGTTGTTGGTTTCTGTGGACACACTTTACCAATTCCTGTGTGGAATTCCATCTTGTTGTGACATCTTGAACGAGTTACTCCTTCTTTTGCCCATTTGCAACTTGCTGTTGTCCTAGCTCTGCAGCGTTTGGTGGGCTGTGTTTGAAATGCCCAACTATTCTTCAGCATTTGGCTAGGGCATTTTCAAACCTGCTGTTCTGTATGGACACTGTGATGGACCTTTGGAGACTGTGAGCGGTGCAGGGTGTTCAAAAGGCAGATGTCTCGCAGCTGCAATCATGTTCTGTGTAAAGTGTTTTCAATGTTCCACTGCTTTGCTACATCCATGAAATGCTTGGCACACGTTTCAGCATAGTGCCTCTCTTCTGTCTTCATTACGGCCAGAGCGTGTGGTGCGCGGTGAGTAACATTTACATTTTTACATTTAAGTCATTTAGCAGACGCTCTTATCCAGAGCGACTTACATTTTTAACCTTTTTTTAAAATTTAACTAGGCAAGTCAGTTAAGAACAAACTCTTATTTTCAATGACGGCCTAGGAACAGTGGGTTAACTGCCTTGTTCAGGGGCAGAACGACAGATTTGTACCTTGTCAGCTCGGGGATTTGAACTTGCAACCTTTTCGGTTACTAGCCCAACGCTCTAACCACTAGGCTACCCTGCCGCCCAACAAGGTAGTTGTGATTACTCGCCGAAGTCCAGTGGTCTCGTGAGAGCAACAGCCATTACATGTTTCAACTACTCCGCGGACCATTGGCTTCCCTGAAAACAGGTACTGACAGGTGGAGCAATATGAGTCTGTCAGAGGTCGTCATGCTGGATGAGGATGGTGATGGAAGCTTTGGTGGTCCACACAACGAAGAAGCAGGTGAACCTTCCAGTGATAGGGAGCTGACCTTGGACCTGGTGCCTGTAAGGATGGTCTTCACAGAGGCTGTAAGACCCTCCCTCCTTGATATAGAAATCCTTTGACGTCACTGCCTCTTCAATGGTATGGTCCCTTGACTCATAGGGACATTTGACCTCTACCACTGCTGTGGTGCCCACCAGAACATCCAGTGAGGCAGCCAGGCTCCCAGTGCCCATGACCCAAAGCCCTGACTCCTGCACATTCATCCTTGTAGCCATTGTGAATGCCTTGATGCCCTCCTATTCGTTATCGGTGCCCCACTTTACACACAACAACCCATCCAACGACTGTGATCTGAGGACCCTTTTTAGCAGCGACAGAGTTTTGCGCTTGGTACTAACCACTGCTCCAAAATTGCTGGCTGTCAACCTCCCTCTCCTCATGTTGTGCCAGTTGGGGTTGGTGCACTGTCCATTTGTTGCCTGCTGTATCGCCTGTTGCGGCTCCACCAACAGCGCCATGCCAGCCAGGATGCCTGCATTCCCCAGGTGCCCTTGTACTTTAACAATATCTGGTACAGACAGGGAGGATGGCGGTTGTTCTGGCTCAGGTTCAAGGAGACATGCCATTCCACTTAACCTGTCCCGGAAACTGTCCTGGAAATGGTACCTTAGCCACTAAAGATCCTGTTTTGTGGCCTTCGGGACAGATTGTATTGTGAACTGCCAAAATAGGCTGCATGGCTACACTTATGAGCTCCACGGAGGCATTCGCATGTGGTATAGAGAATACCCTGGTCACCTATAGAGACCTGCAAAGAGGAAGGATGTTAAGTGGCACATGCCTTTCAATGCATGACTTTGAACACCTTGAAATGTTTATGCTGTAAGAAATGTGCTATATACACTACCTTTCAAAAGTTTGGGGTCACTTAGAAATGTCCTTGTTTTTTGAAAGAAAAGCACATTTTTTTTGTCCATTAAAATAACATCAAATTGATCAGAGATACAGTGTAGACATTATTAATGTTGTAAATGATTATTGTAGCTGGAAACAGCAGATTTTTAATGGAATATCTACATAGGAGTACAGATACCCATTATCGGCAACCTTCACTCCTGTGTTCCAATGACACCTTGTGTTAATCCCGCAAAACACCAGTCTCAACGTCAACAGTGAAGAGGCGACTCTGGGATGCTGGCCTTCTAGGCAGAGTTCCTCTGTCCAGTGTCTGTTCTTTTGCCTATCTTTTATTTGTATTGGCCATTCTGAAATATGGCTTTTTCTTTGCAATTCTGCCTAGAAGGCCAGCATCCGGGAGTCGCCTCTTCACTGTTGACGTTGAGACTGGTGTTTTGCAGGTACTATTTAATGAAGCTGCCAGTTGAGGACTTGTGAGGCGTCTGTTTCTCAAATGAGACCGTCTAATGTACTTGTCCTCTTGCTCAGTTGTGCACCGGGGCCTCCCACTCCTCTTTCGATTCTGGTTACAGACAGTTTGCGCTGTTCTGTGAAGGGAGTAGTACACAGCGTTGTACGAGATCTTCAGTTTCTTGGCAATTTCTCGCATGGAATAGCCTTCATTTCTCAGAACAAGAATAGACTGATGAGTTTCAGAAGAACGTTATTTGTTTCTGGCCATTTTGAGCCTGTAATCGAACCCACAAATGCTGATGCTCCAGATACTAGCTAGCTAAAGTGTAGTCAGGGGGTACCTAAGACAGAGAAAGGGGATTGAAGAAGTACAACACTTTATTCAATTTATTTCAATACAGCACATGGATTCATCATGGATTAGGCACTGGTCTCTGATCACGCTGGTGAACGGTAGTGGACAGTGTCGGTAAGAGATGACATGCATGAGCTTCCTGAGGTTTTCTCTGTTAGCATTTAGAATTTTTTTGAGTAAATTGAGGCGAATATATTGAGAGAATTACAGTTATCAAAACGTTACACAAAGGTAAGTCTAGACCAAACACATATTTAATTAAATGAACGGTGAAAAGACGATTGGAACCATTTCCGTGTTTGACCACTAGGTTTTATGAGTATTAGGACGCATCCACTGTGGCGGGCTATTACCAATGTGGTATTGTGAGAATGATTGTTCAGAGATCTTCACCTAAAAACTAAATAGATTCACTGTTGCTATCGAAGTCATTCCAAGGGTAGGTTTAACAGAGCAAATGAAATGTGGCCATACTTTATCAATCCTCAACGATGCAATTTAGGCCTATATATCATTTGCAAAGTCATTAGTAATTGTTTGAATTCAACTAATACTGAACAAAAATATAAATGTTAAATGTAAAATGATGGTCCCAAAACTTTTTCTCTGAAATTTGATGCACAAATTTGTTTACATCCCTGTTAATGAGCATTTCTCCTTTGCCAAGATAATCCATCCACCTGACAGGTGTGGCATATTAAGAAGATGATTAAACAGCATAAACATTACATAGGTGCACCTTGTGCTGGGGACAATGAAAGGCCACTCTAAAATTTGCAGTTTTGTCACACAACACAATGCCATAGATGTCTCAAGTTTTGAGGGATCGTGCCACTGGCATGCTGACTGCAAGAATGTCCAACAGAGCTGTTGTATGTCTGTCTGTAATAAAGCCCTTTTGTTGGGAAAAATTAATTTTGATTGGCTGGGCCTGGCTCCCAAGTAAATAATAATTTGTTCTTAACTGACTTGCCTAGTTAAATGAAGGTTAAATAAAATAAATTAAAAAGTGGGTGGGCCAATGCCCTCCCAGGTCTACCCATGGCTGCGCCCCTGCCCAGTCATATGAAATCCAGAGATGAGGGCCTAATGAATTTATTTTAATTTACTGATTTCCTTCTATGAACTGTAACCCAGTAAAATATTTTTAATTGTTGCATGTTGCATTTATATTTTTGTTCAGTGTAAAAAAAGACAATACAATAAGCCTAGGGTTTCAAGCTCTGGTTGATTTAAAATGTAATGATATTTAGTCAATGCAACCAAATATCAACATTTTAAGGAGATGTAGTAATAATAATAATAATATATGCCATTTAGCAGACGCTTTTATCTAAAGCGACTTATCTTCTGCTTGGATAGTTCCACCTGTGCCGCTGATTTAGTCTGCCTTTAATTCCAATTTGTGTGCAAATTAATAATTGCTATGTTGGATTCACGTCTCCAGCTCAAGCAAAAATCTAAGTTAAAGAATAGGACTGTACAGGTGTGCCAAGCTTGTAGTGTCATACACAAGAAGACTCAAGGCTGTAATCACTGTAAAAGGTGTTTCAACAAAGTACTGAGTAAAGGGTCTGAATACTTATGTAAATGTTATATTTCATTTTTTATTTGTAATACATTTGTCATTAAGGGTTATTGTGTGTAGATTGATGAGGGGAAAAACGATTTAATCCATTTCAGAAGAACGCTGTAAAGGAACAAAATTTTGAAAAAGTCAAGGGGTCGGAATACTTTCCAAATGTACTGTAGTTAAGTATGCCAAAAGTTCCCAGATGCCATGCTAAATTAACCTAAATACAAAATATACAAGCAATTTCTGTGCTTTTTTTCCAATTCTTCAGAAAACGGGCATGGCTTCACAACATTTTCAGATTTGAAGAAAATGGCGGAAAATATGCAACCGAAGTCTGACGAGAGCAGGTATAAATTCATTGCTTTAACTAATTATGACAATGTAATAAAGTAAGGACTTTTCACATTTTGTTAGCTACACTAGCCTTACGACCCGCATAGCATATCATTATAGCAGTTGCTTATATGTTAGTGAGCTATTTAAAGTTAGTTGGCTACTAATACATCGAACTTGCCAGTATATTAACTATATGCTATCAAACTAACTACCCAACGTTTGGTGACTTGATTATTCACGTCATTCTTAGCTTAGCTAAGTGGTATAGTCGTTGTGCCTTCTCGATGGACATTGTTAATGTCGTAAGATGTCTAGCTAGTAATTTGTTATGCTAACAAGTTAGCAAGAAGTTGCATAGCAACAGCATCAACTTCCGGTACACAGGCAAAGCACTAGTACACTCAACTGAAAGGATTACATTCGTTTACAGTATACTAATTTTAACTAATAGTATGTAGTATAGACTCATCAAGTATGTAGTATACAGTATGTTAGTATGGGTATACGAACACAACTCTAGTTTCTCCTGTTCAGGTCATGTGGTCAGGACAAAATCAGGCTCCTACTGTTAGTGGTTTGGAGGATGTATACAGGGCACTCTTCTTAATTTCTGAGGAGTTTCCCATTCCCCTGGTTTTATGATGGGGACAGTGTAGGCTACTGTCCAGTTGCTGTTTTTCAGATGTTCAGTTTAACCTGTTGATGTTTTATCCAATGGCATCTTTGTCACCTCATGGCTGTGTAATTTCCTGGCTGTCAACCTGATAATTCTCATAGCCATCTGATCATCACCTGCCTCTTAACTGTCTTCATCGGTCTCACCTCTCCACTCCCATAGATTGGGGATTATTGAGTAGGGTAGAATGTCACAGATAATCGCATTCTAATGTATTATGCAGAACAGTCACTGTTTTCTGTCATGTCATATAGGGCATCATGTTAGCTCTATACATGAGTTCTTTCTGATACATTCAGAATGTTCACCCCACTGAATATAGTTCCCTGATGTGTGTTGACCTGTACGGCGGCCGTACATCACCCAGGTGGGTGTTATACATTGGTGGTGCACCCCCTATATGCAGTTACTGTAAAGTACCTTGAGACCTAGCGAACAACATTGCATGACCTCAATCCATTATTATAAACTGGGTGGTTCCAACCCTGAATGATGATTTTTCTGACAGCTGTGGTATATCAGACTGTATACCATGGGTATGACAAAACATTTATTTTTACTTCTCTGATCTTTGGTACCCAGTTTATAATAGCAATAAGGCAACTTGAGGGTTTGTGGTATATGGCCAATATGGCCAATGTATCCAGGCACAGCGCGCTGTGTCGTGCATAAGAACAGCCCTTAGCCGGCCATATACCACACCCCCTCGTCTAATTAAGCAATAATGCACCTCTTAATCTCTCTGCATTCATTTCAGTATAACAGTATGTTGTTATGATGCATTCATATTCCCAGGCAGTCATTTCAGCCAGAGCGTCTTCAAGCCAGGTTTCATCTCTCTTCCCGCTGTGTTCAGTCCTAAAAGGAGCAGGAAGCCGGGTCTCATTTAGCTCTCCATGCGGCAAAGCCATTTCCATTTCCATCTCCATCCTCCTCTCCTCATCTTTTTCCCATCAAAATAACAACAGCCCAAAATATCCAAACCACAGTAGTCAGTAAAGAACCCTTTGTCATCAGAACACTGCAAGCGCCATCAAGTGGTGGAAATGTAATATTGCATGTTCTGCATAATTCTAGAAATTGTCACAAATAACCACAAATGGCTATTGATGTGGATGGGAAAAACAAAGAGTAGGCTACTTCAATGCAAATTGTGTACAAATTGACCAATTATGTAGATGGGAGAGTCAATGAGCAGACAAAGAGAGTGGAGTGGAGCTGCTTGTGACCCCATGCACAGGGAGAACAGACTCTTCCAAATCAGAAATGATTAAGGATATACAAAGTGACATGACTAGAACACACACTGGGTCCATTAGACCTGATCAGGAAAAACGCTAGGCCCTTATAAGTGCCTATAACTAGGGCCCAGAGTTGTCCTGCCCATAATGATTGCTGACATGCAGGTATGTAGGCTACAGTATGAGTCAGTACATACCTCAAGGCCAACAGCTACCTGACATGATGGCAGCTTCTAGTGATTATAATCAAGTAATTTTGACTGTCAGGATCATCATTATGTGATTCATTGCTCTTAGTAAATGGAAACTATCAGGTACCTCAATGGAATTGCTGGTATTTTTATAGAAATGCACGTCAGTGTAACGATCTTCTTCATCTGAGGAACAGGAAAGATCGGACCAAAACGCAGCGTGGAAAGTGTCCATGTTCATTTATTACAACTGAACACGAAATACAAAATAACAAAGTGAAACAACAAAAATCGAAAAAGTCCTGAAAGGTGCTACAACACAAAACAGAAAACAACTACCCACAAACACCAGGTGGGAAAAGGCTACCTAAGTATGGTTCTCAATCAGAGACAACGAAAGACAGCTGCCTCTGATTGGGAACCATACCAGGCCAAACACATAGAAATAGAAAACATAGGGAAAAAACATAGAATGCCCATCCCAACTCACGCCCTGACCAAACCAAAATAGAGACATGAAAAAGGAAATAAGGTCAGGGCGTGACAGTCAGTTATGTCACGAGTGAACTATCTGAGAGTATTGAAACATTTGTTTGAACATGATGTAAGTGTTTGTGCATTTGAGTGTTGATTGAATAGTTAATTTGTGCATTGCTTGTGCATGTGTGAGGTTGAAAAATGTGCATGTACAGTTGAAGTCGGAAGTTTACATACACTTAGGTTTTTCAACCACTCCACAAATTTCTTGCTAAACAAACTATAATTTAGGCAAGTCGGTTGGGACATCTACTTTGTGCATGACACAAGTAATTTTTCCAACAATTGTTTACAGACAGATTATTTCACTTATAATTCACTGTATCACAATTCCAGTGGGTCAGAAGTTTACATACACTAAATTGACTGTGCCTTTAAACAGCTTGGAATGTTCCAGAAAATTATGTCATGGCTTTAGAAGCTTCTGGTAGGTTAATTGACATCATTTGAGTCAATTGGAGGTGTACCTGTGGATGTATTTCAAGGCCTACTTTCAAACTCAGTGCCTCTTTGCTTGACATCATGGGAAAATCAAAAGAAATCAGCCAAGAGCTCAGAAAAATAATTGTAGACCTCCACAAGTCTTGTTCATCCTTGGGAGCAATTTCCAAATGCCTGAAGGTACCACGTTCATCTGTACAAACAATAGTACGCAAGTATAAACACCATGGGACCACGCAGCCGTCATTCCGCTCAGGAAGGAGACGCGTTCTGTCTCCTAGAGATGAACGTACTTTGGTGCGATAAGTGCAAATCAATCCCAGAACAACAGCAAAGGACCTTGTGAAGATGCTGGAGGAAACAGGTACTAACATAACTATATCCACAGTAAAGCGAGTACTATATCGACAGAACCTGAAAGGCTGCTCAGCAAGGAAGAAGCCACTGCTCCAAAACCGCCATAAAAAAGCTAGACTACGGTTTGCAACTGCACATGGGGACAAAGATCGTACTTTTGGAGAAATGTCCTCTGGTCTGATGAAACAAAAATAGAACTGTTTGGCCATAATGACCATCATTATATTTGGAGGAAAAAGGGGGAGGCTTGCAAGTCAAAGAACCTCATCCCAACTGTGAAGCACGGGGTTTTAGCATCATGTTGTGGGGGTGCTTTGCTGCTGGAGGGACTGGTGCACTTCACAAAATAGATGGAATCATGAGGTAGGAAAATTATGTGGATATATTGAAGCAACATCTCAAGACATCAGTCAGGAAGTTAAAGCTTGGTCGCAAATGGGTCTTCCAAATGGACATTGACCCCAAGCATACTTTCAAAGTTGTGGCAAAATGGCTTAAGGACAACAAAGGCAAGGTATTGGAGTGGCAATCACAAAGCCCTGACCTCAATCCAATAGAACATTTGTGGGCAGAACTGAAAAAGCGTGTGCAAGCAAGGAGGCCTACAAACCTGACTCAGTTACACCAGCTCTGTCAGGAGGAATGGGCCAAAATTTACCCAACTTATTGTGGGAAGCTTGTGGAAGGCTACCTGAAACGTTTGACCCAAGTTAAACAATTGAAAGGCAATGCTACCAAATACTAATTGAGTGTATGTAAACTTCTGACCCACTGGGAATGTGATGAAAGAAATAAAAGCTGAAATAAATCATTCTCTCTACTATGATTCTGACATTTCACATTCTAAAAATAAAGTGGTGATCCTAACTGACCTGGAAGGTCTGTTATAATGGTACTAATGGACAGAAATAATAGTTCAATGTCTCCCCCTGGTGGTACATTTTTGCTCTTCAATTATTCTCATGGACTAATATACTCAAATCAAATTTTATTTGTCATGTGCCGAATACAACAGGTGTAGTAGACCTTACTGTGAAATGCTTACTTACAAGCCCTTAATCAACAATGCAGTTCAAGAGAGTCAAGAAAATATTTACTAAATAAACGAAAATAAAACAAAATAACAATAACGAGGCTATATACAGGGGGTACCGAGTCAATGTGCAGGGGTACAGGTTAGTCGAGGTAATTTGTACATGTAGGTAGAGGTAAAGTGACTATGGATAGATAATAAACAGCGAGTAGCAGCAGTGTAAAAACAAAGGGGGGGGGGGGGTCAATGTAAATAATCTGGGTGGCCATTTGATTAATTGTTTAGCAGTCTTACGGCTTGGGGGTAGAAGCTGTTAAGGAGCCTTTTGGACCTAGACTTGGTGCTCCAATGTCGTTTGCCGTGCGGTAGCAGAGAGAACCGTCTATGACTTGGGTGACTGGTGTCTCACAATGTGTGGTGCCTTCTAAGTTATATAGGTCCTGGATGGCAGGAAGTTTGGCCCCGGTGATGTACTGAGCTGTACACAATCCCCTTTGTATAGCCTTACGGTGGGATGCCGAGCAGTTGCCATACCAGGCAGTGATGCAACCGGTCAGGATGCTCTCGATGGTGCAGCTGTAGAACTTTTTGAGGATCTGGGGACCCATGCCAAATCTTTTCAGTCTCCTGAGGGGGGACTCAGCTCGTTGTTGTGCCCTCTTTATTGGTGTGTTTGGACCATGATAGTTGTTGGGGATGTGGACACCAAGGAATTTGAAACTCTCGACCCGCTCCACTACAGAGCGACTCTGAACTTACAATGGCTAGCCCCAAGTTGTTTATATATATTTTTCTTGTGCATTTTGCTATTTGCCTCATGACTCCTGCATGCTTTGTTGACTATGAAGTTTCTTGTTTAGCCAACCGTGGGAGAGACTGTTTGTTCCCACACTCGGGACTCTGACTCTCTATTGGTTACACAGACTCTTGGCCTACCATTCTACTCTAACCACCTCTTGCAGGCTTTGCATTCATGTTACCTGATGAAATTGCTGTACAATATGATCTTGTTGCCATCTAATGCACATTCAAATGTCATAAATCAACACTGCAGAGCTCTCCCTGTCCTCTCCCGTGCCTTGATTGTATTACTGTTGATGATATCTTGAAATGTGCATGTACACCCTGGCCCATCTACTGTTGCTAGCCCCAATTCCGACTTGTGCTCTGATATCTGCTTCACTGTGTTCTGCTCTCGTAAAAGCCTGGGTTTTCAGCACGTTAACACTAGAAGCTTATTACCTAAAATGGATCAATTGAAAGTGTAGGTTCACAGCTCCAATCCACATGTGTTGTTCATTACTGAGACGTGGTTAAGGAATAGTGTTTTGAATATTGATGTTAACCTTTCTGGTTATAGCCTTTTTCGGCAAGACAGATCTTCCAAAGGTGCGGCAGTCCGTCCCCAAACAATTTGATTTGCTGGTTTTAAGCATTAAACTTTCAAATAGCTCTTTGTTGACTGTTGCTGGGTGTTATCGTCCTCCATCAGCACCGACCTGTACCCCAACTGACCTAAACTCTCTCCTGGCCCCTTACACTAAGTCTGAATTTATCCTGCTAGGTGACCTAAACTGGGACATGCTTAAACCACCTAACCAAGTCCTAAAGCAATGGGACTCCCTGAAACAAATAATCCTGATAGGTATCTGTCACGTTCCTGACCTTATTTTCCTTTGTTTAGCTTTGTTTAGTTGGTTAGGACGTGAGCTGGGTGGGCAGTCTATGTTATTTGTTTCTATGTTTAGGTTCATTGTTATTTAGCCTTATATGGTTCTCAATCAGGGGCAGGTGTTTGACGTTTCCTCTGATTGAGAACCATATTAAGGTAGGCTGTTCACACCGTTTGTTTGTGGGTGATTGTCTTCCGTGTCAGTGTTTGTTACCACACGGGACTGTTTTGTTTGTTTAGTCTGTACCTGTTCTTCGTTATATGTAAGTTCACATGTTCAGGTCTGTTGACGTCGTTTGTTGTTTTTGTATAGTTATGCAAGTGTGCTTCGTGTTCGTCTTGTTTAATAAATCAACATGTATTCTCCACAAGCTGCGTTTTGGTCCGATCCATGCTCCTCCTCAGACGAGGAGGAGAATAACAGTTACAGTATCAGTCTGGTGTTTTCTGTAATGACCTTAGTGATCACTGTTTTACAGCCTGTGCTCGTAATGGCTGCTCGGTGAAACAACCTGTCCTGATTTGTCATAGACGCTTGGAAAAAAACTTTAATGAGCAAGCCTTCCTTCATGACCTGGGCTCTGTAAATTGGTATAGAATAATTTGATCCCCTCTGTCCAAGACGCTTGGACCTTCTTTTTTGATATTTTCAGTGGTATTGTTAACAAACACGCCCCTATAAAGAAAATTAAAATTAAAAACAGGTTCAGCCCCTGGTTTGACCGTGATCTTGCAGAGTTACTCCACCTCAAGAATTGCATTTGGCGAAGAGCTCGGCACACGCATACTCAGGCTGACTGGCTCTCGTTCAGGCAAATGAGAAATAACTGCACTCAGGCTATCCGGAAGGCCAATGTTAGTTACTTTAAGGAGCAGTTCTCTCTCTGTGGGTCTAACCCCAAGAAGTTCTGGAAAACAGTTAAAGACCTGAAGAATAAACCCTCCTCCTCACAGCTGCACATGTCCTTTAAAGTTGATGATGTGGTTGTTACTGATAAGAAGCACATGGCTGAGCTCTTTAATCACCACTTCATTAAGTCAGGATTCCTATTTGACTCAGCCATGCCTCCTTGCCCGTCCAACATTTCCTCATCTCCCACCCCTTTTAATGCGACTAGCCCAAATGCTCCTCCCTCTTTTTCCACTGCCCTGGTACAAAGTTTCTCCCTGGAGACGGGACTGAGTCCGAGGTGCTAAAGGAGCTCCTTAAACTCTTGACCTCAAAAAACCATCTTGGTCAGATGGTTTAGACCCTTTCTTCTTTAAGGTTGCTGCCCCTATCATCATCAAGCCTATCTCTCCCCTTTTTAACCTGTCTCTCCTCTCTGGGGAGGTTCCCAATGCTTGTATGGCAGCCACGGTTCGTCCTTTATTTAAAGGGGGAGGTCAAGCTGATCCTAACTGTTATAAGTCTATTTCTATTTTGCCCTGTTTATCAAAAGTTTTGGAAAAACTTGTCAATAATCAACTGACTGGCTTTCTTGATGTCTATAGTATTCTCTCGGGTATGCAATCTGGTTTCCGCTCAGATTATGGATGTGTCACTACAACCTTAAAGGTCCTCAATGATGTCACCATTGCCCTTGATTCTAAGCAATGTTGTGCTGCTATTTTTATTGACTTGGTCAAAGCTTTTGATACGGTAGACCATTCCATTCTTGTGGGCCGGCTAAGGAGTATTGGTGTCTGAGGGGTCTTTGGCCTGGTTTGCTAACTACCTCTCTCAAAGAGTGCCGTGTATAAAGTCAGAACATCTGCTGTCTCAGCTACTGCCTGTCCTCCAAGGGTGTACCCCAAGGCTCAATCCTAGGTCTCACACTCTTCTCAATTTACATCAACAACATAGCTCAGACAGTAGGAAGCTCTCTCATCCATTTATATACAGATGATACAGTCTTATACTCAGCTGGCCCCTCACCGGATTTTGTGTTAAACTCTCTACAACAAAGCTTTCTTTGTGTCCGACAAGCTCTCTGCCCTTAACCTTGTTCTGAACACCTCCAAAACAAAGGTCATGTGGTTTGGTAAGAAGAATGCCCCTCTCCCCACAGACGTGATTACTACTAGCTTGAGCTCATACAAGTACTTGGGAGTTGAACTAGACGGTACACTGTTCTTATCTCGGCACATAACAAAGCTGCAGGCTCTGGAACAGGTTTTCATCAAGGATCTCTCTTTACTTTGCTCTGTTCATCTTTCCACTCAAACCTGACTAGTCTCCCAGTCCCTGCCTCTGAAAAACATCCCCACAACATGATGCTGCCACCACCATGCTTCACCGTAGGGATGGTGCCAGGTTTCCTCCAGACATGACGCTTGGCATTCCAACTTAATTGAGGAAAATAAGAATAATCCAAAATGTATTTTTGATACTGTCGCAAAGCTAACTAAAAAGCAGCATTCCCCAAGTGAGGATGGCTTTCACTTCAGCAGTAATAAATTCATGAACTTCTTTGAGGAAAAGATCATGATCATTAGAAAGCAAATTACGGACTCCTCTTTAAATCTGCGTATTCCTCCAAAGCTCAGCTGTCCTGAGTCTGCACAACTCTGCCAGGACCTAGGATCAAGAGAGACACTTAAGTGTTTTAGTACTATATCTCTTGACACAATGATGAAAATAATCATGGCCTCTAAACCTTCAAGCTGCATACTGGACCCTATTCCAACTAAACTACTTAAAGAGCTGCTTCATGTGCTTGGCCCTCCTATGTTGAACATAATAAACGGCTCTCTATCCACCGGATGTGTACCAAACTCACTAAAAGTGGCAGTAATAAAGCCTCTCTTGAAAAAGCCAAACCTTGACCCAGAAAATATAAAAACTATCGGCCTATATCGAATCTTCCATTCCTCTCAAAAATGTTTGAAAAAGCTGTTGCGCAGCAACTCACTGCCTTCCTGAAGACAGACAATGTATACGAAATGCTTCAGTCTGGTTTTAGACCCCATCAGGGCACTGAGACTGCACTTGTGAAGGTGGTAAATGACCTTTTAATGGCGTCAGACCGAGGCTCTGCATCTGTCCTCGTGCTACTAGACCTTAGTGCTGCCTTTGATACCATCGATCACCACATTCTTTTGGAGAGATTGGAAACCCAAGTTGGTCTACACAGATAAGTTCTGACCTGGTTTAGATCTTATCTGTCGGAAAGATATCAGTTTGTCTCTGTGAATGGTTTGTCCTCTGACAAATCAACTGTACATTTCGGTGTTCCTCAAGGTTCCGTTTTAGGACCACTATTGTTTTCACTATATATTTTACCTCTTGGGGATGTCATTCGAAAACATAATGTTAACTTTCACTGCTATGCGGATGACACACAGCTGTACATTTCAATGAAACATGGTGAAGCCCCAAAATTGCCCTCGCTAGAAGCCTGTGTTTCAGACATAAGGAAGTGGATGGCTGAAAACTTTCTACTTTTAAACTCGGACAAAACAGAGATGCTTGTACTAGGTCCCAAGAAACAAAGAGATCTTCTGTTAAATCTGACAATTAATCTTGATGGTTGTAAAGTTGTCTCAAATAAAACTGTGAAGGACCTCGGCGTTACTCTGGACCCTGATCTCTCTTTTGACGAACATATCAAGACTGTTTCAAGGACAGCTTTTTTCCATCTACGTAACATTGCAAAGATCAGACATTTTCTGTCCAAAAATGATGTAGAAAAATTAATCCATGCTTTTGTTACTTCTAGGTTAGACTACTGCAATGCTCTACTTTCCGGCTACCCGGATAAAGCACTAAATAAACTTCAGTTAGTGCTAAATACGGCTGATAGAATCCTGACTAGAACCAAAAAATTGGATCATATTACTCCAGTGCTAGCCTCCCTACACTGGCTTCCTGTTAAGGCAAGGGCTGATTTCAAGGTTTTACTGTTAACCTACAAAGTGTTACATGGGCTTGCTCCTACCTATCTTTCCGAGTTGGTCCTGCCGTACATACCTACACGTACACTACGGTCACAAGACGCAGGCCTCCTAATTGTCCCTAGAATTTCTAAGCAAACAGCTGGAGGCAGGGCTTTCTCCTATAGATCTCCATTTTTATGGAATAGTCTGCCTACCCATGTGAGAGACGCAGACTCGGTCTCAACCTTTAAGTCTTTATTGAAGACTCATCTCTTCAGTAGGTCCTATGATTGAGTCCTATGTAGTCTGGCCCAGGAGTGTGAAGGTGAACGGAAAGGCTCTGGAGCAACGAACCACCCTTGCTGTCTCTGCCTGGCCGGTTCCCCTCTCTCCACTGGGATTCTCTGCCTCTAACCCTATTACAGGGGCTGAGTCACTGGCTTACTGGTGCTCTTTCATGCCGTCCTTAGGAGGGGTGCGTCACTTGAGTGGGTTGAGTCACTGACGTGATCTTCCTGTCTGGGTTGGCGCCCCCCCTTGGGTTGTGCCGTAGCAGAGATCTTTGTGGGCTATACTCGGCCTTGTCTCAGGATGGTAAGTTGGTGGTTGAAGCTTTCCCTCTAGTGGTGTGGGGGCTGTGCCTTGGCAAAGTGGGTGGGGTTATATCCATCAAATCAAGTTTATTTTATATAGCCCTTCGTACATCAGCTAATATCTCGAAGTGCTGTACAGAAACCCAGCCTAAAACCCCAAACAGCAAGCAATGCAGGTGTAGAAGCATCTGTTTGGCCCTGTCCGGGGGTATCATCGGATGGGGCCACAGTGTCTCCTGACCCCTCCTGTCTCAGCCTCCAGTATTTATGCTGCATTAGTTTATTTGTCGGGGGGCTAGGGTCAGTTTGTTATATCTGGAGTACTTCTGTCTTATCCGGTGTCCTGTGTGAATTTAAGTATGCTCTCTCTAATTCTCTCTTTCTCTCTTTCTTTCTCTCTCTCGGAGGACCTGAGCCCTAGGACCATGCCTCAGGACGACCTGACATGATGACTCCTTGCTGTCCCCAGTCCACCTGGCCGTGCTGCTGCTCCAGTTTCAACTGTTCTGCCTGCGGCTATGGAACCCTGACCTGTTCACCGGACGTGCTACCTGTCCCAGACCTGCTGTTTTCAACTCTCTAGAGACCGCAGGAGCGGTAGAGATACTCTTAATGATCGGCTATGAAAAGCCAACTGACATTTACTCCTGAGGTGCTGCACCCTCGACAACTACTGTGATTATTATTATTTGACCATGCTGGTCATTTATGAACATTTGAACATCTTGGCCATGTTCTGTTATAATCTCCACCCGGCACAGCCAGAAGAGGACTGGCCACCCCTCATAGCCTGGTTCCTCTCTAGGTTTCTTCCTAGGTTTTGGCCTTTCTAGGGAGTTTTTCCTAGCCACCGTGCTTCTACACCTGCATTGCTTGCTGTTTGGGGTTTTAGGCTGGGTTTCTGTACAGCACTTCGAGATATCAGCTGATGTACGAAGGGCTATATAAATACATTTGATTTGATTCAGGACAAAGAGTTCAAAATAGGTTGCATCAGAACAGAGAATCTTGTTTTTCATGGTCTGAGAGTCCTTTAGGTGCCTTTTGGCGAACTCCAAGCGGGCTGTCATGTGCCTTTTACTGAGGAGTGGCTTCCGTCTGGCCACTCTACAATAAAGGCCTGATTGGTGGAGTGCTGCAGAGGAACTCTGGAGCTCTGTCAGAGTGACCATCGGGTTCTTGGTCCCGTCCCTAACCAAGGCACTTCTTCCAAGATTGCTCAGTTTGGTCGGGCGGCCAGCTTTAGGAGAGTCTTGGTGGTTCCAAACTTCTTCCGTTTAAAAATGATGGAGGCCACTGTGTTCTTGGGGACCTTCAATGCTGCAGAAATGTTTTGGTACCCTTCCCCAGATCCTGGCCTTGATACAATCCGGTCTTGGAGCTCTACGCACAATTCCTTCAACCTCATGGCTTGGTTTTTGCTCTGACATGCACTATCAAATGTGGGACCTTATATAGACAGGTGTGTGCCTTTCCAAATCATGTCCAATCAATTGAATTTACCAGAAGTGGACTCCTATCAAGTTGTAGAAACATTAAGGATCATCAATGGAAACAGGATGCACCAGAGGTGAATTTCGAGTCTCATAGCAAAGGGTCTGAATACTTACTGTATATAAATAAGATAACTGTTTTACATTTTTAATATATTAGCAAAAATGTCTAAAACGGTTTTCAGTTTGTCATTATTGGGTAGGGGCGTGGATCAGAAAACGGATGATCATGAAAATGCCACCCCACACCATGACTGACCCACCGCCAAACCGGTCATGCTGGAGGATGTTGCAGGCAGCAGAACGTTCTCCACGGCGCCTCCAGACTCTGTCACGTCTGTCACATGTGCTCAGTGTGAACCTGCTTTCATCTGTGAAGAGCACAGGCCGCCAGTGGCGAATTTGCCAATCTTGGTGTTCTCTGGCAAATGCCAAACGTCCTGCACGGTGTTGGGCTGTAAGCTCAACCCCCACCTGTGGACGTCGGGCCCTCATACCACCCTCATGGAGTCTGTTTCTGACCGTTTGAGCAGACACATGCACATTTGTGGCCTGCTGGAGGTCATTTTGCAGGGCTCTGGCAGTGCTCCTCCTGCTCCTCCTTGCACAAAGGCGGAGGTAGCGGTCCTGCTGCTGGGTTGTTGCCCTCCTACGGCCTCCTCCACGTCTCCTGATGTACTGGCCTGTCTCCTGGTAGCGCCTCCATGCTCTGGACACTACGCTGACAGACACAGCAAACCTTCTTGCCACAGCTCGCATTGATGTGCCATCCTGGATGAGCTGCACTACCTGAGCCACTTGTGTGGGTTGTAGACTCCGTCTCATGCTACCACTAGAGTGAAAGCACCGCCAGCATTCAAAAGTGACCAAAACATCAGCCAGGAAGCATAGGAACTGAGAAGTGGTCTGTGGTCACCACCTGCAGAACCACTCCTTTATTGGGGGTGTCTTGCTAATTGCCTGTAATTTCCACCTGTTGTCTATTCCATTTGCACAACAGCATGTGAAATTTATTGTCAATCAGTGTTGCTTCCTAAGTGGACAGTTTGATTTCACAGAAGTGTGATTGACTTGGAGTTACATTGTGTTGTTTAAGTGTTCCCTTTATTTTTTTTGAGCAGTGTATATTAAAACAAATCTCAGTTTACATTGGCGCGTTACGTGCAGTAATGTTTTGATTCCAAAACATCCGGTGATTTTGCAGAAATACTCATAATAAACATTGATAAAAGATGCAAGTGTTATTCACAAAATTAAAGATAAACTTATCCTCTATGCAACCGCTGTGTCAGATTTCAAAATAAACTTTACGGAAAAAGAATAATCTGAGAACGGCGCTCAGAGCACAATCCAGCCAAAGAAATAGTCGCCATTTTGGCGTCAACAGAAGCTACAAAAACACTATAAATATGCACTTACCTTCGAATAACTTCATCAGAAGGCACTCCCAGGATTCCCAGTTCGACAATAAATGACTGAAAAGTTCCATAAAGCCCATCATTTAGCCACTTGTTGTTAGCATGTTCAGCCCACGAATCCATTTTCATGACGCACGAGCAATCCCTCCAGACAAAAACTCAAAAAGTTCCGTTACAGGTCGTAGAAACAAGTCAAATGATGTATGCAATCCATATTTAGGATGTGTTTAACATTAATCATCAATAAGGATCCAACCGGAGAATTTCATTGTCTGAAGAAAGAGCATTGGAACGAGAGCACTCTCTCTCGCTCGCGCGCAAAATGAGACTGAGATTTCTGAAGACCACTCAGTAAAATAGCTCCTATGAGCCCCTCCTTTATAGTAGAATCATATAACCAAAATCTAAAGACGATGACATCTAGTGGAAGCCCTAGGAAGTGTTTGCTTATCCATAACTATATGGGGTATCATTTGGCACTGTTTTGAAAATCGAGTTCTCACTTCCTGTTTGGAATCTTCTCAGGTTTTTGTCTGCCAAATGAGTTCTGTTCTACTTACAGACATAATTCAAACAGTTTTAGAAACTTCAGAGTGTTTTCTATACAATAGTAATAATAATATGCATGTATTACCTTCTGGGGCAGTGTAGGAGGAAATTCCGTTTGGGTACGCAATTCGTTCAAAGTGGAAACACTGCCCCCTGTCCATAATTAATACTACCTTTTTTAAAGGTGTATCTGCATCTTTATTTCCCAAACTCAATTCATCACAATCACTTATTTGAAGTATATTTTAACCCAGGCTTAACACTTAACACTGTACTTTTTTCAAACACTTTTAACATAGGCCTGTTGTTACCTCTTATCCCATGGTGGTGGCAGTATCATGCTGTGGAGATGTTTTTCAGCGGCAGGGACTGGGAGACTAGTCAGGATCGAGGGAAAGATGAACGGAGCAAAGTACAGCAAGATCCTTGATGAAAACATGCTCCAGAGCGCTCAGGACCTCAGACAGGGAAAAAAGTTCACTTTCCAACAGGACAATGACCCAAAGCACACAGCCAAGACAACGCAGGAGTGGCTTTGGGACCAGTCTCTGTATGTCCTTGAGTGGCCCAGCCAGAGTCCGGACTTGAACCTCATCGAATATCTCTGGAGGGACCAGAAAATATCTGTGCAGCGATGCTCCCAATCCAATCTGACAGAGATTGAGAGGATGTTTTTATTTTTTTATTTTTTTTCACCTTTATTTAACCAGGTAGGCTAGTTGAGAACAAGTTCTCATTTACAGCTGCGACCTGGCCAAGATAAAGCAAAGCAGTTCGACACATACAACAACACAGAGTTACATATGGAATAAGCAAATATACAGTAGAAAAAGTCTATATTTCAGTGTGTGCAAATGAGGTAAGATAAGGGGGGTAAGGCAATAAATAGGCCATGGTGGGCGAAGTAATTACAATATACCAATTAAACACGGGAGTGATAGATGTGCAGAAGATGAATGTGCAAGTAGAGATGGGGTGCAAAAGAGCAAGATAAATAAATACAGTATGGAGATGAGCTAGTTGGATGGGCTATTTACAGATGGGCCATGTACAGGTGCAGTGATCTGTGAGCTGCTCTGACAGCTGGTGCTTAAAGCTAGTGAGGGAGATATGAGTCTCCAGCCTCAGTGAATTTTGCGGTTCGTTCCAGTCATTGGCAGCAGAGAACTGGAAGGAAAGGCGGCCAAAGGAGGAATTGGCGAAAGAGAGGTTGAAAAGGCTAGTAATAGGGGTTGCAACAATTTCGGCAGATAATTTTAGAAAGAGATGGTCCAGATTGTCTAGCCCGGCTGATTTGTAGGGGTCCAGATTTTGCAGCTCTTTCAGAACATCAGCTATCTGGATTTGGGTGAAGGAGAAATGGGGGAGGCTTGGGCGAGTTGCTGTGGGGGGTGCAGGGGTTGGGGTAGCCAGGTGGAAAGCATGGCCAGCCATAGAAAAATGCTTATTGAAATTATTCTCAATTATAGTGGATTTATCAGTGATGACAGTGTTTCCTAGCCTCAGTGCAGTGGGCAGCTGGGAGGAGGTGCTCTTATTCTCCATGGACTTTATAGTGTCCCAGAACTGTTTTGAGTTTGTGCTACAGGATGCAAATTTCTGTTTGAAAAAGCTAGCCTTAGCTTTCCTAACTGCCTGTGTAAATTGGTTCCTAACTTCCCTGAAAAGTTGCATATCACGGGGGCTATTCGATACAAATGCAATACGCCACAGGATGTTTTTGTGCTGGTCAAGGGCAGACAGGTCTGGAGTGAACCAAGGGCTATATCTGTTCCTGGTTCTACATTTTTGGAATGGGGCATGCTTATTTAAGATGGTGAGGAAGGCACTTTTAAAGAATAACCAGGCATCCTCTACTGACGAGATGAGGTCAATATCCTTCCAGGATACCCGGGCCAGGTCGATTAGAAAGGCCTGCTCGCTGAAGTGTTTTAGGGAAGTTTTGACAGTGATGAGGGGTGGTCGTTTGACCGCAGACCCATTACGGATGCAGGCAACGAGGCAGTGATCTGCAGAGACAAATGGGACAAATTCCTCAAATACAGGTGTGCCAGGCTTGTAGCGTCATACCCAAGAAGACTCTAGGCTGTAAGCGCTGCCAAAAGTGCTTCAACAAAGTACTGAGTAAAGGATCTGAATACTTACGTAAATGTAATATCCACTTTCTTTTATATAAATTTGCAAAAATGTCTAAAAACCTGTTTTTGTTTGTCATTATGGGGTATTGTGTGTAGATTGATGAGGGGGGAAAAAACAATATAATCCATTTTAGAATAAGGCTGTAACGTAACAAAATGTTGAAAAAGTCAAGGGTTCTGAATACTTTCCGAATGCACTGTACACACACAGATACAGTGTGCCTTCAGAAAATATTCATACCTCTTGACTTATTCCACAATTTGTGTTACAGCCTGAATTTAAAACGGATTTAATAGCTTTTGTTTCTCACCCATCTACACACAATACCCCATAACGACAAAGTGAAAACATGTTTTTAGAAATATCTGATTTACATAACTCTTCACACCCCTGAGTAAATACATGTTAGAAGCACCTTTGGCAGTGATTACGGAGTCTTTCTGGGTAAGTCTTTAAGAGCTTTGCGCACCTGGATTGTACAATATTTCCCCATTTGTCACGAACGTCGTAATCCTCCTCGTCTGAGGAGGAGTAAGGATCGGACCAAAACGCAGCGTGGTTTGAATACATACTTAATTTAATGAACGAAGACGAAGAACACTAGACAAACTATACAAAAACAACAAACGAACGTGAAGCTATATAACAAATAGTGCTGACACTAAAACACTACACATAGACAATAACCCACAACCCACAATACAAAACAGGCTACCTAAATATGGTTCCCAATCAGAGACAACGCAAAACACCTGTCTCTGATTGAGAACCATATCAGGCCAAACACAGAAATAGACAAACCAGACAAACAACATAGAATGCCCACACAGATCACACCCTGACCAACCAAAACATAAAACATACAAAGCAAACTCGGGTCAGGGCGTGACACCATTATTATTTTCAAAATTCAAAGTTTTGTCAAATGGGTTGTTGATCATCGCGAGTCAACCATTTTCAAGTCTTGCCATAGATTTTCAAGCAGATTTAAGTAAAAACTGTAACTTGGCCCCACTTTCTTCTTGGTAAGCCAGTCCAGTGTAGATTTGTCCTTGTGTTTTAGGTTAATGTCCTGCTGAAAGGTGAGTTCATTTGGGCTCCTGAGTGGCGCAATGGTCTAAGGCACTGTATCTCAGTGCTAGAGGCATCACTATTCCATGCTGTATCACAACCAGCCGTGATTTGGAGTCCCATAGGGCAGCACACAATTGGCTCAGCGTCGTCCGGGTTAGGGTTTGGCCGGGGTAGGCCGTCATTGTAAATAAGAATTTGTTCTTAACTGACTTGCCTAGTTAAATAAAAATAATAAAATCTACCAGTGTCTTGTGGAAAGCAGACTGAACCAGGTTTTCCTCTAGGTTTTTGCCTGTGCTTAGCTTCATTCCGTTTATTTTTTAACCCTGAAAAACTCCCCAGTCCTTAACAATTACAAGCATACCCATAACATGATGCAGCCACCACTATGCTTGAAAATATGGAGGAGTGTTACTCAGTAATGTATTGTATTTGCCCCACACACAAAAAGTGAATTGCTTTGCCACATTTTTAGCCGTATTACTTTAGTGCCTTGTTGCAAACAGGATGCATGTTTTTAAATATTTTTATTCTGTACAGGCTAATTCATTCTGTCAATTAGGTTAGTACTGTGGAGTAACTTCCATCCTCAGTTTTCTCCTGTCATAGCCATTAAACTCTGTGTAACTGTTTCAAAGTCACCATTGGCCTCATGGTGAAAGCCCTGAGCAGTTTCCTTCCTCTCCGGCAACTGAGATAGGAAGGCCGCCTGTATCTTTGTAGTCACTGGGTGTATTCATTCACCATCCAAGTGTAATTAATAACTTCAGCATGCACATAAGGATATTATTTATATATATACTGTATATATAAAAAAATGTATACGCCTATATATATACAGTTGAAGTCGGATGTTTACATACACCTCAGCCAAATACATTTAAACTCATTCCTGACATTTAATTCCTGACATTCCTGACATTTAATCCTAGGAAAAAGGCCCCGTCTTAGGTCAGTTAGGATCACCACTTTATTTTTAGAATGTGAAATGTCAGAATAATAGTAGAGAGAATTATTTATTTCAGCTTTTATTTCTTTCATCACATTCCCAGTGGGTCAAAAGTTTACATACACTCAATTAGTATTTGGTAGCATTGCCTTCCACAAGGCAATGCTGTCCTCCTGACAGAGCTTGTGTAACTGAGTCAGGTTTGTAGGCCTACTTGCTCGCACACGCTTTTTCAGTTCTGCCCACAAATTTTCTATTGGATTGAGGTCAGGGCTTTGTGATTGCCACTCCAATACCTTGACTTTGTTGTCCTTAAGCCATTTTGCCACAACTTTGGAAGTATGCTTGGGGTCATTGTCCATTTGGAAGACCCATTTGCGACCAAGCTTTAACTTCCTGACTGATGTCTTGAGATGTTGCTTCAATATATCCACATAATTTTCCTACCTCATGATTCCATCTATTTTGTGAAGTGCACCAGTCCCTCCAGCAGCAAAGCACCCTCACAACATGATGCTGCCACCCCGTGCTACACGGTTGGGATGGTGTTCTTCGGCTTGCAAGCCTCCCCCTTTTTCCTCCAAACATAACGATGGTTATTATGGCCAAACAGTTCTATTTTTGTTTCATCAGACCAGAGGACATTTCTCCAAAAAGTACGATATTTGTCCCCATGTGCAGTTGCAAACCGTAGTCTGGCTTTTTTATGGCGGTTTTGGAGCAGTGGTTTCTTCCTTGCTGAGCGGCCTTTCAGGTTATGTCGATATAGGACTCGTTTTACTGTGGATATAGATACTTTTGTACCCGTTTCCTCCAGCATCTTCACATGGTCCTTTGCTGTTGTTCTGGGATTAATTTGCACTTATCGCACCAAAGTACTTTCATCTCTAAGACCTCCCTGGTCTTTGTGGTTGAATCTGTTTGACATTCTCTACTCGACCGTTGAACCTTACAGATAATTCTATGTGTGGGGTACAGGGATGAGGTAGTCATTCAAAAATCATGTTAAACACAAGTCCATTGTCACGCCCTGATCTGTTTCACCTGTCCTTGTGATTGTCTCCACCCCCTCCAGGTGTCTCTTATTTTCCCTGGTGTATTTATCCCTGTGTTTCCTGTCTCTCTGTGCCAGTTCTTCTTGTATGTTCAAGTCAACCAGCGTGTTTTTCCCGTGCGCATTCTTTTCAATTCTCTCTTACTAGTCCTCCCGGTTTTGACCTTTGCCTGTTTTTCTGGACTCCATTCCGCCTGCCTGACCATTCTGCTTGTCCTGACCTCTAAGCCTGCCTGCCATTCTGGAACTCTGAACTGGTTTTGACCTTTTGCTTGTCCACAACCATTCTCTTGCCTACCCCTTTTGGATTGTTAATAAACACCTTAGACTCTAACCATCTGCCTCCTGGGTCTCGCCTTGTGTCCTTATAGTACGAACTAGCCATGACAGACCCAGCAAACCTGGACCAGCTCCGCCATGCTGTCTCCCTGCAGGGAGCCACCATTGGGAGGCATGAGGAGCTACTTCAGGACCTTCTGGAAGGGCTTCGTTCCCTGACGGAATGCCACGACCAGGGGTTTAAGGTTATTATGGAGCAAATCAGGGAGTTAGCTCTACCACCTCTGAGAACCCCCAACCACTAAAACTTTTCCCCTGTGAGTGGTGAGGTTGTACAGCCTACCCCGAGAACCCTGCTTACCTCCTCCGGAGCGATACTCTGGGGATCCTGGTACCTGCCAGAGTTTTCTTTCTCAATGCTCCCTTATTTTTGAGCTACAGCCATCTTTGTTTCCTTCGGACTGATCTAAGGTAGCATATATTATTACGCTAATGTCGGGAAGGGCGTTCTCCTTGGCGACGGTTGTTTGGTAAGAACAATCCGCCATTTGTCGTCATCTGGAGGACTTTCTGGCAGAGGTGAGAGGTTTTCGATTCTCCGGTATCCAGGAGAGAGGCAGCCCATAAACTGCTGGATTTAAAAATTCTCGTAGTGTGGCAGACTCCGCTGTTGACTTTCGCACGCTGGCCGCCAAGAGTGCCTGGAATCCGGAGTCCCTTTTTGATACCTTCCTTCAGACTATCTGAGGAGATAAAGGATGAGCTAGCCGCTCGGGAATTGCCGGTGGACCTCGATTCCCTCTTCGCCCTCACCAATAAAATTGATGGCTAAGGGAATGCAGGAGTGAGAGGTCTGGCCTGGGTCACACTCGCTGTTCTTCAAAGGAATACGGAAGTTCCCAAAGTCTATTTTTCTGAGAGGATCCGAAGCCACCCGAGCTCCCTCGAGAATCATCAGCGACGGGTGAGTCAGATACTCCGGAACCTATGCAACTGGCCAGAGCTAGATAATCGCCTAAGGAACATTCACATGGGCTGAGTTCCAACAGTTGTCTGTACTGTGGGGCTGCAGGACATTATATAGCCACCTGCCTAGTTAAGAGACCTATCTCTATAGTAGGCACAAGTACTCTGGTGAGCCAGACTGGGAATCTTCTTAATCCCATTAAATGTACTCCCTCCATTGTTATGCTGCTGTGGGGAGACAAGTCTAAATCTCTACGGGTGCTCATTGACTCTGGGGCAGATGAGTTTTATGGATGCTACTCTAGTTTCTGAATTAGGTATTCCCGCTCCACTTCTCTCTGTTCCCATGGATGCCAGAGCACTGGACGGACGCTCCATTGGTAGAGTTACCCACAGCACTGTTCCTGTTAATCTACGGGTTTCAGGAAATCAGTGAGGCTATACAGCTGCTTCTCATTACGTTTCCCCATGTTCCAGTTGTTTTGGGATTTTCTTGGCTTAAAAAACACAACCCCGTTATTGATTGGACCAAGTTCAATCCTGGGTTGGAGTCCATTTTGCCATTGCCTCAAAGCAGCGCAGCCTTCCCCAAGACAGCCTCCTCAGGGCTTAAGTCAAGTCTCAGATTTCTCTACCATCCCCACAGAGTACCACAACCTCCTGGAGGTTTTCAGCAAGGCACGGGCTACTTCTCTTCCCCCGCATCGTCCTTATGATTGTGCCATTGATCTCCTCCCAGGCACCACACCATCTCGTGGCAGGTTATATTCTCTATCTGGGCCAGAGACCAAGGCCATGGAGGAGTACATAGAGGAGTCTCTGGCTACTGGGGCTGTCCGTCCGTCTACTTCTCCTGTCGGCGTTGTTTTTCTTTGTGGAGAAGGACAAGACCCTGCGTCCGTGCATTGACTATCGGGGTCTTAATGATATAACGATCAAGAATCGTTACCCCCCCACCACTCCTCTCCTCGGCTTTTGAACCTCTCCAGGGGGCCACCATTTTTTTCCAAGCTGGACCTTCGGAATGCCTACCACCTGGTTAGGATACGGGAAGGTAATGAGTGGAAGACAGCATTCAACACAGCCAGCGGACATTATGAGTACCAGGTAATGCCGTTTGGACTCACCAATGTTTCCACTGTCTTCCAGGCCCTGGTAAACAATGTGTTCCGGGACATGCTAAACCGGTTTGTGTTTGTATACCCTGTTTTTTTGCCGGTCTGCCCAAGAACATGTTCTCCATGTCAGACCGGTCCTTCAGCGCCTCCTGGAGAACCAATTGTTCGTAAAAGCCGAGAAGTGTGAGTTCCACCACTCTACCATCTCCTTTCTGGGATATGTCATTGCTGAGGGAAATGTCCAGATGGATCCTGGAAAGGTGAAAACAGTGGTGGATTGGCCTCCACCCACGTCCAGGGTGCAGTTGCAACGTTTCCTAGGTTTTGCTAACTTCTACCTCTGTTTCATTTGGGGTTACAGCACCCTGGTGGCCCCCCTCTCTGCACTCACCTCTCCCAAAGTACTGTTTACATGGTTTCCAGCTTTCAACAAAGCCTTTGTGAACCTGAAGCATTGGTTCACAACAGCATCCATCCGGACCCGTCCCGTCAATTTGTGGTTGAGGTTGATGCTTCTGATGTTGGAGTGGGGGCCATCCTGTCCCAACGATCTGCCCAGGACCAAAAGATTCATCCCTGTGCCTTCCTGTCCCATCAACTCGACTCTGCAGAAAGAAACTACGATGTGGGTAACCAAGAATTCCTGGCAGTCAAGATGGCACTGGAGGATTGGAGACACTGGCTGGAGGGAGCTGAACATCTGTTTTTGGTCTGGACCGACCACAAGAATCTGGAATATCTCCGCACAGCCAAGCGCCTTAATTCCAGGAAGGCCCGGTGGGCTCTGTTATTTACTAGGTTCAATTTCACCATCTCCTAACGCTCAGGTCCAAAAACATGAAGCCGGACGCTCTCTTCAGTCTAACAGTTCCTCTGCCACTCCCTCTGAATCTGAGACCATCCTCCCTGCCTCTTGTTTGGCGACTTCTCTTTGGGGAATTGAGGCTCTGGTCCGCAAGGCTCAGCGTTCCGTCGGACCCTGGGGGGGGCCCGGCTAACCATCTGTTTGTGCCTGATGCGGTCCGGTCTAAGGTCCTGGAATGGGCTCAGTCCTCCAGGCTTACCTGTCATCCTGGTACTCATCGGATCCTGTCTTTCCTCTGTCAATGCTTCTGGTGGCCTACCATGGTTCCTGATGTCTCGACCTTTGTCGCCGCATGCATGGTATGCGCGCAAAGCAAGACTCCGCGGCAAGCTCTGTCTGGCCTCCTACAGCCACTTCCTGTCCCTCATCGCCCCAGGTCCCATATTTCGTCACTGGGCTTCCTCCGTCAGATGGCAACACCACCATTCTGACGGTGGTGGACAGATTCTGCAAGGCCGCCCATTTCATCCCTCTTCCTAAGTTACCTTCAGCCAAGGAGACGGCCCAGCTTATGGTGCAGCACGTCTTCTGTATCCACAAACTCCCGGTTGACGTTGTCTCGGACCGGGGTCCTCAATTCTTGTCCCAATTCTGGAAGGCATCCTGCACTCTTATTGGGTCGTCAGCCAGCCTGTCCTCTGGGTTTCATCCCCAATCTAATGGCCAGTCGGAGCGAGCCAATCAAGATATGGAGACGGCACTCCGGTGTCTGGTTTCCAGTAACCCCACCACCTGGAGTCAGAAACTGTTCAGGGTGGAATATGCCAGGAACACTCTCCCTTGCTCGGCTACTGGACTATCCCCTTTCAAATGCTCCATGGGGTATCAGCCCCCGCTCTTCCCAGAGCAAGAAGTTGAGGTTAACGTACCTCCAGCCCAGATGTTCGTCCGCCGCTGTCGGCGTACCTGGAAAAGAGCTAGGGAGGTTCTTCACAAGACCACCTCCAGGTATAATCTACAAGCAGACTGCCACCGGACTCTGGCTCCTCGCTGTCGGGCAGAGGGTATGGTTGTCCACTCGGGACCTACCCCTCCGGGTAGAATCCTGTAAACTTTCCCCCAGTTTCATTGGTCCTTTCCCCATTTCTAGAGTAATTAGTCCATCTGCTGTTGCCCCGTACCCACCCTACTTTTCATGTTTCCATTTTTTCCCCCCACCACCGACACCCCGGTCAGCCAGGTAGGACGCCATGTGGCGTCTCTAGAGGGGAGGTACTGTCACGCCCTGATCTGTTTCACCTGTCCTTGTGATTGTCTCCACCCCCTCCAGGTGTTGCTTATTTTCCCTGGTGTATTTATCCCTGTTTCCTGTCTCTCTGTGCCAGTTCGTCTTGTATGTTCAAGTCAACCAGCGTGTTTTCCCCGTGCGCCTGTTTTCCTATTCTCTCTTACTAGTGCTCCCGGTTTTGACCTTTGCCTGTTTTTCTGTACTCCATTCCCACCTGCCTGACCATTCTGCCTGCCCTGACCTTGAGCCTGCCTGCCATTCTGTACCTCTGGAACTCTGAACTGGTTTTGACCTTTTGCCTGTCCACAACCATTCTCTTGCCTAGCCCTTTTGGATTGTTAATAAACACCTTGGACTCTAACCATCTGCCTCCTGTGTCTGCATCTGGGTCTCTCCTTGTGTCCGTGCAACGTATGATGTGACTTGTTAAGCACATTTTTACTCTCAATGCATTTCAGCTTTTTTTTTTTTATTCAATTTGTAAAAATGTCTAAACAAATTCCACTTTGACATTATGGGGTATTTTGTGTAGGCCAGTGACAAAAAATGTAATCCATTTTAAATTCAGGCTGTAACACATCAATGTGGAAAGTCAATGGGTGTGAATACTTTCGGAAGGCACTATATGCATGCTTACACATGTTCAAAAATACATAAGAGATGGATATAAACACGCACAGACTGCATACATATTGGGGATAAGTGGTTTAAGCTGCCCACCTCGCACCGACACGTAAACACCTGACTGCTGGGTAATTTACACTCACCACTATCTCTTAAACTAACATGTAACAGGTGGGCGCTCTTTCACCCCACGGTTGATCAGGGGGAAAGCGCACAATGCACACAACTCACTCCCCTTTCCCTCCACATCTGGATGTCAAAAGACTGAGGGCCTACACTATGGTGGTTTCACACTGTGCTGTGGTGTGTCTTGTGAGAGCAAGATCTGAGTGCTTAGTTAGTGTGCATACCACGCACATTTAGTGCATACTCACTATGATATATACAACACTGTTACCTTAATCCTCTTCATGGTACAATTAGATAATGATTACTTGTTGCTGCCTTCTAGTGATTTTAAATCAGCTCCTTGTTTGGAGTACGATCTAAATGAAGTACGAAAGATTACCTTGGAGTGTGATGAGAACTGTAGGGTGAAGTAAAGGCTGGAGGCCAGATCCATCATGTGCCTCGTTCCTTCATTCCTCTCTGCCTCTGCAACAGCCTGCTCTCATAGACTGTACATAACATAGTAAACTTAAATCCAGGACACTCAAATTAGTATGATATGTTTGGTATGGTTACATAAGACAGATGGTTACTTAAGGCAAAAACTAAAGTAGGGTTGTTGGTCAGGGTGGGCGTATAACATGAACATCTAGCAACCCAAAGGTTGTGAGTACTTTTTAGCTACTTTGCAACTACTTAGCATGTTAGCTAACCCTTCCCCTAACCCTTTAACCTAACTCCTAAACTTAACCCTAGGTTAGCCACCTAGCTAGAATTCGTAACATATCATACATTTTTCAAATTTGTAACATATTGTACATTTTGCTAATTCGTATCATATGAATTGTAATTCGCAACATATCATATGCAATTGTTAATGGACATCCATTAATACATACCATACAAAACATATAGTAAATGGAGTGTCTCGGATTTACATACAGAATAATACGAAATGTTGGCCGCACAGGTGTTTACTTTTACCTACCACACACAGAGGTGTTTACCTACCACACACACAGGTGTTTACCTACCACACACACAGGTGTTTACCTACCACACACACAGGTGTTTACCCACCACACACACAGGTGTTTACCTACCACACACACAGGTGTTTACCTACCACACACACAGGTGTTTACCTACCACACACACAGGTGTTTACCCACCACACACACACAGGTGTTTACCCACCACACACACAGGTGTTTACCTACCACACACACAGGTGTTTACCCACCACACACACAGGTGTTTACCTACCACACACACAGGTGTTTACCTACCACACACACAGGTGTTTGTGTTTACCTACCACACACACAGGTGTTTGTGTTTACCTACCACACACACAGGTGTTTACCTACCACACACACAGGTGTTTGTGTTTACCTACCACACACACAGGTGTTTGTGTTTACCCACCACACACACAGGTGTTTACCTACCACACACACAGGTGTTTACCTACCACACACACAGACATGCAGTTATGAGAGCACAAACACATATGTATGCACGTAAGGGTGCACATACACAAATACGGTTCACCATACACATCTAAACACAACACACACATACAAACACACACGTGTCAACTCTCTTCATCCGGTAGCCAGCTTGCTGTACGGTTATAGTACAATATTTGCATTCCCGGGTAATATGATTAGACGTGTGAGGTGAGTTTCTGGTTACATCAAGGCAGCTCAAGGAGTCACCGCCTTCTCTTTTGATAGTTGTGCACATAAACAACTCTTGACACAGGGCAGGCGTCATGACACTGCACTGCTAATAGACCTGTGTGGTTTGGCATGAAATGTTGTGAACTTGAAAGGGATTAGTACAGTATAGTGACATAATTTATCTTTATTATGCATTAGCAGATGTTAGGAGCCTTTTGCCTTTTGGTAGGCTGTCTTTGTAAATAAGAATGTGTTGCCTAGACTTGCCTAGTTAAATAAAAAATGTAAATTCATTCTCTGCTCAATGTTGCCCCCCTGTGGTAATATGAAAGCCATGCTCACTCCAAACACACTGATTTACTGTTCAAACTCACAACTACAATCAAGACAAGTACACTTTCGAATGTGTAAAAAAAGGATACAAAATTACAGTCAAGCCTATCCAACATTGGGGTGAATTAGATAGAAGTTCTGAGGAATTTGGGATTACAGGACAGTTCTCATAGACCATGAATTGTAGGCTACTCAATGTAGGTGAGTGTTCTTTGAAAAGCAAGGGCCAACCTGAAGTTTAAGGCTTTTTCAGCACTTTCCTACTTGAGTTTCTAAACAGTCTCGTTATTGGACATTGTTTCCATGCCTTTCAACATTCAGTCGACAAATGACCAATGCTGTTGTGTTACTGTTTAATAATAATTTTGTTATAGTGTCATGATACATTATGATACAAGTGTAATTGTATGATTGTATGAAGTATGATTTGATTTTGATATTAGCCCTTTTATCAAGCAGGGAGCACATTTGTGCAAAAATGCTGTATATCAAAATACCATGAAGTAGCCGTCAGCAATAAAACTGAAAACAGCATAAAAATGGGGATTGTTAAAACTCCTGAAAGTTCCTCTCCTCCCCTTCCTCTACTCCTGTACTGTACATTGCACTCTTCTGGTTTCTCAGTGGTGGAAAGACTGAGCCAGTCTCCCCCTTCCCTTCCGTCTCAACATGTTCCTCCTCCCAACCCTCCAGCCAGCCAGCATCCCCCAACCCCACCCCACAGTGCCCCAAACAGAGGGAGCCTGATGAGGCAGCAGCACCTGGATGTGAGTCTCAGCAGGTGTGTGGAGCCTGGACGTCAGGGCCTCCTGCCAGGCAGCGCCAGTCCAGCCCCTCGCAGAGAGGGCCCAGCCCAGCTAGCTACGAGGTAATTTCCTGTTTCTCTCTCCCTCTACCTCCGTCCTGCAGAGCTACTAAACAGATGGGCTGTTTATTCAGCAGGGCGGACTCCCCCCAGTTGCCATAGTAACACATCTGACATACATTTTCACATAGTAAAGACAAAAAAAGGGTGTTGTGGTCATTAAAAGCAGGAATTCCCCAATCCTGATCCTGTGTTTCTACTTATTTTTTAGCAATGGGACACTTTCAGGGAGGAACAATGTGTACAAGGCTTTTAACTCAACAACAAATTAAGAAAATGAAAACATTTGGACATCTACAATTCTGAAATTGTAGCTGACTGGGAACATCGCGGGCATGGGTAGGGCTCAGGCTTAGAATTCATGCCTGTGCAGGGCTCTATTGGAGTGTTATACGCTACTGTAGGGCAGTAGGGCACCAATAAGCAAGCCATGTACACAGAGCCATGCAGTTCTACAAGTCAAAGTTAGAGGGAAGCCCTACACATACAGAGTTGGCACGCAAAAATCCAAGCAAAATGTCTTTGTTTTTTAACACCTACATACAGTAGTATAGTCTCTTCCTTCATAACAATCTTCTTTGTCTATATGTCATATTCACAATCGTTCTTAATTACATTTTCAGTTTGATACCTGAACTGGAGTTCCACCTGTGCTTTCTGTGACAAAATTGTTAAAAGTCTCTCAGACTGCTCTGTTTCATATCCACCTCCACTCTCTGTTAACGACTAGAATGATTCCATTTAAAATTCCAGTTTGACAAAGCATGAATCCATGATCGAGTTAAAGGTGGAACAGCTCAACTGCCATCCATACCTGTCTTCTCTTTCTATCAATTCCATGGTGAATCCTACTGGATTACCTGGTATTTTTGGATTACCTGGTATCTTTGGATTACCTGGTATCTTTGAACCCCACTTTGCACTTTCCCCTAGTTCCTTTCCTCTCCTACTCCCTCTACCTTCACCATTCTCTCTGATAATCTGAGCTTGATTGTGCATGGCAAGCATTAGCATTGGGCTTTTATTACAGTCATAAAGATTTAGAGTGAAGGGATATATCAGCTCGGAGCACACCAAATTAGTTAACAATGCATTATCTGCCCTTTTATGGTAGCTATAACTCTCTTTCTGCCTCCGCTTGGGAGAGAATGGGAGAGGGAGAGAAGGCAAAGAGGTGGAGAGACAGAAAGATAAAGAGAGAGGCAGAGGCGGTCGAGTCAATCAGAAGCCTGGACTCTCAATAATAGCTGAGCTCTGTGGTAATTCAATGAGTGAGCCTGATAGCCACCAAACTGGCCATAGTTGTCAAACAGTTTCTCATGCGAAGTCAACTTAGCCTGTTGTATCTTCTTTCTCCTTTGTTTCCTTGTTGCCCTTTATTAAGTTAGCTTGTTGATCAAGACTATAGATTTCCACATGAAAAAATACTATGAAGTTATGAAAGTTCAATCAGTAAGGCTGGTCTGAATGGATCGTCACTTTCATTCATCTAGGAAACTCATAACTCCCAAAGTCTGCCTTCGATTCTTCCTTCAATTAATTTCTTTCCAACTCTCTCTTTCCCCTCCTTGCCTCTTTTGACCTCACCATTTCCCAATCCCCTCCAACTCACAAGGCAGGCAATACACTTGACCTCATCTTTACTAGAGGCCACTCGCCTACTAATCTCACTGCAACCCTTCTCCAGGTCTCTGATCACTACTTTGTTTCCTTTTCTGTCTCCCTTTCCTCCAACCCTAACCACTCAGCCCCTACCCAGATGCCTTCGCAATATTCGCTTTCACTCTCCTACTCTCTCCTCTTCTATACTATCATCTCTCCCTTCTGCTAAATCCTTCTCCTTTCTGTCTCCTGATTCTGCCTCTTTGACCCTACTCTCCTCTCTTTCCGCATCCTATGACTCGCACTGTCCCCTTTCCTCCCGGCCGGCTCGGCCCTCCCTTCCTGCTCCGTGGCTGAGTGACTCATTGCAAGCTTACAGAACAGGGCTGCAGGCAGCTGAGCGAAAATGGAGGGGAACTAAACTTCCGGAGGAACTATCATCCTTTCACTCCCTCCTCTTCCTCTGTATCTGCTGCTAAAGCCACTATCTATCACTCTAAATTTTCAAGCTTCTGCCTAACCCTAGGAAACTCTTTTCCACATTCTCCTCCCTCCTTAATCCTCCACCCCTCCCTCCTCCCTCTCTGCTGACGAATTTGTCAACCACTTTGAAAAAAGGTTGATGACATCCGCTACTCATTCACTCAGCCTATTGAGTCCACTGGTCTCACTCACACAGAACTACCCTATGCCTTGACCTCTTTCTCCCCTCTCTCTCCAGATGACTTCCTGCAACTAGTGAGGTCTGGCCGCCCGGCAACCTGCCCGCTTGACCCCATCCCCTCCTCCCTTCTCCAGACCATCTCTGGAGACCTTCTCCCATTCCTCACTTCCCTCATCAACTCATCCCTGACCACTTGCTGCGTCCCCTCTGACTTCAAAATGGCCCGAGTTGCTCCCCTGCTCAAGAAACACTCGACTCATCTGATATCAAAAACTATAGACCTGTATCCCTTCTTTATTTTATTTCCAAAACACTTGAGTGTGCTGTCTCTGATCAACTTTCTCAACATCTCTCAGAACAATCTTTTTGACCCTAACCAGTCAGGCTTCAAGACGTGTCACTCAACTGAGACTGCTCTTCTCTGTGTCACAGAGGCTCTCCGCACTGCCAAAGCTGACACTCTCTCCTCTGTTCTCATCCTATGCACACTCTTGGATTGAATCCTACCTGGCAGGCCGTTCCTTTCAGGTGCCGTGGAGAGGATCTGTGTCTGCCCCACGTACTCTCACTATTGGTGTCCCCCAGGGCTCGGTTCTAGGCCCTCTCCTCTTTTCTCTATACACCAAGTCACTCGGCTCTGTCATATCCTCACATGGTCTCTCCTATCATTGCTATGCGGATGACACTCAACTACTTTTCTCCTTCCCCCTTCTGACACCCAGGTTGCAACATGCATCTCTGCATGCCTGGCAGATATCTCAACTTGGATGTCGGCCCACCACCTCAAGCTCAACAAGACAGAACTGCTCTTCCTCCCGGGAAAGGCCTGCCCGCTCCAAGACCTCTCCATCACAGTTGACAACTCCACAGTGTCGCCCTCCCAGAGCGCAAAGAACCTTGGTGTAACCCTGTCATTCTCTAAACATCAAAGCAGTGACCCGCCCCTGCAGTTTCATGCTCTACAACATCCGTAGAGTACGACCCTACCTCACACAGGAAGTGGCGCAGGTCCTAATCCAGGCATTTGTCCTCTCCGATCTGGACTACTGCAACTCGCTGTTGGCTGGGCTCCCTGCTTGTGCCATCAAACCCTTGTAACTTATCCAGAACGCAGCAGCACTCCTGGTTTTCAACCTTCCCAAGTTCTCTCATGTCAACCCGCTCCTCCGCACACTCCACTGGCTTCCAGTTGAAGCTTGCATCCCCTACAAGACCATGGTGCTTACCTATGGAACAGCAAGAGGAACTGCCCCTCCCCACCTTCAGGCTATGCTCAAACCCTTCACCCCAACCTGAGCACTCCGTTCTGCCACCTCAGGTCTCTTGGCTCCCACCCCATGGGAGGGCAACTCCCGCTCAGCCCAGTCCAAGCTCTTCTCTGTCCTGGTACCCTAATGGTGAAACCAGCATCCCCTTGAAGCTAGGACAGCAGAGTCCCTACTCATCTTCCGAAAACATCTGAAACCCTACCTCTTCAAACAGTATCTTACCAGTCGGTGTCTATTCCACAACACCGGCTAAATCTATGACGTTAAAATGCCCATTTACTCTGTTCCATCTGACTGCGCAATCCAATGTCTCATCAGCCCAACCAGGCAATTTATAAACTTGATCTCCACTATAAAAAAAATCGAGACATTATCTCACATTTCTTTTAGACTAACATTTAGTTTTCAACAGCAGAGATTTGTATAAACCTTGTTGTATGTCTCTGACATTTGCAACATTGTTTCAATATTCAACTCCAGCTGTCCCATAGTAATGAATGTGTCGGGAGTCTGTATGAGACAGACAGGCCAGTCAAAATCACGAATCAGCATCATTTTTATGGATATATACAAAGAACTATCAATAGAATGAATCTAAGGGTATTAATATGTCAATTCAAACCTTGTGTATCCCACTTGCTGTTTTGCAGCTACAGTCTTCCAACAACTTTCCACCTCCCCAGCCCTACACCCAACTGGGCAGGTCCACCTGTCATCAGCATCGAGGCCTACCCTAAACTATTCAATAAAATTCTATATTGTGTTCTGTCTCTGGTGTCATTCAGTTAAGCCTGTACTCTGTTTAAATAGTATACCATGGTTTAAATACTATAGTATTCACTGTAGTGTTTTCTCGGACATGACTGTAGTACACTTTAATATTTACAGTTTACTACAGTATAAATACTGTAGTATTTACTATAGTGTTTTTGTTTGATCTTCAACATAGAAGTGGGGTCTTTTTCCTTGAATACTACAACAGCACCTTTTTTCAAATTCTGTAGATACTGTAGGTACGACTGGGGTCTGAACAGATAATTCATAGCTTCTGTTATTTTCTACAACCTGTAAGGAACACAATACAGTAGCTTCAGAAAGTATTCAGACCCCTTGACTTTTTCCACATCTTGTTACGTTACAGCCTTATTCTAAAAAAATTTTTTTTAAATCCTCAGCAATCTACACACAATACCCCATAATGACAAAGTGAAAACAGGTTTTTAGAATTTTTGCAAATGTATTCAAAATAAAACACAGAAATTCCTTATTTACATAAGTATTCAGACCCTTTGCTATGAGACTCGCAATTGGTGCATCCTGTTTCCATTGATCATCCCTGATGTTTTTACAACTTGATTGAAGTCCACCTGGAGTGAATTCAATTGATTGGACATGATTTGGAAAGGCACACACCTACACACCTGCCTATATAAGGTCCCACAGTTGACAGTGCATGTCAGAGCAAAAACCAAGCCATGAGGTTGAAGGAATTGTCCGTAGAGCTCCGAGACACGATTGTTGTCGGGGCACAGATCGGGGGAAGGGTATCAAAACATTTCTTCAGCATTGAAGGTCCCCAAGAACACAGTGGGCTCGGTGAAGCATGGTGGTGGCAGCATCATGCTGTGGGGATGTTTTTCAACGGCAGGGACTGGGAGACTAGTCAGGATTGAAGGAAAGATGAACGGAGCAAAGTACAGAGAGATCCTTGATAAAAACCTGCTCCAGAGGACTAAAGACCTCAGACTCTCATTGTGTTGTTGTCCTTCTGTGGCTAGCTAGTTAAAGTTGGCCCTTTCCAAAATTATGCATAGATGGAGATAGGGATTTGGACTTGTGGTTTTACTTAATTATCTGTACTGGCTAATGATTATAATGGCGATTCTGAATCAACCATAAATTCCTACATTGTGCCCCTGGGTGGAAGTTCAATATGTAGCTAGATGTATCTAGTAGGCTAATGTTAACTAGCTAGCGCATAGTTGCCCATGCCATGAAAGTAAGTTAGGCTAGCAAGCAAGCATTGTAGCTAGGGTAGCCTAGGACAACAGAAACCAAAAGTGTGTAATGTCTGACAGAGTTACAGACTGTTTCTCATGAGAGAGAAACATGAGAGAGAGGAGGATGGCATTGTCGTTTCTCTATAAGTAGGGCGAGTCAACATGTTTTCTACTTGCACGCACGTACCCAAGCATACATAGGCACACACACACACACACAAATCAGTACCATGGACAGCCACATCATAATTAGCTGACGTTGATCGGAAATAAATAGTTTTTGGTATCTTTTAGTTGTCACTGTATTTGAATAAGGATAGGGGATTTGATGATGTTGAAATGTTGAAGTTGAAATGGTGCTGGAATATTGGAGGCAGCTCCTGTTTTCTTTGCGACTTGCGGTAAGTCTCCGTGGTTCTAAATAAATCGTTTTTTAGTAGTGTCACGCCCTGACCTTAGAGATCCTTTTTATGTCTCTATTTTGGTTGGTCAGGGCGTGAGTTGGGGTGGGCATTCTATGTTTTTGTTCTATGTTTTCTAATTCTATGTGTTTGGCCGGGTGTGCTTCTCAATCAGAGGCAGCTGTCTATCGTTGTCTCTGATTGAGAACCATACTTAGGTAGCCTTTCCCACCTGTGTTTTGTGGGTAGTTGTTTTCTGTTTTGTGTCTGCACCAGACAGAACTGTTCTGCTTTCGTTCTCTTGTTTTTGTTCGATTTGGTTTTTGGGGGATTAAATCATGAACACTTTAAACACTGCACCTTGGTCCACTCTTCCTTCAGCCCACGAGAACCGTTACAGAACTACCCACCACCAAAGGACCAAGCAGCGTGGCCAGGAGGAGCAGGGATCCTGGGCCCGGGAGAAGAGAGAATGGAGGACATCGTGGACATGGGAGGAGGTGATGGCAGGTGACAAGACCCTGCCATGGAAACAGGCTGAAGTAGCGAGGGAGGAACAACTTCGTTACCAGGAGTCACGGCAACGAAGCAGACACGAGAGGCAGCCCAAGGGGGCACATGGGGAGTGTGGCAGAGTCAGGATTCAGACCTGAGCCAACTCCCCGTGCTTACCGTAGGGAGCCGAGGATGGAACCAGAGCCAGTCGGGGTGAAATTGGAGGTGAGCGAAGGGAGCGAAGCAGAGACAGTGAAGGAGTTGATGGGGAGATTGGAGGAGAGAGTAATGAGAGAGTTGCTGTGTTGGTTCATGAGGCACGACATCCGCCCGACAGAGCGTGTCCTCGATTTGATGTCACCTGAGTCAGCTCTCCATACTCGTCCTGAGGTGCGTGCTAGCCGTCTGGTGAAGACTGTGCCAGCCCCACGCACCAGGCCTCCTGTGCGCCTCCCCAGCCCTGCACGTCTTGTGCCAGCTTGGCGCTCCAAACCTCCAGTGTGCCTCCACAGCCCGGTGAGTCCTGCGCCAGCTCTAGGCAGGGTTTCCCCAGTTCGCCAGGAGGACCCAGTGCGGCCTGTTCCAGCTCCTCGTACGTGCCGGGCTAGAGTGGGCATTCAGCCTGGAAGAGTGGTGCCAAGGCTACGCACCAGATCTCCAGTGCTCCCCCACAGCCCGGTCTATCCTGTGCCTCCTCCACGGACCAGGCCTCCAGTAGGTCTCCACAGCCTGGAAGAGTCCTGTGCCTGCAGCCTGTCCGGAGCTGCCAGAGTCTCCCTCCTGTCCGGAGCTGCCAGAGTCTCCCTCCTGTCCGGAGCTGCCAGAGTCTCCCTCCTGTCCGGAGCTGCCAGAGTCTCCCTCCTGTCCGGAGCTGCCAGAGTCTCCCTCCTGTCCGGAGCTGCCAGAGTCTCCCTCCTGTCCGGAGCTGCCAGAGTCTCCCTCCTGTCCGGAGCTGCCAGAGTCTCCCTCCTGTCCGGAGCTGCCAGAGTCTCCCTCCTGTCCGGAGCTGCCAGAGTCGCCCTCCTGTCCGGAGCTGCCAGAGTGGCCCTCCTGTCCGGGGCTCGCTGCGAGGGTCCCCAGTCCGGGGTCGGCGGCGAGGGTCCACGTCCCGCACCAGAGCCGCCGCCGCGGATAGATGCCCACCCAGACCCTCCCCTATAGGTTTAGGTTTTGCGGCCGGAGTCCTGTCATGCCCTGACCTTAGAGATCCTTTTTATGTCTCTATTTTGGTTGGTCAGGGCGTGAGTTGGGGTGGGCATTCTATGTTTTTGTTCTATGTTTTCTATTTCTATGTGTATGGCCGGGTGTGGTTCTCAATCAGAGGCAGCTGTCTATCGTTGTTTCTGATTGAGAACCATACTTAGGTAGCCTTTTCCCACCTGTGTTTTGTGGGTAGTTGTTTTCTGTCTGCACCAGACAGAACTGTTATGCTTTCGTTCTCCTGTTTGTTGTTTTTGTTCGATTAGTTTTTTGTTGTTGATTAAATCATGAACACTTTAAACGTTGCACCTTGGTCCACTCTTCCTTCAGCCCACGAGAACCGTTACAAGTAGTCCGAAAATGTCGGACACATTAACTTGCTTGACAATGCTGTAGGTCATGTAACTGTTTGTTACATGCAATATGTTTTGTGGACTTCACTGGACAGACGTTGAATTTATTCTGCCACTGTGTCTTCTTATTTACTTGGCCTTAGGCCTATCACGGTGGCAAGGCATATGAAGTAACAGGTTATAGAGGAAACAACGCAATTATCACAACACAATGTTACAACACATAGGTTGGAACATTTATGAAATTCCTTATTCCAATTACTAATAAGCATGCAACCAATAAGACAATTATTAAAAACCGTTAAATCCCAGTGGATTGATGAGGAATTTAAAAATTGTATGGTTGAGAGGGATGAAGCAAAAGGAATGGCAAATAAGTCTGGCTGCACAGCCAATTGGCAAACATACTGTAAATTGAGAAATCATGACTAAACTGAAGAAAAATAAGAAGAAACTGTACTATGAAACAAAGATAAATTATATAATGAATGACAGTAAAAAGCCTTGGAGCAGCTTAAATTAAATGTTGGCCAAAAAGGCAAACGCGTCTCCATCATTTATTGAATCAGATGGCTCATTAATCACAAAACCCACTGATATTGACAACTACTTTAACTATTTTTTTATTAGTAAGATTAGCAAATTTAGGCATGACATGCCAACAACAAATTCTGAACCTAACCATGCATAACTGACCAAATTATGAAAGACAAGCACTGTAATTTTGAATTCCGTAAAGTTAGTGTAGAAGAGGTGATTTTATATGTCTCTATGTATGGTGATGACTTAACACTACTACATGTCAGCTACCACAGCAAGTGAAATCACTGCAACACTTAACAAAGACCTTCAGTCAGTTTCAGAATGGGTGGCAAGGAATAAGTTAGTCCTAAATTTTAAAAAATTAACTAAAAAGCATTGTATTTGGGACAAATCATTCAGTAAACCCTAAATATCAACTAAATCTTGTAATGAATAATGTGGAAATTGAGCAAGTTGAGGTGACCAAACTGCTTGGAGTAACCCTGGACTGTAAACTGTCATGGTCAAAACATATTGATGCAACGGTAACTAAAATGGGGTGTGTCCATAATAAAGCGTTGCTCTGCCTTCTTCACAACGCTATCAACAAGGCAGGTCCTACAGACCCTAGTTTTGTCGCACCTGGACTACTGTCCAGTTGTGTGGTTAGGTGCCACAAAGAGGGACTTAGGAACATTACAATTGGCCCAGAACAGTGCAGCACGGCTGGCCCTTAAATGTACACGGAGAGCTAACGTCAATAATATGCATGTTAGGCCTCCAGAGTGGCGCAGTGGTCTAAGGCACTGCATCACAGTGCTAGAGGCTGTCACTACAGACCCGGGTTCGATCCCGGGCTGTATCACAACCAGCCGTGATCGGGAGGGTGGCGCACAATTGGCCCAGCGTCATCCAGGTTAGGGGAGGGTTTGGCCGGGGGGGCTTTTCTTGGCTCATCACGCTCTAGCTACTTCTTGTGGCGGGCCGGGCGCCTGCAGCTGACCTCGGTTGTCAGGTGAACGGTCTTTCCTCTGACACATTTGTGCGGCTGGCTTCCGGGTTAACCGGGCAGGTTGTCACGCCCTGATCTGTTTCACCTTCCCCGTTATCCCCTGTGTATTTATACCTGTGTTTTCTGTTTGTCTGTTGCCAGTTCGTCTTGTTTGTCAAGTCAACCAGCGTTTTTCTCAGCTCCTGCTTTTTCCCAGTCTCTCTTTTCTCACCCTCCTGGGTTTGACCCTTGCCTGTCCGGACTCTGAGCCCGCCTGCCTGACTACTCTGCCTGCCCCTGACCCTGCCTGCCGTCCTGTACCTTTGCCCCTACTCTGGATTATCAACCCCTGCCTGCCTTGACCTGTCATTTGCCTGCCCCTGTTGCTGTAATAAACACTGTTACTTCAACACAGTCTGCATTTGGGTCTTACCTGAAATGTTATACGGGTGTTAAGAAGTGCACTTGGCGGGTCATGTTTCGAAGGGATGCATAACTCGACCTTCGCCACACTTTGGGGAGTTGCAGCGATGAGACAAGATTGAAATTGAGGAGAAAAAGGGGGTAAAATACAAAAAAAATGATAATCTCCAGGCTGAGAAGTATTGACACGTTGAATGTACCGAGCTGTCTGTTTAAACTATTAGCAAACAGCTCAGACACCCATGCATACTCCACAAGACATGCCACCAGAGGTCCCTTCACAGTCCAGAACAGTCTATGGGAGGCGCACAGTACTACATAGAACCATGACTGCATGGAACTCTATTCCACATCAAGTAACTCATGCAAGCAGTAAAATCAAATTAGAAAAAATTATCAAAATACACTTTGATAATGGAACAGCGGGGACTATGAACAGACAGACACATGCACACGATAACATATGGACTATACACACACGTACACATGGATTTTGTGTTGTAGATACCGTATGTGGTAGTAGAGTAGTGGCCTTAGGGCACACACTAATGTGTTGTGAAATGTATTGTAATATTTCTTTTTTTGTATATAACTGCCTTAAATTTTGCTGGACCCCAGGAAGAGTACCAGCGGTCTTGCAGCAACCATCAGCAGAGCTGAAAATGCGATGGAAACTCATTAACTTTTACTTTTTATTATGTACATTGGAATTTAACTGCAAAAGGTATTTTTATGTGCAACAAGTCAAATTGATGGAAACATCTCTGTTGGCAAAATCCACTCCGTCTTCATCTTCCTGTAAGAGAACCGCACCCACCCCCACTATACTAGCATCAACCTCCAACTTAAAAGGTTTGTCAAAGTTGGGGGCGGCAAGCACTGGGGCACTACAAAGTAGCGCTTTAGCGGACTCAAAAGCATGGTTACAGTCCTTGGACCACCTAAATGGTACCTTGGGACTAAGCAGACATGAAAGGGGAGCTACTACCGTCGAGAAATTCTTACAGAATGTACGATAGTACCCTACCATCCCTAGGAATCTGCGCAACTGGCGTCGAGTCGTGGGAGCAGGAAAAGCAACAATTGCCTCCACCTTGCCAGATACTGGGCGCACTTGACCTCGTCCCACTTGTTTCCCTAAGTAAGTCACCGTAGCCTTCCCAAACTCACACTTGGCCAAATTGAGGGTTAAAGAAGCATTCTCCAACCGCTGAAACACACTTTTCAAAGTGGAGAGATGATCAGACCAAGTAGACGAATGTATCACCACATCATCAGAGGGAGAGGAAGTCCACGATCGTTTCCTGAAGTCCACGATCATCTCCTTTGTTTTGTTGACGTTGAGTGAGAGGTTGTTATCCTGACACCGTCCCCTCAACTCCTCCCTGTAGGATGTCTCGTCGTTGTTGGTGATCAGGTCCACTACTGTTGTGTCATCTCCAAACTTGATGATTGATTTGGAGGCGTGCATGGCCACGCAGTTGTGGGTGAACAGGGAGTACAGGAGAGGGCTGAGCACACACCCTTGTGGGGCTCCAGTGTTGAGGGTCAGCGAAGTAGAGAAGTTGTTTCCTACCTTCACCACCTGGGGACGGCCGGTCAGAAAGTCCAGGACCCAGTTGCACAGGGCGGGGACCCAGGGTCTCCAGCTTGATGATGAGCTTGGAGGGTACTATGGTGTTGAATGCTGAGCTGTAGTCAATGAACAGCATTCTTACATAGGTATTCTTTTTGTCCAGATGGGATAGGGCAGTGTGCAGTGTGATGGCGATTGCGTTATCTGTGAACCTGTTTTGGCGGAATGAAAACTGAAGAGGGTCATGATTGCAGAAGTAAGTCAGCAACGTCAGCCACGGAGAAGGAGAGGGGGGGACGTAGTCTTTGTTAGCGAGCCGCGACAGTGGCACTGTATTATCCTTGAAGCGGGCAAAGAAGGTGTTTAGTTTGTCTGGAAGCGTGACGTCGGTGTCCGTGACGTGGCTGTTTTTGTTTTTGTAGTCCATGATTTCCTGTCGACCCTGCCACATACATCTTGTGTCTGAGCCATTGAATTGCGACTCCACCTTGTCCCTGTACCGGCATTTTGCTTGTTTGATTGCCTTGCGGAGGGAATGACTACACTGTTCAAATTCAGCCATATTTTCAGACCTCTTTCCATGGTTAAATGTGGTGTTTCGCGCTTTCAGTTTTGAGCGAATGCCGCCATCCTTCCACGGTCTCTGGTTAGGGTAGGTTTTAATAGTTACAGTGGGTACAACATCTCCAATGCACTTCTTAGTAAACGCATTCACCGAGTCAATGTTGTTCTCTGAGGCTGACCGGAACATAATCGAAGAAGAAGATCAATAGGTTGTTGATTCCTATCATGCAAAAAGCAATGCAGTTGTCGTTCTAGCTTTGCACGCGCTCGCGCATAAAGTTGTTCGGTTTTATCCACGCTACGGCTGAACCATAAAAAGATGTTGAAGGAGGTATCTACGTTTGTATTTATTGGATACTATTCAGTGTTAGCTAGCTAGTTAATTAACGTGTTAGGTTGTAACGTTAGCCTTTGTCATGTGTGTAATATTCATATGTGTAAACATACTGAATTATAATTGGATGCATTTTACCGCCATATCATACTGTGCTATGATTGGTTAAGACCACCCAAATGGTTAGGTGATGGTCAGTTTGATCCTGGTTGGCGATACGTGAACATGCCAGTTATAGCTAGCTAATAAAGAGCTACGTTAAGAAATATCCTGTAGTACTGCATTTTATTATTTTGTACAAAGTGTGCAAAACAAGACAATGTGTTATTTGTATGCGACGCAGTATTAGTTACCTAGCTAGCTACCTGAACATGACAGCAGGCCATTTAGACCTCTGGCTAGCTAACATTAGCTAGTGCTGCAGGCGTAAAGGTCTGTATGAATTGTTATTTAGCGAATCATCAATATTTTAACAACTTATTATGAAGAGATTTTTGTAAGGTCATTACCCCATTTCTTCACAATTGCAACTACATTTTAATGGGGCATACATCAAATGTACAGTTGCCATTAGCTAGCCGGCTAAACTAGAAGTACTAACGTTAGTTAGTCGAGGGCACTAGCAAGATTGGCTGGCTAACTAACGTTAACTAGCTAGCGCTCTTGTGAGAACTTCTTAAGCTTGTGTCGCTGACTTTAAAGAGCTCACTAAGATATTTGCGTTAAATGCATTTTAACGGTACAGTAGACCATTTCTGGCGGTTGTAGTAACATATAGCTATATTGAAGATGTGCTATCTATAGCCATTATCGGTCAGTGGAGACCTGGCCTGCAATGGGTAGTAGCTAATTATACCCATTTGCTTCTAACACATTTTGTTTCCCTGCTATTATTAATTTCAGTAGCCCCGTGAGCCGGAGCAGCTCCGCAACTCTTCATTGGTGGGCTGAGTTTCGAGACCACCGACGAGAGTTTGAGGAACTATTTTGAACGATGGGGATCCCTCTCAGATTGTGTGGTGAGTATACATTTTTCATAATATTAGGGTCTTTTGGCTTTCCTAATTGTATCAGCAAATTAACAGTGCCAATTCATTCCTCAGTTGATGAAAGATCCAGTCACAAAGAGATCAAGGGGCTTTGGTTTTCACATACAGCTCAGTGGATGAAGTTGATGCATCAATGGAGGCTCGTCCTCACAAGGTTGACGGCCGACAAGTGGAGCCCAAGAGAGCGGTGTCCAGAGAGGTAAGCTATGTCTGATGTGACTACAAAACATAGAAACCATCTGTTTTCATATATGTTGGGGTGGTACTGGTGATTTAATAGGAAGTTGAACAGTGGTGAAATTTCCTTTTTGAGGATCTTCTGATTGTCTTTGAAGTGATTGAATGTAATGTGTGTTGGACAGGATTCCTCTAGGCCAGGTGCTCGCACAACGGTGAAGAAGATCTTTGTGGGTGGAATCAAGGAGGACACAGAGGAGCACCATCTTAGGGACTACTTTAATCAATTTGGCAAGATTGAAGTCATCGACATCATGACTGATATAACCAGTGGGAAGAAGAGGGGATTTGCCTTTGTTACATTTGATGATCACGATTCAGTCGATAGGATTGTCAGTAACTCAACACCATTGGTACAGAAAAGCTGCTGTGTTTTTTAAAATTTTATTCATTTTTATTCTAACCTTTATTTAAATAGGCAAGTCAGTTAAGAACAAATTCTTATTTACAATGACTGCCTACTCAGGCCAAACCCCAACGGTTTTTAGATGTTTATTTTTTTCCCAGTTCAAGTAATTTACTGATATGTTTTTAACAATCTATTTTCTCCCTTTGCAGTCCAGAAGTATCATACAGTGAATGATCACAACTGTGACGTGAGGAAGGCTTTGTCAAAGGAAGAAATTAACCGATCAGGTAGGAATTGGAGAAGTTACAGACCAAAGTTATTTTGCCAACTCTTGCTTCTCAGCAACAACTGAAGCTTTAAACATGACTTTGAGAAAGTGACTGACCTGTTTGATGCCTGTCTTTCAGGGCCAAGAGGTGGACACTTTGGCAGAGGTGACGGATATGGAGGTATATAATGATGAGAGGGGGGATCGATACAGTTACATATCGCAAAAATATTTGGGACCATATTATAGTGCTACTTTGTCTACAAGTATTGATTTGTAAAAATAAGTATGTGTGTATACAGTACCAGTCAAAAGTTTGGACACACCTACTCATTCCAGCGTTTTTCTTTATTTGTACTATTTTCTACATTGTAGAATAATAGTGAAGACATCAAAACTTTGAAATAACACATATGGAATCATGTAGTAACCAAAAAGTGTTAAACAAATCAAAATATATTTGAGTCTTCAAAGTAGCCACCCTTTGCCTTGACAGCTTTGTACACTCTTGGCATTCTCTTAACCAGCTTCATGAGGTAGTCACCTGGAATGCATTTCAATTAACAGGTGAGCCTTGTTAAAAGTTAATTTGTGGAATTTCTTTCCTTAATACATTTGAGCCAATCAGTTGTTGTGACAAGGTAGGGGTGGTATACAGAAGATAACCCTATTTGGTAAAAGACCAATTCCATATTATGGCAAGAACAGCTCAAATAAGCAAAGAGAAACAACAGTCCATCATTACTTCAAGACATGAAGGTCAGTCATTCTGGAATATTTCTTCAAGTGCAGTCTCCTAAACCATCAAGTGCTATGATGATGCTGGCTCTCATGAGGACCGCCACAGGAATGGAAGACCCAGAGTTACCTCTGCTGCAGAGGATAAGTTCATTAGAGTTAACTGCACCTCAGATTGCAGCCCAAATAAATGCTTAAGAGTTCAAGTAACAGACACATCTTAACATAAACTGTTCAGTGGAGACTGTGAATCAGGCCTTTATCGTCGAATTGCTGCAAAGAAACCACTACTAAAGGACACCAATAATAATAAGAGCCAAGAAAGATGAGCAATAGACATTAGACCGGGGGAAATCTGTCCTTTGTCTGAGTCTAAATTTGAGATTATTGGTTCCAACCGCCATGTCTTTGTGAGACGCAGAGTAGGTGAACGGATGATCTCCGCATGTGTGGTTCCCACCGCGAAGAATGGAGGTGGTGTGATGGTGCTTTGCTGGTGACACTCAGGGATTTATTTATAATTCACGGCACACTTAACCAGCATGGCTACCACAAATCAAATTTATTTATATAGCCCTTCTTACATCAGCTGATATCTCAAAGTGCTGTACAGAAACCCAGCCTAAAACCCCAAACAGCAAGCAATGCAGGTGTAGAAGCACGGTGGCTAGGAAAAACTCCCTAGAAAGGCCAAAACCTAGGAAGAAACCTAGAGAGGAACCAGGCTATGAGGGTTCAGCATTCTGCAGCGATACACCATCTGGTTTGCGTGTAGTGGGACTATCATTTGTTTTTCAACAGAACAATGACCTAACACACCTCCAGGCTGTGTAAGGCTTATTTGACCAAGAGGAAGAGTGATGGAGTGCTGCATCAGATGACCACAATCACCCAACCTCAACCCAATTGAGATGGTTTGGGATGAGTTGGACTACAGAGTGAAGGAAAAGCAGCCAACAAATGCTCAGCATATGTGGGAACTCCTTCAAGACTGTTGGAAAAGCATTCCAGGTGAAGCTGGTTGAGATAATGCCAAAAGTGTGCAAAGGGTGGCTACTTTGAAGAAACTAAAATATAAAGTATATTTTGATTTAAACACTTTTTTGGTTATTACCTGATTCCATATGTGTTCATAGTTGTTGATATCTTCACTATTATTCTTCTACAGTGTAGGAAATAGTAAAAAATAAAGAAACCCTTGAATGAGTAGGCGTGTCCAAACTTTTGACTGGTACTGTGTGTAGGTAGAATTAGCTGACGCTAGCTAGTTGGCTGTACCTGTGCCAAAACTCATTTTTTACATTTTTATCCTATAGCTTGTTGTCCATCTTTTTAAATAGTGAACTAACATGTTTTCAGCACTTATTTCCATGACTGATCAAACTATTTTTCTCATGACTCTCTCTTGTCTCTGCAGCAGACATATAGTGAGCAATATGTTTGGAACATCAAATTGCAATAAAATCGCAGTATCGAATCGCAATGCATATAAAATCGTAATACATATCGTAACGGCCCCTAAGTATTGTGATAATATAGTATCATGAAATTCCCAGCCCTAGAGATATGAGCACTCGAGGGCTTTTATTACCATTTTAACCATATTCAGCCTTGTTCCACAGGGTATTCATGTACTAGTTGGATTCCCTGGTGCAATGCAGGTGGTTTCAAGTTAGTCTGACACCAGTAAATATTTTTTTAAATTCTCCCCCTAGGTGGTTTTGGTGGAGGGAGAGGAGGTGGAGGATATGGTGATAACGATGGATATAATAACTATGGAGGCAATGGTGAGCTCCTCTGCCTAGTTTTTCTAGATATTCTAAATTAGAATGTGGGGAACGTTGTCCGGGGATGTTTTGCCGGTTTGTCCAAAAGCTTAACTTGTTATACTTGTTTCCTTAGGTGGCGGCTATGGTGGAGGCCCCGGTGGGTATGGTGGCGGCAACCAGGGCTATGGCGGAGGCGGCTATGGCAACCAGGGTGGCAGCTGTGGAGGAGGATACAACAATGACAGAGGCAGCGGTGGTGGTAAATACATAGGTAGTAAGTCAATCACGCAAGGGTGAACTGCACATATTAAAAAGTGCCATCACTTAGTTTTGAATCTGGTTAGCTGTATGTAATGGATAGCTTGGATTGTAAAATGCCTTTTATCTGTGTCCTCTTGCAGGTAACTATGGAGCTAGCGGTGGCGGCAGCAGCACAGCTGTTGGTGGCGCTGGAGATTACAATGACTTTGGCAATTACAACATCCAGTCGTCATCCAGCTACGGCCCAATGAAAGGAGGTGGCAGCTATGGCAGTGGAGGGGGCAAGAGCAGCGGCCCATATGGTGGTGGCGGTAAGTCCCATGTCGCTACACTTTCCCTTGAAGTTAAAAGAACGGAACCTAAGTCCCTGGTGTTGTATGGAAGGAAGATAGAGGCTTTTCTCTAGTAGCTAGTCCCTTGAGTTGAGCGTTTATGTTAGGCCTGGCCTATTCTCCAGGTGGTTATGGTGGGGGCTCCAGTGGTGGTTATGGTGGTGGCTCCAGTGGTGGTTATGGTGGGGGCTCCAGTGATGGTTATGGTGGGGGCTCCGGAGGCCGACGGTTCTGAGGTAAGCACTGTACTACAAACATTGTACTGCACCTCTTGATTGGATTGTTAAATGTAGTCTTGGAGTCCATACATTAAAGGAAAAAAATGTGGGAATGGCTATGTGGCTTCCTTGACAAGCACAAGATGCAGCAGTTTTTAGAAATCAAAGCAGCACCGTCATGTGGCCAGTAAGCCTAGGGTCGGGGGCGATAATCAAATCATCATATACCGTGATACATGTGCTTAAATTTATTTTCTGAGGTATGTATGGGGGATCCAGCAGCAAACCTTTATTTTCACACAATCTACAATGTATTCGGAAAGTATTCATACTCTACTTATTCTACGTTTTGTTGTTACAGTCTGAAATCAAAATTGATTAAATAGATTTTCACCCTTATACACACAATACCCCACAATGATGAAGTGAAAGCATGTTTTTAGAAACTTTTGCAGATTTATTGAAAATGAAATATAGAAATATCACGTTTACATAAGTATTCACACCCCTGAGAATCACATTTGGCAGTGATTACAGCTGTGAGTCTTTCTGGGTATGTCTCTAAGACTTTTGCACACCTGGATTGTACAATATTTGGCCATTATCCTTAAAAAAATATATTCAAGCTCTGTCAAGTTGGTTGTTGATCATTGCTATACACGGGCGGCAAGGCAGTTAACAACAACTGCTTCCCCGGGAAGAAATATTTCGGTTGAATGCATTGTTGTGCAACTGATTATGTATACCCTTTCCCTACAATCTAGAAGAAAAATAAACGCACACCTATTTAGGCGAGGTGCTGGCTAGCGGAGTAGAAAACTTGAAAATAAAGGAGAGCCGCACACTCTAGGAGCTCAGATGCAAAAATGTATATACCCTTTCCCTACAACCATTTTCAAATCTTGCCATAGATTTTCAAGCAGATTTAAGTCAAAACTGTAACTCGTCCACTCAGGAACATTCACTGTCTTTTCTTAGTAAGCAACTCCAGTGTAGATTTATCCTTGTTTTAGGTTGTCCTGGTGAAAAATGAATGAATCTCCCAGTGTCTGGAAAGCAGACTGAACCAGGTTTTCCTCTTAAGATTTTGTCTGTGCTTAGCTCCATTCCGTTTATTTTAATCCTGTAAGTCCCCAGTCCTTAGCGATTACAAGCATATCCATAATATGATGCAGCTTCCACTATGCTTGAAAATATGGAGAGTGGTACTCAGTATTGTGTTCTATTGGATTTGCCCCAAACACTTTGTATTCTGGACAAAAAGTGAATTGCTTTGTCACAATTTTTGCAGTATTACTTTAGTGGCTTGTTGTAAACAGGATGCATGTTATGGAATATTTTTATTCTGTACAGTCTTCCTTCTTTTCACTCTGTAATTTAGGTTAGTATTGTGGAGTAACTACAATGTTGTTAATCCATCCTCAGTTTTCTCCTATCACAGCTGTTAAACTCTTAACTGTTTTAAAGTCACCATTGGCCTCATGGTGAAATCCCAGAGCGGTTAGTTTCTTTCCACTCCGGCTACTGAGTTGGGAAGGACGCCTGTATCTTTGTAGTGGCTAGGTTTATTGATACACCATCCAAAGTGCAATTAATGACTTCACCATGCTCAAAGGGATATTCAATGTCTGCTTTTTTATTTTTACCCATCTACCAATATGTACCCTTTGCGAGGTATTGGAAAACCTCCCTGGTCTTTGTGGTTGAACCTGTTTGAAATTCACTGCTCGACTGAGGGACCTTACAATTATCTGTATGTATGGGGTACAGAGATGAGGTAGTGATTCAAAAATCATGTTTAACACTATTATTGCACACTCACTGAGTCCATACAACTTATTATGTGACTTGTGAAGCACATATTTACTCCTGAACTTATTTAGGCTTGACGTTAAAAAAAGGGGTTGAATTCTTATTGACTGAAGACAGTTCAGCTTTACATTTATAATTTGTCAAATAAAATAAAAATCTAAACATAATTCCACTTTGACATTGGGGAGTATTGCGTGTAGGCCAGTGATAAAAAAAATCTCAATTTAATACATTTTATGTTAAGTCTATAACACAACAATATTTTGAAAAAGTTAAGGGGTATGAATACTTACTGAAGGCACTGTATTTAGCCCCTTGGCATGCATATTTGGATTGGACTGAGTTCGAAACATCCCCCCCAACTACACACACACACACACACACACACACACGATCTGCCTTCCTTGCCTTTGCTATGCAGTGTAATGTGCTTGAACTGAAGGCTTGCTCCTGGCTTTATCCTCTTGACCCCTCAAATGTAGCAGATAATGAAGAAAGGTGCAAAATGTAACAATGTTGTTCCGTATTGTCCAACAGGCTACATTACTTAGGTGAGGTGACGGGGAAAAGAAGCAGCAGGTTTACCTCCTATATCTGCTCAGCCAAGCACTGCCACATGAAGAGATGTACAGTAGACAAAGAAAAATCATGTGGAAAGGGAAGGAGGAGAATGGGTGGGTCAAACCGTTCTTGTCAAAATACTTCCCAGCAGGGTTATATGGTTTGGTTATTTTTGTGAAGTGTAAAGCATTCTACTGAGGTTTTATGTAGGTATTTTGATTTTCCCTGCACCGATAGGGTGTTTTTAAAGATTTAACTGCCACCAAATCAAGATCAATCAACCGCTTTTCAGTTCAGTTTTTTTTACATGGTCTATTTTGGTTGATGGGTTCCTGTTGATTGTCTTACATGAGATGAGCACTCAACAGATGAGTAGATGGTATGAAGTGTTATTGGAGAATCATCAATGATCAGAGTACTTACGCTATGTTCCATATTCAGTATCAAAGCAGGTGTCATTGTTTAGGAAAGTTTATTTTAATTTAGATTATTTACCTCCATGCCTATGGTGAAAATAAATGTCAAAGGCCTTTTTTGCTTTGGGGTCGCCGATTTGGTTTCTCCCCATAAGATTAGCATTGTTGCCAATGGACAAAATAAAAGTTTTCTTCAAGGCTTCTCTGTTGGCTCATAGCTTCACAATCAATTGGAGTCTAGTTTACACACACAACTTGACTAGCCATTAATTTGGAGGAGCCAGCTGAGAGGGAGAGAAGTAGCAAGATCCCCGCAAGGAGCCAGTGAAGCAGGGGACAGCAGCAGTCTTTGTACAGATGATTGCTCTTGTAAGACTAGCGAGAGGTAGCTTGAGAAAGGAAGGGGTATTTTATACCATGCTGGTAGGTAAGATATTTTTGATCAGCTTGTATGTGTAACACTCACCTTATGGATATATGTTAGCAGTCCATGTCACCTCTCAGGGCAAATGAACAAACATGGACTCCATAGGAATTTTATTCCAGCAAAATTATTTAATCTTAGAAAAGGAGGGCTATAACAGTGTTTTTGGATGCCAAAATAACTGAATGACGCAAACCTTGACTGCTAACCTTGTACCGTTGCATTTGTGACAACATAAGTGGCCTCATGTCCTAAACATTTATCACTGGATCTGGTGTTTGTAGTGCATAAAAATATAGAATAAAGTCACTCATTGCTTTAATGTTTATGTACTTTCTCTAATATTTCTCTTTTCATTTTCAGGGCTGTAAGATGTCTGCTCCAGTGCACCTAATCTTGCACCTCTAATCCCTACACCTGTACTGGGATGACCGGCAGTTGCAGGAACAATCTTGACACCATGGGTATGCTGGATTCTTTTTATTGTTTGTTTTTTTACATGTAGCCACCTCTGCTTGATGTATTGGCCACACATCCGATTATTTAAAGGTGAGATATGCTTTGTGTGGCTAGAAAAGTGTTTTCCCCAAACTAACATTTTAATTGCTTTAACCTTAATCTTTCAGTGTCATTTTAAATGGACAGAAGGGACACAACGGGAAAGCTGCTGGACAGTTATATTTAAACTTTTGTACTAACTTTCAATAAATTTAGATTTTTTTTTTTAAGCGTGTGTCTTTATTGTATAAGCTTTGCTATTAAGATCAGGTATGTTTCTAAAACAATAAGTATTGTTTGTATGTGGTGTAGAGGCAGTTCATTCTGTATAGTCAACTGTAGTACATGGTACAGAGACTATTTTTACTTGATTGAATGTTATTAGACATTTTTATCACCTTCAATTTACTGAATGTCAAATTCCTGTTTAGGGGGTTTAACGGAAGTGGAGTAATGAGGTGTAGAGTAGCTGTCGCAGTTTCTGACAGAGGAGGCATGATGTTGGGAAGAAATGCAAGATAAGTGGGAAACCATGCCATGGCAAGTTCAGCAGTTGACTACAGAACTACTGACACCAGTAGGCATACTGAATTGTTTTAGTACAGCCTAAGCAGTTTTATTAATACATAAGTAATGTGTTGTAAGGGCATCATTCTACCAAGGCGTCTATAGACCTTTATGGAACAGTAGTCTGCTTGCCTTGCTACCAGGGTTGTGGTTCAATGCCTCCAGCTCTCACTTTCTACTACATTGGTAACAGTATATGGCATTGATAAGGGAATTTATATGTTTAAGGTAATGACTAAAGAATTCCACCCTGAAATGTAATTAGATTATGTAAAATATATAATGAATAATTAGACATGTAATTATTAGATTATGTAACATGTATAATGAATTAGAGTGATAAACTTCAGTCCAATAAGGTTTGGTCGAGACAAGTAGAAATGTGTGTGACTAAGAACACACAGAGAACAATTAAACTATGCATGACCTGACCTGGTTAGAACTCTGGGAAACTTACGACAGGAAAGGGAGTCCTGTCAAGGTCCCTCTAATCTCGGGAGGATGGAACTGCCAGCTTGGTAGTGATAAACAGGAATGAGAACTGTGGGGAAAGATACATCCCACCTACTGTTTGTGTGTGTGTGTCGGTGTGTGTGTAAGTAGGTAGGGGGGGAGAGTTATAAAGTGACATGTCTTGGTATTATGGACTTCAGAGCGTTCTCGTGAATAAAGAGCCAACCTTTTGCATAAACTGAGTCTTTGCCTAATTATTATTAAAACCCAGGGTCTTACAAACATCGGGGATTGGTCAAAGCTTAAGTAATTGTTAGTTATCATCATTGGTATTGAGAATTCTCGTGACAGGCATAATCCCAGTAGTAGTCCCCAAGGATTTTGCAGTGCACCTGCTATTGGGGTTTTGGCACACAACCACGTCTCTAGATAAGTAATAAAGCAACCCATGAAAGATTTCTATAGTCTAGTCTACTAAAACGACTGGTCGTTCCGTTGTCCCTTGGTGCCTTTTAATGATACATTTGTAGCAGGGACATTACAACATTTCAGGAGCACATTATCAATTAATTTCTACCTCGTGGCATAGGCATCCTGGGCTGTAGGTGGCGACCATAGAAATTCAATTATATAATTTCGCTATTCTGTAAATGCCCTTTGAGGAGCAACCTGATTTAACTGAAGTGGAAGGCAACCAATGCCGTCTGAACGCATTTCTGTGTTGGCCCAATCACAGAGCGAATTTTGTCCCATCGGATACATGCAGTTCTTGCTACTTATGTTTATATTTGTTCTTTGAATGTTTCACTATGATGTTGGTGTATTGGGTAGTTGCCATTGTTAGCCCAACACAGTTTAGCTAGCTAGTTGACAGAATGGGTAGCTAGCTATGTAGCTAGCTGGTTTGCCAGAAGATGCTGACCCTACGGTTACTCTTGTTTACACTGAGCTGCACTGGGGTCGGAACGCAATCATTGTTACATTAAGACACCATGGATCCAGCGTCAGATATTGGTTGGAAAACACACCTCAATGCAGAGATGGGATATGCCACTGTACTAAATTTGACAATAATCCACACTGCTCCATTGAGAAGATTGAAACACTGCGAGTTTTACCGGAAACTGCCCTTGTCATCCTCATGCTAGCAAGCAGTAGCCACAGCAGCCATTATGGAATGAACAACGAAGCTGATTGGCTGACACTGCGATTCCAAAATGGCTGCGGTGGCTACTGCTAGCTAGCATGAGGACACAAAGGGCATTTTTCCAGGAAAACAAGCGGTATTTAAATTTTCTCGATGGAGCAGTGTAGTTAAAGATCAAATTTGGAGTACAGTGGCAAATCCCATCCCTGTATTAAGGTACGTTTTTCCAACCCATATCTCGCTCCGGCTCCACGGTGTCTTAATGTAACCATGTTTGCATTCCGACCCCAGTGCAGCTCAGTGTAAATGAGCAAAGGTAGGCTCGGTATCTTCTGGCAACTACCTGGGGTGTGATGATGTCAGATTGGCACTATCACAGATCAGTCAACTCTTGCTGTTCAAGTTGTTTGATATGTTCACTGAACAAAAGTCAATATTCTCTTCATCAGGAACCCACTCTGTACACTGAAAGCTGTACTCATCGTAGACAATGAAGGGGAACAGACTATGCCATGGTACCTAATAAACAGCAATGAATGAACTACCTGCTCCCACTGGCAGTGTGCTATGCATGCAGCATGTCAATATTAACATAGAATAGAGTAATGAGTATATACAATGTAGCCTAAACAGGTTTGTGTCATTTTACATTCAGAAGACTACCAGGTTAAAACAAATTCTGTATGCTCCAACTTTTACCTATTTTGTGACACTGTTATGTGATCTCCATTTGACTTCTGCCCAACAGTACAATGATAAAATACATCAAACTGTTAAAGAGCAGAAAGCATTTGAGAAAAACATCTTCAACAAGACACCGCACCTACCAATGTTTTAAAACTAATGAATCATATGCACATCAGGTTACATTATGGGCACAGGCACCAGTACTTGCTATTTCATCTCTTACCAATAGCTTTAAGTGCTGATCTGTGTTCAATTGCATGAAGGCTCCTGTATAGAACTGGTTTAATGAAGATGATGTATCATAGACTTAACACTCCTTCTTTATCCAGCTGAGATAGCACTCCTAGAAGGTCTTACCATTGTCTACAAATGCAACATTGACCTCTAATTTTATGTTATTGGCAGTTCACATGAAAATGAGGTAGGCTGATGGTGTTTTGCTAACAAAACACAGTGACAACATTGCCTATGTAGTGTTGTTTTTCCCACAATACACTGATACGTTTTGTTGTTTGCTTCCCCAGTTGATGCTGATGTCAGTGCTAAACTGTCTATTTGGTAAGGTAAGACTGTACTTTATTTAGTTGTCGTACAGGTTGGACTGTGCTGTAAGCCACAGAATGAGACATTTGTAACACTGTTTGTTTCCATAGAGGTCCTAATGTGTGCTTAAGCGCTCTTTGTGTCCCGCAGGAAAAATGTAGGGCGGTGGGCATTGCTGGAGAACATGGAGGGCCTGTTCCTGGCAGTGGGTGAGATTGTGGATGGGGGTAGGCAGTGAACTCCCCTCACCCCAAAGCAGGGGTCTCTGTATTCTCATCTCTACAGTGCCCTCTGACTCTCTGACCAAATCAACTTTTCCATCTAGAATATAGGACAATGGTAGAAGACATGGCTGGACACTCATACCTGGATACTGTCCACGACAGACATCACACCATGGGGTAGCCAAGATATAGGAAGACAGGAAACAATTTGTTGGCTACCTACCACAGAGTTTACCAGTTAAATACTCTGTTACATAATTTTAGGTTTCTGAGACTGGATTGGTTCTTAGCCCAATATAAATCAACCGGCCTACTAGTCCCCATCCCTAGACGATACAATAGCTCCTCAAAGTAAGGTTGTTTAGGGTAAGGGAGGAAGCCCATTTTTCTAAGCATTTAGATGTCAGCCATTGAGAGTGATATGTCCTCCTCTGTCTTCCAGAGTCATCCTCGGCGTAAGACCACTGATGCTCTTCCTCAGTCAAACACCCTGGTTCTGTTTTCACTGAGTCCTGTGCTTCCCGGATGTCGACAACATTAAAATGATCTGCACTGTTGCCCTCCCCCTTTAATTTCACGTTTACAGGGGGGATGATGTTCCTCTAACAAAACACACTGTGTCTCAGGTAATTGCACTTATTTACGACAATCTAATATTTACTCAAACTTGTTAAAATTGTATTATATTTCTTATACTTCTGCAATACTGGTATTTAAACACGTGTATTTGATAGTAATGTGATTTGGATATTAGTGAACAACATGGTTAAGTGCTGACTGGGTGGTTTGTCAGGCGGACAATCTTAAGCACATACATTTCTAATGCTTCCCGCTCTTTTTATCCCTGAAAAGCCCTAATTGTTCTGTTGGCTATTTCAAAAATGATTTCATTTCTCTCCAGCGTTATATTAAGCTATTACATTTAGTTTTATTGTATAGAAAAGAGAAGAGAACAAAGGGGAGCATTCCCAGTGTAGCTGTTAATGAGGCTCCACTGTTAGCTAGGTGGCGTCGCTCTACACTTGGCAGACTCTCTGAGTGCCACGCTGATGGAGGCTCCCATCTGAGAGGCATTTTACAGGCTGCAGATGTCTGCCTCTTCCACTCTGTGCATTAATCTTCATCGCCAAACCTCGGCCCGCACGCCTCATAATGGTTACTGATAGACTTTAGTCTGCAGAATTAAAATGATTCATTAATTTATGTATTGTTCCTGTAAAATAGTATTACTTGTTGTAACCACACCACCACTTTTCCCTTAAATATCACAGTTAGAAAGTCCTGGAAACTTACGTTATTGTTTCATACTGTATGTTAAAGAAAATTCTAGCTGTAGTTGATGTTGAGGTGATGGACATTACCTAACTATAAGTTTTCCCTTGTTATGTTTGTTGCTAATGAATTTCATCTGCTATAAACAGGATGAGGGACACTTAACCAAACTGAGTGCTTCAATCTGCAAAAGAACAGATCAAATGGTCCCTACTGCGATAAGAGTTGTCTGCCATCACATTTGCACCAACACTTCCTCATCTGATGATGACATTCCTCTTCCTATCCCTGTGTGTCCCAGAGATCATTGTACTGAAGTCTGATTGAGCCACCAATCAGAACCACCCAGGGACCCCACTGTGGCCTTTCTATCCTCCATTTCCTGTGTCTCATCGCCCAGGCAACAGTAAAGTTTCCATAAATGGACACATCCTTACTGTCTCTGGCTTGAGGTGATCCCAACCTTTTCTATTACATGGTGTAGTAGCTGTTAGCCATGTTAATTAATTGTATTGTGTATACATAGCATTCAACGGATGTGACAGATTTGATTTGAGGATGCATATGTTGCAGTTGAGAGGAATTATAACGCCACCTTTTGGGAAACAAAGGAACTACAGTGCACATGTCAGAATAGTGATGTATATAAACCCTTGCCTGGCTACCCAGACTACTTGCTCTGGCTAAACGCTATACCACGCCCACAGATGTTAGTTTCTTTTCCACAGTGAGTGTGGATCTGAGTACCTCCCCGACCCTTCATCGAATGCCAACACATTTAAGACCGTCTGATGGTCCAGAAACCGATGGGTTGGGCCAAAACACACATGTTTAAAGTGGCGGTTTGAAAATTCGTCATTGGCTTTGATACTCTGATTGGTTAGAGACCATCCAATCACTGATTACTTTGACTTGTACAAGGCCCCTCATCACCACAAACAACTTCAATGAGTGTGATTACATGCACACAATAATGTGATTATTGTGGATAGTCAGATCAATATAATATCTCGCTAAAACATTTACATACTTTGCAAATTGGAACTATTTCCCTAATAATCCTGTTTACATGGACACATCTGAAATCAGGCTAACTGATGGCACTCTGACAGGCTAACTGATAAATGCAGAACATCGCCAATCAAAATAAATGTTTTACCACAGCGAATATGTTATTTTTGGGAAGCATATTTGATTCTGAGTTCGGACATATAACGTTTGTATGTGAAAACTATTTCTAAGAAGAATACATTGTTGTTCCCAACACTTCCCACTCGCGCTAAAGATGGAGGCTCGCTCGGCTGGTGCTAGCACATGCGCTCATTAAATACACCGCCGGAATGCCGATTTAAGGTGTTAATTAACATGTCTTAATAATTTGAAAGATTGCTCAGAAAACCAGGTGTTTTAATTGGCGTATGCTTACTTCGATTTTGGCCTTACGCCGATTAAGCAGAGTAAGGCTTTTATATGACTATTGCATAATATGCCTACTGCCATAGTCAGTTTAATATCTAATTATTAGTGTGCATGTAAACATACTCAATGATGGCAGTCTCAGACATAGCAGCGGAAGAATTTAGTGAGTCGACAGGCTATATTAACCCTAACCCTGGAATGCTGGTGCTATGTACTGGCAATTGATAGGCTTTGAAGCTACCGTTCAGCAATTTTGGCACTCCTCATCAGGAGCAGTCCTCTATACCAGTGGTTCCTAAACTTTTTATAGTCCCGTACCCCTTCAAACATTCAACCTCCAGCTGCGTACCCCCTCTAGCACCTGGGCCAGCGCACTCTCAAATTTAGTTTTTTGCCATCATTGTAAGCCTGCCACACACACACACACACACACACACACACACACACACACACACACACACACACACACACACACACACACACACACACACACACACACACACACACACACACACACTATACAATACATTTATTAAACATAAGAATGAGTGTGAGTTTTTGTCACAACCTGGCTTGTGGGAAGTGACAAAGAGCTCTTATAGGACCAGGGCACAAATAATAATAATCAATAATTTTGCTCTTTATTTAACCATCTTACATATAAAACCTTATTTGTTCATAAATAAATATGAATAACACCACAGGTTAATGAGAAGGGTGTGCTTGAAAGGATGCACATAACTCTGCAATGTTGGGTTGTATTGGAGAGAGTCTCAGTATTAAATAATTTCCCACACACAGTCTGTACCTGTATTTAGTTTTCATGCTAGTGAGGGCCGAGAATCCACTCTCACATAGGTACGTGTTTGCAAAGGGCATCAGTGTCTTAACAGCGCGATATGCCAAGGCAAGAAACTCTGAGCGCAGCCCAATCCAGAAATCTGGCAGTGGCTTCTGATTAAATTCAATTTTCACAGAACCGCTTGTTGCAATTTCGATGAAGTTCTCTTTTTCAGATATCGGTAAGTGGGCTGGAGGCAGGGCATGAAAGGAATAACGAATCCAGTTGTTTGTGTCATCCGTTTCAGGAAAGTACCTGCGTAATTGCGCACCCAGCTCACTCAAGTCCTTCGCTATTTGACATTGTCCGTAAGCTTGAGTTCATTTGCACACAAAAAATCATAATGATGGAAAGACCTGTGTGTTGTCCTTGTTAATGCAGACAGAGAAGAGCTCCAACTTCTTAATCATAGCCTCAAATGTGTTCCGCACATTGAATATAGTTACGGAGGGTCCCTGTAATCCTAGATTCAGATCATTCAGGCAAGAAAAAACATCACCCAGATAGGCCAGTCGTGTGAGAAACTCGTCATCATGCAAGCTGTCAGACAAGTGAAAATTATGGTCAGTAAAGAAAAACTTGTCTCTCAATTTAAAAACAAAACATGTCAATACTTTGCCCCTTGATAACCAGTGCACTTCTGTATGTTGTAAAAGCGTTACATGGTCACTGCCCATAGCATTGCATAATGCATAAAATACACAAGAGTTCAGTGGCCTTGCTTTAACAAAGTTAACCATTTTCACTGTAGGGTCCAAAAAGTATTTCAAGCTGTCAGGCATTCCCTTGGCAGCAAGAGCCTCTCGGTGGATGCTGCAGTGTACCCAAGTGGCGTCGGGAGCAACTGCTTGCATGCGCGTTACCACTCCACTATGTCTCTCTGTCATGGCTTTTGCACCATCAGTACAGATAACAACACATCTTGACCACCAAAGTTAATTTGATGTCACAAAGCTGTCCAGTAGTTTAAAAATATCCTCTCATGTTGTCCTGGTTTCCAGTGGTTTGCAGAAGAAGATGTCTTCCTTAATTGACCCCCAATAAACGTAACGGACATATACCTGGAGCTGTGCCATGCCCGCCACGTCTGTTGACTCATCCAGTTGTAACGCATATAATTCACTGGCTTGTATGCGAAGCAGTAATTGTTTCAAAACATATCCTGCCATGTCACTGATGCATCGTGAAACAGTGTTGTTTGATGAAGGCATACCGTCATATATCGTTTTTTGGCCTTTTCCCCCAGCATTGTCCAAGCCATATCCGCGGCAGCAGGAAGAATTAAGTCCTCCACAATAGTATGGGGCTTGCCTGTCCTAGCCACTCGGTAGCTCACCATATAAGACGCTTCTAGCCCTTTCTTATTAAATGGTATCTATTGTTTTTATACATGTTATACAACTTGAAAGTCATCTTTATTATCGCTCAAATAACTCGAGTGGCTTATTTTTCAAATTGTCATGTTGAGTTTCTAAATGTCTGCACAAGAGTGAGGGTTTCCCGCGAGAGAGTAACGGTTAATGTGATTGGATGTTAGTTATTTGGCAAGGCTACCTGTATTTGACATTGTGTTGTTATTTCACTGAACACTAAATGGTTTAATTTTATTTTTGGCAGTGAACGAGGCTACTCAGGCGAGAATAAAACCTTACCCAAATGTATAGCCCCGTTGGAAAATATAAATGTACTGTTTGAAAATGTGTTTTTGTTGGTTTTATTAAATGTGAATCACATTTTTATTTGGCCCAGTTTGGGAATACCTGCTCTATAGGAATGATTAGAATTCTACAGTATTTCAATTAAATGTTTCAAAGAAAAATTTCAGTATTTTTTGTTGTTGTAACATTTAATATATATATTTTTTTATGTTTTGTTCACATAAAGTAATGTTAAAGTATGCATTAAGTTAAGATGTCTGTAATATAATAAAAGTGGCAAAAACTAATAGACATTAATAAATGCATTTTTATAGATTCCAAAATATTGATGGTGGCTTCAACACAGCGCATCCTATTAGTCATCTAGTGTATATTCGTTATGTGTTGGACCCCAGGGAGACTAGCTGTCGCTATTAGCTTCGGCTAATGGGGGGTCCAAAAAAAAAATCATAAATGACAATCAGAATGTTCCATGAATATAGGCTAGATTTTTTTTTTTGCAAAGAAGCTCGCAAGCTACCTAGATAATATTAGCAACATACCCATATTTTACCAGATCCTCTTCTCCTTCAGCCAGAGAAGGTCTATATTTAATACCTTACGATTTCTGCCAACTATATGAATGAGGTGAAATCTATTTCAATTCATGGTGTCAGAATGCACTGCTGTATTAAAGCAATTCAAGACTAACGTGTTTGCATGTTCTGCTGCAGATTCAAAGCCAGATTAACTCATTGCAGAATGTATCTATAATCATGAATTAATATATTTTTATTCAACCTTTATTTAACTAGGCAAGTCAGTTAAGAACAAATTCTTATTTACAATGACGGCCTAGGAACAGTGGGTTAAATGCCTTGTTCAGGGTCAGAACGACAGATTTTTATCTTGTCAGCTCGGGATTCGATCTAGCAACCTTTCGGGTTACTGGCCCAACGCTCTAACCACTAGGTTTTAGGTATATTATTAGGTATATAAATATAGGTATATAAAATATATTTAGGTATATTTATTTGACAAGAATGCACTTAGTCGCCCATCAATCACATGAACTACAACAATTGCATTGTTTTAAAGAAATCTAAATAGTAAACAATGCATACATATGCTTGCATACATAACATAAACATCTGATTTATTCATCAATGCTACAAACCTGGGACATTGAAGAGAACCATATGAACTTTTATTACTATCAGAGAGCACACAGATTTTTCTGCTTTCTCATTATAGGAATTAGACCAGCAGAAATAACACAAAATTTAAAACAGCATATTGTGATTTTTGGTGGATGAGTTACAAATGGAGAAACAGCTGGATGCGTAAGGTAGGTTTAATATAAAATACTAGGTCAACTCCAGCAGAATGCGAAACAGAAATTCACACTTAGACTTAAAACAAGGAAGCCATGCCTATACGCAGCTATATCAACAACTTTCTAGACAATTTTAACAGGTCCATGTTGCTGCTGTCAATTGTGAGAAGCACATTTACCACTGCATTCAGTCTAAACCCCATAATAAGCAGGAGGATAGGATTACAGAGGTGAAGAAAAGGTAGCAAACACAGTACAACACATTTAATCGTGTAACTGAGTCTAGATGTTTTCAAATCAGGCGAAGAACAAGTGAAGGAAGTGGCATAGGGAAAACAGGTAAAGGTAGGGTGAGTTTATATAGATAAGATGGAGAGTTCCAAAGTGTATGAAGCTGAGGGACCATGGGACATAAAAGGCAAAGTGTGGAATGAAGTGTAGCCAGAAGGATGGTTAGCCATAGAATAAACATAAAAAGGGGTGCTGGTGTGTTTTTGCACCCCTTTTAGGTCATTGTCACAAATATCCGTGTCCAGTCATTCTTGGGGTTTCAGCGTGTGTCCCTTGATGTCAAAAATCTCTGAAGCTGGAGACTCTTACCTCCCTCACTAGCTTTAAGCACCAGCTGTCAGAGCAGCTCACAGATCACTGCACCTGTACATAGCTCATCTGTAAATAGCCCATCCAATCTACCTCATCCCCATACTGTATTTATTTATTTATCTTGCTCCTTTGCACCCCAGTATCTCAACTTGCACATTCATCTTCTGCACATCCTACCATTCCAGTGTTTAATTGCTATATTGTAATTACTTTGCCACCATGGCCTATTTATTGCCTTACCTCTCTTATCCTACTCACTTGCACATGCAAGTGAGTAGATTTTTCTACTGTATTATTGATTCAAATCAAATCAAATTTATTTATATAGCCCTTCTTACATCAGCTGATATCTCAAAGTGCTGTACAGAAACCCAGTCTAAAACCCCAAACAGCAAGCAATGCAGGTGTAGAAGCACGGTGGCTAGGAAAAACTCCCTAGAAAGGCCAAAACCTAGGAAGAAACCTAGAGAGGAACCAGGCTATGAGGGGTGGCCAGTCCTCTTCTGGCTGTGCCGGGTGGAGATTATAACAGAACATGGCCAAGATGTTCAAATGTTCATAAATGACCAGCATGGTCAAATAATAATAATCACAGTAGTTGTCGAGGGTGCAGCAAGTCAGCACCTCGGGAGCAATTGTCAGTTGGCTTTTCATAGCCGATCATTAAGAGTATCTCTACCGCTCCTGCTGTCTCCAGAGAGTTGAAAACAGCAGGTCTGGGACAGGTAGCACGTCCGGTGAACAGGTCAGAGTTCCATAGCCGCAGGCAGAACAGTTGAAACTGGAGCAGCAGCACGGACAGGTGGACTGGAGATAGCAAGGAGTCATCATGCCAGGTCGTCCTGAGGCATGGTCCTAGGGCTCAGGTCCTCCGAGAGAGAGAAAGAAAGAGAGAAAGAGAGAATTAGAGAGAGCATACTTAAATTCACACAGGACACCGGATAAGACAGGAGAAGTACTCCAGATATAACAAACTGACCCGAGCCCCCCGACATATAAACTACTGCAGCATAAATACTGGAGGCTGAGACAGGAGGGGTCAGGAGACACTGTGGCCCCATCCGATGATACCCCCGGACAGGGCCAAACAGGAAGGATATAACCCCACCCACTTTGCCAAGGCACAGCCCCCACACCACTAGAGGGATATCTTCAACCACCAACTTACCATCCTGAGACAAGGCCAAGTATAGCCCACAAAGATCTCCGCTACGGCACAACCCAAGGGGGGGCGCCAACCCAGACAGGAAGATCACGTCAGTGACTCAACCCACTCAAGTGACGCACCCCTCCTAGGGACGGCATGAAAGAGCACCAGTAAGCCAGTGACTCAGCCCCTGTAATAGGGTTAGAGGCAGAGAATCCCAGTGGAGAGAGGGGAACCGGCCAGGCAGAGACAGCAAGGGCGGTTCGTTGCTCCAGAGCCTTTCCGTTCACCTTCACACTCCTGGGCCAGACTACACTCAATCATATGACCCACTGAAGAGATAAGTCTTCAGTAAAGACTTAAACGTTGAGACCGAGTCTGCGTCTCTCACATGGGTAGGCAGACCATTCCATAAAAATGGAGCTCTATAGGAGAAAGCCCTGCCTCCAGCTGTTTGCTTAGAAATTCTAGGGACAATTAGGAGGCCTGCGTCTTGTGACCGTAGCGTACGTGTAGGTATGTACGGCAGGACCAAATCGGAAAGATAGGTAGGAGCAAGCCCATGTAATGCTTTGTAGGTTAGCAGTAAAACCTTGAAATCAGCCCTTGCCTTAACAGGAAGCCAGTGTAGGGAGGCTAGCACTGGAGTAATATGATCCAATTTTTTGGTTCTAGTCAGGATTCTAGCAGCCGTATTTAGCACTAACTGAAGTTTATTTAGTGCTTTATCCGGGTAGCCGGAAAGTAGAACATTGCAGTAGTCTAACCTAGAAGTAACAAAAGCATGGATTAATTTTTCTGCATAATTTTTGTACAGAAAGTTTCTGTTTTTGCAATGTTACGTAGATGGAAAAAAGCTGTCCTTGAAACAGTCTTGATATGTTCGTCAAAAGAGAGATCAGGTTCCAGAGTAACGCCGAGGTATAGTGAAAACAATAGTGGTCCCAAAACGGAACCTTGAGGAACACCGAAATGTACAGTTGATTTGTCAGAGGACAAACCATTCACAGAGACAAACATATCTTTCCGACAGATAAGATCTAAACCAGGCCAGAACTTGTCCATGTAGACCAATTTGGGTTTCCAATCTCTCCAAAAGAATGTGGTGATCGATGGTATCAAAGGCAGCACTAAAGTCTAGGAGCACGAGGACAGATGCAGAGCCTCGGTCTGACGCCATTAAAAGGTAATTTACCACCTTCACAAGTGCAGTCTCAGTGCTATGATGGGGTCTAAAACCAGACTGAAGCATTTCGTATATATTGTTTGTCTTCAGGAAGGCAGTGCGTTGCTGCGCAACAGATTTAAAAACATTTTTTGAGAGGAATGGAAGATTCGATATAGGCCGATAGTTTTTTATATTTTCTGGGTCAAGGTTTGGCTTTTTCAAGAGATTGTATGTTTGTTTATTCCATGTGTAACTCTGTGAAGTTGTATGTGTCGAACTGCTTTGCTTTATCTTGGCCAGGTCGCAGTTGCAAATGAGAACTTTTTCTCAACTAGCCTACCTGGTTAAATAAAGGTGAAATTAAAATTTCAAAAATTAAAATTCCCTGTCAGCTGCAGCATTCAAATCGTGGGCATTGTGTGTCTGTGATCATGACATTTTAGATGATGAGTGATCACAGCATTTCCACAAATTGAGTAATACACAATACAACTTAAGCATTGAGGACAACATTTTGTTGACAACATGGTTTATACTATGTCTACTGTGTGTGAATGGTGAAATAACGGCCTTAATTCTAGTACAGCACATTGGATGACTATCATTCATATTCCATTCACCCAGCTCATCATTGATAGGTTTAGGCTACTACATGATACTCAAATTTTCCCTATACCCATCATGAGGTTGCTACAACCTAGACTATGAATGAAAGTTTACAACATAGGTGCACAGGTCAAGAGAAATTTGAGTAATCAAGGTGACAGACATTAACATATTCAATAACGCCTTGCACAATATTGCCTCTATCTAGCTGATCTAGGCTGTAATCATTAGTCCAACAGTTGCAAACTAGAGTTTCTATTGGACAAATTCTGCTATGTTTATCCGGATTTTGTTCCGTTTGCTTCCGTTTAAGAATTGTTTTTCAACAGAATCGTCGGAATGTATACACCCCTGATCACACGCAAACACAGTTCACTTTCATAGCAGCCACATACAAACAGCATGAGCCCTTTGATTGTTGGATAATACCTTCTCGCATCTAAGCACTCTCCTACTCTCACCTTTTCCCTTCGATTGTGGACTTCAGTGCACAACACATCAGCTGTCTGTGACTGAGTCAACTACTCACCAAAGAGTCAACTACTCACCACATTTTATACACTGCAGTGCTAGCTAGCTGTAGCTTATACTTTCAGTAGTAGATTCATTATCTCATGCTTTGATTGGGTGGACAACATGTCAGTTCATGCTGCAAAAGCTTTGATAGGTTGGAGGACGTCCTCCAGAAGTTGTCATAATTACTGTGTAAGTCTATGGAAGGTGTGAGAATCACGATCTGCCTAGGTTTTGTATTGAAGTCAATATACCCAAAGGAGGACGGAAACTAGCTGTCCTCCGGCTACACCATGGCGCTCAACTACAGAGTGCTGTTGAGGCTACTGTATACCTTCATTGCAAAACAGTGTGTTTTAATAAATTATTTGGTGACGTGAATATATTTTGTATAATTTTATCTAAAAATAATAACTTTTAATGTTTCAATATTTTTATTTTTATGAAATTCAATGAGGAGGACGGTCCTCGAAAAAGACATTGCATACAAAAATATTTTACAATTTACATACATTTAAAACATTAACATAGACATTAGTGACTAATATACATGAGCTGTCATGCTCATGGTGTCCGAACCTTGGATACTTGAGCTGCTTGTTCTCAAAGTGCTGCTTGAATGTCTTCAGCTTTGCATCTATAAAGGTGGAGTACAAAATTGATGACATTAAAACTTCTTATGGCTGGGGGCAGTATTGAGTAGCTTGGATGAATAAGGTGCCCAGAGGTGCCCAGAGTAAACTGCCTGCTCCTCAGTCCCAGTTACTAATATATGCATATTATTAGTATATTTGGATAGACAACACTCAGACGTTTCTAAAACTGTTTGAATGATGTCTGTGAGTATAACAGAACTCATATGGCAGGCAAAAACATGAGAAAAAATGCAACCAGGAAGTGGGAAATCTGAGGTTGGTTGATTTTCAACTCATTCCCTATTGAAGATACAGTGGGATATTGGTCATGTTGCACTTCCTAAGGCTTCCACTAGATGTCAATAGTCTTTAGAACCTTGTTTGATGCTTCTACTGTGAAAGGGGGCCGAATGAGAGGGGATTGAGTAAGGTCTCTCCCAGAGTGCCACGAGCTGACCATGCGCGTTCATGTGAGAGTTAGCTTGAGTTCCATTGCATTTCTGAAGACAAAGGAATTCTCCGGTTGGAACATTATTGAAGATTTATGTTAAAAATATCCTAAAGATTGATTCTATACTTCGTTTGACATGTTTCTACGGACTGTAACGGAACTTTTTGACTTTTCGTCTGCTCCTAGTGAACACGCTTCGTGAGTTTGGATTTAAACAAACATTTATTGTGGAACTGGGATTCCTGGGAGTGCATTCTGATGAAGATCATCAAAAGTAAGTGAATATTTATAATGTTATTTCTGACTTCTGTTGACTGCACAATATGGCGGATATCTTTTTGGCTTGTTTGGGCTCTTAGCGCCGTACTCTGATTATTGCATGGTGTGCTTTTTCCGTAAAGCTTTTCTGAAATCTGACACAGCGGTTGCATTAAGGAGAAGTGTATCTAAAGTTCCATGTATAACACTTGTATTTTCATCAACATTTATGATGAATATTTCTGTAAATTGATGTGGCTCTTGTCACGTTCCTGACCTGTTTTCCCTTGTTTTGTATTTATTTAGTATGGTCAGGGCGTGAGTTGGGTGGGTTGTCTATGTGTGATTTTCTATGTTGGGATTTTGTGTTCGGCCTGGTATGATTCTCAATCAGAGGCAGCTGTCAATCGTTGTCCCTGATTGAGAATCATACTTAGGCAGCCTGGGTTTCACGTGTGTTTTGTGGGTGTTTGTCTACCGTGTTAGTGTTTTCACCACACGGTACTGTTTCGGTTTTCTGCACTTCGTTTATTGTTTTGTATTTCAGTGTTCAGTTTCGGTTTTAATAAATCATCATGAGCACGAACCACTCTGCATATTGGTCCGATCCTTCTCGCCTCTCCTCGTCCGATGAGGAGGACGAAATAGACAATCGTTACAGAAACACCCACCAACCAAGGACCAAGCAGCGTGGGAGAAAGCAGCGGCAGAAATCCAAGGACTCCTGGACATGGGATGAGATTTTGAACGGAGAAGGACCCTGGGCACAGGCTGGGGAATATCGCCGCCCCAAAGCTGAGCTGGAGGAAGCGAAAGCTGAGCGGCGGCGATATGAGGAGGCAGCACGGCAGCGCGACAGGTACGAGAGGCAGCCCCAGAAAACTTTTGGGGGGGGGGGATAGAGAGGAGTGTGGCTAAGCCAGGTAGCAGACCTGAGCGCACTCCTCGTGCTTATCATAAGCAACGCGTTACTGGTCAGGCACCGTGTTATGCGGTTAAGCGCACGGTGTCGCCAGTGCGTGCCCATAGCCCGGTGCGCTATAGGGCAGCCCCCCGAAAGTGTCATGTGAGTGTGGGCATCCAGCCGGGGCGTATTGTGCCTGCTCAGAGCGTCTGGTCTCCGGTATGCCGTTTCGGTCCAGGGTATCCTGCGCCGGCTCTGCGTGCTGTGTCTCCGGGGCGCTGGGAGGGTGCAGTGCGTCCTATGCCTACGCTCCGCTCGTACCGGGCAAATGTGGGAGTGGAGCCTAAGGGAGAGGTGCGCGTAGTAGGCACTAGATCTCCAGTGCTCATCCACAGCCCGGTTCAACCTGTGCCTGCACTCTGGAGGGTCCGGGCTGGAGTAGTATTCCAGCCTGGGGGAGTGGTGCCAAGGCTGCGCACCAGAGCTCCAGTGCTCCCCCACAGCCCGGTCCTTCAGGTGCCAGAGCCGCCCGCCAGACAGGAGCAGCCAGAGCCGCCCGCCAGCCATGACCTGCCAGTGCCGTCAGCCAGCCATGCCCAGCCAGAGCCGTCAGCGAGCCATGACCAGCCAGAGCCGTCAGCCAGCCATGACCAGCCAGAGCCGTCAGCCAGCCATGACCTGCCAGTGCCGTCAGCCAGCCATGACCAGCCAGAGCCGTCAGCCAGCCATGACCAGCCAGAGCCGTCAGCCAGCCATGACCAGCCAGAGCCGTCAGCCAGCCATGACCAGCCAGAGCCGTCAGCCAGTCATGACCTGCCAGAGCCGTCAGCCAGTCCGGAGCTGCCCCTCAGTCCGGAGCTGCCAATCAGTCCGGAGCTGCCCCTCAGTCCGGTGCTGCCCCTCAGTCCAGTGCTGCCCCTCAGTCCGGTGCTGCCCCTCAGTCCGGTGCTGCCCCTTAGTCCAGTGCTGTCCCTTAATCCAGTGGGGTTAATATGGAGGGTGGTCGTTAGGAGGAGGCCACGGAAGCGGGGATTGACTATGGTGGGGTGGGGACAACGTCCAGAGCCAGAGCCGCCACCGTGGACAGATGCCCACCCAGACCCTCCCCTATAGGTTCAGATTTTGCGGCCGGAGTCCGCACCTTGGGGGGGGGGGGGGGGGGGGGTACTGTCACGTTCCTGATCTTATTTCCTTTATTTTGTCTTTGTTTAGTTGGTCAGGACGTGAGCTGGGTGGGCATTCTATGTTATGTGTTTCTATGTTTAGGTTCATTGTTAATTAGCCTGATATGGTTCTCATCATAATGATGGAAAGACCTGTGTGTTGTCCTTGTTAATGCAGACAGAGAAGAGCTCCAACTTCTTAATCATAGCCTCAAATGTGTTCCGCACATTGAATATAGTTACGGAGGGTCCCTGTAATCCTAGATTCAGATCATTCAGGCAAGAAAAAACATCACCCAGATAGGCCAGTCGTGTGAGAAACTCGTCATCATGCAAGCTGTCAGACAAGTGAAAATTATGGTCAGTAAAGAAAAACTTGTCTCTCAATTTAAAAACAAAACATGTCAATACTTTGCCCCTTGATAACCAGTGCACTTCTGTATGTTGTAAAAGCGTTACATGGTCACTGCCCATAGCATTGCATAATGCATAAAATACACAAGAGTTCAGTGGCCTTGCTTTAACAAAGTTAACCATTTTCACTGTAGGGTCCAAAAAGTATTTCAAGCTGTCAGGCATTCCCTTGGCAGCAAGAGCCTCTCGGTGGATGCTGCAGTGTACCCAAGTGGCGTCGGGAGCAACTGCTTGCATGCGCGTTACCACTCCACTATGTCTCTCTGTCATGGCTTTTGCACCATCAGTACAGATAACAACACATCTTGACCACCAAAGTTAATTTGATGTCACAAAGCTGTCCAGTAGTTTAAAAATATCCTCTCATGTTGTCCTGGTTTCCAGTGGTTTGCAGAAGAAGATGTCTTCCTTAATTGACCCCCAATAAACGTAACGGACATATACCTGGAGCTGTGCCATGCCCGCCACGTCTGTTGACTCATCCAGTTGTAACGCATATAATTCACTGGCTTGTATGCGAAGCAGTAATTGTTTCAAAACATATCCTGCCATGTCACTGATGCATCGTGAAACAGTGTTGTTTGATGAAGGCATACCGTCATATATCGTTTTTTGGCCTTTTCCCCCAGCATTGTCCAAGCCATATCCGCGGCAGCAGGAAGAATTAAGTCCTCCACAATAGTATGGGGCTTGCCTGTCCTAGCCACTCGGTAGCTCACCATATAAGACGCTTCTAGCCCTTTCTTATTAAATGGTATCTATTGTTTTTATACATGTTATACAACTTGAAAGTCATCTTTATTATCGCTCAAATAACTCGAGTGGCTTATTTTTCAAATTGTCATGTTGAGTTTCTAAATGTCTGCACAAGAGTGAGGGTTTCCCGCGAGAGAGTAACGGTTAATGTGATTGGATGTTAGTTATTTGGCAAGGCTACCTGTATTTGACATTGTGTTGTTATTTCACTGAACACTAAATGGTTTAATTTTATTTTTGGCAGTGAACGAGGCTACTCAGGCGAGAATAAAACCTTACCCAAATGTATAGCCCCGTTGGAAAATATAAATGTACTGTTTGAAAATGTGTTTTTGTTGGTTTTATTAAATGTGAATCACATTTTTATTTGGCCCAGTTTGGGAATACCTGCTCTATAGGAATGATTAGAATTCTACAGTATTTCAATTAAATGTTTCAAAGAAAAATTTCAGTATTTTTTGTTGTTGTAACATTTAATATATATATTTTTTTATGTTTTGTTCACATAAAGTAATGTTAAAGTATGCATTAAGTTAAGATGTCTGTAATATAATAAAAGTGGCAAAAACTAATAGACATTAATAAATGCATTTTTATAGATTCCAAAATATTGATGGTGGCTTCAACACAGCGCATCCTATTAGTCATCTAGTGTATATTCGTTATGTGTTGGACCCCAGGGAGACTAGCTGTCGCTATTAGCTTCGGCTAATGGGGGGTCCAAAAAAAAAATCATAAATGACAATCAGAATGTTCCATGAATATAGGCTAGATTTTTTTTTTTGCAAAGAAGCTCGCAAGCTACCTAGATAATATTAGCAACATACCCATATTTTACCAGATCCTCTTCTCCTTCAGCCAGAGAAGGTCTATATTTAATACCTTACGATTTCTGCCAACTATATGAATGAGGTGAAATCTATTTCAATTCATGGTGTCAGAATGCACTGCTGTATTAAAGCAATTCAAGACTAACGTGTTTGCATGTTCTGCTGCAGATTCAAAGCCAGATTAACTCATTGCAGAATGTATCTATAATCATGAATTAATATATTTTTATTCAACCTTTATTTAACTAGGCAAGTCAGTTAAGAACAAATTCTTATTTACAATGACGGCCTAGGAACAGTGGGTTAAATGCCTTGTTCAGGGTCAGAACGACAGATTTTTATCTTGTCAGCTCGGGATTCGATCTAGCAACCTTTCGGGTTACTGGCCCAACGCTCTAACCACTAGGTTTTAGGTATATTATTAGGTATATAAATATAGGTATATAAAATATATTTAGGTATATTTATTTGACAAGAATGCACTTAGTCGCCCATCAATCACATGAACTACAACAATTGCATTGTTTTAAAGAAATCTAAATAGTAAACAATGCATACATATGCTTGCATACATAACATAAACATCTGATTTATTCATCAATGCTACAAACCTGGGACATTGAAGAGAACCATATGAACTTTTATTACTATCAGAGAGCACACAGATTTTTCTGCTTTCTCATTATAGGAATTAGACCAGCAGAAATAACACAAAATTTAAAACAGCATATTGTGATTTTTGGTGGATGAGTTACAAATGGAGAAACAGCTGGATGCGTAAGGTAGGTTTAATATAAAATACTAGGTCAACTCCAGCAGAATGCGAAACAGAAATTCACACTTAGACTTAAAACAAGGAAGCCATGCCTATACGCAGCTATATCAACAACTTTCTAGACAATTTTAACAGGTCCATGTTGCTGCTGTCAATTGTGAGAAGCACATTTACCACTGCATTCAGTCTAAACCCCATAATAAGCAGGAGGATAGGATTACAGAGGTGAAGAAAAGGTAGCAAACACAGTACAACACATTTAATCGTGTAACTGAGTCTAGATGTTTTCAAATCAGGCGAAGAACAAGTGAAGGAAGTGGCATAGGGAAAACAGGTAAAGGTAGGGTGAGTTTATATAGATAAGATGGAGAGTTCCAAAGTGTATGAAGCTGAGGGACCATGGGACATAAAAGGCAAAGTGTGGAATGAAGTGTAGCCAGAAGGATGGTTAGCCATAGAATAAACATAAAAAGGGGTGCTGGTGTGTTTTTGCACCCCTTTTAGGTCATTGTCACAAATATCCGTGTCCAGTCATTCTTGGGGTTTCAGCGTGTGTCCCTTGATGTCAAAAATCTCTGAAGCTGGAGACTCTTACCTCCCTCACTAGCTTTAAGCACCAGCTGTCAGAGCAGCTCACAGATCACTGCACCTGTACATAGCTCATCTGTAAATAGCCCATCCAATCTACCTCATCCCCATACTGTATTTATTTATTTATCTTGCTCCTTTGCACCCCAGTATCTCAACTTGCACATTCATCTTCTGCACATCCTACCATTCCAGTGTTTAATTGCTATATTGTAATTACTTTGCCACCATGGCCTATTTATTGCCTTACCTCTCTTATCCTACTCACTTGCACATGCAAGTGAGTAGATTTTTCTACTGTATTATTGATTCAAATCAAATCAAATTTATTTATATAGCCCTTCTTACATCAGCTGATATCTCAAAGTGCTGTACAGAAACCCAGTCTAAAACCCCAAACAGCAAGCAATGCAGGTGTAGAAGCACGGTGGCTAGGAAAAACTCCCTAGAAAGGCCAAAACCTAGGAAGAAACCTAGAGAGGAACCAGGCTATGAGGGGTGGCCAGTCCTCTTCTGGCTGTGCCGGGTGGAGATTATAACAGAACATGGCCAAGATGTTCAAATGTTCATAAATGACCAGCATGGTCAAATAATAATAATCACAGTAGTTGTCGAGGGTGCAGCAAGTCAGCACCTCGGGAGCAATTGTCAGTTGGCTTTTCATAGCCGATCATTAAGAGTATCTCTACCGCTCCTGCTGTCTCCAGAGAGTTGAAAACAGCAGGTCTGGGACAGGTAGCACGTCCGGTGAACAGGTCAGAGTTCCATAGCCGCAGGCAGAACAGTTGAAACTGGAGCAGCAGCACGGACAGGTGGACTGGAGATAGCAAGGAGTCATCATGCCAGGTCGTCCTGAGGCATGGTCCTAGGGCTCAGGTCCTCCGAGAGAGAGAAAGAAAGAGAGAAAGAGAGAATTAGAGAGAGCATACTTAAATTCACACAGGACACCGGATAAGACAGGAGAAGTACTCCAGATATAACAAACTGACCCGAGCCCCCCGACATATAAACTACTGCAGCATAAATACTGGAGGCTGAGACAGGAGGGGTCAGGAGACACTGTGGCCCCATCCGATGATACCCCCGGACAGGGCCAAACAGGAAGGATATAACCCCACCCACTTTGCCAAGGCACAGCCCCCACACCACTAGAGGGATATCTTCAACCACCAACTTACCATCCTGAGACAAGGCCAAGTATAGCCCACAAAGATCTCCGCTACGGCACAACCCAAGGGGGGGCGCCAACCCAGACAGGAAGATCACGTCAGTGACTCAACCCACTCAAGTGACGCACCCCTCCTAGGGACGGCATGAAAGAGCACCAGTAAGCCAGTGACTCAGCCCCTGTAATAGGGTTAGAGGCAGAGAATCCCAGTGGAGAGAGGGGAACCGGCCAGGCAGAGACAGCAAGGGCGGTTCGTTGCTCCAGAGCCTTTCCGTTCACCTTCACACTCCTGGGCCAGACTACACTCAATCATATGACCCACTGAAGAGATAAGTCTTCAGTAAAGACTTAAACGTTGAGACCGAGTCTGCGTCTCTCACATGGGTAGGCAGACCATTCCATAAAAATGGAGCTCTATAGGAGAAAGCCCTGCCTCCAGCTGTTTGCTTAGAAATTCTAGGGACAATTAGGAGGCCTGCGTCTTGTGACCGTAGCGTACGTGTAGGTATGTACGGCAGGACCAAATCGGAAAGATAGGTAGGAGCAAGCCCATGTAATGCTTTGTAGGTTAGCAGTAAAACCTTGAAATCAGCCCTTGCCTTAACAGGAAGCCAGTGTAGGGAGGCTAGCACTGGAGTAATATGATCCAATTTTTTGGTTCTAGTCAGGATTCTAGCAGCCGTATTTAGCACTAACTGAAGTTTATTTAGTGCTTTATCCGGGTAGCCGGAAAGTAGAACATTGCAGTAGTCTAACCTAGAAGTAACAAAAGCATGGATTAATTTTTCTGCATAATTTTTGTACAGAAAGTTTCTGTTTTTGCAATGTTACGTAGATGGAAAAAAGCTGTCCTTGAAACAGTCTTGATATGTTCGTCAAAAGAGAGATCAGGTTCCAGAGTAACGCCGAGGTATAGTGAAAACAATAGTGGTCCCAAAACGGAACCTTGAGGAACACCGAAATGTACAGTTGATTTGTCAGAGGACAAACCATTCACAGAGACAAACATATCTTTCCGACAGATAAGATCTAAACCAGGCCAGAACTTGTCCATGTAGACCAATTTGGGTTTCCAATCTCTCCAAAAGAATGTGGTGATCGATGGTATCAAAGGCAGCACTAAAGTCTAGGAGCACGAGGACAGATGCAGAGCCTCGGTCTGACGCCATTAAAAGGTAATTTACCACCTTCACAAGTGCAGTCTCAGTGCTATGATGGGGTCTAAAACCAGACTGAAGCATTTCGTATATATTGTTTGTCTTCAGGAAGGCAGTGCGTTGCTGCGCAACAGATTTAAAAACATTTTTTGAGAGGAATGGAAGATTCGATATAGGCCGATAGTTTTTTATATTTTCTGGGTCAAGGTTTGGCTTTTTCAAGAGATTGTATGTTTGTTTATTCCATGTGTAACTCTGTGAAGTTGTATGTGTCGAACTGCTTTGCTTTATCTTGGCCAGGTCGCAGTTGCAAATGAGAACTTTTTCTCAACTAGCCTACCTGGTTAAATAAAGGTGAAATTAAAATTTCAAAAATTAAAATTCCCTGTCAGCTGCAGCATTCAAATCGTGGGCATTGTGTGTCTGTGATCATGACATTTTAGATGATGAGTGATCACAGCATTTCCACAAATTGAGCAATACACAATACAACTTAAGCATTGAGGACAACATTTTGTTGACAACATGGTTTATACTATGTCTACTGTGTGTGAATGGTGAAATAACGGCCTTAATTCTAGTACAGCACATTGGATGACTATCATTCATATTCCATTCACCCAGCTCATCATTGATAGGTTTAGGCTACTACATGATACTCAAATTTTCCCTATACCCATCATGAGGTTGCTACAACCTAGACTATGAATGAAAGTTTACAACATAGGTGCACAGGTCAAGAGAAATTTGAGTAATCAAGGTGACAGACATTAACATATTCAATAACGCCTTGCACAATATTGCCTCTATCTAGCTGATCTAGGCTGTAATCATTAGTCCAACAGTTGCAAACTAGAGTTTCTATTGGACAAATTCTGCTATGTTTATCCGGATTTTGTTCCGTTTGCTTCCGTTTAAGAATTGTTTTTCAACAGAATCGTCGGAATGTATACACCCCTGATCACACGCAAACACAGTTCACTTTCATAGCAGCCACATACAAACAGCATGAGCCCTTTAATTGTTGGATAATACCTTCTCGCATCTAAGCACTCTCCTACTCTCACCTTTTCCCTTCGATTGTGGACTTCAGTGCACAACACATCAGCTGTCTGTGACTGAGTCAACTACTCACCAAAGAGTCAACTACTCACCACATTTTATACACTGCAGTGCTAGCTAGCTGTAGCTTATACTTTCAGTAGTAGATTCATTATCTCATGCTTTGATTGGGTGGACAACATGTCAGTTCATGCTGCAAAAGCTTTGATAGGTTGGAGGACGTCCTCCAGAAGTTGTCATAATTACTGTGTAAGTCTATGGAAGGTGTGAGAATCACGATCTGCCTAGGTTTTGTATTGAAGTCAATATACCCAAAGGAGGACGGAAACTAGCTGTCCTCCGGCTACACCATGGCGCTCAACTACAGAGTGCTGTTGAGGCTACTGTATACCTTCATTGCAAAACAGTGTGTTTTAATAAATTATTTGGTGACGTGAATATATTTTGTATAATTTTATCTAAAAATAATAACTTTTAATGTTTCAATATTTTTATTTTTATGAAATTCAATGAGGAGGACGGTCCTCGAAAAAGACATTGCATACAAAAATATTTTACAATTTACATACATTTAAAACATTAACATAGACATTAGTGACTAATATACATGAGCTGTCATGCTCATGGTGTCCGAACCTTGGATACTTGAGCTGCTTGTTCTCAAAGTGCTGCTTGAATGTCTTCAGCTTTGCATCTATAAAGGTGGAGTACAAAATTGATGACATTAAAACTTCTTATGGCTGGGGGCAGTATTTTTTTTTTATTTATTTAACCTTTATTTAACCAGGTAGGCAAATTGAGAACACGTTCTCATTTACAATTGCGACCTGGCCAAGATAAAGCAAAGCAGTTCGACACATACAACAACACATAGTTACACATGGAGTAAAAACAAACATATAGTCAATAATACAGTGAAAAAAATAAAAAAATAAGTCTATATACAATGTGAGCAAGTGAGGTGAGATAAGGGAGGTGAAGGCAAACAGATATATGTATAAATAAATAAAAATATAAAAAGGCCATGGAGGCGAAGTGAGTACAACACAGCAAGTAAAATAAAAACTTTAAAAAAAAAAAAAAAAAAAAAAAAAAAAAAAAAAAAAAAAAAAAAAAAAAACACTGGAATGGTTGGTTTGCATTGGAAGAAAGTGCCAAGTAGAGACAGAAATAATGGGGTGCAAAGGAGCAAAATAAATTAATAAATAAATACAGTAGGTAAAGAGGTAGTTGTTTGGGCTAAATTGTAGATGGGTTATGTACAGGTGCAGTAATCTATGAGCTGCTCTGACAGCTGGTGCTTAAAGCTAGTGAGGGAGATAGGTGTTTCCAGTTTCAGAGATTTTTGTAGTTCGTTCCAGTCATTGGCAGCAGAGAACTGGAAGGAGAGGCGTCCAAAGGAAGAATTGGTTTTGGGGGTGACTAGAGAGATATACCTGCTGGAGCGCGTGCTACGGGTAGGTGCTGCTATGGTGACCAGCGAGCTGAGATAAGGGGGGACTTTACCTAGCAGGGTCTTGTAGATGACCTGGAACCAATGGGTTTGGCGACGAGTATGAAGCGAGGGCCAGCCAACGAGAGTGTACAGGTCGCAGTGGTGGGTAGTATATGGGGCTTTGGTGACAAAACGGATGGCACTGTGATAGACTGCATCCAATTTATTGAGTAGGGTTTTGGAGGCTATTTTGTAAATGACATCACCGAAGTCGAGGATTGGTAGGATGGTCAGTTTTACAAGGGTATGTTTGGCAGCATGAGTAAAGGATGCTTTGTTGCGGAATAGGAAGCCAATTCTAGATTTGACTTTGGATTGGAGATGTTTGATGTGGGTCTGGAAGGAGAGTTTACAGTCTAACCAGACACCTAGGTATTTGTAGTTGTCCACATATTCTAAGTCAGAGCCGTCCAAAGTAGTGATGTTGGACAGGCGGGCAGGAGCAGGCAGCGATCGGTTGAAGAGCATGCATTTGGTTTTACTTGTATTTAAGAGCAGTTGGAGGCCACGGAAGGAGAGTTGTATGGCATTGAAGCTCGCCTGGAGGGTTGTTAACACAGTGTCAAAAGAAGGGCCAGAAGTATACAGAATAGTGTCGTCTGCGTAGAGGTGGATCAGAGAATCACCAGCAGCAAGAGCGACATCATTGATGTAAACAGAGAAGAGAGTCGGTCCAAGAATTGAACCCTGTGGCACCCCCATAGAGACTGCCAGAGGCCCGGACAACAGACCCTCCGATTTGACACACTGAACTCTATCAGAGAAGTAGTTGGTGAACCAGGCGAGGCAATCATTAGAGAAACCAAGGCTGTCGAGTCTGCCAATGAGGATGTGGTGATTGACAGAGTCAAAAGCCTTGGCCAGGTCAATGAATACGGCTGCACAGTATTGTTTCCTATCGATGGCGGTTACGATATCGTTTATGACCTTGAGCGTGGCTGAGGTGCACCCATGACCAGCTCTGAAACCAGATTGCATAGCGGAGAAGGTGTGGTGTGATTCGAAATGGTCAGTAATCTGTTTGTTGACTTGGCTTTCGAAGACCTTAGAAAGGCAGGGTAGGATAGATATAGGTCTGTAGCAGTTAGGGTCAAGGGTGTCCCCCCCTTTGAAGAGGGGGATAACCGCAGCTGCTTTCCAATCTTTGGGGATCTCAGACGACACGAAAGAGAGGTTGAAGAGGCTAGTAATAGGGGTGGCAACAATTTCAGCAGATAGTTTTAGAAAGAAAGGGTCCAGATTATCTAGCCCGGCTGATTTGTAAGGGTCCAGATTTTGCAGCTCATTAAGAACATCAGCTGACTGTATTTGGGAGAAAGAGAAATGGGGAAGGCTTGGGCGAGTAGCAGAGGGGAGGGCAGTGCTGTTGTCCCGGGTAGGGGTAGCCAGGTGGAAAGCATGGCCAGCCGTAGAAAAATGCTTATTGAAATTCTCAATTATAGTGGATTTGTCGGTGGTGACAGTGTTTCCTATCTTCAGGGCGGTTGGAAGCTGGGAGGAGGTGTTCTTATTCTCCATGGACTTTACGGTGTCCCAGAACTTTTTTGAATTTGTGTTGCAGGAAGCAAATTTCTGCTTGAAAAAGCTAGCCTTGGCTGTTCTAACTGCCTGTGTATATTGGTTTCTGGCTTCCCTGAAAAGTTGCATATCACGGGGGCTGTTCGATGCTAATGCAGAACGCCATAGGATGTTTTTCTGTTGGTTAAGGGCAGTCAGGTCAGGAGAGAACCAAGGGCTATATCTGTTCCTGGTTCTAAATTTCTTGAATGGGGCATGCTTATTCAGGATGGTGAGGAAGGCATTTTTAAAAAATGACCAGGCATCCTCTACTGACGGGATGAGATCAATATCCTTCCAGGATACCCCGGCCAGGTCAATTAGGAAGGCCTGCTCGCTGAAGTGTTTCAGGGAGCGTTTGACAGTGATGAGTGGAGGTCGTTTGACCGCTAATCCATTACGGATGCAGGCAATGAGGCAGTGATCGCTGAGATCTTGGTTAAAAACAGCAGAGGTGTATTTGGAGGGCAAGTTTGTTAGGATGATATCTATGAGGGTACCCGTGTTTACGGAATTGGGGTGGTACCTGGTAGGTTCATTAATAATTTGTGTGAGATTGAGGGCATCAAGCTTAGATTGTAGGGTGGCTGGGGTGTTGAGCATGTTCAAATTTAGGTCGCCTAGCAGCACGAGCTCTGAAGATAGATGGGGGGCAATCAGTTCACATATAGTGTCCAGAGCACAGCTGGGGGCAGAGGGTGGTCTATAGCAGGCGGCAACGGTGAGAGACTTGTTTTTAGAGAGGTGGATTTTTAAAAGTAGAAGTTCAAATTGTTTGGGAACAGACCTGGATAGTATAACAGAACTCTGCAGGCAGTCTTTGCAGTAGATTGCAACACCGCCCCCTTTGGCCGTTCTATCTTGTCTGAAAATATTGTAATTGGGGATAAAAATGTCTGAATTTTTGGTGGTCTTTCTAAGCCAGGATTCAGACACGGCTAAAACATCCGGGTTGGTAGAGTGTGCTAAAGCAGTGAACAAAACAAACTTAGGGAGGAGGCTCCTAATGTTAACATGCATGAAGCCAAGGCTATTACGGTTACAGAAGTCATCAAAAGAGAGCGCCTGGGGAATAGGAGTGGAGCCAGGTACTGCAGGGCCTGGATTCACCTCTACATCACCAGAGGAACAGAGGAGAAGTAGGATAATGGTACGGCTAAAAGCTATGAGAATTGGTCGCCTAGAGCTACCAGAGCAGAGAGTAAAAGGAAGTTTCTGGGGGCGATAAAATAGTTTAAAGGAATAATGTACAGACAAAGGTATGGTAGGATGTGAATACAGTGGAGGTAAACCTAGGTATTGAGTGATGATGAGAGAGATCTTGTCTCTAGAAACATCATTGAAACCAGGTGATGTCATCGCATATGTGGGTGGTGGAACTGCAGGGTTGGATATGGTATAGAGAGCAGGGCTAGAATCTCTACAGTGAAATAAGCCAATAAACACTAACCAGAACAGCAATGGACAAGGCATATTTACATTAAGGAGAGGCAAGCTTAATCGAGTGATAAATAAGGGTCCAGTGAGTAGAGGTTGGTAGGGGTCGTGGCGATCCAGACAGCTGGCCGGGTATATGGCTATCGGTAGCAGCATAGGATGGAGGTCTGTTTGTAGATACCTCGTGCGTTTCCGTCGGTAGGTTCCGTGTAGTGGGGTTTTGTTCAGATAGCAGCCGATAAGACAGCTAACGATTAGCGGGCCTCAGATGAGCGTTCAGGTAACGCCGGGACGGAGGTGCCGGTTGGATAAATCCCTCGGGCAGATAACGTCGGCAGTCAGTCGTGAAGGCCCGGTGGGGTTCCGTATCTGCAGCAGCAACAAAGAAACGGGTCCGGATGGTGATGGAACTCCTCAGCTGGCTAGCTCCAGCATGATTTGAGTTAGCTCCGGGGTCGACGTAAGCCAATAGTCACACGGTATGCAGCTAGCTAGCTGCGAAATCAAGGTGCAAGTGTCCAGAGGCTGCGGTTGGAATCCGGGGAAACTGAGAGAAAAAAAGTCCCGGAATGCTCCGGTCCGAGTCGCGTTGCACAAAAGTGCCGGTAGATTATCGAGCTAGAGGAATAGCTGATGACCGCAAAACGTGGGCAGCTGAAACACCAACGCTAGCCAGCAAACCGGCTAATTTCGGGGCAGCTACAGATTAGCTTCTGGCTAGCTATCGGAGTAGCTTCTGGTTAGCTTTCAGGCTAGCTTCTGAATTAGCCCCTGGCTATCTTCCACGATGGATTTTCAGATTGAGGTAAATAGTACTTATTGTAATTGGTGAAGCGGGTTGCAGGAAAGCTTTTGCAGGAAAGCTTTTGTAGTTGAGTTCTTGGATAATAAAATAAATAAAAGATATGTGAAGAAAAGGTGTAAATATATATATATACAGGACACGACACGACAACACGGAAAAATACGTCTGAACTGCTAAGCCACCTTGGAGAAAAAAAAAATCTATTGAGTAGCTTGGATGAATAAGGTGCCCAGAGGTGCCCAGAGTAAACTGCCTGCTCCTCAGTCCCAGTTACTAATATATGCATATTATTAGTATATTTGGATAGACAACACTCAGACGTTTCTAAAACTGTTTGAATGATGTCTGTGAGTATAACAGAACTCATATGGCAGGCAAAAACATGAGAAAAAATGCAACCAGGAAGTGGGAAATCTGAGGTTGGTTGATTTTCAACTCATTCCCTATTGAAGATACAGTGGGATATTGGTCATGTTGCACTTCCTAAGGCTTCCACTAGATGTCAATAGTCTTTAGAACCTTGTTTGATGCTTCTACTGTGAAAGGGGGCCGAATGAGAGGGGATTGAGTAAGGTCTCTCCCAGAGTGCCACGAGCTGACCATGCGCGTTCATGTGAGAGTTAGCTTGAGTTCCATTGCATTTCTGAAGACAAAGGAATTCTCCGGTTGGAACATTATTGAAGATTTATGTTAAAAATATCCTAAAGATTGATTCTATACTTCGTTTGACATGTTTCTACGGACTGTAACGGAACTTTTTGACTTTTCGTCTGCTCCTAGTGAACACGCTTCGTGAGTTTGGATTTAAACAAACATTTATTGTGGAACTGGGATTCCTGGGAGTGCATTCTGATGAAGATCATCAAAAGTAAGTGAATATTTATAATGTTATTTCTGACTTCTGTTGACTGCACAATATGGCGGATATCTTTTTGGCTTGTTTGGGCTCTTAGCGCCGTACTCTGATTATTGCATGGTGTGCTTTTTCCGTAAAGCTTTTCTGAAATCTGACACAGCGGTTGCATTAAGGAGAAGTGTATCTAAAGTTCCATGTATAACACTTGTATTTTCATCAACATTTATGATGAATATTTCTGTAAATTGATGTGGCTCTTGTCACGTTCCTGACCTGTTTTCCCTTGTTTTGTATTTATTTAGTATGGTCAGGGCGTGAGTTGGGTGGGTTGTCTATGTGTGATTTTCTATGTTGGGATTTTGTGTTCGGCCTGGTATGATTCTCAATCAGAGGCAGCTGTCAATCGTTGTCCCTGATTGAGAATCATACTTAGGCAGCCTGGGTTTCACGTGTGTTTTGTGGGTGTTTGTCTACCGTGTTAGTGTTTTCACCACACGGTACTGTTTCGGTTTTCTGCACTTCGTTTATTGTTTTGTATTTCAGTGTTCAGTTTCGGTTTTAATAAATCATCATGAGCACGAACCACTCTGCATATTGGTCCGATCCTTCTCGCCTCTCCTCGTCCGATGAGGAGGACGAAATAGACAATCGTTACAGAAACACCCACCAACCAAGGACCAAGCAGCGTGGGAGAAAGCAGCGGCAGAAATCCAAGGACTCCTGGACATGGGATGAGATTTTGAACGGAGAAGGACCCTGGGCACAGGCTGGGGAATATCGCCGCCCCAAAGCTGAGCTGGAGGAAGCGAAAGCTGAGCGGCGGCGATATGAGGAGGCAGCACGGCAGCGCGACAGGTACGAGAGGCAGCCCCAGAAAACTTTTGGGGGGGGGGGATAGAGAGGAGTGTGGCTAAGCCAGGTAGCAGACCTGAGCGCACTCCTCGTGCTTATCATAAGCAACGCGTTACTGGTCAGGCACCGTGTTATGCGGTTAAGCGCACGGTGTCGCCAGTGCGTGCCCATAGCCCGGTGCGCTATAGGGCAGCCCCCCGAAAGTGTCATGTGAGTGTGGGCATCCAGCCGGGGCGTATTGTGCCTGCTCAGAGCGTCTGGTCTCCGGTATGCCGTTTCGGTCCAGGGTATCCTGCCCCGGCTCTGCGTGCTGTGTCTCCGGGGCGCTGGGAGGGTGCAGTGCGTCCTATGCCTACGCTCCGCTCGTACCGGGCAAATGTGGGAGTGGAGCCTAAGGGAGAGGTGCGCGTAGTAGGCACTAGATCTCCAGTGCTCATCCACAGCCCGGTTCAACCTGTGCCTGCACTCTGGAGGGTCCGGGCTGGAGTAGTATTCCAGCCTGGGGGAGTGGTGCCAAGGCTGCGCACCAGAGCTCCAGTGCTCCCCCACAGCCCGGTCCTTCAGGTGCCAGAGCCGCCCGCCAGACAGGAGCAGCCAGAGCCGCCCGCCAGCCATGACCTGCCAGTGCCGTCAGCCAGCCATGCCCAGCCAGAGCCGTCAGCGAGCCATGACCAGCCAGAGCCGTCAGCCAGCCATGACCAGCCAGAGCCGTCAGCCAGCCATGACCTGCCAGTGCCGTCAGCCAGCCATGACCAGCCAGAGCCGTCAGCCAGCCATGACCAGCCAGAGCCGTCAGCCAGCCATGACCAGCCAGAGCCGTCAGCCAGCCATGACCAGCCAGAGCCGTCAGCCAGTCATGACCTGCCAGAGCCGTCAGCCAGTCCGGAGCTGCCCCTCAGTCCGGAGCTGCCAATCAGTCCGGAGCTGCCCCTCAGTCCGGTGCTGCCCCTCAGTCCGGTGCTGCCCCTCAGTCCGGTGCTGCCCCTCAGTCCGGTGCTGCCCCTTAGTCCAGTGCTGTCCCTTAATCCAGTGGGGTTAATATGGAGGGTGGTCGTTAGGAGGAGGCCACGGAAGCGGGGATTGACTATGGTGGGGTGGGGACAACGTCCAGAGCCAGAGCCGCCACCGTGGACAGATGCCCACCCAGACCCTCCCCTATAGGTTCAGATTTTGCGGCCGGAGTCCGCACCTTGGGGGGGGGGGGGTACTGTCACGTTCCTGATCTTATTTCCTTTATTTTGTCTTTGTTTAGTTGGTCAGGACGTGAGCTGGGTGGGCATTCTATGTTATGTGTTTCTATGTTTAGGTTCATTGTTAATTAGCCTGATATGGTTCTCAATCAGGGGCAGGTGTTTTTACGTTTCCTCTGATTGAGAACCATATTAAGGTAGGCTGTTCACACCGTTTGTTTGTGGGTGATTGTTCCTGTGTTAGTGTTATGCCACACGGGACTGTTTCGTTTGTGAGTTTGTTCCTGTTCGTGCGTTCTTCGTTGTCTGTAAGTTCTCATGTTCAGGTCTGTTTACGTCGTTTATTGTTTTGTAGTTTGTTAAGAGTTTTTTCGTGTTCGTCTTTCTTTAAATAAATCATTATGTCTTCATACCTCGCTGCATATTGGTCCGATCCTTGCTCCTCCTCAGACGAGGAGGAGAACGAACATTACAGCTCTCTGCAAAATCACCGGATGTTTTTGGAACTACTGAACATAACGCGCCAATGTATACTGAGATTTTTTGATAAAAATATGAACTTTATCGAACAAAACATACATGTATTGTGTATCATGAAGTCCTAAGAGTGTCATCTGATGAAGATCATTAAAGGTTAGTGATTAATTCTCTCTCTATTTCTGATTTTTGCGACTCCTCTCTTTGGCTGAAAAAATGGCTGTGTTTTTCTGTGACTTGGCTCTGACCTAACATAATCGTTTGTGGTGCTTTCGCCGAAATGCCTATTTGAAATCGGACACTGTGGTGGGATTAACAAGAAGTGTATCATTAAAATGTTGTGAAATACTTGTATGTTTGAGGAATTGTAATTATGAGATTTCTGTTGTTTGAATTTGGCGCCCTGCACTTTCACTGGCTGTAGTCATATCGATCCCGTTAGCCCGTTAGCTAAGAAGTTTTAACATAGCACAATTGGCCCAGCGTCGTCCGGGTTCGGGAAGGGTTTGGCCATCATTGTAAAATAAGAATTTGTTATTAACTGACTTGCCTAGTTAAATAAAGGTAAAATAAATGTAATTATTTATAAAAAAACAATATGTGGCTTAGATTAAATTCAAAGTTGACACAAATGATAAACTAAGCAATACGATGCAACAAACTACTTCAAATACATTGGGTATAGAAAGTCACCACCCCCTTTCAAAATGTTAACCTTTAGTTGCCTTACAGCCTGAAATGAAAACACATAAAATGTGATTTTTCCAGGCTTTATTTACGCACAGTAACCCACAATGTCCAAGTGGAGAAAAAAAATATGAAAAAAACCTCTGAAAATTAATTAAAATAGCTTATTTGGATAAATGAACACCCCCCTTAGAATTGCAATTGCAAACTTGCTAGATATAACCAACCAACCAACTTCCGTTCAGTTGTTCATAGAGGACTCCACTGCTTAGTAGTGCAATTCAAAGCAAATAATCCACTATGGGCGGAACGGTACTTTCAAAAGATCTACAAGATAAAGTTGTGGAAAGGCACAAGTCGGGATGGATATAAAAATATTTCAAAGACTTTGTCTATCCCTTGGAGCACAGTTAAGACCATTTTTAAGAAGTGGAAGGCGTATGGCACCACCCAGACCCTGCATAGATCAGTCCGTCCCTCCAAACTGGATAATCGTGCAAGGAGGAGACTGATCAAAGAGGCTACCAAGAAGCCAATGGTGACTTTGAAGGAGCTTTAGGCCTTTTTGACAAAGACTGGTCAATGTGTGCATGTGACCACAGTATCACAAGCGCTCCACAAATCTGGCCTCTGTGGGAGGGTGGAAAGAAAAAAACACTCCTCAAAAAAGCCACATCAAGTCTCATTTGAGCTTTGCCAAAAAGCACATTGTAGATTCCAAGGCCAAGTGGCAAAAGGTGCTGTGGTCAGATGAGACCAAAATTGAACTTGTTGACCTGAACGCAAAGCGATATGTTTGGCGAAAACCCAATACATGTTTCACCCAAAGAACACCATGCCTACAGTAAAGCACGGCGGAGGCAGCATCCTGTTGTGGGGGTGTTTCTCTTCAGCAGGGACTGGAGCACTTGTCAGGATAGAAGGGAAAATGGACAGTGCAAAATACCAACAGATTCTTGAGGAGAACCTGCAGCTCTCTGCCAGGAAGTTTCACATTTCAACATGACAATGACTCAAGGCACACCGCCAAAGCAACCGTACAGTGGCTGAAGGACAAGAAGGTGAATGTCCTTGAGTGAACTAGTCAGAGCCCCGACCTAAATCCCATCGAGAATCTGTGGAATGACTTGAAGGGTGCAGTCCATGAGCGGTCACCATGCAATTTGACTGAGCTTGAACAATTCTGCAAGGAAGAATGTGCAAATATTGCACAGTCTAGGTGTGCAAAGTTAGTAGAGATGTATTCAAAGAGACTCATGGCTATAATTCAAGCGAAAGGTGGTTCACCAAGTACTAACTCTTATCCAAATAGGGTATTTTACTGTTTTAATTGTAATACATTTTCAGAGTTCTTTAGAATTGTTTTTTCATTTGGATATTGTGGGTTACTGTGTGTAAATAAAGCCGGAAAAAGTCTGATTTGATGTGTTTTCATTTCAGGCTGTAAGGCAACAAAAGGTGAACATTTTGAAAGGGGTTGGTGACTTTCTATACCCACTGTATGAAAGACTGTACCACACAGGCTAGGGCCCGGTTTCCCAAAAGTATCTTCAGGTTAAGTTCATAGTTAGAAGCTTTGTAGAAGCATCGTTAAATCTTCAAGCTGTTTCTCACAACCATCGTTATTAAAGTTGCACTTGTAAACGCTCGTTATTTACCAACTGCCTCGGACCACTCGTATCACAGTTAAGTGCGTCTTTCTCCTTACCGCATCACTTTATACACAGAAGATCCCCACTAGACATAGATTTTGTTTAAGATGTTTCTCTGTCTCTCTGTGACCACTGATATCGTCAAAATGAAGTTGCCAATATCTTTGCAATTGTTACAAACAAGCGAAGGATAAAAATATGCTTCAAATGAAAACTGAGAAGACTGTATGAAAAGATGAATATCTTACAGTATAATACAATATAGGCCTAAGATGGTGCTGGGATGTATAGCTGCCGTTTTATGGGCTCCTGACCAATTCTGCCATTTTGTGTGTAATTTTTGCGCAGATCTTAACTTTTCTTGTACATAATGTTTCCGTACATATGACCGAAAAAAGCTTCTGTACATCATAACAGCAATCACTAACCTAGATCTGGATGAAGACTTCTACTTCTTCAGCACAGGACTTTAATGCAGGAAAACTTAAATCCATTTTACCTCATTTCTATCAGCAGGTCACCTGTGCAACTACAGGAAAAAACTCTCAAGATCACCTTTACTCCACACAGAAATGCATACAACTCCCTCCCTTACCATCCATCTGGCAAATCTGACCATAACTCTATCTTCCTGATTCTTGCTTACAAGCAAAAACTCAAACAGGAAGTACCAGTGACTTGCTCAATACAGAAGGGGTCCGATGAAGCGGATGCTAAGCTACAGGGCTGTTTCGCTAGAACAGACTGGAATATGTTCAGAGATTCATCCAATGGCATTGAGGAGTTAACCACATCAGTCACTGGCATTATTAATAAGTGCATTGACGACATCATCCCCACAGTGACAGTACGTACGTATCCCAACCACAAGCCATGGATAACAGGCAACATCCACACTGAGCTAAATGTTAGAGCTGCCGCTTTCAAGGAGCGGAACACTAATATGGACGCTTATAAGAAATCCCGCTACTCCCTCCGACAAACCATCAAACAGGCAAAGTGTCAATACAGGACAAAGATCGAATCCTACTACGCAAGGCTCTGACACTCGTCGGATGTGACAGGTCTTGGAAACTATCATGGGGAAACCCAGTCAAAGCTTCCCAGCAAATCGAGCCTACCAAACGAGCTAAATGCCTTCTATGGTTGCTTCGATGCAAGCAACACTAAACCATGCGGGAGAGGACTAGCAGACACTAGGCCCTCCATGGAATGAGTTCGACATCCCTGGCCTATAGGGAGGAAGTCAGAGACCTGGCAGTGTGGTGCCAAGACAACAATCTCTCCATCAACATGAGCAAAACAAAGGAGCTTATCGTGGACTACAGGAAACGGCGGGCCAAACATGCCCCCATTCACATCGACGGTGCTGTAGTGGAGTGGGTCGAGAGCTTCAAAAAGTTATACAGCTGCACCATCGAGAGCATCTTGACTGGCTGCATCACCACTTGGTATGGCAACTGCTTGGTATCCGACTGCAAGGCGCAACAGAGGGTAGTGCGTATGTCCCAGTACATCACTGTTTTTCGTTGACCAAATTCGAGACTCTCTCAATGACCTCCATACAAAAATTCCTAACTTCGTGGTCTTTTTTTTTGTGGACAAATTTGGGGCAGAGTAAACTCTAGCTTCACCTCTTCCTCTCTGGTATGGGGTATGCAGAGGCTACTCAGTGTGCAGAGGGTAGGAAAAGGTCACAGACCTGCTCCCCAGAGAGAAGCGGTGCTGCCATCCTTCTAATTTTCCTCAGAGAACGATAGTGACACCTCCGAGCCATCAAGGACTCGTTTCTCATCGGCTAATTACCCCGGCAGAGCCATAAAGAAGCAGAGAGGTAATTTATATTGATTACACAGAAACCAGGATAATTGAGTGAAATGCCATCTGCATGGTTGCATGCGTGTGTGTGCGTGTGTGTGTGTGTGTGTGTGTGTGTGTGTGTGTGTGTGTGTGTGTGTGTGTGTGTGTGTGTGTGTGTGTGTGTGTGTGTGTGTGTGTGTGTGTGTGTGTGTGTGTGTGTGTGTGTGTGTGTGTGTGTGTGTGTGTGTGTGTGTGTGTGTGTGTGTGTGTGTGTGTGTGTTATGTGTGTGTGTGTGTGTAAGCATGTAGTGTATGGGAATGTGTGTGGGTTTTGTGTGAGTGTCAGTCTAGTGCGTGTAAGTGAGTGTGTATGCATCAAAATTGAAATCATATTTTATTTTCACATGCTTGGTAAACAACAGGTGTATTCTAACAGTAAAATGCTTACTTATGGGTCTTTTTCAACAATGCAGATTTAAAGATAAAAATAGAAATAGTGGCACGAGGAATAAATACAGTGAATAACAATGACGAGTAAAAATTGGATGGCTATATACAGGGAGTACCAGTACTGAGTTGATGTGCAAGGGTACAAGGTAACTGAGGTAGCTATGTACATACAGTACCAGTATAAAGTTTGGACACACCTTCTCATTCCAGGATTTTTCTTTATTTTTACTATTTTCTACATTGTAGAATAATAGTGAAGACTTATGGCCCTATACAGCTGGTTGAGTGAGGTCTTAGTGCCAGCATTGATTTGTGGTGGTAAAAAAACAGCTATGAAAAATATAGATGAAAACTCACTTGGTAAATAGTATGGTCTGCAGCTTATCATGAGGTATTATTTTGCTATTAAAAGTTTTTATTGTTTTTCAGCATAGAAACAACACACAAATGACATTAAATACAGAACAGGGTTCAGGAAGGCGTGGGAAGGGGAAGGGTAGTGCATCATATAAAACTCAAATACATTAGTTACAAGGTGTCCACCTTATATAATTTTCTAATTGGCAGATATTCAAGTATGGAATACAGGATTCAAACTTTTATGTGTACATTTCCAGAGTCCAAGAACTTGCCTACAGTGTCCCAGTGGCAATGTAAACCTAGATCAAAGTCCTTGAGCAGGCAAGGTCTAAGTAGTCCTACAGCCAGCGGTCCACAGAAAAGCAAGTTGGCTTATGTTCATTCCAGATTCCCTTGACTGACATTAGACAGTATATTTTCTGGGCTTTGACCAAGTAAACATGGGATGGAGGACATTAGAAATTTGGCATAAAAAATGTCAGGCAAAACTGAAACACCTTCAGACCAAAATGTTTTAACTGCATGGCATTCCGACAACATGTGAAGTAAAGAGCCGTTGCTACCACAGTTGTGCCAGCAAATGTTCGATTTTTATCCATATTTGAGATATGTACATGGTTGATATAGGCTCTACACAATATCATGAGGTATTCTAACTCAGATAAGCAAAAACTCTAGACATTCTTAATAACATTAGAGCTTGCACACCAGATGTTGTTAACAAAGAGACACCCTCCTCCTCCCTTTGTCTTACCTGAGTCTGCTGTCCGGTCTTGACGATGCATAGAAAAATCAGCGAGAAGCATATTCATATCCTCGTTCAGCTACAACTCTGAGAAACATAGGATATTACAGTTTTTCAGGTCCTGTTGATATGATAGTCTCGAACGAATCCTATCCAGTTTGCAAACAGAACAGAAGGCAATGGTGGCCTATTTGTTTGCCGACATAGTCTCGTCAGGATGCCGCCTCGCCGGCCTCTTTTTCGCCTCTTTTTCGCTTCTTTTGAGTCCCGGGGATTGGGGCCTGGTCCGGAGTAAGCAGAATGTCCAGAATCTAGCTGTTTTCGGTCATAAGAAATAATGGGGGATACATTATGACTCGATGCTCCGGTACCGTTTGCCGGAGCAAATCTCGGTTTCTGCTTGCGTAAACCGGAGATACAAATAAAAAGCTTGTGCCTAAATGTAGATTCCCTATATAACTACTGTCACTTTTTTTTCTATGAAACGATTCAGTGATCCTACACATTGATTCAGTGACGAACAGTGAACAGTGTGGAAGCATACATCTTTGTTAATCTTAGCTCATTTGCCAAACCAACTGAACCAAAGGTTTTGTTTAACATCACCGGATCCATCATCATTCGTCCAAACAAGATGATTGAATAGCCACGCTGTGCTATCAGGAATATTGTAGCAGGGGTCTGGCTGATTGCATTCTGCTCCCATCTGTGCTGCTGTGTTATTATGGCTCTGGAAGCTGTGCAAACCCAAGGCATGCGATAAAGGGAAGAGAAAGACATTTGTTAGTGAATGTGTTTGGGATAAGCAAACCAAAAGGTGCGTGCGTGCGTGCGTGCGTGCGTGCGTGCGTGCGTGCGTGCGTGCGTGCGTGCGTGCGTGCGTGCGTGCGTGCGTGCGTGCGTGCGTGCGAGCGAGAGAGAGAGAGAGCATGTGAAATGGGATTCTGGGATTGTGTAGAAGTGTGAGCGACCATAATGTTCAAATCCACAGCATAGCGGTTGTTGGCACACAGGAATTGCGTCAGTGTGTGTGTGTGTGTACGAGTATCGTTTTTATGAGACGTGGGACTGGGCCAGATATGCAGAATCTCCCCGCAGTTTAAACTGTGCTTTATGACTGTGGCTGTTTCTACAGAGTGTCGTTGACAGATTCTCGGTGAATAGTGTGTCGTTTCGGGCCCTGGGCTGAAGAGACAGCCAAGAACAACACTGCCACCACAACATCCCTCTCTCCATCCCTCCCTCCCTCCACGGCTATAATTCACCACTCGAGCCACCAGGCGCCCCAGTTCTACAGAAAAACATGTAGCAATACCACAAGTAGTAATGTGAACATAAATTACTCTCAAATCTCATCTGTGGTCATTGTGAATGTAAATCTATTTTCTTGTAATAGTGTGAGGTTGCTGATGTACAAGTTGGTTAGACAAGAGGGAATAGCAGGCAAGCTGGCCAGTTATTCCCTATTCCACCCAGTGTATTGCAGGAGCTGTAGGAGAGACTGAGGGAAAAGTAATTTATTGCTGGACATAGTGGTGCAGGAAAAGATACATCTCCGTTAGTTTGAAAGATAGAGAAAGAGAGATCATACACAGACATGCTATGACAATGCTACCATACCTGATGTCTACACGTATCAGTCACTCTCAACAAAGAAGGTTTTTTATATAGGGACAGAGTAATGCTTTTGAGCTCCTCTAGAGTTGCATAGTTACAGTCTGGGAACCCAGAGCAAAGGAATTCCCTGCACCAAAACTATGAAGACTGGAAACCAGAACATATGGGCCTCAAGAAAGACTGATTGGAATTGGTATTCATCATTGTGGCATTGGTGTATAAAAATTCAAGACTATACTGCCATTATTCCATTGCATTTATATTGTATAGCGCTTTCTTGTATTTCCTAACTCATTTGGGATTATGGTTGGTTGGAGTCTGTTATGTCTATTTACTACTAAATGATCAAACAACAGTAGATATGTAACTGATTAGGAGATTGTGACCAACTAATGTTGAACAGAAACTCTACTTGTTATAGTCATGAACCAGTGAGCTGTTTTACATAATCTTTGTGTCTGTGATAAAACAGAAAATAGTGATGGGTTTACGGTCACATCTTGTATATAATTTATGTATATGTTGTTGGGTGAAGGCTGCCGCTCCGATGCGGCTGGTTAACTGGGTCTTGCTATTTGATGGTCACATGATCAGTCTTGTTTCTGTCATAAATTCATAATTTCTCTGTCATAAATTCCTCCACTCTCTGGCTGCATGCTCAGAGATCTGTTTTCATGGGACTCTAACACAGCCAAGAGAAGAAGAGGAAGACAAAAAAAACATTGCCATTTGCCTATATGTTTCTCATCTTGAAGGCTTTCTCTTTTCTCCTCTCTCTGTCTCTTTTGCCATCCCCCTCCCCACCCCCCTCACTGTGGATTCCCCAGCAGCAATGCAGTACCCATAAACAGAGCCCCCCCCCCCCCCCCCACCTCCTCTGACATATTTATTGCCATCGCCCCGCCATTGGCCACCAAGCTGACAGCTGTGATTTAAAGCTTGCCCCTCATTGGTCCTGGCTTGACAGGCAAATTTATTGCTGTGCTGCGATTCGCCGCTGCCTGCCTTTGAGGTGAATTACTGCCTTGTCTGTGATAGGACACAGAAGCAGTGTCATGTTACTGTCGTAAAACCTACATCCCTGGGGGAGGGGAGTGAGGAGGAAGGGAGGTGTAGTATGTCTGAGTTGAGACTTAGAAAGAGAGAAAAGGGAAAAGAGATGGGGACTGAGGGAGACATAGAAAGACATGGACAGAGACAGACCATAAGAAAGAGGGAGTGGAGGGAGCGAGCATGGGTTTCTGTATTTTGAATTCTGTTATTATTTTCTTCTCTTGTAGCCTTTGTTGAAACACACCCCTTCCTTTGAACATCTGACACACCCTCAGAATACCCAGAATACCCTAAGAGGTGGTTCATACTGCCTTTGTACCTTTTCAAGAGTAGAGTATTCAGTTTCATGTTATATCCTGCAGCTAATCTATGGTTCCAGTCTACATCAATACTTGTGCATCCATTCTTCTGACCTTTCCTTACAGGATTTTACATGCCTTTGTTCCTATTCTAACATACTGTATACTGAACAAAAATATAAACGCAACAATTTCATTTTACCTTTATTTATAACAAATTCTTATTTTCAATGACAGCCTAGGAACAGTGGGTTAACTGCCTTGTCCAGGGGCAGAACGACAGATGTTTACCTTGTCAGCTCGGGGATTTGATCTTGCAAACTTTTGGTTACTAGTCCAACGCTCTAACCACTAGGCTACCTGCCGCCCCCAATTACAGTTCGTATAAGTCAACTGAAATGTACTCATTAGGCCCTAATCTATGGATTTCAAATGACTGGGCAGGGGCGCAGCCATGGGTGGGCCTGGAAGTGCATAGGCCCACCCACCGGGGAGCCAGGCCCAGCCAATCAGAATAAGTTTTTCCCCACAAAAGAGCTTTATTACTGACAGAAATACTCCCCAGCACAGTGTGCACCTGTGTAATGATCATGCTGTTTAAATATCTTGGCAAAGGAGAAATGCTCACAAACAGGGATGTAAACAAATTTGTTCACAAAACTTGAAAGGGATAAGCTTCTTTTGTGCGAGTGGAACATTTCTGACATCTTTTATTTCAGCTCATGAAACATGGGACCAACACTTTACATGTTGCCTTCGTATTTCTGTTCAGTGTAATAGGATTTAAATTCAAATGAGGGATAAAAGAAGGTGGGAAACTGCACTGCGTGTTTTATAGAGTAAAGATAAGTGGCGGGTTTTATGACTCAGAGCGAAATTTGATTCTCTCATCCCACCAGCATAGTGGAGGTGGTACTGTGTATATTACCCATGATACCCATGAGTTTGAATGCCTCCGTTCCTCTCCTCTCCTTCCCTCTGATTCCATTATCCAGTCATCCTCCCACTCCTTCCCTCCTTCCTTCCTGCTGCTGCTGTCTTCCAGCCCAGAGCCATCCCTTCTGTGGGCAGCCAGGCAGTGTTTGACAGATAATTTGGCTGTGGCGCTCTGTAAATTATTGTGTCGCATCGCCAATCAACGGAAGAAAACTGCCAAAGTCACTCTTACTCCCTCTCTATCTGTCTGTTGGTCAGGTTTTCCATCTTTCGGTCTCGAACTTTCTGCAGTTTAGCAATGATCCATTTGCCTGTCGGTGTGTATCTTTTTCTCCATTCCTCTTTGTTTCTATGGACCTTTATCCAGCTCACTCTCTCTATATTTAGTCCTTAGTCCTCCTCTCTGTTTTTATCCTTCCTCTTCCCTGATCACACTAACCCCCATAGGCCTGAGTCTATTCATAAATTCTGACATGATGTCCAGTAGACAAACGGTGAGTGCTGTGAACTGACAATCCGGTTTGAAGAACCAAGTAGGAATAACGCCCCCTATTGGGAGACAATGGGGCTCTTCATTGACCAGAAGCCTTGACTGATGTTGGGACTGACAGAGGCTAAAGTAGCTCCAGATTGATGTCGGGGCCACGGTGGTAATGGACCTGTCCAAGCTTAAGCCCATCATGTCAGACAGTTAAGTGATTTTTACACCGTGCCACCACTTCACATGGGCGTCAAGCAACTCTAACCTGTCAGCAGAGGGGAGGGGGCGGGTCCATGTCTCCAATTCATCTCTGTCCAAGTAGAGAAGAGCAAGGGACCTCACAATAATCAATACATGAACGTATACAGACACCTACACACACATTGAGGTGAGACACTATGTCCAACCCCTGATGGATAAAGACACATAGAAGGGCTATTCACACCTAAATAATAATGACATATCTTTACTGTAAGCTTCAAGGTAACATGGGTTAGGTATGCTAACATTGGATAGACAGCCTTGTCCTTTCACCACTGACGTAGACATTACATTTCTTTACTAAAATGGCCATTTTGTGCATGACACAGCAACTGCTGCTACTGAATGGTACCACCCAAAATGGCTTCTGTTATTCATCATCCTATGAGAAGAAGACCCTCATTCTCATTCAGAGATTCACCCCTGTTTACCATTGATTTATGCATTATTAAAATATGATGAAGACTATTATTTTTTACAATATAATTTTGATTTATAACTTTTTGTTAGACGAATCTCAGCTGAAAGAATAGCTAAGAGGTCTATCAGTGAAAGTGGCTGCTCTCTTACGTTGTCCTAGTAAATGGCAAATATAACAACATGACGAAACAGCAGTGGCTATGATATCATGGTTTCAATACTGCAAGGAAGCAGCCAGAAACCACAATACAATATATAATATGTGCCATTTAGCAGACACTTTTATCCAAAGAGACTTACAATCATGCGTGCATACATTTTGGTATGGGTGGGTAATTGAACAACATCCCGTTCCTTCTCATGATTAGCCAATCATACAGTAACTAGCCTTCAAATCAAATCAAATTTTATAGATACATGTGGTTAGCAGATGTTATTGCGGGTGTAGCGAAGTGCTTGTGCTTCTAGCTCCGACAGTGCAGTAATATTGAACAAATTACACAACATATACCCAATACACACAAATCTAAGTAGGAATGAATTAAGACTATATACATATGGACGTGCGATGTCAGAGCGGAACGGACTAAGATACAGTAGAATAGTATAGAAAAACAGTATATACATATTAAAGGTCGACCGATTATAATTTTTCAATGCCGATACCGATACCGATTATTGGAGGACAAAAAAGCCGATACCGATTAATCGGCCGATTTATAAAAAAAAAAAAAAGTATATATATATATCATACACACACACACATTTTTGTAATAATGACAATTGCAACAATACTGAATGAACAATGAACACTTTTATTTTAACTTAATATAATACATAAATACACACACACAGCTCTGAAGTGACAATGATACTGAAGAGTCTGCTTAGGAGACAAATACTCTCAACTGTTTGAATAAAAATAGAGTTTAAGTTACCTGTGATGAATGTTGAAAACAAAAACTTTAATTTCTATATGCAGGAAATCCTATTTTAATAATGGGCATGGTAAGAATTGACAACCAAAGTGCGAGTCATAATTCCCATGACACCTAGCAAAATCTGAAAAGCGGTTCCTTCATTTATTCCATAGATATATTTTTAGATTCACTTAAAATAAGGTCTGTGTTTCGTGTAGGCTTACATCACCGTGCCAATTTTATAACTGTGTAGATATCCATAGGACAAAGTAACTCTGATCAATATTGGCTAAATATAAGCGAAGATACATTTTTTTGTAGAGTGGATTTATGAAAATATGTTGACAAACGTTACCTTATCCTAGTGAGATTTACACGGGTATCAAAACGTCGAGGCGGTTTAAGCCTGCACGAAACACAGATCTTATTTGAAGTAGATCAAGACATTCTCTATGGAAGACATGAACGGTAAAATAACGAAGGAACCCCTTTCAAATTCAGCCGCAAGTTATTACAGGAATTATAACGCGTCGACTATTTCTCTCTAAACCATATACCTTTGACTAATCCGGAAACTATCACCTCGAAAACAAAACGTTTATTCCGTTCCGTATTTTATCTAACGGGTGGCATCCATGAGTCTAAATATTCCTGTTACATTGCACAACCTTCAATGTTGTCATAATTACGTAAAATTCTGGCAAATTAGTTCGCAAAGAGCCAGGCGGCCCAAACTGTTGCATATACCCTGACTCTGCGTGCAATGAACGCAAGAGAAATGACACAATTTCACCTGGTTAATATTGCCTGCTAACCTGGATTTATTTTCGCTAAATATGCAGGTTTAAAAATATATACTTGTGTATTGATTTTAAGAAAGGCATTGATGTTTATGGTTAAGTACACATTGGAGCAATGACAGTCATTGATTGATTGTTTTTTATAAGATAAGTTTAATGCTAGCTAGCAACTTACCTTAGCTTACTGCATTTGCTAACAGGCAGGCTCCTCGTGGAGTGCAATGTAATCAGGTGTTAGAGCATTGGACTAGTTAACTGTAAGGTTGCAAGATTGGACCCCCGAGCTGACAAGGTTAAAAATCTGTCGTTCTGCCCCTGAACGAGGCAGAACGTTCATAGGCCGTCATTGAAAATAAGAATGTGTTCTTAACTGACTTGCCTAGTTAAATAAAGATTTTTAAAAAATAATAAAAATAAATTTAAAAATCGGCAAATCGGCGCCCAAAAATACCGATTTCCGATTGTTATGAAAACTTGAAGTCGACCTCTAATACATATGAGATGAGTAATGCAAGATATGTAAGCATTATTGAGTGAATGAGATACCATAGAATAGTATTAGAAAACATTATATGCAGTGGCAAGAAAAAGTATGTGAGCCCTCTGGAATTACCTGGATTTCTGCATAAATTGGTCATCAAATTTGATCTGATCTTCATCTAAGTCACAACAATAGACAAACATAGTGTGCTTAAACTAATAATACACAAATTATTGTATTTATCTTGTTTATATTGAATACATAATTTAAACATTCACAGTGTAGGTTGGGAAAAGTATGTGAACCCCTAGGCTAATGACTTCTCCAAAAGCTAATTGGAGTCAGGAGTCAACTAACCTGGAGTCCAATCAATGAGACGAGATTGGAGATGTTGGCTAGAGCTGCCTTGCCCTATAAAAAACACTCACAAAATTTGAGTTTACTATTCACAAGAAGCATTGCCTGATGTGAACCATGCCTCGAACAAAAGAGATCTCAGAAGACCTATGATTAAGAATTGTTGACTCGCATAAAGCTGGAAAGGGTTACAAAAGTATCTTTAAAAGCCTTGATGTTCATCAGTCCACGGTAAGACAAATTCACTGTAAATGGAGAAAGTTCAGCACTGCTGCTACTCTCCCTAAGAGTAGCCGTCCTGCAAAGATAACTGCAAGAGCACAACGCAGAATGCTCAATGAGGTTAAGAAGAATCCTAGTGTCAGCTAAAGACTTACAGAAATCTCTGGAACATGCTAACATCTCTGACGAGTCTACGATACATAAAACACTAAACCAGAATGGTGTTCATCGGAGGACACCAAGCAACCCAGAAAAGTGCTAAAAATAGCCCATATTAACATATGTAGCCTAAGAAACAAGGTCCATGAAGTCAATAACTTGCATGTAACAGATGACATTCATATTCTATCTCTGAAACTCTTAGATAATACCTTTGATGATACAGTGGTGCCAATACATGGTTATAGCATCTACTGAAAGACAGAAATGCCAACTGAGGCGGTGTTGCGGTCTATATTCAGAACCACATTCCTGTAAAGCTTGGAGATGATCGAATGTTAAATACTGTTGAAGTAATATGGCTATAGATTCATCTGCCTCACCTAAAGCCCATTCTTGTGGGAAGCTGCTATAGACCACCAAATGGTAACAGTCAGTATCTGGATAATATGTGTGAAATGCTTGATAATGTATGTGATATCAACAGAGAATTATATTTTTATGAATTTTGGTCCATTCCTCCTGACAGAGCTGGTGTAACCGAGTCAGGTATGTAGGCCTCCTTGCTCGCACACGCTTTTTCAGTTCTGCCCACAAATGTTCGATAGGATTGAGGTCAGGGCTTTGTGATGGCCACTCCAATACCTTGATTCTGTTGTCCTTAAGCCATTTTGCCACAACTTTGGAAGTATGCTTGGGGTCATTGTCCGTTTGGAAGACCCATTTGTGACCAAGCTTTAACTTCCTGACTGATGTGACATCGGGTGCTGTAGGTGTCCTGGAGGGTGGGTAGTTTGCCCCCGGTGATGCTTTGGGCAGACTGCACCACCCTCTGGAGAGCCTTGCGGTTTCGGGCGGTACAGTTGCCGTACCAGGCGGTGATACAGCCCAATAGGATACTTTCAATTGTGCATCTGTAAAGATTTGTGAGGATTTTAGGTGACAAGCCAAATTTCTTTAGCCTCCTGACGGTTGAAGAGGCTCTGTTGCGCTTTCTTCACCACATTGTCTGTGTGGGTGGTCCATTTCAGTTTGTCAGTGATTTGTACACCTTGAAGCTTTCCACCTAATCGACTGCAGTCCTGTTGATGTAGATAGAGGGGTGCACCCTCTGCTGTTTCCTGAAGTCCACGATCATCTCCTTTGTTTTGTTGACATTGAGAGAGAGATTGTTTTCCAGGCCCTACACTCCCAGAGCCCTCACCTCCTCCCTATAGGCTGTCTCGTCATTGTTGGTAATCGAGTTTACTACTGTTATGTAATCACAGACACAATGGGACTAGTAGATGTGGTAGCACACAGTAGTAGAAGTAATAGATATAGTAGTACTTCTCCAGTATGGTGGTGTTAATGGCAGTCATTTTTCTATCTCTTCAACACATAATCCAATGGAAAGCAGCAATGTGTGTCATTTTTCCTTGTTAGGAATTTACAGAGACTTTAAAAGCATGTGAAATTCCAGTTCTCTGTTAAGATGACCTATCTGATACCCCTCCATACACTAGTGTTGACCAGTCTAAATCATGGTTGAAGTTCAAGCTAATGCACACTCTCACTCTTAAATAACTCAGAGGGTCCTCTCAGAATCCTTTCTCACTGCTGAGTAAACAAGCTGACACTCACTAAGCTGAAATCAGTTTCTTTCCTAGATCAGGCACAGAGTGGTTAGTTGTTGATACAGTATACAGTTTTGTGCCAAAAGTATTGGCACAGTGACACCTTTTTTGTTGTTTTGGCTCTGTACTTGAAATTATACAATGACTATGACAGCTTTAATTTGAGGGTATTTTCATCCATAATGGCGAACCGTTTTGAAGTTACATAACTTTTTGCACATAGCCCCCCATTTTAGGGGACCAAAAGTATTAGGACAAATTAACTTTATGTGTATTAAAATAGTAAAAAGTTAAGTATTTGGTCCCATATTCCTAGCACCCAATGACTACATCAAGCTTGTAAATACAAAGTTGTTGGATGCATTTTCTGTTTGTTTTGGTTGTGTTTCATATTATTTTGTGCCGAGTATAAATTAATGGTAAATAATGTATGTATTTTGGAGTCACTTTTATTGTAAATGATAATATATGTTTCTAAACGCTTCTACATTAATGTGAACGCTACCATGATTACAGATAATCCTGAATGAATCGGGAATAATGATTAATGAGATAGTAAAAGGCATAAATATCATACCCCCAAAAATGCTAACCTCCCTTTTAATGTAATGGTGAGAGGTTAGCATGTCTGGGGGTATGATATGTGTGCGTCTAAATTCCCAATCTGGCCCTCATTCCATAATGGCCACCTAATCATCCCCAGCTTCCAATTGGCTCATTCATCCCCCCTCCACCCCTGTAACTATTCCCCAGGTTGTTGCTGTCAATGAGAATGTGTTCTAAGTTAACTTACTTGGTAAAATAAATAAATACAAATCATGGTAGCATCCACATTAAGGTAGAAGTGTAGAGAAACCTATTATATTCTTATTTACAATAAAAGTGACTTCTGAAACAAACAGCAAATGCATCCAACAAGTTTATAGAGTCACAAGCTTGATGTAATCATTACATGCTAGGAATATGGGACCAAATAAGATTTTGAATACTTTAATACACATATAAGTGAATTTGTCCCAATACTTTTGGTCCCCTAAAATGTACAAAAACTGGTGTAATTTCTAAACGGTTCACCCGATATGGATGAAAATATCCTAAAGCTGAGAGTCTGCACCTCATAGTCATTATATTACAAAAATATTATTTTTAGTCAACATTGTGTGTGTGTAAATGCTAACACGAAGCCACAGACCCCTCCAGGACATGTATCTGCGACCTTAAATATAATCTTTAATTACCACAGACAGTAACCATGGTGATCCTGTGATGGATAACCAAGGGCCAATCACTGCATTTGCAGAGCCGCTGATTCATTTGTTAATTAACCACGAAATGACAGGCCACCCCTGTACCTCATGGTGGGAGGAGTGGGGTGTCTGAGTCTGGGGTGCTTTTATATAATTTGTACTGATTTATGACAGTGAGGGATCCAGGCTCAAACCATGAGAAAGGAAAGGAGGGTTTAACTCTCTGATTTCAGAAACATCTGAAAGATCAATGAGATAAATAAAAGCTTTATTATCAGAATTCTATAATCTACCCCACTGCAATGTGTCCAACCAAACTGTCTGCAACCTTACCAGGTGTCCGTTATCTAGAGAAACACTGAAAACTCTACACAGACACCTACTTTATGAAAAGATGCACAAACCCTAGCAGTGACCTTTCACCCCCATCAGCAACCATACTCTCCCCTCACTTAGGATGGCTCTGTGTTAAGTGCTCGGAGCCCCAGGGTGCTGTAAATTAGTCTATGGCTGAACCCCTCGAGAAAGGGAGAGACAGGGGAATGGAGAGAGAGCAAGTCCTCTGAGTGATGCCTCAGTGAGATGGTTTCATTAGACCCCAAAAAAGTCTGATAGCATTGCAGTCAGTGTGGAGGAAAACATCTGAGGTAGTGAAGCTTAAAGGAAACAAATCATACCGGCTGTATCAATGGACTAATGAAACAAATACCAAGATCGTTTTTGGGTGGAGTTTAAGCAAAACAAAGAAAAGCAGGATCAATGAGTTAGCGAGTATTTTCTTAAATCTCAAATGAACTTAGAAACCATGGGAATTAATGAATCCTCCACAACTAACCTGCTTCGTTGCAGGTTAACTCAAGACTATTCTGAATTTGTGGATACTTTTTCCAGAATACCCTTCTGCACACATACTTTATTACAGCACCATACACACAAGACCATTTCAATTGGATGGTGGTGGGTGCAGTACCAGGACAAAACAGTGCCTTATCCTATTTGTACACACAACATTCACAGGGCATTTGGGAAAGCACAGGCAGCTAGACAATAGAAAGGCAGGCCTTAGAGGACACCCCTGACTAACTCCACGTTCTTCTCCTCCTCCCCTCCATATCGTTATGATCAGCCCTCCTCCTCTGCAAGTGTTGATGGTTTGAGGGGGATGTGGAATGGACAGAGAAGGACCAAGGTCAGTGTTTCTGGGGAAATACCTGTACATTCCAAAGAACTTCTGGATCACCGCAAACACAGTTTAATTTAATGCAAGGTGGGCCGTTTAATTTGACTTGAAGAGATTTGGAGCAGTTACACCAACAATGCCCTTTGAGTTCATGCCAACACATGGAGAGAGGAAGGTCCGAAAATTGCCAAAGACTTCAGCCACCCAAGCCACAGACTTTTCTCTCTGCTACCATCTGGCAAACGGTACCGGAGCATCGGGTCTTAGACCAACAAGCTCCGAGACAGCTTCTATCCCCCAAGCCATGCCCATGACTGCTAAATAGTTAATGAAGTGGTTACCTGGACTATCTACATTGACCCTATGCACACTCAAGACTACCCACACTATATATCATACAAACCCACACACACAGTACACACTACATATGCACACAAACACACTCATACACTTCTGCAACTGTTTTTTTACTCCTCTAGCCTGATGCCTAGTCACTTTACTCCTGTCTACATGTACATACCTACCTCAATTACCTTGTACCCCTGCACCTTGATATGGTATTGGTACTCCCTGTATATAGCTTCATTATTGTTTCATGCCTCGTGTTTTTATTAACTCTGCATCGTTGGGAAAAGGGTTTGGAAGTAAGCGTTTCACTGGAAAGTCTACTCCATTTGTATTCGGCGCATGTGACAAATACAATTTGATTTGACACCAACTACTGCTTGGGGTAGGGTCTCTATAGGACAATTAACACCAAGTTTATATATATATATATATATATACAGTCCCAATAATGAGTATGTAGCTTAGCAATGTTTCAATAAACCTTCAAAGAACATACATTCTAGCCAGATAGTGGTGTGATATTAGCCTGGTTCCAGATCAGTTCGTGCTCTTACCAAGTCCATTGCTCATTGTCAAGACAAATGTGTTTGGCACGACAATGAGAAGTTGGCATGATAGTGTAGACTGGTACTCTGATTATCAGGAATCTACAATATGACACTGACTAGCCTTTCTGCACACATCTCATATTTCCTCTCAACTTTGGTACCCTCTTGAGGACTCATGGTGTAATTGTGATAACATACAGGAACTCAAGTCCTTTTGTTCACCCGATCTAGAATACCTCAATCAAATGCTGACCGTATTATCTCCCAAGACAATTTTCTTCGGTTATAGTCACAGCCGTGTATATCCCCCTCAAGCCGATACCACGACGGCCCTCAAAGAACGTAACTTTCACAAGCATTTCGCTACACGCGCAATAAGATTTGCTAAACACGTCTGTGACCAATAAAATTTGATATATTCATATCACTGATTATCCCCCCAGACAAGGCTGTTGGAGTAAACAGAGGAAACAAAACTCAAGTCTTTTATAAAGTATTTTATTTCAGCATAATGGTAGGAAGCCTCTCCCCTTACAATTAAAACTAATTGGATCACAAGGGTACATATGTTTCCCCATTTTTACAATAATCAAATGTTTTTTTTTTTTTTAAAGAAGTTATTTTTATGCACGTATTTTGCTTAGACAAAAGAATAATCAATATAAGATCCTATCTTAACTGAGGACCATAACTCTGCATGCAAGACTAATAAAGACAAAGAAAAGACTAACTTGTGATAGCTAATGTAGATGCTGTTGCTTACCTAATATTTATATCAATATAATTCACTACAAATAAAAGGGGACCTGTATAAAAAAAGTCATTTTCTTGAGGTACTACCACCTCTAATCTTGAAATTACTAAAACACCCTGGGCTCTCAATACAGTACTGATCCAAATGGTTCTGCCATCTTTGTCAAGTTGAGGAGTAAGAGGCTCTGTCTAAAGACTAAAATCTAGAACAGTTTTGAAAAAGAAAAATATCTATATTTCATGTTTTTTACTTTTGTTTTTATCACTCCAGTGTTTACAATATTATCAGAAAAAAAGGTCCTTGAAACATTACCAGAATCGTCAAATACAGTAGAGCAGAGAGCAAGGAGCTCTTCTCTAACCGCGCCATCCTTTACCTGATCCTTAGAAGAAAATAAACCTCACTGTGTTAACTGATCAGACTCAAAAGATTCTATTGCATTTTCATCATGAGATTGAGAACAATACTTAAAAAGGACAGAACTGAGAGGGCTTTAACAGTTAATGGCAACCAACCTTGCCCTGTGGCCTCACTAGTGGGTAGTGGTGGTTACAGGTGATATCCTTTCCACATTTCTTGGGGCAAGGGGTTGCCAAATCATACAGTAAGCTGCAGTTTCTTAACCCTGGTACTAGAATACCCCGTTTGCTGGATTGCATAATCTACTCACTCAGGCATAATTAAAACAGTTAAATATCTTAACTACTGCAGACTGTACGTTGCAACATTTCTGGAATATACATGTGGCATTACTAAATAAACAAAAGTACATTGGTTTCACTAACAGTAGTAGCCTGGCGACATTGAGAATCATTCAATTAAATGACTCGGTTTAAGTAAAGTCCAGCACACACTGGTCCTCAGGACCAGGTTTCAGAGATCCTTCCCTAAGCTGCTCTACAAGCCCACAGACAGGCTGCTGTGGAACACCACCAATAGGACTACTGACGACCCTGGACAAGAGTAGATAGACATTAACTAAAGCATATCTGTGCTCTGTAGCCATTACACTTGGAGGGGGAAACCACAGACATGTTCAAAAGATCAGTACAGGTTAGTCATTCATTACAATATCATTTTACACTACAATGATTATTTAAGAGAGATCTTATTTGAGTTAAGGCTAACCCCCGAAAGAACATGACAGAAATCCTTTATACACACCTACCCCCATCTCAGTTAAAGGCATTTGTTAGTGTGTAGCAAAGTGAAACAAGTGTTCATTTAACTATGGGAAAAGTATCTGTATGGCCTTCAGCTGGCCAAAGCACTGCCTGACAAATTGAAGTTAGCACTATTAGCATCTCACTGGAATTGTCAAACTCCCCTCACGTAATCATTCAGGAACCCGGGGTTAAATTATTACCAATAATAACCAGCACTATATCAATTCTCAACGAACAGATGAAGGAATATTTGCCTATGCCTTATAGTGCCATTGTAGTAAGCAGTGTTCTATAAGGTGACAGCTTTGGAAAAACATACCCAGCTTTTAAAAAGGCAGTGGCGCATCCTTATAATCGTATCTGAAAATAATAATTAAACCATGAACAAAAAAAAACAAAAAGGCAAATTAAACAAATAACATAAGCACGCTCTAAGGCCACAAGACTGTGTATACCTCCTGCTATGCTCTCAACATGAGGATCTGTACAAACAAAGTAATGGGACTTGCTGAAGCTGCCATCTTGTGCCGTTGTTTTCCACGTACATCTTTAAGAACTGACTGTAAAAGAGAGCCTGCGACCTGCTCCCATAGACCTCTGTACATACACCGTTAAAGGGTGTAATGGAACTTGCTAATGCTATCATCCTGTCTGTTCCACTTCCTGAGTCATCAGCAACTCTATCCAACAAGAACCACAATATCCTCTGACCTGACCCTTCACTTCTGACCTGTTAGGACATCCTCCACTTGCCTATATCGTCCTAAAATCAAACTTTATGGAACCCCTTTTTAGTTTTAGTTCTGACACCTGTACCATTGTCTGACAACTCTTTTCTTCTTTCACAAACTACATTTTCTACAAACGTCCTGTGTTGTTTATTGTTATATAGATATATATATCCCACTTCATCATTGTTATGGTGTAACAACAAACATTAACACCCCTCCTTACTAGAGTACCACCAACAGCACAAACAATAAATCTAAATAATAATAATAAAAAAAAAAAAATAGATTAAGTACAAAATAGACCACCGATTATTGAAGGAAACTCGCTCTCAAAAGAAGACAAAAACATCTGTCCCGCTGTCATAGTAACCTCAGGACCCGAGATGAAGGATCAGTCTTTGCCAGAGTGTGGCGCCACTGAGTGCAGGGTTGAGTGAGACTAGGTGGCCTGTCCTGTCTCTCTGGGAGATGGTGTGTGTGTGTGGAGGGAGGGAGGATGGGGGGAATGTCAGTCAGACAGCCAGTCGACCAGGAGGTGGGTGAAGGGGGCTCCAGGTGGGTGGAGCGGGTGGGGGCTCCTGGGAGTAAGGGCGGGGCTCGCAGCACGGCTGGTTCTCCACCTTGGCCACACCACGGCCCTGGCACAGCCGCCGATGTCGCAGCAGCCGGTCCGTCCGCGAGAAGTTCTACAACACATACATGGAGGATTTATGCAGCATTCATTTAAACAGATGAGTGTGTACACATGCCCCAAAAATTAAGCCCACTGTGTCCGTTTGGTCAATGGGCTTTTCTGGTGCATGTGGGTCAAATCCAATCTTATACAACAGGTATAGACCTTACCGTGAAATGCTTACTTACAAGCCCTTAACCTACAATGCAGTTCTAAGAAAATAAAGTTAAGAAAATATTTACTAAATAAAGTAAAGTAATAAAATAACAATGAGGCTATATACAAGGGGTACCAGTACCGAGTCAATGTGCGGGGGTACAGGTTAGTCGAGGTAATTTGTACATGTAGGTAGGGGTAGAGTGACTATGCATAGATAATAAACAGCAGCAGTGTAAAAACAAAGGGGGTCAATGTAAATAGTCTGGGTGGCCATTTGATTAGCTGTTCAGGAGTCTTATGGCTTGGGGGTAGAAGCTGTTAAAAAGCCTTTTAGACCTAGACTTGGCACTCTGGTACTCAGAGTCTATGACTTGCATGACAATTTTTTGGGCCTTCCTCTGACACTGCCTAGTATATAGGTCCTGGATGGCGGGAAGCTTGGCCCCAGTGATACACTGGGCCGTACGCACTACCCTCTGTAGCGCTTGCGGTCGAATGCTGAGCAGTTGCCATACCAGGCAGTGATGCAACCGGTCAGGATGCTCTCGATGGTGCAGCTGTAGAACTTTGAGGATCTGGGGACCCATGCCAAATATTTTCAGTCTCTTGACGGGGAAAAGGCGTTGTCGTGCTCTCGTCACAACTGTCTTGGTGTGGTTGGACCATGATAGTTTGTTGGTGATGTGGACAGCAAGGAACTTGGAACTCTCGACCCACTCCACTACAGCCCCGTGAATGGGGATGTGTTCGGCACTCCTTTTCCTGTAGTCCACGATCATCTCCTTTGTCTTGCTCACGTTGAGGGAGAGTGTGCTGTCCTGGCACCACACTGCAAGGTCTTGAACGCTGAGCTGTAGTCAATGAACAGTATTTTCAGATAGGTGTTCCTTTTGTCCAGGTGGGAAAAGGCAGTGTGGAGTGCGATTGAGATTGCATCATCTGTGGATCTGTTGGGGTGGTTTGCGAATTGGAGTGGGTCTAGGGTTTCCGGGATGATGGTGTTGATGTGAGCCACGACCAGCCTTTCAAAGCACTTCATGGCTACCAACGTGACTGCATGTCAGAGTATGTGCATACATTCTCTTACCTGCGGGCACAGCTCATAAGGAGAAGACTTATTTTTAACGTGGGCAGGCATCTATGTTGGTATATCCGTGTGAGTGTGTCACTGTGTGTGCATGACCAATGCAATACATTCTCTTATGTGCTGGCACTGCTCACCCTAAAAAATACAATTCTAACCTGGTAGGGAATGTCTTTGCTACGTGTCTGTATTAGTGTGTACATGTGCCTCTGTGACACCATTCTCCTATATGCTGTCACTGCTCACCCTGCGGCAGATGTTCTGTAACATAAAAGAGGGCATGACGCTCTCTCCTTGCTTCGTGAGCGTGTATGTGTTCCTCAGTGCCAGCACGCAAGGCACGTTCTTCTACATGTTGGCACTGCTCACACAGACGGCATCTCTCCAATGCAAGTGTGTATATGTACGTGCCTGGGTATGTGTGTGCCTCTTTCTCTGTGCCTCTTCTGTGTCTAAGTTATTTTACCTGCTGGCATCGCTCACATTGATAAGGCTTCTCTCCGCTGTGGACACGCTTGTGTCTCTCCAGATGGTAACGCTGGATAAACCTCATGTCACACATGTCACAAGCAAACGGCTTCTCCCCTAAAAGAGCACACAAACAGATTCATCACATCAAATCCACAGAGTCGAACCACAACAAACTGTATATGATTTACTCTTACTCGGGTGAAGTCTACTGGTTACAATAACCAATCTACAAATGTTTGTTAAAGTGATGGGAAACTGTTTAGTTCTTATGACAACAAAACTAAGACAAACTACTGAATATGAGCCAGTTTCTGGACAGGAATTAAGGATAAGAAACTAAACTTGTGGTAACATTTTAAGATGTCGTGTCATCAACTCATTATGTGTAGATAAAAGTGGAAACTGATATTTTTTTGCTTTTTAAATCAAACCAACTCAATGCCCCTGAAAAGTTTTGATAGTTTGAGGCTGGTTCAACATCTCATCAAATGACTTGACAATCCAAACTCGAGTTTGTTGTGATCGTATATTTTTTTGATTAAAAGTCTTTATTGGGGATAAGGGTACAGTAAAATGGGGGCATACCCGTATGAGTGTGGCTGTGTCTCTCCAGGTGGTTACGCTGAATAAACCTCATGTCACACATGGAACAAGCATACGGCTTCACCCCTACACACACACACAGAGCAATGCATTAGCTCTCTCTCCAAAGAGTACAACACAAAAATCAAGTTAGCACTACAAATACTATTGTGAGATAATTGTTTGCTACCATAAGCATGTAACAATTACAATAAGAGTGCTTTACGTGTCATATCACGATGTGGACCCTGAAGATGGGGGCTGTTGATCACAAGGATGAGAAGACGTGGCAATCTGACTTGTTTAATAAGCTCTAATGAACACTACTTTTTTTCATCATAAAACACTACTAGCTAATTAACAACAATCAACACACGCAATTGTGAACTAATTGTGAACTAAGCACCGAATAAAAATCTGTAATTGTGTGTCAATAAAGCCTTTGCAGAACGTATAATCCCACTGCAAAAATAACTGGCAAAAATAATCAGACAATGTAAAGAATAGTTGTAGTTTCAAATTTTAACTACATTCTTCACTAAAACGATTATAGCAATAGCTGCAGACAATTTCTCACAACATGATATTGTTTTACTTATGGAAGTGCTTGGCCAATTCATGTTTGGAATAGCAGGAAATAGATTGTTATACATTTACTCTTCTAATAAATGTTTTTATTATCTCAACATCCACATGATAGCTAAATTAGCTGAAGATCTTTAGGGGTCTAGCTTTAAACAAACAAAAAAATGGAACTTGTACGAGAATGTATTACAAATATTAATTTGTGTTGCTGCAGTATTTTAAACTTAAAATCAACAATTTACTAATTTATCACTACAAAACTATGTAGATGAGACATTTTTATTTTTTAGCAGTCCTTCGTTATGTGTGTGAAAATCCATTACGAACATCCTATACTAGCTTGTATATGTGTGATAGGTACGGTGAGCGGACTGTACCCGTATGAGTGAGGCTGTGTCTTGTCAGGTGGTAGCGCTGAACAAACCTCATGTCACACATGGTGCAAGCGTAAGGTTTCACACCTAAATGCACAAAGCATTGAGATATTATTTTTGTGCCTCGCACCATTTTAAGTCCAATAGGAAGTTTAAGTACAGTATATCCATTTACGCTAAACTGATTTTTACCACTAATTTCAATTCATGCAATGACTTACAGGGGATTCAGGTGGAAGAATCAGGGAGATGTTTTCTCCAACTATTGTTTAAAATGTATTTTTCAATGCTTAAGTCCACAACCACAACACATCACATGAGCTGATGATGTAATCTAATAGTAAAACTACCCCTTCTCATCCAAACGTTTATGGAAATTCTGGACTTTTTTGGATATCAAACCTAACAATATATATCACCTATATTTCTTTGTGCAGGATGACTAGCATATACAGTACCAGCCACAAGTTTGGACACCTACTCATTCAATGGTTTTTCTTTATTTATACTATTTTCTACATTGAAGGATAATAGTGAAGACATCAAAACTATGAAATAACATATGGAATCATGTGTTAAATCAAAATACATTTTACGGTTGAGATTCTTCAAAGTAGCCACCCTTTGCCTTGATGACAGCTTTGAACACTATTGGCATTCTCTCAACCAGCTTCACCTGGAATGCTTTTCCAACAGTCTTGAAGGAGTTCCCACATATGCTGAGCACTTGTTGGCTGCTTTTCCTTCACTCTGCGGTCCAACTCATCCCAAACCATCTCAATTCGGTTGAGGTCAGGTGATTGTGGAGGCCAGGTCATCTGATGCAGCACTACATCACTCTCCTCCTTGGTCAAATAGCCCTTACACAGCCTGGAGGTGTGTTGGGTCATTGTCCTGTTGAAAAACAAATGATAGTCCCACTAAACGCAGACCAGATGGGATGGCGCATCGCTGCAGAATGCTGTGGTAGCCATGCTGGTTAATTGTGCCTCGAATTCTAAATAAATCACAGTGTCACCAGCAAAGCACACCCACACCCACACCTCCATGCTTCATAGTGGGAACCACAGTCATCCGTTCACCTACTCTGCATCTCACAAAGACACGGCGGTTGGAACCAAAAATCTCAACTTTGGACTCATCAGACCAAAGGAGTTTCACCGGTTCTAATGTCTATTGCTCATGTTTCTTGGCCCAAGCAAGTCTTTTCTTCTTATTGGTGTACTTTAGTGGTTTCTTTGCAGCAATTTGGCCTGATTCACACAGTCTCCTCTGAACAGTTGATGTTGAGATGTATCTGTTACTAGAATTCTGTGAAGCATTTATTTGGGCTGCAATTTGAGGCTAGTAACTCTAATGAACTTATTCTCTACAGCAGAGGTAACTCTGGGTCTTCCTTTCCGGTGGCGGTCCTCATGAGAGACAGTTTCATCATAGTGCTTGATGGTTTTTGCGACGGCACTTGGAGAAACTTTCAAAGGTCTTTTTCCGGATTGACTGACCTTCATGTCTTAAAGTAATGGAGTGTAATTTCTCTTTGCTTATTTGAACTGTTCTTGTCAAACTATGGACTTGGTCTTTTACCAAATGAGGCCATCTTCTGTATACCACCCCTACCTTGTCACAACACAACTGATTGGCTCAAACACATTAAGGAAAGAAATTCCACATTAACTTTAAACAAGGCACACCTGTTAATTGAAATGCATTCCAAATGACTAACACATGAAGCTGGTTGAGAGAATGCAAAGAGTGTACAAAGCTGTCATCAAGGCAAAGGGTGGCTACTTTGAAGAATCTCATAAAATATATTGATTTGTTTAACACTTTTTTGGTTACTACATGAATGCATATGCTATTTCAGTGTTGATGTCTTCACTATTATTCTACAATGTAGAAAATAGTAAAAATAAAGAAAAACCCTGGAATGAGTAGGTGTCCAAACTTTTGACTGCTACTGTACATCCTGCTAACCCTATATGCAAGGCTTGAGGTGTGGCCTGATCTTGGGTACAGTGGGTACGGTGAGCGGACCCCTACCCAAATGAGTGAGGCTGTGTCTTGAGAGGTGGTATCGCTGGTAAAATCTCTTGTCACACATGGTGCAACCATATGGCTTCACCCCTATACACACAAGGGCATCAATACGTTACTTTGTGCCTCTTGTTAGTCTTCCACTATTAAGTTTTCCATAAAGTTCATACAAATACAGCACAACAGACAATATGCACCAAGTGCTGTTATCAACATTCTGCCTTCACACAACAGGACTGGTGTTGCCAACTTTTTGTGGGGTAAGAAACCAGCTATTGGTAGCAGCACAATATTACAAAAATTGTAGATAAAGTAGACAATTGATTTCCGTGATATCTTCAAAACACACATTTGTAAGGCATGTGATCATCATCAGCACAGTGAGTGTGTACGCTGCTGTTCTGACTAGGCCAAATCACTGCAGGAAAGTCACTTCATTTTTGAAAATGAACAGGCAAAATAATCCTTAAATAATGCTGAATTTACCATAGCCACTTTTAGGGGGGAAAATGAGAGGGGGACTCAAAGATCTAAAGACTAGTGCAACGTTGCCAAGTTGGAAATACAGAGCAGAGCAGGAGAAGGTGTTTTCAGATTGTAGACATCTTTAACCGTTTCTGCAGGTTCCAATAACTGCCATTACACTAACACATCATAAACTGTCTGGATTTAAAATACACATACAATTTAAGAAGACATCACTACAACTGGGAGTTATTCCAATTTGAAACTTATTGAGGCATGATGTCCAAAAAATTATCACTGAACACTCAGGACAAGTAAGTTTCATGCATTTTTAAAATCGCTTAAATCCACCACACATCTCATCAATTGATGTAATCTGGTAGTAAAAACTAGCCTTTCAAATCCTTAAGTGAAATTACATGATTTACTTTTTGGGGTATCAAACCTAACATGTAGGTGAAATATATTCTCTACATTGCATTCAGAAAGTATTCACACACCTTGACTTCCTCCACATTTGGATGTGTTACAGCCTGAATTTAAAATGTATTTGTTATGGCAAGCCTAAATAAATTCAGGAGTAAAAATTAGCTTATCTCTGTACCCCACACATAGAGATAATTGTAAGGCCCCTCAGTCGAGCAGTGAATTTCAAACAACCGCAAAGAAGGGCACCTATTGGTATAAATAAAAATAATATACAATGCACCCAGTCACTACAAAAATACAGGCGTCCTTCCTAACTACGCTGCCAATTTTCACCATGAGGCCAATGGTGACTTTTAAAAAGTTAATGGCTGTGATAGGAGAAAATGGAGGATGGATCAACATTGTCAATTAGGTTTGTATTGTGGAGTACAGAGTGAAAAGGAAGCCAGTACAGAATAAAAAACTTTAAAAAATACATCCTGTTTGCAACAAGGCACTAAAGTAATACTGCAAAAAAATGCAGCAAAGCAATTCACTTTTTGTCCTGAATACAAAGTGTTGCTTGGGGAAAATCCAATACATATTACTGAGTACCACTCTCCATATTTTCAATCATAGTGGTGGCTGCATCATGTTATGGTTATGCTTGTAATAGTTAAGGAATGGGGATGTCAAAATATAGCTAAGCACATGCAAAATCATAGAGGAAAACCTGGTTGTCTCCTTTCCACCAGACACTGAGCGATGAAATCACCTTTCAGCAGGACAATAACCTAAAACAAGGCCAAATCTACACTGGTGCTGCTTACAAAGAAGACAGTGAATGGCAGAATTACAGTTTTGACTTAAATCTACTTGAAAAATCTATGGCAAGACCTGAAAATGATTGTCTAGAAATTATCAACAACCAATTTGACAGAGCTAGACACATTTTTTAAAGAAATGGACAAATTTGCACAATCCAGGTGTGTAAAGCTCAGACTTACCCAGAAAGACTCACAGCTGTAATCGCTGCCAAAGGTGCTTCTACAAAGTATTGACTCAGGGGTGTGAATACTTACTGAAATTAGATATCTGTATTTTATTTTGAATAAATCTGCAAACATCTAGAAACATGTTTTAACTTTGTCATTATGGGGTATTGTGTGTAGATGGGCAAGAAAATCTATAAATCCATTTTGAATTTAGGCTGTTACACAAAATGTGGAATAATTCAAGGTGTATGAATACTTTGAAGGCACTCAATACATTCCTTTGAACACGACTAGCATATAAATTCTGCCAACCCTGTATACTGGGGTTCAGGTGTAGCCTGATCTTGGGTAAGGTGGGTACGGTGAGCGGACCCATACCCAAATGAGTGAGGCTGTGTCTTGCCAGGAGGTAACGCTGGTAAAACCGCTTGTCACACATGGTGCAACCGTATGGCTTCACCCCTATACACACACACAAGAATATCAATACATTACTGTAATGCCTCACACTCCATATTGAAATCTTACAATATTAGGTTTACCATAAACATCAGGCACAATAACAGCTGGACTGACAATATGCACTAAGTGCTGTTATTATCAACATTCTGCCTTCACGCAACAGGGCCGGTGTTGCCAACTTTTTGGGGGGAGAAAAGCTATTGTCTACACATTGTCACTAGAAGTTGTTAGATTACACACATTTTCAAGGCGTGTGATCATCACATAGCCTGTCGCAAAACTCGAGGCAAACGCTCTTGAGAATGCTTTAAATAATTGCTGAATTTGTCCTGACTCCTAGTCACTTTCAGGGGACCAAAATGTTGCTAGATCTAGTGACTAGTGCAAAGTGGCCAAGTTGGCAATACTGAGCAGGATTGGGTGTTTTCAGATTGTAGACATCTTTAACCATTTCTGCAGGTTCCAATAACATCCAATAACAATTATCATAACTGTCTGGCTTGAAAATACAAAAATGTTTGGAAGACATCTCCACAACTAACTTTTTAATCTTATTGATGCATGAGTTACGAAGTGGTCAATGTACTTGTTATTTTGCCAATTTCTTGGTAATACATTTTGCACACATCCCATGAGCTGATGTCATCTGGTGGTAATATTAGCTTCATTCTCAAGGGTAATTACATATCAAACATAACTTATAAAATAATATATATTCACCAATACATTTCTTTGTGCATGACTAGCGTATAAATCCTGCCAACCCTGTATACTAGGGTTTGTGTGTCCTGATCTTTAAGGGATGGTTCACCCAAATTGCCAAATTACATTGGTTTCCGTACCCTGTAAGCGTTCTATGGACAAGGTACAGCAGCAATCCATGCTTTGGTTTTATTTCCCTGGCACGGTTTCCAAATGCTAAGTGTTTTTTCTTCTTTTTTAAAATAAAATGTATTTTGACACCTTTTTCTCCCCAACTTCGTGATATCCAATTTGTAGTTACAGTTTTGTCCCATCGCTGCAACTACCATACAGGCGACTCAGGAGAGGCGAAGGTTGAGAGCCATGCGTCCCCTGAAACATAACCATGCCAAGCCGCACTGCTTCTTGACACTGCTCGCTTAACCCGGAAGCCAGCCGCACCAATGTGTCGGAAGAAACACTGTAGAACTGTCGACCCTATCAGCGTACATGTGCCTGGCCTGCCACAGGAGCCCCTAGAGCACAATGGGACAAGGACATCCCGGCCGGCCAAACTATCCCCTAACCCAGACAACGCTGGGCCGCTTCATGGGTCTCCCAGTCGCGACACATCCCGGGATCGAACCCGGATCTGTAGTAAAGCATCAACCACTGCAGTGCCTTAGACCGCTGCGCCACTCGGGAGGCCCGCAAATTGCTACTATTTATAGCACAAATCCCATTCAAGTCATGGTGCCGATATTAGCATTTTTCGCACATGTCCAAATCATCCAAAAGTGTCAAAAATGTATTGTGCAGCTCAGTCACGTCGATGATTTGAACATGCGTGAAAATGCTAATATCGGTACCATGATTTGAATGTGATTTGTGCCACAAATGCTAAAACTTCAGTATTTGGACACAGTGCAAGGGAAACTAAACCAAAGCATGTACTGCTGTCATACCTTGTCCGTAGACCGCTTCCAGGGTAAGGAAACCAATGTCATTTTGTAATTTGGGTGAACTATCCCTTTAATGACAGAAGTACGGTGAGCAGAACCATACCCATATGTGTGACGCTGTGTCTCGCCAGGTGGTGGCGCTGATAAAACCTCTTGTCACACATGGTGCAACCATACGGCTTCACTCCTATACACAAAGAATGTTTTATTATTTTTCTGTTTCACACTCCATCATTCAAAGATGTGTGAATCTATTGAATAGCATGTGTATGAGTTTATACTGATTGATTGTTTATTAACCACTGTTGTAAACCTATGCAATTATAACAGAGGATTAACACTGAAAATGACATTACACCGCCACTTCGATAACTCGCAGTGGTCGTTGGAGTCAAACAATGCACACGTTTTAATTGTTTTACGTGGGAATTGGGGCTGAGCAGTAAAACGTCATCTGTACAGAACTCACTTTTAAAATGGTAGAAAATATAGGGCTTTCCATCCACTGGGTTCAGAATGTAAAAGTGTGATTTCTCTCATACCTAAAACACCACTTGACACAGAATACAAGAGAGCTAATAATAAGCACAGAGTGTTATCAACGTGCTGCTTTCACGCAGCAGAATGGACCCGTTTTTGGATGGTAGAATTACTTTAACTACTTTTTGTTAAGGTTACAAGAAAAAAAACTTAGGATAACACCTGCTCAATTTAAATAGTCTCGGGTTGAAAATAGAAGACAATTTGGAAGAGATCCGAATCGGCATGCTATTGAGGTGCGAGTTATCGAACAGTCGGTGTAGTTGTTTATCCCAAAATAGAAAAACACATCACATGAGCTGATGACATCATCTGGTAGAAATATAAGCCCTTGTCCTTAGGAGAAATGGAATTATGGACGTTTTGAATATCAAACCTAACATGCAAACATTTCACCAATAGCCTCAATGACATACCCATGTGAGTGACGCTGTGTCTCGCCAGGTGGTGGCGCTGAAAAAACCTCTTGTCACACATGGTGCAAGCGTACGGCTTCACCCCTATACACACAGAACAATACATTACTTTGATTCTCAGAATTCATCCACTGAAGTCTTCCAATATTATGTGTATTCAGTTAAACTAAATTAATTGTTTAAAAGCCACTGCTGTCCATACAAACTTATGGGAAATTGTGTTTTTCATATCCAACCTATCCACAAATAATATATATCTTATCTATACATTTCTTTGTGCATGACTAGCATATAAATCCTGCCAACCCTGTATACTAGGATTCAGGTGTACCCTGATCTTAAAGACATGGGTACGGTGAGCGGACCCATACCCATATGAGTGATGCTGTGTCTCCGCAGGTGGTGGCGCTGAAAAAACCTCTTGTCACACATGGTGCAAGCGAACGGCTTCACCCCTACACACACACAGAACAGCATTATGTTAATGCTGCACTCTCCATCGATTGAAGTGTTCCATATTAAGACCAGATCTTCTGAGCTTGGGGCAGGGTCTGGGCAGGGTCTGCTTTGAGAATATGTATACTAAGGTTCAGGTGTAGCCTGATCTTAAAGACATGGGTACGGTGAGCGGACCCATACCCATATGAGTGATGCTGTGTCTCCGCAGGCGGTGGCGCTCAAAAAACCTCTTGTCACACATGGTGCAAGCGTACGGCTTCACCCCTACACACACACACACACACAACAGCAGATTATTTTGTGTCTCACTGTCCATCGATTGAAGTCTTCCAATATTAAAGTTCAGGCATATACATTTATACTACATTGATTTCGTATAAAAATCACTGATGTCAACCTTCAGGGTATTCACCCGGAGGAATCTAAATACTCCACCACCTCAATAGCGTGCGGTTTTGAGGTTTTTTTAATCAAAAAGGTGTTGACAAGGTGCAAGAATTAAGGGTGGCCAATAAAATGTAGAATGTAAGAAATTGATGACAAGTTTGATCTTTTACCAGTAACTTCACACCAAATACAGTACGATAAAAAAATGTACCTAGCTCTGTTACTGTTATCAACATACTAATTTCAAGCAGAAGGGTTGAGTGTTTTTAAAGGTGTTTCTTTGAGATGCAAGAAAACCAATTATGGTAACACTTGCTCAATTCAAATATTATTGAATTAAAGTGTTTAAACCTCACCAACTATGTATACTCGGGTTCAGGTGTACCCTGATCTTAAAGACATGGGTACGGTGAGCGGACCCATACCCATATGAGTGATGCTGTGTCTCTGCAGGTGGTGGCGCTGAAAAAACCTCTTGTCACACATGGTGCAAGCGAACGGCTTCACCGCTGTACACACAGAAAATACAAAATGTTTTTATGTCTCACTCTCCATTGACCGAGGTCTTCCAAAATTAAGCTTAGGCATATACATGTATACTAAATAGATTTTGATAAACCACTGATGTCAATGGTGGTGTGTTTGACTGGTCCTCAGAATCTCGTATTTCCCAGTTTGTGAAGTCGTTGTTATGACATGAGTGCGTTCAAGTGCTATTGAAGTTGGCGCTCACAATTCTTCAACAATGAGATTTAAGCTAGATGGCGAAGAACCAATGTTGCTGGCTTGCTTACATTGACAATGTGTCAAACTAGCTACATTGTAAATGGCTTTGTTTTACCATATTTTGGTCTAAAACAAAACATTTGGGGCCCAAGTTTCCCACCTCTAACAATTTGGAGTGTCGTTCAAGTGGTTATTTCAGAGTCCGGACCTCATATCTTCGGATTTCCAACAGCACTCGAACGCACCATAACTTCCAGGGTATTCACCCTGAAGAATACGATTTCACTACCACCTCAATAGCTTGCATTTTTGGGGTCTATCAAAAAAGTAAGGTGCGCAAAATAAGGATGGCCAATTAAACATAATTCGATTAGGATGAGACAATTTTACAAGGCGTCCATCCACGGAGCTGAGAATGTAAGAAATTGCACTTGGATAAGAAGTTCTTGATCTAATACCATAAACTACACCACATTCAGTACCATCAACAATTCATCAATAGTGCAACATTCTTATCAACATGCTTTCAAAGAGCAGAATTTAAGGTTTTCAGTTGGTAGCCCCCCTTAACATCCCTAGAACCATGATTTATCCAACAATCTAAAATGTTATTTCATCATAAACAAATTCTTGGCCATCCTTGATTCACGCAGTAGATAGCATATAGGCTAAACCCTTCCAACCCTGTATACTAGGGTTCAGGTGTGGATTAATGACATGGGTACAGTGAAGGGACCCATACCCATATGAGTGACGCTGTGTCTCCGCAGGTGGTCTCGCTGGAAAAACCTCTTGTCACACATGGTGCAAGCGTACGGCTTCACCCCTATACACACAGAACATTATTATTTTATGCCGCACTCTTCATAAATTGAAGTGTTCCCATATTAAGTTCAGGCATATACATTATCATAAATTGATAGCTTATAAAACCCTGATGTTGATCCATGCGATGGCTTCCTTGCTATTCATCCTGAAGAATCTGATTACACTACCAACTCAAAAGCTTGCGGTTTTGGGGGTTAATCAAAAAGGTGTTGGTATGGTGAGCAAATGTAGGATTGGCCAATGAAACATAATTCGTTTTTGATGAACCACAATTTACAAGGCGTCCATCCACAGACTTCAGAATGAAGGAAATTGCACTTAATGATACAACACAGTAGATGAACCGATGACATTATCTGCTGGTAGTTCAAGGCTTTCTTAAAGTGCTCAATTTACAAAGTTGCGAAAAGAAAGGAGTTTTAGTGGCAGTTTATGACCTAGTGCTACTGGGAACTTCGCAAGTACAACATAGCAATGATGCAATATTACAGTTTTCATCAAAGGAGTTAACTTGTAAAGGACTGCAAATCACAATCATTATGTATAGAAATGCCAGTCTTTAGTCATCACTACTCTAGCATGTCTAGAAAATTAAATATATTGTACTTTTTATTTAACCTTTAACTAATTTATCATAAATAACTGATCAAATCAACTGCTATTTTTGCAAAGTCTTACATCTTTATTGAACGTGTGCCTTTTTACTAACATCCTATACTAGCTTGTATGTGTGATAGGTACGGTGAGCGGACTGTACCCGTATGTTTGAGGCTGTGTCTTGTCAGGTGGTAGCGCTGAACAAACCTCATGTTACACAGGGTGCAAGCGTAAGGTTTCACACCTAAACCCACAGAGCATCAATACATCATTTCAGAGCCTCGAATTTTAGGTTTAGGTATGAATATACTTGGACGTTAAATTGATTGGTAGTTTACCACTATACATGCCATAATGTACTCGCGATTAAGAAATCTTAAAAAATGTTTCCCCCAATGAAGTGATATTTTTAAATGTGTTTTTCAAAGCTTTTGTCCACAACACATCACATGAGCTGATGATGTCACCTGGTGGCAAAACTAACCCTTCTCATCCTTAAGGGAAATTTAATTATGGACTTTGATATCAAACCTGCAAATAAAATTGTGCTCATCTTTTTTTGTGCATAAAACCTGCCAACCCTGTATACTAGGGTTCAATTACAGGGATACAGTGAGCAGGTGCATACCCATATGAGTGAGGCTGTGTCTTGCCAGGTGGTAGCGCTGGAAGAACCTCTTGTCACACATGGTGCAACCAAATGGCTTCACACCTATACACACAGAGCAGCAACTTCAGTATAAAAAATGTCAACTGCCAAAAATGATCAATCTTAACTTTACTGTAGCTCAATAAGCTTAGCAAAGTTTTGGTCTTGTTCACCAGACAATTTACTTTGACAGAAAATCTGGTTTCAGTGGTTGGTCAGAAAGGTGCAATCTACTAATCCAATTGGGACACGCTTTCAGTGCCCAATGAGTAGGCCATATTGGGCCGTTTCTATGTTCAAAGGGCAATGCTAAGAAAGGTAGTGCCCTAATACACTGCAATAATACACTACAAAACAACTGTTGTAGCCTAAGTGTGGCTACTCGCTGCCAATGGTTTAGCTAATAACAATTGCAATTTCCGAGTCAGGTTAGAATTTTGGGTGAAAATACTGGTGGACACATGGCTTCACGTCATGCTGTTCATATGAACATTAGATGTGAAAATTTTAGGCAGTTGGTACATATTTAAACATCACACACATTCACACAACCATGTGATTTTTGCCACGCTATTGTGACGTCTCAAACTCCTGAAGCCGTCCGATTCTCATGCTACAATCCTGAAATCCATCAAAGTAGGGCTGGGCGATATGGCCAAAATATCATATATTTCTCACGACGGCATTTAAAGTTTTGAATAATAACAATTCTAAATGTTTTATGAGTACCTACACTGAACAAAAATATAAAACTCAACATGTAAAATGTTGGTCCCGGCCTCCCGGGTGGCGCAGTGGTCTAGGGCACTGCATCGCAGTGCTAGCTGTGCAACCAGAGACTCTGGGTTTGAGCCCAGGCTCTGTCGCAGCCGGCCGCGACCGGGAGGTCCATGGGGCGACGCACAATTGGCCTAGCGTCGTCCGGGTTAGGGAGGGTTTGGCCGGTAGGGATATCCTTGTCTCATCGCGCACTAGCGACTCCTGCGGCGGGCCGGGCGCAGTGCACGCTGACCAGGTCGCTAGGTGTACGGTGTTTCCTCCGACACATTGGTGCGGCTGGCTTCCGGGTTGGATGCGCGCTGTGTTAAGACCGCAGTGCGGCTTGGTTGGGTTGTGTTTCAGAGGACGCATGGCTCTCGACCTTTGTCTCTCCCGAGCCCGTACGGGAGTTGTAGCGATGAGACAAGACAGTAACTACTAACAATTGGATACAACGAAATTGGGGAGAAAAAGGGGCAAAAAAATTATAATAATTAAATTAAAAAAGTTGGTCCCATGTTTCATAAGCTAAAATAAAATATCCCAGAAATGTTCCATATGTACAAAAAGCTTATTTTCTCCCAAATTTTGTGTACAAATTTGTTTACATCCCTGTTAGTGAGAATTTCTCCTTTGCCAAGATAATCCATCCACCTGACAGGTGTGGCATATCAAGAAGCTGATTAAAGAGCATAATCATAAACCAGGTGCACCTTGTGCTGGGGACAATAAAAGGCCATTCTAAATTGTGCAGTTGTCACAACACAATGCCACAGACGTGTCAAGATGAGGGAGTGTGCAATTGGCATACTGACGGCAGGAATGTCCACCAGAGAATTCAATGTTCATTTCTGTACCATAAGCCGCCTCTAACGTCGCATTAGAGAATTTGGCAGTACGTCCAATGGCTTCACAACCGCAGACCACGTGTAACCACTCCAGCCCAGGACCTATACCTGGTTTCTTTACCTGAAGGATCTTCCGAGACCAGCCACCCAGACAGCTATACAGTATTTGTCTGTAATAAAGCCCTTTTGTAGGGAAGAACTGGGCATGGCTCCCCAGTGGGTGGGCCTATGCCTTCCCAGGCACACCCATGGCTGCACCCCTCCCCAGTCATGTGAAATCCATAGATTAGGGCCTAATGAATTCATTTCAATTGACTGATTTCCTTATATGAACTCTAACTCAGTAAAATTGTTGTATGTTGCGTTTATATTTTTGTTCAGTATAGTTCATGACCCTAGGGTGAAAAAGCATATGTGATTTCAATGGGCTTTTCGCTATTCTTATTGTTTTATATGTTTGAATCCAACAAAAATAATTTTCCATTTCTGTTATAATTTCCACACTGTGCCATGCAGGGCTGCGTGATATGGGCAAAAAACAAACAAAGCCTAGTTAATTGGTGAACTGTTGGAATCATGGAAATAGAATGAATGTTCTAATTATATAGTTAGAATATAGTGGGCAGCACCTTGAATACATTGTTGTTTAACATGACAAAGAATGAATAAACCAGGGAGGAATTATCGACAGGGTAGGAACCAAAGTACTAGTCAGTGTTTCCAGTTGACCCTAATTAGATGTTACATTACATGTTGTTTTCTTCAATTATGTAGGTTAGCCAACATATTCATGCTTTACCTTTTCCTCTCCGATTTAAAAGATATAGGTTGTTCAAAACATGCTTATCTAGGCCTACACCAGCACTGGTACCATGCTGTATTAGATGGCTACATTTGTACTGACTCTTAGTACATTTAGCAAGCTAGCTCGCCAGCTAAATTAGTATTAGCGGCTAACAAGATTTATTTTAGCCACAACTTGCTATGAAAAGACAAACTAGCAGACAGTTTGTTTATCTTACTGTCAGCAAACTACTAAGTGAAATTAGAGAACACTTGTGGAAAGCAGAATGTCACCAACATCTTGTTTCATCTATTTAACCATGCAGACTGCAGTGCTGAGTGAACGGCAAGAAAGTGCTTGTGACTCCGTGGTCGAGCAGCTACCCTCTCGAGTGACAGGGGGCAGTGCTTAGTGTGGAAAGCGTAGTGCAGCAGGAGGGAGAAAGACGACTAAAGTAGCAAAACGTAAACACGCTGGGAGTTGCGTATTACATTTAACAAACCAAACTTAGAAAAATTGTTATATTAGGTAAAGTAAAAACCCAAACAGGTCCGTGCATCAATACCGGTAATATAGTCAAATACGGTATACCGCCCAGCCCTACATCAAAGATGGCTTCCATTGGACATTTTTGGAAAGACCGATGTAGCCAGCCTAAAGTTTTGGCTCTTAGCCAGACCCTAGCTCAACTCCAACATGGGGGTTTAAAGATTTTATATCAGACCTGGGGCTTGATTAAATGGGTTCATTTCACTAACAAGACTAATTTCTAAACATGATATGATGCTGGTTAACTAATGCTGTGCAATGATTTGAGGGTTGGAGAAGAATCCATCATAGTCCTCTAAACTGGTTAACTTGGAAATCTTTGGCCTATGTAGAACAATATTCAACATCTTTCTCTCAGAAAACCTGTTCTGAAAGGAAACATGGCTAAGCATAAATGCAGTCTAATTTCTAAATAAAATGCCTTTAACAATAAAAATTTGAGTTGGATGCAGCCATAACTATCAATTAAATTGTATTATACCCCAACATCACATGGGGGGCGACTCATTTAACCACAATGCATTGGGGCTCATGCATGTCATCTGAGGCCAGATTGAAGCGAGAGGGAGGGATTCAAAGTGAGGTCACATACCCGTATGAGTGAGGCTGTGTCTCTCCAGTTGATAACGCTGAATAAACCTCATGTCGCACATGGAACAAGCATACGGCTTCACTCCTAAACACACAGAGCATACAAATATTAGCCATCTTTCTGTTGCAGTTTTATTCTATACATTTGCATGCTCGATTTCCTGCTTTACAACTTAAATAGTATAAACAATCACTTACAATGAAAAACCATACTTCAATAAAGAGTGTCCTTACCCTTAAGGGTACTAGAAATTACATTCCTCATATCATACAATGATTTTCTCTAAAGTTAAAAAACAATGTCATCTGGTCATAATCTCTCCCCTTGTTACAAATAGTCAATTATGAGGAACTCAAAATCAAGATCACTGACCCAAAAATGTTATTATTAAAAAAAAATTAAGTGGAAAAATACATTCTTAATACATAATGACATCACTCTAATATTTGATAACATGGGGATTTTTCTTTTTAGTGGACAGTAGTTTCCAACAAAGCCTCTTTATTCCATTCACTGAGATTGAGAAGGGTAAGGGTTTACCAACACAAGGACATTCAACAATGAATTTTCTGTCTAACTTAGTAGTCTAACCATAAAAATATTCATAACTGAATCATTTTGCATCAGCAGCTCCAGTAAAGTACTGAGAGTAAGATGGTAAATGAGACTCATACCCGTATGAGTGAGGCTGTGTCTCGCCAGGTGGTAACGCTGGTAGAACCTCATGTCACACATGGAACAAGCGTACGGCTTCACCCCTATACACACACAGAGCACCAGTCAATACACCCCTATACACACACAGAACACCAAACCTTAGAATAAATCTAAACCAAGAGTGTACCTGCACCAGTCATGTGAATATAGAAAGGCTTGTTTTAAGAACATGTGTTAACTGGGTTTGTATTGTGCCAGACACCAGTATATGTATAAAAAAAAGTTGGAACTCAGTGGCTTAGTAAAGATAGAGGCTTTAAAGTAGTGGCAGCGGTGCAACTTGCCCAAAGAACTTCTATAAACAACTTCTTGGTCTCCATTTGTAGCCAACATATGTGAGATGGGTATGGTGAGAGGACCCATACCCGTATGTTTGAGGCTGTGTCTTGCCAGGTGGTAACGCTGGAAAAACCTCATGTCACACATGGAACAAGCGTACGGCTTCACCCCTATACACACACAGAGCACCAGTCAATACACCCCTATACACACACAGAACACCAACTTTAGAAAAGTCTGCATTTTGCCCTTTGATAAACTAGAGTCCTTTACACACTCAAAGAAAGCCAGACATGCCAGAACATTGGCAGCAATTAAACGTCACAGCCATGCAAACTTGCACTGACATAAGTGTTCAACACAGTTGATATACATTCAATATATTTAAATGGCTATAAAGTAATCTAAAACAAATTACGAGCATACCTCAGTCATTTCAGTATAGAAATATGGCTAATTAATGCACTCTCACTAAAGGGTTGGTTGGGGAATTTACAACGATGCAATGATATTGCCAAGATACTAATCCAGTGAATCCAGAGATATTAACTGAAAGCCACAAATTGTTTAGCGGTTCTTAAACTTTAGTTTGTTGAGGCTACACGCCAGTGTACGCATGAACATAAGGAACCTGTGAATTGGTGCAACATCAGTGTTTCCAGCCCATTGTAAAAAAATAAAAAAGGGCATGGTGTGCGGACTCATACCCGTATGAGTGAGGCTGTGTCTCGCCAGGTGGTAACGCTGGAAGAACCTCATGTCACACATGTTGCAAGCGTATGGCTTCACCCCTATACACACAGAACATTAATATTTTAGCTAGCCGCCAACATCTTGTTTTAAAAAAAAAATCCACCAAGTTGTCACTATGATGTCAAGCCTTGTAAGAGAATATACTTTTCTAGCATGATAATAGTATGATAATGGCTTTCAGCTACAAAACTCTATCTGAAGACACTTAATACAATTTGACAAATACATGGAGATTGATTTAAAATCATGAAGTATTGTACAACGCGCCTGAGATTAACAAGATAAAAAATATTATACCCAAACTTGAGTTTATGGTCATGTAAAGTACCAGTCAAAAGTTTGGACCCACCTACTCATTCCAGGGTTTTTCTTTATTTCAACATTGTAAAATAATAGTGAAGACATAAAAACTGTGAAATAACACACATGGAATCATGTAGTAACCAAAAAAGATTATTCTACAATGTAGAAAATAATACAATTAAGGAAAAACCTTGAATGAGTAGGGGTCCAAACTTTTGACTGGTACTGATTGTTAACTCACTTCATTGGGGAAACCTGGTTAGCACTACAATGTTACTCTATGAGGGCTATGGTGAGGTGGCGCCTACCCGTATGAGTGAGGCTGTGTCTCGCCAGGTGGTAACGCTGGAAGAACCTCATGTCACACATGTTGCATGCATACGGCTTCACCCCTATACACACACACGCAGAGTATCAATATATTAGCTAGTGCTCTTATTATATAAAGTGGAACACATACCAATTCCCAAATCCCAAACTACAAGCATACATTTCATTAAAATGTAAGGACTGATTAGGTACATTACTAGAGGTGTAAATGTTTGTTGCTTTAGTGAGCAATTACTTCCTGATTAAGTCTTAACCTTTAGAGACAAACAATCAAGCATGCATTTAAGGTAAAAACAAAATGTTATTATGCCCAATCAAGTTCAATTAACAAAAGCCAAAGGTCAATTTGGGTTCAATAGCAACAAACGTCAGGATTCTACCACAAAAACGTTAGCTATAAATTAGGAAGTTAACGCTCACATCAAAATAAGTTATTTGGCTAAGAACTTGTTTTTATCTACAAAACTTCAAAAATAAATCAGCCACATTCTGTACCAACTTCAAGCCATTATCAATTACATTTGAGCTACCTAGCCATGAACAACTACCAGTAAATCATGTACAAGGCTTAGACATCGATAGAGAGTGAGACACCATTCCCTCTGTGGGCAAGAGATAGACTTTTTCCACATACAGTGGGGCAAAAAAGTATTTAGTCAGCCACCAATTGTGCAAGTTCTCCCACTTCAAAAGATGAGAGAGGCCTGTAATTTTCATCATAGGTACACTTCAACTATGACAGACAAAATGAGAAGAAAAAAAATCCAGAAACTCACATTGTAGGATTTTTTATGAATTTATTTGCAAATTATGGTGGAAAATAAGTATTTGGTCAATAACAAAAGTTTCTCAATACTTTGTTATATACCCTTTGTTGGCAATGACAGAGGTCAAACGTTTTCTGTAAGTCTCCACAAGGTTTTCACACATTGTTGCTGGTATTTTGGCCCATTCCTCCATGCAGATCTCCTCTAGAGCAGTGATGTTTTGGGGCTGTTGCTGGGCAACACAGACTTTCAACTCCCTCCAAAGATTTTCTATGGAGTTGAGATCTGGAGACTGGCTAGGCCACTCCAGGACCTTGAAATGCTTCTTACGAAGCCACTCCTTCGTTGCCCGGGAGGTGTGTTTGGGATCATTGTCATGCTGAAAGACCCAGCCACGTTTCATCTTCAATGCCCTTGCTGATGGAAGGAGGTTTTCACTCAAAATCTCACGATACATGGCCCCATTCATTCTTTCCTTTACACGGATCAGTCGTCCTGGTCCCTTTGCAGAAAAACAGCCCCAAAGCATGATGTCTCCACCCCCATGCTTCACAGTAGGTATGGTGTTCTTTGGATGCAACTCAGCATTCTTTGTCCTCCAAACACGACGAGTTGAGTTTTTACCAAAAAGTTCTATTTTGGTTTCATCTGACCATATGCCATTCTCCCAATCTTCTTCTGGATCATCCAAATGCTCTCTAGCAAACTTCAGACGGGCCTGGACATGTACAGGCTTAAGCAGGGGGACACGTCTGGCACTGCAGGATTTGAGTCCCTGGCAGCGTAGTGTGTTACTGATGGTAGGCTTTGTTACTTTGGTCCCAGCTCTCTGCAGGTCCTTCACTAGGTCCCCCCGTGTGGTTCTGGGATTTTTGCTCACCGTTCTTGTGATCATTTTGACCCCACGGGGTGAGATCTTGCGTGGAGCCCCAGATCGAGGGAGATTATCAGTGGTCTTGTATGTCTTCCATTTCCTAATAATTGCTCCCACAGTTGATTTCTTCAAACCAAGCTGCTTACCTATTGCAGATTCAGTCTTCCCAGCCTGGTGCAGGTCTACAATTTTGTTTCTAGTGTCCTTTGACAGCTCTTTGGTCTTGGCCATAGTGGAGTTTGGAGTGTGACTGTTTGAGGTTGTGGACAGGTGTCTTTTATACTGATAACAAGTTCAAACAGGTGCCATTAATACAGGTAACAAGTGGAGGACAGAGGAGCCTCTTAAAGAAGAAGTTACAGGTCTGTGAGAGCCAGAAATCTTCCTTGTTTGTAGGTGACCAAATACTTATTTTCCACCATAATTTGCAAATAAATTCATTAAAAATCCTGCAATGTGATTATCTGGATTTTTTTTTCTCATTTTGTCTGTCATAGTTGAAGTGTACCTATGATGAAAATTACAGGCCTCTCATCTTTTTAAGTGGGAGAACTTGCACAATTGGTGGCTGACTAAATACTTTTTTGCCCCACTGTAAGTCTAATAGTTTCAAACATTTTAAGTGTCAGAATGGTCAAATACATATAACTATATAGTATGTCTGCATTTCTACCCACAATACATGGCCAAAAGTACGTGGAAACCTGCTTGTCGAACATCTCATTCCAAAATCATGGGCATTAATATATAGAGTTGCTCCCCCTTTGCTGCTATAACAGCCTCCACTCTTCTGGGAAGGATTTCCACTAGACGTTGGAACATTGGAAGCAAGTCCCCGCAGCATTCAGCCACAATAGCATTAGTGAGGTCGGGCACGGATGTTGGGCGATTAAACCTGGCTGGCAGTCTGCGTTCCAATTCATCCCAAAGGTGTTCGATGGGGTTGAGGTCAGGGCTCTGTGCAGGCCAGTCAAGTTCTTCCACACCAATCTCAACAAACCATTTCTGTATGGACCTCATTTTTTGATGGGGGCATTGTCATGCTGAAACAGGAAACAACCTTCCCCAAACTGTTGCCACAAAGTTGGAAGCACAGAATCGTCTAGAATGTCATTGTATGCGATTGCATTAAGATTTCCTTTCACTGGAACTAAGGGGCCTAGCCTGAACCATGAAAAACAGCCCCGGACCATTATTCCTCCTCCACCAAACGTTACAGTTGGCACTATGCAGTCGGGCAGGTAGCCTTCTCCTGGCATCCTCCAAACCCAGATTCATCTGTCGGACTGTCAGATGGTGAAGAGTGATTCATCACTCCAGAGAAGGCGTTTCCACTGCTCCAGTCCAATGGCGGCGAGCTTTACACCACTTCAGCCGACGCACTGCGCATGTTGATTTTAGGCTTGTGTGCAGCTGCTCGGTGATGGAAAACCATTTCATGAAGCTCCCGACTAACAGTTCTTGTGCTGATGTTGCTTCCAGAGGCAGTTTGGAACTCGATAGTGAGTGTTGCAACCAAGGACAGACGATTGTTGCACGCTAAGCGCTTCAGCACTCTTCGGTTTTGTTCTGTGAGCTTGTATGGCCTACCACTTCACGGCTGAGCCATTGTTGCGCCTAGACGTTTCCACTTGACAAAAAAAAGTACTTACAGTTGACCGGGACAGCTCTAGAAGGGCAGGAATTTGACAAACTTCCTTGTTGGACAGGTGGCATCCTATAACGATGCCACGTTGAATGTCACCGAGCTCTTCAGTAATGGTCATTCTACTGTCAATGTTTGTCTATGGAGATTCCATGGCTGTGTGCTGGATTTTATACACTTGTCAGTAACGAGTGTGGCTGAAATAGTATAATCCTCTAATTTTAATGGGTGTCCACATACTTTTGGCCATGTAGTGTATATGAATGCCACAATTTTTGTCCTAGCATAAAGATTTGTCTCATCGTGAGCTCCTGAGGCTGGCAGACTGTCATGTAAGAAATACATATTTATTTTACACTCAATACATTTCTACTGAGAGGCTGCTCCATGACAAAAAGGAGTAAAATGGGTCGCTTGTTTTATGTGAGATGGGTACGGAAAGAGGACTCATACCCGTATGAGTGAGGCTGTGTCTCTCCAGGTGGTAACGCTGGAAAAACCTCATGTCACACATGGAACAAGCGTACGGCTTCACCCCTATACACACAGAGCATAAAAATATTAGCTATTCAATCTGCACAGAATGAAAAAAGGTTTTATACCAATTGCAAATTTCTGTCAAATCAAATTAGAGTAAGATTGGTTAGATTTACAAGGATAAACATATGGCCAAATGAACACACACAATACTTGACACTAACCAGGTTCCCATCCTACCTTTTTATGCACGTAAAGTCAGATAAATATCATAACAGGCCTAATGGAAACATGCTTTTATATGCAAATATTGATATAATAACCATCATATTGAAGGAAACGTGGAGTGACGCGATGACATACAGTTTATTAGGCTACATATTAAATAAATTATGATTACTGCATTGTTGGGATTTGATGAAATAAGTTATGATGAACTTCACAGGAGGTGAAACTGCAAGTTGATGAACTTGATGCTCCTTTCCAATAAATAGAGGGTCTTATTCTGATGACATGATGATCGATTCTTGGCTGCCGCTTATTTTTATTTGTCAATCTCACTTTTTTGTCCATAATCATCATGTAGGCCAGGTATTCCCAAACTGGGGTATGCGCAATGCCATTGGGGGTACTCCAAATAAAAATGTGATTCACATTTTAAAAAATTATAATAATTCAAAATGTAGTGTCACCCATTACTCATTATGGGGAATTGTGTGTTGATGGGTGAGATTTTTTGTTGTTGATTTAACCAATTTTTAATTCAGGACCATCAGAGGCGCTAATATGATGAGAACTACATTGATTTGAGTTTCACTTATATATTTGGAGTAGTGCCTTTCCTCAGCCACAGTGTGTTATATGTGCAAAGGTTCTCTCTGAAATCGGTGAAACCTTCACTCTTGCGCAGACATTTAGAAACAAAACATTGAGATTTGAAAAAAACAGGCCACGGGAGTTTGAGCGAGAATAAAGATGACTTTCAAGTAGTAAGATATGTATAAAAGCAACAGATACCATAAGAAGGGGCTAGAAGCGTCTTATATGGTGAGCTACCGAGTGGCTAGGACAGGCAAGCACCATACTATTGTGGAGGACTTAATTTTTTCTGTTGCCGCAGACATGGCTGGGACAATGCTAGAGGAGAAGGCCCAAAAAAACTATACAGACAATGCCTTCATCAAACAACACTGTTTCAGTGACATTTCAGTGACATGGCAGGAGATGTTTTGAAACCATTACTGCGTCGCATACAAGCCAGTGAATTATATGCGTTACAACTGGATGAGTCAGACGTTGGAAACCAGGACAACAGGAGAGGATATTTTTAAAGTACTGGACAGCTTTGTGACATCAAATGGACTTTGGTGGTCAAGATGTGTTGGTATCTGTACTGAGGGCACAAAAGCCATGACAGGGAGAAATTTTTTATTTTACCTTTATTTAACTAGGCAAGTCATTTAAGAACAAATTCGTATTTTCAATGACGGCCTAGAAACAGTGGGTTAACTGCCTTGTTCAGGGGCAGAACAGATTTTTACCTTGTCAGCTCGGGGATTCGATCTTGCAAACTTTTGGTTACTAGTCCAACGCTCTAACCACTAGGCTACCTGCCGCACATACATAGTGTGGTAACGCGCGTGCAAGCAGTTTCTCCCGACGCCACTTGGGTATGCTGCAGCATCCACCCGAAAGGCTCTTGCTGACAAGGGAAAACCTGACAGCTTGAAAAACGTTTTGGACACTACAGTGAAAATGGTTAACTTTGTTAAAGCAAGGCCACTGAACTCTCATGTATTTTCTGCATTATGCAATATGAGCAGCGACCATGTAACACTTTTACAACATACAGCAGTGCGCTGGTTATCAAGGAGCAAAGTATTGACACCTTTTTTTTTTTTTTAATTGAGAGACAAGCTTAAAGTTCTCTTTACTGACCACAACGTCCCTGACCGCTTGCATGATGACGAGTTTCTCACACGACTGGCCTATCTGGGTGATGTTCTCTCGCCTGAATGATCTGAATCTAGGATTACAGGGAATCTCTGTAACTATATTCAATGTGCTGGACAAAATTGAGACTGATTAAGAAGTTGGAGCTCTTCTCTGTCTGCATTAACAAGGACAACACACAGGTCTTTCCATCATTGTATGATTTTTTTGTGTGCAAATGAACTCAAGCTTACGGACAATGTCAAATGTGATACAGCGAAGCACCTGAGTAAGTTGGGTGCGCAATTACGCAGGTATTTTCCTGAAACGGCTGACACAAACAACTGGATTCGTTATCCCTTTCATGCCCTGCCTCCAGTCCACTTACCGATATCTCAACAAGAGAGCCTCATCGAAATTGCAACAAGCGGTTCTGTGAAAATGTTATTTAAATCAGAAGCCACTGCCATATTTCTGGATTGGGCTGCGCTCAGAGTATCCTGCCTTGGCAAATCGCACTGTTAAGACACTGATGCCCTTTGCAACTACGTACCTATGGGAGAGTGGATTCTCGGGCCCTCACTAGCATGTAAACTAAATACAGGCACAGACTGTGTGTGGAAAAGGATTTAAGACAGACTCTCTCCAATACAACCCAAAATTGCAGAGTTATATGCATCCTTTCAAGAACACCCTTCTCATTAAATTGTGAATAACTCACCACAGGTTTTCGATGTACAAATAAGGTTTTATATGTAAGATAGTTAAAAGCAAAATTATTGATTATTATTATTTGTGCCCTGGTCCTATAAGAGCTCTTTGTCACTTCCCACGAGCCGGGTTGTGACAAAAACACTCACTCATTCTTATGTTTAATAAATGTATCGTATAGTGTGTGTGGGGCAGGCTTACAATGATGGCAAAAAAACATTTGAGAGTGCGCTGACCCTGGTGCTAGAGGGGGTACGCAGCTGGAGGTTGAATGTTTGAAGGGGTACGGGACTATAAAAAGTTTGGGAACCACTGATGTAGGCTATACGTTATATAATGCAAACTTGGAAAGCATAGTTTACTTTTCCAATATAGGAGATGCTGCAGGCCACTCGACAAATAGTTTACTTACCAATATTACTTAATATCTCAGAAAATCATAGTTTCTTGATATCCATGCTGTAAATTCTATTCAAAATCTCATATTGCAAACAAAAAGCTACTGGTAACTTGCAACACCTTCACCTATATAAAGCAACATTGTCCTAAAACTGGGACCTTTGACCACAGAAGGCTGCACAATCTATAAACATTTGTACCAAGCAGACCTTTCATTTGTACTCTCACTGGTGTTGAGGGAACCATTTGAACATTTGTGATGATAACCCCTCTCCTTCATATAGTTGAGGTGAAAGGAAGTGTGAGCTTTGCTGGAAATTACTGTCCAAATGACAAACACTGAAAACCCTGTATACTGGGGCTCCAGTGCAGCACTACAGATGTAGCCTGTTTAGATAGAGATGGGTATGGTAAGAGGACGCATACCCGTGTGAATCAGGCTGTGTCTCTCCAGGTGGTAACGCTGAATAAATCTCATGTCACATATGCCACAAGCGTACGGCTTCTCCCCTAAATCGAAGAGTACCAGTTTTAGTGAAAGGTCCCCACAGAGAACACCAAAAACGGTGAATGAAAATCTGACACTAGACAAGGAGGCCATCTCATTCTTAAAAACACCAGTCACTTAATCCAAACTGGTGTTTCTGCTGGCCTTATGTATTTTATAACTGTATTAGCCAGGCATTTTAAACATCTCCCTAACTGGTAATGGAGAACCTCCAGAATTTAACTGGCCATTGTGGTCTTGACACATACCTGTATGAATGAGGATGTGTCTCTTCAGGTGATATCCACTCCTAAATGCACCATAACAGTGATTGCAGATGAAGTTTTTCTGCACTTTAGATATTGGACAGTTACCATTCTCATCCACAACAACCACCTATGCAGGATAGGACAGAATAGAGGCTCGTCAAAAACAAATTGTAGGCCTAAATACACCACACAGACAAAAACTCAAAGATACACATCTCCTAAATCATCACTACAAGTATGACTTCACTTTTGTATAGAAGGAAACATATGATTAATTGGTTTATTCAGTATGAGAAAAGCTAGTACTGTCCAAATAGTCCTGGTTAAAAAGGTAATACATTATTTCTAGCTCCTTACAATTTTTATTTTATTTAAGAGTTGACCATTTTGGCCATTTAAATGACAAAGTACTCAAAACCTAGAGACGGGTTAACCCCTCCCACCCCCATATGTTACTGCTCCCCCTCTCTCACACAGTTGTGTTCCCCTCCCCCCCATCTCCTCTCCAGAGAACCCCATCTCCTCTCCACTCCCCACACAAACAAAATATGTGCACTCAAAGGCAACAACTCAGCTAGAGACAAAAGTCAGTCTTATACACATAGAACCAAATGCCCACAGACGTGCACACAAACACACTTTCAGTCTGTTTTTATAACACAATCCCTCCGAAACACAGAAAAGAGTCCATTTTGCTTTAAAAATTCAGAGGCACTGACCTTCCCTCCCCTCCCGTCTTGCTCTCTCACTTTACAGGGCGTTCCTGACTTCCTGTTCTTCTTTTTCAGCTGCATGTCTTCGTTGGCCCTCATTTCCTTCTCGTCCAGCAGGCGGGGGGTGTGGAAGTCGCCCTCCTTCCGGATAAGCTGGGGTGCACAGACAAGAGGGAGAGAGGGCTTTGAGTCAACCTGACTGGACTTTTTTTTTTTGATAGCCTGAAACGTACAAATAGGAATTACCGTACAGAAATAAAACAAGAAAGAATATATTCCTTGCTTTCTAAATAAAATAAAACATGAAGGACAGGAATTTTTTGAATCCTTTATGGGATTTTGCTGGGAAACTAATAATAATGAACAGTAAAAAATAATAAAAGCTTTGTCAAAAGACAGAAGGTAACCTCCCTTCATGCCTACTTTTCAATTGCTGTACATATCTGGCAGTCTCTTTAAATCATTACTGAAGACATAATTTTGGTATATTAGTAGCCCATAGTAAGAAAGTGCTTGACCTACATAAATGCAAGTTACTGCTGAGACCTAGCCAATGCGAAATATGTCAATTTCTAATTTGTTGTTCTTTCAGCGAGTGACAATGACAAACAACAAAGTCCCCTCCTCCCCCTCTGCAGTGCCCCGGCGCCTCCTAACCAGGGGTGGACAGCTCATTCCAGATGGCAGGATCATGTGGCTCTGAGGACCGCGGTCTGGGCCATCCCTCTGGGGTGGTGGTCCATGTCCGAGCGGAGCCATCATCTTCTTGGGCGGACCGGCCATGGAGCTGGCCTGCATCAGGGCCATACTTGAGAGAACAGCCTCACAGCCAAGCAACCCCGCCTGGGAACAGAACCGAGCCTGAGTCAGGAAAATCCACTATCAGACATTTAGAAAATACATAGTGAGCTCATTTGTTGTTTTGGCTCTGTACTCCAACACTTTGGATTTGAAATAATACAATGACTATGAGGTTAAAGTGCAGACTGTCCACTTTATTTTACGGGCATTTTCTTCTATATTAGGGTGAACCGTTTAGAAATTACAGCACTTTTTGTACCTAGTCCTCCCCATTTTAGGGGACCATAAGTATTTGGGACAAATTCACTTGTGTATAAAGTAGTAAAAAGTTTCATATTTGGTCCCAAAGTTAGACGCACAAATATAATACCCGCAAGACATGCTAATCTCCCACCATTACAATAACAGGGGAGGTTTTCTTTTTCGGTGGGGGTATGATATATTTGTGAGTCTAACTTTCACTCATTATTCTGCGCTTCTTCAGGTCAATCTGTTATCATGGTAGCATCCGCATTAATATAGAAGTCTTTAGAAACATTCTATTCTTATTTATAATAAAAGTGACTCCAAAATGACAATATAAATGGATAAATAATGTATTGGGCACAAAATAATCTGAAACTAGCAAAACAGCAAATGCATCCAGCATGTTTAGAGTCACAAGCTTGACGTAATCATTGAGCACTAGGAATATGGGACCAAATGCTAAAACTTGATTACTTTAATACAGAAGTGAATTTGTCCCAATACTTGGGGGGGGGGAGACTATGTACAAAAAGTGCTGTAATTTATAACTGGTTGACCCGATATGGATGAAAATACCCTTAAATTAAAGCTGACAGTCTGCACTTTAACCTCAGTCATTGTGTTGAAGTACAGAGCTAAAACAACATGTGTCACTGTTCCAATACGTTCGGAGCTCACTGTATAAATAGAACCAGTCTGGGTGTAGAGAGGAGCTAAACAAAGGAGAAAACAAAAACTCAAGACTTCCAGAGGCTGAGATAGCTACACCAGAAACGGTATGAAACAATAAAAGATATCAAATATTTTTTCAAACACTGAACCTTTTATGACGACAACATCCCGAGTGACAAAAGATAAATGTAGCCTAATAGCAGGCATGTTGGTTGTATAAATGTTATATTTTTTGTTGGAAAACAAACCCATTTCATATGATCTCGGACTGAGCTGCTGGGCAGATGTGACATTGCAGTGGGAACGGTGTATGTGAGGGCGGGGACGGGGACAAGGTCATCCAGGAATCCGTCAATCAGGATGGTCAGTCTGATGGGAGGCCACACCCACCTCACTCATCTAGCACTAAAACTGAAGAAGAGGACGATGTGGACAAAACATGAAAACGCATTCAATAATAATGAAATCTTTTTTTTTTTACGCTAAAACCTGCAGTAAATCAAATTGTAACTACTCCAAATCACACAACACCCAATTCTTACTCAAAAACAAGCATCCCCATAATAACTGTAGACAGTCCTTTGGTTAACTCCCTGTTTGCCTTTGTCACCAAAGGGGTATCCTACAAAGCAAGCTAGATCTACTCAGGGTTTTCTTAAGCTAACCAGCTTCAGTTTGCATCACATTCCATCTCAGGCTTCATCTGTATTACGACGGTGCATATCGCTCGTCCGCCTGCCGCTAACTCTAGCAGGCTTGTAACTGCGCATGCATGTAGCACTTGGCTTGTCGAACTCCAAAATCTTAAATGATACAATGCTGAAACATCAATCCATGGGCGAGTCAATGCCACAATTTCATTTGTGCCGAAATCAAAATGAAAGAAAAGTTATCTTGCAAATTCAGCAGGCTATGGTGTGAAATAGGCTTTTAGAAGTGCTGTCTTTATTTTATTACTACTTATTGTTAAATGCCGACTTGTGTGCTTATCAATGCACAACCACAAGCCCCCCCCCCCCCCCCCACTCCTAATGACAAAATAATCGAGTCAAACGAGTTCTGTGCGTAAAGTTTAAAATGCATTCTGTCATTACTAAATGTGTAATGTGACAATAACATTATTTTTTAGCAAACATTTGGTTAAAAAAATATTTAAAATCCTCAAATGAAGGGGATGGTAATATTTGCAAGAGGGAGGGAATCTGATTTTATGGTCCTCAACTCGTGGCTCACTCACTTCAGGAAGTGGAGTTAGCCTGCCCCGGAGCAGGTTAGTTCTGAAGGATTCGTTGCCATAGAAATGTACCTGGCTAAAAAGGTAAGCCACCTTCTTATGAAACGTTATCCTGAGTTAAACTCAGAGTTGACTAAAGTTACCTCGCTAACATCTCATAACTGCTTCGTAGGATAACCCTTTGGTCACTTGGCTACGAATTAAGATTTTGAAAGAGCCGCTCAAGTGTCACACCAACACAACACATCTAGCTAGCTAATACCAAAAATGGGATTCTCAAGCAATTCCAATACAGAACAATACCAATTGTGCACATAAACATAGCTAACGTTAGCTAGCTGTTGAACAGGTGTGAGCACAATAAATATACAATAAATTTGAGACAAAGAAAGGGCTGATACTGCAAGTTAGCTAGCTAACAGATTTGAGAATAGGGTGCATCCAAATGATTTTAATCACTTTGACTTTCATACATGTTTACCCATGGTGGAAACAGTAGTCAGAAAGTGACTTTTTGCAACGGAATGCCAAAACATTGAGCGAGGTGCTCAAAGTCGACTTATTTTGCATACCCCACCATACCATGAGATGTCCATGTCTTCATCACTGAAAACGATTAACGGTTGAGTTTGATATCATTTCAAAGCTTACAAAACAGGGATTCAAAATAGTCTGATTTCTTGAACATTTATATAAAAAAAAAAAAAAAAAAAAAAAAAAGAGCTTTATTACATTTCTCATTTTCACAAATGTTGTAGCTTCGACCCTTTTGACATCATCTTAAGTGTTTGTGTTGTGCCCGTCATTGGTTGAGACAGTATACTCTTAAATACAGGGTGGGTGTCATTGCAAACATAGAACTTAATTCCTAAACTGGACCACTCTCTTCAGACACCTGAAATTTAGCTGATATAGCATTGACATTTAAATTGTATTGAAACTTTAAACTTCCAAGTAGTGCCAGAAAGATGGACGCCGCTCCACCCACTGTCGAATGTCAACTTGAATGGGTTTGTCTATTCTATTATCCATTTCTATGATTTCAATAGGTTTCCTATGAAAGATCAAATGTAATTTATAACGGATATTGCCACTCAAGTCAACATTCTATGATGGGTGGACCTCCAACCATCTTGAGGTAACATTTGAAAGTTGGAATGTCAACTTTAAACACATTTGAGTAAATCTATCAGCCCAAACATGACACCGACCCACCCTGTATTCAAGAGTATACTGTGTCTCAACTAATGGCAGGCACAAAAAACAACTCAGATTATGTCATATAGGGTCTTAGCTACAACACACACTGAACAAAAATACAAACACAACATTTCAAACAAATGTTATGTCACATACACCGAATATAACAGGTGTAGACCTTACAGTGAAATGCTTACTTACAAGCCCTTAACCAACAATGCAGTTAAGAAAAATAAGTGTTAAGTAAAAAATTGAAAATAAAAGTAACAAATAATTAAAGATCACCAGTAAAATAATAGCGAGGCTATATACAGGGTACCGGTAAAGAGGGGGGTACCGGTACAGATCTGGACCCTCTCTAAAATTATCTGCCGAAATTGTTGCAACCCCTATTACTAGCCTGTTCAACCTCTCTTTCGCATCGTCTGAGATTCACAAAGATTGGAAAGCAGCTGCGGTCATCCCCCTCTTCAAAGGGGAGACTCTAGACCCAAACTGCTACAGACCTATATCTATCCTACCCTGCCTTTCTAAGGTCTTCGAAAGCCAAGTAAACAAACAGATTACCAACCATTTCGAATCCCACCGTACCTTCTCCGCTATGCAATCTGGTTTCAGAGCTGGTCATGGGCACACCTCAGCCACGCTCAAGGTCCTAAACGATATCATAACAGCCATCGATAAGAGATAATACTGTGCAGCCGTATTAATCGACCTGGCCAAGGCTTTCAACTCTGTCAATCACCACATTCTTATCGGCAGACTCAACAGCCTTGGTTTCTCAAATGATTGCCTCGCCTGGTTAACCAACTACTTCTCTGATAGAGTTCAGTGTGTCAAATCGGAGGGCCTGTTGTCCGGACCTCTGGCAGTCTCTATGGGGGTGCCACTGGGTTAAATTCACGGGCTGACTCTTTTCTTTGTATACATCAATGATGTCGCTCTTGCTGCTGGTGAGTCTCTGATCCACCTCTACGCAGACGACACAATTCTGTATACTTCTGGCCCTTCTTTGGACACTGTGTTAACTAACCTCCAGACGAGCGTCAATGCCATACAACTCTCCTTCCGTGGCCTCCAACTGCTCTTAAATGCAAGTAAAACTAAATGCATGCTCTTCAACCGATCGCTGCCCGCACCTGCCCGCCCGTCTAGCATCACTACTCTGGTCGGTTCTGACTTAGAATATGTGGACAACTACAAATACCTAAGTGTCTGGTTAGACTGTAAACTCTCCTTACAGACTCACATTAAGCATCTCCAATCCAAAATTAAATCTAGAATTGGCTTCCTATTTCGCAAAAAAGCATCCTTCACTCATGCTGCCAAACATACCCTCGTAAAACTGACCATCCTACCGATCCTCGTCGATGTCATTTACAAAATAGCCTCCAACACTCTACTCAATAAATTGGTTGCAGTCTATCACAGTGCCATCCGTTTTGTCACCAAAGCCCCACACACTACCCACCACTGCAACCTGTACGCTCTTGTTGGCTGGCCCTCGCTTCATACTCGTCGCCAAACCCACTGGCTCCAGGTCATCTACAAGTCTTTGCTAGGTAAAGCCCTGCCTTATCTCAGCTCACTGGTCACCATAGCAGCACTCACCCGTAGCATGCGCTCCAGCAGGTGTATCTCACTGATCACCCCCAAAGCCAATTCCTCCTTTGGCCGCCTTTCCTTCCAGTTCTCTGCTGCCAATGACTGGAACCAACTGCAAAAATCACTGGAGCTGGAGACACATCTGCCTCACTAGCTTTAAGCACCAGCTGTCAGAGCAGCTCACAGATCACTGCACCTGTACATAGCTCATCTGTAAATAGCCCATCCAATCTACCTCATCCCCATACTGTATTTATTTATTTATCTTGCTCCTTTGCACCCCAGTATCTCTACTTGCACATTCATCTTCTGCACATCTACCGTTCCAGTGTTTAATTGCTATATTGTAATTACTTCGCCACCATGGCCTATTTATTGCCTTACCTCCCTTATCTTACCTCATTTGCACACACTGTATATAGACTTTTTCTACTGTATTATTGACTGTATGTTTGTTTATTCCATGTGTAACTCTGTTGTTGTATGTGTCGAACTGCTTTGCTTTATCTTGGCCAGGTCGCAGTTGTAAATGAGAACTTGTTCTCAACTAGCCTACCTGGTTAAATAAAGGTGAAATAAATAAAATAAACAGAGTCAATGTGCAGGGGCACCGGTTAGTCGAGGTAATTTGTACATGTAGGTAGAGTTAAAGTGACTATGCATAGATAATAAATAGAGTAGCAGCTGCGTAAAAGGAGAGGGGGCAATGGCAATACCTTTTTGCACTATTGGTTAGAGCCTGTAAGTAAGCATTTCACTGTAAGGTCTGCACCTGTTGTATTCGGCGCATGTGACAAATACATTTAGATTTGATTTGAATGCAAATAGTCTGGGTAGCCATTTGATTATCTGTTCAGGAGTCTTTTGGCTTGGGGGTAGAAGCTGTTAAGAAGCCTTTTGGACCTAGACTTAGCGCTCCGGTACCGCTTGCCGTTCGGTAGCAGAGAGAACAGTCTATGACTAGGGTGGCTGGAGTCTGACAATTTTTAGGGCTTTCCTCTGACACCGCCTGGTATAGAGGTCCTGGATGGTAGGAAGCAAGGCCCCAGTGATGTACTGGGCCGTAAAGTGTTGGTCCCATGTTTCATGAGCTGATACAAATAAAATCCCAGAAATGTTCCATACGTACAAAAAGCTTATTTCTCTCAAATTGTGTGCACAAATGTGTTTACATCCCTGTTAGTGAGAATTTTTCCTTTGCCTAGATAATCCACCCACCTGACAGGTGTGGCATATCAATAAGTTATTTAAACAGCATGATCATTACAGAGGTGCACCTTGTGCTGGTAACAATAAAAGGCTACTCTATAATGTACAGTTCTGTCACACAACACAAGGCCAATGATGTCAAGTTTTAAGGAAGCGTGGAATTGGTGTGCTGACTGCAGGAATGTGCACCAGAGAAGTTGCCAGAGAATGGAATGTTAATTTCTCTACCATAAGCTGCCTAAAACATAGTTGTAGAGAATTTAGCAACCAGACTCACAACCGCAGACCACGTGTAACCCTGCCAGCCCAGGACCTCCAGATGATCACGGATGTGAAACAGATGTGAAGGGGGGGGGGGGGGGGGGGGGGGTATTTCTGTCTGTAATAAAGCCCTTGTGGGTAAAAACTCTTTCTGATAGGCTGGGCCTGTCTCCCCAGTGGGTGTTACCACTAGAGGACGACCGATTATTTGGAATGACCGATTAATTTGGGCCGATTTCAAGTTTTCATAACAATCGGAAACCGGTATTTTTGGACACCGACTTGGCAGATTTTTTAAATTATTTTTATACACCTTTATTTAACTAGGCAAGTCAGTTAAGAACACATTCTTATTTTCAATGCCGGCCTAGGAACGGTGGGTTAACTGCCTTGTTCAGGGGCAGAATGACAGATTTTTACCTTGTCAGCTCGGGGATTCGTTTTTGCAACCTTCCGGTTACTAGTCCAACGCTGTAACCACCTGCCTTACATTGCACTCCATGAGGAGCCTGCGTGGCAGGCTGACTACATGTTACGCAAGGGCAGCAAGAAGCCAAGGTAAGTTGCTAGCTAGCATTAAACTTATAAAAAACAATCAATCTTCACATAATCACTAGTTAACTACATATGGTTGATGATATTACTAGTTTATCTAGCTTGTCCTGCGTTGCATATAATCGATGCGGTGCCTGTTAATTTCTCATCGAATCACAGCCTACTTCGCCAAAAGGGTGCTGATTTATTTAGCACTGTCGTTGCACCAAACCTAACCATAAATATCAATGCCTTTCTTTAAAATCAATACACACGTATACATTTTTAAACCTGCATATTTAGTTAATGTTGCCCGCTAACATGAATTTCTTATAATTAGGGAAATTGTGTCACTTCTCTTGTGTTCCGTGCAAGCAGTCAGGGTATATGCAGCAGTTTGGGCCTCCTGGCTCGTTGCAAACTGTGTGAAGTCCATTTATTCCTAACAAAGACCGTAATTAATTTGCCAGAATTTTACATAATTATGACATAACATTGAAGGTTGTACAATGTAACAGCAATATTTAGACTTTGGGAAGCCATCCGTTAGATAAAATACGGAACGGTTCCGTATTTCACTGAAAGAATAAACGTTTTGTTTTCGAAATGATAGTTTCCGGATTGGACCATATTAATGACAAAAGGCTCGTATTTCTGTGTGTTATTATGTTATAATTAAGTCAATGATTTGATATTTGATAGAGCAGTCTGACTGAGCGATGGTAGGCAGCAGCAGGCTCGTACGCATTCATTCAAACAGCACTTTCGTGCGTTTTGCCAGCAGCTCTTCGCAATGCTTCAAGCACTGAGCTGTTTATGACTTCAAGCCTATCAACTCCCGAGATTAGGCTGGTGTAACCGATGTGAAATGGCTAGCTAGTTAGCGGGGTGCGTGCTAATAGCGTTTCAAATGTCACTCGCTCTGAGACTTGGAGTAGTTGTTCCCCTTGCTCTGCAAGGGCCGCGGCTTTTGTGGAGCGATGGGTAATGATGCTTCGAGGGTGGCTGTTGTCGATGTGTTCCTGGTTCGAGCCCAGGTAGGGGCGAGGAGAGGGACGGAAGCTATACTGTTACACTGGCAATACTAAAGTGCCTATAAGAACATCCAATAGTCAAAGGCATATGAAATACAAATGGTATAGAGAGAAATAGTCCTATAATAACTACAACCTAAAACTTCCTACCTGGGAATATTGAAGACTCATGTTAAAAGGAACCACCAGCTTCCATATGTTCTCATGTTCTGAGCAAGGAACTTAAACGTTAGCTTTCTTACATGGCACATATTGCACTTTTACTTTCTTCTCCAACACTTTGTTTTTGCATTATTTAAACCAAATTGAACATGTATCATTATTTATTTGAGGCTAAATTGATTGAATTGATGTATTATATTAAGTTAAAATAAGTGTTCATTCAGTATTGTTGTAATTGTCATTATTATAAAAAAATATATAAATTTAAAATCGTCCGATTAATCGATATCGGCTTTTTTTGGTCCTCCAATACCCGGTATCGGTGTTGAAAAATCCTAATCGGTCGACCTCTAGTTACCACATTCCAAGACCCACCCATGGCTGCACCCCTGCCCAGTCATGTGAAAACCATAGATTATAGCCCAATGAATTAATTTCAATTGACATAATTCCTTATATTAACTGTAACTCAGTAAAAAAAATATATATATATATTTCATGTTGCATTTATATTTTAGTTCAGTATATACGGACACATAAAAAACGGATAAAGGTATAGCTTAAAATGTTAATTTTATTAGACAAAAGTTAGACAACCCTGTTTGTAAGCTTTTAAATGATTTCAATCTCAACCGTTTCAGTGATGAAGACATGGGTTTCGTGGTAGGGTGGGATATGCAAAATGAGTTAACGTTAAAGGCCAATTGCTGTCAAACTAGATTTTTCTGCGTTTTAAATAGAAGGGTTGGTTGTTTAGCAACAAAACCAACAGGTGTGCAACTATGGGGCAAAACAGACAGAGGCATAGACTGTTGACAACATGTAAACTATATTTGGTCTCCAAATGTTTATTGAAACCAACACATTTGCACAGTGAGCACTCGTCTCAAATACATTGTACAGTTGTTGGGTTAGTTAGCGAATTTGTCATATTAGCATAGACATCAGTCGACACGTCTCAAAGCATGGTACCATTAAGCAATAAGGCCTGAGGGGTGTGGTATATGGCCAATATACCACAGCTAAGTGCTGTTCTGAAGCGCAACAGAGTTTCTGGATACAGCCCTTAGCCGTGGTATATTGGCCATATACCACAACCCCCGAGATGCCTTATTGCTATTATAAAAACTGGTTACCAACGTAATTTGAGCAGTAAAAATAAATGATTTGATATACCACGGCTATCAGCCAATCAGCATTCAGGGCTCGAACCACCTAGTTTATAAAAAAAAAACAGCTATTTTTACTGCGCTTATTACGCTGGTAAACAGTTTATAATAGCAATAAAGCATCTTGGGGATTTGTGATGTATGGCCAATATACCACGCCTAAGGGCTGTGTCCAGACATCTCGCGTTGCGTGGAGCATGAACAGCCCTTAGCTGTGGTATATTGGCCTTATTGCTTAAATATACAATGAGCTGAAACCAAGCCACCTACGATTCCCCACAGGGCAGCTTCTTGTTGTTGCTAGCTATCTTGACCATCTAAAATCAAAACGCACGCCTACCCGGGCACGTCAATGTCGTGACGTTGTCGGCCAACCCGTCTATACATTTCCAAACTATGAGGTTGGAATAATACTGTGAAGATGACAATAATGCCCTTTAAGTACAAGAGCTGCTTAAAACGATTGCCTGAAATTTCGGTTGGTTGGCCTGGTAAAATGAGATCATAGACCAATAAGAGAGTTCCAACCCTCTCTGCCAATAACAGCTAGTTTTCCCCTCCCAGACAATCCTAGCAAATGTATTACTTTAGAAATGGCTATTTGCTAAGAAGCTATTTTTCTTTTTTTAACATTTTCATTGAAGACAATCACAGTAAAGTACTTAATCGTTACCCCAAAAATATTTGATAGAGACAAAAACGAATGCAGTGGACATTTAAGCACCGCCATCTCCTGAATGTTTTGTCATTCAGGGTCAATAAGTCACTTTCTGACCACTTATACCATGGGCAAATATATATGGAAGGTTTTGTTCAAATCTAAAGGGGTGCAGTCAGAAAGTGACTTTAATCATATGCAACGACCCCATAGCCACATAATTGAAACACATTTTACAAATGAAACCAATGGCACCAATAGCCGGCAAGCTAATGATCCAAGAAAAACCTCAAAACTATATTTTACCAACCATTGCTAACACTACATAAATATTTGTAATTTGGCAGGTGCCAGAACCACTGCATCAGAAACCTCTTGATACACTAGCAGCTGATTATCATAACAGATTATTACAAATAGTAAAGTTAGCTGGCTATTTTCCCTGGCTGCACTGCAGCTAGGTAACGTTAACGGGGCAAGGTTATTGACCATCAAGTAGTGTGAAAAACATGCTAGTTAACTGTCACGGTATAAATACTAGTTGATGTAATATTTAATTGACTAACCCCAAAAATGAAAGCATTTCCTCATAACTCACGGAAACAAAACAGAGCGAATACGAGCTAGCTGTTTCGGGCTAACATAACGGCGTTACCGTTGGCCTCCATGCACATCAAATCTTACAAACTTGAGTTGCCATCCATCTACAAATCGAAATATGATATCGCTAGGCAATTTCGATGTGATTAGATCCGGATAAATACAACTAGTTAGATAAAATAACAGTTCGAGGATTGCTATCAAACGAGGCACAAGACTGAGCAGTTACAGCAAGATTTCTCGATAAATAGGGAATGGTCGATGCGTACCGTAGTTGGCTACCGTTCCCCCCCTCCCCTGTTGTCTACGCTAACTCAAGTCGTGTCACTTCTTTTTTGCTTAGAGGCGGAGGCCGAATTTCGCAAATATCGTCTGATACACGACTTAACATACAAAACATTGGTGATATTCAAACGTTGTTTTTTGTTATTTACCTTTAATTTTCCTCGTCTGTCGTGGCTCGTCACCCGAGTTCCAATTTCTTTCAGTTTACAAACACAGGAAACGCCACCGGATGTGCTCCCTGAGGAGTATCCTGCTATGTGATTGGAGAAAATGGGTATACACGTCTGCCATGTTGGTGAATGTGAAAACGTTACTCCATTTTAGTTGGTATCAATTAGCTGCCTCAACTACAGATCATTTCAGTTTAGAAGGGGATTATTTTTGCCTCAACATTGCCTGGATTCATGCACGTTGATTTTCTTCCACAAAAACATGATTTTCAGCCTTTGCCCTTCCCAAAAACATCATCATAGCTTAGGCTATGCTAAAACATTGGAGTTCCAATAGGATGTGTGAATCAAAGCATGTAATTTCCAATTTTGTAACTGATAACTACAATAATATATGCCATTTAGTAGACACTTTTGTCCAAGGTGACTACAGTCATGTGTGCATACATTTACACAGGGGTAGTCCAGGGAATCAAACACATTACCTGTCACTGAAAGCACCTACCAACTGAGCTACAAAGGATGACAAAAGCATTGGCTTTAGAATGTTACCATTTTCTTTGCCCAATGCATAGCCTAGGGGAGAGTGTGGTAAATTGGGCCATTTTTTACATTCAGCATCACTGAAGAGTACTCTAGTATTCTTTCTAACAAAGACATCTATATATATTTCAGGATGTTGTGTATCACTAGAAATAATCAGAATTCATGTAAACATAACAGTTTTGAAAACAACTTGTCCAAAAAACACTTGTCTCTTGGCACAACTTACCCCGGTTATAAATTGAGTCACAGGACAGGGTAAATTAAGCCGCATACAAATTTCTGTTATGAATTAAATATTATATTTCATTTGCACACACTGTATATAGACTTTTTCTATTGTATTATTGACTGTATGTTTGTCTATTCCATGTGTAACTCTGTGTTGTAGTTTGTGTCGCACTGCTTTGCTTTATCTTGGCCAGGTCGCAGTTGTAAATGAGAACTTGTTCTCAACTGGCCTCCCTGGTTAAATAAAGGTGAAATAAAAAAATAAAAATTACAAAAAATAATTATATAATTATAATATTTATAATGCATGTTTTTTCTATTCATAACACTTGGATAATTAACTTCTTTCAATAAAGCGTTTCACATTCTCTTCTGGAATTGGTTCACATTATCTACTGGTTGAAATTAAGTCTCATTTGATGAAATACTACACCTATCCTGTGTCCTCAGATCAGCGCAGATGAAGGAAATTAGATATTGAGATTAACCTGTTTTAGAGTATTTACATGATGCATAGGGAGTGCAATGTACTGTTTTTAAAATTCTGTTTCTGTATATATGAATTACAAATCAGCCTTTAACTAGTTAAATAATGTGTTCTAGTCTATTGCATAGTTACAATGTGTAGCCATTGATGTCCCAGAAGCAAGATTGGTAAACACTGTTGAAGTGTATAATTGTAATACATACATGTAGACACAGCATCATTCAAATGCTGGAGTTTGATACTCCTGGTATTGGATATGACTGGCATTTATACTTGAACCGTATATACGTGATAAGTGAACATATTAAATGTACAAGCTACAATGTGGGGAACTCATGCTTGGTAATAACTACATGTATATACGACTTGCATATTGACATGTAAGAGTCATGTGTGTAACAGTCATTTTCTGCAATTTCTTGGGGATTAATTATTAACTGTTGGAAGCAATTAAAACCCCTGTTCTGAACTAATGTTTTTACCAAACGTTTTAGGGTCCATACACAGATCGGCTACATGGCTAGCTACATATCCATAGGGCATGCAGGTATTTTTATGCTCCACTACACAATAAGCAAGAAAATAGTTAGCTACCGCTAACTACGTTGCTATAGCTGCATTGCATGGCAAATATCAAAAAGACAGTAAATGCTTTAGCTAGCTAGATTCTTTACATCCACAGTCTGTTTCACAAGACGACAGCCTGGTTTGCTGGTTTTCTCTGGAGTCCCTAAAACATTAACTAACACGAATTACAATATCATAACTCACTCATGTCACAACGCCCATAAAGCTAATTAGCTGGCTAATGTTAGGTAGTCAGTTAGCTGCCTAAATAGCGATTTTCGAAAATTAACTGTATGACAAAAAAATATACATAATCGTTTGTCTCTACATTAACTAACACATTCATCTAAAATGTATTCATATCATTTTTTGTTGTTGCATGATTCGGTGTTTCATCGCGCGGTGTCGCCAGTAGGGTACACAGGCCGTTCAACTCCGACATTGTCCTGTTTGCCTCCGTGGACTTTTTCTGCCCGTTCCCAAACGCATTTAGCGAGTGGCCTGTAGGCTATTTGCCGCTGTACATTTGGGCCCTAAAGTTTAGGCTTACACACTACTGCCAGATAACCTAAAATAATTAAAGAAAAACCTCAATGTAGCCTATGTAAATTGCACAAGAATGAAACATTTATGGATTTTTAATCCATTTTTCTCTTTATTCAGCCCGCCCTTCATCGACACAATATTTAATGTACATTTCACACCCACTCTGACTTGCCCAGTATGACGCAGGATTGGCCAAGGAGGTAGATTGATGCTCTCCTGCTCCAGTAGATCTGCTTAAAATACCTGACAGCTGTTCCTGTGCGTAGCCTATTGCAGGTCATGTTTTTACATATTTCTTTGAAAGGTGTTGTTTTTCAGTCCCAATTCATCCAAATACATCCCATCTTCCAGTAGAAAAACAATGAAATGTCAGTTAATTTGAGAACTAATGATGTTCTATTAGAAAAACTACTGAGTTGAACAAACAACAATGCAAAGTTCTGTGTATGTCTCAGCTGTTTTGAGTTTAATAATTTTAGAGATAGGGATTATGTTCTTATTTAATCAGTGAAGGGCAGGCACTTGTTAGGCCGCTTTTGGGGGGAAAGATACATATTATACCATGCTATATGGACTAACATTTGGTCTGTCTGTCTCTCTCTTTCTTTCCCTCTTTTAGTCTCATTGTGCTCCTAGTTGTCACTCCTTGTCTCATCTCCATTCTCTTTGGGATTGTAATCATTTGGTGGCAAAGAATCGTCAATGTAGGTAATCAGTACTCTCCTTTTAACTTTCCTACCTCTCTATCCTACCCAATCAAATATGAAAAAATATGGATGTAGTCGGATTAAAATAAGAAGGAAAAAAAAGAAAGAGGAATAGTGGCTGAAGAGCTTTGATACTTGCATAGGTGAATTGATTCAATTTTTTCAAAGTTCAGGATTACACCGCAATGATTCCTTGAGTATCTGCCATCCCATGGATGCTGGCAAACCAAGCCAGAGATTCTAAGCAACTATTGGGGATGTACAGGAATATAAGGAATATGGGATATCAACGCTTCTTGTGATTGACACTGTATGCTGGTGCTACAGTGTTTCTCTCTATTGGACCACCACTGTCATTTACTTGAGACCTGAGAGGAAAACAGTCTGTTATATCTAGATACTATAACTCTTTGTTGTATGTTTTTCCACTTCAAATTGATACCCAGCTTGCAGTGAATTTCCAGTACATTGCTGCCCTGAAACCATGATTTACAGGCCTATCTCTAAACGTTATTTGTTACAGTAACACTGCAATAATGCTGACAAAGGAATCTACCCAGTTGTGGCATACGCTTCTGAATGGTAAAAAAAAAAAAACTATGGTGCCTCTTAAGACAAGTTTCCTAATGGAGAGATTGTCAAACTCACCTGTCAATGTCAAACAGGTTAAATACTGTCCCAAGTAAAATATTCCTTATGCAGGGTTGGCCTCCTGTCATAGAGGATGATGGACTGAGACCATATGCAAAGCGCAAAACTGAGCTGAGTGTTCAAGATGGCTGCATACTCTGGGGATCCAGAGTGGTCGTCCTGCCCCCTGGCCGTTCACAAGTCATGGACGAGGTTCATGAGGCTCACCCGGGTGCATCCCGGATGAAAAGTTTAGCAAGATCTTATATCTGGTGGCCTAACATGGATCAAGACTTAGAAAACAAAGTAAAAACCTGTTCTGAATGTCAAATCAACCAGAAGATGGCTCTGCCCGCGCCACTGTATCCGTAGGAGTGGCTTGACCCTTTTATGGGTCCCATGTTCCTTGTCATGGTGGACGTGCACTCCAAGTGGCTGGAGGCTCACATTATTTTTATTTAGTTTACCTTCATTTAACTAGGCAAGTCAGTTAAGAACAAATTCTTATTTACAATGATGGCCTACCCCGGCCAAACCCAGACGACGCTGGGCCAATTGTGCGCCGCCCTATGGGACTCCCAATCACGTCCGAATGTGATGCAGCCTGGATTATGAGCAACATCACAGTGACAACAACCATCAAGGAGCTGCGCCAGGTGTTTGCAACCCGCAGTCTGTCTGACTCTCTAGTGTCAGACAATGTGACAACGTTCACCTACTGAAGTTTACCGAGATTTCCTTGAGAACATGATATGTGTACCTCTCGGGCTGCTGCGCTGCGATGTGGACGTGAATAACTAAAGATTACCGAGCAGCCACTACAAATAACACGAGGTGTTTTTGAATATAGGGTGTTATTTATATGTATAGCAAGATACATATGGTGTTTAGCAAGTAACGACAAGAGAATCGTTGAAATTGCACATGGTGTAATGAGGGAGGGGGGTGGTCAACCGTGCCCGTAATTGATTTAGGCTTATCCAAAATTATTAATTTGAGGTATCAGCTTGATTGTGGAGGTCTGCACACTGTGAAATTTATAGTAATTTAGACTAAGAATGCCTACCTCCTCATGCCTTTTGCACACATTGTATATAGATTCTCTTTTTTTCTACCATGTTATTGACTTGTTTATTGTTTACTCCATGTGTAACTCTGTGTTGTTGTCTGTTCACACTGCTATGCTTTATCTTGGCCAGGTCGCAGTTGCAAATGAGAACTTGTTCTCAACTAGCCTACCTGGTTAAATAAAGGTGAAATAAAAAATAAAATAAAAATTGAGATACCAGTCTGTCATTACCACAAGTGATGAGAATAGTTAATGCTAGAAATATAAAAGAATATACTGTATGTCAATGTAAATGTACATTCTGCCAGTATCAGTGTGTGCTAAGTTGAGGGTTTTAAATTAAAGTGATAGAACCAACATGAAGCACTAAGGACTGTCATTAAAATGTGGGTTGGATAATTTATCATCAATAGTTCTAATAAAAGATTTGGGGCTTCTAGAGACAGAGCTATGCCCCTAAATTTTGAGGAGAGCCACTAGATTGTAGCTTGGGCTAACCTTGCCACAATCTCATTCTTATCAAGGTTGGTGTGAAACTGTTATAACACCTGTTCTCTCTCTTCCCTGTGAAAGTCAATATGCATGTGCCATAGACCAAATTCTGGAGATCTCTAGAGACGTAGAGAAAATTGGCAATGCTAAAAGAATTGTGTAAATTGGCTCTACAAACAGAGAGGCTCTTGACGATCTTTTGGCAGGTCAAGGGGACACTTGTGCAATCATGACTGATCTCGCCTAATACATTGCCACTGTTGCTAAGAATAATTCCCCGCAACCAGAGTGGACCGCTGGGCTGCAGCGTGTTTTTTCTTCTTAGTTTGTCTAAATTGTGTTATTTAATATGCTGTGCATGTGTGTGTATTTTTGATAAATTCTTTGGGAAATCTATAAACTTTAGTTCTCAAAAAATAGATTTGTCCCCGGACGTAAGGAACTCCCACCCGCGAATACTATGGTAATTTAGAATACAACTAGACTAAACTAGCTAGCTAGCTGTTGTTTACAAACGCACCGGAAGTTATTTGGGGTTCCAGAGTTCACTTCCGCTCCTCTTCAAAATGCCATTAAAAAGGTATTTATAAACTATGTGGTTCCAGCCCTGAATGCTGATTGGCTGACAGCCGTGGTATACAAGACCGTATACAAGACCGTATACCATGGGTATGACAAAACATTGCTCTAATTACTTTGGTAACCAGTTTATAAAAGCAATAAGGCACCTCAGGGTTTGTGGGGTATGGCCAATATACCACGGCTAATGGCTGTATCCATGGAGATTCGTTGTGTCTAAGAACATCCCTTAGGCATATACCACACCTCCTCGTGCCTTAGTGCTTAAAAAAGCATAGTGCAGAGGAGACTGGTGGGAGGAGCTATAGGAGGACAGGCTCATTCTAATGGCTGGAATGGAATCAATGGAATGGTACCAAACACATCAAACACATGGAAACAACATGTTTGACTCCGTTCTATTAACTTCATTCCAGCCATTACAATGAGCCTGTCTGCCTGTAGTTCCTCCCACCAGCCTACTCTGGCGCAATTATAATTACATGCACATGTCCATGATCAAAACCATTCCGTTTTTTTTCTCCCTCAAGTTGGCTTCTGAGGGAAAACTCTGGGGTTGGGTAGACCTACAGTACAGTCGTGGCCAAATATTTTGAGAATGACACAAATATTAATTCCCACAAAGTTTGCTGCCTCAGTGTCTTTAGATATTTTTGTCAGATGTTACTATGGAATACTGAAGTATAATTACAAGCATTTCAGAAGTGTCAAAGGCTTTTATTGACAATTACATGAAGTTGATGCAGAGAGTCAAAATTTGCAGTGTTGACCCTTCTTTTTCAAGACCTCTGCAATCCGCCCTGGCATGCTGTCAATTAACTTCTTGTATAATCAATGCTTGGAGTTAGTCAGAATTTGTGGGTTTTGTTTGTCCACCCGCCTCTTGAGGATTGACCACAAGTTCTCAATGGGATTAAGGTCTGGGGAGTTTCCTGGCCATGGACCTGTCACGCCCTGGCCTTAGTTATCTTTGTTTTCTTTATTATTTTAGTTAGGTCAGGGTGTGACATGGGGTATGTTTGTGTGTTTTTGTCTAGTCGAGGGTGTTTGTAGTGTCTAGGGGGTTTTGGTAGAGTTATGGGGTTGTCAGTGTAGGTGTCTAGGTATGTCTATGGTTGCCTGAGTGGTTCTCAATCAGAGACAGCTGTCTATCGTTGTCTCTGATTGGGAGCCATATTTAAGGCAGCCATAGGCATTAGACAGGTTGTGGGTAATTGTCTATGTCTAAACGTTAGTAGCTTGTGTCTGCACTTTCGTTTTGTAGCTTCACGGCCGTTTTTTTTTTTTTTGTTAGTTTGTAAAAGTGTTTCGTTTCGTGTTCATCTTCGTCAATAAAAAGGAAGATGTATTCGTATCACGCTGCGCCTTGGTCCTTGTAACGGTTTTCCTCCTCCTCTTCGTCCGAAGAGGAGGAGTAGGGATTTGACCAAAACGCAGCGTTGTGATACGACATGAGTATTTATTTAAACAAGACGAAAACTAAACAAACTTGAGAATTTACAAAATAACAAAACCAATGTAGACAGACCTAAACCATGAGAACTTACATATAACATGAAGAACGCACGAACAGGTACAGACTACAACTAACGAACGAACAAACCGAAACAGTCCCGTGTGGTGCACAGACACAGACACGGAAGACAATCACCCACAAACAAACAGTGTGAACAGCCAACCTATATATGGTTCTCAATCAGATGAAACGTCAAACACCTGTCCCTGATTGAGAACCATATAAGGCTAATTACAAGTGACCTAAACATAGAAACACAAAACATAGAATGCCCACCCCAACTCACGCCCTGACCAACTAAACACATACAAAAATAACATAAAACAGGTCAGGAACGTGACAGTCCTCTCTTCCACATAAAGACGATCGTGACAGGACCCAAAATATCGATGTTTTGTTCCCCGAGCCACTTAGTTATCACTTTTGCCTTATGGCAAGGTGCTCCATCATGCTGGAAAAGGCATTGTTCGTCACGAAACTGTTCCTGGATGGTTGGGAGAAGTTGCTCTCGGAGGATGTGTTGGTACCATTCTTAATTCATGGCTGTGTTCTTAGGCAAAATTGTGAGTGATCCCACTCCCTTGGCTGAGAAGCAACCCCACACATGAATGGTCTCAGGATGCTTTACTGTTGGCATGACACAGGACTGATGGTAGCGCTCACCTTGTCTTCTCCGGACAAGCTTTTTTCTGGATGCCCCAAACAATCGGAAAGGGGATTCATCAGAGAAAATGACTTTACCCCAGTCCTCAGCAGTCCAATCCCTGTACCTTTTGCAGAATATCAGTCTGTCCCTGATGTTTTTCCTGGAGAGAAGTGGTTTCTTTGCTGCCCTTGACAACAGGCCATCCTCCAAAAGTCTTCACCTCACTGTGCGTGCAGATGCACTTACACCTGCCTGCTGCCATTCCTGAGCAAGCTCTGTACTGGTGGTGCCCCGATCCCGCAGCTGAATCAACTTTAGGAGACAGTCCTGGCACTTGCTGGACTTTCTTGGGCGCCCTGAAGCCTTCTTCACAATAATTGAACCACTCTCCTTGAAGTTCTTGATGATCCGATAAATGGTTGATTTAGGTGCAATCTTACTGGCAGCAATATCCTTGCCTGTGAAGCCCTTTTTGTGCAAAGCAATGATGACAGCACGTGTTTCCTTGCAGGTAACCATGTTTGACAGAGGAAGAACAATGATTCCAAGCACCACCCTCCTTTTGAAGTTTCCAGTCTGTTATTCGAACTTAATCAGCATGACAGAGTGATCTCCAGCCTTGTCCTCGTCAACACTCACACCTGTGTTAACGAGAGAATCACTGACATGATGTCAGCTGGTCCTTTTGTGGCAGGGTTGAAATGCAGTGGAAATGTGTTTTGGGGATTCAGTTCATTTGCATGGCAAAGAGGGTCTTTGCAATTAATTGCAATTCATCTGATCACTCTTCATAACATTCTGGAGTATTTGGAAATTGCCATCATACAAACTGAGTGTCACGTTCCTGACCTGTTGTCTGTTATTTTTTTATGTGTTTAGTTGGTCAGGGCGTGAGTTGGGGTGGGCATTCTATGTTTTGTGTTTCTATGTTTAGGTCGTTGGTAATTAGCCTTATATGGTTCTCAATCAGAGACAGGTGTTTTACGTTTCTCTGATTGGGAACCATATAAAGGTAGGGTGTTCACACTGTTTGTTTGTGGGTGGTTGTCTTCCGTGTCTGTATGTATGTTCGTACCACACGGGACTGTAGCGTTTTTTGTTTATAGTCTATTCCTGTTCGTGCGTTCTTCGTCTTATTTTGTAAGTTCTCTAGTTCAGGTCTGTCTTCGTTCGTTTTGTTATTTTGTAATTATTCCAAGTGTTGTTTCGTGTTCGTCTTCGTCGTTTAATAAATTCATTATGTTTTCTAAACCCACTGCATGTTGGTCTGATCCCTACTCCTCCTCTTCGGACGAAGAGGAGGAGAACAAGCGTTACAGAACCACCCACCAACGAAGGATCAAGCAGCGGGTTAACGGACAGCAGCAGGTGTACAAGGAGGAATGGACATGGGAGGAAATCCTAGACGGAGAAGGACCCTGGGCAAAACCAGAGGAGTGTCGCCGCCCCAAAGCGGAGCTGGAGGCAGCGAAAGCGGAGAGGCGGCGATATGAGGAGGCAGCACGGAAACAAGGCTGGAAGCCCGCAAGTCAAACCCAAAAATTTCTTGGGGGGGGGGCTCTCGGGGAATATAGTTGGGTCAGTCAGGGGACTTGAGCCAACTCCTCCTGCTTTACATAAGGAGCCGGTGAGGGCGGATTTGGAGGTGAGTGACGCAGAGACAGTAAAGGAGTTAATGGAGAAATTGAAGGAGAAAGATATGAGGGATGTACTGGTTTGGTGCATGAGGCACGGCATCCGTCCGAATGAACGTATTGGTGAGTTAATGTCACTGGGAACAGCTCTCCATACTCGTCCTGAGGTGCGTGCTAGCCGTCTGGTGAAGACAGTGCCTACACCACGCACCAAGCCTCCTGTGCGTCTCCAGAGTCCTGTGCGTCCTGTTACTGCTCCCCGCACTAGCCCTGAGATACGTGTTCCCAGCCCAATACCACCAGTGCTGGCACCACGCACCAAGCCTCCTGTGCGTCTTCAGAGCCCTGGTTCTCCTCCATGCACTCTCCCTGTGGTGCGTGTCTCCAGCCTAGTACCACCAGTGCTGGCACCACGCACCAAGCCTCATGTGCGTCTCCAGAGCCATGTACGCACTGTTCCTTCTCCCCGTACTCGCCATGATGTGCGTGCCCTCAGCCCGGTACCACCAGTGCCGGTATCAGGCACCAGGCCTATAGTACGCCTTGAGAGTCCAGTGTGCCCTGTTGTTGTTCCCCGCACTAGCCTGAAGGTGCGTGTCCTTAGCCCGGTGCCTCCAGTTCCGGCACCACGCACCAGGCCTACAGTGCGTCTCAGCCGGCCAGAGTCTGCCGTCTGCCCAACGGCGCCTGAACTGCCCGTCTGCCCAACGGCGCCTGAACTGCCCGTCTGCCCAACGGCGCCTGAACTGCCCGTCTGCCCAACGGCGCCTGAACTGCCCGTCTGCCCAACGGCGCCTGAACTGCCCGTCTGCCCAACGGCGCCTGAACTGCCTGTCTGCCCAACGGCGCCTGAACTGCCCGTCTGCCCAACGGCGCCTGAACTGCCCGTCTGCCCAACGGTGCCTGAACTGCCCGTCTGCCCAACGCCGTCTGACCTGTCCGTCTGCAAAGCGCCACATGAACTGCCCGTCTGTACTGAGCCTTCAAAGCCGCCCGTCTGTACTGAGGCGGCAAAGCCGCCCGTCTGCCATGAGCCTTCAGAGCCGTCCGCCAGACAGGAGCCGCTAGAGCCTTCCGCCAGACAGGAGCCGCTAGAGTCTTCCGCCAGACAGGAGCAGCCAAAGCCTTTCGCCAGACAGGATCAGCCAGAGCCTTCCGCCAGACAGGATCAGCCAGAGCCTTCCGCCAGACAGGATCAGCCAGATCCGTCAGCCAGCCATGAGCAGCCAGATCCGTCAGCCAGCCATGAGCAGCCAGATCCGTCAGCCAGCCATGAGCAGCCAGATCCGTCAGCCAGCCATGAGCAGCCAGACCCGTCAGCCAGCCATGAGCAGCCAGATCCGTCAGCCAGCCATGAGCAGCTAGATCCGTCAGCCAGCCAGGATCCGCAAGAGCCCGCCGGCCAGGATCCGCCAGAGCCCGCCGGCCAGGATCCGCCAGAGCCCGCCGGCCAGGATCCGCCAGAGCCCGCCGGCCAGGATCCGCCAGAGCCCGCCGGCCAGGATCCGCCAGAGCCCGCCGGCCAGGATCCGCCAGAGCCCGCCAGCCAGGATCCGCCAGAGTCGCCAGACAGTCATGAGCTGCCCTCCAGTCATGAGCTGCCCTCCAGTCATGAGCTGCCCTCCAGTCATGAGCTGCCCTCCAGTCATGAGCTGCCATCCAGTCATGAGCTGCCTTCCAGTCATAAGCTGCCTTCCAGTCATGAGCTGCCCTCCAGTCATGAGCTGCCCTCCAGTCATGAGCTGCCCTCCAGTCATGAGCTGCCCTCCAGTCATGAGCTGCCCTACAGTCATGAGCTGCCACCCAGTCATGAGCTGCCACCCAGTCATGAGCTGCCACCCAGTCATGAGCTGCCACCCAGTCATGAGCTGCCACCCAGTCTGGAGCTGCCACCCAGTCTGGAGCTGCCACCCAGTCTGGAGCTGCCACCCAGTCATGAGCTGCCACCCAGTCATGAGCTGCCACCCAGGCCGGAGCTGCCACCCAGGCCGGAGCTGCCCCTCTGTCCTGAGCTGCCCCTCTGTCCTGAGCTGCCCCTCTGTCCTGAGCTGCCCCTCTGTCCTGAGCTGCCCCTCTGTCCTGAGCTGCCTCTCTGTCCTGAGCTGCCTCTCTGTCCTGAGCTATCTCTCTGTCCTGAGCTACCTCTCTGTCCTGAGCTACCTCTCTGTCCTGAGCTACCTCTCTGTCCTGAGCTACCTCTCTGTCCTGAGCTACCTCTCTGTCCTGAGCTACCTCTCTGTCCTGAGTTATCTAGGGGGGACCGGTGTGAAGGTTCCTAGACCAGGGTTGGGGGCGAGGATCGCCACTCGGAGGACGCTAAGGAGGGGGACAAAGACAATGGTGGAGTGGTGTCCTCGTCCTGCGCCGGAGCCGCCACCGCGGACAGATGCCCACCCAGACCCTCCCCTTGAGTTTTAGGGGTGCGCCCGGAGTTCGCACCTTGAGGGGGGGGTTCTGTCACGTTCCTGACCTGTTGTCTGTTATTTTTTTATGTGTTTAGTTGGTCAGGGCGTGAGTTGGGGTGGGCATTCTATGTTTTGTGTTTCTATGTTTAGGTCGTTGGTAATTAGCCTTATATGGTTCTCAATCAGAGACAGGTGTTTTACGTTTCTCTGATTGGGAACCATATAAAGGTAGGGTGTTCACACTGTTTGTTTGTGGGTGGTTGTCTTCCGTGTCTGTATGTATGTTCGTACCACACGGGACTGTAGCGTTTTTTGTTTATAGTCTATTCCTGTTCGTGCGTTCTTCGTCTTATTTTGTAAGTTCTCTAGTTCAGGTCTGTCTTCGTTCGTTTTGTTATTTTGTAATTATTCCAAGTGTTGTTTCGTGTTCGTCTTCGTCGTTTAATAAATTCATTATGTTTTCTAAACCCACTGCATGTTGGTCTGATCCCTACTCCTCCTCTTCGGACGAAGAGGAGGAGAACAAGCGTTACACTGAGGCAGCAGACTTTGTGAAAATTTATATTTGTGTCATTCTCAAAACTTTTGTCCACAACTGTATATCAAGTCTGCGCTCTGTTATAATTTATGTGCCTCATGTCTGAGCATATTGGATTTCTTTGCTTTGACTACAGACAGAGAGAAAGGCATTTGGACATTACAGGTTGTCTGCAACATTGCACCCCGACCACTTAGGTGCAAAAAGTGCCGATCGCCTTTAATGACAACGGAATAGTGTCTAACTTCAGAAATGCAAGTGCAACCAAAATACACAATTGTTTAATCGAATGTATTATAGTCTACGTTCTGCTGCTCAGAACAAACCATAGTCTACGTTCTGCTGCTCAGAACAAACCATAGTCTACGTTCTGCTGCTCAGAGCAAACCATAGTCTACGTTCTGCTGCTCAGAACAAACCATAGTCTACGTTCTGCTGCACAAAATAAACCTAAATAAAGCCAGTCCTGCTGGTCAATGGTCATAGATAGATTTTTTTTTTAAATCATTTTTGCCTTATGAGCTTTATGCAAGTGCCGTATCCTATCATAACCCAAGATCTAGGGCTGCATTTTATGTTTTTGTTGACAAGAGTGTGTAAACAATGTAGGCTATGAAATATGTCAATACTTGAATCTATAGCTCTGTCTATGAAACTAAGTTTGGTTACATTTCCCCAGCCCTATCTTTCATTGTATTGTATTTTCACTTTGTAAAAAATCGTGCCCAAATTAAACTGCCTCGTACTCTATTCTAGCTCGTACAATATGCATATTATTATTACTATTGGATAGAAAACACTCAAGTTTCTAAAACCGTTTGAATTATATCTGTGAGTAAAACAGAACTCATTTTGCAGCAGACTTCCTGACAGGAAGTGAAAAATCTGAAATCGAGGCTCTGTTCCAGGGCCTTCCAATTAATTTGCCTGAATTCTATGGATATACATGCACTTCATACGCCTTCCACTAGATGTCAACAGGCAGTGGGAGGTGGAATGGGGTGTCTAGCTTGATCTGAGGCCGAACAAGAGCTTTTGGAATGACGTGACTGGAAATTTCATTGTCTTCGAAGGCGTGAGAAGGAACCCCAGATTGCCTTCTGAAAAGCTTTCGGTATACACGTTAGATATCTCCGGCTCTGATTTTATTTGATAGATGTGATAAAAACATCAAAGTAGTTTTTTTCAACCGAGTTGTATCAGTTTATTGAACGTTTATTGCGAGTTTTGGAATTTTCTTTTCTTTGCGTCAAGTGAAGTTGGGCACGTTTGCGCCACATGGCTAGCTATGGTTGCTAATTCGACAGGCGAAGAGGACATTCTAAAACCAAACAACGATTTATTCTGTACAAAGGACTCCTTGTACAAGATTCTGATGGAAGCTCAGTAAAAGTAGGAACCATTTATGATGTTATTTCGTATTTCTGTGGAAAATGTTTAGTCCTATTATCCAGCGTTTTGGCGGGCGCTGTCTCGCTATAACGTAAGCTGTATGTCGTACTAAAGTTATTTAAAAAAATCTAACACAGCGGTTGCATTAAGAACTAGTGTATCTTTCATTTGCTGTACAACATGTATTTTTTAGTAAAGTTTATGATGAGTTCTTTGATTAGATTAGGTGACTGTCCAAAATATCTCAGGAGAATTTTGTGCAGTTTGGCTACGTATTCACATTGTAAAACCAGGATTTGTAGCTCTAAATATGCACATTTTCGAACAAAACATATATGTATTGTGTAACATGATGTTATAGGACTGTCATCTGATTAAGTTTGTCAAGGTTAGTGAATAATTTAATATCTTTTGCTGGTTTATGTGATCGCTACCTTTTGCTGCTGATAAATGCGTTTGTGTGGTTGGCTATTGTGGTAAGCTAATATAATGCTATATTGTGTTTTCGCTGTAAAACACTTAAAAGATCTGAAATATTGGCTGGATTCACAAGATGTTTATCTTTCATTTGCTGTACACCATGTATTTTTCATAAATGTTTTATGATGAGTATTTAGGTATTTCACGTTGCTCTCTGTAATTATTCTAGCTGCTTTGGTGATATTTTTGATTGTAGCTGCAATGTAAAACTATGATTTATACCTCAAATATGCACATTTTTCGAACAAAACATAAATGTATTGTGTAACATGTTATAAGACTGTCATCTGATGAAGTTGTTTCTTGGTTAGTGACTAATTATATCTCTATTTGGTCGGTTTTGTGATAGCTACCTATGCGGTAAAAAAATGGTGAAAATATGCGGTTGAGTCTTTTGCTATTGTGGTTAGCTAATAGAAATACATATTGTGTTTTCGCTGTAAAACATTTTAAAAATCGGAAATTATGGCTGGATTCACAAGATGTGTATCTTTCATTTGGTGTCTTGGACTTGTGATTTCATGATATTTATATGCTAGTATTTACTTGTGGCGCTATGCTAGGCTATGCTAGTCAGCTTTTTTACTGATGAGGATGCTCCCGGATCCGGGATGGTGACCAAGTAGAAGTTGTTTTAATGAAGCCACTGGTTTTTTTGTCTTTTCCCCTTCTAGATTCTCTTGCTCTCTCTGCTGGCCATGGCATATGCACTTATCTGCAGTGGACAGCACTGTCCACTCTGTCCGCTAGGTACATTTAATGTAACTTTTCATAGTAAAACAAATTGGATGGGGGGGTTGGGATATATCGCTGCTAAGCTTTATTGGCCTACTAATGATGGTTTTATGTTTCAATCATCAGCTAACTATGTTCTTCACAGTCCCTCTCAGTGTTTATGGTTACTGATGATATCGAATGTCCTCTCATTTAGGGTGATTTGCCATCAGAAACTGCAGCCAGCTGGATGTGGGGTGGACAGGACGTACCTGTATTCTATGCAGTGACTGTTCAGGTAAAACACACACAAAAAAATGTATTACATATTGTAATAAGATTATTATTTCGCTCATGTTTAACTTGATGGAGAAAATTCACTGGTATTCTGACTGGCATGCCCAGCAGATGTGACTTGAAGAAAATCTAAAATGGATATATCCGACATAGTAATGAAGAGTTGGATAATGCACATTAGTTGACATTTCATTAGTCCATTCATTCTTTGTTTGCTACAACTCAGGAGCTGATTCATACTAGTATGTCACTTTCTTATGTGCTTGCAGTCTGGTCAATCTGTTGTTGAGTGTTTCTATATGTCTGCTTGACCCATGGCAGGTGATGGCAAGATGACTGTTATTTCCTGCTCAACCTTCTCAGACACAGTGTGTGGCTGCAAGGATGGCTACAACATTTCCTCAATGGGTGATTGCCAGAAAAAAGTGCCTACAGTTGATTCAGTCAATATCGCATTGGGTAATTATGCAATTGTATTTGGAAATAATATATTTTGAAATGTCTTTCCTGTCTAAAGCCACGAGGACATGGAAATGTAATCTACAGTTTAATATTGTACAAGACTTTACAGTTCTATTTTTGTTTTCAGTTGTCTGAAATTGCCATGGTTACTGAGTAAACGAGACCGGGTGTCAACGTCTGTAATCTGAGATTGTAAATGCTATGACTAGAAAACAGCATGTAAAGTACACATTCCATTCTTGTCTCGACTCGTTCTGTATTTTGCAGAATGTTGGTTGGGTGCCCACGAATTGCATTCATTGCCCACATGTACAACTGAGAGACTTCAAGCGATGTCTGAAATCTGACCCATTATAGTGTTGATCAAAACATGACCAATGTGCGTCTTTTTTCTTCTCAGATTCAACTCATTCTCCAGTGGAGTCTGTGGAGTCCATGATATTAATAGCAATGTAAGACTGCATGCCTCTTATCAAGTTTAGTTGCTAATTGTTCATGTTAAATTGTGACTTGAAATTTGGCTGTATGGCGTATTTGTGGGAAAGTGTGCCCCTTTTTGCCCAATGAGCTCATTTCTGGGATATAGGGAACACATTAGAATAATAAACACATTGTAAGGTACTATGCCCTTATTGAGACAGCTTACTAAGAGTCTGTTTCTTATTCATCTTGCTCTTTATTAACTATTAATACATAATTATTATGGTTAACAATGAGGTTATTAAAGATTGTCCAGTAATGCACACTTTCAACACCTTGTAGAGTCCATGCCATGACGGATTGAGCCTGTTCTGAGGGCGAAAGTGGGGGGTGTAAATCAATATTAGGAAGGTGTCCTTAATGTTTTGTATACTCAGTGTATACAATAACGTTTTTCCAAAAATATTTAGCTAACTCGCTATCTTTCTGTCTGCATGTCTTTCTGTAGTGTCATTGTGCCCCTTTAGGTCCTTGTTTTCATTATCTCCATCTTGTCCATGGCCTTGATTTGCTTGCGCCAAAAGATTTACAAAAAGGTAAAGAGCTCTGTCAGGGTTGTGTGCGGAGAATATTCGGAGTCAAGCGCAGGACACAGGTGTTGAGCGAAACCACAGTGTTTTACTCAAAAATAAGGCAAAATTCCACAAATGGAAATAATCAAATACATACACGTATAAACCACAACCACTAACGCACAAACATCCCCCATGTCACACCCTGACCTAACTAAACTAATAAAGAAAATCAATATAACAAAGGCCAGGGTGTGACAGTACCCCCCCCCCCCCCCCCAAAGGTGCGGACTCCGGCCGCAAAACCTGACACAGAAGGGGAGGGTCCGGGTGGGCCTTCCTATGGCGGCGGCTCGGGTGCGGGACGTGGACCCCCCTCCACCATAGTCACTACCCGCTTTGGTGGCGCCTCTGGAACGGCGAGTCCCGGACTGAATACCATCCGAGAGGGCGCCACTGGACGGAGGGGCAGCTCCGGACTGAGGGGCAGCTCCGGACTGAGGGGCAGCTCCGGACTGAGGGGCAGCTCCGGACTGGCAGATGGCTCTGGCGGATCCTGGCTGACTGACGGTTCTGGCGGATCCTGGCTGGCTGGCTCTGGCGGATCCTGGCTGGCTGGCTCTGGCGGATCCTGGCTGGCTCTGGCGGATCCTGGCTGGCTGGCTCTGGCGGATCCTGGCTGGACGGCTCTGGCTGGTCATGGCTGGCTGACGGCTCTGGCTGGTCATGGCTGGCTGACGGCTCTGGCTGCTCATGGCTGGCTGACGGCTCTCGCTGCTCATGGCTGGCTGACGGCTCTCGCTGCTCATGGCTGGCTGACGGCTCTGGCTGCTCATGGCTGGCTGACGGCTCTGGCTGCTCATGGCTGGCTGGCGGCTCTGGCTGCTCATGGCTGGCTGGCGGCTCTGGCTGCTCATGGCTGGCTGGCGGCTCTGGCTGCTCATGGCTGGCTGGCGGCTCTGGCTGCTCATGGCTGGCTGGCGGCTCTGGCTGCTCATGGCTGGCTGGCGGCTCTGGCTGCTCATGGCTGGCTGGCGGCTCTGGCTGCTCATGGCTGGCTGGCGGCTCTGGCTGCTCATGGCTGGCTGGCGGCTCATGGCTGGCTGGCGGCTCTGACTGCTCATGTCTGGCGGAAGGCTCTGGCTGCTCATGTCTGGCGGAAGGCTCTGGCTGCTCCTGTCTGGCGGAAGGCTCTGGCTGCTCCTGTCTGGCGGAAGGCTCTGGCTGCTCCTGTCTGGCGGAAGGCTTTGGCTGCTCCTGTCTGGCGGAAGGCTCTGGCTGCTCCTGTCTGGCGGACGGCTCTGGCGGCTCCTGTCTGGCGGACGGCTCTAGCGGCTCCTGTCTGGCGGACGGCTCTAGCGGCTCCTGTCTGGCAGATGGCTCTGAAGGCTCATGACAGACGGGCGGCTTTGAAGGCTCAGTACAGACGGGCGGCTTTGCAGGCTCAGTACAGACGGGCGGCTTTGAAGGCTCAGTACAGACGGGCAGTTCATGCGGCGCTTGGCAGACGGACAGCTCAGACGGCGTTGGGCAGACGGGCAGTTCAGGCGCCGTTGGGCAGACGGGCAGTTCAGGCGCCGTTGGGCAGACGGGCAGTTCAGGCGCCGCTGGGCAGACGGCAGACTCTGGCCGGCTGAGGCGCACTGTAGGCCTGGTGCGTGGTGCCGGAACTGGAGGTACCGGGCTAAGGACACGCACCTTCAGGCTAGTGCGGGGAGCAGCAACAGGACGCACAGGACTCTGGAGGCGCACAGGAGGCTCAGTGCGTGGTGTAGGCACTGGTGGTAATGGGCAGGAGACACGCACCATAGGGCTAGTGCGTGGAGGAGGAACAGGGCTCTGGAGACGCACAGGAGGCTTGGTGCGTGGTGCCGGCACTGGTGGTACTGGGCTGGGTCGGGGACGTGGCGCCGGATATACCGGACCATGCAGGCGTACTGGCTCCCTTGAGCACTGAGCCTGCCCAACCTTACCTGGTTGTATGCTCCCCGTCGCCCGACCAGTACGGGGAGGTGGAATAACCCGCACTGGGCTGTGTATGCGAACCGGGGACACCATGCGTAAGGCTGGTGCCATGTATGCCGGCCCGAGGAGACGCACTGGTGGCCAGATGCGTTGGGCCGGCTTCATGACATCCGGCTCAATACTCAATCTAGCCCTGCCAGTGCGGGGAGGTGGAATAACCCGCACCGGGCTATGCACACGTACAGGAGACACCGTGCGCTCTACCGCATAACACGGTGTCTGCCCGTACTCTCGCTCTCCACGGTAAGCTCGGGGAGTTGGCGCAGGTCTCCTACCTGACTTCGCCACACTCCCCCCCCAAGAAATTTTTGGGCTTGACTCACAGGTTTCCAGCCTCGCTTCCGTGCTGCCTCCTCATATCGCCTCCTCTCGGCTTTAGCTGCCTCCAGCTCTTCACGAGGGAGGCGATATTCTCCCGGTTGTGCCCAAGGTCCCTTACCATCCAGTATCTCCTCCCAAGTCCAAGAATCCTGTGTATATAGCTCCTGTTGCTGCTTGACACGCTGCTTGGTCCTTTTTTGGTGGGTAATTCTGTCAGGGTTGTGTGCGGAGAATATTCGGAGTCAAGCGCAGGACACAGGTGTTGAGCGAAACCACAGTGTTTTACTCAAAAATAAGGCAAAATTCCACAAATGGAAATAATCAAATACATACACGTATAAACCACAACCACTAACGCACAAACATCCCCCATGTCACACCCTGACCTAACTAAACTAATAAAGAAAATCAATATAACAAAGGCCAGGGTGTGACAAGCTCGGTCAACCAGATTGAAAGTATACTTTATGTAGTGGGACTATTTTATCTTATCAGACAAGTAGTGCGGCACTTATAGGTGCTCAGGTGAGGCACCCCCAATCCGGACCTCAACAGGCAACAATCTTTAAATTGAAGTTGAATCAGTGCACGGAATACCACAAATATGTTGTTTTATTTGGCACATCTCACTCAAAATAAATGAATTAAATGCAATACTGCATGTTTCCTCTCTCAGGAGTACACCAAAAGCTGCCACAGAGTGTGTGATGTCACATGAATGAGGCTGGAAGTTGGAGCCAGGATTCTGAGCAGCTTTGGAAAAAACAGAGGGAATGGTGCCCTCATAGGGAAATTAGTGTTGAGCGCAATACACAAGCAGGCTCTCTGAGGATCTGTAACCCAACATTACAGTAGTGAGCTGAAGCTGTCAGAAATGTGAATTAAGTTTTAAGTATTAGAATGTAAATACTTAGATTCAACAGTATTGATGGTTTTAAATTAAAACTAGGTAGGTGAGTGGTAGGTTACATAATTTTTTGAAAAAATATATTGTATACTTGTATGACAATAGCTTAAGCATCAGATTTTTTTCACTGATTTTAGGTATTTGTCTATAACATTTTGTATTGCAACTGTTATATTGTTCAAATTATAGGCCTATTTGAAAAATAGTCTTTGTTATACTATATTGGCCTAATAGGGATAGCCTTCTCAGACAGAAGCTTAAGCATCAATTTTTACTGAAACCATGTATTTGTCTATATGACACTTTGTATGGCAAGAGTTCAAATGATAAACCTATAGAAATTGTAAGTCATTGTTTTACTATAGCCTACTGCATCATCAAACATGGGAGACACATTTTTTAAAACTTAAGTTATTATTTATAATCATTTAATATACTATTCATTTGTCTCTTTGGAAGCCTGTTTGTTTATCTGTTTGTATGAAAACTGTGCAAATAAATAACTTTTAACTGCCAAGTGTTTTTGTTTTTATTATGTTCTTACCACTAGGTGGTGGTAAGAACCTTGACATGATTCCTTTTTACATAATAAATCAAATCGTATTTGTGACATGCGCCCAATACAACAGGTGTAGTAGACATTACAGTGAAATGCTTACAAGCCCTTAACCAACAATGCAGTTTTAAGAAAAATAAGTGTTAAGTAAAAAATAGAAAATCAAAGTAACAAATAAAGAGCAGCAGTAAAATAACAATAGTGTGGCTATATACAGGGGGTACTGGTACAGAGTCCATGTGCGGGGGGCACCGGTTAGTCGAGGTAATTGAGGTAATATGTACATGTAGGAAGAGTTAAAGTGACTATGCATAGATAATAAATAGAGTAGCAGCAGCGTAAAAGGGGGAGCAATGCAAATAGTCTGGGTAGCCATTTGATTAGCTGTTCAGGAGTCTTATGGCTTGGGGGTAGAAGCTGCTTTGGGCTGCAAGCCCGAAGCCGGGCACAATATGACAACAGCCACTTCAAGTGCAGGGCGCGAAATTCAAAATATATTTTTTAGAAATATTTAACTTTCACGCATTAACAAGTCCAATACAGCATATGAAAGATAAACATCTTGTGAATCCAGCCAACATGTCCGATTTTTAAAATGTTTTACAGCGAAAACACCACATATATTTATGTTAGCTCACCACCAAATACAAAAAAGGACAGACATTTTTCACAGCACAGGTAGCATGCACAAAGCCAACCTAACTAACCAAGAACCAACCAAACTAACCAAGAAACAACTTCATCAGATGACAGTCTTATAACATGTTATACAATAAATCTATGTTTTGTTCGAAAAATGTGCATATTTGAGCTATAAATCAGTTTTACATTGCAGCTACCATCACAGCTACCGTCACAAATAGGACCGAAGCAGCCAGAGTAATTACAGACACCAACGTCAAATACCTAAATATTCATCATAAAACATTTATGAAAAATACATGGTGTACAGCAAACGAAAGACAGGCATCTTGTGATTCCAGCCAATATTTCCGATTTCTTAAGTGTTTTACAGCGAAAACACAATATAGCATTATATTAGCTTACCACAATAGCCAGAAACACAAGCCATTCCCCAGCAGCAAAAGTTAGCGATCGTAACAAACCAGCAAAAGATATATAATTTTTGACTAACCTTGATAAGCTTCATCAGATGACAGTCCTATAACATCAGGTTATACATACACTTATGTTTTGTTCGAAAATGTGCATATTTAGAGCTGAAATCAGTGGTTATACATTGTGCTAACGTAGCATCTTTTTCCCACAACGTCCGGATATTTTTCTGACACCCACATATTCTGACCAAATAACTATTCATAAACATTACTAAAAAATACATGTTGTATAGGAAATGATAGATACACTAGTTCTTAATGCAATCGCCGTGTTAGAATTCTAAAAATAACTTCATTACGACATCCAGCTTAGTTATAGCGAGAGAGTGCCCAAACTCTGGGCGCAAACTACTAGTACAACATGTTCGACAGATATATGAAATAGCATCATAAAATGGGTCCTACTTTTGATGATCTTTCATCAGAATGTTGTACAAGGGGTCCTTTGTCCAGAACAATCATTGTTTGGATTTAGAATGTCCTCTTCTCCAGTCAATTAGCACGGAAAGCTAGCAAAGTGGCGCGAAGCTCTCCTTCCTGAACAAAGGCACACAACGCAACACGCCTAACGTCCCGAATAAATTTCAATAATCTAATAAAACTATATTGAAAAAACATACTTTACGATGATAATGTCACATGTATCAAATAAAATCAAAGCCGGAGATATTAGTCGTCTATAACGACAGCTTATCAGAAGGCAAAACCAGGTCCCTTAACGCGCTCTCCAGAAAACAGGAAACTGGTGACACGTCATACAAAGAGCTTTTATTCGACCCCAGATCAAGTTATACACTCCATTTCTTCTCTCACTGCCTGTCGACATCTAGTGGAAGACGTATGAAGTGCATGTATTCTAATAAATATCAAGGACATTTATAGGCAGGCCCTAGAACAGAGCATCGATTTCAGATTTTCCACTTCCTGTCAGGAAGTTTGCTGCAAAATGAGTTCTGTTTTACTCACAGATATAATTCAAACGGTTTTAGAAACTAGAGAGTGTTTTCTATCCTATAGTAATAATAATATGCATATTGTACGAGCAAGAATTGAGTACGAGGCCGTTTGAAATGGGCACCTTTTATCCAGGCTACTCAATACTGCCCCTGCAGCCCACATTAAGAAGCCTTTTGGACCTAGACTTGGAGATAAAAAATAACTCTTGAGTTGGGGGACAGATTTTGTCGAGCCCCGTGAGATGCACATACAGTTGTGGTGATATTACTTGCGACCGTGGATAAAGACTTTATGGAAGGGTTCATCAACGATGGGATAACGTTATGCGTTCTATGGAAAATAATGAACGACGTGGAAGGTGTGTTTCACGACGCGCTAGCAGAGTGGAACTAACCTTCCACGGAGTTGCATTATTTTCAAGAGGACGCATAGAGCCCCGAGTTGATTATCCCTTTTATACCATGGCTATAATTTAACACATTTTCTGCTAGAAATGTGTTCAACAGCTACTGAAGTAGCTAGCAAGTTTAATAGATAGCTACAGTAGTTGCCTTGGTAACCAAACAAACAGATTTGCAGATTTACTCGTTTAGATAACTCAACCCATCAGCTAGCTTGCTATTGTTGAATTCGATTTTCATAATGCCAATAATGTTTTCAATTCGACTTTTGCTTTCAAAAGCATCTCAATAGCACATGTAATAATCAACTATAGACATTGAATTCTACCTTGCTGATATACCGTACGTTATTTAAGCAATAAGGCACGAGGGGGTGTGGTATATGGTCAATATACCACGGGCTAAGAGCTGTTCTTATGCACGACGCAACGCCAAATACAAAAGTAACTGCAAAAGCCTACACTTGTCTCAAATACTACCATAAATACACAGAACCACCGCAGACCCATTGTAAATGAGAGGCCTATCTCTGTATAAAAAATTAAATGTGTCCCAGTGCATGAGCAACATTCATAGCTCCGCCCACTAGGGCGTGGCTTACGAAGCCCACTATGTTATATTAAAGCAATAAGGCCAGAGGAGATGTGGTATATGGCCAATATACCACGGCTAAGGGCTGTTATTAGGCACGACACAATGAGGAGTGCCTGGACACAGCCCTTAGCCGTGGTATATTGACCATATATCACAAACCCCTGAGGAGCCTTATTGCTATTATAAACTGGTTACCAGCGTAATTTATAATAGCAATAAGGCATCTCGGGGTTTGTTGTATATGGCCAATATACCACAATTAAGGGCTGTATCCATCTCTGTGTTGCGTTGTGCGAAAGAACAGCTCTTAGCCGTGGAATATTGGCCATATATCACGCCCCCTCGTGCCTTATTGCTTAAATAACGCACGGTATATCAGCAAGGTAGACAGCATTCCACAGTTGTGTCAAGTTGTCTGGATCCAATGCTTCCCACAGTTGTGTCAAGTTGTCTGGATGTCCTTTGGGTGGTGGACCATTCTTGATACACACGGGAAACTGTTGAGTGTGAAAAACCGAACAACGTTGCAGTTCTTGACACACTCAAACCAGTGCGCCTGGCACCTACTCGAAATGGTCGGTGATCTGTTTGTTAACTTGGCTTACGAAGACCTTAGAAAGGCAGGGTAGGATAGATATAGGTCTGTAGCAGTTTGGGTCTAGAGTGTCTCCCCCTTTGAAGAGGGGAATGACCGTGGCAGCTTTCCAATCTTTGGGGATCTCAGACTATACGAAAGAGAGGTTGGCTAGTAATAGGGGTTGAAAAAATGTTGGTGGATAATTTTAGGAAGAGAGGTTCCAGATTGTCTATCCAGGCTGATTTGTAGGGGTCCAGATTTTGCAGCTCTTTCAGAACATCGGCTATCTGGATTTGGGTGAAGGAGAAATGGGGGAGGCTTGGGCAAGTTGCTGTGGGGGATGTAGAGCTGTTAACCAGGGTAGGGGTAGCCATGTGGAAAGCTTGGCCAGCCGTAGAAAAATGCTTATTGAAATTCTCAATTATCGCGGATTTATCGGTGGTGACAGTGTTTCCTAGCCTCAGTGCAGTGGGCAGCTGCGAGGAGGTGCTCTTATTCTCCATGGACTTTACAGTGTCCCAGAACTTTTTGGAGTTTGTGCTACTGAGTAAATGGTCTGAATACCTAAGTAAATGTTATATTTCAGTTTTTTTTATATACATTTGCAAAAATGTCATTATGGGGTATTGTTTGTAGATTGATGAGGGGAAAAAAACGATTTAATCCTTTTTAGAATAAAGATGTAACGTAACAAAATGTGGAAAAAGTCAAGGGTGCACTGTATGTGGTGAATGTGACAGTGTGTGTGTGGCATCAGTATGCATGTGTATGTAGTGAGTGTGTGGGTAGAGTCCAGTGTGTGTGCATAGTTGGTGCAACAATGGGCCAATGCAGGTTGTCCTGGTAGCCGTTTGATTAGCTATTTTGCAGTATTGTTTAGAAGTCTTATGATTTGGGGGTAGAAGCTGTTCAGGATCCTGTTGGTTCCAGACTTGGTGCATTACTACCGCTTGCCATGCGATAGCAGAAAGAACAGTCTGTGTCTTGGGTGGCTGGAGTTTTTGACAATTTTTTAGGCCTTCCTCTGACATTGTCTGGTATTGAGGATCTGAGGGACTATGCCAAATATTTTCAGCCTCCTGAGGGGGATGAGGCTTGTGTTTATATATTGCATAAATTAAGCCCAGTGGATCTTTATATTATGCCGAATCTGAACAATCATGTAACAATTGCATTGCAGTTGCATTTGGTTTTGTTGCCATTTAGGCCTAGTACTTAGCCTCTTTTGGTGTTAACCAAATGGACTTTAATTCCTTAGGTGCTGGTTACTAAAGATGTGTTAGCTCACAGGTGATGATAACCTTGTGGTGAACACAACTTGGTTAAATAGAACATGTCAATAAAATAAATGCTTATCAAGTGTCTAGCCCAGTCACATCTAAGCTTTGCTCTGTACCGTGTTGACATTCATCATCATTAAAGTATTATAAGTCAACTGTGATTCCACTGCCTATCATCTGTGCAAACCAGCACCCCAGAGTGAACCAGCACCTAATAAATGAGTCCCATTAGCTCTCCCCAACAGACTGGGTAGGGCATAGGCCTATCTTTGATGTCAAGATATATCAACCTTTAGTAAACTATTAGTCACACTTCACAATTTCAGTTTGCATATTCACAATGGCTGTCTTTAGTGTAATTTACATTGCATACAAATTACATGTTAAAGGCCTACAAAGTCTGTCTCAAATTGTGTCTCTACACACATTGAACAAGGGTTAATAACAATAATGTGAATTTAATGTCAAACCAGGTAGCTAGTATACAACGCCCCCCTCAGGCAGAACATTTTATATTGTGAACTGTCTGGGACTCGTTTGCCTTCTTGCTACTCAAATATATTTGTATTATTAAGTCAAATTCAAAATTAACTGCAATAGTCTACGCATGTCTCAAACACATTAGCATTGTAAAATGCAGTGGTGGAAATAGTACCCAATTGTCATACTTGAGTAAAAGTAATATAAAATTACTCAAGTAAAAGTCACCCAGTAAAATACTACTTGACTAAAAGTCTAAAAGTATTTGGTTTTAAATATTCTTAAGTATCCAAAGTAAATGTAATTGCTAAAATATACTTAACTATCAAAAGTAAAAGTATGAATCATTTCAAATTCCATATATTAAGCAAACCAGATGGCAGATTATTTTGTATTTAGGGATAGCCAGGGGGCACACTCCAACACTCAGTCATAATTTACAAAATAAGCATGTGTTTTTAGTGAGTCTGCCACGGGATGACCAGGGGTGTTCTCTTGATAAGTGCATAAATTGAACCAATTTCCTGTCCTAAGCATTCAAAATGTAAGGAGTACTTTTGGGTGTCATGGAAAATGTATCGAGTAAAAAGTACATAGTTTTTAGGAATGTAGTGAAGTAAAAGTAAAGTTGTCAAAAATATAAATAGTAGTACAGACAGTTAAAATGTAAGGCCTATCTCCATATTAAAAATAAAATGTGTCCCAATGTATGAACAACATGCCTGGGGCGTGGTTTACAGAGCGCACTTTGCAATAATGCGCTCGTGAGGTCGCGAGTAATATCGCGGTGACAGTACATTACATACTTTGAGGAGCGCACGAGAACAAAAGACTAATCATTGTGAGTGTAATTAGCCAAAGCCACTTACACTGGCTATATGAAACGTATTGGTTTAGCAGCAAGACATTTAAACAAATCATGTTAATTATGTTCGTTTAAAAATGTAGTTAAAATCTCAGACACTAACGTTAGCAGACGACAACCAACGCCTCTCTTTCTACAGTGCACCCGTGGGACTTTCGGAGGAGCTGTGCTAGGCAACAGCAGAAACGTAAGGCCGAAGAAAAGTTTCTAGAGGTTTGTTATGAGCTTGTGTTGATATATCCAGTTATTATAATGAAATGTGCATTTTACTTTTTAATAAAAGTAGTCTAAATGTGTGTTAAGCTATGCTAGTTTAGGCAGTGGTGTGCACATGGTGAATTTGCTGTAGCCAATGGTAAAATGCCTGCCAATTTCACAGGTGTTGCCAATTTTGCACCATTATTACTTGTGGAGGTTGCAGGGAGGTGATGGGAGTTGGCCAACCCATTTGAGGGTGTTCCCTATGTGGAGGACTGGAGACACAATGCATTATAGTTGGATACAGTAAGCTTATGGCTACTTGATTATTCTGGTAATAATGCATATTGGACCACTCCTTCCTGCTAATGCCACTTTTGCAAGTACATGACCAGATGTTTTAATAGGCTATACTGTATTGAGTCGATACAAAAGTTTAAGTGTTTTCAAAACTCAAAGGGGTGCAGTGTCAAAATGAGTCCCACTACCCACACCCCATCTGTTGTGTAGATCCAGCTATATTCCTCAAACCCAAATGAAGGGGAAAGATAGACACCATCTAATGGAATTATTGTAGATGGTGCCTGGGGGGGTTGAGGAATATAGTTAGATCTGTACAGCAGATGGCATGCGAGACATGGACTCATCTAGACCACTTAAGTTTTCAAAACATTTAAAAAAACAGATTTTGGAGTGAACTATTAGTTTAATATTCAGCACAGCCATTTTGTTGACTTGGGCTTCTCAGAGTAGGTTACCTGTTGGCCTGACAGCCAGGCTATATTCTATTCAAACCCCTGCTGAGTATTACAAGCTGAGTATTCATTGGCTGTCCCTGGAGAATTGAGGAGTCTACTTTGGTATTCACCTCAGTGCCAGCAGTCAGCCAGCACACAATGCCGACTGTCCATCTTTGTACCTTGATCGCACCATGTGGCCATTTGAATGCATCTCTATGCTCATTTAATGGCACTATTTATACAGTTCTCTCTGTCTTCTTGGAAGTGGTACAGCTGAGTCTTAAAAAACGCTGCCAGACCATGTCGCCTTTCATCCTTCTCTCTCTGCAAATAGACAGGGTAGACCACAGAGGAGGCAGCCAGGTGGTAATGTCCCAGTGACGATGACTCAGTGGAATGCATTGATGATGTTAACCATCATTTCGGCTCATTTGTTTCATGTGATCCCATTTCTCATTGTTGACAGATCAACATTGACAAACTAGGGGAGTTTCCTGTATAAATTGAAGAGAAAATAGGCTACACACAGATCTCACTGGTTCAGGGGCTGGGCAGAATTTTATTTATTTATATATATATATATTTTTTTTTAGAGAAATGAGTAATGTCCTCAACTCTGACATGCTCGTGAAGTCTGTTTATTAATAGAGACACAGAAATGTACATTAGGATTCTGTTGTCCATTTCTGACTCACAAATGTATAGTGTAGTTATAGCTTTACAGTGTAGCCTTTGGTTTTGCATTTAGTGTTATAGTGTACGTTGTATATTATTCATGTAAATTCATTGTTTATACATTCTGTCTGTATATTCTGTGTAACGTCTGTTTGTATATTATGATTATTGTGGCAGATCCATTTACCAGGTCAAATTCCTGTTAAATTCAAATGTACTTGGTGAATTAAGGTTATTCTGAATATACATTGCTACAATAAGTCATAGAGAAACTGATCTAGTGAAATGTTTGTGTATTGTTTTTATTTTTTTGACATTTACATTAAAAAAAATACTTTTCAGACAAAGCGCGTGCACACCTCCAGGTGTGAGGCAATGGTCGGTAGTGGTTAGAATGTGTGGCGTGTATTGAGAGCCAGGGTTTTCTCTCCCTGCTACAGCACCACGAAGGCCCCTGGGGATGTCTCGGTGTCTCCAGGTCCCCTTTCAAACAATGTAGAGAAACCTGAGCTTCTGGTTCTGTTCGTTTCTCCTCTCCCCTCTGTCCCTCTCTCTCTCCTCCTTTCTCTTCAACTCTCTCCTCCAGCTTTCCTTCTGTCCTTTGTTGTAACTACCACCTCCCCTTCTTTACTACCCTCATGAAGGGGGATGAAGTTATGACATAGAATCACACAATTTAGATCAGTTTTGAGTTTTTCACCAGGATGTTATAATGCTTTTAACTGTAGAGCAGGGAGTTGTATAGGCTATTTCCTAGAAATTCTGCTGAAGACACACAGACAATGTACCTGGCAGGAGAAATGCAATTCAAGGTCATTGGTGCAGGGAATCACATGACCTGCTTCCTCTGCTCTCATGATACTTTTCTCCGCACTCCGCCCCTTAAACTCTTACACATTAGAGACATTGCACACACAGTGTCAGGTATCGTAAGGTTTCACCAGTGGAGTATGACACATCTGAAGTTCTGAAATTACATGCTGAACCAAAACTGAAGTGCTTTGAAATAATAGATGAGACAATTTTACATCGAAGATACCAGAAAATCTAGACTCTATTAAAAAAGGTGAGTTTCATGTCTGCAGGTGTGTCACAGTTAATTTCTCCCCAAAACGTTTGAGTTAAGTTACCACTCCCTTTGTGCCATTGTTTGTAACTGTGTGTGTGTCTGTTTTATATCGATCGCATATCTCAAATAATAATTCTCTGTTCTCACATACTATTGACCGTAACTCCCACTGTTAGTGTAGTAAGGCTAGTCCAACAGTATCCATGTCATGGATGTGAATTTTTTTCTACCGTAGGTAGGCTATTGTCTAAACACACAGGGTTAAAACAAGGTTGGTGGCTTTGTGACACCTGATCAGTACCTTAAGCTGAGAGGTGCCAAGTCAGCCATGAAGGAGAGACCTGTGTTTCAGAGTCCAGGTATTTTTCTGCCATTGAAATCCTTTTTTTGGGGTAGCCTAAGTCTAATCTCTCACTCTCACATACACAGTGCCTTCGGAAAGTATTCAGACCCCTTGACTTTTTCCGCATTTTGTTACGTTACAGCCTTATTCTAAAATAGATTTTTTTTAAACACCCAATACCCATTATTGACTAAGTGAAAATGGGATGTTAGAAATGTTTGCAAATGTGTTAAATAAAAAACAAATACCTTATTTACATAAGTATTCAGACATTAAGTTGAGCTCATTCTAAAAACCTGTTTTTGCCTTGTCATTATGGGGTATTGTGTGTTTGGCTGGGTGGCCAGCTCTATGAAGAGTCTTGGTGGTTCCAAACTTCTTCCATTTAAGAATGATGGAGGCCACTGTGTTCTTGGGGACCTTCAATGCTGAGGACATTGTTTTTGGTACCCTTCCCCAGATCTGTGCCTCGACACAATCCTGTCTCGGACCTCTTATTGACAGTTCCGGCGACCTCATGGCTTGGTTTTTGCTCTGACATGCACTGTCAACTGTAGGACCTTGATATAGACAGTTGTGTGCCTTTCCAAATCATATCCAATTGATTGAATTTAGCACAGGTGGACTCAAATCAAGTTGTCGAAACATCTCAAGGATGATCAATGGAAACAGGATGCACCTGAGCTCAATTTCGAGTCTCATAGCAAAGGGTCTGAATACTTACATAAATAAGCTATTTCAGTTTTATTTTTAAGACATTTGCAAATTTTGTCATCATGGGGTATTGTGTGTGTGTGTATATTGAGAAACATTTATTTAATCCATTTTAGAATAAAGCTGTAATGTAACAAAATATGGAAAAAGTCAAGGGGTCTGAATATTTTCCGAATGTACTGTATGTAGAAAAAATAATAGACCTATATATTTTAACAAACAATCACCTAAATAAAAGCTAGACAGTAGGAGAATAAAACATTCCAAAACAATACATTCAGCAGTATTGGTTTTGGTACTAAACTCAGAAAATACAGAAACGTCCTCTCACTGTCAAATACGTTTATTTTCAGCAAACTTAATGTGTAAATATTTGTATGAACGTAAGATTCAACAACTGAGACAAACTGAACAAGTTCCACAGACATGTGACTAACAGAAATGGAATAATGTGTCTCTGAACAAAGGGGGGGGTCAAAATCAAAAGTAACAGTCAGTATCTGGTGTGGCCACCAGCTGCATTAAGTACTGCAGTGCATCTCCTCCTCATGGACTGCACCAGATTTGCCAGTTCTTGCTGTGAGATGTTACCCCACTCTTCCACCCATGCACCTGCAAGTTCCCGGACAATTCTGGGGGGAATGGCCCTAGCCCTCAACCTCCGATCCAACAGGTCCCAGACGTGCTCAATGGGATTGAGATCCGTGCTCTTCGTTGGCTATGGCAGACACTGACATTCCTGTCTTGCAGGAAATCATGCACAGAACGAGCCGTATGGCTGGTGGCATTGTCATGCTGGAGGGTCATGTGAGGATGAGCCTGCAGGAAGGGTACCACATGAGGGAGGAGGATGTCTTCCCTGTAAGGCACAGCGTTGATTGCCTGCAATGACAACGAGCTCAGTCCGATGATGCTGTGATACACCGCCCCAGACCATGACGGAGCATCCACCTCAAATCGATCCTGCTCCAGAGTACAGGCCTCGGTGTAACGCTCATTCCTTCGACGATAAACGCGAATCCGACCATCACCCCTGGTGAGACAAAAGCGCGACTCGTCAGTGAAGAGCACTTTTTGCCAGTCCTGTCTGGTCCAGCGACGGTGGGTTTGTGCCCATAGGCGACGTTGTTGCCGGTGATGTCTGGTGAGGACCAGCCTTACAACAGGCCTACAAGCCTTCAGTCCAGCTTCTCTCAGCCTATTGCGGACAGTCTGAGCACTGATGGAGGGATTGTGCGTTCCTGGTGTAACTCAGGCAGTTGTTGTTGCCATACTGTACCTGTCCCGCAGGTGTGATGTTCGGATGTACTGATCCTGTGCAGGTGTTGTTACACGTGGTCTGCCACTGCGAGGACGATCAGCTGTCCGTCCTGTCTCCCTGTAGCTCTGTCTTAGGCGTCTCACAGTATGGACATTGCAATTTATTGCCCTGGCCACATCTGCAGTCCTCATGCCCTCCTTGCAGCATGCCTAAGGCACGTTCACGCAGATGAGCAGGGACCCTGGGCATCTTTCTTTTGGTGTTTTTCAGAGTCAGTAGAACGGCCTCTTTAGTGTCCTAAGTTTTCATAACTGTGACCTTAATTGCCTACCGTCTGTAAGCTGTTAGTGTCTTAACGACCGTTCCACAGATGCATGTTCATTAATTGTTTATGGTTCATTGAACAAGCATGGGAAAGTGTTTACGAATTATGTTTATTAATTATTTTTGAAAGACAGGGTCCTGAAAAAGGGACCTTTCTTTTTTTGTTGAGTTTATATTTGAGCAAAAGAAAATGCATAGAATTGCAGGAAATGTTCTTTAAAACTGCAACATTTTCTCTCGACTCCTTGCTCCGGCAAAGCGCCACGCCACGCCCATGGGCATTAGTTTTTTCTCTAAAATGAGTCTGGACCTGAGTAGCCAGAACACACGTGGTTAAAGCGGAGGTTTGAAAATTTGTCATGGCTTTGATACTCTGATATGATCCAATCGCGTACGACTTTGTACAACGGCCCTTGTCACGACAAACGACTTCAATGATGTCAGTCTGACTAAAGTATAAAGGGAATGACAGAGTAGCGGAAGAATTTAGTGTGAATTCCTTTGAAACTGCTACATTTTTCTCTCAGCTGCATGGCAAAATATGTAGAATTGCTGAAAATTGGGTTTAAAACGTCAAGTTCATCTCTCATTCTGCCACGCCCACCACCTAAGCCCCTTTTTGATCCAGGAAAAAACCCTGGTCTCTGACTCACCTGCTAGTTTATCTACAATGATTTTGTGTTTAATGATTCTTTGTTCAGTTTGTTTTGGAGCCAGACTTTAACTAGTTTTTACACCTCATGGTACTTTGTTTAATTACATACAGTGACATTATCTGCAAATCAGTTTGCATAGAGTAACAGACTAGTTTGTCTCAGGTGTTACCTGTCTAGTATGGTTGGTATGACGTAAAATAACACTTTAAATTAGGCTATATCCTCTGCCCTAGATCTGCCAGTTGGTGCAGTCAATGTTATCCTGACATTGTGTTATTTTAACATGGCTGTTATTATTGTCCCTGGAATTTACTTAGCTGCAAAAAAAAATTTTTTTTTTAAATGTAAAGTTTAAATCTTCATGTTTTTTAAATATTTTTTTTTACATATTCCCTATATGTATTCAGTGAAGGTGGGGCATAGCAACTTATAAACCACTGTCTGCATTGAGCTGTTCAGGACTGATTGTACCTTCATGTCACTCAAGGCGCTGATGATGAAATGGCTATATTGCGCAATAGACTGATCCTGTGTTGTTCCATATCTGGGTTTGTTGTGGATACAGCATTTTCTAGGGAAAACGCGATGCAATGAGATGAAAGTGACGGTTCAAAGGCCTATGTGCTTTGAACTCACATTTACATTTTAGTCATTTAGCAGACGCTCTTATCCAGAGCGACTTACATGAATTAGTGCATTCGTCTTATGATAGCTCGGTGAGACAACATTACAATCGTAGCAAGTACATTTTCCCTCAACAAAGGAGTTAACAGCAAGATCAGTGCTAGTTGGAAAGTGCATATTTGTATTTTTTGGGTTGTGGGGTACAGAAGCTTGACATAGAGGCCTTGTTGACTGAAATACGATAACAATTGCTCAGGAAAAGGCGCATCCACAGGATCTGTCAATGTCACTTAAGGGTTCAAAAGTTATTTCGGACATCCTGTCCCCAGTTTACAGTCAAAATCAACTATGGTGAAGTAAAGTGTAGCCTATAGATTTCATTTTACTACCAGATATCGATAGACTAGCTCACCATGCATGCAGATACTTTGTTCAGATATGGTGAGAGGGTAGATCTGGTGTTGTAGGGACAGATTGACTAAACTGCTGTCGCAGCTTGTTGAAAGAACACAAATGCCATGTGAGAAGGAAGCCTTATCTCTGTTAGGATACCTGTTCCTCTATGTATCACAATCACCATAACCCCTACTGCTGCTGCTACAGCTATGCTGCTAGCTACACTGTCACTGCTTCTGTTAGCTTACACGAAGATGACTACTTTGTTGTCCAATGTAGCCTAGATGAATGTCCAATGGCAATTTGTCTTCTGCTTTATCCCAACCCCTCAGGACATACAATATGCGCTGGTTTGGGCTGAGGGCAGCAACAGTGCAGTGCTCCTGGAGCAGTTATAGGGGGGTTAAGCGACTTGCTCAAGGTCACAACGGCAGGAGATGGCTTAGCTTGCACATATAATTGATATAAGTACAATGGAAATTTAATAGAAAAGCATCCCCCTAAAGGCTTCAGTGATGAAACGCATAATAAATGTTTTATTTTCAACTTCCATTCTCCTCCAGGAGTGGCTGAATATTTCCTGCTACTCTAGTTCTTCAAGCCTTGCATCTTGGTTTCTACTGTGAGTTAGTTTTTTACTCCGCTTAGCTTGGAGGAAAGGCTGAGGACGTTTTCGGAGGAATTCCATTGGAATGTCCCCTGCCTGTCTGGCTTCCTGAGCTGTCCTGATGCACATGAATATGTTGCGTTGCCTCTGAGACACACAGCACTAGTCCTTTTCCCACTGTACATGTACAGTACCTCAAGGTTTCACAGGGCTTCAACCAATATCCACTTAAGCTAAGGTTTAAGTGTTCGCGTTTTCTCATGAAATATGACAGAGATGCAAGGCCAAGTTTAAAACTATCCCTGTGGCCATGTTAAATACTGTCTTTATGAGAAGTTAATGTGATGTCTCTCTCTTTGAACTTGGCTGCCATCTCAGTGGCTTAGATGATTCCTTTCCTGGATCCCATAGTTTGTGGACAGGAAGTGTTGGAGATTCTTTTGGATTTGGTCATTCGTCATGGTCACTGTCTAGTAGTGCTGGTTGTTTGCATGTGTATGTTTATGCGTGTGCTGTGTCAGTACAGAGACAGCTGCTCTGGTAACGTTCAGTTCAAAGTCCTCTGTGTCTTTGTCGGGTAACAATAACGTAATACCTGCAAAGCACACCTTAATGAAAGGGGCAGATGAAAGGGCATTGTCCATACACTCTTATGGCTGCATTAGAGTTAGCCTATTGACATTTAATTTATCTACAAACAACTGTACAAATACACATCATGCAGTGTACCAAAGGTGGTTCCATTTATAATGTGTGTCACGTGCTTTTGACGTTTCTACCTTCCAGACAAATTATTATTTTACTGGCTTACCAGCTGCGTTATCAGACTGCTTTTTAATGTGTACGTGTCTGTCGGGAGCACAGCAACTATAGTAACTAACTATTGCCTGTGTGTGTGTATGTCCTATATGTTATACTCTGGCCTTCTATAATTGTTGCTTATAAAGATCAGGTAGAGATAAGTGGCAGTCGGCGTGCTGATTTATCTCCTCGGAACCTCCTGTCTGTCTCAGCCAGATGATGATATGCTCTGATTCACACAATGACAGCATCGTTGCTGATGTCTATTGTGTACCAGTCCCGCAGTCAAGTAGCGCATGCAGTGTCTGAACTTGCTCGCTTGATCATGATGGCAGAGTTAGTTTCTTCTTGCTCCTGTAATCATGCAACAATACTCTGTGTGGGTTTTTTTCTGGATCAAAAAGGGACTTAGGTGTTGGGCGCAGTAGGGGGTGTGGCAAGGGGTGCGATTGGCATGGCTGAATTTTAGAGGCCCCTGTCATGGCGGTGTAGAGCAATTTTTGCATTTCTAAGCCAATTTCCTGCAATTCTAGCCTACTACATATAAATTGCATGAAAAACTTTGGGCCCAAGTTATAGGCTACCTGGTATGGTCATGTCCTCAGGAAAAACTCCTGGCCCTATACATGACACCCAACAAAAAAATACAGAACTTTATGCAAGTTTGTTAACCATACACAAGTTGATATGAAAGTTCTTAACATATGTTTTTCCAATACCCTTCAATTAAAGTGTCTGCCTGTATTGTCTATGTGAATTAATAAGCAGTGAGGTAATGGTGCACACCATGGACGAACGGCTGGGTGATGTCACAGTAAAATGTTTGCTCACCGCAGAATGGTGTCATCCAACAGCATCAGTGTGGGTTGTTGAACCCAGGCTCTCCTGGCTGTCTGTATGATACTACACTGTATTAGTGAATTCCTATAAGATGGGTATTGGAGTATTTTTTTATATATATATTTTTTACATATATTAAATGTAAATCTGAAATTGTATACATTTTTATTCTATCATTAACTACTAGTGTGTGTGTGTGTGTGTGTGTGTTACAGCCATTGGCTCTGAGAGTGCTGCGAAGAGGCAGAGATGGAAGGTGGAAGTTCGTTCAGCCGAAGGTCGTGGGCGTCGCAGTCTTTACGCGTCACTGCCAGGGAGCTCTCATTGGTCAGCACGCGAGGCAAGACCAACGCCATCGCAGAGCGTTTCTCCAAGTGAGTGACACAACTCTCTACTAAAGACATTTCTGTCTGAATGAACAGTAGAAACTTATCTTGCAAATGCATTTTACCAAACTCACATCTATCTGTAGGGATTCCGTAATCCCTAATCTCAAATTAAATGTTATTTGTCACATGCGGCAAATACAACAGGTGTAGCCCTTACAGTGAAATGCTTACTTACAAGCCCTTAACCAACAATGCAGTTTTAAGAAAAATACCCCCCAAATAAATGTTTAAAGTCCCCAACTGTGAAATAACACATGGAATCATGTACTAACCAAAAAAGTGTTAAACAAATCAAAATATATTTTATATTTTTGATTCTTCAAAGTAGCCACTCTTTGCCTTGATGACAGCTTTGTACACTCTTGGCATTCTCTCAACCAGTTTCATGAGGTAGTCACCTGGAATGCTTTTCCAACAGTCTTGAAGGAGTTCCCACATATGCTGAGTACTTGTTGGCTGCTTTTCCTTCACTCTGCGGTCCAATTCACCCCAAACCATTTCAATTGGGTTGGGTGATTGTGGAGGCCAGGTCATCTGATGCAGCACTCCATCACTCTCCTTCTTGGTCAAATAGCCCTTACACAGCCTGGAGGTGTGTTTTGGGTCATTGTCCTGTTGAAAAACAAATTATAGTCCCACTAAAGCAAACTATATGGGATGGTGTATCACTGCTGAATGCTGTGGTAGTCATGCTGGTTAAGTGTGCCTTGAATTCTAAATAAATCACAGACAGTGTTACCAGCAAAGCACCATCACACCTCCTCCTCCATGCTTCACAGTGGGAACCACACATGCGGAGATCATCCGTTCACCTACTCTGCGTCTCACAAAGACATGGCGGTTGGAACCAAAAATCTCAAATTTGGATTAATCAGACCAAAGGACAGATTTCCACTTCCACCGGTCTAATGTCCATTGCTCGTGTTTCTTGGCCCAAGCAAGTCTCTTCTTATTGGTGTCCTTTTAGTAGTGGTTTCTTTGCAGCAATTCGACCATGAAGGCCTGATTTACAGTCTCCCCAGAACAGTTGATTTTGAGATGTATCTGTTACTTGAACTCTGAAGCATTTATTTGTGCTGCAATCTGAGGCTAGTAACTCTACTTAACTTATCCTCTGCTGCAGAGGTTACTCTGGTTCTTCCTGACCTGTGGTAGTCCTCATGAGAGCCAGTTTCATCATAGCGCTTGATGGTTTTTGCGACTGCACTTGAAGAAACTTTTCAGATTGACTGACCTTCATGTCTTAAAGTACTGATGGATTGTTGTTTCTCTTTGCTTATTTGAGCTGTTCTTGCCATAATATTGACTTGAGCTGTATTCGAATACCAATACTAACATACTGTATACTACATATTTAATGAGTATATACTATTAGTTTATTTTAGTATACTGTAAATGAATGGGATCCTTTCAGTTGAGCGTACTAGCTCTTCGCCTGTCTACCTGAAGTTGTTGATGTGCAACCTATTGCTAGCTAGTTAGCATAACAGATTACTAGTTAGACATTTTACGACTTTGGGTGTGTTCTTAAATTCAATCTGGAGTGCCAGAGTGCACTCATAAATTCAGAGCGTTGTCAGATTGTCCGTTTTGTAAATTCAGAGCGTTTCGCTATCGGTGCGCTCACTGGATGCGCAGGCCGAGGAGTAGGGTTGATTTGAGCATTCTGACCTTACAACAGCAGTCAAGGACCCAAGCTAACGTTGGCTAGCTTGCTAGCTACTTCCAGACACAAATGAGACTACTCTGATCATTTACTCGCCCTAGCAGAGCTGGTTAGGCAGTTTTCATGTTATCCAGAGCATTGGTGACTAACTGTGCTGCTGGCAACAATTTAGTTACGCTTTTTTACTGACACCGGCCATATTCAACGGGTGTTGAGCGCTTGTAAATTAATTATTCTGCGCTCTGGTACACTCAGACCAGGGTGCTCTGAAATCAGAGTAGATAGCCAGAGCGAATTTAAGAAAGCACCTGAATGAGAACACACAACGATTATACCATTTAGCTAAGCTAAGATTGATGGGAATAATCAAGTCAATAAACGTTGGGTAGTTAGTTAGCCTATAGTTAATTTACTGGCAAGTCTGACATAAGTAGCCAACTAAAGTTAGGGAGTTAACACCTGTACATACTGCTGTAATGATATGCTATGTGGTTTGTAAGGATAGCGTAGCTAACAAATTGTCAGCCAACATAACGTGTAAGGTAACTTATTTGAAAAGTAATTTCTTTATTACATTGATCAACATTTTCTTAACATTTGTCATAATTAGTTAAAACAATGAATTTGTATCCGCTCTCATTGTACTTCGGGCTGCATATTTTCTTCAAATCTGAAAACATTGTGAAGCCACACCCATTTCCTAAAGAATTGTATTATGGGCCCTAAAGTATGGAAAGTGTCCTGTGTGTATACTTCATATTTTGCCGGATTTAGTACGACATCTGGGAAATTTTGGCATACGAACTATATCCATACTATGACCAATAAGCATACTATATACTCAATTAACATCACAAATAGTAGAGTTAGTGCAGTTAGCATGAGTATTCGAACACAGCTTTGCTCTTTTACCAAATAGGGCTATCTTCTGTATACCAACCCTACCTTGTCACAAGAAAACTGATTGGCTCAAACGCATTAGAAGGAACGAAATTCCACAAATGAACTTTTAACAAGGCACACCTGTTAATTGAAATCAAATCAAAGTTTATTTGTCACGCGCTGAATACAACAGGTGTAGACCTTACAGTGAAATGCTTACTTACAGGCTCTAACCAATAGTGCAAAAAAGGTATTAGGTGAACAATGGGTAGGTAAAGAAATAAAACAACAGTAAAAAGACAGGCTATATTCAGTAGTGAGGCTACATACAGACACCGGTTCGTCAGGCTGATTTGAGGTAGTATGTACATGTAGATATGGTTAAAGTGACTATGCATATATGATGAACAGAGAGTAGCAGTAGCGTAAAAGAGGGGTTGGTGGGTGGGACACAATGCAAATCGCCCGGTTAGCCAATGTGCGGGAGCACTGGTTGGTCGGTCCAATTGAGGTAGTATGTACATGAATGTATAGTTAAAGTGATTATGCATGTATGATAAACAGAGTAGCAGCAGCATTCCAGGTGAAGCTGGTTGAGAGAATGCCAAGAGTACAAAGCTGTCATCAAGCCAAAGGGTGGCTACTTTGAAGAATCTTTTTTGGTTACTACATGATTCCATATGTGTTATTTCATAGTTTTGATGTCTTTACTATTCTTCTACAATGTAGAAAACAGTACAAATAAAGAAAAACCCAATAATGAGTTGGTGTGTCCAAACTTTGGACTGGTACTGTATATCTGGGGAAGGGTGTAAAACAATTTCTAGAGTGTTGAAAGTTTCCAAGAGCACAGTGGTCTCCATCATTGGGAAATGGAAGAAATGTGGAACTACCCAGACTCTGTCTAGAGCTGGCCGTCCGACCAAACTGAACAACTGCAAGAAGGACCTTGGTCAGGGAGATGACCAAGAACCCAATGACCACTCTGACAGAACTAAACAACTTCTCTGCTCGCTTTGAGGACAATACAGTGCCACTGACACGGCCCTCTACCAAAACCTGCGGGCTCTCCTTCACTGCAGCCGACATGAGCAAAACATTTAAACGTGTCAACCCTCGCAAGACTGCAGGCCCAGACGGCATCCCCAACCGCATCCCCAGCCGCATGCGCAGACCGGCTGGCTGGTGTGTTTACGGACATATTCAATCAATCCTTAGCCCAGTCTGCTGTTCCCACATGCTTCAAGAGGGCCACCATTGTTCCTGTTCCCAAGAAAGCTAAGGTAACTGAGCTAAATGACTACCGCCCCGTAGCACTCACTTCCGTCATCATGAAGTGCTTTGAGAGACTAGTCAAGGACCATATCACCTCCACCCTACCTGACACCCTAGACCCACTCCAATTTGCTTACCGCCCCAATAGGTCCACAGACGACGCAATCGCCATCACACTGCACACTGCCCTAACCCATCTGGACAAGAGGAATACCTATGTGAGAATGCTGTTCATTGACTACAGCTCAGCATTTAACACCATAGTACCCTCCAAACTCGTCATCAAGCTCAAGACCCTGGGTCTCGACCCCGCCCTGTGCAACTGGGTCCTGGACTTCCTGACGGTCTGCCCCCAGGTGGTGAAGGTAGGTAACATCTCCACCCCGCTGATCCTCAATACTGGGGCCCTACAAGGGTTAGTGCTCATCCCTCTCCTGTACTCCCTGTTCACCCACGACTGCGTTGCCATGCACGCCTCCAACTCAATCATCAAGTTTGCAGACGACGCTACTACTCCCTCGGAGTGTGGTGTCAGGAAAATAACCTCACACTCAACGTCAACAAAACAAATGAGATGATCGTGGACTTCAGGTAACAGCAGAGGGAGCACCCCCTATTCATATCGACGGGACAGTGGTGGAGAGGGTGGAGAGTTTTAAGTTCCTCGGCGTACACATCACAGACAAACTGAAATGGTCCAACCACACAGACAGCGTGGTGAAGAATGCGCAGCAGCGCCTCTTCAACCTCAGGAGGCTGAATAAATTCGGCTTGTCACCAAAAACACTCACAAACTTTTACAGATGCACAATCGAGAGCATCCTGTCGGGCTGTATCACCGCCTGGTACGGCAACTGCTCCGCCCATAACCGTAAGGCTCTCCAGAGGGTAGTGAAGTCTGCACAACGCATCACCGGGGGCAAACTACCTGCCCTCCAGGACACCTACAGCACCTGATGTTACAGGAAGGCCAAAAAGATCATCAAGGACAACAACCACCCGAGCCACTGCCTGTTCACCCCGCTATCATCCAGAAAGCGAGGTCAGTACAGGTGCATCAAAGCAGGGACCGAGAGACAGAAGCTGTTTTTCAATCTCAAGGCCATCCGACTGTTAAACAGCAATCACTAACATTGAGTTGCTGCTGCCATCCTACTGACTTAACTCCAGCCACTTTAATATTGGAAAAATTGATGTACTAAATGTATCACTAGCCACTTTAAACAATGCCACTTGTATATGTTTACATAACCTACATTACTCATCTCATATGTATATACTGTACTCTATACCATCTACTGCATCTTGCCTATGCCGTTCTATACCATCACTCATTCATATATTTTGTATGTACATATTCTTATTCATTCCTTTACACTTGTGTGTATAAGGTAATTGTTGAGAAATTGTTAGGTTAGATTACTCGTTGGATATTACTGCATTGTCGGAACTAGAAGTACAAGCATTTCGCTACACTCGCATTAACATCTGCTGACCATGTGTATGTGACAAATAAAATTTGATTTGAGAGAACCTGCCAGAATGACGACAATCTCTGTAGCAATTGCAAAAATCGCTGAAGTTGGAGACTTATTTCCCTCACCAACTTTAAACATCAGCTATCTGAGCAGCTAACCGATCGCTGCAGCTGTACATAGTCCATCTGTAAATAGCCCACCCAATCTACCTACGTCATCCCCATATTGTTTTTATTTACTTTTCTGCTCTTTTGCACACCAGTATCTCTACTTGCACATCATCATCTGCTCATTTATCACTCCAGTGTTAATCTGCTAAATTGTAATTATTCGCTCCTATGGCCTATTTATTGCCTACCTCTTCATGCCTTTTGCACACACTGTATATAGACTTTCTTTTTTCCAGGTCGCAGTTGTAAATGAGAACTTGTTCTCAACTAGCCTACCTGGTTAAATAAAGGTTAAATAAAAGCACTTCACCAATCTTGGCTTTATGGGAGAGTGGCCAGACGAAACCGTTCCTCAGAAAAAGGCACACGACAGTACGCCTGGAGTTTGCAAAAAGGCACGCGAAAGACAGAGCATAAGTCAAAATATATTTTTCTTTTACCTTTTGTTTAACCAGGTAGGCCAGTTGAGAACAAGTTCTCATTTACAACTGCGACCTGGCCAAGATAAAGCAAAGCAGTGCAACACAAACAACAATACAGAGTTACACATGGAATAAACAAACGTACAGTCAATAACACAATAAAAAATCTATATACAGAGTGTGCAAATGAGGTAAGATTAGGGAGGTAAGGCAATAAAGAGGCCGTAGTGGCGAAGTAATTACAATGTAGCAGATTAACACAGGAGTGATGAATGTACAAGTAGAGATACTGGGGTGCAAAGGAGCAAAAATATAACAATATGGGGATGAGGTTCTGTGGTCTGATGAGACAAACATTTTACTATTTGGCCTGAAAACAAAGCGCTATGTCTGGAGAAACCAGGCACAGCTCATCACCCATCTCACACCATCCCTGAAAAGCATCCCCAATAGCATGATGCTGCCACCACCATGCTATGAGGGATGCTTTTCAGAGCCAGGTACTGGGAGACTGGTAAGGCTAGAGGAAACAATGAATGGAGTCAAATACAGGCAAATCCTCAATGAGAACCTGCTTCAGAGTGCAAATTAGACTGGGATGAAGATTTACGTTCCAACAGGACATTGACCCCAAGCATACAGCCAAAGCAACGCTGGAATGGCTTCAGAACAAGAATGTGAAAGTCCTTGAGTGGCCTAGCCGAAGATTGAGAAAATCTGCAAGGAAGTTGGGAGAAAATCCAGATGAGCAAAGCTGATACAGACATACCCAAGACAACTCAAAGCTATAATTGTCGCCAAAGGTGCTTCTCCAAAGTATTGACTCAGGGGTGTGAATACTTATGTAAATACAATTTCTGTATTTAATTTTCAATAAATTGACAAAGCTGTCTAAAAACATGTTTCACTTTGTCATTATGGGGTATTGTGTGTAGATGGGTGAGAATCTATTTGAATCCTTTTTGAATTTGGGCTGTAACAACAAGTTGTGGAATAAGTCAAGGGGTATGAATACTTTCTGAAGGCGCTGTATATAAGGGACATAGGCAAATTACAATTGGCCCAGAACAGAGCAGCACGTCTGGCCCTTAAATGTACACAGGGGGCTAATATCAACAACATGCATATCAATCTCTCCTGGCTCAAAGTAGAGGAGTGATTGACTGCATCACTACTGGTCTTTGTGAGAGGTGTTGATGTGTTAAAAGTACAGAACTGTCTGTTCAATTGGTTAACACACAACTCAAACACTCATATATACCCCTCAAGACATTCCACCAGAGGACTCTTCAGTCCCCAAGTCCAGAACAGAGGCTAGGAAATGCATACTGCACTAAATAGAGCCATGACTACATGGAACTCTCTTCCACTTCAGGTAACTCAAGTTAGTAGTAAAATCCGATAAAAAAAAGATATATATATATATACAGTATATCACAAGTGAGTACACCTCACATTTTTGTAAATATTTGAGTATATCTTTTCATGTGACAACACTGAAGAAATGACACTTTGCTACAATGTAAAGTAGTGAGTGTACAGCTTGTATAACAGTGTAAATTTGCTGTCCCCTCAAAATAACTCAACACACAGCCATTAATGTCTAAACCGCTGGCAACAAAATTGAGTACACCCCTAAGTGAAAATGTCCAAATTGGTCCCAAAGTGTCAATATTTTGTGTGGCCACCATTTTCCAGCACTGCCTTAACCCTCTTGGGCATGGAGTTCACCAGAGCTTCACAGGTTGCCACGAGTCCTCTTCCACTCCTCCATGACGACATCACAGAGCTGGTGGATGTTAGAGACCTTGCACTCCTCCACCTTCCGTTTGAGGATGCCCCACAGATGCTCAATAGGGTTTAGGTCTGGAGACATGCTTGGCCAGTCCATCACCTTTACCCTCAGCTTCTTTAGCAAGGCAGTGGTTGTCTTGGAGGTGTGTTTGGGGTCGTTATCATGTTGGAATACTGCCCTGCGGCCCAGTCTCCGAAGGGAGGGGATCATGCTCTGCTTCTGTATGTCACAGTACATGTTGGCATTCATGGTTCCCTCAATGAACGGTAGCGCCCCAGTGCCGGCAGCACTCATGCAGCCCCAGACCATGACACTCCCACCGCCATGCTTGACTGTAGGCAAGACACACTTGTCTTTGTACTCACCTGTTTGCCGCCACACACGCTTGACACCATCTGAACCAATAAGTTTATCTTGGTCTCATCAGACCACAGGACATGGTTCCAGTAATCCATGTCCTTAGTCTGCAGCAAACTGTTTGCGGGCTTTCTTGTGCATCATCTTTAGAAGAGGCTTCCTTCTGGGACGACAGCCATGCAGACCAATTTGATGCAGTGTACGGCGTATGGTCTGAGCACTGACAGGCTGACCCAACACCCCTTCAACCTCTGCAGCAATGCTGGCAGCACTCATACGTCTATTTCCCAAAGACAACCTCTGGATTTGACGCTGAGCACGTGCACTCAACTTCTTTGGTCGACCATGGCGAGGCCTGTTCTGAGTGGAACCTGTCCAGTTAAACCGCTGTACGTTCTTGGCCACCGTGCTGCAGCTCAGTTTCAGGGTCTTGGCAATCTTCTTATAGCCCAGGCCATCTTTATGTAGAGCAACAATTCTTTTTTTCAGATCCTCAGAGAGTTCTTTGCCATGAGGTGCCATGTTGAACATCCAGTGACCAGTCAGTATGAGGGAGTGTGAGAGCGATGACACCAAATTTAACACACCTGCTCCCCATTCACACCTGAGACCTTGTAACACTAATGAGTCACATGACACCGGGGAGGGAAAATGGCTAATTGGGCCCAATTTGGACATTTTCACTTAGGGGTGTACTCACTTTTGTTGCCAGTGGTTTAGACATTAATGGCTGTGTATTGAGTTATTTTGAGGGGACAGCAAATTTACACTGTTATATAAGCTGTACACTCACTACTTTACATTGTAGCAAAGTGTCATTTCTTCAGTGTTGTCACATGAAAAGATATACTCAAATATTTACAAAAATGTGAGGGGTGTACTCACTTTTGTGATATACTGTATATATAAAAAAGATTAAACAACACCTCACGGTACAATGCGGACTGTGAAGAGACACACACACACATTGTTTGTAATGTAAATTTGTATAACGCACAATGTTTAGAGTAGCTGCTTCCTTGGCAACAGCTAATGGGGATGCTAATACGATATTTACATGTCCTTTTCTTCTGTTGCTATGCAAAGTAGATGTTACCTCACCACAGTCTTGATATTCCAGTTCGTCGCCATTCATCATATTGGCAACAGACTGAAAGTACAATTGTAGGAGTTAAGAAAAGGAGAAACTTAACCCTTCATTATGTCATTGGGATGTGAATATAGATCAGTCTAGACACAGCCACTAGACCGTTAGTCCCTAACCCTTCAGTGTGCAGATCCAGAGAAAAATGGATTGGTGTCAGAAAAATGTTAGAAGCCTCACTAAAACCTTTTTATATTTCTTGCTCACCTACCTTGTCTCTTCAGACCTGCAAAACCTCTGAGGATATTATTGATTCAACACCAATGCAAACTTCCATTCCCAGTATAATGCCAATGTTGGAAATGCTTTGGTCCACTTTGTGTGTACCTCTTCTCTTGATCAGCAGAGGTCAATGTTGCTTCTCTCTCACACAGGTACCAGAGAGCTGCTGAGGGGTCTAATGCAGAGAAGAAGAAAGCAGTGAGTATCTCCATTCAGATCCCCAACAGCAGGCCCACTCATGGAATTACAGGATGTGATGTCATTACAGCAGACACACACTCACCAGTTCAGTGAATCACTTGTGGAGCTGTCCTCTTGGTCAAGACCCTGTCTCTTTGACTCTGTCACCAGTGAACTATATGCTCAAGTGTGTATGCCAGAGTGGTTTTGTGCTCTCTTCTACTTATGCTTGACAGTGAGTAAATAGGATAAAGCACTTTATTATTCACATTGTAAAATGTCTGCCTCCTTTTTAGTGGGCCTTTTCAAAAACTACCTCCCACACACATTATTATCCTCATCCTGGCTGAGGAACACACACACTGAGTCCAAGCCTAGCTCTGCCTGGTCACTTATTGTGATGGGCTGGCAGTCATGACCCTAATCCTGACTTAGTCGACTAATCCCAAAATAATTCCCTCCTGGGATAGTTGTCTTTATCTGTTGGGCAGTGCTGGAGAAGTGGACAAGGGAACAGGGAATAAGTGATCAGCCGATGTCATGCGGAAGTGCAAGGTAACTACCATTTCCAATGGCTGATAGATGGGGAATGTATTCTGATCATTGGTTATCTAGATGCCAGTGAATCTGGACCTAGATTGTAACACAGGAGTTGCCCTGCGTGACACAACATTGTGGAGAGGCTCAAATAGTTGTAGACACACATTGTTTACACACAAGGTCCTTTCTTAGTCATTCAGAGCCACACACACTGCTCTTACTGTGTGGTGCATGCTGTTCCTTCATGCCTGTGCTGAGTTAAACAGGTCCAGTCAGCATAATTGTTTGTTTGTGTGTGTGTGTGTGTGTGTGTGTGTGTGCGCGCTGAGAGGGAGGCAGGCAACACTGGTGTCAAGGGTGGGCTGTAAATTTTCCATGGAAGGAGGAAGAGAGGTCTCTGCTTTCTGAGATACCTGAAAGGCAGTCCTCTGTGTTGCGGTATGGAGCATAGGGGTCAGGAGTTGTAACTTTTCAGACATTGTTCGGTCCTTGCGTTTTTCCAGGTAAAACAGCAATGATGTCATAATGAAGGATTACCTGTACATTTGGAACTGACAGATTACATGGGACTAAAACAATTTAACATGAGACTATGAGATGGCATGGTGGTCCACAAATAAACTGTAAGGAGCCTCCTGTAGTCTTCCTAATATTATGTTGATTATGTGGAATCTCAACCCCCCCCCCCATTCAACTGTGACCATTATCAGTAATTGTTCTGTATGTAATTGCAGGTATTATTATTTCTTCTTAATGACATCTATTATGTTTTCTAACCGCAAAAGACACGCAGAAGTTAATGATCGTTTTATAGGGGAATGAATGTTCCACTCCCTAAGAGCTATCATGGTGGCTTACTGTACTCTCAATATGTGGTCCTCCCTTCTGCTGTGGTCCTCCCTGCTGCTGAGTCAGTCAGATTGAGTCACAGTTTGGGTTCTGACCTGGAAGTAAGTGTGTGTGTGTGTGTGTTCAGTAGCGGAAATTAGCCGCTTATAGCAGGAACCTGACTGTCACTGACCGAGATGGCTCCATAGGTTAAACAGAACAACATCATGTGTTGTAGTTTACACTGTCTTCTTGAGGACAAAGGTGAAGAGTTTGGTTTGGTTTTGTACAACAACACCGTCAGGAATTTGAACGTCATGATATGATTTGGCATCACAGATCTCAACACTGCCAGCATGAGGTTCTGCAATATGACATCAGTGCATGGGTATGGCTCTGACATCACCCAATGTGGTATAGATCTGCAATTTTTTTATACTTTAGAACCGGAACCAGCAAGCTAGCTACTAGCTAGTAGTCAGTTAGCTACTGCTAGTGGTCATCACCGTTAACTTCATATGGCTGCAATCCCGCTAACGGGATCGATATGACAACAGTCAGCGAAAGTGCAGGGCGCCAAATTCAAAAAGCAGAAATCTCAGAATTAAAATTCCTCAGACATGTGTTTTATACCATTTTAAATGTAATCTTGTTGTTAATCCCACCAAAGTGTCCGATTTTCAAATATGCTTTTCAGCGAAAGCACTACAAACGATTATGTTAGGTCACACCAAATCACAATAAGCACAGCCATTTTTCCAGCGAAAGATAGCTTTCACAAAAAACAGAAATATAGCTAAAATTAATCACTAACCTTTGATGATCTTCATCAGATGACACTCATAGGACTTCATGTTACACAATACATGCATGTTTTGTTTGATAAAGTTCATATTTATATAAAAAAAATCTGAGTTTACATTGGCGCGTTACATTCACTAGTTCCAAAAACATCCAGTGATAGTGTATAGCCACATCGTTTCAATAGAAATACTCATCATAAATGTAGATGATAATACAAGTTATACACATGGAATTATAGATATACCTCTCCTTAATGCAACCGCTGTGTCAGATTTCAAAAAAACTTTACGGAAAAAGCAAACCATGCAATAATCTGAGACGGCGCTCAGAACATTAGTAAAATTAGCCGCCATGTTGGAGTCAACAGAAACCAGAAAATACATGATAAATGTTTCCTTACCTTTGATGATATTCATCAGAATGCATTCCCAGGAATCCCAGGTCCACAATAAATGCTTGATTTGTTCGATAATTTTCGTTATTTATGTCCATTTAGCTACTTTGGTAAGCGTGTTTGGTAAACAATTCCAAAGTCACAAAGCGTGTCCACTATAACGTGACGAAATGTCCAAAAGTTCCATAACAGTCAGTAGAAACATGTCAAACGATGTACTGAATCAATCTTTAGAATGTTGTTAACATACGTCTTGAATAACGTTCCAACCGGAGAATTAGATTGACTTCAGTTGAGCGATGGAACGGAGCTGCCTATCACGTGAACGCGCGTGGTCAAAGCATGGTCAGCTCGTGGCAGTGGTGACTAATTCCTGTCTCCTTCGGCCCCCCTTCACATTAGAGTCATCAGACAAAGTTCAATTGACTGTTGACATCTAGTGGAAGCCGTAGGAAGTGAAAACTCATCCATATCTCGCTGTAATTTCAATGAGAGCTTGGTTGAAAATCTGCCACCCTCAGAAAAAATCCAAACAGGAAGTGGAACTTCTCAGGTTTTTGCCTGCCATATGAGTTCTGTTATACTCACAGACATAATTCAAACAGTTTTAGAAACTTCAGAGTGTTTTCTATCCAATACTAATAATAATATGCAAATATTAGCAACTATGACTACTATGAGGAGCAGGCCGTTTACTCTGGGCACCTCTGTGCACCTTTCATCCAAGCTACTCAATACTGCCCCTGCAGCCATAAGAAGTTAACTCGGACATCTGCCAGCCTCAGCCCGGTCAATTCTTGCCAGTCTGCACAGCGCGATATCAACCCAGAGCATATCGGACTGCTTTTCTCTACCACATCTCCGGATACCTACCGCAAGCTCTGAACCTTTACTCTGGATCATCGCAGCTAGCTAGCTGCTATCCGAGTGGCTACTCCTGGCTAACGTCTCTGTCCCGATGCAAGCACCAGTTAGCCTGGAGCTAGCCTCGAGCTAGGCCCATCTCCCGGCTATCCGAAGAGATCCATCAGACAATTCCCGGGCTTCAATTACCTCTTGCCAATTGGCCTGGACCCTTTGCTGCCGACACGGATCCATCACGACTGGTCTGCCGACCTAACCGTCCGAGGGGGTTTCAACAGGCTCTCCCTTTGCGACGTCCCCCTAAGGCCCATCTGCTAGCCTGCTAGCCCCGGCCTGCTAGCTGTCAATAGCTGTGCCACCAGCTTGCCTAGCTACTCACAGGACCCTATGATCACTCGGCTACACATGCCTCTCTGCCTCTCCCTAATGTCAATATGCCTTGTCTATTGCTGTTTTGGTCAGTGATTTTTGTCTTATTTCACTGTAGAACCTCCAGCCCTGCTCAATATGCCTTAGCTAGCCCTTTTGTTCCACCCCCCACACATGCGGTGACCACACCTGGCTTAAATGGTGCCTCCAGAGACAAAACCTCTCCCATCGTCACTCAATGCCTAGGCTTACCTCCACTGTACTCACATCCTACCATACCCTTGCCTGTACATTATGCCTTGAATCTATTGTTCCGCACCCAGAAACCTGCTCCTTTTACTCTGTTCAGAACGCACTAGACAACCAGTTCTTTTAGCCTTTAGTCGTACTCTTATCCTATTCATCCTCTGTTCCTCTGGTGATGTAGAGGTTAACCCAGGCCCTGCAGCCCCCAGCATCACTCCCATTCCCCAGGCACTCTCATCTGTTGACTTCTGTAACCGTAAAAGCATTGGTTTCATGCATGTTAACAGAAGCCTTCTCCCTAAATTTGTTTTATTCTCTGCTTTAGCACACTCTTCCAACCCGGATGTCGTAGCCGTGTCTGAATCCTGGCTTAGGAAGGCCACCAAAAATCCAGATATTTCCATCCCTAACTAACATTTCCCGACAAGATAGAACTGCCAAAGGCGGCGGAGTTGCAATATACTGCAGAGAGAGCCTGCAGACTTCTGTCATACTATCCAGGTCTGTGCCCAAACAATTCGAGCTTCTAATTTTAAAAATCCACCTTTCCAGAAACAAGTCTCTCACCGTTGCCGCTTGTTATAGACCCCCTTCAGCCCCCAGCTGTGCCCTGGACGCCATATGTGTATTGATCGCCCCCCCCCCCCCCCCATCTATCTTCAGAGTTCGTACTGTTAGGTGACCTAAACTGGGACATGCTTAACACCCCGGCCATCCTACAATCTACGCTAGATGCCCTCAATCTCACACAAATTATCAAGGAACCTACCATGTACTAAATTTGTAACCATGGGCACCCTCTTAGATATCATCCTGACCAATTTGCCCTCTAAATAAACCTCTGCTGTCTTCAACCAGGATCTCAGTGATCACTGCCTCTTTGCCTGCGTGCGTAATGGGTCCGCGGTCAAACGACCACTCCTCATCACTGTCAAATGCTCCCTAAAACACTTCAGCGAGCAGGCCTTTCTAATCGACCAGGCCCTGGTATCCTGGAAGGATATTGACCTCATCCCGTCAGTAGAGGATGCCTGGTTGCTCTTTAAAAGTGCTTTCCTCTCCATCTTAAATAAGCATGCCCTGTTCAAAAAATGTAGAACTAAGAACAGATATAGCCCTTGGTTCCCCCCAGACTTGACTGCCCTTGACCAGCACAAAAACATCCTGTGGCGTTCTGCATTAGCATCGAATAGCCCACTTGATATGCAACTTTTCAGGGAAGTCAGGAACGGAACCAATATACTCAGTCAGTTAGGAAAGCTAAGGCTTTTTCAAACAGAAATTCGCTTCCTGTAGCACTAATTCCAAAAAGTTTTGGGACACTAAAGTCCATGGAGAATAAGAGCACCTCCTCCCAGCTGCCCACTTCACTGAGGCTAGGAAACACTGTTACCACTGATAAATCCACGATAATTGAGAATTTCAATAAGTATTTTTCCATGGCTGGCCATGCTTTCCACCTGGCTACCCCCGGCCAACATCTCAGCACACCCTGCAGCAACTCCCCCCCCCCCCCCCCCCCCACTTCTCCTTCACTCAAATCCAGACAGCTGATGTTCTGAAAGAGCTATAAAATCTGTATCTCTACAAATCAGCTGGGCTAGACAATCTGGACCCTCTCTTTCTAAAATGATCTGCAAAAATTGTTGCAACCCCTATTACAAGCCTATTAAACCTCTTTTGTATCGTCTGAGATCCCCAAAGATTGGAAAGCTGCCGCGGTCATCCCCCTCTTCAAAGGGGAGACAGTCTAGACCCAAACTGTTATAGACCTATCTTGCCCTGCCTTTCTAAAATCTTCGAAAGCCAAGTTAATAAACAGATCACCGACCAACTTCGAATCCCACCGTACCTTCTCCACTATGCAATCTGGTTTCCGAGCTGGTCATGGGTGCACCTCAGCCACGCTCAATGTCCTAAACGATATCATAACCGCCATCGATAAGAAACAGTACTGTGCAGCCATCTTCATCGACCTGTCCAAGGCCTTAGACTCTGTCAATCACTGCATTCTTATCGGCAGACTCAATAGCCTTGGCTTCTCAAATGATTGCCTCGCCTGGTTCACCAACTACTTCTCAGAGTTCAGTGTGTCAAATCGGAGGGCCTGTTGTCCGGACCTCTGGCAGTCTATGGAGGTGCCACTGGGTTCAATTCTCGGGCCGACTCTTTTATCTATATATATCAATGAATTCGCTCTTGCTACTGGTGATTCTCTGATCAACCTCTACGCAGACGACACCATTCTGTATACAGTCGTAGACAAAGTTTTTGAGAATAACACAAATATTAATTTTCACAGTCTGCAGCCTCAGTATGTATGGTGGTAATTTGCATATACTCCAGAATGTTATGAAGAGTGATCAGATGAATTGCAATTAATTGCAAAGTCGCTCTTTGCCATGCAAATGAACTGAATCCCCCAAAAACATTTCCACTGCATTTCAGCCCTGCCACTAAAGGACCAGCTGACATTATGTCAGTAATTCTCTCGTTAACACAGGTGTGAGTGTTGACAAGGACAAGGCTGGAGATCACTCTGTCATGCTGATTGAGTTCGAATAACAGACTGGAAGCTTCAAAAGGAGGGTGGTGCTTGAATCATTGTTCTTCCTCTGTCAAACATGGTTACCTGCAAGGAAACACGTGCTGTCATCATTGCTTTGCACAAAAAGGGCCTCACAGGCAAGGATATTGCTGCCAGTAAGATTGCACCTAAAACAACCATTTATCGGATCATCAAGAACTTCAAGGAGAGCGTTGTGAATTGTTGTGAAGAAGGCTTCAGGGCGCCCAAGAAAGTCCAGCAAGTGCCAGGACCGACTCCTAAAGTTGATTCAGCTGCGGGATCGGGGCACCACCAGTACAGAGCTTGCTCAGGAATGGCAGCAGGCAGGTGTGAGTGCATCTGCACGCACAGTGAGGCGAAGACTTTTGGAGAGTGGCCTGGTGTCAAGAAGGGGAGCAAAGAAGCCACTTCTCTCCAGGAAAAACATCAGGGACAGAGTGATATTTTGCAAAAGGTACAGGGATTGGACTGCTGAGGACTGGGGTAAAGTCATTTTCTCTGATGAATCCCCTTTCCGATTGTTTGGGGCATCCAGAAAAAAGCTTGTCCGGAGAAGACAAGGTGAGCGCTACCATCAGTCCTGTGTCATGCCAACAGTAAAGCATCTTGAGACCATGTGTGGGGTTGCTTCTCAGCCAAGGGAGTGAGCTCACTCACAATTGTGCCTAAGAACACAACCATGAATAAAGAATGGTACCAACACATCCTCCGAGAGCAACTTCTCCCAACCATCCAGGAACAGTTTCGTGACGAACAATGTCTTTTCCAGCATGATGGAGCACCTTGCCATAAGTAAAAAGTGATAACTAAGTGGCTCGGGGAACAAAACATCGATATATTGGGTTCATGGCCAGGAAACTCCCCAGACCTTAATCCCATTGAGAACTTGTGGTCAATCATCAAGAGGCGGATGGACAAACAAAAACCCACAAATTCTGAGAAATTTCAAGCATTGATTATGCAAGAATGGGCTGCCATCAGCCAGGATGTGGCCCAGAAGTTGACAGCATGCTTGGGCGGATTGCAGAGGTCTTGAAAAAGGAGGGTCAACATTGCACATTTTGACTCTCTGCATCAACTTCATTTAATTGTCAATAAAAGCCTTTTGACACTTATGAAATGCTTGTAATTATACTTCAGTATTCCATAGTAACATCTGACAAAAAATATCTAAAGACACTGAGGCAGCAGACTTTGTGAAAATTAATATTTGTGTCATTCTCAAAACTTTTGCCCACGACTGTACATCTTGCCCTTCTTTGGACACTGTGCTAACAAACCTCTAAATGAGCTTCAACGCCATACAACACTCCTTCCGTGGCCTCCAACTGCTCTTAAATGCTAGTAAAACTAAATGCATGCTCTTCAACCGATCGCTGCCCGCCCGACTAGCATCACTACTCTGGACTGTTCTGACCTAGAATATGTGGACAACTACAAATACCTAGGTGTCAACCAGACTGTAAACGCTCCTTCCAGACTCACATTAAGCATCTCCAATCCAAAATTAAATCTATAATCGGCTTCCTATTTCGCAACAAAGCATCCTTCACTCATGCTGCCAAACATACCCTCGTAAAACTGACTATCCTACCGATCCTTGATTTGGCGATGTCATTTACAAAATAGCCCCCAACACTCAGCAAACTGGATGTAGTCTATCACAGTGCCATCCGTTTTGTCACCAACCCCCCATATACTACCCACCACTGTGACCTGTATGCTCTCGTTGGCTGGCCCTCACTACATATCCGTCGCCAAACCCACTGGCTCCAGGTCATCTATAAGTCTTTGCTAGGTAAAGCCCCGCCTTATCTCAGCTCACTGGTCACCATAGCAACACCCACCCGTAGCACGCGCTCCAGCTGGTAAATTGCACTGGTCATCCCCAAAGCCATCACTTCCTTTGGCCGCCTTTCCTTACAGTTCTCTGCTGCCAATGACTTAAACGAATTGCATAAATCTCTGAAGCTGGAGTCTTATCTCCTTTGAGCAACAGCTGTCAGAGCAGCTTACCTATCATTGTACTTGTATGCAGCCAATCTGTAAATGGCACACACAACTACCTCATCCCCATATTATTACTTACCCTCTTGCTCTTTTGCACCCCAGTATCTCTACTTGCACATCATCATCTGCACATCTATCACTCCAGTATTAATGCTAAATTGTAATTATTTCGCCTCTATGGCCTGTTTATTGCCTACCTCCCTACTCTTCTAGATTTGCACACACTGTACATAGATTTTTCTATTTTTATTTTCTATTGTGTTATTGACTGTATGTTTGTTTATGTGTAACTCTGTGTTGTTTTTGTCGCACTGCTTTGCTTTATCTTGGCCAGGTCGCAGTTGTAAATGAGAACTTGTTCTCAACTGGCCTACCTGGTTAAATATAGGTGAAATAAAGTAAAAAAATATATATATATGGAATCCCTGAACCTTCAGCTGTGTTTGAGCTGGATTTACACAAAAAATAACAACATATATTTAAAATCTTTATTTGGGGATAAACATCAATAAGGGAAGTGAAAACTAAAGTTAAAAAAAAAAGAGACTCAGTCAGCGAAGAGTTAAACCTTTTCCCAAATGTATCATTTTCTGGTTTCCTGGGGTATTACCCCCCCCACCCCCCGCCTCAGTCTCTCTCTCCTGGTCTTGATGGGGGGTGGGCTAGTTCTTACATGCAGAGTTTTTCTAACTGCTAACATCTGGGAGAGCTTGATCACTCTCACTTAGCACAGACCAGAGGGAAGGACTGCAGACTGATTCCAGCTACAGGACTCTTTCCCCCTGCCTGCCACCTTGCCTCCCCACTACGCCTCGTTTCGTCTCGCTCTCACAGGTTTCACCACTTCTCTTTTCAAAAAACAGGAACAAACTTTTCATTGTCTGCTGCTCCTTTTCTTTTGTACGTATTGTACTCCAGTTGCTCTCAGTTGCTCTCACAAAGAGAATTATTGGGATTCTATTGGACCTTCTTTCGTTCAGTCCTCCCTTAAGCTCTGCTCTTTTTTCATGTGTTTCCATCTAGTTTCCATCTAGTTTCTGTCACATCCTTTGTTGGTGGAACATGGCTTGATGTATTTTGCAGGTTAGGTTTGTTGGAATTGCATGGTTGTGGTGTGTGTGTGTGGTCAATGCGATGACATTGGGAAGTTGTGTAAGCTTTTTATATCTCAAGTTTGTGTGGACCTCCAATGCTATATGGTTGACCACCTCGTTATCACGTTGAAAGGAGAAGTCAGGTTTGTTCTTTGTTAGGGAGTTGTGGATGTTGATGGTTACCTACTGCTTGGGGCTTGTGTTATGGATGTCCTTTTACCACTTAGAATACATATTGTTTCTCTTCTTCACCGTGTGATTTAGATGTTTTGTATTAAGTTGGGCTCTGTTTACCATAGCCCAGTTCGAACATTGAGTTCCCCATGTAAACTTAACTTTATTAGTTCATTAGTTGACTCTATTCTGCTTTCAAAGGGCCATATTGTCGTACATACCTTTTCAGAACTTCCCCATATTAGACTGTTTCCAAGTGGGTGTTCATTTCCATATTTTCTAGTGGAGTATTGTTGTCTTCTAATAGTTCAGCTTGCTACTCGGCATCAGTTATGAGTTGGAAGCTTCATGGATGGTTGAGCCTATATGCTTAGCAGAGCAGAGAACCCTCTGTACTTTCAGGAAAAGGTGAGGTAGGGTGCCACAGAATGGAATGCGGTTGGGAAAGACGTCTCCATGTTTAGTGCTGCTCTCTCTCCATCTTGCGCCAAGACTTTGTCTGCCTCTCTAGAGTTGATTGTGCAGCAGCTGATGATTGCCAGCTCTGACTTCAGCTACTGTGACAACATATCTCTTTCCTGGACCAACTCTGGGAACAGCTGCTTATCTAATTTGAATGTTCTTCCACGTCAGTAACTACTGCTGTCCGCAAAGTATTTTCCCACTGTGGCCTCAGGAAGAAATTTATGAGCTTTTTGATTTTTCCTTTGTTTTTTCCTGTTCGTTTGGTTGCAGTCTCGGTGCTTGGAATTGGATTACATAATACAGGACATGATTGACTGGTAGATGTAGGAAGCAACTGGTGATGACTATTTAGTTGGTAATGGTTTCATTCTAGCTTGTTTAGTCATTTGATCCCACAGAGTTGAAAAATGAGACTGACTATTTGTATTATTAACTGTTAGAAATTGGTACCGTATTTCTCATACAAGACTACTCCTACACACAATTACCTCTGTACCTCTTTCAGGACATTGCTTTAGTCAGTAACTTCAAGACATTCTTCCTGTTGACCATTCACTAATCTGCTCTCCTCTTTTTCCTGTCAGTCAGTGGAGAGCCTGCATCCCACCCTGCGTTCAGGGAACCTGAGTGTTCTGAAGAAGCGCTGGGAGCAGCCAGGTCCTCGCCAAGACAGACCCGCCCCGCTATCCAACGGGCCACCCTGTGCCCGCCTCTCCCCCTCTGCCGTACCAAAACCAACCCCCCTGACCGAGCACCTTCCCCCAGCCAAGTCTCCGGAATCCCTGAACACTCAGGGTGGTCAAAGCACAGCCATCAGCCGCTTCCAGTATCCTGCAGCAGCAGCTATAGCCGAGGAGGGACAGAGAGGGATGGAGAAGAAAGCGCAGCAGCCAAGCGAGCGAGAGGAGGAGAAAGAGCTGATGCAGGTGGAAGACGAGGTGGTGCCACCCAGCCCCTGCACACCCATCGAGAAACCCAGCGTGCCTCTCAACAGCTTGAAGATGTTGTTTGAGAAGGGAGAGGGCACCAAGGGAAAGGTAAGACTGATAAGACACACATAATCAGTGGCTATGTATCCCTCTACACAGTGTATTTCCCTCTTTTCTCTAATGATACTCTCTCACTCTGTCTCTTGGCATCTTCCTCAACATGTAGCTGCTCTGTATAGTTGTGGGGTCAGGTCAGTCATCTGTGTGTGTGTGTGTGTGATTGGTTAGCCCCCTGTATCCAGCAGGGATGCAGCTGAACTCTTGATCTGTTGTTGCACAGCCAGAGATTTGAATGCTTCCTTTGAACTAGAGTCATGCTAGCTGTCACATGCCTTGGTACCTGATGCAATCGTGCTTTTCAAAAAAGCTCTGTCTCTAGACTTCATAAGGCACCCCAAAGACCACTGTCTGTCTCAGTGCACATCACTAAGTACAGACGGAACACCCATTCACTGAGACTTCAGCACGCACACACACTTAGAGGAAACTTGCTAAAACTAGTTTACCTAATAACACAAGAGGCTCTCAAACGTGCATACACACACTGACTTGACGGAGACACCCCTAGTTGAGAGGTTAAATACTTTGTGCTAGACACACTGAGGGAGGGTCTCCTGTGGCTTCTCAGATATTAGCATAGATAAGTCACTCATTAGTGGCCATGTTAACGAACCGGCCCTCTCAGGCTCATTACTGCCTAACTAACTCAACCCTTCAGTCCCTCTCTTCTGTCCCCACAAAAAGTTTCCTTAACTCAATTATTCACACTGCCCATATGTCCTGTCCCTTATCTCTTCCTAAACAACCCCCTCTTTAGTGCACAAACACACACGTACGTACACCATAATTGCCCAGGGTCAAGAAGGTACCCACATTCCTTGTCTTTCTCTTCAAAGACCCACCATTTTTGGAATTCTCCTTCAGTTTTGGAATTCTCCTTCCTTTTACTCTCTGTGTCCTGTCATTCTCCTTCAGTTAGGTATTCACCCCCCATGGCCACCAACCCACCTCTCTCAGCATCACACAAGATTACACTCCACTTCTGTACACTGCTGCTCCTCCTATTTTTAAGTTTCCTGTTTCCTCTCAAATGTTCTTGTCTAATAAAAGTTTAGTAAAACTTTGGGGTGTGACTCTGAGACAATAGTACTTTGTATACATCATATTATTGTGAGACAATAGTGTATTGTATTCCTGGTGGTCTCTGCTTACCCTGGCTTAGCCAACAGTGTTGATGCATGGTCCAGGTGGGAGAGCAAGGCTGTGGAGTCCGACTCGGACTGGAGTGAGTTGCCACCACGCCTTGGTGTTCATCTCTTTTAAGTGTGTTCATGATGACCACTAGTCTAAGACCTATGCCTACATGTTGGAATTTCCCCCAGTGTCTCCTTAGGGAGACTGGTCTGAGAACAGTGGTTGTGTTGTAGTCTTTGTTCTCTAAGCCAGTCAGATGAGGCGTGCCACAATGGCCATGGTTCTGGACCTGTGCTGAATTTACTGCCAGAGCTTTTAAAGAAGGGAGTGACGGTAGGAGGGCCTCGATTCGTCTTCGTCTGAGAGCTGTGCTCGGTGTGTGTGTTTCCTTAATACACATACGCACAAAATCCTTTATTGCTACCCCAGTGCATTTCAGCTGACTACACCCGGCTGACCAGAGCTGAGGTGGGGTTGAGCATGGGGGGAGTACACACATGGACTCACGCTCCATCTCACACACGCACACACACATTAGTGCCCGCCCCAGCTGTAGCTCAGCGCCTGCTCTGGGCTGATGCCATCTACAGCAGTGACGATGTCATGGGAGTGTTATGCACACACTCCTTACCCCCCAATCACTGGAGGCCTACAAACTCTGCTCTTACAGAACACACACTCTTTTCTCTCTCTCTCTCTCTCTCTCTCTCTCTCTCTCTCTCTCTCTCTCTCTCTCTCTCTCTCTCTCTCTCTCTCTCTCTCTCTCTCTCTCTCTCTCTCTCTCTCTCTCTCTCTCTCTCTCTCTCTCTCTCTCTCTCTCTCTCTCTCTCTCTCTCTCTCTCTCTCTCTCTCTCTCCAATCAAAAAGTCACAGTACGTTCTCTCGCTCTCACCTTCCCTCTCTCCCCTTGTTTCTAGTTCTCTTTTACTCTCTGTATTCACACTTTCTCTTTGTCTCTACTGTTTTTCGATCAGCCCTGGGGTGTAAGGAATCTGCATGCTTCCCATCCGGAACAGTCTGTGCATAATATTATGATGACATTTTGTGATGTTTTGGTCTTCGGTAAGGTTTTTTTCATCTGTTTGTGCAACAAAAAAAAAGAAGCCGACGTCTACGCCCCTTCAGTGGTTGGTCAACAGCAGGGATTTTTCAATTAAGTGTTTGTCGTTATTCAACGAGAGACGACTTGTTTTAATGCACATTTTTTCAGAGTTCGGCTTGATACCAGCCAAACCGAAGCATGGTGACGCCTTATGAGCTAGGATGTTGTATATCAGTCCAGCTAAATAGCTGTAATGGATCCTGGACATAAAAGGTTGAGATGGAACAGATCATGCTGGGCTGTGATTCACTGCCTGGCTGAGCCCTAAATAAAACCCTATATTGCTTGCCACTGGCATTAGTCTTACCTCTATTACCATAGTATTCAAAACATAGGTACCGAAGTTATTTAATTTTTTTGCATAGTTTTGTACAGTACCAGTCAGATGTTTGGACATACCTACTCATTCAAGTAAAAAAAAAAAAAAATTGTACTATTTTCTACATTGTAGAATAATAGTGGAGACATCAAAACTATGAAATGACACATATGGAATCATGTGGTAACCAAAAAAGTGTTAAACTAATCAAAATATATTTTATATGTGAGATTTTTCAAAGTAGCCACCCTTTACCTTGATGACAGCTTTGCACACTCTTGGCATTCTCTCAACCAGCTTCATGAGGTAGTCAGCTGGAATGCTTTTGCACTTGTTGGCTGCTTTTCCTTCACTCTGTGGTCCAACTCACCCCAAACCATCTCAATTGGGTTGAGGTCGGGTGATTGAGGAGTCCAGGTCATCTGATACAGCACTACATCACTCTCCTTGGTATAATAGCCCTTACACAGCCTGGAGGTGTGTTGGGTCATTGTCTTGTTGAAAAACAAATTATAGTCCCACTAAGCGCAAACCAGATGGGACGGTGTATCGCTGCAGAATTCTGTGGTAGCCATGCTGTTTAAGTGTGCCTTGAATTCTAAATAAATAACAGACTGTGTCACCAGTAAAGCACCATCACACCTCCTTCTCCATGCTTCACGGTGGGAACCACACATGCAGAGGTCATCCATTCACCTACTCTGCATCTCACAAAGACACGGCGGTTGGAACCAAAAATCGCAAATTTGGACTCATCAGACCAAAGGACAGATTTCCATTTTTTTTTTCTAATGTCCATTGCTTGTGTTGCTTGGCCCAAGCAAGTCGCTTCTTCTTATTGGTGTACTTTAGTAGTGGTTTCTTTGCAGCAATTCCACTATGAAGGCCTGATTCACGCAGTCTCCTCTGAACAGTTTGTTGATGTGTCTGTTACTTGACCTCTGTGAAGCATTCATTTGGGCTGCAATCTGAGGTACACTCAATTGCTGATTTCTTAGGCTGGTAACTCCAATGAACTTATTCTCTGCAGCAGAGGTAACTCTGGATCTTCCTTTCCTGTGGCGGTCCTCATGAGAGCCAGTTTCATCATCAGTGCGAACCACCGCATTTAACCATGGCAAGGTGACTGGGGATATGGTCAAACACAAACAGTGTAGTTATTCCCTCCGTAAGGCAATCAAACAGGCAAAATGTCAGTACAGAGACAAAGTGGAGTCGCAATTCAACGGCTCAGAGACGAGACGTATGTGGCAGGGTCTACAGACAATCACGGATTACAAAGGAAAAACCAGCCACATCGCGGACACCGTCTTGCTCCCAGACAATCTAAGCACCTTCTTCGGCCCGTTTTGAGGATGACACAGTGTCATCAACGCGGCCCGCTCCCAAGGACTGGGAGCTCTCCTTCTCCGTGGTCGACGTAAGACATTTTAAACGTGTTAACCCTCGCAAGGCTGCCGGCCCAGACGGCATCCCTAGCCGCGACCTCAGAGCATGCGCAGACCAGCTGGCTGGAGTGTTTACGGACATATTCAATCTCTCCCTATCCCAGTCTGCTGTCCCCACATGCTTCAAGATGGCCACCATTGTTCCTGTACACAAGAAAGCAAAGGTAACTGGACTAAATTACTATCGCGCAGTAGCACTCACTTCTGTCATAATTGTATTTATTTCACCTTTATTTAACCAGGTAGGCTAGTTGAGAACAAGTTTTCATTTACAACTGTGACCTGGCCAAAGTAAAGCAGTGCCACACAAACAACAACAGAGTTACACATGGAATCACAAACATACAGTCAATAATACAATTTTTTCTAGTCTATATACAGTCTATATACAGTGTGTGCAAATGAGGTAGGATAAGGGAGGTAAGACAATGAATAGGCCATAGTGGCTAAATAATTACAATATAGCAATTAAACACTGGAGTGATAAATGTGCAGAAGATGAGTGTGCAAGTAGAGATACTGGGGTGCAAAGAAGCAAAATAAATAAAATAAATAACAGTATGGGGATGAGGTAGTTGAATGGGCTATTTACAGATGGGCTATGTACAGGTGCAGTGATCTGTGAGCTGCTCTGACAGCTGGTGCTTAAAGCTAGTGAGGGAGATATGAGTCTCCAGCCTCAGTGATTTTTGCAGTTTGTTCCAGTCATTGGAAGCAGAGAACTGGAAGGTAAGGTGGCCGAAGGAGGAATTGGCTTTGGGGGTGACCAGTGAAATATACCTGCTGGAGCGCGTGCTACGGATGGGTGCTGCTATGGTGACCAGTGAGCTGAGATAAGGCGGGGCTTTACTTAGCAAAGACTTATAGATGACCTAGAGCCAGTGGGTTTAGCGACGAATATGAAGCGAGGGCCAGCCAACGAGCGTACAGGTCGCAGTGGTGGGTAGTATATGGGGCTTTGGTGACAAACCGGATGGCACTGTGATAGACTGTATCCAGTTTGCTGAGTAGAGTGTTGGAGGCTATTTTGTAAATTACATCGCTGAAGTCAAGGATCGGTAGGATAGTCAGTTTTACGAGGGTATGTTTGGCAGCATGAGTGAAGGATGCTTTTTTGCGAAATAGGAAGCCGATACTAGATTTAATTTTGGATTGGAGATGCTTAATGTGAGTCTGAAGTGCTTTGAGAGACTAGTCAAGGATCATATCACCTCCACCTTACCTGCCACCCTAGACCCACTTCAGTTTGCATACCGCCCCAACAGGTCTACAGATGACGCAATCGCCATCACACTGCACACTGCCCTATCCCATCTCTATCCCAAGAGGAATACCTATGTGAGAATGCTATTCATTGACTACAGCTCAGCATTCAACACCATAGTATCCTCCAAGCTCATCATTAAGCTTGAGTCCCTGGGTCTCAACCCCGCCCTGTGCAATTGGGTCCTGGACTTTCTGACGGGCCGCCCCCCAGGTGGTGAAGGTAGGAAAAAACATATCCACTTCGCTGATCCTCAACACTGGGGCCCCACAAGGGTGCGTGCTCAGCCCCCTCCTGTACTCCCTCTTCACCCATGACTGCGTGGCCATGCACTCTTCCAACTCAATAATCATGTTTGCAGACGACACAACAGTAGTGGGCTTGATTACCAACAATAACAAGACAGCCTACAGGGAGGAGGTGAGGGCCCTCGGAGTGTGGTGTCAGGAAAACAACCTCTCACTCAACGTCAACAAAACAAAGGAGATGATTGTGGACTTCAGGAAACAGCAGAGGGAGCACCCCCCCTATCCACATCAACGGGACAGTAGTAGAGAAGGTGAAAAGTTTTTAAAGTTCCTTGGCGTACACATCACGGACAAACTGAAATGGTCCACCCATACAGAGAGTAGTGAAGGTGCAACAGCGCCCTCACTAACATTTACAGATGCACAATTAAGAGCATCCTGTCGTGCTGTATCACATCCTGATATGGCAACTGCACCGCCCTCAAACGCAGGGCTCTCCCAGAGGGTGGTGCGGTCTGCACAACGCATCACCGGGGGCAAACTACCTGCCCTCCAGGACACCTACAGCACCCGATGTTACAGGAAGGCCAAAAAAATCATCAAGGACAACAACCACCCGAGCCACTGCCTGTTCACCCCGCTACCATCCAAAAGACGAGGTCGGTACAGGTGCATCAAAGCTGGGACCGAGAGACTGAAAAATCACTAACACAGAGAGGCTGCTGCCTACATCGACTCCAATCATTAGGCACTTTAATAAATGGATCACTAGTCACTTTAGAAAATGCATAGGCCTACCCACTTGGGAGCCAGACCCAGCCAATCAGAATGAGTTTTGGTTTTCGGTCCCCCACAAAAAGGGTTTATTACAGACAGAAATATGGCTCAGTTTCATCAGCTGTCTGGGTGGCTGGTCTCAGATGATCCTTCAGGGGAAGAAGTATGATGTGGAGGTCCTGGGCTGGCGTGGTAACACGTGGTCTGCAGTTGTGAGGCCGGTTGGACGTACTGCCGAATTCTCTAAAACGACGTTGGAGGTGGCTTATGGTAGAGAAATGAACATTCAATTCTCTGGCAACAGCTCTGGTGGACATTCCTGCAGTCAGCATGCCAATTGCACGCTCCCTCAACTTGAGACATCTGTGGCATTGTGTTGTGTGGCAAAACTGTACATTTTAAGGGGGCATTTTATTGTCCCCTGCACAAGGTGCATCTGTGTAATGATTATGCTGTTTAATCATCTTCTTGATATGCAACACCTGTCAGGTGAATGGATTATCTTGGCAAAGGAGAAATGCACATTAACAGGGATGTAATCAAATTTGTGCAAAAAAATGGAGAGAAATACATTTTTGTGCATATTTCAGCTCACGAAACATGGGACCAACACTTTACATGTTGCGTTTATATATAAAAAGCATTATGTACATTTCTCAGATTTTTCCCAGACCTCAAAAGTGGTCTCCTGGTGTGGTTAAAGCTTTTTTGTGGACTTAGAACATCCAATTTTGTTGTTTTTCTAAAAGAAACTAGGAAAAAAGGAAAACTGGAAGAACAAAATGTTGGCTATTTCATTTTTATGTTTTAATAAAATACATAATTTGAAGAAAAAACATTATTGTGGCAATTCATATCTTGCAGTAAAATTGTAAATAATACTTTAATCTCAAGAGAAGACAGGTTAAATGTTTCATGTTCTCTTAGAAAATAGTCCTAATCATATAGGCCTAGAACTAAACAATATCCAAAACAACTAACAATACACTGAATTCATACATTTTCAGTAATTTTAAATTGTAAAGTCATGTCTTTCTACACAATACCTTTTTGTGTGCAAATCTGTCAAGGCAAAGGGTGGCTACTTTGAAGAATCTGAAATATATATTGATTTGTTTAACACTTTTGATTCCATATGTGTTATTTCATAGTTTAGATGTCCTCACTATTATTCTACAATGTAGAAAATAGTCAAAATAAAGACCTTTTGAATGAGTAGGTGTGTCCAAACTTTTGACTGGTACTCTGTCATGGTAGAGTAGTGTGTAATAATGTGTTGTTAAGTACTGTTTTATTGTGTGTAGCAGCAGCTAATGGGGATCCAGAATAAATACAAACATAAATACAAAAGGAAACATTTCAATTAGTCTACACCTGTTGTTTACTAAGCATGTGACACATGCAATTAGATTTGAATACCATAACACATGTTTCCAATCTAGGAGGTAAACTCGATAAGGTATTCAATCATTTCACTGTCTATTTCAGATGGAGTCAAGGCCACCAAAATAGAGCTCCTGCAAAAAACATCCCTGTGTGTTTAAAGTGTATAGCCTACTGGTGTAGAGGCTGGGGGTGTGTGCGTGTTAATGGGTAGAGTGGCTGTGTCATGGGGGAGTTGTTGGGGGGGACAGACAGTCCTGTCTGACAATGGCTCTGGCTCTTGAGCTTATTAGGGGATTAACTCTGTGTACACATGTCCGCACCCATACAGTATGTGTACATACAGTAGTGTGTGTGGTTAGTGGGGGTGTAGGGGGTGCGTCTCCCTTGACTTTCTGGTAAGTCATTATGTGGTTCATTGCAGTTTCTATCTGTTGTGTGGTGCTAGAAGTGTTTTACATCTATGAAGTGGTTTGTCTTGTCATATTTGTTTATTTTCCAATTTGAAATGCATATTATGCATAATGGTTCTTTGTTAATAACCATACAGAATTGAGTTTAGCTGTAGATTTCATTGCATCTGCTGTCCAAAATTTACCGAATGCAGTAAATTCACCATCTTGTTCAAATTAGAAATGTTTCAGCAACTTGGGACAATTGAGCTTCTTATGAAATCTGATATCACCATAGATATTTGGTGATTGTTTTGGTGTTTAACAGTAAAGTGTTCCTTACTGTTATCAGTCTCTCTCTTGGGCAAATTAGATTATTCACTGACGTGAACGCTTGGTTTTTGGTTAGGTCTAGAGTTAAAATATTGGCTCCCGTGTGGCCCAGTGGCCTGAGGCACTGCATCTCAGTGCAAGAGGCGTCACTGCAGTCCCTGGTTCGAATCCAGGCTGCATCACATCTGGCCAAGATTGGGAGTCCCATAGGGCGGCGCACAATTGGTCCAGCATTGGCAGGGGTAGGCCGTCATTGTAAATAAGAATTTGTTCTTAACTAACTTAAAGGTCAAATAAATAAATCAATAAAATAGAGCAAGGTGTGGGGGGGAATAGAACATGCTCCAAATGGGTGTGTGTTTTGTGTATGTACCTGGGTTAATAGGGGTTTGTTTAAGCAACCATCAGTGGCTCATTGTAATGTAAAGGATATGCAGGAACTGGCTTTGATGTCAATGGGCCAAACCATTGTGAGAGAGGTGGGAGTTGTGGGGGTGGTCAAGAGTGACCAATGACGGAGCTTAATGTTTTATGAGTGTTGATATGGGTAGCAACGCAGAGGCCAACAAACGAAAGCTTAGAGATAGATGGAGGTAGAGAAAGCAGGAGGAGTCTGTGGTTGCTGAGTTGAAGGTGAGGACATAGGACTTGTACAATCTGAGGTTGTGTAATAAGCTGAACCCTGACCGTTGACCCCTGTGTTATCATCCAGGTGAGGACAGGACTACACAGCAGCTCCTCCGAGGACATGGACCAGAGACTAGGAGGTAATGCATGAGCACACACACACACACACACACACACACACACACACACACACACACACACACACACACACACACACACACACACACACACACTGCACAAGACCCATACAGTATAATCAAATTCTGAGGTCATAGCTGGTATCACCAGCACTAGGCACCAACTGACAAAGGATCCCATGCAGAGAGGTGCCCAGTGCACTCATTCTATCCATGAATGTTACAGATGAGGATGCAGGGTTTGCATTGACAGATTTTTGTTTTGTTATCCACCGGTGCAACATTTGACATTTGAGTCATTTAGCAGACACTCGTATCCAGAGCGACTTACATTTAGTGCATTCATCTTAAGATAGCTAGGTGGGACAACCACATGTAACCACTGGTAAGTACATTTCCCCCCAATAAAGGCATTATCAGCTTAGTTGGTGCTAGTAGGAATAAGAGAATTGCAGGTTTATTTATTTGTATTTTTTAGAAGGGCTGTGATTGAACTGTGTGGCAGAACAGTGCGTCAATTCATAGTGAGGGCACTGTGCTCCATCTAAAAAGACCAGCTTTATTTACTTAATTCATAAACTTTTGGCAGCTTTTATATACCCTTTGCCCAGGTTGTTTTCATAGTAGCTAATGCAGGACCGTGTTTTCACAGTTCTTTTTGTTTTTGGTCTCAAATCAACATACAGGGCTTCTGATAACATCGTATCAACATACAGGGCTTCTGATAACATCGCATCAACATACAGGGCTTCTGATAACATCGCATCAACATACAGGGCTTCTGATAACATCGCATCAACATACAGGGCTTCTGATAACATTGTATCAACATACAGGGCTTCTGATAACATCGTATCAACATACAGGGCTTCTGATAACATCGTATCAACATACAGGGCTTCTGATAACATCGTATCAACATACAGGGCTTCTGATAACATCGCATCAACATACAGGGCTTCTGATAACATCGCATCAACATACAGGGCTTCTGATAACATCGCATCAACATACAGGGCTTCTGATAACATCGCATCAACATACAGGGCTTCTGATAACATCGTATCAACATACAGGGCTTCTGATAACATCGTATCAACATACAGGGCTTCTGATAATATCGCATCAACATACAGGGCTTCTGATAATATCGCATCAACATACAGGGCTTCTGATAACATCGCATCAACATACAGGGCTTCTGATAACATCGTATCAACATACAGGGCTTCTGATAACATCGTATCAACATACAGGGCTTCTGATAACATCGTATCAACATACAGGGCTTCTGATAACATCGCATCAACATACAGGGCTTCTGATAACATCGCATCAACATACAGGGCTTCTGATAACATCGCATCAACATACAGGGCTTCTGATAACATCGCATCAACATACAGGGCTTCTGATAACATCGCATCAACATACAGGGCTTCTGATAACATCGCATCAACATACAGGGCTTCTGATAACATCGTATCAACATACAGGGCTTCTGATAACATCGCATCAACATACAGGGCTTCTGATAACATCGCATCAACATACAGGGCTTCTGATAACATCGCATCAACATACAGGGCTTCTGATAACATCGCATCAACATACAGGGCTTCTGATAACATCGCATCAACATACAGGGCTTCTGATAACATCGCATCAACATACAGGGCTTCTGATAACATCGCATCAACATACAGGGCTTCTGATAACATCGCATCAACATACAGGGCTTCTGATAACATTGTATCAACATACAGGGCTTCTGATAACATCGCATCAACATACAGGGCTTCTGATAACATCGCATCAACATACAGGGCTTCTGATAACATCGCATCAACATACAGGGCTTCTGATAACATCGCATCAACATACAGGGCTTCTGATAACATCGTATCAGAACCAGGTGGTGGATCAGGAGAAAGAAACTTCATTATGCTCATCTTTGTGTGTGTGTGTGTGTATCTCTGTGTCCGTGTGTGTGTGAATGTTTTCTCGTAGTGTTGTCCTCTGACAGAGTGGTTGAGACCACCTCCCTGAAGGAAAGAATGGCCAAGTACCAGTCAGCCGCTACCAAAAAGGGCCCACTAGCACGCACTGTGAGTTTGTGTGTTTGTTTATTATAGATGCTATCCTACATTTTTTACACACTCCCCTCCTCTCACATTTACTCTCCTTTATTTAGGAGATACTAGGGACACCGTTGACTCAGTTACCAGACCTAAATGTCCTTTTTAGAAAGTGGTCCTCTGCTCTTGTTAAATGGTCACATTATATTTTTACATTTTAGTTATTTAGCAGACGCTCTTATCCAGAGCGACTTAGTGCATTTATCTTAAGATAGCTAGGTGGGACAACCACATATCACAGTCATAGTAAGTACAAAGTAGCTATCAGCAAAGACAGTAAGAAAAAATAAAACATTCAAGGCTAATGTAAGGATAGTGTAAATGGGAAAAGTTGCGTAACTAATGTCAAAGAAAGACAGATCATACTTCACATATTTTGTAAAGATGGCCTTGGTTTGGCATTTCATGTCTCTCTTGTCACTGTGTTCTTCTACTGATCAACCTCTATTCATCTGCAGACCAGTCAGTCAGAGCGAGAGGATAACAGCCTGAAGGAGAATGTGCCCCCTAGTGGTGTGGCTGTGGTAAGTACGTGTGTGTGTGTGTGTGTGTGTGTGTGTGTGTGTGTGTGTGTGTGTGTGTGTGTGTGCATGTGGTGCGTGTGGTGCGTGTGAGAAAGTTGGTTTTGAGGTGGGTACGTGAGAGAGCGAGCGACTGAGTGAACATAGTGAATCTTTGACATAAACTGTGTTTGTGTGTGAAGATTAGTTAATTGGATAGGGGAGCAGCGTTTAAGCAGATACACACTGTAAACCAATCAAAGCTGATGTGCTGTGAGTAAATGAACATACAAGACTGAACATAGTCTCCTATACCTGCTCTTAAACATGAATACACAGTGACAGTAAACTCTTTTTTTGTACTATTTTAAATGGATGAACAAGCTATACTTTTTTTTTGGATTGCTATAACAAGGTTCTCTTTTTTTTTCTACTCAGAGCCAGGCTTTAGAGTCCTACAGCAGAAAAGTTGCTGTAGCAGAGACCAATGGTGAGTAAGCTTTAATTTCCCTCCCTATCTCGCATGATGTCAACCCCACAGCTCTTGGCTGGGGGCGCCGGGGACAGCGGGGCAACGGCTGCTCTTGCCTCTGATTGGTCCTCTGTATTCTAGGTTAAAGGGCAGAGAGGGGTGGAGTACCGACTGGGTCGTTACTCTGAGTTACTGCTCTGTGTCTAGTGAAAAGCCTGGCTCCTTTAAAAAAAAAAATATATATATATATGTATTGTTATATTGCTCTGCTCAGCTGTGACACTGACCTCTGGAGTCAAGATGAAGTCCCTGTAGTCTGACCGGTATGTTATGTGTTTGGTCTGTTTCAGGGGATGGCATGGACAAATCTAGTTTTAAGGGTAGTACCTCATCTTCATCCTCAGTCCACAGTGACTTGCCCAAGGCAGCCTGGGTGAGTTCTCTCCATAGCCTCCATCACAATGACACGTACAACTGTAGTAACATGTATTAAATCAAGGAAATCAATATAAAATCTGACAGTAAGAGTTGTTACTGACAACCACAATTCAGTGTATGAAAGGCACATCCTTAATGTGTGTGTAGAAGTTCTGCCTTTCCGTGAGGGAGACGTGCATTACGTGCCTAAAGACAGTGTACCCGCTGGAGAGGCTGGTGGCCAACACCCAGATCTTCCACACCACCTGCTTCCGCTGTCTCCACTGCAACACCAAACTCAGGTACTAGTAGGGATGCTCACTCACTACGGGACACTTCAAATAACATTATATTGTAATTTTGTCAATGTACTCTTTCATTCAAATGTCACATTCCAAAACATTTAGAAACCATTGGGGGAAAAGAAAAAAGAACATGTTAAATGTATTGTCTATCGTGCATGATAATTCTATCTTTTCAATATGCCTTTTTAATTGGATTTATCCCAAGCTGAATCGATTGGAGTAACATTAGCTTTGAAATGTACATTTTGTTTCAGTGACCGGTGTCTTGTCTGCATCTAGCTATTGTATGTTTTTTTGCTGCCCTCTGCTGTTCAGCCTGGGGAGCTATGCCTCTTTACATGGTAAGGTCTACTGCAAGCCCCACTTCAGCCAGCTGTTCAAGGCCAAAGGCAACTACGACGAGGGCTTTGGCCGCCGCCCCCACAAGGACCTGTGGACGCCCCGTGCCGAGGAAGAGGAGGAAGAAGGAGTAGACCGGGTAGTGGAGAAGAGGTCTACGGAGCGGGCAGAAAGAGCTATGGTGGTGTCCCATCCAGCCGAGACACCACTCTCCCCAGCCAAGCAGTCCAGCCCCACGGTGGAGGAGTTTCCCCTGGCCAAGGTGACAGACCTGACTGCCTCTCACGAGACACACAGCCACATTTCCTCCGCCGAGAAAATACCAGAGGCCCGCAGGCTTAGGGTTGCCTGGCCCCCTCCTGCTGACAGTGATGCTGGAGCCTCTCCTGCTCTGGAGGGTGGTGGTGTGGGCCGGCCCTGGAGGGCCAAGTGGCCCCCGGAGGGCGAGGTGTCATCGTCCACCCTGAGCCCCGACAGGGCCGAGCTGAAGAGCCTCAGGAGGAGCTCATCTCTGAAGGAGCGCAATCGGCCCTTCTCGGTGGCCCCCAGCCTCACCAACACCAATGCCCTGGGGCCACGGGAGCACCGCCAGCCCCTCAAATCCCTGATGGAGAGGAGGGGGTCGCTGGAGGACAGCTGCTCCACGCTTAAGGAACCAGAACCCCAACTCCAGAGGGGGAGAGAGGAGGAGAAAGAGGGGAGCAGGTCCACACCGCCCAGCAGCAGTGCGGTGAACGGAGAGATCAGCTGCGAGGAGGTAGAGAGTCTCCCAGCAACGCAGGACAAGAAAGAAGAGCCGATGAAGAAAGGAAAAGAAGCAGCAATGGAGGATGAAGAGGAAAGGGCTTCTTTAAAATGCGAAAGTGCCTCTCCAGACATCTTAGCATCTCCGCCCCCGCAGCCCAAACACAACCGCAGCTCCCAGGACGTGGGCTTCTGGGAGGGGGAGGAGGGAGGCGAAGGGGAGGGGGAACAGCTCACCATAGAGGAGATGATCAAGAGGAACCGCTATTATGAGGAAGATGAGGAGGAAGAGGAAGATGACGTCTGAATAGACACTCAGCTCTGAATCGGACTAGATTTAGACTGGACACACACCATGGACACACACCAACATATTATGTCCCTAGTACTCCCTGTCCACTTTATAAAACCCAGGGAGTTCTTAAAAGTGCAGGGACACAACAATTGTGATTTTTCTCTGTTTGGGTGTAATTTGTGATCATTTTGAGTGTTTGTTTCGTTCACAGTAGAAAAGTTAGCAATACATCAATCTTACTACACTACATTGAACCAAATAGCCTGATTATTTTAGTGATTTCTGAGGGAGCCTGATAGAAGGGACTGGTAGATTGTAGACGGTTGGATTAAAAACATTTAGTACCGTTTTGTATTTTTACGCTGGAAAGGCTGGTCTGTGTCTTTTTTAAACTGGGAGTGAATACAGTTACGATCTTTATGATACACAGCCCTGATTGGCGGATAGGATACACAGCCCTGATTGGCGGATAGGGTCGTCTAGACCAGGGTTTCCTAAACTCGGTCCTGGGGCCTCCCCTGGGTGCACGTTTTGGTTTTTGCCCTAGCACTACACAGCTGATTCAAATAACCAACTCATCATCAAGCTTTGATTATTTGAATCAGCTGTGTAGTGTTAGGGCAAAAACCAAAATATGCACCCAGGGTGGGCTCCAGTACTGAGTTTGGGAAAACCTGGCCTAGACCCTAGAGCAGGGGTATTCAACTCTTACCCTACGAGGTCCGGAGCTTGCTGGTTTTCTGTTCTACTTGATCATTAATTGTACCCGGTCTAAATCAGTCCCTGATTAGAGGGGAACAATGAAAAACTCAGTGGAACTAGCTTGGAGGTCCAGAGATGAGTTTGAGGGCTCTAGAGCCTACACCTTCAGAGTAGGACGATACATATTATGCAAATAAAAGATGACTTGTCATTGGTCAGAAAAATCAGATTGTGATGTAATGCTGTGGGCCAAAAACTACATCCCCTTTTTTTCAAAAGTTGTTACACTAAAAGGGCTTCATCAACATTTTCACAATTTCAGTGTTATTTCGACCCCGTAGTGTGGAAATATCAATAAAAAAGGGAAATCACGTTTGACTGCACTGCCCCTTTAAGTGGGCTAGTTAGTACAAACCACTGCCAGATGGATTCCAGGATCAGAGCTGCTTTAAATAATCACAAGCAGTCGCTTCATGGGTTTGATAGTACTTGATCTTGTAATATACCTTAAGAATCAAAAAAGGCTTGTGACAGAATGTGGTAATTTGATCCGGGATGACTAAACCAACAACCAATGTACTATCTGTGATGTATGTTTGGGTCCTTTCCCTTCCTGGGTGTATATTTTTAGTTGTCCTTTGACACAGTGCCTGTTTTAAATTGTATAAAAAGCATCCTATTTTATAATGAATTTAGAAAACTGGATAAATACAGGTTATTATATTTACCCTCAATGTTTTATACTTAATTTTTTGGGGTCCTCCATAAAGTAATCTTGGAATTGTACGTCTCGAGACGACCAAAGTGTTTGAAATAAATAATAAATGTTCTATCATTGATACATCTGTTGTCTTGTTTCAGTACATGAACTAAGGCCGGGATTCAATACGATCGCCCTTGTAGCCAGCTTTGAAAGGCAATGTTTCCGCGTTTTTGACATCACATTCATGGTGAATGCTGTAAATGTCAGCCCAATTGGAAATGACCTTTTAAATGTCAGATCTGCGTTTATAGCGTGCTTAACTCAGTACAGTGTTATGATACTGATGATTTGTCGCCACAGATTGTTTATTTACCTTTCTACTGTTGTGGCTAGATGGAAAAGGCCTACAGCGCCATCTATTGGTCGTGTAAGGGACAACAGTTGACATCTGTAGCATTGTAGCTAAGCCTAACCCTTTTCCTAACCTCTTTCTTAACCTGCCACGTTAATTATCCTAACCTGCAATTTAAACAAACCATCTGTGGGTACAAATCAGCAGTATCACCCATAGAGAATGATAGAGGCCTCTAGGTGCCAAAAGTCTGTATTAGAATGGGCAGCGCCATTTGAAGGCTTCCAACATTTTAATGTAGGCCTACAACGGTAAAAACATAAACTAACCATCTGTGGTGACAAATCAGCAGTATCATTACACCAGATTGAACCCCAGCCTTAAAGGGCACGTAGCAGCTATTTCTCAATGTCAGAAATGCATATACTAGTAACTTGGAGCACTCCAAGAAAACATTCCCAAATTACAAACTCTTAAATACATTTGTATAATACTGTAATATTGTTCTAAAAGTTGGGTTTGAGGTTTTCTCCAAATCAGCTCTAACTTCAAAAATAATCCCAAAACACTCCGTGGTCAGCGTCACAAAGCGCGTAACAACAAAATTCATGCTCACCCTTCATGTACTAGTGGGTTAAAACAAATACTTCTGGGCTAGTGGTATGGAGCTAGCTTGGTCATCAAGATGACCAAGATTTGTATGGTAGCAGGGTGTGGTAACACTTGCTATGCTAATGTGAGTATGCCTCTATGGCCACGCAAATGAAACACTTTGTAAAAAGTGGGATACATTTGTGAGAATAAGGCGGGCGAATTGGGCATCTACTCGTCAATCTGTCTCTGCGGCCAGCCAACCACCCCCTCGAGGAGAGAATGGACCCCGGAAAGAAGAGCTTGCTTGTCCACCTAAGAGCTATTGTGCCAGAGCGGCAAGGCCAGGCTGGGGAGAGAAGGCCACAACAGTAGCACATGGGAGCCGGCTCTAGGGGCAGCAGAACACCTCATTGTTCTGTCAGGACTGAGGTTCAGTAGTTAGTAGAGCAGGGAGATTGAACTGCCTACCACAGGGCAGTTTTATAGGACCTTTGTGGACTGTGCTTTACTGAAACAGCTTTTTTCTGTAACATCAAGGTGATGTGCTGCTACGCTCATCATCAGAGAGGAGAATCTTGTCCATTCTCATCTGCTCAGAATAGATTTTAATGCAGAGACAAGAATGGTATCCACAAGTTTATCTGACTCTAAGTAAATAATATAATTCCTCCCTGGTTTCAACGCACAACGGGATGTGAGGCTCTTTACTTAAATGAAATGGGCCTCATTGCCAAAATCCAGAAGCATCCCTTAAACTAGCCAAATGACACGTAAAGGAGAAAACACATCGCACCGAATGACGATCTGCCGTTCATTTGGCGCAGTGTGTTTTAGGGACCACCTGCCAGTAGGTGCCCCCTTTTCAAATGTCACGTTTGATGCCAGAGCTCTTTTGACCAGCAGGTGCCACTAGTGTACACTGTGTTGATTAAAGCCTAGAGTAATGAACCTATTTGACACAATGGGCTGTAAAACCTCAACGCTTCAAGACGCTTCGTTTCCCCATCACTAAAAAATTACGTCCGGCACTCTGTTCAAAGGTGTTAAGTGGTCTTGGCTGGTAAATGCTACCGGTGTTTCCGTGCCTTTATGAAAACCCTTGCCAGCCAGCTCATATATATATATATATATATATATATATGAGCTCTCTCTCTCTCTATATATATATATATATGAGAGAGATCATGAGCAGATGAGCTCCCAAATTTTTCAGGATGTTTTTAAAATTAGATAGATTTAGAGTTAGACAAACATCAATTTTTTTGTCAGGGACATATACAGGATGCTACCCTCTACAACATAACCTTCACTCCAAATCAAAACTCCAAACCTACAACCTGATTTTTGGATGGAATTCCTTGGAATGCTTCCTACACTCAATGATTATTATTCACAAACTATACATCAAATGCTCTGGCAAACAAGCAGAGACCTGAAAACACTATCCAACCTGGAGCTGAGTGAGTAATGCTTAGTCTGAAGCAATTTTTTATTTTCAAAAGCCAATAACAATTATATTTTTTACTTAACAAGGACTGAATGCTCAGGCTACCAAGCTTTGCTAGGACAAAGAGTTACAACTTCAATTAGCACTGACGTGTGAAGCGAGAGGTGTCGAAGCCTTTGAGCCCAACTAATGGCAGGCTACCCCACCCAGATCCAGAGGCCTTGAAGCCTCCTCCTGCTGTTCAAAGACCATCCCCTGGCATTTTCTACAAGAAATCTGCCTCCAGAAATAAAGGTTTCTCCCAAGTGGGTTTGACGCCTACTCCCATTGCCTGCTGCACTGCTGCTTGGATTCCACCTGGCGATCTGTTCACCGTCTGCCCTGGCCTGTCTGGTACAGGTACCCCCACCATACTCCCCCCCCCCCCCCCCCCTCCTCTCTCCAGAGGTTTCGCTCGCCTCCAGCACCCACGCACTGTTGGGGCGAATGACTCTGAACTTACAATGGCTAGCCCCAAGTTGTTATATATATTATTTTTTTGTTGTGCATTTTAATATTTAACTCATGACTCCTGCATGCTTTGTTGACTACAAACTTTCATTGCCCAACCGTGGGACAGACTATGTTTGTTCCCACATTCGGGACTCTGACTCTCTATTGGTTACACAGACTTTTGGCCTCCCATCCCATTCTAACCACCTCTTGCCGGCTTTGTATTCATGTTGCCTGATGAAATTGCTGTACAATATGATCTTGTTGCCATCTGATGCACATTGATGTCATAAATCAGCACTGCAGAGCACTCCCTGTACTATGCCGTGCCTTGATTGTATTACTGTTGATGATATCTGGAAATGTATATGTCACCCTGGTCCATCTACTGTTGCTAGCCCCAATTCTGACTTGTGCTCTGATATCTGCTTCTCTGATTTCTGCTCTCGTAAAAGCCTGGGTTTTCAGCACGTTAACACTAGAAGCTTATTACCTAAAATTGATCAATTGAAATTGTGGGTTCACAGCTCCAATCCAGATGTGTTGGTCATTACTGAGACGTGGTTAAGGAAGAGTGTTTTGAATACTGATGTTAACCTTTCTGGTTATAACCTTTTTCGGCAAGACAGATCTTCCAAAGTGGCAATCTTTACCAAGGATCACCTTCAGTGCTCGGTTGTCTCCACCAAGTCTGTCCCAAAACAATTTGATTTGCTGGTTTTAAGTATTCAACTTTCAAATAGCTCTTTGTTGACTGTTGCTGGGTGCTATTGTCCTCTGATCAGCACCGGCCTGTACCCTAACTGCCCTAAACTCTCTCCTGGCCCCTTACACCAAGTCTGAATTTGTCCTGCTAGGCAACCTAAACTGGGACATTTAACATTTAACCACCTGACCATGTCCTAAAGCAATGGGACTCCCTTAATCTTTCTCAGATTATTACCAATCCCACAAGCTATGGCTCCAAACACCCAGAAAAGGCTACTCTTCTTGATGTTATCCTCACGAATAATCCTGATAGGTATCAGTCTGGTGTTTTCTGTAATGACCTTAGTGATCACTGTTTTACAGCCTGTGTTCATAATGGCTGCTCAGTGAAACGACCTGTCCTGATTTGTCATAGACGCTTGCTAAAAAACTTTAATGAACAAGCCTTCCTTCATGAACTGGCCTCTGTAAAATGGTATAGAATCAGCTTGATCCCCTCTATCGAAGACGCTTGGACCTTCTTTTTTGAAGGTCCAACCTTAAATGTCCTCAATGATGTCACCATTGCCCTTGATTCTAAGCAATATCGTGGTGCCATTTTTATTGACTTGGCCAAAGCTTTTGATACGGTAGACCATTCCATTCTTGTGGGCCGGCTAAGGAGTATTGGTGTCTCTGAGGGGACTTTGGCCTGGTTTGCTAACTACCTCTCTCAAAGAGTGCAGTGTATAAAGTCAGAAAATCTGCTGTCTCAGCCAATGCCTGTCATCAAGGGAGAACCCCAAGGCTCAATCCTAGGCCCCACGCTCTTCTCAATTTACATCAACAACATAGCTCATGCAGTAGGAAGCTCTCTCATCCATTTATATGCAGATGATACAGTCTTATACTCAGCTGGCCCCTCCCTGGATTTTGTGTTACATGCTCTACAACAAAGCTTTCTTAGTGTCCAACAAGCTTTCTCTACCCTTAACCTTGTTCTGAACACCTCCAAAACAAAGGTCATGTGGTTTTTGTAAGGAGAATGCCCCTCTCCCCACAGGTGTGATTACTACCTCTGAGGGTTTAGAGCTTGAGGTGGTCACCTCATACAAGTACTTGGGAGTATGGCTAGACAGTACACTGTCCTTCTCTCAGCATATATCAAAGCTGCAGGCTAAAGTTAAATCTAGACTTGGTTTCCTCTATCGTAGACGCTCCTCTTTCACCCCAGCTGCCAAACTAACCTTGATTCAGATGACTATCCTACCCATGCTAGATTACGGAGACATAATTTAGAGATCAGCAGGTAAGGGTGCTCTCGAGCGGCTAGATGTTCTTTACCATTTGGCCATCAGATTTACCACTAATGCTCCTTATAGGACACATCACTGCACTCTATACTCCTCTGTAAACTGGTCATCTCTGTATACCCGTCGCAAGACCCACTGGTTGATGCTTATTTATAAAACCCTCTTAGGCCTCACTCCCCCCTATCTGAGATATCTACTGCAGCCCTCATCCTCCACATACAACACCCGTTCTGCCAGTCACATTCTGTTAAAGGTCCCCAAAGCACACACATCCCTGGGTCGCTCGTCTTTTCAGTTCGCTGCAGCTAGCGACTGGAATGAGCTGCAACAAACACTCAAACTGGACAGTTTTATCTCAATCTCTTCATTCAATCATGGACACTCTTACTGACAGTTGTGGCTGCTTTGCGTGATGTATTATTGTCTCTACCTTCTTACCCTTTGTGCCGTTGTCTGTGCCCAATAATGTTTGTACCATGTTTTGTGCTGCTACCATGTTGTTGTCATGTTGTGTTGCTACCATGCTGTGTTGTCTTAGGTCTCTCTTTATGTAGTGTTGTCTCTCGTTGCGATGTGTGTTTTGTCCTATATTTATATGTTTTTTTAAATCCCCGTCCCCACAGGTCTTTTTCCTTTTGGTAGGCCGTCATTGTAAATAAGAATTTGTTCTTAATTAACTGACTTGACTAGTTAAATAAAATAATATAGCTCCCTCTGCTGGCTATAAGTCTTTCATCCAAATGAGAGAGAAAAAACACACAAAGCAGGCCATCCTATAGAAATAGATACTCATCTTTATTTATAATCATTGCATACAAGTGCACAATTTAGAGGTGACACATACATTCATATCAATGATTAAATGAACCTAATATGAAATCAAATGACACTCGGTCAGGAACAGTTAGTGCATGATCTTCAGTTTTTTAAATCATAAAATACAATCAATCAGCACATTGCTTGAGTACAGTTCTGATATTACAGAAGATTAATCAAAACAAATTAAAATGGTCTAGAAAGGCAGATCTTGATTAAGTTTTTCATTTAACCTGTCATTCCACAATATAAATGAACCTCAAATGCCTGTAGTAATGCATCATAATACAGTATATCTACAATAAAGTGCTCGTGATAAAATGATATGGCATTATCATAGTCTTAGAAAAAAATGACATAACACAACATCCTAGTTATAGTCATTTGGATTTTGGCATACCCGAGAGTTGTATTTCTTGTCTGTGGGTTAAATTTTTTCAGCATTTTGAATACATTCCTTTAATAATCTCAAAATATAGTTGAACTAATAAGACTTGACTTGAATGATTGTTGCTAAAGACCTGGGATTGGTCCAGCATCTCTTTAAACTGGTTCTAGCATTTTTTATTGACATGATAAAAGTAAGCACTTTGAGGCACCCATACAGTATAGTCTTGACATATCAGCTTTGAATAATATTAATCTTCATACTATCTAGTAGCATGAGTTTCCTCTACTGATAGGAGTCAACCCAGAGTAAACTAAACTGAGGTGGGACTTCCCAGACAACATGCTGGATCCAGGAGTGATGTGAAGAAGAGGGATACTGCACTGTGACGACTCCAAACAAACTCCCATATTGGTCTAGCGTCATCCTCCCGACAGGGCCTCTAGCCTTTTGGGGCCCTAAGCGAAATTTTGTTGGCCAATTCTGCCCATTTTGCCATGGGGCAGATTTTTTTTTTCTGTTTTAAAGTTAATTTCCTGTAATTCTTCACATTTTGCCATGTTAATGATATCTGAGTGAAAGTGACTAACAAAAGCAATGGGCCCTGGGCATGCATCCTGCGTGACCTGTCAGTATTTGACCATATTTACTACAAGTTTAGATAGCTGGCAAGAATAATTTACCAATCTAAAAATAGTTAGCTGACATGGTTAATTGAGTGACTGTCAGTGACTGACATACCAAGAGGAAAATTGCTGATGCACAACCACATTTTTTGGGGGGGCCCCCTAGTGGCTTGGAGCCATAAGCGACCGCTTATGCCTGGAGCTGGCCCTGTCCTCCGAGTTTGTGGTGTGTGTGTGTGTGTGTGTCTGTCTGTGTTGGAGCCACTTCTCTCTGGTCATGTCCCTGCTCTCTTCACTCCATCCTCCCCCTCTCCTCTCACCCGCTTAGGGGGTGCAGGTCCACCCTGACCTTTTCCCCGGTGCTCATCATGCCGATGGTAGGATAGAACCCCCCTGCTGGCACTGCCACCTCCTTGCGGCCCACCACCTTCCCATTCCGTGTGAAGAACACCTAGCACAACACAAGGGGGCGACAGTGAGCTACTATTCACACTAGGGTTGGGGTTGATTCCATTTAAATTAATTTAGGATATGAACAAAAGTGACAAATTATTCTTAAAATTCAGTGCCTACTGTTTTACCACTCCTATATCAAATCAGAACACATCACATAAAACCCTAACTAATTCAACATAACCCCTCTCCTGCCTCTCACAGAGCTGACGCTCTGGCCCTGTTTGAAGGTTTGCTGATGTAGACAAAAGAGTCTCTCACCACGACCTTCCTCCCCATCCTCCTCCTCGTCGTTCATATAGAGGTCGTTCTGGACACGCCGCTGCTTAGGCTGCAACTCCGAGTCCCCGTCGTCACTGTCATCTGAGGGAGCCACATATGCTCAGAAAGACAGACACATGGCGAGACAGACAGATTGATAGACAGGGAGAACGAGGATACAGTTAACTAAGTATACTATTCAAAATCCCCACTCACATTTGCTGCTTTATTACATTTTTTATAATCCAATGACATTATTTGTTTCATGGTTGTCTGTCTCAGATGGCAGCAGCCTAATGGTGCACTCACCTCCACTGTCCAGGATGTAGTCCCGTGGGAACATGATGCCACAGCCCATGACGTCCCCCTCAAAACAGCGAGGGCCAAAGGCGTCCCCCACCCCACTACCCTGGAAGAGCTTCCCATCATCTGAGAGAGAGGGAAGGAGAAAAGAGAGAGTGTGTGTGTGTGTGTATATGAGAGAGCATGTATGCAAGTTTGAATCATTCGGTATTTCAATTCCATGCAAATTCAATCAGTTCAGAGTAAACAGAAAATTCCTACTTCAATGAATCTCCTAAATTAACTGAATTGAAAAGGAAAATGAGCCCAGCCCAGAACTTCCAAATGAGTGAGATGATTGAGACTGACTGCTGTGTGCTGAGCTAGAACATTAACTTAAAACTCCATTTGTCCTCATCTCAACCTCCCTCGGCAGTGGAATAGTCAACCAGAGGTCAGGGGGAATGCGAGAGGAAAGACCTACTTTCTCATCCTTAGGGTGGATTTTAGGAAGAGAGAAACAATGACATGGAACAGATGAAACATGAAGAGATCACTAGGTGGGGCTTCACCTAATCACCACTTTGGCAGATAAGCAGCGATAAACACACAGGCTTATCATAACAGTAACACACTGATAATGGTATCCCACCATTCATGGAGACTTGGACAACTCTCAGCTTCTCTCGCAATCTCTGGCTGAGCCCTACATGGCACCCTATTCCCTACATAGTGCACTACTTTTGACCAGAGCCCTATGGGCAGGAAGGGTACCACAGGAGTCGGTCTGACCAATAATTAGTATCATGCATGGCAAGCAGGTACAGAGACAGAAACATTCAAGCAACAAACCAAACCATCATGCAGGAACACTTGCAGACGGACAGATACAGACACTACATGACTCAGGACACTCACCTGCATGATAGGCTATGGAGCCCCTGCTCCAGCCAGGGTGTCTGTTTTTGGGGTAATCCTGTAAAATTAAGTGATAATATGTCAATGAGGTCTCATTTGACTCATACGAGGTGTCTGTGTATCTAATGACACCTTCCTGATACTGATTAATAGTGTGCGTGCGCACATTTAAATTCAGCAAAAAAATAAACTTCCCTTTTTCAGGACCCTGTCTTTCAAAGATAATACGTAGAAATCCAAATAACTTCCCAGATCTTCATTGTAAACGGTTTAAACACTGTTTCCCATGCTTGTTCAATGAACCATAAACAATTAATGAACATGCATCTGTGGAACGGTCGTTAAGACACTAACAGCTTACAGACGGTAGGCAATTAAGGTCACAGTTATGAAAACTTAGGACACTAAAGAGGCCGTTCTACTGGCTCTGAAAAACACCAAAAGAAAGATGCCCAGGGTCCCTGCTCATCTGCGTGAACGTGCCTTAGGCATGCTGCAAGGAGGCATGAGGACTGCAGATGTAGCCAGGGCAATAAATTGCAATGTCCGTACTGTGAGACGCCTAAGACAGCGCTACAGGGAGACAGGACGGAGAGCTGATCGTCCTCGCAGTGGCAGACCACGTGTAACAACACCTGCACAGGATCGGTACATCCGAACATCACACCTGCGGGACAGGTATAGGATGGCAACAACAACTGCCTGAGTTACACCAGGAACGCACAATCCCTCCATCAGTGCTCAGACTGTCCGCAATAGGCTGAGAGAAGCTGGACTGAAGGCTTGTAGGCCTGTTGTAAGGCAGGTTCTCACCAGACATCACCGGCAACAACGTCGCCTATGGGCACAAACACACTGTTGCGGGACCAGACAGGACTGGCAAAAAGTGCTCTTCACTGACGAGTCGCGCTTTTGTCTCACCAGGGGTGATGGTCGGATTCGCGTTAATCGCCGAAGGAATGAGCGTTACACCGAGGCCTGTACTCTGGAGCGGGATCGATTTGGAGGTGGAGGGTCCATCATGGTCTGGGGCGGTGTGTCACAGCATCATCGGACTGAGCTGGTTGTCATTGCAGGCAATCTCAACGCTGTGCGTTACAGGGAAGACATCCTCCTCCCTCATGTGGTACCCTTCCTGCAGGCTCATCCTGACATGACCCTCCAGCATGACAATGCCACCAGCCATACTGCTCATTCTGTGTGTGATTTCCTGCAAGTCAGGAATGTCAGTGTTCTGCCATGTCCAGCGAAGAGCCCGGATCTCAATCCCATTGAGCACGTCTGGGACCTGTTGGATCGGAGGGTGAGGGCTAGGGCCATTCCCCCCAGAAATGTCCGGAAACTTGCAGGTGCCTTGGTGGAAGAGTGGGGTAACATCTCACAGCAAGAACTGGCAAATCTGGTGCAGTCCATGAGGAGGAGATGCACTGCAGTACTTAATGCAGCTGGTGGCCACACCAGATACTGACTGTTACTTTTGATTTTGACCTTGGTTCAGGGACACATTATTCAATTTCTGTTAGTCACATGTCTGTGGAACTTGTTCAGTTTATGTCTCAGTTGTTGAATCTTGTTATGTTCATACAAATATGTACACATGTTAAGTTTGCTGAAAATAAACGCAGTTGACAGTGAGGACGTTTCTATTTTTGCTGAGTTTGTGTGTGTTTGTTTCATTGATTTAGTTTCCTGCCAATGTGCCATTGAGCCCCCAGGTGATCCAACAGAAACCCCAACAAAGGCCCAGTGTTGTAGCTGATAAGATCTGAAGATGAGTCACATTTAATGGGGGTGCACCCTGTCCATCAGCCCATACAATGGAAGTCCTCATGAAGGAACAATAAGAGCATTTATTTTCTAGTTCTTCAGCCAGCCTCCTCTACTCCATCTCTGCAATACATTTTAACACATAAGGGTCATTAAAATGATCTGGATTTGCAGCCATAAAACACTATGATGAGTCACTGCTACTCTGAAGACACCATTTGTTAAAGGCTTTACCCACAGCAACCGCTATCCATTAATGAAACAGCTTTCTCAAAACACTCAGATGCTAATCTTTAACACACCGTGGGTAACATCAGCTGGGGATGGCGTCACCGGAGCTAATAGCCCTAGCTTCTATGATGGTATTATTCACTGAAACACACAGTAACAAAGACATGTACTGTGGCGCCACCAGGTCACGACTAATGCTAACTGGTTTAGAGAAGAATGAAAAGAGAGCTGCCTTTGTGCCAATGGAAGCCGCTATGGCCACAGTGGCAAGGGCTTTATTGGTACAGATATGGAGAGATAAAGACACAGGGAGGAGAGGACAGTGGATAAAGAGAGGGTCAGATAGTGGGAGAGGTATGGAGATGGACAGGTGAGGCAATGGAGAGATGGGAAGATGAGATTAAATGGGAGTATGTTTAAGGGATGAAAAAGTTAAGATGAAGAGCATGATAGATGAGAAAGAAAGAGATGGAGAGGTAGGAGACCGAGAGATAGAGGGACACAGGAATGTGTATCACACCATCCCACTGTTCTCCAATAAAAAAGGAGTCAAAGTTGTCACTGATCTGCTTTCACAAGTGGTTTATCAACGGGGATGACATCCGCCTTTGATTTTTCCCGTGAGAGGTAATGGTTCACAATCAACACATTAATGAGAGGATGGCTCATTGGGCCTGCTAGGAGGTGAAGGTGAGCAGTGGAAGTCTGAAACCTCAGGAATGGCAGACTGCTGGATTTATGATGTCCCACCAGAACTGCCAACTGCTCCAGAAAACAATCCCCGGAAAACAAATCAGTGAAATCACAGAGCTCTATTTTCTCACCCTCATCCAGCCTTTAGTGCCAAGCAACACACACAGACAAGAGTGCAAAGGTTTAGGAGGTAGGGAGAATGACTGTGTGTGATATGACATTAGGCAACCCCAGAGATTAACAAGGGTGTGGACTTGATCAAAGGTAGATGAATTGGGCAAACGTAACTAACTGACATCAGAATGGTTTCGCTTCAACGCCCAATGGAGGACTTTCATTCATTGTCATTGTCTGGGTACAACACATCCTTACAACAGCCATGGGAACACAGTGGTTAGCTATCAGGAGGTACAGGCCAAAGATAGAAGACACCAACACATATTAAAACCTCAATAATAGGGTTTACCTAGGAAAAACTTCCAAAAGTACAATTCATGGTAAACAGGATTTGGAGCACAAAAAAAAAAATAGGCAGACATCTACTTCTTACGCTCAAGGCTTTGCTTCATACTCTGATGAAGCACAGGTATCCTGACGTTTCTCCTCTGAATAAGTCATTTTGGAGAGTTTTTTCCTGCCATTTGTTGTTGAGCAAACCTACTCCCCTTTGTTTGCTGAAACGGGGAGGCCTACCTGAACTGTGACTTACTTGAAACTCTCCATGATGTCGCAAGAGTGGGAGCTCCAGATGCAGTCAAAAAGGTCAAGAAGGATCCAGCAGTATCGAGGGGCTCTTATTTCCAGGTTCTCGTCTGATAAAATAACTGACATATCTGAAGGAGCAGCTCTTTGATTTATATTAAACAGGATGTGCAGATTCCATGTTGATTAAATCTCTGCTGTCATAATGAGTTCAGGTGTCTCTGTATTGAGCAAACAGTCATTAGACAAGCCCTCTCTAAACTGCCTGACAGATGATATTTCCACAATATGGAGATAATCACTGTCATGAATTATACAGAGAGACACCGTTGGAAGGGGTCCAAATTAATTACTTTAGGATATTAGCTTTATCTACGATATTATCAACTTGATCTTTCTAACCCAGAGAACGCAAGCACTTGCTGCATACTTTTCTTTTTATGTAGTTTCTTTCTGTGTATGGTGCTACTCAGTGGTAAGCAACTCATCAGACAAAAATGCCCAGCTACCTAGCGGCTAAATAGCCATGCTTGGAAAACTGCCACACTGTGAAAGTTGTCATTCACTGGAAATAGTTGAAGGAGGATAGGATAGTCATGGCTGAGCTAGCGAGATAAGTGATAGCAACATTTGACCAAAGGCACTGACTGGTTAAACAACTACCTCAGTTTCTTTTTCATTTTACCTCCTTTGCACCCCGAAATTAAGGTTTGATTAGCATCTAGCCTAATTCCACCTTTTTAGATGGTGCCCATCTTTCCCAATCATTTGGAATTGAGGCCTGCATATACAGTTGAAGTTGGAAGTTTACATACACCTCAGCCAAATACATTTAAACTCAGTTTTTCACAATTCCTGACATTTAATCCTAGTAACAATTCCCTGTCTTAGGTCAGTTAGGATCATCACTTTATTTTAAGAATGTGAAATGTCAGAATAATAGGAGAGAATGATTTATTTCAGCTTTTATTTCTTTCATCACATTCCCAGTGGGTCAGAAGTTTATATACACTCAATTAGTATTTGGTAGCATTGCCTTTAAATTGTTAAACTTGGTTCAAACGTTTCGGGTAGCCTTCCACAAGCTTCCCAAAATAAGTTGGGAGAGCTGGTGTAACAGTCAGGTTTGTAGGCCTCCTTGCTCGCACACACTTTTTCAGTTCTGCCCACAAATTTTCTATTGGATTGAGGTCAGGGCTTTGTGATGGCCACTCCAATATCTTGAATTTGTTGTCCTTAAGCCATTTTGCCACAACTTTGGAAGTATGCTTGTATCATTTTCTGGAATTTTCCAAGTTGTTCAAAGGCACAGTCAACTTAGTGTATGTACACTTCTGACCCACAGGAATTGTGATACAGTGAATTATAAGTGAAATAATCTGTCTGTAAACAATTGTTGGAGAAATGACTTGTGTCATGCAAAGTAGATTTCCTAACCGACTTGCCAAAACTGTAGTTAGTTAACAAGATAGTTGAAAAACGAGTTTTAATGACTCCAACCTAAGTGTAAGTAAACTTCAGACTTCAACTGTATATTTGAATGCACATTCAGAATTTGTACAACAGATGGTGTGTCGGTGTTATATGTGGATTGGTATGAAAACATTTGATGTGACAGAGTGAATTAAGAACCGTAGAATGCTATGGAAGTATAACATGTTTCAGATGGACTCATTCTAGGCTAGATAATGAGAATGTAGGGTGATGATGACGATCATAATAGTGTCATTGATGTTCATTGTGCTGGAGATATTTAATGCAGGGGACTTTAATGCAGGGAAACTTAAATCTGTTTTACCAAATTTCTATCAGCATGTTAAAATGTGCAACCAGAGGGGGAAAACAACTCTGGACCACCATTACTCCACACACAGAGACACATACAAAGCTCTCCCTTGCCCTCCATTTGGCAAGTCTGACCATAATTCCATCCTCCTCAAAAATCCTCAAAAATTAAAGCAGGAAGCACCAGTGACTAGATAAATAAAAAAAGTGGTCAGATGAAGCAGATGCTAAGCTACAGGACTGTTTTGCTAGCAGACTGGAATATGTTCCAGGATTCCTCCGATGTTATTGAGGACTACACCACATTAGTCACTGGCTTCATCAATAACTGCATCGAGGACGTCGTCCCCACAGTGACTGTACGTACATACCCCAACCAGAAGCCATGGATTACAGGTAACATTCACACTGAGCTAAAGGGTAGAGCTGCCGCTTTCAAGGAGCGGGACTCTAACCTGGAAGCTTATAAGAAATCCTGCTATGCCCTCCGACGAACCATCAAACAGGCAAAGTGTCAATACAGGACTAAGATTGAATCATACTACACCAGCTCAGACGCTCGTTGGATTTGGCAGGGCTTGAAAACCATTGCAGACTACAAAGTGAAGCACAGCCGAGAGCTGTCCAGTAACACGAGCCTACCATACGAGCTAAACTACTTCTATGCTCGCTTCGAAGCAAATAACACTGAAACATGCATGAGAGCACCAGCTGTTCCGGACAACTGTGTGATCACGCTCTCCGCAGCCGTTGTGAGTAAGACCTTTAAACAGGTCTACATTCACAAGGCCGCAGGGCCAGACAAATTACCAGGACGTGTACTCCCGAGCATGCACTGACCAACTGGCAATTCTCTTCACTCACATTTTCCTTCTTTTTTTAAAACCCCTTTTTTCTCCCCAATTTCGTGGTATCCAAATGGTAGTAGTTACAGTCGTGTCTCATCGCTCATCAGCGTGACCTGCGCCCGGCCCGCCACAGGAGTCGCTAGTGGGTCCCTGCCAGCCAAACCCTCCCTAACCCGGACAACGCTGGGCCAATTGCGCGTCACCCCATGGACCTCCCGGTCGCGGCCGGCTGCGACAGAGCCTGGGCTCGAACACAGAATCTCTGGTGGCACAGCTCTTAGACCACTGCGCCACCCGGGAGGCCCCTTCACTGACATTTTCAACCTCTCCCTGTCCAAGTCTGCCTGTGCCCAAGAACACTAAAGTAACCTGCCTAAATGACTACCGGCCTGTAATACTCACGTCTGTAGCCATGAAGTGCTTTGAAAGGTAAGTCATGGATCACATCAACACCATTATCCCAGAAACCCCAGACCCACTCCAATTTGCAAACCACCCCAACAGATCCACAGATGATGCAATCTCTATTGCACTCCACACTGCCCTTTCCCACCTGGACAAAAGGAACACCTATGTGAGAATGCTATTCATTGAATACAGCTCAGTGTTCAACACCATAGTGCCCTCAAAGCTCATCACTAAGCTAAGGACCTTGGGACTAAACACCTCCCTCTGCAACTGGATCCTGGACTTCCTGACAGGCCGAATCCAGGTGGTAAGGGTAGGTAACAACACATCCGCCACGCTGATCCTCAACACAGGGGCACCTCAGGGGTGCGTGCTCAGTCACCTCCTGTACTCCCTGTTCACTCATGACCTCATGGCCAGGCACGACTCCAACGCCATCATTAAGTTTGCCGATGACACAACAGGGGTTGGCCTGATCACTGACAACGACGAGACAGCCTATAGGGAGGAGGTCAGAGACCTGGCCGTGTGGTACCAGAACAACAACCTCCCCCTCAACGTGATCAAGACAAAGGAGATGATTGTGGACTACAGGAAAAAGAGGACCGAGCACGCCCCCATTCTCATTGACGGGGCTGCAGTGGAGCAGGTTGAGAGCTTTAAGTTCCTTGGTGTCCAGATCACCAACAAACTAACATCGTCCAAGCACACCAAGACAGTCGTGAAGAGGGCATGACAAAACCTATTCCCCCTCAAGGGACTGAAAAGATTTGGCATGGGTCCTCAGATCCTCAAAAGGTTCTACAGCTGCACCATTGAGGTTGCATCACTGCCTGGTATGGCAACTGCCCGGCCTCCGACCGCAAGGTACTACAGAGGGTAGTGCGAATGGCCCAGTACATCACTGGGGCCAAGCTTCCTGCCATTCAGGACCTCTATATACCAGGCGGTGTCAGAGGAAGGCCCTAAAAATTGTCAAAGACTCCAGCCACCCTAGTCATAGAATGTTCTCTCTGCTACCGCGCGGCAAGCAGTACCGGAGCGCCAAGTCTAGGTCCAAGAGGCTTCAAAACAGCTTCTACACCAAGCCATAAGACTCCTGAACATCTAATCAAATGGCTACCCAGACTATTTTCATTGCCTCCCCCCTTTTACACCGCTGCTACTCTCTGTTATCATCTATGCATAGTCACTTTAATAACTCTACCTACATGTATATATTACCTCAACTAACCGGTGCCCCCGCACATTGACTCTGTACCGGTATCCCCCGTATATAGTCTCGCTATTGTTATTTTACTGCTGCTCTTTAATTACTTGTTACTTTATTTCTTATTCTTATCCGTATTTTTTAAAACTGCATTGTTGGTTAGTGGCTAGTTATTAAGCATTTCACTGCAAGGTCTAAACCTGATGTATTCGGCGCATGTGACTAATAAAATTTGATGTCAGTGCTAGAGTTGGGTCCAATCTGGCCCCTGCATGCCCTGCTAGCACAGCATTTCTGCTGCTTACTTTCCTATATGATAAGGACACGTACCCTGCGTGCCAGTCCCAGGGCGATGTAGCACTTCTCTCCTGCATCAGTGATCTCCAGCTCATAGTAGTGGCAGCGTGTGTTGAGGGGTAGACAGGCCTGGGCCAAACCCACATCCACGATGCTTTTCCTTTTACCCACGTACTCCAACAACTGAGGGGCAGAAGGATGGTATCACACAACACAATAAGGCAACTATTTATAAATAAATAAATATAAATAAAACGAATTGAAAACCCAATCTTGCACAAAGATTGTACATTCAGTACAATTTAACAGCATTAAGGATACAGGGCCAGGGAAGTAGAGAAGAAGCACATTCTTCTCAGCACACAACTACCCTCAGGACAAGAACAACAGACAATTTATGACATGATTATGTCATATATTGACGATAACAACACACTGTTGGCTCAGCACAAAAAAAAAAAAACGTACATTTTGGCCTGCAGTCTATTCTCTTTTAACCTGAGGAAGAAAGAAAAAATAACAAGGCATAGAACTGTGCTAATTACCTTCAACTAATGAAGGCAATACCTCAAAACTGTTTTCAGTGGGAATGTATTCAGGGTTTGGGCAGTATCCAGATTTTCATACCGTTCCTGTTCTATAACGGGTTATACATATTACCGCCAGTGCACACAAGGGCGCTATTTATTTCCAAAGTTTTTGTTGTTGTTGACGATATAAAAAAAAATGCTTACAAAGGCTAACAAATTACTAGTTAATTCCCATAGTGGATGCTAGCTAACAAGTGCAATCAAACATAAACTAATTGCAAGGACAGACAACCCAGCTCCTATCTTAAAAGGCTACTCACAGTTGTGCTGCACACACAAAACTAATTTAGGCAGCAGGGATCCTGAACCAGGAGTGGATTGATTGTCTCTGCTGTAACCAAGAAGCTTGATCATGCAAGCTAGCAACTTAGCTAGCAAGTTAGGGACAGTAAGACATTTACTGGGGTAAGGGGGTGGTCCAAAACAGGGGAGAGTTGTCTAACTTTTTTTTGTTGCATAGGGAGGGTAGTGTTTTTCCCCCCTGGTTTGCACTCGCTCTTTTGTAGGTTTTACTATATAATTTCTTCCATCCTAGCCAAATGTCCTTATCTGTTTGCATGGCCTCTCCTATATTAAGGTGTTTTGGTACTTCCCTTATGCACTATGCTTTTCCACATGCTAACTTTGACTATACCACAGGTCAATATAGTCTACCAATCTAACTGTCTATCCTGCCCTCTATCCACCATTCACAGTGACAATATTGGTAGGTGGATGTCAAGATCTGCAATAGGCTAACTAGCAATCACACCACACATAAAAGCATTCAAAGCTGCATAAAAGTTCAATATGAATCAAAAAGAACAAATAGAAATCGCTGACAGGCAGTAGAGAGGCCAGGTGCATCACTGCGCATGAAATAACTCAAAAAGCTCCCCTATTGATCTTGTTTAGGGACAATATAATTATCCTTCCTAGACTAGTCTATAACAAACACCACAATGCAATGAATAATTTAATTATTGTTTTCAAGTGAGTACAAAATTCTACTCTAGGCTGCAGTGAAAATGTCATTTGAATAACGGCACAAAAGCCCTGTGACTTAAAATGTTTCATTCCATTTGGATCAGTTGTTGTTCTACTCTCCACGGTTTAGAAGGTCTAGAAAGTCACAGTAGCAGGTCAGACTGGCTGTATTCTTACTTCTGATAGTGAGATGCCTGTTGCATATTTTCATTCTCCCAAATCGTCCTATAATAATGTGGCCACATGCTCCAGGCAGGCCAGTTATTTAGGAAAGCTTAACATGTGCTCTGCCTCCTCTTCAATCCGAGTTTATTTCCTCTTTTTTTATTTCACCTTTATTTAACCAGGTAAGCCAGTTGAGAACAAGTTCTTATTTACAACTACGACCTGGCCAAGATAAAGCAAAGCAGTGCGACAAAAACAACAACACAGAGTTGCACATGGGATAAACAATCGTACAGTCAATAACACAATAGAAAATCTGTATACAGTGTGTGCAAATGAAGTAAGGAGGTAAGGCAATAAATAAGCCATAGTGGCGAAGTAATTACAATTTAGCAATTAACACTGGAGTGATAGATGTGCAGATGAGGATGTGCAAGTAGAAATACCGTTGTGCAAAAAAGCAGAAAAAAACAAAAAACAAATATGGGGATGAGGTAGGTAGTTGGGTGGATGGGCTATTTACAGATGGGTTGTGTACAGGTGCAGCGATCGGTAAGCTGCTCTGACAGCCGATGCTTGAAGTTAGTGAGGGAGAAATAAGTCTCCAACTTCAGTGATTTTTGCAATTCGTTCCAGTCATTGGCAGCAGAGAACTGGAAGGAAAGGCGACCAAAGGAGGTGTTGGCTTTGGGGATGACCAGTGAAATATACCTGCTGGAGCACGTGCTACGGGTGGGTGTTGCTATGGTGACCAGTGAGCTGAGATAAGGCGGAGCTTTACCTAACAAAGACTTATAGATGACCTGGAGCCAGTCTGTTTGGCTACGAATATGTAGCGAGGACCAGCCAATGAGAGCATACAGGTCGCAATGGTGGGTAGTATATGGGGCTTTGGTGACAAAACGGATGGCACTGTGATAGACTGCATCCCATTTGGTGAGTAGTATGTTGGAGGCTATTTTGTAAATGACATCGCCGAAGTCAATGATCGGTAGGTTTGTCAGTTTTACGAGGGTATGTTTGGCAGCATGAGTAAAGGAGGCTTTGTTGCGAAATAGAACGCTGATTCTAGATTTAATTTTGGATTGGAGATGCTTAATTTGAGTCTAGAAGGAGAGTTTACAGTCTAGCCAGACACCTAGGTATTTATAGTTGGCCACATATTCTAAGTCAGAACTGTCCAGAGTAGTGATGCTAGTCGGGCAGGTGGGTATGGACAGCGATCAGTTTAAGAGCATGCATTTAGTTTTACTAGCGTTTAAGAGCAGTTGGAGGCCATGGAAGGAGTATTGTAATGCATTGAAGCTCGTTTGGAGATTTGTTAACACAGTGTCCAAAGAAGGGCCAGATGTATACAGAATGGTGTCGTGACTATCCCAGTGCACATAGAACCTAATGCTTTAATATAGCCTAAATGTTAATAATTAAAAACTTTATTATGTGTCATAAACACAACCAGTCACAATGTTGTAATCTGATTAGGCTACTTCAAGTCTCCTGTAGGCATGCGCACATTCATCCAAAATATAATTCCAGTATCCTCAAAATGGCATGACATTAACCAGGTTCCATCCAACCTTTTTATGGGGATAAAGTACGTTGGATAAAAAATGTCACGACAGGCCTAATGGAAACAGCACATTTGTTGGTAAACTTTCCAAATGTCGACAAAACAAAATACGCTGGACAAGGTGGGATCTTTTTGTGTCTGTAAAATTAATTGTGCGAAAAATGTGGTGGAAATGCTTTTATGCACAAATATTGATATAATATCCCGGGTCCCGGGTGGCGCAGTGGTCTAGGGCACTGCATCGCAGTGCTAGCTGCGCCACCAGAGTCTCTGGGTTCGCGCCCAGGCTGGGCTGGGTTCGCGCCCAGGCTCTGTTGCAGCCGGCCGCAACCGGGAGGTCCGTGGGGCGACGCACAATTGGCATAGCGTCGTCTGGGGTTAGGGAGGATTTGGCCGGTAGGGATATCCTTGTCTCAGTATGTAAAATGTATGCACTCTACTGTAAGTCGCTCTGGATAAGAGCGTCTGCTAAATGACTAAAATGTAAATGTAAATAATAACCATCATATCAAAGTAAACTTGGAGTCACGTGATAATATGTTGTGTGGTGAGCACTTTCGCTATACCTATGCAACATTTAACTTATTTTTTATTCGGTACATGGGATTTTAACCGCAAAAGTCAATTTGAATATGCACTACATACACTGCTCAAAAGAATAAAGGGAACACTTAAACAACACAATGTAACTCCAAGTCAATCACACTTCTGTGAAATCAAACTGTCCACTTAGGAAGCAACACTGATTGACAATAAATTTCACATGCTGTTGTGCAAATGGAATAGACAACAGATGGAAATTATAGGCAATTAGCAAGACACCCCCAATAAAGGAGTGGTTCTGCAGGTGGTGACCACAGACCATTTCTCAGTTCCTATGCTTCCTGGCTGATGTTTTGGTCACTTTTGAATGCTGGCGGTGCTTTCACTCTAGTGGTAGCATGAGACGGAGTCTACAACCCACACAAGTGGCTCAGGTAGTGCAGCTCATCCAGGATGGCACATCAATGCGAGCTGTGGCAAGAAGGTTTGCTGTGTCTGTCAGCGTAGTGTCCAGAGCATGGAGGCGCTACCAGGAGACAGGCCAGTACATCAGGAGACGTGGAGGAGGCCGTAGGAGGGCAACAACCCAGCAGCAGGACCGCTACCTCCGCCTTTGTGCAAGGAGGAGCACTGCCAGAGCCCTGCAAAATGACCTCCAGCAGGCCACAAATGTGTATGTGTCTGCTCAAACGGTCAGAAACAGACTCCATGAGGGTGGTATTAGGGCCCGACGTCCACAGGTGGGGGTTGTGCTTACAGCCCAACACCGTGCAGGACGTTTGGCATTTGCCAGAGAACACCAAGATTGGCAAATTTGCCACTGGCGCCCTGTGCTCTTCACAGATGAAAGCAGGTTCACACTGAGCACGTGACAGACGTGACAGTCTGGAGACGCCGTGGAGAACGTTCTGCTGCCTGCAACATCCTCCAGCATGACCGGTTTGGCGGTGGGTCAGTCATGGTGTGGGGTGGCATTTCTTTGGGGGGCCGCACAGCCCTACATGGGCTCGCCAGAGGTAGCCTGACTGCCATTAGGTACCGAGATGAGATCCTCAGACCCCTTGTGAGACCATATGCTGGTGCGGTTGGCCCTGGGTTCCTCCTAATGCAAGACAATGCTAGACCTCATGTGGCTGGAGTGTGTCAGCAGTTCCTGCAAGAGGAAGGCATTGATGCTATGGACTGGCCCGCCCGTTCCCCAGACCTGAATCCAATTGAGCAGATCTGGGACATCATGTCTCGCTCCATCCACCAACGCCACGTTGCACCACAGACTGTCCAGGAGTTGGCGGATGCTTTAGTCCAGGTCTGGGAGGAGATCCCTCAGGAGACCATCCGCCACCTCATCAGGAGCATGCCCAGGCGCTGTAGAGAGGTCATACAGACACGTGGAGGCCACACACACTACTGAGCCTCATTTTGACTTGTTTTAAGGACATTACATCAAAGTTGGATCAGCCTGTAGTGTGGTTTTCCACTTTAATTTTGAGTGTGACTCCAAATCCAGACCTCCATGGGTTGATAATTTTTGTGTGATTTTGTTGTCAGCACATTCAACTATGTAAAGAAAAAAGTATTTAATAAGAATATTTCATTCATTCAGATCTAGGATGTGTTATTTTAGTGTTCCCTTTATTTTTTTGAGCAGTGTATTTACCAGACTTATCCGCAACAAGTTAATTTGATGGAAACACAACTCTGATGGGAAAATGCACATGAAAATTTGTCGCCAATTGGATGGAAACCTAGCTATAGACACCCTAAAGACTCTGGGAAGTGCACTAGTCCAGTGTCACTTTGATTATGCCTGCACATCATGGTTATGCCAAACATTTAAAGAATAAGCTACAGACCAGCCAAAACAAGCATGTAAGAATTGTACTTAAACTCCCACCTCATACTCATCAAGAGGTCAAGCATTTTAAGCAGCTAGTATGGCTATCTGTGGAAAAAAGACTAGTTTTAATTCAATTTAGTGTGGTCCACAAAATTATCACGACTCAGTACCCAGGTACTTATCCAACAACTTTTCATTTGTTAAGAATGTCCACCAGCATAATACCAGAGCCAGACACTCTAATGTTCACGGTTATAAATATATATATATTGTTTAGGCCTTTCCAATGCATTGATATACAAATGATTATTACATTCTAAAATGTGAGAATAATGTGGACCTGCCTGACTAAATAAATTGGATGCATGGCGATTTTTCTGTAGCCTATGTGGCCAATGCAGGCACACATAATAAAGCCATGAATAGTGGTAGAATTAATCTCACCATTTGAAGCTCACCATCGCTGTTTTTATCATGAGAAAGTGACCAAAAACATTTCATTTTGTGATGGAAGGATTTGTATGGAAAGTCAGAATGTTGAAGTCAGAATTAGATGATGTTGTCATCCTCATAATAAGCGCACATGGTTTTTCCGCAACAGAATAGCACAACACCCTTCAATTGAAGCTACGAGAAACAAACAAGTGGCCACGTCTCTCACAAAAACTGATCAAAAAATCTTATCACCGATATTTATTATGGAGCAGGAGAACTTATAAATTGCCTACAATAATTACAAGGACTTTTCAAGCATCAAATTGAGGAAATGTCTGATTTTCAAGGTAGGCCTTTTCCAGTACTTTAATTTCTGAGCTCAAGTTCAAGTAGGTGACCTCAAGGCCTTTGTGTTGTTTAAAATTGCAGGTGTAACATGGAAACCAAAATGTATTTGTCATGTTATTTCATTAGTAGATCATATTGTGAAGAAGCCCACTAGGCTGTAATTTGTTGTCATTATATCCAGAATAATTAATAGGAATAGCGTTGGGTGTTGCACAATAGTCTATCCTACACGATTGCGCACAGTAGACTCACAGTAGACAGTAGACACAGTAGACAGTAGCGCACAGTAGACAGTAGACTGTGTCCAATCCGAGGCATAAAAACATGAACTCATTACCTTGATGCTTTCTCAGTTAGACCTAACGAGACTCTGCTGTAAATCAAGCAGCTAACAGATGATCAACATCAATTCGCTAGGGATATTATATCTAACGTGGATCCAGGCACAACTGTCTTGCGTAACAAATGAAACACAAACATTATGGTGCTTCTACACCTGCATTGCTTGCTGTTTGGGGTTTTAGGCTGGGTTTCTGTACAGCACTTCGAGATATTAGCTGATGTACGAAGGGCTATATAAAATAAAAATAAAACTTGATTGATGGGCATTCCTCGCGAACAACTTTTTTCCAGCACTTTGGCAGTTGTTGCATCGCATGCGGTATCACAACAGCTGTTTGTCACATGGCTGTCATTCAGAAAAGTCCTTTCTGTATCAGATGATGTGTGAAAATATCATGGCGTAATTAAACAGCTCAACACCAAATGCACATCCAACAAGTATTATGCATAATTATTGAAGAACCAAGGTAAGGTGCCTCTCGATTTGAAGCATTCGATTTTGCAAGTTAAGAAGCATTTGATTTTTCAATGACATACATTTCGGGGGATTTGTGTGCCCATGAAAACTGTTTTCACCCCGTAACATAAGGAAACACGAAATGTTATGTTACACTGCATTTCTGAGCTCTTTATACAGAGAACGGTCCAACAGCTAGATCCAGGATTCTTACAGGGTTCAAGTTAAATGTCTAATTTAACTGATTAATGCTTAATATATTATATAACGAAAACTTACACTGACATAAATGCAGGGACAGAAAAGTAAGATTTTATGTCACACGATTTGGACAAATCCATCAAGATAACAACCATGGGGTTTAAACATAGATTTAAAATCAACTCGTGAATTTTATTGAATAACTATGTTCCCCCCTGATATCTTAACGTAATTATATGTTTTTTTAAATGGCAGATTATTATCAACAGCTGTAACAAGTTGTCCAGCGTAGGAAATCCTCACTGGTACCCTAGTTTATAGAAAGACCAATATGCATCTTCCTTTCGACCAAAACCCACCACTGGAGTGCGCAGCCAAAGAGCTCTATTTTCATGTCATTAGACCATAGCACCGGTTACAATCCAAGCATTTACATTTGTTCGATGACATAAAAATAAAGCTCTTTGGCCATGCACACCAGTGGTGGGTTTTGCATCGAAAGAAGGATGCATATGCAGAAAAGAACCCCATACCAACTGAAAAATATGGTGGTGGATCTTTGATGTTATGGGGCTATTTTGCTTCCACTGGTCCTGGGGCCCTTGTTAAGGTCAACGGCATCATGAATTTTAGCCAGTACCAGGACATTTTAGCCAAAAACCTGGTTTGTCTCTGTCAGGAGGCTGAAACTTGGCAGAAACAAGTGGATCCCCCAGCAAGAAAATAACCCCAAGCACACATCAAAATCCACCAAAAAGGTTAATTGACCACAAAATCAACATTTTGCAATGGCCATCTCATTCTGCGGACTTGAACTCCAATCGAAAACCTGTGGTTTGAATTGAAGAGGGCAGTCCATAAGCGCAGACAACGGATATCAAGTAACTGGGAAAATTCTGTATGGAAGAATGGTCTAAGATCCCTTGTTCTCCAATCTCAGAAAACATTTTAGAAAAAGGCTCAGTGCCATTATCCTCGCAAGGCGAGCTATTGAAAGGTGTTGAAAACAGGGATGCCAATCATTTTGACCCCCATCTTTTTGAGAGAAAAAAATATGACTTGTGCAACAAAATCTATTTCTCTGAGCAATTCTATTAATATAAAATAATATAATTTCCCCAAAATTTTGGAGCATACAATATAGATCAAAACAGTATTTTTAATCTTTATCAAGGTTGCCAATAATTTTGGAACTTTTTTGGGGGGGATGGTATTGAAAATCATAGTGTGGGTATTTCAAAGTACCCCTGTATACGGTATATACGGTATACCACCCAAGCCTAGAATGTACCATTTGTACCATGGACAAATTTAGGATTTAGGTTACAACAGACCTCTCTGTGGTGCTTGTGAAACTATAGAATCAGGCAGACATGTACAGACACACACACACACCCTCAGATAGAAATATTACAGCAGTGGAGGTCGATGGGGCCATGGGCTCTTGAAGGCTTTTAGAGGCCAGGTCATGAGAGTGACAGACATGAGAATCGATTTGACTGTCTATTCAATTGAACAATTCCACTTGACTCCTCCTGTAGTGCTTTTTATACCCATTTATCATTGAGCCAATCCAACTGGAACAGGCCTAAGGCTACTGTGGCTCGCCAGGTAAAACTCTCTCAAACATAACAAAATCTCTCTGACTGCAACCAGACTGGTGGGCCAGGAGCAATCTGGCATGACTTGATCAGAATCTGTAGAGCTGACAGGAACACATCAGTGTAGAGAGTAGAGTACTATACTTGTCAATTGAGGAAAGTGTTCTCAGGTTGGAGCTAATGTGACGAATGAAATGGTCAACAAGCAAACGTGGTGGCCAATTAGGATGTCCATAATGAACCATAACAGCTTACCAGTCCAGATGAGAAAAGAGAGAAGCTAAGAGGTCAAAGGGGCCTGAGGTACTCCTCTCTGCCATCTCATTGATAGAGTACAAATCAAGCACAAAAAAAGCACAAAAAACATTGATGGCCCGGTCATATCAATACAACTCAATGAGGTAGTCTATCTGATTCATGACCTCATTCCTCTCATAGCTTCGTTTCCCTGGTCATTTGCTAACTACATTCAGCATTAATAACTGATCATTAATCCAACAGGACCTGGATCTGACTCTCTAGACATGCTTTATCTGCCAGAGAACCATGGTTACCATCTTAAACAAATACAAAAACAGCCGTGACATTTTATGCTTGTCTGTTGTGAAAGGATTAACGTACATGGTGTATGTGTCAGACTGCACTGTGTGTGACCCTTTCCCTCTGCCCTGATTAGCAAAGAGAATAGACAAGTACTGTAAATAAAGCGCAGGGAAAAAATTATCATTATTATTACTTTACGACAATCTGTCAACACCACTCTATTCCTTTTCCTTTCTGTAGAGCAATTACCGGCTTACCAGCCAACTCTATCAACCTTTCTATTTTGTCTTCCTATTCCTCCCTCCTTCACCTTGTCCTTCTGAACTTAAGAAAAAATAAAAATATAATATTGATGATGTAAACTTGATCGTGATATTTCTTCCATTTAAAATGTATTTCCCATATATCATGTCTGTGTTAGTGTTGCTTCCGTCCCTCTCCTCACCCCAACCTGAGCTTGAACCAGGGACTCTGAACACATCGACACCCTCAAAGCATCGTTACCTATCGCTCCACAAAAGCCGCGGCCATTGTAGCGCAAGGGAAACAACTACTGTCACCAAAAGCACTCACAAACTTCTACAGATGCACAATCGAGAGCATCCTGTCGGGCTGTATCACCGCCTGGTACGGCAACTGCTCCGCCCACAACCGTAAGGCTCTCCAGAGGGTAGTGAGGTCTGCACAACGCATCACCGGGGGCAAACTACCTGCCCTCCAGGACACCTACACCACCCGATGTCACAGGAAGGCCATAAAGATCATCAAGGACAACAACCACCCAAGCCACTGCCTGTTCACCCCGCTATCATCCAGAAGGCGAGGTCAGTACAGGTGCATCAAAGCAGGGACCGAGAGACTGAAAAACAGCTTCTATCTCAAGGCCATCAGACTGTTAAACAGCCACCACTAACATTTAGCGGCCGCTGCCAACATACTGACTCAACTCCAGCCACTTTAATAATGGGAATTGATGGAAATTATGTAAAAATTTACCACTAGCCACTTTAAACAATGCCACTTAATATAATGTTTACATACCCTACATTACTCATCTCATATGTATATGTATATACTGTACTCTATATCATCTACTGCATCTTGCCATCTTTATGTAATACATGTATCACTAGCCACTTTAAACTATGCCACTTTATGTTTACATACCCTACATTACTCATCTCATATGTATATACTGTACTCTATACCATCTACTGCATCTTGCCTATGCCGTTCTGTACCATCACTCATTCATATATCTTTATGTACATATTCTTTATCCCTTTACACTTGTGTGTATAAGGTAGTAGTTGTGGAATTGTTAGGTTAGATTACTTGTTGGTTATTACTGCATTGTCGGAACTAGAAGCACAAGCGTTTGGCTACAGTCGCATTAACATCTGCTAACCATGTGTATGTGACAAATAAAATATGATTTGATTTGATACTTCAAGGTCTCAGAGCAAGTGACATCACCGATTGAAACGCTACTAGCTCACACCGCTAACTAGCTAGCCATTTCACACAGGTTACTTATTTGACGAACAAGTAGGGCTCATAGGTCTAATGACACCTTCCTAATGCGGAGTAATAGACTGTTTGTGTCTGTGGTCACGTTTAAAGGAGCTGGCCCTCCCTGTAGCAGTCAGAAGGATCCGGTGGGTGTGATGACAGATCGCTAAATCTCTCTCTCTCTGATCCTCAAGGTGTGTGTGTGTGTGTGTGAGTGTAGAGGAATGTTGGAATGAAGGTAAAGCGCTTATTTTGTTGAACCGCTCGCTGCCTCAGCAACAGGTGCAGTGAGAAGGCCGTGTTAATTTATCTATCTGTGTCGTTTTGTGAGCAGAGGCAGCAGGGCTGACCTTGGTGAACTTTGTGACATCAGACTCACTGGTCTAACATTTAAGTGTAATTTCAATAGTTATTCCAATGCATATTTAAATTGCACCAACCACACGTATAAAATGAAGAAGACTATGACCCTGTTGAACCATCTGTCTTGCAGGGCACGTGCACATACGTGTCTGACTTTCTTCTGGTAGACAGTTGATAGATTACATTTCTTGAGGGAAAACAACATTCCTGTTTAAACAACGACCAAAGATAACAGCAGTTTACAATCCTTTAGATGCCCCTGAGGTCATAGGCATCATGTCAGGTAGAATCATCTCTAGCGTTATAGATTGACTAAAAGATGCTGCAAGAGTTAATGGGAAAATTGTGCCAGGCCCAGTTCAAAATTGTGACATACCTGTGTTAGACAAAGTTTCAAACAGAGTCTGAGTTTACCTATGGCTATGCAGAGTGGAATCTCATTTTGCTCATCTTCCATGATCTCATAAATATGTGAGTTCCCATAAATACTGTATGTCTTTAAGCACGTCGTCTTGACAGATCACTCCGGTCCGTATTGAACAACCAGTCATTACCAGAGCAAATAAGGTCATTTTGAGGGCAGATGTGGGGTTGGAGGTAGGGCTGTTGCGGTGACCGTATTACTGCCACACCAGCAGTCATGACCGCAGTTAAATTAAACGTGATCGTTGAGTCACGGTTATCTCCTCTTATGCACTCTGGACATGCGTTGGTAGTATCCAACTCGCTAACGATCATCAGGTTGCTAATGGCCTGCTACTCAGGGCTCTACTGTCCCTTTAACCACACTGACAATAATGCAAATGCAATCTAAAATCACAACAAACATTTATCATCAAAACAGTCTCAAGATTTTCAATCTCACCTCACTGTAATAGATCAATTGAAGAAGGGTTGAAACTGAGTGGAAAACATGGTCGTTCTGGATGTTGTTTCAAAGCCAAACACAAGCAAATGGACAGTGCTTTTGAAGGTGACTAATTCAAAACACAGACCCCTTCACTTTTCCACATTTTGTTACGTAAATATATAATACAATGTAACAGTTTAACTTTAGTCCGTCCCCTCGCCCCGACCCGGGCACAAACCAGGGACCCTCTGCACACATCAACAACAGTCACCCACGAAGCATTGTTACCCATCGTTCCACAAAAGCCGCGGCCTTATTCTAAAATTGATCAAAATAAAAACAATTCCTCATCAATCTACACACAATACCCCATAATGACAAAGCGAAAACAGGTGTAGACGTTTGTAAATGTTTATATATATATATTAAAAAAACATATTTACATAAGTATTCAGACCCTTTGTTATGAGACTCGAAATTTAGCTCAGGTGCATCCTGCTTCCATTGATCATCCTTGATGTTTCTACAACTTGACTGGAGTCCACCTGTGGTAAACTTAATTGACTGGACATGATTTAGAAAGGCACACACCTGTCTATATTAGGTCCCACAGTTGACAGTGCATGTCAGAGAAAAAAAACAAGCCATGAGGTCGAAGGAATTGTCCATAGAGCTCAGAGACAAGATTGTGTAGAGGCACAGACCTGGGGAAGGGGTACCAAAACATTTCTATAGCATTGAAGGTCCCCAAGAACACAGTGGCCTCCATCATTCTTAAATGTAAGAAGTTTGGAACCACCAAGACTCTTCCTAGAGCTGGCCACCTGGCCAAACTGAGCAATCGTTGGAGAAGAGCCTTGGTCTGGGAGGTGACCAAGAACCCAATGGTCACTCTGACAGAGCTCCAGAGTTCATATGTGGAGATGGGAGAACCTTCCAGTAGGACAATCTCTGCAGCACTCAACTAATAAGGCCTCCAAGCAGGCCTTGACAGCCTGCTTGGACTTTGCCAAAGGCACCTAAAGGACTCTCAGACCATGAGAAACAAGATTCTCTGGTCTGATGAAACAAGGATTGAACTCATTGGCCTGAATGCCAAGCGTCACGTCTAGAGGAAACCTGGATCCATCCATATGGTGAAGCGAGGTGGTAACATCATGCTGTGGGGATGTTTTTCAGCAGAGGGACTGGGAGACTAGTCAGGAAAGATAAACAGGGCAAAGTACAGAGATCCTTTATCCACTGGATAAAAATGTCAATGCAAAACAGCTGAAGTTCCTAGATCCTAGCTCAGTGTGCCCGTGTCTTCGAGCTTCAGCCCTTCTCCTCCCCCTCGGATTGCGTCAAGATAGCCTACCTCATCACGCTGATGTCCAGTCGGCCCTATGTGCTAGTCTGGAGGGGTTTGTGGGAGGAGTGAGGAAGGTCTTCGAAGCCCCGTTCTCCAGGTGAGAGGCCGCCCGGAAGCTAATCCAGCTTCGGCAGGACTCCCACAGTGTAGCTGATTATGCGGTGGATTTCCGCACGTTGGCAGCGGAGAGGGCTTGGAATCAAGAGGCACTGTTCGATATGTTCCTGCACGGCGTCTCAGAGGAGGTCAAGGATGAGCTTGCAGCCTGGGAGTTACCTACGGAGTTCGATTATCTCATCGCTTTGACCATCCGTATCAATGGCCGGGAGAGGAATTTGGATTTCGCTCGCACGCCCAGGGATCCCACCTTGCCTCCGAGTCATCCCGGAAGCTCCTGATGGTCTCGTTGCCGAGAGAACCCAAGGCTTCCCAACCTGCCCTGAGGGCTGCCGAAGACGGTCGAGTCACCGCTTCCTGAGCCTATGCCACTAGGCAGAGCTGGGCTGTCGCCAGCGGAATGGCAATACAGGATTGACACGAAGAGTTGTCTGTATTGCGGGACTCTTGGTCATTTTGTGTCCTCTTGTCCTTTAAATAAACCAGGCTCACCGATAGGAGCAGGTACTCTGGTGGGCCAAATGGAGAACGGACCTGCTTCCCCTGCTCGCACCCCTTTTCATGCCATTTTTCTGTGGGGAGACCAGTACAAATCTTTCCGGGTTCTCATTGACTCTGGGGCCGACGAGAGATTTTTGGACGCTACCCTGGCGTCTGAGCTGAACATCTCCACTCAGCCCCTCTCCATTCCCATGGAAGTCGTACGGGCGCTGGACGAGTGCTCTATAGGCCGAGTCACCCACAAACACACTCCCATCAACCTACGGGTGTCGGGGAACAACAGCGAGGCCATCCAGTACCTGCTCATCAAGTTCCATCGCTCCACCATCCCCTTTCTGGGTTACATCATCTCTGCTGGGAGTGTCCAGATGGATCCTGGGAAGGTGAGAGCAGTGATGGATTGGCCTCAGCCTATGTCCAGGGTGCAGCTGCCACGTTTCCTGGTATTTGCCAACTTCTGTCGCCGCTTTATCCGGGGTTACAGCATCCTGGCTTCCCCCCTGTCAGGACACACCTCGCCCAAGGTTCCGTTCACGTGGTCTCTAGCTGCTGACCCGGCATTCCGGGATCTCAAACATCGCTTCACCACAGCTCCCATCCTGGTTCATCCTGACCCATCTCGTCAGTTCGTGGTGGAGGCCGATGCTTCAGATGTCGGAGTGGGGGCTGTCCTGTCCCAGCGTTCTACCCTTGACCTCAAGCTACATCCCTGTGCCTTCTTCTCCCATCGCCTCAATGCCACGGAAAGGAACTACGACGTGGGGGAATCGTGAGCTTCTGGCGGTGAAGATGGCGTTGGAGGAATGGAGGCACTGGCTGGAGGGGGCAGAACATCCGTTCATCGTGTGGACTGACCACAAGAACCTGGAGTATCTCCCCACCACCAAGCGCCTCAACTCCAGGCAAGCCAGATGGGCCCTGATGTTCAAACGGTTCAACTTCTCCCTCTCATACCAGCCGGGATCTAAGAGTGTCAAGCCGGATGCACTGTCCCGCTGCTATAGCCCCACGATTACTACCCCGGAACCCGAGACCATCCTTCCCACTTCATGCCTGGCGACGACACTCAGCTGGGGAATCGGGAAGCAGGTCCGTGAGGCGCAGTGTTCCCAGCCGATGCAAGCCGAAGAACACCATCCCAACCGCGAAGCACGGGAGTGGCAGCATCATGCTGTGGGGGTGCTTTGCTGCAGGAGGGAATGGTGCACTTCACAAAATACATGGCATCATGAAGAAGGAAAATTATGACAAAACAAATTGACAATGACCCCAAGCATACTTTCAAAGTTGTGGCAAAATGGCTTAAGGTCAACAAAGTCAAGGTATTGGAGTGGCCATCACAAAGCCCTGACCTATATCCTATAGAACATTTGTGGGCAGAACTGAAAAAGCGTGTGCAAGCAAGGAGGCCTACAATCCTGACTCAGTTACACCAGCTCTGTCAGGAGGAATGGGCCAAAATTCACCCAACTTATTGTGGGAAGCTTGTGGAAGGCTACACGAAACGTTTGCCCCAAGTTAAACAATTTAAAGGCAATGCTATCAAATAGTAATTGAGTGTATGTACACTTCTGACCACTGGGAATGCGATGAAAGAAATAAAAGCAGAAATAAATCTCTACTATTATTCTGACATTTCACATTCTTAAAATAAAGTGGTGATCCTAACTGACCTAAGACAGGGAATTTTTACTAGGATTAAATGTCAGGAATTGTGAAAAACTGAGTGTATTTGGCTAAGGTGGATTTAAACTTCTGACTTCAACTGTGTATAACGTAGGTACATGCCGTTATATAGATATAGTTTTGAGAATGACACAAATATTAATTTCCACAAAGTCTGCTGCTTCAGTGTCTTTAGATATTTTTGTCAGATGTTACTATGGAATACTGAAGTATAATTACAATAATTTCATAAGTCTCAAAGGCTTTTATTGACAATTACATGAAGTTGATGCAAAGAGTCAATATTTGCAGTGTTGACCATTCTTTTTCAAGACCTCTGCAATCCGCCCTGGCATGCTATCAATTAACTTCTGGGCCACATTCTGACTGATGGCAGCCCATTCTTGCATAATGAATGCTTGGAATTTGTCAGAATCTGTGGGTTTTTGTTTGTCCACCCACCTCCTGAGGATTGACTACAAGTTCTCAATGGGATTAAGGTCTGGGGAGTTTCCTAGCCATGGACCCAATATATCAATGTTTTGTTCCCCGAGCCACTTAGTTATCACTTTTGCCTTATGGCAAGGTGCTCCATCATGCTGGAAAAGGCATTGTTCGTCACCAAACTGTTCCTGGATGGTTGGGAGAAGTTGCTCTCGGAGGATGTGTTGGTACCATTCTTTATTCATGGCTGTGTTCTTAGGCAAAATTGTGAGTGAGCCTACTCCCTTGGCTGAGAAGCAACCCCACCCATGAATGGTCTCAGGATGCTTTACTGTTGGCATGACACAGGACAAATAATTAAAGAGCAGCAGTAAATAACAATTGCGGGGCTATATACAGGGGGTACCGGTACAGAGTCATTTTGAGGATCTGAGGACCCATGTTTAAATCTTTTCAGCCTCCTGAGGGGGAATAGGTTTAGTCGTTCCCTCTTCACGACTGTCTTGGTGTGCTTGGGCCATGTTAGTTTGTTGGTGATGTGGACGCAGAGGGAGGTGTTTTGTCCCAGGGTCCTTAGCTTAGTGATGAGCTTTTAGGGCACTATGGTGTTGAACACTGAGCTGTAGTCAATGAATAGCATTCTCACATAGGTGTTCCTTTTGTCCAGGTGTGAAAGGGCAGTGTGGAGTGCAATAGAGATTGCATCATCTGTGGATCTGTTGGTGCGGTATGTAAATTGGAGTGGGTCTAGGGTTTCTGGGATAATGGTGTTGATGTGAGCCATGACCAGCCTTTCAAAGCACTTCATGGCTACAGATGTGAGTGCTACGGGTCGGTAGTCATTTAGGCAGGTTACCTTTGTCTTCTTGGGCACCGGGACTATGGTGGTCTGCTTGAAACATGTTGGTATTACAGACTCGGACAGGGAGAGGTTGAAAATGTCAGTGAAGACACTTGCCAGTTGGTCAGCGCATGCTCGGAGTACACGTCCTTTTAATCCGTCTGGCCCTGCAGCCTTGTGAATGTTGACCTGTTTGAAGGTCTTACATCGGCTGCGGAGAGCGTGATCACCCAGTTGTCCGGAACAGCTAATGCTCTCATGCATGTTTCAGTGTTACTTGCCTTGAAGTGAGCATAGAAGTTATTTAGCTTGTCTGGTAGGCTCGTGTCACTGGGCAGCTCTCTGTTGTGCTTTCCTTTGTAGTCTGTAATAGTTTGTAGTCCTGCCACATCTGACGAGTGTCAGAGCTGGTGTAGTACGATTTGATCTTCGTCCTGTATTGACGCTTTGCCTGTTTGGTGGTTCGTCGGAGGGCATAGCAGGATTTCGTATAAGCTTCCGGGTTAGAGTCCCGCTCCTTGAAAGTGGCAGCTCTACCCTTTAGCTCAGTGTGAATGTTACCTGTAATTCATGGCTTCTGGTTGGGGTATGTACGTACAGTCACTGTGGTGACGACGTCCTCGATGCAGTTATTGATGAAGCCAGTGACTGATGTGGTGTACTTCTCAATGCCATTGGAAGAATCCCGGAACATATTCCAGTTTGTGCTAGCAAAGCAGACCTGTAGTTTAGCATCTGCTTCATCTGACCACTTTTTTATAGAACGAGTCACTGGTTCTATAACCAGTGGACCCAATATATCAATGTTTTGTTCCCCGAGCCACTTAGTTATCACTTTTGCCTTATGGCAAGGTGCTCCATCATGCTGGAAAAGGCATTGTTCGTCACCAAACTGTTCCTGGATGGTTGGGAGAAGTTGCTCTCGGAGGATGTGTTGGTACCATTCTTTATTCATGGCTGTGTTCTTAGGCAAAATTGTGAGTGAGCCCACTCCCTTGGCTGAGAAGCAACCCCACCCATGAATGGTCTCAGGATGCTTTACTGTTGGCATGACACAGGACTGATGGTAGCGCTCACCTTGTCTTCTCCGGACAAGCTTTTTTCTGGATGCCCCAAACAATCGGAAAGGGGATTCATCAGAGAAAATGACTTTACCCCAGTCCTCAGCAGTCCAATCCCTGTACCTTTTGCAGAATATCACTCTGTCCCTGATGTTTTTCCTGGAGAGAAGTGGCTTCTTTGCTCCCCTTCTTGACACCAGGCCACTCTCCAAAAGTCTTTGCCTCACTGTGCGTGCAGATGCACTCACACCTGCCTGCTGCCATTCCTGAGCAACCTCTGTACTGGTGCTGCCCCGATCCCGCAGCTGAATCAACTTTAGGAGACGGTCCTGGCGCTTGCTGGACTTTCTTGGGCGCCCTGAAGCCTTCTTCACAACAATTGAACCGCTCTCCTTGAATTGAACCGCTCTCCTGCTTTCATTTTTGCTTGTAAGCAGGAATCAGGAGGATAGAATTATGGTCAGATTTGCCAAATGGAGGGCGAGGGAGAGATATGTACACGCCTCTGTGTGTGGAGTAAAGGTGGCCTAGAATTTTTTTTCTCCTCTGGTGCACATTTAACATGCTGATATAAATTAGGTAAAACCGATTTAAGTTTCCCTGCATTAAAGTCCCCAGCCACTAGGAGCGCCGCCTCTGGATGAGCATTTTCCTGTTTCCTTATGGAGGTATACAGCTCATTGAGTGCGGTTTTAGTGCCAGCATCGGTCTATGGTGGTATGTAGACAGCTACGAAAAATACAGATGAAAACTCTCTAGGTAGATAGTGTGGTCTACCGCTTATCATGAGATACTCTACCTCAGGTGAGCAAAACCTCGAGACTTCCATAGATATTGTGCACCAGCTGTTGTTCACATATATGCATAGGCCCCCGCCCGTGTCTTACCTGAGGCTGCTGTTTTGTCGATGGAGTGTATAACCCGCCAGCTGTATGTTTTTAATGTCGTCGTTCAGCCACGACTCGGTGAAACAGAAGATATTGCCGTTTTTAATGTTCCGTTGGTAGGATATACGTGCTTTCAGCTCATCCCATTTATTTCCCAGCGATTGAACATAAGCTAGCAGGACAGAAGGCAAGGGCAGATTAGCCACTCGTCGCCTGATCCTCACAAGGCACCCTGACCTTTTTCCACAAAATCTCAGTTTCCTTCTCCAGTGAATCACGGGGATATGGGCCTGGTCGGGTGTCTGTAGTAGTGTATCCCTCCCGTCTGACTCATTGAATAACTCTTCATCCAGTTTGAGGTGAGCATTCGCAGCTCTGATGTCCAGAAGCTCTTTTCGGACATAAGGGACGGTAGCAGCAACATTATGTACAAAACAAGTTACGAAAAACGTGAAAAAACAAACAAAATAGCATGGTTGGTTAAGAGCTGATAAGACGGATGCCCTATCCTCCGGCGCCATCGTAATCCAATTCCTAGCTCCAACAGTGCAGTAGTACCTAACAATTAACAACAATACACACAAATGTAAAAGTAAAAGAACGGAATTAAGAAATATATAAATATTAAGACGAGCAATACAGTAGAATGCAGTATATACATACAGTGGGGAGAACAAGTATTTGATACACTGCCGATTTTGCAGGTTTTCCTACTTACAAAGCATGTAGAAAAATCCAGAAAATCACATTGTATGATTTTTAAGTAATTAATTTGCATTTTTTGCATATCATTCAGTATTTTGTCTTGTGTTTTTTTGTGGACCTCCAGGAAGAGTGGCTTATGCAAAAGCTCAATTGGGACGCAAATAAATGGTCAATATGAACCTACTGGCCTCAATAGCAGATTTTACTGCTTTTAACTGAATGGCTAATAGAGCTGTAGATATACACAGTATACAAAACATTAAGAATGACTTCCCAGAATAGACTGGCCAGGAGAATCCAGATGAAAGCTATGATCCCTTATTGATGTCCCTTGATAAATCCACTCCAATCAGTGTAGATTATGGGGAGGAGACAGGTTAAAGAAGGATTTGCAAGCCTTGAGATAATTGAGACGTGGATTGTGTGCCATTCAGAGGGTGAATGGGCAAAATAAAATATGTACGTGACTTTGAACGGGGTATGGTAGGAGGTGCAAAGCGCACAAGGTTTGTGTGAAGAACTGCAGCGCTGCTGGATTCACACTCAACAGTTTCCTGTGTGTATCAAGAATGGTCCACCACCAAAAAGCTCCCCAGCCAACTTTACACAACTGTGGGAAGCATTGGAGTCAACATGGGCCAGCATCCCTGTGCAACTCAATATTAGGGAAGTGTTCCTAATGTTCGGTATACTCAGTGTACATGAATATCAAACACTCTAGATCAGGGTTTCCCAAGGTCGGTCCCCCCCCCCCCCCCCCCCCCCCCCCCCTCCCCCTGGGTGAACGTTTTGGTTATTACCCTAGCACTATGCAGGTGATTCAACTAATCAAAACTTGATGAGTTGGTTATTTGAATCAGCTGTGTAGTGCTAGGGCAAAAACCAAAACGTTCACCCTGGGGGGTGGGGGGGGCCCATGAACAGGGTTCCCCAACTGGTGTCCGACGGGCCAAATTTGGCCCGCAGGTGATTTTATTTGCCCCTGCAATATTTTTTATTGTTACACATGAGACTGTAAAACTACCAACAAATCAGCTCCAAGTGATTTTAATTTTGGATATATGCTCCAAAGTATTCCCACGCATAAGAGAGATATTCACTCAGTGGCCAGTTTATTAGGTACAACAATCTAGTACTGGGTTGGACCACCTTTTGCCTCCAGATCACCTGAATTAGTCGGGGCATGGAAACATTGCTAAATTGGTATCAAGGGACCTAATGTTTGCCAGGAAAACATTCCCCACACCATTATACCAGCCTGTACCATTGACACCAGGCATGATGGGGCCATGGACTCTGCTGCTTACACTAAATCCTGACTCTGCCATCAGCATGATGCAACAGAAACCAGGATTCGTTTGACCAGGCGATGTTTTTCCACTCCTTAGTTGTTAAATCTTGGTGATCGCTGGAGCCGCTTCTTCTTGCTTTTAGCTGATTGGAGTGAAACCCGGTGTGGTCGTCTGCTGCAATAGCCCATCCGTGACAAGGGCTTGTGCGTTCCGAGATGCCGTTCTGCACACCAATGTTGTACTGCGCCGTTAATTGCCTGTTTGTGGCCCGCTTGTTAGCTTGCACAATTCTTGCTATTCTCCTTGTACCTCTCATCAACGAGATGTTTTTGCCCACAAGACTGCCGCTGACTGGATGGTTTTTGTTTGTTGCACCATTCTCAGTAAACCCTAGACACTGTCATGCATGAGATACTGGAACCGGCACGCTTGGCACTGACGATCATACCGCGCTCGAAGTCGCTAAGGTCACTCGTTTGGCCTTTCTAACGTTCAAGCGAACAGTAACTGAATGCCTCGATGCCCGTCAGCCTGTTTTAAATGGCAAACATGACTCACTGTCTGTAGGAGCAAAAATATTTTGTATGTGATCGTATACAAATGTAAGCAGGTTTGAAATTATGTTTTAGTCAAATATATCTTTGGGCTTGTTGCGGTCAATTTGCAGTCTACAAATTATTTGTAATTCTGTTCCTGGACACTCACTGTGTCCAGGAACACTAAATCGTCCCGCAGCTGAATCTAGTTGATCCCTGCTCTAGATATTATAAGAGCTACTTATCTGCTTGGAAAATACTGACCACAAAAGAGAAGACTAACCAACAAGGGGAACTGCTAACCTCATCATGTGCTAACCTCAACTGGTTACCCTTAAAACAGAGATGGTAAGCCTCAGCCCAATGGGTATCCTTCCTACACCATGGGCAAGTCAAGGCCGTGTCCACAACCATTTCTAGCAACCATCTAGCCAACCTTTGTAGGATGCCACACAGCAGCAATGTTATGTGGGAGACGGTTTCATCATCTGAGCAAAACATAACCATGCAGTTCTGTGTCGACACCTTCTTCATTCCTTGGGTATGTCACCACCTCTTAATACAATAATTGTTTTAAAACGCTCCAGGCAGGTTTTAGCCCTGACCCCAGGACTATGCTACGCTGGAACCAACACGTACACACACATATACGCAATACATATTACACATAGGCTTGATGCAAAATAGGCATCCATCCAGCCACATACCCACAGGCAAGCACTGCAGACAGACACACACACAGACTTTACACATATTCCGCATGAGAAGTTCCCACCCTGGCATTTCTATAAATATCCCCAAAAATTACCTCATCCCCTACTGTTTTTATTTATTTTGCTCCCTTGCACCCCAGTATTTCTACTTTGCACATTCACCTACTGCATATCTACAATTCCAGTGTTTTTAATTGCTATATTGTATTTACTTTGCCACCGTGGCCTTTTTATTGCCTTTACCTCCCTTATCTCACCTCATTTGCTCACATTGTATATATACTTGTTTTTGTACTGTATTATTGACTATGTTTGTTTTACTCCATGTGTAACTCTGTGCTGTGGTATGTGTCGAACTGCTTTGCTTTATCTTGGCCAGGTCGCAGTTGTAAATGAGAACTTGTTCTCAACTTGCCTACCTGGTTAAATAAAGGTCAAATAAATCAATAAAAAATATGACCATGAGGCCAATGGTGACTTTAAAACAAATTTTAATGGCTGTGATAAGAGAAAACTGAGGACAGATCAACAACATTGTAGTTACTCCACAATACTAACCTTATTGATGGACTGAAAAGAAGAAAGCCTGTACAGTATACAAATATTCCAAAACATGCATCCTGTTTGCAATAAGGCACTCAAGTAATACTGCAAAAAATGTGGATAAACTATTTATCCTGAATACAAAGTGTTATGTTTGTGGCAAATCCAATAGAACATTGCTTAAAAATATGGAGAGTGGTACTCAGTATAGTGCTGGCAGCATCATGTTATGGGTATGCTTGTAATCGTTAAGGAATGGGGAGTTTTTCTACAATAAAAAATAAAAGGAATGGAGCTAAGCACAGGCAAAATCCTAGAGGAAAACCTGGTTCAGTCTGTTTTCCAACAGATATTGGGAGATGAATTCACATTTCAGCAGGACAATAACCTAAAACACAAGAACAAATCTACATTGGAGTTGCTTACCAAGAAGACAGTGAATGTTCCTGAGTGGCCGAGCTAGTTTTGACTTAAATCAGCTTGAAAATCTATGGCAAGACTTGAAAATGGTTGTCTAGCAATGATCAGCAGGGTTGGAAATTAACACCCGCCAAATACATTTAGTCATTGGCGGGTAGGAATGTATATTTCTCCAGCCACGTTGGCAGGTGGTCACACAGAGCATTTGGGAACCGGGGAAAAAAAATCCAAAGCCAATATGTAGCATTTGGTCAAATTGACAAGGCTACGAAAGTGTGACTTTGTCCTCATGTTTCTTGGCAAGTTACATCGTTTTGTTCACGTGCCAAAAAGTTAATTTCCCACTCTGACAGCTCTAAGACTTAAAGGCGCTGCATGGTCAATTCGACGTCTGCATTGGCCGTGCAGCTTTTACGGTGAAGTCAGGTCAGTCATTCTTATTGCGCTTCCCGGTAACAGTGCAGAGCTGTTGTGAAGGAAGTTGTCAACCAATCATGTCAATGTGGGGCTATATGGAGCCCTCCGCATTGTTACAAAATTTGGGAGGCTTACGGCGATGCAGTACTGAACTGAAATTTGGCCTCTGCATGCCTCCGGAGGCTCCGCAATTGCGGCACACCCTCCATACGGAGCCTCCGACCACATTTTCGTATCAAGAATAAATTAACACTTAGCCAGAAAGACTCATAGCTGTAAGATGCTTCTACAAAGTATTGACTTAGGGGAATGAATATTTATGTAAATTAGATATTTCTGTACTTCATTTCTAATACATTTACAAAAACATCACTTTTTTTACTTTGTCATTATGGGGTATTGTGTGTAGAACTAAAACAGAGATGGTAAGCCTCAGCCCAATGGGTATCCTTCCTACACCATGGGCAAGTCAGGGCTGTCCCCACAATCATGTCTAGCCACCATCTAGCCAACCTTTGTAGGATGCCACACAGCAGCAATGTTATGTGGGAGACGGTTTCATCATCTGAGCAAAACATAACCATGCAGTTCTGTCAAAACATAACCATGCAGTTCTGTCAAAACATAACCATGCAGTTCTGTCAAAACATAACCATGCAGTTCTGTCAAAACATAACCATGCAGTTCTGTCAAAACATAACCATGCAGTTCTGTCAAAACATAACCATGCAGTTCTGTCAAAACATAACCATGCAGTTCTGTCAAAACATAACCATGCAGTTCTGTCAAAACATAACCATGCAGTTCTGTGTCGACACCTTCATTCCTTGGGTATGTCACCACCTCTTAATACAATAATTGTTTTAAAACGCTCCAGGCAGGTTTTAGTCCTAATGCCAGGACTATGCTACGCTGGAACCAACATGTACACACACATACACAATACACATAGGCTTGATGCACAATAGTCATCCATCCAGCCACAGATCCACATTCACAAAGGCAAGCACTGCAGACAGACACACAGACTTTCCACATATCCCGCATGAGGAGTTCCCACCCTGGCATATATATGGCTAGAATATTTTCAGAATAATCTAATCATGTTCTCCACTATATTTCACGAGGTGTGACACATCAGGACATGACATTCCGCTTTAAGATCAGATGCCAGAATCTATTTTTCTTTTCCTGGCTTTGGATTTAGCCTACCAAAAAAAAGTAATGGGCTGCTGTCTCCACATTTGGGAAGTGTGTGAGTGGTGTGGCTGGGATTGCCCCTTGCCAGGGTCAATGTGGAGTGGACACAGGGTTTCGGACAGCAGTTGAATGGACGGACAGTGGTTTTTGGCTGTTGCGGTGACGCGGTATGGGGTTGTAATTAAAAAGTGAAGGAGGTATGCAGGTTTACCTTGCCTGCCCCAGGGCCATTCAGCTGCACTCCCTAACCCTGCACAACTCTTCTACCCCCCATGCTAACGCAGGTATGGTGTGTCTCCCCAATGAGTCAGACACCAGCCCAACAGCCTGCCTCATGACGGATACAGCCAGACAGACAACCCCCCCCCATCATGAATCTACATCAGAACGACAGAAAGAGAGACAGGGTGAGAGACCAAGACAGGAAAAAGAGAGCGGGACAGAGGGAGAGACAGACAGTCAGTCAGATGGGGAGATGGACATAGTGGGAGACAGACAGACAATCAAACAGACAGAAAAGGGAAAGACACACGGCTGCTGAGAGAGGTAGCCTAACAATTGGTGTGTCTGAGTGAGACATGGAAAATTACCCCAAGCAAAGTCAATATCCTGCCCCCATGGCATCCCTTCCTTCTTATACCAACAGCATCCAACCACAGTTGATATTCACGCCATTAATCATTGGCGCTTTTACAGTATTTCTGATAGTCATGCATCTACTTCATTCATACCCTCCTACGCACTCAAGTACTGTAAAGTTACTGTACAGAGGCTGGCTACATTCTCCAACTGATACAGGAGTGTCTGTCCTTACTATGTGACTCCTGCCATGTCTGTCTCATAGTCTACATTTCCTGCCCCATTTCTTTTACCATCATTCTCACTCTGTATAAAATCTTAGCAATAAAATCAACAGCAAATCCCTATTGTTTGTCAAAAGTTAATCTTCAGATCTTTAGTCTATTAATATATTGTGTAGAGCGAGGGCAGCTTTTCTAGCCCTGCGTTGTACCAACACACTGAATCTGCAGGGAATGGCCAATTGGCTCCCCTGTACTTACTGTACTGTATCCTTGCATGCCCTGCTCAATTGGCCGCTACACCTCTACACTTCTTTAAGTGTGTCTGTGCATTTCAACACCCATCTAAAGACACACAAACAGAGCTGGGCACCACCTGTCCTACAATGGGTCTCAGATGTACTGTTTCCAGAAAAAACGTCCGACACAGCAGGAAAAGAGTAAGTGAGCGAGAGTGAACGAGAGAGAAAAGGCTAGGGAAAGCTAATATGAAGAAACCAATACAGTGAACTGAAATACGTCAAAAAATCGAATCAAATTTATTGGTCACATACACATGGTTAGCAGATGTTACTGCCAGTGTAGCGAAATGCTTGTACTTCTAGTTCTGACAGTGCAACAATATCAAACAATTCCACAACAAATACCTAATAAACACAAATCTAAGTAAATTAATGGAATAAGAATATTTAAATATATGGATGAGCAATGTCAGAGCGCATAGGGTAAGATGCAATAGATAGTATAGAATGCAGTATATACATATGACATGAGTAATGCAAAATATGTAAACATTATTAAAGTGGCATTATTAAAGTGACTAGTGTTCCATTTATACGTTTCACCAAATTAGAGTGGCTTACCTTAAAGTGATTTTCTTAACCACATTCTTTTAAAGGACTTGTTTTACATACTTATTTTGGTCACTGAGCTTAATGTTAATTTTCAGACATTTTCAAATATTAAAATGTGGAGTCCACGCTGATTTTGTAGTGACCTATCACTTTACATGAGCTAAGGGAAAATACCTAGGGGCAGGCACTCCGCTTTTTCTCAAAAAGAAAAGTAACCATCCCAAAATAATCATCCCAATGATATGACAAAGGTCTAATGAGGAAATGCTGTGGTTTTAAACTGCTTAAAAAAACTGAAATCTCTAACTGTCAACCTAACCAAATATGGTTTCGTATGACGATACACTACATGGTCAAAAGTATGTGGACACCTGCTCGTTGAACATCTCATTCCAAAATCCCGTTCTGTGAGCTTGTGTGGCCTACCACTTCGCGGCAAAGCCGTTGTTGCTCCTAGATGTTTCCACATCACAATAACAGCACTTACAGTTGACTGGGGTAGCTCTAGCATGGCAGAAATATGACAAACTGACTTGTTGGAAAGGTGGCATCCTATGACGGTGCCACGTTGAAAGTCACTGAGCTCTTCAGTACGGGCCATTCTACTGACAATGTTTGTCTATGGAGATTGCATGGCTGTGTGCTCGATTTTATACCAGTCAGCAACGGGTGTGGCTGAAATAGCCGAATTCACAAATTTAAAAGGGGTGTCCACATAGTGTATGTAGTAATTGCTTCTCCAATAGAAATCCCAGATCACGCTTGTAGGCGATGTGATGGCGACGTTGGCTAGCTAAGCTCATGCACAGAAACGCGTCACCGAGTCTAACAGTCGTCTGGCGCCGAACTGGGCATGTGCAGGTCGTCAAATCAAAGGCGCTCCTTTGATATAAAGTTGTTTTTGATGAAAATGAAAACGTGTCAGTTTGTCACGTTCAAGAGTTTGGCGTAATAACATGTACAGCTACTTAAGACATTGGGGCGAATCTAGGTTGTGGCTTTAGATGTAGAATAATTCCTTTACAAATAAACCCCAAACCCCGGTCTGGTCTGCCGAGTCTGCATCGCAAGCATTCCAGGAAGTCTCGCGATGTTGGGCCACTGGGTTTAGAAACCTAACCGCAAAACGTCTAGCCCTGCTGTTGCCAGGCAACCAAAGTGAAAGGTTTATTTTTGTTATTTTTTTATTTCACCTTTATTTAACTAGGGAAGTTCGTTAAGAACAAATTCTTATTTACAATGACGGCCTAGGAACAGTGGATTAACTGCCTTGTTCAGGGGCAGAACGACAGATTTTTACCTTGTCAGTTCGGGGATTCGAACCTAGCAACCTTCAGTTACTGGCCCAACGCTCTAACCACTAGGCTACCTGCCTTCACAGGTTAACAACAACACTAAACACCATGAATCACTGATTAGTGTTATCAATAAGAAAACTATTATGAAACAATGTGAATGATTAGGTCACACCTTGACAACCCATGACATTTCTCTTGGATCTGAAGGATGTGGTAAAGGGTTCAGTCAACAAAGGAAGACTCTATGCTCTCATATCAAAATTCCTTCTGAAGCAGCAAGCATTCCAGGCCTCCCCCTCAGTTTTCTACCTTAAACAGACTTTGGTAATCTACAGGTGTGTAGAGATAATCCCAGGTATAGCTAAAGTATGAAGGCTGTTTTCACAGAGCAAGAGCTGCCTTCAGCAAGCATGCCATTGCCAAACACCACCAGGCAGGTATCCACTCAGCAGTTACCAACAGACACCAACATTCAAACACACACAGACAGAAACACAGATACAAACATATAAGGACTATTTCCGATATCCACACAGGCATGCTACTTGAATGAAGCAATGTATTGGGCATGCATTCGAAGTGGTATGCTAGTATGGACATTGGAACTTAACCATACCCTCTCTCTTCATACAAAGGATGTTATTCCTAGTAATACACAATTTACATCTTGTATATGTTGAGCAGATGAGGTGTAATGTAACCACTAGAAGACGACTATGTGAATAACATTAATTATGTATGAAGTAGCCTAGAAGACAACAGGCAAAGCCAGGACCTTACCGAGCCGGTGACCCTGACGTCATGGAGACGCCTCCACTCGTCCTCGTGGCTGTCCACTATCATCAGTCCGTCTTCCTTCTCCATCCCCCACTCCACTTGCAGGTCCAGCTGCACCTCCTCCCCCAGGGAGTGCATCCCCACGGCCGGGCAGAGCGCCTCTGGAGACGCTAGGACCACCACCGTGCCCAACTAAACGCAAACACAATGTTACTAATATGTCATATGGGCGACAGAGATTGAGTCTGGACCAGTCCAGGACCATTGAGTACTAGACCCAGACTAAGACCAGACCCTTGACCCTGACTGCATGTACAGTATGTGGTCTCGAGAGTAAGACTACAAAATTGAGACTCCATCTCTGATATGTGGCGCAATCTGCATTCATTGTTACATATCATAGAACATATGAATACCAGAGGGAGGTGCAGTAATCTTTTTCAAATGACAGCAAGAGCTTGATTGTATGTAGTAGGCATACGTGTGTGAAAGAGACTAAAATCTTAGCTTACTTCTTTTCCATTTTTGGTGAAGAAGACCGTCGTTTGTCCATCCTCGAATGCCTCTAGATAGATCCCACAGCCAATACGATCGCCACGGTTACACTTGGAACCAAACTGCTGTCCAATAGTGTTCCCATTGTACAGCCTGTGGATTGCCAGAGGTGAGAAGTGAGGGTAGGGTGCTGGCTAAGCCACAGCTCAGTCAGCTATATACAGTCAGGCCCATAATTATTGGCACACTTGATACAAAATGAGCAAAACAGACTGTCTAAAATAAATAATACAAATACTGAGCTATGTTGCATGCGCCAAAAATATTGAAAATTATATTATTTTATACTAACACAATTGCTCAGAGATTTTGTTTAACAAGTAATATAAGAATTATTGGAAACCCTGTTTTCAGTACTCCAGCACATTACACTTCGTATTTATTAAGGATCCCCATTAGTTGCTGCCTTGGCAGTAGCTACTCTTCCTGCCGTCCAGCAACATTAAGACAGGTATATACAGTTTAAAATATTACATTTCATAACACTTTACCCAATACATTTAGTGTATTCCCTTAGGCCAGTACTCTACTATTACATATATACAATACAACATCCATCTGTACGTGTTTGTAGAGTGCGTGTCTTATCATGTGTATGTGTGTCTCTTCACAGTCCCCGGTGTTCCATAAGGTGTATTTTTATATCAGTTAACTGATGTGGAATAGAGTTCCATGTAGCCATGGCTCTATGTAGTACTGTGCACCTCCTATAGTCTGTTGTTGACTTGGGGATTCTGAAGAGACCTTTGGTGGCATGTCTTGTGGGGTATGCATGGGTGTCCACGCTGTGTTCTAGTAGTTTAAACAGACATTTCGGTGCATTCAGCATGTCAACACTTCTTACAAAAACAAGTAATGATGAAGTCAATCTCCTCAACTTTGAGCCATGAGAGATTTACATGCATATTATTAATGTTAGCTCCAAATTTACATTTAAGGGCCAGTTGTGCTGCCTTGTTCTGAGACAATTGTAATTTTCAGAGGTCCCTCTTTGTGGCACCTGACCACACGACTGGGCAGTAGTCTAAAGTGGTTTGTACTTTAAAATTTGCAGCGTACTGCAGCACAGCTTGCATGGTGCCGCAGAATTCTATGGCACGTTATTTAAGTGTGAACCACTGACATCATTAATGCTAGTTAGTGCCAGTTTGACCACCAGAGGGCATCTTTGAGAAGCATGGCTGTACTAGAGAATGCGGGCACGTGGGAGACCGGGGTTCAATTCACCGAAGGGGAGGAAGGAGTAGGCTGTCCTTGTAAAAAATAATTTGTTCTTCACTGATTCCATGTGTGTTATTTCATAGTTGTGATGTCTTCACTATTATTCTACAATGTAGAAAATAGTCAAAATAAAGAAAAACCCTGGAATGAGTAGGTGTGTCCAAACATTTGACTGGTACTTCCTTAATTAATTTGATTAAAATGATGGTGTTTCTATTCTAGGAAAAACGAAGAACCCTCACAGGGTTTCCGTTAGAATGGAACGGAAAATATGGCGCTGTACAACGTGACGGTCGGGAGTATTTAGCTAAAGAATCCCTGTGTCGTGCGGGCATGAGGGAGACCGGGGTTCAATTCCCCGACGAAGAGGAAGGAGTAGGCTGTCCTTGTAAATAAGAATTTGTTCTTACTGACTTGCCTAGTAAAATAAAAGGTTACATTTCTACACCCTCATTTTCTAATTCTAGTCTAACCAATACCCAAACGGAGATAAATAAAAAATGTAAATCTCATTAATTATCAAGACAAGTCCCCATGCTTGTCTCAGAGCAGCGTGAAATGTTGCTAAAATAGTTGTAGGCTAATGCTTCAAATCCAGTTGCTTCTAACTTCAATATGCTCTTGAAATAAATAAGACCTACACCACTTTTAACAGCACATTACTCAACACTAGTGAGACTCATGTCTCCTACGGTAGGCCTACAGTATATCGGAAAAAATGACGTGACTCTCCACCAATAATTACATATAGAGGATTGGAGGACATTTCTGTAATTCATTGATATTTATTCCCATAGTAATTCGTTATAGATCCATAACTAAATAAACATTGCCATCTTGAATGCGTATTTTTATCATTATTTTATTAACGAGAGCATAAAGATGCCATTATTAGTTACATTGTTTTAGTTGGAACATGCAGACTGGCACTAAGAACAGAACAGCGGGAACGTTTCCCTAGTCAGCGCCATTATTAGTGCAATGCCCCTTAAAGTGTTGCCAGTGCGGCAGGGTGGGGGTCTACCCCCCCTCGCCCTTTCTCCTCCTCCCTTCCCCATGGGCTAGGTCGGTCTTCGGTGCGCGGCTCTGGGGCCCATCCCGTGTTCCCTGCCCTCGTGCCTTGAACCTTGCATGCTTTCAGTGGACACAGCTGGAGAACTGCAAGGCAATTCCATTGTGTGCCACTTGGGAGCCATGAACAATATGACCAATATATATTGTCATGCTAATAACAGGGTTAATAATATATCTGTGAGAATATCCAACATGGTTTTATATCATTCTAAAATAATAATAATAATAATAGCTTTGTTTAAAAAATAACAATATTTTGGAGATTACTTCGTTTTCAAATAAAGTAAAATGAGTGAGAAAAAGGCCATTCTTGAACATGGGGTGAGACATTGTTACTAATTTGTAAATAAAGCCAGTTTGTTATTTATAATTATTTATTTCTGTTTTTAGAGGGAGGGAAACCAAAAACCTACAATCATCTCATGGGTCTCCCAGTCGAGGGCAGCACGGGTATTGAACCAGCATCTGTAGCAAAACAGCTTGCACTGCTATGCAGTGTCTTAGACCGTTGCACCACTCAGGCGCTGTATAACGTGACCGGTCAGGAGTGGCCTACAGTAAGAGCAAAATAATCCTAACAAAATAAAATAATAAAAACCTTAGTGTAACAACAGTTTTAGTAAGTAATACTGAAGTCGTGCACAATTATCAGTTTCTATTTAGGTTTATGTAGCCCATTCATTGTCAGTTAGAGACGCAGTAGGACCCAAAAGCATAATCAGTGCTCTAACTCCCCCTTGCGCTGGTCTGGAGCAATGAGGTGGTGACGCAGGGTACCGTACTAAACCACAAATTACCTCTGTCCTGCAGCATAATAGCAAAACTTTTAGTGGAGCAACCACTGTAGGTGCGACAAAACTAGAGCCTGTAGGATCTGCATTGTTGATAGTGTTGTTAAAAAGGCAGAGCAGCACTTTATTATGGACAGACTTCTCCCCATAGCTACTGTTGTATAAACATGTTTTGACCATGACAGTTGACAATCCAGGGCTACTCCAAGCAGTTTAGTCACCTCAACTGGCTCAATTTCCACATTATGTAATACAACATTCAGTTGAGTTTTGGTTTAGTGAATGATTTGTCCCAAATACAATGCTCTTAGTTTTTTTAAATATATTTAGGACTAATTTATTCCTTGCTTCCCATTCTGAAAGTAACTGCAGCTCTTTATTAAGTATTGCAGTGATTTCACTCGCTGTGGTAAAAAATTCTAATAAAAACTGATTTGTCACATGCGCCGAATACATCAGGTTTAGACCTTACAGTGAAATGCTTACCTACGAGCCCTTAATAACCAACAATGCAGTTTAAAAATGTGTTACAAACAAATAAACAAACAAAAACACAATCGGTTGGGACACGTAAAATATCAGCCTTCTTCTCCGGCACTATTGTTACAATAACGAGGCTATATACAGGGGATACCGAGTCAATGTGCAGGGGTACAGGTTAAACGAGATAATTTGTACATGTTGGTAGGGGTGAAGTGACTATGAATAGGTAATAAATAGCGAGTAGCAGCAGTGTAAAAACAAATGGGGGGGGGGGGGGGCAGGAAACATGGTCCCAGTGATGTACTGGCCGTACTCACTACCCTCTGTAGCGCCTTACGGTCAGATGCCAAGCAGTTGCCATACCAGGCGGTGATGCAACCGGTCAGGATGCTCTCGATTGTGCAGCAGTAGAATTTTGAGGATCTGGGGACCCATGGGTCTAGGATTTCTGGGGGTTTTCCCCTCTGGTTTCACATGTGACATGCTGGTAGAAATTAGGTAAAACGGATTTAAGTTTGCCTGCATTGAAGTCCCCGGCCACTAGGAGAGCAGCTTCTGGATAAGCATTTTCTTGTTTGCTTATAAAGCTCGTTAAATGTGTTGTTAGTGCCAGAATCAGTTTGTGGTAGTAAATAAACAGCTACGAATAATATAGATGAGAACTCTCTCGGTAGATAGTGTGTTACAAACAACGCGAAAAAACTAACAATATAGCACAGTTGGTTAGGTGCACGTAAAACGGCAGCCGTCCCCTCCGGCGCCATTATAGTGGACGTGTATAGTGTTGAGTCATCTGCATACATAGCCACACTGGCTTTACTCAAGGCCAGTGGCATGTCATTAGTAAAGATTGAAAAAAGTAAAGGGCCTAGACAGCTGCCCTGGGGAATTCCTGATTCTACCTGGATTATGTTGGAGAGGCTTCCATTAAATAACACCCTCTGTGTTTTGTTAAACTGTTAACTCCTTATCCACAATATAGCAGGGGGTGTAAAGCCAGAACACATACGTTTTTCCATCAGCAGACTATGTCAAAAGCTGCACTGAAGTCAAACAAAACAGCTCCCACAATCTTTTATCATCAATTTCTCTATGCCTATCATCAGTCATGCATGTAAGTGCTGTGCTTGTTGAATGTCCTTCCCTATAAGCGTGCTGAAAGTCTGTTGTCAATTTGTTTATTGTAAAATAGCTTTGTATCTGGTCAAATAAAACAAACAATTTTTTCCAAAAGTTTACAAAAGGGTTGGTAACAGGCCGATTGGTCGGCTTTTTGAGCTTCCTTCCAGGCCTGAGGACACACACTTCCTAGCAGGCTTAGATTGAAGAGATGGCACATAGGAGTGTCAATATCGTCCACTATTATCCTCAGTCATTTTCCATCCAAGTTGTCAGACACCGGTGGCTTGTCATTGTTGATAGACAAAAAAAGTAACTTCTTCCACACTCACTTTACGGAATTCAAAATTACAATTCTTGTCGTTCATAATTTGATCAGTTATACTTGGATGTGTAGTGTCAGCATTTGTTGCTGGCATGTCATGCCTAAGATCCCTAATCTTGCAAATGAAAATAAGTATTAAAGTAATTGGCAACATCAGTGGGTTTTGTGATGAACGAGTCATCTGATTCAATGAATGGATGGAGCGGAGTTTGCCTTTTTGCCCAAAATTTTATTTAAGGTGCTCCAAAGCTTTTTACTACCATTCTTTGTGCCATTTACCTTTGTTTCATAGTCTAGTTTCTTCTTATTTTTATTCAGTTTAGTCACATTTCTCAATTTGCAGTACGTTTGCTAATCGGTTATGTAGCCAGACTTTTTTACCATTCCTTTTGCCTCATCCCTCTCAACAATATAATGTTTAATGACACAGAGCCTTTTTCTAAAATGTTTTATGAGATTGGAGAACACATTGGGAGGGATCTTAGATTCTGTATGAAGGAATGGTCTTTCTAGATCCTTGATATGCTTCGTTTGCGCTTATGGATTGCCCTTTTCAATTTAAACCACAGGTTTTCAATGGGGTTCAAGTCCGGAGACAGATGGCCATTGCAAAATGTTGATTTCGTGGTCAATTAACCATTTCTTTGTGTATTTTTTTATTTTATTTTACCCCCTTTTCTCCCCAATTTCGTAGTATCCAATTGTTAGTAGTTACTATCATCGCTACAACTCCCGTATGGGCTCGGGAGAGACGATTGTCGAAAGCCATGCATCCTCCGAAACACAACCCAACCAAGCCGCACTGCTTCTTAACACAGCACGCATCCAACCGCACCAATGTGTCGGAGGAAACACCGTGCACCTGGCGACCTGGTTAGCGTGTACTGCACCCGGCCCGCCACAGGAGTCGCTAGTGCGCGATGAGACAAGGATATCCCTACCGGCCAAACCCTCCCTAACCCGGACGACGCTAGGCCAATTGTGCATCGCCCCATGGACCTCCCGGTCACGGCCGGCTGCAACAGAGCCTGGGCTCGAACCCAGAGTCTCTGGTGGCGCAGTGGTCTAGGGCACTGCATCGCAGTGCTAGCTGTGCCACCAGAGACTACAAGATTCTGATGGAAGCTCAGCAAAAGTAGGAACCATTTATGATGTTATTTCGTATTTCTGTTGAAAATGTTTAGTAATATTTTCCGCCCTGATTTTGGGCGCTGTCTCGCTATAACGTAAGCTGTATGTCGTACTAAAGTTATTTTTAAAAATCTAACACAGCGGTTGCATTATTGAACTAGTGTATCTTTCATTTGCTGTCCAACATGTATTTTTTAGTAAAGTTTATGATAAGTTATTTGGTCAGATTAGGTGAGTGTCAGAAATATATCCGGACATTCTGGGAAAAAGTTGCTACGTTTTCACAATGTATAACCACGGATTTCAGCTCTAAATATGCACATTTTCGAACAAACCATATATGTATTGTGTAATATGATGTTATAGGACTGTCATCTGATGAAGATTGTGAAGGTTAGTGAATAAATTTATATCTTTTGCTGTTTTTTTTCGCTATCGCTACCTTTGCGTTGAATGAATGCGGTTGTGTGGTTGGCTATTGTAGTAAGCTAATATAATGCTATATTGTGTTTTCGCTGTAAAACACTTAAAATATCTGAAATATTGGCTGGATTCACAAGATGTTTGTCTTTCATTTGCTGTACACCATGTATTTTTCATAAATGTTTTATGATGAGTATTTAGGTATTTCACGTTGGTCTCTGTAATTGTTCTAGCTGCTTCGGTGCTATTTGTGATTGTAGCTGCAATGTAAAACTATGATTTATACCTGAAATATGCACATTTTTCGAACAAAACATAGATTTATTGTATAACATGTTATAAGACTGTCATCTGATTAAGTTGTTTCTTGGTTAGTGACTAATTCTATCTCTATTTGGTCGGTTTTGTGCAAGCTACCTGTGCTGTGAAAGAAATGTCTGTGCTTTTTTTGTATTTGGTGGTGAGCTAACAAATATACGTGGTGTTTTCGCTGTAAAACATTTTTTTTAAATCGGACATGTTGGCTGGATTCACAAGATGTTTATCTTTCATTTGCTGTATTGGACTTGTTAATGTGTGAAAGTTAAATATTTCTAAAAAATATTTTTTGAATTTCGCGCACTGCCTTTTCAGTGGAATGTGGGGGGGGGTTCCGCTAGCGGAACCCAGGGGCTAGACAGGTTAAACGTGTTAACCCTCACAAGGCTGCCGGCCCAGACGGCATCCCTAGCCGCGTCCTCAGAGCATGCGCAGACCAGCTGGCTGGTGTGTTCACAGATATATTAAATCGCTCCCTATCCCAGTCTGCTGTCCCCACATACTTCAAGATGGCCTCCATTGTTCCTGTATCCAAGGCAAAGATAACTGAACTAAATGACTACTGCCCCGTAGCACTCACTTCTGTCATCATGAAGTGCTTTGAGAGACTAGTCAAGGATCATATCACCTCCACCTTACCGGCCACCCTAGACCCACTTCAGTTTGCATACCGCCCCAACAGGTCCACAGACGATAAAATCGCCATCACACTGCCCTATCACATCTGGACAAGAGGAATACCTATGTAAGAATGCTGTTCATTGACTACAGCTCAGCATTCAACACCATAGTACCCTCCAAGCTCAACATCATTTGAAGGGCATCCCCCAGGTAGTGAAAGTAGGAAAAAACATCTCCACTTTGCTGACCCTCAACACTGGGGCCCCACAAGGGTGCGTGCTCAGCCCCCTCCTGTACTCCCTGTTCACCCACGACTGAGTGGCCATGCACGCCTCCAACTCAATCAGTTTGTAGACGACACAACAGTAGTGGGCTTGATTACCAACAATGACGAGACAGCCTACAGGGAGGAGGTGAGTGCACTCGGAGTGTGGTGTAAGGAAAACCTCTCACTCAACGTCAACAAAACAAAGGAGATGATCGTGGACTTCAGGAAACAGCACATCGAAGGGACAGCATCCACATCGAAGGGACAGCAGTAGAGAAGGTGAAAAGTTAGGTTCCTCGGCGTACACATCATACAAACTGAAAAGTTTCACCCACACAGACAGTGTGGTGAAGGCGCAAAAACCCTGACAAACTTTTACAGATACACAATCGAGAGCATCCTGTCGGGCTGTATCACCGCCTGGTACGGCAAATGCTCCGCCCATAACCGGAAGGCTCTCCAGAGGGTAGTGAGGTCTGCACAACGCATCACCGGGGGCAAACTACCTGCCCTCCAGGACACCTACACCACCCGATGTCACAGGAAGGCCAAAAAGATCATCAAGGACAACAACCACCCGAGCCACTGCCTGTTCACCCCGCTATCATCCAAAAGGCGAGGTCAGTACAGGTGCATCAAAGCGGGGACCGAGAACCTGAAAAACAGCTTATATCTCAAGGCCATCAGACTGTTAAACAGCCATCACTAACATTAAGTGGCTGCTGCCAACATACTGACTGAACTCCAGCCACTGTAATAATGGAAAAATGTATGTAATAAATGTATCACTAGTCACTTTATATAATGTTTACATACCCTACATTACTCATCTCATATGTATATACTGTACTCTATACCAACTACTGCATCTTGCCATCTTGATGTAATAAATGTATCACTAGCCACTTTAAACAATGCCACTTCATATGTTTACATACCTTACATTACTCATCTCATATGTATATACTGTACTCTATACCATCTACTGCATCTTGCCATCTTGATGTAATAAATGTATCACTAGCCACTTTAAACAATGCCACTTCATATGTTTACATACCTTACATTACTCATCTCATATGTATATACTGTACTCTATACCATCTACTGCATCTTGCCATCTTGATGTAATAAATGTATCACTAGCCACTTTAAACAATGCCACTTCATATGTTTACATACCCTACATTACTCAACTCATATGTATATACTGTACTCTATACCATCTACTGCATCTTGCCTATGCCGTTCTATACCATCACTCATTCATATATTATTTTTTTTATGTACATATTCTTATTAATTCCTTTACACTTGTGTGTATAAGGTAGTTGTTGAGAAATTGTTTGGTTAGATTACTCGTTGGATATTACTGCATTGTCAGAACTAGAAGTACAAGCATTTCGCTACACTCGCATTAACATCTGTTAACCATGTGTTTGTGACAAATAAAATTTGATGATTTGATTTGGGCCATTGAGGGTTTTCTCTTCCCCCTCGCTTCTATCCTAAAAAATCTCCACTATCATAGGAATCATAGTTGTAATCCAGATCTGCATCAAGAGAAGATGCACTCGAGTGCAGAGGTGGGGTAGCCTGTCGTTGGTTGTCTCTGACGCCACTGTTCGTTTGTCTACGGCCTCGCCGGGGATTCCCTCTCCCCAGATACACCTCGTTCTGTTTACAGTCATTGGAGTGTCGATCGAACTCCTTTATCTTTCTCGCTCTGATGTCCTACTCCAGGTAAGTTTTGAATTTCAGAAGTGTGCTTTCCATACTTGTGAGTTTCTCTCGGTCAGTTATTGAGGCGTGCAGTTGTAATCTCACCGCTTGTATCTTCTCACATATTCCATCCATGAATAATGAGAGCCATGAACACAAATGAGCATTTGTTCGTTATTTAGCACCACCGGTCACAAAGTCTCATTGTCTCTGCAGATTGTGGGTGCCTTCTGGATTCTAAGGCCTCATGGAATCAGTTTCTTGCCCAAATAGTCATTCAAAGTGACAGAGTGGAGATGCAGATGAGTCCCTCTGTCATATAGGTGTTTCAGTCTCTTTTGTAGTGAATCCGTTGTTTTAACTGGATCAACATGATTGTCAAACAAAGAGTGTCATAATGCGGGCATATTCTTCCGTTGTGATTTCAAATGTCTTATGGAGGTTAAAATCCTCTTCGTTTCGATTTGTCATCTCAGATTGACACACAAATGGAGGTGCGTAATGGAGCCTTGCAGCTTGGGAGTGTCATATGAAAAGGAAATACCATCTACAGAAAAGTTTGTGGTCATACGCACATCCTTAAAAACTTCAGTGCTGGGCTAATAAAGAATACTTGTAAAGAACAGAACGGTCCTCACACTGTTTATGCTCTCAATTTACCACTTTAATGACAACGTTTCGATCTGAAACAGATCTTCGTCAGGTCAAACAGACTCAAAACCCAAAAATATACACATTGCACCTCACATGACCATTACGCACGTGATGCATGGTGGGTGTGGAAACAATTCAATTCAGTGCATAGTCAATCATAATTAATCACAAAGGTACAGTACATATGCTCATAAAGGATTATATACATACAAAGCGGTCCAAGTTAAAACCTAGGTAACCGTAAAAAAAGATTACATTGGAAACAGTTGGAATACCCGCCCATATGACCATTACGCGCAGTGGCCGTAGATAAAATTAGTGACCTATTTCAAAAACAACTTGTATACCTCCAATAATTAGATATGAATGAGATAGGCACTGTAGTAATTACAGAAAACCTAATATATATATATATATATATATATATATATATATATATATATATATACACACACACACAAAATGACCAAGTGGATACCTGGAATCTCTCAATCAATCAGAAACGATTACTGCTGGCAGGCAGCACTGCTGCAAAAAAGATGTTGGCTCCTAAATGGCAATCACTTCACGCTCTCCCAACTCGCCAGTGGATACAGTTACTATTAGAAGTTATAACATTAAATCGACAGCGAGAATGAATGGTGCTAGTCAAGAAATAATTGAGGCCTGGAAAAATATACTTGACTCTGTAAAGAATAATCTCACCTAAAGCCAATAACTTACAAAAAAACAATGAATTAAAAAAAAAAAAAAATTGTGGACTTTAAACATCTAATTTGTTTTTTTTATAAAAAAAAAGTGAAAAAGTGAAAACCTGAAAAAACAAGGAAAATTAGGAAACCTGTAAAAACAAAACCGAGGAAACAGGATTTACTAAAAGGTAAAACTGATTTTATAGGCCCTGCAATTGACTGACTGTTCAAAATCGCTAACAATAACACACTTTTTGAGATTTTGGAAAGGTTTAATTTCTTCCCTCCAAACAATCAATGTAAATATGATATTGTCAAATTAAAATGTAATTATTTGTGTATGGAGGGTAGGTCTTTATAGGCTATAGGCTACTTGCTCAGCCCGCAAATTAAAGATAACATTTAAAATGATGCGTGCATCATCCAGTTTCCCGGGCCAGTATTCTTTTCATTCGGGCCAGTAGCTTTCAGTTAGCATTGGCCCGGTGTGCCACTTGCAAATTTATCTGAATGTTAAGCCCTGCAAGGGCATGCTAATTTAAAAGATCGCTAGTTATTATTAGCCTGGTTCTGTATGGAATGCAGGCACATTATGGGACACAGGTCAAGTCATTATTGCCACGTAGAGTGGATCTTTTTTTCCGATTTAATCATGTGCTGGTGCAATCAACTGAAAAAGTTATTAGTACCAGCGCCACCAGTGGAAAAAGTTTGTCTAGAACCCTGCAAGCAATAATCAAAATCCACAAAGAAATAGTTCATTGACCACAAAATCAACTAGGGCTGACCCAATTTAGTTGAATGGTCGATAGGCTGTTAGACGAGCAGTCACAATGTTTAGTTTTTTTACATTTTATGGTGCACACCTGTTTGATTTGCGCCGGTCTCCAAGGACTAATCCATTGCGGAGGCCACGGGATGGCACAGTCCATCAATCTAAGACATGTGATACTGAAATTGTATATGGTTATATTAAATAAAAACAATGGTGCAATAAATCAAATATTATTTCATAACAAATGTGCGCTTTCTCCCGCGTTGGATATGGACGCTGTCAGTGGTTCTGAAACAAGGTTCAGTGCGCCGTAGAATTGGTACTTTTCCCTGTGTTGCTACGTGCATAATAGCAAAATTAACCAGCATATTGGGATTGAGAACAATGCTGCTGAGGCAGCAGCAGCAGAGGAGGAAACAGCCCTTGCCTAAAGCCCTATTCGGACGGGAATAGTTTTACTGGGGGTGGTCGGGTAATGTAATCATGTGCACAAGCACAAAACACCACATCTGTCATTTTAGTCCTGTCCGAATCTGCCATGTCAGTAATTTGTACATGGCAGGAGAGTAACAATTCCAGACAGAAATAATCTAACTCCAAGGTCCTCTGATAATACTAGTCCCGTACGAATCGACATCCCTATGTTTTGAGAGAAATGTTTGAGTGACAGGTGTTGCTCACGGTTTGAGCAAGAAAACAATAATTTGATAAACAATAAATAAAGCGCAATTCACGAATGCAACTGTTTTTAGTCTGCTGTAATAAAGGCTTCATATATTTTTTTTTCATCGTTAGAACAGACTCTCTGGTACACTTACTTATTTAGTGTTGTTTACACTGTTCCAAATGGTCCAAAAAAGTGTATTGTAATCTAACAGCAACTGCCTGGAACACACAATACTCACGCAACGCTTGCTCCTCTACCCTATTTATTCCACAACTAAGTCAAATGTCTTCAACAGATCTGAATTCCCCTTTCCCTCCTGAGCAACCAGTAAACATTTGCCTGCTTCAACTTTCTTTGTCACGTCCTCCGGATCCATTTAGCTGTCGACATTACTGTGTTTGGAGTTTGTTATAACCAATTTATTTATTTGTATTTATTTTTTAAATAAATTTTACCCCCTTTTCTCCCAAATTTTCGTGGTATCCAATTGCTAGTAATTACTATCTTGTCTCATCGCTACAACTCCCGTATGGGCTCGGGAGAGACGAAGGTCGAAAGCCATGCGTCCTCCGAAACACAACCCAACCAAGCCGCACTGCTTCTTAACACAGCGCGCCTCCAACCCGGAAGCCAGCCGCACCAATGTGTCGGAGGAAACACCGTGCACCCGGCTCCCTTGGTTAGCGCGCACTGCGCCCGGCCCGCCACAGGAGTCGCTGGTGCGCGATGAGACAAGGATATCCCTACCGGCCAAACACTCCCTAACCCGGACGACGCTAGGCCAATTGTGCGTCGCCCCATGGACCTCCCGGTCGCGGCCGGCTGCGACAGAGCCTGGGCGCGAACCCAGAGTCTCTGGTGGCGCAGCTAGCGCTGCGATGCAGTGCCCTAGACCACTGCGCCACCCGGGAGGCCTATAACCAATTTATTGAGGTGATTATTAGGGATGCACGATATATTGGTGAAGATATCGGAATCGGCCGATATTAGCTAAAAATGCCAACATCGCCATTGGCCCGATGTCTAGTTTAACGCCGATGTCAAAGCTGACGTGCATACCTATATAACGTACGTACATGACGTAATGACGCCACGTAAAATGTAGCGCTACACATGCAACACAGCATTCCTAACCTAGCCCACAGGGTCTGCTGTGTGGATCGAGCAGTCAACAAGTTGAGCAGTCATTTGAAAGAATAAGAAAATTTCAGCGAGACAACTCAAAAAGGTGAAATCCAATAACGCCAAGATAATGGAATTCATTGCCCCTTCATTGCCCGTTCTCTGTCGTGTGTGATGTTGGCTTTCAACGAATGTTCGAGCACCGGTACACACTAAGTTACCAAGTGCGCTATGTTTCAGATGTTTCCCTACCGGAGTTACACAGTAATAGCGTCACTGCTATTAGCTTCACGACTGACATTTGGACCAGCGATATCAGCCCCATGAGCATGCTGAGTGTGACAGCACAGTGGGTCGTCGAGGATTTTATACTGAGGGAAGTCGTATTTCATGCTCATGAATGTGCTGGTGGTCATACCGCTTGCTGCCATTTCAATGGCATTTGAGAACATGTTCAAAACTTAGAAACACACTAGCTACCTCCATTCAAACAACTGACTCGAGAAATAAGCTCATCAACTGCACCTGCAGCAGACGTGATACCCTCTGTAATGGCATTGAAACGCCTGCTCAACAAAACTGGCGACAGGCTGTGAACAAGCAATTCGGTGGCATTCTCTCTTTACTGTGTCAACACCATGCTCGATGCTACAGTTGAAGTCGGAAGTTTACATACACCTTAGCCAAATACATTTAAACTCAGTTTTTCCACAATTCCTGACATTTAATCCTAGTAAAAATTCCCTGTCTTAGGTCAGTTAGGATCATCACTTTATTTTAAGAATGTGAGTTTCAGAATAATAGTAGTGAGTGATTTATTTCAGCTTTCCCAGTGGGTCATTCCCAGTGGGTCAGAAGTTTACATGCACTCAATTCGTATTTGGTACCATTGCCTTTAAATTGTTTAACTTGGGTCAAACGTTTTGGGTAGCCTTCCACAAGCTTCCCACAATAAGTTGGGTGAATTTTGTCCCATTCCTCCTGACAGAGCTGGTGTAACTGAGTCAGGTTTGTAGGCCTCCTTACTCACACACACTTTTTCAGTTCTGCCCACAAATTTTCTATAGGATTGAGGTCAGGGCTTTGTGATGGCCACTCCAATACCTTGACTTTGTTGTCCTTAAGCCATTTTGCCACAACTTTGGAAGTATGCTTGGGGTCATTGTCCATTTGGAAGACCCATTTGCGACCAAGCTTTAACTTCCTGACTGATGTCTTGAGATGTTGCTTCAATATATCCACATCATTTTCCTGCCTCATGATGCCATGTATTTTGTGAAGTGCACCATTCCCTCCTGCAGCAAAGCACCCCCACAACATGGTGCTGCCACCCTCGTGCTTCACGGTTGGGATGGTGTTCTTCGGCTTGCAAGCATACCCCCTTTTCCTCCAAACATAACAATGGTCATTATGGCCAAACAGTTCTATTTTTGCTTCATCAGACCAGAGGACATTTCTCCAAAAAGTACCATCTTTGTCCCCATGTGCAGTTGCACACTGTAGTCTGGCTTTTTTATGGCGGTTTTGGAGCAGTGGCTTCTTCCTTGCTGCGCGGCCTTTCAGGTTATGTCGATATAGGACTTGTTTTAGTGTGGATATAGATACTTTTGTACCGGCTTCCTCCAGCATCGTCACACGGTCCTTTGCTGTTGTTCTGGGATTGATTTGCACTTTTCGCACCAAAGTACGTTCATCTCTAAGAGACAGAACGTGTCTCCTTCCTCAGCGGTATGACGGCTGTGTGGTCCCATGGTGTTTATACTTGCGTACTATTATTTGTACAGATGAACGTGGTACCTTCAGGCGTTTGGAAGTTGCTCCCAAGGATGAACAAGACATGTGGAGGTCTACAATTTATTTTCTGAGGTCTTGGCTGATTTATTTAGATTTTCCCATGATGTCAAGCAAAGAGGCACTGAGTTTGGAGGTAGGCCTTGAAATACATCCACAGGTACAGCTCCAATTGACTCAAATGATGTCAATTAGCCTATCAGAAGCTTCTAAAGTCATGACATCATTTTCTGGAATTTTCCAAGCTGTTTAAAGGCACAGTCAACTTAAGTGTTATGTAAACTTCTGACCCACTGGAATTGTGATACAGTGAATTATAAGTGAAATAATCTGCCTGTAAACAATTGTTGGAAAAATTACTTGTGTCATGCACAAAGTAGATGTCCTAACCGACTTGCCAAAACTATAGTTTGTTAACAAGAAATTTGCGGAGTGGTTGAAAAAATAGTTTTAATGACTCCAACCCAAGTGCATGTAAACTTCCGACTTCAACTGTATATATATTTTTTTCATGGTGTACAAGACACCTGTCTGATTCACCTCTGTCTGAGTGGACTAATCCATTGTGGAGGCTGTGGGGATGGCACAGTCCAACACTAAGACATGTCCAACTGAAATTGTATATGCTTATATAATATATATTACGCGCCTCAATCAGGTAAGTCTGAATACCAGCAAGCAGAATCATCAGGGAGGTAAAGATGGCGGTCTGAACACAGCGGTGCAGATCGCCTCAAGATAAAAGCGTAATATTGAATATCTGTAAGTTAGACTAAATATTAGCACTCCACATACTCGTGGGTAATAACCCTCAATCTGGATAACAACACAAAACAAATTATAAAGGCTCGAGAAATTTATCGACTAATACTACCAAAACAAATAACACCCAAAAATGACAGAGTAATGATATGGTAAGGGTGGAAACCGATCTGTTGAAGACGATAAATTATTAACTGGACATACTTGAATTCATCAGTAAAGATATAAAGGAGTTGAAGACGAGCCTCGAAATGAGTGATGAAAAAGCTGCGACAATGGAGAAAGAAACAAACAAGCTAAAAGGTAAGATTGAAATGGACGTTAATGTACTAAAAAAAGAGAACATGTTTCTGAGAGAAGCCTCACTTGACATACAGACTAGATCTATGAGAGAAAATCTGGTACCAAAGAAAAAGAGGGTGAAGATCCTGAAAGTGTGGTGAGAATTATTTCTTACAGTGCTACAGACCCCTGTGGTATCGTCGTCATGTGATAGAACGGATACGATGTAGTACCCTGTCGTTCTGAAGAGATTGTTCGTCCTTTCCTATGCCACGCACGTTTACAGCTGCTGATGATAACTCAACATCTAGGATGTATCACTTTTTTTGTGAATAAGAGTTCAAAGTTCATACCAAGGTGCCATACTATAAGCTCGTGCTATATTCTGGCTGGTATTGTCGAAATCATCCTTCCAGGGTGGTGATCGTCACCTCCACGTTGAAATTCGCCATTCTAAAACGTATGGACAGCAGTTCTCACGTCATCGGGAACACAATGTTAATTTCGTTAGGTTGTAGTCGTTCAACCATTCGCAACCAGAGCTCACGCTGAGGTTGGCTTAGTTCACCGTGAATTGGGTCACGGGACTCTTATAGAAATGTAGAAACGGGGTTTGCTCATAATTTCCAACCAATCCCTATCCACGTGGGCGTGGCCAATGTTGAGCAGATTTTACTAATGAAAACATTTATCATTTTAAAAACAAAAATTACATTTAATCTTTTCACAAATAGTTTAATATTTAAACATTTAAATTGCACAACAATTCCATGTGAATCTGATAACTAGAATGTATAGACATTCCAAGATACAGTTTGTCATCCTATCATCAGTAATAATGTCTCAGATGACAACTGATCGGACATCATATTCTTTAAGTACCAACGGACACTTTCAACTGGTTGGATTGCATAAAGATTGTTCTTTTCCCAAACCTTTTGATGTTACAATACTCTCTCTATGTTAACAAAGGGCTTTCCAAGAGTCCATTCTGTAGAGCGGAGAGAAAAAGAGGGAAAGGTATTTATGGGGGGTCATAAACCTCCCCCAACAGGGAAACATCATGACACCAGGCAGTGATGCAACCAGTCAGGATGCTCTCGATGGTGCAGCTGTAGAACCTTTTCAGGATCTGAGGACCCATGCCAAATCTTTTCAGTCTCCTGAGGGGGAATAGGTTTTGTCGTGCCCACTTCACGACTGTCATGGTGTGCTTGGACCATGTTAGTTTGTTGGTGATGTGGACCCCAAGGAACTTGAAGCTCTCAACCTGCTCACTGCAGCCCCGTCGATGAGAATGGGGGCGTGCTCGGTCCTCTTTTTCCTCTAATCCACAATCATCTCCTTTGTCTTGATCACGTTGAGGGATAGGTTGTTGTCCTGGCACCACACGGCCAGGTCTCTGACCTCCTCCTTACAGGCTGTCTCGTTGTTGTCAGTGATCACTGTTGTGTCATCGGCAAACTTAATGATGGTGTTGGAGTCGTGCAGTCATGAGTGAACAGGGAGTACAGCAGGGTGCTGTGCATGCGCCCCTGAGGGGCCCCTGTGTTGAGGATCAGCGTGGTGGATGTGTTGTTACCTACCCTTACCACCTTGGGGCGACCCGTCAGAAAGTCCAGGATCCAGTTGCAGAGGGAGGTGTTTAGTCCCAGGGTCCTTAGCTTATTGATGAGCTTTGTGGGCACTATGGTGTTGAACGCTGAGCTGTAGTCAATGAACAGCATTCTCACATAGGTGTTCCTTTTGTCAAGGTGGGAAAGGGCAGTGTGGAGTGCAATAGAGACTGCATCATCTGTTGGATCTGTTGGGGTGTTACACAAATTGGAGTGGGTCTAGGGTTTCTGGGATGATGGTGTTGATGTGAGCCATGACCAGCCTTTCAAAGCACTTCATGGCTACAGACGTGAGTGCTACGGGTCGGTAGTCATTTAGGCAGGTTACCTCAGTGTTCTTGGGCACAGGCACTATGGTGGTCTGCTTAAAACATGTTGGTATTACAGACAGGGAGAGGTTGAAAATGTCAGTGAAGACACTTGCTAGTTGGTCAGCGCATGCTCGCAGTACACGTCCTGGTAATCCGTCTGGCCCTGCGGCCTTGTGAATGTTGACCTGTCTAAAGGTCTTACTCACATCAGCTGTGAAGAGTGTGATCACACAGTCTTCTAGAACAGCTGGTGCTCTCATCCATGTTTCAGTGTTATTTGCCTCGAAGCGAGCATTGAAGTAGTAGGCTCGTGTCACTGGGCAGCTCTCGGCTGTGCTTCCCTTTGTAGTCTGTAATGGTTTACAGGCCCAGCCACATCCGATGAGCGTCAGAGCCGGTGTAGTACGATTCAATCTTAGTCCTGTATTGACACTTTGCCTGTTTGATGGTATGTTGGAGAGCATAGCGGGGTTTCTTATAAGTTTCTGGGTTAGAGTCCCGCTCCTTGAAAGCGGCAGCTCTAGCCTTTAGCTCAGTGCGGATGCTGCCTGTAATCCATGGCTTCTGGTTGGGGTATGTACGTATGGTCACTGTGGGAACGACGTCGTCGATGCACTTATTGATGAAGCCAATGACAGATGTGGTGTACTCCTCAATGCCATCGAGGAATCCCGGAACATATTCCAGTCTGTGCTAGGAAAACAGTCCTGTATTTTATTTAACCTTTATTTATCTAGGCAAGTCAGTTAATAACAAATTCTTATTTACAATGACGGCCTACCAAAAGCCAAAAGGCCTCCTGCGGGGACGGGGGCCTGTAGCTTAGCATCTGCTTCATCTGACCCCTTTTTTATTGATCTAGGTCACTGGTGCTTCCTGCTTACATTTTTGCTTGTAAACATGAATCAGGAGGATGGAATTATGGTCAGATTTGCCAAATGGAGGGCGAGGGATAGCTTTGTATGCATCTCTGTGTGTGGAGTATAGGTGGTCCAGAGTTTTTTCCCCCTCTGGTTGCACATTTAACATGCTGATAGAAATTTGGTAAAACTGATTTAAGTTTCCCTGCATTTAAGTCCCCGGCTACTAGGAGCGTCGCCTTTGGGTGAGCGTTTTCTTGTTTGCTTATGGCGGAATACAGCTCATTCAATGCTATCTTAGTGCCAGCCTCTGACTGTGGTGGTATATAAACAGCTACAAAGAATATAGATGAAAACTCTAGGTAGATAGTGTGGTCTACAGCTTATCATGAGATACTCTACCTCAGGCGAGCAATAGCTCGAGACTTCCTTAGATATCGTGCACCAGCTGATGTTTACAAAAATACATAGACCACCCCCCTTGTCTTACCAGATGCCGCTGTTCTATCCTGCCGGTACGTCGTATAACCAGCCAGCTGTATGTTGATATTGTCGTCGTTCAGCCACGACTCCGTGAAGCATAAGATGTTACAGTTTTTAATGTCCCGTTGGTAGTTTAATCTTCCCAATAACTTGTCCATTTTATTGTCCATAGATTGCATGTTTGCTAGCAGAATTGAGGGGAGTGGGGGTTTATTCGATCGCCTCCGACTTCTCAAAAGGCAGCCCGCTCTCCGGCCTCTCTTTCTCCACCTCCTCTTCACGCAGATCACTGGGGTCGGGGCCTGTTCCCGAGGGAGCCGTATATCCTCGGGCTCGACAGAGTCGTGAAAGAAGAAAAAGGATTCTGCTAGTCCGTGGTGAGTAATCGCAGTGCTGATGTCTAGAAGTTATTTTCGGTCATAAGAGACGGTAGAGGCAACATTATGTACAAAAAGAGTAAAAAAATAAGTTACAAACATCACAGAGACAAACAAAAATTCGCTATTCAAAATATTACAAGGTTCTCAGAGTCGTCGAATAACGGAACCCCCAATCCTATCCATGGTAGGTATTGTAATAACAAAATATATAGGAAAACAATAAAATACAACGACAATTGATAAAGAAATAAACTACAACTACACTATACCATTCAAGACAGGGAATGTTGTAAAATAATCATATTTATAGTATTTTATTAACCTCTCTTGGGTAGGGGATGGTATTTTGACGTCCGGATGAAAAGCGTGCCAGAAGTAAACCGCCTGTTACTCAGGCCTAGAAGCTAGGATATGCATATAATTGGTAGATTTGGATAGAAAACACTCTAAAGTTTCTAAAACTGTTAAAATTATGTCTGTGAATAAAACAGAACTGATATGGCAGGCGAAACCCCGAGGACAAACTATCCCCCCCCCCAAAAAAAAAAATCAGCCTACCACTATTTTCAATGGCCATCACTTTTATTATAAGGCCAAGACCTCCCAGATTGCAGTTCCTAGGGCTTCCACTAGATGTCAACAGTCTTTAGAAAGAGTTTGACTGGTTTTTGGAAAAATTAGCCAGAAATTGTAGTTTTTCTATGTGGCTCCCATCTTGGCTGTAGTGTTCCAAGCGCGTGGAAGAGATATTGGTATTTTTCTCCGGTAAAGACAATGATGTTTCTCCGTCTTAAATGTTATCGTTTATTTACGTATTAGGGTACCTAAGGTTTGTTTATAAACGTTGTTTGACTTGTTTGGAAAAGTTTATTAGTAACGTTTGGGATTAATTTTGTATGCATTTTGATGGAAGGAAACTGGGTGGATTATTTTTTATGGATTGGAGTTTTTATGGATATAAAGTTGGACATTATCGAACAAAAGGACCATTTGTGATGTAACAGGGACCTTTTGGAGTGCCAACAGAAGAAGATCATCAAAGGTAAGGCATTTTTATATCGCTATTTCTGACTTTCATGTTGCACCTGCCTGGTTGAAATATGTTTTTCATGTGTTTGTATGCGGGGCGCTGTCCTCAGATAATCGCATGGTTTGCTTTCGCTGTAAAGCCTTTTTGAAATCTGACACAGCGGCTGGATTAACAAGAAGTTAATCTTTATTTTGATGTATTACACTTGTGATTTTATGAAAGTAAAATATTTATAATACTGTAGTTTGAATTTCACGCTCTGCAATTTCACCGGATGTTGGCCAGGTGGGCGCTACCGTCCCACCTGCCCATAAGAAGTTAATAAATAAGACCGCATTAGAAGAAATATAATTAGCGAAATAATACATCTGAAAATATAAGGACACCGAACACAAAAGTACTCCAAATGAACATGGTAGGGGTAAAAACACCACAAACAGAGGACATAGAAGGCACAGTATGTGGGTATGTGTGGGTGTATTGTGATGGAAGGTGGGGTGTGTGTTTTGTGTTTGGAAAAGTGTGGAGTTGAGTGATAAAGGAAAATGGTTGCAAATCCCAGAGCCCATGTGTGTCTGCGAGCAGGGGTTGTGAGAGAGCTTTCAATTTTGGGCAGTTATGGGATATAGCGTCATCAAGGCAAAGGGTGGCTACCTTGAAGAATCTCAAATATAAAATATATTTATATATATTTTTGTTTAACACGTTTTCGGTTAACTCATGATTCCATGTGTGTTAATTCATAGTTTTGACATCTTCACTATTATTAGACAATGTAAAAAATAGTAAAAAGAAAAGAAAAACCCTTGAATGGGTAGGTGTGTCCAAACTTTTGACTGGTACTGTATATTATTTAGTATATGAAAAGACAAGATTAAATCAAGAATAGTCTGATGGGTGACAATATTAGCCTATCACTTGTGAATTATAGATAATCACTTGTGAATGATGCCCTGCATAAGAAACGCCTTTTTTTGCGCGACTTTTTCTAAATCATAGTCGCACACCTCATTTAGCCTAGCCCATGTGCCTAGATGTTTTACTTTGTATCACAACTAAAGTGGCCAAATAACTTCTTAAAATTAAGCAAATTAATCTGCTTTACAAGGGGTGTAGAGCCTAACTGGCATACATAAACAGCGCGTGAGTTTCAAGTTTGGTGAAGATCATTTTCACCATAAACATGCACCTTTATGATAAAATGATTACATGCATAATTGCATTTGCAGTCACTTTTGATAATGGTGTTTTCCGCGAATGGAACATTCAAGCCAATCTGTAAATAGCACACCCAACTACCTCATCCCCATATTGTTATTTATCTTCTTGCTCTTTTGCACCCCAGTATCTCTACTTGCACATCACCATCTGCACATATATCACTCCAGTGTTAATGCTAAATTGTTATTATTTCACCTCTATGGCCTATTTATTGCCTACCTCCCTACTCTTCTACATGTGCACACACTGTATATAGATTTTTTCTATTGTGTTATTGACTGTACATTTGTTTTTGTGTAACTCTGTGTTGTTGTTTTTGACGCACTGCTTCGCTTTATCTTGGCCAGGTCGCAGTTGTAAATGAGAACCTCTCAACTGGCCTACCTGGTTAAATAACAGGTGAAATAAAAATAAATGCTTATAGTCTACTACGATGCGAGCATTGCTGCGCTTATAATGTGAAGAAATAGCCTAATAGTTTATCAACATTTTAAGCTAAACGTTCTGATCTGTTGCGCCAGCCACATGGCGTAAAAAAGTTTTTATGCTAGTGGTTGTGTTAATTGGGATCTATCACATCCCACAACTGTCCTAGACTATGTTTGGAATATTTATTTCTTGCACAGAATAGGTCTACTTTTATACTATGGGGGATAGTAGATTGACATAGGCTAGTGCTTTTGCTGTTCATTATGCCTTCTCATGTTGTTGGCTGACGAAAAGTAAATGCGGACATTACTTCCAATATCTTCAATATGCACCTCGGAATTGGATAAGGACACACGCAGTTGCGTCCCCGATGTGTCTGTCTTTACTTGTAGCGTGTGAGTAAGACCCGATCACATGATGGAGCACGTAGAACTCCGGGAGAAGGGCACAGGCCACTGGCCGCAAAAGGCATGGATTTTTTTAGGGTGCATTACGGCCACACAAAGGGGACGCCACCGTGAAATTCTAGGCATTATCAAGTGCTTGTCAAATTGTGAATGAGTGACTGATGTAGGGTGTACAGCCTAAGCAAAAAACAAAAGCAGAGCTCATGCCTTTCAAGTTACTTTTTTCAAATCATCATTAGAATCACATCATGCAGCCCTACAATGTCTTAAAAATCAAAACATAAGTCAACATTTGTAGAACAACTATAGTTACATTAATAACTCTAAATTAAGCATATAGGAAGACCTGTTTATGTTAACCGCTCAACACAGAATAGCCGCATGTGCACACTCCCTCAAATCGTTTGGAGAATATATCCTTTCCATTTTATTCAGCTATGTTCAATTGTATTCGTCATACTATAAAATAATGCCTCGGAATTCTAAGCAAATCTTGTCTGCTAAATCAACTAGTGTAGCCCACAGCCATTTGGCATATCCAGATCAGGGCCTAACATAAGGACAACTCAGAGTATGCTAGTCTGTTCTTCTGAAATAGCCTACATTTTCTTCAAATCATGCTTCTTTAGACCTGTCGAAAATAAAATGATGGATTTATTGTGAATGTGTAGGCTATATTACATGGATTTTTATTAGACTTTCTAAAATGTAAATGTTCCAAAGGTCAGCATCAGTGGCTTGTAGGCTATGTGTGGAAGCCAGGAGATGCTAAATGTGCTTATGTTAATTAACAGTCAATTACCATGAGACCGACAGTTATTTACTTGATAATCACCTGCTGACGAAATTTTGTGACTGCCACAGCCCTAGACGTGATGCTTGGCATTCAGGCCAAAGAGTTCAATCTTGGTTTCATCAGACCAGATAATCTTTTTTCTCATGGTCAGTCCTTTAGGTGCCTTTTGGCAAACTCAAAGAAGGCTGTCATGTGCCTTTTACTGAGGAGTGGCTTCCGTCTGGCCACTCTACCATAAAGGCCTGATTGGTGGAGTGCTGCAGAGATGGTTGTCCTTCTGGAAGGTTCTCCCATCTCCACAGAGGAACTCTGGAGCTCTGTCAGAGTGAACATTGGGTTCTTGGTCATCTACCTGACCAAGGCCCTTCTCCACCGATTGCTCAGTTAGCAAAGGGTCTGAATACTTATGTAAATGTGTAACCTTTATTTAACTAGGCAAGTCAGTTAAGAACAAATTCTTATTAACAATGACGGCCTACACTGGCCAAATCCGGATGACTCTGGGCCAATTGTGCGCTGCCCTATGGGTCTCCCAATCACGGCTGGTTGTGATACAGCCTGGAATCGAAACAGGATGTCTGTAGTGACGCCTCAAGCACTGCGATGCAGTGCCTTAGACCGCTGTGCCACTCTGGAGTAGAGGTCGACCGATTATAATTTTTCAACGCTGATACCAATACCGATTATTGGAGGACCAAAAAAGCCGATACCGATTAAATCGGGCAATCTTTTCTTTTTTTTGTTGTAATAATGACAATTACAACAATACTGAATGAACACTTATTTTAACGTAATATAATACATCAATGAAATCAATTTATCCTCAAATAAATAATGCAAAAACAAAGTGTTGGAGAAGAAAGTAAAAGTGCAATATGTGCCATGTAAGAAAGCTAACGTTTAAGTTCCTTGCTCAGAACATGAGAACATATGAAAGCTGGTGGTTCCTTTTGTCATGATGTTGCCTGCTTGGGTACTGCAAACCCCATCCCCCTCTCCCTGCCTCTCCCTTTCCTACCACAACCCATGCGGTGATCACAGAGAGATGTCGTAAATTCCTGAGAATCTCCTCATGGCCCAACAGTATTAGACAGAGGGTAAACTTTCAGGACAAAGGAATTTTCTCCCACCTCACAGAACTTGAGGTACGAACATATTTCATTTTCCTGCAAAAGTATAAAGGATCGGTGGAGAGTCCAGTTATTAACATACCCATTGGCGACCACGTGGGAAACTCAGGAGAGACTGTGGGACTACATTACCATACCGCTGTTTATATAATAACCTCAGATATGAGGTTTACACCTGTTTGTTGTATAAAATGAATGAGTGAGTACGATACTGTTTGTATAATTGTGTAATATGATTTTGAACTGTTTAATGAAGAAAAATACAAATCCTTTTTTATTTGAACTAAATCCAGGACCCGCCCCTGAGCCAGTTGGGTCAGAGACCATGGGACAGCCCCTCTCTGCTATCCGAATAAAAGCCAACTCTAAGAAATTACCATTAGACCATGTTTATCCTCAATGGGGAGAACGAAGGTTAATGTAACATTGCTGAATCTTTAACCATACCACGTGGTTAAAACTCTTATACGAATAATAACAAGTTTTGATATTGACTACTAGTCTGCAGCTAGGAATTCGGTATCATTGAACGCGAAGAAAGACAACCGCCGAAACAAGCATTCTACAACGAATGTCACTCTGAACAATCCACAATAACTACGACAGAGGGAACTCCAACAAAACGAACTTCTCTCCAACGATCAAGACGACACACAATGAGCGTAAATATATATATATATATATATTAATTGCAATTGTTCCCGAATGAGTGAGCGTTCATGTGTAAAGGATTAGCATGTCAATTGTTATAATTATGAACTCTGTAGTGACTTCTTGGTCGAACGCCAATTTTTCCTTTGTCTAACAAGCTGCTATGCCGGTTCAGCCCACTAGGGCATATTTCTCCTATCATTTCATGTAACTATTTTAAGTTTGTGTGTTTGTTTATACATTTCTGTGAATTAATTAGTTAGTAATAAATAAATGATTTAAGACAATTGATGTATGGATGACTCATAGTGAAGACTGGGTTCGTGCAGATAATCAACAATTTACGACGTTTGGAATGAGACTAACGTGAGGTACAGTAAATAAATCATTAATTAGAGGACTATTGATCAGATATGAAAATATCTGAAAGGTTATATTGGGAAATTATAACTTTGTAATCTAATAACTTTCCCTGGTGCCCTCGAATTCATAGTTAATTAGTTACGTTATTACTCAAGTGATCGCGTAATCCCTAATTACAGGAATCTTTGATAAAAACTATAAGTCTTCAATTTAACGATAGTAAAGACACGACACTTTTAACATGAGTCTTCAATATTCCCAGGTAGGAAGTTTTAGGATGTAGTTATTATAGGACTATTTCTCTCTGTACGATTTGTATTTCATATACCTTTGACTATTGGATGTTCTTATAGGCACTTTAGTATTGCCAGTGTAACAGTATAGCTTCCATCCCTCTCCTTGCCGCTACCTGGGCTCGAACCAGGAACACATCGACAACAGCCACCCTCGAAGCAGCGTTACCCATGCAGAGCAAGGGGAACAACTACTCCAAGTCTCAGAGCGAGTGACATTTGAAACGCTATTAGCGCGCACCCCGCTAACTAGCTAGCCATTTCACATCGGTTACACCAGCCTAATCTCGGGAGTTGATAGGCTTGAAGTCATAAACAGCGCAATGCTTGAAGCATTGCGAAGAACTGCTGGCAAAACGCACGAAAGTGCTGTTTGAATGAATGCTTACGAGCCTGCTGGTGCCTACCATCGCTCAGTCAGACTGTTCTATCAAATCATAGACTTAATTATAACATAATAACACACAGAAATACGAGCCTTTTGTCATTAATATGGTCGAATCCGGAAACTATCATCTCGAAAACAAAACATTTATTCTTTCAGTGACATACGGAACCGTTCCGTATTTTATCTAACGGGTGGCATCCATAAGTCTAAATATTCCTGTTACATTGCACAACCTTCAATGTTATGTCATAATTCCGTAAAATTCTGGCAAATTAGTTCGCAATGAGCCAGGCGGCCCAAACTGTTGCATATACCCTGACTCTGCATGCAATGAACGTGAAGTGACACAAATTCACCTGGTTAATATTGCCTGCTAACCTGGATTTCTTTTAGCTAAAAATGCATGTTTAAAAATATATAATTCTGTGTATTGATTTTAAGAAAGGCATTGATGTTTATGGTTAGGTACACGTTGGAGCAACGAGTCCTTTATCGCGAATGCGCACCGTATCGATTATATGCAACGCAGGACACGCTAGATTAACTAGTAATATCATCAACCATGTGTAGTTATAACTAGTGATTATGATTGATTGATTGTTTTTTATAAGATAAGTTTAATGCTAGCTAGCAACTTACCGTGGCTTCTTACTGCATTCGCGTAACAGACAGGCTCCTCGTGAGGCATGTGGTTAAAAAAAATTGCCGTCCAAAATTACCGATTTCCGATTGTTATGAAAACGTGAAATCGGCCATTCCGATTAATCGGTCTACCTCTACTCTGGAGTGTATATGTTTTTTTATTTGTAATACATTTGCAAACATTTCTAAAAACCAGTTTTTGAGTTGTCAGTTTAAAAAAACATTTTTTTTAGAATAAGGCTATAACATAACCTGAAACTAAACCTGAAAACATCACAGACCACATCAACCATAACATGACCATAAAGGCATTAGCAAATCGTCCTAACATGCTGAGGGGAAAAAAAGTCCTCATTCACGATTCCCTGTGGGGGTGTCAGTCAGACAGATACTCACGAGCACCTGCAACTACACACTTTCCTACCGAGGGCGATTAATTATGACATCATCCCTGGGGGGGTGGCTCTAAGCGTGGATGGAGTGCAATCAGAGCACTGACGGATCCAGAGCGCTGAAAAGGGGAAACCATTAAGTCCTTCCCCATGACCTCACTAGCACAGTCCCCAGAGTGTGAGAGAGAATATGCAGCAGTCTGTCTCAATGTTGTGTCATTGTATCATGTTCTGAATCCGATTCGGAGCTCCCTAAATCCTCAGTTAGACTGATGCGGGATGTGTACCAAATGGCACCTATGGGGCCGTGGTCAAAAGTAGTGCCCCTTTAAAGGGAATAGGGTGCCATTTGGGACGTAAAAGACACTCACACAGGTGAGCTGGAGATAGGCTGTTGGAAAGCACCCTTTGCCACTGCTAAATGGTCTTAACCTCAAAAACCAAAAGCTATGATACAAAATACAAGAACCACGAATTAGGTTAAACCTGCAGTTACATGATTTATTAATAAAATCAGTGGTTTGGCAATGATCGTCTTGAAAACATGGGAATATTTCAGTGGATGTGTAAAAAAATAAAATAATTCATGGCTTCAGTTCTCTGTTTCCATACACAAGGCTGTGTTTTATTCACTTTTAAAAGGATAGGAAGCAATTTTTTACTCAAAGTAACAGTGTGGTCAAAGACTTAGTTGTAGTTACCTATGTGGTTAAAACCTCTTATGGCTGCATCCCGCTAACGGGATCGATATGACAACAGCCAGTGAAAGTGCAGGGCGCCAAATTCAAACAACAGAAATCTCATAATTAAAATTCCTCAAACATACATGTGTTTTATATCATTTTAAAAGGTAATCTTGTTGTTAATCCCACCAAAGTGTCCGATTTCAAATATGCTTTTCAGCGAAAGCACTACAAACGATTATGTTAGGTCACCACCAAACCACAATAAGCACAGCCATTTTTCCAGCGAAATATAGCAGTCACAAAAAGCAGAAATAGAGATAAAATTAATCACTAACCTTTGATGATCTTCATCAGATGACACTCATAGGACTTCATGTTACACAATACATGCATGTTTATATAAAAAAAATCTGAGTTTACATTGGCGCATTACATTCACTAGTTCCAAAAACATCAAGTGATTTTGCATAGCCACATCGTTTCAACAGAAATACTCATCATAAATGTAGATGATAATACAAGTTATACACATGGAATTATAGATATACCTCTCCTTAATACAACCGCTGTGTCAGATTTCAAAAAAACTTTACGGAAAAAGCAAATCATGCAATAATCTGAGACGGCTCTCAGAACAATAGCCAAATTAGCCGCCATGTTGGAGTCAACAGAAACCAGAAAATACATGATAAATGTTTCCTTACCTTTGATGAACTTCATCAGAATGCAGTCCTAGGAATCCCAGGTCCACAATAAATGCTCGATTTGTTCGATAATGTCCGTTATTTATGTCCAATTAGCTACTTTGGTTAGCATTGTTTGGTAAACAATTCCAAAGTCACAAAGCGCTATAACGTGACGAAATGTCCAAAAGTTCCATAACAGTCAGTAGAAACATGTCAAACGATGTACTGAATCAATCTTTAGAATGTTGTTAACATACATCTTGAATAACGTTCCAACCGGAGAATTAGATTGACTTCAGTTGAGCGATGGAACGGAGCTGCCTATCACGTGAACGCGCGTGGTCAAAGCATGGTCAGCTCGTGGCAGTGGTGACTAATTCCTGTCTCCTTCGGCCCCCCTTCACATTAGAGTCATCAGACAAAGTTCAATTGACTGTTGACATCTAGTAGAAGCCGTAGGAAGTGAAAACTCATCCATATCTCGCTGCAATTTCAATGATAGCTTGGTTGAAAATCTGCCACCCTCAGAAAAAATCTAAACAGGAAGTGGAACTTCTCAGGTTTTTGCCTGCCATATGAGTTCTGTTATACTCACAGACATAATTCAAACAGTTTTAGAAACTTCAGAGTGTTTTCTATCCAATACTAATAATAATATGCAAATATTAGCAACTATGACTGAGGAGCAGGCCGTTTACTCTGGGCACCTCTGTGCACCTTTCATCCAAGCTACTCAATACTGCCCCTGCAGCCATAAGAAGTTAATGTGAAACCTACAACCGATATTTCTTACCGACCTACCGGTACATCGCAGGTGTCAGCAGTGATGGAGATAAATTGGGTAAATTCAAATGTGGATTTAACTCACTATATCGCTATTGGATTAGCCGACTCTCCTTCGGCCGGTGAAATGGCCTATCACTCTGAAGGTCTCTCCTTCGCACTTCTTGGACTTTGGTATCTAACTCAGCCGTCAATCGGTATGTCTCCGCTCTCTCTACTTTATATCTGCTGGCATTTTTTGTTGTGTTCTGTCGGTTCCTCGCTGTGCTATACTAGTTGTTCTCTCACTTACTACTTAGCTATGTCAACCGTGGTGGTTGGCTAGCTAGGCTAGTTTTCTGACTAAGAGTTATGCATTTCCAAAACCTTGATTTACTTTAATGTAGCTGTAAGCTAGGTGTTGATAGCAACACTGACACATGCAGTGCTAACGTAACGTTAGCAGGCTAGTAACCTTGCAAGCTGATTTGTAACTATACATAAAAAAATATTTAGGTTTAATTTGAAGTTGTACATATGAAGTTATTTCTGTTAAAGTTTACATTATAGGGAATCGGCTGGCTTGCAGGGTCCTGCATATTACGTAACACCCCACAAATGTTTTTTCCAGCATGACTTCATCATTCTGATCAATTTGATGTAATAACAAACAAAAAAAATCAAAAGTGAGGTGTAACTTTGCTTTGGGACTTTTTTTATGCATATTCTAATGCAAATATATATATATATATATATTACATGTGGTTATGTTTATGCTACCTACCCTTTAAGGTCTTCATTCCTGAAAAGAGGGATATGATTTTCCTTCCATGAAAGTTAAAGCAGGCGCGGGCGTTCAGTCAGACACTCATTATGTCTGCCCAATCGGTCCTCCAATGTCATACTGTACATCCCAAATAGCATGCCGTTACCATATATAGTGCACTACTATTGACCAGAGCCCTATAGGTCCTGGTCAAAAGTAGTACACTTTAAAGGGAATAGGGACGGGTGCCATTTTGGACTAACAGACACAAGCAGGACTCCCTCACAAATCACTCTACCTCCATAACCAGACACTGCCCTGGCATAGCATACAGTAGGCTCAGGAAGCCAACACTACATACCAGAACCTTTCCCTATCCCAAAATGTACAGCCAAGTCCTCCTTTCCTGAGCTTTCCCAAAACCCAGGATGATTTTTAACGAGCCTGCTGCCTTTATGATTTAGCCTGGAGGGACTCTTATTAAAAAAGGTACTGGTGAATAACTGGGGAGTTGTTACACACTGAATTCTTTTACACTGGAAAAACTACCATGTTTGATCCATTTGTCAGATCATTTGTTAAAAAAGAAAGGATCCAAAAATAACACGCTTTGGATTGGTCTGCAAACTATTTTTAATCAAATGTGTCAGCTAAATTTAGCAACTGTGCAGTTCTCTGAGCATAGACAGCAGTTAATCTACAGGGTGTGACTGGCGATGGGCTCAGAATTACGATATTCGACTTGAACTGTCAAAACACTACATTAGGGAACAGTTTGAGAACAGGGTAAACCAGTGTGGGAACACAAGAGAGGTACATTTTGGACTTGAGTGACATTACTTGAAACTCAACTTAATAGAAAATAAAATAACTTGAGACTTGACTTGGAGCCTCAAGACTCGACTTTGAATTGAGACTGATCACTTGAAATGGTATGGCCATGTTTTATAACGTAATGTCACAGAGTCTGGGGATTACTCTCCACGCAGCTAGAGACAGTATCCGCAACATCGGTCCTTGCAAAAAAAACATGAAAGAAATTTGCTAGTGAAAACGCACTCTGCCGTCTGGTTGGACCAGCAAACTGTCAATCAACACAGGTCGGGTGAGCTAGCATACATCTATAGAAGAATCGGGTGCAGTGCAAAGTTTAAATTGTAGGGAGAGAGGATTGCCATAAATAAATATGCAGCTCCAAAAATTGTTTGGTAATCAAATATATTAACTGTTTGCAAGCTCACCAGCAATGGAGCGTCAAGCAACTATTACTAGCATATGCCTACTGGTCTTTTGGTAAAAATCCACCTTTCCAGAAACAAGTCTCTCACCGTTGCCGCTTGCTATAGACCACCATCTGCACCCAGCTGTGCCCTGGACACCATATGTGAATTGATTGCCCCACATCTATCTTCAGAGCTCATGCTGCTAGGTGACCTAAACTGTGACATGCTTAACACCCCGGCCATCCTACAATCTAAGCTTGATAACCTCAATTTCACACAAATAATCAATGAACCACCAGGTACAACCCCAAATCTGTAAACACGGGCACCCTCATAGATATCATCCTAACCAACTTGCCCTCCAAATACATATCTGCTGTTTTCAACCAAGATCTCAGCGATCACTGCCTCATTGCCTGCATCCGTAATGGGTCTGCGGTCAAACGACCACCCTTCATCACTGTCAAACGCTCCCTAAAACACTTCAGCGAGCAGACCTTTCTAATCAACCTGGCCCAGGTATCCTGGAAGGATATTGACCTCATCGCGTCAGTAGAGGATGCCTGGTTATTCTTTAAAAGTGCCTTCCTCACCATCGTAAATAAGCATGCCCCATTCAAAAAATGTAGAACCAGGAACAGATATAGCCCTTGGTTCTCTCCAGACCTGACTGCCCTTGACCAGCACAAAAACATCCTGTGGCGTTCTGCATTAGCATCGAATAGCCCACGTGATATGCAACTTCCAGGGAAGTTAGGAACAAATATACACAGGCAGTTAGGAAAGGTAAGGCTAGCTTTTTCAATCAGAAATTTGCATCCTGTAGCACAAACTCAAAAAAAGTTCTGGGACACTATAAAGTCCATGGAGAATAAGAGCACCTCCTCCCAGCTGCCCACTGCACTGAGACTAGGAAACAGTCACCACTGATAAATCCACTATAATTGAGAATTTCAATAAGCATTTTTCTACGGCTGGCCATGCTTTACACCTGGCTACCCCTACCCCGATCAACAGCCCTCCACCTTCCACAGCAACTCGCCCAAGCCTCCCTATTTCTCCTTCAACCAAATCCAGATAGCTGATGTTCTGAAAGAGCTGCAAAATCTGGACCCCTACAAATCAGCCTGGCTAGACAATCTGGACCCTCTCTTTCTAAAATTATCTGCCCAAATTGTTGCAACCCCTATTACTAGCCTGTTCAACCTCTCTTTCGTATCGTCTGAGATTCCCATAGATTGGAAAGCTGCCGCGGTCATCCCCCTGTTCAAAGGGGGAGACACTCTAGACCCAAACTGCTACAGACCTATATCTATCCTAACCTGCCTTCCTAAGGTCTTCGAAAGCCAAGTTAAAAAACAGATTACCGACCGTTTCGATTCCCACCGTACCTTCTCCGCTATGCAATCTGGTTGTGGACTTCAGGAAACAGCAGAGGGAGCACCCCCCTATCCACATCGACGGGACAGTAGTGGAGAGGGTAGAAAGTTTTAAGTTCCTCGGTGTCCACATCACGGACAAACTGAATTGGTCCACCCACACAGACAGCGTTGTGAAGAAGGCGCAGCAGCGCCTCTTCAACCTCAGGAGGCTGAAGAAATTTGGCTTGTCACCAAAAGCACTCACAAACTTCTACAGATGCACAATCGAGAGCATCCTGTCGGGCTGTATCACCGCCTGGTACGGCAACTGCTCCGCCCACAACCGTAAGGCTCTCCAGAGGGTAGTGAGGTCTGCACAACGCATCACTGGGGGCAAACTACCTGCCCTCCAGGACACCTACACCACCCGATGTCACAGGAAGGCCATAAAGATCATCAAGGACAACAACCACCCGAGCCACTGCCTGTTCACCCCGCTATCATCCAGAAGGCGAGGTCAGTACAGGTGCATCAAAGCGGGGACCGAGAGACTGAAAAACAGCTTCTATCTCAAGGCCATCAGACTGTTAAACAGCCACCACTAACATTTAGTGGCCGCTGCCAACATACTGACTCAACTACCAGCCACTTTAATAATGGGAATTGATGGAAATGTATGTAAAAATGTATCACTAGCCACTTTAAACAATGCCACTTAATATAATGTTTACATACCCTACATTACTCATCTCATATGTATATGTATATACTGTACTCTATATCATCTACTGCATCTTGCCATCTTTATGTAATACATGTATCACTAGCCACTTTAAACTATGCCACTTTATGTTTATATACCCTACATTACTCATCTCATATGTATATACTGTACTCTATACCATCTACTGCATCTTGCCTATGCCGTTCTGTACCATCATTCATTCATATATCTTTATGTACATATTCTTTATCCCTTTACACTTGTGTGTATAAGGCAGTAGTTGTGGAATTGTTAGGTTAGATTACTCGTTGGTTATTACTGCATTGTCGGAACTAGAAGCACAAGCATTTCGCTACACTCGCATTAACATCTGCTAACCATATGTATGTGACAAATAAAATTTGATTTGATTTTGATTTGGTTTCAGAGCTGGTCATGGGTGCACCTCAGCCACGCTCAAAGTCCTAAACGATATCATAACCGCCATAGATAACAGACATTACTGTGCTGCCGTATTCATCGACCTGGCTAAGGCTTTCGACTCTGTCAATCACCACATTCTCATTGGCTCAACAGCCTTGGTTTCTCAAATGATTGCCTGGCCTGGTTCACCAACTACTTCTCAGCTAGAGTTCAGTGTGTCAAATCGGAGGGCCCATGCCACAGGATTTAATTCTCGGGCCAACTCTCTTCTCCGTATACATCAATGATGTTGCTCTTGCTGCTGGTGATTATTTGATCCACCTCTACGCAGACGACACCATTCTGTATACCTCTGGCCCTTCTTTGGACACTGTGTTAACTAACCTCCAGATGAGCTTCAATGCCATACAACTCTCCTTCCGTGGCCTCCAACTGCTCTTAAATGCAAGTAAAATTAAATGCATGCTCTTCAACCGATCGCTGCCCGCACCCGCCTGCCCGTCCAGCATCACTACTCTGGACGGTTCTGACTTAGAATACGTGGACAACTACAAATACCTAGGTGTCTGGATAGACTGTAAACTCTCCTTCCAGACTCATATTAAACATCTCCAATCCAAAATTAAATCTAGAATCGGCTTCCTATTTCGCAAAAAAGCATCCTTCACTCATGATGCCAAACATACCCTCGTAAAACTGACCATCCTACTGATCCTCGACGATGTCATTTACAAAATAGCCTCCAACACTCTACTCAACAAATTGGATGCAGTCTATCACAGTGCTATCCGTTTTGTCACCAAAGCCCCATATACTACCCACCACTGAGACCTGTACGCTCTTGTTGGCTGGCCCTCGCTTCATACTCGTTGCAAAACCCACTGTCTCCAGGTCATCTACAAGTCTCTGCTAGGTAAAGCCCCGCCTTATCTCAGCTCACTGGTCACCATAGTAGCACCCACCCGTAGCACGCGCTCCAGCAGGTATATCTCACTGGTCACCCCCAAAGCCAATTCTTCCTTTGTCCGCCTCTCCTTCCAGTTCTCTGCTGCCAATGACTGGAACGAACTGCAAAAATCACTGGAGCTGGAGACACATCTCCCTCACTAGCTTTAACCTCTTTGGGCTGCAGGGGCAGTATTGAGTAGCCTGGATAAAAGGTGCCCATTTCAAACAGCCTCGTACTCAATTCTTGCTCGTACAATATGCATATTATTATTACTATTGGATAGAAAACACTCTCTAGTTTCTAAAACCGTTTGAATTATATCTGTGAGTAAAACAGAACTCATTTTGCAGCAAACTTCCTGACAGGAAGTGGAAAATCTGAAATCGATGCTCTGTTCTAGGGCCTGCCTATAAATGTGCTTGATATGTATTAGTATACATGCACTTCATACGCCTTCCACTAGATGTCAACAGGGAGTGAGAGAAGAAATGGAGTGTATAACTTGATCTGAGGTGGAATAAGAGCTCTTGGCATGACGTGACACCAATTTCCTGTTTTCTGGAAGGCGCGAGAAGGGACCGGGTATTGCCTTCTGAAAAGCTGTCGTTATAGACGGCTAATATCTCCGGCTTTGATTTTATTTGATAAATGTGACAATATCATCGTAAAGTATGTTTTTTCAATATAGTTTTATTAGATTATTGAAATTTTTTCGGGACGTTAGGCGTGTTGCGTTGTCTGCGTTTGTTCACGAAGGAGAGCTTCGCGCCACTTTGCTAGCTTTCCGTGCTAATTGACTGGAGAAGAGGACATTCTAAAACCAAACAACGATTGTTCCCGACAAAGGACCCCTTGTACAACATTCTGATGGAAGATCATCAAAAGTAGGACCCATTTTATGATGTTATTTCATATATCTGTCGAACATGTGTACTATTAGTTTGCGCCCAGATTTTGGGCACTCTCTCGCTATAACGTAAGCTGGATGTCGTAATGAAGTTATTTTTAGAATTCTAACACGGCGATTGCATTAAGAACTAGTGTATCTATCATTTCCTATACAACATGTATTTTTTAGTAACGTTTATGAATAGTTATTTGGTCAGAATAGGTGAGTGTCATAAAAATATCCGGACATTCTGGGAAAAACATGCTACGTTGAGTATTTAGGTATTTTATGAGTATTTAGGTATTTCACGTTGGTGTCTGTAATTACTCTGGCTGCTTCGGTGCTATTTGTGATGGTAGCTGTGATGGTAGCTGCAATGTAAAACTGATTTATACCTCAAATATGCACATTTTTCGAACAAAACATAGATTTATTGTATAACATGTTATAAGACTGTCATCTGATGAAGTTGTTTCTTGGTTAGTTAGGTTGGTTTTGTGCATGCTACCTGTGCTGTGAAAAATGTCTGTCCTTTTTTGTATTTGGTGGTGAGCTAACATAAATATACGTGGTGTTTTCGCTGTAAAACATTTTAAAAATCGGACATGTTGGCTGGATTCACAAGATGTTTATCTTTCATTTGCTGTATTGGACTTGTTAATGTGTGAAAGTTAAATATTTTAAAAATATATATCTTTTGAATTTCGCGCCCTGCACTTGAAGTGGCTGTTGTCATATTGTGCCCAAAGAAGTTAAGCACCAGCTGTCAGAGCAGCTCACAGATCACTACACCTGTACATAGCCCATCTGCAAATAGCCCATCCAACTATCTCATCCCTATACTGTATTTATTTATTTATCTTGCTCCTTTGCAACCCACTATCTCTACTTGCACATTCATCCTCTGCCCATTCTACCATTCCAGTGTTTAATTGCTATATTGTAATTACTTCGCCACCATAGCCTATTTATTGCCATACCTCCCTTATCATACCTCATTTGCACATGCTGTATATAGACTTTTCCTACTGTATTATTGATTGTATGTTTGTTTATTCCATGTGTAACTCTGTGTTGTTGTATGTGTCGAACTGCTTTGCTTTATCTTGGCCAGGTCGCAGTTGCAAATGAGAACTTGTTCTCAACTAGCCTACCTGGTTAAATAACGGTGAAATAAAAAATAAAAAAATCTCAAAATTGCTTGAAATTAATAATTAACTTATGAAGTCTTAACCAAGTCAGTGGCCAAGCCCACGTGAGCACAGACATGACATTGGCATCATGGACGCCCCCTTTTCCCAGAAGTGTAGAAAACCCACTTCCGACAAAATGTACATTAGGCCAACGAGACAAACAGCGTGAGCTGAGAGGGACGTAATGGCTAGAAACTCTGAAAGTTTCAACAGAGAAGAAGAAAGACTCTGCAGCATTGCAACACCTCCCTGGTCTTTGTGGTTGAATCTGTGTTTGAAATTCACTGCTCAACTGAGGGACCTTACAGAGAATTGTATGTGTGGGGGTACAGAGATTAGGTAGTCATTCAAAAATCATGTTAAACACTATTATTGGACAACTTATGTGACTCGTTAAGCACATTTTTACTCCTGAACTTATTTAGTCTTGCCATAACAAAGGGGTCAAATACTTATTGACCAGACATTTTAGCTTTTCATTTTTGATTAATTTGTAAAAATGTCAAAAAACATAATTCCACTTTGTCATTATGGGGTATTGTGCTAGTGATAAAAACATCTTAATTTAATCAATTTTAAATTCAGGCTGTAACACAACAAAATTTGGAAAAAGTCAAGGACTGTGAATACTTCCTGAAGGAACTGTAACTAACTCTGTATTGAATCCTACCTCAAAGTAGCAGTTTCCTTTGGATAACGGCCTTGGAGCCACGTAGCAGCCAACTTCATCAGAGTTCCCTTGGTAACTGTAACAGAATTTCAGAAATGTGTTTACATTAATCGTATCGCATTTACAAATGTACTCAACAAACATACAAGCATATGCTACACAACATACAGTTGTTCTTTAACTTCTTGCGACTACAGGGGGTGCTGTTCCGAATTAGCATTTTGTCGTCTCCAAATTAAACTGCCTAGTACTCAATTCTTGCTCGTACAATATGCATATTATTAATTCTATTGGATAGAAAACACTTTCTAGTTTCATACAAAGTTGGAATGATGTCTGTGGGTGACCCAGAACTCTTTCTACAGCGAAATCCATGACAGACAGTGAAAGGTCTGAGAGCGAAGCTCTGGTTTCAGATCAGTTTTTAAGGTCTCTGTCTATCCTATGGAACGACACGAACTGCACCCGCCTTCCCCTGGATGTCAGTAACCAATGAGAAGTGGAATGGGCCTTCTCCGTAGCTCTCAGAGGTTATAAAAGACCAAGGAGTGAGAGTAGCCCCCCTTTCGACGCTCGCCCTTACGCAGGAAGGGACCTCCGGATGCCATTTTCACAGGCTCGGTTATCAACTTGAAATGTATCCGTCTGTAATTTAATTCGATATAGGACTTAGAAACATCATAAGGTAGTTAATTTAAACCGTTTTATAGCAATTTATATCCGTTTAGTGCGATTTTGATGCATTTCTATGTGAAGCACCGGGCACATTTCGGGGTCCCGGTCGAACGTTAGCGGGCATTTAGACGGACAAAGGACATCTTTCGACCAAAAGAAGATTAAACCCAAGAAAGAATACATTGCCCAAGAATCTGATGGAAGAACAGCTCAAAGTAAGCAATATTTAATATGATAAATCGTTGTTCTGTCGAAATATTTTAAACGCATATTTCGCCATTTTGTTTGGTATAGCTTCACTTGGCGAACCCTGTATTGAAAAGTAAGGATAATTTTAAAAATGTAAGTCAGCGGTTGCATTAAGAACTAATTTGTCTTTCGATTCCTGTCAACTCTGTATTTTTTAGTCAAGTATATGATTAGCTTTGGATTAAACTAGATCACTCTGAAAGCTGACGTCCCTCATTTTGATGCTTGAGTTGTGACTATTTCCATTGTATAACCACGGTTTTGTATGGCTAAATATGCACCTTTTCGAACAAACTGTATATGTATGTTGTAAAATGATGTTACAGGAGTGTCATCGGAAGAATTCTGAGAAGGTTAGTGAAAAAATTAATATATTTTGGCGATGATAACGTTATAGCTCCCTTTGCCTTGAATTCATGCTCTACTAACGTTTGCACATGTGGTATGCTAACTTATCGATTTATTGTGTTTTCGCTGAAAAACGCTTAGAAAATCTGAAATATGGTCTGAAATCACAAGAACTGTGTCTTTCCATTGCTATGCTTTGTCTATTTTTATGAAATGTTTTATGATGAGTAAATTGGTCATACACGTTGCTCTATCTAGTAATTCTAGTCGATTTGTGATGGTCGGTGCAATTGTAAACTGTGATTTCTACCTGAAATATGCACTTTTTTCTAACAACACCTATCCTATACCATAAATATGTTATCAGACTGTCATCTGATGAGTTTTTTTCTTGGTTTGTTGCTATCAATATCTTAGTTTAGCCGAATTGGTGATAGCTAGTGGTGGAGAGAGAAAATGGTGGACAAAGAAAGATGGTGTATTTTGCTAACGTGGTTAGCTAATAGATTTACATATTGTGTCTTCCCTGTAAAACATTTTAAAAAACAGAAATGATGGGTTTATTCACAAGATCTGTATCTTTCATCTGGTGTCTTGGACTTGTGATTTAATGATATTTAGATGCTACTATTTACTTGTGAAGCTATGCTAGCGATGCTAATCAGTGTGGGGGGGGTGGGGGGTGATCCCGGATACGGGGTTGATACTCGTGAAAGGTTAACTTGTGGATGGTACAGGCCAGCCAAGTCAGTGAGAGGAGGACAGTGTGAAAGAAAGTATGAGTCTAAAGCAGGGGTCTCCAACCTTTTCTAGCATGAGAATAGCTACTTTTTTTTTTAAAGAAACATGTTGCGAGCTACTCATTTTTTAAATAGATTTCAAATTAGGCACATACTTCTACGAGTAATGAGAGCACAGCACAAGAGAACACCACAGCAACTGTCACAAGTTCCGCTGCAACAGCGGGCCACAAACAGATGCAGGTATGTGTCTGTGGTTGGAGGAAAGTTACATCACACCATGGTTTGAGGATCCACCAGGGGAAGAAGGGGTGTTTGGGTAAAGAGAGACAGAGGCCTCGCATTGATCACTTTCTGCGAAAGCGATCAAATCAGTCGAATGAAGCACAGCAACTGGACGCAAACCATAGTTTGCAGTGCATCAGTACCACTGTCATGGAGGACGTAAACTCAAGCACCGAAGTAACAACTGAGGTGGAACCAACAACTAGGAGTGGAACTCACCCAGCCTCCCAGACCTGCAGTCGAGAGGAGACTACCAGGGCACAGACCGTATGTGAAGTGGCCTGGCGCCAGTGACAAGAAGTTGTGGGAAGCAGTGAATACTGACCTTACCTTGACCCTCGAGAAACTTCGAGGCACAGTGGAGAAGAAGTTGGAGAGGATGGGGGACATCATCTATGAGTACGGGGCAGAAAGCTTTGGAGTGCAAGAGGCAAAAGGCGGGAGAAAGGTTCCAAACCCACCAGTTTCCAGGAGGCAACAAGAAATCAAGCGCCTTATTCAAGAAAGGAGACAGCTTAAGAAACAGTGGAAGAAGGCCTCGGAAGTGGAAAAGGAGGGCATAGAGGCACTTCAGGCTGACATTAAAACCCGGTTGGCATCCCTCCGTAGAGCAGAGAACCTATGGAAACGCAGAAGGAAGAAAGAACAAACTAGAACTCGATTCTATAAAGATCCCTTCAAGTTCCTTAAAAGTCTCTTCACGAAGGAAAAAAGTGGAGCTCTAAAAACAACAAAGAAAGACCTAGAGGAGCACCTGATAACAACAAACTTTGACTCAAAGCGACATGAACATCTGGCCATCCCATCAGATATCCCACCCATTGAACCCCCGGAACATCATATTGAGACCAGCCCTCCGACATGGAAAGAGGTGGAAAACACAGTTCGACGGGCAAGAACAGCATCAGCCCCGGGGCCAAATCGAGTCCCGTACAAAGTGTATAAGAACGCACCAGACGTCCTGAGGTTCCTCTGGAGGCTTATGAGAACAGCTTGGCAAAAGAAGATAATACCCAAAGTGTGGCGTAGGGCAGGCGGGGTCCTGATCCCTAAGGAGAAGGATGCAGTGAACATCAGCCAATTCCGCCCAATCTCCTTACTGAATGTCGAGGGTAAAATCTTCTTTAGGGTCATTGCCCAGAGGATGGCCGAGTACCTGCAAAGGAATGCGTACGTCGATACATCTGTACAGAAGGCAGGAATATCAGAGTTCTCTGGCTGCTTGGAACATTCCAGCATGATCTGGCACCAGATCCAAATGGCCAAGGTGGAGAAAAGGGACCTCCATGTAGTCTTCCTAGACCTCGCCAATGCATTTGGCTCTGTGCCCCATGAACTCCTGTGGTCTGCCTTCAGATTTTTCCACATACCGGACACCATCACAACCCTGGTGAAGTCGTACTTCCAGGATCTGCAGTTCTGCTTCACCACCTCAGAGTTCACCACCTCATGGCAGTGCCTGAATGTAGGTATAATGGCGGGATGTACCATTTCTCCGTTGGCATTCATAATGGCAATGGAAGTTATCATCAGATCCTCAAAATGGGTTGCTGGTGGACAGCGAGTCGACTCTGGTTTCCGCCTCCCTCCACTCAGAGCCTACATGGACGACATTACAACATTGACCACCACTGTCCCATGCACCAGGAGACTGCTCAGAAAACTCGAGGAGAACATCAGCTGGGCCCGTATGAAGATTAAACCATCCAAGTCACGCAGCATCTCGATTGTGAAGGGAGTACTCTCTGACCTGAAATTCTTCATCGGAGATGACCAAATCCCAACAGTTTCTGAGCAGCCGGTAAAAAGCCTTGGAAGGTGGTATGATGCAAGCCTGAAGGACAAAGACCAGGTGCAACAGCTGCGCAAAGACATCAGTAGTAGTCTACAGTCCATCGACAACACCCAGCTACCTGGAAAGTTAAAGGCCTGGTGTCTGCAGTTTGGTCTCCTACCCCGGGTGTTGTGGCCCCTAGCAGTGTATGAGGTTCCAATCTCAACAGTGGAGAAGATGGAAAGAGGAGTCACAGGCTACTTAACCTGTTTGGGCTGCAGGGGCAGTATTGAGTAGCCAGATAAAAGGTGCCCATTTCAAACGGCCTCGTACTCAATTCTTGCTCGTACAATATGCATATTATTATTACTATTGAATAGAAAACACTCTCTAGTTTCTAAAACCGTTTGAATTATATCTGTGAGTAAAACAGAACTCATTTGGCACAAACTTCCTGACCAGGAAGTGGAAAGTCTGAAAACTATGCTCTCTTCTAGGTCCTGCCTATAAATGGGCATGATACGTATTAGTATACATGCACGTCATACACCTTCCCCTGGATGTCAAGAGGCGGTGAGAGAAGAAATGGGGTGTTTATCTTGGTCTGAAGTGGAATGAAAGCTCTTGGAATGACGTGTCACCCATTTCCTGTTTTCAGGAAGGCGCGAGGAGGGACCTGGATTTGCCTTATGAAAAGCTTTCGTTATAGGCGACTACTATCTCCGGCTTTGATTTTATTTGATACATGTGACCATATCATCGTAAAGTATGTTTTTTCAATATAGTTTAATCAGATTATTGAAATTTTTTCGGGAGTTTTGCCGTGTTCCGTTCTCTTCCGTTTGTTGACATGGAGAGATTCGTGCCACTTGGCTAGTGTGCTTGCTAAATCGAGAGGGAAAGAGGCCGTTCTAAATCCAAACAACGATTGTTCTTGACAAAGGACCCCTTGTACAACATTCTGATGGAAGATCAGCAAAAGTAGGAAACATTTTATGATGCTATTTCATATATCTGTCGTACATGTGAACTAGTCGTCGGCGCCCAGCTTTTGGGTACTCTAGCTATACCGAAGCTGTATGTCGTAATGAAGTTATTTTTAGAATTCTAACACAGCGATTTCATTAAGAACTAATGGATCTATCATTTCCTATACAACATGTATTTTTTAGTTATGTTTATGAATAGCTATTTGGTCAGAATATGTGTGTCAGAAAAAGTGTCAGAAAAATATCCGGACGTTGTGGGAAAAAGTAGCTACGTTAGCACAATGTATAACCACTGATTTCAGCTCTAAATATGCACATTTTCGAACAAAACATAAGTGTATGTATAACCTGATGTTATAGGACTGTCATCTGATGAAGAATATCAAGGTTAGTCAAAAATTATATATCTTTTACTGGTTTGTCACGATCGCTAACTTTTACTGCTGGGGAATGGCTTGTGTTTCTGGCTATTGTGGTAAGCTAATATAACGCTATATTGTGTTTTCGCTGTAAAACACTTAAGAAATCGGAAATATTGGCTGGAATCACAAGATGCCTGTCTTTCATTTGCTGTACACTATGTATTTTTCAGAAATGTTTTATGATGAGTATTTAGGTATTTGGCGTTGGTGTCTGTAATTACTCTGGCTGCTTTCGGTGCAATTTCTGATTGTAGCTGCAATGTAAACTATGATTTATACCTGAAATATGCACATTTTTCGAACAAAACAGATTTATTGAATAACATGTTATAAGACTGTCATCTGATGAAGTTGTTTGTTGGTTAGTTTGGTTGGTTCTTGGTTAGTTAGGTTGGCTTTGTGCATGCTACCTGTGCTGTGAAAAATGTCTGTCCTTTTTTGTATTTGGTGGTGAGCTAACATAAATATACGTGGTGTTTTCGCTGTAAAACATTTTAAAAATCGGACATGTTGGCTGGATTCACAAGATGTGTACCTTTCATTTGCTGTATTGGACTTGTTAATGTGTGAAAGTTAAATATTTCTAAAAAATATATTTTGAATTTCGCGCCCTGCACTTGAAGTGGCTGTTGTCATATTGTGGGCGGCCTCGGGCTTGCAGCCAGAAGAAGTTAAAGAAGTGGCTTGGAGTTCCACGATGCCTTACCACCATAGGCCTCTATGGAGATGGTGTCCTCAAGCTGCCCCTCACCAGTCTAACAGAGGAATTCAAGTGTGCAAAAACCAGGCTCCAGATGACACTGAATGAATCTCGAGACCCAGTGGTGAGCAACAACGCGCCGACCTTGGCAACTGGGCGCAAATGGAGGCCAGGAAAAGCAGTCCAGGAGGCAACAGCAGCCCTCAGACATGCTGACATTGTGGGTCATGTTCAGCAAGGGAGAGGAGGCCTTGGGCTAACTAGCCGTGCTGCTTGGAGTAAGGCCACTGCACCAGAGCGGCGGAAGATGGTAGTGCAGGAAGTACGCCATCAGGAGGAGGCTGCAAGGTGGGCCAAGGCAGTCTCTCTTGCCAAACAGGGACAGTGGACTCGATGGGACAGTGTGGAGAAGAGGAAGATCAGCTGGAAGGATCTGTGGGCCATAGAAGCGAGGCGGTTGAGCTTTTCCATCAGAGCAACATATGACGTCCTTCCAACACCAGTTAATCTTTACCAATGGTATGGTGAAGATCCGGACTGTGCCCTCTGTTCCATGCCAGCCAACCTCAGGCACATTCTCACAGGGTGTAAAACAGGCCTCACACAAGGACGCTACACTTGGCGTCACAACCAAGTCCTTAAAAACCTTGCGTCCGCCCTGGAGGACAAGCGAGCTGCCACCAACTCCCTACCACCCCCAGCAGCATCACACCCCTTACGGACGACCTTTGTCCGCGAAGGGGCTAAACCACCGAAGAGCGGCTCTACACCATTAGAGCGAGACCAGCTGCGCTTGGCTCGCGACTGGAAAATGCTAGCTGACATTGGCCGGCAACTTGTGTTTCCTCCGGAGATCGCAACCACCACCCTAAGACCTGACATGGTGCTCTGGTCCCGTTCGCTCAAGAAGGTCTTCATCATTGAGCTCACAGTACCCTGGGAGGACTCAGTAGATGAGGCTTATGAGCGAAAACATCTGCGCTATGCCGATCTAGCTGCCGAAGCACGGCATCATGGCTGGAACACAGAAGTCCGACCAGTGGAGGTGGGCTGCAGAGGTTTTGTGGCAACATCTACAACCAGACTGCTTAGAGACCTGGGAATTAAGGGCCAGAGCCAGCGTTCGGCAATCAAAGCTGTATCAGAGGCGGCAGAAGGCAGCAGTCAATGGCTCTGGATGAAGAGGAAAGACCCCAGCTGGGCCCCGAAGTGAGAGGGCCAGGAGGTATGCGGTCAACAATGCTTGACTCAGGGAGGAGGATGCCCCTGCCATGCATAGTCCCATGGGATGTTGGCTATCAACAACAAGGCAACTCCTATGACTAATTGGGAATGGGACGCAAGCGTAGGATTGATCACCCTGTCGCTGGCCGCCTTTGGGGAGGGTGTATAGTGTGAAAGGCCGAAACACCCTAGGAACCAAAGGTACACTACTGACGATGCGCTCCCCAAATTTCACCAGGCTCACTGTTCATGAACTCTTGGAAGTGCTTGCACAAAGGATAGTAACATCTCTGAATCTCTGCAACTCTTCCCCGGGAACAAGAGACGTGTTTTCTGTCAATATACCTGGTAAAATAATGGTTAAGGGGGCTAAAACATAAAATAGTTTTTGGTATTTTCCTGAATTCTGTCTGTTCTCGGTTTTATTTTTCCTGGTTTGGGATTGTTTTGGTTTTTATTCTTAATATTACAATTATTCATAGAGACACAACGAAAATGAATGTTCTGAGTCCATGACAATGATTAAATCAAATTAGAAGACCATTGTTGATTTTAGTGTAATTCCTCTTTAATTGCACATCTAGCAAGATAGTAATGTGTCGGTCTAGAGATGTTTCTGCTGTTAGGCCTGCTACTGCAACACATCATGGCAGAGTTTGCAAAACAATGGAAACCCAATTGATACAAATAATCATGATATAGTTATGTCAGTTAAGCCTACTTGGCCGTTAACATTTAACTTAGAAGATTTTTGGGGAAAGTCTTTCTGTATACCCACAAGACGGTTATAATTAGTATCGGTAACTGGCTACATACATAGTGAAAGACAAACGTGCGCACAGACAGACAGACAATTGCTGGGAATTAATTGCCAGATATTGTGTTACGTTTGGCTTTTTAAGCCAATAATGGCTAACCAAGAGTGGGATAATGACAATGTGGCTTTGATTGTATAGTAGCCTATGACAGTTTACGATGGAACACATGAAAAATTGCATGTACTTTCAGAATTGATTGGTGAGCTACTCATAGCTTGGCTGCGAGCTACTGGTAGCTCGCAATCTACCTGTTGGAGACCCCTGGTTTAAAGCAATAAATCCTGGTCCCAGTACAAACTAATCTCGCCCACCAGCCGGCTCTCTTTCTTTAGAGATGTCTGGTTTCCGAGCTCCTCAGGACGAGACTTATTTTATTTGAAGGGGGTGGATCAGCTTTAATATTGCGGATAGATTGTTGCTTCCATCAATGTAATTGTCTGCATCTGGACTTGACTGGAAGTCTATGGCAGAAGCAGATGAAACAATCGCTGGTTTTAATTGGCTAATCTCTCAGTCCATCACCATCTAGCCCAACCCTTAGAACCTCCCCTCTGAATTGTGGATTTCGAAGCACGAGCAGTGCAAGTAGGTGATTCGTTTTGCATGGCCCGGTGCCCCAGGTGGCGTGGTTTACTCATTATCAACCATTCCATTGGTCCTAAGGAGAAATCTCCACCCAGCCGGGGAACACCGTGCCATGCTAGGCTCCCGAGTGGAGCAGCGGTCTTAGGCACTGCATCTCAGTGTAAGAGGCGTCACTATAGTCCCTGGTTCGATTCCAGGCTGTATCACATCTGGCCGTGATTGGGAGTCCCATAGGGCAGAGCACCATTGGCCCAGCGTTGGCCGGGGTAGGCCGTCATTGTAAATAAGAATTTGTTCTTAACTGACTTGCCTAGTTAAATAAAGGTGAAATTAAATTAAAAACAATAAAAACTCACGAAGGGTTTGAATAAATTGTGTTACTACTCGGCTGCAACAAAAGCCTGCACTCACAACGGGCTTGTTTGACATAACTGCAAAAATCCCCTTGCGTAATAACTAATTATTATTATTTGTAGATCAGTCAGTCAGTCACAACTTACCCAGAATGCATCACATATTTGACATTCTTGACCCATTGGGTCCCCAGAACCAGGAATTTGATGAAATTGTCGATTTGGGTAAATTGTAACTGTCTGAATAATCTGACTGTTCCTTCTCTTTACATTCCTTACCCAGAACCAGGATTGAGGAACACTGGGCTGGCTAAAGTGTCATTATATATCATGCCTCATACTACACTTCACCAAGCAGCATTCCGGGTATGTGTAAATGTACTTGGCGAATAAAAGTAATTCTGACAGTTTTCATACCCACCTGAGCACTTCTCCATCCCTCATCATCCTCTTGAACCGCTCGCGGTACCGCACGGCCCGCACCTCCCGTATCCTCCGCCTCCAGTTCATAAAGCGGTAATGGAGGTTGATTTCGTCCATCGTTTACCTGAGGACAGAGACATGAACCACGAGGTGCTTATCCCTTACGCTCATATCATTTTTTACAGAGACCGCTTCATATGAATAGCAGGCTCCAAGCACGGATTATGGACTCGGAGGTGGTCGGTGTGTTGCGCCGGCATTGTTTGGTTCAGTTGGATCAAAATCAAACTGAAAATGAAATGCCCGGCAAAAGTAGCAAGCCTGGGTGAGGGTGTCTAATAATAACACATATAATGTACGGTTTAATACCTACTTAATACACTAGCTAGCTATATACCTACCAATACATGACACATAGCTTAACTAGCTACAGTTGCCAACTGCATAGCTAACGTTTTAACAGCAGGGCTGTATTCATTCCTCCGATCCTGTTGCAAAACGTTTCTTAAACGGAACGCAGCGGGGAGGGATTTACCGAAACGTTTTGCAACTGTTTGGACTAATAATTACGCCACTGGGAAATAGCTAGCTGGCTGGCTAGGTTGCTAGCTATCCACATCAAGCACTTAGCGACTTCACACACAGGAAGAACATAATTCCGTACGTAGCATATCGTCTCACACGTCCGGGAACGTTTTATTTATTTATAAAACACACACAAAAGTTGCCCACCTTGTCGTTAGACTACTATCTTTCAAGTGGCCGCATTCGTTATTGTTTACAAATTTCCAGTACGTCGAGCTCCATCAAAACAAACTCCGCAGAGTTCAAATGGCGCCTTCTAATGACATCATGATACATTTACGTTCTAGAAAATGTACGGTTCCGGGTAAACTTCGAGCTCTTGCATCAGCAATCTAAATAAACTACTCTTTATTGTAGTTGTTGAATTAATATTATGGGTAGACTATATGACAGGGGAAATAATATTTCCGTGGTAGTAAGTTCTGATAACATGTAGTGGACATTTTGGTAGTTTACTTTTCAAAGAGCATGATCATCAAAATTGACTAGGCTCTTGACAGTGAACATTTGTATTAGCCTATACTGTGTGTGGTATGGAGGATGAGTGAGAGAGAATTTGAGGTGACAGTAAAATAATAAATGACTAATTATGGGGCGGAGGCGTGTGTAAGGAGAAATTCTGAGTTCTGTGGGGGGTACTTCTAGTTAGGTGTGGAAAGGGAGGGTTTCCATAGGTAAAATCATGCATAGATTCTGGCACATTGTTTGGAACATTTTCGATTGTGAAATGTGTGAACCAAATAGCGTTCGTATCGTGGACTGCCAGCAAATTGTTCTTGCCTTTACATATTTGTTGCCAGATTGGATTTTGCATCAAACAGCATTCTTTTAAAAAACAGTTATTTTTTTAAATAAGTAATTTTTTTAGAGGTGGTCTTCCCACTCAAAGTCATTCACTAGTCCATTATCATGACACACACACAGAGGAATGCGTTTCCTGTGATGGTAGAATTAATCATGTGGGCGACTCCATGCCAGCGTAGGCTTTCTGGTACTTTGAAGGATATCATCAATTTTATACTTCAAAATTGACATTATAGGTCATTAACTAATCACAGACCTCCATTAGGATTGCACATTCAGCAAATCGCCAGCAGAAGGAGTTCCTTTTGAATCAATTTCTATTCACTGTTGGTGGTGCTCATAAAATTGATCATACTTTTAGAATTAGCAGAGAACACACTCTGGAAGTTTAATGTACTTGTAGAGTATATTGTTCCAACAATATGTCATAAAATGAACAAAATCTAAATCTTTAAGATGATTACTGTTGGAAAATGTCCAGATTAATTATCAGGCTTCTTCATCCTACAATAGCCATCAAAGCACAGATTACAAGGGTTATTCTCAGTTTCTATAGGCCTACACAGAAGGTGACACTCAATCCCAGAAATATTCTTTCTATAAAGTAATGTTCTCTTGTCCCACCTTGTCATTTGAATAAATGGGTCAGTAATCCTTACTCGTAAAACACATACATCAAACGTATTACTGGTGGGAAAACAATCATGCTGAATATGATACAGGAATAATAGGACATTCCTGGTGGGGTTAGGTAGGGCTAACCCTATTTCACCAGCTGGCCCTGATAAAGGAGAGGCGTGTCAGAGACAAGGGGAAGTGGGGGTGTGCTCAGCAATTTAAAAACGAGAGGGGAGACTAATATTTCTTTCTCCCGCTTTCCTTCCCCCACCCTCTCTCTCTACCTTTTGGCTCTTTAAAAGCCGCTGTCTCTGGTGTCTGTCTGCTTCATTATCGCTCTGTCATAGCTGGAGGGGATTCCTATCCACTCTGCCTTGCATCTCACAACCCACAACTGGAACTGAGCAGAATAAGAACAAACCTCAGACAACAGCCTACCTGGCATTGAAACAAATAGGAACCTCCTGGACTATTACTTACTCGTTGTTGTTGGACAACGTGTATCTTGCGGGAAACATGCTTCTGTACCCTGACCTTCTGGCCCTACTGTTCCTCCAGCTTGCGCTCTCCAGCCCATGGACACTAGCCTCCCGGCTGCCTCCTCTCAGTGGAGGGAATCCCTCCAGTAAGGGCTCCCAGGTGGCCAGGGCCCCCACACAGAGGCAGCAGTCTGGAGAGCTCAGCACCAGTGTCCTGGCCCTGGGGGAGCCCTGTGGGGTCTACACTCTGAGCTGTGCCCGTGGACTCCGCTGCACCCCACCACTGGGGTACCCCAGCCCCCTCCAGGCCCTGTTGCAGGGCAGGGGAGTCTGCAGCAATGCCAGTGGACCCAGCCCTTCTGAGAGGCCCCAGCTCACAGGTAAGCACCTACTACAGCAGAGAGGGAGACACCACTCAGTTATATGTATCTGGTGGGGTGGAGGAGGGGTTATGTAAACTAAAATCAATGGTAAATTTAGCCTCTGCAGTTCACACGACCTAGTTATAGCCTATAGCCTAGGGCCCAGTTTTTCCTACTCAGGACATGGACATGACACATCACTGTATATTTTAGACAAATAAAGATGTAGATGTTGTGCTGATGACTTCGTTGTGACAAGACAGGTCCCGATTGTGAGATTGTATTGGACTGTGGAAGTAGAACATTAGTGAATCAGAAGTAAGCTTCAGAGAAGTACAACTAGGACGTAATGGAGCACACAATTGACAGTAGTTTACATTGTGGAGGCAGGACCAAGTGTTAGTATGAGGGCTCCAAACTCAGCCATAAGACTTAAAATGTATTTAAAATAGATCTGTTCAGACTCCACCAGGAATTCATTTGTTTTGAGTGTGGGAAATTATCTTCACTTAAATAATAAAAATTACGTGATGTTAACCTCAAATCAGCAGCAGCTAGAACTTTAACTCTACAACAGGGCTCTCCAACCCTGTTCCTGGAAAGCTACTCTCCTGTACGTTTTCAATCCAACCCCAGTTGTAACTCCGCTAATTCAGGATGGTAGCTCTCCAGGAACAGGGTTGGAGAGCCCTGCTCTACAACCTGTTGTGCCAATCTGTGAACATGATATGCAACTCTAGCTACTGGTTTGTCTCTGTCACTGCATTCATCAGATATCTCAGTATTCAATCAGTTACTGTGGTAATGTAATCCATCACTATGCTAAAGCTGCTGGCATGTATTTTTCCAGCCACACACCCAACACCCAGTGAAGACCTGGAGAAGGTAAAATCCCTTGTATTTACTTACAGATGGATGTTAGGAGGATTGTGTTGAGCAATAGAATTGAACGACAATAGAACAAGCATATGTGGTAGTGTTTTTTTAAAGTAATAAAATAATGAAAACTCTCTTTCTCTCTCCTCTCTAGACTCCATGCCGTAGGCTGCTTAACACTGTACTTAAAGGTCTGCAGCCCCTGGTCTTCCAGTCAGACTGTGCTGATATATATATCCCCAACTGTGACAAGCATGGTTTCTTCAGAAAGAAGCAGGTAGGTTTATAAGCAAACGGTATTTGTAGCAGAGGTGGCTTGCTTGCATGATGAGTATAATATTGCCTAAACAGGAGCTCAGTGGGCTAACTCAATCTTGAGTTGTAAGCTGGGCTCGATACACTATGACTTTGCCTGGTCAGTAACGTGTGTGTGTGTGTGTGTGTTTGTGTGTGTGTGTGTGTGTGTGTGTGTGTGTGTGTGTGTGTGTGTGTGTGTGTGTGTGTGTGTGTGTGTGTGTGTGTGTGTGTGTGTGTGTGTGTGTGTGTGTAGTTGTGTCCTATACAACAATTCACATCTCAAATATGCTTTATCACTGTGTGTGCCCTCTGGCAGTGTCGGTCGTCTCGGGGCATGCATCGCGGCCACTGCTGGTGTGTGGACAAGAGTGGCATACCAACCCCATCACACACAAGCCCAGGGGGCACCCTGATCTGTGACAACGCATGAAAGGGCATTGTCCAGCCCACCCTATCCTGCAGTCTGGAATATGGGCCATAGGGTGAGGATCGAGAGGAAGAAAAGTAGAGCAAGATGAGGATAAAAGAGAGGGATAGAAAAGGAGGAAAAGCGAGGGATGGAGGAGGAAGCACTTCCCGAAGTGCTGTATACTAAATGGCTGATACAAGCCAAAGGGTTGTGTACCACATGGCACCCTATTCCCTAAGTAGTGCACTATGTAGGGAATAAGGTGCCATTTAGGACACATGCAAATTCACCGACTACACTACTACCTACTAGGGTTGGGCTAAATTCGAATTGAAGGCAGTCAATTCAGGAAGTGATTTAATTTAAAATTCAGACATTTACATATTTTTTATATAAATAACTTCTACTTTTCAGTTTGAGAAGTTATTGAAAATAAATTCACTTTTTTTTTAGATTATTCAATTGTAATTTTAGTTTACTTCCTGGATTGACTGCCTTAAATTCTAATTGAGCCCAACCATGCTATCTACAAGCACAATCCTTCCAATTCCATTTCTCATGGTCATTCTCTTTATCCATCCCTGTTAGTTTGGTCTCACAGCACCCTCTAGTGATGAGTTATGATGCAATACAGACCAGAAACAGATGCTTTACCAAGTACGTTCGTGAGTGTGGACTAGATGGGTATGGAATTGCTATGCACTTTGTTATCATTTCAAAATCTGTACTCTGTGCTATGACGCAGAGTTGTGAGTTCATTTTAGAATCTAACTCAAAGTTGGTAGGCCTGTAGTAAACTACATACACAATTCCATTTACCCGCTTTTTTCCTGGCCTAGTGATGAGGCTTGTCTCTGATGTATCCACTGTCTCTCTTGTAACTCTGAAGCTATGCTCTTAAATCTGACATTATTCTGAAACTCCAGGCTCAAGCACTACTAGGGCACCTCCAACCTTTTTACTGACATTGTAGCAGACAAATTTTAATACTATAAGATAGTCTTTTTAAACATACAGTACCAGTCAAATGTTTGGACACACCTACTCATTCCAGGGTTTTTCTTTATTTTTACTATTTTCTACATTGTAGAATAATAGTGAAGACATGAAGACAACACTATGAAATAACACATATGGAATCATGTAGTAAACAAAAAAGTGTTAAACAAATCAAAATATATTTTAGATTTGAGATTCTTGATGACAGCTTTGTACACTCTTGGCATTATCTCAACCAGCTTCATGAAGTAGTTACCTGGAATGCATTTCAATTAACAAGTGTGCCTTGTTAAAAGTTAAATAGTGGAATTTCTTTCCTTAATGCGTTTGTGCCAATCCGTTGTGTTGTGACAAGGTAGGGGTGGTATACAGAAGATAGCCCTAGTTGGTAAAAGACTGAGTCCATATTATGGCAAGAACAGCTCAAATAAGCAAAGAGAAACGACAGTCCATCATTACTTTAAGACATGAAAGTCAGTTAATCTGGAAAATGTCAAGAACTTTTAAAGTTTCTTCAAGTGCAGTCGCAAAAACCATCAAGCACTATGATGAAATTGGTTCTCTCAGGATAAATTCATTAGAGGTAACTGCACCTCAGATTGCAGCCCAAATAAATGCTTCACAAGAGTTCAAGGAACAGACACATCCCAACATCAACTGTTCAGAGGAGACCGCACGAATCAGGACTTCATGGTCGAATTGCTGCAAAGAAACCACTACTAAAGGACACCAATAAGTAAAAAAGACTTGCTTGGGCCAAGAAACACGAGCAGTGGACATTAGATCGGTGAAAATCTGTCCTTTGGTCTGATGAGTCCAAATGTTTTGATTGTTGGTTCCAACCGCCATGTCTTTGTGAGACACAGAGTAAGTGAACGGATGATCTCCGCATGTGTGGTTCCCACCGTGAAGCATGGAGGAAGAGGTGTGATGGTGTGGGGGTGCTTTGCTGGTGACACTGTCTGTGATTTAGAATTCAAGGCACACTTAACCAGCATGGCTACCACAGCATTCTGCAGCAATACGCCATCCCATCTGGTTTACGCTTAGTGGGTCTATCATTTGTTTTCAACAGGACAATGACCCAATACACCCCCAGGCTGTGTAAGGGCTATTTGACCAAGAAGGAGAGTGATGGAGTGCTGCATCAAATGACCTGGCCTCCACCTCAACCCAATGGAGATTGTTTGGGATGAGTTGGACCGCAGATTGAAGGAAAAGCAACCAACAAGTGCTCAGCATATATGGGAACTCCTTCAAGACTGTTGGAAAAGCATTCCAGGTGAAGCTGGTTGAGAGAATGCTAAGAGTGTGCAAAGCTGTCATCAAGGCAAAGGGTGGCTACTTTGAAGAATTTAAAATCTAAAATATATTTTGATTTGTTTAACACTTTTTTGGTTACTACATGATTCCATATGTGTTATTTCATAGTTTTGATGTCTTCAATATTATTCTATAATTTAGAAAATAGTACAAATAAAGAAAAACCCTTGAATGAGCAGGTGTGTCCAAACTTTTGACTGGTACTGTATATACATTAAAAGCTTATGTATTATTTAATTCACAGTATGTATTTTTTATAATAATTTTACATTTTATTTAAGGTTTTTGTTTTTGTATTGGGCATGACAAAACATTTTATTTTGTACTGTACCTGCTGAACATGATATTTTATTGTATGTAATTATTTATGTTGACCATTTTTAATACATAAGTAAATGTGATATTTTATCATTGAAAGTCTCTGAGTGGAAGCACACTAAAAGCAAACTGATGTTGATGGGTAAATTTGCTAGTCCCAGATGTCTGCTGAAGATTACCTGCTTTATAATATAAGTTTGAGTGGTTCCATGTGAGCCTCATAACAGCATTCGGTCTACAGTTCAACAAAAACCTGTTTGTGACTGAAAATAACCTTGCTATGGTTGTAGTGGCTGGGCTGTGTGCCCTTAATCCAGAAATATTTATCATATGACCAGAAAGAATTCACGGCTGACTCTCTCAGAGTTGGTTCTCAGAGTTGGTATGCTCTTCAAAGTTTAAAAAAAATAAAAACGTTTTTTACCATCCAAAAACACAATCTGGGACTTATAATAAAGACACAGAATACACAGATTCTCCAAACAACAGACAGGAATGATAAATCAATTAGTTGGCATGTGCAACTTTATATACAGATGGACACAGTATACACATACACACAAACAAAGACTGTGTCACGTTCCTGACCTGTTTTCTGTTGTTTTGTATGTGTTTAGTTGGTCAGGACGTGAGCTGGGTGGGAATTCTATGTTGTGTGTCTAGTTTGTCTGTTTCTATGTCCAGCCTAATATGGTTCTCAATCAGAGGCAGATGGTAATCGTTGTCCCTGATTGAGAATCATATATAGGAGGCTTGTTTTGTGTTGGGATTTTGTGGGTGTTTGTTTCCTGTCTCTGTGATTGTCTGCACCAGATAGGTCTGTGTCGGTTTTTGCACATTTGTTATTTTGTATTGTTGTTTGTAGTGTTTTACTTGTTCTTTATTAAACATGTTTAACACTAGCCGCGCTGCACTTTGGTCCTCTCCTTCACCCCTGGAAGAAAACCGTTACAGAAACACCCACCAAACCCGGACCAAGCAGCGTGGCAACGGGCAGCAGCAACAGCAGCAGCGGTACAAGGAGGAATGGACATGGGAGGAGATTCTGGACGGAGAAGGACCCTGGGCAGAGCCAGAGGAGTGTCGCCGTCCCAAAGCGGAGCTGGAGGCATCAAAAGCGGAGAGGCGGCATTATGAGGCGCTTGCAAGGCAGAGTGGCTGGAAACCCGAGAGGCTCACCCAAAAATGTCTTGGGGGGGGGGGGCTAAAGGGGAGTGTGGCGAAGCCGGGTTGGATACCTGAGCCAACTCCCCGGGCTTACCGTGGAGTGAGAGGGCGTCGTACTGGTCAGACACCGTGTTATGCGGTAAAGCGCACGGTGTCCCCAGTACGCGTGCTTAGCCCAGTGCGGGCTATTCCACCTTGCCGCACTGGGAGGGCTAGGTTGGGCATCGAGCCGGATGTCATGAAGCCGGCCCAACGTATCTGGCCTCCAGTACGTCTCCTCGGGCCGGCGTACATGGCACCAGCCTTACAGGTGGTGTCCCCGGTTCGCCTGCATAGCCCAGTGCGGGTTATTCCACCTCGCCGCACTGGCAGGGCTACGGGGACCATTCAACCTGGTAGGGTTGGAGAGGCTCGGTGCTCAAGAGCGCGTGTCCTCCTTCACGGTCCGGTATATCCGGCGCCACCTTCCCGCCCCAGACCAGTACCACCAGTGCCTACACCACGCACCAGGCTTCCAGTGCATCTCCAGAGCCCTGTTCCTCCTCCCCGCACTCGCCCTGAGGTGCGTGCCCTCAGCCCGGTACCTCCAGTTCCGGCACCACGCACCAGGCCTACTGTGCGCCTCAGCAGGTCAGAGTCGGCCGTCTGCTCAACGCCGCCTGCACTGCCTGTCTGCCCAGCGCCGTCTGAGCCATCCGTCTGCCCAGCGCCGTCTGAGCTGCCTGCCTGCCCAGCGCCGTCTGAGCCATCCGTCTGCCCAGCGCCGTCTGAGCCATCCGTCTGCCCAGCGCCGTCTGAGCCATCCGTCTGCCCAGCGCCGTCTGAGCCATCCGTCTGCCCAGCGCCGTCTGAGCCATCCGTCTGCCCAGCGCCATCTGAGCCATCTGTCTGCCCAGCGCCATCTGAGTCATCCGTCTGCCACGAGCCATTAGAGCCGCCCGTCTGTCCCGAGCCATTAGAGCCGTCCGTCAGTCAGGAGCCGCTAGAGCCGTCCGTCAGTCAGGAGCTGCCAGAGACGCCAGCCAGTCAGGAGCTGCCAGAGACGCCAGCCAGTCAGGAGCTGCCAGAGACGCCAGCCAGTCAGGAGCTGCCAGAGACGCCAGCCAGTCAGGAGCTGCCAGAGACGCCAGCCAGTCAGGAGCTGCCAGAGACGCCAGCCAGTCAGGAGCTGCCAGAGACGCCAGCCAGTCAGGAGCTGCCAGAGACGCCAGCCAGTCAGGAGCTGCCAGAGACGCCAGCCAGTCAGGAGCTGCCAGAGACGCCAGCCAGTCAGGAGCTGCCAGAGCTGCCCTACAGTCATGAGCTGCCCTACAGTCATGAGCTGCCCTACAGTCATGAGCTGCCCTACAGTCATGAGCTGCCCTACAGTCATGAGCTGCCCTCCAGTCATGAGCTGCCCTCCAGTCATGAGCTGCCCTCCAGTCATGAGCTGCCACTCAGTCCGGAGCTGCCACTCAGTCCGGAGCTGCCACTCAGTCCGGAGCTGCCCCTCTGTCCGGAGCTGCCCCTCTGTCCTGAGCTACCCCTCTGTCCTGAGCTACCTCTCTGTCCTGAGCTACCTCTCTGTCCTGAGCTACCTCTCTGTCCTGAGCTACCTCCTAAATCATGTGGGGGCCTTGGGGAGGATTCTTAGGCCAAGGTCGTGGGCGAGGGTCGCCACTCAAAGGACGCTAAGGAGGGGGACAAAGACAGTGGTGGAGTGGTGTCCTCGTCCTGCGCCGGAGCCGCCACCGCGGACAGATGCCCACCCAGACCCTCCCCTTGAGTTTTAGGGGTGCGCCCGGAGTTCGCACCTTGAGGGGGGGGTTCTGTCACGTTCCTGACCTATTTTCTGTTGTTTTGTATGTGTTTAGTTGGTCAGGACGTGAGCTGGGTGGGAATTCTATGTTGTGTGTCTAGTTTGTCTGTTTCTATGTCCAGCCTAATATGGTTCTCAATCAGAGGCAGATGGTAATCGTTGTCCCTGATTGAGAATCATATATAGGAGGCTTGTTTTGTGTTGGGATTTTGTGGGTGTTTGTTTCCTGTCTCTGTGATTGTCTGCACCAGATAGGTCTGTGTCGGTTTTTGCACATTTGTTATTTTGTATTGTTGTTTGTAGTGTTTTACTTGTTCTTTATTAAACATGTTTAACACTAGCCGCGCTGCACTTTGGTCCTCTCCTTCACCCCTGGAAGAAAACCGTTACAGACTGTTTGGTTCCATTTCCACAAATTGAATTAGGAAGGACGACCTGAACTCATGTACAGTGCATTCAGAAAGTATTCAGACCCCTTTACTTTTTTCACATTTTGTTAGGTTACAGCCTTATTCTAAAATTGATTAAATCATTTCCCCCCTCATCACTCTACACACAATTACCCATAATGACAAAGCAAATTGTCACGCCCTGACCTTAGTTCCTTGTTTATGTCTCTATTTTGGTTTGGTCAGGGCGTGAGTTGGGGTGGGCATTCTATGTTTTGTTCTGTTTTGTATTTCTAGGTGTTTGGCCTGGTGTGGTTCTCAATCAGAGGCAGCTATCTATCGTTGTCTCTGATTGAGAACCATACTTAGGTAGCCTCATTCCCACCTGTGCTTGTTGGGTTGTTGTTTTCTGTTTTGTGTATTGCACCTTGCAGAACTGTTCGTTTGTTGTTTTGTTGTTTTTGTTCAAGTGTTCGTATTTATTAAAATACTATGAATATTATGAATATTTACCATGCTGCACCTTGGTCCTCTTCTCCTTCTCCCGACGACGTCTGTTACACAAATACAGGTTTGTAGAAATTTTTGCAGAACAGGATGTGTCATAGCGATGTGTCACGGCAGCACGCTGCTGCCTCAGTTCCTGGCCATGTACCAGGTGACTGTGGAGAGAGAACAACTACCTCATTGTTATGAGAAACATGTTCAGCTGCAGACTTGACGTCCACAGAAAGTACGACCTCAAGGTATCAATCAATAGATCAATTACATTATTTTATAAAGCCCTTTTTACGTCAGTAGTTGTTACAGAGACCTATACACGCGCTCTTTGTTGTCACAAAGTCCTAAACACATGCTCTGACCAATCATGTTTAGGTTGTTTTGAGTGTAACCACATTTGTTTTTTTCAACTCTAACGTAACAACATTATCCCATAAATTCACGTCACTCACCACTGTTCTAGGATGTTTAAAGCTGTTGATATGAGGTCTGATAGTGGTTTGGGCTCAGGATAAAGTTTGTCTACTTACAATAATGTGGTTATATTGTGATTATGCTCTCACACAGACGGACCACTAGAGAGAACTCTAGTGTCCTTACCCATTCTGTCCACAGTTGTTTTGCTCAGTTCCACCATAGATGGAATTACTGGCAGGTTTGTTGAAAATAGAGTCTGTGTCAGACTGAGATTGTTTGAAGTCGTTTTGAGCCGTTGCTAACAGAATCTGTTCTTTTATCGGGGGTCCCTTGTGTCCCTTGAAGCGAGTTTCAAAGAGAAGGTAAGATCTCCAAATTATTTATATTTTTTTCAAGAGTTAGTTGTGAGATTTTTACCTTTTAGTACATCAACTTACATTTCAGACAACTTGCCATCATGCCTGTTACTTGAGTCTTTGATACAATGAGATAATAAAAAGCTGGCACCATGCACAGTGCCTTCAGAAAGTATTCACACCCCTTGACTTTTTCCACATTTTGTTCTGTTACAGCCTGAATTTAAAATTGATTCATTTTAGATGTGTCATTAACCTACACACAATACCACATAATGTCAAAGTGAATTTATGTTTAGACATTTTTAGAAATGTCTTAAAAATTAAAAGCAGAAATTTCTTAAGTCAATAAGTATTCAACCCCTGTGTTATGACAATCCTAAATAAGTTGAGGAGTAAAAATGTGCTTAACAAGTCACATAATAAGTTGCATGGTCTGTGTGAAATAATAGTGATGACTTCATCATCTGAAAGGTCCCTCAGTCGAGCAGTGTCACGCCCTGGCCTTAGTTATCTTTGTTTTCTTTATTATTTTAGTTAGGTCAGGGTGTGACATGGGGGATGTTTGTGTGTTTTTGTCTCGTCTAGGGTGTTTGTATTGTCTAGGGGGTGTTTGTAGAGTTCATGGGGTTGTGTTCATTGTAGGTGTTTATGTAAGTCTATGGTTGCCTAGATTGGTTCTCAATTAGAGACAGCTGTCTATCGTTGTCTCTGATTGGGAGCCATATTTAGGCAGCCATAGTCATTAGGTAGGTTGTGGGTGATTGTCTATGTGTAAGTTGCCAGTGTCTGCACTTATTGTTTGTATAGCTTCACGTTCGTCTGTTGGTTGTTTTTGATTAGTTTGTATAGTGTTCGTTTCGTTTTCATCTTCATTAAAGAAGAATGTATTGTTATCACGCTGCGCCTTGGTCCTCCTCACTTAAATGTTACGACGAACGTGACAGAATCACCCACCAACCATGGACCAAGCAGCGTGGTAAGCGGCAGCAGCAGCAGGAGCAGCGATCGCAGGACTTATGGAATTGGGAGGAAATTCTGGACAGCGGAGGACCCTGGGCACAACCGGGAGAATATCGCCGCCCTCGTGAAGAGCTGGAGGCAGCTAAAGCCGAGAGGCGGTGGTATGAGGAGGCAGCACGGAAGCGAGGCTGGCAGCCTGAGAGTCAGCCCCAAAAATTTCTTGGGGGGGGGCTAAAAGGGAGTGTGGCGAGGTCAGGTAGGAAACCTGCGCCAACTCCCCGTGCTTACCGTGGAGAGCGAGAGTACGGGCAGACACTGTGTTATGCGGAAGAGCGCACGGTGTCTCCTGTATGTGTGCTTAGCCCGGTGCGGTACATTCCAGCTCCACGTATCGGCCGGGCTAGAGTGGGCATCGAGCCAGGTGTCATGAAGCCGGCTCAACGTATCTGGCCTCCAGTACGTCTCCTCGGGCCGGTGTACATGGCACCAGCCTTACGCATGGTGTCCCCGGTTCGCCAGCACAGCCCAGTGCGGGCTATTCCACCTCGCCGCATTGGCCTGGCTACGGGGAGCATTAAACCAGGTAAGGTTGGGCAGGCTCGGTGCTTAAGAGCTCCTGTACGCCTTCACGGTCCGGTATATCCGGCGCCAACTCCTCGCCCCAGCCCGGTACCACCAGTGCCTACACCACGCACCAAGCCTCCTGTGCGTCTCCAGAGCCCTGTGCGCCCTGTTGCTGCTCCCCGCACTAGCCTTGAGGTGCGTGTCCTTAGCCCGGTACCACCAGTTCCGGCACCACGCACCAGGCCAGAGTCTGCCGTCTGCCCAGCGCCGTCTGCGCTGTCCGTCTGCCCAGCGCCGTTTGAGCTGCCTGCCTGCCCAGCGTCATCTGAGCTGCCCGTCTGCCCAGCGCCATCTGAGCTGCCCGTCTGCCCAGCGCCATCTGAGCTGCCCGTCTGCCCAGCGCCATCTGAGCTGCCCGTCTGCCCAGCGCCATCTGAGCTGCCCGCCTGCCCAGCGCCATCTGAGCTGCCCACCTGCCCAGCGCCATCTGAGCTGCCCGCCTGCCCAGCGCCATCTGAGCTGCCCGCCTGCCCAGCACCATCTGAGCTGCCCGCCTGCCCAGCGCCATCTGAGCTGCCCGCCTGCCCAGCGCCATCTGAGCTGCCCGCCTGCCCAGCGCCATCTGAGCCGCCCGTCTGTCCCGAGCCGTCAGAGCAGTCCGTCAGTCAGGAGCCGCCAGAGCCGTCCGCCAGTCAGGAGCCGCCAGAGTCGCCCGCCAGTCAGGAGCCGCCAGAGCCGCCCGCCAGTCAGGAGCCGCCAGAGCCGCCCGCCAGTCAGGAGCCGCCAGAGCCGCCCGCCAGTCAGGAGCCGCCAGAGCCGCCCGCCAGTCAGGAGCCGCCAGAGCCGCCCGCCAGTCAGGAGCCGCCCTCCAGCCAGGAGCCGCCCTCCAGTCATGAGCCGCCCTCCAGTCATGAGCCGCCCTCCAGTCATGAGCCGCCCTCCAGTCATGAGCCGCCCTCCAGTCATGAGCCGCCCTCCAGTCATGAGCCGCCCTCCAGTCATGAGCCGCCCTCCAGTCAGGAGCTGCCAGAGCCGCCCGCCAGTCAGGAGCCGCCCTCCAGTCAGGAGCCGCCCTCCAGTCAGGAGCCGCCCTCCAGTCATGAGCCGCCCTCCAGTTATGAGCCGCCCTCCAGTCATGAGCCGCCCTCCAGTCATGAGCCGCCCTCCAGTTATGAGCCGCCCTCCAGTCATGAGCCGCCCTCCAGTCATGAGCCCTCCTCCAGTCATGAGCCGCCCTCCAGTCATGAGCCGCCCTCCAGTCATGAGCCGCCCTCCAGTCATGAGCCGCCCTCCAGTCCGGAGCTGCCCTTCAGTCCGGAGCTGCCCTTCAGTCCGGAGCTGCCATTCAGTCCGGAGCTGCCCCTCAGTCCGGAGCTGCCCCTCAGTCCGGAGTTGCCCCTCAGTCCGGAGCTACCACTCAGTCCGGAGCTGCCCCTCTGTCCAGTGGCGCCCTCTACGATGGTCTTCAGTCCGGGACTCGCTGCAAGGGTCCTCGTTCCTGGGAGGCCACCTAAGCGGGTATTGACTATGGTGGAGTGGGGTCCACGTCCCGAGCCACCGCCGTAGGAAGGCCCACCCGGACCCTCCCCTTCTGTGTCAGGTTTTGCGGCCGGAGTCCGCACCTTTGGGGGGGGGGGGGGGGGTACTGTCACGCCCTGGCCTTAGTTATCTTTGTTTTCTTTATTATTTTAGTTAGGTCAGGGTGTGACATGCGGGATGTTTGTGTGTTTTTGTCTCGTCTAGGGTGTTTGTATTGTCTAGGGGGTGTTTGTAGAGTTCATGGGGTTGTGTTCATTGTAGGTGTTTATGTAAGTCTATGGTTGCCTAGATTGGTTCTCAATTAGAGACAGCTGTCTATCGTTGTCTCTGATTGGGAGCCATATTTAGGCAGCCATAGTCATTAGGTAGGTTGTGGGTGATTGTCTATGTGTAAGTTGCCAGTGTCTGCACTTATTGTTTGTATAGCTTCACGTTCGTCTGTTGGTTGTTTTTGATTAGTTTGTATAGTGTTCGTTTCGTTTTCGTCTTCATTAACCTGTTTGGGCTGCAGGGGCAGTATTGAGTAACCAGATAAAAGGTGCCCATTTCAAACGGCCTCGTACTCAATTCTTGCTCGTACAATATGCATATTATTATTACTATTGGATAGAAAACACTCTCTAGTTTCTAAAACCGTTTGAATTATATCTGTGAGTCAAACAGAACTCATTTGGCACAAACTTCCTGACCAGGAAGTGGAAAGTCTGAAATCGAGGCTCTGTTCTACTTCCTGCCTATAAATGGGCATGATACGTATGAGTATACATGCACTTCATAGACCTTCCCCTGGATGTCAAGAGGCGGTGAGAGAAGAAATTTAGTGTTTATCTTGGTCTGAAGTGGAATACAAGCTCTTTGTATGACGTGTCCCCCATTTCCGGTTTTCTGGAGAGCGCGAGGTGGTACCTGGATTTGCCTTCTGTTTAGCTGCCGTTATAGGCGACTACTATCTCCGGCTTTGATTTTATTTGATACATGTGACCATATCATCGTAAAGTATGTTTTTTCAATATAGTTTAATCAGATTATTGAAATTTTTTCGGGAGTTTTGCCGTGTTCCGTTCTCTGACTTTGTTGACGATGGAGAGATTCGTGCCACTTGGCTAGTGCGCTTGCTAATTCAAGAGGGAAAATGGACGTTCTAAATCCAAACAACGATTGTTCTGGACAAAGGACCCCTTGTCCAACATTCTGATGGAAGATCAGCAAAAGTAAGAAACATTTTATGATGCTATTTCATATATCTGTCGTAGATGTGAACTAGTCGTCGGCGCCCAAGTTTTGGGTACTCTAGCTATACCGAAGCTGGATGTCGTAATGAAGTTATTTTTTAGAATTCTAACACGGCGATTTCATTAAGAACTAATGGATCTATCATTTCCTATACAACATGTATTTTTTTGTTATGTTTATGAATAGCTATTTGGTCAGAATATGTGTGTCAGAAAAAGTGTCAGAAAAATATCCGGACGTTGTGGGAAATAGTAGCTACGTTAGCACATTGTATAACCACTGATTTCAGCTCTAAATATGCACATTTTCGAACAAAACATAAGTGTATGTATAACCTGATGTTATAGGACTGTCATCTGATGAAGAATATCAAGGTTAGTCAAAAATTATATATCTTTTACTGGTTTGTCACGATCGCTAACTTTTACTGCTGGGAAATGGCTTGTATTTTTGGCTATTGTGGTAAGCTAATATAACGCTATATTGTGTTTTCGCTGTAAAACACTTAATAAATCGGAAATATTGGCTGGAATCACAAGATGCCTGTCTTTCATTTGCTGTACACTATGTATTTTTCAGAAATGTTTTATGATGAGTAATTAGCTATTTGACGTTGGTGTCTGTAATTATTATGGCTGCTTTCGGTGCAATTTCTGATTGTAGCTGCAATGTAAACTATGATTTATACCTGAAATATGCACATTTTTCGAACAAAACATAGATTTATTGTATAACATGTTATAAGACTGTCATCTGATGAAGTTGTTTGTTGGTTAGTTTGGTTGGTTCTTGGTTAGTTAGGTTGGCTTTGTGCATGCTACCTGTGCTGTGAAAAATGTCTGTCCTTTTTTGTATTTGGTGGTGAGCTAACATAAATATACGTGCTGTTTTCGCTGTAAAACATTTTAAAAATCGGACATGTTGGCTGGATTCACAAGATGTGTACCTTTTCATTTGCTGTATTGGACTTGTTAATGTGTGAAAGTTAAATATTTAAAAAAAATATCTTTTGAATTTCGCGCCCTGCACTTGAAGTGGCTGTTGTCATAAGTGTACCGACGCCGGGCTGCAGCCATAAGAAGTTAAAGAAGAATGTATTGTTATCACGCTGCGCCTTGGTCCTCCTCACTTAAATGTTACGACGAACGTGACAAGCAGTGAATTTCAAGCACAGATTCAACCACGAAGACCAGGGATGTTTTCCATTGCCTCGCAAAGAAGGGCACCTATTGGTAGATGGGTAAAAAAACAATTAAAGCAGACATTGCATATCCCTTTTAGCATGGTGAAGTTATTAATTACATTTTGGATGGTGTATCAATACAATCAGTCACTACAAAGACACACGCATCCTTCCTAACTCAGTTAAAACTGAGGATGGATCAATAACATTGTAGTTTCACAATAGTAACCTAAATGACAAAGTAAAAAGAAGGAAGCCTGTACAGAATAAAAACATCCCAAAACATGTGTCCTGTTTGCAATAAGGAACTAAAGTAAAACTGCAAAAAATGTGGCAAAGAAATTAACTTTGTCTTGAATACAAAGTGTTATTGTCACGACTTCTACCGAAGGTGGCTCCTCTTCCTGTTCGGGCGGCGCTCGGCGGTCGTCGTCACCGGTCTACTAGCTGCCACCGATTCCCTTTTCTTTTTTCTGTTGGTTATGTCTTTATTGGTTTCACCTGTTTCTTGTTTGGGGGTTATTGCAGGGCTATTTAAGCCTTTTATGCTTGCCTGCTTTTGTGCGGGCTTGTTTTCTGTTTTGTCGTGGAAGGTTATATTTGTGCATTTTTCCGGACTGTTTGGTGTCCTGTTTTGGGTCGGTCTTTATTTTGCGCCTATTGTTTCGGAGTGACCATTTAAACCGAATAAATACGGTTTTCCCCGAAACCTCTGCTCTCTGCGCCTGATTCCATACCCACCACTCCTAACTACGTGACAGAAGCCCGCACCCGAGTAATGGAGTCAGCAGGAGCAGCTGCACCACCTCTCCCATCTATGGAGGAGCGTGTTCTCCATCATACGACCATCCTCCACCGAATCGGCTCAGCGATGGAGCAGATGATGGAGAGAATGGACCGATGGGAGAGGAGTGGTCTCCCTACCTCGCCTCCAGCTCCTCCTCCGCCTGCTCAACCTATTCTTCCGGCGGCGTCGGGATCCAGCGCTCTTCGTCTCGCGCCCCCAAGGGAGTATGATGGGACGGCGGCTGGGTGCAAGGGATTTTTGCCCCAGCTAGAGCTGTACCTGGCAACCGTTCGCCCGACTCCCTCTGGTGAGGAGAGCATGAGTGTCCTCGTCTCCTGCCTGACGGGCAGAGCCCTGGAGTGGGCCAACGCGGTGTGGTATAGTCCAGACTCCGACAGGGACCACAACCCAGAGTTCACCCGCCGTTTCCGGGCCGTGTTCGATGTTCCACCTTCGGTGAACAGCTGTTCCACCTTCGGCAGGAGAAGAGGAGCGCACAGGACTTCGCGCTGGAGTTCCGGACCTTGGCTGCTGGAGCGGGATGGAACGACAGGGCCCTGATGGACCACTACCGGTGCAGCCTCGGGGAGGACGTCCGCAGGGAGCTAGCTTGTCGGGACGCCACCCTCTCCCTCGATGAGCTCATAGACATGTCGATCCGACTGGACAACCTGCTAGCTGCCCGCGGGCATCCAGAACGGGTCCTGTTAGTTCCACCTCCTGGCCCTCCCGCTCCAATACCTATGGAGTTAGGGGGGGCCGCATCGAGGGGAACCGGAGGAGGAGGCTACTCCTGCACCAGTTGTGGTCGGAGAGGACACACTGCCGATCGGTGCTGGAGGAGCTCGTCTGGGAGTCGAGAGGGCAGGCAGAGCACTTCTCGGTCACCCCAGGTGAGTCAGCACCAGACTCACCCAGAGCTCCCTGTTGGTCACATGTCTTTACTAATCTCTTTCCCTGAGTTTTCTCCTTCTCTCCAGCATCTCGATTCAGTCGCAGCTGGGAACTTTATGGATTGCGGACTCGCTCTTAGGTTAGGGATTCCACTGGTGCCGATAGATCAACCCTTCCCCGTGCACTCCCTAGATAGCCGACCGTTAGGGTCAGGGCTGTTCAGGGAGGCCACGGTTCCACTGGACATGGTAACGCAGGGGAATCATGGGGAGCGGATTAGTCTCTTCCTTATTGATTCACCTGCGTTTCCAGTGGTGCTGGGGATTCCCTGGCTGGCTAGTCACAATCCTAAGATTTCATGGAAGCAGGAGGCTCTCCAGGGGTGGTCAGAGGAGTGTTCAGGTAGGTGTAGAGGAGTTTCCATCGGTGCTACGATGGTGGAGAGTCCAGACCAGGTTTTCACTGTGCGCATTCCCTCAGAATATGCCGATTTGGCTGAAGGAGACCCAATTACCACCTCATCGACGAGGGGATTGCACGATAAACCTCCAGGTAAACACAGCACTTCCCAGGAGTCACGTGTACCCGTTGTCACAGGAGGAGACAGTGGCTATGGAGACATATGTCGCTGAATCTCTGGGACAGGGGTACATTCGGCCCTCCACGTCACCCGCCTCCTCGAGTTTCTTTTTTTGTGAAAAATAAGGAGGGAGGTCTGCGTCCGTGCATTGATTACAGAGGTCTAAATTCCATCACAGTGGGGTTTAGTTACCCGCTACCTCTCATCGCTACGGCGGTAAAATCATTTCACGGATTGCGCTTTTTCACTAAACTGGACCTCAGGAGTGCGTATAATTTGGTGCGTATCCGGGAGGGAGATGAGTGGAAGACCGCGTTTAGTACCACATCTGGCCATTATTAGTACCTCGTCATGTCGTATGGGTTGAAGAATGCTCCAGCCGTCTTTCAATCCTTCGTAGACAAGATTCTCAGGGACCTGCACGGGCAGGGTGTGGGGGTATACATCGATGATATCCTGATCTATTCAGCCACACGCGCTGCGCATGTGTCTCTGGTGCGCAAGGTACTTGGGTGACTGCTGGAGCATGACCTGTACGTCAAGGCTGAGAAATGTTTGTTCTCCAAACAATCCGTTTCCTTCCTGGGTTATCGCATTTCCACCTCTGGGGTGGTGATGGAGTGTGACCGAGTTACAGCCGTGAGTAATTGACCGACTCCGACCACGGTAAAGGAGGTGCAGCGGTTTTTAGGGTTTGCCAATTACTACCGGAGGTTTATCCAGGGTTTTGGGCAGGTGGCGTCTCCCATTACCTCACTGCTGAAGGGGGGGCCGGCGCGTTTACGGTGGTCGGCGGAGGCGGACAGAGCTTTTAGTCGTCTGAAGGCGCTGTTTACTGACGCTCCCCTGTTGGCTCATCCGGACCCCTCTTTGGCGTTCATAGTGGAGGTGGACGCGTCCGAGGCTGGGGTTGGAGCCGTGCTATCACAGCGCTCGGGCACGCCACTGAAGCTCCGCCCCTGCGCTTTCTTTTCGAAGAAGCTCGGTTCGGCGGAGCGAAACTATGATGTGGAGGACCGGGAATTGTTAGCTGTGGTAAAAGCTCTGAAGGTGTGGAGACATTGGCTTGAGGGGGCCAAGCACCCTTTCCTCATCTGGACTGACCACCGTAATCTGGATTATATCCGGGCAGCGAGGAGACTGAATCCTCGTCAGGCAAGGTGGGCCATGTTTTTCACCAGATTTAGGTTCACCATCTCCTATAGACCAGGTTCCCTTAACTTCTTGACGCTAGGGGCCAGAATTTTTTTTTTTTTTTTAATAACGTTCCCAAGGTAAACTGACTATTTCTCAGGCCCAGATCGTAGAATATGCATATAATATACAGATTAGGATAGAAAACACTCCAAAGTTTCCAAAACTGCCAAGATATTGTCTGTGAGTATAACAAAACTGATTCTGCAGGCGAAAACCTGAGGAAATCCAACCCGGAAGTGCTTTTTTTTTATCCCTGTTCTGTTGCCTGCCCCTCTTCCATTTAAAGGCATATCAACCAGATTCCTTTTCCAATGGCTTCCTCAGGCTGTGACCAGGCTTTTTACATAGTTTCAGGCTTTTATTTTGAAAAATTAGCGAGATTTTTCAAAACGAGTCAGGTGTCCTTTGATTAGTTCCTGCGCGCGAGAGGGGTAGCTCGACATTTTCTTTCTCTCTTTTATTGAATAGGTTACCGTCCGGTTGAAATATGATCGATTATGTATGTTAAAAACAACCTGAGGATTGATTATAAAAAACATTTGACATGTTTCTACGTACATTACGGATACTTTTTGGAATTTGTCTGCCTTCCAGGAACGGAACAAGGTTGTGGTTTTCTGAACATAACGCGCAACCCAAATGGCATTTTTTGTTATAAAACTAATATTTATTGAACAAAAACAACATTTATTGTGTAACTGGGAGTCTCGTGAGTACAAACATCCGAAGATTATCAAAGGTAAGCGATTCATTTTATTGCTTTTCTGACTTTCGTGACCAAGCTAATTTAAGGCTAACTGTTCTAGCATTGACTGATACACTCACAAACGCTTGGATTGCTTTCGCTGTAAAGCATATTTTCAAAATCTGACACGATAGGTGGATTAACAACAAGCTAAACTGTGTTTTGGTATATTTCACTTGTGATTGCATGATTATAAATATTTTTAGTATTATTTTTTGAATCTGATACTTTTTGGAATTTTCTTCTGCCTTTCAGGACCGGAACGAGCATGTGGTTTTCTGACCATAACGCGCAACCCAAATGGCGTTTTTTTTGTTATAAAACTAATATTTATTGAACAAAAAGAACATTGTGTAACTGGGAGTCTCGTGAGTGCAAACATCCAAAGATTATCAAAGGTAAGCGATTCATTTTATTGCTTTTCTGACTTTCGTGACCAAGCTAATATAAGGCTAACTGTTTTAGCATTGACTGATACACTCACAAACGCTTGGATTGCTTTCGCTGTAAAGCATATTTTCAAAATCTGACACGATAGGTGGATTAACCTGTTTGGGCTGTAGGGGCAGTATTGAGTAGCCGGATAAAAGGTGCCCATTTCAAACGGCCTCGTACTCAATTCTTGCTCGTACAATATGCATATTATTATTACTATTGGATAGAAAACACTCTCTAGTTTCTAAAACCGTTTGAATTATATCTGTGAGTAAAACAGAACTCATTTTGCAGCAAACTTCCTGACAGGAAGTGGAAAATCTGAAATCGATGCTCTCTTCTAGGGGCTGCCTATTAAAGTCCTTGATATTTATTAGTTTAGATGCACTTCATACGTCTTCCACTAGATGTCGACAAGCAGTGAGAGAAGAAATTGAGTGTGTAACTTGATCTGGGGTCGCATAATAGCTCTTGGCATGACGTGTCACCAGTTTCCTGTTTTCTGGAGAGCGCGCGAAGGGACCTGGTTTTGCCTTCTGTACAGCTGTCGTTATAGACGACTAATATCTCCGGCTTTGATTTTATTTGATACATGTGACAATATCATCGTAAAGTATGTTTTTTCAATATAGTTTCATTAGATTATTGAAATTTTTTCGGGACGTTAGGCGTGTTGCGTTGTCTGCGTATGTTCAGGAAGGAGAGCTTAGCGCCACTTTGCTAGCTTTCCGTGCTAATTGACTGGAGAAGAGGACATTCTAAATCCCAACAACGATTGTTCCCGACAAAGGACCCCTTGTACAACATTCTGATGAAAGATCATCAAAAGTAGGACCCATTTCATGATGTTATTTCATATATCTGTCGAACATGTTGTACTAGTAGGTTGCGGCCAGGTTTTGGGCACGCTCTCGCCATAACGTAAACTGCATATCGTAATGAAGTTATTTTTAGAATTCTAACACGGCGATTGCATTAACAACAACCTAAACTGTGTTTTGGTATATTTCACTTGTGATTCCATGATTATAAATGTTTTTTGGATTATTTTTGAATTTGGCGCTCTGCAATTCAGTGGTTGTTTAGGAAAATGATCCCGGTAACGGTATCCGTAGCGTCAAGAAGTTAACACTAAGGCCGACGCGCTGTCCCGTCTCTATGGCACCGAGGAGCGGTCCATCGATCCTACTCCCATCCTTCCAGCTTCATGTCTGGTGGCACCGGTGGTATGGGAGGTGGACGCGGACATCGAGCGGGCGTTACGGTTGGAACCTGCGCCCCCACAGTGTCCAGCGGGTCTTCAGTACGTGCCGCTTGGTGTTCGTGACCAATTTATTCGGTGGGCCCATATGCTACCCTCTTCGGGTCATCCGGGTATTGAGAGGACGGTGCGAGGTCTCAGGGGGAAGTACTGGTGGCCCACTTTAGTGAAGGACGTGAGGTTTTATGTCTCCTCCTGTTCGGTTTGCGCTCAGAGTAAGGCTCCTAGACACCTTTCTAGAGGGAAGTTACAGCCCCTCCCCATTCCACAACGGCCGTGGTCTCATCTGTCGGTGGATTTTCTCACCGACCTTCCCCCGTCTCAGGGGAATACTACGATCCTGGTCATTGTGGATCGGTCCTGCCGTCTCCTCCCATTGCCCGGTCTCTCTACGGCCCTACTGTTAAGGGAATTATGTTCCCAAGGTTCATAAACTGAACTTCAATTAAATACTCTGTCTGTAGCCCAGAGTTTGTAAGGTTCTGGTTGAAATGAAAGACAGAGGCCAGTCACAACAGACAGAATGTTTATTCCCGAGAGCTCTGGCAATCATACCATGTACATAGGTTTATATACCTCACATTTCGTTATAAATGTCCCTCCTCCTCTCTGACAATGACAATGCAGTTTCTAAGTTTATTCCAACACATACATTGCTTATCATATTCTGCAACATGTTACATAATCTACTGCAAGCCTAACGGTTTCTCCCCTCCCTGAGTGGGGAGACTTTCTTCCTGTTAACAGTTTCACAGTGGTCACAAGTTGTCTGTCACAAGTTGTCTGTCCACAGTTCCTCTTTTCCTCTGAACAAACATTCAAATCATTATACAGAGACAGGGTAGAATTCTGTTAGTTATAGTCCTATCATTACTTTAAACGTATACATCAGTTAGTCATTATACATAAAATCCATAATACCTACAGACTGCGGAGGCCCTGTTTACCCACGTCTTCCGGCACTACGGGGTGGCTGAGGACATCGTTTCTGATCGGGGTCCCCAGTTCACGTCCCGAGTTTGGAGGGCGTTTATGGAGCGTCTGGGGGTCTCGGTCAGCCTGACCTCGGGTTTTCACCCCGAGAGTAATGGGCAGGTGGAGAGAGTGAACCAGGATGTGGGTAGGTTTCTGCGGTCGTATTGCCAGGACCGGCCAGGAGAATGGGTGAGGTACGTCCCATGGGCGGAGGTGGCTCAGAACTCACTCCGCCACTCCTCCACGAACATGTCGCCTTTCCAGTGTGTGTTGGGCTACCAGCCGGTCCTGGCACCGTGGCATCAGAGCCAAACCGAAGCTCCTGCGGTGGAGGAGTGGGTGCAGCGCTCAAAGGAGACCTGGAAAGCCATCCAGGAATCACTCAAACAAGCTGGTGGGCGGCAGAAGAGGAGAGCTGACCGCCACCGCAGTGAGGCCCCCGTGTTCGCACCGGGGGACCGGGTCTGGCTCTCGACCCAAAACCTGCCCCTCCGCCTGCCCTGCCGGAAGCTGGGGCCGCAGTGTGTGGGGCCATTTAAAGTCCTGACGAGGATAAACGAGGTGTGTTATAGGCTACAGCTCCCTTCTTGCTATCGTATTAACCCCTCGTTTCATGTCTCTCCTCAGGCCGGTGGTAGCTGGTCCCCTGCAGGAAGGTGAGGTGCTGGAGGTCCCTCCGCCCCCTCTGGACATCAAGGTGTTCCCGGCGTACACAGTACGTTCCATTCTGGACTCTAGACGCCGGGTGAGGGGCCTACAGTACCTCGTGGACTGGGAGGGGTACGGTCCGGAAGAGAGGTGCTGGGTACCGGTGGAGGACATCTTGGATCCATCACTACTGAGGAATTTCCACCGCCTCCATCCGGATCGCCCTGCGCCCCGCCACCCGGGTCGCCCTCGAGGCTGGTGTCGGCGCGTGGCTCAGGGGGGGGGGGGGTACTGTCACGACTTCTACCGAAGGTGGCTCCTCTTCCTGTTCGGGCGGCGCTCGGCGGTCGTCGTCACCGGACTACTAGCTGCCACCGATTCCCTTTTCTTTTTTCTGTTGGTTATGTCTTTATTGGTTTCACCTGTTTCTTGTTTGGGGGTTATTGCAGGGCTATTTAAGCCTTTTATGCCCGCTTGCTTTTGTGCGGGCTTGTTTTCTGTTTTCATATTTTCAAGCATTATAAGGACACAAGGCGAGACCCAAATGCAAACACAGGAGGCAGATGGTAGAGCTCCAATATATATTTGACCTTGTTTTAGGTTATTGTCCTGCTGAAAGGTGAATTTGTCATTTAAATTGGTTCTCTTGTTCACTTGCTCCCTCTCCCCTCTCTTTCATCGTGTTGTCAGGTTAGAGAGTTGCCAACTGGCAAAGATGTTGACTTCGGGAATAACATGCAGAAGGTTTATGTGAGTGATCTCATCGTTGTTGGTTTATCAGTATCTGTATTTGTTTGACATGTTTTGTTTGTGTGATTCCTAGTCTGGAAGAGAAATCTCCACTGTTCACCCTGAGCAGTATGCCAAGAGGTTCCATGAGTTCATTGCTGAGATCTTTGCGTAGCTCATCAGAACACAGCTACAACTACAGCTACAGAACCATAGCTGGCTCAATACGAAAACACTCCTTATTTACTACCTTGTTGTTACAATTCCTTAACTGACAAGTACTTTCGTATAGAGATAAAATATACCATTTTTTAAAGAGCTATTTATTTAATTGTATCCATCAATAAGTTTAAAAAGACTCGTAGTACTAACTTTGTCACCTGTGGAACACAGAGAAACATGATCATCATCAGGTGCCTCGAGTTCTGGATTTCTGGAATTTTGGAGACCTATCAGTCCTATTCTCTGTCGAAGTCTGACAACAGGGTGTGTTTTAATGGCTTCTACGATGATGGCAAGAGAGAGAGCATTGTCTTTATGGCATGCTCTTCCAGCTGATTCTCCGACCAGATGGAGGCACAAAAGGACAGAGTGGCTATTTTATGGACACACACTGGACTGGTATTTTGGAAAGACTGATTGATTTAAAGTCCTACTTCACTTGGACTTCCTTGCTTAAATCAAAACACATGGTGAAAAAATGCCTCCCTTCCAAAAAAATGTCATCACTGATTTATCTTAATATTTTTTTAGCAAATGTATTCAATGTTTGTTAAATCTATGTTTGAGTTGATATCTATTAAATTATCTGTAACATTTTCGGAAGTTGTGTGTCACGCCCTGACCATAGACCATTTTATTCTCTATTTTGGTTAGGTCGGGGTGTGACTAGGGTGGGTGATCTAGTGTGTTTATATCTATGTTGGCCTGGTATGGTTCCCAATCAGAGGCAGATGTTTATCGTTGTCTCTGATTGGGGATCATATTTAGGCAGCCATTTCCCCACCTGTTTTTGTGGGATCTTGTTTCTGTGTAGTTGCCTGTGAGCACTGCTTGAGCTTCACGTTTCGTTTGCTGTTTATTGTTTTTGTGAGTTTCCTTTATTAAACATGTGGAACCCAAATCACGCTGCACGTTGGTCTGAGTATATTTCCAGTTCGTATGACGAGCGTGACAGAAGATCCCACCACAACAGGACCAAGCAGCATGCCCGGGAAGAGAAGGTATCCTGGGCTTGGGAGGAGATAAAGGAGGAGAAGACATCCTGGACTTGGGAGGAAATTATGGCTGGAGACGAAAGCCTTCCGTGGAAGCAGACGCAGGGAGGGAAGGGAGGACAGCGACGACGCGGGGGTTCGCGGCCACAGAGTAAGCCCAAAAGACAGCCCAAATTTGTTTTGGGGGGGGGAAGGGGGTGGTCGACGGAGCCGGGGAATGAGCCAGAGACCGTCAGGGAGTCGAAGGAGGAACTCGACGAAAGATTCCGGAGAGAGGAGGTGGCGATGAGAGTGCTGCAGCGTGGGCGTGCTGAGGAGCGTGACACCAGTCCGGTGTCATCTGCACCAGTTTCACGCATCTTGCCTCCAGTGCGCCTCCCCAGTCCGGTACGTCCTGTGTCGCCTCCACGCACTCACCCTGAAGTGTGTGTCACCGTTCCGGTACAACTTGTGCCGGTTCTACGCACCAGGTCTCCAGTGCGCATACACAGCCCAGTACGTTCTGTGCCAGCTACCCGCACTCGCCGTGCGAAGTGTGTCATTGTTCCGGTACAATTTGTGCCGGTTCTACGCACCAGGTCTCCAGTGCGCCTCCACAGCCCAGTACGTCCTGTGCTAGCTCCCCGCACTCACCATGCGGAGTGTGTCATCGTTCCGGCACCATCTGTGCTGGTTCTACGCACCAGGTCTCCAGTGCGCCTCCACAGCACAGTACATCCTGTGCTAGCTCCCCGCACTCACCGTGCGGAGTGTGTCATCGTTCCGGCACCATCTGTGCCAGCTCTACGCACCAGATCTCCAGTGCGCCTCCACAGCCCAGTACGTCCTGTGCCTCCTCGCACCATCCCTGAAGTGCGTGTCCCCAGTCCGGTACGTCCTGTGCCTGCTCCTCGCACTCGCCCTGAAGTGTGTGTCACCAGTCCGGTGCCACCTATGCCTGCCCCACGCATCAGGCCTCCAGTGCGCCTCACCAGTCCAGAGCTCCAGGCGACGGTCCCCAGTCCAGAGCTCCAGGCGACGGTCCCCAGTCCAGAGCTCCAGGCGACGGTCCCCAGTCCAGAGCTTCAGGCGACGGTCCCCAGTACGGAACTTCCTGAGACGGTCCGCGGTCCGGAACCTCCTGCGACGGTCCACAGTCCACACTTCCTCTGCACCAATGCCCAGTCCGAGCACGGCGTCCAGTCCCGCTCCATGGCAGGAGCCTTCCTCTGTGCCGATGTCCAGGCACGGCGTCCAGTCCCGCTCCAAGGCCGGAGTCTTCCTCTGCGCCGGTGCCCAGTCCGGGCACGGTGTCCGGTCCCGCTCCATGGCAGGAACCTTCCTCTGCGCCGATGTCCAGGCACGGCGTCCAGTCCCGCTCCATGGCAGGAGCCTTCCTCTGCGCCGGTGCCCAGTCCAAGCATGGCGGTCAACTCAGCTCCATGGCCGGAGCCTTCTTCGGCGCCGGTGCCCAGTCCGAGTGCGGTGTACAACCCAGCTCCATGGCCGGGGCCCTCCTCTGCCCCGATGTCCAGTCCGGGCACAGCGTTCTACCCGGCTCCATGGCCGGACCCGTGGTCTGGGCGGGGGCAAAGTCTCGCACCAGAGCCGCCACCGATGCTGGACCCCCACCCGGACCCTCCCTATAGAGTCAGGTTTTGCGGCCGGAGTCCGCACCTTTGGGGGGGGGGGGGGGTACTGTCACGCCCTGACCATAGAGAGCTTTTTATTCTCTATTTTGGTTAGGTCGGGGTGTGACTAGGGTGGGTGATCTAGTGTGTTTATATCTATGTTGGCCTGGTATGGTTCCCAATCAGAGGCAGATGTTTATCGTTGTCTCTGATTGGGGATCATATTTAGACAGCCATTTCCCCACTGGTTTTTGTGGGATCTTGTTTCTGTGTAGTTGCCTGTGAGCACTGCTTGAGCTTCACGTTTCGTTTGCTGTTTATTGTTTTTGTGAGTTTCCTTTATTAAACATGTGGAACCCAAATCACGCTGCACGTTGGTCTGGGTATATTTCCAGTTCGTACGACGAGCGTGACATTGTGGCTCTATCCCATAAATAACGTTCTGAGAACCATATGTTTCTTAGAGCTTGGTGAGAGTGTGGTTGTCTTATGATTATTTTATTCTGGGAATGGTGCAATATACCCAGCTGGCACAAAACGTTCTGAGAACCATGTGTCTCTTAGGTGGGAATTTCAGTACTTAAACATAACGTTTCCTACAGGTTTCTTCAGGGTTCTATTTAAAGTAATGTTTTCAAATTGTTCAGAGAACGTCAAGAAACAACATTCTTCTGTGCGAATTTCAGTACTTCAGCATAATGTTTTTTACAGGTTTCCTCATGGTTCTATTTGTCTGTGCCCAATAATGTTCGTACCTGGTTTTGTGCTGCTACCATGTTGTGCTGCTGCCATGTTGTGTTGCTACCATATTCTTGTCATGTTGTCACTCCACTAGGGCTCTCACCTACTCCCTGTAGGCTGTCTCATCATTGTTGGTAATCAGGCTTACCACTGTTGGGTTGTCAGCAAACTTGCAGTCATGGATGAGCACGGAGTACAGGAGGGGGCTGAGCAAGTACCCCCGTGGGGCCCCCATGTTGAGGATCAAATGCGGAGGTGTGGAGGTGCTGTTACCTACCTTCACCACCTGGGGATGGCCTGTCAGGAAGTCCAGGACCCAGTTGCACAGGGTGGAGTTCAGACCCAGGGCCCTGAGCTTAGTGATGAACAAAAGATGAACAAAATAAGTTGGTATGGGGAACAATGGTAATTGCTGAGTGGACACAGAGAGGTACAAAGTTGTTGTAAAAGGCGCTCTTTTCTAAGAAAGAGCCTGAAACAAATCCAAGACAGAAATGATCTGGGTCTGTGTGACCTGAGAGAGATATGGAATGGGAAGGAAATGAACTGTGCTCCTTTCTAAAAATCACTGGGGTCTATCATTGTGCAAGTTTTACTGTAACTTTAATGCATTCTGTAAAACTGTGACATAATTTTGTGGATATCAATGTTTAGGTGGCAACAATATTTCAGGGGTTATAGAAGACAACAATAGAAGACAGCAGTATTTGGGTATGGCAAAATCTCAAATAGCCTAACATGTTAGTGCTTTCAGAAAGTATTCATACACCTTGACTTATTCCATATTTTGTTTTGTTACAGCCTGAATTCAAAATGGATTAAATATATATCACCTATCTACACACAATACCCCATAAAGAAATGTTTGTTTTTTATTGAAAATGAAATACAGATATATCTAATTTACATAAGTATTCACACACCTGAATCAATACATGTCTTTCTGGGTCTTGAATAGCTTTGCACACCTGGATTGTACAATATTTGCACAATATTCTTTTTAATGGCCAAATAATAAATGTTTAAATATATAATTGTTTTTATGGATGGTTTATTATGAGATTTTAGGTTTTATTTATTCGCACCAAAGAAAAGTGAAAGACAAAAGAGTACAGATTAAAAAAACAGCTATAAACAGTGAGGTTGGAAACCCAAAGGGGCTTATATGAAAACCGCACCACAAATATAAGTTTAAAAAAATTTAAGTTTGTTCAATCAGTTAAACTAAGCATATTAATCATAATTGTACATATACTCAGTATACAAGAAAAAACGTGTGTGTGAGAGAGAGAGAGAGAGAGAGAGAGAGAGAGAGAGAGAGAGAGAGAGAGAGAGAGAGAGAGAGAGAGAGAGAGAGAGAGAGAGAGAGAGAGAGAGAGAGAGAGAGAGAGAGAGAGAGAGAGAGAGAGAGAGAGAGAGAGAGAGAGAGAGAGAGAGAGAGAGAGAGAATTAGGCTACATGGAGGGGATTATTGGTTAGTTTGGGTCATCAGGCTGACCCCCAGTCTTCGCTTGAAGTTATTGAGGGATGATGAGGTTTTGGCAATGTGAAGATAAGAATTCCAGAGTATGGTACTGTACCTCTGTATCTGATAGAGAAATGACTATGTGAGGTGCGGCAGTTGGAAGGGTGAAGGTTATCACAGTGTATTGTGTTATATAGGTGGATTTCAGAATTAACCTGGAAGAATCCATTGAAGGGTACACTGTCTGGGAGGTATGAGTATTTGTAGATTAAAGTACATAATTGGCGTACATTCATGTCGTAAATACCTGGCTACCCCTACCCCGGTCAACTGCCCGGCACCCTCCACAGCAACCCACCAAAGCCCCCACCATTTCTCCTTCACCCAAATCCAAATAGCTGATGTTCTGAAAGAGCTGCAAAATCTGGACCCCTACAAATAAGCCGGGCTAGACAATCTGGACCCTCTCTTTCTAAAAGTATCTGCCGAAATTGTTGCAACCCCTATTACTAGCCTGTTCAACCTCTCTTTCGTATCGTCTGAGATTCCCAAAGATTGGAAAGCTGCCGCAGTCATCCCGCTCTTCAAAGGGGGTGACACTCTAGATGCAAACTGCTACAGACCTATATCTATCCTACCCTGTTTTTCTAAGGTCTTCGAAAGCCAAGTTAACAAACAGATGACCGTCCATTTCGAATCCCACCGTACCTTCTCCGCTATGCAATCTGGTTTCAGAGCTGGTCATGGGTGCACCTCAGCCACGCTCAAGGTCCTAAACGACATCATAACCGCCATCGATAAGAGACATTACTGCGCAGCCTTATTCATCGACCGGGCCAAGGCTTTCGACTCTGTCAATCATCACATTCTTATTGGCAGACTCGACAGCCTTGGTTTCTCAAATGATTGCCTCACCTGGTTTACCAACTACTTCTCTGATAGAGTTCAGTGTGTCAAATCGGAGGGCCTGTTGTCCGGACCTCTGGCAGTCTCTATGGAGGTGCCACGGGTTCAATCCTTGGGCCGACTCTCTTCTCTGTATACATCAATGATGTTGTTCTTGCTGCTGGTGATTCTCTGATACACCTCTACGCAGACGACACCATTCTGTATACTTCTGGCCCCTCTTTGGACACTGTGTTAACTAACCTCCAGACGAGCTTCAATGCCATACAACTCTCCTTCCGTGGCCTCCAACTGCTCTTAAACGCAAGTAAAACTAAATGCATGCTATTCAACCGATCACTGCCCGCACCTGCTCGCCCGTCCAGCATCACTACTCTGGACGGCTCTGACTTAGAATACGTGGACAACTACAAATACCTAGGTGTCTGGTTAGACTGTAAACTCTCCTTCCAGACTCACATTAAGCATCTCCAATCCAAAATTAAATCTAGAACCGGCTTCCTATTCCGCAACAAAGCATCCTTCACTCATGCTGCCAAACATACCCTCGTAAAACTGACTATCCTACCGATCCTTGACTTCAGCGATGTCATTTACAAAATAGCCTCCAACACTCTACTCAACAAACTGGATGCAGTCTATCACAGTGCCATCCGTTTTGTCACCAAAGCCCCATACACTACCCACCATTGCGACCTGTACGCTCTCGTTGGTTTGCCCTCGCTTCATACTCGTCGCCAAACCCACTGGCTACAGGTTATCTACAAGTCTCTGCTAGGTAAAGCCCCACCTTATCTCAGCTCACTGGTCACCATAGCAGCACCCACTCGTAGCACGCGCTCCAGCAAGTATATCTCACTGGTCACCCCCAAAGCCAATTCCTACTTTGGTCGTCTTTCCTTCCAGTTCTCTGCTGCCAATGACTGGAACGAACTGCATAAATCTCTGAAGCTGGAAACACTTATCAGTGTTTATCACACTTATCAGTGCTCTGACAGCACCAGCTGTCAGAGCAGCTCACAGATTACTGCACCTGTACATAGCCTATCTATAATTTAGCCCAAACAACTACCTCTTCCCCTACTGTATTTATTTATTTATTTTGCTCCTTTGCACCCCATTATTTCTATTTCTACTTTGCACATTCTTCCACTGCAAATCTACCATTCCAGTGTTTTACTTGCTATATTGTATTTACCTCGCCACCATGGCCTATTTTTGCCTTTACCTCCCTTATCTCACCACATTTGCTCACATTGTATATAACTTATTTTTCTACTGTATTATTGACTGTATGTTTTGTTTATTCCATGTGCAATGCAACTCTGTGTTGTTGTATGTGTCAAATTGCTTTGCTTTATCTTGGCCAGATCGCTGTTGCAAATGAGAACTTGTTCTCAACTAGCCTACCTGGTTAAATAAAGATGTTTTTTTTATTTTTTTAAATAGACAAGAAATCGAGTTCTTAAACAAAGGTGCAGATGGGGCCAGGTAATTAGAGGAGGTGGCTAGTCTTGCAAATGTATTTTGTACGATGAGTAATTTGTGTAGGTAGGAGGCATATGTACTGGCCCAGACAATATTACAGTAAATTAGATATGCCTAAATTAAGATAGTATACAGTAGAGTTAGGAAGCTTGCCTGATGAACCAAACCACTCATCTTTCTGATGATACCAAGATTTCATCACTTTGCTACAGACAAATTGAATATCTCTCCAGGATAACTTTTCATCAATTAGAACTCTGAGGAATCTAGTGGTGTGACTTGTTCCATTTCATTCCCACCAAAATGAGATTCTGGCTCTTTTTCTTTTTTCCTTTTTTTTTAACAATATTTCTTATTCTTACTAATGAATACAATAAATATAGTTGTTTTTACATTTAAAGATAATTTGTTTATCTCGAACCATTCAGAAAATTTAGCCATACCTGAGTTGGCTTCATTAATTATTGAATCAAAATTCTTGTGTGATAAAAGCAAATTGGTGTCATCAGCAATTTTCTTTTATTATAAAAATGACACCGAACAAAACAATAAACACTACAAAAACAAACCGTGAAGCTAAAGGCTATGTGCCCTAAACAAAGTCAACTTCCCACAAAGACAGGTGGAAAAAAGGGCTACCTATGTATGGTTCTCAATCAGAGACAACGATAGACAGCTGCCTCTGATTGAGAACCACACCCGGCCAAACACAAAGAAATAGAAAACATAGAAATAAAGAAACTAGAATGCCCACCCTAGTCACACCCTGGCCTAACAAAATTAGAGAATAAAAGCCTCTCTATGGCCAGGGCGTGACAAAGACACTGATTTAACCAGAGAGGCACCAATCTCATCATGACCTGCAGATGATATCTTTAAGTTACCAATTACCTCGATCACCTCCATTACAGTTGACATGATCATTAGAAATTATTCAATGCCCAAAATGTCAGATAGGGACTGTTAATCTTGGGGTGAAAAATAAACAGTGGACTCCATATGTTCCATGTCCTAAACTAGCATTTTGGCTTCCAAACTGTGTGTTGGATCTGTTTGGGTTCCCTGACCTCCCTGATTGAGAGGTGACATTGACTTGCCCTTCAGTGACCTCTGGATTTCGGCTCTTGCTCACAACTCTTGTGGTAGTCTCAAGTCTTAATAATAACTTCATTTTAGCCCCTTTAGTTACATCATAATAATGAACTCAGGGAGGCTCAGTTTGGTGAAATTCTTGTCTTTTTTCTTTTTGGAGGCTTCTGTCTTCTGTCTCGTGTATATCTCCCCTCTATGTTGGTTGGTCCTGTCCTCTCCTCTCCTGTCTTCTCCTCTCCTTTCATGTCCAGCGTGGATACAGTATCTTGTCCTCTCATCTAACTGGGGGATGGGGGAGTGGGCGTGGAGTGTACTTTAACTGTGAGGGTTGTGTCTGTACCAGCACAGTGGTCATTGAGGAACATACAGAGCAAGTGCACAGAGCCTGAAATAGTAGTCTGCTCTATGCGCTGGGACAGTGCTCAGTAAACCAGGACTTTGATCTCTCTCAGCCGTGTGTATCCTGCTCTGCTCTGCTCTCTCGCTCCTCATCTTATCCTCTCATTGCTGCTCTCTGCTGCTCACGGTAAGCCTCCTGATGTGGAGTCTTCTCTTCCCTTCATTGTTAATGCTAAATTGTAATTATTTCGCTTCTATGGCCTATTTATTGCCTTACCTCCCTAATGTTCTACATTTGCACACACTGTACATAGATTTTTATTTTGTGTTACTGACTGTATGTTTGTTAATGTGTAACTCTGTGTTGTTGTTTTTGTCACACTGCTTTGCTTTAACTTGTCCAGGTCGCAGTTGTAAATCAGGTTGATTTAACCTACCTGGTTAAATAAAGGTGAAATAAAAAAATAAAAATGATCTTGCAGGATGCATCCTAAATGGCACCCTATTCAAATCAAATGTATTTATAAAGCCCTTCTTACATCAGCTGATATCTCAAAGTGCTGTACAGAAACCCAGCCTAAAACCCCAAACAGCAAGCAATGCAGGTGTAGAAGCACGGTGGCTAGGAAAAACTCCCTAGAAAGGCCAAAACCTAGGAAGAAACCTAGAGAGGAACCAGGCTATGAGGGGTGGCCAGTCCTCTTCTGGCTGTGCCGGGTGGAGATTATAACAGAACATGGCCAAGATGTTCAAATGTGCATAAATGACCAGCATGGTCAAATAATAATAATCACAGTAGTTGTCAAGGGTGCAGCAAGTCAGCACCTCAGGAGTAAATGTCAGTTGGCTTTTCATAGCCGATCATTAAGAGTATCTCTACCGCTCCTGCGGTCTCTAGAGAGTTGAAAACAGCAGGTCTTCTAGGGATAATTAGGAGGCCTGCGTCTTGTGACTGTAGCGTATGTGTAGGTATGTACGGCAGGACCAAATCGGAAAGATAGGTAGGAGCAAGCCCATGTAATGCTTTGTAGGTTAGCAGTAAAACCTTGAAATCAGCCCTTGCCTTAACAGGAAGCCAGTATAGGGAGGCTAGCACTGGAGTAATATGATCAAATCGTTTGGTTCTAGTCAGGATTCTAGCAGCCGTATTTAGCACTAACTGAAGTTTATTTAGTGCTTTATCCGGGTAGCCGGAAAGTAGAGCATTGCAGTAGTCTAACCTAGAAGTAACAAAAGCATGGATTCATTTTTCAGCATTATTTTTGGACAGAAAGTTTCTGATTTTTGCAATGTTACGTAGATGGAAAAAAGCTGTCCTTGAAACAGTCTTGATATGTTCGTAAAAAAAGAGAGGGTCCAGAGTAACGCCGAGGTCCTTCACAGTTTTATTGGAGACGACTTTACAAATATCAAGATTAATTGTCAGATTCAACAGAAGATCTCTTTGTTTCTTGGGACCTAGAACAAGCATCTCTGTTTTGTCCGAGTTTAAAAGTAGAAAGTTTTCAGCCATCCACTTCCTTATGTCTGAAACACAGGCTTCTAGCGAGGGCAATTTTGGGGCTTCACCATGTTTCATTGAAATGTACAGCTGTGTGTCATCCGCATAGCAGTGAAAGTTAACATTATGTTTTCGAATGACATCCCCAAGAGGTAAAATATATAGTGAAAACAATAGTGGTCCTAAAACGGAACCTTGAGGAACACCGAAATTTACAGTTGATTTGTCAAAGGACAAACCATTCACAGAGACAAACTGATATCTTTCCGACAGATAAGATCTGAACCAGGCCAGAACACTGCACCGCCTGCAACCGTAGGGCTCTCCAGAGGGGGTTACCGGTCTGCAGAATGCATCACCGGGGGCACACTGCCTGCCCTCCAGGACACCTACAGCACCCGATGTCACAGGAAGGTCAAAAAGATCATCAAGGACACCAACCACCCGAGCCACTGCCTGTTCACCCCGCTATCATCCAGAATGCGAGGTCAGTACAGGTGCATCAAAGCTGGGACAGAGAGATTAAATAACCACTAGCCGGCTACCACCCGGTTACTCAACCCAGCACCTCAGAGGCTGCTGCCCTATATACATAGACATGGAATCACTGGTCACTTTAATAATGTTTACACACTGCTTTAATCATTTCATATGTATATACTGTATTCTATTCTACTGTATTTTAGTCAATGCCACTCCAGCATTGCTTGTCCTAATATTTATATATTTCTTAATTCCATTATTTTACTTTTTGATTTGTGTGTATTGTTGTGAATTGTTAGATACTAGTTGCACTGTTGGAGCTAGGAACACAAGCAGTTCGCTACACTCGCAATAACATCAGCTAAATATGTGTATGTGACCAATACAATTTGATTTGATTACTTATTTCTCATGCAGGCTCTTTCCGTATGGTCTGACAATTCTCCAGACAAATTTTTATTTGTAAATATGATATCCACAGAAATAATCTGTAACAGTCCAGAGCTCTGGTGGTACTCTGGTGGGTTGCGTGTCATAGAGATTCTTATGACACTGTATTCATTTCTCTGATTTATTTCTGTATTTTCTCATGGTCCTGTAATGGATAAACTACCACCTACAGGTCATGAACAAGCACTAGCATAGCAACTCATCCTGGTACGAAGACAACCACACAGACCAGAACAACGCCTCGCAGCGCATGGCTCTTCGTGGCCGGCCTGACGCTCAACGCCCTGGTGGTGTGGGTCAACTGGCGCCTGCTCAGCAGTTGCAACGGCTGTGCTCTTCTGTGTGCTCAATGTAGGCGTGTCGGACCTGCTGATTATAGTGGTGGTGCCCTTCTCCATCCTGTAGGCCATGTTGGAGAACGTGTGGTTGTGGGGACACTTCCTGTGCCGCTTCACCTTCCTCGTTTGTGTCATCAACTTCTACAGCAGCTCCTTCTTCCATGGTCTATATGATGGTGGAGCACGACCTGTCCGTGGTGCGCTCCGGCCCCACGAACTTGTGGCCCCAAGCAGACAGGCTCAGGGGGTTCCTCTGTGTCCTGTCCGTAGTTCTAGGCCTGCTTGATAACGCAAAGAATATATATAGGACACCACTCCTTTGCATGTTTTTATTGCTGCACAAACGTTTTGGGTATGAGCCCTTCTTCAGCGTGCAAGGCAATGACAATCAATGTCAACTGAACAATACCACAGAGGTGGGCATAATTATAAATTCACAGTCAGTATTGGCCTAATCAAGAGATCCCAGCAGAGAGCTGTGATGGTAACATGACAAACTAATAAAGATACTGTATATAGACACACAATGCAAATACATTATGATGTCATTACCTGCTGGATAACGCCCATGTGACGCTGCTGGGGTGGGACGAGCTGGAATGCTACATCTATCAGCACAACTTTGTGGACTGGTATGCTGCCCACACCTTCCTCTATCTGATCTTCCAGTTCCTGGGCCCGGCGGCCATCATCATGACCTTTAACATGCTGACTCTGCAGGCGGTGTGGACCAGACCTGAAGGGCTGGTTTAGGGGAAAGAGCAGGGGGAGCTGTGGCTGGTTCATCTGTACTCCCTATTGTTTGTGCTGTGCTGGCTGCCCTTCCACATTGTCTTGCCGCTGCTGCTGGTGAACTAGCTGAACCCGAGGGTGCTGAGCTACCAGACGGTGGTCCAGGCCCTGTCACGGTTCCACTGCCTGGCCATCCCCATCCTCTACAACTTCCTCAGCAGGAGTTTCTGTGGCAACCTCATCGCCAACTTGGCTCGCCACCTGCCAGGGGAAGAGACGAGAATTACGTCAACGCAGGGGTAAAGGGAGGACGGCGGCCAATGAGAAGGCAAAGGAGTTGAGTGACGCCTGCACCAGCCAATCAGATGTGGAGTCTTAACCCATTGTTGCGCAGTAACAAAACTAATGTAGTGGAATGTCCCTTTGCCATGCTTAATGTCTCCCTCAATAAAGTGCATGATGGAATAAGCTAGCGGTTACTTTCTTTTCCTCTGTCACGCACTTCCTGTTTCTCGTTGCTGTAATGAAGGGCCCCCCAGTGGCATAAAATTTCCAGGAAGGGAATATCGTCCATGTCCTGTGTCCATAAACACTGATGTCGAGGAATGCAGAAACTGGCTTAAGCACAGATCAAGTTAGTGGTGACTAATTCTACATTTTGTGAAGAATGATTTGATTATTGTAAAAATTACCTGTAAATTAATATTATAATTAGCTTATTCGTTTTCTATTCAGAATGCTTTTTTTATACCACGTAGTTTTTTCTCACGATGTTTCATTGTAAAATCTTAAAACCTACTGCTATAATCTCTTCAATAACACTATATTAACAAGCTACTAAACATTAGCAATAAACCAGCTTCAGGATATGGATATATCAACTATCCAATTACTGTTCTCCTTACTCTGAAATGTTTGGTTGGTTATGGATCACAACTTTCATGTCTTCTTCATATATGAACAAACAAGTTACTAACCTCAAAATGAATGTCATGCTGCCTGTATATTCTTGTCACATTCACAAGAAAAAACAGATGACAACTTAACTGTCAATAGTTTTGGTACAGGCCAGGTTGTCACTACCTGGCTATGCTGACATCTTGCTGCTCTGAGGAATCAGGGGTACGTCCCAAGTGGTACCCTAGTAGTGGTGAAATAGTACATTGGAAATAGGGTGCTATTTGAGACGCAACCAGGATTCATTAGCAGGTTTCTGTGGCTTGGCCTGAGCCGACACTACAGAATTCTTGAATGATATCGTCTGCCTTCTCATGTCTCCTCACAATCTACAGTACATGCTGCCTCCCCATGGCCGACACTGGAAATGAGTGTTTCAGGTTCATTTACCACACACACACACACACACACACACACACACACACACACACACACACACACACACACACACACACACACACACACACACACACACACACACACACACACACACACACACACACACACACACACACACACACACACACAACCTTGCATAGCAAAACACTATACATGTACAGAGACAGATCCATGCCTGAGTTTTGCTTAACCATTCAAGTCAATTCATTATAATGACAAAATACCCAGAAACATATTATGAACATTTTATTCTGTTGCTTTGTTGTATGGTGTTGTTTTCTATTTCTTTCTTTTTTTAAGCAGATAAAGGTTTCACATTAAAATATGAAATACCCCCAAATCTATAAATAAAACACCACAGGTTGGACAGTAATTGTATTGACAGCAAGCTTGAATGAGCCATGAATCATGAACATGAGTAGAAAAACACTGCAAAAAAAAAGAGAAGCTTACACTATTTACAGACACAAAGTCATTGGAGATTTTCATTTTCAGTTAAAAAAAGACTAGCGGTATGATCATACTAGAGTAGATTTGTAAGTCTCAATATTCAAGCAACATGGTCCTTGTGGTATTATTATAATAGTCTCTAATGTGGCCACTAGCAAAACATTCTCAGCACAAGGCCAATGATTTCTCTTACTAATGATCATTTTGTACAGTTGGGATGATAATCGAGAATGACGTCTGCGACTTTTGGTTTTGAAACCCTTTTTCTTTTGGAGGTGTGGCAGTTCACCAAAACCTTACCAATAATTGCAATACATTCAATCAAACTGAAGGCATTTCATTTGTTTCACACTAAAACGGCGTCTGGCAGTAACACTGTTCAGCTAAAATAGGACATAGAGCAACTGCACTTGTGGGTCTCTCTCTCTCTATTCTTCGATATGACTACACAGTAAATCAATGTTTCTAATTTCTGAAACACACATTATGCACACACATTACAAGTCTCCATCTTGGAACTCAAAGTGATGTCATGGAGATACAGTCATGTGAAAAAGTTAGCACACTCCCTGGAAAGTGGTCTTTTGTTGTACATATTTGGACAGATGGATATGTAATCTTCACTTCACCACAATTGACAGATAAAGGAAACCTAATTTAATAAATGACACTGAAAGACTATACTTTGCAATGTTTTATTTATCAAAAAATGTACAGAAATGCAACTCCATAGTGCAGAAAAAAATAAGTACACCCCTAGCTTCAATAGCTGGTGTTGCCCCCTTTGGCTGAAATAACTTCATGTTTCTTGTAACTATCTATTAGTCTCTTACATCGACAGCGAGGAATTTTTGCCCACTCTTCTTTACAGTACTACTTCAACTGTCATGTTCGAGGGCTTTCTTGCAAGCACGGCCAGCTTCAAGTTCCCCCACAGCATTTCGACATGATGCTGTGGGGGAATTCCATAACCCTCCATTTCTTATTTTTGAGTCATTCTGTTATAGCTTTGCTTGTGTGTTTTGGATCATTGTCCTGTTGCAAGATGCATGTTCGGTTCAGAATCATCTTGAATGATGGCAAGTTGTCCAGGCCCTGAGGCAGCAAAGCAGCCCCAAACCATAATGCCACCGCCTCCATGCTTTACGGTTGGTATGAGGTTCTTCTGTTCAAAGGCAGTGTTCCGAACATGGCGTCTGGCATTGCGGCCAAACAACTCCACCTTTGACTCATCTGTCCAGAGCACATTGTTCCAGTAGTTTTGGTCTTCACCCAGATGTTGTCTGGAAAATGTCAGCCGTGTCTTCATATTCTTTTTTGAGAGCAGAGGCTTCTTCCTTCCTGACCTCCCATGTAGGCCAAGTTTGTGCAGTCTCTTTCTGACAGCTGACTCATGCACTTAGACATTGATTGTGGCAAGAGAACCCTGTAGATCCCTTGATGTTACCCTGGGGTTCTTAGAGACTTCTATGAACATCTTTCGGTCAGCTCTTGGGCTGATTTTGTTGGGACGATCTGGCCTAGGTAGATTGCCAGTGGTCATTTGTAGATGAGCTGTCAGACAGTGGAATGATGTACTTCAAATTGCTTGGAAATGGATTTGTAACCCCTCCCAGACTCATGGGCATCAATAATCTTTCTTCTGAGGGCCTCAGGTAGGTCTTTTGATCTTGACATGATGTTTTACCAAACACCCATACGGTTAAGACCAAACCAGTTTCTAATCTTTATGGAAAGCTGGACCCTCCCAAGTTACTCTCTAATGATTTTCACCTATTTTGGTGCACCTGATTCTAATTTTAGCCATTTTATGTGATGGTAATGGTAGGGGTGTACTAACTTTTTCTGCTTAAAGAAACTGCATTTTTGTTTATTTTAATTGCATAACATTTTCAAAGTAACTTTTTTTGTGTGTGATTTGTTAAATTGGATCACCTTTATCAATGAATGTGGTTGGAATTTAGCTCAGATATCCATGTGTCCAAATACTGTATGTCAAATTTAAAAAAGACCACTTTCCAGGGAGCGTACTTACTTTTTCACATGACTGTAGATAGCGGACTGCCAAATAAAATAAATCAACAAATCTGTCACAGTTTTGAATCTCTCAACAGCTAAGAGTAACCCATGTGTATTACAAACAAGAACCTACCATATAAACTTCAGAACATACAATAACATTCTTGAACATGAAGTACTTCTCAATATTGATAACTATGACAAGTAAAGTAATAATATCAATTTCATATATGTCTTTCTATACAATTATTATTTTGACCTAAATTCTTAAAATACAAATCCTTTATCTGTCGGACAGTATTTCTTTTGAATTTGACCTCAGCTGAGCATTGTTCAGTAACTGACCGTTTTGTTTGACTGTGGTACAGTGATGAGGTTTAACAGTGGTTATGTTCGTTCCAGCACTGGCAGTTGGTGTTGGTCTTGGCTCCACTGTTAAGTTTCTGTATGAGTAAGTACAATGCCGTTCAGAGGATTCAATGAGCCCCCTCATACTCATTTTATCATAATGTAGCATCTTCATTGATTTAGCTGCATTTTGAGTTAACCTGCTCCACCTCACGTCAACCTAACCATCGAAGCACAGGAGAAATGTTCATATTCAATTTGACATTTACATCTTCTGCCGTCGATAACGGAAAGCATCTTCCCGTTTTCATATTGTAGTCTGTTATCATGGGATTCCAAGTACCTAGAGGTACAGTAGGATGAGAAAAATCTACAAATCCACTGTCTCACACTGGTAATTCAATTATTGCAGTTCTGTACCTCTCGTTCATTTTCCTCTCCCAGCCCTGTGGTTTGAGAGATGTGATTGGGCATGAACCCAAGTCAGCATACAGGATGGGCCACCATTTTGGCCCCAGCGCTTGTCATTACATTATCCCTTTGTCTTTCTGTCTGTGTGTTACTAAGGTGCAGGGCACGGGTGGTGGTGTAGCAGTAACACACAGGTCAAAGTTTCCACAGAGCGGTGGTGAGGGGAGCCTGGAAGAGTGGATCATCAATCAGCGCCATAGTGGGGACAAGGTAGCCACTGAGTAGAGCAGTCCCTCTCTCTCTCTCACACACACACACACACACACACACACACACACACACACACACACACACACACACACACACACACACACACACACACACACACACACACACACACACACACAGACACAAACACAAACACAAACACAAACACAAACACAAACACACAGACACAGACACAGACACAGAGCCAGGTAAGAGTGAGCTCTGCCTTCTGGCTTTACGGTGGTGACAGTATTAGCTACTTGTCCTTTTTAGAGGACACTGTGAGGACACAGCCTCCCCCTTCAACTAGAGCCACCCTGGCATACATATGGTTACAAACACACATGCACCACCCACACAACCTCACACACACACACCGGCATTCTAACACACACTGACGCACACATCCGCCCACACACATATCCCCCCTCTCTCTTACACACACACACACCCTCTCTCTTACTCTCTTACACACACACACGTTTTCTAACCCCCTTCACATTAAGACACTGCTCTTCTGGAGCTGCTGCGGCTGAGGCTGCCGGCGCTGCTCTTGCGGGAAAGGCTGGGTGTCGTGGCGACCGAGAGGCTCGGTGTTGTGGCAACCGAAGGGGCGGGCTCGTTGGGGCAGCCATACTGCAGGAGGATGTCGGCACACTCCTGACTGCCAGCATAACGTGCCAACGTGACGGCCGTCTGCCCCTGGGCGTCCCGACACCTCACATCACTGCCATACTGGGACCAGGGAGAGAGAGAGAGAGGGAGGAGGATTAGGGAGAATGAGAGAGGGCAATAAGATTCAGTTGAAATTCGTAGTGAATAAAAAAACACATGTATAGCTGTTTTTGGTCAAGTGTCACTTCTGTGTAATATCCACTACAGTATGTACAGTTGAAGTCGGAAGATTACATACACCACATTTAAACTCAGTTTTTCACAATTCCTGACATTTAATCCAAGTAAAAATTCCTTGTCTTAGGTCAGTTAGGATCACCACTTTATTTTAAGAATGTGAAATGTCAGAATATTAGTAGAGAATTATTTATTTCAGCTTTTATTTCTTTCATCACATTCCCAGTGGGTCAGAAGTTTACATACACTCAATTAGTATTTGGAACCATTGCATTTAAATTGTTTAACTTGGGTCAAACGTTTCGGGTAGCCTTCCACAAGCTTCCCACAATAAGTTGGGTGAATTTTGGTCCATTCCTCCTGACAGAGCTGGTGTAACCGAGTCAGGTATGTAGGCCTCCTTGCTCGCACACGCTTTTTCAGTTCTGCCCACAAATGTTCGATAGGATTGAGGTCAGGGCTTTGTGATGGCCACTCCAATACCTTGACTTTGCTGTCCTTAAGCCATTTTGCCACAACTTTGGAAGTATGCTTGGGGTCATTGTCCATTTGGAAGACCCATTTGCGATCAAGCTTTAACTTCCTGACTGATGTCTTGAGATGTTGCTTCAATATATCCACATAATTTTCCTCCCTCGTGATGCTATCTATTTTGTGAAGTGCACCAGTCCCTCCTGCAGCAAAGCACCCCCACAACATGATGCTGCCATCCTCGTGCTTCACGGTTGGGATGGTGTTCTTCTGCTTGCAAGTCTCCCCCTTTTTCCTCCAAACATAATGATGGTCATTATGGCCAAACAGTTCTATTTTTGTTTCATCAGACCAGAGGACATTTCTCCAAAAAGTACGATCTTTGTTCCCATGTGCAGTTGCAAACCGTAGTCTGGGTTTTTTATGGCGGTTTTGGAGCAGTGGCTTCTTCCTTGCTGAGCGGCCTTTCAGGTTATGTCGATATAGGACTCGTTTTACTGTGGATATAGATACTTTTGTACCTGTTTCCTCCAGCATCTTCACAAAGTCCTCTGCTGTTGTTCTGGGATTGATTTGCACTTTTCGCACCAAACACGTTCATCTTTAGGAGACAGAACGCGTCTCCTTCCTGAGCGGTACGACGGCTGCGAGGTCCCATGGTGTTTATACTTGCGTACTATTGTTTGTACAGATGAACGTGGTACCTTCAGGTGTTTGGAAATTGCTCCCAAGGATGAACCAGACTTGTGGAGGGCTACAATTTTTTTTCTGAGGTCTTGGCTGATTTCTTTAGATTTTCCCATGATGTCAAGCAAAAAGGCACTGAGTCTGAAGGTAGGCCTTGAAACTATTCTTGTTGCCAAATACTTTATACACAAACAAACACCCAAATTCTATACCAAAATTACCAATTTTTCTGATTGAATTTAATTATCTTATTAAAACATTAACCCTAGTGAATAACAACAAGAATAACATCTTCATGAATCATTATAATAAGATCTTTGAGTATTGTTAATACCTGTGTTTGGTTTGCTAGACATGTTTGATGTAGCAATGTAAGTTGATTTTTGTATTATGATTTTTTTTTTTTTTATAAAGGTAGGCCTTGAAATACATCCACAGGTACACCTCCAATTTTCCAAGCTGTTGAAAGGCAGAGTCAACTTAGTGTATGTAAACTTCTGACCCACTGGAAATGTGATACAGTGAATTATAAGTGAAATAATCTGTCTGTAAACAATTGTTGGAAAAATGACTTGTGTCATGCACAAAGTAGATGTCCTAACCGACTTGCCAAAACTATAGGTTGTTAACAAGAAATTTGTGGAGTGGTTGAAAAACGAGTTTTAATGACTCCAACCTAAGTGTATGTAAACTTTCGACTTCAACTGTAAGTTATTTCTGCTATTCTTTGACTGTAGTGGCATGATGTCATGATGCCTCAAACTGAGAATGGATGAAAGAAAAAAAATGGAAATGCAGGATGAAGAGATTATAGGAGGGACGCTCTCTCACCCAGACGAGCAGCTGGGTCATGACCACGTCGGCGAGCTGGCAGGCGGCGTGCAGCGCGGAGCAAGGCGGCCGGAGGGAGCCCTCCAGGGGAGGGCTAGGGGAGGCAGCAGGGGGGGGTGGAGAGAGGTGACCCCCTGGGGGAAGGGGGGCATTGATGTCATCCTTGGTGCTATGGGCCAGGAGAAGGAGCAGGCGGGGGAGGTCCCTCTCCATCACGGCCGCCAGCAGACTGGCTGACAGCGTGTTGACCTCTAACCCCTGACCGGGGGAGGGCAGGGCCAGCGGAGCCACAAACAACCTCTGCTCGTACTTGGCCCGGATCCATGACTCCCGCTCCTCTCTGGGACCAGACAGACACACATGGTTACAGAGACACAAAGACACAGTTACAGAGACACGGTTGCAAAGGGAACGGAGTGTGTGAATACAGGCAGGTGTATGTAGTCAGACACCTTCACATCTCCTATTTCTACTACTAGCTCTAGCACTTCTATCAACGCAACTGCCTCCTTTTCTACAACAACATCAACAACTGAAACTAGCAAGCTTGCCACTTATTCACACATTAAGTGTCCTATACTCTGTACCCCAGTGTCTCCCTTTCCCTGTCCCCCAGTCCTCACCGGGTGGCGTCGGGCGTGGGTTTTCGGCGGCCCAGCGTACGTCCCTCCCAAATGCTGTTGGCCAGGTGGTTGCCGATGGCACCCAGCACCAGGGTGAGTTCTCTGGGCAGGTCGTCCAGGTCCAGAGAGCGGACACGGGACAGGTGGGTGCCCAGGTTCCTGTGGATTCCTGAACACTCAATGCAGATCAGAGCCCCCAGGTTCAGACTGGCCCATGTTGGGTCTGAGAGAGAAGACACAGTTAGGTCTGGGATCAGTCTATATAATAGGCTAAAACATGTACAGTTTTTAGTCCGGGTTGAAACTGCATGCATCGGATTAACAGAGAGCAAACATAGAGATGGGATTAGAGTACCGGTATTACAGTACAGTTTTATTCTGGGTTGAAACTGCATGAGTAGGATGTATATGGGAGAAAGAGTGGAAGGATATGGAGAACGGAGGGGGTTCCACCCACACTGAAAACCAAGCTCAATGACATCTGGAAGATGGATGAGGAACCAAGAAAGCAGAAAAAGCAGTAGAGCAAGAAAGGAAAGAGAAAGAGAATAGAGATATATTAAGAGCAGCACGGAGAGATACAACCATCCCAAATAAATGACTTACTAGGTGCTTCACAGTCAACACAGAGACTGTTGCCCTTGGCGTTACGGATAGCCTGCAGTGCCACAGCTTCACTCTGGCTGTTCTTACGAGCCTGTGGAACACACACACAATTAGTCTCTCCTCAGTGACAGCTGGTTTCCAACACAAACACTTTGCCAGACACAGATATTTTCTTGTAGTGTGTGTGTGTGTGAGTGCATTCATGCGTGTGTGTTTGTGTGTGTGTGTGTGTGTGTGTGTGTGTGTGTGTGTGCATGTGTGCATATGTGTGTGTGTGTGTGTTCGTCTACATTCTTGCCTTGTTCTTGCTGCTCTCACACAGCTGCAGGCTGGCCAGGATCTGGCTCTCGATGGCCGTTACCCAGGAGTCCCTCTCCTCCACACTCTGGGCCTCGAAGTGCCAAGTCTGGCCCGTGCTCGACACGATCAGAAAGTCAAAGTTATCCTCGTCTGATGACAGAACACATACAGTACACAGACTTGTATTAGAGACAGTCAAATCATGACGTTTTCCCTGACCATGTGACCTGACCAGGAATACAACATTGGTTCCAATCAGGTCACACGGTCAGGATAAAGTCATAAAGTACCACCCTGTGGGTTCAGAGGGTTACGTACTCCATCACAATGATGATTGGTGGTGGATCTCCCAACGGCACGTACCTGCTAAGTAGACATCGGCATGCATTATTGCATTGCTGTCATGGTGGACAAATGCAGATGTATGGAGTATATGGAGAGAAGTCTTTTACCGAATGGAGATACAGCAAGTGCTTTGTCATAGAGACAGACTCAAGAGGCTGCTCAATAAAAGCAGACACTGACAGACAAATTGACAAACAGAAAAGCAGACAGTCAGACAAGACAGGCAAACAGGATGAAAAGCATGGCTGACAGGCAGACAGACAGAAACAGACAGACAAACAGGGCTGACAGACAGACAGAGTTCCTCATTACCTGTCTTGTTTATGTTTCTTAAGCTACCAAAGCTTTTTAGTTTCCACATTTTGCGCTTTGCTACAGGGTAAGAGATTAGCAGATCAGACATCCCAGGGAAGCAGGGAGAGAGAGAGAGAATAAAGGAACACAGGAGGAAATGAGAGGAAGACAAAATAGATCAAAGTGATAAAGGCAGATATTTTGGAGAGAATAAGTAGAAATTCCAGCAGAAGGGCATAGACTGAGTTGAGACTAAGCTTTTTCTTTATACATCTGTTCAGTATTGACCCTTTTCTGATTCACTACCAAAGTCTATATGGTGGCAGAATTCAATGTGCAGAAAATATATGATTATCTGTCATGAGTAGGGAATCATCTGATCTCACATACATTTATATCTGCAATGTACATTTATATCTGCAATCTGCAATGAGTACACTGTGTTGGAAGCTTACCATCTGCTTGGCCAATGGCTACGTCTCCTTTCTGGTTCATGCTCTTCTTCCTGCGATGCTTCTTCCTGTCAACCATTGGGGAGGCTGGGCCTGTATCTTTATAGGAGGAGGGTCTGGACACCCCCCCGATGGCAGAGTCTGCCACAGTCACACAAGCACAGGAAATAAGTTTGTGCCATAAAAAAAACTAATATCTACAATGACTCAAGTAAATTAAAAAGTGACAAAATCATTTTTCAAAGTATCAAGTCCACAGAGAACCAGGGTGCTTTGGGGCTTGTTAGAGAGAGTAGAGGGGCAGCGCTGCACCCCTCTGTTCCCCCCAGGAGACAAGCCTCCTCCCGCCCCCTCCTCTACGGGCAGGAGGTTACTACCACTACCAGGGACTATGGGGGAGAGAGCATCACATTTCAAAGAGATATTACATAAAGACACTCATGACAATTCAGTGATCAAACCAAATAATGTATAGATATTGTAATGTAGATCACACACAAAAAATGTAAAGTGCTTATTTCTGTTCTATGACATAAGTGAGAGAGATGGATGAAAGAAAGGTGTGAAGAAGAGTAAGTTACAGGTAGAATGAAAAACAGTGAGACCCCAAGACGGCTAGAGCGAGGAGGCTCAAGATTAGGTTCAGAGACAAGGAGAAATAGAAGGGGAGAGGTGATAAAGAGAGAGATTGGCTGTCCTTTTGGAGCCTAGGGTGTGCCGAGTAGTCAGACAAAAACAAGTATGGGCAATTTTCTGCATACGATTATGATCCGAGTATTTTTTGTAATTATCGGTGATTGGAAGAAAAAAAACATTTGTGTGCCAGCACACATCTTTCTCATGCTAGTCAGTCATGTGCAAGGTTCTACGTGGTCTGAATAACTCAACTGGCTGGTTGTAAAGAGAAGGGTGGGTTGTACGTTGATCCTGCTGTATTTCTCCGTTCACTCCCTTCATAATTTCACCTGATCAGATTTCCTTCCATGTTTTCAGGCTGATCATTTACAGTGCATTCGGTAAGTATTTAGACCCCTTGACTTTTCCCACATTTTGTTACGTTACAATCTTATTCTAACATGAATGAAATATATGTTTTCTACACACAATACTCCATAATGACAAAGTGAAAACAGGTTTGTAGAAACTTTTGAAAATTTATTTAAAAAATAAATAAAAATACCTTATTCACATTCAGTGGTTAGAAAAAGTATGTGAACCCTTCGGAATTACCTGGATTTCTGCAAAAATTGGTCATCAAATTTGATCTGATCTTCATCTAAGTCACAACAATAGACAAACATAGTGTGAATAAACTAATAACACATAAATTATGGTATTTTTCTTGTCTATTTTGAATACATAATTTAAACATTCACAGTGTAGGTTGGAAAAAGTATGTGAACCCCTAGGCTAATGACTTCTCCAAAAGCTAATTGGAGTCAGGAGTCAGCTAACCTGGAGTCCAATCAATGAGACGAGATTGGAGATGTTGGTTAGAGCTGCCTTGCCCTATAAAAAACACTCACAAAATTTGAGTTTGCTATTCACAAGAAGCATTGCCTGATGTGAACCATGCCTCGAACAAAAGAGATCTCAGAAGACCTAAGATTAAGAATTGTTGACTTGCATAAAGCTGGAAAGGATTACAAAAGTATCTCTAAAAGCCTTGATGTTCATCAGTTCACGGTAAGACATGTTCTATAAATGGAGAAAGTTCACCACTGTTACTACTCTCCCTAGGAGTGGCCGTCCTGCAAAGATGACTGCAAGAGCACAGCGCAGATCTCAATGAGGTTAAGAAGAATCCTAGAGTGTCAGCTAAAGACTTACAGACATCTCTGGAACATGCTAACATCTCTGTTGACGAGTCCAAGACACGTAAAACACTAAACAAGAATGGTGTTCATGGGAGGACACCACGGAAGAAGCCACTGCTGTCTGCACGTCTGAGGTGTGCAAAAGTGCACCTGGATGTTCCACAGCGCTACTGGAAAAATATTCTGTGGACAGATTAAACTACAGTTGAGTTGTTTGGAAGGAAGGAACACACAACACTATGTGTGGAGAAAAAAAGGCACAGCACACCAACATCAAAACCTCATCCCAACTGTAAAGTATGGTGAAGGGAGCATCATGGTTTGGGGCTGCTGTGCTGCCTCAGTGCCTGGACAGCTTGCAATCATCGACGAAAAAATGAATTCCCAAGTTTATCAAGACATTTTGCAGGAGAATGTTAGGCTATTTGTCCGCCAATTGAAGCTCAACAGAAGTTGGGTGATGCAACAGGACGACCCAAAACACAGAAGAAAAATCAACAACAGAATGGGTCAAACAGAAAAAATAGACCTTCTGGAGTGGCCCAGTCAGAGTCCTGACCTCAACCCGATTGAGATGCTGTGGCATAACCTCAAGAGAGCAGTTCACACCAGACATCCCAAGAATATTACTGAACTGAAACAGTTTTGTAAAGAGGAATGGTCCAATATTCCTCCTGACTGCTGTGCAGGTCTGATCCACAACTACAGAAAACATTTATTTGAGGTTATTGCTGCCAAACCAGTTATTAAATCCAAGGGTTCACATACTTTTCCCACCCTGCACTGTGAATGTTTACACGGTGTGTTCAATAAAGACATGAAAACGTAAAATTGTTTGTGTGTCATTAATTTAAGCAGACTGTGTTTGTCTAATTGTTTTGAACTAGATGAAGATCAGATAACATTTTATTCCCAATTTATGCAGAAATCCAGGTATTTTCAAAGGGTCAACATACTTTTTCTTGCCACTGTAAGTATTCTGATCCTTTGCTATGAGACTCGAAATTGAGCTCAGGTGCATCCTGTTTCCATTGATCATCTATGAGATGTTTCTACAACTTGATTGGAGTCCACCTGTGGTAAATTCAATTTATTGGACATGATTTGGAAAGACACACACCTGTCTATATAAGGTCCTACAGTTGACAGTGCATGTCAGAGCAAATACCAAGCCATGAGGTCGACGGAATTGTCCGTAGAGCGCCGAGACAGAATGGTGTCGAGTTTTAAATAATTTCTACAGCATGAAGGTTCCCAAGAATACAGTGGTCTCCATCATTCTTAAATAGGAAAAGTTTGGAACCACTCTTCCTAGAGCTGGCCACCCAGCCAAATTGAGCAATCGGGGGAGAAGGGCCTTGGCCACCAAGAACCCAATGGTCACTCTGACAGGGCTCCAGAGTTCCTCTGTGGAGATGGGAGAACCTTCCAGAAGGACAACCATCTCTGCAGCACTCCACCAATCAGGCCTTTATGGTAGAGTGGCCAGACGGAAGCCACTCAGTAAAAGGCACATGACAGCCCACTTGGAGTTTGCCAAAAGGCACCAAAAGACTCAGATCATGAGAAACAAGATTCTCTGGTCTGATGAAACCAGGATTGAACTCTTTTGCCTGAATGCCAAGCGTCACATCTGGAGGAAACCTGGCACCATCCCTACGGTGAAGCATGGTGGTGGCAGCATCATGCTGTGGGGATGTTTTTCAGCAGCAGGGACTAGGAGACTAGTCAGGATCGAGGGAAAGATGAACAGAGCAAAGTACAAAGAGATCCTTGATGAAAACCTGCTCTTGAGCGCTCAGGACCTCAGACTGGTGCGAAGGTTCACCTTCCAACAGGACAATGGCTCTAAGCACACAGCCAAGACAACGCAGGAGTGGCTTCGGGACAAGTCTCTGAATGTCCTTGAGTGGATGAGACAAAGCCTGGACTTGAACCAAATCTAACATCTCTGGAGACCTAAAAATAGTTGTACAGCGACGCTCCCCATCCAACCTGACAGAGCATGAGAGGATCTGCAGAGGAGAATGGGAGAAACTTCCCAAATACAAGTGTGTCAAGCTTGTAGCGTCATACCCAAGAACACTCAAGGCTGTAATCACTGCCAAATATGTTTCAACAAAGTACTGAGTAAAGGGTCTGAATACTTATGTATATGTAATATTTTAGTTTTTTATTTGTAATAAATTTGCAAACATTTCTAAAAACCTGTTTTGTCTTTGTCATTATGGGGTAATTTGTGTAGATTGATGAGAAAAAAATAACAATTTAATCCATTTTAGAATAAGGCTGTAACATAACAAAATGTGGAAAAAGTCAAGGGGTCTGAATACTTTCTGAATGCACTGTAGATTGCTGTTGCGTCCTACTATAATAAATCACATGGCCAGGACGTTTACTATCAAGCTATTAATGTGCATAATATCTAACAAATGGGGCAAGGGTAGCGAAAAAGATGCCGATGCTCATTCTGACCGAGTGACAACAAACTTGGCAGCCCACTGCAAGTTGAAAACACACACAAAGACACACACACACACACACCCCTTCCGTGCGCTGCTTCTAATCTGCAGCGTTTTTGCAGTGAGTTTTTTGCCAACATCTACTTAAGCATATTAAAACACTTACGTTCTTTCCGATCACGATTATCATCCGAACAGATCCGACTATCAACTGTCAATTTATGAATACGATTACAAATACGAGTATGGCCATGTCGGCACACCCCTATTGGAGCCCCTCTCACCCGCGCTGGCCCCCTCAGGCCCCTGGATGTCTTTGACCAGGCCGTTGAGGCCGGGCGGAGGGCCACAGGAAGGGACGGCACCAGCACGGGGCGGGCGTTTCCCTGGCACCTTCACAGTCACCCTCAGCAGGTCCATCTCTTTCCCATGGACATTCTGCATGTAGTCCTGTCAGGTCAGGGGGAAAGGCCAACCATTACAGCAGATATTTCAAACATACGTATATAATGTTACTGTAGCATGGTCCAACCCATTCTGAGATTCAAAATGGTCTTCAGCAGGTTATACAAACTATAACAATGTAGCCAACTCGGGGATTCAATGAGATTCAATATCCGACCATATTCCAAAGTCTTTGTAATAGAACCAGAGGATTTTCCTGACTGGTCATGTGGAGGCTCTATCATAAATGCATGTCCCTGATCAGCTCTTTATGTGTGTCAATACAAACAGCTGGAATATAGTGTAGCACTTAGTGTCAGTGCATTGACTCACGTTGACGCTGGAGTGATAAGAGAGCATGCCGTTGTTGGACAGCGTGACGTATTTCTTCTTCCATTCCTTGTTGAGGGAGTTCCCACTGCGCTTCAGCAGGATGCTCTGGTGGAGGGAGACAGGGTTGACGGACAGAGGAGAGGAGACAAGGATAAGACACACATTCTTTATCTGTTCTTTATTATGCTCCTTATGCCAAAAGAGCCTAGCAGGCTTCCACAAAATCTACCTCAACAAAATTCTCAAAGGTAAGTCAAATCCCTCTCCTAGCTCCATGATGTTAGTTCATTGTCTTTGATGAGCTCCTATAGACTACTGTCAGTTCCTCTCTACAGAAGGGAGCATACAGCTCCTACAGGATATACTGTCTGTCTGTCACCTACCTGTTTGATGGGGATGGAGCGTCCACTACCCAGGTCTCCTATCTTACCGTCTGTACTCCTCCTCTCCGAGTCACTGCCCCTACGGCCCTGCAGACATGGCACAAGACAAACAACAAGAATAAACAGCTAAAGAGAAAACAGAGCGAGAGGGAGAGAGAATGCTGTTCATCGACTACAGCTCAGCATTTAACACCATAGTACCCTCCAAACTTGTCGAGACCCTGTGTCTTGAGCCCGCCCTGTGCAACTGGGTCCTGGACTTCCTGACGAGCCGCCCCCAGGTGGTGAGGGTAGGAAACAACATCTCCAGCCGCTGATCCTCAACACTGGGGCCTCACAAAGGTGCGTTCTCAGTCCTCTCCTGTACTACCTGTTCACCCACGACTGCGTGGCCATGCACGCCTCCAACTCAATCATCAAGTTTGCAGACGGCACTACAGTGGTAGGCTTGATTCCCAACGACGACGAGACGGCCTACAGGGAGGAGGTGAGGGCCCTCGGAGTGTGGTGTCAGGATAATAACCTCCCACTCAATGTCAACAAAACAAAGGAGATGATCGTGGACTTCAGGAAACAGCAGAGGGAGCATCCCCCTATCCACATCGACGGGACAGTGGTGGAGAAGGTGAAAAGTTTTAAGTTCCTCGGCGTACACATCACGGACAAACTGAAATGGTCCACCCACACAGACAGCGTGGTGAAGAAGGCGCAGCAGCGCCTCTTCAACCTCAGGAGGCTGAAGAAATTCGGCTTGTCACCAAAAACACTCACAAACTTTTACAGATGCACAGTCGAGAGCATCCTGTCGGGCTGTATCACTGCCTGGTACGGCAACTGCTCCGCCCATAACCGTAAGGCTCTCCAGAGGGTAGTGAGGTCTGCACAACGCATTACCGGGGGCAAACTACCTGCCCACCAGGACACCTACACCACCCGATGTCACAGGAAGGCCAAAAAGATCATCAAGGACAACAACCACCCGAGCCACTGCCTGTTCACCCCGCTATCATCCAGAAGGCGAGGTCAGTACAGGTGCATCAAAGCGGGGACCGAGAGACTGAAAAACAGCTTCTATCTCAAGGCCATCAGACTGTTAAACAGCCATCACTAACATTGAGTGGCTGCTGCCAACATACTGACTCATCTCTAGCCACTTTAATAATAAAAAATTGGATGTAATAAATGTATCACTTTAAACAATGCCACTTTATATAATGTTTACATACCCTACATTACTCATATGTATATACTGTACTCTATACCATCTACCATCTATGCCGTTCGGCCATCGCTCATCCATATATTTCTTATTTTTTTTACCCGTTTTTCTCCCCAATTTCATGGTATTCAATTAGTAATAGTTACTGTCTTCTCTCATCGCTGCAACTCCCGTACGAAGAGGCGAAGGTCGAGAGCCATGCGTCCTCCGAAACACAACCCAACCAAGCCGCACTGCTTCTTGACACAACGCACATTCAACCCGGAAGCCAGCCGCACCAATGTGTGGGAGGAAACACCGTACACCTAGCGACCTGGTCAGCGTGCACTGCGCCCGGCCCGCCACAGGAGTCGCTAGTGTGCGGTGAGACAAGGATATCCCTGCCGGCCAAACCCTCCCTAACCCCGGACGACGCTGGGCCAATTGTGCATCGCCCCATGAGCCTCCCGGTCGCGGCCGGCTGCGGCCTGGGCTTGAACCCAGAATCTCTGGTGGCACATCTAGCACTGCGATGCTAGCACTGCGCCACCCGGGAGGTGTCCATATCCATATATTTCTATGTATACATTCTTATTCATTCCTTTACACTTGTGTGTATAAGGTAGTTGTCGTGAAATTGTTAGATTACTTGTTATATATTACTGCATGGTCGGGAACTAGAAGCACAAGCATTTCGCTACACTCAAATTAACATTAGCTAACCATGTGTATGTGACAAATACAATTGGATTTGATTTGATTTAGAGAGAGAGAGAGAAAGAAAGAAAGAGTGAGAGATAACTATTATACAGACAGAGAGTGAAGGAAAAAGCACAAAATAGGGACTATAATCCATGAAGAGAGCTAAAATAGGGACTATAATCCATGAAGAGAGCTAAAATAGGGACTATAATCCATGAAGAGAGCTAAAATAGGGACTATAATCCATGAAGAGAGCTAAAATTGGGACTATAATCCATGAAGAGAGCTAAAATTGGGACTATAATCCATGAAGAGAGTTAAAATAGGGACTATAATCCATGAAGAGAGCTAAAAAAGGGACTATAATCCATGAAGAGAGCTAAAAAGATTACATTTCAAAGAAAGCACAGGGGACCTGAGAGAGGGTTATGGATGGGTCAATGAGGAATCTAAATCAGTAAAAGTGTGTGTTTGTGGTTGGTTGGTATGTTACCGTGAAGCGGGAGCCGGTGCGTCGCCGGGGGGCACTGCGGACAGACCCTGGGGTGGCGCTGCCCAGCCTCTCCCCCCCTGCTGCCCCACCGATCTCCTTATGACTGATCACTGGGGTGGAGGGCAGGGAAGACGAGTAGTCACTGCTTTGACCACCGTTACTGGCCTGAGAGAGAGAAACAAAAACAAAGAAACAGAAAGAGTGACAGACAACAAAAAGGACAAAAGAGAGAGAGATTACAGAGAGCAAAGAAAGACAGCTGAATATGTGGAAAAGTCTGGAAACAAAATCCATAAATCTAAATGAACACTGATCTGTACACTCCTGTCCAACATTACCATCCTATTGATTTGGACCAGTGTCTTATCTCCAGTATGAAGGACTGGAGGCAAGAGCTGCTGCTGTACCTGACCAGGGAAGACTCCTGACACTGGGGTAGAGCCTCCAGAGTGACTGGGGGAGTTGGGCAGGGATTTACAGGAGGCCAGTAGAGCTGCCTGCTTCTTCACTGCCATGATTTTCTGGGCAGCTGTGGTAAGTAGAGAGAGGACAAAAACAAACATTACCCTTCTTAGACAGTCATCTTTCTAATCTAGACGCTGATATAGATGAATGTGAAATTAATTCAAATTGGTTTATTGATTCAAATTCCAGCTACATTGTACTGAAACAACATAAAAAAGGAGCAGTGTGTGTGTGTTTGTGTGTGTCCTCACCCTCGGTGAAGACGCGGTTGACGTTGAGGCCGTAGGTAGCGCAGGTCTCGTAGTAGGTACAGCGCCTGACGTCTGAACACAGCTGTCTAGCCCTGGCATCCTCTATCACCCGAGGGTTGGTGCTGGTGATTTTATCTGGAGGAAGGAGGAACTACATCAACTACATCCTATTAGAAACCTTAATAAACTTTTAGAAACCCATACAGACGCTATCTTTAGTATAATATAGAGCAGGGTTTCTTAAACTATGGGTCGGGACCCAAAGTGGGCCCTGGACATGTGAGAGGTGGGCATCACGTTATGAGAATGCATCTTTAGGATGATTTGGGTCACGGGAGGACAGTCAATTTCTCATTTGGGTCTCGAGCTGAAAATGTTTGCTCACCCCTGTCATAGAGAGTGGGTATGGGTGGAGTCTTACCCTGGGTTCCTACCACTATGAAGGGTATCTCAGCGATGTTGCGGTGGATGCCAAGCTCGCTGTAGTTCCTGTACACTTCCTGGAAACTGGCCTCATTCTCCAGACTAAAGACCAGGATGACCCCGTCCACCCAGCTAGCCATCTGGAGAGGAGGGGAGAGGGTAGCGTAGGGGAGGTAATAGGGGACAAATGGGGAGAGAACAAGTGAAAGAGAGAGTTGTCAGAGGAGAACATAAAAATAACAGGTGAGAAGAGTTAAACAGTCCAACGTGTCAGAGTGAACCCCTGTCAACTCCATGTGTTTTAAGGGGGACACTACTCATCAGTCTGCAGTCAGTAAAGCCTCCACCTACCTGTGCATCCGGGGGTCCTGTCTCCTCCCTGATCAGCAAAATGTGACTGTTGCCATCAACAAGTACCTCCTTCTTATACCTGCCCCCTGATAGAGAAAGAAAGAAAGAACGAAAGAAAGAGAGAGAGACAGAGAGAGAGAGAGAGAGAGAGAGAGAGAGAGAAGCTCTATGTGATACAGTAGTATTTTCTTTACAGGAATGCTTTAAGGCTTAAGTACAAGGTATGATGTCAAACCAGTGTTAATTTCGTCAACAAAAATAATGACGTAAATATTAGTCAAACACCTATTTTTCAGTGGCAGTTGACGAGACTATAACTGACTAAATAGACTCAGAAAAAAAATATTAATAATAATAAATATTAATAATAAAACGAGACAAAAATATCTCTGTGACTAAAATCTGACTAGTAAATGGACTGGACAAGAGTTTTTTGAGAGATTGAGAGCTTTCAGTGTTATTTGTAGGGTCCAATGAAAAGCATACATGACATAATTGTAAGGCTTTCTCATTGCAAAGTTGCAATGTTTTTATTGGTGGAAAATAAATACCATGTCCAGGTCATTCACAAGTCAGCTCTCTGCCCAGCAACCGTTTTCCAATCTGGCGGCAACAAATCATTGACGCAAATAAGGCACACGCATTGGCGTCTCTCCCGGTGGTACATGCTTCCGGTAGAAAAAGGGGCAATGTTTGGAGCCACTTTACGTATCGTGTTAATTCAAACAAGACCGAATGCAACGTCTTAATTTACATTTTAGTAATTTAGCAGATGCTCTTATCCAGAGCGACTTACAGTAAGTGCATTCACCTTAAGATAGCTAGGTGGAAGACAGAGTTTGCACCCACAAGCTAATGCGGAAAAATACTACAAACCTCAAGAGACATCTGAAAGTGCATCATCTCAATATATATGCTCAGGTAATAACATATTAATAATGCTAGCTAGTTAGTTTGCAGCAACCTATCACACCTCTACTTATGACAGAACTTTGATTACATTATAGCTACAGTATGTCAAGGGGTGTTTGCCAATTTGCCTGTTGGGAAGAGAATTATGGGATAGGATGTTATGCAGAACAATATGTTGGTAGGACAAGGCTAAGTATGTTTGTGCACATGGAAGTCAGTGATTTATGTTTACTAGGTTAATGAGGCAATGGAAATGTGATGTGACTAAAATTAAAAGGCATTTATAGTTGACTAAAATGGCCCACTGTTTTTATCATTTTGACAAAAACCAGACTAAATCATTATTCAAATGACCAAATTTTGACTAAGACTTAATTATATTTTAGTCAAAATGATTAAGACAAGACTAAATCTAAAAAAAAGAGTGCCAAAATTAAAACTGTCAAACTCACCTTCTGGGTTCTCCAGGGGCTGGTAGCTCCCGCTCATGTGTCTGTGGACCAGGGCTGACTTCCCACTGCGGAGACCTCCCAACACCCCCTGGACACATAGTCAGAAGGATATATCACCCCACTCTTTCTAATAGTGACATGTTTATCATACTCTACAACAACTACTTCTATTTACTACAATTATCATCATAGTATTCCATTAGTAGACACTGTCACTGTCGTTGTCTCTGTTGAAGCAGAAACAAGACTACACCTATTTCCTATTCCAGCGGTATGACAACAGCAATCACTCTCACCAGACGGAGCTCTTGGACGGTTCGACTGAAGGTCCATTCTTGACTGTTACCGCAAGCCGCTGTGGACACACAGAGAGAGGGAAAGAGAGAGAGAGGGAGACTGATTAAAACATAAGGTCAATGTCGTGATCACGTGTTCCCTCTCCCTTTCTGCCTCCTGTCTACAGCTTGCTCAGAACAGGGGAAACTTTCAAAGTCACCGGCCGTCTCGCTCTACAGCACTCTGAAGCTGTGAGGAATGCCGTGCCGCGCCGTTCTTAGTGTGTGTGGCCCCATAAGTGCCCTGTCGCAGGTCCAGATGGCCTAGACTACAGAGTTAAGTGAGGGTGGGGGACGGAGAAAAGGAGCAAGGGAATGAGGTAGAGCCGCAAAGGACGAGTGCAAATGAATTGCACAGGCTCAGTAGTGAGGCTCAAGTTCATTAGCAGCTCTGTGGACGCAGCCGGAGTGAGCGTGCCAGTGTGTGTGTGTGTTTGTGTACACGTGTGTGTGTGTACGTATGTGTGCCTGAGCGTGTATGTGAGATGATTACCAAACAATCTCTATGTGTTTTATTCATCCAAAATTCCAATACAAGCCTCAGTAGATTTCACCATCATTTTGATGCTGCGCAGCAAGCTGAAAATGGGATGTAGAGAGAGAGAGAGAGATAGAGAGAGAGAGAACATTTCTGTGTCCATAGTGGAATGAGAATTTGGATATCCTCCAAGCATCATAATTACTGGGTACCTGTTATTTCACTGCATCGCCCAGAGGTGTTCAATAATATCTGAAAAGCACAGACAGGGGTCCTCACAACAGGTGACTGCCAATGAGTTGAGACTTTTATTGAAGTCACATCATTTTCTATCTATATACTACTGCAATAGCCATCACACAGAAAAGAGTGAGGTGGAGAACACCCTATGCTCACATGGGGGCCAACAGGGTAACAGGATTAAGTCAAGTCACACTACTGCATAGCAGAGTGGAAGAGGACTAGTAGGTAATGTAACATCCTGTAAGTGGCTGCCAGTACTATTCCTCATTGTGACAGAGTCCATCAATAACAGTTACATTTTAGTCATTTAGCACGACAGTCTTATCCAGAGAGACTTACAGTAGTGAGTGCATACATTTTCAGACTCTTTTGTACTGGTCCCCCGTGGGAATCGAACTCACAACCCTGGCGTTGCAAGCACCATGCTCTACCAACAGCCACACAGGACCTAAGAGTGCATTTGTTCAGATGTTGACCTGAAGACTAATGGAAATAGTATACAGTAGAGCACACATGTAGAATGAATGTGAAATTCCTTTACAAGGTTTTGTGCATCTCAAATGGCACCCTATTCCCTATATAGTGCACTATACAGGGAATAGGGTGCCATTTGGCACTTAGAACCACATGTAACCGGTGTGAATAACCGGTGTGAAATGGCTAGCTAGTTAGCGGGGTGCGCGCTAATAGTGTTTCAATCGGTGACGACACTCGCTCTGAGACCTTGAAGTAGATGTTTCCCTTGCTCTGCTGTGGAGCGATAGGTAACGATACTTCGGGGGTGTCAGTTGTTGATGTGTGAAGAGGGTCCCTGGTTCAAGCCCAGGTAGGGGTGAGGAGAGGGATGGAAGGAAAACTGTTACAAACACAACACAGGGTTAGACTGCATGGGGAGAGAGGGGGAGAAGGAAAACACTATACTTAACAAAAATCTAAAAGCAACATGTAAAGTGTTGGTCACATGTTTCATGGGCTGAAATAAAAGATCCCAGAAATGTTCCATATGCACAAAAAGCTAATTTCTCTCAAATGTTGTGCACTAATGTATTTACATCCCTGGTTAGTGCGCATTTCTCCTTTGCCAATATAATCCATCGACCTGACAGGTGTGGCATATCAAGAAGCTGATTAAACAGCATGATCATTACACAGGTGTGCCTTGTGCTGGGAACAATTAAAGGCCACTCTAACATGTGCAGTTTGGTCACACAACACAATGCCACAGATGTCTCAAGTTTTGAGGAAACGTGCAAATGGCATGCTGACTACAGCAATGTCCACCAGAGCTGTTGCCAGAGAATTTAATGTTTATTTCTCTACCATAAGCCGCCTCCAACATTGTTTTAGAGAATTTGGTAGTACGTCCAATCGGCCTCACAACCGCAGACCACGTGTAACCACGCCAGCCCAGGACCTCCACATCTGGCTTCTTCACCAGCGGGATGGTCTGAGATGAGCCACCCGGACAGCTGATGAAACTGTGGGTTTGCACAACCGAAGAATTTCTGCACAAACTGTCAGAAAGCGTCTCAGGGAACCTCATCTGTGTGCTCGTCGTCCTCACCAGGGTCTTGACCTGACTGAGGTTCGGCGTTGTAACCAACTTCAGTTACCAAATACTCACCTTCGATGGCCACTGGCATGCTGGATAAGTGTGCTCTTCACGGATGAATCCCGGTTTCAACTGTACCAGGCGGATGGCAGAAAGCATGTATGGCGTCGTGTGGGCGAGCAGTTTGCTGATATCAACGTTGTGAACAGAGTTCCTTGCGGTGGGGTTATGGTATGGGCAGTCATAAGCTATGAACAACGAACACAATTCAGTGTAGTTTCAATGTATGGAATCACTTGGGAAATGTTGGATTTTAGGTCAACTTCCCCTTTAAAGAAGACTGAAGTTATGGATGGGAAATAAAATCTTCAAAAGATTAACAAGCAGATTCATTCTGCAGGGCTGCAGATACACACACCTATGCTTGTACATGGACACACACACAAACGCAAGCACACACACACACACACACACAACGTTCATAGGCCTCCAATTGTGGACAAATTCTTGATTTGGGCAACAGGCAGTCTCTTACACACACACACACGCACACAGACACATGCAAACAGCCATATAAATGATGACACTGCCTCAATCAAAAGGGCCTTTGGAGGTCTGAGTAAAGCAGTGTTGAAGCCAACTCCAGTCAGACAGTATGATCCTTTCAGACACTGAATCCTCTCTCTGTGGGGACACACCAGAAGTGAGGGAGTCTCCACAGACACATTATATACTGCCTGTGCTTTGCTGTGCGCACCGGCCACACCTCAGGGACAATACGGTAACACAGCCACCACTTCCTTCCACTCTTGCTCTCAGGGGAGATTACATTTAAACGAAAGCCTGGTACCCTTCCCAACCCCCACCGGACAATTTCTGTCTGTATGTCTATTGGTCTCTCCCGCTCTCCACCCCCCCCCCCCCCCCCCCCCCCCCACTCCTTAACCCAGCCCCCCCCACTCCTTAATCCAGCCCCCCCCCCCTTCCAGCGTCATATCGCCGACCAAATAGCATCTCTTGCCGCTTGTTGTTGCCATGGCAACCGTTCTTCCAGAAACTGCCTGGCTTTCAGCACAATAAATTCTCTCATACATACAGTGGTGTGTGTGTTTGAGCACATTTACACAATTGTAAATCACACATACTATATTGATTAATATTGATGATATGGATATAAGACAGACATGATATTTACTGAGTTAATAAAATACAATTAAAATGTTGAAAATCTCCCCAAATGTTTATTTTCATTAGTTATTACTTTACCCCTACTCTGATTGATATTTTGCAATCAAATATTTTGCAATCAAACTGAAATGCACCCCAAAATGTAAATGGCTATTCATTTCTTGTTCACCCAATCCCAATGTGGAGTCATTGAGGTAATGGGTTTCATTTGGATGTTGATTAACTCTGCAAGCAGAGCAGGAAGGGTCCCCTTCCGTCCTCCCTTCCTTCCTCCCTCACCCTCTGCCCCCTCACTCCTTCCCTCAGAAGAACACAGCTCTGTGTACTCCCACCCTTAATTATTCATGTCCCACTTACTCCTGACAAATTATTCAGCACTTACACCAATTCTACATACTCCTTCATCACACACGTCTACAACAGCACATTCGCAAATATAGTAAAATCTGAATATTTGATTACCATGGGCTATCTCATGTTTTCTTGTGACTGCTTGGAGTTGGAGAGAAATTTAGGCCAAGTAGGTTTTCATTGGCGGAAGCATTACTCTTGGGAGCAGGAGAAGCATATGCAGGTTGTCCTCTCTCGTTATTCAACCTTTTTCATGCCTAACACCCAACAGGACCTATGAGTGGATGTGCTCATTTTACTCTATCACATGAATGCATCATCATTCAAGTGATATCTTCTGCATTATATCCAGTATGTGACTGTGTGAACGGATTATAATGTATAATGCAATTTCCTGATTGGAATTCCAATTCTCTCTGAGGGTCCATCGAGGCATAGTGGCCATCCAATAACATATTTTATGACCAAGATGCATCACATGGCACCCTATTCCCTATGTAGTGCACTACTTTTGACCAGGCCCCATAGAGCTCTGGTCAAAGGTAGTGCACTATAAAGGGAATAGGGTGGGTGCCATATTGGACACAGCCCAAGGCTTGCCCTCTCACTTCAAGGTCTTCAACCTCCTTTTCTTCACCACATCCTTGCACAGTCCATCCTGACCTACAGTGTGTGGTTTTCCGGCCAATATGGACTGATGATGGACAACCATCTAGAATGAGACCACAGTGCACGAGCACCTGCTCACTGCACTAGCATTGTGTAAACCATTGTGTAAACCATTAGAGTAAGATGGTACGGCAAAACATAATCCAGCCTCCAGTTGTGAAAAGTCTGAAATGGAATGGGAAGGACAGCTAGCCCTGGTGGGGGGGAATGGTGGATAGGTGGGTATGGGCGATATCTTACCTTCCTCCTCACTAGAACCCCTCTGAACGGGCGTGTAGATAGGGGGCGCTGTGTTGGAGCAGGGAGGCGCAGGCGTACTTTTTGTGAAGATCCCACTGATGAACTTGAGCATCTTGCGGTCACGGGCGGGGGGACGCTGGGTGGTCCCCCCCTGACTCTGGCTGTCCTTCCCCTTCTTCAGGTCCTCAGAGAGGGAGTGCAGGTCACTGTTGTCCAGAGTGCGGCTCTTGCCCTTCCTCGGCGGTTTGGATATCTGAGGGGTGGGTTGGGCTGGCAGGGACGTTGAGCCTGTCTTCAGCCTGTCCCCTCTGGGGCTTTCCCTGGTCACCACGTCCGTAAACCCTCCCCCTACGGGGGCTCCCTGGCGAAGGAGGGTAGACCTGCCATCACTGTCCGCCCAGGATGCCCGGTAAGGTCCCAGAGAGGCCACAGCAGCTGTCATGGGAGACCGGTCCCCTATGCGGTTGTCTTTGCGGTCCAGACTCTTGGCGGATGGAGGCATACTCTGATTGGCTTCCCTCAACTCCCGCCGGCTTACAGCCCCGCCTCCGGCATGTGACCTCATCAGGACCTCGGGTCTCTGGGTGAGCCTGGGCGGTACGGTGGTGGGCATGCTGCCCCGGGAGAGGGTGTTGCTTGCGTCGCCCATCCCTTCCTCGCACCTTGGAAACAGCATGGGTGGCTCCCGATAGAGCTCTGTTTTAGGGCGGGTTCCCTCTCTCCTTAGCCCTCCCACTGAGGGGACATCTGACACCCCTGCAAGTCCTTTCACTTGGTCTTTCACATTCTTCGGTAAGAGGGGAGACTCCTTGCTCTTAGTCTCCAACGTGACATCTTTTGAGGAGCCTGGACCACGACTCTCTCGCTCCTTCATCACAGGCTTCTCCCGCTCCTGTACAGGCCCCCCAAAGCTAACGTCCTCCTGCTCCTCTTCCTCCATCTCTGTGTTCCCCTCTACCTCCACCTCGGCACATGCATGTCCTCCCTCATCCTCAGTGGTCCTGCTCAGCTCCTCATCCTCTGGGCCCTCCACTCCTGCTCTCCCCAGAGCAAGGGTGCGTTGTGGCTGGGGCCCGATGGAAACTCCATCACTCCCCACAGCCTCGACCTTGACCAGGGTAAGGGAGATGAGGTAGGTGGTGCGTCTCTGTAGGGTGCCCGCGTGGCTCATGGGGGCGGCAGGCTGGAAGACAGGCAGACCAACCTCAGCGGAGTGGCAGCGCCCTTGCTGTGACCCAGACAGACCCACAGGGAACCGGCATAGCAATCCACAGCCGGAGGCTTCACCACGGAGACAATAGCCAGGCCAGACACCAGTCAGATGGTACTGTCAAACTGGCTGGCGTAGGGATACGTGTGATGTGGGTGAATGGTAACTTTGTCAAGAGGTGGTTGGAGTCTTGCTGGATTGCTTCTTCAGGCTTCTGAACCCATGACGTGAAAACTCAAGAGTCAGCACAAGCGAGACAGAGAATCACTCTAAGGTATCTTGAATTAGTGGAGCATACTTAACAAGGTTACTGAATTAAGTCTAGACTAGTTTTTATTTTAATCCTTCCTGTAATCCTCTCTTCACCTCCTCTTTGCTGATCTGTAAAGACTGCTGCCACTGGACTGCTCCACGGGTTCATTCACAATCCTCCCTTTCTCGTTCCCTCCCTCTCTCCATACGCAAGATTAATTCTACAGCCCAAAGCCAGGGATCTGAGATTGCTTTCCACGATCTTGATGTTTGAGACTGGGTAGTCTGGAATTATGATAGAGTCAACAAATGAGCCTGGTCCATTTCCCCACCAAGACTGTACTACGTAGCTCCCCACTTCACAAAAGCACACAAGATGAACTGCCTCAAGCCAGTCTTCAGTCTGTAAGCTTCTCAGATAATTCTTCATTTCCATTGAAGAATATCCATTGTACGCTTCAGAATCTTCATATTTTCTTATTCCCATTACATTTGACTGGTTAACAAATAATTGTTTCTTTTTTTATTTTGCACCGTCACAGACACCAAAGGGTATGTACCGTGGTAAAGCCAAACCAGACATAGCAGGCAACACAGCAAACACAGAAAACAACCGCTTTAGCTGACCCAGCAGAGGAAAAACATTTACGGTAAATACAAGAAAAAACATAAATATAGAAATCATTCACGTGTCGCAAACGCGTGTGGTGGGTGGGTAGTCTCCTTCCGACTGCATACGAGGCAAAGACACACTAATGTCATGCATGAATCACGTATGTACGTATCGTGGATCAATGAAAGGCAGGCTGCAAACATCTGTTGTAATTCCCCCAGCAAAGAGAAGCAGAGATGGTGGCCAGATAGGCAGAACACAGTCACTGTTTCTCTGTTCCTTTGCCTGTAACACTCTTATGTACAGTAGGTTCCTTCCCTCACTGCATCCTCTCCTCCGAGTGTCTCAGGCAATTAGCAAGTCAATAAAACGTGTCTGTGAGGCAGAGAGCGAGCCCACTGGCTCAGCTCAGCCCCTCCTTTCCTCCTCCAGATCTCCTCAGGGCCACTAGCCTCTCCGTTAGCCAACAGCTAGTCCAGCTCCAGCCTCAGCTCCAGGCAGGCAGACAGACAGAAGGGAAGGCTGAGGGTGAAGCGTCATGGGAGAGATGCCTGTCCTCGGTCAAGCCCACACGTTCTGTGGCTCGTGTCAGATCAGACAAAACAAAGAGGAGAAAAACCTCTGCCTCCTCCTACCCATCACTTGCTCTCTCTCTCTCTCTCTCTCTCCCGCTCTCTTTTTCAGGCAATCTCCGGGCAGTTCCCACTCTCTCTCTCTCCTTCTGTCCCCTCCCATCCTGCCTCTCAGGAAAGAGGGAGAGAGCGATGATGAACTGGATGAATCAGACGTCACAGGGATGAATGAAAGGAGAGAGCGAGGGAGGAAAGAGAAAAAGAGAGAGAGAATAGGAGAAAAATGAACAGGAGAGTATGTGTGGGGAAGGATATAACCGACAAATAAATAAGGTGGTTTGAAAACAAACTGAATGGGTCATAAATCTTGGGGCACAGAAAAGGGAGGGGATGCGTAGAGAGGAGAGAGAGAGGAACAGACAGGAGGGTAGCTAGAGGTGGATGAGAGAAGAAGAATGCAGGAGATAGAGGAAGGAAAAGGGAGAGATGGAAAACGTGGAAGAGACAGGAGAGGGGAGAAGGCTCTTTCTATCCTCTCCCTCTTCTCTGTCTTTTGCAGTCACACTATCTCCTTCCAGAAAAGCTCTCCTCAACCCCCTCTTAAGCAGTAAGCGTTGCAGGTAGCAACAGCCTATTCCACCCCATCTCTTTCACCTTTGTCAACTGATGGGCTCGCCTGTGACCAAGGTGTTTGGAGCTCCAGGACATTACGGTAGTGAGTCACATGTGCACCACCCTGGCTGTCTCCTTCATCCCTCTCTCTCTAAACCAGAGATATTGAAACTGGGGTTTGCGGAGGTCCTGCTGGGGGTCAATGAAAAGTCCTTAAGAGATTTAATATATATACATTAAGGACGTATTCACACCCCTTGACTTTTCCCACATTTTGTTATGTTACAGCCTTATTCTAAAATGGATTAAATAGTTATTTTCCCCCTCATCAATCTACACACAATACCTCATAATGACAAAGCAAAAACAGGTTTTTAGAAATGTTTGCAAGTGTATTAAAAATCTAAAACTGAAACTCAGTTTCAGACCCTTTACTCAGTACTTTGTTGAAGCACCTTTGGCAGCGATTACAGCCTCGAGTCTTCTTGGGTACGATGCTACAAGCTTTGCACACCTGTATTTGGGGAGTTTTCCCCATTCTTCTCTGTATATCCTCTCAATATCTGTCAGGTTGAATGGGGAGCGTCGCTGCATTGCTATTTTCAGGTCTCTCCAGAGATATTCAATAGGGTTTAAGTCCAGGCTCTGGCTGGGCCACTCAAGGACATTCAGAGACTTGTCCCGAAGCCACTCCTACGTTGTCTTGGCTGTGTGCTTAGGGTCATTGTCCTGTTGGAAGGTAAACCTTTTCCCCAGTCTGAGGTCCTGAGCGCTCTGGAGCAGGTATTATTCAAGGATCTCTCTGTACTTTGCTCCGTTCATCTTTCCCTCGATCCTGACTAGTCTCCCAGGGGCTTCAGTGTGTGTGGCTGTGTGTTACCCACCTGTGTCACTTCTTTAATTGGATGGAATCTGTCAAGGACACCCACAGAGTGTGGTGATGAATCATGTCCCCTCTAAACTGAAATTATAATGTGTCACTCACTGTGACACTTACACAGAATGTTGCATAGACTCTCAGAGAGAACACACACACACACACACACACACACACACACACACACACACACACACACACACACACACACACACACACACACACACACACACACACACACACACACACACACACACAGGTGAGGTACTTGAATTGTAAAGCATGTAAAAAATATATTGTGAACTAAATAGATAAAATATCCATTGAACACAACAAGTGCAAACTGCACATCAAAGTTCAAAGATCGCACACGAGACAAACATTCCAGTGAGGGGTAGCAAAGCCATAGCATTCAACGTGGTGTCATGTTTGTATGTCATTGTTGTCATTGTTCTTTTAGCTGCTGTGACATTTATCAAGGCCACCACCACCTTACTGTGTAAAGAAAGATTGTGTTCCCTTTCCTCGGGGGACCACAGCCCTGTGCATTCCAACACACCATCTGCATAACTAAAACACTGCTCTGGAGAGCCACACCACCGCTGTCCTTATGCTAATCTGACAGTTGACACACGCTCTGTTCTGCTTTCTGGTGTAATTGCCGGCATCAGAGTACTAACATGTCTTCCTGAGGTGTGACCTCTTTCTTAAAGGAACACATCGTAATGACATCGTAATGACAATTAATATCCTCCTTTAAGGGTGCAGGCAGTGTGTGTGTGTGGGGGGGGGGGGGTAACGGGGGACTTAGGGGACCCCCTACGCAGGCAATCAAGAAATTGGGCACACACACACAGAGCTTATGACCCTTGAATCATCTGCAATGCAAATGGCATGATGGAAAAGGCACATAAATTAGTGTGTAGGTTGGAATGATGTGCGTACACGCCTTACACACAGACCTTGCAGAATGAAACATGCACGCACGTGTAGGGGGACTGGGTTCAGAAATCTAATCAGAGCTCTTGAGAGAAGATCTGGGGGGTTTCGAATCGGCCTAATTGCCGCAAAACTGCAAAATATGAGATCTGCAATAACACAAAGAGAGCAACTAGACGAGTCTGACAAGTCTGCATCTGAGTGATAAGGACTGGAGATTAGGATATCAGAAACAGAATCGTCTAACTGCCACACCAGTGAAGAGAAGCCAGAGGGTGTGTTGCAGTGAGCTGTGGTCTCTCCTGTCTCTGTGTCTCTCATAGAGATGGTAGTCAAGGTGAATAGTGTCCGTGACATTTGGACAGATCCCATAACAAGGAGTGTAACCTGCTGTGATGAAAGGCTAAATGACAACACAAGGTGGAGGGACAGAAGAGAGAGGATAGGGGGTAAGACGGGGGCGGTGTGTGGTGTGTGTGATGAAAGAAACAGTATAGGGAAGGTAAGGAGCATTTTTTTAATTTGTGAATTAGGGTGCAGGGGAGGGAGGAAGATGTATCAAAACATGGTCTGCCTGTCTCCTTGAAGCAGGAAGTGGCTCTGCAGACAGACTGCAGAGAGGAAGTAGCTTGATGTGCAGTGCTGTAAGGATGAGGAAAGGCTACCATTTTTAAAGGTGCAATATGTAGAAATCGCTCTGTCATTTCCTCGTTGCTAAAATTCGAATAGTTAGCCTAATTTCAGTTCATGTGACAAAACAAGCAAAACAAGTGCAAAGAATCATTATAACATCTAAACCGCTGTAAATGTATTTTCCATAACCACTTTTTGTTTTCAGCTGTTTGAAGCTGGTGTGCAAAACTGAAACTTAACAGGAAGCATAGAAATAGAGCACATAGAACAGATCTTGATTTTTTTTTTAAAATGACGCCAGAGAAGAAGTCTGCCGTTTTACCTGTCCCCAACTGATTATGTTTTTTTGTTTGTTTATTTGCGTTGTTTGTAACTTATTTTGTACATAATGTTGCCGCTACCGTCTCTTATGACCGAAAATAACTTCTGGACATCAGGACTGCGATTACTCACCACGGACTGGCAGAATTATTTTTTTCCTTTAATGAGTCTGATGAGCCTGACGTGAATGATATACTGCTTTCTCGGGAACAAGCCCAGATCCCCATGATTTGCGTGAAGAGGAGGTGGAGAAAAAGGGTCCAGAGAACGGGCTGCCTTCGGAGAATTCATAGGCGATCGAATAAACCTCCACTTCCTTCCATTCTGCTAGCAAACGTGCAATCTTTGGAGAATAAAATTGATGACCTACGTGGAAGATTAAACTACCAACGGGACATTCAAATCTCTAATATCTTGTGCTTCAAGTCGTGGCTGAACGAAAACACTATCAACATACATGGTTACATGCTGTACCGGCAGGATAGAACAGCAGCATCTAGTAAGACAAGGGGCAGCGGACTATGTATTTTTGTAAATAACAGCTGGTGCACGATATCTAAGGAAGTCTAGAGTATCTCATGATAAGCTGTAGATCACGCTATCTACCTAGAGAGTTTTCATCTGTATTTATCGTAGCTGTTTACATACCACCACAGTCAGAGGCCGGCATTAAGACAGCATGGAATGAGCTGTATTGCGCCATAAGCAAGAAAAACGCTCACCCAGAGGCGGCGCTCCTAGTAGCCGGGGACTTTAATGCAGGGAAACTTAAATCCATTTTGCCAAATTTCTATCAGCATGTTACAGTGGGGCAAAAAAGTATTTAGTCAGCCACCAATTGTGCAAGTTCTCCCACTTAAAAAGATGAGAGAGGCCTGTAATTTTCATCATAGGTACACTTCAACTATGACAGACAAAATGAGAAAAAAAAATCCAGATAATCACATTGCAGGATTTTTAATGAATTTATTTGCAAATTATGGTGGAAAATAAGTATTTGGTCACCTACAAACAAGGAAGATTTCTGGCTCTCACAGACCTGTAACTTCTTCTTTAAGAGGCTCCTCTGTCCTCCACTTGTTACCTGTATTAATGGCACCTGTTTGAACTTGTTATCAGTATAAAAGACACCTGTCCACAACCTCAAACAGTCACACTCCAAACTCCACTATGGCCAAGACCAAAGAGCTGTCAAAGGACACTAGAAACAAAATTGTAGACCTGCACCAGGCTGGGAAGACTGAATCTGCAATAGGTAAGCAGCTTGGTTTGAAGAAATCAACTGTGGGAGCAATTATTAGGAAATGGAAGACATACAAGACCACTGATAATCTCCCTCGATCTGGGGCTCCACGCAAGATCTCACCCCGTGGGGTCAAAATGATCACAAGAACGGTGAGCAAAAATCCCAGAACCACACGGGGGGACCTAGTGAATGACCTGCAGAGAGCTGGGACCAAAGTAACAAAGCCTACCATCAGTAACACACTACGCCGCCAGGGACTCAAATCCTGCAGTGCCAGACGTGTCCCCCTGCTTAAGCCAGTACATGTCCAGGCCCGTCTGAAGTTTGCTAGAGAGCATTTGGATGATCCAGAAGAAGATTGGGAGAATGTCATATGGTTAGATGAAACCAAAATAGAACTTTTTGGTAAAAACTCAACTCGTCGTGTTTGGAGGACAAAGAATGCTGAGTTGCATCCAAAGAACACCATACCTACTGTGAAGCATGGGGGTGGAAACATCATGCTTTGGGGCTGTTTTTCTGCAAAGGGACCAGGACGACTGATCCGTGTAAAGGAAAGAATGAATGGGGCCATGTATCGTGAGATTTTGAGTGAAAACCTCCTTCCATCAGCAAGGGCATTGAAGATGAAACGTGGCTGGGTCTTTCAGCATGACAATGATCCCTAACACACCGCCCGGGCAACGAAGGAGTGGCTTCATAAGAAGCATTTCAAGGTCCTGGAGTGGCCTAGTCAGTCTCCAGATCTCAACCCCATAGAAAATCTTTGGAGGGAGTTGAAAGTCCATGTTGCCCAGCAACAGCCCCAAAACATCACTGCTCTAGAGGAGATCTGCATGGAGGAATGGGCCAAAATACCAGCAACAGTGTGTGAAAACCTTGTGAAGACTTACAGAAAACGTTTGACCTCTGTCATTGCCAACAAAGGGTATATAACAAAGTATTGAGATAAACTTTTGTTATTGACCAAATACTTATTTTCCACCATAATTTGCAAATAAATTCATTAAAAATCCTACAATGTGATTTTCTGGATTTTTTTTCTCATTTTGTCTGTCATAGTTGAAGTGTACCTATTATGAAAATTACAGGCCTCTCTCATCTTTTTAAGTGGGAGAACTTGCACAATTGGTGGCTGACTAAATAGTTTTTCCCCCCACTGTAAATGTGCAACCAGAGGGGGAAAAAACTGTGGACCACCTTTACTCCACACACAGAGACGCATACAAAGCTCTCCCTCGCCCTCCATTTGGCAAATCTGACCATAATTCTATCCTCCTGATTCCTGCTTACAAGCCAAAATTAAAGCAGGAAGCACCAGTGACTAGATCAATAAAAAGTGGTCAGATGAAGCAGATGCTAGGCTACAGGACTGTTTGCTAGCACAGACTGGAATATGTTCCGGGATTCCTCTGATGGCATTGAGGAGTACACCACATCAATTGTTGGCTTCATCAATAAGTGCATCAATGACGTCGTCCCCACAGTGACCATACGTACAGACCCCAACCAGAAGCCATGGATTACAGGCAACATCCGCACTGAGCTAAAGGCTAGAGCTGCTGCTTTCAAGGAGCAGAACTCCAACCCGGAAAGCTTTTAAGAAATCCTGCTATGCCCTCCGACGAACCATTAAACAGGCAAAGTGTCAATACAGGGCTAAGATCGAATCGTACTGCACCAGCTCTGACGCTCGTCGGATGTGGCAGGGCTTGCAAACCATTACAGACTACAAAGGGAAGCACAGCCGAGAGCTGCCCAGTGACACAAGCCTACCAGACGAGCTAAACTTCTTCTATGCTCGCTTCGAGGCAAATAACACTGAAACATGCATGAGAGCACCAGCTGTTCCGGAAGACTGTGTGATCACGCTCTCCCCAGCCGATGTGAGTAAGACCTTTAAACAGGTCAACATTCACAAGGCCGCAGGGCCAGACGGATTACCAGGATGTGTACTCCGAGCGTGCGCTGACCAACTGGCAAGTGCTTTCACTGACATTTTCAACCTCTCCCTGTCCGAGTCTGTAATACCATCATGTTTTATGCAGACCACCATAGTCCCTGTGCCCAAGAACACTAAGGTAACTTGCCTAAATGACTACCGACCCATAGCACTCACGTCTGTAGCCATGAGTCATGGGTCACATCAACACCATCATCCCTAGACCCACTCCAATTTGCATACCACCCTAACAGATCCACAGATGATGCAATCTCTATTGCACTCCACACTGCCCTTTCCCACACTGTCATTTCCCACAAGGAACACCTATGTGAGAATGCTATTCATTGACTACAGCTCAGCATTCAACACCATAGTGCCCTCAAAGCTCATCAATAAGCTAAGGACCCTGGGACTAAACACCTCCTCTGCAACTGGATCCTGGAATTCCTGACGGGCCGCCCTGAGGTGGTAAGGGTAGGTAACAACACATTCGCCACGCTGATCCTTAACACAGGGGCCCCTCAGGACCTCTATACCAGGCGGTGTCAGAGGGAGGCCCTAAAAATTGTCAAAAACTCCAGCCACCCTAGTCATAGACTGTTCTCTCTGCTACCGCACGGCAAGCTGTACCAGAGTGCCAAGTCTAGATCCAAGAGGCTTCTAAACAGCTTCTACCCCCAAGCCATAAGGCTCCTGAACATCTAATCAAATGGCTACCCAGACTATGTGCATAGCCCCCCCTCCCCCTCTTTTACACCACTGCTACTCTCTGTTGTTATCATCTATGCATAATCACTTTAATAACTCTACCTACATGTACATATTACCTCAACTAACCGGTGCCCCCGCACATTGACTCTGTACCGGAACCCCCCTGTATATAGTCTCACTATTGTTATTTTACTGCTGCTCTTTAATTACTTGTTACTTTTATTTCTTATTCTTATCCATATTTTTTAAAACTGCATTGTTGGTTAGGGGCACATAAGTAAGCATTTCACTGTAAGGTCTACATCTGTTGTATTCGGCACATGTGACTAATAAAATTTGATTCGATTCGATTCGATTTGATCTACCGCTTCTTAGACTTGTTATAGACAGATCTATTACTCACATTTCTATGTGAAATTGGTCGGGTCACCCAAAAAGTTACATATTGCAGCTTTAGCGAAAACAGCAGCAAAAATATCAGGCTGTATAGACAGCAATAGAAATCACAAAGACATACTGTAAAGGAAGAGAGATACAAGGTGTTGTCTGCATTACTTGAAGGAACATGAATTTCTGTCAACACAGCATGTTCACACTGAAACATCAGTGTCTCTATTCATACTGTCTGTTAGCAGTCCTGTCTCAGTTTCTACTGTAGCTGTCGGGTAGTGGGCTGACTGAGACGGGGCCTGACCAATGTTATTATAGTTTTGTGGTTTTATATTAATTTTTATTTCTGTTAGTTTTTCCATTTTATTTGAAATTCAGTTTAGTCTCAATTAGTTTTCAGACATGATTTACTAGTTTTTCTTTAGTTTGAGTTCTATAAGAACGTATATATTTTGTTTTTATATTATTTTGTTTCAGTTTTAGTGTCAGGGACACAAAGTAGTGGATGTCTTCCCTGTTAGCTGGTGATAACTAGTGGTAGTGATACACAAGCTAGGCCTTTTTGAAACATCTGTCACAATTCCAAAAGTGGCGATGAAGGAGTCAGGCGCAGAGAGCAGGGTAGTGAGAAGCTAGTGGATTTAATATTCCAAAAGAATATAACGAGACGGCTACGCCACACATACAAGGGCGTGTCAAGTACAGTCCAAAACAAACAGGACAAAATCCACATGGAACAGACACCACAAGAAAATACGACACCACAAACAGAAAAACAAGCCCGCACAAAAGTCGGCGGGCCAACTGGGTTTAAATAGCCCACAATAAACCTAAACACAAAACAGGTGCAACAAATCAGACAAAACTAAATTAAACAGAAAAGGGGATCGGTGGCAGCTAGTAGGCCGGAGACGACGACCGCCGAGCGCCGCCCGAACGGGAAGAGGCACCATCTTCGGCGGGATTCGTAACAACATCGACATCTCCTGTCAGAATTTACCCGGCAGATTCAGAAGCTTGAAAACCCCATTTTATTTTTGCCCAAAGTTTAGAAGAAAAAAAAGAAAAAACATAATTCATGATGCTTTTTATTTGACTTTAGTTCGTTTTGGAGTCAAATATAATAGTTTCAAACGGGTCTGTTAATTATTTTATTTCAGATAACATTTTTTTTTTCATCTTTAGTTCAGTTTTAGTTTACTATAATAACCTTGGACCTGACACACACCCGGTTAGAAACTGAATCTGCATCCTATGGGCACCCTATTTTTTACATAGTCCACTACCTTGGACCTAGGTCCTGGTCCAAAGTGGTGCACTATAAAGGGAATAGGGTGCCATTTGGGACATAGGCCTACAAAAAGACTAAAATGTGGGCTTTGGGGTGAAGTGTTTAAATACTGTGGGTTCATTGATCACTTCGACCTCTGCAATTAGCATTCCTCGCACTCTCAATCCGTTTGGTCTCAAGCTGAACACACATCATACAGATACTTTATTAGTCAGATAAAAAGTGAGTATGTATTTCTCTATGGATACTGGGTGTGTACAGGAGCTGAGGCAGTTACAAAACCATTTTGGATAGAGGTCAGCTAAGTAGAGTGAGCTCTAATATAGGACTTCCACTTTCTCAGCTGAAGTGAGGAGACAATGGGATAAAAAGAGAATCAGAGTGTTCAGACAAGCCTTGGGTCGTTCGGTCTCTGAGTCAAAATAGAATCTCAGTGATGAAGTATAAATAGAGAGTCTGAAGCTGCACTTCGGTGAAAACAGTCTAGACATCACTTCAATTTCAACAGATATTGATAAAGTATAACACAACAACAAATCATGTCCCAGTGCCTCATATTTATAATATACATTATGTGCATCCATATAAGTGTATGAATATTGGATGTGCATTTTCACACACACACACACACACACACACACACACACACACACACACACACACACACACACACACACACACACACACACACACACACACACACACACACACACACACACACACACACTTTCTCATGTCATAGAAGCTATTAAAAATGAAAATGCTATTACCAGTAATAAGTGAGTATAGTGACCTATTTTAAGAGGTTGTACAGGGTAACTTCCTTCCCTTTCTGTAATTTAGGCTCAGACCTACATGTTATGGGAAGAGTGATGCTGCAACCTCTCTCTGCCATTTGTAAATAGGTTCTCAAACACTTACTTCATGCTTAGTTATCATAAGTTCTCTGCAATTACACCAGACTTTTAAAAAATAACTATGGAGGTTGTCGGTCATGTAAGGGACATGGGACATGATTACCCTAGCTTTCGAGAACCCATGGGGCTTGTCATGCCAAATAGTGTCCCCTCTACGTCACATTGTTATTCGATAAACTATTAGTGTCCATTGCTATATCAACGGTGTGACAACATAATGATTAGAATTTTGGAGATCATTACAAACTAAATTACATTCTTTTCATCATCACTATGCAAACAAAGCTGATTTCCGCGACAATTTCGCTGTTTAAACTAGTTTTGTTTAGCTAATAAAATGAAAACATTAATTTGAACTACTTGTGGGTACATTGTTATCATTACAACATGAAATCCATGTCTTAAACGTTGCTACGTTGCAGAAATGGCAAAGAAAACGTAACCTGCTTGACACATTAATGTTACATACATTACAGATCATGAAGTCAGCTAATTTCCACTCTATTCATATGCAAACCCCTTTGATTCATACACTGGCTTGTCTGGGTGCCATGTTTTTATCTTAACCTGCACTGAAATAATATAATTTCAGTAGTCCTCTATGATTCTTTTTCCTATAATTAGTAGGTCCTAGGATACAATAATGAATAATGTGGAACAAATAAATATCGTCAAAAGATACTTTACAACTTACAATAATGAACACCTTATGAAACTTTGATCGTTTTTGGTAGTTATGTCATTCATTTATTTTCACATATTTTTTGTATACTCACGTGGCAATCATAGACTAAAATACTGAATTCTGGTGTGTGGAATTCTGCCTGTCACTTGTTCTCAACAGGCAGCCAGACTCAGAAGGGGAGAGGGAGAGTGTCCAGGCACTGCTGCTCTCTTTGTTCTGAGTGCTTGCAGTGCTAGTGTTTTTAGTTCATCTGTGTATCTCACATATTACGTGCCCAGAATGATAAGAGCAAGAAAACTCTTAGCAGATAATGACAACAACAGTAGCTGTAGATGATGTAATGAAAAGTTGGAGGGTGGTTGGTAATGGAGGACATAAGGTGGATCCACGTCTGGGTGTTGGGCAGAACCCCTAGGTACTGGAGAACAGGAGCAGAGTTCAAAGGAAAAAGGTAGGAGATAGAGAAGTAAACAAGCAAACACACAGGTTACACTTTACTGTGAGAAAATTTGATGGATTACTGCAGCGTTACAACATAAATTAACAGCGGGCAATCATTTTTCCTGGTCAAAAACCTCCACATCCTTCTCGGTCTGTGCCTGAAGGTGGTACTTGAAGGCGTTCTAATCTGGATCGACAACTTCCACCACATCAGGTGGGGTTTCAGAGATCTGAAAGTAAGTTATACAAAAATAGCAATAGACAAACAACAACACTAAAAGACACTCACAAATTTGAAAGACTACAGTATATGCAATAATTCTATATAAAATTGCATTGTTTACCTCAGTCAACAGCTGCGGCTCCCATCCATACTTGGCCTGGATGCTGCTGTTGTGCGCAAAGAGAATTACCTTCAGGTTGTTCTCCCACCCTTCCTGGTATCAAGGGACTTGCCCATGGCAGTCTTGAGGGTCTGGTTTGTCCATCCACCAAACCTGGAGGGGGTAGAAAAGCGATATCTTTTGACAACGTAAGATATTGAAATATGTCTGATTATGTATGTACCATGGAATAACAAATTGTTAAAAACAAAACCCTTTTTAATGGGTTACATTAGGGAATTTAGAGTTAAGCACATACTCTTCCTTTACTGACTGTAATGGGTATTGCCTCCACCAACTTGGAAAGTGATCGGTCGCTGGAAGACACCAGCTGTTGCCATTCCTGGATTTCGTGAAGGGTCCAATGAGGTCCACCCCTAACATTTAAAAAGTGTTACTTTTTAAGATTACTTTATTCTTACCTGTATCTGTGTCATACAGTGTGCAGATTTTTGTATTTGTAAGGATACTGACACACACACATGTAACAGTATAACTTTAGTACGTCCCCTCGCCCCGAAACGGGCGCGAACCAGGGACCCTCTGCACACATCAACAACAGTCACCCACGAAGCGTCGTTACCCATCGCTCCACAAAAGCCGCGGCCCTTGCAGAGCAAGGGGCAACACTACTTCTAGGTTTCAGAGCAAGTGACGTAACTGATTGAAACGCTATTAGCGCGTACCCTCTAACTAGCTAGCCATTTCACATCCGTTACACTCACCCCCCTTTCAACCTCCTCCTTTTCCGCAGCAACCAGTGATCCGGGTCAACAGCATCAATGTAACAGTATAACTTTAAACCGTCCCCTCGCCCCGACCCGGGCGCGAACCAGGGACCCTCTGCACACATCAACAACAGTCACCCACGAAGCGTCGTTACCCATCGCTCCACAAAAGCCGCGGCCCTTGCAGAGCAAGGGGCAACACTACTTCTAGGTTTCAGAGCAAGTGACGTAACTGATTGAAACGCTATTAGCGCGTACCCGCTAACTAGCTAGCCATTTCACATCCGTTACACACACACATTCTATAATATTGAACTATGCTGTGGTCAAATAAAGAAACCATTCCAAAACAACTAATCAGGGCAAAATTTGAATTGGGAGACTTACCGATCATGTGCCATGGTGAACCGATCATGTGCCATGGTGAAACAACTTTGATGGGCTTTATCTCCAGTGCCACTGTCTTCGCCCTCTCAAACTTATGGCAGGCTAGACAGGGTACTGACCTTTAAGCAAAAAGTGACAAATGTAAACATTGTGTGCTCTCTGATATGACATTAATTGAAATAATAATAATTTCAGATATAATAGAATGTGATTGATAAACAAAAGGTTATTTTACTTGCCCAGCTGTCCACCTCCTTGACAATTCCACGTCAGAAGAAGAGTAGGTAAATTTTGGCATTCATGCGCTTCACTCCAAAAATGTACACATGCATCTCTGTCAGCATGGCCTCCTTCTCCTTAGTAAAAATCAACCTTCTGTGTGGCTGGCCATCCTTCCCCGTAGGTAGATATGATTGCCTAACAAGTTGGAAGAGAAGAGTTGTTGAAATACTCAAGTCTAAGTATATTTGCACTACTGTCTTTCTCTCTCTGTTTCTCTCTCTCTCCATCTGTCTTCCACTCTCTTCCTACCTCTCACTCCCTCTCACTTTCATCCTTTCGCTCCCATTTTCTTCCTCCCCCTCTGTCTGTCTAGCGAAGACACCAAGTTTAAACCTATCCATTTGATTGATCAGGTTTAACTTATAGCTAGACACCTCAATATGACAGACATATAACTATATCGGCGGAGGCTGCTGAGGGGAGGATGGCTCATAATAATGTCTGGAATGGAGTCAATTGAATGGTATCAACCACATGGAAACCACGTGTTTGGTACCATTCCATTTACTCCCTTCCAGACATTATTATGAGCCATCCTCCCCTCAGCAGCCTCCGCTGAACTATATGTATAGCTAGCAACTACTATAGCTAACGTTAGAGGGAAAATGGTTGTTGAAAAATGGTTATACATAGCTAAATATGTCCAGTTATCTAATTGAAGTTAACTGCTTAACGTTACCCTGAATTTTTCTGAATGTTGCGCCTCTTGTCGACATCAGTGGTGTCTTCATAGTACTTCGTCAGGTTGGAAAGATAAAAGAAAATCTCCTCGAGGGATGCCATTGAAGTGCAAGCTACATACAAACAGAAAGCTGCAATAACAGTTATAATAGCTTGCTTGCTATCTAGCTAGCTAACGTTAGCTTAGCTAAATAAAACGGTCTGGCTAGGCATGCTGAGGTATAGAAGTACAGTAGCTAGCAACGTCAATCTATAAAAACAACAAATTATGTACTCCTATTTAACAATATGTACAAATACATGGTAAAGAAAGTGTTCTCTTTCCAGTCATCTGAAGCAGCAGGTAGGCAGCAGGTAGTCACCGTCAAATACAGAGAGCAATTCTGAGGTAATAATTTTGCGCGGACTGAGCGAGCGTTTAAACGGTGAAATAGAACTAGAACTGCTCGCATCCCCTACGAGGTCAAATAGAGCCAAACAACCAGCATAGCAACTGACGCTTTGGTTCATTTCTTATTCCGGTCAGAATTTTGCAAGTTCACGCAACAGCCCTAGGAACAGAAGCTAGAATTTATCGAATCCTATTGTGACGTAAAGGGGGACACTATTTGGCATGACAGGCCCTCTTTTGGGTTCTCAGCTGAAAGATCAGACCACAGATGGTTCCATGTGAATTACAATCCCCAGACTCTGTTTTAACGTTTAGAAACGTTAATAATCTTAATTTGCGATACGGTTTTGGAAAACTTTGGACCTTAACTTTCATACCAGCGAGAACGAATCTTTCAAATACAAAAGATACACTTACTGTATGTAGTTTAGCAAAGTTGCATCTGGCTATAACAGTCTCCAGCCGAGATATGACACATCTTCTCACCTTGTGCTGGCATTTCCATTGGACCATTCCATATTTCTGGTTGCAAACAAGTGTTACTCAAAACACAGCCAGGTGCAACTTTGATAAACTGTTTACAGTAAGTGTATCTTCTGTATTTATAATTCATATGAAAGTTAAGTTCCAAATGTTTCCAAAAATGTATCGCAAGGCGTATTTTAGTTTAGATCTAGCATTTTGGCAGCGTCGGGCATTTCCCTCACAAGGCTAAAGGGGACGTCCAATGACCCAATGTAATGCAATGGAATTGGAGTCATGATAAGAGCTAGCTAGACACCACCCTGCACAGTCTAAAAACAAGTCTGACAACCAATTATTGTGTAAGTGAATAATTTGAGCAAGGCTAAAGGAACAGATGCAATGCCATATCAAGCTGCCAGCACTTTTAAATTACGTTTTAAATGAGTTCATTTTCGTTACAGGTAGGCTATAATTTAATTTCAATGTAAATGCACCCACGATTTTTGCGTGATAAAGTAGGTTGATGGGAACTAATAGCATGCCCTGGGGCTAGGCCTATTGAATTGCTTACCTTGGATGCTGTGAAGGTAAACTTTTAAACCAGAGCGAAGCTGTTGGTCGTCGACCCTCTCCAACTGATTGAAAACTTTGGCAAAGTTGTTCTGTACAGTTTCATGCCGCCGTACCTCGGCCCGAATCGCATTGGAAAGCGATAACTTGTTACTGCTGTTCATCTTGACACCTGTCTCCGGAGATTAAAGGCGCGAGATTGTCATTCGTTATCCAATTGAGCGCGCTTCTCCAAACACTTCAAGCAAGGCTAATCGAACCTTTGCATTTAGCTTGAGAACGTCTGTCTGTAGCCTACATCATTAATTAAAAAAATACGTTATTAATTTGAGCAAATTTCCTGTTGCATGTTGAAATATCTCCGTTTGTGCCTTACAATGTCTACTTCCTTGTTTTAAAGCGCCGCATTAATGGTGATGAGTTTTGTTTTGTCCTCGGAAAAATTATGACACCATATGAAGAGATTGTGTGTGCAGTGTGGCTTTGTTGCTATACATGTGAAGTATATGGCATATCATATGATATGTTTCAAGTTGTAATCTCACGTGCACAAGTACAATGAAATGCCTTTCTTGCAAGCTCTAATACTAAAAATAACATAAGGTAGAACAAAAACACACGATAAATAAGATATAAGAAGAACACAAGTAAGTAAGCATACTGTATACAGGGGCAGTCAATTCCAGTACCATATTTAAAATGTCAAAATCAAATCAAAGAAAATTGTCACATGCGCCGAATACAACAGGTGTAGGTAGACCTTACGTGAAATGCTTACCTACAAGCCCTTAACCAACAATGCAGTTCAAAAAATAGAGTTAAGAAAATATTTACAAAATATGATGAAGTAAAAAAATCGAATTAAAAGTAACACAATAAAATTAGATAACAATAACGAGGCTATGTACAGGCGTTGTGCCGAAAATCTCCCCCTGACAGAATCCCCCCCCCCCCCCCCCTTCGCGTGAAGGCCACACGCTCAATTCTTCGTTGCTGCGACTTGCTTGCTAGTTGAGATTTCACTAGTAATGTCTGCAGTTTTCGGTTTGGCTATTTGTTTCAAGTGTATTAGTCTATAAATAAATCATTTTGCCAAAATTCGTCATCCCTCCCATGTCCTATTCGACTGTAGATGTTCTGCAATGTTTATTGCTTGCCTACATTTTGCTCCCTCCTCTATGTTTAATATAACACACATACATGAATTATTCATTTTGGTTGCCTATCCTGACGTGACGTTTGTTCTATAGAATGTATTTGACTCTGATATGTGCCACAGAAAGTATTTGACTCTTGTTACAAAATTAAGGAAATTAGAAGGGTGGGTGGGGCGGGGTTCGGCATTACACTACTGGTCAACATCTGCGGACCCAAGCCAAATCTTTTCAGACTCCTGAGGGGGAAAGGTGTTGTCGTGCTCTCGACCCGCTCCACTCTCGACCCGCTCCACTACAGCCCTGTCGATGTTAATGGGGGCCTGTTCAGCACTTTATTTTTCTATAGTTCACGATCAGCTCCTCTTGTCTTACTCACATTGAGGGAGAGGTTGTTGTCCTGGCACCACACTGCCAGGTCTCTGACCTCGTCCCTATAGGCTGTCTCATCATTGTCGGTGATCAGGCTTACCACTGTTGTGTTGTCAGCTAACTTAATGATGGTGTTGGAGTCGTGCTCGGTCACCCAGTCGTGGGTGAACAGGGAGTACAGGAGGGAACCAAGCACGCACCCCTGATGTGTTGTTGCATACCCTTACCACCTGGGGCACCACGTCATGAAGTCCATGATCCAGTTGCAGAGGGAGGTGTTTAGTCCCAGGGTCCTTAGCTTATTGATCAGCTTTGTGGGCACTATGTTGTTGAACGCTGAGCTGTAGTCAATGAACAGCATTCTCACATAGGTGTTTGTTTTGTCCAGGTGGGAAAGGGCAGTGTGGAATGCGATTGAGATTGCGTCATCTGTGGATCTGTTGGGGCAGTATGCGAATTGGAGTGGGTCTAGGGTTTTCAGCATGATAGTGTTGATGTGAGCCATGACCAGCCTTTCAAAGCACTTCATGGCTACCGACATGAATGCTATGGGGCGGTAATCATTTAGGCAGGTTACCTTTGCTTTCTTGGGCACGGGGACTATGGTGGTCTGTTTGAAACATGTAGGTATTACAGACTCGGTCAGGGAGAGGTTGAAAACGTCAGTGAAGACACTTGCCAGTTGGTCCGTGCATGCTTTGAGCACACGTCCTGGTAATCCGAATGGCCCCGCGGCTTTTACCTATTTAAAGGTCTTGCTCACATCAGCTACGGAGAGCGTGATCACACAGTCGTCCGGAACAGCTGGTGCTCTCGTGCATGCTTCACTGTTGCTTGCCTCGAAGCGAGCATAAAAGGCTTGTCTGGTAGCCTCGCGTCATTGGGCAGCTCACGCTGGGTTTCCCATTGTAGTCCATAATAGTTTGCAAGCTCTGCCACATCCGACGAGTGTCAGAGCCGGTGTAATAGGATTCAATCTTAGTCCTGTATTGATGCTTTGCCTGTTTGATGGTTCGTCTGAGGGCAATGTGCAGGGATACTGGAGTCAGTTATCGCATGGTTGACCTGTGTAAATCGACTCGAGCTTCGCAACAATATTAGCTGTCATAAGTGTACAGACGGATAATCATTTACAATGATTCCAAATATGGTTAGGGAAAAAAGACGTGGCACAGTGGTCTAAGGTAGCTGTAGCTGTGTTCGAGTCCAGATTATGTCGCAGCCGGCCGCGACCGGGAGACACATGGGGCGGGGCACAATTGGCCCAGCTAATTCGGGTTAGGGGAGGGTTTGGCCGGCAGGGATGCCCTTGTCCCATTGCGCACTAGCGACTCCTGTGGCGGGCCGGGCACAGTGCACGCTGACATGGTTGCCAGGTGCACAGTTGTTCTTCCGACACATTGGTGCGACTGGCTTCTGGGTTAAGTGGGCATCGTGTCAAGAAGCAGTGCAGCTTGGTTGGGTTGTGTTTCGGAGGACGCATGGCTCTCGACCTTCGCCTCTCCCGAGTCCGTACGGGAGTTGCAGCGATGAGACAAGACTGTAACTACCAATTGGATACCACAAAATCGGGGAGAAAAAGGGGTAAAAGTAAAAAGAAATGTAAAATACAAAAAATAATAATTATAAATCCCAAAGCATATGTGTTGACATATGCATGGATATATTTGCAATATTTGATCATTTATTTGTAGTACATGGTCTCGACCATGATGATTGGTTGAAATATATCATCTTTGCTATATCTAAACCAATGACAGACAAGTGAGAGCCTCTCTCACCACACCCACTGATATTGACAGAGACAGGATATCTGTTGTACTGTTTAAAGAGTGAGCGGTGCTTCCTCAAGCTTCGGTTTCGTGAAAGTAAACAAAATAGTGAACAACGTCCAGAGGGAAATATTCCTTGTAGTTGGCAAAGTTAGATAGAATATCTTCAAGATGGTTTGTGGGGGATTTACGTGTTCTAAAAATGCTCTTTGTTCACTCAACGTGGTGTACATGGTAAGTGTCGCTAACTGGTTGTTGCTAATGTTTCCAGCTAGCAGAAGAATGATGATGCTAACAGTGGTAGCAGCAGTACTAGCACAGAGCTAACTAGGATCAATGTCCATTATTGTTTCACTGAGATTTAGCGAGAAGCAAACAATGGACTCTAATTTACTGTCATCTGCAAATGTTGTCACGGTCAACAAGTTATTAGCTACTAACATTTATCTATGCTTTCTGAAGGAGTAACGTTAACCAGCTAACGCTAGCTAGCTAACATATAATTTCATAACATCATGAAAATGATTACGCAAGGTTGTGTGGCGCTTACTACAGGCAGTAACGTGACAAATAATTTCTGATGATTGACTTGATTACCTGTTAGAGGTTGAATTGTATGTGTGTCCGGTATAAACATGCTGGAAGGGTAGCTAGCTACTTACTGTACGCTAATTAACATTTGATTGTATTTGTACCCATTCAGAGGGCATCAGATATGCTCTAGCTAACTCTATACTTTACGTTTGTCAGAGGACATAGCTGATTCTGTCGACAAGTGACGGGTAGCTAGCTATGTCACAGATCTCGTGATAGTAAACATAGACAACAGCATTATCTCTGTAATGTCAACCACAGCCATAACTAGAAATGATCTGTATGTACGAGTCATTTGAGGCGTGAAACTCCAGTAATCATACATAGCTAACTGTTATTGTGCCCTTTAATTACCATAATCCCGTGTGATTGCATTGCTACTGCACAGGGAACACATTGATATAAGATTAATTATATTGCTGCACATCTCGACAAGTGTTAAATCAGATATCCAGTGTTGGAAAATATAAATTGTTTACATAGTCAATTTACACATAGCACTGACACACTTACCTCACCAGACATACCACCAGGGATATTTTCAAAGGCCACAGGTCCAGAACAAATTGAAAGAAACATACAATATTATACAGAGCGAAGATTGCATAGAACTTCTTTCCATCTCATATACCGCAAGTGAACAGCAAACCTGGTTTCAAAAACCAAATAAAGCAACACCTCACAATGCTTCTCCCCCATGTGACCCACCTTTTGTGTGTTTGTACTGACATGTATGTGTAACTGATAGATGCACATGGACACTATATGTTAATGTTTTTAAATGTATGTAAATTGTAAAGTATTTTGTCTAATGTCTTTTTCATCATGCGTCAGTCCCTGGTAAGGCTAGCTTTCGCCATTGGTATCAGCTAATTGGGATCCTAATAACATTAACAACAACAAAATCTCATGTATCAAATCTGTTGCATACGACTTGACACAATTATATCATAGACATGTGAAGGTCTTGTGGAAAAAATAAAAGTTAGCCAAGCACACATTCACAATAAGGTCTTGTCTCATACCTAGAAGGTATATACCCCCTGACTGTTTTGGGGCCAACCATTTTAAAATAGCAACCAATAGTCTCTGTGTTCAAGGTACATATTAGATTAGCTAGGCCAATTTTCATTTTTTCTGGTATAGCCTGGTTGTCACTAATAAAGGTTTACTTGTAGTTCATAGACACCAAGATGGACAAAAGTGTGCGTGTATACGAGCAATAGTCAGTGTCCGTTTCTTTGCCCATGTCTGTGTGTATTAGGGATTCATATTTTCCCGAAAAGCAACCAAGTTACAATACTGGGAATAATTCATATTTATCCTATGAGTCCTGGGAAATACTGAAAAGATTGTAAGTGCCCATTTTAAAGCGTTTAAAGCAAGATATGGTCACTATGCCAGGGTTCTCCCCAAATAATGGGTGCTGCGCCAACCTTATCGGCTTGGCTGCACCACTATGTAAAGATTGTAAAGTGTTCCCGGGACAGTCCCGGGATCCCGGTTACTCATGTTAATCCCTAGTGTGTAATGTGTCAGTGTTTGTCTCATTCTCCCCTCACTTAGTTTCTCTCTCTTTAACCCCAGTTGGTTGGTCTGCTGCTGATCGGCGTGGCAGCGTGGGGGAAAGGCTTCGGCATCGTGTCCAGCATCCACATCATCGGCGGGGTCATCGCTGTGGGCGTCTTCCTACTGCTTATCTCCATCGTGGGTCTCATTGGAGCCCTCAACCACCACCAAGTCATGCTCTTCTTCGTATCCTTTATATAAAGGGCACTCACAATCGCAACACACTTTACAATAAAACAATACAAGTAAGGAGATCTTCAATGTCGGCCCTATTCATACCAGTATGGGCAGGCAGAGTTGGCCTATAATGTTCCAAAAGTCTTTGGTATGGGTCACTGTGCGAGTTTCGTGTGCGAGTTGCGAGTGCGCGAGTTTCGTTTTACTTTACTGAATATGGGTCAGTAGTAAAAATGTATTCTCTCAGTCTGTGCAGCCTTTGAATGTTGGTCTGGCTCCTTGACTGCTCCTCTCTCAGTACATGGTCATTCTGTTCCTGGTGTTTCTTTTCCAGTTTGGTGTGTCCTGCTCCTGCCTGGCTATTAACAAGGGACAGCAGGTGTGTGTGTGTGTGTGTGTGTGTGTGTGTGTGTGTGTGTGTGTGTGTGTGTGTGTGTGTGTGTGTGCGCGCTATCGTTTGACCTCTTCCAGCTCCTGTTTTCTATCTTATGTCCCATCACTCTGTCTTTCTTATTGCACACTACTCTCTATATATGGACGTGTGGTTGTCCCTTGCCTACTTCCGGCGCCGACAGAGATGGCCGCTTCGCGTTCCGAGTAAGCTATGCAGTATTATTTTTTTTTTGTATATATATTTTTTAATTTTACCCGCTTTTTCTCCCCAATTTCGTGGTATCCAATTGTTAGTAGTTACTATCTTGTCTCATCGCTACAACTCCCGTACGGGCTCGGGAGAGACGAAGGTCGAAAGCCATGCGTCCTCCGAAACACAACCCAACCAAGCCGCACTGCGGTCTTAACACAGCGCGCATCCAACCCGGAAGCCAGCCGCACCAATGTGTCGGAGGAAACACCGTGCACCTGGCGATCTTGGTTAGCGTGCACTGCTCCCGGCCCGCCACAGGAGTTGCTGGTGCGCGATGAGACAAGGATATCCCTACCGGCCAAACCCTCCCTAACCCGGACGACGCTAGGCCAATTGTGCGTCGCCCCACAGACCTCCCGGTCACGGCCGGCTGTGACAGAGCCTGGACGTGAACCCAGAGTCTCTGGTGGCACAGCTAGCGCTGCGATGCAGTGCCCTAGACCACTGCGCCACCCGGGAGGCCCGGTATTTTGTTTTTTTTGTGTGTTATTTCTTACATTGCTACCCCAGGTAATCTTAGGTTTTATTATATACAGTCGGGAGGAACTATTGGATATAAGAGCAACGTCAACTCACCAACATTACGACCAGGAATACGACTTTCCCGAAGCGGATCCTTTGTTTGGCCTACCACCCAGGACAATAGATCAGATCCCAGCCGGCGACCCAAAACAACGGCGCCGTAGAAGGGGCAGACAGAGCGGTCTTCTGGTCAGGCTCCCGTAGACGGGCACATCGCGCCCCGCTCCCGAGCATACTACTCGCCAATGTCCAGTCTCTTGACAACAAGGTAGACGAAATCCGAGCAAGGGTAGCATTCCAGAGAGACATCCGAGACTGTAACGTTCTTTGTTTCACGGAAACATGGTTCACTCGAGACACGCTATCTGAGTAGGTACAGCCACCTGGTTTCTTCACGCATCGCGCCGTCATAAACAAGCATCTCTCTGGTAAGAAGAAGGTCGGGGGTGTATGCCTTATGATTAACGAGACGTGGTGTGATCATAATAACATACAGGAACTCAAGTCCTTTTGTTCACCTGACTTAGAATTCCTCACAATCAAATGCCGACCGCATTATCTACCAAGAGAATTCTCTTCGATCATAATCACAGTCGTGTATATTCCCCCCCAAGCAGACACATCGACGGCCCTGAAAGAACTTCATTGTAAACTGGAAACCACATATCCTGAGGCTGCATTTATTGTAGCCGGGGATTTTAACAAGGCTAATCTGAAAACAAGGCTCCCCAAATTCTATCAGCATATCGATTGTGCTACCAGGGCTGGCAAAACCCTAGACCACTATTATTCTAACTTCTGCGACACATATAAGGCCCTCCCCCGCCCTCCCTTCGGAAAAGCTGACCACGAGTCCATTTTGTTGCTCCCAGCCTATAGACAGAAACTTAAACAGGAAGCACCCGTGCTCAGGTCTGTTCAACGCTGGTCCGACCAATCGGATTCCACGCTTCAAGATTGCTTCGATCACGTGGACTGGGATATGTGCCGCATTGCGGCGAACAACAACATTGACGAATACGCTGATTCGGTGTGCGAGTTTATTAACATGTGCATCGGTGATGTTGTACCCACAGCGTCTATTAAAACATTCCCCAACCAGAAATCGTGGATTGATGGCAGCATTCGCGCAAAACTGAATGCGCGAAACACTGCTTTTAATCAGGGCAAGGTGACCGGAAACATGACCGAATACAAACAGTGTAGCTATTCCCTCCGCAAGGCAATCAAACAAGCTAAGCGTCAGTACAGACACAAAGTGGAGTCGCAATTCAACGGCTCAGACACGAGAGGTATGTGGCAGGGTCTACAGTCAATCACGGACTACAAAAGAAAAACCATCCCCGTCGTGGATCACGATACCTTGCTCCCAGACAGACTAAACAACTTTTTTTCTCGCTTTGAGGACAATACAGTGCCACTGACACGGCCCGCTACCAAAACCTGCGGGCTCTCCTTCACTGTAGCCAATGTGAGTAAAACATTTAAACGTGTTAACCCTCGCAAGGCTGCAGGCCCAGACGGCATCCCCGGCCGCGTCCTCAGAGCATGCGCAGACCATCTGGCTGGTGTGTTTACAGACATATTCAATCAATCCTTATCCCAGTCTGCTGTTCCCACATGCTTCAAGAGGGCCATCATTGTTCCTGTTCCCAAGAAAGCTAAGGTAACTGAGCTAAATGACTACCGCCCTGTAGCACTCACTTCCGTCATCATGAAGTGCTTTGAGAGACTAGTCAAGGACCATATCAAATCAAGTTTATTTTATATAGCCCTTCGTACATCAGCTAATATCTCGAAGTGCTGTACAGAAACCCAGCCTAAAACCCCAAACAGCAAGCAATGCAGGTGTAGAAGCACGGTGGCTAGGAAAAACTCCCTAGAAAGGCCAAAACCTAGGAAGAAACCTAAAGAGGAACCAGGCTATGAGGGGTGGCCAGTCCTCTTCTGGCTGTGCCGGTTGGAGATTATAACAGAACTATGCCAAGATGTTCAAAATGTTCATAAGTGACAAGCATGGTCAAATAATAATCATGAATAATTTTCAGTTGGCTTTTCATAGCCGATCATTAAGAGTTGAAAAACAGCAGGTCTGGGACAGGTGGCGGTTCCATAACCGCAGGCAGAACAGTTGAAACTGGAATAGCAGCAAGGCCAGGTGGACTGGGGACAGCAAGGAGTCATCATGCCCGGTAGTCCTGACGTATGGTCCTAGGGCTCAGGTCCTCCGAGAGAGAGAAAGAAAGAGAGAAGGAGAGAATTAGAGAGAGCCAAGATTTTCAAAATGTTCATAAATGACAAGCATGGTCAAATAATAATCAGGAATAAATGTCAGTTGGCTTTTCATAGCCGATCATTAAGAGTTGAAAACAGCAGGTCTGGGACATGTAGGGGTTCCGTAACCGCAGGCAGAACAGTTGAAACTGGAATAGCAGCAAGGCCAGGCGGACTGGGGACAGCAAGGAGTCATCATGCCCGGTAGTCCTGACGTATGGTCCTAGGGCTCAGGTCCTCCGAGAGAGAGAAAGAAAGAGAGAAGGAGAGAATTAGAGAGAGCATACTTAAATTCACACAGGACACTGGATAAGACAGGAGAAGTACTCCAGGTAAGTACTCCATATCACCTCCACCCTACCTGACACCCTAGACCCACTCCAATTTGCTTATCGCCCCAATAGGTCCACAGACGACGCAATCACCATCACACTGCACAATGCCCTAACCCATCTGGACAAGAGGAATACCTATGTAAGAATGCTGTTCATCGATTACAGCTCAGCATTTAACACCATAGTACCCTCCAAACTCGTAATTAAGCTCAAGTCTCGACCCCGCCCTGTGCAACTGGGTCCTGGACTTCCTGACGGGCCGCCCCCAGGTGGTGAGGGTAGGTAACAACATCTCCACCCCGCTGATCCTCAACACTGGGTCCCCACAAGGGTGCGTTCTCAGCCCTCTCCTGTACTCCCTGTTCACCCACGACTGCGTGGCCATGCACGCCTCCAACTCAATCATACAGTTGGCAGACGACACTAGAGTGGTAAGCTTGATTACCAACAACGACGAGACGGCCTACGAGGAGGTGGTGAGGGCCCTCGTAGTGTGGTGTCAGGAAAATAACATCCCACTCAATGTCAACAAAACAAAGGAGATGATCGTGGACTTCAGGAAACAGCAGAGGGAGCAGCCCTCTATCTACATTGACGGGACAGTAGTGGAGAGGGTGGAGAGTTTTAAGTTCCTCGGCGTACACATCACGGACAAACTGAAATGGTCCACCCACACAGACAGCGTGGTGAAGAAGGTGCAGCAACCTCAGGAGGCTGAAAAAATTCGGCTTGTCACCAAAAACACTCACAAACCTTTACGGATTCACAATCGAGAGCATCCTGTCGGGCTGTATCACCGCCTGGTACGGCAGCTACTCTGCCCATAACCGTAAGTCTCTCCAGAGGGTAGTGAGGTCTGCACAACGCATCACCGGGTGCAAACTACCTGCCCTCCAGGACACCTACACCCCCTGATGTCACAGGAAGGCCAAAAAGATCAAAACAACCACCCGAGCCACTGCCTGTTCACCCCGCTATCATCCAGAAGGCGAGGTCAGTACAGGTGCATCAAAGCGGGGACCGAGAGACTGAAAACCAGCTTCTATCTCAAGGCCATCCGACTGTTAAACAGCCATCACTAACATTTAGTGGCCGCTGCCAACATACTGACTCAACTCCAGCCACTTTAATAATGGAAAAATTGATGTAATCAATTTAAAACTAGGCATTTTATATGTTTACATACCCTACATTACTCATCTCATATGTATATACTGTTCGCTATACCATCTACTGCATCTTGCCATCTTGATGTAATGTATCACTAGCCACTTGAAACAATGCCACTTCATATGTTTTCATACCCTACATTACTCATCTCATATGTATATACTGTACTCTATACCATCTACTGCATCTTGCCTATGCCGTTCGGCCATCAGTCATTTATATATTCTTATGTACATATTCGTATTCATTCCTTTACACTTGTGTGTATAAGGTAGTTGTTGTGAAATTGTTAGGTTATATTACTTGTTAGATATTACTGCATGGTCGGAACTAGAAGCACAAGCATTTCGCTACACTTGCATTAACATCTGCTAACCATGTGTATGTGACAAATAAATTTGATTTGCCTTGTGTGTTGCAGTGATTGCCATTCCACAGCACTCCTGTCACTGTCCTCACCTGTGTGTGTTTGGTCTCCAACCCAGGTGAAGCTGTTGAGTGCTACCTGGGCGTTGATGAGCAACGACACGCGGCTGGGCGTGGAGAGCAAGTTGAACTGCTGTTGGCTGCTGAACAACAACCAGAGCAAGGAGCAGTCCAACGAGGACGTGAAACTCTGCAATGCGGTGAGGGAGACACACCAGTTTGCTCTCTGCGCTCAGCCTTTAAGACCTTTCTCTCTGGATGTGGTTCTCTGCATGTGGTTTAAGCCACTCTGGTTACTCTCTGCCCTCAACAGCTTTCCCAACTTGTCTTAACCATTACAGATCAAAAACAAAACCAGCACTGGACTGCCTATTATAGGTAGAAAGAAAGAAAAAAAAAACAGGATCGCAGTAGACCGTAATCTTATGGTTGGCCTTTTACTCTTTATGCAGATGCAGTCGTATGTTTGGACTTCCTCTCTTTATGTGATTGTTGTCTCATTGAAGGCTTTCTCGCTCCCCCTCTGTGTAGCCCTGTAAGCATGCCGGGTTCTGTTTCACCTGTGGGGACTTGATGCTGCAGCACGCTGCAGAGGCTCTGAAAATCCTGGGTGCAGTAGGACTCTTCTTCAGCTTCACAGAGGTCAGGAAACCGCTCCTGACTATACCTACAAGAGCTAAAATACACACATCACAACACTCACACTCATCCCTAAATGCACAAAGGGGGGAATTCCGACCCGAGTTAAGCACATGTAAATGGTTTGTAATTCTCTTTTTATGCACTTTTCTCTCCATGCGTATTCTGACCTTGAACTTAAGCACGAGAATAGCATACTATTCACCGGCTATTCGTTTGGGTGGAGATTTAAGAAATGACGATGTCACACCCAATTCTGACCTTGACTTAATTCCCTTCATAATTCCACCACCTTTACGCGCGATTAATAAGGTCGAGCAACAACATCTTTATTATTTCTGGAAGAACTAACACCATTCTCCATGCACTGTAATTTACAAATTGACAAGAGATTGATAAAAGCTAGGTAAATGAGTAAGCCATTTGGATAAGGGGATTGTAAATATAAATTACAACTGTTTGAGATCTATTTTACCTTATGATCACTGGAGACAAATGTGAAACCAGATATATGGCAGCAAACTGAAGCATATCAACATATCACCTTTTCCACAGTGAAGTTATGAAATGCTGGCCTTATACAGTAACTTGGGATGAAATTTGGAGACTCAAGCTATAGGCTTCTGTAGCCATGCGCAAATGACAGTATAGCGCCAAACCTATAGAGTTGATTTATGATTTCTACAATGTTTTAATTATGAGGCCAGACTTTTAAGTATTATTATTTATTTATTTTGTATTTTTTTGTGTCGTGTTAGCCGCTTTCGGTAGCCACAATCAGTTATACCCACATTTTATAATTGTCACTGACTTTAGTGTTGGATTCCTTACATCATTCCATTACATTGTTAGTTTGTTCCTGAGGATCGCTAGCAATAGTGGATCATATTAGGCTACCGTATTACAAGTTGTGCAATAATTTGGGACATGTAGTCTATTTGAGTCATTATGGAACTCAGACCACACTTAGCAGGTTAAACCTGGAGCCTGGCGCACGGTTCACGATGACTGGATTTTGTCATCACAGTTGCATGATTATTAGGGTAGATTTATAGGACTACTGTTCAACCCCTATTGTAAATTTTTTCCACCTTCCAATATTTCATGGATCGAACGATTGAATATGTCAACTTTCAGGATGAATCAAACCACTTCTTGATTCACAAATGTATTTTGTGTGTAAAGGCTCTCTAAACCAGCTTTTTATTATTAATAAATACTATCCTAACGCTAAATCGTATACAAGATCAGAGCATTTTTTAAATCTACCAATTGGTGCTGGCTTTCTTTACATGGCTTTCTTTCATTGAGCCCTAATATTCTGAATTGTTCTCTCCATTTATTCTAGTGAATCTGTCAAATTCAATTTAAAGGAATGGCTTTAGATAAATGTACTGAAAACTCCATAGGGAAATCTGTTGGCCAGCAAGTAGGAGGGTTTTCAGCGGTTTAATTAAATACACTGCTCAAAAAAATAAAGGGAACACTAAAATAACACATCCTAGATCTGAATGAATGAAATATTCTCATTAAATACTTTTTTCTTTACGTAGTTGAATGTGCTGACAACAAAATCACACAAAAATTATCAATGGAAATCAAATTTATCAACCCATGGAGGTCTGGATTTGGAGTCACACTCAAAATTAAAGTGGAAAACCACACTACAGGCTGATCCAACTTTGATGTAATGTCCTTAAAACAAGTCAAAATGAGGCTCAGTAGTGTGTGTGGCCTCCACGTGCCTGTATGACCTCCCTAAAACGCCTGGGCATGCTCCTGATGAGGTGGCGGATGGTCTCCTGAGGGATCTCCTCCCAGACCTGGACTAAAGCATCCGCCAACTCCTGGACAGTCTGTGGTGCAACGTGGCGTTGGTGGATGGAGCGAGACATGATGTCCCAGATGTGCTCAATTAGATTCAGGTCTGGGGAACGGGCGGGCCAGTCCATAGCATCAATGCCTTCCTCTTGCAGGAACTGCTGACACACTCCAGCCACATGAGGTCTAGCATTGTCTTGCATTAGGAGGAACCCAGGGCCAACCGCACCAGCATATGGTCTCACAAGGGGTCTGAGGATCTCATCTCGGTACCTAATGGCAGTCAGGCTACCTCTGGCGAGCACATGGAGGGCTGTGCGGCCCCCAAAGAAATGCCACCCCACACCATGACTGACCCACCGCCAAACCGGTCATGCTGGAGGATGTTGCAGGCAGCAGAACGTTCTCCACAGCGTCTCCAGACTCTGTCACGTCTGTCACATGTGCTCAGTGTGAACCTGCTTTCATCTGTGAAGAGCACAGGGCGCCAGTGGCGAATTTGCCAATCTTGGTGTTCTCTGGCAAATGCCAAACATCCTGCACGGTGTTGGGCTGTAAGCACAACCCCCACCTGTGGACGTCGGGCCCTCATACCACCCTGTTTCTGACCGTTTGAGCAGACACATACACATTTGTGGCTTGCTGGAGGTCATTTTGCAGGGCTCTGGCAGTGCTCCTCCTGCTCCTCCTTGCACAAAGGCGGAGGTAGCGGTCCTGCTGCTGGGTTGTTGCCCTCCTACGGCCTCCTCCACGTCTCCTGATGTACTGGCCTGTCTCCTGGTAGCGCCTCCATGCTCTGGACACTACGCTGACAGACACAGCAAACCTTCTTGCCACAGCTCGCATTGATGTGCCATCCTGGATGAGCTGCACTACCTGAGCCACTTGTGTGGGTTGTAGACTCCGTCTCATGCTACCACTAGAGTGAAAGCACCGCCAGCATTCAAAAGTGACCAAAACATCAGCCAGGAAGCATAGGAACTGAGAAGTGGTCTGTGGTCACCACCTGCAGAACCATTCCTTTATTGGGGGTGTCTTGCTAATTGCCTATAATTTCCACCTGTTGTCTATTCCATTTGCACAACAGCATGTGAAATTTATTGTCAATCAGTGTTGCTTCCTAAGTGGACAGTTTGATTTCACAGAAGTGTGATTGACTTGGAGTTACATTGTGTTGTTTAAGTGTTCCCTTTATTTTTTTGAGCAGTGTATATTCAGCAGGCGCAAGGGAACCACGCCTGTAAAGCCCATTACGCAGCTGCATAAGGTAAATCTGAATACAAACAACGGATAAGTGCGTTAGAAAGGCGTACATTTCCTTGGTCTGAATCGGGTCCCATACAGTACAGGTGAACACTATCACCATATACAGACACACACATACACACTTCTCATGAATGTTGTTCTGTTTCAGATCTTGGGTGTGTGGCTGGCTGCACGTTACAGGAACCAGAAGGATCCAAGAGCCAACCCCAGTGCATTCCTATAAGAGCAGAGCGTGAAGAGGCCCACAAGTTACGCACCATGATATAGACATACACACACGCAAAATACAACATTGGAGATACACATACATACACACAGATGTGCCAATATGAAAAGAACAACACACACTCGCAGCCTGATGCCAATTGACAACCCACTAAGTACATTCTGGTTCTCACATGTGCATACACACACACTGGGGAAGAAAAGGCCATGTTGGTCTGTACAGTTTCTTCTCATGTACGATAGGACAGCTTTTTTTTGTATTACTTCTATGTCAGTGTTTCTCAACCTCTGGTCTGTGGACCTGCACTGCTCTTTGGGATAATGGGGACCACTCCCTCAGATGCTAATACTTATTTACTTTGTTCTTAATTAGAAGTTTTAAACAACACATTTCTCCAGAGGTATATCTGGTTCATGTTCATTAGGCACCAAACAGAAGAACATGTACAGAAACAAGGAGGGACCTGCACTTTTCCAATAAGAAAGTTTTTATTTTCCATTCTACGTTTTGCTACGGTGTGCTCTAATGAATATGAGCCTGTGCTCACTAGTCCCTGGTACCAAACCAGTTGAGAACGACCCCATTCAGAGACCCCTATCCCTGTCTGTCCATGATGTGGGTAGACTACACAGACGCAGCACCCTGTGCACCAACTACCAGCATAGCACTGTGTGTGATGGCATACACAGAATTGATATTTTTTTAACCAAGAAAAATCTTTTATAATTTAAGGGTTTTGTCTATGCCACAAAATGTTGCAATTGTGACGATTTTACATAGTAGACTTCTGTGTAGCTTCTGTTGATTTTTAACAAGATGTCATTGGGTGCGGTGTGGCCATCAATATTTCTTGACAAAGAAAGCGGTGCCTTATAGATCATGTCATGTTAGTGCCTTGGGTGGGAATTAGATTTTGTGCCAAACTATTGATTAAGAGGGGATACTGAATTGGATAGTCTATAGAGACATTTCTCTTCCTTTTGAGCTAAAACATTAAGCACTTTAATGGAGTTCAGACAATAAAAACGTAGGCGTAATTCAGTTAACCCCCCCATCTATCCACATAGCACTTTATTCAACACATGCATTTGCTCCTGTATAATATTACATTTGTTTTGTTTGTGGTACTATGGACACTAGAGGGCTTTGACACTGAGTAAAAGTTGTCATTAAACAATTCATCTGGACCACCAGAGTTAATACTGGAGATAATGCCTTTGTGGAGATGCTATGGGAAATGCAACATGTTTTTCTCACATCTCTCCTTGGCCTGTCCTGATATGCACCACCCTCACCTCAATTGTCTCTAGACATAGAGCTAGGACATTTTAACATATTTAATGAATGAACAAAACATGTTTGCCAGTGTTGATAGTTGTCACACACTCCTTCATAAAATAAGTGCAGCCAGTCTCAAAAGTTGAGACAAACTGTAGTCTGGAGAATTAAAATGAATTTAACGCTTTGATTAGGAATATACAATTAAGGGAAAATGTAGAACTACAGCACAAAGCAATGGGCAGCACAGTTTTTGGATGATCTAGCTTAAGTGGTGTTCCACTACCTGCCTTCATATGTTGACACTGAACCATCTGATCCTTTTCTGTGCATTTTTGTTTCCACTTTATCTATTTTGTAATTAACCTGAAAGTGTTTTCCTAGTGGCACTTTGCCAGATTTTATTTATTTGCCTGTCATTGGAGGAAATCATTTGCTATGGCCTAATTGATGCAATCTTGAAAGAAGTTTAAAACTAGGGATGTGCCTGTAGCTTTTAAATACTTAGCATACCAGTGACTGTTCACAATAATTGTCAATTTGCAGCATCTTAAAACTGAGCAAAGAGTTGAGGAATGAGTTTTATTAAGTATTGCCCTTAATGGTAACTCTGCTAAAAGCCTTTGGTTGCACAGCAATGGGTTGTCAGAGTTAGTATATTAGTGATGTGGCACTTCCGACGGCTGTGAGACTGCCACTATACGTCCTGACTCAAGGTTTTGACCCTAAAGTTTGTCCATGATTGACAGAATGACTCATGTTCTAGATTATGGCAGTCTCAGCTTCCTGTTGCTTTTCACCCAAATGGCTCCCTATATAGTGGACTGCTTTTAAGTAGTGCACTATATACGGAACGGGATGCCATTTGGGACTCAACGTTCTTACTGTGGACTTGATTGCCTGCTTAACCTTAAGGTTTATTTTTTGTGCAGCACGTTTTTCCTATTAAATGTCATGATTCAGGAGCCTGGTTTGTTTAGTCATTTCATTCACTTCTCTGAATTTGTAATAAGACAAGACATTTACACACTTTGAATTAACCTAGAAATTGAAAAGGGATAGAAAATGCATTTTCCATTAACATTGAATATAAAATGTAGTTAGAAATGCCTGTTAGTTGATTGTAGCAGCTTTATTAGTCTTTGCAACACTGATACATTGGGAGGGATGCTTGGTACAGAAAAATACATTTGGCCTGTAAACCTGTTCAACAAATGCCACTTCGCTACTGTGTTCATGTGTGAATTTACAAAAATACATTAAGCTATAATATTAATGACTCGGGACAGTTATTCCGTGTTGTATGTATGGGTGCACATTTCACTTGGGGAATGAACGAGTCAATCCCTCTTCAGGTTCATATCCATATTGGTCCTAAAACCCCACTTCTCTCCTTACATTCTCCAGGTGGTCCACTGGGTGTGACTAGCTTGTGTAGTAAGATAAAAGGACCCACAACAGGAACCTGGCCTGAAATGCACTGAATGACAATTACACAAATGGAGTCAGGGTTACCATTCCTCATGGTACTGTCCTTCCATGTCATTAACTGCATTTCAACCATTTGTCACTTCATCATTCTCCTGGAAGTAAGGATGTTCTAGAGCATTCAGGGCAGAGATTCTTCTTAGAGGGTCAAAAGTTAGCATTTTCTGTGGGAAAAACAGAACACTTGAGTTACAAATGTGAATCCTATCTTGTACACCGCCATAGCTTTATTTCGTTAATCATAGCTTTTACAAGCATTGGTCTGGATAATTAAAAAAAATACACTTTTGGCCAGGATTCACACTAACCCAAGTGGATCCTGGACCGGTTTATACAATTCTACCATTTTGCATTTCAACGCTACCAAAAAGTTTATTTTCACCAAACCGAACACCCTCCACAGCTGGTTAGAAAACCAAGAAGTCTCACCAGCAGCAACTCTGTCCCCTGTTTATTGATCTCTGGAGCGTAGTCGGTGATTGGGCGGGGGCTGATAGGACTGAAGTTGTGTCGTGAGAGGGTGACATCAGCAGGCCACTCCTCCTCAGGTGGCAGGCCAATCACACTGTGGAATGGCAGACAGGAAGGTTCAAGCCAGCCAGTCAGACAAGCGTTTCAGAAAGAATTGACAGAAGACTGATCCAAAGTGACAAGAGGGTTACGTCCCAAATGGCACTTGTCAAAAGAAGTGCACTATATAGGGTGCCATTTGGGATGCAACCCAGGAGATTCCAGCCCAGGAGATTCCAGCCCATACTCACTTGAATATCTTTCCCAGTTGGTCCACTTCAGAGTCTCCACAGAACAATGGTCTACATGAGAGAGTTTGGATTTGTGTTAAAGTGCTGTTGGCCAATTTCCCCAGCTGTGAAACAAGCAGTACCGTCTTCCTATATGCCCCCAAATGCCTCCATTTTATTGTTCCGACCTATAGCCATGTCTGTGGGACATTACAGGGGCCTGGCTGACCCTTCTGTGTAGACTGGTGTGGCCTGGTCGTTAGTGTGGGGCCATAATGATAAGAGAAGAATCCCTGAGTGCCACAGCAGTAGTCTGCTATACTGCCATTTGACTACATGGTGGCAGCATAATCACAGAAATGAGTGCTCGGTCCCACTACAGCCAGAAACAAATTGGGTTTGTCTTCCTCCGTATGTGACTCGTTTCAGGAAACTAGGCATATGTCGCGGGTCACTACTTCACAGGAGAGCCATTTGAACAAAAACGTATAAAAAAAAAAAAAAATCTAAATGTGTTTTTTGGCAGAAATGCCTTCTGGAACACGTGAACTTTCATGTGCCTTAATAACAAACGTGTATGCCATCTGTAAATACGAATACACGTTTGTTAAATTACGAGCCTAGTTGGTTAAGCCACAGAAAAAGTCAACAACCTTCCCACTAACCATGATTGGCTGAGATAATGAGTGGGCTGGACATACCAAGAGAGGAGTTCAGATTGGTCTGCCATACAGGAGGCTTCTGTCTAATTGAGCTGGTAAGTCTGTTGGTAATCCTGTCGATTACAGCTTTTTTTTTATGTATCATGTACTTTCTGGAGGATAGAGTTTTGGAATTAGAGTATGATAGCTAAAGAGATGGAGAAAACACCTGTTTCTGGATTACATCTTCAAACTAAGGGCAACCATGGCATAGCATCCAGGGCCCCCGACCTCCAGCGGGCCCCCAGATAGCAAAAATGTGTAGAATTGGTCCAATTTCCTGCAATTCTACACATTTTTGCTATCATATGCTATCTGGGTGTCCGTTCAGTAATCTGGCCATGAGTGTTATTAACTTTGCTGGGTGGAATATTATCGATTAATCCAATGAGAATCATGTTAGAATATCAGATTAAGGGCCCCCCCGAGTGGCCAGGTGGTCAAGCAAAAACTAAACCAGGAAGCACTGTCAAGCAAAAACTAAACCAGGAAGCACCAGTGACTCGGTCAATAAGAAAGTGGTCAGATGAAGCAGATTCTAAAACTACAGGACTGTTTTGCTAGCACAGACTGGAATATGTTCCGGAATTCTTCTGATGGCATTGAGGAGTACACCACAACAGTCACTGGCTTCATCAATAAGTGCATCTGACGTCGTCCTCACAGTGACCCTACGTTCATACCCCAACCAGAAGCCATGGATTACAGGCAACATCCGCACTGAGCTAAAGGCTAGAGCTGCCGCTTTCAATGAGCGGGACTCTAACCCGGAAGCCTATAAGAAATCCCGCTATGACCTCCGACGAACCATCAAACAGGCAAAGCGTCAATACAGGACTAAGATCGAATCGTACTACACCGGCTCTAGTCCTCGTGCCCAAGAAAGCGAAGGTAACCTGCCTAAATGACTACCGACCCGTAGCACTCACGTTTGTAGCCATGAAGTGCTTTGAAAGACTGGTCATGCTCACAACAACACCATTATCCCAGAAACTCTAGACCCACTCCAATTTGTATACGGCCCCAACAGATCCACAGATGATGTAATCCCTATTGCACTCAACACTGCCCTTTCCCACCTGAACAAAAGGGCGGCAGGTAGGGGGTGGTGGGTACCCTAGTGGTTAGAGCGTTGGGCCAGTAACCGTACATTGACTCTGTACCTGTACCCTCTTTATATAGAGTCGCTTGTTATTTTACTGCTGCTGTTTAATTATGTTACTTTTATTTTCTATTTTTTACTTAACCAAGCATTGTTGGTTAAGGGCTTGTAAGTAAGCGTTTAACTGTAAGGTCTACACCTGTTGTATTCGGCGCATGTGACAAATTTGATTTGATTAGCCACGAGGGATCCTGGTTCGAGTCCAGGCTCTGTCGCAGCTGGCCGCGACCGGGAGATCGATGAGGCGGCGCATAATTGGCCCAGCGTCGTCCTGGTTAGGGGAGGGTTTGGCCGGCAGGGATGTTCTTGTCCCATCGCGCACTTGCGACTCCTGTGGTGGGCCGGGCGCAATGTACTCTGATACGGTCGCCAGGTGTACAGTGACACACTTGGTGCGGCTGGCTTCCTGGTTAAGTGGGGATTGTGTCAAGAAGCAGTGCGGCTTGGCTGGGTTATGTTTCGGAGGACGCACGACTCTCGACCTTCGCCTCTCCCGAGTCCGTACGGAAGTTGCAGCGATGGGACAAGACTGTAACTACCAATTGGATACCACGAAATTGGGGAGAAAAAGGGGTAAAACAATTAAAAATACTATAAAAATGTCAATTAAAAACAAAATATGAATATCGGATTAATGTGTATATAGCTACTTACGTATACACTGAGTGTACGAAACATTAAGAACACCTGCTCTTTCCATGACAGACTGACCAGGTGAAAGCTATGATCCCTATTGATGTCACTTGTAAAATCTACTTCAATCAGTGTAGATGAGGGGGAGGAGACAGGTTAAACAATTGAGACATGGATTGTGCATGTTCACCATTCTTCGGGTGAATGGGCAAGATAAAAGATTTGCGTGCCTTTGGTAGTAGGTGCCAGGCACACCGGTTTGTGTCAATAACTGCAACGCTGCTGGGTTTTTCACACAACAGTTTCCTGTGTGTATCAAGAATGGTCCACCACCCCAAGGACATCCAGCCATATAACTGGGACGCATTGGAGTCAACATGGGCCAGCATCCCTGTGGAACGCTTTCGACACGCTCCATGCTCCGACCAATTGAGGCTGTTCTGAGGTCGGGGGGTGCAACTCAATATGAGGAAGGTGTTCTTAATGTTTTGGACACTCATTGTACATTACATTAAGAGTCTCAAAAGATAAATACAGGTATTTTCCAGTATATCAAATAAGCCTTGACAAGCCCTGACCACTCACTTGCGTCGGAACATCTCAGCAAAGATGCAGCCCGTGCTCCAGATGTCCACAGGCGTGGCATAGGTGGACTGGAGCAAGACCTCAGGAGGCCTGTACCACAGAGTCACCACCTGAGAGTCGTGGAGGAGAGAGACGTCAAGGGGGCAGTTGGTAGTATTATGAATGCATATTAATTTTAATGCATGAAAACTGAAATCCGCCATACCCAATTTCTACCAGCATGTCACCTGTGCAATTAGACGCAAAGAAACCTCTAGATCACCTTTACTCCACACAGAGACGCATACAAAGCTCTCCCTTACCATCCATCTGGCCTATCTTCCTGATTCCTGCTTAAAAGCAAAAACTCAAACAGGAAGTACCAGTGACGCGCTCAATACGGAAGTGGTGCGATGAAACGGATGCTAAGCTACAGGACTGTTTCTCTAGCAAAGACTGGAATTTGTTCAGGGATTCATCCTGTTTGTCTATCCTGATTGCCTAGTCACTTTTACCCCTACCTACATGTACAGATTACCACAACTACCTCCCCTGCACATTGAATCAGTACTTATACTCTTTGTATATAGCCTCGTTATTTTTTTGTGCTACTATATCATTTTATTTTTTGCGCACACAAAAATACTGTCTAACTCTGCATTGTTAGGAAAGGGCTCATAAGTAAGCATTTCACCATAAGTCTACACTTGTTGTATTCGGCACATGACAAATTCATTTTTTAAATTGAATATTTAAAACATACAATATACTTGTAGTTGTTGAGCGGCTTCACTGCATCACATTAGTCATCTAACAGACTCCCATCCGGAGCGACACACAGAAGCAACCAGGGTCAACGCCCTGCTCAAGGGCACGTCGACAGATCTCCCACAAGGTCAAAAACGGGGACCCGAACCAGCGATCCATCAGCCCAAGCTCCCAAACGCCAGGCCTCCAAGAGCCCCCCGAAAGTTCCCCAAGACATGCCCCGAGAAAAAAAAATGCATTTGATTTGATATGAGTAGGATGAGAGAGAAGTATGAATGCATTTGAATATTTATGCCAAGTGTAAAGCATAAGTAAGCATTATGGTGAATGCACAGAGACCCCTTCAATCCTCAACAATAGTGTGTGTCTTCCTACCACAGGAGTGAGGGCCATGTGGTAGCTGTAGATCCTTGCCAGTCCAAAGTCGGCGAGCTTCACCTGACCACGGCTGGTGACCAGGATGTTCTCTGGCTTCAGGTCCCGGTGCACCACGCAGTTCGAGTGGAGGAACGCCAGGCCACACAGCAACTGACGCATCAGGTCCTAACACACACAGGGGGACACATTTAACCTGCGTACCATGCTCGACCCACTCAACGGTCTTCCATCACATCCAGCCAGGTAGAATGAGAGGGAAACCTATACTGACTGTACAGCTGGTCCTGTGTGCAAACAGGCCTGGTTAGGGCTGTGGCGGTCATGAAATTCTGTCAGCCGGTGATTGTCAAGCAAATAACTGCCGGTCTCACGGTAACTGACAGTTAAATAACATAAACACATTTAGCATCTCCTAGCTTCCACGCATAGCGTACCAGCCATTGATGCAGACCTTGGGAACATCTACATTTTAAAAAGTCTAATAAATCCATGTAATATAGCCTACACTATCACAATAAATCCATTACTTATTTTAGACAGGTCTAAAGAAACATGATATGAAGAAAATATAGTCTATTTCAGAAGAACAGAATAGCATACTCTGAGTTGTCCTTTTTATTTAACTAGGCCCTGATCTGGCTATGCCAATTTTTTTATTTAACTAGGCAAGTCAGTTAAGAACAAATTCTTATTTACAATGACGGCCTAAACCGGCCAAACCCAGACAACGCTGGGCCAATTGTGCGCCACCCTATGGATGGGACTCCCAATCACGGCCGGTTGTGATGCAGCCAGGGTTTGAACCAGGGTGTCTGTAGTGATGCCTCTAGCACTGAGATGCAGTGCCTTAGACCTTAGTGCCACATGAAGCTATTCTGTGATGAGCAGTTAAGAAACAGGTCCCCCTATATGCTTAATTTAGAGTTATTTATGTAACTTTTGTTGGCTGCATGATGCGACTAATGATGATTTGAAAAAAGTCAAGGCATGAGCTCTGCCTTGTTTCTTGCACAGGCTGCACACACTTCATCAGTCTCTCATTCACAATTTGAAAAGCACTTGACAATGCCTCGAATTTCCTGGCGGCATCCCCCTAGTGTGGCCGTAATGACCCCTAAAAAAATCCATGCCTTTTGCGACCAGTGGCTGTTGTGCCCTTGGGCTGAATATAATAATTTTTATTCCCTTCTCCCGGCTGAGTGTTCCGAAGCACCTCTCACTCAAATAAATGGCTCTCTCAGATATCTCAATTATAATTAGCCAATGCCCGTCACGTGATCGGGTTCTTCTCACAGGCATCTATCTCAGCTCCGAAGTAGGCAAGTGAAGACATACATCAGGGATGCAACTACACGCTTCCTTCTTATCAAATTCGGAGATGTTAGAAGAACTGTCCACATTTCCCTTTAGTCAGCCAACAAGAGTAGGCGTAACGAACAGCAAAACCACTAGCCTATGTCAATCTACTAACCCCCATAGTACAAAAGTTGACCTATTCTATTCATCAACTTGTCCTTCTGTGCGAGAAATACATATTCCAAACATAGTCTGGGACAGTTCTGGGATGCAATTGATCCCAAATTAATACTACCACTCACATCAAAAAAAACTTTTCAAAGCAATGAGGCTGATGCAACAGATCAGAACGTTCATCTTAAAATGTTGATAGACTATTTCTTCTTTGCGAACACGGCAGAGGGCTATGTTCCAAAATTCCATCAATTAGCGGGAAAACACCATTATCAAAAGTGATCGCAAATGCGATTATGCATGGAATGCTTTATTATAGAAGTGTGTTTTTATGGTAAAATTTTTCTTCACGAAACTTGAAACTCATGTGCTGCTTATGTATGCCAGTTAGATTCAACACTGGTTGTAAAGTAGATTAATGTGCTTAATTTTAAGTAGTTATTTGGCCACTTTAGTTGTGATACAAACCTTATCAAAACATACAGGCCTGCATAGGCTAGGCTACATGAAGTGTGGGACTATGATTTGAAAAATATTTTTTGATTATGATTTGATTAAATATTGTCTTTACATATACTAAATAATATATGTGTGAAATTTGTTTTGATTTAGAATGGACCATTATCATGCACCTGTCTCGGAACAGGGGCAGAGGAAAAAAACAAAAAAACATGTCATTTGTACACTTAAATAGTGAATGGAGGACGCTTTTCCTGTGGTTCATTTTCATGCCAGCCAGGTAGGCTATACTCCTGTTTTAAAGCAAAGCAATGTGCTTAATATTAGGAAATTTGAGAAATAAATAAATATTGTAGGCCGAGCCTATAGAAAGCTGATGGGATCCTCCTAATTTCAATAAAGGCCATCAAAACTCATTTCGCACGCATTTCCATAGCCTATAGAAACGTTGCGCAATATGAGCTCATGGGCTCTCAAAGTGTTTGATTAGATTTTCGATTACATGTGCATTGATGTCAGAGTGATTAGAGGGACAATAGAGTGCTGAGTACCAGGCAGTTAGCAAGTTTGGTAGGCTACTAATAACCATCAGCAGCATCAGAGCTTGGAGAAGCCTAGTTAACGTGACTAAACGGTCACGTGGAATTTGACTGCGGTCATGACTCGTGACTGTCGGTAAAATGGTCACTGTAACAGCCCTAGGCCTGGTTCCATATCAGTCCCTGGCCCCTAGACCCTACCGCTTCGGTAGACCTACCGCTTCGGTAGACTCCATAATAAAAGCAATGTGGCAGAAGTTCTACTTCAACTATTGGAGGTCTAGTACAGCTATCCAAACGCTTCTGATCACCAAACACTGCAGGTGTGTGGAGGCAAAGAGCAGGGACAGTCTTGGTCAACTGACAACAGCCAAAGTAGGTGGAAGATCATGCAAGTGTATAGTTTTGGGTGGACTACCTCTAACATGGTTTACATGACCTAATATGTTATACACTATATATACAAAAGTATGTGGACACCCCTTCAAAATAGTGGATTCCACTATTTCAGCCACACCCGTTGCTGACAGGTGTATAAAATCGAGCACACAGCCCTGCAATCTCCATAGACAAACATTGGCAGTAGAATGGCCGTACTGAAAAGCTCAGGGACTTTCAAATTGGCATCATCATAGGATGCCACCTTTCCAAAAAGTCAGTTCATCACATTTCTGCCCAGGTCAACTGTAAGTGCTGTTATTGTAAAGTGGAAACGTCTAGGAGCAACAACGGCTCAGCCGCAAAGTGGAAGGCCACACAAGCTCACCGAACGGGACCACTGAGTGATTAAGTGCGTAGCGCGTAAAAACAAACATATCCTTGGTTGCAACACTTACTACCGAGTTCCAATCCAAACTGCCTCTGGAAGCAACGCCAGTACAATAAATGTTTGTCTGGAGCTTCATGAAATGGGTTTCCATGGCCAAGCAGCCGCACAAAAGCCTAAGATCACCATGCGCAATGGCAAGCATCGGCTGGAGTGGTGTAAAGCTCGCCGCCATTGGACTCTGGAGCAGTTGAAACGCGTTCTCTGGAGTGATGAATCACGCTTAACCATCTGGCAGTCCGACGGACGAATCTGGGTTTGGCGGATGCCAGGAGAACGCTACCTGCCCGAATGCATAGTGCCAAATGTAAAGTTTGGTGGAGGAGGAATAATGGTCTGTGTCTGTTTTTCATGGTTCGGGCTAGGCCCCTTAGTTCCAGTAAAGGTAAATCTTAACGCTACAGCATACAATGACATTCTAGACAATTCTGTGCTTCCAACTTTCTAGTTTGGGGAAGGCCCTTTCCTTTTGGTCATGTAGTGTATTTAACATGGTTTTACGGGGACCTAATAGGTTATATTTAACATGGTTTACGGGGAACTGAGGAGGCTTCTTACTTGGATGCAGCTGGAGGGCAGTCCTGGGGCGGGGGCCTTCGCAAGGTAGGTCTTAAGGTCCTGGTCCACGTGCTCAAACACCAGGGTGACTTTAGTCTCCTGATCCGTCCTCAGGGTGGCACACACGTCCATGAGTCTGATGTACACACAAACACAGAACACACACGTCCATGAGCCAGTGTACACATACAGAGTGTGTGAGTGGAATGCACACATCCCTAACTTTCACACTAGTGCTGGGCCATCCACAACACTCAATAGAGAGAAAGCCCATTGTATGTGCTGCTCTCAAGGGATTTAATTTAACCTGCACTACAGTTCAGGTAACATTTCAGCTGCCATGCCTTCTCAGAGATTAGTCATTATTGTGGAGCAGGTTAAATCCAAGCACCTGACAGCAGCACACATACCATGTGTGGGATCGCTCTTAATACACAGTGAAACAGACAAGTTTATGGTCATTCATCATAATCTGAATGAGAGGCATGCCATGTTGAGTCAGTCGCTAGCTAATAACCTTTATAGAACCTGCTTATCAAAACATACCAGTCAGTCTTTAAGCATTACCCAGTTCTGTGGCTATGTGGGCGGAGGGTTGTAGAGATACAGGTGATCAGGTCAAAACTGAAGTCTCAGGCTACAAGTCACAACAAAACCAACACTGACTGTGTGATTGAGAGCGTTTGTAACTGTGTTAATGTGTTTGTGCATGTTTATGCAGTTCAAAGGCGCTACCTGTGGAGGAACAATTTACGTGTATGGGTGTGTTGATTACTTTATGGCATTCATTCCCTTTTTCATGATATCCAATTAGTAGTTACAGTAATGTCCCATGGCTGCAACTCCCGTACAGACTCGGGAGAGGCGAAGGTTGAGAGCCTCCGCGTCCTTCGAAAAATGACCCCGCCAAGCCACACTGCTTCTTGACACACTGCTCGCTTAACCCAGAAGCCAGCTGCACCAATGTGTCGGAGGAAACACCGTAACGCTTGCAACCGTGCATGCGCCCGGCCCCCCACGAGTCGCTGGAGCGTGATGGGACAAGGACATCCCGGACGGTCATACAAGCAAACCACACAGTCCAAATGTGCACTTCATATTTCCATATTTGAAAAGTCATGTAATTTACAGCATCAACGTTTATGATCGCTTTACAGTATCAACATTTCCGATGTACAGTTACAAGAATGACTTGTCATACCCTGGGTCATCCTGAAATGAATGAACCTGTTTGTCGTATTGTGAAGAAAATTTGCCTCGGGAACCCACACTTGAATGCACTCATGACTCCATTCCATACGCACCAAAATGACAATTTGTTTGTCTGAAGTGCCTTGTGAAACACTAAGATCGTATTTTATAACTTAGCTAGTCATTTTGGCAAGAAGCTTTCAAATGATGCCCAGCTGACCCAGATTGCAAATTATAATAAAACGATTTTGGATTGCGTAAACAGTAATTGTGTGATGGTGGAGACGCAGGACTGTGTTCCAAACAAAAATTGTGCTTGCCTCAGTTCCTTCATGGCAAAGCTAGGAGAGCTAAAAAAAAAAAAAAAAAAACACCTTATAGTTGAAGGCTCTTTCCTTGAGTCATAAAAGTGCATTGAAATTACTGTGCACAGTTTGGAGAGGTGTGGCCACTTGGAGACACCAGTTAGACCTTTTTCCCTCAAATCCTTAGAATAGTTTTTTCTTATGTTGCACCTACCCCAAAATGTACATGAATCTACTGACTTTTGAAAGCAAGAGTATGTAACCAGTATGTGTGTTTATCGGTCTTCATAGGCCTATTAGTGTGTAGGTGTGTTGGTTTTCAGACCTCGAAAGAAGTCTCTCTACATTCCAAATGGGGTTGAGGCTTATACCCAGATCTACACAAAAGTTGCATGGAACGTGAACTCATCTGAAAACTAGACCTCTTTCCTGACCTGAAAACATTTGACAATCTTTGATTTTGGCGTGAACTATTGCTTTAAATAAAGGTTAAATGAATGAATGTGTTCTAACTTGACCACGTTGGGATGGTCAAACTGCTCCAGTCTCTTCAGCAGGGCCACCTCTCTGACTGTGGAGATGGGGAGGCCATCTTGGTCCGTCTGGACGCGAACGATCTTCAGAGCTACAAACTGGCCGCTCTCCAGGTCCCGAGCTTTGTACACCGTCCCGTACGCACCGCCTCCGATCTCTGCCACCGGCTCGTACTGGACCTCACTGCCCTGGGCCATGGCCTGGCTGGCAGACAGACAGAAAGAGAAAAATAGGTACGGTATGACTACAATGTCCTTCTACAGTAAGACACTGTCCCCTCCCTGCCACGTGCTTTCCAAAATAGAGGTCCACCTGTCTTAGGTCCAGCTCATTACCCCCCCAACAACCTTTCACCTTCTAGAGCACTGGACCTCATGAGCTGGGGTAACTTCTGCATTCCAGAGTGGAAGAGGCTGTCAGAAAGATTGTGTGTGTGTTAGTGATGCGCGGGTTGACTCATAACTCGTGGACGGGTTAAGGGTCATTACTGTGTGGCTGACGGGCGGGTGGGTGGCGAGTTGAATAAAGAGAAACAATACCTTAAATCCACAAATGTATAATTCTTGTGCAATTCATATAGGCTACATTGAGGTTATTCTTTCATTATTTTAGGCTATCTGGTATTAGTGCATTAGCCTAAACTTTATGGCTTCATTGTAAACACACCAAATTGCCTACACCAAATAATGCTTTTGGGAACGGGCAGAAAAAGTTAACATAAATCCACAGAGGCAAAAAGGTAATTGTTGAAGTTTAACTCAATAAGACAAAAGCTGCAAAAGGAGAGTTGAAAATAAAGAAAAGGGAGTGCCAGAAAAGTAATGTTTAGAAAATATTTATTGAAGTGGTAAAAGAGGATGATAGCAGTGCTGGCTATGTTATGTTTGATGATTGTGAGGCGCTATACAAATTCGACAGTCACAAGACGGGACTTGAAATAGGCCTATGGCATGTCAAAGGAACTGTAGCCTACTGTTTAGATGGGTTAAATGGAAACTGAAATCTGGACACTGACTGTAGGTCTATAACCTCTCACATAGCCTTAATAATAACTCCTGTAGAATTAAGCACTTCTTGCAGTAAAATGATACACAAACTTTGGACTTGGGAACAGGAGTGGAGAATGATGGTTTATTTCTTTCTGCGTCTTCAGAGAATTCAATGCTCAGTTAGATACCATCTGTAGAGGTGCTGTCTTAATTATAAAAGCTGATAGTACTTCAACCACATAAAATATGCATGGACGCCCAACTGAAATCTCATCAAAACACGTCGTTTTCACAGCTTTCTTTTCCCTTACAACCGGTCAAACTGATATTTTGCACAGAAAATCTTTATTGTATTTTCTCCCCAGTCCCTAAATGTCTTTGCTCCGCGAAAGAAGACAGAAAACTTTACAGACGTCAACTAGATTGAAGCATTCATTCTATCGATCTATTCCAGGCTGTATCACAACCGGCCGTGATTGGGAGTCCCATAGGGCGGCGCACAATTGGCCCAGCGTCGTCTGGATTTGGCCGGTGTAGGCCGTCATTATAAATAACAATTTGTTCTTAACTGACTTGCCTAGTTAAATAAAGATGTTTTTTAAATACAGTATTCTGTTGTGCAAGGGTTTACTAATAAGTATTCTAGGGCAACATATAACATAATGACAAAAGAGAAGCTGTATCTAAATATAGACAAGTTGCACACACTGTCAAAAAATCGTTCTGCCGAATTTGACTGTAACCTACAGTGTATTTTCTATATTTGCAGGTTAGGGTTGTGTGCAGGCTCAGATTTTCACTTGATCACTTATAGTCGGGTGGCTGCAGATGGGTGAACAAACAGCTGACCAGCGCACCACTAGTGTGTGTGTGAGACTGGGTTTGGAATCTGACCTGATATCCAACGAGACAAGAGTTCAGTCAACAAGACATTCCTGTCCTCAACCACACAGCTCAGGCTCCCTGGGTGAGGGTGAGCAAAAAAAGACATTCCTGTCCTCAACCACACAGCTCAGGCTCCCTGGGTGAGGGTGAGCAAAAAAGACATTCCTGTCCTCAACCACACAGCTCAGACTCCCTGGGTGAGGGTGAGCAAAAAAGACATTCCTGTCCTCAACCACACAGCTCAGGCTCCCTGGGTGAGGGTGAGCAAAAAAGACATTCCTGTCCTCAACCACACAGCTCAGGCTCCCTGGGTGAGGGTGAGCAAAAAATACATTCCTGTCCTCAACCACACAGCTCAGGCTCCCTGGGTGAGGGTGAGCAAAAAAGACATTCCTGTCCTCAACCACACAGCTCAGGCTCCCTGGGTGAGGGTGAGCAAAAAAGACATTCCTGTCCTCAACCACACAGCTCAGGCTCCCTAGGTGAGGGTGAGCGAAAAAGACATTCCTCGGAGACAGACATACGACTGAATGATGCCACTATCATGACACTATGTATTCCATACTACCTGCAGAACTAAACTAACTTGTGATCAATAAGTTGGCATACTGTACATTGCCAGTTATGCACAAAGTATGTAAACAAGAAGGAAGTATGCTAAATGCTAGAAGAGCAAGTCACCATATAATTACCGTAAAACAACTAATATGTGGGTGGGTAATAATTTGGGTGTATGCTATTGTTTAACTTCTGTTGCAAACAAAGGTAATTCCCTTGTGTGTAGTAAAACGGGGTCCAGTTTCCCAGACAATGATTAAGCCTTGTCCTGGACTAAAACACTATTTAAATAGAGATTCTCCATATATAATGTCTAGGCTTAATCTGGGTCCGGGAAACCAGTCCTAAATGTTTTTACCAAGTTGCCATCCTTAGCTACTCCTAGAGCCAGCAAGTATACAATGGGTAGTCTCCTGGTTGACAGGTGTATATTATCAACAACAGGCCAGGAAGGGACATAACAAATTGGTATTTTTTCTATATTTAAAATGGTCCAAAGAATGGTACATCAAATACATCTGAAATATTTCCTAATGTGGCTTTATATTCTACCCAAGAAAACAAAAGGTTGGACAACTTTCATTGTTAATTTACCTATGTCCACATACAATGGTAATAACCATCATGTAATATGTAGTTGTCCTAGTATTTTATCACTAAAATAAACTTCTAAGCAAGCAAAATTAGGTAACGTTAGCAAAATATTGGACAGAACTTGTTGCACAAGGCAGGAAAACGAAAGCTCCCCCCCCGAAAACGTGTGATTCCTCCATAACTCTTTTTTTGTTAATTAAATCAGTAAACACAGAATCGATATGCCACAATAGACGTGCCAAAAAAATATTGGATGTTAAATCACGGTTCCACACTTCTCTTTGGCATGGCAAACATTTGTAGAGGCAATAGGAAATCCATGCACCAAGTTGTGCAGAACTTGTGTGGTCAGGCCTATGATCTGACACTAGTGCCCCCAAACTAGCAGGAATACATTGCAACTAGCGACATCTGGTTTTTAAACGTATTTACAAGATGATGTGAACAGTATTTTAACTAAATTGGATCTAATAAGCTACTTACCACGTTTCTTGATGTTTTCGTTAACTGGCTATACTGCTACATTTAGTGCATGAACGAAAACATGTTTTTCACTTGGTTCTTTAGTATCAAACCACATTCGAGGTAGGTCGCACATAGATTTCACACTAAACTTGCGGATGTCTTCGATCAAATCCTTCGATTTAACTTCGGCCTTACTTCACTTTTCTTAAAACTGGCAAATCACTTGGTAGTGGAGGCGCTTCCTGTCCCCTTACAAGGCGGAGCCAAAAATCTATTTACCCCCCTAAAATAATCATGACAGCTTTGCAACATATAACTTAGCCACCCACTAAGTAGTTCTGTAGTATGATACATCTGCCAATTAGCCTACATGTTCAAATGTTTATAAACGTTATGAGTGAGTGAACAGTGCAGTGAGTGAATCTTTAATAAATACTGAATTCTATGACATGCTAATTATTGTACTTTTTTTCTCATGTATAACATTATCTGGTTTATTTCCTCCATAGACAACTTACACTAGAAACATTGAAGAAGAGTTTGTGACTCAGGGCTGCCCCGGCGCGCGCAGAGCTCCGTGAGTGATGAATGAGGACCGCGCACCAAACCCCTCCCAGCTCTTTATCGCGCTGCTATTGGCGGAGAACTGCTGTTGCTAGGCTCATCTACTACTCTGGTTTGCTGTGAGAGCCCAAACCCCCATGCATTCCAAAGGAAGTATTCAGAATGAGTGATTCAACTGAAATGATTCTGTATATTCATTTGGTTAGTGCTCTCCGTGATCTTGGGATGTCCATACCCTAACCTTAACCCCTATTCTTACCCTAACCCTATCTGTTTATTTTATTTTATTTGGATAACCATTAGCTTTTGCAAAATCATCAGCTACTCATCCTAGGGTCCACAAAAAAACACAAAACATGACAAGTAACAGAACACGGATAGACAAGGACAGTCATTTAAATTTAAAATACAACGATATACAAACAATACAACAATAAAAAAGAATACAAACAATACAACAACAAAAATTATGTGTGTGTGTGTGTGTGTGTGTGTGTGTGTGTGTGTGTGTGTGTGTGTGTGTGTGTGTGTGTGTGTGTGTGTGTGTGTGTGTGTGTGTGTGTGTGTGTGTGTGTGTGTGTGTGTGTGTGTGTGTGTGTGTGTGTTAGAGTGCGTGTGCCTGTGTTTGTGTATCCTGCCATTCCATGAGATGTTATTGAATCCGTTTTTTAAAGGTCATTTTTCTGTTTGCGTGAGTAATTGGAGATGGAAGGGAGTTCCATGCAATCATGGCTCTGTATAATACTGTGCGTTGCCGTGAATTCGTTTTGGACTTGGGGACTGTGAAGAGAGACCCCTGGTGGCATGTCTTGTGGGGTATGTATGGGTGTCTGAGTTGAATGTTGCTTGATTATGCAGACAATCTGGAATTTTCATCACAATAATATTTCTCATAAAAACTAAAAGAGAAGCAGTTAATCTCTCGTCGACCTGACTGGCATGCATGTTGTTGATTTCAGTTCTGTATGTGCAGTTAAGGGCAAGGCGTGCTGCTCTGTTTTGAGCCAGCTGCAGCTTTGCTAGGTCTTTCTTTGCTGCAGTTGACCATATTACAGGACAGTAATCAAGATGGGAGAAGACCAGAGTCTGAACAACTAGTACAGGTGATTTCTGTCAAAATCGCAGAACATCTTTTTATAACAGACATACCCCTCTCCATCTTCACAACAACTGTGTCAATATAACTTGCCCATGATAATTGACCATCCAATGTTATACCTAGGAGTTTAGCTTCCTCAACTTGCTCAATCGTCACACCCTTTATGCACAACTCCAGTTGAGGTTAAGGTCTTAGAGAATGTTTTGAACCAAATACAATGCTTTTAGTTTTACATCTGTACATAAGACCAGTTTATTACCATTCTGATACTGACTGTAACCAGTAGTGGAAAAAGTACTCGTTTTTTTTTTATACTTGTACTTTTGATACCTCAGTACATTTTAGCAATTCCATTTACTTTTGATACTGAAGTACAAAATCTTGGAGAAATGTTTGGGTTAAGTGGGTTAAAATCTTCCTACAATTCACAGAAGGGGCACAGAGGGACATGTCAAAATGCTGAATTTTGACACTTTAGCAAGTCTTTATTTATATTAAAAAATCTGATTTATTGAATTCTCCATGTGGTCTATATTAAAGGACACCTCATTTAATATAACAGGCTTTTAAAATGCAATATTGGTGCATAATTTCTACTTATATACTACTTATACAATATCAAAGGGACACAAAAGGCAAGCTTTTCGTGGAACGACCCAGCCAGCACATAACATTCAGAGAACCATACTTTCTTAGAGCTTGGTAAGAGCACGGTTGTCCGATTGTTATTTTGCATACAACCTTCCCACAACTTTCTGGGAATGGTGCAGGATAGTTGCTTGGCTTTGGAACATTCTCAGCACATTTAAAGAACTTGACAAAAAAACGTTATTTTCTTTGTATTTCATTACTTTAACAGAATATTTTCTGAATGTTCAAACATGGTTACATTTAATAAACATTTTGATAATGTTCTAGGAATGTTTTCCAACTGGTTTGACATTGGGAATGTCCTCAAATTGTTCAGAGAACATTAAGAAACAACGTTCTTCTTTGAGAACTTCAGTACTTCAATTTCAGTACTTCAGCAACGTTTCCTACAGGTTTCCTTATGGTTCTATTTAAAGTCATGTTCTCACATTGTTCCAAGAACATTAAGAAAATATCCCATAAAAACCACAAGAAAACTTTAGTAACGGTCAGAAAATGTTCTAAGAATTTTATTTAAAAACATATACAGTGCTTTCAGAAAGTATTCATACCCCTTGACTTATTTCAGATTTGTTGTGTTACAGCCTGAATTAAAAATTGATTAAATATACTGAACAAAAATACAAGCGCAACATGTAAAGTGTTGGTTCACATGTTTCATGAACTGAAATAAAAGATCACAGAAATGTTCCATATGCACCAAAAGCTAATTTCTCTCTAATTTTGTACACAAATTTGTTTACATCCCTGTTAGTGAGCATTTCTCCTTTGCCATGATAATCCATCCATCTGACAGGTGTGGCATATCAAGAAGCTGATTAAACAGCATGATCATTACACAGGTGCACCTTGTGCTGGGGACAATAAAATGGCACTCTAAAATGTGCGGTTTTGTCACACAACACAATGCCACAGATGTCTCAAGTTTTGAGGGAGTGTGCAATTGACATGCTGATTGCAGGAATGTCCCCCAGAGATGTTGCGAGAGAATGTAATGTTCATTTCTCTACCAACGTCGTTTTAGAGAATTTGGCAGTACGTCCCACCGGCCTCACAACCACAGATCATGTGTAACCATGCCAGCCCAGAACCGCCAGCCCAGGACCTCAACTGTTCCAGGCAGCTGGAAGACATCGTGTGGGCGAGCGGTTTGCTGTTGTCAATGTTTTGAACAGAGTGCAGTGGCGGCGGGGTTATGGTATGAGCAGGCATAAGCTACGGACAATGAGCACAATTGCATTTTATCGATGGCAATTTGAATGCACAGAGATACCGTGACGAGATCCTGAGGCCCATTGTTGTGCCATTCATCCGCCGCCATCACCTCATGTTTCAGCATGGTAATGCACAGCCCCATGTCGCAAGGATCAGTACACAATTCCTGAAAGCAGAAAATGTCCCAGTTCTTCCATGGCCTGCATACTCACCAGACATGTCACCCATTGAGCATGTTTGGGATGCTCTGGATCGACGTGTACGACAGCGTGTTCCAGTTCCCACCAATATCCAGCAACTTCGCACAGCCATTGAAGAGGAGTGGGACAACATTCCACAGGCCAGAAACAACAGCCTGATCAACTCTATGCGAAGGAGATGTGTCGCACTGCATGAGGCAAATGGTAGTCACACCAGATACTGACTGATTGTCCGATCGAGACGCCCCTAATTTTTAAAAAGGTATCTGTGACCAACAGATGCCTATCTGTAATATATTTCAATTGACTGATTTCCTTATATGAACTATAACTCAGTAAAATCTTTGAAATTGTTGCACATTGCGTTTTATATTTTTTTCTCTCACCCATCTACACACAATACCCCATAATGACAAAGTGAAAACATGCTTTTAGAAATGATTGCAAATGTATTGAAAATGAAATACAGAAATATGTAATTAACATCCGGATCCACACACTTGAGCCAATACATGTTAGAATCACTTTTGGCAGCGATTACAGCTGGGAGTATTTCTGGGTGAGTCTCTAAGAGCTTTGCACACCTGTATTATACAATATTTCGACATTATTATTTTTTTAATTCTTCAAGCTCTGTCAAGTTGGTTGTTGATCATAGCTAGACAGCCATTTTCAAGTCTTGACATAGATTTTCAAGACGATTTAAGTCAAAACTGTAACTAGGCCACTCAGGAACATTCACTGTCATATTGGTAAACAATTCCAGTGTATATTTGGCCTTGTGTTTAGGTTATTGTCCTGCTGAAAGGTGAATTTGTCTCCGAGTGTCTGTTGAAAAGCAGACTGAACCAGGTTTTCCTCTAGGATTTTACCTGTGCTTAGCTCTATTCCATTTATTTTTATCCTAAAAAACTCCCTAGTCCTTGCCGATGACAAGCATACGGATAACATGATGCAGCCACCACCATACTTGAAAATATTAAGAGTGGTACTCAGTGATGTGTTGGATTTGCCCCAAACATAACACTTTGTAGTCAGGACAGTTAATTTCTTAGCCACATTTTTTGCAGTTCTACTTTAGTGCCTTATTGCAAACAGGATGCATGTTTTGGAATGTTTTATTCTGTACACACTTCCTTTTTTCACTATGTCATTTAGATTAGTATTGTGGAGTAACTACAATGTAGTTGATCCATCCTCAAATTTCTCCTATCACAGTCATTATACTCTGTAACTGTTTTAAAGTCACCATTTGCCTCATGGTGAAATCCCTGAGCGGTTTCCTTCCTCTTCAGCAACTGAGTTATGAAGGACGCATCTATCTTTGTAGTGACTGGGTGTATTGATACACCATACAAATTGTAATTAATAACTTCACCATGCTCAAGGGGATATTCTGTCTACCAATAGGTGCCCTTCTTTGCGAGGCATTGGAAAACATCCCTAATCTTTGTGGTTGAATCTGTGTTGAAATGACCTTACAGATAATTGTATGTGTGGGGTATAGAGATGAGGAAGTCATTCAACAATAATGTTAAACACCTATTATTGCACACAAAGTGAGTCCATGCAACTTATTATGTGACTTGTTAAGCAAATGTAAACTTTTGAATTTATTTAGACTGCTATTACAAAGGGGTTTAATACTTATTAACTCAAGACATTTCAGCTTTTCATTTTTTATTAATTTGTAAAAATGTCCAAAACCATAATTCCACTTTCACATTATGTGGTATTGTGTGTAGGCCAGTGACACAAAATCTCAATTTAATCAATTTTAAATTCAGGCTGTAACACAACAACATTTGGAAAAAGTCAAGGGGTGTGATTCACCATGTGAATACTTTCTGAAGACACTGTACGTTCCGTTCTCTGCATCAACAAAACTCTCTCTATCCTCTATCTTGTTAAGAGTGTTCAGGTGTGTTGGCCATGGCCTGATCTTAATGAGTGCTTGTTTCCTTTTAAATGGGGTACGTTTGAGTAGACTGAAATGAACAGCTTTGTATGAGTTTTAAAAAAACATGGCATGCTAGCTCTTTCCTGGTGGCTCAGTGGACTAATTCCATGGATTGAGAACAGAAGATCATAGGTTTGACTCTCACTGATGCCGTGCCACAATAAAAAAGAAATGTGTTTGCATGATTAATGCTTAGGGAAATAAATGTCTTTCTGTGCTTGGAGTTCAAAACAGTTAAGCTAGCAGTGTTGTTAAAAGTCTTATTGAAACATGTACTCAGAACGTTATTTAATTATCTTCAAATACCCTATCATTTCCACTCTCAAAACATTAATAAAACCCCAGGAAAACTTTCAGGGAACCAGAGTAAAACATTCTCAGAACCTCATAGCAACTTAAAAATGTATGTTCCCAGAACAGGCAAAATTTTCACTTCCATTCTCAGAACGTTTAAAAAACGTTCAGTTTTAACGTTTAGGAAACATATGGCTTTGTTCCCAGAACCAATGGGAAACCAAAAGCCTACGTTCCCACAACTCCCAACTCCCTAAATGTGCTAGCTTGGCACAAAAACATTTCTCTAATACCTTCAATGCTGTTCTATTTGTACTTAAGTTAACTGGGCTTCTTAATGGTCCTATTATATACTTCGTCATGACCCAGTTGGGTCTGAACACCTATAACGATAACATTCTGAAGGAGGCAAGCTCTTGTAAGTTGTCAACACCATGGTGAAGTTGGACGCTCTCAGGCAAACGAGCACAGGACCCTATCCTGTCTGCTGGGTCTCCAGTGGGCCCTCTGCCAGGACCCTCCCCGCCATGCTGGCCCATATGCCAGGGTATATTTCACTCAGAGTGGCTGGCTGCAATAACGGTTGCGGTAGCACCACTGAGTTGGGATGACCATCTGTCCACCAGAGAGCTAGCAGGGCCTGGGCAGCCTGCAGCCTGTCAGCTACTAGACCAGAGAGTAGAACGATCTCCAGTCAGTTTGTTTGAGGGACCAAGATTATCCAGTAATGCCTACTTTTAAGTACTCTTATAAGTCAGGGTTGTGGGGGGGGAAAAACGTATAACAGTTTTTTACAATCACTTTGGCACTAATTTCGGAACCTTGATGTCATTTTTCAAAGCTCCAGACACAAAACTCACAACCAATGATCAAAATGAAAAAAATTCTAAACTAGAACACTTTTTCCAATTGCTTGGATACAATACACATAAAGCTAAGATCATTTGTTCATTGAACTAAAATCACCTGTTCAAAATGACAACTTAAAATCAAAGTATTACCATTTCAAAATGCAATTCACACATTACATCTGAGATGACTATCTATTCATTTCATTACAATGATCTAACTATCAATTGATACAACTGCTCAAAATGATAAGTAGCTGTTGCATTCCTCTTAATGCATAGTTTTATGGAAACTGACAAACAATATTCCATGTTTAGATCATGAAAGTTTCAGGATAACGAGATCCATTGACACCAATTACCGTGGAACATGAACCAATTGGACTACATTATCTATGGATGTAATATTTCATTATCATTCTTTATCAGACACTGTTTCTATGGTCCCATGTACCACTTTTCCAGACCATATTTTCAGATTTGACATTACTGTACACTCACTGGCCACTTTATTAGGTACACCTATCTAGTACTTGGTAGGACCCCTTTTTCCTCCACAACAGCCTGAATTATTCACGGTGTTGTACGTTAAGAGAAGCCCTTCTGCACACCACTGTTTTAAACGGCTGTTATTTGAGCATTTGTGGCCTTTCTGTTAGCTTGAATGAGTCTGGACATTCTCCTCTGACCTCTCTCATTAACAAGGTGTTTTGCCCACAGAACTGCTGCTCACTGCATGTGTTTTGTTTATCGCACCATTCTCTGTAAACTCTAGAGACTGTAGTGCATAAAAATCCCAGGAAGGCAGCTGTTTCTGAGATGCTGGAATCACCATGTGTGGCATCAACAATCATACCACGGTCAAAGTTGCTTAGATTACGCATCTTGCCCGTTCTAATGTTAGGTCGAACAACAACTAAAGCTCTCTACTCTATATACTCTATATATTGAGTTGCAAGCAGCCACATGATTCGCTGTTCGAATGTAACCTTCCTTGATGGGCTAAATCAGGTCTGTAGAGCTGATGGCATGACCTATGTCATTGTGTGGGATAATGTCAGGTTCCACCATGCTCAAATGGTGCAAGCATGGTTTCAGGACCATCCACAATTTACCACCCTGTACTTACCCCCATACTCTCCTTTCCTAAAACCCGATTGAGGAATTTTTCTCCACATGGAGGTGGAAGGTATATGATAGGCGCCCTCACGAACAAGCCACCATTCTCCAGGCCATGGATAACGCATGCAATGACATCACGGCAGACCAGTGTCAGGCCTGGATTTGCCATGCCCGAAGATTCTTCCCAAGATGTTTGGCTAATGAAAGCATCCACTGTGATGTGGATGAAAACCTATGGCCAAATCCACAAGACAGGGTTGAGGGAAATATAGAAGTACAGTAATCAATCCTTTGTTTTGCTTTTTACAGTAAGCCAGGTGAGGAACACTGCAGTTGATGTTTTACTGTAGTTTTTTTTTTTTGTAGCTAATTATTTTTGCTTTGATTCAAAGAAACCTATGAGTGATTTTATTGTATTTCATCAATAAATTTCAGATTTTGTTCAATGATTCCACTGTGTCTGTAGTATTTTCTTTACTAGTCCTTTTACAGTGATGTATTTATGTGTAGTACCATAATGAAACATGTATCACATATTTTGTACTACAATATTTAATGATAGAACGAACAACTACACAGTGAAACTATCGGTATCTTGTGTGTGGGTGATCTAAATGAATGTTCCTATGCTATTTCATGATAATTTTTTTATTTGAACCAATGATTCTGCAAGTGCAAGGTTTCTTTAAAGATATGAATGCACAATGCAATGTTTTGAACATTGGACAGCCTGTGTTACAAGTGATGACCGTTTTGAGTTTTGTGTCTAGAGTTTTGAAAAATGACCACAAGGTTCTGAAATTAGTGCCAAAGGGATTGTAAAAAACTGTAAGAGCACCCTCAAAGTTCTGTATCCTATTTTGTACCATGGTCACTTTTAGAGTTTACAGTTTTTTCCAATTGCTAACACACTAAAATGACATGCACAGCATAATTATTTAAACTGACACACAGAGAGCAAAACCTCTTCTCAAGTTTCCAAAAGTCTAAACACATTTTCTGCTTTACACACATTTTGCAATTCAAAATGGCACTTTTTAAATACACTGCACACGCTTCTCTGCATAAGACACAACAATCTGACATAAAGTCACATGTTTGCCATTTCAAAACACTGCCATTCAAAATGACACTACATGAGCTAATTGGCCAATACATGTGCCACCTGGCCAAACACCTCAATGGTTAATTGTTACCACTTCAATTAGGAAGTAAGCACTATGAAAATACCACAAAACCTTTTGTTTTACAACAACAATGGAAGCCGTTGCAGAGAGAGGAAGAGGAAGAGGAAGAGGAAGAGGGAGGGTGAGAATGAGAGGGGGAGGAAGAGTGAGAGGTAGGGGTAGAGCTGGTAGAGAAGTTCATGGCCAAATAAGACAACAACTTTCAAATGAAATCAGAGCAACCTTAGTTGATCATGTCATCAACCATGGGCTGACAATGCGAGAGGCTGGACAGAGAGTGCAGCCCAACCTGAGCCGTTTTACTGTCGCCTGTGTCATCCGGACATTTAGACTGGAGTACAGGTATGTAACCGAAATGTATTTCACACTATGTAGTACACCCCATGTTATAGTGTATCAGGTGGGTGACACCTGTTTACTTCATGAATGGCTGATGTCATACACTAACTGCACAAATTTCCTGTAGAATTTACTCTACTGTGGAGGAAATATCTTTAGGCTGCATTGTCCAAGCCCTATATTTTTGTTTTTTTGTTTTTCTAAAGGACTGAGAGACGCAACCATGGTGGAGGAAGGGGCCAAATGTTCACTGGGGTACAGGAAGCTGCCATTGTAAACTTGGTTTTGGAAAATAATGAAATCAGATTACGAGAAAACCAAAGCCACATCATCCAAGACAACACCATATTCAACAACATTCAACGAGTCAGTCTGTCCACATTGGCTCGCATTCTCAAGCGAAACCAAATCAGAATGAAACAACTTTATAAGGTGCCGTTTGAGAGAAACTCTCAAAGAAACAAAGAGGTCAGACGAGCATATGTGGATGTAAGTACAATATTGACTGCAGTACACTACACGCAACATTGTTTCCCAGTGTACTGGATAACACCATATTGACTGCTTTTGTTCTTTGTTTTCAGGGAGTACTGGAAATGGATGCTCATGCAATCCCACATGAGTTCATCTTTATAGATGAGGCTGGGTTCAACCTAGCAAAGACCAGAAGAAGGGGGAGAAACGTCATTGGCCACAGAGCCATTATAGATGTTCCTGGCCAACGTGGTGGGAACATCACAATGTGTGCTGCCATCTCCAATACGCATGGTGTCCTCCACCGTCATGCCAACCTTGGACCATACAACACAGCCCATATTCACACATTTCTGGACAGACTCCACAACATTCTCATACCACCAGAGCATATGAATGATGCAGACCATCAAAGAATCTGGTATGTTGTAGTATGGGACAAGGTGAGCTTTCATCGTGCAGCCCCAGTCCAAAACTGGTTTGCTGACCACCCACCATTTCTCGTGCAATACCTCCCACCATACTCACCATTTCTGAACCCCATAGAAGAGTTATTTTCGGCATGGCGGTGGAAGGTATACGACCGGCAGCCCTTTGAGTGCATGCCTCTTGTGCAAGCTATGGAAGAGGCATGTGATGAGATTGATGTGGGTGCGATTCAGGGATGGATAAGGCACTCAAGGCGCTTCTTCCCTCGATGTCTGGCAAGGAAAGATATTGCCTGTGATGTGGACGAGGCGTTGTGGCCAGACCCAGCTGTGCGGCAAGATGCTGCCTAATTATTTTTCTTGACTCTTTTTTTCTATATATTTTTTCTGCACATTTTTTCTGCAATTTTCTTTTTCAGTTTACTGTTTTTTTTGTGAGCATATTTTTTTTCAGTCCAATGTAAATATATCTGCTGTGCATATGTTGCACTGACTTGTTTGGTGAAAAATAAAAAAATAAAATGTTTCAACAGCATGTGTGTGTGTATCTGCAAATATTTCTGTGCATCTGAAGAATTTTCTACAATTTGAACTATTTTAGTATTATGGCAAAGCATACTAAAGATGACAGTGCTTTTCATTATGCCCAACAGTGTGTATTTGGTTAGACGTGTGTGCCAATGAAGTGTGTGCCATTTCGTGCAAACGTTTGATTTTGATAATGCTATATGTAGTTTTGGTTGCAGTGCTGAATTTTGCAGCATATGAGGTATTTTGCAGTTTGGGTGTGTGGTTTTGTGAATTGTGTTAAGTATTTTGATAAAACCAGCCTAGTTTGCAAAATTGTGTTTTAGCAATTGGGTAAAACTGTATTATTCCACTCTATTTGTCTGTTTCCGATGGTAATATATCAAAACCGCAGCAAATGACAAAGAGTAGTCAGGCTGATCATTGATTTGTAAAGACCCACAATAATGGGAAGAGGATAATTGGGTGAGAAGTTCAGGGCCAGGGAAAATAAGTCTTGGTGAATGTAGTATTTCTGGTAAACAAGCTAGACAGCTGAACTGAGAGAGTTTTCTTTGTACTTTGAACACGCTGCCTTGCCAGTACAATCTGTGTGCATTTGGTGTGGGTGACGTGGCTGAGTGTAGACAGACTGTACTCAGCCAGGGCGGTGTGTGTGTGTGTGTGCGTGTGTGTGTGTGTGTGTGCGTGCGCGCGCGCGCGTGCGTGCGTCTGTCTGTCTGTCTGTCTGTCTGTCTGTCTGTCTGTCTGTCTGTCTGTCTGTCTGTCTGTCTGTCTGTCTGTCTGTCTGTCTGTCTGTCTGTCTGTCTGTCTGTGTGTCTGTGTGTCTGTGTGTCTGTGTGTCTGTGTGTCTGTGTGTGTTGGTTTGAAGTGTCTGTTTTGTGTACCTGTGTCTTGTCAGTGTTTTTTTGTGAGTGTCTGTAGTCTTCTAGTGTGCTGGTATGTGTTATTATTCAGACTGATGGTCACAAAGCTGCTCAGCCCTTTGCAGATAACCTATGAGACATAATGGTGTTGCTTTGTTCTTGACCAATAGCCAATATTACTAATGTCTCTATGACACAACCACCCTCTCTTTCACCCTCTCTCTTTGTCCATCTGCTCCTTTAAATTTGACACTATCTTTGTTAATCTCTTCCTTTGAATTTTACACTATCTTTGCCCTCATCTTTCTTCCTTTTGTTGCTTCTGCTTTCTCCCACAGTAGTTATCTCCCAATTACTTAGCTAACATTGTGTGCTGTAGTGGTGTCTCTCCCACTGACAGGATCTCAGAGTTAGCCTGCCTGGACAATCCACTGGCCTTTTCAAAGGACATTACATTTGACATTTATATTTAGCAGACGCTCTTATCCAGAGTCAGTGCATTCATGTTGTAGTCAACAGTTAGCCTGTTGACGTCAATTGATTGAGCTTATTTAAACTTCATGTTCTTAAATAGATAGTATGAAATGTGATGTAGGCCTACCTACCGGTTGTTGCTTTTTTTAACACTCATACAGACAGTGGTTGTCAATTTTCCATTGCAGACTCTAAATCTAAATCTATTTTTCTCTCTACTTCTGGGTCTCCCTGTCCTCTCTTGGCTCTTGTCCTCCACATTAATTATCTAATTTCATCACTAATATGTCAGCATATAATGAATTGTACTGGTTACAATTATTTTTAATACTCTTGTTTCATCTGTTTAATTGATTAATACATTTAGTGGATGGGACAGTGTGAAAATACGTGAAGTCACTGAAAAGTTTGTGTTATATTGTAACGCTGAGTAGAAACCTGAGTTATTGAAGTTTAAAAAGTAGGCACATTAGTGATCATGACACACAAAGTTTTGAAGCTGGGTGCATCCATATACTGGAGAGATCCATTTTAATGTTGGCTTCCACACAGTTTGCCCTTTATCATGAGTTTGATTAAGAACCAATTCTGTTTTACAACAATGACGATCTGTCGACTGTTGCAGTGGGAAGATGAGGATTCAAAATGACCTAGTTAAAAACTGCCAGCAGGTTGATTTGATGGCAATCAAAACCAGTATCAGAGGCCAGGTAAGACATTGGGCCAGGACACAGGGGTAGCCTACTCCTCTATCCAATTGGTTTTAGTATTACATGTTTTGTTTATTGTGGTTGTGCTTTCCTATTGGTAAAGGGGAATGTTTTTTTTATATCAGTTTTGTCAACTTAGGTCCCTCAGGCCCAGGAGGGACCTTGCTGCCGAATGTAGCATGTTAGAATTTAATGGTCTTCATTTCAGCACCAAGGACAGCGTCCGTTAACCGGATGCCCCCAGGTGGACTAGGAGCTTCTAAAAGCACTGGGTGTATAAATGGAAGAGGAAATACACAAAATGGCCTAACAAAAATGTCTGATGGATAATTGTTTGATTCCCTATACATATATTTTGCTAAGCTAAACTGTTTTTCTTGTCATGTGACCATGGATAATGCTTGCATATTTTCAATGAATTATTATTTTAATTTTCTTAAAATAAAATAATGTGCTTAAATACTTTTTTCCCCCCTGTTTCCGTAGGCTAGTTTGGTGGTTTTGTGCCTTACAGAGGAATCACTAAACTGCTTTGATTTATTATTGAGTTTAAATCTGTGTACACCTTGGTTCGGCTCCATATAGGCTACTGCATGTGGAGCCGACAGAGAGCATCCGCCCCCTTGAGAGTTCGATCCGGGGTGCCTCTCGGCGGGGGTCCGGCCCCGCCAGACAGCGCTCACAATACACAGAGGCTTTACCCCCCTCACATCCTTGCTTTCATATCTCTGTGACTAATGTTTTCATATGGCTGTGATTCAACTCTAATCTAGTTATGGCATGGTTAATCTATTCAGTCGTTTGATGCTGCTTGGCCAAGTTCTTTAAAATTTCGTTCATCATTTTCTTTGTGGCATTAAATAACACATGGCTGAACTTCATGAAAGAACACAACAGTTGTTGGGTAGCCAGTGAAGCAATGTGTATTATTACAACATTCATGTAAGCCAAGAGCCTAGTATCTGTTAAGATGATAGGCCTAGACTTGTTTGAGAGAAGGTTGAATAAACTATGCATAGGCATATGTACCAAGAGAGACACATTTGAGAGAAGGTTCACCCAATGGAAGTGGCAGACTACTAATATCAGTCCCTGTCCACTGACATTACATACACCGTTTAGATTTCCCGGGATACACTGACTAGCACGTGGCCGCAACGTCACATTAAAATCAGAACCTCGAATAGCGGCTTCTGCCAATGCGCAGCAAGACGGCAGAGCTTTTTTTCCTTCGCGGATAGACTGAGGAAGGAATAATCATAGGAAAACGAGGTGACAACAACGATACAAAAAAACACATCTGTGTTTCAATTTGGCTAGCATGCATTTTTATGGCAGGATCCTCTTTTTGTTCGTCCACCAAATCAATTTCGATGGAGGCACGTCTGCTGACAGAAGCAAGTATTTAAACAATGCCACGTAAAATAACGTTTTATTGTTGTTGAATGGACGTAATTAGTTGTTGGTAGTAAACGAACCCGTTATTTGGTGGCAAAGTTGATCTGGCATGGCGATGTAATCGGTTTGCTTCGTTCCCATACTCTGGGGGGTTATTCCCTGCCATCTCTGTTCTTCCTGGTGTGTGTTCTGCAGGAATCGTTGCAGGAAGAACAAAAAACAGCATGGAATTTCAATGGCAAAGGGATGTGTGTTCTTCTACAGGTTTTTGGTGTCTCGTCCGATCCTGTTTAAAATGCGAACACGTTGGATAGTAAAGTGGCTCTCGGACTTATGTGGAGAGGGAACCGTGAGGGACATATTCTCTAACAATCAGCCAGAAAAAACAGTGAGGAAACAGGGGAAGAGAAAAATACGGTGTTTTGAAGTCTAGCATGCCATTGAGGGACAAACAAAAGAGAGGTGGTTGTCAACTGGCCTTTTTTGTACGGACTAAACAGATGAAAGCAACACCCAAAAATGACTCGGTGGAATTACGGATGACATAGTGACATCTGTTTTTTAATAACATTGTATATTATCCCTGGGCCTTCAACGCTACCCGCTCCTCTTTATCTTGCTCCCTCTCTGCTTGCGATAGAATTTCCTTTCAGAACCTTGGACAGCTCCCGTTAAACGCAAGCGTTGCCATTGTGCCATAAGTGACTGGATCGAAAATGTACATGAGGGGATTCAGTTTGATCCTATTGCTGTTTGGTTATGCTCATCGCTCACACTGAAAGCTATCGGGAATTGTTGTATCGGCATCCGTTGAATTCCAAAAGAACTGCCCATCCATGAAAAACTTCCGCATTGTCTATCGGCTACACATGGTAACAGAGAAAATGTAACAATGAGAGATACAATGTATTTACATTGTAATGTTTTGATTACCGTTGAACAATATTTTTTTTCGGCAGTCATGCTTTTTATAGAAACCTCTGGTATTTTTGTTTTGATAGTATAGCCCATAGCTAGGGAAGGCTACTTGAACCAAATAGGTTTGCACTTGGTAATAATAATAGGCTACTTACAAAGCCCATTTTGGCTCTCAAATCGTGCATAAGAAATGCCTGATTTATACAACTAAATGTATTGATACTTTCTATTTCACCCTACAGCCGCATTTTGCCAATGTGGGCTAGTTCATGATGTTTAAGTACCGGATCCGTATGTTTTTCAATGAACTGAAAGTGCTGGTTTTGATGCGGTCTGGCTTAAGACGGGGGACCGATTCTGACACAAACCCAGACAGGCGAACAAGCAGCATGCGAGGGCTCGGGGTAGGAGGCTGCGGGTGGCCACCCTTCGACTGCTCTACCCGGGACGACGAAGAAGAGTACTATGGCACCAATCCCCGGCCGCGGAGCCTGGCATTCGAGGAGAAGAATGCGAAGCTCCAAGCGAGCCTGGACACTGTATCGCTCACAAGCAGCTTGGACAGTGGCATGCGCTCGCCGCAGTGCCGAATCTGCTTCCAGGGCCCCGAACAGGTAGGCTTTCCTGTCCTTCACCTATCTATCCACGTCTAGGCTACAGTTCCCTAGGCCCCTTTTGATTACCAATTGTCTCCCCATTGTTTCCAGGGCTATGCCTGTAAGTCCCTTCAAGGCTTCAAAGTTGGTTCTTCACATGTATTTCAGGTCTATACATAAGCCCACACTGCAGGGAAGCTCAGGTATCACCGTATGGCTGAGGAAAACAAGCATGTATTTTATCAGGGCAAATACCAAACTTTTCCACAATAGATAAAGTCAACCTTTGTCTCCAAAGACCCCATAAGAGACACATTGGCTCCATGCAGACTGTTACGTTCTCCTGGAATCCAGAGTAACTCATGCGGATACAAAGCTTTTAACTAAAACTTTGTTGACATGTTTCTGCATCCTCATGTTCCAGCTGCAGCCCAAACAGACAGTGATACAGCTTCCTCCCATTGAGGAGCATAAGCAGGGTTTTCCTTCAGTGACTTACAGCTCCGGTTAAATTTAAGCTCTGCAATTGTGACCCCATTAGGGTGCCACAAGTTTGGTTTCACGAAGCAACTCATGAAACATCAAATCTGGAAATGTCTCCAATGGGTCAAACTTTCACAAAGTGTTATAGAGAATTTACATCATGGATGGCTATCAGTGCTGTGCCAATATTAAACATTATTGTATTGTTATCCTGTTTGAGGGACAGTTTTCCAATAGACAGCACATTTTTTTCAATATAGTTGTTCGTACTTGGTTCCATACATTGTTCCATACATATATTGTTCCATACATACATGCAAGTACCTGTCAAAAGTTTGGACACACCTACTCTTTCCAGGGTTTTTATTTATTTTTTATTATTTTCTACATTGTAGAATAATATTGAAGACATCAAAACTATGAAATAACGCATATGAAATCATGCAGTAACCAAAAAAGTGTTAAACAAATCAAAATATATTTTATATTTGCAATTCTTCAAAGTAGCCACCCTTTGCCTTGATGGCAGCTTTGCACACTCTTGGCATTCTCTCAACTAGCTTAATGAGGTAGTCACCTGGAATGCATTTCAATTAACAGGTGTGCCTTGTTAAAAGGTAATTTGTGGAATTTATTTCCTTCTTAATACGTTTGATACAATCATTTGTGTTGTGACAAGGTAAGGGTGGTATACAGAAGATAGCCCTATTTGGTAAACGACAAAGTCCATATTATGGCAAGAACAGCTCAAATAAGCAAAGAGAAATGACAGTCCATCATTACCTTAAGATTTGAAGCTCACTCAATCCGGAAAATGTCAAGACCTTTGAAAGTTTCTTCAAGTGCAGTCTCAAAAACCATCAAGTGCTATGATGCAACTGTCTCTCATGAGGACCGCCACAGGAAAGGAAGACCCAGAGTTACCTCTGCTGCAGAGGAAAAGTTCATTAGAGTTACCAGCCTCAGAAATTGCAGTCCAAATAAATGCTTCACAGTGATCAAGTAACAGACACATCTCAACATCAACTGTTCAGAGGAGACTGCGTGAATCAGGCCTTCATGGTTGAATTGCTGCAAAGAAACCACTACTAAAGGACACCAATACGAAGAAAAGACTTGCTTGGGCCAAGAAACATGAGCAATGGACATTAGATCAGTGGAAATCTGTCCTTTGGTCTAATGAGTCCAAATTTGAGATTTTTGGTTCCAACCGTCGTGTCTTTGTGAGATGCAGAGTAAGTGAACGGATGATCTCCGCATGTGTGATTCCCACCATGAAGCATGGAGGAGGAGGTGTGATGGTGAGGGGGTGCTTTGCTGGTGACACTGTCAGTGATTTATTTAGAATTCAAGGCCCACTTTACCAGCATGGCTACCACAGCATTCTGCAGTGATACGCCATCCCATCTGGTTTGTGCTTAGTGGGACTATCATTTGTTTTTCAACAGGACAATGACCCAACACACCTCCAGGCTGTGTAAGGGCTATTTAACCAAGAAAGAGAGTGATGGAGTGCTGCATCAGATGACCTGGCCTCCACAATCATCTGACCTCAACCCAGTTGAGATGGTTAGGGATGAGTTGGAATGCAGAGTGAAGGAAAAGCAGCCAACAAGTGCTCAGCATATGTGGGAACTCCTTCAAGACTGTTGGAAAAGCATTCCAGGTGAAGCTGGTTGAGAGAATGCCAAGAGTGTGCAAAGCTGTCATCAAGGCAAAGGGTGGCTACTTTGAAGAATCTCAAATATAAAATATATTTTGATTTGTTTAACACTTTTTTGGTTACTACATGATTCCATATGTGTTATTTTATAATGTTGATGTCTTCACTATTATTCTACTATGTAGAAAATAGTAAAAAAATTAAGAAAAACCCTTGAATGAGTCCAAACTTTTGACTGGTACTGTAAATACATACATACTGTACATAAATACATACATGTTGTTTCATATATTGTGCCAATGCAGATCTTTTCAGGTTAAAACAGGCAGTGGTTCCACCACCAAGAAGCAGATAAAGATTAATACTGCAGGTATATAACAAGTAGTGTAAGACACTATGAAGAAAACAATTGCTTTAATATTTAATGCTCAGAATTTTAAACAAGGAACAATAAACTGTAGGCCTAAGTGTACAAACATAGATTTTTTACATAGTCTGCATATATAGCACAAGAGGTTGGTGGCCCCTTAATTGGGGAGGACGTGCTCGTTGTAATGGCTGGAGCGGAATTAGTGGAATGATATCAAATACATCAAACACATGGTCCTCCCCTCAGCAGCCTGCACTGATATATAGAGATGGATAATGCTCGCTAACTCCTGTGCATACCCGGATATCTCAGAGGCCTTTCGTGTGTCATGTTGCATGGGTAGAGCAGAAGTGCTTTCAATAATAATCTGATTGTTATGATTTGATTCACTGTCAGTCTGAACCTGACACTACTGTGTGTCAGCTAACCCACTGGGCGCAGACGTCATTTCATTGTCTAGTTTTGTTTTACATTTGGTTTAGTTATCAACGAACATGAATTCACATGAAATCAACAAAAAATGTTACCATGTCATTGGATTTAGGTTAAAAGTTAGTTGAAAAAAACGAAATTCTCTTACCCAGTGGGAAGGTCCTGTGATTTCATCACAGGCAAAAAGGAAAACACAAATAACATCAAAAGAAGTGTAACAACATGTGAGGGACCAACAATGACAATAGGACATCCATCAGATTGAATACAGTAGGACATACAGTAGATACATTGAAATACAGTAGTAAAGTGCATCATGGGGTAATGCATTTAATGACCTTTGCCCATTTATCATGACATCGAATCACAACTAATCAACAAAGATTCTTGTCTGTGCAAAATATTTGAAACATTATCAAGAAACACATACAAAAAACAACCCTTAAAAGTCTATTAGTGATTGTAGAAAATGTCTGTTTCTCTACCAAATACTCTTCCTGTATACTTGAGTGAATTAAATTAAAATACGTTTTGTTAAAATTATTTGACTATTTGTTTGTTAAAAAGCAACAACAACAAAAAGGCCTGAGCTCAGTCTCCCTGTAAGCGAGCCTTGGGCTGTAATATTATAGATTGAAACAGTCTCTGTTGCAGCACCATGTCCCATGATATAAGCATCCACTGAGGGAATCAAATGAGACAGAACCCCTGAATACTTTTAATTAGCCTTGGTGGTGTCCTTTGAAAGGAGGCACGTGGATCCATTGATAGAACGGAAATGACAACATTGCGTGGAGTTGATTTATAGGAGTGTCGTGATGGGGACTTACTGTACAGGAGAATAAGAGAGATGAAGAGAGGACTGTGGAGTCTGCAGAAACCCTGTAGCTAGGGGTATAGTGCCCTAACCTTATCACAAATCTACATATAGTGTATTATTCCACCTCTGCACTGGGGAATGATAATCCTTCCAAACCTCTAACTGTACATGTATATTAAATGGGTAAAATGTTCTCATTAGTTGAAAGACTCCAGATAAAGAAAAGCTTAGGAAGGGGGTTTCAAATGGGAGGTCGAGGAGTCTCTTATCCTAGATGAGGATATGTTTTGAAAGTGTAGCAAGTATAGTTCTAAGAATATCCTTGAAACAGCTGGCTATAGCTCTATGTTATTTGCAGTGAAGTGGTGGTGGTGGTACACGTGTATGGACCCAGGCTCTGCTGGACGGAGAGTGCTGATGTGTAAGGCATTGGACTGCAGGCAGAGTCTGACATTCATCCAACATCAATGGAGAGACATGCTCATGGAACCTATAGTGCCCACAGTGGATTGTCAAGATGGACAACTGTCCCACATGCAATCCCAGGGTTTTAGTTGAAACTCACACCATGAAGACTGTACTCACTCCAATACATGTCTTCCTACGCATTCTTCTATATACCTGTGTATTAGTTCTCTAAATAGAAACGATACAGAAAGTGGTCATTACCATATGGGTAGAAGAATCTGATCACCGCATGAATAAATATATTATGTTTTTTTCACACTGGTCTAGTCAGAGAGGAATGTTGTAAATCATGTCCCCGTCTGGTGTTTCTGGAGCAGTAGTAACTCTGGAATTATGCACATGTCAAAATATGTGTGTGTGCGTGTGTATGTGTGTGTTTGTGTGCGAGTGTGTGCCAGTGTGTGAATGCATGCGTGAGAGAGTGTGTGTGTGCGTCTCATTTATATGGTACATCCCAAATTATATGGACCAGGGCGAGAGCAAGATCATAAAGTAGAGATGATAAGAGATGGAGAAAGAGAATGGAGGAGGGGAAAGATACAAGAGAGAGAGAGAGAGGGCTACAGAGAAAAGGGGGGAGAGAGATGGACAGTAAGGTAGAATAGTACAGTGGGGAAAAAGGTGATGAAAATAAAATGAATATTTTAGGCATTCTCTTATCTCTTTAAACCACATGGTTAATTGAGAACATACATTTTTTACATTTGCCTTTGCAGCTTTTGAGCTTTTGTCATGATGATTCTGTGTAAACTATTCACAAAGACTACTCTTTGGCTTTGATATTGTTACAGTATGACATTTTCACGCATCAGCCCATTCTATAGCTAGGTTATATTCAACTTGATAAACACTTGAATGACATTTATTTTTTCAATTCAGGAAGTAAACTGGAATTCAAATTCCATTTCCAAATGTTTCTCATTGAAAGCCATTGAGGGAACAAGCAGAGTATTTGGAAGCGCACAACATTAATCACATACAATACCACTACAACAACTATGTCCCTCCTCTATAAGAGTTTCTCTAGTACAGTCCCAGAAACAAAGAGGGATATGTAGCACCATTTTTCCCTGCAGGAGAACCCTGTGAAAATAGGCTCCAGATAGAACCCTTTTCAGGTCAGATAGAAGCCTTTTGAGTTCCAAATTGAACCTGGGTTCCAAATACAGATGTATGATCTTAATTTTAGTAGGTTTGCCACAGCAGGAAAATAACCCTGCAGCAACAGGAAATGTGAATAGTATGTGGATTATAATTAATGGACATTTTTGTAGGGTTTGATTAAAAAAATTGTTAGGGCAAATCAAGTCTGACATTTCAAAAGTGGAAATTACAAACTTTAGAAGCCTAAAGTTTAGAAACCTAAACTAAAAGTTTGTATTTCTCAGCAACACAAGAGTGACATCTGTAGAACCTGTTAAAGGGTGCTATTTGGAACCAGAAGGAGTTCTATCTGATCTTAAATGATTCTGTAGGGGAATCTTTTTGTAAAGGGTTCCTCTATAGCATGGGGGGCAACTCCAGTCCTCGAGGGCCTGATTAGTGTCACACTTTTTCTCCATCCCTAACAAACACAGCTGATTAACCTGTTTGGGCTGCAGGGGCAGTATTGAGTAGCCTGGATAAAAGGTGCCCATTTCAAACGACCTCGTACTCAATTCTTGCTCGTACAATATGCATATTATTATTACTATTGGATAGAAAACACTCTCTAGTTTCTAAAACCGTTTGAATTATATCTGTGAGTAAAACAGAACTCATTTTGCAGCAAACTTCCTGACAGGAAGTGGAAAATCTGAAATCGATGCTCTGTTCTAGGGCCTGCCTATAAATGTCCTTGATATATATCAGTATACATGCACTTCATACGTCTTCCACTAGATGTCGACAGGCAGTGAGAGAAGAAATGGAGTGTATAACTTGATCTGGGGTCGAATAAAAGCTCTTTGTATGACTTGTCACCAGTTTCCTGTTTTCTGGAGCGTGCGTGAAGGGACCTGGTATTGCCTTCTGTAAAGCTGTCGTTATAGAAGACTAATATCTCCGGCTTTGATTTTATTTGATACATGTGACAATATCATCGTAAAGTATGTTTTTTCAATATAGTTTTATTAGATTATTGAAATTTTTTCGGGACGTTAGGCGTGTTGCTTTGTCTGCGTATGTTCAGGAAGGAGAGCTTCGCGCCACTTTGCTAGCTTTCCGTGCTAATTGACTGGAGAAGAGGACATTCTAAATCCAAACAACGATTGTTCTGGACAAAGGACCCCTTGTACAACATTCTGATGGAAGATCATCAAAAGTAGGACCCATTTTATGATGTTATTTCATATATCTGTCGTACATGTGTACTAGTAGTTTGCGGCCAGGTTTTGGGCACGCTCTCGCCATAACGTAAACTGCATATCGTAATGAAGTTATTTTTAGAATTCTAACACGGCGATTGCATTAAGAACTAGTGTATCTATCATTTCCTATACAACATGTATTTTTTAGTTATGTTTATGAATAGTTATTTGGTCAGATTATGTGAGTGTCAGAAAAATATCCGGACGTTGTGGGAAAAAGATGCTACGTTAGCACAATGTATAACCACTGATTTCAGCTCTAAATATGCACATTTTCGAACAAAACATAAGTGTATGTATAACCTGATGTTATAGGACTGTCTCTGATGAAGCTTATCAAGGCTAGTCAAAAATTATATATCTTTTGCTGGTTTGTTACGATCGCTAACTTTTGCTGCTGGGGAATGGCTTGTGTTTCTGGCTATTGTGGTAAGCTAATATAATGCTATATTGTGTTTTCGCTGTAAAACACTTAAGAAATCGGAAATATTGGCTGGAATCACAAGATGCCTGTCTTTCATTTGCTGTACACCATGTATTTTTCAGAAATGTTTTATGATGAGTATTTAGGTATTTGACGTTGGTGTCTGTAATTACTCTGCCTGCTCGGCTGCTATTTCTGACGGTAGCTGTGATGGTAGCTGCAATGTAAAACTGATTTATAGCTCAAATATGCACATTTTTCGAACAAAACATAGATTTATTGAATAACATGTTATAAGACTGTCATCTGATGAAGTTGTTTCTTGGTTAGTTTGGTTGGTTCTTGGTTAGTTAGGTTGGCTTTGTGCATGCTACCTGTGCTGTGAAAAATGTCTGTCCTTTTTTGTATTTGGTGGTGAGCTAACATAAATATACGTGGTGTTTTCGCTGTAAAACATTTTAAAAATCGGACATGTTGGCTGGATTCACAAGATGTTTATCTTTCAAATGCTGTATTGGACTTGTTAATGTGTGAAAGTTAAATATTTCAAAAAAATATATTTTGAATTTCGCGCCCTGCACTTGAGCTGGCTGTTGTCATAAGTGTACCGACCTCGGGCTTGCAGCCAGAAGAAGTTAATCAAATTGCATTCTAAACTGAAGATCGTGATTAGGTGATTATTGGAGTCAGGTGTGTTAGCTGGGGCTGGGGCAAAACTGTGACACCAATCAGGCCCTCGAGGACTGGAATTGCCTACCCGTGCCCTATAGGGACAAAGTTCCACATATAACTATTTTTTTCTGAGAATGTAGTCTATTCTCTCCTCTGTTACCTCATCGATTTCTCAGGTTAAGTGTCTCAACAGATGATGGCCCAGCCTCCCTGGCGTTTGCCATTTACCTTCGACAAACACAATTAGCCATCATCAGGTGGTATCAAATATTCATGCCCATCCAGTGATGGGGGTGACTCCCTGTTGACACTGTCAACCTGAGACGGAGAGATGGACATGCTGTGTCACTGTGCATCAACCAGGCCTGGGCCTGTATTCACAAAGTGTCTCAGAGTAGGAGTGCTGATCTAGGATCAGGTCTACCCTGTCCACATAATCTTATTCATTATGATCATAAAGGAAAACTCCCTCCTGCTCTGAAACTATTTCTGAATACAGGCCCTGATGTGTGTCACATCATGTAAACTGTCTGTCTCAGCCTCTCACATTCTTGACCTATTGCTTTCTCTGTGTATTGTTTTTCTTGTATATGTCGTTTCTATCTTTCCCCATAGTTATACAATTGTTGCTTCTGTTGTTCCATGTTCCATACTTCAAGCTTCCAAGGCCGTTGTGTGCTATTGTACCTGGCCTATAAGTACATTTCCTTGGTTACTAAATATATGTTGTCACACCCTGACCAGAGTTTGCTTTGTATGTTTTATGTTTTGGTTGGTCAGGGTGTGATCTGTGTGGGCATTATATGTTGTTTGTCTGGTTTGTCTATTTCTGTGTTTGGCCTGATATGGTTCTCAATCAGAGACAGGTGTTTTGCGTTGTCTCTGATTGGGAACCATATTTAGGTAGCCTGTTTTGTATTGTGGGTTGTGGGTTATTGTCTACGTGTAGTGTTTGTGTCAGCACTAGTTTTCATTAGCTTCACGTTCGTCGTTTATTGTTTTGTATTAGTTTGTCAAGTGTTCTTCATTTTTGTCTTCGTTAAAATAAATCAAGAATGTATTCATTTCACGCTGCGCCTTGGTCCTCCTCTCTTCAACGTTACGACGATCGTGACAGAATAACCCACCATCAAAGGACCAAGCAGCGTGAAAGAGAGGAACGGCGCTTTGTGGAACAATGGACTTGGGAGGAGATATTAGACGGAAAAGGACCCGGGGTACAGCCGGGTGAATATTGCCGCCCCAAGGCAGAGCTGGAGGCAGCGAAAGCCGAGAGGCGGCGTTATGAGGAGGCTGCACGAAAGCGCGGCTGGAAGCCCGAGAGGCAGCCCCAACAATTTTTTTGGGGGGGAACACGGGGGGTGTAGCTGGGTCAAGTAGGAGACTTGAGCCAGCTCCCCGTCCTTACCGTGAGGAGCCGAGGATGGAACCGGAGCCAGTCGGGGTGGAGTTGGAAGTGAGCAGGGTGAGTGAAGCAGAGACTGTGAAGGATTTAATGGGGAAATTGGAGGAGAGAGAAATGAGGGATTTGCTGGTTTGGTGCATGAGGCACGACATCCACCCGACGGAGCGTGTCGAGGATTTGATGTCACCTGAGTCAGCTCTCCATACTCGTCCTGAGGTGCGTGCTAGCCGTCTGGTGAAGACTGTGCCAGCCCCACGCACCAGGCCTCCTGTGCGCCTCCCTAGCCCTGCACGTCCTGTGCCAGCTCAGCGCACCAGCTCTCCTGTGGCAGCTCCACGCACCAGCTCTCCGGTGCCGTCGCCACGTACCAGGCCTCCAGTTCCAGCACCCCGCACTCGCCTTGAGGTGCGTGTCATCAGCCCAGTACCAACAGTGCCAACACCACGCACCAGGCTTCCTGTGCGTCTCCAGAGCCCTGTACGCCCTGTTCCTGCTCCCCGCACTAGCCTTGAGGTGCGTGTCCCCAGCCCGGTACCACCAGTTCCGGCACCACGCACCAGGCCTACTGTGCGCCTCAGCAGGTCAGACTGTCACGCCCTGACCAGAGTTTGCTTTGTATGTTTTATGTTTTGGTTGGTCAGGGTGTGATCTGTGTGGGCATTCTATGTTGTTTGTCTGGTTTGTCTATTTCTGTGTTTGGCCTGATATGGTTCTCAATCAGAGACAGGTGTTTTGCGTTGTCTCTGATCGGGAACCATATTTAGGTAGCCATATTTAGGTAAATCAAGAATGTATTCATTTCACGCTGCTCCTTGGTCCTCCTCTCTTCAACGTTACGACGATCGTGACATGTGTTGTTGGCATGAAGGGTATGTCATCCCTTGGTCCACTTATCAATAACCATTGATTAATGATAATATTATCACCTAGGGCCATATGTATCAAGCGTCTCAGAGTAGGAGTGCTGATTCAGGTAAATGTTTTCCTTTTTTATCACAATGAATAGGATTACATGGACAGCGATAACCTGATCCTAGATGAGCACTCCTACTCTGAGACACTATATAGACATGGCCCCTTATCTGTCTATCTATAGCTTCAAAATTATAAAGACATCCTCAGCATTTCATAGTCATGAGATTATCACTCCAGCTCACAACATTCCATCAGGCTTATATCAATATCAACAGGCGACACCATTGAATTCATGAAGACATCACTGTTTCACCGATCTCCTGGTATCTTTCAATCATAATGTCATCATTGGTCCACCTGTCTCTCCATAACATCACATTAACAAATACCATTGGTTCACCTAGCTGTCCACTTTATTTGATTCATTAAGGCATTATGCCCAAGGAGCAGATTCACGTACCCTTGACTTACCCCGTTTAATGTTGCTGGTGCTTTTTTGCCCCAGTCCCTTCCGTCCTTGCCAGCTGAACCATCAACTCGCGTGGATATTTACATGCCCCGAAACAAATTATATTTATATAATGTTGTTGTGATGGGCACTCTGTGCGTGTTTTGGGATGGGAATCAAGTTTGGTCCCACCCATGCCCCACACCCACCCATCCCCCACACTGCCACTCCCTTCCCTACCCCCATATTCTTTATCCGCCAATACATCATAGGGACAGAAAGGCAAAGATACATACAGTACAATCCAGCTAACAATTGTTGGTTCCCAGAATGTTCATAGGTATTTCTATAATAGATTTGTATCTGCGTATTCCAGGAATGATCATGCCAGATACATTCCATGAATAGTTCAGAAACGTTTTCATAACTCTGTGGAGACATTCTTTGAAAATGTCATTAGCATATGAAGAGAATGTTTTCTATTGACCATGTCTGTGAGCATTAGATGCTTGCTGAGAATATTACTTGATTGACGATGAATTCACTGTTGCTCAATTACTACATCCAGACGTCTTACTTTATTCTTACTGAACCCCAAGACTGAGATACACTTGCTTTCAGGATTGAAATACAATAACATTTTCACAGAATGAACAACAAGGAGACCAATAACACTATTCAATGCAGAGAACAAAATCTGTGCAATAGGGGTGAGAGAAATGAGTCATACTATTTTGGATTACTTAGAGGATTGATCACAGTGGAAAAAAACTCCCTCTGATGTCACTACTATTGAATGAAGGCGCTGACCAGCACTGACAGACTGATTACTCCACATAAAGTATGCCCATGAAAAATTGACCACATTAAAGCTCAAGTGTGTTTTGCAAGTGTGCATAATGGTAGGGTTTTCATGTTAAGTGGCACAAGCCATTGGCTTTCAGGATGGCCATGCCACGCTGACAAACAGGCAGTGAGCTGACTCACCGTCCACCCTTTCCTCCGTCCCCCTCCCTCCCTTCCTTCATCCGTCCTCCCCTCCGCCTCTCTTTCCTCTCTTCTCCTCTCCCTCTCTACAGCAGCCCTGTGGCTATCTGGAATCTGAGCGCGCACACACACACACACACACACACACACACACAGACAGACAGAGAGAGAGACTGCAAAGACAGAGCTTTAACTAAACTCACAATAACATGGGCTTGCCAGAGAGAGGAGAGGAGACATAAGAAGTGAGAGACGGAGAGAGAGGGGTGGAGAACGAGAGAGAGAGAGAAAGGTAGCGGGAGAAAGGGAAACAATGAGAGGGGGAAACAGGGGAGCAAAAGGAGAGAAAGAGAGTGAGGGGGGAGAAGGAAAGGGGGATGGGAAGATAAAGCTGTTTGCACTTCAGGCATTTAGAAAAGAGCAGGACAACGAATGGGAATCATTATCGCTGTGGTAATGAGAGCATTTACAAAAACATACAGGCTTATTCCCACACACTCCTCCGGTAGCCACTGTCTTTTCATTCATTATCTCTGTTACATTTAGCTGTAATCCTCACAGCCAGCCCTTACCATTACACTCAATCTCCGTTTTTCTTTATCCCTCTCCTGCCCCAAGTCTACTTTCTCAAACCCAGACAAATGGCAACAGCAACAACAACGATTGTACACAGTATGATGATCAGAATTGTGCTCCAAACCTATCTAGACTTTCACTGCTACGAATACTGGTTTCATTTTTGAAGATATATCCTGTGAGTCTGTTTTTAGGAATGGTGTCAATGATTTTCATTTAATATAATGTTAGGGTAGTTCGGCGGGAATCTGGATTAGCAGCAATGCCATTCTCTCTCAAATCATGTTCCACGAGTACACATTCTTTAAATCAATACATTCTTGGCATTCTTATTTACATTTTTGAAAAGGTTTTCTGGAATGGTGCCAATCATTTCCAATTAATGTGGGGGCTATATCTGGATTAGCAATGTCATCCTCTCCCAAATCATGTAAAACTATACATTCTCTCCCATGAACGTCCTTGATTATCAATCATGAGCTAAGATCATTCTCAGCATTTAACAATTTCCTTTCATGTTCTGTGCTTGTGTACAGTAACCATAATGCAAACTTTAATGCTCCCGTCACTTATCCACTGACATTTATATGCCTCTTACTGTATACACCTGCTTCCATCACACAAAATGTCACTTAAGCTTTATGTACAATCCCTGTACTCAATTTTGTAATGTGTTTTAGTGGGCTATCCTGGTGAATGTATACCATCTTATTACCATGGAAATGCATGTGCTCTTCCATCCTCCATCCTTTCTCTACCACAGTGAATAATGCCCGGCACTTGATGGCAGGACATAATGGAATGGAATAAATTATCTGACCCTGACCTCTAACCTCAGCCAGTGGCTATATGACATGACAATTTTAGAAAGCAATCCAGGGATATTGCTAGATATCAAGTTGAAGGTGTACTCATGTGTCTCAAATGACAGATGGATTGGCAGAGGCTGTACAAACAACACCCTTATTCAGTGGGAAAAAGAAAGAGAAAACCCTGTGTATAGCAGAGCGTCTAGAAGTCCAGGTGCTGGTTTTCGCAGGAACAACTAGTATTCCAAAACAAGTGTAAAAATCCTACATGTTTTAGAACATCCGTGTCAGCTTCACCAACCATTCAGTGCTTACCCAGCTAAAAACTAACATTCCCACAACGTTAGAGAACGTTCCCTTTAGGTTTCATTAGGTCATTAACTAACGTTTTCAGAGGAATGTTCCTGTGATGTGCAAGGAATATTTCCACGAGACCATTCCCTTAATGTCAATAGAACTTACTCAAAACTTGGATACCATTTCTCAGAACTTAAGATATTAATGTTATAAACACGTTTCATAGGAAAGTTGTAACAACATTCATGTGTCCAGTTTTCTGTGGGTGAGGAGAACCAAACATACACGTCCCACCAAACATACACAGAACATGGTTGGCATGTTATCAGAATATAAGATAATGTTCTAGAAACATTTCAAATCAAATCAAATGTTATTGGTCACATACACATGGTTAGCAGATGTTAATGTGAGTGTAGCGAAATGCTTGTGCTTCTAGTTCCGACAGTGCAGTAATATCTAACAAGTAATCTAACAATTCCCCAACAACTACCTAATACACAACAAATCTAAAGGGATGGAATAAGAATATGCACATATAAATATATGGATGAGCGATGCCCGAGTGGCATAGGCAAGGTGCAATAGATGGTATAAGGTACAGTATATACATATGAGATGAGTAATGTTATATATGTTAACATTATTAAAGTGGCATTGTTTAAAGTAACAAGTGATCCATTTATTAAAGTGGCCAGTGATATGAGTCTCTTTGTAGGCAGCAGATTCTCTGAGTTAGTGATTGCTGTTTAGCAGCCTGATGGCCTTGAAATAGAAGCTGTTTTTCAGTCCTTTGGTTCCAGCTTTGATGCACCTGTACTGACCTCGCCTTCTGGATGGTAGCGGGTGAACAGGCAGTGACTCGGGTGGTTGTTGTCCTTGATGATCTTTTTGGCCTTCCTGTGACATCGGGTGGTGTAGGTGTCCTGGAGGGCAGGTAGTTTGCCCCCGGTGATGTGTTGTGCAGACCGCACCATCCTGGGGCAGCAGGTAGCCTAGCGGTTAGAGCGTTGGGCCTGTAACTGAAAGGATGCTGGATCGAATCCCTGAGCTGACAAGGTCAAAATCTGTTGTTCTGCCCCTGAGCAAGGCAATTAACCCACTGTTCCCTGGGCGCCGAAGATGTGGATGTTAATTAAGGCAGCCCCCTGCCTGATTCAGAGGGGTTGGGTTAAATGCGGAAGACACATTTCAGTTGAATGCATTCAGTTGTACAACTGACTAGGTATCCCCCTTTCCCTTTCTGGACAGCCCTGCGGTTGAGGGTGGTGCAGTTGCCATACCAGGCAGTGATACAGCCTGACAGGATGCTCTCAATTGTGCACCTGTAAAAGTTAGTGAGGATTTTAGGTGACAAGCCAAATTTCTTCAGCCTCCTGAGGTTGAAGAGGCGCTGTCTGTGTGGGTGGACCATTTCAGTTTGTCCGTGATGTGTACACCGAGGAACTTAAAACTTCTCCAGTACTGTCCGTCGATGTGGATAGGGGCGTGCTCCCTCTGCTGTTTCCTGACGTTAACGATCATCTCCTTTGTTTTGTTGACGTTGAGTGAGAGGTTGTTTTCCTGACACCACACTCCGAGTGCCCTCACCTCCTCCCTGTAGGCTGTCTTGTCGTTGTTGGTAATCAAGCCCACTACTGTTGTGTCGTCTGTAAACTTGATGATTGTGTTTGAATCGTGCATGGCCACGCAGTCATGGGTGAACAGGGAGTACAGGAGGGTCTGGGCACTCACCCTTGTGGGGCCCCAGTGTTGAGGATCAGCGAAGTGGAGATGTTTTTTCCTACCCTCACCACCTGGGGGGCGGCCCTTCAGAACGTCCACGACCCAATTGCACAGGGCAGGGTTGAGACCCAGGGCCTCAAGCATAATGACGAGCTTGGAGGGTACTATGGTGTTGAATGCTGAGCTGTAGTCAATGAACAGCATTCTTACATAGGTATTCCTCTTGTCCAGATGGGATAGGGCAGTGTGCAGTGTGATAGCGATTGCATCATCTGTGGACCTGTTTGGGCGGTATGCAAACTGAAGTGGGTCTAGGGTGGCAGGTAAGGTGGAGGTGATATGATAAGGGGTAAGTCAAGTCCTGTACAATGCTTTAACCTTATCATACAAATTATCCTTAAAGGGACCACTCTGAACATTCCTCAGAATACTTTGTCACCACTCACGTACGTCAACATGTTAGTGTGCTAGTTGTATAATATATGCAGGAAAAGGGGCTGAGCTGGACCCAAGGAAAGAAAGAATAAGTACCCAAAAACACCCCTAAGCTAGACTAGCCTATTTCAACAACAGCTAACTAACCAGAAATACAGTGGGTGGTCCACCCAGTTCTAACTAGTGTATTTAACAAAGTTTACCTACGGGTAGTGTATGCCCATGGGCGAACAGTCTGGTTACCCCCTTTTCCCACTATCAAACAAACACTCAAACACCATAACAAACACAATACTCACAGGTGGGGACAAAGTGACATGTAGATGCTAAACCACACAAGCGATGTACAAACATATGGCATTTACAGAGAGATGGCTACACAAAGAGATCGAGCTCCAGAGAACACAACTGACAGGGTTTTTAAACCAAGGGAAAGGGAATGTGATTGGGTAGGAGAAAAGGAGCAGGTGTCTTCTGATTAGCGACTGATTGATGACTGATTGGGGAATGATGATTGTCACCTGTGAGTAGGGGAGAAGGAGAGAAAAGAAATACACACAGGATACACACAGAATACTTGTATCCGTAACAATAGCTCAATTTCAATGCTCTTATTATCCATACTTCAATCTTATTATCCAAATTCCAATAGTCATAATTTCAATAATTTGTTATCCAAATTTCAATCAGCAAAATTTAAATCAGGTTAATATGTCATATCTCACAATCACACACCTTTCACATCCACATTCACTGAGTACTATTCCCAAATACACTAGATAATTTCCTCATTACCCACGATCTCCAACGATTCTCTTTGTCATTACTTGCTATGCACATAAATAACACCCTGTACTCAAAAATACCTACTGTTATTTTTTATGGCTGCAGACCACATAGACATTTCTTGTAAATGCCTACAGACAGCTGTCAGCGGGGCTTTCCATGGTACTGTTACGCGCTTGCTCTAGTCTTCTCATTAAACTAGTGAATAGTCTTCTCTCTATAACACTGTGGGTACCTTTTTATGCATTACTCACCTTGATTTTCTTTTTACACAGATTCATTTAAATTGATTTACTGAAATCAGTTGCCGTCCCTCAATTGTTCGTGGATGATGTGACTCCTCCTGGGCAGCTCACAGTAAGAGTCTGGTCTGGGCGGGTCCTCGTCCTCTTTTGGTCACACAGGAATTTCCCTCACGCTTCATAAAATGCGCCACCGGTTTTCCTCGCAGACGCCCACTGGAAAGCTCCGCAGGCAGTATCAATCATGCTGGTCGTTGACGCCAAATTGTTGTGGAAAAATTACACAGGGACACTCAATGTCAATTTTTCTCTTTATATTTATTTCTTAGCTTGAAAAAATGGTAGAATTTGCTAAATAATTTACCCTACAATGAGTCTTGATGGCTATTTCTCAAAAGTTTCCGACAGCATGCCCAGCAGAACTACTAAGAACTAGACCAAAACCACCACTTCTGTAGATGTTCGGGATGAGCTAACTAACGTTAGTGAAGTTAACACCATTGCTGATCCAGGCACAATGGATCTAGTGATCCAAAAGATGACTGATAACATTACTAAAGTGATTGATGTCAAGATAGGAATGGTCTTAGAAGCAATAACAGGCCATTCAGCCAAACTACAGAAGGTTGTCAAGCATGTTGATGAGGCGGAAGGAAGAATTGCTACTGTGGAAACTTCAACTACACCAATGGACACTAAGATAAAGACAATTGAGAAACAGGTGCATGAAATGGCGGAGCACATTGATGAGCTGGATAATTGAGGACGGAGATGCAATATCCGTGTGGTGGGTTTCCCGGAAATTAATGTAGGGACACGCTCAGTTAAATTCTTTGAGGAATGGATTCCTTGGTGCTGAATCTGATGGTATTCAGCACACAGGACCAAGGGTCTCATTCTTCAAAGACTACTCCACAGCGGTTGTACGAAGGCGTTTGATGAGGTGAAGAACCAACTCGAGAAAATGAAGATAGACTACTCACTTCTGTACCGTGCCACATTGTAGATTATGGTCAACAGAACGCCTAAGAAGCTTCACACCTGAAAAGGCTGCTAGGTTTATTGACTCTCTCGGGTAAATAACTTTACGCTGCGCCTTTGCAGCATTGGATAGCTTCATTCAAATCTGGTCATGAAGCAGTAATGTGAGTTCTCAAGTGCTCTTCTTCAGTAACATTATTTGTATTATTTTTTATTGCTACAGTAACTGCCATCATAGCTCAGACTGAGATCTGTGTGAATCTACAGTGCCTTCGGAAAGTATTCCGACCCCTTGACTTTTTCCACATTTTGTTTCGTTACAGCCTTATTCTAAAATTGATTAAATAAATCCTAAGCAATCTACACAGAATACCCCATAATGACAAAGGGAAAACAAGTTTTTAGAAATGTTTAAAAATTCATTATAAATAAAAAACGGAAATACCTTTTTTACCTAAGTGTTCAGACCCTTTGCTATGAGACTTGAAATTGAGCTCAGGTGCATCCTGTTTCCCGTGATTATCCTTGAGATGTTTCTACAACTTGATTGGAGTCCACCTGTGGTAAATTCAATTGATTGGACTTGATTTGGAAAGGCACACACCTGTCTATATAAAGTCCCACAGTTGACAGTGCATGTCAGAGCAAAATCCAAGCCATGAGGTCAAAGGAATTGTCCGTAGAGCTCAGAGACAGGATTGTGTCGAGGCACCGATCTGGGGAAGGGCAACAAAATTTGTCTGCAGCATTGAAGATCCCCAAGAACACAGTGGCCTCCATCATTCTTAAATTAAAGAAGTTTGGAACCACCAAGACTCTTCCTAGAGCTGGCCGCCCAGGCAAACTGAGCAATCGGGGGAGAAAGGCCTTGGTCAGGGAGGTGACCAAGAACCCGGTCGTCACTCTGACAGAGCTCCAGAGTTCCTCTGTGGAGATGGGAGAACCTTCATGAAGGACAACCATCTCTGTAGCACTCAACCAATCAGGTCTTTATGGTAGAGTGGCCAGACGGAAGCCACTCCTCAGTAAATGAAAACCTGCTCCAGAGTGCTAAGGACCTCAGACTGGGGCGTAGATTCACCTTCCAATAGGACAACGACCCTAAGCACATAGCCAAGACAACACAGGAGTGGCTTAGGGAATAAGTCTCTGAATGTCCTTGAGTGGGCCAGCCAGAGCCTGGACTTGAACCCGATCGAACATCTCTGAAGAGACCTGAAAATAGCTGTGCAGCAACGCTCCCCATCCAACCTGACAGAGCTTGAGGGGATCTGCAGAGAAGAATGGGAGAAACTCCCCAAATACAGGTGTGCCAAGCTTGTAGTGTCATACCCAAGAAGATTTGAGGCTATAATTGCTGCCAAAGGTGCTTCAACAAAGTACTGAGTAAAGGCTCTGAATACTTATGTAAATGTGATATTTCAGTTTTGTATTCTTTATAAATTTGCTAAATTTTCTTTGTCATTATTGTCACGTCCTGACCATAGAGAGCCCTTATTCTCTATGGTAGAGTAGGTCAGGGCGTGACTGGGGGTTAGTCTAGTTTATTATTTCTATGTGGGGTTCTAGTTTTGTTTTTCTATGTTGGTGATTTTGTATGATTCCCAATTAGAGGCAGCTGGTAATCGTTGTCTCTAATTGGGGATCATATTTAGGTAGCTTTTTGCCACCTGTGTTTTGTGGGATATTGTTTATGTGTAGTTGTATGTCAGCACTCCATTGTCGTTTCGTTATTCTGTATTGTTTTGTTATGTGGTTCACTTACTTTAAATAAATAAATATGTGGAACCCAGATCACGCTGCACGTTGGTCCGAGTATGCTTCCAACGATCGTGACAATTATGGGGTATTGAGTGTAGATTGACGAGGAAAAAATAACATTTAATACATTTTAGAATAAGGCTGTAATGTAACAAAATGTGGAAAAAGTCAAGGGGTCTGAATACTTTCCGAAGGTGCCCAGGTTTGGTCTTTGGTGGAAGAGCCTCAGTCTTCTTTCATTGATTTTTATTTGAATATTTATAAATGATGAGGCTATAGAATGGTTATACAGACTTAAGAGTCTACATTGGAGAGTTGAAATCCCCTGCATGTTAGCTGGCGGGGAAATCCCACTTTTGGAACTTTACATATTTATTTTTCAGGTGTATTATACTTAGGGTTCAGGGTTCATATAGTTTGTTTAGGCTCGCTGAGAATTTGTATTTATTATGGATCCCCATTAGCTGCTGGGGTCTGGCAAAATTAAGGCAGTTCTATCATTTTTAAAACATTCATAACAGATTTCACAACACACTAAGTGTGTGACCTCAGGACCCTACTCCACTACCACATATCTACAACACAATTTGTGTACATGTTATCATCTGTGTGTATGCATGTGTCTGTGCCTATGTTTGTGTTGCTTCACAGTCCCAGCTGTTCCATAAAGTGTATTTGTATCTGTTTTTTAAATCTGATTCTACTGCTTGCATCAGTTACCTGATGTGGAATAGAGTTCAATGTAGTCATGGGTCTATGTAGTACTGTGCTCCTCCCATAGTCTGTTCTGGACTTGGGGACTGTGAAGAGACCTCTGATGGCATGTCTTGTGGGGTATGCATGGGTGTCTGAGCTGTGTGCTAGTCATTTAAACAGACAGCTCGGTGCTTTCAACATGTCAATACCTCTCACAAATACAAGTAGAGATGAAGTCAAACTCTCATCCACTTTGAGCCAGGAGAGATTGACATGCATATTTTCTCTGCGTACGTCCAAGGGTCAGCCGTGCTGCCCTGTTCTGAGCCAAATGCAATTTTCCAAGTCCCTCTTTGTGGCACCTGACCACATGACTGGCCCTTAGATGTACACAGTAGTCCAGGTGCAACAAAACTAGAGCCTGGAGGACCTATCTTGTTGATAGTGCTGTTAATAAGTTGATGGTACCTGCCACCCCTCTATGGGGCGGCAGGTATCCTAGTGGTTAGAGCATTGGACTAGTAACCGAAAGGTTGCCAGATCAAATCCTGAGCTGACAAGGTAAAAATATATCATTCTGCCCCTGAACAAGGCAGTTAACCCACTGTTCCTAAGCCGTCATTGAAAATAAGAATTTGTTCTTTACTGACTTGCCTAGTTACATAAAGGTAAAATAAGAAGGCAGAGCAGCACTATATTATGGACAGACTTCTCCCCATCTTAGCTACTGTTGTATCAATATGTTTTGACCATGACAGTTTACAATACAGAGTTAGTCTAAACAGTTTAGTCACCTCAACTTTCTCAATTTCCACATTATTTATTACAATATGTCACGCCCTGACCATAGATTGCTTTGTATGTTTCTATGTTTTGTTTGGTCAGGGTGTGATGTGGGTGGGCATTCTATGTTTGTATGTCTATGTTGTCTATTTCTTTGTGTTTGGCCGTGTGTGGTTCTCAATCAGAGGCAGCTGTCTATCGTTGTCTCTGATTGAGAACCATATTTAGGTAGCCTGTTTTCCCACTTTGAGTTGTGGGTGATTATTTTCTGTTTAGTGTTTTTCGTCACCTTACAGGACTGTTCGTTTGTTGTTTTTGTTGTATTGTTCAGTGTTCAGTTGTTTATTAAAATAATGAACACTTACCACGCTGCACCTTGGTCCTCCTCTCCTTCTCCCGACGACAAACGTTACACAATATTTAGTTGAGGTTTAGGGATTAGTGAATGATTTGTCCCAAATACAATGCTTTTCATTTTTGAAACATTTAGGACTAACTTATTCCTTGCCACCCATTCTGAAACTGACTGCAGCTCTTTGTTTGTTAAGTGTTGCAGTCATATCAGTCGCTGTAGTAGCTGACGTGTATAGTGTTGAGTCATGACTTAGTGTCTTTGACTTCATTTTAAAACCTCTACAGGATCGGTGTCCCCCGCGGGACGGTTGAGCTAACGCCGGCTAATGTGATTAGCATGAGGTTGTAAGTAACATGAACATTTCCCAGGACATAGACATATTGGATATGGACAGAAAGCTTAAATTATTGTTATAACTGCACTGTCCAATTTACAGTAGCTATTACAGTAAAATAATACCATGCTATTGTTTGAGGAGAGTGCACAGTTATGAACTTGAAAATGTATGAATAAACCAATTAGGCACATTTGGGCAGTTGTGATAGAACGTTTTGAACAGAAATACAATGGTTCATTGAATCAGTCTAAAACTTTGCACATACACTGCTGCCATCTAGTGGCCAAAATCTAAATTGTGGCTGAGCTGGAATAATACATTATGGCCTTTTTCTTGCATTTCAAATATGATGGAACAAAAAAAAGAGAGACAAAAACACATGTTTTTTTCTTTGTATTATCTTTTGCCAGATCTAATGTGTTATATTCTTCTACATTAATTTCACATTTCCACAAACTTCAAAGTGTTTCCTATTTGAAGGAAACACTTTGAAGTTTGTGGAAATGTGAAATTAATGTAGAAGAATATAACACATTAGATCAATCAATTGTAATGGTATCAATAATATGCATATCCTTGCTTAAGGTCCTGAGCTACAGGCAGTTAGATTTGGGTATGTCATTTTAGGTGAAAATTGAAGAAAAGGGTCAGATCCTTAAGTTAAGAAATTCTTTTTTGAAACATGAGTTTGGCAAGTCTGTAGCCCCAGACTCATGCGATGGTGCCTGGAGAGCAGGCCAGCAGCGGAGAATACCCTCTCCACACTTGCAGAGCCACTGGGGATGCTTATCACCCTTTTGGTCACTCTTGCTAGGCTGGGCAGAGATGCATAGTTGTTTTTTACATTTTTCTATAGGTAGGCCTAAATGTTTTTAGGCAAAATAACCCAATCAAAATGGAAAGCTCCTTAAACGTGGGAATATGCCTGGCCTACTGGGCTAAAATCAATTAGGGCCTATTGAGCAGCGCTCAACGTTGGACTCTCTCCTACCACAGGATGCTGAAAAGAAAATTAGATTTGTCAGGCAAAAGCTTTATGAACATGGCGATAAACCAGGAAAATATTTGGCATGCCTAGCTAAAAAGAAAGTAGACTGGCATTCAATTGTTACTATTACTGATTCTGATGGCAACCATTTATATTCAAATAAATGGATAAATTAATCATTTAAGAAATGTTTTGCAAATCTTTATGCCTCAGAACTGACAAATGATGCACCCAAACTAATGGAGGACTTATTTTCTAAGATTGAGCTCTTTACTATTTCCGAAGAACAGAGCTCTCTCCTTAATGCCCTTATTTCCAAGGTAGAATTCATGTTTGCAATTGAGAATCTGCAAAAAATATATATTTTTAAATTTATTTTATCCGTCTTTAACTAGGCAAGTCAGTTAACAACAAATTCTTATTTTCAATGACAGCCTAGGAACAGTGGTTTAACTGCTTCGTTCAAGGGCAGAACGACAGATTTTTACCTTGGGGATTTGATCATGCAACCTTTCAGTTACTAGTCCAATGCTCTAACCACTAGGCTACCTGCCGCCCCAAATGGCAGGGCCCCAGGACCAGACAGGTTTTGTAGTGAGTTCTATAAGGAGTTCCATGGCCTGATCCTTGAGCCAACTCTGAGGGAAACTAACATATCACTTATTCTCAAAAAGGGGAAATGCCCAGAGTCTTGTTCCTCGTACAGACCTATTGCCCTTCTGAATGTGGATAGAAAATTGCTATCTAAAATCCTTGCCGCACGACGAGAGGACTTATTGCCACTAATTGTGAAAGGGGACCAAAGTGGCTTCGTTAAGGGAAATAACTCATGTAATAATGTCAGGCGGCTTCTTAATGTTATTCAAGTTCATAATGTTATTCAAACCTATCAACGAAGTGCTGTGGATGGTCTTGTGCTCTCCCTAGATGCTGAAAAAGCATTTGACCGTGTGGAGTGGTCTTACCTATTCTTTGCACTGACTAAATTTAGTCTAGGTGACAACTTTATAGAACGTGTTAAGGTATTATATGATGACCCTCAGGCTGATGTCCTTACTAATGGACTAAGGTCAAATAACTTCTCCACACACAGAGGTACCAGACAGGGCTGTCTTTTGTCCCCTCTCCTATTTGCACTCGCTGGCCGAGGCCATCAGAGTAACGCCTGCTATATAGGGTCTGCTCATTGGTGACAATCATCATAACATAAGCTTGTATGCTGATGATGTTTTGATATTCATCTCTAGCCCTGAGACTTCAATTACATCTCTTGTTAATATTATTGAATTATTCAGTGTATTCCCAGGCTACAAGATTAACTAAATCAGAGGCTATGCCACTTGGTAGTTTTAGCTTTGTACCTACTACCTCTCCCCCCTTTCCTTTTAAATGGTCTCCCTCAGGTTTAATGTATCTGGGTATTTTTGTAACTCCCAAATTCTAGCAAATGTACAAAGGCAATTTTGTTCCATTATTTGACACAATAAGACTGGATCTGGAGTGCTGGAACTCTCTCCCAATTTCATTATTGGATAGAATATCCCTCTTGAAAATGAATATTTTACCTAGACTACTTTACCCAATCCAAATGATCCCAGTCTTACTTTCCAATAAGGTAATAAAATATTTAAAAAAAGGCTGGTTAAGTTCTAGGGGGGCTTGGATTTGCCCAATATGAGGTTTTATCAATGGTGTGCCCACTTAAGTTATATTTCTGACTGGATTACAAGTGATGACTCCTCTATTTGGTTAGATATTGTCACGATTTCCACCGAAGGTGGTTCCTCTCCTTGTTCGGGCGGCGCTTGGCGCTCGGCATTGCCGGCCTACTAGCCATCACCGATCCATTTTTCTTTTTCCGTTTGTTTTGTCTTTAGTTCATTCACACCTGGTTTTCATTTGCTTTAATTTCTGTGTGTATATTTACCCCTGTTTCCCACTTAGGTTTGTGCGGGATTATTTTCATGTTGCTCGTTGAGGTTTTCCTCAGTTTATTCACGTGTGTACAGTGTTGTAGGAAAAGTAAGGGGCGTTGTTTTTTCTCCTTCCGTGAGTGACTGTGTGTTCCTATGTCTTGGGCGTTCTAGGAGTCGAGACGACAGGCAAGGCACTGTTTGGTCACCCCAGGTGAGTCGGCACCAGGCTCTCCCAGAGTCCCCTGTTGCTCACATGTATGTGTTGATTTCTTTTCCTGAGTTTGCCCCACATTCCCAGCATCAGGCGCTAGTAGATTCAGGCGCAGCGGGGAATTTTATTGACCGTGGTTTTGCGTATAGTTCAGATTGATAAGCCCTTCCCAGTGCACGCTTTAGATAGTCAACCATTAGGGTCAGGGCTAATCAGGGAAGCCACGGCTCCATTGGGCATGGTTACGCAGGAGGTTCATGCGGAGAGAATTAGTCTCTTCCTTATTGATTCTCCTGCGTTTCCCGTGGTGCTTGGGATACCCTGGTTGGCCTGTCACAACCCCAAGATTTCGTGGCAGCAGAGGGCTCTAAAGGGGTGGTTAGAGGAGTGCTCAGGCAGGTGTGTAGGAGTTTCCATTGGTGCAACGAGGGTGGAGAGTCCAGACCAAGTCTCCACCGTGCGCATTCCCTCAGAATATGCCGATTTGGCTATCGCCTTCTGTAAAAAGAAGGCGACTCAATTACCACCTCATCGACGAGGGGATTGTGCGATAAATCTCCTGGTAGACGCCGCACTTCCCAGGAGTCACGTGTATCCGCTGTCATAGGAGGAGACGGTGGCTATGGAGACATATGTCTCTGAATCTCTGGGGCAGGGGTACATTCGGCCCTCCACGTCACCTGCCTCCTCGAGTTTCTTTTTTGTGAAGAAGAAGGAGGGAGGTCTGCGTACGTGCTTTGACTATAGAGGTCTAAATTCCATTACGGTGGGGTACAGTTACCCGCTACCTCTCATCGCCACGGCGATTGAGTCATTTCACAGGGCACGCTTCTTCACAAAACTGGATCTCAGGAGCGCGTATAACTTGGTGCGTATCTGGGAGGGAGATGAGTGGAAGACAGCGTTTAGTACCACATCCGGCCATTATGAGTACCTCGTCATGCTGTACGGGTTGAAGAATGCTCTTCCTGACCAATCTTCCTCCGTCACAGGGCAACACCACGATCCTGGTCATTGTGGATCGGTTTTCTAAGTCCTGTCGTCTCCTCCCTTTGCCCGGTCTCCCTACGGCCCTACAGACTGCAGAGGCCCTGATTACACACGTCTTCCGGCACTACGGGGTACCTGGGGACATAGTTTCTGATCGGGGTCCCCAGTTCACGTCCAGGGTTTGGAAGGCGTTCATGGAGCGTCCGGGGGTCTCCATCAGCCTTACCTCAGGTTTTCACCCCGAGAGTAATGGGCAGGTGGAGAGAGTAAACCAGGATGTGGGGAGGTTTCTGCGGTCGTATTGCCAGGACCGGCCAGGGGAGTGGGCAACGTTCGGCCCATGGGCAAAGATGGCCCAGAACTCACTCCGCCACTCCTCTACTAACCTATCGCCCTTCCAGTGTGTGTTGAGGTATCAGCCGGTTCTGGTACCGTGGCATCAGAGCCAGACCGAGGCTCCTGTGGTGGACGAATGGGTGAGGCGCTCGAAGGAGACCTGGGAGGCCGCCCACGGGTACCTTAAACGGGCCGAAGGGCGGCAGAAGGTGAGCGCTGACCGTCACCGCAGTGAGGCGAACACCGGGGGACCGGGTCTGGCTCTCGACCCGAAACCTGCCCCTCCGCCTGCCCTGCCGGAAGCTGGGTCCGCGGTTTGTGGGGCCATTTAAATTCCTGAGGAGAATAAACGAGGTGTGTTACAGGTTACAGCTTCCCCCTGATTACCGTATTAACCCCTCGTTTCATGTGTCTCTCCTCAGGCCGGTGGTGGCTGGTCCGCTTCAAGAAGCTGAGGTGCGGGAGGTTCCTCCGCCCCCTCTGGACATCGAGGGGGCCCCGGCATATGCAGTTCGGTCCGTACTGGACTCAAGGCGTCGGGTGAGGGGCCTTCAGTACCTCGTGGATTGGGAGGGGTACGGCCCGGAGGAGAGATGCTGGGTGCCGGTGGAGGACGTATTAGACCCATCGATGCTGAGGGAGTTTCACCGCCTCCATCCGGATCGCCCTGCACCTCGTCCTCCGGGTCGTCCTCGAGGTCAGCGTCGGCGCGCTGTGGGAGCCGCGCGTCAAGGGGGGGGGGTACTCTCACGACTTCCACCGAAGGTGGTTCCTCTCCTTGTTCGGGTGGTGCTCGGCGGTCGGCGTCGCCGGCCTACTAGCCATCACCGATCCATTTTTCTTTTTCCGTTTGTTTTGTCTTTAGTTCATTCACACCTGGTTTTCATTTGCTTTAATTTCTGTGTGTATATTTACCCCTGTTTCCCGCTTAGGTTTGTGCGGGATTATTTTCATGTTGCTCGTTGAGGTTTTCCTCAGTTTATTCACGTGTGTACAGTGTTGTAGGAAAAGTAAGGAGCGTTGTTTTTTCTCCTTCCGTGAGTGACTGTGTGTTCCTATGTCTTGGGCGTTTATTGGTATTGTACCTGACCCATTTTGGACTTGCCTATTGAAAACGCTACTTTGACATCTCTGCTATCCTGCGCTTGACTACCTTAGCTACCTCAGTACAAAGTTGCAACAGATATTGAGACTTCTTTTTCAAAAAGAATAATCTTGCATAATCTTTTATTTTTCAGAAGCTTCAAATCTGTAAAAGATTTCTGCAATAATCCCATTACACTTAATACACTCAAAGCATGGAGGTCAGTTCAACGTTTTTTGGGAAGGTTCCAAACTGACCTCTGCTCTTACCCCGATTCTTAACAACCCAGATGTTGGACCAGGATTACTGGATGCTGGCTTTGCCTAAACCCTTATTAAACCAAATGTTAGACTAAATAATTTATTCACTGATAAGATGTTATTGTAATTTGAGCAGATGAGAAATATTGCCTCCCAAAGCAGGACTTTTTCTGCTTTCTACAAGTTGGACATTATATTTTGAAGAGCACCATCTTGATTGGCAACCCTGATGTGTCTGTCATTGAAATAATGTTTTTTTTCTTACAAAGGAAAATGTCTGTAAGTATATTTTATGATGCTTTAAGGTCCTTTTCTACTGTTGACACACAGGGGGTCAAGCGAGTGCGGGAGAAAGAATTGTCTGCTACTATTGACGAGGTGACGTGGGAGGACATTTGGCGATATGCAAAAACAATATCTGTAATCATACTAGAGCAATCCAATTAAGAATAGTACAAAGACTGCATAGATCCCAGAATCACAGACATGCTATTAGCCCCTCTTCCTCTTCTCATCAGTGTCTTAAATGCAAAACTGATACAGGCACCCTAACACATTGTTTATGGTCATGTTCCAAATTACAAAGGTACTGGTCTAATGTTCTTCAAGAAATCCTAGGGCCGACCTAGAATTGGACCCAGTTTCTTTGCTGTTAGGTCTCCCTAGTAGGCATGTTACTTCTGTGGGTAAGAGGAGGCTTTACAACATCCTTACCTTCGCAGCGAGGAAAAACATCCTCTTACAGTTGATTAGTGACAAGGTCTCTTCTATTAAAGATTGGCGTAAGATAATATTTGAATGGGCTCCATTTGAATATTTGACTTGTACATTACATTCTAAAATAGACAAGTTCTACAAAGTTTGGGGACATTATTTTATTTACCTAGAACCTGATTTATCAGCTATTATGCTGCAAGGATTTTCTTAGAATGGTGGTTGTTTACATGTCTCAGGATTACACTGTACGTTCCATGTATTTCACATAATTCCTTTATTTAAAAATGTGTGTTTAATTTCTGTCTGTTTGTTAATTTAATTTTTGTTCTTTGTTATTTTAATGTTATCTTTGTTACTGTATCTCTTAATGTGGGAGAAAATTGCGAAATTCCAATAAAAATACTATTCCAACAATTACTGTAAAAAATGTACATGCACAATGTAATCATGTATGTCAAAATGTGTCAAGTATGTAAGTTGAAAACACTGTATGTTAAAAACACTGTGTGTGTGTGTGTGTGTGTGTGTGTGTGTGTGTGTGTGTGTGTGTGTGTGTGTGTGTGTGTGAGTATCCCCAGTGCTTAATTTGTAAAACGGGAGGTGCCGGAACAAAAAGTGAACGTGAGAGGGCGGTGACCTCGGGAGTGCTGAGGTACCGGAACGCATGAGAAAACAAAATCACCTTTATAATAAAGCATTGCATGCATATCATCACATTTGCGTAGTGACATAGAGCAGTAGAGTAGAGGCACTTACAGAAGTTGCAAGCATGGGGAACATTTTTATTAGCCTACGGTCTGGGAAAATGTTGGCCTTTTATAAACGCATTTCATGCAATTCTACGTCATTTTACATGACTGGAGACAATGGCAGAATATTTTTTAATACCGCAAAAATGATCCAAATGGCAGGCTACATTGACTGACAAACTGAGAATTTGAGATCAATAAAAACGACCTTGTCTTGAATCCATCAATGGCCTAGGCCTAGCTGTGTGGAGACACATAGCATAGACTCTTCTCTTTTCAGCAGTAGCCATTTGCTTTCTAACCTGTGTTATCCCTCGATTGGATTCAATGGTGATTTTAGCATGTACAGCGTATTCGGAAAGTATTCAGACCCCATGACTTTTTCCACATTTTGTTACAGCCTTATTCTAAAATTGATTAAATAAAACATTTGACTCATCAATCTACACACAATAACCCATAATGACAAAACAAAAACTGTTTTTTTCTGCAAATGTATTAAAAATAAAAAATATGTCATCAGAACCTTTGCTATGAAACTCTAAATTGAGCTCAGGTGCATCCTGGTTACATTGATCATCCTTGAGATGTTTCTACAAATTGATTGGAGTTCACCTGTGGTAAATTCAATTGATTGGACTTGATTTAGAAGGGACACACCTGTCTATATAAGGTCCCACAGTTGACAGTGCATGTCAGAGCGAATACCAAGCCATGAGGTCGAAGGAATTGTCCGTAGAGCTCCGAGACAGGATTGTGTCGAGGCACAGATCTGGGGAAGGGTACCAAAAAATGTCTGCAGCATTGAAGGTCTCCAAGAACACAGTGGCCTCCATCATTCTTAAATGGAAGAAGTTTGGAACCACTAAGACTCTTCCTAGAGCTGGCCACCCGGCCAAACTGAGCAATTTTGGCCGGGTCAGGGAGGTGACCAAGAACCCGATGGTCACTCTGACAGAGCTCCAGAGTTCCTCAGTGGAGATGGGAGAATCTTCGAGATGGACAACCAACTCTGCAGTGCTCCACCAAACAGGTCGTTATGGTAGAGTGGCCAGATGGAAGCCACTTCTCAGTAAAAAGCACATGACAGCCCGCTTGGAGTTTGCCAAAAGCCACCTAAAGAAACAAGATTCTCTGGTCTGATGAATCCAAGATTGAACTCTTTGGCCTGAATGTCAAGTGTCACGTCTGGAAGAAACCTGTCACCATCCCTATGGTGAAGCATGGGGGTGGCAGCATCATGCTGTGGGGATGTTTTTCAGTGGCAGGGACTAGGAGACTAGTCAGGATCGAGGGAAAGATGAATGGAGCAAAGTACAGAGAGACCCTTGATGAAAACCTGTTCCAGAGAGCTCAGGACCTCAAACTGGGGCTAAGGTTCACCATCCAATAGGACAATGACCCTAAGCACATAGCCAAGACAATGCAGGAGTGGCTTCGGGACAAGTCTCTGAATGTCCTTGAGTGGGCCAGCCAGAGCCTGGACTTGAACCCGATCGAACATCTCTGGAGAGACCTGAAAATGGCTGTGCAGCGACGCTCCCCATCCAACCTGACAGAGCTTGAGAGGATCTGCAGAGAAGCATGGGAGAAACTCCCCAAATACAGGTGTGCCAAGCTTGTAGCGTCATACCCAAGAAGACTTGAGGCTGTAATCGCTGCCAAAGGTGCTTCAACAAAGTACTCAGTAAAGGGTCTGAATACTTGTACGTGTAAATGGGATATTTCAGTTTTGTGTTTTTTTATTAGTCATTAAGGGGTATTCTGTGTAGATAGATTAATGAAGGAAAATAACAATTTAATACATTTTAGAATACGGCTGTAATGTAACAAAATGTGGAAAAATCTTGGTGGGGCAAACTTCCATTCAATTTCTTTTTATACATGCCAGCAAAGTCACTGCACAACACAACACAACACTAAACAATACATTAATTGCACTATAACAGTGAAAAACGGTGCCCACAAGCTGTTAGGGTCTACATAAAGCTATCCCAACAGCAGAGTCCCATCAGCAGTCCCAACACCTTACCACTGTTTTAGCTGCCTTGTCTGGCAGCGAAACATTTAATTCAGTCTTATTTACTGCCTTTAAAAAAAATGGCTGACTTGCTTAAACAAATGTGGTTTCTACTGAGAATTGAGATGTACAAACTATGGCATAAGGGGACGACGAGCGGATAAAAGGCAATCTGTAATTTTGATTAAGACATTAATGAGTGAGCTAGGACGGACGTAGTCAATATAACTATTTGTTCAGCACTTTTGAAATGTACAGCGACAGACTTCAGAGCATGGGCGGTTCTTACAGTGTTCTCTGTACGCCAAGTCAGAACCGTAGGATAAATAAAGGGGCATATAAGCAAACAATGAAAGCTCTTACAGAATCCGATGATGATATTTCTCTAAAACAGGCTATAGGCTACATGTGCTCCACCAAGTCAGAAGAACAGTAGGCTAAATTATGAGGGGTAGGCACATAGGCTACGAACAGCTTACTACACAACATACACTTAGTATTACTTTCTTTGCTACAGTATATAATTTACATCATTTATGCCGCATCATACAATACATTTTTGGACTCACCTTATTGTGCTGTGCTCACTTGAACAGGAAGGTGGTGCGGCGGTCCTTCGGTCCAAACTTTGTCATCAAAGTCTGGCATTCTCTGAATTTTTTGGTGTTTTCAAGACAACTGGGAACTTGGAAAAACAAGATTGAATCATGATGTTAGTGATCCTGTACACCCGCACATTGACTCGGTACCGGTACCCCCTGTGTATAGCCTTGTAATTGTTATTTCATTGTTGCTCTTTTATTTTTTACTTTAGTTTATTTAGTAACAATTTTTTTCTTAACTCTTATTTTTCGAAAAAATGCATTGTTGGTTAAGGACTTGTAAGTAAGCATTTCACGGTAAGGTCTACACCTGTTGTATTTGATGCATGTGACAAATACAATTTGATTTGAGGTCGGAGCTCTAGAAAGAGGCCCAGATCCCGACTTGGAATTGCAAGTTGGATCACCGTTCAAAATGTATTTTCCCAGTCGGAGCTCGTTTTTTTTCCAATTTCATAGCTGTCATGAACTCAACTGAAGTCAGATTTCCCAGAGTTTCCAGTTGTTTTGAAAGCGGCAGAAGTCATGCTGGAATGACAGCACGGCCAACGTTGAATGTTTATCCTTTTAAGCTTGGAAAAGAGACCCTTGAGGGCTCCCGAGTGACGCAGTGGTCTAAGGCATCTCAGTGCAAGATGCGTCACTACAGTCCCTGGTTGAAATCCAGGCTGTATCACATCTGGCCGTGATTGGGAGTCCCATAGGGCAGCGCCCAATTGGCCCAGCATCGTCCGGGTTTGGCCTGGATAGGCCATCATTATAAATAATAATTTGTTCTTAATTGACTTGCCTAGTTAAATAAAGGTTCAATAAAAATGAAATACTAATAATAATTAAACCCGGACTTGGACCAAACATCCAATCCACTGAATAGCAGGCTAGTGATTGCTTTGCTTGCAGTTGGCCACAGATTCCTTCCAAACCACTCATTGTTGAATTTGCGATTTCTAACTTGTTGTGTAATGTTTATGTCCAATGGCCGATGAGCACCGATACGTTTTATCTATAATTTATCTTCATAATTTCTCGGGGTTGAAAAGGATTTGCCAGTAGATTGTCGACTTGATTCATGATGATGACTGCTAGCTAAGATTTTGAAAGTATGACATGACATGATCAGTCCAATCAAAGCTACTGTACATATTACGTTATTTGATGTCATTTTATCTGTGGCCAATGACCTTGAGTCTTCTTGTATGGGCACTTCTAATGTAACTCTATGGCAGCACCCAAGGGGCTTAAATGTTTGAGCTCTCCATGTTGATTTTGTGGTGATATAGTGTCCCCATGAGTGACAGAACACTGAGCCAATCACGGTGCAACTAGAGAACATAGCCAACCCCTACGCTCCGTATTTCCCTTCCAACCCCACCATCACAGAAAGCACTGAGCTAGGCTGAAACGCCTGCATTTTTGAGCTGCCTTACTCAAGAAAGCAAACATTAGACCATGTTTGTATGTGGCTTTATTAACTAAATTATGTTTAGTTTATTTAATTTTTTTACATTGTTTGCAAACTGGTATGTGACACGTATTAATGGAAAATGAATATGCTTTTTTAAATTTTTTTATGAATGATTGGTCGCCACTGATTGTATTAGAAATATTGCGAAAAACCTTTTTTGTTGTTGTTTTTCTACTGACAGATATGCAGCGCGTTCCCGACTGTAGGCTACAATCAACAGCTAGGCAATAAATAAAAAAAGCTATTGATCCTCTGTGGCTAAATTATAGGCCTTCTCATGGTGTAGTAGGCTATTTTGAATGTTTTCATTTATTTCTGAACAAAGCAGTACTTCTATAATTTTGGGAAATGTATATAAATTCATCAGGGGTGCTGCTGTTTAGGCCCTGGCTGAAAATCTACTTTATCACGTTACGTTTTTTGTGGGGGCAGGAGAATTAACGAAGAGGCAACTCAAATTCACTTTGATCGCTTTTATTAGAATTTTTATATTGCAAAAAGTGAAAATAAATGTTCATGCCAGGTATGGCCAAATACACTACAGGTCAACACCTACTCATTCAAGGGTTTATCTTTATTTTTTACTATTTTCTACATTGTATAATAATAGTGAAGACAATCAAAACTATGAAATAACACATCATGTAGTAACCAAAAAAGTGTTAAACAAATCAAAATATATTTTACCCACCCTTTGCCTTGATGGCAGCTTTGCACACGCTTGGCATTCTCTCAACCAGCTTCATGAGGTAGTCACCTGGAATGCATTTCAATTAACAGCTGTGCCTTGTTAAAAGTTAAATAGTGGAATTTCTTTCCATCGTAATGCGTTTGAGCCAATCAGTTGTGTTGTGATAAGGTAGGGGGGTATACTGAAGATAGCACTATTTGGTAAAAGACCAAGTCCATATTATGGCAAAAACAGCTCAAATAAATAGAGAGATAGAGTGACAGTCCATCATTACTTTAAGACTTGAAGGTCAGTCAATCTGGAAAATTTCAAGAACTTTGAAAGTTTCTTCAAGTGCTGTCGCAAAAACCATCAAGCGCTATGATGAAACTGGCTCTCATGAGCACCGCCACAGGAAAGGAAGACCCAGAGTTACCTCTGCTGCAGAGGATAAGTTCAGTAGAGTTACCAGCCTCAGAAATTGCAGCCCAAATAAATGCTTCACAGAGTTCAAGTAACAGACACATCTCAATATCAACTGTTCAGAGGAGACGATGTGAATCAGGCCTTCATGGTCGAATTGCTGCAAAGAAACCACTACTAAAGGACACCTATAATAAGAAGAGACTTGCTTGGGAAAAGAAACACGAGCAATGGACATTAGATTGGTGGAAATCTGTCCTTTGGTCTAATGAGTCCAAATTTGAGATTTTTGGTTCCAACCGTCGTGTCTTTGTGAGATGCAGAGTAAGTGAACGGATGATCTCCGCATGTGTGATTCCCACCATGAAGCATGGAGGAGGAGGTGTGATGGTGAGGGGGTGCTTTGCTGGTGACACTGTCAGTGATTTATTTAGAATTCAAGGCCCACTTTACCAGCATGGCTACCACAGCATTCTGCAGCGATACGCCATCCCATCTGGTTTGTGCTTAGTGGGACTATCATTTGTTTTTCAACAGGACAATGACCCAACACACCTCCAGGCTGTGTAAGGGCTATTTAACCAAGAAAGAGAGTAATGGAGTGCTGCATCAGATGACCTGGCCTCCACAATCATCTGACCTCAACCCAGTTGAGATGGTTAGGGATGAGTTGGAATGCAGAGTGAAGGAAAAGCAGCCAACAAGTGCTCAGCATATGTGGGAACTCCTTCAAGACTGTTGGAAAAGCATTCCAGGTGAATCTGGTTGAGAGAATGCAAAGAGTGTGCAAAGATGTCATCAAGGCAAAGGGTGGCTATTTGAAGAATCTCAAATATAACCCTTTTTTGGTTACTACATGATTCCATATGTGTTATTTCATAGTTTTGATGTCTCCACTATTATTCTACAATGTAGAAAATCAGGGGACGTCCTGACAACTGACAACTGATGCACAAATGTTTTTGTGAAGTTCCCATGAAACGTGTCTAGAACTTTAATATTTTACATTCTGAGAACATGGCAACCATGTTCTATGTACACTATATATACAAAAGTATGTGGACATCCCTTCAAATTAGTGGACTCGGCTATTTCAGCCACACCCATTTCTGACAGATATATAAAATTGGGCACACTGCTATGCAATCTCCAAGCTCCGTGACTTTCAAAGTGGCACCTTCATAGGATGCCACCTTTCCAACAAGTCCGTTCGTCCAATTGCTGCCCTGCTAAAGCTGCCCCGGTCAACTGTAAGTGCTGTTATTGTGACGTGGAAAAAACAAGGAGCAACAACGGCTCAGCAACAAAGTGATAGGCCACACAAGCTCACAGAACGGGACCGGCGAGTGCTGAAGTGCGTAGTGCGTCTCTCAGATGAAACACTCACTACCAAGTTCCAAACTGCCTCTGGAAGCAACGTCAGCACAAGAACTGTTCGTTGAGAGCTTCATGAATTGGGTTTCCATGGCCACAAGTCTAAGATCACCATGCGCAATGCCAAGTGTCGGCTGGAGTGGTGTAAAGCTCACCACCATTTGACTCTGGAGCAGTGGAAATGTGTTCTCTGGAGTGATGAATCACGCTTCACCAACTGGCAGTTGGGTGAATCTGGGTTTGGCGGAATCTGGGTTTGGCGGATGCCAGGAGAACACTGCCTGCCCCAATTTGCCACCTGTAAAGTTTGGTGGAGGAGGAATAATGGTTTGTGGCTGTTTTTCATGGTTCGGGCTAGGCCCCTTAGTCCCAGTGAAGGAAAATCTTAACGCTACAGCATACAATTACATTCTAGACGATTCTGTGCTTCCAACTTTGTGGCAACAGTTTGGGGAAGGCCCTTTCCTGTTCCAGGATTACAATGCCCCCGTGCACAAAGTGAGGTCCATATAGAAATGGTTTGTCGAGATCGGTGTGGAAGAACTTGACTGGCCTGCACAGAGCCCTGACTTCAACCCCATCAAACACCTTTGGGATGAATTGGAACGCTGACTGTGAGCCAGGCCTAATCGCCCAACATCAGTGTCCGACCTCACTAATGCTCTTTTGGCTGAATGGAAGCAAGTCCCCGCAGCAATGTTCCAACATCTAGTGGAAAGCCTTCCCAAAAGAGAGGAGGCTGTTTATAGCAGCAAAGGGGGGACCAACTCCATATTAATGCCCATGATTTTGGAATGAGATGTTCGACAAGCAGGTGTCCACATACTTTAGTAGTGTATGTTTGTGACGTTGATGGAATATTCTCCTAACACTTAGAAAACTGGACACAGGAGTGTTCTTGCAACATCCCATAAAATGTCTACGACATTAATGTTGTTTATTCTGAGAACATTGTAACCACATTCTAGATAAGTTATATAGAAAGGTTCTCAGAAGGTTTTTGCTAACATAGATAGAATGTTCCCTTAACAATTGCTAAACTGGACACTCAAACATTAGGGGAACATTATGGGTAACATTACAAAAATGTTCTCTCTCCCTAGAATTCACAGGAAGTTGGTGGCACCTTGCGGAGGACGGGGTCATAGTAATGGCTGGAATGGAATTAATGGAATGGTATCGAGCTCATAAAACACATGGTTTCCATGTGTTTGATACCATTCCATTCACTCCATTCCAGCCATTATTATGAGGCGTCCTCCCTTCAGCAGCCTCCTGTGCTAGAATTGTTAGCTGGGTAGTGCCTGGTCCCAGGGTTTGCAGGCTTCTAGCAACCCTTTACTAACAGACTGGATTCAACAAATCTAGTAATCATCCACACCATGCTTAGCTGAATCAGGTATTCTAGTGCTGGTATGGATCAAAAGTTTAGGATCAAAATATTGGAGTTGTTGCCCATGCCTTCAGGAGATATATAGAGAGATTTAACAGAAGACTCTGTTTCCTTCTCTGTCTCCTGCAGGGGGAGTTGTTGAGCCCGTGTCGTTGTGACGGATCTGTGCGCTGTACCCACCAGCCCTGCCTCATCCGCTGGATCAGCGAGAGAGGCTCCTGGAGCTGTGAGCTCTGCTACTTCAAGTACCAGGTCCTGGCCATCAGCACCAAGAACCCACTGCAGGTACAGTGTGTGTCTGTGTGTGTATGCGTGTGTGCTTGCGTGTTTTTGTGTGTCTACAAGTACTGCCCCGTACCTCAGGAGTTCCATATCAAATCTAATGTTTTGTGTGTCTACAAGTACTGCCCCGTACCTCAGGAGTTCCATATCAAATCTAATGTTTTGTGTGTCTACAAGTACTGCCCCGTACCTCAGGAGTTCCATATCAAATCTAATGTTTTGTGTGTCTACAAGTACTGCCCCGTACCTCAGGAGTTCCATATCTGTCACGGCTCCTCCTCTGCAGTGCAGGGGCGGTTCCTCCTGCAGGCAGAGGAGGGTCGTTAGTGATTGGAGCCACCTGGGCTCAGGGTATAAAACTGCTTCACTAATCATCTCTCTCTCTGCTCCTCCAGGTATGATCATGTTTTGTTTGTTCCTTTGTAGTTTTGCATAGTTTTCACTCAGTCATGTTCACACACACATATTCACGCATCCATGCACTTTACATACACCTTACATCATGATACTTCCACACCTCATTCCTTTTTCTTAGTTTAAGTTAATAGTTTGTTTATAATAAAGAACACTTTTAAATTGGCATATACCTGTTCGTGTCCCCTCATTTTTGTCACAGGCTATGAGCCGGCTTGTGACAATATCAAATCTAATGTTTTGTGTGTCTACAAGTACTGCCCCGTACCTCAGGAGTTCCATATCAAATCTAATGTTTTGTGTGGATGCTAAGCATAACGTGCCACTCGAATCCTCCCAAAATACTTACAAATATAACAAAACAAGTCTTCTTGCCTGTTGCTGCATGACATCAGTGCACAGATAATTATCTCCACCAAAAAGACACACATTGATCCGCCGCCTCCCCTCTCTCCCTCCAACCCCCCTCTCTTTGTCTCTCTCCTTGTCCCTTTATCGCTCTCTCTCTCTCCCCCTCCACCCCATCCCCTCTCTCTCTCCCTCAACCTCCCCCTCACTCTCTCCAGTGGCAAGCCATCTCTCTGACGGTGATAGAGAAGGTGCAGATAGCAGCCATTATACTGGGTTCTCTGTTCCTCATCGCCAGCATCTCCTGGCTGGTGTGGTCGTCCTTCAGCCCCTCGGCCAAGTGGCAGCGCCAGGACCTGCTCTTCCAGATCTGCTATGGCATGTACGGCTTCATGGATATCGTTTGCATAGGTGAGCTAGACGGTTCTATGACGTAGACCTCACCGACATACTATAAAAGATAAACATATGGTTTTGTGATTGCAATTGCAGGTATGATGTGTAGAGTTGCGTATGAAAAGAAAGGAGAATACTTCCATGCTCCCAGAGTTTGAATGTAGGAATGGTGGTTGAAACTTCCAGTGTTCCAGTAAGACTTGAGGTGTGTGTGTGTGTGTTAGATAGTGTAAGTGAGTGAGAGCAATTTGTTTGTTTTGGTCTTTGTTTCTCAGGTCGTAGCCTGTGTGATATGTCTCAGCTGAAAATGTACAGCCACTTCTGAAGTGCCTTGAACATCCAGACTGTTTAAATATTTACAGCACACTTGTGCAAAGGTAGCCTATGATAATTTCTGCTTGAAAGTGTTTTTTTCTTACTTTCTCTCCCGTCTCTGTCTTTCTCTGTGTCCTTTCATCTGTTTCTCTCTTTGTCTGGCCATTCACATTCTGCAATCTTTCACCTCTCTCTGTCTGCTTGCCTCCCTCCATCTCTCTTCTATTCACCGTCTCTCTTTCTTCTCCCTCTTTCTCTCACTCTCTCTCTTACTCCTCCCTAATTTTCACGTCTGTCTGGATTCTCTCTCCAGGCCTTATAATCCACGAGGGATCGTCAGTATACCGGATCTTTAAGCGCTGGCAGGCAGTGAACCAGCAGTGGAAAGTACTGAACTATGAGAAAGCCAAGGACCTGGGCGACCCCGTCAGCTCCAGCGGCAAGTATGGGGGTCGAAACCCTCCCCACGAAACCCTCCCCACGGCTGACAGGGTGGGCCGGACAGGCCAGCGTGTTAGGACTATTCTCAACCACCACTGTGGCTACACCATCCTGCACATCCTCAGCCAGCTGAGGCCCAGCAACCCTCGCATCAGAGCCACATCCAACCGTGAGGTGGTCATGAGGGTCACCACCGTATGAGACCGGACCCCACGGGGGGGGGGGGGCGACGACAAACACAAGGGCGTGGATGCAGACATCCTGCTCCTGATAAACCCACCCTAGGGACACGAGGGGAGGGAGAGCAGCACAGTTAAAGTTAGTCACAGACAGTAGGACAAAATCATTAATAAAAAATTAAGAAATAAAAAAGACACAGCTTCGATTTTTAAAAAACGTTGGGGGACTTTCTTTCACCAGCTGAATTACATAAAGCATTGTCATTATTCCTGTTCGTCTGTTTTCTAAGGAAAAACTGCAAGTATTGTTATTGATTTAGATTTTATAATCGAGAGCAGGTTAAGGAGGAAAAATGGAAAGGGACAATTTCTTACATCTGCCCCCACCAAACCCATACCACCAATGATGACTTACATCTCCTCCCCCTCAACCCCCTCTCTCTCTCTTCAAGGTGTCTGTGACAGACATTCTCTGTCCACCTGTAACACCTGAACTGTCCCTGTGGTGCAAAGCATACCGGAAACCACCTAAAGAATGAGCAAAAAAATGTAATAAAACAGTTAAGAGATATGATTGACATAACAAAATAAATGATATTCCAACATTACAATTCATCTTCTGCAATAAAGAGACATGTACATGTCATGGTGAACCCCTATGTGATGTCACAGCTTTATTGTACACAATGTTTGATATAATTATTGTATGTTCTGTTTTCTTAATTTACTGTGTGAAGTTGTGTGATTGGTACCTGGGAATATTTGAGTATTTGTTGAGGTTAACAATACAAGCTAGGTAAATATCAATAATTAGAGTTGATCAACTGGAACAGATTAGTTTTTTTTTTCATGGTTTGAAATATAGGCCTGAGAAAAGCACTACAAACGGCTATATCAGACCACTAATACAGGACTTTTAAAGGCCTAGTGCACTCATCATTCTTTTTATTTTTTATTTCCGATTTTTCAGGGGGTTCTGCAGCACCTTCAGCACCCTTACTTCCTGGGGCTATGTGCTTACCTCCATCAACTGGAATTGACATGGAATCAGAGCCCCATCTGCAAATGGGTATGGTAAGTATTCAAGTGCAGAATGGTGTGCATGATATTATGGCCTTTCACAACAGAAATGTTGATGCTTTGTTAACCCTCTATTACCACATTGTCTGGAGTCTGACTGTAGTTTACAGAATGCTGGACAATGCTATGCCAGGCCTACGCGTTAGAGTGGACCACTTATACCCTCTGTGTTTGTGAAAAACAATTATTTTGAAATGGTTTCAAATGATGGCCATAAATCAATTCAGTAAATGTGGAGTAGGCCAACAGATGGCGACAAAATGACCAATATAAAACATTGATGGTCTGAATAAATTCTCTATAGGCAGCAATACCTATTTTGATTCCGTTAATATAATTAAAGGTGAAAAATGCAGAAATCGCGGACCTGGTTGCTAAAATGTTTATGGTTCGCCTAATTTCAGTTTAAGTGACAAACAAGCAATGTGTAGAGAATCATTGTACCATCTAAACCGCTGTGGATTATCTTTTCAATAATATTGTATTTTCAGCTGTTTGAAGCTGGGGCGGCAGGTAGCCTAGCTGTTAAGTGCGTTGGTCCAGTAAGTGACAAGTCACTGGGTCGATTCTCTGAGCCAACTAGGTGATAAATCTGTCGATGTGCCTTTGAGCAAGACACTTAACTCTAATTGCTCCTGTATTTCGCTCTGGATACGAGTGTCTGCTAAATGAATAAAATGTAAATATTTGTATTTATTATGGATCTCCATTAGCTGATATCAAGGCAGAATATACTATTCCTGGGGTCTAGCAACATTAAGGCAGTTATAAACAATTAAAAACATTTTGCAACAAATTAAGTGTGTTCCCTCAGGCCACTACTCATCTAGAAAACAAAATCCATGTATACGTGTGTGTATAGTGTGTATGTTATCATGTGTGTGTCTGTGCCTGTGTGTGTGTGTCTCTTCACAGTCTCCGCTGTTTCATAAGGTATATTTTTATCTGTTTTATCTGATTGTAATGTTTGCATGAGTTACTTGATGTGGAACAGAGTTTCATGTAGTCATTGCTCTATGTAGTTCTGTGTGCCTCCTATAGTCTGTTCTGGACTTGGGGATTGTGAAGAGACCTCTGGTGGCATGTCTTGTGGGGTATGCATGTGTAACAGTATAACTTTAGACCGTCCCCTCGCCCTGACCCGGGCGCGAACCAGGGACCCTTTGCACACATCAACAACTGACACCCACGAAGCGTCGTTACCCATCGCTCCACAAAAGCCGCGGCCCTTGCAGAGCAAGGGGAAACCCTACTTCAAGTCTCAGAGCAAGTGACATAACCGATTGAAACGCTATTAGAGCGTACCCGCTAACTAGCTAGCCATTTCACATCCGTTACACTCACCCCCCTTTCGACCTCCTCCTTTTCCGCAGCAACCAGTGATCCGGGTCAACAGCATCAATGTAACAGTATAACTTTAAACCGTCCCCTCGCCCCGACACGGGCGCGAACCAGGGACCTTCTGCACACATCAACAACGGTCGCCCACGAAGCATCGTTATCCATCGTTATCCATACTTATCACGAACACAAGTAGTGATGAAGTCAATCTCTCCTCTACTTTGAGCCAGGAGAGATTGACATGCTAATTATTAATGTTAGCTCTCGATTTCGATTAAGACATTAATGAGCGAGCTAGGACGGACGTAGTCAATATAACTATTTGTTTAGCACTTTTGACATGTACAGCGACAGAATTCAGAACATGGGCCGTTCTTACAGTGCTTTCCTTGTACACCAAGTCAGAACCATAGGATAAATAAAGGGAGCATATAAGCAGACAATGAAAGCTCTTACAATATTCGATGATTACATTTCTATAAAATAGGTTATAGGCTACATGTGCACCACCAAGTCAGAACAGTAGGCGAAATTAAGAGGGGTAAAGAGACCAAATTATTAGGGTGAGGCTCATGGGCTACTAACATCTTACTACACAACATACACTTAGTATTTCTTTCTTAGCTACAGTATACATATCTCCCTGGCATATTACATCATTTATGCAGCAGCATACAATACATTTTTGGACTCACATTGTTGTGCTGTGCTCACATGAACAGGAAGGTGGTGCGGCGGTCCTTTGTGGGCAAATTTTGTCATCAAAGTCTGTCATTCTCTGGATTTATGCTGCTTTCAAAACAACTGGGAACTCAGAAAAAAACAAGGTTGAATCATGATGACGTCATTGATCTTCAGGTCGTAGATCTAGAAAGAGGCCGGATTTACAATTCCGAGTTGGATGACCGTTCAAAATGTATTTTCCCAGGCAGAGCTCCTTTATTCCCGACTTCCCAGTTGTCTTGAACTCACTGAAGGCAAGTTTTCGCAGTTCCAAGTTAACAGTTGTTTTGAGCACGGCACAAAACATGCTTCATTGACAGCATGGCCAAAGTTGAATGTTTATCATTTTAAAGTTGGAAAAGAGCCCCTTAATCCCAGATTTGGGACCACACACCCACTTCACTGGAAAACAGGCTAGTGATTGCTTTGTAATGCTTGCAGTTAACGTTAGCCACTGTCACTGATTCCTTCCAAACCACTCATTGTTGAATTTGTGATTTCCAAATTGTTGTGTAATGTTTATGTCCAATTGCCGATGAGCACCGAAACATTTTATCTATAATTTCTCTTCATAATTTCTCTTCATATGACAAGGATTAAAAAGGATTTGCCACTGGATTGTCGACTTGATTCATGATGATGACTGCTAGCTAAGATTTTGAAAGTATGATATTGACATGATCAGTTCAATCAAAGCTACTGTACATATTACGTGATTTGATGTCATTTTATCTGTGGCCAATGACCTTGAGCCTTCTTGGATGGACACTTCTAATGTAACTCTATGGCAGCAGCCAAGGGACTAGATATTTCTAGCTCTCCCCTTTGACTTGGCGGTGACCTAGTGTCCCCATGAGTGACAGAACACTGAGCCAATCACGCTCTGTATTCTCTGCTGGTTTGCCCCACCACCACAGAAAGCACTGAGCTAGGCTGAAACACCTGCATTTTGGAGCTGCCTTACTCAAGAAAACAAAAAAGAGACCATGTTTGTATGCGGCTTTATTAACTCAGTGATATATATATTTTTACATTGTTTGCAAACTGATATGTGACACGTATTAATGCCAAAATAACATGCAAAACAGGCAAGCCTGTGCAAAAAAATGCCCTGAATGGCGGGTTGCCACTGCATTTGAGGTCCAACTGTAATTTTTCCCTCTTTGTGGCACCTGACCACAAGACTGGACAAGGTGTGACAAAACTATGACCTGTAGGACCTGCCTTGTTGATAGCGATGTTAAGAAAGCAGAGCAGCTCTTTATTATGGACAGACCTCTCCCCATCTTAGCTACTGTCGTATCAATATGTTTTAATCATGACAGTTCACAATCCAGGGTTACTCAATTTCCACATTATTCATTACAAGATTTACACTGAACAAAAATATAAACGCAACATGCAACAAATTCAAAGATTGTCTGATGATTAGCTGAGAGAAATCGATAATAAAAAGATTGTGGATTATGGCCTAATTTATTTATTTCATTTGACTGATTTCCTTATATGAACTGTAACTGTAATTTGTGTAAGTGCCCCCTACATGTTGAACGCACTTGCTGAAAGTCTGTTGTTAATTTGTTAATTTGTTTACTGTGAAGTAGCATTGTATCTGGTCAAACACTATTTTTCCCAAAAGTTTTCTAAGGGTTGGTAGCAGGCTGATTGGTCAGCTGTTTGAGCGGGTGCTTTGCTATTCTTGGGTAGCGGAATGACTTTTTCTCCCCATCGGGCCTGAGGGCACACACTTTCTAGTAGGTTTAGATTAAAGAAATGGCAAATAGGAGTGGCAATGTCATCCGCTATCATCATCAGTAATTTTCTATCCAAGTTGTCAGACCCAGGTGGCTTGTCATTGTTGATAGACAACAACAATGTTTTCACCTCTTACACACTCACTTTACGGAATTCAAAATTACAATGCTTGTCTTTCATTATTTGGTCAGTTATGCATGGAAGTGTAGGTTCAGTATGTTGTTGGTATGTCATGCCTACATTTGCTAATCTTGCCAAAGAAAAAATCATTAAATAGTTGGCAATATCAGTGGGTTTTGTGATGAATGAGCCATCTGATTTAATGAATGGAGCTGAGTTCGCCTTTCTGCCGAAAATTTCATTTTGCTGTTTACTATAGTTCTTTACATCATTTATCTTTGTTTCATAGTAAAGTTTCTTCTTCTTTTTGTTAAGTTTAGTCACATGATTTCTCAATTTACAGTACGTTTCCCAATCGGTTGTGCAGCCAGACTTATTTGCCATTTATTTTCCCTCATCACTATCAACCATGCAATTGTTAAATTCTTCATCAATCCACAGGGATTTAACAGTTTTTACAGTCATTTTCTTAATGGGTGCATGCTTATTATACTGAACAAAAATATAAATGCAACTTGCAACAATTTCAAAGATTTTACTGCGTTACAGTTCATAGAAGGAAATCAGTCAATTTAAATACATTCTTTAGGCCCTAATCTATGGATTTCACATGACTAGGAATACACATATGCATTTGTTGGTCACAGATATCTTTAAAAAAGGTAGGGATGTGAATCAGAAAACCAGTCAGTATCTGGTGTGACCATCATTTGCCTCATGCAGCTTGACACGTCTCCTTTGCATAGAGTTGATCAGGCTGTTGATTGTGGCCTTTGAATGTTGTCCCACTCCTCTTCAATGGCTGTGAGAACTTGCTGGATATTGCCGGGCATTGGAACATTGTCGTACACGTTGATCCAGAGCATCCCAAACGTGCTCAATGGGTAACATGTCTGGTGAGTATGCAGGCCATGGAAGAACTGCGACATATTCAGCTTCCAGGAATTGTGTACAGATCCTTGAGACATGGGGCAGTGCATTATCATGCTGAAACATAAGGTGATGGCGGCGCATGAATGGCACGACAATGGGCCTCAGGATCTCGTCACGGTATCTCTGTGCATTCAAATTGCCATCGATAAAATGCCGTTTTGTTTATTGTCTGTAGCTTATACCTTCCCATACCATAACCCCACCGCCCCAATGGGGCACTCTATTCACAATGTTGACATCAGCAAACCGCTCACCCACACAACGCAATACACGTGGTCTGCGGTTGTGAGGCCGGTTGGACATACTGCCAAATTCTCTAAAATGACGTTGGAGGCGGCTTATTGAACAGAAATTAACATTGAATTATCTGGCAACAGCTCTGGTGGACATTCCTGTATTCAGCATGCCAATTGCACCTCCCTCAAAACTTGAGACATCTGTGGCCTTGGGTTGTGTGACAAAACTGCACATTTTAAAGTGGCTTTTTATTGTCCCCAGCACAAGGTGCACCTGTGTAATGAGCATGCTGTTTAATCAGCTTCTTGATATGCCACAGCTGTCAGGTGGATGGATTATGTTGGCAAAGGAGAAATGCTCACTAACAGCAATATAAACAAGTTTGTGCACAAAATTAGAGAGAAATTAGCTTTTTGTGCGTATGGACAATTTCTGTGTTATTTTATTTCACCTCATGAAACATGGGACCAACACGTTACATGTTGCGTTTATATTTTTGTTCAGTGTAGTAACTGGAATAAGCAATTTCCTAAATGTGTCAAGTGCAGCGTCTGGTTGGTCTTCATTACACACCACAGACCAGCAAATATGCTTTATATCTTCAACACAGGAAGCACTACAAAACTTGTTGTATGACTTCTTATACACTATATTAAGCCCATCCTTCGGAACTTTGTTTTTTCTAGATATGGCTGATATATTATCACTACATCCGGTGGATTTGGATACTGCTTTAGAGTAGATATCTGTAGCATTAGTAAAGATGTGATCAATACTTGTGGATGATTTCATTCCTGTGCTGTTTGTAAATACCCTAGTAGATTGACTGATAACCTGAACCAGGTTACAGGCACTGGTTACAGTTTTTTTTAATTATTGAGTGGGCAGCTTGACATTTCTCTTCTGAAGATGTTGAAACGATGTATTGCTACTACTGTATCATGAAAGGTATTTTTTAAGTGAGTTCCGGAGATAGTCAGTACATGTACAAAAGTAAAAGATGCCAAAACGAAACTTAAGAACGGAAAGCATAGAAAAAGCACACAAAACAAATATGAATTTGGTTGGGTCACCCAAAAAGTTAGATATTGTAGCTTTAAGACAGATCGAAAACAGAAACAGCATATCCTTAAAACTTCTTATGGCTGCAGTCCCGTTAACGGGATCAATATGACAACAGCCAGTCGAAGTGCAGGGCGCCAAATTCAAAAAACTGAAATCTCATAATTAAAATTCCTCAGACATTCATGTGTCTTATATCATTTTAAAGGTAATCTTGTTGTTAATCCCACCAAAGTGTCCGATTTCAAAAAGGATTTTCAGCGAAAGCACTACAAACGATTATGTTAGGTCACCACAAAACCACAATAATCACAGCCATTTTTTCCAGCTAAAGATAGCTTCACAAAAACCAGTATAGAGATAAAATTAATCACTAACCTTCTATTATTTTCATCAGATGACACTCATAGGACTTCATGTTACACAATACATGCATGTTTTGTTTGATTAAATTCATATTTATATCAAAAAATCTGAGTTTACATTGAGGCGACTAGATTCACTAGTTGCAAAAACATCAAGACTTAGCATAGCCACATCGTTTCAACAGAAATACTCATCATAAATATAGATGATAATACAAGTTATACACATGTAATTATAGATATACCTCTCCTTAATGCAACCGCTGTGTCAGATTTCAAAAAAACTTTGAAGAAACCCACGTTATAATCTGAGACGGCGCTCAAAAGTAAAACACCACAGCCGCAAAGATGGCGTCAACATAAACAAGAAAATATATGATAAATATTCCCTTACCTTTGATGATCTACATCAGAAAGCACACCAGGAATCCCAGGTCCACAATAAATGTTTGTTTTGTTCGGAAAAAAAATCAGTTATTTATGTCCAAATACCTTCTTTTGTTAGCGCGTCTGTTTACATATCCAAACGCTAATTCTGGTCAGCGTTATATCGGACAAAAACTTCAAAAAGTGATATTACCGGTCGAAGAAACATTTCAAACTAAGTACACAATCAATCATTAGGATGTTTTTAACATATAGCTTCAATAAAGTTCCAACCGGAGTATTCCTTCTTGTCTTCGTGAGCAATGGAACGTAAGTGACTTCCACGAGGAAAAAGCATGATCAGAAAATGGCTGCTTGATGGACACCTGACTGATTCTGCTATCATTCTCTCCCACAACATCATAGAAGTCTCATTATAATTTCTATTGATGGTTGACATCTAGTGTAACCCCTAGGCAGTGCAACATCATTAATAGCTCAAGGGGATTTCTTTAGGGACTCTGGTGAATACATACAAGCTCAGATTTCTGACTTCCTGTTTTGATTTCAACTCAGGATTTTGCCTGCCAATATGAGTACTGTTAATCTCACAGACATAATTCAAACAGTTTTAGAAACTTTAGAGTGTTTTCTATCCAATACTAATAATAATATGCAAATATTAGCAACTATGACTGAGGAGCAGGCCATTTGATATGGGCACCTTTCATCCAAGCTACTCAATACTGCCCCTTCAGCCATAAGAAGTTTTAAGCAATCCTTAATATTGAACAGGTGAAATAGAATAATGTCCAAATAGATGTGTCCCGGTGCAAATAAACTGGTATGCAACAGTTCTCTCAAAAATTTTAGAAAAAGCTGTTGCACAGCAACTCACTGCCTTCCTGAAGACAAACAATGTATACGAAATGCTTCAGTCTGGTTTTAGACCCCATCATAGCACTGAGACTGCACTTGTGAAGGTGGTAAATGACCTTTTAATGGCGTCAGACCGAGGCTCTGCATCTGTCCTCGTGCTACTAGACCTTAGTGCTGCCTTTGACACCATCGATCACCACATTCTTTTGGAGAGACTGGAAACCCAAATTGGTCTACACGGACAAGTTCTGGCCTGGTTTAGATCTTACCTGTCGGAAAGATATCAGTTTGTCTCTGTGAATGGTTTGTCCTCTGACAAATCAACTGTACATTTCGGTGTTCCTCAAGGTTCCGTTTTAGGACCACTATTGTTTTCACTATATATTTTACCTCTTGGGGATGTTATTCGAAAACATAATGTTAACTTTCACTGCTATGCGGATGACACACAGCTGTACATTTCAATGAAACATGGTGAAGCCCCAAAATTGCCCTCGCTAGAAGCCTGTGTTTCAGACATAAGGAAGTGGATGGCTGAAAACGTTGTACTTTTAAACTCGGACAAAACAGAGATGCTTGTTCTAGGTCCCAAGAAACAAAGAGATCTTCTGTTAAATCTGACAATTAATCTTGATGGTTGTAAAGTCGTCTCAAATAAAACTGTGAAGGACCTCGGCGTTACTCTTGACCCTGATCTCTCTTTTGACGAACATATCAAGACTGTTTCAAGGACAGCTTTTTTCCATCTACGTAACATTGCAAAAATCAGAAATTTTCTGTCCAAAAATGATGCAGAAAAATTAATCCATGCATTTGTTACTTCTAGGTTAGACTACTGTAATGCTCTACTTTCCGGCTACCCGGATAAAGCACTAAATAAACTTCAGTTAGTGCTAAATACGGCTGCTAGAATCCTGACTAGAACCAAGAAATTTGATCATATTACTCCAGTGCTAGCTTCCCTACACTGGCTTCCTGTTAAGGCAAGGGCTGATTTCAAGGTTTTACTGTTAACCTATAAAGCGTTACATGGGCTTGCTCCTACCTATCTTTCCGAGTTGGTCCTGCCGTACATACCTATACGTACGCTACGGTCACAAGACGCAGGCCTCCTAATTGTCCCTAGAATTTCTAAGCAAACAGCGGGAGGCAGGGCTTTCTCCTATAGATCTCCATTTTTATGGAACGGTCTGCCTACCCATGTGAGAGACGCAGACTCGGTCTCAACCTTTAAGTCTTTACTGAAGACTTATCTCTTCAGTAGGTCATATGATTGAGTGTAGTCTGGCCCAGGAGTGTGAAGGTGAACGGAAAGGCTCTGGAGCAACGAACCGCCCTTGCTGTCTCTGCCTGGCCGGTTCCCCTCTCTCCACTGGGATTCTCTGCCTCTAACCCTATTACAGGGGCTGAGTCACTGGCTTACTGGTGCTCTTTCATGCCGTCCCTAGGAGGGGTGCGTCACTTGAGTGGGTTGAGTTACTGACGTGATCTTCCTGTCTGGGTTGGCGCCCCCCCTTGGTTTGTGCTGTGGTGGAGATCTTTGTGGGCTATACTCGGCCTTGTCTCAGGATTGTAAGTTGGTGGTTGAAGATATCCCTCTAGTGGTGCGGGGGCTGTGCTTTGGCAAAGTGGGTGGGGTTATATCCTTCCTGTTTGGCCCTGTCCGGGGGTATCATCGGATGGGGCCACAGTGTCTCCTGACCCCTCCTGTCTCAGCCTCCAGTATTTATGCTGCAGTAGTTTATGTGTCGGGGGGCTAGGGTCAGTTGGTTATACCTGGAGTACTTCTCCTGTCTTATCCAGTGTCCTGCGTGAATTTAAGTATGCGCTCTCTAATTCTCTCCTTCTCTCTTTCTTTCTCTCTCTCTGAGAACCTAAGCCCTAGGACCATACGTCACGGCAAACCGGGCATGATGACTCCTTGCTGTCCCCAGTCCACCTGGCCTTGCTGCTGTTCCAGTTTCAACTGCTCTGCCTGCGGTTATGGAACCCCTACCTGTCCCAGACCTGCTGCTTTCAACTCTTAATGATCGGCTATGAAAAGCCAACTGACTTTTATTCCTGATTATTATTTGACCATGCTTGTCATTTATGAACATTTTGAAAATCTTGGCTCTCTCTAATTCTCTCCTTCTCTCTTTCTTTCTCCCTCTCGGAGGACCTGAGCCCTAGGACCATACGTCAGGACTACCGGGCATGATGACTCCTTGCTGTCCCCAGTCCGCCTGGCCTTGCTGCTATTCCAGTTTCAACTGTTCTGCCTGCGGTTACGGAACCCCTACCTGTCCCAGACCTGCTGTTTTCAACTCTTAATGATCGGCTATGAAAAGCCAACTGACATTTATTCCTGATTATTATTTGACCATGCTTGTCATTTATGAACATTTTTAAAATCTTGGCTCTCTCTAATTCTCTCCTTCTCTCTTTCTTTCTCTCTCTCGGAGGACCTGAGCCCTAGGACCATACGTCAGGACTACCGGGCATGATGACTCCTTGCTGTCCCCAGTCCACCTGGCCTTGCTGCTATTCCAGTTTCAACTGTTCTGCCTGCGGTTATGGAACCGCCACCTGTCCCAGACCTGCTGTTTTCAACTCTTAATGATCGGCTATGAAAAGCCAACTGAAAATGATTCATGATTATTATTTGACCATGCTTGTCACTTATGAACATTTTGAACATCTTGGCATAGTTCTGTTATAATCTCCACCCGGCACAGCCAGAAGAGGACTGGCCACCCCTCATAGCCTGGTTCCTCTCTAGGTTTCTTCCTAGGTTTTGGCCTTTCTAGGGAGTTTTTCCTAGCCACCGTGCTTCTACACCTGCATTGCTTGCTGTTTGGGGTTTTAGGCTGGGTTTCTGTACAGCACTTCGAGATATTAGCTGATGTACGAAGGGCTATATAAAATAAACTTGATTTGATTTGATTTCTCTTTCATTGAAGTGAGAAACATAATGTAAACATTTGAATTGATACAATTCAGCAGTGGATCCATATTTATTAGCTATATATAGGCTATAGTACATTGTATCAACGCGTTGGATGGTTTGTAGCACCACAACCAATTAGAATCCAGAACTTGTTATCGTCATCTGGTGACGTAAAAAGGAAGCGACCGAAAACGAACACCGTTGGAGCGAAGTACATACGTCGTTGGTACATTTCAATCTAATCACTGAATAGTTCAATTAAAACAAAATGAGCGTGTCGATGCCCCAGAAGCGATATTACAGGCAGCGAGCCCACTCGAATCCAATGGCAGACCACACGTTTGAATAGTGAGTCACTCGTCAGTCCGTTTGGTAAAAGGTTTAGCAAGCTAACTGTTAGCTAGTTAGCTAACGCATGTTGCCCGCAAAATTGGCCAAGCTTCTAGTCGATGCACTACTGTATGTTTGAATTCATTTAACACCACAGCTTTATTGAGCAATAAATTGTCAAACGCAAAACGTTCTCTAAACTAGATTGCTTTTACGCCTCCATGCGGAGTTTGTGTCGCTTGTTTAGATGCCAGACGACGGAACAGTCATTTTACAAGTCAGAATGTTGAATAAACTAATTTCAACCTTTTCAAAATATCCATAGGAAAGTAAGTATCATTAAAACGACTTTCCAAAACGCGTGGCTTTCGGTTTGTTTATCACTTAACACAAGCTCACACTACTAAGCGAAAAGTTTGTTTAATAAAACTTTCATGTGGATATTTTTTCCAAAATTTCCAACGGCATAAAGATCAACCAAGTGGACAACCAGCAGATTAAGTTCAAATGACAGTTTATACAACATTCTGGCTACACAAGACCAATGGTATACATAAATCATTGCACAAGACACATTACGAACATGTAAATGGATTAAAGGCGTTTCCTAATCCACAAGCTAGCTTGCTTTTATGTCAGGAAGCTGGTATTAAAGGCTACTTTTTGTAAACGTAAAGAAAATACTGCATTGGATTAGAAGTCAATGTTGCTGATGTCATTTACATCAGTTTCACCTCGTGCTGGTAAACATTTGCTTAGGTCTGTTGATTTCATACACATTTTTACCTATTTCACCATGACCTCTCCTCAGCCCTGTCTGTCCAGAGGACATGGACTGGTCCCAGCTGTACCCGGAGTTCTTCAGCGATCACCAGTCGACCCAAAAGGCTGCACAAGTGGAGTTTGCAGACATCGGCTGTGGATATGGGGGACTTCTAGGTATGGGTTGATCTTCTAATCCATGATATTTCCTCACCCTTGTTACCCTAACTCCAGTCTTTATCATTCTCATGCTTACTAACAAAAATACTAAACCATCAATTGTTGATGGAGGACTGTCTGCCCTACACTGAATTTATGTGAGTGAGATGGTCCTTTTTATGTGTCGTTTTTGGTTGTTCCATCTGAGGGTGCTGTTGACTTAGAACATGGTCAAGAGATTTGGCTTGGAAGGTTCTTTCATTGTACACTCAGTAACCAGTTCACGAAAATAGCTTGCTCCTACAGACAGTGAGTCACGTTGCCTTGGCTTGTTATATAAAGCCAAGGACCGGCATTGAGACATTCAGTTACTGTTCGCTTGAACATTAGAATGGCAAAACGACTGACCTAAGCGACTTTGAGGGTGGTATGATCGTTGATGCCAGGCGCGCTGGTTCCAGTATCTCAGAAATGGCTGGCCACATGGGCCTTTCACACACGACAGTGTCTAGGGTTTACCAAGAATGGTGTGACAAACAAATAAAATCAGTCAGTGGAAGTCCTGTGGGTCGAAGGAGAATGGCAAGAACCGTGCACACTAACAGGCGGGCCACAAACAGGCAAATAACGGTGCAGTACAACAGTGGTGTGCAGAATGGCATCTCGGAAATCACAACTTGTTGGTCTTTGTCACGGATGGGCTATTGCAGCAGACGACCACACCGGAATCCACTCCTATCACTTAAAAACAAGAAGAAGCAACTTCAGTGGGCACGCGATCACCAACACTGGACAATTAAGGGCTTGTAAGTAAGTATTTCACGGTAAAGTCTACACTTGTTGTATTCGGCGCATGTGACAAATTACGTTTGATTTGAATTGAGTGAAAAAACATTGCCCAGTCTGACGAATCCCGGTTCCTGTTGTGTCATGCTGATGGCAGAGTCAGGATTTGGAGTAAGCAGCATGAGTCCATGGCCCCATCCTGCCTGGTGTCAACGGTACAGGCTGGTGACTGTGGTGTAATAGTGTGGGGAATGTTTTGGCCTGGCACACGTTAGGTCCCTTGATACCAATTGAGCAACGTAACATTCCCCCTAAAGAATTCAGTCTGTTCTGGAGGAAAAGGGTAGTCTGACATGGTACTAGATGGTTGTACCTAATAAATTGGCCACTGAGTGTACAGTATATTCTCTGTCTATATTCCTGGATTAACCGAAAATATCATATTGTATGGTATTTTCTCTGTGAATTTTTATTAGAATCCCCATTAGCTAACGCCGTAACATTAGCTAATCTTCCTGGGGTCCAACACCAATTAATAAGACATTAGGAACAATTACAAATTAAGACTTTACAAACTTTCGCCTATTTATTGCCTTACCTCCTTACTTCATTTGCACACACTGTATACAGATTTTTCTGTTGTGTTATTGACTATGTTTGTTTATCCCATGTGTAACTCTGTTTTTGTCACACTGCTATGCTTTATCTTGGCCAGGTCAGTTGTAAATGAGAACTTGTTCTCAACTTGCCTACCTGGTTAAATAAAGGTAAAAAAAATAAAAATAAAATTACAAACATTTAACAAGTAGACAATACAGACAATTAAAATACCTGACAGGAAACACATTTAACATTCAGTTGATGCTTTCTATTTCCTGTCCGGTCATATGGTCTATCGAATTAGATGTTTTTATTTTTTCCTGGAGGTGGATTTACTTTTTGCCTGAGAAATATGGATTGGTAAAGAGTTCCATTTAGCTATGGCCCTATATAAAACCGTAGATTTAAGGTGATTTGTCCTTGGGTTGTCTTAGATGCCCTGAATTTAGCTGTCTGGTTTAGTGGTTATGCATGTTGCTAGTATGTACTAACTGGCCCGAAAAATAGTTTTTTATTTTAAGAATATAACATTCCTAAAGAAAATCATAAGACTGGATAGTAATTTGTTTTCAATGTGACGCCATGAGAGATTCTGATGCATTTGGATAATATTCATACAGATAGAGCTCATCTGCCAGCCCTGTTTTGAGCCATTTGGAGCTTTTTTATATCTTTCTTTGCTGCAGATATAAAAAAGTTCAAATTATTATGCCTCTGAATTGAATATACAGAGAAAATAACCTATAGCGATTAATGCAGGGAAAGCAATCTAATCGTATTTGTCACATGCGCCAAATACAGCAGGTGTAGACATTACTGTGAAATGCTTACTTACGAGACCTTTCCCCAACAATGCGGAGTTAAAAAATATGAAAAATTTGCAAAAAAGGAAACGGTAGCACAATAAAATAACGAGACTATATACAAGGAGTACTGGTACGAGTCAATGTGAAGGGGTACTAGGTAATTGAGGTAATATGTACATGTAAATTGGGGTAAAAGTAACTAGGCAATCGGGATAGATAATAAACAGTAGCAGCAGCGTGGAAATGTGTGTGTTGGAATGTCAATGTAGTATGTGTGAGTGCATAGAGCCGGTGCAAGAGAGTCATTGCAAATGGTAAGGGTAGCCATTTTATTAACTGTCAAGCAGTCTTGTGGGTTGGAGGTAGAAGTTGTTCAGGAGCCTTTTGGTCTCAGACTTGGCAATACTGCATACTGTGCGAATTGGAGTATGACTTTTCAACATTCAGTATACTCTCCTTTTCCACAGCCATCATTATCATAATAGACTGTTTTAGTGGTTCTTGCAACTCTTTTTTTGGCCACCTGTTCCCAGGTCAGATTAATAACCTACCTCGTCTGTGTCTCAGTGGAGTTATCCCCGCTCTTTCCAAAGCAACTGATTCTGGGCCTGGAGATCCGTGTCAAAGTGTCTGATTATGTCCAGGACCGTATCCGCTCCCTGCGTGCAGCAGAGACGGGCAGCTACCAGAACATCGCCTGCTTACGGAGCAACGCCATGAAGTACCTGCCCAACTTCTTCTCCAAGGGACAGGTACTTAACCGTTCCCTCCCCTTTTCTGTCATCTTTTTCCCTTTTTTTCTGTCATATTTTTCCCTTTTTTTATGTGAAGTGTACTGTGACAAATTTGTTTGTAAAATACACTTTAAATAAATGATGATGATGAATGACGTAGCCAGAGACCATCGGGGGTTGTCAGCCACATAACACTTCTGCCTTGCCCCTGTATCTGTTGTGTGTATATTTATTTGTAGACACGTCTGTCAAACACCTCACCTCTAAATAGTACTGCACTTAATCCCTTCAGGAAGTTTTCAAAATGTTTTGATGCCTGGTAAAGATGCTCAAATTCAAATGGTGTTTGCTACACTTTTGTACAGCTTTCTGACCATTGGGCATTGAGGGTTTGTGAAGCTATCCAGCGTAGTAATTTTTAAATAAAGTGTCCTTCCTATCAACCACAATATAAATATTTCTAAACTAGAAATGTCTGTTTTAGGTAGTTTACAGCCCTCTAGTGGCAACAATAGGAAGTGTTTGATCAGCAGCACTAGTTATCAACATGACAAGTACAGAAACTTAGTTCTCATGTCTATACCGGAGAGTAACAATGGCTAATGATTTCCAAACCTTATGTCACAACCCAGAGATTTTAGCCTCTAATGAATTTCTCAACAAAGGTGACGCCGTGCCAGTGACCACATGCCAGGCGTCACATCAACTGAGCATAGGACTATAAACTAATCAGTATTTTACAGCCTAATAGTGGAGGGTTTATCCTTTCAATTCAACCCAATTAATCAGAATGACTTTGATAAAACAAGCACTAGCTTAGCCTACATAGTGGAACCTCCAGTACCAGGACTGAGTAACCTAAATCAAACTTTGTAAAGCACATTTAAAAATCGCAACACCGATTAAAGTGAAGAAATTACATGTAAAAGCAAATAAGAAATAAAATGTCACATTTTCCTTCAACTTCTTGTGTTGGAGTATAGCTCCTAGGCTGGGTTTGAATAGACACATTGACATGATGTGAGGCATAGCAGACAGTAGTACATCAGGTAGGAGACAGTAAATGTGTTGATGCCGGGGGCTGACATCTGAAAGGAACGCGAAAACTGTCGATTTTATCTATGGAAGAAATACCCCACAGTACTATTTTTACCATCTTGGCTGTAATGACATCATTGAGACCTGCCCATTCTGTGTAGAGGATTAAGTGCTTTGGAAAAACACAGACCGACTGACACACACTCTCTCTGTCATATGTACACACATAAACAGGAGCCCCTGAGCGATATTTGCACACCCACATGCATGATGTCGTGTGGGTAGAAACGGCGCTATACTCCCCAATATGGCTTCTCTCTTTGTTTCCCCTCAGTTTTTTTATACTGTGCCAGAGCACTAATTAAAGTGTCGTTTTTTCCATTTTGTGAAGAGCGGGGCCCAGTCTCAACCCCCCTGGGGCGACGGCAGTCCTCTGTGATTATCCCCCCGTTTTTCTGTCTTTACATTACATTATTTATTTGAATTAATAAAAAAGAGTGAACTGGAACAGTTTTTAATATTGCAACCAGACTAATAGTTGTGTACATCTTGTCAAAGGGAGGGGGACTTTATCTTAATAAAAATCACTTAGAGGGAATTTCCACCTTTACAATCCGGGCTGCCTGACAACTGACACAAAAATATTATGAGAACTACAGAGAGCTGACTCTATAATGACTTGATAGACTGGTTTGAATAATAGCCACTTTGATACAACAGAATATTTAGCACCATAGTCCTCGTTTTCACAAACTGGAAAAGTAGTACCAGAGAAAGTAAAAGCTGGAGGACTTAATTTATCTGTGTTTCTTCACTGAGGTCAGTTGAACTTGAGATGCTTGGTCTGTCTGTCTGGTCTTATTTGCATTGTGACCATTTTGTTTTGTTGATTTCTCTGTTCAGCTCAGTAAGATGTTCTTCCTGTTTCCTGACCCGCACTTCAAGAAGACCAAGCACAAGTGGAGGATCATCAGTCCCACTCTGTTGGCCGAGTACGCCTACACACTGAGAGTAGGGGTAAGGACAGAGCATAGTACGCCTACACACTGAGAGTAGGGGTAAGGACAGAGCATAGTACGCCTACACACTGAGAGTAGGGGTAAGGACAGAGCATAGTACGCCTACACACTGAGAGTAGGGGTAAGGACAGAGCATAGTACGCCTACACACTGAGAGTAGGGGTAAGGACAGAGCATAGTACGCCTACACACTGAGAGTAGGGGTAAGGACAGAGCATAGTACGCCTACACACTGAGAGTAGGGGTAAGGACAGAGCATAGTACGCCTACACACTGAGAGTAGGGGTAAGGACAGAGCATAGTACGCCTACACACTGAGAGTAGGGGTAAGGACAGAGCATAGTACGCCTACACACTGAGAGTAGGGGTAAGGACAGAGCATAGTACGCCTACACACTGAGAGTAGGGGTAAGGACAGAGCATAGTACGCCTACACACTGAGAGTAGGGGTAAGGACAGAGCATAGTACGCCTACACACTGAGAGTAGGGGTAAGGACAGAGCATAGTACGCCTACACACTGAGAGTAGGGGTAAGGACAGAGCATAGTACGCCTACACACTGAGAGTAGGGGTAAGGACAGAGCATAGTACGCCTACACACTGAGAGTAGGGGTAAGGACAGAGCATAGTACGCCTACACACTGAGAGTAGGGGTAAGGACAGAGCATAGTACGCCTACACACTGAGAGTAGGGGTAAGGACAGAGCATAGTACGCCTACACACTGAGAGTAGGGGTAAGGACAGAGCATAGTACGCCTACATTTACATTTTCGTCATTTAGCAGATGCTCTTATCCAAAGCAACTTACAGTTAGTGCATACATCTTAAGATAGCTGGGACAACCACATATACACAGGCATAGCAAGTACACTTTTCCTCAAAGTAGTCGAGGTGAGGCGGGGGATTATTTAAGATACTCTTTGAAGAGGTAGGGTTTCAGGTGCTTTCAGAAGATGGGCAGGGACTATGCTTCAGAGGGAAGCTGGTTCCACCATTGGGGTGCCAGGACAGAGAAGAGCTTGGACTGGGCTGAGCGGGAGCTTCCCTCCCGTAGGGATGGGAGGGTCAGAGGTGGCAAAACGGAGTGAGTGCTCAGGTTGGGGTGTAGGATTTGAGCATGGCCTGAAGATGGGGAGGGGCAGTTCCTCTTGCTGCTCTGTAGGCACACACCATGGTCTTGTAGTGGATGCGAGCTTCGTCTGGAAGCCACTGGAGTGTGCGAAGGAGCAGATAAGTTGCAGGGGTTTGATGGCGCAAGCGGGAAGCCCAGCCAACAACGAGTTGCAGTAGTCCAAACGGGAGATGACAAGTGCCTGGATTTTCCTGTGTGAGGAAGGGTCGTACTCTACGGATGTTGTAGAGCATGAACCTGCAGGAGTGAGTCACTGCTTTGATGTTTGCATAGAACAACAGGGTGTTGTCCAGTGTCACGCCAAGGTTCTTTGCACTCTGGGAGGGTGACACTGTGGAGTTGTCAACTGTGATGGAGAGATCTTTGAGCGGGCAGGCCTTCCCCGGAAGAGAGGCTCCGTCTTGTTGAGCTCGAGGTGGTGGGCCGACATCCAGGCTGAAATATCTGCCAGGCACGCAGAGATGTCAGAAGGGGGAAGGAGAAAAGTAGTTAAGTGTCATCCGCATAGCAATGATAGGAGAGACCATGTGAGGATATGAAAGAGCCGAGTGACTTGGTGTATAGAGAGAAGAGGAGAGGGCCTAGAACTGAGCCCTGGGGGACACCGGTAGTGAGAGTATGTGATGCAGACACAGTTCCTCTCCACGGCACCTGAAAGGAACGGCCTGCCAGGTAAGATGCAATGCAAGAGTGTACAGAGCCTGAGACGCCCAGCCCTGAGAGGGTGGAGAGGAGGATATGATGGTTCACGGTGTCGAAGGCAGTGGATGGATTTAGGAGGATGAGAACAGAGGAGAGAGAGTCAGCTTTGGTAGTGCGGAGAGCCTCTGTGACTCAGAGAAGAGCAGTCTTGGTTGGAGAAAGAGGTCAAGGCGTAGCCTATACACTGAGAGTAGGGGTAAGGACAGAGCACAGCGAATGGGCGGGGGGTTCATCAGGGGCACCCAAAGTCAACAGTTGATTTAGGGATGTGGTTGAGCAATGGGTCTTCAGTTCCCTTTTCCAACAACAAGACATATGAGAGGACAGTACTAGCTACATTGCATACATGGCCTGGAATTTACTTAACCCTCACTTGCTCTCTATCCTGCTCATTTGTCTGTTATCCCCCCCCCCCCCCATGTTTCATACCTGTCAGATTTGTGTGGGGCTCTTGGTGTCAGTTCACTGTGGCAGCGAGGAGAGACTGAGGATTGGGAGAACAATGGGAGTCTTGTTTGTGTGTGTGTGTGCATGTGGGATTTTAATGTGCTCACGTGCGTCCGTCTGTAGGCTCTACCATTACACTCAGCAGCACTGACACAGGGCCTATGCCAGACACTGATCTCCTCTGGGGGGTGGAGAGGAGAGCTGTCTAGAGAATTTCCTCTACGGCAATTTAGACTACAACATCGATCCGCCCCGAACACACCCACACACCTCCATCACACCCTCCCCCGCCTCCATGGCTCCCTACCTCCTGGCCTCAACTTGAACGCTGCATCACTGAACTAACATGCGGGCACTGTGCAAATCTATGCCATCGCTTAGTTTTCCAAGAAAGCCCTGTTCTAATTATACTATCTGTCCACGCTCCAATGTAAACTACAATGACACAGGTTATAAACCTTGATGTTGGCTTTGGGTTATTTCTGTCCTTTTGAGGAAAAAAAGAAACCTTTGCTCTTCAAAGTATTTAAGGCCACCACACTAAGGCATGTTTCAAAGAAAATGTTATTGGTTAAATGCTTACTTATGAGCCCGTTCCCAAAAATGCAGTTTAAAAAGTGAGACAAATAGTAGCACAATAAAATAACAATAACGAGGCTATATACAAGAAGTAACAGTACCGAGTCAATGTGCAGGGGTACGAGGTAGTTGAGGTAATACAGTATGTACTGTACATGTCGGTAGGGGCAAAAGTGACTAGGCAATCAGGATATATAATAAACAGAGTAGCAGCAGCATATGTAAAAAGTGTCTGTCTGTGGGGTCAATATGCATGTGTGTGTGAGCTTATGTAGTGTGTGTGTGTTGGCGTGTCAGTGTAGTATGTGTGTGTTCATGGGTAGAGTGAAGTGAGTGTGCATAGAGTCGGTGTAAAAAAATTGCAATAAATAATAAAGGGGGTCAATGTAAATAGTCCGGATAGCCAATTGATTAACCTTTCAGCAGTCTTATGGTTTGGGAGTAGAAGCTGTTCAGGAGCCTTTTGGTCGCAGACTTGGTCCTCCGGTACCGCTTGCCATGCGGTAGCAGAGAGAACAGTCTATGACTTGAGTGGCTGAAGTCTTTGACAATTTTTGGGGCCTGGTATAGAGGTCCTGGATGGCAGGGAGTTCGACCGCAGTGATGTACTGGGCCGTACGCACTACCCTCTGTAGCACCTTGTGGTTGGATGCCGAACAGTTGCCATACCAAGTGGTGATGAAGCCATTCAAGATGCTCTCAATGGTGCAGCTGTATAACATTTTGAAGATCTGAGGGCCCTGACAAATCTTTCCAGCCTCCTGAGGGGGAAGAGATGTTGTCGTGCCGTATTCACGACTGTGCTGGTGTGTTTGGACCATGTTAAGTTCTTACTGATGTGGACACAGAGGAACTTGAAGCTCTCGACCCGCTCCACTTTGTGTAAAATGTTGAAAGTTAATGGGAAAATGGGAAACCAAGGTCATATTCATTAGTACACACTGTTTTGCAACGGAAATTAGTTTCTTATTGGACAAGTTCAGGTACTCCCTCCCTGTTTAGGTTAACTTTTTTCCGTCGGTTTGGTTTCTAGTGAAACTAGATTGATACTTAAAGTAAAGTTAAGTCAGTTTGTATGATGATTGTGTTTGTCAGTCACGGGCTGCACTGTAAAGGAGCTTAAAGTGACCGTTCACTCTAAAATCAAAATTTGTCAGATGTTTGCAGACCTCGTGGTTTAATTTTGATGATCCCGCTGTATGCCTCAACCCCAAATGAATGTAAAAGATTTGACACTGACTAAAATGAGTACCTTCAGAGACTAAATTTAGGTGTTTTAAAAGCTAATTCCCGGCAGTTTTACACATTTAGCCTGGACTGTTCTTGTGCTATCTGAGTGACTCAAACTTTCAAACAAAATCAATTGGGACCCAATACCATGAGAATTAATTCTGAATGCATCATATAGGGAATTTTATATTCTCCCTGACTGTGTAGCTTTTATTTAGGTGATTGTTAGTTCTTATTTAACAATATATAGGTCCATTATATTTACTACATACTTTATATCTGGTTGTAGTCTAAGTTTACACTAAACTCTTACCATTAAATAAAAGTATTTATTTTTATTTATTTATTGTACTTAGGCAGCCCGGGGGAAAAAACACAAATAGCGGCCCGCCCTTGACTTTTCTATGCAGAAAAAAACCCTGGCCTTATAATATGGTGCTTGTTTTTCCCATTCATTTGGAATTGAGTAACAGATTGTGGGACGTGGACTCATCTCAACATTAGTTCGAGGGCCGGCAAACCGTGCCAATATATCCTCCAAAAGCCGGCTTTGAGGGCATTATCACTTTTATACGACGGGTTACCAACATATTCAAATAATGATTTACATATTTTCATTACAAATGTTATTTTGATGAATTTATTCATACTATTTAATCCATCTACAAGATATAGTCCCAACACAAATCTAGGGTTGTTACCCAAGCCGGCTGGTCGTTCGTTCTATCGGTTTGGTTGCTAGAGATGCGACCCAGTTGTTCAGTCTTTTTGTTCTGTATCTATGGACGCGGCCGAGTCGTTCATTCTAAATGTTCCATTGCTATACTGGCTGGCAACGTTCTTATCCCTTGCTTGCTAGTTAGACAACTGTGGCTAACTTAGTCACGTCAAAAAGTGCAGCCTGAATAGCAGCAAAGTAGCTGCATTTGAATTTGTTTAAGCTGTTTTCTAGTGACATTTATTTGGACACATCCATAACAATGAGCTAATGAGGCATGATTTCAGCTGGAATAGAATATTTGCTCACTCGTCAGGACACTTTTGTTCAGAGGAGCTAGCCAACAACACAGCTAACACAATCACTTCAAACTCAAGCTGGAAAGACTGCAAACTAGCTGCACTTGATGCGGCTTATATAAAATGATGTAGCTTATTCATGATTTCAACTGGCTGAGAAAAGCTGCCTGCCTGTCTGTCTCGTCCCGACTCCCGACACGTTCATTACTGTAGGATAGCTGGAGATCGAATTTGAATATTGAAACAATGTTGCAAATGTCAGAGACAGACAGCAAGGTTTATACAAATCTCTGCTGTTGAAAACTAAATGTTAGTCTAAAAGAAATGTGAGAATGTCTAGATGCTTTTTAAAGTGGAGATCAAGTATAAATTGCCTGGTTGGGCTGATGAGGCGGCGGATTGCGCAGTCAGATGGAACAGAGTAAATAGGCATTTTAACATCATCGATTTAGCCGCTGATAACTTGTGGAATAGACACCGGCTAGAATGCGGTTTTAACTGCATTCAGGATCAGTCCCACCCATTGTATAAACGTTAATTATGAGGACATTGTGTTTAACTCTTGTTTTGTGTTTCCCAGGGTTTGGTGTACACCAACACAGATGTGGAGGAGGTGCATCTCTGGATGGTAAAACACTTCAGTGAGCATCTGCTGTTCACACGGGTCCCCGATGCAGAACTGGTACGATGACTGACATTTTAGACAGTCCTCAACAATTAATATCGATTCTGTTTTTACTTATGTAATACTTTGTCATAATATTTGTCATAGAGAAGCCAACCTTGAACTCCATATAAGCAAGTGAGAAATTGATTTTAACAAAGAAGTGAAACTCCTTGGGGCCAGAGTTACACAAAGCAACTTTCACGCAAATTTGGTTGCTAGCAACTGAGTTGCTTCTTGATTGCTTTGTGAAACACCCCCCAGCAACTAATTTGCAACTTGTTTGCATACAGTTGCAACTTTGTGCAACTAGTTGTGTACTGCAACCAATCAAAGCAAATGCTTTTGTAACATGATCCATTCGAAGGTTTGGAAACTCTGACCCCGTTGTCATGTCAACAACACAGCTGTCAGTGCTATGGTAAACCCGCAATCAAGGTGGACACAAGACATTAGGTAGCTAGTTTGATAAAACAGTGCTGGCATTTTCAAGTTGTACAGCCAGTATTTTGTCTAAATCAATCATACAATAATTAAATGGTTGGAGAAACAAATGATTTGTGAAATCATGATGTAATGCAGCAGATGACAATGGGTGAGTTTAGAATTCTCAAACCATATGGAGGAATGATATGACAAAAGCAGCTTCAATTTGATTGGCTGTTGCATTTCTTCTTGTATCAGCAAATTTGCTTGTAATTGTCACTTGCAACTAAAATTGCGTGAAAGTTGCTAAGCATAACTCCAGCCTTACGTTCAGAACTAGATTTTTGTGATGTCCAACAATTGTAAAAAATCTTCCTACCTTCCAATATGGAAAACATTGTCAACATACTTGCCGGTATCATAATTTTTTTAAGCCGTCACAAATATTATGATTTGGAAACCTGGTAAATGAGACAATCAACAAATAGTAATTTTACTATTAAAACCCCCAAAATAGTCATGGTAATTTTGGGGTAGCACTCTTCAGACCCTTCAAAATTGTCCCTTTGTTTGGCAGGTTGATGATGTCATCATCAGTCGCTTGGGAACATGCACAGAGGAGGGGAAGAAGGTGCAGAGGAATGGAGGGAAGAACTACCTGGCAGTTTTCCGGAGGGTAGAAGACCAAAACTGAAACCCCGGTATTACAGACATATCTGTTGGATGAACTGAACTTTTTGCCTTGCTGATAGGAGTACCAGCTCTTCCCATGCAAGGACAGAAAAATGGATGACCAAAATGACTGCTAGCAAAGATTGTCTTATATTGGCAAGATAGTCAAGTGACCCCTCCTACAATGGAAATACATGTCCTCAAAGATGGAAGGCAGGCCGGAGGAGGCGAGATTAGGTGGGACCATTCTAGCCAATGAGAGGGCAGTGTGTGAACAACATGCCATAGAGATAGAAGACTCGTCTTTGTATCTATGCCATAATAGTGTGTGACAGCATGGGCATCTTCATTTTTAAAGTAGTCAATTTTTATCTTCTTCATTGGCTGATTGCTCCCAACTAATAGGAATACCCACCCAGTTGACTACTTTAAAATGGTGTAAGCCCTCAATTGCAATTTCCATGCTCAAAATGGTTATATCCACGATGAGTCCTCTATCACTGACAACAGGCTGAAATGTTGTTAAAAGTTGCCGAAATGCCAAATGCCATGTCCACTTGTATCCGTTTATTCGTAACAACCAAAACAATTACGAAACTTCTATTAGATAAAATAAGCCATACGTAGCAAATAATCAATAAAAAAAGTGTTGACCAAATTCGACACTCATTGACTTTCATACAAAGATTCCTAACTTGGTGGGCTTATTTTGGGTTGAATAAAACCTCTCACTTTGCCTTTTCCTCTCTACAGCTAGGCTATCTCCAGGGGTAAAACTGGGCTTGTTCATCTTAAACTTTGGTTCATCCCGATTGGTGGACAGTAATATGAATGTGTGGTCATTGTTCAAGGGTTTAAATGGCCAAACTGAAGCATCCACCATGACCTTTTGTGCCTGAGTTGAGATTATTGTGATTCTCTGTTTTATGTATTGTTTTTTTTAAACTCATGCAAGAAGATCAACACTTTAGCCATTATTTACACTCAAAACCTGTTGCTAATTAGACTGCTCACAAAGGCGTGCTAAGTTGGAGATTAATCTGCAATGAAGCTTTGTATTGATTCATTATACTTTCATGACAGCATGAATAAATATTTCTTTTTCTCATGCCACTTTTTCCCCCCACCTTTTTAATTGTGGGATGCAATCACTTGTTCCGACCATCTGCCAAACCTTGACTGCTATTTTGGGATTTTGGTTGAGCCTCCAAGGCTTTTTCTGTTCCAACTTGACAGGGGAAGTGTTGGTTTTGGCTTAGACCCGCTAGTGTTGGAGACTTCACCCTAAATAAAATGAGAGAAACATTGAAGTATAACAGTCATAGATGGAGTTTGAGGGAGACCAGGAGAGGCTTCAGCTAAAATGTAGAGGCTTCTTCAGTTCTTATTCTTCATTATCTGAAAAATCTGGAAGCATTTGCCAAATAATGTTAATTGCAATTATATAATGCAAAAGTGCATTGACTTCTGCATGTTACAATGGATGACACAGCTAATGGTATCCCAAATGTCTTTGGGATACCAAAGAAGTAAGAAGCTTATTGAATGATGTGTATTGTCTGTAAATGTACCCAAGAATGCACTTGCTGTCTGAGACCTACAAGAATCATCCCATAACATATTCAGTTGGCTCTGTCCTGAGCAGGGAGAGGAGATTGGAGGCATCTGCTTCAAGCAGCATCTGTGTTCCAAATGTCACCCTATTCCCTACATAATGCTCTACTTTTAACCAGTGCCTTATGGGCCCTGGTCAAAATTAGTGCACTATTTAGGGATTAGGGTGCCATTTGGGTCATATCCAGTGGTCCCGTTTAAACTTGAAGTTGGACTTTGCCAGGACTTTGGTCCTTTCAATCCACACTGGTATATTATTCCTGAATCAGGATCAAATGTGTTCATTCAGCACACCTTGGACCATATGGTTTGAAGCATGTCTGTAGAAAAGCCAGAAACGGGATGGTGCAGGTTTGAAATTAGCCTGTTCTACCGCTGCAGGGGTTGTTGGCTAGAAACAGGACAGCACATGCCTCAATAGAGGAACTCCACAGTCAGGAAACCAGGGATGGATACAGTCTGAAATCTCAGGTTCCCTTTCAGTACTCTTGCTACAACACAACTATGGGCAGTCTCACTATCGCAACTTTGAAGAACAAAAATCCCACCTGACAAGGCCAATGAAATCTGTGCCACAGGTGATAAGCGTGAGGCTCAGATTAATTCCTTAAATTCTTCTGCTCTTCACCTCATTGTGAGCAGGAACGATTCAAATATAATTTTATTGGTGAAATGGGATGCCCTTAATAACCTTTCTAGCGCAGGCGTTCCGCTAGCGGAACCCCTCTACAACATTCCGCTGAAAAGGTAGCGCGGGAAATTCAAAAATAATTTTTAGGAATATGTAACTTTCACACATTAACAAGTCCAATACAGCAAATGAAAGATAAACATCTTGTTAATCTACCCATCGTGTCCGATTTCAAAAAGGCTTTACAGCGAAAGCACAACATATGATTATGTTAGTTCAGAGCCAAGTCAAAAAATCAGCAATTTTTCAAGCCAAAGATAGGAGTCACAAAAAGCAGAAATATAGATAAAATGAATCACTAACCTTTGATCTTCATCAGATGACACTCATAGGACATCATGTTACACAATACATGTATGTTTTGTTCGATAATGTGCATATTTATATCCAAAAATCTCAGTTTACATTGCCGCGTTACGTGCAGTAATGCTTTGATTCCAAAACATCCGGTGTTTTTGCAGATAGCCACAGAAATCCCAGAAATACTCATAATAAATATTGATAAAAGATACAAGTGTTATTCACAGAATTAAAGATAGACTTCTCCTTAATGCAACCGTCAGATTTCAAAAAAGCTTTACGGAAAAAGCATAATCTGAGTACGGCGCTCAGAGCCCAATCCAGCCAAAGAAATACCCGCCATGTTGGAGTCAACAGAAGTTAGAAATAACATGATAAATATTCACTTACCTTTGATGATCTTCATCAGAATGCACTCAGGAATCCCAGTTCGGCAATAACTGACTGATTTGTTCCATAAAGTCCATCATTTATGTCCAAATAGCCACTAGTTGTTAGCGTGTTCAGCCCAGTAATCCATCTTAATGAGCACTGCGTCCAGACAAAAACTCAAAGTTCCGTTACAGGTCGTAGAAACATATCAAACGATGTATGGAATCAATCTTTAGGATGTTAACATAAATCATCAATAATGTTCCAACCGGAGAATTCCATTGTCTGCAGCAAAGCATTGGAACGAAAGCTAACTGTCGGGAGCGTGCGTCACGAGCCTGAGACACTCTGCCAGACCCATGACTCATTCAGCTCCCATTCCCCCCTCCTTTATAGCAGAAGCCTGAAACACGTTTCTAAAGACGGTTGACATCTAGTGGAAGCCTTAGGAAGTGCAACTTAACCCCGTAGACACTGTATTCGGTAGGCCAAGCTTTGAAAAACTACAAACCTCAGATTTCCCACTTCTGGGTTGAATTTTTGTCATGTTTTCGCCTGCCATATGAGTTCTGTTATACTCACAGACATAATTCAAACAGTTTTAGAAACTTCAGAGTGTTTTTTTTATCCAATACTACTAATAATATGCATATATTAGCATCTGGGACAGAGTAGCAGGCAGTTTACTCTGGGCACGCATTTCAAGCAAACAGGTTATTAACCAACAATGCATAGTTTTAAAAAAGTAAGAACAATTTGCTAAATAAACTCAAGGAGAAATAGTAACACAAAGTAACAATAATGAGGCTATAATAAACAAGGGGTACCGGTACCGAGTCAATGTTCGGGGTACAGGTTAGTCAAGGTAATTCAGGTAATATGTACATGTAGGTAGGAGTAAAGTGACTATGCATAGATAATAAAGAGTATCAGCAGTGTATGTGAATGTGTGTTTGGAGTGTCAGTGTAGTATGTGTGATTGTTTGGTTAGTGTCCAGTGTGTGTACATGGAGCCTGTGCAAGAGAGTCAGTATAATAAATATGAATAAAATAAGGGGTCAATGCAAATAGTCCGGTAGTCATTTGCTTAACTGTTCAGAAGTCTTCTGGCTTGGGGGTAGAAGCTGTTAAGGAGCCTTTTGGTAACAGACTTGGCTCTCTGGTACTGCTTGCCGTGTGGTGGCAAAGAGAACAGTCTATGACTTGGGTGGCTGGAGTCTTTTGACAATTTTTAGGGCCTTCCTCTGACACTGACTAGTATATAGGTCCTGGATGGCAGGAAGCTCAGCTCCAGTGATGTCCTGGGCCGCCTTCTGGTTGGATGCCGAGCAGTTGTCATATCAAGTGGTGATGCAACCAGTCAGGATGATCTCGATGGTGCAACTGTAGAACTTTTTCAGTATCTGAGGTCCCATGCCAAATCTTTTCAGTCTCCTGAGGGGGAATAGGCATTGTCGTGCCCTCTTCACAACTGTCTTGGTGAGTTTGAACCATGATAGACCCTTAGTGATGTGGACACAAGGAACTTGAAGCTCCACTACAGCTCCGTTGATGTGAATGGAGGCGTGCTTGACCCTCCTTTTCCTGTAGTCCACGATCAGCTCCTTTGTCTTGCTCACATTGAAGGAGAGGTTGTCGTCCTGGCACCACACTGCTAGGTCTCTGACCACATCCCTGTTGGCTGTCTTGTCGTCCTGTGATCAGGCCTACCACAGTTGTGTCGTCTGCAAACATAATGATGGTGTTGGTGTCGTGGGTGAACAGGGAGTACAGGAAGGGACCAAGCATGGACCTCTGAGGCGCCCCCGTGTTGAGGGTCACGGATGTGTGACGGATGACGGATGCGTGACGGATGTGTTGTTGCCTACCCTCACCACCTGGGGGCGGCCCGTCAGGAAGTCCAGGATCCAGTTGCAGAGGGAGATCTTCAGTCCCAGGGTCCTTAGCTTATTGATGAGTTTGGAGGGCACTATGGTGTTGACCGCAGAGCTGTAGTCAATGAACACCATTCTCACGTAGGTGTTTTTCCAGGTGGGAAAGGGCAGTGTGGAGTGCAATAGAGATTGCATCATCTGTGGATCTGTTGGGGCGGTATGCGAATTGGAGTGGGTCCAGGGTTTCTGGGAATGATGGTGTTGATGTGAGCCATGACCAGCCTTTCAAAGCATTTCATGGCTACAGATGTGAGGACTACAGGTCGGTAATCATTTAGGCAGGTTACCTTGGTGGTCTGCTTGAAACATGTAGGTATTACAGACTCGGTCAGGGAGAGGTTGAAAATGTCAGTGAAGACACTTGCCAGCTGGTCAGCGCATGCTCTGAGTACGTGTCCTGTTAATCCGTCTGGCCCTGCGGCCTTGTGAATGCACACATTCTAACGGAGCAACTGGTGCTCTCATGCATGGTTCAGTGACGCTTGCCTTGAAGCGAGTATAGAAGGCATATATCTTGTCTGGGCAGCTCCCGGCTGGGTTTCCCTTTGTAATCTGTGATAGTTTGCAAGCCCTGCCACATCCGACGGTGTCCAATTTGCCAAATATTGTACCGAGAGTAATGACTGAAAGGGAACATGACGTTATGACTGTAACTACTGCTCCCTGAAGGAGGGAAACAAAGTACAACACCAGTTTGGCCCCGCACCGCCTGTTCCTGGGCTTGATGAAGAGCGGTACTGAATTGAAGGAATGAATCCGAGCCTCCCGCTTATTACCTGTGAAGACGAGGCTTCCAGCAAAGCGCATATTTCATTGACCTTGTCCGACTTGATTTTAGTTCTTTAATCACACAAAAGTGCGACTCCCCAAAGTTGTTGTTCCCCGTTTCCATCCATCAGGGAACAGTAGCGATTAACCAACGTTTGTTATTTTTGGTTTTTAAACAACCAATTGACCAAGGTTGGTTCAATTATTTGAATTCCTTTTCGATTTTTTCTTCTGTGAGCTCAATGCATACATCGCACAGTTTCTCTAGAGATAAATCAGATCCAGCCTGAACTGTTCTAATATTCTATATAGTTTAGTGCATAAAATACGGTAATTAACTATAATGAGCATAATCCATTGCACATCTACTTGTCCGGTCTGTTTCTTTAACGACTGCTACTGAAGAGAGAAGAATGTGTGATCGTGAGGTGATAGAGGGCAGCTGTTGCTTCGAGAGGTATCTACCTGAAAATACATTCTCTTTAAGTCACAGGTGTCAAACTCATTCCACGAAGGGCCGAGTGTTTGCAGGTTCAGTCCTCCCTTGTACTTGATTGATGAATTAAGGTCCGTAATTAGTAAGAAACTTGCCACACCTGGCTGCACTTGTGCTTAATTGAAAGGAAAAAACTCAAACCTGCAGACACTAGGCACTCCATGGAATGAGTTTGACACCCCTGATCTAAGTGATTGATAGTTGGTATTCAGCAGTCATAAAAGTATGCTTTATTTACTTTGATCACAAAATTGTGATTTTGACAGAAATCATAGGCAGCAGCTTTATAGAGATGATGACTTGGCATTAAATAAGTCATCAAATAAAACAAATGTAATACTTTATTAAAGTAATGTAAATAAATTATGGTTAATAAGTAATAAGCCATAATGGACAGTCACTACCATCATGGGACTTTTATTAAATGTTTTATTCTTTGTTGTTACATCATTCAACCCACATCAAATTACCTCAAAAAGCACTAATCCCTCCGCACTAGTCATAACGGTATGATCTTTCCTACACACGCATACAGAGTAAAAAAAATCCCCTGAATCTCTAAAGGAACCATTGTCAAACTGAGACAATCTGTTCATTGTGTATATTCGCATTTCTTTTTATTTTATTTATTACTTTCAAATGACAATTTATCCCTCTGCTGGCATTGTGCCAATCATAAGGATTCCCACCCCCCTACTCAAGTTTAAATTCTGACTTGAAATGCATGTGCCCTACTCAGACTTTCACGCTAAGCTCCCATTGATGCATGATCTACTCGTACGTTCCACTTACATGCAGGTATCTAAAGTGATGATTCTGCTTTATATAACCAACAACTGAGCTGTATCAATGGAAAGCTATGGCTTGGCAAATGCACACTCTTAGAAGTGTCAGATGCCCCATTCCCACTTTTAGTCTTCCACTTGTATGAATACCAGTTTTACCCTCTGCTATTTCTGTTTAGGCTATATGCATGGACTTTACATACCAGGTTCCATACACTGGTCTTAGCCCGCACTAAGAGCACTACATCTCACACCTGTTCCAGTGCCTCAACCTCTTTTCCACTTTTCTAACTATGATGAATAATGAGTGAGAAAGGTACAGACACACAAATATCATACCCCCCAAAAATGATAACCTCCCTTGTTATTGTAATGGTGAGAGGTTAGCATGTCTTCGGGGTATGATATTTGTGCGCCTGTAACTTTCACTCATCATTATTCAGGATTCATTCAGGATTATCTGTAATCATGGTAGCATCCACATTAATGTAGAAGAGTTTAGAAACATTATATTCTTATTTACAATAAAAGTGACTGCAAAATGACACAATACATTATTTACCATTCATTTCTATTGGGCACAAAATAATCTGAAACACAACCAAAACAAACAGCAAATGCATCCAACAAATTTGTTGAAATTTGTCATTAGCCAGTCCCAACGTCTGGTCAAACCTCATCTGAGCAACCGTCTGGGTCTCTCGCTCTGCGTTGAGAAGTGAAGAGACTAGGCTGTCCACAATTCACTGGGCACAGTCCTCAGCAGACCTTTACCCTGGTCAACATTACCATGGCATGCAGAATCCCAGGCATGTGTGTGTCTCACAGGAGATATTCCCAGCCAAGTGTGCCTGAAATCCACAGCCATTCCTAAAACCCAATCAACATTTCGCTGAATATGCAGTCAGCCAGCAAAGTGTTTTAACACTCCTTCCTGTCAGTTCCATGTATATTCAATTATTCACCATGCATATGGTTAACTTCCAGCTGGGGAACCACAAAATAGCCAGCAAAACACACACACACACAGCCAACCGTATTCGCAAACACATAGCCAATGTGTTTGCTCTGACATGTCCCCCTTCTGTTCCCATGCAGTTGCAACAGGAAAACTGTTCAAAAGTGCCAAAAAAGCCAATAAGTGCTTTTGCCCTGTTGGTCAATATTGTAAGATTGGTATTGATTTTGCATGTTTTCTTGCAGAATATATTATTTTGTGATTTTGTCAATGATATTATTAACATTAGTTGTTGAAATTGCTGTTGTCTGTAACTGTCATCTACCTATTTCTTTCATTAGTTTTCTCAGGTACACCTGACTGCGTGACATTTTTCAAAATTTCTTTAGAGCTTTTGAAGTATCCCAGGACTTGACAAAGAGTTGATTTGGGTGTGGCTCTAGTTCTGGTATTGATCCTGTGCTCTTGGCAAATCAGGCTGATGGGTGATCTGATTTTCCTCTGCCAAAGCTAAGTGAGTAGAGGAGGTTGTTTTCCTCTGTGTAGGGTCAGTATGAGCAGAGGACACATTTCTTCGAATGGGTAAACATATGACAGGGACAGTAATGAATCGGTTTGTCATGGCAGAGGGGCATGATGATCTACTGCCAAATGGTTCTTGGCTTTCAGAAAACTGAGTCACTGACCAATAAAGCCAGGAACTTTGTGGAACGCCACGCCAACCATTACTCATCGAGTCAAAGTACTTTATACGTCGAAATATTTTACTTTGGTATTGACATTTGAGCCCTTGTTTAGCTATATTTTATTACCTTTATTTAACTAGGCAAGTCAGTTAAGAACAAATTGTTATTTTCCATTATGGCCTAGAAACAGTGGGTTAACAGCCTTGTTCAGGGACAGAACGTCAGATTTTTACCTTGTCAGCTCGGGGATTCGATCTTGCAACCTTTCGGTTACTAGTCCAACGCTCTAACCACTAGGCTACCTGCCGCCTCAATAGATATACAGTTGAAGTCGGAAGTTTACATACACCTTAGCCAAATACATTTAAATTCAGTTTTTCACAATTCCTGACATTTAATCCTAGTAAAAATTCCCTGTCTTAGGTCAGTTAGGATCACCACTTTATTTTAAGAATGTGAAATGTCAGAAAAATAGTAGTGATTTATTTCAGCTTTTATTTCTTTCACCACATTCCCAGTGGGTCAGGAGTGTACATACACTCAATTATTATATGGTAGCATTGTCTTTAAATTGTTTAACTTGGGTCAAACATTTCGGGTACCCTTCCACAAGCTTGCCACAATAAGTTGGGTGAATTTTGGCCCATTCCTCCTGACAGAGCTGGTGTAACTGAGTCAAGTTTGTAGGCCTCCTTGCTCGCACACGCTTTTTCAGTTATGCCCACAAATTTTCTATGGGATTGAGGTCATGGGGTCATTGTCCATTTGGAAGACCCATTTGTGACCAAGCTTTAACTTCCTGACTGATGTCTTGAGATGTTGCTTCAATATATCCACGTCATTTTCCTCCCTCATGATGCCATCTATTTTGGGAAGTGCACCAGTCCCTCCTGCAGCAAAGCACCCCCACAACATGATGCTGCCACCCCCGTGCTTCACGGTTGGGATGATGTTCTTCGGCTTGCAAGCCTCTCCCTTTTTCCTCCAAACATAATGATGGTCATTATGGCCAAACAGTTCTATTTTTGTTTAATCAGACCAGAGGACATTTCTCCAAAAAGTAAGATCTTTGTCCCCATGTGCAGTTGCAAACCATAGTCTGGCTTTTTTATGGCGGTTTTGGAGCAGTGGCTTCTTCCTTGCTGAGCAGCCTTTCAGGTTATGTCGATATAGGACTCGTTTTACTGTGGATACAGATACTTTTGTACCTGTTTCCTCCAGCATCTTCACAAGGTCCTTTGCTGTTGTTCTGGGATTGATTTGCACTTTTCACACCAAAGTACGTTGATCTCTAGGAGACAGAACACATCTCCTTCCTGAGCGGTATGACGGCTGCGTGGTCCCATGGTGTTTATACTTGTTTACTATTGTTTGTACAGATGAATGTGGTACTTTCAGGCGTTTGGAAATTGCTCCCAAGGATGAACCAGACTTGTGGAGGTAAAAAAAAAAAAAAATCTGAGGTCTTGGCTGATTTCTTTTGATTTTCCCATGATGTCAAGCAAAGAGGCACTGAGTTTGAAGTTAGGCCTTGAAATACATCCACAGCTACACCTTCAATCGACTCAAATGATGTCAATTAGCCTATCAGAAGCTTCTAAAGCCATGACATAATTTTCTGGAATTTTCCAAGCTGTTTAAATGCACAGTCAACTTAGTGTATGTAAACTTCTGACCCACTGGAATTGTGATACAGTGAATTATAAGTTAAATAATCTGTAAACAATTGTTAAGAAAATTACTTGTGTCATGCACAAATTAGATGTCCTAACCGACTTGCCAAAACTGTAGTTTGTTAACAAGACATTTGTGGAGTGGTTGAAAACAAGTTTTAATGACTCCAACCTAAGTGTATGTAAACTTCTGACTTCAACTGTACATAAGTCGTTTTTTCTTTCTCTAAAGTAAGAATGGAAATTACTTTTCTAAATTGTTTTTTTTTTTGGTCAGCCAAGCCTTTCCTTCGAAATGGCTATCCATGTTTTGACCTAAGACTTACACACTCAGACTTTTGCTACTATGTTCAGTTTCCCCCAAAAGCTTGTCCATTTCATGTAACATCCATAACATTCTTATTTGCTTTATTTCTCCAACATAACGTTTAGAAGTCTGTTTTTTGGGGGATATACAGTACCAGTCAAAAGTTTGTACACACCTACTCTTTCCAGGGTTTCTCTTTATTTTTTACTATTTGCTACATTGTAGAATAATAGTGAAGACATCAAAACTATGAAATAACACATGGAATCATGTAGTATGAGATTCTTCAAATTAGCCACCCTTTGCCTTGATGGCAGCTTTGCACACTCTTGGCATTCTCTCAACCAGCTTCATCTGGAATGCATTTCAATTAACAGGTGTGCCTTGTTAAAATGTAATTTGTGGAATTTCTTTCCTCAATGTGTTTGAGCCCATCAGTTGTGTTGTGACAAGGTAGCGGTGGTATACAGAAGATAGCCCTATTTGGTAAAAGACCAAGTCTATATTATGGAAAGAACAGCTCAAATAAGCAAAGAGAAATAACAGTCCATCATTACTTTAAGACATGAAGGTCAGTCAATCCGGAACATTTCAAGAACTTTGAAAGTTTCTTCAAGTGCAGTCTCATAAACCATCAAGCTATGATGAAACTGGCTCTCATGAGGACCGCCACAGGAAAGGAAGACCCAGAGTTACCTCTGCAGCAGAGGATAAGTTCATTAGAGTTACCAGCCTCAGATTGCAGCTCAAATAAATGCATTATAAATAAATCACAGAGTTCAAGTAACAGACACATCTCAACATCAACTGTTCACATGAGACTGTGTGAATCAGGCCTCCATGGTCGAATTGCTGCAAAGAAACCACTACTAAAGGACACCAATAAGAGGAGACTTGCTTGGGCCAAGAAACACGAGCAATGGACATTAGACCGGTGGAAATCTGTCTTTTTGGTCTGATGAGTCCAAATGTGAGATTTTTGGTTCCAACCGCCGTGTCTTTGTGAGACACAGAGTAGGTGAATGGATGATCTCGGCATGTGTGGTTCCCACCGTGAAGCATGGAGGAGGTGTGATGGTGCTTTGCTAGTGACACTGTCAGTGATTTATTTAGAATTCAAAAAACACTTAACCAGCATGGCTACCACAGCATTCTGCAGCAATACGCCATCCCATCTGGTTTGGGCTTAGTGGGACAATCATTTTTTCCCCAACGGGACAATGACCCAACACACCTCCAGGCTGTGTAAGGGCTATATGACCAAGAAGGAGAGTGATGGAGGGCTGCATCAGATGGCCTGGCCTCCACAATCACCTGACAACCCAATTGAGATAGTTTGGGATGAGTTGGACTGCAGAGTGAAGGAAAAGCAGCCAACAAGTGCTCAGCATATGTGGGAACTCCCAAGACTGTTGGAAAAGCATTCCAGGTGAAGCTGGTTGAGAGAATGCCAAAAGTGTGAAAAGCTGTCAAGGCAAAGGGTGACGACTACTTTGAAGAATCTAAAATATAGTTTGATTTGTTTAACACTTTTTTGGTTACTACATGATTCCATATGTTATTTCATAGTTTGTCTTCACTATTATTCTACAATGTAGAAAACAGTAAAAAAAAAAAAAAAATTTAACCTTGTAGGCGTGTCAACTTTTGACTGGTACTGTACAAAGTTTAATTTCAATTTTGTCTTTACAATTTGTGAGACGTTAAAGTTCTGATTTTGCGTCCAAATGTAATGTCCATAATGCCGGAATCACCCCAAGTGTTATATCCTTTTGAGAAAAGATTTGTCAAATGAATGAGACTTTCATATGAATTGATTTGAATGAAATTCTACTTTAAAAAAAATGTTCAATTCAATTTAGATTCTGCTTCCTGTGGAGTGGCCAATTCAAATGTGGTGTTTAAATTAATTCAGAATTGTCCCCAACGCTAAGGCGCACACACACACGTGTCTCATTCCCATAGGTTTGAACACACACAGACACACTCCTGCCAGTGCCCAGACAGGCATGCAGCAGCCATGAACTTTCACACACTAGTCTGGGCACTGAGCCAACACGGTACAGGGAAACATCTCAGGCTATCCCCACCGTGCTCCGCTCCGCTGCATAGCAAACAAGCTCTCCAACTGGGCCAAACCAATGCTCAGCACTCCACTGCACAATGAGCCCTATTCTTCCACAGGATTTTTAAAATTTTTATAATCAATATTAATCTCATCGTTCAGGCCCGGAATTTATTAAAATGTCTGGTGATAGAAAAGGAATGTGTGGTCTAGCTGCCACCAGTGTACTTAGTTACTGATAGTCAGTTATCTTGCATGAAGAATTGGACAGGACCTAAGATGCCTATCCTAACATACGCTATGAAACCATGGTACATTGATGCCTATATCTGAGATGACAAGAAGTGCATCGGCGGGAATGGAGACTTGGCTCCTGCTTGTACAGAGGTCCACGCAGCCATCAATATGCAACAGGAGAGCAGACAGAATTTTAATGACGTCAAACAATTATGAAACTCTGAATCGCATAACCCCCAAATGGAAACGTTATTAAAAGGAGGGAGACCTTTCCGATTTTTTACAACCTCTGAGCCTGTTTGTGCACTTCGGGGCCGGATTACCGACCTGTCACGTGGCCCCCAACCCAAAGAATAGATATATTTATTTTTTGGGGTGTGGTGGCAAGATAACATATGAACACTTCATAAGCAATGCCAAAATGTGTAGAGCAGCAGGAAATTAGCTTTAAAACTGCTAAATTATCTCAGCCTCATGGTAAAATGTGAAGAATAGCATGAGATGAGCTGTAAATCAGTACATTTTTCTCTCTGCCCCATGGCAAAATGTGTAGAATTCCAGGAAATGTGCTTTAAAACGGCAACATTTTCTCTCAGCCACATGACAAAATGTGTAGAATAAGCATTCTAAAACTGGAAGTAGGTGCTCTGGGCCTGGTGCACTAGTGACACTAACATTGACTGAACCCTATTTGACCATTGAGTTACTCTATTGTTAAAAAGTATTGTGTACATGTCCCTGGCTAAACTTTTATCCTCAGCATGTCCACTTGTCTTGTCATACGCAAACTAGAGTGTGCGGCTCAAGTGTTCCAATATTATCAATGCAGGATTCCAATCTCGTCAAGCTCTATTTTCATGTCATTTAACAAAATGTAAACACCTGGAGTTTGCAAAACTGCATTGGCACTTGGATTGAACCCGGTACTATTGTCAGATGACATTAAAATAGAGCTCTTTGGCCACGCACTCCAGTGGTGGGTTTTGCGTAGAAAGGAAGATGCATATGCAGAAAGAGTCCCATACCTACTGTAAAATATGGTGGTGGATCTTTCATGTTATGGGGCTATTTTGCTTCCACTGGTCCTGGGGCCCTTATTAAGGTCAACGGCATGACCTTTACCCAGTACCAGGACCTTTTAGCCAAAAACATGTTTGCCTCTGTCAGGAGGCTAAAACTTGGCCGCAAGTGGAACTTCCAGCAAGACAATAACCCCAAGCAGACATGAAAATCCACAAAGAAATTGTTAATTGACCACAAAAATCAACATTTTGCAATGGCCATCTCATTCTGCGGACTTGAACCCCAATCGAAAACCTGTGGTTTGAATTGAAGAGGGCAGTCCATAAGCGCAGACAAAGGATATCAATGATCTGGACAGGTTTTGAGCAAAAAAGACCTATCTTTATCAAGGATGACAATAATTTTGGACCTGACTACCTGAGACAGAACATATAACATAACAATGAACAACCATAAGAGAACTTAAAGTGCAGGGACTCCATGATACTGATTTTAGCTAATTTTCTATAAGAGGTGCAGGAACGCAGTGTGCCTGCTAACTACTACTAGCTAGCTTCATTGATAAACACAGATAGAACTTTGCTAGCTAGCTGTAACGTTCGTTCTCCTCCTCGTCAGAGGAGGAGGAAGGATCGGACCAATATGCAGCGAGGTATGAAGACATAATGATTTATTTAAATAATAATGAAGACGAAAAACACTTAAAAAACAACAAATGACGTAAACAGACCTGAACATGAGAACTTACAGACAACGAAGAACGCACGAACAAACTCACAAACGAAACAGTCCCGTGTGGCATAAACACTAACACAGGAACAATCACCCACAAACAAACAGTGTGAACAGCCTACCTTAATATGGTTCTCAATCAGAGGAAACGTAAAACACCTGCCCCTGATTGAGAACCATATCAGGCTAATTGAAAAGAACCCAACATAGAAACACATAACATAGAATGCCCACCCAGCTCACGTCCTGACCATACTAAACAAAGACAAAATAAAGGAAATAAGGTCAGGAACGTGATACTAGCTAGTCATTTTGGGCACTGATAAAGTGTGTTGTGTTTTATTTACGATAGTTTGACAGCTTGCTAATGAAAGTTCTCAATCCTGCGCAGCAGCAGATTCGATACTCTCAGCAGTGCACTACTAGTTTATTTTATTTTTTAAATGTACTTGAGAAATACGGCACCAAACACAATAGCTAGATATAAAATTGCGTTACTAAAACCTCTGCAAAAATGTATTACATGCTATCTTAGATTAATTCAAACTATTTTGAGGAAGTGGTAGCTATGTTGTAGTTGCTACGGTTGTTTGTTCCTATTGAGACACCGTAGGGATAAACAACTGTAACTGCCATGGTACAATAACACACCCATATCGAACCACACCCCCAAGACTGAAATCTTGTTTTTTTAAGGAGCAGCAGAAAAACACATGGAATCGGTGAGTTCAGTCGCTCTTTAAAAGAGCAGGTTTCTGAGCAAAATGCTCCTTAAAGGGGCAATCAGCAGTTGCTGCATCCATTTTTTAACTTATACTTGTTGAGGCAGAATGCCTTTTTAAGAATGCACTGGGTGAGGTAGGAGCAGATACTGGGTGCAGGTGTCCTGGTAAGAAGACAAGGATAGGGAGAGAGACTTGAGGATTATTTTACAGAGGTTTAATTCCCATTTATTTTCTCCAATCAATGATCATCCATTTCATTTGCATTGTTGCTTTATGTGTGGTTGGATATTAAACGCACAGATGAGTATTTATGGTTGTCAAATAGTATTAGTAGTGGTAGTAACGGTATTAGTAGTAATGGTAGTGATAGGGTTTTCATGTGTTAGTTATAGTGAGTTATTATTTTATAAAAATCCGCTTTAATATTGCAGATAGATTGTGGGTTCCATCAATGTAATTGTTTACATAATTGTATTTTTTTTTTTTTATATATATTGTCCCTTATTATTTTCCCCTAACCTTACCACCCCTCCCCTAATTGAAGTAAACTAATGGATAACAATACTTAGACTTCTACTTCCAACTTCTACATTTTACGGGAACAGTACATTTTACTTAATTATTCCTCTTTTCTTTAGTCCCACCATTCAACTACCCTCAACCCCTCCCACCTATCTCTGAAAAACATCCAGTTTTGATTTCTACTTGTCATATATTTTTTAACTGTGCTGTGATGTTTCACAAAAGTTCTGAACCTTTCGATTCTCATAGTTTTTACAGATTCTAAATTTTAAAAATGTACGATTTTTACTAATGAGTATTATTATATTATTTCTCGATTGACTATGGCTTTTCAAATCACCCAGCAGTGCTATTTGAAGAGTTAGTTTTAGGTAAATGGTGCGATTTTTCTGCTATTCCTGAATCTGCCACCAAAAACATACTACATATGGGCAGCAAAATATGCAGAGCTGGGATGATTGTATCCCCCATATCAACTCAGCAAAAAAAGAAACGTCCTCTCACTGTCAACTGCATTTATTTTCAGCAAACTTAACGTGTAAATTTGTAAGAACATAAGATTCAACAACTGAAACAAACTGAACAAGTTCTACAGACATGTGACTAACAGAAATGCAATAATGTGTCCCTGAACAAAGGGGGGTCAAAATCAAAAGTAACAGTCCGTATCTGGTGTGGCCATCAGCTGCATTAAGTACTGCAGTGCATCTCCTCCTCATGGACTGTACCAGATTTGCCAGATCTTGCTGTGAGATGTTAGCCCACTCTTCCACCAAGGCACCCGCAAGCTCCCGGACATTACTGGACATTAATGGCCCTAGCCCTAACCCTCCGATCCAACAGGTCCCAGATGTGCTCAATGGGATTGAGATCCGGGCTCTTCGCTGGCCATGGCAGAACACTGACATTCTTGTCTTGCAGGAAATCACGCACAGAACGAGCAGTATGGCTGGTGGCATTGTAATGCTGGAGGGTCATGTCAGGATGAGCCTGCAGGAAGGTACCACATGAGGGAGGAGGATGTCTTCCCTGTAACGCACAGTGTTAATATTGCCTGCAATGACAACAAGCTCAGTCCGATGATGCTGTAACACACCAGACCATGACAGACCCTCCACCTCCAAATCGATCCTGCTCCAGAGTACAGGCCTCGGTGTAACGCTCATTCCTTCGACGCTAAACGCGAATCCGACCATCACCCCTGGTGAGACAAAACCGCGACTTGTTAGTGAAAAGCACTTTTTGCCAGTCCTGTCTGGTCCAGCGACGGTGGGTTTGTGCCCATAGGCGACGTTGTTGCCAGTGATGTCTGGTGAAGACCTGCCTTACAACAGGCCTACAAGCCCTCAGTCTAGCCTCTCAGCCTATTGCAGACAGTCTGAGCACTGATGGAGGGATTGTGCGTTCCTGGTGTAACTCGGGCAGTTGTTGTTGCCATCCTATACCTGTCCCGCAGGTGTTATGTTCGGATGTATCGATCCTGTACAGGTGTTGTTACACGTGGTCTGCCACTGCGAGGACGATCAGATGTCCGTCCTGTCTCCCTGTAGCGCTGTCTTAGGCGTCTCAGTGCGGACATTGCAATTTATTGCCATGGCCACATCTGCAGTCCTCATGCCCTCCTTGCAGCGTGCCTAAGGCACGTTCATGCAGATGAGCAGGGAGGGACCCTGGGCATCTTTCTTTTGGTGTTTTTCAGAGTCAGTAGAAAGGCCTCTTTTGTGTCCTAAGTTTTCGTAACTGTGACCTTAATTGCCTACCGTCTATAAGCTGTTAGTGTCTTAACGACCTTTCCACAGGTGCATGTTCATTAATTGTTTATGGTTCATTGAACAAGCAGGGGAAACAGTGTTTAAACCCTTTACAATAAAGATCTGTGAAGTTATTTGGATTTTTACGAATTATCTTTGAAAGACAAGGTCCTGAAAAAGGGTCGTTTCTATTTTTGCTGAGTTTACATAACATTCTATTGGTTGCAAGAATTTTGTGTATCAGTTCATGAACCATGTGCCATGGAATCAGCATATCGAAAATCTCTAAGCAACCATTTTGCAGCCTGTATGGCCCAGCTGTACATTTTTTGCCCTTAAATGGAACTGGTATACTTTTTTTATTTATCCCAATTATTGTATTTTTTTTCTCTCTCCAGTTCTGGTCTTTAATGTAGGGCCTACAGACAAGTTCCTTCCACTTGCCTCCTCCATTTTTGCAGTAATGCTGCAATCAGTTGATTGTAATTTTGGATAGAGCAGAGCAGAGCAGACATTTCCATATATTTTTGTTATCTCCATGTATGACAATCCACCAGTCCTATTTACAATATCATTAACAAAAATGAAACCTTTTTATTTTTTCTATTTGTATTTTTTATCAATTATATATTGAGTTTAACCATAATATTTGTTGTAATATTTGTTCTGTCATTTCTGGTGGATAAAACTGAAATTGCAACCAGCTTTCTATAGCTCATTTTAGAATAGAAATATTTTCAAGATGATTTCATTTTCAAATAACAGAAAGTGCGAGGTTGTAAATCAGGCAAGTTTTTTTTTTTTTTTTTTTAACACGGGGTGAGCCATTCTAAATAATCTGCTGGAGAACCAGTTTGGATTTAAGTATACATTTTCTATGACTGAAGCCTTTAGTGAGAGGTTCATTGCTTTAATATTTAATCATTTTAATACTACAAATTTCTATTCATTATATAAATAGGCCCATTTAATTTTGTCTGGCTTGCCGTTCCATCTAAAGTAGAATATGTTTTGCTCATATAATTAAAAAAACAAGTTGTTCGGTGTAAGCATGGCCATAAGTAAATAGGTAAACTGGGAAATGACTAAATCATTGATAGACAGGTATTTACACTTGAAGTCGGAAGTTTACATACACTTAGGTTGGAGTCATTAAAACTCGTTTTTCAACCACTCCACACGTTTCTTGTTAACAAACTATAGCTTTGGCAAGTCAGTTAGGACATCTTCTTTGTGCATGACACAAGTCATTTTCCCAACAATTGTTTACAGACAGATTATTAAACGTATAATTCACTGTATCACAATTCCAGTGGGTCAGAAGTTTACATACACTAAGTTGACTGTGCCTTTAAACAGCTTGGAAAATTATAGAAAATTATGTCATGGCTTTAGAAGCTTCTGATATGTTAATTAACATTATTTGAGTCAATTGGAGGTGTACCTGTGCATGTTTTTCGAGGCCTAATTTGGGGAAAATCTAAATAAATCAGCCAGACCTCAGAAAAAAAATTGTAGACCTCCACAAGTCTGGTTCATCCTTGGGAGCAATTTCCAAATGCCTGACTTGTTTACGTGTTGCTGTGTGTTTTGTTGCCAACCTTACTTTGCTACCTGACAACTTACGGTTTTTACTTTTTAATTACAGTTTATATTTTTAGTTTTTCCATCACTCAACTTTTTTTTTCATTCAACTTTTTCACTCCGGACGCTTTATCTGGACATGGTTCGTCAGGACTTCCAACAGCCGAAGCTAAGTAGTAACATTAACATGATGCCTTCTAATTGCAGTCGCTGTACTCATAACATACAGGAGAACGATCGCCTTACGGCGAGGATAGCTGTGCTGCAAGCCCAGCTTCAGATGCAATCGTTAGGCAAGGGTAATTTCAGTGTAGGAAAGGATGAAACAGCGTCTGTGCCACCAGTAAGTACAGATAGTAACGTTAGTATAAATCCCCTCACACGGTGCCCGCAGCCGGACAACTTTCTCATGGCTTCTGGAGGGAAATGCTGTAGGAATGCTCAACCGGTGTTGCTCATTCAGCCGACAGAAACTTTCAACCGGTTTTCCCGATTAAGCAACGGGTCGTAGTCTGAGGCCGAGCCTTCTCTGGTCTCTACTCCTCCCGTTACGGGGTCTGAGACGCCGAAGCTTCCCACCATTAGCTCTGACAAATTGAAAACCCTAGTCATTGGCGACTCCATTACCCGCAGTATTGGACTTAAAACGAATCATCCAGCGATCATACACTGTTTACCAGGGGGCAGGGCTACGTTAAGGCTAATCTGAAGATGGTGCTGGCTAAGGCTAAAACTGGCGAGTGTAGAGAATATAGAGATATTGTTATCCACGTCAGCACCAACGATGTTAGGATGAAACAGTCAGAGGTCACCAAGCGCAACATAGTTTCAGCGTGTAAATCAGCTAGAAAGATGTGTCGGCATCGAGTAATTGTCTCTGGCCTCCTCCCAGTTAGGGGGAGTGATGAGCTCTACAGCAGAGTCTCACAACTCAATCGCTGGTTGAAAATAGTTTTCTGCCCCTCCCAAAAGATAGAATTTGTAGATAATTGGCCCTCTTTCTGGGACTCACCCACAAACAGGACCAAGCCTGGCCTGCTGAGGAGTGACGGACTCCATCCTAGCTGGAGGGGTGCTCTCATCTTATCTACCAACATAGACAGGTGTCATGACGTTGCCCTATTTGGGTACAGCGAGCACCATCCCCCTCTCTCTGTCTCCTACAACTAGGCTGCTGTGGTAAGAGAGGTCATAAATTCCTGGAGGAGATGATCTCCTCATGGCCACAGTATAGAGACAGAGTGAAGTTTCATGGAGAACAAAGGAATTTCTTCCACCTCACAGAACTTGAGGTCCGAACAACATTTATGTTCCAGAGAAGGTATAAAAGATCGGTGAAGAATCCAGCTACGAACTGGTCCGTTTGTTAGAACTTGGTGAAACTCATGGGAGATAATAGGACCACATTACCATAACGCTGTTTATATAATAGCCTCAGATATGAGGTTTACATCTAATTGTTGTAAAAGATGAATGAGTGAGGATGATACTGTTTGTAAAATTGGGTAATGTGATTTTGGACTTTTTAATGAAGGATTCTCCAATTCCCTTTTGAGTTTAACTAAATCAGAGGACCGCCCATGAGCCCAGTTAGGGTCGGGCATCCTGGGACAGGCCCTTTTCTGCAATTCCGAATAAAACCCCACCTTGAGAATTTCTCAATAGACCATGTTTCCCTCCATTACGAGAGGACAAAGGTTGCAGACCAGCTTACCTCGATAACGAGAGGACCAAGGTTTGAGACCAGACTGCTGAATCTTTTAACCATCCCACGTGGTTAAACTCTTAGACTATCGATACCGACAGAATAAGAACAAGTCTTTGATATTAATTACTAGTCTGCAGCTAGGAATTCGGTATCATTGAACGCGAAGACCGACAACCGCCAAAACACCTATCCATAACTACATTAATTAATGTCACTCTGAACTATCCAACATTTCGATGGCCATAATAAATAGATATGCCGATACAGTGTATGGATCTGTTGGGGCGGTATGCGAATTGGAGTGGGTCTAGGGTTTCTGGGATAATGGTGTTGATGTGAGCCATGACCAGCCTTTCAAAGCACTTCATGGCTACAGACGTGAGTGCTACGGGTTGGTAGTCATTTAGGCAGATTACCTTAGTGTTCTTGGCCACAGGGACTATGGTAATCTGTTTAAAACATGTTGGCATTACAGACTCAGTCAGCGACAGGTTGAAAATGTCAGTGAAGACACTTGCCAGTTGGTCAGCGCATGCTCGGAGTACACGTCCTGGTAATTTGTCTGGCCCTGCGGCCTTGTGAATGTTGACCTGTTTAAAGGTCTTACTCACATCGGCTACTGAGAGCGTGATCACACAGTCGTCCGGAACAGCTGATGCTCTCATGCATGCTTCAGTGTTACTTGCCTCGAAGCAAGCGCTTCCCTTTGTAGTCTGTAATATTTTGCAAGCCCTGCCACATCCGACGAGCGTCTGAGCTGGTGTAGTACGATTCAATCTTAGTCCTGTATTGACGCTTTGCCTGTTGGATGGTATACTGGAATTTTATATAAGCTTCCGGGTTAGAGTCCCGCTCCTTGAAAGTGGCAGCTCTACCCTTTAGCTCAGTGTGGATGTTGCCTGTAATCCATGGCTTCTGATTGGGTATGTACGTACGGTCACCGTGGGGATGACGTCATCGATGCACTTATTGATGAAGCCAGTGACTGATGTGGTGTACTCCTCAATGCCATCGGAAGAATCCCGGAACATATTCCAGTCTGTGCTAGCAAAACAGTCCTGTAGCTTAGCATCTGCTTCATCTTACAACTTTCTTATTGACCAAGTCACTGGTGCTTCCTGCTTTAGTTTATGCTTGTAAGCAGGAATCAGTAGGATAGAATTATGGTCAGATTTGCCAAATGGTGGGCGAGGGAGAGCTTTGTACGTGTCTCTGTGCGTGGAGTAAAGGTGGTCTTGAGTTTTTTTCCCTCTGGTTGCACATTTAACATTCTGGTAGAAATGATGTAAAACAGATTTGAGTGTCCCTGCATTAAAGTCCCCGGCCACTAGGAGTGCCGCCTCTGGATAAGCGTTTTCCTGTTTGCTTATGGCCTTATACAGTTCCTTGAGTGCGGTTTGTGGTGGTAAATAGACGGCTACGAAATATATACAGTTGAAATCGGAAGTTTACATACACCTTAGCCAAATACATTTAAACTCAGTTTTTCACAATTCCTGACATTTAATCCTTGTAAATAATCCCTGTTTGTGAAATGTCAGAATAATAGTAGAGAGAATGATTTATTTCAGATTTTAGTTATTTCATCACATTCCCAGTGGGCCAGAAGTTTACATACACTCAATTAGTATTTGGTAGCATTTCCTTTACATTGTTTAACTTGGGTCAAACGTTTCGGGTAGCCTTCCACAAGCTTCCCACTAAGTTATAATCCTTTTATAAGTTTGTTTCTTTTTGTACTGTTAACATTTTTTGTGGAAGCCTGGCTTCCCTTGGAATCCATTAATACATGGCACTTTGTAGGCTGAATGTCATTACACTTATGGTGTTTGTAATAGATGTCCTTTTCCATTCAAATGGCATGTGCACAGTGCACTGTTCAGATGCTGGACTTATTTTGGAGTGTGCAAGTAACCTACTTTTTGAAGGGATTTGTTTGACAATCAGATGAAATCAAGACTGGTTGTGGTCATGACACATTAAAAGGTAATACAATATTAGTTAAATTACATCTTTACTACAAAGCTCAAGCTCTGTCTGTTGTTCCCATTTTGCCTTTAGTTCTACCTCTCGCAGCTGCACATCTATGGGGTGTACTCTACCACCTATAGGACCCATTTCATCAACCTCCCTCTCCTGAAGGATTTCCTCCTCTACCAAAGTAATACCAATCAACTCTGACTACTGCTGTTGGATTGACAGATGCCATAATGCTTTGCAATGACGAGCAGATTTGCCTTTGTACATTTATCTAGCATCTCCAATATGTAGGGTTTTCCATCTTAAAGTCCATGGCTTTATTTTAATTTTATTATCTTGTGTTCATGCAACTTTCAGAATGATTCCACCAATCTTATAACCTCTCAAGGTGGAGGTCAGTAACAGAAACTCTACCACAAAAGTGTATTTTGAACACTCAAATATCTGGGCACACCAGAGCTTCAGAGTAGGTAACTAGAGCGACTGCCATACTCATGGGAAACTAAATCCCGGACGAGCCCCCATTTTGTTACGTTTCACAGCAAGAAAACCAAAAATGTAGCTCAAACAGAAGAGGGAACTAACAGAGTCACTGACCAACAACAAAAACAAAACAGATGGGGTGTTAGGAAGGGTTGTGAAAGACATTCATTGGGGTGTCCACTGAAAGTTGACTAGCAACAACAATTGGAACCTAAAAGACACCAAACATGAGCGGCCACTAAATTTGCCTGAAAAGAAGCAAACAAAAGAAAAACCAACACCACACTTAAAGACAGGAAGCAAACCAAAAAGGTAGAGCAAAACAAAATCAGGGATAGCAGATAAAGGATTATTTATCTAGAAATCTAAACCCTCCACATCTATCAAGACATCTGGAGCATTGGGCCAGCACAGATGAAACACATTCCCACTAATGAGATGGCAACCAGCACAGGTGTAACACACACTGACTAACAAGGTGACACCAATCGGTGCGCCCTACTTGCTAACGAGCTAAAGCCCAACTCCTTAGGCGCTGGGCTCCCTACCGATACTATTTGAAGAAGTAATACTCTACTCATATGAGGAGTGAAGAAGCCCTATGCACCATAAACCTGTCTACTGGAGTAACTTCCTGTCAGAGACTGTGATTAGAAGGTTAGACAGGAGGCCCTGTGCCAGTGTCCCGTGTGGGTGTAGTTTGTGCATTCCATTGGTCTTTAAGTAAAATGTCCACCCATCTGGGGCACCGGGCCATGCAAAACGAACTTGCCCAGTAAGAGAGGAAATTACAGACATGAAGATACAACTTGAACCACAGAGTAAGGCTGCCTTCAAATCAAAATGCATATAACGCATGTCCGACACAGCAGTGTGGTTAGGAGAAACACTGCTCTACATTTTCAATGGATATGCCTTTCAACACAATGCTAGGGCCTCCCAACACACTCTTCCCATTAAACCATTGAGTTGCTGCGTCTTTTACACATCCATTTGTCTGATTTGAAGGCACCCTTAGTCCTCAATAATCAACAATGTAATAATTGTTACTTGTTAACTCTCTTGCTTTCAATCATTCTCTGTACTTCTCTCTCTCTCTCCAGGTGATACAGAGACAGAATATTCCAAAGACCTCCAGAGCCTTCTGACCAACTACCTGCAATCTTTCCAGAGCACAGAGAAGCAGGGTATGCTCATAATAGTATACTTATGGCACCTTCACTATTGCTGTCTGTTATTTATAGCATATAATCAAGGGTCACTGGTTGGATTTACTGTACTCACTATAAACTCATGTACTCTCCTCCCTCTAAAAGTCTCCCAGACTTTAATAAAAAACTAACATGAATATTTCCTCCTGTCCCCAGGTGAGTCTGCTGGGCCATGGAACTCTAGAGCAGCACATCAAAAAACATGCCACCCTGTTGTCAGCTGTCAGCAGGCCATTCCCTCAGGAAGGATACAACGGTCAAGGCTTTCAATGGCCGAATTTGGGGGATGACTAAATGCCATGAAGCTGTGTATAAACTATGCATGTTCATTTTTCATTTAAATAGTTAGGTTACAAAATAACTTTTTCATAGTAAAAATGTGAAGACCAACAGACTAACTATGGTAATTTAACAAACAATATGCAGACTTTATCAATCAAGACACCTACTGCACCCGATGTCACAGGAAGGCCAAAAAGATCATCAAGGACATCAACTACCTGAGCCACGGCCTGTTCATCCCGCTATCATCCAGAAGGCGAGGTCAGTGCAGGTGCAACAAAGCTGGGACCGAGAGACTGAAAAACAGCTTCCATCTTAAGGCCATCAGACTGATAAATAGCCATCACTAGCCGGCTTCCACCCTGTTACGCAACCCTGCACCTTAGAGGCTGCTGCCCTATATACATAGACTTGGAATCACTAGCCACTTTAATAATGGAACACTAGTCACTTTAATGTTTAAATAATGTTTACATACTGCTTTACTCATCTCATATGTATATACTGTATTCTATTCTACTTTATTTTAGTCAATGCCACGACGACATTGCTCAATCTAATATTTATACATTTCTTAATTCCATTATTTTACTTTTAGATTTGTGTGTATTGTTGTGAATCATTTTTAGATATTACTGCGCTGTTGGAGCTACTGTAGGAACACAACCATTTCGCTACATCCTCAATAACATCTGCTAAATGTGTATGTGACCAATAACATTTGAAGACAACACTTAGTTAATGATTCAAAAGTTCTAAAGTCTCATGTCCAGGGTGAATACATTTGTATTAATGTATATTAGACACATCACACAGGTGTATCAACTAAAATATATATCAAAGACTAGATTGAAGAATGGGACAATAGACAAGTGAATATAAGTCAGTTATTGCGTTTGTATGAATGATTGGTTAAGATATGTAGACCTTCCAAACACACACCAGAGACAGAAGGGTGTTCTACACTATTTATTTAACAATGGCTAAGTCCAAAGTGGACAAGTCCAAAAATATCAAATGTAAAAGTCCTATTTTAATAGCCCTTAGGAGTGTTCTGTGGTCCCACCACGGCAGGGACACTGAGGGATCCAAGCCAGTGTTCCAAGCCTCCTCTCTGGTTCACAGTGTATGCACTGGCATTAACAAGCGCGTAGCACACAAAGCAGTAGAGAACGTCGGCAGGCACTGCTAGCAGGTGAAATGTTGGAAATGGAATATGAAGAGGTACTTAGCTTTGGGCAGGGTGAAGCGTTCACCCTCCCAATTTCCCAAAGGCCTCCTCTCCGTTTCTTCTCGCTCACCGGCAGCCATCAATCTGATCCACAGTTGCTTGTTGATTCGTAGTTCGTCCTCCGGTCAGGTCACACTGCAGCTATAGTCTCAATCCACAGGCACACTGGCATTAATGAGTGCGTAGCACGCAACCCAGTAGAGAATGTGGGAATACAGCCCTATCTGGCACTAAATTAAAATTGGATATAGAGAGGTACTTAGCTTTGAGAAGGGTTACGCGTTCACCCTCCCAATTCCCATAAAGGCCTTTTCTCTCCATTTCAACACTGGTCCCAGTCTGCTCCAACAACAGCCCTCGTTCTCGCCTCGTCTCCGGCTCTGCAGCCTCGCTTCTCCCAGCTCACATCGATGGTGTGCTGCTTCTGGCGTTCACCTTAAATAAAGAACAGCCATGGGAAGTAGTCTTGATACATCAAAATTAAATAAATATATAATCATTGAACTAGGCTCCTGTATGAGCGGAGAAAAATACTAATTGGCACTAAAGTTTGTGAAAATGCTTTGTTACTCCAGGTAAATAGCCCCCTATAGATAATATAAATATTTGTTTTCCCCTCGCATCTAGAGCTGCCTAATATAGCAAGCCAGTTGATAGTACAGTAGCTAGGATGACTGAAATGTGTGACATTACTTGCTCCGAGGCATGCATCGAAATCGCTAAGCAGCTAACATGCTGACCACACAGCTTGCATCGCGTGTGCAAGCGTTACACATTCATGTTATACAATCATTGCACCCACACTGCTTGCAAGCGCCTGCGGAGCCGGGCGCTAAAATAGAACTTGGTCCTCATTGGTTTTTAGGAGCATAAACCCACGTGGGTGATTGAAAGATGAACTGAGGTCCACACTCCAGTCGAGTTGGTTGTGGTAATGCACCTTAAAGTTGGTTGCCAACCACCATATAAAGTCCAAAGAAAAAGAAGCCTGAAGGAAAGATTACTAGAAACGAACTCGGTTTACCGTTTTATCTGTGGATGAATTGTCGGAGTAGAGGATGTTGTGCATTTCAGGTAAAATAACAACCCAATGTTTATATCCCAGGACAAATTAGCTAGCAACAGCAAACTAGCTAGTTCAATTGCCATAAATGTTTAATGCTTTTTGACCTGTCCCCAAATTAATATAATTGGTTGAGAGTTTGTTTTGATATTTCAACCAGCATCACGTCTGGTGTGGGTGGACAAAATCAACTTGCGCGCGATGGTGGACGCATGCACACGTACGGTCTGGTCAGCATGTAACTTCAAAGCAGTGTGCCGATGCGTGTATCACTTTATCAGAAGTACGTCATCAATGTCCGAAGCTTTGTTTGATCACATGCTTTTTCAAACCGTGTGTTGCAAAATGTGTGAGGGTATGATGTCTAATCCTGTTGAAGGCACACTATTTCAAAAATTATTTTAAACTCAGCAACAAAAAGAAACGTCCTCTCACTGTCAACTGCGTTTATTTTCAGCAAACTTAACATGTGTAAATATTTGTATGAACATAAGATTCAACAACTGAGACATAAACTGAACAAGTTCCACAGACATGTGACTAACAGAAATTGAATAATGTGTCCCTGAACAAAGGGGGGAGGGTCAAAATCAAAAGTCAGTATCTGGTGTGGCCACCAGCTGCATTAAATACTGCAGTGCATCTGCTCCTCATGGACTGCACCAGATTTGCCAGTTCTTGCTGTGAGATGTTACCCCACTCTTTCACCAAGGCACCTGCAAGTTCCCAGACATTTCTGGGGGGGAATGGCCCTAGCCCTCACCCTTCGATCCAACAGGTCCCAGACGTGCTCAATGGGATTGAGATCTGGGCTCTTCGCTGTCCATGGCAGAACACTGACATTCCTGTCCTGCAGGAAATCACGCACAGAACGAGCAGTATGGCTGGTGGCATTGTCATGCTGGAGGGTCATGTCAGGATGAGCCTGAAGGAAGGGTACCACATGAGGGAGGAGGATGTCTTCCCTGTAACGCACAGCATTGAGATTGCCTGCAATGACAACAAGCTCAGTCCGATGATGCTGTGACACACCGCCCCAGACCATGACGGACCCTCCACCTCCAAATCGATCCCGCTCCAGAGTACAGGCCTCGGTGTAACGCTCATTCCTTCAATGATAAACGCGAATCCGACCATCACCCCTGGTGAGACAAACCCGCGACTCGTCAGTGAAGAGCACTTTTTGCCAGTCCTGGTCCAGTGATGGTGGGTTTGTGCCTATAGGCAACGTTGTTGCCGGTGATGTCTGGTGAGGACCTGCCTTACAACAGGCCTACAAGCCCTCTGTCCAGCCTCTCTCAGCCTATTGCGGACAGTCTGAGCACTGATGGAGGGATTGTGCGTTCCTGGTGTAACTCGGGCAGTTGTTGTTGCCATCCTGTACCTGTCCCGCAGGTGTTATGTTCGGATGTATCGATCCTGTACAGGTGTTGTTACACGTGGTCTGCCACTGCGAGGACGATCAGATGTCCGTCCTGTCTCCCTGTAGCGCTGTCTTAGGCGTCTCAGTGCGGACATTGCAATTTATTGCCATGGCCACATCTGCAGTCCTCATGCCCTCCTTGCAGCGTGCCTAAGGCACGTTCATGCAGATGAGCAGGGAGGGCATCTTTCTTTCTGTGTTTTTCTAGAGTCAGTAGAAAGGCCTCTTTTGTGTCCTAAGTTTTCATAACTGTGACCTTAATTGCCTACCGTCTGTAAGCTGGTAGTTTCTTAACGACCATTCCACAGGTTCATGTAAATTAATTGTTTATGGTTCATTGAACAAGCATGGGAAACTGTGTTTAAACCTTTTACAATGAAGATCTGTGAAGTTATTTGGATTTCTACAAATTATCTTTGAAAGACAGGGTCCTGCAAAAGGGACGTTTTATTTTTTTGCTGAGTTTGTGAAACCACACTTTCTGCGCTCTTGTTCAAATAATTATTTTATTTACACTGAACAAAAATAAACACAACATGCAACAATTTATAGATTTTACTGAGTTACAGTTCATATAAGGAAATCAGTCAATTTAAATAAATTGATTAGACCCTGAACTATGGATTTCACGACTGGGAATACAGATATGAATCTGTTGGTCACAGATACCTTTAAAATAAAGTAGGGGCGTGAATCAGAAAGCCATTCAGTATCTGCTGTGACCACCATTTGACTCATGCAACGAGACACATCTCCTTCAAATATACAGTTGAAGTCGGAAGTTTACATACACTCAATTAGTATTTGGTAGCATTGCCTTTACATTGTTTAACTTGGGTCAAACGCTTCGCGTAGCCTTCCACAAGCTTCCCACAATAACTTGGGTGAATTTTGGCCCATTCCTCCTGACAGAGCTGGTGTAACTGAGTCAGGTTTGTAGGCCTCCTTGCTCGCACATGCTTTTTCTGTTCTGCCCACTTATTTTTGCTAGGATTGAGGTCAGGGCTTTGTGATGGCCACTCCAATACCGTGACTTTGTTGTCTTTAAGCCATTTTGCCACAACTTTGGAAGTATGTTTGGGGTCATTGTCCATTTGGAAGACCCATTTGCGACCAAGCTTTAACTTCCTGACTGATGTCTTGAGATGTTGCTTCAATATATCCACATAATTTGCACCAGTCCCTCCTGCAGCAAAGCACCCCCACAACATGATGCTGCCACCCCTGTGCTTCACGGTTGGGATGGTGTTCTTCGGCTTGCAAGCCTCCCCCTTTTTCCTCCAAACATAACGATGGTCATTATGGCCAGACAGTTCTATTTTTGTTTCATCAGACCAGAGGACATTTCTCAAAAGTAAGATCTTTGTCCCCATGTGCAGTTGCAAACCGTAGTCTGGCTTTTTTATGGCGGTTTTGGAGCACTTCTTCCTTGCTGAGCAGCCTTGCAGGTTATGTCGATATAGGACTCGTTTTACTGTGGATATAGATACTTTTGTACCTGTTTCCTCCAGCATCTTCACAAGATCCTTTGTGGTTGTTCTGGGATTGATTTTCACTTTTCGCACCAAAGTACGTTCATCTCTAGGAGACAGAACGCATCTCCTTCCTGAGCGGTATGGCGGCTGCGTGGTCCCATGGTGTTTATACTTGCGTACTATTGTTTGTACAGATGAACATGGTACCTTAAGGCGTTTGGAAAATGCTCCCAAGGATGAACCAGACTTGTGGAGGTCTACAATTTTCTTTCTGAGGACTTGGCTGATTTCTTTTGATTTTTCCATGATGTCAAGCAAAGAGGTAGGAAGGTAGGCCTTGAAATACATCCACACGTACACCTCCAATTGACTCAAATGATGTCAATTAGCCTATCAGAAGCTTCTAAAGCCATGACATCATTTTCTGGAATTTTCCAAGCTGTTCAAAGGCACAGTCAACTTAGTGTATGTAAACTGCTGACCCACTGGAATTGTGATACAGTGAATTGTAAGTGAAATAATCTGTCTGTAAACAATTGTTGGAAAAATGATTTGCGTCATGCACAAAGTAGATGTCCTAACTGACTTGCCAAAACTATAGTTTGTTAACAAGAAATTTGTGGAGTGGTTGAAAAACGAGTTTTAATGACTCCAACCTAAGTGTATGTAAACTTCCGACTTCAAATGCAGTTGATCAGGCTGTTTATTGTGGCCTGTGGAATGTTGTCCCACTCCTCTTCAATGGCTGTGTGAATTTGCTGGATATTGGCGGGAACTGGAACAAGCTATCGTACACGTCAATCCAGAGCATCCCAAACATGCTCAATGGGTGACATGTCTGGTGAGTATGCAGGCCATGAAAGAGCTGGGACATTTTCCACTTCCAAGAATTGTGTACAGACCCTTACGACATGGGGCCGTGCATTATAATGCTGAAACATGAGCTGATGGCGGAGGAATAATGGCATGACAATGGACCTCAGGATCTCGTTACAGTATCTCTGTGCATTCAAATTGCCATCAATAAAATGCAGTTTTGTTCATTGTCCGTAGCTTATGCCTGCCCATACCATATCCCCACCACCATCATGGGGCACTCTGATCAGTGTTTACGTCAGTCTGCCATCTGCCTGGTACAGTTGAAACCGGGATTCATCCATGATTAGCACACTTTTCCAGTATGCCAGTGGCCATCGAATTTGAGTATTTTCCCACCGAAGTCGGTTACGATGCCGATGCTGCATTCAGGTCAAGACCCTGGTGAAGAAAACGAGCACAGAGATTAGCTTCCCTGAGACGGTTTCTGACAGTTTGTGCAGACATTCTTCAGTTGTGCAAACCCACAGTTCCATCAGCTGTCCGGGTGGCTGGTTTCAGACGATCCTGCAGGTCAAGAAGCCGGATGTGGAGGTCCTGGGCTGGCGTGGTTACATGTGGTCTGCTGTTGTGAGGCCGTTTGGACGTATTGCCAAATTCTCTAAATCAACGTTGTAGGCAGCTTTATGGTAGAGAATTTAACATTCAATTCTCTGACAACAGCTCTGGTGGACATTCCGTCAGTCAGCATGCCAATTGCACCTCCCTCAAAACTTGAGACATCTGTGGCCTTGTGTTGTGACAAAACTGCACATTTTAGAGTGGCCTTTTATTGTCACTGCATCAGGGATAGCATACACAGGCAAAAAATTGAAGAATTATGTAAAATGCGAACCTGAGATTCCAACTGATTATAGGCTACTAAAGCCAACGAATTACCGCTGCGCTACGGAGTTTTAATGAAAACAGTGGAGAAAAAAAACATGCCAGCAGTCCAAACCTTTAAGACACACCCTATCCCCTCATACCTCAAATTAAGTGGGCACTTCTGATGACGTATCATTACGTCTGACGAGTATACACTTGCAGGGCAAGGGGCTAGGGAGGACTAGGGTTGTACTTCTACGGGTACAACACCAAACATGAGAATGATGAGTTGCTTGAATCTGTAGAGAAACATATCATTGGTTTCACTTTAGATAACACTTCATTGGTTATCTAAATTTCCCAATTTGTTATTATTTATAGGAGGGGACTATAACATTACTATAGATAATTAATCTGATAGATGGCCCCCAGGTAGGAGAACCAGTCAGAATTTGGGTTTAATACTTTTTATGGAAAAGTTTGATCTTACTGATATATGGAGAGAGAGGTTTCCGGCCGACAGATCGTTGACTTAGAGTAACAAAACAGGTTCCAGACAGTCCAGAATATATTTTTGGCTTATATCCAAATGTATTGATAGTGAGTGTGTTACTACAGATATTTGTACTACTCCTCTCAGACCATAGGGCCATTTACATTGACATCAAAATATTTACCCCTGATACTAACCTTGGTAGAGCATCCTACTGGAAGCTAAATAGCTCATTATTAAATAATGATATAGTTAAGTTTGAGGTTAAAAATCTGCTCTCACACTTTTGGGAAAGGGCCTGTGAATAAAAATCTTATTGCAAGAACTGGGAGCTCTTTAAATTTGAGGTGTCCAAATACCTTTAGAAAATATGGTAGTAATCTTGCTAAGACCAGAAGAGCAGAGGAGGAAAAGGTGATCATTAAGAACTTCCCTTTCTCAAAGGTCCCCAGCCGGCCTCTCGGGGGAGGAGAAGATGGAACTGATTGAGTTACAAAATAAACTGGATAATATTTATAGATTAAATAAACTGGATAATATATATAGATTAAAAGCAGAAGGAGCCTTTATTAGATCTAGGAAAAAATGGATTGAGGAGGGAGAACAGAATTCATCCTATTTCTTTAGACTTGAGAAATTTCACTTTACAAATAACACTATCCATAAATTAAACATTGATGGTGTTATTACAGATGACCAAAAATGAATCGCTAAATACTGTAGCAATTTTTACAGGAATTTGTATAGCTCTATGTACTGTCAGGAATCCACAGATATGTTTTTTTTACTCACTGAATAATCTTCACTCTATCAGTGATACAGAATCTAAACAGTGTGATGAACCCATCAAAGTTGAAGAGATTAGTCTATCAAACATCTAAAGAACAATAAATCACCAGGTGTTGATGGAATTACTTCAGAATTTTACAAATTATTTTCTGAACAAGTAGCTCCCTTCCTATTTGAAGTCTTTTTAGAGAGTATTAAAAACAATGTTCTCCCTCCTACAATGAGTCAGGGGTTAATAACACTGATACCTAAAGCCTAAAAACGAAGTGCTGCTCATCGATAACTGGCGTCCAATTTGTCTTCTTAATAATGACTATAAGATATTGGCCTTATTACTTGCAAAAATAATGAAAGAAGTCCTGGGTGCAATCATTGATGAAACACAGTCTGGCTTTATGAGGAACAGACATATATCTAACAATATCAGACTAGTATTAGATATACTTGACTACTCAGACCTAATAACCGATGATAGCTTCATATTCTTTTTTTATTTTTATAAAGCATTTGACACAGTAGAGCATCAGTTCCTCTTCCACTCCCTTGAGAAATTTGGCTTTGGGGATTTTTTCTGTAAGGCTATTAAGACTCTCTATTCAAATGGTAAAAGCTCTATCAAATTGAAATATGGCACTTCACCTAGATTTGAGTTAAAGAGAGGAATTAGGCAAGGTTGTCCTATCTCTCCGTATCTGTTTTTATTAAATCACCTAACTCCTTACAGATTCTTTAAGTAATAGTCCTGTACAAGGTATTTCCATAGCTGGTAAAGAAATTATTATAAGCCAGCTGGCTGACGACACTACACTTTTTCTGAAAGACGCTAACCAAATTCCCATATCGATCAATGTGATACAATCCTTTTCCAAAGCTTCTGGTCTATATCTTAATATTAATAAATGTGAACTCATGGCTGTCAAAGATTGTGTGACACCTTCATATTATGGTATTCCAGTGAAAGAAGAACTTACATATTTAGGCATAACCATTACTAAGGATCAGAAGTCTAGAGGCTTACTAAATTTTAACCCTCTTATTAAAAGAAACCCCGAAGAAGCTAAATCAATGGCTACAGAGGGACTTATCTTTAAAAGGAAGAGACCTTCAGCCTTGGTTATTAGGAATCTTTAGGCTTACATATGGCGCTCTCTTTATATCTTGACGGTAAAATAAGCAAGGAAATAGACTAGATGCTTTTCAACTTTCTGTGGACAAACCATACCCATTATATTAGGAAAACTACTATAATGAACACTTATGAGTGTGGTGGGCTGAATTTTCTGGACTTTACTACCGTAAATAATACTTTTAAGATCAATTGGATAATACAATTCCTAAGAAGACCCATTTCTATGTGGAGTTTTATTCCTCATCATGTCTTCTGTACTTTTGGTGGCCTTAACTTCATGTTGGTTTGCAATTATAATATTGACAAAGTTCCAGTGAAACTTTCTGCTTTTCATCAGCAGGTTTTCTTGTCATGGTCCTTAATTTATAAGCATCATTTTTCTCCACTGATATTATATGGCGTAATCGGGATATATTTTATAAAAATAATTATTTGTTTTTAGAATATTGGTTCCGAAATAATATCCTATTGGTGAGCCAACTTGTAAATGCAGAGGGTTTTTTACGTAGTTATAAGGAATTCTTATCACTTTACAAGGTCCCTATAACACCTAAAGATTTTGCAATTGTTTTAGATGCCATTCCCTCCGGTGTTGCTTTATTATTCAGTTGTGTGAAGACCTGATCCTCAGAGCCTACCTTCCATTAACCCTGTTCACTCATCAGTAGGAAAGAATTGTTTCTCTTTTGGTCCATTCAACAACAGAGCGATACGAACCTAGTTTCAGCACGATGTTGTAATTGTTCATAAATATTATCCTGCCAACCACTATATGAAGAAGTTTAAGGAAAACATCAACTCAAATTGCTCCTTTTGTAATGACCACCCAGAAACAGTGTTGCATCTTTTTTGGCATTGTATTCATGTAAGAAAACTGTGGCAAGACATCAGTAGATTTATAATTGAACACATTTATGAAGATTTTACACTATTGTGGAGAGATGTACTGCTTGGATTCTTTACATACGATAGAAATAATCTGAAACATTTTTATGTAATTAATTTCATTATTCTTTTGGCCAAATTTCATATACACAAATATAAATTTACAAACAAAAAAACACATTTTCTTACACTACAAAAAGAAAATGAACTGTATTTTAAGACAGTTAATACTCTACTAACAAAAAAGCTGTTAGAATTGTAAGTGTATGTATGTCCCTTAAGGTCCTTGTGTAATTGTAATGTGATATTGTACCCCCTAGCTCGATTGTCCATTGTATATAATCTATATATACTTGTGTTCCCTCATGTACTTTCTGTATAGATTTGATGTTAATAAAAAATACAAATAATTTAAAAAAAATGAGGGTTTACGTTGCAAACGTCACTTGCTTGGCTAATCATTTGGACCGCCCCCCAAGATGGCGACGGGGATTCCCCTGAGGGGTAAGTGGTCGAGGGTGTGTCTTTAAAGTGTTTGGACCGAAACCCATGTTGCAATGTGGCTACTGGTTAGCTACCTGGGTATTTAAACATCACGTTGGTCCCGACCTTCCATTTAGCTAGTTAATCACTGGCATTGTAACAAAAGCAGTGCCATGATTGGTCAATAAGGCTGGCAAAAATATGAGTCAGAGATCAAATCGTGCATGCGCAGGTGCGTTTCGAGAGAGTGCAGGTAGATGTATTGTGAGCAGGTAGATGCTGTGCTCCACACTTAATTTATTGTGCTCAATTCCACTTTCCGGGCTTGCAACATTTTTGTCTGAGCTCTTAACTCTCTCTCAGCTCCTCAACATAATCCTTTGCGCCCTCAATATGTTTTATCTGAACTCACAACTCTCCACCGACGCTCAACATTATTTTCCATGTTTTCGACATGTCTTTTAATTGTGAGACGGAAATGACGCCATACATCCCATTCAAAATGTTCTGGACAAGCCACTGGCGGACATGCAAATTACCCACAAAATGTGTCTGAAGAAGATGAACCAAATATGTGCCTGTATTTGGCGCTGTTACAGTCAATCGTGGGTATTTCAGTGTTTGGTAATTCTCTGAAAATGACATCCGAGGAAAGGGGCTGTATGGGTTGAACGATAGAATAGGACCAAACGTCAAAGCAGATTCCGAGTAGAACCACTATTATTTAATTGCGCAAGGCGCACACATAGCGTTTTGGCAAGCTTCCACGTTTAATGAAAAGCGGGTCAGGATTTTCTCTCGTGCTCACACAGAGGCCAGCACCCAACAGGAAAACCCTTAGTCAGCAAAGAATCCATGTAGCCTATTGCAATAAATTCTCAGTAGACCCTTTATGAGCAGATAATTCGCAGTATTAACGAATTCTTGAATTGAGACGCCTAGGCCTATAATTGGATCACGCATTGACCTATTGCTCAACATCTACAGGACTGGGAAATGCATTCTAAAATGTCAGAGTCAATCAATTTATGACGTGGAAAAAGTGAACACTAATTTAACATGGGTTATTCTGGAGTCACTGAAATAAAATATATGAACCCCACTGTGACTGAAACAAAGCATCCCTTATATAATACCCGAATATTGTAGGCTAAACAGCACTGACATGATTTTGATTTTGCATGTTTGTTTCATATTCATGTGGAAAATTGATTACCCACATCAAATAAACGTCATATAATAGAAGTAGGCTAAACTACACTCTTTTCAATATGTGATTTAGGGTAACGCATTTTATTCTTATCATATATCTGTTTGCTATTCATTTCCTCCTAATAAAAGCCTAGACAGAGAAATGCAGTGCAGGAAAATTGTTTCTCAGCAGCCTCCACCGGTGTCTGAGAAAAATCGTCCTACATAAAAATTGATTAGGTTATTTACCCTCCACGTGTGCGCTTCTTTGGGTTGGTCTGACTTCTGCCATCTGATTGGACACACCTTCCAAATAGTTCACGCCTACTGCGTCCCAGCCTTGCCACTGGGCGGGGTCGAACCCAGCATTCGCTTTCATTGGCCCACACTGAGAAACTTAACAACTCTAGTCCGGCATGGGTCGAGCGGTATAAATACAGTGTCTTGGTGCAAGATGAGCACCGACACCCGACAGACTTTCCTTCGTTCATCTTCCATCGTATGAACATAGCCATAAGGATGCTGCAGCAAGCCCTCAAAGTGTCCGGTCGCAGTGCGTCCCCGCTGATCAAGTGGATGGAGAAGTGGGCTGAGAGCACAGCTGGCCTGAAGAAGACCGAGGCGGCGCACGGGATGAAAACCCTAAAGGAGATGCCGGGTCCCACCGTCGCCAAATTTGCCTGGGACCTCTTCGCCAAACGGGGACTGTCCCGCCTCCACGAGCTGCAGGTAAATTATTTTGTTGACTTGTTGATCTTTTCTTTTTAATCATTACTTTTTAGCCAGACACTGATGTAAATGTATGAAATTGGTGTTTTATAATTTATTATACTTAGTGCTTATGGGTTTGTCTTTTTAACAGCAAAGCCATAGTAATGAATGTTTCATTAGGAGATTTATATGGTCTTCACATTGTTTCTTGGAATAGATAGGTTATTACATTGCTGTTGGGTATGGCATAGCCTATGCAGAGTCACCAGAAAACGCTAACATCCGGTTTTCAGGGGTACAGTATTTTCAACCTAACTTCTGTTTCCCCTGAAAAACGAAAGTGGTAACTCAGCTTAGCCATCTTTCTACACCTACTCCATTAGGTTAGATATGGCATGGTGCTATAGAGAAGGGCAGGCTTGAGGCTTGCCCTCCCTCAGTCAGCCAAGGCCATGAACAGTGTCAGACTGGCAGACCCTGTCACTGGCTCTTACATGTACTGTATAACCTAACCATCAGTGTGTAATGTAATTGTCCAGCAATTAAAAAGCTATGCAGGGACCAACAAAAGCTACCTAAATGTACCAGACATGTAGTTGCGAATGTATAGGCTATGTAAGACAAGTGGTTCATTGAGCAGGAAAGTGCCTTGGGCAACTCAGGCACGTTCCTGTGCTTTGGGGGTGTCTGCTGGCTCATAGGGGTAGATGGGGAGCATAAGGAGCAAGAAGGCAAGCTTTATATCACATACTGACCATAGGGCAGCTGCCAAAACTTTGAACATTGTACAGATTTTGGCCATAAACTTTACATCAAGCAGCTTTAGCTTTAGTCTGCTCACAACATGTTGATGTTCCATCCATAGAAATAGATTCATTCTATGGACAGTTCTATCTCTAGTGAATCATGCAATCTATATGCGTTGTGTGCTAATGTATTGTCCTCTCCCAGCTTGAGGGTGTGAAGCGCTACGGGCCAATGTGGAAGGCCAGCTTCGGTCCCATCCTGACAGTGCACGTGGCCGAACCAGCCCTGATAGAGCAGGTGCTGAGGCAGGAGGGCCAGACCCCCATTCGCTCTGACCTCTCCTCTTGGAAGGACTATAGGAAACAACGAGGCCACGGCTACGGACTGCTCACAGCGTGAGTACCATTCCTCTCCTCTGCTGTTTTCCTCCCATGCTGTCCCCCTCCCCTCTACTCCGTTGCCCTTGCCTCCTCTCTCCTATCCCTTTCCCTCCCCTATCGCCATATTCCTTTCTCTCATCACCACACCTCTCCTCTTCCCCCCTCCCCTCTCCTCTTCTCTCTGTCTTTACCACACCCTCAGACAGCCACAGTCATCACCATTGGACACTGTTAAACTTGACATCTGGCATCTGTTTTTATGGGTGTCCCATATTTAATCATATCACTGTAGCAGCCTAATTATCTTTGTGACAGTGTCTGACTGTGTGATCTTACTCAATGAGTTGTCACGCTGATTTAAGCTGTTCTGACGTCAGGGTGACGTGCTGTTCACAGGAAACAGGAAATATTAACAGAGATGAAACAAAGACTCTAGACAAAGGAATAATTGGCCTAGCGGCCGTACAGACAGTGAGTCATCCCTCGATCTATGATGGGTTATTATTACCTATGGGTTATTACCTAATCACCAGGAATATGAAAATACTATCTCAAATTAATTCAAGCTTTATTTATACAGCACATTTCAGTCATGGAATGCAACACAATGTGCTTTACAGGAAAAAAACTAATAAAACCATGAAAATACAGGCTGAAATATTTACTACACAACAAACACAAGATTAAAAAAACAAAAGAATGACACAAACTGAACAATTACAGTTCCATAATGTAGCCTACAGTACAGTTGGCCCAGCCTGTATAAAACATGTACATTATTGATGTTTGTTGGTGTGCAAACTCATTTTATGGCATTATTTTCTGTTTACCTTACTCTCTTCAGTGAGGGGGAGGAGTGGCAGGCGGTGCGGAGTCTCCTGGGGAAGCACATGCTACGTCCGAAGGCGGTGGAGGCCTATGATGCGACTCTAAACGGCGTGGTAGATGACCTCATCACTAAGCTCCGCCTCCGCAGGCGCCAGGACCCCCGCGGCCTCGTTCCGGACATCGGCAGCGAGTTCTACCGCTTCGGCCTCGAAGGTAAGGCCTATTTACATTCACTGTGGTGTGCCCCTGAGGCCTGCTTTTACTCAACTCTGTTTCTTTGTTGATGTTTTTAAACGGTGGTGTATGAGGTTAGCATCTGTGGTCAGGTGCCTGTAATAAGAGACAAAATCAGGAAGGAGCTTTATCATTGTCATTCTATTGTATCAATGTCAATTAGCATTGTAGGTTGCTAGTTTAGTCTATTACCATAACCTACTCGAGTATGTTACTCTGACAAGTCTATAATAGTCTTGATTGGATCTGTATTACAGAGGGAAAACACAAAGCCCTTCTGGAAAGCCTTTCAAACCCTTCTCCCCTTACCCTCTGCCTGTCTTCCCCTCTGCAGGGATTTCCTCAATCTTGTTCGAGTCCAGGATTGGTTGTCTAGACCCTGTGGTTCCCATGGAGACAGAACGTTTCATTCAGTCCATTAACACCATGTTTGTCATGACGCTCCTCACCATGGCTATGCCCGCCTGGTTACACCAGTTGTTCCCCAAGCCCTGGGACACTTTCTGCCAGTGCTGGGACTACATGTTCCAATTTGGTGAGCTGCCATCTTGGATAGCCTCATACTTTTATTTATTTTATTTCACCTTTATTTAACCAGGTAGGCAAGTTGAGAACAAGTTCTCATTTACAATTGCGACCTGGCCAAGATAAAGCAAAGCAGTTCGACACATACAACAACACAGAGTTACACATGGAGTAGAACAAACATACAGTCAATAACACAGTAGAAAAATAAGTCTATATAAAATGTGAGCAAATGAGGTGAGATAAGGGAGGTAAAGGCAAAAAAAAGGCCATGGTGGCGAGGTAAATACAATATAGCAAGTAAATCACTGGAATGGTAGATTTGCAGTGGAAGAATGTGCAAAGTAGAAATAAGTATTAATAATAATACTTGCTCCACCTTGGTTTAATTCCGTGGACTTCTTTAATCCATGCTACCTGACTGACCTACTGCTTTATTATTAGTTGCCCCCAGTGTTAGTTTCTCCCAACGGATAGATTTCTAGTAACTTATAGTAACTATAAATAGTTCCCATTGAACAGAACCCATAGTGTGTGGTCTCCTTCCATTCATTACCTGTAATCCCCGTAGTAAGCGTTCCCAGAGGTCTATTTTTTTCCTCTTCAAGCTATACGGATCCCTTAAATCTGACTAGAGCTCTTTCAGACCTGGGTTCAAATACTATTTGAAATCATTTCAAATACTAGCTAGAATTGATTGAGCTTGCCTGGTGTTATGGAACCAATAGAATTGTCGCAATACTGCACACCTAGCCCATCTGGTACTCCAGGCGGGCTAAAGCAAACGCTGAAAGTATTTGAAAGGTTTCAAATAGTATTTGAACTCAGGTCTGACTGAGCTCCTTCATTCTGATCTTGACCCCTGATCTATCTCATTGCAGCAAAAGGTCACATTGACCAGCGTCTGATGGAGGAAGCGGAGAAGGTGGCGCGGGGAGAGAAAGTGGAGGGGCGATATCTGACTTACTTTCTGACCCGCACGGGGCTGCCTATGAAGACGGTGTACAGCAATGTCACTGAGCTGCTCCTGGCTGGGGTGGACACGGTGAGGAACATCTCTCCTTCCTCTCTCATCTCTCTCACCTCTGTCCTCATCGCTCTATCTTTGACCTAGTGCTTTAATATTTGTTTTTAACATATCCAATAGCCAAACGTCTCCATTCCCCCTCACTCCTAGTCACAGCGTACTTCCTCTTCTTAATCTCCCTCTCTGTATGTTTAGTCTGATCCCATACAGTCAGGCTTAGCTGTAGAGAGCTCACTATCCTCTCCATCCACTGCTGTGGTGTTCTTATGGTGAATGATTTTACAGTTGTACTGATCTGCTGTGTCCTGTGTGTGTTCAGATCTCCAGCACCATGTCCTGGTCCCTTTACGAGCTGTCTCGGCACACCGAGGTTCAGGCCTCGCTGCGGGAGGAGGTATTGGCTGTAATGGGGGGTCGGAGGGTGCCTGGGGCTGCAGACGTGGCTCGCATGCCCCTCATGAAGGCTGTGGTCAAGGAAGTTCTCAGGTAAAAATCTAATTTATTTATATAGCCCTTTTTACATCAGCTGATATATCAAAGTGCTGAACAGAAACCCAGCCTAAAACCTCAAACAGCAAGCAATGCAGGTGTAGAAGCACTGGCTAGGAAAAACTCCCTAGAAAGGCCAAAACCTAGGAAGAAACCTAGAGAGGAACCAGGCTATGAGGGGTGGCCAGTCCTCTTCTGGCTGTGCCAGGTGGAGATTATAACAGAACATGGCCAAGATGTTCAAATGTTCATAAATGACCAGCATGGTCAAATAATAGTAATCACAGTGAACAGGTCAGGGTTCCATAGCCGCAGGCAGAATAGTTGAAACTGGAGCAGCAGTACGGCCCAGTGGACTGGGGACAACAAGGAGTCATCATGCCAGGTAGTCCTGAGGCATGGTCCTAGAGCTCAGGTCCTACGAGAGAGAGAGAATTAGAGAGCATGCTTAAATTCACACAGGACACCGGATAAGACAGGAGAAATACTCCAGATATAACAGACTGACCCTAGCCCCCCGACACATAAACTATTGCAGCATAAATATGATGAATGATATTTTTTTTTATTGAACTAGGCAAGTCAGTTAAGAACAAATTCTTATTTACAATGACAGCCTACCGGGGAACAGTGGGTTTAACTGCCTTGTTCAGGAGCAGAACGACCGATTTTTACCTTGTCAGCTCGGGGATTCGATACAGCAACCTTTTGGTTACTGGCCCAACGCTCTAACCACTAGGCTACCTGCCGCCCCAAAATAATAATAGTAATGATATAGGTTTGGATTTATATAGCACTATTCCAACTGCTCATAGCTCCTCGTTATATAATTAAGGGAAGTTCATTTCATCCACTACCAATTGGTGTGAACTATGTACCCTTGATTCAATCAACTACTACAACCAATCGATCAGTCATTAGACTGATCAGTCACACTGACATTGTTGTGTTTTGGCTTCTCCAGACTTTATCCTGTTATTCCGGCCAATGCCAGGGTCATCGCTGACAAAGACATCCAGGTCGGAGGCTACCTCCTCCCCAAAAACGTAGGTGTTGACGTGATGTTGAGTGCTTATTTTTCAGCACTTTTACAGCAATCTGGTGTAATATGGTGTAATATTCATGTGTAAAGGCAAATGTGCAGTATCTCACGATTCTATCCTATCCAGACTCTGATCACCCTCTGCCACTTTGCCACATCCCGGAATGCATCATTTTTCCCGAACCCAAATGCCTTCCAGCCCCAACGCTGGCTGAACCGGGAAGAAGGCCACCACCCCTATGCCTCAGTGCCCTTTGGTGTGGGCAAACGCAGCTGCATTGGCCGCCGCATCGCAGAACTGGAGGTCTACCTGGCACTTGCACGAGTGAGTTGATTTTTGGTCACTTTTACATCGAGGCTTTGGCAGAAAGTGTCTCATAAAATTAAATTCATTTTCATAGCATTTTGAGTCCCAGTACATACAGTCGTGACTGAAATTATTGGCACCCTTGATAAAGATGAGAAACTATAAGATAACACAAATATTGAGCTATGTTGTACACTACATTTTTTGGGAACATTTTATTATTTAATGAGATTTTGTTTAACAAGTAATACATTTTCCTCTCTAGTGTAAGATCCCTCCCAATGTGTTCTCCAATCTCATATAACATTTTACAAAAAGGCTCAGTGCTGTTATCTTCGCAAGGGGAGGGTGCCAGAGTATTAAGGGAAAAAAACATCTGAGTAATTGTATTGTATCACCCCCAAAAATGTGCATACGATATAGCTCAGTATTTGGATTTTTTTATTTTATACAGTCCTTTTCTCATCTTTATCAAGGGTGCCAATCATTTCGGTTGTGACTGTATACTGTGTTTTTATCCTTGTAATAGACTTCCGTTCTTCTAAGTACTGTTCATGTGAGGGGTGCCCTCTAATTTTCTCAACCCCTCTCCTGGTCCCCTCAGATTCTGATGCAGTTTGATGTGAAGCCCGATCCAGAAGGCAGTGGTGCAGCAGTCAAACCCATGACCCGGACACTGCTGGTGCCAGAGAGTGAGATCAACCTGCAGTTTATTGAAAGATGAGTCGATGACCTGCTGAACACTAGCTATGTGTATTTGACTGTGACTGACAATCCATGTCTCTCAGAGTGAGACAGTTGGGAGCACTGGGAAAAGCATTGCGAAAGAGGGCCCGACTGAATTTGCAGGCCTAAACCCATAGACCAGCCCCTCAGATCTCAAGCCCAGTTGGTTTGGGCTGGCCTGGGTCTGAGTTGATACAGCAGCTGAATGAGGGGCTAATAGAGGTCTTTGTTTGAAAACCTTTCTCTCTGTATATGAACAGTAGTAGTTGCATTTCCAGTGAACTGAAACTCACTTCCCACATTTTTTGCACAAGGAGGCTAGGAGATGGTGAAGGGAGGGTATGGCAATATTTCAAGTGCATTAGAGCCTATCTTGAAACGTATCTACATGCAGAGTGAAATGCATAGAACTTGAAACTTTTGACTGAAACTTGAAAAGTGCATCAGGAGAAATTATGTGACATAGTACTATAAAGCTGCAATCAGCAGTAGAAACTATAACAAACTGTGCCTCGCCCCTGTTCTGCTAAAAAGCTGAGGGATGGGTCTGGAGAAATGTAACCACTTAAAAATTCATAGACAAAGCTATGGATGATAGGACTGACCATCCATGATATCAAAATTATAGTTTTAACCATGTTTTGAGGCCATGTAGTGTTTGTTTATATTTACTTTGTTTCTAAACATTGGAGTAAAACAAGCTTGTATTTTGGGTTCTGATGGGGTACGACAGTTGAACTAAGCTCATGAAGCATTTATAAGTTACATTCTTCAAGAATCAGTGGGTACATATCATTAATTGATAAGTAAAAAAACTGCTGATTTTCCCCTTTAATGACAAGTGATTTTCCTTCTCAATATCAGGTTGATCCCTCTTTTCACCACTTAAAGATGCATTATAAAGGTTTTGTATAATTTCAGCCAGTAGTTTTGAAAGTAGCACTCAAAGCCACAACGGGCCCTGAAAATTGTGCACAATTGTGTACAACGTCATCCATTTCGTATGAAATGTTACGTCCTGCAATATATATATTTTTTTACAAATCTGCAATTCGTATGATATGTTACGAATTTGTAAGTGCTTAAGATCCAGTTCAATCTCTTTAAACTTTCTGCTTTATTCAATAATGCTCATGAATACAATCACTTATACTTACTTGTGGTTTAGATTGTAGCCAATGGTATTACCAGTTGCCAATGGTATTACCAAAGGAATCTGATTAACTACATATGTTCCTCTCACCTAACTAGACATCAATTGCTATTTGCCTGTAAGAATCCTGACCATAGCATGTAATGCAAAACGAATATGGACTGCGACGTTGTAACTCATTCCTTAGCTAAGACAAATGGAAAGTACGGTGGCAGGTAGCCTAGCAGTTAAGAGCGTTGGGCCAGTAACCCAAAGGGTGCTGGTTCGATTCCCGAGATGACTAGGTGAACAATCTGCCAATGTGCCCTTGAGCAAGGCACTTAACCCTAATTGCTCCTGTAAGGCGCTCTGGATAAGAGTGTCTGCTAAATTACTCAAATGAAAATGTAAAATGAAAGCAACTTAACCCTATCTAATTTAAAATTGCATTGGCATCTCAGTTGCATTTAATAATGTTTAGGCATTGCTGATGAAGGTTCTATAAAATGCTTAGAAATGTGTCATGTACTACCTTTTAGAAGAGTGTTATTGAATAATTATTATTTTGGTCAAAACTATGATGCTCCTATCAGGATGGTGCTCATTTGGTGCTTATATGGTGCTCATTAAAATCTTAATAAAAAATGGCAGCTGGTGGGACTAGCATGGTGTACCATATCCTCCCACCTGGGTTACTCTGTTTAAAGACACTTTGTCTTTTTAAGTATTTTGAACTTTTATGAAGTCCCAAACTATTTAGCTAATGTGTGGTGTCTGTACCTCTTACGTCTAAAACAAATTGTGTTACCAGTTTTTCTTCATCTAGAACCTTATGTGACTTGTATGATGTGGTGCTTCTTTCTCTGTTGGAATAACACATTGTGGAAAATTGTTTTAACAATATGGAACTATTTTACTTTTCTATTTGTTTTCTAATAAAAAAATCAAATGTATTCATGGTCTTCTTTTTCTGTTCTAGAAATGTCAATATTATAATACCTTGCGGCATCGTTTGTTTTCCTGTAAGGCATTAGTGATGGGGGGGGAATCAATACAGTTACATATTGCTATATTATTTTTTGGCGATATTATAATGATATTTGAAGTATTGAGTTGTATAAGAATATATATACAGTGGTATATAACTTGTTGTTAACTTATTTTTCAACCACTCCACACATTTCTTGTTAACAAACTATAGTTTTGGCAAGTCGTTTAGGACATCTACTTTGTGCATGACACAAGTAATTTTTTCAACAATTGTTTACAGACAGATTATTTAACTTATAATTCACTGTATCACAATTCCAGTGGGTCAGAAGTTTACATACACTAAGTTGACTGTGCCTTTAAACAGCTTGGAAAATTCCAGAAAATTATGTCACGGCTTTAGAAGCTTCTAATAGCCTAATTTACATAATTTGAGTCAATTGGAGGTGTACCTGTGGATGTACACTGCTCAAAAAAATAAAGGGAACACTAAAATAACACATCCTAGATCTGAATGAATGAAATATTCTTATTAAATACTTTTTTTCTTTACATAGTTGAATGTGCTGACAACAAAATCACACAAAAATTATCAATGGAAATCAAATTTATCAACCCATGGAGGTCTGGATTTGGAGTCACACTCAAAATTAAAGTGGAAAACCACACTACAGGCTGATCCAACTTTGATGTAATGTCCTTAAAACAAGTCAAAATGAGGCTCAGTAGTGTGTGGCCTCCACGTGCCTGTATGACCTCCCTACAACGCCTGGGCATGCTCCTGATGAGGTGGCGGATGGTCTCCTGAGGGATCTCCTCCCAGACCTGGACTAAAGCATCCGCCAACTCCTGGACAGTCTGTGGTGCAACGTGGCGTTGGTGGATGGAGCGAGACATGAATTCCCAGATGTGCTCAATTGGATTCAGGTCTGGGGAATGGGCGGGCCAGTCCATAGCATCAATACCTTCTTTTTGCAGGAACTGCTGACACACTCCAGCCACATGAGGTCTAGCATTGTCGTGCATTAGGAGGAACCCAGGGCCAACCGCACCAGCATATGGTCTCACAAGGGGTCTGAGGATCTCATCTCGGTACCTAATGGCAGTCAGGCTACCTCTGGCGAGCACATGGAGGGCTGTGCGGCCCCCCAAAGAAATGCCACCCCACACCATGACTGACCCACCGACAAACCGGTCATGCTGGAGGATGTTGCAGGCAGCAGAACGTTCTCCACGGCGTCTCCAGACTCTGTCACATGTGCTCATGTGCTCAGTGTGAACCTGCTTTCATCTGTGAAGAGCACAGGGCGCCAGTGGCGAATTTGCCAATCTTGGTGTTCTCTGGCAAATGCCAAACGTCCTGCACGGTGTTGGGCTGTAAGCACAATCCCCACCTGTGGACGTCGGGCCCTCATACCACCCTCATGGAGTCTGTTTCTGACCATTTGAGCAGACACATGCACATTTGTGGCCTGCTGGAGGTCATTTTGCAGGGCTCTGGCAGTGCTCCTCCTGATCCTCCTTGCACAAAGGCGGAGGTAGCGGTCCTGCTGCTGGGTTGTTGCCCTCCTACGGCCTCCTCCACGTCTCCTGATGTACTGGCCTGTCTCCTGGTAGCGCCTCCATGCTCTGGACACTACGCTGACAGACACAGCAAACCTTCTTGCCACAGCTCGCATTGATGTGCCATCCTGGATGAGCTGCACTACCTGAGCCACTTGTGTGGGTTGTAGACTCCGTCTCATGCTACCACTAGAGTGAAAGCACCGCCAGCATTCAAAAGTGACCAAAACATCAGCCAGGAAGCATAGGAACTGAGAAGTGGTCTGTGGGCACCACCTGCAGAACCACTCCTTTATTGGGGGTGTCTTGCTAATTGCCTATAATTTCCACCTGTTGTCTATTCCATTTGCACAACAGCATGTGAAATTTATTGTCAATCAGTGTTGCTTCCTAAGTGGACAGTTTGATTTCACAGAAGTGTGATTGACTTGGAGTTACATTGTGTTGTTTAAGTGTTCCCTTTATTTTTTTGAGCAGTGTATTTCAAGAACTACCTTCAAACTCAGTGCCTCTTTGCTTGACATCTGGTTCACCCTTGGGAGCAATTTCCAAACGCCTGAAGGTACCACGTTCATCTGTACGCAAGTATAAACACCATGGGACCACACAGCCGTCATACCGCTCAGGAAGGAGACGCGTTCTGTCTCCTAGAGATGAACGTACTTTGGTGCGAAAAGTGCAAATCAATCGAAAAGTGCAAATCAAGAACAACAGCAAAGGACCTTGTGAAGATGCTGGAGGAAACAGGTACAAAAGTATCTATATCCACAGTAAAACAAGTCCTATATCGACATAACTTGGAAGGCTGCTCAGCAAGGAAGAAGCCACTGCTCCATAACCTCCATAAAAAAAGCCAGACCACAGTTTGCAACTGCACATGGGGACAAAGATTGTAGTTTTACGGGGGAAATGTTGTCTGGTCTGATGAAACAAAAATAGAACTGTTTGGCCATAATGACCATCGTTATGTTTGGAGGAAAAAGGGGGACGCTTGCAAGCCGAAGAACACCATTCCAACCGTGAAGCACTGGGATGGCAGCATCATGTTGTGGGGGTGCTTTGCTGCAGGAGGGACTGGTGCACTCCACAAAATAGATGGCATCATAAGGGAAGAAAAGTATGTGGATATATTAAAGCAACATCTCAAGACATCAGTCAGGAAGTTAAAGCTTGGTCACAAATGGGTCTTCCAAATGGACAATTACCCCAAGCATACTTCCAAAGTTGTGGCAATATGGCTTAAGGACAACAAAGTCAAGATATTGGAGTGGCCATCACAAAGCCCCGACCTCAATCCTATAGAAAATTTGTGGGCAGAACTGAAAAAGTGTGTGTGAGCAAGGAGGCCTACAAACCTGACTCAGTTGCATCAGCTCTGTCAGGAGGAATGGGCCGAACTTTACCCAATTTATTATGGGAAGCTTGTGGAAGGCTACCTGAAACGTTTGACCCAAGTTAAACAATTTAAAGGCAATGCTACCAAATACTAATTGAGTGTATGTAAACTTCTGACCCACTGGGAATGTGATAAAACAAATAAAAGCTGAAATAAATCATTCTCTCTACTATTATTCTGACATTTCACATTCTTAAAACAAAGTAGTGCTCCTAACTGACCTAAGACAGGGAATTTTTACTAGGATTAAATGTCAGGAATTGTGAAAAGCTGAGTTTAAATGTATTTGGCTAAGGTGTATGTAAACTTCCGACTTCAACTGTATAATATATATTGAACAAAAATATAAATGCAACATGTAAAGTGTTGGTTTCATGAGCTGAAATAAAAGATCCCAGAAATGTTTCATACGCACAAAAATCTTCTCAAATGTTATGCACAATTTGTTTTACATCCCTGATAGTGAGTATTTCTCCTTTGCTAAAATAATCCGTCCACCTGACAGGTGTGGCATATCAATAATCTGATTAAACAGCATGATCATTACACAGGTGCATCTTGTGCTGGGGACAATAAAAAGCCACTCTAAAATGTGCAGTTTTAATCACACAACACAATGCCACAGATGTCTCAAGTTTTGAGGGAGCGTGCAATTGGCATGCTGCCACTGCAGGAATGTCAGCCAGAACTGTTGCCAAATAATTGAATGTTAATTTCTATATCATAAGCCCCCTCCAATGTCATTTTAGAGAATTTGGCAGTATGTCCAACCGGGCTCACAACCGCAGACCACGTGTAACCATGCCAGGCCAGGACCTCCACATCCTGCTTCTTCACCTGCGGGATCGGCTGAGACCAGCTACATAGACAGCTTATGAAACTTCGGGTTTGCACAACTGAAGAATATCTGTACAAACTGTCAGAAACCGTTTCAGGGAAGCTAATCTGCGTGCTCGTTGTCCTCACCAGGGTCTTGACCTGAATGCAGTTTGGCGTTGTAACCGACTTCAGTGTGCAAATGCTCACCTTCGATGGCCACTGGCATGCTGGAGAAGTGTGCTCTTCATGGATTAATCTCAGTGTCAACTGTGCAAGGCAGATGGCAGACGTGTGGGCGAGCGGCTTGCTGATGTCAACATTGTGAACAGAGTGCCCCGTGGTGGTGTGGTTATGGTATGGGCAAGCATAAGCCATTTAAATGCACAGAGATACCATGATGAGATCCTTAGGCCCATTGTCGTGCCATTCCTCCGCCGCCATCACATCCTGATTCAGTATGATAATACACAGCCCCATGTCGCATGAGGAACCAGCAAACAGGCAAAGCGTCAATACAGGACTAAGATTGAATCCTACTACACCGGCTCTGACGCTCGTTGGATGTGGCAGGGCTTGCAAACGATTACGGACTACAAAGGGAAACCCAGCCGTGAGCTGCCCAGTGACGTCAGACGAGCTACAGTAAATGCCTTTTATGCTTGCTTCGAGGCAAGCAACGCTGAACCATGCATGAGAGCACCAGCTGTTCCGGACGACTATGTGATCACGCTCTTTGTAGCCGATGTGAGCAAGACCTTTAAACAGGTCAACATTCAGAAGGCCGCGGGCCAGATGGATTACCAGGACATGTACGTAGAGCATGCACGGATCAACTGTCAAGTGTCTTCACTGACATTTTCAACCTCTACCTGACTGAGTCTGTAATACCTACATGTTTCAAGCAGACGACCATAGTCCTTGTGCTGAAGGAAATGAAGGTAACCTGCCTAAATGACTACCGCCCCATAGCACGACGGTATCCATGAAGTGCTTTGAAAGGCTGGTCATGACTCACATCAACACCATCATCCCGGAAACCCTAGACCCACTCCAAATTCGCATACCACCCCAACAGATCCACAGATGACGCAATCTCAATCGCACTCCACACCGCCCTTTCCCACCTGGACAAAAGGAACACCTATGTGAGAATGCTGTTCATTGACTACAGCTCAGTGTTCAACACCATAGTGCCCTCAAAGCTCATCACTAAGCTAAGGACAACAACCTCTCCCTCAATGTGAGCAAAACAAAGGAGCTGATCATGGACTACAGGAGGGCCGAACATTAACATCGACAGGGCTGTAGTGGAGCGGGTGAGAGTTTCAAGATCCTTGGTGTCCACATCACTAACAAACTTGCATGGTCCAAACACACCAAGACACTCATGAAGAGGGCACGATAACACATTTTTCCTCTCAGGAGACTGAAAAGATTTTGCATAGGTCCCCAGATCCTCAAAAAGTTCTACAGCTGCTCCATTGAGAGCATCCTGACCAGTTGCATCACAGCCTGGTATGGCAACTGCTCGGCATCCAACCGTAAGGTGCTACAGAGGGTAGTGCATACATCCCAGTACATCACTGAGGCCAACCTTCCTGTCATCCAGGACCTATATACTCGGCGGTTTCAGAGGAAGGCCCAAAAAATGGTCAAAGATTCCAGTCACCCAAGTCATAGACTGTTCTCTCTGCTACCGCACGGCAAGCGGTACCGGAGCGCCAAGTCTAGGTCCAAAAGGCTCCTTAACAGCTTCTACCCCCAAGCCATAAGACTGCTGAACAATTAATAAAATGGCCACCCGGACTATTTACTTTGACACCGCCCTAATTGTTTTTACACTGCTGCTACTCGCTGTTTATTGTCTATGCATAGTCATTGTCTCCCTACCTACATGTACAAATTACCTCGACTAACCTGTACCCCCCGAACATTGACTCAGTACCGGTACCCCCTGTATATAGTCTCATTATTGTTATGTTGATTGTGTTACTTTTTTTTGTTTTACTTTAGTTCATTTAGTAAAGTTTATTTTCTTGAACTGCATTGTTGGTTAAGGGCTTATAAGTAAGCATTTCACGTTAAGGTCTACTACACCTGTTGTATTCGGCTCATGTGACAAATAAAATTGGATTTGATTTGAAGGGTCTGAGGTCCTGGAAGCTGGAAATGTCCCAGTTCTTTCATGGCCTGCATACTCACCAGACATGTCACCTATCGAGCATGTTTGGGATGCTCTGGATCAACGTGTACGGCAGCGTGTTCCAGTTCCCGCTAATATCCAGAAACTTCGCACAGCCATTGAAGAGGAGTGGGACAACATTTTACAGGCCACAATCAACAGCCTGATCAACTCTATGCAAATGAGATGTGTCACGCTGCATGAGGCAAACAGTGGTCACACCAGATACTGACTGGTTTTCTGATCCACGCCCCTACCTTTTTTGTAAGGTATCTGTGACCGACAGATCCCTATCTGTATTCCCAGTCATGTGAAATCCATAGATTAGGGCCTAATTAATTTATTTCAATTGACCGATGTCCCTATATGAACAGTAACTCACTAACTCATCTTTGAAACTGTTGCATCTTGCATTTATATTTTTGTTCAGTGTATATATAATTATTTTGCTACTGTAGGTAGCGCTAGCTATCGTTAGTCGGCAGTACCTGCATTAACATTCAGCTAATTTTCATCCTATAGCTTGTTCTTCATCTCAATAGTTAGCCTACGTGTTTTCAGCATTTTTATTTCCCTGACTGATCAAAACTTGTTTTCTCATGCTCTCTCTTGACTCTCTGCAGAACACATATAGTGAGCAGTATGTTTGGAACATCAAATCTCAATAAAATTGCAGTATCGTATCACAATACATATAGAATCATGAGAATCGCAATACATATCGTATCGGAACATAATTATCGCGAGAATATTGTATTGTGAGGTCCCTGGCAATTCCCAGCCGTATAAGACATTGTAACCTAGTTTCTGGTTCGAGCTTGTCCGTGGCTCAAACCAATGTACTAATATTTAGACATGAAGGCAGGTGGTTCTGAGAATGCCGTTGCTGAGTATCGCTGTTCCTGTGGGATGTGTCTGTGGGGACATTGTGCTACCGTACATTGGTGCTAAGTTTGCAGGTCAACAGTTTGCATAACATAACCACTCCACCCCCAATTACATTCTGGATGAGAGAGTGAGGGTTTTGTACATAACCCTGACTGTCCAAAATGCCCAAATCACACTGGAACAAAGGTTGAGACAGACAGGAAGCAACCCTCTAGATTATAAATTATGTAAAAGAGTACACTGCAGTGGTAGGCCTACTCATTAGTAGGATGTTATTTTGATGGGTATGCCTCTATTTCTGAGTAAAATACCAACCACACTTCCTTCAATTAATCATGCTTCAGTCTCCAAAATGTTCTGGCCATGAACAGAACAATGCATTTCCAACATAGCTTTAAACATATGTTGCATTTTATAGTATTATACATGCATAGGCCTACAATAAATGAAGCCCGCCTAAGTGGTGGACTAAAATACTGGAGGAAAAACATCCATAGCCAGTCAGAGCTGAATTTTTCCCAAAAAGGTTAATGATTAATAGACTCCATTTCTCTTATTTCACCCTCTGCCTGGCAGAGGCAGTAACAGAGGTAGGGGCCTTAGGTGGCCTGAGACCAGACCAGGTCAATGCTGGACTTTAGCAGGTGACTGTAAGCAGTGGGTCTGTGCCTTTCAGTGCCTATACGGACTCAGTCTAGTCTGCCTAATTTCTGTTGTCTGGTAAACAGACAACACGTAACAGGGTGTGTTGAAGGGGATGTGGAGTTAGGGTACATTAGGAGGGTATGTTATGTGATTGTATAGGTGAAAAGTGAATGGCGAAAGTTGAAATAGATAACACAAATTATAGATTATATTGATTGATTTAGCTTTTTCAGAATTGCTCAATCCATTAGTGTGATTGTACTTCTTAATTTCGAAAATAATGTAGTCTATTATAGTCTTGTGAATTCAAACCATAGAGATGTATAGAGGACCCTAGCACCCAAAATCCTGTTTTAACATAGGCACTGGCATTGAGGACTTTCACCATTTTGAAATAATCAACTGGGTGGGACTTCCTATGGGTTAAGGAAGGATCACATAATTCCATCCAGGTCATCAGGAGGATCAACCAATGAATTATACCTGTGAGCAAACATTCCATAACTGCAAGTGGCAGTAAATCACCAACCTTGGCTTTACCTGTTCAAATAACACACAGTGGCAGTATGTATCCTTTCAGTTTGTTTAGTCATAGAAGTAGCTAGTAGAAGAATGAAATTGACTACTTAAAAATGGAGATGACTCTGCCCGTACTCTCACAGACGCCATAATGTGACAGATACAACGTTGCGATCTCTATACATCTATATCAGCGTTTCCCAAACTCGGTCCTCGGAACCCCAAGTGGTGTACGTTTTGGTTTTTGCCCTAACACTACACAGCTGATTCAAATTATCAAAGCTTGAGGATTAGTTGATTATTTGAATCAGCTGTGTCGTGCAAGGGTATCCCTGATCTAGATGATTCAAACAAAACGTCTTGTGCAATGACTGTAAAAAGAAAGGTGTCTTGCAGCACCATCTGTTGGTAAAATATTTGACTAAACCAGGTCATCATTAATTGCACATTTCCTAAGAGTTCACATGCTGGAACTACACAGCATTTATTTTTATCTCACATAGAGAATTATGTTGAAATAAAGCGCAAGCATTTTGGGGTCAACCACCTGGCTACATGTCAACAAGCATTCCATACTCCAGCCCTGTTATGAAGCGAGATGGTGGATGATGGTTGGAAAAGCGCGCTTGTTTGAAATGGAAAAGCTTTTCGGTAGCTTTTGATAAAGGAGAATATCAAGACGAAGCAGCTGCTTTATAAGTGGGATGCACTGTTGAGCGCTACATCCCGAAGGGTTCGTGCTGATTGTACAGAGATTGTGACAGCCGGTTAAATGGCATCCCTTGAAAAGGCAAGAATAAGATGTATGTCAGGAGAAGTGCAGTATTATCATAAGGAGACGTATACTTGGAATACGGAGGAAGAATGGAGGGAAAAAGAGAGGCAGAGGAGGTCTGAGAGAAAGAGGGAGGAAGATGGCGGGAAAAGGGAGATGGTTTGTTAAAGAAGAATGGTAGAAAGTGTAAGCAGAGTGAGCTGAAGACAGGAGGAGAAATGGAAGTGAATGAGGTTGAAGTATCGGAGTTGTTAAGTGTGATGAAGTTCTCAGGCCCGAGGCTTGCACTGAGGGTCAGGATAAAGATGAGTCTGTGACAGTAGGAGTGAAGTTTTTGGAAAAAGTGGACCCTTGCCTTTTCGCTGATCCATTTGTGGTTTCAGGGTGAGGTGAAAACAGAGTTGGGGGCTGTGGAATCGGTGAGGGTAACTGTAGTATCTGGGATCTACATCTGTTTATATTAGTTACTATGCTGTTACTAAGCGGTGATGTATTACGACAGTGTTACGTTACTACACCTAATAGGAAATGCACATGCGCACTAGTGTGCCCGGGAACTGTAGAGCAGGAGAGGTTTTGACTAAACGAAAACTAACTGACTCCGTCTCCTGCCTGGTCATTTCTCCACAACACAAATATTACAGTGGCGACGAGGTGGTTAAACTTCTTTAACGGACATTGCTTGAAGGGAAGAATGTTGCGTGAGTAATGAAACTCAAAATAATTATGTAATTCGTCAGTTATTTTTTTATTTTCTTTCGCCAGTAAAAAAAAAAGGCTAAGCACTGCTAGCAGGTACAGTGTTCAGGAGCTGCCAAGTAGCAAGACTATTGGAGTCCAGAATAGCGACACTGCCCTCTGGTGGTTAAATAAAATAAAAAAAACTGTCATTGAACCCATTGAAATTAGGCGATCTCAGTGGAGAAATATTATCAAGAAAGAAAAAAAAGGAAGAAGGAACGTAACACGGTGTGTACATTATTACAAATGAGTGCAGTGAACGGAGTAATTGCAGAAACTTCTGAAGTGAAGAATTAGATGAAAATTAAGGAATACAAGGAATAAGGAAACTGAACAATTAACTGTGAAAATGGCAACCATTGGTCGAGTACCAGAGTTTGAGGCTACAAAAGAGGATTTTGATTCCTATTTGGAGCGTTTTGAGCGTTGGCTGGCTGCAAATGAAATCAAAGATGAAAAGAAAGCAGACGTATTTCTCAGTGTTTTGGGTCCAACTGAGTATGGATTGCTGAAAGGTCTCATTGAACCAATAAAAGCAGTGGAGTTGAACTATGCAGAACTGACTGAAACTCTTTCAAGGCATTTCAAGCCTAAGCCAATTCTCATTGCAGAACGTTTCAGATTTTACCAACGTCACCAGAGTCAAGGGGAAACCGTGGCTGACTACATCCTTGCTTTGAAAAGGCTGGCAAGTACATGTGAGTTTGCACTATTTCTTGATGATGCTCTTCGAGACAAGTTTGTATGTGGTCTCACAGGTGAAGCATATCACAGAAGGCTTCTGTCAGAGAAGGACCTGACCTTTCGGAAAGCCTGTGATATCGCACTTGGACTCGAGCTTGCCCACAGGGATACTATTGAGCTATCGGGATATGCAGAACGTCAGAAAGGTGTTCACAAGGTCAGTGATGCACGTGGTGAAAAAGGCTCACAAAAGTCACACTTTTCTCAGTCCCGTCCTCAAGGTTACACAAGAACAAAGCAGCCCACATCTCAAAGGTCTAAGCCAAGTTGCTACAGATGTGGGGGAGATAATCATCAGCACAGTGAATGTCGATTCCAAAATGTAAAGTGCCACAATTGTGGAAAGGTTGGACATTTACAGAAAGTGTGTAAAGCCTCAAAACGCACAGCAAGAGCGCACAAAGTGTCAGACGCAGCACAAGAAGAGGAAGGTACTACTGAAACAGTATTGGAACTGTCCACAGTGTACACAGCTCAACAACAAAAAGATGGAATCTATCTCAACATGGAGTTAGCGGGAAAACCGGTAAAAATGCAGCTGGACACCGGAGCGTCTGTATCTCTGGTTCCAGAGAGACTCTACAAAGAAAAACTGAAAGAGTGCCCTCTTCAGCCAGCGTCCATCCGCCTTTCTTCATACACTGGTGACACTATTCCTGTGTTAGGGCAGATCCAGGTACCAGTCCGGTATGAGGGGAAGGAGTGGACGCTACCGCTTGTCATTGTTAAAGGAGAAAAATCAGCCTTGCTAGGCAGAAACTGGCTACAAAAGATCAAGTTGAACTGGGGAGAAATCTTCAGTCTGAGAAAGGACAAACCAGTGAGTCAGGCTACACTCACTAACATGCTGGAGAAGCACAAAGAACTTTTCAAAGATGGCTACGGCGAAATACAAGACTTCACAGCAAACGTCAGAGTGCAAGAAGGAACCAAGCCTATCTTTCACAAACCACGTCCAGTTCCCTATGCTCTTAAGGAAGCAGTAGAGAAGGAACTGGACCGCCTACAGAAGAATAACATAATCACGAAAGTAGCGAGGAGCGACTGGGCCGCTCCGATTGTTGTAGTCCCAAAGAAAGACAAGACCGTCAGAATGTGCGGTGACTACAAGGTCACAGTAAATCGCTGCATACTACCAGAGGAATATCCACTACCAAACGCTGAAGATCTGTTTGCCACTCTAGCTGGTGGGAAGGTTTTCAGTAAGCTGGACCTGGCATTCGCTTATCAGCAACTGAAGCTGGATCCGGAGTCAGAACAGTATCTGACCATCAATACACACAAGGGGCTATTCAGATTCAATCGCTTGGCCTATGGAATCTCGACAGCTCCAGCGATATTCCAACACACAATTGATCAGATCTTGGACGGTATAGACAACGTTGTGTGCTTCATGGACGACATCCTCGTGTCAGCACCAACCATTGGAGAGCACCTTGTAGTGCTGGACAAAGTGATGTCAAGACTGGAGAAATACGGAGTGAGAATGAAACGCAGCAAGTGTGAGTTCCTCCAGGACTCAGTGGAGTATCTCGGTTACAAGATTGATGCACAAGGCCTGCACCCAACCAACAGCAAGGTGGAAGCAATTGTAAACGCACCAGCACCCACAAATATCTCAGAGCTGAGGTCATTTTTGGGGCTACTGAACTATTACGGAAAGTTTGTGGCAAACTTGTCCACATTGTTGCATCCGCTTCACCAACTGCTGCAGGCCGATACAAAGTGGAATTGGTCCCCACAATGTGAAGAAGCATTCAAGACTTGCAAACAGCGTCTGCTAAAGAGCAAGTGGCTTGCCCACTACAACACAGAGATGAAGCTGAGACTCGCGTGTGATGCATCTCCATACGGAGTAGGAGCCGTCATCTCACATGTTCTATCGTCAGGTGAAGAACACCCTATTGCATTTGCATCACGGACTCTGTCACCAAGTGAGAAAAATTATGCTCAAATTGAGAAGGAAGCCCTGAGCATAATATTCGGAGTGAAGAAGTTTCACAAATACCTGTACGGAAGGAAGTTCCAACTGCTGACAGATCACAAGCCTCTGTTGGCCATCCTTGGACCAAAATCAGCTATACCAACCCTTGCTGCACTTCGAATGCAACGTTGGGCTCTGATATTGTTAGCCTACGACTACGAGATTGAGTACAGACGATCCAGTGATCACGCAAATGCAGATGCACTATCAAGACTACCATGCAATAGTGACTCCGACAGTGAAGATGATAGAGCAGTCTTCCAGATCTCTCTCATTGACGAACTGCCCATATCTGCTTCAGACATAGCAGAGGAAACAAGGAAAGATCCAGTGCTTTCCAAAGTCTTGGACTTAACATTAGGAGGTTGGCCAAACTTCGTAAATGACGATAACCTTCGTCCATTCATCGACAAGAAAGACCAGTTGTCCACTGATCAAGGATGTGTTCTGTGGGGATCAAGGGTGGTGGTACCTCACAAATTCCAGAGGAGACTGCTATCTGACCTGCATGAGGGACATCCAGGGATCACTCGAATGAAAGCACTCGCTCGCAGTTATCTGTGGTGGCCTGGACTGGATCTGGACATTCAACAGCATGTAGGCCACTGCTCACCTTGTGAAGCTGTTCGCAACAAGCCTGCTGCTGCAGCTCTTCATCCATGGTCCTGGGCTGCTACACCTTGGGAACGCATCCATGTGGATTACGCCGAGATTGACAAGCAACATTTCCTTGTTGTCGTCGATGTCCATTCCAAGTGGATGGAAGTGTTCCCTACTCAACTGACCACAGCTGAAAAGACCATCAATCTTCTCAGACACCTGTTCGCATCCTTTGGACTAGTCAAGGAGCTCGTATCGGACAATGGCCCTCCTTTCACGTCAAACGATTTTGAAATGTTTCTCAAGAACAATGGAGTAAGGCACATCCGGTCACCACCTTACCATCCGGCATCAAACGGAGCAGCGGAGAGAGCCGTGCAAACCTTTAAGAAGGCCTGGACTAGACTCGAGGTTCAGTCTGTGCCCACCCACCAAAGGCTTCCCCGGTTCCTGTTTACTTACCGTAACACACCACACACAGTAACGGAATGTACACCAGCTGAACTGTTTCTGAGACGCCAACCACGTACCCGCCTGACATTGTTGAAACCAGACTTGTCAAGCACTGTGGCAAAGCACCAGCTACAGCAGAAGAAAGCTCATGACAGACACTCAAAGACTGTCAGAGAATTCAAAGGGGGAGAGAGGGTGATGGTACGTGATTTCAGACACCCCAAGAGCCTGTGGAACTCAGGTGTGATCTTGCAACGCAAAGGACCTTTGACTTACCAAGTCCAAATTGGTCATCGCCAGGTCAACGTTCATGTGGATCATCTGCTACGGTCCAACGCCCCAGCAGAGACACGCCGAGAGAACAACAACGACCCCCAGGACTATTCTCCTGACTGTGGACGTACGGGAGAGACAGAGCCTGACCTTCCACCCGAACCTGGCCCACCACCGGAAGCCCAGGAGGAGCGGAGATATCCTATTCGACAGCGAAGGGCACCTCAAAAGCTTGACCTGTGAGTTGAGCTGTTTAAGGTAACAGGCAGTAAAACAAACAAACACTTTAATATGTCCTAGATAAAAGGAAAGAAAACGGACATTACCTGGGTTAGTTATTAGGACACAAACTCCATCTTCGGGGCAGAATAATCCCCTGGATTTGTGCTGGGCTCTGAAAAGTCTGCTTCAACCCAGTAGTTGAAAAGTGTTAAGAATGCATTGTTCAGATATTGCATTAGTAGTTCCCTAACATATTTACCTTGTTCTCTGGGAGTTAAAAACTATGGGGGAGGAGTGTAGTATCTGGGATCTACATCTGTTTATATTAGTTACTATGCTGTTACTAAGCGGTGATGTATTACGACAGTGTTACGTTACTACACCTAATAGGAAATGCACATGCGCACTAGTGTGCCCGGGAACTGTAGAGCAGGAGAGGTTTTGACTAAACGAAAACTAACTGACTCCGTCTCCTGCCTGGTCATTTCTCCACAACACAAATATTACAGTAACCAGAAGTGGTCCTGTGATAATTGTTTGTGTTTCTGCTGGTCAGAGGGAGAAGGCGCTCCGCGTTAAACGAATGGGGCAAGAAATGTTAATTGTTTTGCTCTCAAGAAAAGGGTGCCATTGAAATGAGTGATTACTGGGGTAGCAGTAAATGTAAAAGTTGACCAACTGAAGGCGAAGATTCCCGTTGTTTGTGATGCTTGTCGTTTGGTGCGACGCAGACAGGGTGGTGTGAGTAGTGAAACAGAAGAGTCTTTGCCCGACAAAGTTATGTTAGGATATATACAGTTGAAGTCGGAAGTTTACATATGCTTAGGTTGGAGTCATTAAAACTCGTTTTTCAACCACTCCACATATTTCTTGTTAAAAAACTATAGTTCTGGCAAGTCAGTTAGGACATCTACTTTGTTCATGGCACAAGTAATTTTTCCAACAATTGTTTACAGACAGATTATTTCACTTACAATTCACTGTATCACAATTCCAGTGGGTCAGAAGTTTACATACACTAAGTTGACTGTGCCTTTAAACAGGTTGGAAAATTCCAGAAAATGATGTCATGGCTTTAGAAGCTTCTGATAGGCTAATTGACATCATTTGAGTCAATTGGAGGTGTACCTGTGGATGTATTTCAAGGCCTACCTTCAAACGCAGTGCCTCTTTGCTTGACATCATGGGAAAATCAAAAGAAATCAGCCAAGACCTCAGAAAAAGATTGTAGACCTCCACAAGTCTGGTTCAACCTTGGGAGTAATTTCCAAACACCTGAAGGTACCACATTCATCTGTACAAACAATAGTACGCAAGTGGGACAACGCAGCCGCCATACCGCTCAGGAAGGAGACGCATTCTGTTTCCTAGAGATGAACATACTTTGGTGCGAAAGGTTCAAATCAATCCCAGAACAACAACAAAGGACCTTATGAAGTTGCTGGAGGAAACAGGTACAAAAGTATCTATATCCACAGTAAAACAGTCCTATATCGACATAACCTGGAAGGCTGCTCAGTAAGGAAGAAGCCACTGCTCCAAAACCGCCATAAAAAAGGCAGACTACAGTTTGCAATTGCACATGGGGACAAAGATTGTACTTTTTGAAGAAATGTCCTCTGGTCTGATGAAACAAAAATAGAACTGTTTGGTCATAATGACCATTGTTATGTTTGGAGGAAAAAGGGGGAAGCTTGCAAGCCGAAGAACACCATCCCAACCGTGAAGCACGGGGGTGGCAACATCATGTTGTGGGGGTGCTTTGCTGCAGGAGGGACTGGTGCACTTCACAAAATAGATAGCATCATGAGGCAGGAAAATTATGTGGATATATTGAAGCAACATCTCAAGACATCAGTCAGGAAGTTAAAGCTTGGTCGCAAATGGGTCTTCCAAATGAGCAATGACCCCAAGCATACTTCCAAAGTTGTGGCAAAATGTCTTAAGGACAACAAAGGCAAGTTATTGGAGTGGTCCTCACAAAGCCCTGACCTCAATCCCATAGACAATTTGTGGGCAGAACTGAAAAAGCGTGTGCGAGCAAGGAGGCCTAAAAACCTGACTCAGTTACACCAGCTCTGTTAGGAGGGATGGGCCAAAATTCACCCAACTTATTGTGGGAAGCTTGTGGAAGGCTACCCGAAACGTTTGACCCAAGTTAAACAATTTAAAGGCAATGCTACCAAATACTAATTGAGTGTATGTAAACTTCTGACCCACTGGGAATGTGATGAAAGAAATAAAAGCTGAAATAAATCCTTCTATCTACTATTATTCTGACATTTCACATTCTTAAAATAAAGTGGTGATCCTAACTGACCTAAGACAGGGACTTTTTACTAGGATTAAATGTAAGGAATTGTGAAAAACTGAGTTTAAATGTATTTGGCTAAGGTGCATGTAAACTTCCAACTTCAACTGTAAGTTATCCTGTACGAGCTTTTGTGCCGAATACATTACGTTACAGGTGGCAAGCTTATGGGCATGTGGCAGCAGTGTGTAGGAGGGAGGTTCCTAGGTGTGAGAAGTGTGCAGAAGGGCATGAGACAAAGGAATGTGTTGCATTGGGGAAAGTAGTGGTATGTGTTAATTGTAGGGGTGCCCATGGGGTTGGAGATCAGAAATGTCCTGTGCGAGAGAGGCAGGTTGAGGTTTCCAGGGTTAGAGTAGTGCAGAAGTTGCCATATGCTGAGCTAGTGAAGAAAGTAGAGGAAGATGGGTCAAGGGGGAGGGATCCTGAGAGGTGGTGTGAGTAGTAGATCTGTACCAGTACAGAAGGATAGACCAACAATTGATTTATGTTTCAGTAAGATTGGATTTTTTAGCATTTATAGCAATGGTTATCAACTGTACTGCATAGATGGAATGTAAGTGGCAGAAAATGTAGGTTGTGGTGGTAGCTGCAGACAGGTATTTGGGTGTGCGAGACTTGACATTAGAAGAGTTACAGGGTGTTTGCCTGAGGTAGGACTAAATAGATTTAAATAGTGGAGTAGGGTGGTGTTATTTTTTATTTGTAATTATTTTTGTGAGTGTTGTGGTGTTAGATTTATTTTTTCAAGCAAAGTAGGTAGTCTAGTAGGTGGCAGTAAGTCTAGTAGGTGGCAGTAATGCAACATTTATCGGACGCCGTTAAACCTCTTCGAAGAAGACTCCAGCCCTTGTTGGTGGCAGTGATGAACGTTACGAGAATGTTGTGAGAAAGACTGCAAATGACATTTCCTGTGCATATCTGAAATGTGTTTAATTCTGTTATTGTTAGCGAAAATGTTGCTAGCTAACTAATGTTGAATATAAGATAGGTTGGAAGGAACGGATGTGTGGAACGGAAGATGGCGGAAACTGTTCGAATGTTAAATGACGAGACAGAGACATTCATGCGAGTAACCAGCCTTGTTCTGTACATCATGACACTTCCGGGTATCTCAAGCACCCCGGTATAAATACATGAGTTGCAGTAATGAACATTTACCAACAGATGGCATCACTGTGCCATCTTACACCCATAACATCTTCCCTTTAATAAAATAATATAAATAAAATAAATCTTTAGGCCTGTTTGTGACAGAGTGTGTTTTACGTGGCCAGAAACACACCCTTGAGTTTGAAATAGTTGAGGCTAGTCAACAGCCATTACTGTCAGGTTCTACATGCGAGCGCCTTGGGCTTATTAACAACCTCATGCTAATCACATTAGCGCACATTAGCTCAACCGTTCCGCGGGGGAGGGACACCGATCCCGTAGAGGTTTTAATGTCTCCAGGAAAATATGGAATGTGTTGGAAGAAAGTGTGGAGTCAGTGAGAGTCACAAGATGTGGGCTTATTTAGATTTAAAGGCAGAGGAAATAAAGGCAGAGGATATAACTGAATACATTAATGGAGTGGTTGGTGCACGTTGATTGACCTGTATGGTGGAAGGAGAAAATAAGTTAACTTCATCCATGCTACTGTTCTTTGATTTAGTCTCTCCCTTCTCATATAAAGTTAGGATTCATGAGATACCCTGTAAGAGCTTTTGTGCGCAAGCCCCTTCAGTGTCATAAATGTAAAATATTTGGTCATGTGTCAAGTGTGTGCAGAACGGAAGAATATCGTATGCCAGATGAAGGGAAATGCTGTAACTGTGGAAGTGAATATGCGCCTGAATGCTTGGGGTGCTCTGTTAGGGTGAAGGAGAATGAAGTGGCAAGGGTAATGTAGCCCTATCAACAGGCTGATGAGCAAGGATGTATTCTGGAGTGGACTGTGATTGAATAAGTGTGATGTTTTATTTATTTATGTTTAATTTAGTTCACGTGTTTTATTTTGTATGCTGTCGTTTTCCCCCTTTCCCGTAACGTTTTTTTGTTTGTTTCTTATTGTTGGTAAAGTAAGGGTATAGCTTTAAAACATTTAAGTGCATTGTGGGTAACGTAGTAAGTTAACTTTCGTTTGTTTACGCAATTGTTGCGCGGAGGAGATGTAGGGGAACTGTGAGCAACGCCCGTTATTTTATTATTCTGACTACCTCACATGGTGTACAAGTTTAATAAATGTAAACTACTTCAGTGGAATTCCAGACTAACTCGTCATTAGCAGTGGATAAGATCCCAAATGTGGGAATTACCCCAGAGCATTCGTAAATTAGTCGGGACGACTACGGTCTGGAGGCGAGGAAGGAAAGATAACATTATTCAATTCCCCGTCCAGTTAGTGGCAGTAATGCACCATTAACATTGGATGCCAACCGCCGTTAAACCTGATCGAAGAAGAAAATAAGATAACATTCGTATAGCAATTGTGTTATTCGAAGTTCAATATGCTTGGCTAGACTCTAGTTGGTTGATAAACGAGGTAAGTAGAGAATGAGCGAAGACGCTGTTTCGTGACTGTTATAACCAAGGTTTGCTAGCTAACTTTAGCTCGCGAGTGATGTGAAATGTTCCTAGTTACATCAATCTAGGTTAGATAGCTGGCTTTCGAGACAGCGATCAATATTGTTCACATCAAGCTAATTAATAGCTGCATAGTAGAGCTTATATTTATCACATTGAGCTAGCTAGCTATCCGCACATGCTTCCCATTTACCGCCCATCACTAACCGATGCCTTACTCTCTCGTCTCAGATTTCCACCTGATATACGTTGTCTGAGTGACACCTGCCGAATGTAGCAACGTTACTATTCGAAAGCCCTGGACTGTGACCAAGATCATGGACAACGGTATACACATCTCTTGGTTGTCTGTCAGCCTCTTGTTGTAAGTTGTTGCCATACATGTTCTCATCATAATACATAGACTCTAGTGTCTAACATCGAAGTCTGTCTCCGTTTGGGGACCGATATACAGGCAGGCGCTGCAATTGCATCTGTGGTTGGTGCACAGATTGGAGCAGCGACTGGGATTAAAGACATCAAAATAACAGCAACACAGGCTTTCGTTGGGGTGGTGGTGTTGTGCCCAAACGCAGGAGCTCTTCAAGGTTGGACTGCTACTCACTTGTGTCAAATCAAATGTTATTTGTTACATTTGCCTAATACAACATCTGTAGTAGACCTTACAGTGAAATGCTTACTTACAAGCCCTTAACCAACAATGCAGTTTTAAGAAAATACCCCCCAAAATTAAGAAATCAAAGTAACAAATAATTAAAGAGAAGCAGAGGCTATATACAGGGGATACCGGGACAGAGTCAATGTGCAGGGGCACCGGTTAGTTGAGGTAATTGAGATAATATGTACATGTAGGTAGAGTTATTAAAGTGGCTATGCATAGATAATAACAGAGTAGCAGCAGTGTAGAAGGGGGGGGGGGGGCAGCAATGCAAATAGTCTGAGTAGCCATTTGATTAGATGTTCAGGAGTCTTATGGCTTGGGGGTAGAAGCTGTTTGGACCTAGACTTTGTGCTCCAGGAAACCGCTTGCTGTGCGGAAGCAGAGAGAACAGTCTATGTCCAGCTTGATGTTATAGCTTACTCTGAAAGCACCTTTTCCAGCTTCAAATCTTTCCACTAGTTTTAAACTGAAAGATGAACATGACACCTTGTACAGTTCAGTGACTCAAATGAACTGCCTACACATCTGACCACTGGACCGCATTTGTTCTGCATCACCTACCTACTGAATTTGAAGTAGGCCTGGCAAAAAGATACAATGCCTTGCGTAAGTATTCACCCCTTTGGCGTTTCTCCTATTTTGTTGCATTACAACCTGTAATTTAAATAGATTTTTATTTGGATTTCATGTAATGGACATACACAAAATAGTCCAAATTGGTGAAGTGAAATTTAAAAAAGAACTTGTTTCTTAATAAAAATAAAAAAATGGAAAAGGGGTGTGTACATATATATTCACTCCCTTTGCTATGAAGCCCCTAAATAAGATCTGGTGCAACCAGTTACCTTCAGAGGTCACATAATTAGTTAGATTGCACACAATTAAGTATCACATGATCTCAGTATATATATATATATATATCTGTTCTGAAAGGCCCCAGAGTCTGCAACACCACTAAGCAAGGGGCACCACCTAGCAAGCGGCACTATGAAGACCAAGGAGCTCTCCAAACAGGTCAGGGACAAAGATGTGGAGAAGTACAGATCAGGGTTAGGCTATAAAAAAATATCAGAAACTTTGAAAATCCCACGGCGCACCATTAAATCCATTATTAACAAATCGAAAGAATATGGCACCACAACAAACCTGCCAAGAGGGCTGCCCACCAAAACTCACGGACCAGGCAAGGAAGGCATTAATCAGAGAGGCAACAAAGAGACCAAAGATAACCCTGAAGGAGCTGCAAAGCTCCACAGTAGAGATTGGAGTATGTCCATAGGACCACTTTAAGCCGTACACTCCACAGATTTGGGCATTATGAAAGAGTGGCCAGAAAGAAATAAGCAAACATGTTTGGTGTTCGCCAAAAGGCATGTGGGATACTCCCCAAACATATGGAAGAAGGTACTCTGGTCAGATGAGACAAAAATGTAGTTTTTTGGCCATCAAGGAAAATGCTATGTCTGGCGCAAACCCAACACCTCTTATCACCCGAGAATACCATCCCCACAGTGAAGCGTGGTGGCAGCATCATGCTGTAAGGAGGTTTTTCATCGGCAGGGACTGGGAAACTGGTCAGAATTGAAGGAATGATGGATGGCTCTAAATACAGGGAAATTCTTGAGGGAAACCTGTTTCAGTCTTCCAGAGATTTGAGACTGGGGCGGAGGTTCACCTTCCAGCAGGACAATGACCCTAAGCATACTGCTAAAGCAACACTCGAGTGGTTTAAGGGGAAACATTTAAATGTCTTGGAATGGCCTAGTCAAAGCCCAGACCTCAATCCAATTGAGAATCTGTGATATGACTTAAAGATTGCTGTACACCAGTGGAACCCATCCAACTTGAAGGGGTTGGAGCAGTTTTGCCTTGAAGAATGGGCAAAAACCCCAGTGGCTAGATGTGCCAAGCTTATAGAGACATATCCCAAGAGACTTGCATCTGTAATTGCTGCAAAAGGTGACTCCACAAAGTATTGACTTTGGGGGGGTGAATAGTTATGCACACTCAAGTTTTTTTTTTTTTGTCTTATTTCTTGTTTGTTTCACAATAAATAAATAAAAATTGCATCTTCAAAGTGGTAGGCATGTTGTGTAAATCAAATGATACAAACCCCCCAAAAATCCATTTTAATTCCAGGTTGTAAGGCAACAAAATAGGAAAAATGCCAAGGGGGTGAATACTTTCGCAAGCCACTGAAGCTCAGGGTTGCTGTCTGTGGCCGCTCTGGTGGCTATATGATATCTAACCTGTTCCTCTTACTCCCAGGTCAATTAAGAGGAAGAAGTTTGATGATGAGCTGGTGGAGAGCAGCCTGGCCAAGTCATCTAGCAGGGTCAAGGGTCCACCTGTCATCGAGCCAATCCTCTGCTCTGGGAGCGAACCCTCATTCAATGAGAAGAAGAAGGTGGAGGGGAGGAATTGAATCCAAAGAGAGGGTGGTGTTATTGTGGGTAGCTCATAAGAGAAACGTAGAGGGAGATACCGGTAGTTGTTCAGTTTGCTCTATTATGCTTTTTATATGGTCAGGTCTTTCTTTGCTTCTAGACTCTTGCTCAAATCAAATTTATTTACATAGCCCTTCTTACATCAGCTGATATATCAAAGTGCTGTACAGAAACCCAGCCTAAAACCCAAAACGGCAAGCAATGCAGGTGTAGAAGAACGGTGGCTAGGAAAAACTCCCTAGAAAGGCCAAAACCTAGGAAGAAACCTAGAGAGGAACCAGGCTACGAGGGGTGGCCAGTCCTCTTCTGGCTGTGCCGGGTGGAGATTATAACAGAACGTGGCCAAGATGTTCAAATGTTCATAAATGACCAGCATGGTCAAATAATAATAATCACAGTAGTTGTCAAGGGTGCAACAAGTCAGCACCTCAGGAGTAAATGTCAGTTGGCTTTTCATAGCCAATCATTGAGAGTACCTCTACCGCTCCTGCTGTCTCTAGAGAGTTGAAAACAGCAGGTCTGGGACAGGTAGCACGTCCGGTGAACAGGTCAGGGTTCCATAGCCGCAGGCAGAACAGTTGAAACTGGAGCAGCAGCACGGCCAGGTGGACTGAGGACAGCAAGGAGTCATCATGCCAGGTAGTCCTAGGGCTCAGGTCCTCAGAGAAAGAGAATTAGAGAGAGCATACTTAAATTCACACAGGACACCGGATAAGACAGGAGAAATACTCCAGATATAACAGACTGACCCTAGCCCCCCGACACATAAACTACTGCAGCATAAATACTGGAGGATGAGACAGGAGGGGTCAGGAGACACTGTGGCCCCATCCGATGATACCCCCAAACAGGGCCAAACAGGCAGGATATAACCCCACCCACTTTGTCAAAGCACAGCCCTCACACCACTAGAGGGATATCTTCAACCACCAACTTACCATCCTGAGACAAGGCCAAGTACAGCCCACAAAGATCTCTGCCACGGCACAACCCAAGGGGGGGCGCCAACCCAGACAGGAAGACCACGTCAGCAACTCAACCCACTCAAGTGACTCACCCCTCCTAGGGACGGCATGGAAGAGCACCAGTAAGCCAGTGACTCAGCCCCTGTAATAGGGTTAGAGGCAGAGAATCCCAGTGGAGAGAGGGGAACCGGCCAGGCAGAGACGGCAAGGGCGGTTCGTTGCTCCAGAGCCTTGCCGTTCACCTTCACACTCCTGGGCCAGACTACACTCAATCATATGACCTACTGAAGAGATGAGTCTTCAGTAAAGACTTAAAAGTTGAGACAGAGTCTGCGTCTCTCACATGGGTAGGCAGACCATTCCATAAAAATGGAGCTCTATAGGAGAAAGCCCTGCCTCCAGCTGTTTGCTTAGAAATTCTAGGGACAATTAGGAGGCCTGCATCTTGTGACCGTAGCGTATGTGTAGGTATGTACGGCAGGACCAAATCGTAAAGATAGGTAGGAGCAAGCCCATGTAATGCTTTGTAGGTTAGCAGTAAAACCTTAATCAGCCCTTGCCTTAACAGGAAGCCAGTATAGGGAGGCTAGCACTGGAGTAATATGATCAAATTATTTGGTTCTAGTCAGGATTCTAGCAGCCGTATTTAGCACTAACTGAAGTTTATTTAGTGCTTTATCCGGGTTGCCGGAAAGTAGAGCATTGCAGTAGTCTAACCTAGAAGTAACAAAAGCATGGATACATTTTTCTGCATAATTTTTGGACAGAAAGTTTCAGATTTTTGCAATGTTACGTAGATGGAAAAAAGCTGTCCTTGAAACAGTCTTGATATGTTCGTCAAAAGAGAGATCAGGGTCCAGAGTAACGCCGATCATCACCCTATTAAATGGCATGTAAGGGTGTCTGAAAGATGACAAAATGCCTACTGGAGTAAATGCTGAATGAGGCGAAGGAGATGCCTCATTGGTTCCACTCCTCCATGCCCCCTTATGTTAGGTGTCCAAGTCCAGCACGACCCTCACGCTGCCCCTCACCATGATGATCACCTCACCACCCATAGCCAAGAGGGTCAAGAAGAGTAAGCAGCCCCTCCAGATCTCCTCATGGACTGCACCAGATTTGCCAGTTCTTGCTGTGAGATGTTACCCCACTCTTCCACCAAGGCACCTGCAAGTTCTCGGACATTTCTGGGGGGGAATGGCCCTAGCCCTCACCCTCTGATCCAACAGGTTTGAGACATGCTCAATGGGATTGAGATCTGGGCTCTTTGCTGGCCATGGCAGAACACTGACATTCCTGTCTTGCAGGAAATCACTTACAGAACGAGCAGTATGGCTGGTGGCATTGTCATGCTGGAGGGTCATGTCAGGATGAGCCTGCAGGAAGGGTACCACATGAGGGATGAGGATGTCTTCCCTGTAGCGCATAGCATTGAGATTGCCTGCAATGACACTAAGCTCAGTCCGATGATGTTGTGACACACCGCCCCAGACCATGACGGACCCTCCACCTCCAAATCGATCCCGCTCCAGAGTACAGGCCTCGGTGTAACGCTCATTCCTTCGACGATAAACGCGAATCCGACCATCACCCCTGGTGAGACAAAACCGTGACTCGTCAGTGAAGAGCACATTTTGTCAGTTCTGTAGGGTCCAGCGACAGTGGGTTTGTGCCCATAGGTGACGTTGTTGCCGGTGAAGTCTGGTGAGGACCTGCCTTACAACAGGCCTACAACCCTCAGTCCAGCCTCTCTCAGCCTATTGCGGACAGTCTGAGCACTGATGGAGGGATTGTGTGTTCCTGGTGTAACTCGGGCAGTTGTTGTTGCCATCCTGTACCTGTCCCGCAGGTGTTATGTTCGGATGTATCGATCCTGTACAGGTGTTGTTACACGTGGTCTGCCACTGCGAGGACGATCAGATGTCCGTCCTGTCTCCCTGTAGCGCTGTCTTAGGCGTCTCACAGTACGGACATTGCAATTTATTGCCCTGGCCACATCTGCAGTCCTCATGCCTCCTTGCAGCATGCCTAAGACACGTTCACGCAGATGAGCAGGGACCCTGGGCATCTTTCTTTTTGTGTTTTTCAGAGTCAGTAGAACGGCCTCTTTAGTGTCCTAAGTTTTCATAACTGTGACCTTAATTGCCTACCGTCTGTAAACTTTTAGTGTCTTAACGACTGTTCCACAGGTGCATGTTCATTAATTGTTTATGGTTCATTGAACAAGCATGGGAAACAGTGTTTAGATCTGTGAAGTTAATTTGTAAAAATATACAAATATCTTTGAAAGACAGGGTCCTGAAAAAGGGACGTTTCTTATCTTTGTGTGTGTGTGTATGTGTGTGTGTGTGTGTGTGTGTGTGTGTGTGTGTGTGTGTGTGTGTGTGTGTGTGTGTGTGTGTGTGTGTGTGTGTGTGTGTGTGTGTGTATATATATAGTGACTAACAATAATGATTACAAATAATGTGGCTATACGGTGCATTTGAAAGTATTCAAACCCCTTGACTTTTTCCACATTTTGTTACGTTACAGCCTTATTCTAAAATTGATTAAATAGTTTATTTCTTCATCAATCTACACACCATAACCCATAATGACAAAACAAAAACAGATTTTTGAAATTGAAATTTATTTATTTTTTAAATTTAAAAATGAATTATCACATTTTACATAAGTAATTCGGACCCTTTACTCAGTACTTTGTTGGAGTATCTTAGGCAGCGATTACAGGCTTGAGTCTTCTTGGGTATGACGCTACTACAAACACACACCTGTATTTGGGGATTTTCTCTCATTATTTTTTGCAGATCCTCTCAAGCTCTGTCAGGTTGGATGGGGAGCATCGCTTCACAGCTATTTTCAGGTCTCTCCAGAGATGTTCGATCGGGTTCAAGTCCGGGCTCTGGCTGGGCCACTCAAGCACATTGAGGCTTGTCCTGAAGCCACTCCTGCGATGTCTTGGCTGTGTGCTTATGGTCGTTGTCCTGTTGGAAGGTGAACCTTTTCCCCAGTCTGAGGTCCTGAGCGCTTTGGAACATGTTTTCATCAAGGATCTCTCTGTACTTTGCTCTGTTCATCTTTCCCTCAATCCTTACTAGTCTCCCAGTCCCTACCCCTGAAAAACATCCACACAGCATGATGGTGCCACCACCATGCTTCACCGTAGGGATGGTGCCAGGTTTCCTCCAGACGTGACGCTTGCCATTCAGGCCAAAGAGTTCAATCTTGTTTCTCATGGTCTGAGAGTCCTTTAGGTGGCTTTTAAACTCCAAGCGGGCTGTCATGTGCCTTTTACTGAGGAATGGTTTCCGTCTGGCCACTACCATAAAGGCCTGATTTGGTGGAGTGCTGAAGAGATGGTTGTGCTTCTGGAAGGTGCTCCCATCTCCACAGAAGAGCTCTGTCAGAGTGACCATTGGGTTCTTGGTCACCTCCCTGACCAAGGCCTTTCTCCCCCGATTGCTCAGTTTGGCTGGGCAGCCAGCTCTAAGAGTCTTGGTGATTCCAAACTTCTTCTGTTTAAGAATGATGGAGGCCACTGTTCTTGGGGACCTTCAATGCTACAGACATTTTTTGGTACCCTTCCCCAGATCTGTGCCTTGACACAATCTTGTTTCGGAGCTCTACGGACAATTCCTTCAACCTCATGGCTTGGTTTTTGCTCTGACATGCACTGTCAACTGTGGGACCTTGTATAGACCGGTGTGTGCCTTTCCTAATCATGTCCAATCAATTGAATTTACCAGAGTTGTAGAAACATCTCAAGGTTGATCAATGGAAACAGGATGCAACTGAAATCAATTTATAGTCTCATAGCAAAGGGTCTGAATGCTTTAAATAAGGTATTTATGTTGTTAATCCATTTGCAAAATGTTTTTTGTTTTGTCATTATGGGGTATTGTGCAGGGGTACGAGGTAATTGAGGTAGCTATGTACGTATAGTAGGGGTAAAGTGACTAGGCAACCAGATGGACAATAGCAGCAGTGGATGTGGTCCAGTGTGTGGGCATTGTCAGTGCAAGAGAGTTGGTGCAAAAAAGGGTCAATGCAGGTAGTCCGGGTAGCCATTTGATTCGCTATTTAGAAGTCATAGCTTGGGGTAGAATCTGTTCATAGTCCTGTTGGTTCCATACTTGGTTCAGGCCATGCAGTAGCAGAGAGAACAGTCTGAGTTGGGTGGTTGAAGTCTTAGAATTTTTTGGGGGCCTTCCCCTGACACCGCCTGGTATAGAGGTCCTGATTGGCAGGGAGCTCGGCCCCAGTGATGTACTAGGCCGTACTCACCGCCCTCTATAGCGCTTTGCGGTCGTGTGCCTTGCAGTTGCCGTACCAAGCGGTGGTGCAGCTGTAAAACATTTTCATGATCTGAGGGCCCATGCCAAATCTTTTCAGGCTGCTGAGGGGGAAGAAGCATGGTCGTGCCCTCTTCACAACTGGGTGGGTGGGTGTGTGTGGACCATGTTAATTCCTTAGTGATGTGGACACAGAGGAGCTCTCGACCCGCTCCACTACAGCCCCATCGATGTTGAGGGAAAGGTTGTTTTCCTTGCACCACACTGCCAGGTCTGACTTCTTCCCTATAGGCTGCCTCATCATCGTCAGTGATCAGTCATGTCGTCAGCAGACTTGATGGTGTTGGAGTCGTGTGTGGCAGTGCAGTCGTGGGTGAACGGGGATTACAGGAGGTGACTAAGCACACACCCCTGAGGGGTCCCTGTGTTGATGATCAGACTGGCGGATGTGTTGTTGCCTACCCTCAACGCCTGATGGCGGCACATCAGGAAGTCCAGATCCAGTTGCAGAGGGAGGTGTTCAGTCCCAGGGTCCTGAGCTTGATATTTAGTATTTGTTAGGATCCCCAATTAGCTGCTGCCGAGGCATCGGCTACTCTACCAGGGGTTCAAACAGGAAACAACACATTTGAAAATGCATAATGTACATACATAGCACTAAATTTACACTACAATTTAGCCATTCAGCAGACACTCCCATCCAGAACGACCCACAGCTAGTGCATTCATCTTAATATAGCCAGGCGAGACAATCACATATCAAAGTCATATCCCAACAATTTATCACATACATTATACAATACAAAATGTATAAACATTTCTGTGTCTCTTCACAGTCCCCGTCGTGCCATAAGGTGTTCTTTTATCTTTTTTTATCTGGTTTAATTGCTAGCTTGAGTTTCCTGGGGTGGCAGAGTTCCATTTAGTCATGGCTTTATTTAATACTGTGTTTCCCAGCCTTTGTTCTGGACCTGGGGACTGTGAAGAGACCTCTGGTTGCATGTTGTGTGATACCGATGAGTGTTCGAAGTGTCAGAACTGTTTGCCAACTGCTTGAACAGACAGATAAGTACCTTCAACCCCTCACACAACAACTAATACCGATGCGGTCAATCTCTCAACTTTGAGCTAGGAGAGATTGACATGCATGCCATTGACATTCGCCCTGCGTTTACATCTAAGTGCAATACGTGCTGCTCCTTTTTGGACCATGTGCAATTTGTCTATGTTCTTCTTTGCTGCAACTGACCACACAACTGGACACTAGTCCAGGTGCAACCAAACTCGGGCCTGTGGGACCTGTCTGGTTGACTGAGATGTTAAAAGCAGAGCAACGCCTTATCATGGACAGACCTCTTCCCATTTTAGCAACCATTGAGTCAATATGTTTTGACCATGATACATTAGCTTGCTATCTAGGTTGACTCCCCCCAGCAGTTTAGTCTCTTCAAATTTCTCAATAGTCACATTATGATGAGCTTGGAGGGGACTTTGTTGTTGAATGCTGAGCTCTAGTCAATGAACAGCATTCTTACATTGGAATTCCTTTTGTCCAGGTGGGTGAGATCAGTGTGGAGTGCAATAGAGATTGCATCCTCTGTGGATCTGTTGGTGCGGTATTTGAATTAGTGCGTCCAGTGTGTCTGGGATGATGGTGTTAATGTGAGCCATGACCAGCCTTTCAAAGCAATTCATGGCTACAGATGTGAGTGCCACGGGGTGATAGTCATTTAGGCAGGTTACCTTGGTCTTCTTAGGCATGGGGTCTATGGTGGTCTGCTTGAAACAAGTTGGTATTACAGACTGGGTCAGGGATAGGTTGAAAATGTCAGTGAAGAAACTAGCCAGCTGTTCAGTGCATGCTCTGAGTATGCGTCCTGGTATTCCGTCTGGCCCCGCTGCCTTGCAAATGTTAACCTGTTTTACCCTTTGACACGTACCAACACACGGTGTGATCATTCTACAGTGGTCCCTGTAGAGTATGCTCAAACCTGTGTGATTAGAACGCTTTTTAGAACGACCAGTTACAATTGTTGCAACAGTCAGCGTTTGAGTGTTCAGACATTCACAAAAGTAGCGACAGCATTAACACAATCATCCAAACCGGAAAATGTAGGCGACATTAGTCTTAGCGCTAACTGAGGAAAGATTGGCCTAACACAAGCGGTCATATTTATCTAACTCTGGGCTGACAGAAACCATAATTTGATTTAGCTAATAGCAATTACTATTTACAATTCTTCACATCACAGGTGAGCTCACCATTGATCAAAATAATTGAGTAAAGCACTTTAGCTTTTTAGAAAGTAATCCGATGATGGGTTGTTTGTGCCCGCCGCCATGTTTTTTAGTTTTTTTTTTCACATCAAAGAAAGGTTAGAAGAGGAGACGGTGAGTTTGGTCTGTTTGCAGTATGCAAGTTGAACGGGGTGTGTCGTCTACCATCATTCACTTCCGGAAGTTTACTTGAAAGATGAGTGAACCACCCCTTCACCTCATTTTGTTAACATCTTAGGTCTGAGAGACGTTTACGTGACACCCAGAATGCATTGTAGATGTCAACAAACATGACGCCACACCTAGCTTGCAAATATCTTAGCATTAGCTCATCATACTCAGTACAACCTTCAAAAAATTATTTTACACGCATCATGTGTGTCCATTACATTCAAAGCAAGATTCGAAATGCATGATTTGTCACCATGTGAATAAAACAGTAAAGACCTTACATGCATACATGCATACGGTATGCTACAGTAGAAACGATATACAGAAAATAAGGCATTTACTTTGATAGGAAAGCACACATGTCCAAAGTTATTATTTGAAAGGAAAACAATAATGAAGGCTTTGTGGGCGCCAGCCGGAAAATGTGCCAGGGGGAATAGGTTCATGCAATGCCTGTTCTGACTGGAGATGCGCACATCTCTGCATACTTGATCTTGGGAAACACTGTGGAAGTGCTTTGGCTATCGGCGGAGAGAGAAGTTTGTCCGGCTCAGTAAAGCCTCAAACATAAATTGTCCGTAACAGTGAAATGGGCTACTTCTACAGTCGGAAAGTATTCAAACCCCTGCACTTTTTCCACATTTTGTCACGTTACAACCTTATTCTAAAATTGATGAAATGTGTGCCTTTCCAAATCATGCCCAATCAATTGTATTTACCACAAGTAGACTCCAAGTTGTAGAAACAGCTCAAGGATGATCAATGGAAACAGGTTGTACCTGAGCTCAATTTCAAGTATCATAGCAAAGGGTCTGAATACATATGTAAATAAGGTATTTCTTATTATTTTTTGTAAATTTGGAAACATTTCTAAAAACTTGTTTTCGCTTTGCCATTGTGGGGTATTGTGTATAGATTGAGGAAATAAAACAATTTAATCCATTTTAGAATAAGGCTGTAACAAAATGTGGAAAAGTGAAGGGGTCTGAATATTTCCCGAATGTACTGTATGTGAATCAATGAGGAGGTGTAACACCTCAATACAAACTGTTGTAATAATTTGAAAATGACAAGTTGAAACAGCATTGAATTCAGGCTGTAACACAACAATGTTGAATAAGTCAAGGGGTATGAATTATTTCTGAAGGCACTGTACATATGGTCACTGTGGGGACAACTCCGTTGATGCACTTATTAATGAATCCGGTAACTGATTTGGTAAACTCCTCAATGTTATCGGATGAATTTCGGAACATATTCCAGTACGTGCTAGCGAAATAGTCCTGTAGCTTAGCATCTGCTTCACCGGGCCACTTCCATATGGAGTAGAGGTCGACCGATTAATCGGAATGGCCTATTAATTAGGGCCGATTTCAAGTTTTCATAACAATCGGCAATCAGCATTTTTGGACACCGATCATGGCCGATTACATTGCACTCCACGAGGAGACTGCATGGCAGGCTGACTACCTGTTACGCGAGTGCAGCAAGAAGACAAGGTAATTGTTAGGATTTATGTTTATTGCACTATAACCCAATACTACATCACGTGATTGAATATTAGCAACTGTTGGCCTGGGTGTCTGTGTGTGTGTGCTGGAAGTAACAGCTAGCCCCAGATAAGTGCTGGGAAGCTGTGGTTAGCCTTGAGCGAGAACAGTGTGCTTTGTATGCAGGTGCAAATAGCTCAGACAATGTTACAGAGCTATCTGACCTCAGTCTCTGGGGTGTGGGAGCGTAATCTAGACAGCAACAGCGCCGGACACCAAGGAGCGCCAAGAGGCTGGGACCAGTCTGAGCGCCGGCGATAGGCTGAGCAAAGTTTAAACCACGCTCAGCCTCTACTGTGATAGGCCAACAGACGGGTTGGAACTACGTCTGTCACAGTATAAGAACAGCTGTTTACTTACATCCTGCCAGTTCCCTGTTCTACCCTGCGGGGTGGTACAGTGAACTCGTATATACGAAAATTGCATTTACCATTTATCGCTTGAGTTTAATAAAAATACTTAAAGTATATTCGGTGACTCTGAATCACATTTTGTCCTGATACCAGATTGAATTGACGCAAATCCCTTATATAAGGTGCTAACTAGCATTAAACGTATCTTATAAAAAACAGTCAATCTTAACATAATCACTAGTTAACTACACATGGTTGATGTTATTACTAGTTTATCTAGCTTGTCCTGTGTTGCATATAATTGATGCGGTGCCTGTTAATTTATCATTGAATCACAGCCTACTTCACCAAACGGGTGATTTAACAAGCGCATTTGTGAAAAAAGCACTGTCGTTGCACCAATGTGTACCTAACCATAAACATCAACGCCTTTCTTAAAATCAATACACAAGTATATATTTTTAAACCTGCATATTTAGTTAATATTGCCTGCTAACATGAATTTCTTTTAACTAGGGAAATTGTGTCACGTCTCTTGGGTTCTGTGCAGCAGTTTGGGCCGCCTGGCTCGTAGCGAACTGTGTGAAGACCATTTCTTCCTAACAAAGACAGCCAACTTCGCCAAACGGGGGATGATTTAACAAAAGCGCATTTGCGAAAAAAGCACAATCGTTGCACGAATGTACCTAACCATAAACATCCATGCCTATATTAAAATCAATTCACAGAAGTATATATTTTTAAACCTGCATATTTAGTTAAAAGAAATTCATGTTAGCAGGCAATATTAACCTAGGGAAATTGTGTCACTTCTCTTGCGTTCATTGCACACAGAGTCAGGGTATATGCAACAGTTTGGGCCGCCTGGCTCGTTGCAAACTAATTTGCCTGAATTTTACATAATTATGACATAACATTTAAGGTTGTGCACTGTAACAGCGATATTTAGACTAATGGGATGCCACCGTTAGATAAAATACGGAACGGTTCCGTATTTCACTGAACGAATAAATGTTTTGTTTTTGAAATTATAGTTTCCGGATTTGACCATATTAATGACCTAAGGCTCGTATTTCTGTGTGTTATTATGTTATAATTAAGTCTATGATTTGATAGAGCAGTCTGACTGAGCGGTGGTAGGCAGCAGCAGGCTCGTAAGCATTCATTCAAACAGCACTTTACTGCGTTTGCCAGCAGCTCTTCGCAATGCTTCAAGCATTTCGCTGTTTATGACTTCAAGCCTATCAACTCCCGAGATTAGACTGGCAATACTAAAGTACCTATTAGAACATCCAATAGTCAAAGGTATATGAAATACAAATGTTATAGAGAGAAATAGTCCTATAATAACTACAACCTAAAACTTCTTAACTGGGAATATTGAAGACTCATGTTAAAAGGAACCACCAACTTTCATATGTTCTGAGCAAGGAACTTAAACGTTAGCTTTTTTACATGGCACATATTGCACTTTTACCTTCTCCAACACTTTGTTTTTGCATTATTTAAACCAAATTGAACATGTTTTATTATTTATTTGAGACAATATATATCAATAAAATCTATTTAAAGTTAAAATAAGTGTTCATTCAGTATTGTTGTAATTGTCATTATTACAAATATATATAAAAATCGGCCGATTAATCGGTATCGGCTTTTTTTGGTCCTCCAATAATCGGTATCGGCGTTGAAAAATAATAATCAGTCGACCTCTAGTATGGAGTGCATCCCTGTTACTTCCTGTTTTAGTTTTTGCTTGTAAGCAGGAAGCAGGAGGATAGTTATGGTCTGATTTAGCCTTCAAAAAATGTGCAACAGTGTAGCTTAAAAAATGGTTGGAAAGGCCTCCCAAGTGGTGCAGCGGGATAAGGCAGTGTTTGAGGCGTCACTACAGACCCCGGTACGATCCCAGGCTGTGTCACTTCCGGCCATGACCGGGAGACCCATGAGGCGGCACACAATTGGCCCAGCGTCATCTGGGTTAGGGGAGGGTTTGGCCGGCCACAATTTCCTTGTCCTATCGCACACTAACGACTACTTGTGGCGGGCCAGGCACCTGCAAGCTGACTGGTCGCCAGCTGGACGGTGTTTCCTCCGACACATTGGTGCGTCTGGCTTCCGGGTTAAGTGAGCAGTGTCAAGAAGCAGTGAGGCTTGCCAGGGTTGTGTTTCGGAGGACGCATGGCTCTGAACCTTCGCCTCTCTCAAGTCCGTAGGGGAGTTGCAGCGATGGGACAAGACTGTAACTACCAAATGGATATCACGAAATTGGGGAGAAAAAGGGGTAAAAGTAAAAAGCTGTACTGCAGCTTTTAGCACTACCAAGGGACTCGTGATTCGGGTATAAAGGACTCGGACTCAAACACAAAGGACTTGGGACTCAGACTCAAGGTTTAGTAAGTTGACTACATCGCTGCCCATGGCCATCTCCTACTATCCACTTCATATCTTTTTCCTTCCTCTCTCGTCTTTCTCTCTCCCTTTACCACATTTAACCACCACTATCAAATCTGTTTTACCCTTAGTTATTTAACCTCAAGACTGTTAATGTAATAGTTGACATATTCTCTTTGATTTGACTGGTCAAGTAAAGGAAAATGAATCTGTGTGAATATGTTCTACCCCTTTCTCTGTGTTGTAGGTTGGCTTGGCAGGCGATGCGACAGCTTCATCCGGAGGCCATTGCTGCGACCCAGAGCAAAGCGCTCTTCAGTCAGGCTGAGGAGGTTCTGCTGGCTAAGATTCTTTCAGTGAGTGAGTCTTGGGTTTCTATGGTGATTTGAAATATGGAGTCACATGAGGGGAAGAAGGCCCAGATCTTGCTCTTGAAATATGGTGTGAGTCAGCTCCGACACAAAGCAACGCCCAAATATAGACTTGTGTAAAGGCTTGATGCTCTCCATTACATCTCAACCTTTTAATCATACACACAGTTCAGAGATGGTTAAATAAACATCATAAGCCAGAACCATATACAGTCCACACCATATGCACACTGAAGCTAAACATATTTAAATTTGGTTTTATTCCAGCATTTTGAATTTGAGTACAGAATGTTACCTTTTATTTGAGGGTATTTTCATACCTACAGTACTGTTTAGAAATAAAAGCACATGTATCTAGTTTGAAGAAGTCTTATGTGTTTAGACATTCACTTAGTGAGTTAATAGTGTATTAAAGAAGTCAAAAGTGTAATATTTGGTCCCATAATCTTAGCACTCAATGACTACATCAAGCTTGTGACTCTTCAAACTTGCTGGATGCATTTGCAGTTTGTTTTCGTTGTTTTGAATTACATTTTGCACAATAGGAGCTGAATGGGGAATAATGTTGTGTCACTTATATTATAAGTAAGAATAGATGTTTCTGAACACATTACTCCAGTCATCATTCACCATTCAGTTATTATTGGGCAAAACATAACCCAAAACAAACTGCAAATGCGTTCAACTACTTGATGTAGTCATTGTGTGCAAGGAATCTGGTACCAAATACTAAACATTTGACAAATTTAATAGACAATAGATGAATTTGTCCAAATACTTACGATTTCTTCAAATGACGGGGACTAGATGCATAAAGTGCTTTCATTTCTAAATGGTACATCAGATACAGTGGGGCAAAAAAGTATTTAGTCAGCCACCAATTGTGCAAGTTCTCCCACTTAAAAAGATGAGAGAGGCCTGTAATTTTCATCATAGGTACACTTCAACTATGACAGACAAAATGAGGGGAAAAAATCCAGAAAATCACATTGTAGGATTTTTAATGAATTTATTTGCAAATTATGGTGGAAAATAAGTATTTGGTCAATAACAAAAGTTTATCTCAATACTTTGTTATATACCCTTTGTTGGCAATGACAGAGGTCAAACGTTTTCTGTAAGTCTTCACAAGGTTTTCACACACTGTTGCTGATATTTTGGCCCATTCCTCCATGCAGATCTCCTCTAGAGCAGTGATGTTTTGGGGCTGTTGCTGGGCAACACAGACTTTCAACTCCCTCCAAAGATTTTCTATGGGGTTGAGATCTGGAGACTGGCTAGGCCACTCCAGGACCTTGAAATGCTTCTTACGAAGCCACTCCTTCGTTGCCCGGGCGGTGTGTTTGGGATCATTGTCATGCTGAAAGACCCAGCCACGTTTCATCTTCAATGCCCTTGCTGATGGAAGGAGGTTTTCACTCAAAATCTCACGATACATGGCCCCATTCATTCTTTCCTTTACACGGATCAGTCGTCCTGGTCCCTTTGCAGAAAAACAGCCCCAAAGCATGATGTTTCCACCCCCATGCTTCACAGTAGGTATGGTGTTCTTTGGATGCAACTCAGCATTCTTTGTCCTCCAAACACGACGAGTTGAGTTTTTACCAAAAAGTTCTATTTTGGTTTCATCTAACCATATGACATTCTCCCAATCTTCTTCTGGATCATCCAAATGCTCTCTAGCAAACTTCAGACGGGCCTGGACATGTACTGGCTTAAGCAGGGGGACACGTCTGGCACTGCAGGATTTGAGTCCCTGGCGGCGTAGTGTGTTACTGATGGTAGGCTTTGTTACTTTGGTCCCAGCTCTCTGCAGGTCATTCACTAGGTCCCCCCGTGTGGTTCTGGGATTTTTGCTCACCGTTCTTGTGATCATTTTGACCCCACGGGGTGAGATCTTGCGTGGAGCCCCAGATCGAGGGAGATTATCAGTGGTCTTGTATGTCTTCCATTTCCTAATAATTGCTCCCACAGTTGATTTCTTCAAACCAAGCTGCTTACCTATTGCAGATTCAGTCTTCCCAGCCTGGTGCAGGTCTACAATTTTGTTTCTGGTGTCCTTTGACAGCTCTTTGGTCTTGGCCATAGTGGAGTAGTGGAGTTTGGAGTGTGACTGTTTGAGGTTGTGGACAGGTGTCTTTTATACTGATAACAAGTTCAAACAGGTGCCATTAATACAGGTAACGAGTGGAGGACAGAGGAGCCTCTTAAAGAAGAAGTTACAGGTCTGTGAGAGCCAGAAATCTTGCTTGTTTGTAGGTGACCAAATACTTATTTTCCACCATAATTTGCAAATAAATTCATTAAAAATCCTACAATGTGATTTTCTGGATTTTTTCCCCTCATTTTGTCTGTCATAGTTGAAGTGTACCTATGATGAAAATTACAGGCCTCTCTCATCTCATCTTTTTAAGTGGGAGAACTTGCACAATTGGTGGCTGACTAAATACTTTTTTGCCCCACTGTATGTATTTGCTTATGACCTTGCCTACACCTACCGACTAGTGTTTTTAAAATTATATTAGCAAAAAAATATTTTATTTGGAACGGCCTATTTAATGAATATGAATTCGGAGGGCAGAAATTAAATATTTAAGTATTAGACGTCACTAAAGGCTTCAGTTATACTTGAATCTGGACTGATTAGCAGATTAGTAAGAATGTACTTGAATCTCCAGCAGATTAGTAAGAATGTCTCACCCCATGTTCAAGAATGGCCTTTTTCCCTTTTTTCAGATTACAACCTCTCACTTTTTTTCAGATTACAATCTCCAAATATTGCTATTTTTAAAACAAGCCATAGTAAGTTGGTTGCAATTTCAGTTTAATCCACCAGAAAATACAACAAATATTAAGGTTAAACTCAAATATATTAATTAATAAAACAAATGTAAAAAAATATATGGTATAAACTTTGTAAATTAGATAAGTAGGACTGGTAGAGTTACACATGCAGCTAACAAAAACATATGTAAATGTCTGCGCTACTCAAAATTACAACCAACTAATTGCAGCATTACCGCAAAAATGGAAGAGGCAAGTGGAAGGGGCAGAAAGTAAGGAACTTGTCTGTCGGCCCTGCGTGAAAGACCAGAATTGGCTAAAGAAAATCATGATATAAAAAAGGTATACCCGTTTCATTTAAGAACCAAAAAATTGACAGCTGTGCCATATAGATTGCAAAATAGTTGGGTAGATATTTTCGATGTACCGATTCCATGGCACATAGTTTATGAAACGATACACAAAACTTTGAATTTTTTAATTGAAATTAGTATGCAAAATAGAATGTTGTATCCCCCATTTTATATAACCAACGCAGCTCTGTAGATTTTGCTGTGAAAAGACAATCATTAGATCATTTGTTTTCGTACTGTCCATATGTAGCTTGTTTTTGGTTCAGGAATGGCTGAAGAATTGCAACATTTACCTGGCGCTAACTCTGAAAATAGCACTGCTGTGTGATTTTTAAAAGTCATAGTCAATCGATCAATAATATAATTATTATGGATGCACCGAAGTTACATTTTTGGCCGATAGCGATATCCTATATTTTCCTTGCCAAAAGAAAACAATACATATAACAATAACTGATTTATTAAAAATGTTTGTGGCCTTTTTAAGCATTCTAGTACAGTTAAATAGTTAACACACAAACACATGGATGCAGTGGTCTAAGGCACTGCATCTCAGTGCAAGAGGCATCACTACGGTCCCTGGTTCGAATCCAGGCTGTATCACATCCGGCTGTGATTGGGAGTCCCATAGGGCGGCGCACAATTGGCCCAGTGTCGTTCGGGGTAGGCCGTCATTGTAAATACGAATTTGTTCTTAACTGACTTGCCTAGTTAAATAAAGGTTACACACACTGACCAAAAAGTAATTTTGTTGGCATTTACATATGTCCCCATTAACAGTAAAACATAATCAAAACCTATTTCTTTCACTTACTTGCTGTGCTGTTTCGTTGTTCATTTGTTCAGTCGTTTCATTCTCAACCAGTATTTCATCATACATGTCAAGCAGTGAAGTTTCAGCTCTGTCTGTCCGTGGCCTCTCGTCCTTGATGTGCACTGTCACTGTGTCCGTTTCCATCTTGTCCAGCTGTGTATGTAACATTTCACGTAAACTCTGTTTCTTGTCTGCATCGAAGTAGTGGTCCTTGTACATAGCATCGAGCATGGTGGCGACACAGTAAAGAGGCTGAGAGAATTCCACGGAATCGCTTGTTCACAGCATCGAGTACTTTTGTAAGTTTTAACCCCACGGTCTGTGTCTGCAGTTTTGTTGAGCAGGCAGCCATGACAGAGGGTATCACGTCTGCTGCAGACGCAGTTGATGAGCTTATTTCTCGAGTCAGTTGTTTGAATGGAGCTAGGATTGTGTTCATGTTTCAAACATTTTCTCAAATGCCATTGAAATGGCAGCAGCGGTATGAGAACCAGCACATTCTTGAGCATGTAATACGGCTTTCCTCAGTACGAAATACTCCTGAGTCTGACTGTGCTGTCAGGCTCAGCATGCTCATGGAGCTGACATCGCTGGTCCAAATGTCAGTCGTGAAGCTAATTGCAGTGGCAAGTAGCTCATGGATGTGTTTCAACAATACTGTGTAACTCCGGTAGGGCAACATCTGAAAAATAGCACCTACTTGGTAGTGTGTACCGGGGCTCAAGGTGCTTGACCAGTCGGCGAAAGCCAACATCATCCACGACAAAGAACGGTTGATTGTCAAGGGCAAAGAATTCCATTATCTTGGCGTTAATGGATTTTGCCTTTGAGTTGTCTCGCTGAAATGTTCTTACTCTTTCAAATGACTGCTCGAATTGAACTTGTTTAGTTGTTGGTAGTGTGCTCTTAGTATGTTTATACTTTTGTTCTGTGTAGCGCTGTTTTTTTCATGGCGTCATTACGTCATCTACTTACGTTATATAGGTATTGCACATCGGCGTTAAACTAGACATTGGGCCGATGCCAATGTTGGCATTTTTAGCAAATATCGACCGATTCCGATATGCTCACCAATATATCGTGCATCCGTAATAATTATACTCTTAGCAAAAATGTTTCTTTAATTTGCAATATGTAGAATCTATGAGAATAGAGGTTCAGAACTTTTGTGAAACAGCACAGTTGAAAAATATATGGCAAATAGAAATCAAAACAGGATGGTGTTGAGAGGTAGATGGGAGGGGTTGAGTGGAGCTGAAGGATGGGACTAAAAACAAACAAAAGAGAACTATTGTAAAATGTATTGTGTCCATAAAATGTATATAGTATGTATAAGCTGGAAGTAGAAGCCTAAGTGTTGCTGTCCATTAGTTTACTCCACTTAGGGGAGGGATGGTAGGGTTAGGGGAAAATAATAAAGTAATTTTGCTTTGTCGTTATGGGGTATTATGTGTATGTTGCTGAGGAAAATGTTTTATTTAATCCATTTTAGAATAAGGCTGTAACATAACAAAATGTGGAAAAAGTCAAGGGGTCTGAATACTTTCTGAATGCACTGTATATAGTTACAAATAAAATATGGGGGATTGGAAATGATGCAGACAATTACATTGATGGAAGCCACAATCTATCTGCAATATTAAAGCTGATCTGTATGAAAATACACTTTAATAAAAAATGACTTTCTATTCAAAATGCTGGAGTATAGAGCCACATGTAACATTTCAGCTTCATTGTCCAAATACATATGGTGTGGACTTCATATACACGTGCATATAGTCATTTATATGTGTGTATATATGGTGTATATGGTGTGTGTATATGGTTCTGTCATAAACTAAGTTTAATGAGTCTGGAAAAATCATTGTGGTGAATCCGAGTGGTAAATATGTATTTCGCTGCATATGTTTACATGTGTGTGATTGATAGCACTGTATTTGTGTCAGTCTGAAGAAGTGAGTACATTTGTTTAAATAAGGTGTGTGTTTTATTTTTTTCTTCTTCTGATGAGCAGAGCAGTCAGCCCAAGCTGGAGGTGTTCCAGGAGCTGCTGAGTAAGCATCCTAGTGTGTTCTATCCCTCCCGCACTCCCAAGAGCTTGTTGATGCACTGGCAGCTACTCAAACAGTACTACCTGCTGGAGGACCAGAGTGGTGAGAGAAACTCAACTGGGCTTATCTGTTTATTACACAGTTTACATCCCAAATGGCAATCTATTCCCTTTTAGTTGGTCAAAAGTAGTGGTGCCATTTGGGACACAGATACACTGTTAGCCCATCACTTGACATTCATGGAGTGAAGTTACTATAATTATTTCAAAAAAGTGAACTATACACAAATGTTTGACTGTTAAACTAAAAGTAAGTGAGTTGAGCCTTATTGTATGGTTTGATTCTCTTTTGCAGTTCAACCTCTCCCTAAAGGCAACCAAGTTCTCAACTTCTCTGATGCTGAGCAGCTGGTGGATGATGCTAAGCTAAAGTAAGAGAAACGGTCAACGTTCTGACCACAATTAATTAAAGTTTCCCTGAGGTTAAATTCAGAGCTCCTCCCGTGTCGGTCATTTTAATCAGTGTCTCTGTCTCGTTACCCAGGGAGAGCAGGGATGAGGTGCTGGAGCATGGTGGGTTACTCAACCATAGAACCTTGCATATAAATTACACATTACTAACACATAAAAAGGAGTCTAAGAAGGTGCTTCATTGACCTAATTCAGAGCAACTGAATGCATGTTAAAGGTTTATTGGAGTAGAAATTATTTGCGTCATCTCTCCTGCCCTTCCTCATTCTCTCCTCACTCTGAGCTGATGATCTCTGACCGCCATCAGAAGAAAGAGATAAGACAGCTGGAACAGGAGCTACCACGCTGGCAGGTCCTGGTGGACAGCATCACAGGTGAGCAATACAGTGCATTCGGAAAGTATTCAGACCCCTTAACTTTTTCCACATTTTGTTACGTTACAGCCTTATTCTAAAATTGATTAAATTGTTGGTTATGGCGCTACAAGCTTGGCACAGCTGTATTTGGGGAGTTTCTCCCATTATCTGCAGATCCTCTCAAGTGCTGTCAGGTTGGATGTGAAGTCGCTGCCCAGCTATTTTCAGGTATCCATAGAGATGTTAGATCGGGTTCATTCTGGGCTCTGGGTGGGCCACTCAAGCACATTCAGAGACTTGTCCCGAAGCCACTCCTCCAGACAGACAGCGTCTAACACGCTAAATCTCAGTGGGGGAACTGACCGTACCACAGGTGCTGTGTGCATGGTGCCCTGAAACTAAAGACCCCTCTGTTGTCTTGTTGCACCGCAAAACAGCTAATTCTGTTCAGTGGAGATGGAAAAAATAAAATAGGCATTCATCTGTGTGTAGCTAATGTTGAGCGCTTAAAGAACATTGTGGCCAGTTGGGTTAAAAAGTTTAAACGTAACAATCTTTCAGTCATTATTTTCAGAGATAGCTAAACGGCCCCACCCATTGCAAGTCAAAATGTGATTGGTTCATTTCACTGTCATTCCAAAATTCGTCTCTAATAGAGTTGTATGGCTGAGGCCTTCTTCTGAAGGCCTAGTCAATGGCTGACTGAGCTAGCTAGGTTTTTCTACCCAGAGACCACCAAAGAAAATCCTGATTGGATATTTTTTTCTCTTCAGCATTAATCTTGCTCTTTCCAACACAAACACAACATTTTTATTTAATTGGAGACCCATTTTGACAGTGTGGTCCACAGACCTGTTGGCTCTGTAGGAGAACTGCAGGGGGTCAAGGAGGGCATCTGTGATGGTTTTGAGGTGGGATAGGATAAGGATCTCGAATAGGATAGGGGGGATTTATAGCCTAGTATCAGTCTAATTGAGGTGTAGACAATAGAACTTGTTAACGCGGCTGCATTAACTTCTAACATGGCTGCATGGGATTTGTCAGATTGTAAAGTCGGGTGGTTTCGTTGCGTCCAATAGCTTTTCGCGGACACTGCCAACGCAAGGAGCCGCTTGTGGATTTGACAGTTCTAACGCAGTTCCACCTTCGACACCGCCAAAACAACTGCTATGCGGGTGTCGGCTAGTGCGGATCTGATAGAATCTAGCCCTTTATGTTGTTTTGTTCTCAGGGATGAACTCTCCAGACTTTGACAACCAGACACTGGCAGCACTGAGAGACCGGATGGTTCGCTACCTTATGAGGTCACGAGAGGTGAGCAGCTAATTTCAGATTTGCCAGTTAACTGAATTTACATTACAGACTGTCCAAGACCAAATTATATTAGCACCATAGTAAGATGACTGTGGAGCAGGTTAATTATACGGAAATGTATGCTTACAAAATATGAAAATATATGCACACTTGACTGTAACTTGCTTTGGTCTGCTAAATGTCCTATATTTTATGAAGCTCATCTGACTGTTCCTCTAGATCACCCTGGGCAGAGCCACCAAGGACAAGCAGATCGATGTAGATCTGTCTCTGGAAGGACCTGCCTGGAAGATCTCCAGGAAACAAGGTGACTCACTACATCACGTGCAGCACCATGACATAGGTCCTCATTTAACACTGGTTGTGTCTGAAATGGCACCCTATGGTGTGGCGCTATGGGCCCTGGTCAAAAATGGTGCACTATGTAAAGAATAGGATGCCATTTCAGACACACCCCCTATCTGCATTATCTGGGTCTGAAGCTGAACAACCAGTATTATCTGGACTCTACAGGGCAGTGCTTGCCTTGTCCTCACGTCACCTTAGTGAAATTATACCCTGTTAAAATGTGACTGTTTTCTGCTAAACGTCTATCATGAGTAATATTATCAGGACTTGATCTAGTTTGTCATTGTGTGTTTATAACTGGTTTATAATTCTATGTCCATAATGTACAGGGGTCGTTAAACTGAAGAACAACGGAGACTTCTTCATAGCCAACGAAGGCCGCAGGCCCATCTACATAGACGGCAGACCAGTCTTGTCTGGCTACAAGTGGAAACTCAACAACAACTCTGTGATGGAGGTGTGTGGATGGTTCTGGACAATTTAAATGGCAGGGAATATGATTGAGAAATCTGTTAAAAGTGGCAAAGGGTATATTTCATAAACAACAACAGCCACCTCTTATAATACATGAACCTCGCAACAAGTAATTTGTCTCTCCAGATTGCCGGTCTTCGTTTTGTATTCCTGATCAACCAGGAGCTGATCTCACTCATCAAGGCAGAAGCAGCTAAGATGAACCAGCAGTGAGAGAGAGAGAGCTGTGCTGCCTCAGTGGAGCAGACGCCAAGGCACATGCCTTTGTCTACTGCCCAGCCAGCTCCTACATACAGAGCAACATACGGTTGCCTCCAGTGGACACACTGTACACCACCAGGAGCCTAGTAGATGAGGTCCACATGAAGGAGCACAGACTTGAATCAAAGGAACCCTGAACCCCTTTGGTCATGGTTATACAGTGGAGTAAGAGCAGGACACCCACACACTGAGAATGGTTGTGTTATTTGGTAACCTTTCCACTGCTGGGCATTTTAAGGTGAATCCCATCTCAAAGACCCTCAATTATACTTTCATAACTACAGGACCATAACACCAGTTTAGTCTTGTTTAAATTGGCATTCATATCATGAGGTTCCACAGTGCATATAAGACAATGAATTGGTTTTAATTCTGTTTCCTTTTTTCCCCCATACAGATTGGTTTAGATTGAGCTGGTACATGCAAAGATGCATTTAGGACCAGGATAGGGAATCACTTGGAAAGGGATATTGTGTATGTATGTACAGTTGAAGTCGGAAGTTTACATACACCTTAACCAAATACATTTCAACTCAGTTTTTCACAATTCCTGACATTTAATCCTACTAAAAACTCCCTGTCTAAGGTCAGTTAGGATCACCACTTTATTTTAAGAATGTGAAATGTCAGAATAATAGTAGAGTAAATTTCTTTCATCACATTCCCAGTGGGTCAGAAGTTTACATACACTCAATTAGTATTTGTTAGCATTGCCTTTAAATTGTTTAACTTGGGTCAAACGTTTCGGGTAGCCTTCCACAAGCTTCCCACAATAAGTTGGGTGAATTTTGGCCCATTCCTCCTGCCAGAACTTGTGTAACTGAGTCAGGTTCGTAGGCCTCCTTGCTCGCACACGCTTTATCAGTTCTGCCCACAAATTTTCTATGGGATTGAGGTCAGGGCTTTGTGATGGCCACTCCAATACCTTGACTTTGATGTCCTTAAGCCATTTTGCCACAACTTTGGAAGTATGCTTGGGGTCATTGTCCATTTGGAAGACCCATTTGCAACCAAGCTTTAACTTCCTGACTGATGTCTTGAGATGTTGCTTCAATATATCCAGATAATTTTCTTCCCTCATGATGCTATCTATTTTGTGAAGTGTACCAGTCCCTCCTGCAACAAAGCACCCCCACAACATGATGCTGCCACCCCCGTGCTTCACAGGTGGGATGGTGTTCTTCGGCTTGCAAGCCTCCCCCTTTTTCCTCCAAACATAACGATGGTCATTATGGCCAAACAGTTCTATTTTTTTTTCATCAGAACAGAGGACATTTCTCCAAAAAGTACGATCTTTGTCCCCATGTACAGTTGCAAACCGTAGTCTGGCTTTTTTATGGTGGTTTTGGAGCAGTGGCTTCTTCCTTGCTGAGCGGCCTTTCAGGTTATGTCGATATAGGACTCGTTTTACTGTGGATATAGATACTTTTGTACCTGTTTTCTCCAGCATCTTCACAAGGTCCTTTTGCTGTTGTTCTGGGATTGATTTGCACTTTTCGCACCAAAGTACGTTCATCTCTAGGAGACAGAATGCTTCTCCTTCCTGAGCGGTATGACGGCTGCATGGTCCCATGGTGTTTATACTTGCGTACTATTGTTTGTACAGATGAACGTGGTACCTTCAGGCGTTTGGAAATTGCTCCCAAGGATGAACCAGACTTGTGGAGGTCTTTTTTTTCTGAGGTCTTGGCTGATTTCTTTTGATTTTCCCATGATGTCAAGCAAAGAGGCACTGAGTTTGAAGGTAGGCCTTGAAATACATCCACAGGTACACCTTCAATTGACTCAAATTATGTCAATTAGCCTATCAGAAGCTTCTAAAGCCATGACATATTTTTCTGGAATTTTCCAAGCTGTTTAATGGCACAGTCAACTTAGTGTATGTAAACTTCTGACCCACTGGAATTGTGGTACAGTGAATTATAAGTGAAATTACAGTGTGCCTGTTGAGCATGTTTGGGATGCTCTGGATTGACGTGTGCGATAGCGTGTTCCAGTTCCCGCCAATATCCAGCAACTTCGCACAGTCATTGAAGAGGAGTGGGACAACATTCCACAGGTCACAATAAACAACCTGATCAACTCTATGTGAAGGAGACGTGTCATGCTGCATGAGGCAAATGGTGGTCACACCAGATACTGACTGGTTTTCTGATCCATGCCCCTACCTTTTTTAAAAGGTATCTGTGACCAACACATGCATATCTGTATTCCCAGTCACATGAAATCCATAGATTATGGCCTAAAATTAATTTATTTCAGTTGACTTATTTCCTTATATGAACGGTAGGCCGTCATTGTAAATAAGAATTTGTTCTAACAGACGTGGCTAGTTAAAAAGGTTCAATTAAAAATAAACAAATTTTAAAAACTCATTAAAATCTTTGAAATTGTTGCATGTTGCGTTTATATTTTAGTTCAGTGTAATTCAACTACTGCCAGGGTTAAAACAGGTTTCATGAGAATCACCTGACTACACTATCAGAAGAGTGAAAAGTCGGTGATTAATCAACTGTTTTAAGTGGTTTATTGTCCATCATAAATCTACCTAAGACCGATCGCGATAACACGTTAAACACAGCATCCCGGGGCTTCCTTCCTAGAAGCAAACGTCCTGGACACTGAAAGAGTGCATTTACTTATTTTCATGCAAATTGAGGCACTCATGTGGTAAACACCCTTTTAGTAGGTTTTTAATCAAAAGTCAAATATACACTGCTCAAAAAAATAAAGGGAACACTTAAACAACACAATGTAACTCCAAGTCAATCACACTTCTGTGAAATCAAACTGTCCACTTAGGAAGCAACACTGATTGACAATACATTTCACATGCTGTTGTGCAAATGGAATAGACAAAAGGTGGAAATTATAGGCAATTAGCAAGACACCCCCAATAAAGGAGTGGTTCTGCAGGTGGTGACCACAGACCACTTCTCAGTTCCTATGCTTCCTGGCTGATGTTTTGGTCACTTTTGAATGCTGGCGGTGCTTTCACTCTAGTGGTAGCATGAGACGGAGTCTACAACCCACACAAGTGGCTCAGGTAGTGCAGCTCATCCAGGATGGCACATCAATACGAGCTGTGGCAAGAAGGTTTGCTGTGTCTGTCAGCGTAGTGTCCAGAGCATGGAGGCGCTACCAGGAGACAGGCCAGTACATCAGGAGACATGGAGGAGGCCGTAGGAGGGCAACAACCCAGCAGCAGGACCGCTACCTCCGCCTTTGTGCAAGGAGGAGCACTGCCAGAGCCCTGCAAAATGACCTCCAGCAGGCCACAAATGTGCATGTGTCAGCATATGGTCTCACAAGGGGTCTGAGGATCTCATCTCGGTACCTAATGGCAGTCAGGCTACCTCTGGCGAGCACATGGAGGGCTGTGCGGCCCCCCAAAGAAATGCCACCCCACACCATGACTGACCCACCGCCAAACCGGTCATGCTGGAGGATGTTGCAGGCAGCAGAACGTTCTCCACGGCGTCTCCAGACTCTGTCACGTCTGTCACATGTGCTCAGTGTGAACCTGCTTTCATCTGTGAAGAGCACAGGGCGCCAGTGGCGAATTTGCCAATCTTGGTGTTCTCTGGCAAATGCCAAATGCCAAACGTCCTGCACGGTGTTGGGCTGTAAGCACAACCCCCACCTGTGGACGTCGGGCCCTCATACCACCCTCATGGAGTCTGTTTCTGACCGTTTGAGCAGACACATGCACATTTGTGGCCTGCTGGAGGTCATTTTGCAGGGCTCTGGCAGTGCTCCTCCTGATCCTCCTTGCACAAAGGCGGAGGTAGCGGTCCTGCTGCTGGGTTGTTGCCCTCCTACGGCCTCCTCCACGTCTCCTGATGTACTGGCCTGTCTCCTGGTAGCGCCTCCATGCTCTGGACACTACGCTGACAGACACAGCAAACCTTCTTGCCACAGCTCGCATTGATGTGCCATCCTGGATGAGCTGCACTACCTGAGCCACTTGTGTGGGTTGTAGACTCCGTCTCATGCTATCACTAGAGTGAAAGCACCGCCAGCATTCAAAAGTGACCAAAACATCAGCCAGGAAGCATAGGAACTGAGAAGTGGTCTGTGGTCACCACCTGCAGAACCACTCCTTTATTGGGGGTGTCTTGCTAATTGTCTATAATTTCCACCTGTTGTCTATTCCATTTGCACAACAGCATGTGAAATTGATTGTCAATCAGTGTTGCTTCCTAAGTGGACAGTTTGATTTCACAGAAGTGTGATTGACTTGGAGTTACATTGTGTTGTTTAAGTGTTCCCTTTATTTTTTTGAGCAGTGTATTTTAAACAAGTTAAATATACTTTAAACACAGCATCCTGGCTTGATACTTACATTCAATATAAACACAGAGTAACAAATCCTGGACACTGCAATAGTGATCCTGCTATATGAGCCACGGTACAATTCCAACTAAGAGAGTTATTAACCCTAAGTATTGACGCAACTCGGGTGTCTGGCTTTCATGCCAGCGATTCGGGTTCGATGCCTTGCCGTTCGTGTCAAAAGTGGGATGATTGCTGTGAGGCCATCAAAACGCACGGCCCGGACTTGTAAGGGGGGTTAAGCATACGAAGCACCGGAACGTGCCTTCCCGTTTGTAAGGGGCAGTGTTGCGTCTGCAGTGTTATAATTCCTACCAAGTGACGTCACTATTGACGCGATGCGTTTCCTTTCACACCAGCGACCCGGGTTCGATTTTTGGTCCACCGTTCGCTACAATATTCGTTCACTACAACAGTCAATTTAGTGTATGTAAACTTCTGACCCACTGGAATTGTGGTACAGTGAATTAAGTGAAATTATTTTTCTGTAAACAATTGTTGGGAAAATTACTTGTCATGCACAAAGTATATGTCCTAACCGACTTGCCAAAACTATAGTTTGTTAACAATAAATTTGTGGAGTGGTTGAAAAACGAGTTTTAATGACTCCAACCTAAGTGTATGTAAACTTCCGACTTCAACTGTATGTATCTATATTAGTGCTACTTAAGCCAAAACCATGTAAATGTGACAGTTTCTTAGATTTTTGGATTAAACTTTGGATTAAACTTTGTAATTAGTTGTATGTCCTTCCTTTGGGGAGCCATTTCTTAAGTGTCGTCATAATAGCATGTAAATGTAGGGGTTTTGTTCTACCACAAGGTAATGCTGTTGGATAATTAAATCGGTTGAGCGGTCAATGAAAAATATAAATTCTACTCCATAATTTGGCTGATAAGTGTAGACGGAACCTCGGAGTCCCATGAGCAGGTGTAGTGCTTGTCAGACTACAGTACTATTTTCTTCGCAACATAGTAGAAAGTTGATAGCTAATTTCCAAAATCGGAGACACCACAGTCTCCGTTTTAATATGCTGCAATATTAAAGAATATCAGATCGGTGGATATGCAGATTTTCTAGAAGTGAAAGACTGTCTATTGAAAAATACGATATTAATCTGTTAAAACGCTCACTTGTAGTAGCAGTTAATACATGAATAAATAGTGGTATGATTTACATAAACCCTCTGATCTTATGCTATCTCCTCATTGTGGAATTTTCTGTTAAACTTAAATCAAACATGTACTGTGTTATCCTGGGTGCCAATCTGTAGTGATGGGCATTCTGAGTCTTTTCGGTGAGCCGGATCATTTTTGTTCCGTTCACCTAAAAGACATTTGTCTAAATACAGATCTTCGTTTAGAAATCTCTCCCCACTATTTGTTGTTCATACAGTGAGGATTTACCATCTTCAGATAATGTAAAACAAAGTGGTATCTGATCAAATGTGGATGTTGGATATTTAAATTGATCAGCAGCGTCAGGAATTGGAATAACATCACAGATCATTTTTTTGTTGTTGAAGTAGCTAGTTAACCCTATTTGGCCAATTTCTGCCAGCGAGTGTTCCACAATGAGCGAGTTCGTTTAACATTGCCAGTTGCCCTGGATGGGCGGATGTTGCATATTTTAGACCATTCCATTGGTCGTTAAGCAACATCTCAACCGACCCGGTGCACCGGGGCATGCAAGACGAACTCGCCCACTGACAATCAAACTACGTACCCAACGAGCCTCGAGGACTTGTCAGCAGTGCATCTGGAATATAAAAAAATAGACAGTATTAAAGTTTAGGTGAGTAACAGTTAATGTCACTTTCTCTTTAAGATATTAATTGATCGTTTCTATTCAATTATTGGAATGCAAGAACACTAGCCACACCTAGAAATACTATTGAGTGGCTTGTTTATGACTTGGTCCTGACATGGCTAGCTGGCAAATCCACATGCTAGCTAATGCTAAAGTAATGTAGCTAGTTTGCGGCTGGTAGCAGCTATGCTACAAGCCATTACATTTTATCAGGTCTTTGCCATCCATCCGATTTTCTGATTATGCAGGCACATCAAAGGTAATTAATTCAATTTAATCATGAGTATTTCTTAATCAATTGAACCATTGATGCCATTCGAAATAAGGGTATGTGGAATTAGTGCTGTAGCTAATATGGTTTTGATTACTTAAGAAAAAACACACACACACACACACATATATATATATGGACCAAAAATCGAACCCGGGTCGCTGGTGTGAAAGGCAACGCATCGCGTCAATAGTGACGTCACTTGGTAGGAATTATAACACTGCCCCTTACAAACGGGAAAGCACGTTCCGGTGCTTCGTATGCTTAACCCCCCTTAAAAGTCCGAGCCGTGCGTTCTGATGGCCTCACAGCAGTCATCCCACTTTTGACACGAACGGCAAGGCATCGAACCCGGGTCGCTGGCATGAAAGCCAGACACCCGAGTTGCGTCAATACTTAGGGTTAATAACTCTCTTAGTTGGAATTGTACGGTGGCTCATATAGCAGGATCGCTATTGCAGTGTCCAGGATTTGTTACTCTGTGTTTATATTGAATGTAAGTATCAAGCCAGGATGCTGTGTTTAAAGTATATTTAACTTGTTTAAAATATATTTGACTTTTGATTAAAAACCTACTAAAAGGGTGTTTACCACATGAGTGCCTCAATTTGCATGAAAATAAGTAAATGCACTCTTTCAGTGTCCAGGACGTTTGCTTCTAGGAAGGAAGCCCCGGGATGCTGTGTTTAACGTGTTATCCCGATCGGTCTTAGGTAGATTTATGATGGACAATAAACCACTTAAAACAGTTGATTAATCACCGACTTTTCACTCTTCTGATAGTGTAGTCAGGTGATTCTCATGAAACCTGTTTTAACCCTGGCAGTAGTTGAATTACACTGAACTAAAATATAAACGCAACATGCTACAATTTCAAAGATTTTTTTAGTTTTTTTAAATGTATGTTTATTTTTAATTGAACCTTTTTAACTAGCCAAGTCAGTTAGAACAAATTCTTATTTACAATGACGGCCTACCGTTCATATAAGGAAATAAGTCAACTGAAATAAATTCATTTTAGGCCCTAATCTATCGATTTCATGTGACTGGGAACACAGATATGCATGTGTTGGTCACAGATACCTTTTAAAAAAGGTAGGGGCATGGATCAGAAAACCAGTCAGTATCTGGTGTGACCACCATTTGCCTCATGCAGCATGACACGTCTCCTTCACATAGAGTTGATCAGGTTGTTTATTGTGACCTGTGGAATGTTGTCCCACTCCTCTTCAATGACTGTGCGAAGTTGCTGGATATTGGCGGGAACTGGAACACGCTATTGCACACGTCAATCCAGAGCATCCCAAACATGCTCAACAGGCTTCATGTCTGGTTGTTATGTAGGCCATGAAAGAAGTGGGACATTTTTAATCTTCTAGGAATAGTGTAGAGATCCTTACGACATAGGGCCATGCTGAAACATGAGGCGAATGAATGGCATGACAATTGCCCTCAGGATCTTGCCATTGAAAAATGCAATTGGGTTTGTTGGCTGTAGCTTATGCCTGCCCATACCATAACCCCACTGACACCATGGGGATCTCTGTTCACAATGTTGACATCAGCAAACCACTCGCTCACACAATGCCATACATGCTGTCTGCCATCTGCCCGGTACAGTTGAAACTGGGATTCATCTGTGAAGAGCACACTTCTCCACCGTGCTAATGAACATCGAAGGTGAGCATTTGCCCACTGAAGTCGGTTTCGATGCCGAACTGCAGTCAGGTCAAGACCCTCTTGAGGGCGACAAGCATTCAAATTAGCTTCCCTGAGATGGTTTCAGACAACTTTTGCAAAAATTCTTAGGTTGTGCAAACCCACAGTTCCATCATCTGTCTGGGTGTCTGGTCTCAGACTATCCCGCAGGTAAAGAAGACGGATGTGGAGATCCTGGGCTGGTGTAGTTACAAGTGGTCTGCGGTTGTGAGGCCGGTTGGACGTACTGCCAAATTCTCTAAAACGAAGTTGGTGGCAGCTTATGGTAAAGAAATGAACATTCAATTCTCTGGCAACAGCTCTGGTGGACATTCCTGCAGTCAGCATGCCAATCTCTCAAAATGTGAGACATCTGTGGCATTTTGTGTGGCAAAATTGCACATTTTAGAGTGGCCTTTTATTGTCCCCAGCACAAGGTGCACCTGTGTAATGATTGTGCTGTTTAATCAGCTTCTTGATATGCCACACCTGTCAGGTGGATGGATTATCTTGGCAAAGGAGAAATGTTCACTAATGGGTATAAACAAATTTGTGCACAAAATTTAAGAGAAATAAGCTTTTTGTGCTTATGGAACATTTCTGGGATCTTTTATTTCAGTTCATGAAACCAACAGTTTACATGTTGCATTTCTATTTATTCAGTTTAGAAAACCATGATGCATCTTCAACAATCAACTATCATTCTGAAGACTAAGATGTCTAGTGTCTGATTTAAAATACATTTGACATTTTCACACTTAATTTTTTACATTTTAACCCCAAATTCTCATTACCGAAATGCGTCCAGATGAAATTCTCAGGTAATTGTTATATACCTGCATTGGTGGTTGTGGAAGTTGTGGTAAAATGCATAATATATGATCAAGTGCCAGTTTCGTGAGGGTCACCCACAGCTCTGACTGGTGTTAGGCGGTACTGTCAGCAACTGATATGAGATGATACTGATATGAGTAAATGATGCAGGTAGCTGCTAAAGTCATAAACAGGAATTTAAACAAGACTTAAATAAGTGTTGATACAATATGTATAGCTTATTAATACTACAAGGGCCCAGAGTTTTCCCCAGTTAGCCCACTTCTTCTTTCCCTACTGAATCTCCTTTTGTAATCCTTTTGTAGCAATCTACTTTTGTAACAGTTCTGAATGGGCTGAGAAAAGACCTGACTCTGACAAGCTAGCCCTCCCCTTGGTTCACGCCCCTTGGCTAGTTTGGCTTGGTAGCCCTTGATTGGTCAATAAGGAGGCGTTGAAGGAGATTGAAAGACCTATTGGTTGCTGGAGCAGAACTGGTATAGGGTGAAGTTGCCCCTAGATGCTGATCTGGGGTCAGTTTTGCATTTCCCCCACTATTGGTTAAGGTTAGTATCGAGGAAGGGAAGCTTATCCTAGATCTGTATCTATGGCAGGGATGGGTAACTTCAGCCCTCGGGGCCGGAGTGGTGTCACACTTTTTCTCCATCCCCTAGCACGCACAGCTGATTAAACTAATTACACTCTGAACTGAAGTTGATTATTGGAGTCAGGTGTGTTAGCTGGGGCTGGGGCAAAAGTGCAACACCAATCAGGCTCCCGGTCTAGGGGAAACTTCACTCCAGAGCAGCAGAAACATGTTGGCAGTGAAACAGAGAGCAGTTCATATCGAGTTATAGTGAGTCATGCTAAGTTAACTGGAACTGGATATCTCATATGACAAATACCCCTTAAATTGTTACGGCTAACCTTTCTATTTGAAAACATACATTCTCAACACCGAGTCATTTAGGACACAGAGTTCCATATACATTGAACTGAAACTGAACAGTTTAGCCCTATTCCTGCCATGTGAGATTTTCCCCTCTGTAGATATAACTAGGTACTACTATGAACAGGTTACTTCATGGGTTATGACAGGTGTACTTTGAACAATTTGAACAATTATTTTGAACTTTGGTGCATGCCCTGGTTGTATTGTTGGGTGCATGCCCTACTCATGCTGGGGTCACCCAGGCACAGTGAAATCTGATAGCACCGACTCTCTTTTTAGGTCACACACACACACTGGGCTCTATTTTAACAAACCTAGGCCTAACGCAATGGTAAATCTTAGTGCTGGCGGTAGCATTATAGGTTTGGGGGTGTGGCAGAAATATTTGAGCTATTTTCACAATCGGAGTTATGGGTGCGGTAGTGCGAAAGGACTGGGTTTTGATTCATAAATTAGTTGTAGGTGTGTGTAGGCTTGACCCCCTCACTGGCCAATCAGAACGTGCTCCAGGGCTAAGTATGTGGTTGCTTCAAGTTGTGTATTTACAGTCTTTTTATGTATTGCATTGTCATCAACTCCAATAAGAATGTTAGTCCGTTACAGCATAGTTTTTTAAATAGGCCTACATACATTTAGTTTCTCTAGGCTATCTCATCTTTCCTAAATATGTTGAACTTGTTTGCGGTCTACATTGTAGGAAGCCTAATTACATGGCTTCAATAAATGGGTTTGGTTGTTTAGCAACAAAACTGACAGGTGTGTGTGTGCGCAACTATGGGGCAAAGCAATGGGGTTGGCTTAGAATTTAAATTATATTTAGTCTCCAATGTTTATTGAAAACAAATACATTTGCACAATGACCACTTGTTGTCTCTCAAATACATTGTTACAGTTGTTGGTTAGCTAGCTTGTGAATTTTAGCCATATTAGCATTAGCATTGCCATGAAATCAGTCAAAACACCTCAAAACAAGACATGGTATCAAGAACAAGATGAAACTAGCTGAAATGAGACACGTACGATTCCCCACATGGCAGTTTCTTGTCAATGTTGGTAGCCATCTGGCCATCCAGAATCACAACAACTCTGACTTCTGCCCCATTGAAGCATGTGCATTGTTTTCGTGACGTTTTCAGCTAGCCCATATGGAAATGTACTGAACAAAAATAGAAACGCATCATGTAAAGTGTTGGTCCCAGCTTATTTCTACTCTCGACAGCTCATGTGTGCTGTGTGAACGCATCAATTTAGCTATGTACTTCTCGAGAAGTTGTGACTCGCGAGGAGCGTTGTTGAATGAACGTCCAATCATATTGCTCAAATACAAATAGCATGACTTTTTTGCATGTAGTCTTTAATGGTTTTCAATAAATTAGTAAGCTGACAACGTCACGAAAACGATGCACACACTTCAATGGGGCAGAAGTCAGAGTTGTTGTGATTCTGGATGGCCAGATAGCTACCAACAATGACAAACTGCCACGTGGGGAATCGTAAGTGACTCATTTCAGATAGTTTCATCTTGTTCTTGATACCATGTCTTATTTTGAGTTGTTTTGACTGATTTCAAGTCAATTCTAATATGGCTTAAATTCGTTAGCTAGCTAAACAACAACTGTAACAATGTATTTGAGAGGAAACAAGTGGTCATTTTGCAAATGTATTTATGTTTTCAATAACAATTGGAGACGAAATATAGTTGACATGTCAACAATCTAAGCCAACCCTGTCTGTTTTTCCCCATAGTTGCGCACACGTCGGTTTTGTTGCTAAACAACCAACCGGTCTATGGCAGACAAAGACACAGCAGGTAAATGTTGAACTGGTACGCCAAATTGCACTGAGAAGTTACTGGCTCCTGGGTGGATGAAACCCACAACAGCGGTGTCATCTGCGTATTTAAAGAATTTGTGGGCTGGATCAGAGGATTGACAATCGTTCGTGTACAGGATTGGCGAAAGTACGCAACCTTGCGGGGCTCCCGTATTCACCGTTTTAGATGTGGAGATGGCGGAGTTAAATTTAACTTGTTGGGTACGGTTCACAAGGAAACTGTTAATCCTGTTGATCAGTACAGAGTTGACACCCATATTCACCAGTTTATCCACCAGTAGGTGGGATTGGATGTTATTGAACGTGCTACTGAAGTCAATGAATACCACTTTAACTAGGCTTTTTGCCTGTTCTAAGTGTTTAAATGTTGTTCAGCGTGACCAGTAACACATCATCAACACCCCTGGTTTGGATTTAGTTGAGACACCAGAGAGAAGATGTTTTTATAAAAAAAAATTCTAAACATTTCATAGGTACAGATTACAGGGCATAAGTCATTATTTTCTTTTGGCCTGTTTTTTTTAGGTACTGTGACAATCAGCTGTTTTTTCCATGAATCTGGAATTATCCCGCTTTCCAGTGACTGCACTTTCTGCTGCGATGTAAAATCACACATCAAACCTGCAATAGAAACTGTTCAAATAATTTGCAAAGACAAAGTCATTATCAACGGTCATGCAATGTCTCTTTGGTTTGTAACCCGTGTTGGTTTGTAGCCTTTGCCAGGCTTTCCTACTGTCATTGTCCTTAAAAAAGTTTTTGAATTTGTCTTTGTATGCTGCCTTGAACTCCTTGATATTGCTTTTGAGTCTTCTATGAATATTTTTCCTTTGCTCTTTACTACCACCAGATTTTAAACACTACGCTTTTTCTTATCGAGGAGCTCTTTTAATTCCCAAGTCACCCACGGTTTATTATTTGGGAAAATGTTGACTTTCTTTTGGGGAATAGCGAGATCCTCTCTGAAACGGATGTACTCCAAGACAGCCTCTTCCAGGTCGTCGGCGCTGACCGTCAGGGCCACCCAGTCAGTGGACTTGAAACAGTCCTGGTCAGTAGCTTCAGGAGTCCAGCTTTTAATCTCCACCTATTTAGCCTTCTCTCGCTGCAGTCACGGTTTGTAGACTGGGATGAGCCGAACCATGTTATGAGCCGAATCCCCGAGATTGGGTAGTGGCTTGGAGGAATACGCACCTGGGATGTTACCATAACAGAGGTCCAGACAGGCTTCATTTCAGGTAGGACATGTAAAATATTGTTGGTATGATGGTAAATGTTCAGATTGACTGCACATGTTAAAGTCTCCCATGATCAGCTTTACTGCGTCAGGTGACTGTTTCAGCCTGGGATACAAGGTCATGGATCATGTCGGCAGCTGTGGGCTATGTAAACAAATAGTCAGGCTTGATTTATTTCCTGTGGCAGGTAGTATAGCTGTAGGTTAAGAGCAAGGAGTTCAATGTCTTTAGTACACACCTGGTGCTTCGTTGTGATATGAGCTGAATTACAGTATTTCTCGTTGATGAACTCAAACTCTTCTGCCTTTCCTCTTACCGGAGTTGATGCTTCGGTCCATTCTAATGATTGTGTAGCCGTCCAGCTCCACTGCAGAGTCAGGTTCCTGTTCCATAAGCCAGGTCTCAGACAGATCAGGCAGGATTGTCGGTACTCGGAAAGGTATTGCCTATAGCTCGTCAGTAGGCTTGGGCGGTATACCGTATACTGGGATATTTGGAAATAGCCACGGGATGGTTTTCAATACTGTTGAAATGATTTTTGCAATGTTTGTTTTTTTCAATAAATTTTCATTTTTGTAGCTACTTTTTATGCAAATACCTGTAGTTAACTTGTGCAATACGTTAGGAGATAAAGCAGATCACGTTCTTAATTTCACCTGTCACATTATTTTACATTATGAAACGTATTGTAGTTCCCCAGTTGAGCCAGTCACATGTTTGTTTGTAAATAGCACAATGTGAGAAAGCGGGAGCAGGTGAGTCCAGCTGTGTATTGACAGTATTCGCATTTTATATTGAAAGTCCATTGTAGTGTAAACTTGCAGCCAAGGGTCGGCGATTAAGCATGATATCTTGTGTATGATATCCGCGGTTACGGCTCGCTGTATCCGTTGTTGGTTAGGTCGACAGCTTGATTGGTGTATTTCACTTAAAACATTTTTTTTAAACTAACAGCAAAGTACTGCTATTTGCCTCATTATTAGCTATCGGATTTCATACCACTAAAAACTTGGTTGATTGAGGTGGATCTCAACTTTAAAACACATTAAATAAACAAGCACGAAAACGACAAGTGCAAATGACCGTGTCTCTGCAAGAGCAGCCCCCATACATAATATGTTTTATAAACATCATGGAAGGATCATACAGATTGCATTCACTCACTGTTTTGCTGCTCCTAAACTTGATCTTTTAATAAAGCTTTGGTGATTTAATATTTATTTAAAGCAGTCTCACGAACCAAATCCTTTGTTGATAGGCTGCTGTTTGGGAATGCATTGGGCATGACAAAAAAAACGGCTACACTGAAATGAAAAACCAAGCAATCTGTGTTATTGTTAAGACCTGCTTTTGGTTGGACTCAACTTTCGTGCTGCATGCAATTGCCACTTTTGTGCTTGCTTTTACGACATACCTCAAATATTACCACCCCTCCCACCTCAGTACAAGTGGGTTGATGTGAGACAGGTAAATTGCCGAACCTGGCATAAGGGATGGAAAATGCCAGTGCGCCAGTTTTTACATGACAAAATTGCTATGGGTATGTTTAAATGAGATGTTCATGTTAGGGGAACATGTATATTTGTGCTTCTTGTTTATTAATTGTACTTCTTTCCCCTCAGACTACCAACACCAATGCAATGCTGCTCCTCAGACACTGTCGAGGCCTAACCAGAGTAGACCTTTTCAAGACTCAAAGGTAGTCATAAAATAAGCTGCATTTGTTACCTTTCAGATTAAAAGTAATGTCAAAGTTACAAAAAAATATATCACTAACTGCATTGCCATTCTGGCAGACCTGGCATCTGCCTTGTCTCCTTATTGCTATAGTCCACTTTAATGACCTGTTTATGCCTAGTCAAAGGTCTGAGTCGGAACAGCCACTAAAAAGATCTTACATGTCTTTAAAAAAAAAAATGTTTATACACCAGCCACCCAGGGCTGTCAGCCAGCAAAGTGCAAGGCAGGGCCAGTATGTCCTGACTGACTTAAAGGAATCATTTTCACTACAGCTATCTGCGTCCCAAATGTCATCCTATTCCTTATCATTCGGAAAGTATTCAGACCCCTTCACTTTTTAAACATTTAGTTAAGTTACAGCCTTATTCTAAAATGGATTAAATTGTTTTCCCCCCTATCAGTCTTCACAGAATACCCCATAATGACAAAGCAAAAACCGTCTTTTAGAAATTATATTTAAAAAAAGATAACATTTACATAAGTATTCAGACCCTTTACTCAGTACTTTGTTGAAGAACCTCTGGCAGCGATTACAGCCTTGAGTCTTCTTGGGTCTTCTTGGGTATGACGCTATAAGCTTGGCACACCTGTATTTAGGGAGTTTCACCCATTCTTCTCTGCAGATCCTCTCAAGCTCTGTCAGGTTGAATGGCGAGCGTCGCTGCACAGCTATTTTTATGTCTCTCCGGAGATGTTCGATCGGGTTCAAGTCCGGGCTCTGGCTGGGTCACTCAAGCACATTCAGAGACTTGTCCTGAAGCCACTCCTGCGTTGTCTTGGCTGTGTGCATAGGGTTGTTGTCCTGTTGGAAGGTGAACCTTCTCCCCAGTCTGAGGTCCTGAGCGCTCTGGAGCAGGTTTTCATCAAGGATCTCTGTACTTTGCTCCGTTCATCTTTCTCTCGATCTTGACTAGTCTCCCAGTCCCTGCCACTGAAAAACATCCCCACAGCATGATGCTGCCACCCCCATGCTTCACCGTAGGGATGGTGCCACGTTTCCTCCCGACGTGTCCGTCTTGCCACTCTACCATAAAGGCCTGATTGGTGGAGTGCTGCAGAGATGGTTGTCCTTCTGGAAGGTTGTCCCATCTCCACAGAGGAACTCTGGAGCTCTGTCAGAGTGATCTCTGTCTACAAAATGTAGAAAATGTCAAGGGGTCTAAATACTTTCCAAATGTACTGTACATAGTGCACTACTTTTGACCAGCACTCAAAGTAAAAAGTGATCAAAGGTAGTGCACTAAATAGGAATGCGGCCCTAGTGTCAGAAGCTGGGTTAATGATTTCCAAGCAGGAGCAGAGATAATCAATTACCTCCTTATCAAACGAGCTTCTGAAATACAGATTTGTCTCCCCCTTTATTTGTTTAGTTAGTCTTATTGCTTATTGATATGAACTGTAAGCAGTTTGCCTGACCTCTAACATCTTTAAGGAGTGGAGTCTCCTAGGAGAGGCCTCTGTCTGGATTATCAGGTTAAATCTGGACCATAGAAACCATTTTAACAAGTCAGTTAAGTCTAATGGGCCTAATGGGTAGAATAGCCCTCTGGTCCATGAATAGAAAAAGCTTTTGTCAGTTGCATAGTTACGCCTTATCTTACAGCAGGATCTACTCAAGTATATTTGCACTGCCTACCATAACTTGTCATTTGTATGGACATGGGTGTAACTATCTGTAACATGAATGCATTCAGTACATGAGTAAACTGCTAGGTATGTCTCAAATGACTCCCTATATAGTGCACTGCTTTTGGCCAGAGCCATTTGGGACGCACCCCTAGTGTTTGTCTGATTGTGACACTGGTCTGTGTGTCTCCTACAGGGTGCAGTTGTTGCAGGGTGCGGCTCTTCCTGTGGCAGTGTGTGCGGGCAGCCTCTGTGCACGCTGGGGCAGCAGTCATGGGGGGCATAAGTCAGGGCAGTATCAACGCAGCCATGGCCCCAACTGGAGACACGCCCTGGCAGGGCTGCTGGCTGGGACAGGGGCTGTACTGGCCTATGGCCTCCACCACAGCCAGGTGAGAGGGACAGTCTGCGTACTAATAGCTGGTGTGATGGAAGTTGTGGTGCATTTATGCTATGATACTGTTGGAGAAATCTAACCTACAATATGGGCATTTAACAGCATTTATAGTTTTTCAAGGCTGTATATTGTTCAGTACAATTCGTTTTGTTACCTGTTTTGTAGCATGAATAATGTCAAATTACTTTTCGGTATGTTTCTGCTATTTTTCCCCCCCCCCCCTTTTTTTTCTGTAGCTGATATTTGGCTGTAATTTGTCTTCTCTCCAGACTGAGCAGGCAGCCACCACTATAGTCCAGCCCATAGCCCCAGCCTCCTCTCTCCCCATCTACACCCAGGACGAGGTCACCAAACACCGCTCTGTTGAGGAGGGCGTCTGGGTCACCTACAAGGGCAGTGTCTATGACATCACAGAGTTTGTGTCCATGCACCCTGGTGGTGATAAGATCCTGCTAGCAGCAGGTGGGGCTCTGGAGCCCTTCTGGGCGCTGTACGCCGTTCACAGCCAAGGCCACGTGCTGGAGATCCTGTCTGAGTATAAGGTGGGCGAGCTGTGTGTGGTCTTGTTATCTGGTCTGCGCAGGTGTGAATAATTCTAATGTTGCTACGACAGCATATCTTCCCATAACCAATTCTTATTATGAAACCTTTGTTAGAATTGACTGTTTTTATCTAAATATCATAACAAAATATATACAGTGCCTTCAGAATGTATTCAGACCTCTTGACTTTTTCCACATTTTGTTACATTACAGCCTTATTCTAAAATTGATTATTATTATTTTTTTAATCCTCAGCAATCTACACACAATACCCCATAATGACGAAGCAAAAAGTGTATTTTATTTTATTTTTGCAAATGTATTACAAATTAAAACACATACCTAATTTACATAAGTTTTCAGACCCTCTGCTATGAGACTCGAAATTGAGCTCAGGTGCATCTTGTTTCCATTGATCATTGATCATTCCATTGATCATGCTTCTACAACTTGGAGTCCACCTGTGGTAAATTCAATTGATTGGACATAATTTGGAAAGGCACATACCTGTCTATATAATGTCCCATAGTTGACAGTGCATGTCAGAGCAAAAATCAAGCCATGGGAAGGGATTGTCCGTAGAGCTCAGAGACAGGATTGTGTCGAGGCACAGATCTGGGGAAGGGTACCAAAACATTTCTGCAGCATTGAAGGTCCCCAAGAACACAGTAGCCTCCATCATTCTTAAATGGAAGAAGTTTGGAACCACCAAGACTCTTCCTAGAGCTGGCCACATGGCCAAACTGAACAAAAGGGCCCTGGTCAGGGAGGTGACCAAGAACCTGATGGTCACTCTGACAGAGCTCCAGAGTTCCTCTTGGAATTTCCCAAAAGGCACCTAAAGACTCTCAGACCATGAGAAACAAGATTCTCTGGTCTGATGAAACCAAGATTGAACTCTTTGGCCTGAATGCCAAGCATCACGTCTGGAGGAAACCTGGCACCATCCCTGCGGTGAAGCATGGTGGTGGTAGCATTAGGCTGTGGGGATGTTTTTCTGCGGCAGAGACTGGGAGACTAGTCAGGATTGAGGGAAAGATGAACAGAGCAAAGTACAGAGAGATCCTTGATGAAAACCTGCTCCAGAGTTCTCAGGACCTCAGACTGGGGCATAGGTTCACTTTCCAACAGAACAACGACCCTAAGCACACAGCCAAAACAATGCAGGAGTGGCTTCGGGACAAGTCTCAATGTCCTTGAGTTTTTTATATTTAATAAATTAGCAAACATTTCTAAAATCCTGTTTTTGCTTTGTCATTATGGAGTATTGTGTGTAGATTGATTAAATAGTTTATTTTTTCCTCAATTTTAGAATAAGGCTGTAACCTAACAACATTTGGAAAAAGTCAAGGGGTCTGGATACTTTCCGAAGGCACTGTGTATGTGTGTTATATATATTGTATACTTTTTTTTTTTTTTTTAAAGGTGGGTGAGCTGAGTGCGGAGGACCGGCGGAAGCAACAAAGCGTGAAATCCACGGACCCCTACTCCACCGACCCGGAGCGGCACCCTGCCCTGCGCATCAACAGCCTCAAGCCCTTCAATGCCGAGCCCCCACCCGAAATCCTCTCCGACAACTACATCACCCCTTCAGCCATCTTCTTTAAGAGGAACCACCTGCCAGTGCCACAAGTGGACCCGAAATCCTACCGGCTGCAGGTGGAGGGTGTGTCTGGTGGAGCACCTCTGAGCCTCTCTCTAGAGGAGCTGAAGACACGCTTCCCCAAACACACAGTCACGGCCACGCTGCAGTGTGCTGGCAACCGCCGCTCAGAGATGAACAAAGTCAAGCAGGTGAAGGGGCTCAATTGGGGCATAGCTGCGATAAGTAATGCTACGTGGAGCGGCGCCAGGCTGAAGGATGTGCTGCTGGCAGCTGGCTACAGGCCAGAGGTGGCCCAGCAAACATCCCACGTTCAATTTGAAGGCCTTGACAGTGACGTGACCGGCACCACCTACGGGGCATCTATCCCGCTCAACAAGGCGGTCAGTGAAGAGGGCGACGTGCTGCTGGCATACCAGATGAATGGAGAAGACCTACCTGCTGACCACGGCTATCCCGTACGGGTGGTGGTGCCGGGAACGGTGGGCGCCCGCAATGTCAAGTGGCTGGGAAAGATCATAGTGAGTGATGAGGAGAGCAGCAGCCACTGGCAGCAGAATGACTACAAGGGCTTCTCCCCTGCCACTGACTGGGACACGGTGGACTTCAAGTCGGCCCCAGCCATCCAGGAGCTGCCCGTCCAGTCGGCCATCACCCAGCCAGCGGAGGGAGCCGTGGTGGAACGCAGCGCAGAGGAGGTGACGGTGAAGGGCTACGCTTGGAGCGGGGGCGGCCGGGAGGTGGTGCGTGTCGATGTGTCTCTGGATGGGGGGCGGACCTGGCAAGTGGCGCAGCTACAGAGCAGTGAGAAGGGGCAGGTCCCGGCCCCCTCGCCCCCACCTGGCAGAGCCTGGGCCTGGAAGCTGTGGGAGCTGACAGCCCCACTGCCCCCCGCGGCCCAGGAACTGGAGATTGTGTGCAAGGCGGTGGACAACAGCTACAACATGCAGCCAGACTCAGTGGCACCTATCTGGAACCTGAGGGGAGTTTTGAGTAATGCCTGGCACAGGGTGAAAGTCACAGTCAAGGAGGATGAGGAAGAGCAGAAACTGTTGTGATCTAGGGGGTTGTGTTCAAGTCTTAAAGAGTGTAGAGGAAAACAGATGATGTTTTAACCTGCCCCTCTCCAGACAGACAGCGTGTAACACGCTAAAGCTCTGGGGGAACTGAAACTAAAGACCCCTCTGTTGACTTGTTGTGCCGCAAAACAGCTAATTCCGTTCAGTGGAGATGGAAAAATTAAAATCGGCATTCATCTGTGTGTAGCTAATGTTGAGCGCTTAAAGAACATTGTGGCCAGTTGGGTTAAAAAGAATCCCAAACGCACCACAAAACAAGATAACAGAAGCAAATCTGTTGGTGTCAACAGTTGCTCAAGGACAAGCAAAAACACCTTGCCAGTGCTGTCCTTTTCATATCCTAAAATCTATTCACTAACTTCTTTGGCTTTGATGACAATCTTGCTTCCATTTCTTGATTTTACATGGGTGTCATTTGCTGGATCCAGAGAATATTCTAATTCTTTGATTCTTTGCATTGTCTTAACCCATATTGATTATAGCAATTGATAAATTGTCTATTGTATAACTAATTATTAATTGTGTAAGATCAAAAGCAATTTGATCTTGTAAGTTTCAGCTAGTGTTATCTGTTGCATTAAGCAAGGTACCATATTGTTTTGATTTTCACAAAAGAAAGTTCTCAGTTGTATTTTTGAGAGAAATTGTTTTGCACACAATGTATGCATTTAAATGAATTAGCGATACTGCTTTTGTCATGTGTGATAAAACATGTTTTCTCCACCTATCTGGTTACATGCTACATGATTGATTAGGAGCTTAAAATGAACATGTAATAAATAACACTTAAAAAAACATATTTAGAAATAACACATTCATGTTAAATATTAAACTTACACTACATGACCAAAAGTATGTGGACAAAAGTATGCTCGTTGAACATCTCATTCCAAAACAATGGGCATTAATATGGAGTTGGTCCCCCCCTTTACTGCTATAACAGCCTCCACTCTTCTGGGAAGGCATTCCACTAGATGTTGGAACATTGATGCAGGGATTTGCTTCCATTCAGCCACAAGAGCATTAGTGAGGTTGGGCACTGATGTTGGGCGGTTAGGCCTGGCTCGCAGTCGACGTTCCAATTCATCCCAAAGGTGTTCGATGGGGTTGAGGTCAGGGCTCGTGCAGGCCATTTAAGTTCTTTCACAAAGACACTCTAATGTACTTGTCCTTTTGCTCAGTTGTGTACCGGGGCCTCCCACTCCTCTTTCTATTCTGGTTAGAGACAGTTTGTGCTGTTCTGTGAAGGGAGTAGTACACAGCGTTGTACGAGATCTTCAGTTTGGAATAGCCTTCGTTTCTCAGAACAAGAATAGACTGACGAGTTTCAGAAGAAAGTTATTTGTTTCTGGCCATTTTGAGCCTGTAATCGAACCCACAAATGCTAATGCTGATGCTCCAGATACTCAACTAGTTTAAAGAAGGCCAGTTTTATTATTTCTTTAATCAGAACAACAGTTGTCAGCTGTGCTAACATAATTGCAAAAGGGTTTTCTGATGATCAATTAGCCTTTAAAATTATAAACTTGGATTAGCTAACACAACGTGTCATTGGAACACAGGTGTGATGGCTGCTGATAATTGGCCTCTGTACGCCTATGTAGATATTCCATACACAATCTGCCGTTTCCAGCTACAATAGTCATTTACAACATTAACAATATCTACACTGTATTTCTGATAAATGTGATGTTATTTTAATGGACAAAAAATTTGCTTTTCTTTCAAAAACAATGACATTTCTAAGTGACCCCAAACTTTTGAACGGTAGTATACATATTACCTTGACTAACCGGTGCCCCCACACATTGACTGTACCGGTACCCCCTGTATATGGCCTCGCTAATGTTAATTTACTGCTGCTCTTTTTAAAAAGTAATAATAATATATATATATTTTTTTTTTACTTATCTATTTTTCTTAACTGCATTGTTGGTTAAAGGCTTGTAAGTAAGCATTTCACTGTAAGGTCTACCTGTTGTATTCGGCGCATGTGACAAATAACATTTGATTTGATTTGACTACACAGAAATTGTGCTGGCAGAGCAATATCATTATTATGTTTATCAGATACAGAACACTTGACCAGAAATCTGCATGTTTTTGCACATGCTATTTATTTTTATAGCAGGATGAATAAATACAGGAATTAAGCAAATCAATAAATGTTTTTGCATGGGGGCATCTGGTTGTGAACCCATTCCTCTAACTCACGGATGGTCAACTGATGGCCCGCGGCCCCTCCTTTGAAGGCCCATGGATCAATTTCCAAAATGTGTTTGTGCATCAGCAGTTCTTCTCTTGTTATGTCAGTTACTGACATTCACTCAATTAGCAAATGTCAGCAAAAACAACATTTTAGGGCCCCCAAAAGGCTAGGGTCGGCTCTGACTGTGTGGATGTGGGTATGCAGACCCACTCATGATAAGTTCCGATTTTTTGTAGCCCCCACTCCCATCAAAGTTGCCCATCCCTTCTCTAACTTCTTCACTTTAATGGCTGTTGCAAACTATGCTCCAGACAGAACATGCACCATCACACACATTTACCAGAATCTAACCTCGTTCCCAGGCAAGAGAGAGCCGGCTGGTGGACAAAATGACTCAATCTTAATTGAAAGGAGTAGCTTTTCTGCTCGCATGACCTCAAGTACTCACATCACCACAAACACTCCCCGTGAAGACTGGACCATGCCAAAACCACACAAAGCCTCCTCTCCACCCCATTGTCTCCACTGTTTGCAGCTTGTAAAGCTGATGACAGTGATTTGGAGGAGGTACAGTATATGTTAGAGTGGACCTTAATGATGGCTGACAACTTCTCCATCCCAGTCAGCCCCATAACTCCACTGGCACCAGCATAACTCTATTCCAGCATGGCACACGACAATAAAATAGACTAGCATGCCTCTTTTCATCCCCACACACACTGTTTTCACACCTCTGTCTTGTTAAGCTATTGTACAACTAAGCGATGTATGCTTCAGTAAATAGACACGGGAGCTAGCTACACTCTTAGAAAAAAGGGTTCTACATGCAATGTGTATTGCATCTATTGCCACTTGTGTTGTAAATTCAAATCCCCCATGGGACACAAAAAAAAAAGATGAAATGTGGACATTTATTGCAGTATTGTGTTGGGGGAAAAAGTCCAATCATCACCTTGAAAATGAAGATAAAGGGCTCAGTTCTATCCAAACCCCATTGCAGTATTCACGCAGTAACTATTTTTCTTATGGCCAAATGAACTCAGATTGGTTTTGGGTACTGTATAAAAACCTACAACTACTACCAGGGTGACCCCTCTCACAGGTATGCTTTCACTTTTCAGAATGAGATGTGTGTGGGCATGGGATGAATATTGTAAATAAAGGATTTGGAGAAGAAAAAAAAATATCTGCCCCATGTGAGATTAGAACTCACAACCATTGATCTATGAAGCAACTGTATGGAGTCAAATCTGGTTCAAAAATCGAACATGCATTAGATGGCGCACGCGAGCAAGGTGAAACATCACTGCACGATCAAACACTATAGGCAGGTTTCCATTGACCAAGTTTTATTCAGGTTTCCATTGACCCAGATTAATTCAGGTTTCCATTGACCCAGATTTATTCAGGTTTCCATTTACCCAGATTTATTCAGGTTTCCATTGACCCAGATTTATTCAGGTTTCCATTGACCCAGATTTATTCGACAAAAGCAGTGCCGCCCCCCAAAATATTATTGTGACATATGTAATGGAAACGACAGATATAGGAGACATTTTCTAAAGATAAAAAAAATAATCGTTTGACAGGTGGATTTTTATTTTGTCGAACTTTCATTAATGCGACAAATTATGATGGAAATTTAGTTTTTACAATAAATGATGATTGCCGAATGTATGCGGGGCACGTGATGTGATAACTATAAACGCCACTCCACATTTTATTCTAAATGCCTAGCCTACTGCCTGCAAAATCTATTTTGTCCTGACTTTCCTAGCCTAGATTCTTGGCGATATGTTAGGCACATGAGAGTTTTGAGAATATGACAAATATTAGTCAATTATTACATTCTATCCATGCTGGCTTTCACGGGCTACCTGAGACATGAAACAGATAGGTGGGAGGCCATACTGCTGTTGCCAATGTATTACGCAATTTGCCTAAATGGGTAATGGAAACATCAACCCATCAACCATCAACATCAAAAAAATGTAGACACACTGTAGGTTTTTGGGAAAAGGTGTGACGTCATTACGTCCAGCTGTTTTTATCGACACAAGATAGTTAAATGGCAACGCACCCTAGCAGGCAATCTATTTTCTATGCAAACTATCGAAATGTCTAAATGTGCATGTAATTGCACTCAAAACACTGTCCCCTTTCATCTATGTGGTCAAAAATCCGCTTTGGAGCAGATTGGTCCAAAAACCTGAACAATTCAATTTCAGTAGTGATTAAAAAATCATGTTAAATGCAATTTATTATGTGACTTGTTAAGCACATTTTTACTCCTGAACTTATTTAGGCTTGCCATAACAAAGGGATTGAATTCATATTGACTCAACATATTTCACCTTTTCATTTTGTTTTTCAATTGCATTTTTTGATAAAAACATAATTCCACGTTGACATCATGGGGTATTGTGTGTAAGCCAGTGACCAAGACATGTCAATTGAATCCATTTAAATTTCAGACTGTAACACAACAACATTTTGAAAAAGTCAAGGGGTGTGAATACTTTCTGAAGACACTGTAGATGTGTATGAAACGGTAAGAAACATCTTAGAATTTGGTCATATGTGGAAATGTGCCTTACTGCCTTTTTAATTTTGTGTAACGTCTAGTCAAGGAAGCATCATGCAAAATATATTGGAAAACTACACTTAACAAGTCCATTGCCAAATAAGGCGCGCTGTCACCTGGTTTGCGTTCAGTAAGTTTTTACTTTCTGGAACGTTCAATTAAACAAAAACGTTTCTGTACTGAACGACCATTTGAGAAACGGGGTGGGGTTGGGTTGTGGTTTGAGGAGCAGTGTCAGCAGGGCCACTGCCCTTTAAATTCATCACTCTTTGCTTGAATTCATACCTCGCCAGTCGCAACCAGTGGTCGCTGCACCCACCAAACTGCAGCAAATGTACAGTACCTTAAAGTCTGTTCATGAACGTATAAGAACGTTTTGGGGAAATGTGTAATTCAGTACAAACCGTTCTGCAACGTAGCAAACGTTCAAGTGAACTGAACGCACCTCTGCTTTTATAGTAAGCCTTCAGTTGGTACCACCAAGCACATCTAGAAGGGAATGCATTTCAAATCGAACCCCTCCCTTGAGCTGATGTAGTGCCTCTTCATCACGATTTCAATGGTAGAGTTGAGCACCTAGGGGCAAAAAGAGCTATATTTACCTCCTAAAAGACCAAAATATATCACTTTTGCAACTAGCTGTCAAAATGAAGACAATAATTGATGTATTTCACTATAACTAAGCCTAAAACATCTGTATTTTGATGAAAAAAACATTTTTCATGAAAGCTATTCTTTAAAAGGGGTTAGATGTCCAAAACGCGTCGGCGTTAGGGTGGGACTCATTGGGTTAAGCTGTAGAACTGATTTCTGAAACGCAAACCTTAGTACGTCCTTCAAAAGTGTGTGGGGGTTTTAACATTATTGTAGCATATACTCCTAAATGATGACAAGGTGGAGGAGGATGAAATGCTACATAAAAAGAGTCTCCAAAGCTGTCCAGTCAGAATGAGAAACTAACGACTGAGACTATTGTTTTGATGTTGCACTTACTGCATATTAGCATATTTTTGCATTCTCACAATCTGGCTTCAAACCAGTGCACTGTATTTCCGACGCTGAGGTAGTTCTGTGGTTTGGTCAGCAGTATATGTCAATGGCACGTTGTTGAATGCTGAGGAATGTGCAGCTGTGCAGTGCAGCTATGGTGTGGACTTCAATTCAGCATTTCTCCAGTGTCTCTTTAAGCCCTCAGGGCACCAGGACTGTGTGAAAATCTATGCAGGACCAACCATGACCTTGTTAACATAAATGTATCAAACATCGCAAAATAAAAACAGTTATGATGGATAATAATGGAAGACTTACTACCCTTGCATAGGTCAAATGATTGACGTTGAATATGGGCTTGCTTGCGCAGCTACTTGAAAGGAACACTTGATCAAATGTGGTCTATAAAGGCCTATCACCCAACATACTTTCTATTCAAGGCATAATGACAAAGTTTAACATTCATTCATTAACTATTTTATATTCACTTGACAAAGTCTTGGAATGTGCTTGATAGGCCTATGCCATCACTATCACATCCTGATCCTACTGCTGCAAGGTTATACCACCACATAGTGACTGACACCTGGCTGACACAGTTGGTTGGGCTTGGGCATTACTGTATTATGGAAAATCTTTGCTTAGTGACCAATTTTGCAGTGTTACAACTCCTTTCTGCCATTGACGTGGTAAGTATTAGCCTACATGTGGTGAGCACTGTCGGGAATTGATGTGAAACGTTGCCATTTTCTCTCATGCCTTAAGCTTGTAGCTCCCTGCGGTGTCCCCGTGGAGGAAACAATTATCAGGAACTTACAACAACAACAAAAAATCAACAATGTAGGCCTAAGTCACATTTGGAGTTGCTGGAAACGTAGAAAAAAATCCTGTAGGTACTGGGGAAATATAGGCCTATAGGCTGAAGTCTCCTACCTGTGTGTCCTTCATGAGAAGGAGGAGGCACATGGGAGTGTGTGAGAGAGTCAAAAAATGATCGACAGCTAGATCATTTTACGGGTTCAAAGTGAAATTCTCTTTTGTCCGTTGCTCTTGGCCAATTCCTCAGAGATGGGTCATCACAGTGGGTTGGGGCTGACTCAATCGGCACTTGAGTTATAAAACACCAGAACACACGGAAGAAAACCAGTAGAGTAAAGTTTTGGTAGAGTAACGGATAACAGTGACGGACAAATCATTTTTTCTCCCTAAAGATGTTTGATAAATAGATATTTTTCAAAGTATTTAAGACAAGAGCATCCTGCAAAGTCTGTTACGAACCTCATATTTGCTTGGCTTTCCTAACATTTACAGCTGTTTTTCCTGTGTAGAACTTTGGCGAAATGGGTGACCTTCAGCAGATGACAGTGCTCATGGCTATCGTGCAGTGCGTAATGACAGGAGTGATGGACAGGAGGATGGAGGTCCCTGAAGCAACGGTAGGAATTTACCAGCTTCTTTCAAATGTATTATAATATACACTAAATACACAAAAGTATGTGGACACCCCTTCAAATGAGTGGATTTGGCTATTTCAGCCACACCTGTTGTTGACAGGTGTATCAAATCGAGCACACAGCCATGCAATTTCCATAGACAAACATTGGCAGTAGAATGGCCTTACTGAAGAGCTCAGTGACTTTCAACATGGCACCAGAATAGGATGCCACCTTTCTAACAAGTCAGTTCGTCAAATTTCTGCCCTGCTAGAGCTTCCCCAGTCAACTGTAAATGCTGACATTGTGAAGTGGAAACGTCTAGGAGCAACAATGGCTCAGTCGCAAAGTTGTAGGCCAAACAAGCTCATAAAATGGGACCACTGAGTGCTGAAGCGAATAAAAATTGTCTGTCATCGGTTGCAACACTCACTACTGAGTTCCAAACTGCCTCTGGAAGCAATGTCAGCACAAGAACTGTTCGCCTGGAGCTTCATGAAATGGGTTTCCATGGCTGAGCAACCACACACAAGCCTACGATAACCATGCGCAATGCCAAGCGTTTGCTGGAGTGGTGTAAAACTCGCGACCATTAGACTCTGGAGCAGTGGAAAGTGTGATGAACCACGATTCATCATCCGGCTGTTGCCAGGAGAACGATACCTGCCCCAATGCATAGTCCAGGGCTGTTTTTCACGGTTCGGGCTAGGCCCCTTAGTTCCAGTGGAGGGAAATCTTAACGCTATAGCATACAGTGACATTCTAGACGATTCTGTGCTTCCAACTTTGTGGAAACAGTTTGGGGAAGGCCCTTTCCTGTTTCAGCATGACAATGCCCCCGTGCACAAAGCGAGGTCCATACAGAAATTATTTGTTGAGATCGGTGTGGAAGAACTTGACTGGCCTGCACAGAGCCCTGACCTCAACCCCATCGAACACCTTTGGGATGAATTGGAACACTGACTGCGAGCCACACCTAATGGCCCAATATCAGTGCCCAACATCACTAATGCACTTGTGGCTGAATGGAAGCAAGTCCCCACAGCAATGTTCCAACATCTAATGGAAAGCCTACCCAGAAGAGTGGAGGCTTTTATAGCAGTGTATCTTTCTCCATTATTTTAATTGCAGTGCAACTTCTGAATACTGTGTATTATTGTCATAATACAAACTTTATCTGAACTGGACCATGTATGATGCAAAGTGCCATATGTACAACCTGTGGCTTTTACAGTCTTTCTGGTAGACTGCAACTAAATCAGCATTGGTTTCTCTTGTGGCTGTTGTCATTCATAATGTTAGAGGTGAATAATATCACTTTGAAACTTCTCAAGTTAACTCTTGTATCCCACTGTGGTTATTGTGTTACCAGGCGTACCTGATGAAGTATGGCTATCTGCACACTTCACTGGATCCTCAGAACCAGGGCTTCCAGAGAGAAGCTGTAATTGAGGCACTCAGGTAAAGTAGATCCACAGCAACACAAACTATATTCTATGAACACAACAACAACTTACACGTGTAATTCTTCATGGCAATGTGTGATTCCTCTTCCCCAACACAACAAATCTGAACACACTTACTCTAAATGCCCCTTTATGAATACAGATCCAAACACAGCTCTATTGTATAGCTTTTTGCAAGTCACATTGATACATGTACTACAATCAATGCAATTCTTTAGCATAACATTTCCCATTGGAAGGAAATGTTTCCTTGCCTTACATTTACACTACACACATGCTGTATCTGCTATTGGAGCTTTCAGTCCTTCCTTTCCCTAGGGTATTCCAGAGGGTGACAGACCTGCCTGTCACTGGAGTGATTGACAAGGCCACCCTAGAGATGATGAGACAGTCTCGCTGTGGCATAGAGGACCCCTTCAATCAGAAAACCCTCAAGTACAGAGTGCTGGGTGAGTGAAAACATGTGGACAGGATATTGTATGTGGGGGTGGGATGGACCAGTGTTTCCCAGATGGTTGATCGGGACTTAAAACTTTGGGAGATACTATGCACATTAAATTATAATAATAATCCTCATCTAATAAAAATAATCTTCACTTACACACTTGTAGTTTCTCGTCTAGACGTGTTTGTAGTAAAATGCATGTTTTTTGTCTCTACTGTAGGCTACTGGCGCAAGAGAAGCCTGACCTGGTGCATCTACAACTACACTCCAGACATGCCGAAGAGTGAGACAAAGAGGGCCATCCGCTCTGCATTTAAGTATTGGAGCGATGTGGCTTCCCTGAGCTTCCGAGAGGTTGAGTATGGACGAGCTGACATCAGGATCTCATTCCACGCGAAAGATGCCACTTGTGCCGTGCCTTTTGACGGGAGGGGTGAGTCTGCCTATGGGCCGGATACAATTGGGTTGGAGTAACAATAGCCTAACACACACACAATAGGAGTAACCCTAATTGCCATTGGAATATAAAATATTTTAAATCTGTAGGTCACTTGCTGGCCCATGCTGAACACCCAGTCAGGGATTGTTCATTTTGACGAGGATGAGTTTTGGACCGAGGGCATGTTTTACGGCACTAACCTGCGTATCATCGCTGCCCATGAGATAGGCCACACCCTGGGCTTAGGCCACTCGCAATACAGAAGTGCTCTGATGGCCCCTCTTTACACTGGTTACCGTAGCAACTTCCATCTGCATCCCGATGACGTAAAAGGCATCCAAGCTATGTATGGTGAGTGGAGCCTGAGTTTGACCTGAGGATTTTCTGACCTGCTGGTTTTCCATACACAGTAGTACCTCCTTATCAGAATACTTTATTATTACAATAGGGCTCAAATGTCACATATAATGCTTTTATCCTCTAAGTCTAATAATACCTTCCACCAATTATGTCTGTCTTAGGTAAACATGGTACAAGTGTTCCAGTTGAGCCCACAGTGACACTCCCCACAGACAGCCTCCCTGATGCTGAGGGAGACATCCCAGACCCCTGCACCGTCAGGCTGGAAGCCATCATGTTGGGTAAGCTGTCTGCGCACAATACTGGCCAGCGATATACATTCAAGAGCAGTCTCCTTTGGAAGTGCTTATTTTTGTCTCACCAAGTTTTGCCTTCCACTAGTCAAGAAAGATTGAAGCAATATTTCTTACTCTGATAAAGCCAGCTAACCTTATTTTACTCTCTTCATTGGAACTGAAGATGGGATATGACAGGTTGACATCACACTCTGATTGGACCTTCAGTGTTCTATTTCATGCCCCTCTTTCTCATCAGGTCCATGGAGGAAGACATTTGCCTTCAGTGGTGATTATGTGTGGACGGTCTCTGACATAGGGCACAATGCACCCATGAAGATCGACCAGCTGTGGATGGGACTGCCTGGGAACCTGAACGCAGCCGTTTACTCTCAGAGAACCAACAAAACATACTTTTTTAAAGGTACAATATTTTCTCGACTTTAAAAAGTATAATGTTTTTGATGAACAAATTAGGTAAATTGAGATGATTTTTAAAGAAAGACTGATAGTATGAACTGTGTAATACTTGTGTTAAATTACTTGACAGTGATTGACTGACAGTGATCCGGCCCAGAATGTGTGAATGTGTTACTGTTAATCTCACTTAATTTCAGCCTACTCACCAAAACTGGTTCTGACTACAGGTGATAAAGTGTGGAGATATACCAGTTTTCTCTTGGACTACGGGTATCCCAAAGAGCTGAAACGCCTCCCACCTAATATTGATGCCGCTTTGTACTAAGAGAAGAATAAGAAGCTGGTGTTTTTCAAGGTAGTTGAACACAACACAGCACAATAATATCTATACTTTTTAACCAGTAAACTCAACATTGTTACAAATGACAACTGAGCTTTATGGTTTCAGTAAGTTGTGATAATAGATTAATGATAACAACTGAAGCCTTAGCATTTTTACCCGCTTGAATGTGATGAATATGCCAAATAACCACCTTAAAAAACGTTTGTACTAATCATCTTTGTCCTCTGTTGTCCATCTCCTCAGGGTACAGGGTATTGGCAGTGGGATGAGCTGCGCTCCAGTAACCTCAACGTGTACCTCAAACCCTTGTCTAACCTCTTCAATGGGGTGCCCTCCAGCCCTGATGCTGCCTTTACCTGGACCAATGGAAAAATCTACTTCTTCAAGAGAGACAAGTACTGGCGTGTGAACAGTCTACTGAGCGTAGACAAAGGCTATCCACTCAGCAAGAGTGAACGCTGGATACACTGTTAGGAGCAAGACACTAGGGGGAAGCAGACACCATAAGCCTTGATAGGGTGCTTGTGTGATGTCTGCTCAATTAACAGTTCAGGGAACCACAACAGCAACCACAACCACACTGTGATAACATTGTGTTCACACTGTGAGGTGTCTGGAAACCATATAAACATATCGCCATGTACTGGTACATGATTTCAAGTGAGGATTGAGTTAGGTACAGTCAAAGTACATAAAACTGAAATGTTATATCAAATTAATTATTCTTGAAACACAATAACTTTTATCAGGTTGCGTATTGAGTGTCATCCCACATAAGTAAAATGTTTTTCTAGTTCTGGAGCAGTAACCTGCTGGGTTTGTTCATATCCTTATGGCCTAGCTCTCTGTTTCCATCAAACACAAGCAGGACCTCCAGCTGTATTCATCTGCTCTTTTCTTCCAACAGCCCAAACGTGTTAGGCTTAGATCAGACTGTGTGTGTGGAGAGGCTATTTGTTATGATCTTAGGGGGCATTCCAGGGGGGCCATTTTCTCCCTCACCACAGATGTGGATTGGATTATTCAGTTGTTGTGTGTCCTCTTTTCAGTATGTGTACTGATTTCAACGGTGTTCCAGTTAGAAACTTCTCGTTTTCTTTTGACGTTTCACTTGCAGATACTGTGGACGGGTCTGAAAAAGTATTTGTGAGTTTATTGTCGTCATGTTATGCATTTCTAGGACTATGGTGTGTATATTTTATCACTGCCCACAAAGAGAAGCATGATACTATTGGTGTTCAGACACCAGCTTTCACAGGTCTACATTTTATAATGGGTTTATAATTGTGTACTAATGTCGCTGTTGAACCTCATCATGCTTATTGATGTGGCTCATACAAGCTCAAGGGAATTCACATTTCAGTGTATAGGCCTACCATTTCAAAATAATTTTTGTACACTGAACAAAAATATAAATGCAACATGCAACAATTTCAAAGGTTTTACTGAGTTACAGTTCATAGAAGGAAATCAGCCAATTGAAATAATTTCATTAGGCCCTAATCTATGGATTTCACATGACTGAGAATACAGATATGCATTTGTTGGTCACAGATACCTTAAAAAAAAGGTAGGGGCGTGGATCAGAAAACCAGTCAGTATCTGGTGTGACCACTGTTTGCCTCATGCAGCGTGACACATCTCCTTCACATAGAGTTGATCAGGCTGTTGATTGTGGCCTGTGGAATGTTGTCCCACTCCTCTTCAATGGCTGTGCGAAGTTGCTGGATATTGGCAGGAACTGGAACACAATGTTGTACACATCGATCCAAAGCATCCCAAACATGCTCAATGGGTGACATGTCTGGTGAGTATGCAGGCCTGGGACATTTTCAGCTACCAGGAATTGTGTACAGAATACAGATCCTTACGACATGGGGCTGTGCATTATAATGCTGAAACATGAGGTGATGGCGGCGGATGAATGGCACGACAATGGGCCTCAGAATCTTGTCACGGTATCTCTGTGCATTCAAATTGCCATCGATAAAATGCTATTGTGTTTGTTGTCTGTAGCTTATGCCTGCCCATACCATATCCCCACCGCCATCATGGGGCACTCTGTTCACATCAGCAAACCGCTCACCCACATGACGACATACACGCCGTCTGCTCGGTATAGTTGAAACCGGGATTCATCCATGAAGAGCACACTTCTCCAGCGTGCCAGTGGCCATCGAAGGTGACCATTTGCCCACTGCAGTCGATTACGACGGCAACCTGCAGAAAGGTCAAGACCCTGGTGAGGACAACGAGCATGCAGATGAGCTTCCCTGAGACGGTTTCCGACAGTTTGTGCAGACATTTTTTCTGTTGTGCAAACCCACAGTTTCATCAGATGTCCGGATGGCTGGTCTCAGACGATCCCGCAGGAGAAGAAGCCGGATGTGGAGGTCCTGGGCTGACATGGTTACAGGTGGTCTGGGGTTGTGAGGCCGGTTGGAGGCACTGCCAAATTCTCTAAAACGACATTGGTAGAGGAACTAACATTAAATTCTCCGACAACAGCTCTGATGGACATTCCGGCAGTCAGCATGCCAATTGCACGCTCCGTCAAAACTTGAGACGTCTGTGGCATTGTGTTGTGTGACAAAACTGCACATTTTAGAGTGGCCTTTAATTGTCCCCAGCACAAGATTAATCTGTGTAATGATCATGCTGTTTAATCAGCTTCTCGATATGCCACACCTGTCAGGTGGATGGATTATATTGGCAAATGAGAAAATGCTCAGTAACAGGGATGTAAACAAATTTGTGGACAACATTTGAGAGAAAAAAAGCTTTTTGTGAGTATGGCAAATGTCTGGGATCTCGAGTGGCGCGTAAGGCACTGCATCTCAGTGCTAGAGGCGTCACTACAGACACCCTGGTTCGAATCCAGGCTGTATCACAACCGGCCGTGATTGGGAGTCCCATAGGGCGGCACACAATTGGCCCAGCGTCGTCCGGGTTTGGCCGGTGTAGGCTGTCAATGTAAATAAGAATGGGTTCTTAACTGACTTGCTTAGTTAAATGAAAAAAAATGTAAGCTCATGAAACATGGGACCAGCACTTTAAAAAAAAAAATTTGTTCAGAATATATGTATGCAATTACTTTTTTCATCTAAGATATAGTTGTGCAAATTAGTCATGACAGTCAACAATAAAACAGGCCTTGTTTCCTTTATGATGTAAACCTACTCTGATCTCATTGCAATGGCTAATGAACAACAGAGACACCAAGATTAGCGAAATCTTTAAGGTCAAAATAGCCTATGACGAGAGCCATGTGCTTTCATGCATGATACTTGTGGGCTGCTAAAGTTCGGAGCTGCCACAGCAACACCACTGCTTAAACCAATCAGGGAGCAGGAAATCACCCCCATTTGTTGCCTTCAAGACCCTCTGTGTTTCTGATTCCAAGGCAGAATTTGGCAGCTGATGTTGCTAGGTGACCAGCGAGGGAAAATAGAGCCATTTAGCCTCAGACAAATGACTCAGACAGCTTTTGTTTTTAAACTAATTTAATGGTTTATCTTTCAATTTCCTATTGACAATTCTGTACAGATTCAGAAGAGTTGAGAGTACTGAGTGAGAGTAGGCCTACTGTCCCTCTAAAATTCTAAAACAAAAGTAAATTACAATTTTAAAAACACTGATAATTCCTTACACATTCCTTCAATGTTATTGTTCATATACATTGCTGAATACAGGTACTACACAGGTAAAACTGCCTAGAAATTGTAATGAAAACAAGCTACTGCTCAAAAATAACTGGCATAACCAAGTATGGTTTGAAACATTGTATAGTATTGCAGTATTGCTACCGCTAAAAAAGGCACTGCAGTTCCAATGAAAACAAACGTAAATGTCACTTGTAACAGTTGCCCATGTAATCTCCATTGTATTTAGGCACAAAATGGCTGCCGTGTATCTCTCTGGACCTGAACCTACTGCACTCTACAGGCAGTTACTTCGAAAAAGGGACAAGTAAACAGCAATACACACACGTTAACATTACAAACGCACACACACTCACACAGACAGAAAACACTGGTCAGAGAAATGTATCTCGAAATGTCCTCTTCTTTGTCCCGTCACAGTGCCTTGTCAACATCAGCTGGTGTCCTGTTCTGTGAGGCGGTTGACCCGAGTTTACACACAACTGGTTAATTTCAAGTCATTAAAGCACAGTTAACTCCAATTATAAAAGTTGAAATCACTTCGAGGAGGTAGCTCTCGTGCTATTCATGGCCATTTCCATTCCCAGTATTGCTTTCTGAACAGCAAAAACAAGTCTGTTTTCATCAGTCAAGTGATTTCTCCCACATGTAATCAAACAATCACATAATGGCACCAGAGAAAGTATACGACCTCAGAAGTTAGATGAGATCATTTCTGCTCCTTCTTCTGACTGTGTACTCTGCTCTGTCCTAACCCCATAGCATTTCAGTGCTCTCGCTTTCTGTTTGTTTCTCTCTAGCAGAAGCTGCCTTCAGACTTTTCACATGGACCTGCCACCGCTCAGAGCAGACAACACAGGGAGAGGCCACACAAGCCCAGTCTATTGAAAGAGTGATTACAGCACACATCAAACGGGGGGCCAAACACCAACCACTCTCAGGGAACAGCTCACAGATTGAGGAACCATTCAATTGCCTTCCAGTCTGCCATTCCAAACGAGGTACAGTACAGTACACTGGAGGTGTGCTTTGATCTTCACTTGGACAGCATTCAAGGCCCTTTTCCAAGTCAATGTAAGGAACGTCCATTGTTCAATAGACTCTCACATTGTCTATAGGGTCAACAGTACACTACATAGGGAGGAGGACTATGGAGGGGGGACAAGAAACAAGCGAGTCGTCCCCCGTTTGTCCCTCGGTGCGTCAGACCCTGTTGACAGGTGTGGTGATGGTGAGGGGTACGGTGGAGCTTGTCTCGTAGTCAAAGTCGATTATTGTGTGGTTGGTAGTGCCCAGGCTGCTGAGGGAGTTGCCTGTGCCCATCTGTCTGTCCCTAAGACTCTGCAGGTAGCTCTGAGAGAAGGAATAAAGGAGAGAGGGGAAGAAGAGAGGAGAGAGGGAATATAATCAGAATCAACCTAGGAATGGGTTCTACATGTTGGAATTCAAATAGAATAGAGTGTGTGTGTCAGAGGAGGCTGGTGGGAGGAGCTATAGGAGGCTCATTGTAATGTCTGGAATGGAATCAATGGAACTGTATCAAACACATAAAAACAACATTTTTGACTCTGTTGCATTTATTCCATTCCAGCCATTACAATGAGCCCATCCTCCTATAGCCCCTCCCACCAGCCTCCTCTGTTGTGTGTGTGTGTGTGTGTGTGTGTGTGTGTGTGTGTGTGTGTGTGTGAGAGAGAGAGAGAGAGACTGACCGGTGCCAGCAGGTCTCCGGCATAGCGTTTGACAGGGGTGGGCTTGCGACGGTATGTGCCCTCCTGCCCACTGTTCTGCTGGCGCTTCTTGACATCTTTCTGTCTGATCCGCATCAACTGGACCCGCTTCTGCCTCCTGCTGATGATGACTGAGATGAGAGAGATATGAGAGAGAGATATGAGAGAGAGATATGAGAGAGAGATATGAGAGAGAGATATGAGAGAGAGATATGAGAGAGAGATATGAGAGAGAGATATGAGAGAGATGAGAGCCAGAGGAGAGCGGTGTGTTTACTCTGAGTCATTTCTTAGTAATTCTACAGAATTACATTCATACAAAATTTGACATTCTTAAATCACCTGAAATGTAATATAAACAGCTGACTTGGGAGACAATCTGTTTTGTTTCAATACCAGAACAATGTTCTCTAATACCATAAAACCATTGTAGCAGTGAAGAGAACATAATATAACCCATATTGAGATATACAGATGCATCATACTCTACAAACAGCTTCCTCTACCTCCCATACATCTATATGGAATTCTATGATGCTTACCCTCAGTGTGTGAGAACCCCACCGTCGTCAGCTTCCACTGCACCAGCACCCCCATGAAGCTGAGTGCCGGCCAGATACCCACGATCACCCAGCTGTACCAGCAGAGCGACGGCGCCGGTGACAGCCTCAAGCACTGATACGCGTGTCTGACCAGCGCCAGCATCTCCACAAAGTAGTCGGCGCACACCGTCATGATGGCCGCCCCGAACACAGATGTAGACAACACGGTGAAGAGCTTCTGCCACTGTAGGGTGAGCACGGCGAACAGCATGCCAGTGCCCAGCAGCACCCCTAGGGGCACCCAGACGGTGGTGGGTGTGTAGAACTGGTGGGTGACCAGCAGCGTGGCGAGGGCAAGTAGCAGGCCCAGTAACAGACCCGTCATGAAGAGACCCACGGAGCGAACCAGCATGGTGACCAGGCCACACAGCAGGCCGATGCCCAGGCCGATACCCGCCGAGGCCTCCACACTCAGCTGGGTGTCCAGCACCCGCTCCTTGTGGCACAACAGGAAGATTATGACAGAGCCGAACATCAGGCCCGACAGGAACATGACCGCCTTGAAGCAGCGATATCCTGGGAGAGAAGAGAGGTGAAGAGGGAAATGTGAGAGAGAGTGGAGCGGGGTAGAGAGGGAGAGAGGAGAGAAGTAGAGAGAGGTAGAGAGGGAGAGAGGAGAGGAGTTTAGAGAGGGAATGGTGAAGGAGAGAGGAGAGGGGTAGAGAGAGGGAATGGTGAAGGAGAGAGGAGAGGGGTAGAGAGAGGAGAGGAGTAGAGAGAGGGAATGGTGAGAGAGAGTGGAGAGGGGTAGAGAGAGGGAATGGTGAAGGAGAGAGGAGAGGGGTAGAGAGGGAATGGTGAGAGAGAGTGGAGGGGTAGAGAGAGGGAATGGTGAAGGAGAGAGGAGAGGGGTAGAGAGAGGGAATGGTTAAGGAGAGAGGTAGAGAGGGAATGGTAAGGGAGAGGGAATGGTGAAGGAGAGAGGAGAGGGGTAGAGAGAGGGAATGGTGAAAGAGAGAGGAGAGGGGTAGAGAGAGGAGAGGAGTAGAGAGAGGGAATGGTGAGAGAGAGTGGAGAGGGGTAGAGAGAGGGAATGGTGAAGGAGAGTGGAGAGGGGTAGAGAGAGGGAATGGTGGAGAGAGGAGAGGGGTAGAGAGAGGTAGAGAGGGAGAGAGGAGAGAAGTAGAGAGAGGGAATGGTGAGAGAGAGTGGAGAGGGGTAGAGAGAGGAGAGGAGTAGAGAGAGGGAATGGTGAGAGAGAGTGGAGAGGGGTAGAGAGAGGGAATGGTGAGAGAGAGTGGAGAGGGGTAGAGAGAGGGAATGGTGAAGGAGGAGAGGGGTAGAGAGAGGAGAGGAGTAGAGAGAGGGAATGGTGAGAGTGGGAATGGTGAAGGAGAGAGGAGAGGGGTAGAGAGAGGAGAGGAGTAGAGAGAGGGAATGGTGAGAGAGAGTGGAGAGGGGTAGAGAGAGGGAATGGTGACGGAGAGAGGAGAGGGGTAGAGAGAGGGAATGGTGAAGGAGAGAGGAGAGGGGTAGAGAGAGGGAAATGGGAAGGAGAGAGGAGAGGGGTAGAGAGGGAATGGTGAGAGAGAGTGGAGAGGGGTAGAGAGAGGGAATGGTGAAGGAGAGAGGAGAGGGGTAGAGAGAGGGAATGGTTAAGGAGAGAGGAGAGGGGTAGAGAGAGGGAATGGTGAAGGAGAGAGGAGAGGGGTAGAGAGAGGAGAGGAGTAGAGAGAGGAAATAGTGAGAGAGAGTGGAGAGGGGTAGAGAGAGGGAATGGTGAAGGAGAGATGAGAGGGGTAGAGAGAGGTAGAAAGGGAGAGAGGAGAGAAGTAGAGAGAGGGAATGGTGAAGGAGAGAGGAGAGGGGTAGAGAGAGGGAATGGTGAAGGAGAGAGGAGAGGGGTAGAGAGAGGTAGAGAGGGAGAGAGGAGAGAAGTAGAGAGAGGGGATGTTGAGAGAGAGTGGAGAGGGGTAGAGAGGGAATTGTGAAGGAGAGAGGAGAGGGGTAGAGAGAGGGAATGGTGAAGGAGAGAGGAGAGGGGTAGAGAGAGGGTATGGTGAAGGAGAGAGGAGAGGGGTAGAGAGAGGAGAGGGGTAGAGAGAGGGAATGGTGAAGGAGAGTGGAGAGGGGTAGAGAGGGAATGGTGAAGGAGAGAGGAGAGGGGTAGAGAGAGGAGAGGAGTAGAGAGAGGAAATAGTGAGAGAGAGTGGAGAGGGGTAGAGAGAGGGAATGGTGAAGGAGAGATGAGAGGGGTAGAGAGAGGTAGAAAGGGAGAGAGGAGAGAAGTAGAGAGAGGGAATGGTGAAGGAGAGAGGAGAGGGGTAGAGAGAGGGAATGGTGAAGGAGAGAGGAGAGGGGTAGAGAGAGGTAGAGAGGGAGAGAGGAGAGAAGTAGAGAGAGGGGATGTTGAGAGAGAGTGGAGAGGGGTAGAGAGGGAATTGTGAAGGAGAGAGGAGAGGGGTAGAGAGAGGGAATGGTGAAGGAGAGAGGAGAGGGGTAGAGAGAGGGTATGGTGAAGGAGAGAGGAGAGGGGTAGAGAGAGGAGAGGGGTAGAGAGAGGGAATGGTGAAGGAGAGTGGAGAGGGGTAGAGAGGGAATGGTGAAGGAGAGAGGAGAAGGGTAGAGAGAGGGAATGGTGAAGGAGAAGGAGAGAGGAGAGGGGTAGCGAGAGGGAATGGTGAAGGAGAGAGGAGAGGGGTAGAGAGAGGGAATGGTGAAGGAGAGTGGAGAGGGGTAGAGAGGGAATGGTGAAGGAGAGAGGAGAGGGGTAGAGAGGGAATGGTGAAGGAGAGAGGAGAGGGGTAGAGAGAGGGAATGGTGAAGGAGAGATGAGAGGGGTAGAGAGAGGGAATGGTGAAGGAGAGAGGAGAGGGGTAGAGAGAGGGAATGGAGAAGGAGAGAGGAGAGGGGTAGAGAGAGGGAATGGTGGAGCAGAGAGGAGAGGAGTAGAGAGAGGGAATGGTGAAGGAGAGAGGAGAGGGGTAGAGAGAGGGAATGGTGAAGGAGAGAGGAGAGGGGTAGAGAGAGTGAATGGTGAAGGAGAGATGAGACGGGTAGAGAGAGGGAATGGAGAAGGAGAGAGGAGAGGGGTAGAGAGAGGGAATGGTTAAGGAGAGAGGAGAGGGGTAGAGAGAGGGAATGGTTAAGGAGAGAGGAGAGGGGTAGAGAGGGAATGATAAGGGAGAGGGAATGGTGAAGGAGAGAGGAGAGTGGTAGAGAGAGGAGAGGAGTAGAGAGAGGGAATGGTGAGAGAGAGTGGAGAGGGGTAGAGAGAGGGAATGGTGAAGGAGAGAGGAGAGGGGTAGAGAGAGGGAATGGTGAAGGAGAGAGGATAGGGGTAGAGAGAGGAGAGGAGTAGAGAGAGGGAATGGTGAGAGGGAGTGGAGAGGGGTAGAGAGAGGGAATGGTGAAGGAGAGAGGAGAGGGGTAGAGAGAGGTAGAGAGGAGAGAGGGAATGGTGAAGGAGAGAGGAGACGGGTAGAGAGAGAGTGGAGAGGGGTAGAGAGAGGGAATGGTGAAGGAGAGAGGAGAGGGGTAGAGAGAGGTGGAGAGGAGTAGAGAGAGGAGAGGGGTAGAGAGAGGGAATGGTGAAGGAGAGTGGAGAGGGGTAGAGAGAGGGAATGGTGAAGGAGAGTGGAAAGGGGTAGAGAGGGAATGGTGAAGGAGAGTGGAGAGGGGTAGAGAGAGGGAATGGTGAAGGAGAGAGGAGAGGGGTAGAGAGAGGTAGAGAGGAGAGAAGTAGAGAGAGGGAATGGTGAGAGAGTGGAGAGGGGTAGAGAGAGGGAATGGTGAAGGAGAGAGGAGAGGGGTAGAGAGAGGTGGAGAGGGGTAGAGAGAGGAGAGGGGTAGAGAGAGGGAATGGTGAAGGAGAGTGGAGAGGGGTAGAGAGGGAATGGTGAAGGAGAGAGGAGACGGGTAGAGAGAGGGAATGGTGAAGGAGAGTGGAGAGGGGTAGAGAGAGGGAATGGTGAAGGAGAGAGGAGAGGGGTAGAGAGAGGTAGAGAGGAGAGAAGTAGAGAGAGGGAATGGTGAGAGAGAGTGGAGAGGGGTAGAGAGAGGGAATGGTGAAGGAGAGATGAGAGGGGTAGAGAGAGGTAGAAAGGGAGAGAGGAGAGAAGTAGAGAGAGGGAATGGTGAAGGAGAGAGGAGAGGGGTAGAGAGAGGGAATGGTGAAGGAGAGAGGAGAGGGGTAGAGAGAGGTAGAGAGGGAGAGAGGAGAGAAGTAGAGAGAGGGGATGTTGAGAGAGAGTGGAGAGGGGTAGAGAGGGAATTGTGAAGGAGAGAGGAGAGGGGTAGAGAGAGGGAATGGTGAAGGAGAGAGGAGAGGGGTAGAGAGAGGGTATGGTGAAGGAGAGAGGAGAGGGGTAGAGAGAGGAGAGGGGTAGAGAGAGGGAATGGTGAAGGAGAGTGGAGAGGGGTAGAGAGGGAATGGTGAAGGAGAGAGGAGAAGGGTAGAGAGAGGGAATGGTGAAGGAGAAGGAGAGAGGAGAGGGGTAGCGAGAGGGAATGGTGAAGGAGAGAGGAGAGGGGTAGAGAGAGGGAATGGTGAAGGAGAGTGGAGAGGGGTAGAGAGGGAATGGTGAAGGAGAGAGGAGAGGGGTAGAGAGGGAATGGTGAAGGAGAGAGGAGAGGGGTAGAGAGAGGGAATGGTGAAGGAGAGAGGAGAGGGGTAGAGAGAGGGAATGGTGAAGGAGAGAGGAGAGGGGTAGAGAGAGGGAATGGTGAAGGAGAGAGGAGAGGGGTAGAGAGAGGGAATGGAGAAGGAGAGAGGAGAGGGGTAGAGAGAGGGAATGGTGAAGGAGAGAGGAGAGGGGTAGAGAGAGGGAATGGTGAAGGAGAGAGGAGAGGGGTAGAGAGAGGGAATGGTGAAGGAGAGATGAGACGGGTAGAGAGAGGGAATGGAGAAGGAGAGAGGAGAGGGGTAGAGAGAGGGAATGGTTAAGGAGAGAGGAGAGGGGTAGAGAGAGGGAATGGTTAAGGAGAGAGGAGAGGGGTAGAGAGGGAATGATAAGGGAGAGGGAATGGTGAAGGAGAGAGGAGAGTGGTAGAGAGAGGAGAGGAGTAGAGAGAGGGAATGGTGAGAGAGAGTGGAGAGGGGTAGAGAGAGGGAATGGTGAAGGAGAGAGGAGAGGGGTAGAGAGAGGGAATGGTGAAGGAGAGAGGATAGGGGTAGAGAGAGGAGAGGAGTAGAGAGAGGGAATGGTGAGAGGGAGTGGAGAGGGGTAGAGAGAGGGAATGGTGAAGGAGAGAGGAGAGGGGTAGAGAGAGGTAGAGAGGAGAGAGGGAATGGTGAAGGAGAGTGGAGACGGGTAGAGAGAGAGTGGAGAGGGGTAGAGAGAGGGAATGGTGAAGGAGAGAGGAGAGGGGTAGAGAGAGGTGGAGAGGAGTAGAGAGAGGAGAGGGGTAGAGAGAGGGAATGGTGAAGGAGAGTGGAGAGGGGTAGAGAGAGGGAATGGTGAAGGAGAGTGGAAAGGGGTAGAGAGGGAATGGTGAAGGAGAGTGGAGAGGGGTAGAGAGAGGGAATGGTGAAGGAGAGAGGAGAGGGGTAGAGAGAGGTAGAGAGGAGAGAAGTAGAGAGAGGGAATGGTGAGAGAGTGGAAAGGGGTAGAGAGAGGGAATGGTGAAGGAGAGAGGAGAGGGGTAGAGAGAGGTGGAGAGGGGTAGAGAGAGGAGAGGGGTAGAGAGAGGGAATGGTGAAGGAGAGTGGAGAGGGGTAGAGAGGGAATGGTGAAGGAGAGAGGAGACGGGTAGAGAGAGGGAATGGTGAAGGAGAGTGGAGAGGGGTAGAGAGAGGGAATGGTGAAGGAGAGAGGAGAGGGGTAGAGAGAGGTAGAGAGGAGAGAAGTAGAGAGAGGGAATGGTGAGAGAGAGTGGAGAGGGGTAGAGAGAGGGAATGGTGAAGGAGAGAGGAGAGGGGTAGAGAGAGGTGGAGAGGGGTAGAGAGAGGAGAGGGGTAGAGAGAGGGAATGGTGAAGGAGAGTGGAGAGGGGTAGAGAGGGAATGGTGAAGGAGAGAGGAGACGGGTAGAGAGAGGGAATGGTGAAGGAGAGTGGAGAGGGGTAGAGAGAGGGAATGGTGAAGGAGAGTGGAGAGGGGTAGAGAGGGAATGGTGAAGGAGAGAGGAGAGGAGTAGAGAGAGGGAATGGTGAGAGAGAGTGGAGAGGGGTAGAGAGAGGGAATGGTGAAGGAGAGAAGAGAGGGGTAGAGAGAGGTAGAAAGGGATAGAGGAGAGAAGTAGAGAGAGGGAATGGTGAGAGAGAGGAGATGGGTAGAGAGAGGGAATGGTGAAGGAGAGAGGAGAGGGGTAGAGAGAGGGAATGGTGGAGGAGAGAGGAGAGGGGTAGAGAGAGGTAGAGAGGGAGAGAGGAGAGAAGTAGAGAGAGGGAATGTTGGGAGAGAGTGGAGAGGGGTAGAGAGAGGGAATGGTGAAGGAGAGTGGAGAGGGGTAGAGAGAGGTAGAGAGGGAGAGAGGAGAGAAGTAGAGAGAGGGAATGTTGGGAGAGAGTGGAGAGGGGTAGAGAGAGGGAATTGTGAAGGAGAGAGGAGAGGGGTAGAGAGAGGGAATGGTGAAGGAGAGAGGAGAGGGGTAGAGAGAGGGAATGGTGAAGGAGAGAGGAGAGGGGTAGAGAGAGGAGAGGGGTAGAGAGAGGGAATTGTGAAGGAGAGAGGAGAGGAGTAGAGAGAGGGAATGGTGAAGGAGAGAGGAGAGGGGTAGAGAGAGGGAATGGTGAAGGAGAGAGGAGAGGGGTAGAGAGAGGAGAGGGGTAAAGAGAGGGAATGGTGAAGGAGAGTGGAGAGGGGTAGAGAGAGGGAATGGTGAAGGAGAGAGGAGAGGGGTAGAGAGAGGGAATGGTGAAGGAGAGTGGAGAGGGGTAGAGAGGGAATGGTGAAGGAGAGAGGAGAGGGGTAGAGAGAGGGAATGGTGAAGGAGAGTGGAGAGGGGTAGAGAGGGAATGGTGAAGGAGAGAGGAGAGGGGTAGAGAGGGAATGGTGAAGGAGAGAGGAGAGGGGTAGAGAGAGGGAATGGTGAAGGAGAGAGGAGAGGGGTAGAGAGAGGGAATGGAGAAGGAGAGAGGAGAGGGGTAGAGAGAGGGAATGGTGAAGCAGAGAGGAGAGGGGTAGAGAGAGGAGAGGAGTAGAGAGAGGGAATGGTGAAGCAGAGAGGAGAGGGGTAGAGAGAGGAGAGGGGTAGAGAGAGGGAATGGTGAAGGAGAGAGGAGAGGGGTAGAGAGAGGGAGAGAGGGGGGTGAAAAGAAAACAATACTTATTTAAAGTTGTACTTCACTTCAATGGGGGGAGATTCAATAGCCTGAGGAATCTAACAGTAGAGAAATATGCAGGTGATAAGTTAGGGCTTAAAGATAAAGTTAAATTGCAGAGGCTAGGGCATCAGCAACTCTATAAATATTACAGAATATCGACTGTAAGCAGTGTAATGCTGTATAAATGACCCTGCAGTTAAAACTAAAAAGAGAGGCGGTGTAGAGGAGAAAGAATTAATTGTGGTTATTAAGTTGGATTTGGTGAGAAAAATATGAATAAATAAAGTGTGTTTTACTCTATTTGTTATGATTTAAGGCCAGGCACCACACCCTAATATGATTATTGTTTTGCTGTAGATTGCAGGAAACGGCAGTTACAGGTGTTAAAAAATCAGCAGCACCACCTTGTTAAAAAATCCTGGGGAGAACCCTGCTGTATAACACATTAGCAGACATATGATACGCCTGAATACACATTCCTTATCCCCTGCTCTATTACATTGTTTGCGTCCCAAATGGCACCCTATTCCCCACATATGGCTCTGTTCAAAAGTTGTGCACCATGGGCCTTGGTCAAAAGTAGTGCACTCTTATAAGGAATGGGGTCCATTTGGGATGCAGCCCTTGTTATTGAAGATTTTGTTTACTCGTTGACGTGACGTGGTTGGGTTACGACTTGTGGTCTTGACCCCGTGGTGACCTTACCAATGAAGCAGTAGATGATGCCGAACAGGCAGCACATGGAGCAGATGACGGCAGGGATGACCTCATACTTCCTCTCGATCTCCAGGCTGCAGGCGTTCACCTCGGCCAGGCCCTCCCCTTCAGCCCCGTTAGGGTCTGTCATACTGGGGCTCCCTCCGACCGACCAGACCACCGGGGAGACAAGGAGGTGGTGGTGGTGGAAGGTTGGGACTGAAGGATAAGGAGTGGTGCTGTTATCTGAAGCTCATCAGAACAGCTTGGGTGCCTGTAACATGAAAGATAAATATCTGAGTAGGTCATAGATTACCACAGGCCATCACAATGCGTTAACTCACAATGCAATAAAGTGGCTTACAGTATTTATTTGTCTCTGTTAAGACTTTAGGGCACAGTACTGGCAAAGAGGACTGAGAAGGCGTCTTGGCTCAACTTTAAATCTAGGGCTAGGTTAACAAACACTATCTTACCCACAAAATAGAGAACACAAAGTGGTGAGTTGCGAGACTCCATTGATGCTAACTGACACAAGTTTAACATAGTGCATGTAGGACACTCTAGAACCCCCCCTCCTCCTCACCCCTCCACCCCTGATTCAGACCTCTGACCCCTCACCCCCGCCAGTGTTCCCCGAGGCTTCAGGAGAAGTGTGAAATCTGCCGCCCATTTGTGACTTCTCCCTGGTGACTCTGCATATAGGCTTGCCAGACCCTCCATATGCTGCTAGCCTAGCCCCCCATGATAACCCACAGGACTGTATACCACACATACACCCTGTTGCCATGACTACAGTATCATGGGCGTACATAAACATGGACAACCACATACTACAGAGACATCCTGTAGTACATTTAATGAAAAAAACTGTACCAAAAAGGCCTATAGACACCAGTACCGAGTACCGGAACGTCTTATAGAATATTGAATTATTGCAGTGTCTGTCTACTCTACTGTATTTTTGTAATTATGACCATTCTAATCAACATAGCAGCAGATGTCCAGTGTCCACTCAAGTCCACTCAAACACCATCATTTTCAGTGAGCATATTCAACACTGATTTCATATCAACAGCAAACACCAACTCAAGTTTACTGGGGTCCACGTTTGTTTTATTTTTACAACTCTCCTAAATTGAACTTGAGGTGTCAATGTCAGGCATTTAAAATAGGCTATGTAGTAAAAATGTCTGGGTGAAAGTAAATTTCTATACTAAAAGCAGGGCTACTACGGACATCGAGTGGTGCTAGTGAAGGGTTAATCAGGCAGCCCCAACTCCCCTCCCAGTTTGCCTGTTGGGGAGGATGTGTAGGGCTCATTGCTCAGGGTGGGCTGCTCTCTCTGGGGCTGCTGGCCAGCCTTCTTTATGATCTCACCCCAGTTCTGATCCGATTACAGCAAACTCACGTTTCCAGGCTCAGGAGAAAAACAGTAACCGAGCTGGGTGCCTGCTCTCCTGATCTGCTCTTTCACTTCTCAGTCCCCCCCTCCCTCCATTCTCCCAAACTTCTGCTTTTAACCCCCCCCCCCCCCCCCCCCCCCTCTCCGTCTGAGATACATTATGACCTGGCCATGACATGGAAAGAATGAGGGCCCGTTGGAAAGTAGCTCTCTGGTTCCCTCTCTTTTTCCAGAGCTAGAGGAAGAGTTCTCGCTTCATTCACTCAGTCCTTCATGTGTCTGCCTCTCTGTCTCAGCCAGATAGTCCCCTCTGTTCTGTCTCACTTGTTTTCAAAAGGCCAAGGACAACTCAAGACAAATGATCTAGCCATCTGAGCGCTCCACAGTCCCACTGGTCTGCTGTGTCTGTGGCACGACTTTCCAAGTAGGTCTGAGAGGATGAAGCCAGGACAATGAATGCTTTAGAATGAGACTGAAATCTGATATACAGAAGTCATACAGTATTTAGGCTAATAATGTGCGGTGCAGTAACACCCTTATTGAAAGCATTTCACCTTGAGGTTATAGTATGGACTTCTCTTTCATCATATTCAGTTATGATGACATAACTGAATGATGACACTTTTATTGAAGTTCATGCCAAAAAAACATCCTCTGTGTCACGTTCTGACCTTAGTTTTGTTGTTATGTCTTTGTTTTAGTATGGTCAGGGCGTGAGTTGGGTGGCTAGTCTATGTTCCTTTTTCTATGTTATTCTGTTTCTATGTGTTTGGCCTAATATGGTTCTCAATCAGAGGCAGGTGTCAGTCGTTGTCTCTGATTGGGAGCCATATTTAGGTAGCCTGTTTGTTATTGTAGGTTGTGGGTGATTGTTCCTGTGTCTGTACCATACAGGACTGTTTCGTTTTCGTTCGTTCACTTTGTTCAGTGGTCTATTTTCTTTATTAAAATATGGACACTTACCACGCTGTGCATTGGTCCTCCGATCCTTCCTACTATTCCTCCTCAGAAGACGAGCGTTACACTCTGATTGTGCAAGACAGAACTTTTGCAAACTATCACATATATCTGTTTACAGTCAAAATTCTACTCAAACTTCACCATTCAGCTGGACCAAAAACAGGAATAGGAGAAAGTTTGAAGAGCAAGGGAAAGATAACTGCTCACCTCTGAAGACATTAAAAAGTGACTGCAACGGTGTTGTGGGTAATCCATCAAGTTGCACAACTTGTTCATCCGACCGCACACACACACACCAACTCTCTCCCACGTCCATGTGTCTGTCCCCACATTGTCCCTGTGTGAGTCACAATGGTGGCCAGTTTGTGTGTGAGGCCTGGAGTTCGTGCCGCTCAGGGAGAATGGTGACATTATGGGGCGGCACAAAGGCTATAAGCCCCCTGCATTGACCTCTACTGGCACACACAGCAAAGCATGCTGGGAGATAGGGCATATCACATAGAGATGGAGGGACCCAGGGAAAGGAGGCGGTGTCTGAGTGTGTATGCCATGGCATTGAGCGTGTTGGTGGATGAAGGATCCCACTGGGCACACACTGGTTGAATCAATGTTGTTTCCATGTCATTTCAATGAAATTAAGTTGAACCAATGTGGAATAGACGTTGAATTCACGTCTGTGCCCAGTGTGATAAAGGGGTCTAGAAGATGGGGGTCTAGCTGGTAGCTGTCCAGAAGGCTGATATTCTCAGCCATTCTCACCAGATAAGGAGGAAGTGACGTGGCTCCATGTTTTGTCTCGGAGCTCAAGGCACAGAAGTAGAAGTTGAGAAATACTCTCTTTCGATACATTTTGATTAAGTACATCTTGAATGACCTCATTCCAATATGACATTTCTGTGTGTGTTGTCATGGCAACAGGTAAAATAAGGTTGCTGCTAGTGCTGTATATGTAAATATAGTCACACTTATAGATGACTGAGTATGTTGGTATGATTTGGAACAAATTGCTTTAGAATGTTGCCTAACACACTTGCTTGACAAACACCATGGATGGATGGAGGGAGGGGTGGGGGGGTGGGAGCTCAAGCCTCAACAGCTGAGAGACAGGCAGAGCCATGCCCAGGTTCCCCACATAGCTAGTTTGGATGGGTTTCATTAACCACTGATGGGGGTGCAGGGTTGTGAGAGAGGTCAGGGATTCCAAGGGTGCTCTGACTTTAAGGCAGAGGGCAGCTGAGAACTAATCGTTACAGCCCAGCTGTATGGTGGCACGACTTGGCACAGTGGGGTATGCGAGACTGTGCCATTTGCCATGGTCTCCCCCTAACTGGGCATGAAGCCTGTTGATCTACAGCTCCACCCCCCACCCTTATAGCTGCAGCTATAAACCTAATTCTCTATGATTCCAAATGCCAAACACCGTGCCCAATGTGTCCTGCCCGTTGGGCATGGTGGAGACTGGAGAATAGTATGGACATGATAGGACCAACCTACTCCATGGTGTCCACCTTGTGCCAACTGTGGTTGCCTATTAACCATAAGAGAATCACTCTCTCTCATTGGCAGGAAGCTGTGGCCAAGAGGAGGAAGTGGAGATCAGTGGTGGGGCTGTGCTGGAGGTGACTTTTCCCTCAGGGCAGGAAGCAGAGCAGGAAAGTTAGAGTTGGATTTGGAGGCTGGAGCGTCAACACCAACACTCTTGTTTTCTGGTTTAATCCAACATAACAGACAAAAAAAAAAAACTTGGTGATATCGTTTTGAATGCCTTGGCTATTAGAACATGATGATGACAATGGGTTCTGCTACAACTGTGGGTTATGATCTCTAAACAGGTCAAATAAAACACTCCACCCTCAGTCCACATGTTCAAAATGATCTCAGAACTGGATTGTGTTTATATGGGCCTTTCATCATGGATTCAGATACACTCACTCATGCTCTAATATGTGAGACATTATGATATCAACATTCACAGCTGAGAGAGAATGCTCTCTGGCTGGCAACTTGAACACAACTTGTGTACAGATAAAGCCAATTTTTTTGTGTGGTCAAATAGGTGAAACACGCTTTCTGGATAGATTTGCCAATCCTTCTGAACTTGAATAACCCCTCTCACTGACCTGTCCAAACCATTACCAACCAAACCCTGTCCTTAAATATTTGTAATGAAATCAAATAGACATCAAATACATGTTGATATATGGTGCAATGAGACATCTTCCATTTTGTTTCTTATGAAGTAAAATTGCTGCACTTAATACACCTTGTCGTTACTAAATACACCTTGTCGTTACTAAATACACCTTGTCGTTAGTTATTGAGGAATGCTAATCAGATTAAAGGCAGTCCTGAAGAGTTATGTAAATGGGTGTTTTGAGCAGAGAGAGAAAAAGTGAAAGACCTGCTGCATTTGATAGCTCATTTGGCTGGGAAATGAAGGGACAAGACTCGTTTGTCATCTCAGCTCATCTCAAAAACAGGGAGCAAATGAGATGCACTCCACATGATATGTGACAGTGTTTGAAAGTGGTCTACTGAGAGACAGCCACAGACAGCCTCCCTTTTATCTCTTAAAAGGCAAAGAATTGACACTATGTTGTATTGAGGAGGAACATAAATACCATGGTTACAAGTCATTAAGTGCATTTCAACAGATTTATGATCATGACTAGACCACTATGGTAAAATCACAGATCTATGATAACCTTTACTCATCCATGCTGACTAACGAAGGAAATTATGAATCTGAAGATGAAACGAGTCATAAAGACATCCTTAATTATTTTTGTATTTTTATTTAACTAGGCAAGTCAGTTAAGAACACATTCTTATTTACAATGGCGGCCTACACCGGCCAAACCCGGACGATGCTGGGCCAATTGTGGGCCGCCCTATTGGACTCCCAATCACAGCCGGTTGTGATACAGCCTGGAACCGAACCAGGGTGTCTGAAGTGACGCCTCTAGCACTGAGATGCAGTGCCTTAGACCGCTGTGCCACTCGGGAGCCCTTAAACCTCATCTACACTCCTTCCACATCCAGACATTTTTATTAAGTTGGTGATAAAGTCACAGCTCGCCACCATTCTCTCTCTCAGCCTGTCTCTGTATCATTTCTCCTTTAAATCTCTGACCAGTGCCTCTCAAACAACACTTTGTTCCTCAAGAGTGAATGGGGGGACCTGCAATGATTTTGGCACTGCCGCACAGTCTCCTACTCCCCTCCCTCCATGCCTCCAGTCTTTCTTTAGCCAGGCTTGGACCGAGAGCAGAGAGCAGAGATCTCTCGGTCCAAGTTCTGGACCAGGCTCTGGACCCAACAGTGCTCTTCAAAGAGAGAGAGAGGGAGAGAGCGAGAGAGAATGTAGTCTGTAACCCCTTCAGAGACCAGTAATTACAGAGTGAGAATATATAGAAAGTGATTTTAGGGGCAGTAAGTTTACGACAAAGCCTAACACTGACATGAACTCTAAGACCATACACACTGACCTTTCTAACATGTGCAGATGTGCCAAAATAACAAACCTCTAAAGTCGTCATAAAAGATAATACATCACTATCAAACCCCCCAAACCATCTACCTCCCAATCACCATGGAGGAAAAGTTATGGTCACGTTTCTCCTTTCAACTCCAATGTGGTCTATAGGCCTACATTTCTTCACTTACAGACACGCAAACAACTGTCTCTGATGGCAAGCACACATCTTTTATATTATGTCTGAATGAGTATCCAGGAAACCAACTGTTTAACACATGGTTTAACATACTGTATATCCTTTTAAATATTGTAATAGTTTTATCAGTCTCAGAAAGAGATCCTATTCTCCCTCAAGCCCTTCCACTCCATGCCTGCCTTTGTGAAAGGCCCAAACAATGGAGGCCTTTCAACTCTGATTGTAGAGAGTTCCTTACAAAAAAAGGAGAAAAAACAGTAAGTAGAAGAACAGAGAAACAATGAGAGGCCTTTTCGAGAGGCAGTCACGTGTATGATACACATGTAGACACACACCCCTATTTCCATGCACACTCACACAACAGACCCACAAACGTCACGCACACACACACTCATGCAAATATAACAACTCCAATCCACACATTATAATCATCCCCACCATGCACATTGACAATTCCGTGTTTGTACAAATGGGGATGCCTTTTTCTAGAGACTGACAATGTAGTTCAGAGAGCCAGAAATGCCACCGACCTCCTTAATAATTGCATTCAATTGTTAAATAGCCTACAACAAAATAAATTGGCTGGATAGTAAATGTAGTCTGTGGTGGAAAAAGTAGCCAATTATCAGACTTGAGTAAAAGTAAAAGGTACCTTAAAAGAAAATGATTAAAGTAAAAGTGAGTCACATAGTAAAATACTACTTGAGTAAAAGTTTTAAAGTATTTGGTTTTAAATATAGTTAAGTATTAAAAGTATAAATAATTTCAAATTCCTTATATTAAGCAAACCAGATGGCACAATGTGTTCATTTTTTAATTACGTATAGCCATGGACACACTCCAACACTCAGACATAATTTACAAATGATGTGTTTGTGTTTAGTGAGTCCGCCAGATCAGAGGCAGTAGAGATGACCAGGGATGTTCTCTTGATAGGTGTGTGAATTGGACCATTTTCCTGTCCTGCTTAGCATTCGAAATGTAACGAGTACTTTTGGGTGTCAGGGAAAATGCATGGAGTAAGAAGTACATTCTTTTCTTTAGGAATGTAGTGAAGAAAAAGTTGTCAAAAATATAAAAAGTAAAATAAAGTACAGATACCCCAAAAAACAACTTATGTAGTACTTTGAAGTAATTTTAATTAAGTACTTTACACCACTGAATGTAGTGTACTTTACATTACACAGAGTAAAAGAGTGATGGGGGTCTTTATGAGAGCAAACATCGAATGCAAGAATTATGTCTACACGTCACACGGTTTAGAACTAGCAGACTATAAGAAACAAATTGGACATATAGTGTCATTACAAAGCCAGACTAGGCTATACAGGGAGTGGAGTGTGATGGAGTCACTATGAACACAAAAACAAAGGAGTGGATGCCTAGCCTCACCTACAGTGCTTTCAGAAAGTATTCACACCCCTTGTTTTCTTCCACATTTTGTTGTGTTACAGCCTGATTTTAAAATAGATTAAATTCAGATTTTGTGCCACTGATCTACACACAATAAATACCCCACGATGACAAAATTGTATTTTGTTAGAAATTTTTACAATGAACACAAAATTAAACGCTGAAATGTCTTGACTTTGAATGATTACCCCATCTCTGTACCCCACACATACAATTATCTGCAAGGTCTCTCAGTCGAGTAGTGAATTTCAAGCACAGATTTAACCACAAAGACCATGGAGGTTTTCCAATGCCTCGCTAAGAAGGGAACCTATTGGTATATAGGTTAAAAAAGGCAGACACTGAATATCCCTTTGAGCATGGTGAAGTAATTAATTACGCTTTGGATGGTGTATCAATACAATACAAAGATACAGGCATCCTTCCTAACTCAGTTGCAGGGGGGGTTGGGAAACCACTCAGGGATTTCACCATGAGGCCAATGGTGACTTTAAAACAGTTAGAGTTTAACAGCTGTGATAGGAGAAAACTGAGTATGGATTAACAACATTGTAGTTACTCTACAATACTAACCTAAATTACAGAGTGAAAAGAAGGAAGACTGTACAGAATAAAAATATTCCAAAACATGCACCCTATCTACAACAATGCACTAAAGTAAAACTACAAAAACTGTGGGAAAGAACATTTACTTTATTTCCTGTATACAAAGCATTATATTTGGGGAAAATCCAACACAGTTCCACTCTTCATATTTTCAAGCATGGTGGCTGCATCATCTTGGGACTAGGGAGTTTTTTGATAAAAAGAAACGGAATAGATCCAAGCGCAGGCAAAATCCTAGAGGAAAACCTGGTTCAGTCTTCTTTCCACCAGACACTGGGAGATGAATTCACCATTCAGCAGGACAATAACCTAAAACACAAGGCCAAATATACACTGGAGTTGCTTACCAAGAAGACAGTGAATGTTCCTGAGTGGCCAAGTTACAGTTTTGACTTGAAAATCTATGGCAAGACTTGAAAATGGTTGTCTAACAATGATCAACAACCAACTTGACAGAGCTTGAGGGGTTCTGGCACTTCAAGGTCAGCTCTGTCATTTACAGCAGCGCAGAGCAGTTCTTCCATTCCACCCAACATCTGTCTGGTGCCAGGGTATAATTGTACCTCCTTATGGTCTCTCCCATCCTAAAATACCTCCTTCGTGTACACTTCTAGGTTTCTCTGGCATCCCCTAAGCCAAGGGAAAACTACATCACCCAATACTTTGAGTCTCTCATGTTTGAATGGATGTTTGTGGATCTCCAAGACCCCAAAAACCCTACTATTCCTTTTGGATGCTCAGCTCGGTCAATGAGACAGCAGAACTATTAAACACTCAAATACTTTGACTGCCCTTACTAGACTAATGCTACAGGAGAAGACTCTCTCCATCTCCCGGCCTAACCCACAACAAGCATCTCCTCTTGCCAACAGGGTTCAACATAGACTATTTCCAGGCTCTTTTAACTGAGGGGGCTCATTTGTGGGAGATCCTAGTGTGTTCAGTGTATAAATACACTCTGCCAGTGCAGGACCAACACAGCACAGTACATTAGAGTATAGGCTACTCCAAGGCAGTAGTATGCCTAAATCAGTCCTTGGCTTGTAGAGCAATGCCTGACAACCATGGGATATGATGGAAATCAGTTTAGTAACTCATTCAATCAATTTAATCCATTTTGAATTCAGGCTGTAACACAACAAAATGTGGAATAAGTCAAGGGGTATGATTACTTTCTGAAGGCACTGTATGTAGGCCTGTGCTTTTAAACAAAGCTAGCCTTGTTCTTCTGAGCTCATGTCCTATGAACTAGCTACTTGAAGGTCTGTGACACAAAGAAACTAGACAGTGAGACGGATTGAGTTGACCATGTTGGGATTATTGAGACACAGTTCAGAATGTAACTTGGTATTATAATCAATTTAATGCATCTGGTAATAAACATTCCATGACAAATAGTGCTATTGTGATAGACTGCCCTTTTCTGTATAGACAAGGAAGTCTGCTCTGTGCATTCAGTTTTACTGTAACGAATTTAACATTGCAGACAGATACAGCAATAACATTACAGAGGCCAAAAAAACTGGGATATCCAGACCCAGAACAGGTCTATGAAGAGAGGTCCCTGGAAATGATAATAAACAAAAAGTTTGAGCATCTATCAATCACAGGACTTCTCCTGAAATAGCCTGATGCAGAGAACACATGAGAAAGGCTTGTCAGATCATGGAAAGTTAAACTTCAAACTTCCCGTTCTAAATTATCTCAAAACTGTCAGCTCAGCAAAAAAGGGCCCAGATTTCGAACTGCATTACAGATCAACAGGACAGGGAGCATGCCTCGGAGGCTGCACTCTCCATCCTCCTCATTGATGGTATATACAGCTGCCCAAGCTTTGCAACAGCAGTCTTATTTACACACGACCCATCGTTGCCCCCTCGCTCCTCCTACAGATGAAGAGACGCTAAGCTAAAGTTGAGGCCTTTCAACTCTGACAGGTCACGTATTTGGCTGGACTATACGAGCCTTGGCAGGGTTGACCTCTGCTACCACAGCTGAGGGTCTCTTTTTTTATTTCACCTTTATTTAACCAGGTAGGCCAGTTGAGAACAAGTTCTAATTTACAACTGCAACCTGGCCAAGATAAAGCAAAGCAGTGCGACACAAACAACAACACAGAGTTACACATGGAATAAGCAAAGGTACAGTCAATAACACAATAAAGAAAATATATATACAGTGTGTACAAATGGATTCAGGAGGTAAGGCAATAAATAGGCCATAGTAGCGAAGTAATTACAATTTAGCAAATTAACACTGGAGTGATAGATGTGCAAGTAGAAATACTGGTGTGCAAAAAAGAAAAAAAGAAAAGAAAAACAATATGGGGATGAGGTATGTAGATTGGGTGGGCTATTTACAGATGGACTGGGTACAGCTGCAGCGATCAGTAAGCTGCTCAGATAGCTGATGCTTAAAGTTAGTGAGGGAGATATAAGTCTCCAACTTCAGCGATTTTTGCAATTGTTCCAGTCATTGGCTGCAGAGAACTGGAAGGAAAGGCAGCCAAAGGAGGTGTTGGCTTTGGGGATGACCAGTAAGATATACCTGCTGGAGCGCGTGCTACGAGTGGGTGTTGTTATGGTGAACAGTGAGCTGAGATAAGGCGGAGCTTTACCCAGCATAGACTTATAGATGACCTGGAGCCAGTGTGTCTGGCGACAAATATGTAGCGAGGGCCAGCTGACGAGAGCATACAGGCCGCAGTGGTGGGTAGTATATGGGGCTTTGGTGACAAAACGGATGGCACTGTGATAGACTGCATCCAGTTTGCTGAGTAGTGTTGAAGGCTATTTTGTAAATGACATTGCCGAAGTTGAGGATCGGTAGGATAGTCAGTTTTACGAGGGTATGTTTGGCAGCGTGAGTGAAGGACGCTTTGTTGCGAAATAGGAAGCAGATTCTAGATTTAATTTTGGATTGGAGATGTTTAATATGAGTCTGGAAGGAGAGTTTACAGTCTAGCCAGACACCTAGCTATTTGTAGTTGTCCACATATTCTAAGTCAGAACTGTCCAGAGTATTGATGCTAGTCGGGCGGGCGGGTGCGGGCAGCGATCGGTTGAATAGCATGCATTTAGTTTTACTTGCATTTAAGAGCAGTTGGAGGCCACGGAAGGAGTGTTGTATGGCATTGAAGCTCGTTTGGAGGTTTGTTAACACAGTGTCCAAAGAAGGGCCAGTTGTATACAGAATGGTGTTATCTGCGTAGAAGTGGATCAGGGAATCACCAGCAGCAAGAGCGACATCGTTGATATATACAGAGAAAAGAGTCGGCCCGAGAATTGAACCCTGTGGCACCACCATATAGACTGCCAGAGGTCCGGACAACAGGCCCTCCGATTTGACACACTGAACTCTATCTGAGAAGTAGTTGGTGAACCAGGCAAGGCAGTCATTTGAGAAACCAAGGCTGTTGAGTCTGCCGATAAGAATACGGTGATTGACAGAGTCGAAAGCCTTGGCCAGGTTGATGAAGACGGCTGCACAGTACTGTCTTTTATCAATGGCGGTTATGATATCGTTTAGTACCTTGAGCGTGGCTGAGGTGCACCCGTGACCAGCTCGGAAACCTGGAGTGTACAGTGGAGAAGGTATGGTGGGATTCGAAATGGTCAGTGATCTGTTTGTTAACTTGGCTTTCGAAGACTTTAGAAAGGCAGGGCAGGATGAATATAGGTCTGTAACAGTTTGGGTCTAGAGTGTCACCCCCTTTGAAGAGGGGGATGACCGCGGCAGCTTTCCGATCTTTAGGGATCTCGGACGATACGAAAGAGAGGTTGAACAGACTGGTAATAGAGGTTGCAACAATGGCTGCGGATAATTTTAGAGAGAGAGTGTCCAGATTGTCTAGCCCAGCTGATTTGTACGGGTCCAGGTTTTGCAGCTCTTTCAGAACATCTGCTATCTGGATTTGGGTGAAGGAGAAGCTAGGGAGGCTTGGGCAAGTAGCTGCGCGGGGTGCGGAGCTGTTGGCCGGGGTTGGGGTAACCAGGAGGAAAGCATGGCCAGCCGTAGAGAAATGCTTATTGAAATTCTCGATTATTGTGGATTTATCCGTGGTGACAGTGTTTCCTAGCCTCAGAGCAGTGGGCAGCTGAGAGGAGGTACTCTTATTCTCCATGGACTTTACAGTGTACCAAAACTTTTTGGAGTTAGAGCTACAGGATGCAAATTTCTGTTTGAAAAAGCTAGCCTTTGCTTTCCGAACTCACAGTGTGTATTGGTTCCTAACTTCCCTGAAAAGTTACATTTCGCGGGGACTATTCGATGCTAGTGCAGTCCACCACAGGATGTTTTTTGTGCTGGTCAAGGGCAGTCAGGTCTGGAGTGAACCAAGGGCTATATCTGTTCTTAGTTCTACATTTTTTGAAAGGGGCATGCTTATTTAAGATGGTGAGGAGATTACTTTTAAAGAACGACCAGGCATCCTCTACTGATGGGATGAGGTCAATATCCTTCCAGGATACCCGGGCCAGGTCGATTAGAAAGGCCCCTCTAATGGGGGTGTGGAGTGTACAGTCAGTAAAGACAATAGAGTGGAAGACTATTCAACTCACTATGACACCACCAGTAGAAGTGTTTCCACAATAAGACCTGACGCCCATGACTATTATGGATAATATACACTCTGTCATCATGGGTCAGGGCTACATTAAGGCCGGACTCAACAGGGTGTCTCACCTCTCCTTTCCACCCTGACCCTATTTCAACCCTGGTCCTTAGCAGGGTTGACAGTTGACACCATTTGGGTTGAAAATCTCATCAACCAGTTTGTCTTTGAGTCACCCTGAGTTGAAAATGCCAGTATGAAAATGGCTATTGGTGAACACCCTGGGATGGAGTTCCAATTTACCTCTCAGATCTACAGGTGGTGAGTGAAAGTAGACAATGAAAGGAAAGTAGTTCAGAATGATTAGTTTTCTAACCAGACAGAACTAGGCAGTTACAATACTCCTGGAGACTGAGGATTATACGTGCCACCGAGGCTGACTCCTAAGGTCAAGACCAAGGCTCCTGATTGGAGGGACGATGAGTGCTTCAATACTAATTGAAAAACAGAATAACACAGTACACTACAGACCCTCAAGGACTAGGAGTTAAGTAACACACCCCAGCATTGACCGCCTGCTCTTTCCCCCTCATATGCCTCTCTCTCTCTGTAGCAGGGAAGGGCCCCATCACTGCATTTTCCCAGGGTGGTTTAGGCAAAGCCATCTGGCCCTAGCTAGCCGACTGGCTTTGGGGGGGCTTGCTAGGAGGGTGTGGGGGGGGGGAAGAGCATTGAGGGGGTGTAACTAGAGATGACTCCTTTGCCACAGAGGGACACAAGCTATCATTACTACCCCCCCCCCCCCCCCACCACACACACACACACAAAAAAACAAGGCACACCTCCACCAGTAAACACACTGGGCCACAAGGCCAAGGTTCTTTCATGTCCTGTCTGAGACTATGGTGGAGGGAAAATGGATGAAAACAAATAGAAAAAAAGGAATATGTGAAAATAACTAAGCATGTTTACAATGGGTGTTGTTTGTATGTAGTTGTATAGCTGTCAAGGACAAAACACATAACAATGCTTATCTGGTCAATAGGATCAAGGAGTGCACTTGTCTGACTATGATAACAATCGTTAAAGATAACAATCAATCCATTTCATGCTTTTCTCCATAAAATGGCTAATTGCCCAAGTTGTTTACATTGTTATCTTCTGTATAATAACCCAATAGGTTCTACTAAAATTATCTTGAAACAGAGCCCACACATTAATTGACTGGAGAGTGACATCAAAATGATATGATAAATTACTGAATGAATAAACCAAAAAAAGTTTAGCCTATACTTACTCTGTGGAATTCATTATTAAAATCGTGTTTTTGCCTTCAAAACGGTGTACTAGTCACTAACACAAGTTTATGAGCATCCCACCCGCAGACTTTTTCAAACAGCAGCTCTTCTTCAGGAATTAACGTTACATTGATTGTTCAATTTCACTGGGTGATTCAGTTACATTGTATCTTTATTTTGTTTGAAGGAGCCTAAAGATCATAAATAGTATTGTCTGGGGTGCGAATAAAATCCATCATAGCCAATGATATGGCTGTAATTTACATCCTGTAAAGGTTCATAATTTATTTACACATTGTACAGAACACTTACCGACTGCGTTCGGCTACGTGGATCTGTTTTCCGTGAAAACTGTCAGGCATGAAGACAACGGAAAACAACAGAAAATCGAAGCAGCAGTGGAAAAACCGGTTCCAATGCACATAGGCTATAGTCACAGTGAGCAAAAAAAAGTTTTCCCTTCAATGTTTTAAGGACAAAAGTAGGTTATTCAAAATGAATCAGCCCCGCGTTCTCGTCATCTTCAACATCTGTGTCTACAATTATAAATCGTTCTTTGCAGTCTCAACGGAGAAACTTAAGTTAGTTATTTCGGTTGATAACATGTATTTATAAGTTCCACGGCATTGTATTAAAAATCAGTTTGTCAGTTGGCTAGTTAGTCACGTCTGACAGAAGCCAGTTACAGCAAGCCAAATTGTTTGTCCTCCAACCCTTTTCTTTTACACACCTCCTCTTTCCCTCTTTCTGGCGTAGACTCTCGAGTTCTAAACTCATATAAAAAAAAGAGAAGGCCTATTATTTTTCTCCGTGAGAGTCCAACCTTTCTCTCCTCCTCCCCCCCTCCTCTCCCTCTCCTCCCCCCCTCCTCTCCCTCTCCTCCCCCCCTCCTCTCTCCCTCTCCTCCTCCTCCCCCCTCCTCTCCCTCTCCTCCTCCTCTCCCTCTCCTCCCCCCTCCTCTCTCCCTCTCCTCCTCCTCCCCCCCTCCTCTCCCTCTCCTCCCCCCCCTCCTCTCCCTCTCCTCCCCCCCCTCCTCTCCCTCTCCTCCCCCCCTCCTCTCTCCCTCTCCTCCTCCTCCCTCCTCCTCTCCCTCTCCTCCTCCCCCCCTCCTCTCCCTCTCCTCTCCCCCCTCTCCTCTCTCCCCCTCCCTATCTCTCTCCCTCCCCTCCCTCTCTCTCCCTCGCCCTCCCTCCCTCTCTCCCCTCTCTCTCTCTCCCTCTCTATCCCTCCAACTTTCAGCCAACAGCTGAAAACACCTGACATCATAGCCAACAGACCATCTGTTATTGCTGCCCGGTTGAATTCAAATTTGGGACTGGAAGGGCAAGGTAGGGGAACGAGGCTTGGATGGGACTGAGTTAGTCTTCTATAATAATAATAGATTAAGTGTAATTACATAGTTAGGTCTACTGCACTGTGTGTGTGTATGAAATGTTACATTTTGTATGGTATATATTCATTTTGGATGTCCAGCACCCATTCCGTATGATATGCTACGAATTACAATTTGTATTATATGTTACAAATTTTCTAAACGTACAATGTTACACATTTGAAAAACATACAATATGTTAAGAATTTGCTAAATGTATGATATGTTACAAATTCTAGCTAGATGGCTAATGTTAGCTAGCTCGCTAACTTTAGCTAGGCTAGTGGTTAGGGTTACGGTTACGGTTAAGGTTAGGGTTAAGTCTAGGAGATAGGTTAAAGGGTTAAGGTTAGGGGAAGGGTTAGGAGAGGGTTAGCTAAGTAGTTTCAAAGTAGCTAAAAAGTAGTTGAAAAGTTGCTAATCAGCTATAATAATGAAGTTGTCCGTGATGAGAGTCAATACACCCACCCATCCACCCAACTTTTGTTTTTGCCTTAAGTAACCATCTGTCTTATGTAACCATACCAAATGTAACATATCATACTAAATGGAGTGTCACGGATTTACATACAGAATCATACGAAATGCTCCGCGACCAAGTTCCAAGCCGAAAAGACATTAGGAACAGGCAGGGGACCTGGTGCACCCGAATGGTGTCACCCGATTAGCAATTGGGTGCACCCGATGACACTTTGTATTCTTCTCTGTCAGCTCTGTACAGTCCTGGGGTTCCTGTGGATTTGTAACCATCTGCCATGACAGACAGGCAATATGGCCACCCATAGTGGGTTGATGGTGTCGGAGCAGTTGGTTAGTGTTCTGTAGACGATACACATGGCACACATATGGGTACACAAGAAGAAGGGGGATTTGATGTGTTCACGTTTACAAGGCAATCTGTTTGACTGGAGGTGCAAAGGCTTTGAATTTCCTATAAAACTACAGTTTTTCTGTACTGCAGCACAGGGAGGTGGGAGGTTCAGTGAAGTTAAAGAGTAAATCAGTCCATGAGGGAACAGAAGAACATTTATAGAAAGAGAATCAGAGAACACAGCTAGACAATATGCCCACTTCTTGAAAATATCCTTCACAAAATGTCCTCTTGTATATCTCTACACAGTCTTATAGACACATCTTTTGATATTACAACTTGAAATATGTTTGTTTATTCACACACTCCCTCCCGTAAAGCGTAACACTTTAAAACAAACAGTTAATTCTACCATCTAGTATGCTACTCTACAGTTTCTTTATATCCCTCATTGCAAAACAAAAACCTGGAAATCATAACTCTTTGAGCTGTCAGTCAATATTTAATATCTGGGTCACTATTCTTGTAACAGGACACACACACACTTGTCGTGTTTGTACAGGCCCAGACCACTGCTGTGCTTCTCCCTCTCCCATCCCGGCTCTGGGTCTGTGGGATAGGGGTCTGACCGGATGCTAGCAACAGGAAGTGGCTAACACGCTCCAGATGTGGGGACCAGGGGGACCACCCCCGCCGAACAGGGAAAGGTGGGAGACCACAGGCCCTGATTGTAAACATACTGCGATTCCTGTGAACCCACCTACTTTCTCCCTTCTCTCATCCTTACAGAAACAGGGTCTCGTCCTTACAGAAACAGGGTCTGGGGAAATAGAAATAGGTAAGTTGACGGGTGAACCCTGAAGAAGACAGAAATTAAGTCTACGGTACAGCAGAGTTCTTTTGCTCATTTGAGATAATAGTAGGGGGGATAGTAATGTGTGAGTGATACATTTTATTTGTCACATGCTTCATAAACAACAGGCGTAGACTAACAATGAAATGCTTATTTACGGGCCATTCCCAACAATAAAGAGAGAAAGAAAAGATAAATAATAGAAAAGTGAAACATAATAAAACAAGTAATAATAAATACACAGTGAGTTATGATAACTTAGCTATATACAGTTGAAGTCGGAAGATTACATACACTTAGGTTGGAGTCATTAAAACTCGTTTATCAACCACTCCACAAATTTCTTGTTAACAAACTATAGTTTTGGCAAGTCGGTTAGGACATCTACTTTGTGCATGACACAAGTAATTTTTCCAACAATTGTTTACAGACAGATTATTTCACTTATAATTCACTGTATCACAATTCCAGTGGGTCAGAAGTTTACATATACTAAGTTGACTGTGCCTTTAAACAGCTTGGAAAATTCCAGAAAATGATGTCATGGCTTTAGAAGCTTCTGATAGGCCAATCATTTGAGTCAATTGGAGGTGTACCTGTGGATTAGAGGTCGACCGATTAATTAGGGCCGATTTCAAGTTTTCATAACAATCGGTAATCGGCATTTTTGGACACCGATCATGGCCGATTGCATTGCATTCCACGAGGAAACTGCGTGGCGGGCCGATCACCTGTTACGAGAGTGCAGCAAGGAGCCAAGGTAAGTTGCTAGCTAGTATTAAACTTATCTTATAAAAAACAATCAATCTTCATATAATCACTAGTTAACTACACATGGTTGATGATATTACTAGTTTAACTAGCTTGTCCTGCATTGCATATAATCAATGTGGTGCCTGTTAATTTATCATCGAATCACAGCCTACTTTGCCAAACGGGGGATGATTTAACAAATGCGCATTCGCGAAAAAAGCACAATCATTGCACAAATGTACCTAACCATAAACATCAATGCCTTTCTTAAAATCAATACACAGAAGTATATATTTTTAAACCTGCATATTTAGTTAAAAGAAATTAATGTTAGCAGGCAATATTAAATAGGGAAATTGTGTCACTTCTCTAGCGTTCATTGCACGCAGAGTCAGGGTATATGCAACAGTTTGGGCCGCCTGGCTCGTAGCGAACTAATTTGCCAGAATTGTACATAATTATGACATAACATTGAAAGTTGTGCAATGTAACAGCAATATTTAGACTTAGGGTTGCCACCCGTTCGATACAATACGGAACAGTTCCGTATTTCACTGAAAGAATAAACGTTTTGTTTTCGAAATTATAGTTTCCGGATTTGACCATATTAATGACCAAAGGCATGTATTTCTGTGTTTATTATATTATAATTAAGTCTATGATTTGATATTTGATAGAGCAGTCTGACTGAGCGGTGGTAGGCGGCAGCAGGCTCGTAAGCATTCATTCAAACTTTACTGTGTTTGCCAGCAGCTCTTAGCAATGCTTGATTCACAGCTCTGTTTATGACTTCAAGCCTATCAACTCCTGAGATTAGGCTGGCAATACTAAAGTGCCTATTAGAACATCCAATAGTCAAAGGTATATGAAATACAAATGGTATAGAGAGAAATAGTCAAATCTTCATAATTCCTATAATAACTACAACCTAAAACTTCTTAACTGGGAATATTGAAGAACTGGGAATATTGAACCACCAGCTTTCATATGTTCTCATGTTCTGAGCAAGGAACTTAAACGTTTGATTTTTTACATGGCACATATTGCACTTTTACTTTCTTCTCTAACACTGTGTTTCTGCATTATTTAAACCAAACTGAGCATGTTTCATTATTTATTTGAGACTAAATATATTTTATTTATGTATTATATTAAGTTAAAATAAAAGTGCTCATTCAGTATTGTTGTAATTGTCATTATTACAAAAATATATAAAAATCGTCCGATTAATCGGTATCGGCTTTTTTTGGTCCTCCAATAATCGGTATCGGCGTTGAAAAATCATAATCGGTCGACCTCTACTGTGGATGTATTTCAAGACCTCTTTGCTGGACATCATGGGACAATCAAAAGAAATCAACCAAGACCTCAGAAAAAAATTGTAGAGCTCCACAAGTCTGATTCATCCATGGGAGCAATTTCCAAATGCCTGAAGGTACCACGATCATCTGTACAAACAACAGTACGCAAGTATAAACACCATGGGACCATGCAGCCGTCATACCGCTCAGGAAGGAGACGCGTGCTCTCTCCTAGAAATGAACGTACTTTGGTGCGAAAAGTGCAAATCAATTCCAGAACAACAGCAAAGAACCTTGTGAAGATGCTGGAGGAAACGGGTACAAAAGTATCTATATCCACAGTGAAACGAGTCCTATATCAACATAACCTGAAAGGCCGCTCAGCAAGGAAGAAGCCACGGATCCAAAACCGCCATAAAAAAGCCAAACTACGGTTTGCACATGGGGATAAAGATCGTACTTTTTGGAAAAATGTCCTAGGAAACAAAAATAGACCTGTTTGGCCATAATGACCATCGTTATGTTTGGAGGAAAAAGTAGGAGGCTTGCAAGCTGAAGAACACCATCCCAACCTTGAAGGACAGGGGTGGCAGCATCATGTTGTGGGGGTGCTTTGCTGCAGAAGGGACTGGTGCACTTCACAAAATAGATGGCATCATGAGGGAAGAAAATTATGTGGATATATTGAAGCAACATCTCAAGACATCAGTCAGGAAGTTAAAGCTTGGTCGCAAATGGGTCTTTCAAATGGACAATGACCCCAAGCAAACTTCCAAAGTTGTGACAAAATGGCTTAAGACAACAAAGTCAAGGTATTGGAGTGGCCATCACAAAGCCCTGACCTCAATCCCATAGAAAATATGTGGGCAGAACTGAAAAAGCGTGTGCGAGCAAGGAGGCCTACAAACCTGACTCAGTTACACCAGCTCTGTCATGAGGAATGGGCCAAAATTCACCCAACTTATTGTGGGAAGCTTGTGGAAGGCTACCCAAAAACATTTTAAAGTTAAACAATTTAAAGGCAATGCTACCAACTACTAATTGAGTGTATGTAAACTTCTGACGCACTGGGAATGTGATGAAAGAAATAAAAGCTGAAATAAATCATTCTCTTGTAACGGCTGTCGTAGTCGTTCTCCTCCTCAGACGAGGAGGAGCATGGATCGGACCAAGATGCGGATTGGTAAGTATTCATGTTTTAATGGGAAAACAACAAACACTACAAAATACAACAACCAACAACCGTGACTAACCTGAAACAGTCCTGTGTGGCCCAAACACTGACACAGGAACAAACACCCACCAAACACAAGTGAAACCCTGGCTGCCTTTGTATGATTCTCAATCAGGGACAACGATTCACAGCTGTCTCTGATTGAGAATCATACCAGGCCGAACACAAAATTCCAACATAGAAAATCAAACCTAGACCAACCCACCCAACTCACGCCCTGACCAACTAAAACAAATACATGACAAAGGAAAACAGGTCAGGAACGTGACATCTCTCTACTATTATTCTGGCATTTCACATTCTTAAAATAAAGTGGTGATCCTAACTGACCTAAGACAGGGAATTTTTATTCTGATTAAATGTCAGGAATTGTGAAAACTGAGTTTAAATGTATTTGGCTCAGGTGTATGTAAACTTCCGACTTCAACTGTACACAGGGTACCAGTACCGAGTTGATGTGAAGGGGTATGAGTTAATTGAGGTAGATACATGTACAGTGCATTTGAAAAGTATTCAGACCCCTTTCCTTTTCCCTCATTTTGTTACATTACGGTCTTATTCTAAAATTGATGAAATTGTTTCCTCATCAAGCTGCACACACACAAAAAAAACAGAAATACCTTATTTACATAAGTATTCAGACCCTTTGCTATGAGACTTGAAATTGAGCTTAGGTGCATCCTGTTTCCAATCATCCATGAGATGTTTCTACAACTTGGAGTCCACCAAGGCACACACCTGTCTATAGAAGGTCCCACAGTTGCAGTGCATGTCAGGGCAAAAAACAAGCCATGAGGCTGAAGGAATTGTCCGTAGAGCTCCGAGACACAGATCTGGGGAAGGGTACCAAAATATGTCTGCAGCATTGAAGGTCCCCAAGAACACAGTGGCCTCCATCATTCTTAAATGGAAGAAGTTTGGAATCACCAAAATCTTCCTAGAGCTGGCCGTCCAGCCAAACTGAGCAATCAGGGTAGAAGAGCCTTGGTCAGGGAGTTGACCAAGAACCCGATGGTCACTCTGACAGAGCTCCTCTGTGGAGATGGGAGAACCTTCCAGAAGGACAACCATCTCTGCAGCACTCCACCAATCAGGCCTTTATGGTAGAGTGGCAAGACGGAAGCCACTCCTTAGTAAAAGGCACATGGCAGCCTGCTTGGAGTTTGCCAAAAGGCACCTAAACAACTCTCAGACCATGAGAAATAAGATTCTCTGGTCTGATGAAACCAAAATTGAACTCTGTCCTGAATGCCAAGCATCACGTCTGGAGGAAACCTGGCACCATCCTAATGTGAATCATGGTGGTGGAAGCATCATGCTGTGGGGACTGGGAGCAGGGGCGGAGCCAGAGGGGTGTCCAGGGTGGCACTGGACACCCCTGACATTTACATTTTAGTCATTTAGCAGACGCTCTTATCCAGAGCGACTTACAGTAGAGTGCATACATTTTATTAAATTTTACATACTGAGACAAGGATATCCCTACCGGCCAAACCCTCCCTAACCCGGACGACGCTATGCCAATTGTGCGTCGCCCCACGGACCTCCCGGTTGCGGCCGGCTGCGACAGAGCCTGGGCGCGAACCCAGCCCAGCCTGGGCGCGAACCCAGAGACTCTGGTGGCGCAGCTAGCACTGCGATGCAGTGCCCTAGACCACTGCGCCACCCGGGAGGTCACCCTGGTGTAACTGAGTCAGGTTTGACATCTGATTGGCCACCCTGGGTGCCACCCCAAAATTTATTTAGCTACTGACAGTTTGATTTATTGACATCTCATTTCACCTCTTGTTGAAAGAAGCATTTATTTTGATGTTTTCAAATCGAGGACGAGGAAGAGAGAATTTTAACGTTGGTTGCGAGATACAGAAGAATAAGAATAAAAAGAACATACAGAAGAAGAAGAGAGAATATTTCCACAGCTTCACAAGCTCATTGGCGAAAGCATCATATTTAAAGTAAGTTTTAAGGTTTAGCATCGGTTTTAGGTTTCCTGAACAACTTTTACAAAAGTTGAGTCGCTGTGTAAGTTAAGCTTAGACCTTTGGCTCCATTAACAGACAGTTAATCAGATAAGAGAGATCGGTTCCCAATTTAGCCTAACATTATGTTTACATCTGTGCTGGTAACACATGCATATACAGTGCAGTGTTGTAAGTTACAGTATACGAATGTTTAGCTAATGTGGAGTAACTAGTAGGCTACATCTGTTAGTGTTCAGCAAGTTAACATTCATTCTAATGTGGGGTAACTAGTAGGCTACATCTGTTAGTGTTCAACAAGTTAACATTCATTCTAATGTGGGGTAACTAGTAGGCTACATCTGTTAGTGTTCAACAAGTTAACATTCATTCTAATGTGGAGTAACTAGTAGGCTACATCTGTTAGTGTTCAACAAGTTAACATTCATTCTAATGTGGGGTAACTAGTAGGCTACAGCTGTCAGTGTTCAGCAAGTTAACATTCATTCTAATGTGGGGTAACTAGTAGGCTACATCTGTTAGTGTTCAACAAGTTAACATTCATTCTAATGTGGAGTAACTAGTAGGCTACATCTGTTAGTGTTCAACAAGTTAACATTCATTCTAATGTGGGGTAACTAGTAGGCTACATCTGTTAGTGTTCAGCAAGTTAACATTCATTCTAATGTGGGGTAACTAGTAGGCTACATCTGTTAGTGTTCAACAAGTTAACATTCATTCTAATGTGGAGTAACTAGTAGGCTACATCTGTTAGTGTTCAACAAGTTAACATTCATTCTAATGTGGAGTAACTAGTAGGCTACAGCTGTCAGTGTTCAGCAAGTTAACATTCATTCTAATGTGGGGTAACTAGTAGGCTACATCTGTTAGTGTTCAGCAAGTTAACATTCATTCTAATGTGGAGTAACTAGTAGGCTACATCTGTTAGTGTTCAGCAAGTTAACATTCAGCTATTTGAAATCCATTAACTCAGTTAGACTTTCGTACTTGAACTCAAAACGAACAATTGTTATTATCAATTTGTTAAAGTTACTCGAAAGATGACCACAATTTGCAGATAGCCTGTTTCAATTTGCAGATAGCCATCACAGGACTACAGAAGTGAGGGTTACTTTGGAGAACTATGGAAAGAGGTTGAAGAGATTGCAGAGCACTGAAAAATAAGTTTACAGTGTGTAAAAGACTGCCTAAAACAAGCTTAAGATTCCATGACTCATTGATGATTAGCACTGTAGGATAGCAAGCACCCCCACAACATGATGCTGCCACCCCCGTGCTTCACGGTTGGGATGGTATTATCCGGCTTGCAAGCCTCCCCCTTTTTCCTCCAAACATAACGATGGTCATTATGGCCAAACAGTTCGATTTGTGTTTCATCAGACCAGAGGACATTTCTCCAAAAAGTACAATCTTTGTCCCCATGTGCAGTTGCAAACCGTAGTCTGGCTTTTTTATGGCGGTGTTGGAGCAGTGGCTTCTTCCTTGCTGAGCGGCCTTTCAGGTTATGTTGATATAGGACTCGTTTCACTGTGGATATAGATACTTTTGTACCTGTTTCCTCCAGCATCTTCACAAGGTCCTTTGCTGTTATTCTGGGATTGATTTGCACTTTTCGCACCAAAGTACGTTCATCTCTAGGAGACAGAACGCGTCTCCTTCCTGAGCAGTATGGCGGCTGCGTGGTCCCATGGTGTTTATACTTGCATACTATTGTTTGCACATATGAACGTGGTACCTTCAGGCATTTGAAAATTGCTCCCAAGGATGAACCAGACTTGTGGAGGTCTACAATTTTTTTTTCTGAGGTCTTGACTGATTTCTTTTGATTTTTCCATGGTGTCAAGCAAAGAGGCACTGAGTTTGAAGGTAGGCTTTGAAATACATCTACAGGTACACCTACAATTTACTCAAATGATGTCAATTAGCCTATCAGAAGCTTCTAAAGCCATGACATAATTTTCTGGAATTTTCCAAACTGTTTAAAAGGCACAGTCAACTTAGTGTATGTAAACTTCTGACCCACTGGAATTGTGATTAAGTGAAATAATCTGTAAACAAAAAACATTTACTTGTGTCATGCACAAAGTAGATTTCCTCACCAACCTTCCAAAACTATAGTTTGTTAACAAGAAATTTGTGGAGTGGTTGAAAAACGAGTTTTAATGACTCCAACCTAAGTGTATGTAAACTTCCGACTTCAACTGTAGATATTACAGACTGGGTCAGGGAGAGGTTTAAAATATCAGTGAAGACACTTGCTAGCACATGCTCTGAGTACGCGTCCTGGTTATCCGTCTGTCCCTGCAGCTTTGTGAATGTTACTCATATCGGCTACGGAGAGCGTGATCACAGTCATCCAGAACAGCTGGTAATCTCTTGCAGAGTTCAGTGTTGCTTGCCTCGTATCAAGCATAGAAGGGATTTAGCTCGGGTCACTGGGCAGCTCGCTGCTGAGTTTCCGTTTTTAATCCGTGATAGTTTGCAAGCCCTGCCACATCCGAGTGTCTGAGCCAGTGTATTAGGATTCGATGTTAGTCCTGTATTGATGCCTTTTCGGTTTGATGTTTCTGCAGAGGGCGTAGCGGGTTTTCTTATAAGCGTCCGGATTAGTGTCCCGCTACTTGAAAGCGACTGCTGTAGCCTTTAGCTTTGTGCGGATGTTACCCGTAATCCATGGTTTATGGTTGGGATATGTACATACGGTCACTGTGGGGACGAAGTCATTGATGCACTTGTTAATGAAGCCAAGACTGATGTGGTAAACTCAATGCCATCGGATGAACCCCAGAACGTATTCCAAACTGTGCTAGCGAAACAGTCCTGTAGTTTAGCATCGGCAACATTGGACCACTTCCGTATTGACAGATAATCTACTCTACATTGTCATGTGCCCCCTAGTGGTGAAAAGGGTGTGCTGGTGTACTCCAGATGCAAAAATTGTAATTACTTTTTTATTCATCAACATGCGCAGGTTTTACCTTGAACTGTATATGCAACATGAGAAACATTCTGAAAACAGCTTTTTAAAAACAGCAGATATTTTATTTCCCCAAAAGTGATCAAAGTTAACCAGTAATCTGCTTATTACAATATTGAGTTTATATGGACTGCCTCAAAATGCCACTTTCCACCGTATGGACCCTGATCCAAAGTAGTGCACTATAAAGGGAATAGGGTGCCATTTGGGACAAATCCATGGAAAGAAACATCTCTTTTTTTATTCTAAAACCTGGGCATTGACAGTACAATCCCTGTATTGGCTAGACCTTTGAAAGACATACAGAACATTGAATACTGAAGAGAAAGACTGAAGAATATAATGACAAGCCCATCAAATGCATCATGTTTCCAATAAACCTGGAGCTATCTCACTCTCTGGTCTTTGGATTTTCTCTAATACTTGTTTACCGCCTTCTCAGAAATATTTGGTAAGTGAAGGTCCAGGTTTCCCCATCCTCAGTTCCCATACAGCCCTGTAGAGGCATTGTGTAAGATGATGCTTCAATCATATTGGGTCCAACTGGATTCCTCAGATTGGTGGAGGATGAGGTGAGTTTCCCCCTTTCTATGTAAAACATTGAGCACCTAAGTGGAAAAGCTGTATATAAATAAAATGAATCAAACTGAAGACTTCTCCTCTAATCATCATCTTGCTCATCGTCAATCAAGACCTTCTGTCGTCTGCCCTTGGCAGGGGCGGAGTGACTGAGTCACTGCGTCCCTGTCAGACACGAGGTCCAGAGTGAGGGAGACCTCTGTCAGGAGAGGAGACAGCAATGTTAGCAAAACATGTCGTATTAATAATTTTGTAGCCTGGATGCCAGTCCGTTTCTTCTTTAACAAACGCCAGTCATTGTCATTCTTGCCAAACAAAGGCAAAGGAGTTTGTGGGTAAAACTAACAGGAATAGATTTATGATTAGGTTAAAGCACAGTATCTCCATCCTCATCGCTGTCCAACAACAGCACTCTGCTTCTCTTGCTGGAGGTCTTCTTATTCTCTGAAGATCTGTGATGGTCAAGGAGAGGAGAAAACAGTCAGAAAATAAACAGGCAATGCTATGCTATTGCATAAGAAATACACTGTGTACAGAATGGAGAACTCTCACCTCTGAGGTGCACTGTCTGAATCTATATCCTCAACAGGTGTGACATCTGAAGAGAAAGAAATGGCTTGTCAGATATAAGTGGATGTTTGCGCATATACAGTAGTTAATCATATTCAGATTTTTGGTAACACAAAACAGCATCAGTAAAAAACCTTACATTTGTGAAGAGTTTGATGGAAATATTACATCCGCTAATAAAGTTACGGTTAACTAAGCAACAACCTTGGATCAATTCTATGAGATCTCCACAATTCAGAGTTATCAATGGAATATGAGATAATGGCTATTCATTAGTGCACTACTTTTGAACACAGCCCATAGGGTTCTGGTCAAAAGTAGTGCACTATATAGTGAATTGGGTGCCATTTCAGACACATCCAATGTCTTTAATCTGCTGACCTTTGTGTTCTGCTGAGGCAGATGGCTATTTCCTCTTGTGGGCCAGCAGCAGGCCTCAGAGGGCCTGGGCTCTCTGCTCATGGGAGTCTGCCTCCACCTGCGGCTGCTCCTGGATGGGGCTCCTTGGGGATGGCCACTCCGACCCCTCTCCCCCTGCCGTCGGGGATCCCCTTAACTGGTTTATCTTGGCTGGGATCCTCCAGAACGACTCCAGAACGACTCCTAATCGATCATCAGACACACATTACCTATACAGTAGTCTATGGGAAAGCCTGCTGAAGTTTTGAAAAAGACAGACATCACTTCAATGCCTTTTATAAATGCAACATTTTCAAAGTTGAGTGCCTCATATAAGCTGCATCTTGCCTTAAAGTTGGAATCCTTAATCGTGAAACTGCCACGTCCGTTTGTGATAATACAACAACAAAGTGACTGCAAGCAATGCTGTTTTTTCTCTCGGACATCAATGAACGCACGCGAAATAGAACAGCAGAATATGTACTGCAATTTTTGGATGCGCATTGCGACACTCACCTCCGCTCAACAACAAAAAAACGATAATGGCCATGGTGCCGACAGTGTCAGTTTCCCCTATTGCGGATTCCATCTTTTAACTAAGTAAATACTTTTGGGACTTAGTCCTGCAATTTAATGTGGGTAAGACAACAACAACAAAAATGATATAAAAATATATATTTTTATATAGCTGAGTTGCCGCCTAAATCCCCCCTGCTCATCGGCTGGTACTCGAACCCCTATTTTCCGTAGTAACCTCTGGAAGCTCCTTTTCTCCATTGTGTCCTCATTCTCCTCTGTCAGAGGGACAGGTGGTACAGGCTGAGACAAGCCTGATGATGAAAATACAACATTAACTGCCACAATAAATCACAAATGTCCTCAACTACACTTCAAAGATGCAGCAATTCACAATGATAAAGGAATACATACTAAGTGTCCCCCTCCCCCAGTACTTTTAGTCATTTTTTACGTGAATTTCCACTCACCTTCTTCCTCGCGGTCATCTGCTGTTCTGTTCAGGCAGTTCTGTAACCACAACAGGGGTCCTGACATACCTGTAACAAAATAATACAGCTTTAGGGACCATTTTTCAAATGTTGACAAATCATTTCCTGATCTTTCTTATCTCTTAGATAGGCTTGTAGCAGGCCCAGAGCCTCAGGGCCCAGTCTGTTGAACAGGGCATCCTGGATACGCACCATGGCCTCCGTCCTCTGCTCCTCCAGGGGAGTGTCTGACGCAGCGTCAAACGGCACAGCGCCCTCTGTCAGAGCCTCCGACAACTGCAGCCACACAGACAGGAAGACCCAGATTCAGCACTCCTACACATGCTGACAGCAACACAATAGGGCTGCATCTCAAATCAAATTTTATTTTTCACATGCGCCAAACACAACAGATGTAGACCTTACTGTGAAAAGCTCACTATAAGCCCTTAATAAAGCAGTTAAGAAAATAGATTTAAGAAATAATTTACTAAATAAACAAAAGTAAAAAATCTAATATAAAAAGTAACAAAACATTTATGAGGCTATATACAGGGAGTACCGGTACCGAGTCAGTGTGCGAGGTAGCAGCAGCGAGTAGCAGCAGTGTAAAAATAAATGGGGGTGGCCATTTGATTAATTGTTCAGCAGTCTTATGGCTTGGGTGTAGAAGCTGTTAAGGAGCCTTTTGGACCTAGACTTGGTGCTCCGGTACCGCTTGCCGTGCGGTAGCAGAGAGAACAGTCTATGACTTGGGTGACTGGAGTCTTTGACCATTTTTTGGGCTTTCCTCTGACACCGTCTAGTATATAGATCCTGGATGGCAGGAAGCTTGGCCCCAGTGATGTACTGGGCCATACGCACTACCCGCTGTAGCGCCGTATGGTCGGATGCCGAGCAGTTGCCATACCAGGCGGTGATGCAACTGGTTAGGATGCTCTCCAAGACTCCACCTCCTGCACGCTTGCCCTCCTCATGCTGGGGAGAGAGATCCGCACCCCTGCTGAGATGGCGTTTGATCGGCCCCTGGATAGCCCTCATGTTCCCCCGGGGCCGGAGTATGCCCGGAGACTCCAGGACCGCCTGGAGACAGCCCACACCTTCGCCAGAGAGCAGCTGGTGAATGTAGGTGTGAGGCAGAAAAGGAACTATGACGTGCACACCCGGGGAAGGCACTTTGTGGCTGGGGAGCTGGTCTGGGTCTACAGCCCCCTAAGGAAAAAAGGCAGATGCCCCAAGTTGGACAGTCACTGGGTGGGACTCTGCAGCGTCCTGGAGAGGGTAGGGGAGGTTGTTTACCGGGTGTAGCTTCCTCCCAGGGGGAGAAAGGTGGCACTGCACCGGGACAGGTTAGCCCCATACAGAGGAGCCTCTGCTCCCCAAACCCTCTCAAAACTAACTGTGTAAGAGATTTTTTTGTAGCAGAGTGCATTGGAGTAGGATTCTATTGCACTGATAGGCATGACTCAGGCCAGTACTCTACATAGACCGGTGAGCTATAACCAATCAGAGCTGCAGTAGTCCTATATGCAAATAGCCATTGCCATATATGGATCTGTGCCATTCAACTGGACTGTTTGCAGCATGAGAGGTCACTTGCGCTTGTTTTGAGATCAAATCGAGAGCTGCATGTAGCCACCTGTGCACATTTGTTCATATTCTTTGCTAGCGAGTGAGTTATAGCCCAGTTATAGCACATTTTTTGTCAACAATGGGGGAGTGGTTGCTTCCTACAAGAGCACAAAATGTGTGCATTACCAGCCATCATTGAAAAGTGAGTCAGGTTAAAGAGCTTTTATGTCTTAAAGGGGCAAGTGTTGTAATTTGAGACGTCTTGAATAAGCTATGTAGCCAATAGGCAGAGGGTAGTATAATGTATCTGATTCTCTGTAATAATGGTGAATTTTATTTTGGAAACTTTGCGTCAAACAACATTTTCAGTCACCTCCTTGTCTGAAGGACAAATGGATTAACAGGTTAATGTCAAGCCCTGCATGTTATTCTTCAAAAGTAGGCTAATAATTAACACCACATATTGGCTGCTATTGTAGGCTGAATGATAGAACAGCTATTTCCATGTTATGGGATGCATTTTTCTCTATTGTTTTTGATGGTAGGCCACTCTGGTAGGCCGACATTGTGATCAAATAGCCACAGTAGCCTACTTGGCCACTGTTAAAACTAACTTAAAGCGGGTACAGCCTCAGCTTTCACAGTAAACGTGTGCCGGAAGTTGCATAGAATTTTTACAACATTCAAGTTTGTGCTCAGCAGACCTGAAATTTGCTCAGTGCCGTAAAAAATGCAAGGGAACATTGGAGACAAGGCTTAACCCTTTCAATGTCAATGCTTTGCCGTTTTATAGCTAATTTCCCAAAATGTGATGCTCCAGAGCTTTTGTATAATTTCAGCTAGTAGTTTTGAAAGTAGTGCTCACGAGTAGAGCTGGCACAATTGTGTAACCAACAATTATGGACAACCGTGAACTAACAAATAATCGTCTTAATGCATTCATTTTAGGAGAAGTGGGGATTCCCCTTCATACTCAAGTAGATATAAATTATCCCAATAGCATTTTTATTTTATTTTTTTACATAAAGTGGGTTAAGCTGGTAATATTTTTACGAGCACAACGGCAAGGGCGGAAGGAGAACTTTAACTTCCAAAAGTGGTCAAAACTATTTATTTTTGAGGGGTGTCACCAAAGCTGTGTTCTATTCATTAGGTATGTCGTGGCTCATTTTCAAAGATGCCTTACAAGCTCAAACAAAAAAGAAATTATACAAACATGACATGACAATAACCATGGCCATTTGCATGACAATTAATTGTTACCAAAAATTCCGTAATCATCACAGCCCTACTCACAAGCCAAAACTGGTCCCCAAAAAACTTGAACAGTTGTGTACTACATCATCCATTTCGTATGATATGATTTTTGCAATCTGCATGATATGATACGAATCTGTTAAGTGCTTAAGGTCCCAGACAGCATCTTTAATCAGACAATCATGAAGGTAAGTAGATAACCATCACCACTGACCTGGGTCATATAGGACCTTCAAATTGACAGCTGGATTAACTCTACTGAGAAGTGGTAAGTGAAGCTTTACAGAATAGACAAAGCAGAGGAGGAAGAAATAGAATGAGACCCCGGTCATATAACTATGACTAGAAACAAGTGCTGTGTTAGTGGCATTTGTGCCGTTTGAGGCCTGACTCGCATTGAGCAAGGGCCTAACAGACCACTCAACTAAGTCACAAAAAAACATTTTATTGGTGAATTAACAGATTGGAAACAGAGCCCACACAGTAAGAAAACAAGTGCTTATTTTCTGGTCCAGAAAGGCCCAAGACTATTCTGCACTGCAATCAAATGAAGTCTAACTTTCTATGCCGCATCCAAACTATTTAAGGTTTAGTTAGGCCTTTGATGTACATCTTGATGGGACCCACCCAACACTTGAAGAAACAAAAAAAGTATAGCAGCTAATGATTCAGGCCGTCTAGTCATTTGGCTCAATAGCAGCATCATCATTCATTCAACGCATAATGGCTCGAAAGGAAATGCATGTATTTTGACAACCAGCTATAAATGTGTCAGTCTAACAAAACAGATTTACTTTGGGGACTTGGCAGTTTAAGTCTCTAAAGATGGTCAGACCCCTGAATAATGATACACCCCTGCTGAATCTAAGAGGAAGAACATCTCAGAGACTAGATCCTGTCTGACTTATGTTAGTGTTGAATACAGAGTAGAACAACTACCCCCTCTCATTGAAGCTATGGAAGTTCAAGGCCGACCGTGGTACTGTAGGCATTGCGAACAGAAAACATAATCCCCTATTATAGTGAATGGAAAAATTGCACGTTTCGTGGTCAATCTTAGTCTTTCTGACCAGACAACATCATGTAGATGGCCTACACATACAGAGACAGAGGGGCGCTGTTTTGCTTGCTCGGATGCTTTCTACGGTGAGATCCATTCAGCCTCTTGCGAACTGAAGGAAAATTATGAAACACAGAGATACTAAAAGATAATATAATTTATGTTTTTTTTATTTGGTATATTTTTTGGAGAAGCCTGGCTTCCCTTGGCATTCATGAATATGCGCCACTGTGCACCTGATTATAATAATTAGATGGTTGATAAGCTGAATCAGGTTAGTTACAACTGGGGTTGGAGCGAATACGTACAGGAGGGTAGTTCTCCAGGAACAGGGTTGGAGTACCACAGTATGAGTTACAATACCTATAAAACCTAGCGGTCAAACAGGAAAATGGTTCCAATCCTTTTTGTACCATTCATTTTTCCCCATAGGGGATTTTAGAAACATTTCAAATAAGGTGCTGTGTTTCGTGTAGGCTTACCTAGGCGTGACATTTTGATCTCTCTCCTTCAAGGTGACTTATCAATATGTTCGCCTGTATTTACCCCCAACAAATGAAATGCTAATTAGCTCTTAATGTGGCTATCATAAAGAACTACAAATGCCATGATGATCTGGACGAAACTGCCGAGTTGGGGCAAAGGTAAGTCTCTGGATTAACTATAAAACGCAAAAGGCAACAATTTCAAAGATTTTACTGAGTTTCAGTTCATATGATGAAATCAGTCAATTTAAATGAATTCATTTGGCCCTAATCTATGGATTTCACATGACTGGGAATACAGATATGCATCCATTGGTCACAGATATCTTTTTTTTTTTTTTAAGTGCCTCAGGAACAGTATCTCTGTTCATTGAAATTGCCATCTATAAAATGCAATTGTAGCTTATGCCTGCCCATACCATAACCCCACCTCCACTTTGGGGCACTCGATTCACAACGTAGACATTACCATACACGTGGTCTGCGGTTGTGAGGCCGGTTGGATGTACTGCAAAATTCTCTAAAACGACATTGGAGGCAGCTTATTGTAGCAGTGTGATGTTGTTCCCTTAGATTATGCACCAAGTTGCACACAAGGCCCAGTTCGAAAAGGCCAGGTCAAGAGGGGATGTTAATAATTTGATAATAATAATAATTCAGTGTGTTTTTAAAATTTAATTACAGCTGCATAACTAATGTTATTTTTTGGTGTACAAACACTTTTTCATATCTGTAACGGCTTTCTTCTTCCTCCTCTGATGAGGAGTAGTATCCATAATGACTTTTAATAAGAATGAAATACGACAAAATACAAACTAACAAAGTGAAACAAAAGGAAAACCGAAAACAGTTCTGTCTGGTGCAGACACACAAAGACTGAAAATAACCACCCACAAAACCCAACAGAAAACAGGCTACCTAAATATGGTTCCCAATCAGGGACAACGATTGACAGCTGCCTCTGATTGAGAACCATATCAGGCCAAACACAGAAATAGAAAATCATAGAAAAACTAACATAGACAACCCACCCAACTCACGCCCTGACCATACTAAAACAAAAGACAAAACAAAGGAACTAAGGTCAGAACGTGACAGTACCCCCCCCCCCCCCCCCCCCCAAAGGTGCGGACTCCGGCCGCAAAACCTGAACCTATAGGGAGGGTCTGGGTGGGCATCTGTCCGCGGTGGCGGCTCTGGCGCTGGACGTGGACCCCACTCCACCATAGTCTTAGTCCGCTTCAGTAGCGTCCTTTGAGCGGCGACCCTCGCCACCAACCTTGGCCTGGGATCCCTAATAAATGGGCCCACGGGACTGAGGGACACCTCTGGACTGAAGGACGCCTCTGGACTGAGGGGCAGCTCCGGTCTGAGGGGCAGCTCAGGACTGAGGGGTAGCTCAGGACTGAGGGGCAGCTCCGGACTGAAGGGCAGCTCCGGACTGAAGGGGTAGCTCAGGACTGAGGGGTAGCTCAGGACTGAGGGGTAGCTCAGGACTGAAAGGCAACTCCGGACTGAAGGGCAGCTCCGGACTGAAGAGCAGCTCCAGACTGGCAGGCGGCTCTGGCAGCTCCTGACTGGCGGGCGGCTCTGGCGGCTCCTGACTGGCGGGCGGCTCTGGCGGCTCAGGACAGACGGGCGGCTCTAGCGGCTCAGGACAGACGGGCGGCTCTGACGGCTCAGGACAGACGGGCGGCTCAGACGGCGCTGGACAGACGGGCAGCTCAAGCGGCGCTGGACAGACGGGCAGCTCAGGCGGCGCTGGACAGACGGGCAGCTCAGGCGGCGCTGGACAGACGGGCAGCTCAGGCGGCGCTGGACAGACGGGAGACTCAGGCCTGCTGAGGCGCATAGTAGGCCTGGTGCGTGGTGCCGGAACTGGTGGTACCGGGCTGGGGACACGCACCACTGGGCGAGTGCGAGGAGCAGGAACAGGGCATAGTGGACCCTGGAGGCGCACAGTAGGCCTGGTGCGTGGTGCCGGAACTGGTGGTACCGGGCTGGGGACACGCACCACTGGGCGAGTGCGAGGAGCAGGAACAGGGCATACTGGACCCTGGAGGAGCACAGTAGGCCTGGTGCCGGAACTGGTGGTACCAGGCTGGGAACACGCACCTCAGGGCGAGTGCGGGGAGCAGGAACAGGGCATACTGGACCCTGGAGGCGCACAGTAGGCCTGCTGCGTGGTGCCGGAACTGGTGGTACCGGGCTGGGAACACGCACCTCAGGGCGAGTGCGGGGAGCAGGAACTGGAGGCCTGGTACGTGGCGCCGGCACCGGAGGGCTGGTGCGTGGGGCTGCCACAGGAGAGCTGGTGCGTGGGGCTGCCACAGGACTTGCAGGGCTAGGATGGCGCACAGGAGGCCTGGTGCGTGGGGCTGGCACAGTCTTCACCAGACGGCTAGCACGCACCTCAGGACGAGTATGGAGAGCTGACCCAGGTGACATCAAATCCCGGACACGCTCCGTTGGGCGGATGTCGTGCCTCATGCACCAACACAGCAACTCCCTCATTAATCTCTCCTCCAATCTCCCCATTAATTCCTTCACTGTCTCTGCTTCGCTCCCCTTGCTCACCTCCAATTCCACCCCGACTGGCTCTGGTTCCATCCTCGGCTCCTTACGGTAAGCACGGGGAGTTGGCTCAGGTCTCCTACCTGACTTAGCTACACTCCCCGTGTGCCCCCCCCCCCCCAATAATTTTTTGGGGCTGCCTCTCGGGCTTCCATCCGCGCTTTCGTGCTGCTTCCTCATACCGCCGCCTCTCGGCTTTAGCTGCCTCCAGCTCTTCACGAGGGCGGCGATATTCTCCAGCTTGTACCCAGGGTCCCTTACTGTCCAGAATTTCCTCCCAGGTCCAGGAATTCTGCGATCGCTGCTGCTGCTGCCCGTTACCACGCTGCTTGGTCCGGTTGTGGTGGGTGGTTCTGTAACGGCTTTCTTCTTCCTCCTCTGATGAGGAGTAGTAGGAAGGATCAGAAGACCAATGCGCAGCGTGGTACGTATCCATAATGACTTGTAATAAGAATGAAATACGACAAAATACAAACTAACAAAGTGAAACAAAAGGAAAACCGAAAACAGTTCTGTTTGGTGCAGACACACAAAGACTGAAAATAACTACCCACAAAACCCAACAGAAAACAGGCTACCTAAATATGGTTCCCAATCAGGGACAACGATTGACAGCTGCCTCTGATTGAGAACCATATCCGGCCAAACACAGAAATAGAAAATCATAGAAAAACTAACATAGACAACCCACCCAACTCACGCCCTGACCATACTAAAACAAAAGACAAAACAAAGGAACTAAGGTCAGAACGTGACAATATCTTTATTGTACATACACGTGATTGTAAAAGTTTTGTATATTTTGGTTTGGTCCATCGCGTGTTATCTGTATTTCCGTACCCCCTTATTGTTCTCTTTTGCCTGACCTTTGACTAGCGAGGTATGTTGTCCTTGGCTCCGCAATTATTCAATATAAAACCGTGGTAATGTTACACAATGTACTGTTATGCAACCATAAGTTTTGTTACAATGTGGACAATATAAAGATTTTTGTTAACAAGTTTCACTGAGCTCGCTAACTAGGGTACCTATTGTAACTTGTGAGTACTTGGGACAGTGTTTGAGTGAGTTTCCATGTGTTCGCGCAGGTGCCTGAGAGCTGTGACTGCGCCAAGGGCTAAAATATTGTGTGTTGTCTCTTCTTGTGCAGGTATGTCTTTCATTTTGTCCGAATTATGTTGTATGTCATTTTACTTGTATTGTATGGTGTGCTGTTGTGCACTGAATGTGTGCACACAGCACCTGTTATTTCTTTTTGGCGCTCTCTTTTGCCTGACCTTTGGCTAGCGAGGTGCCTGAGAGCTGTGACTGCGCCAAAGGCTAAAATATTGTGTGTTGTCTCTTCGTGTACAGGGCAAATAAAAAAATCCAACCAGCAGACCTCCAGTTGTGGCAGTGTCCTACTTAAATCACACAACACAGAACGAACCACGCTACATTATGGTAGAGAAATGAACATTCAATTATCTGGCAAATGCTCTGGTGGACATTCCTGCAGTCTGCATGCCAATTGCACACTCTCTCAAGACTTGAGACATCTGTGGCATTGTGGTGTGTGACAAAACTGAGCATTTTATAGTGGCCTTTCATTGTCCCCAGCACAAGGTGCACCTGTGCAATGATTGTGCTGTTTAATCAGCTTCTTGATATGCCACACCTGTCAGATGGATGGATTATCTTGGCAAATAATAAATGGTTACCAACAGTGATGTAAACAAATTTTGAACAAAATGTGAGAGAAATAAGCTTGGAAAAGCTTTTGGAAAATTTCTGCGATCTTTCATTTCAGCTCATGAAACATAGGACCAACACTTTACATGTTGCATTTATATTTTGTTTAGTGTATCTAATGTTAATCGGTAATAGGTAATTAATCAATTGGCTACATTTCTTTCAATTTACCTGTTAGCAAAGGTGCCAGCTAGAGATGACGTGCAGGAGCTTGCAGGGATTTGTAGTTTTGCATGATGTGATGCAAATTAGCATTTTTAAATTGAGCGCAAATAGAGCTGAATATATTGATACAAGTCACCTTGTCCAAGAGAGATTTACATGGTTATCAAAACGTCATGGCAGGGTAAGCCTACACGAAACACAGCCCTTATTGTAAGTGTTTCTAAAATCCCCTATGGGAAAAATGTATAGCAGAAAAAAGGATTGGAACTATTTCCTTGTTTAACCGCTAGGTTTTGTGGGTATTATTACACCTCCATTGGTGGGGCTCTTTTGAGTCGTCACATAGGAATAGTGTGACGTGATCGATGGCTTTGTCCATTCATTTAATACAGTCATTGTTAGTTGAATGACAGCGCGTTTAACAGGTATGAGACACACACGATTCCTATAACAGAAACAATGAATTACAAGTAATGTCATGGTTTGCTGTCCAATTTGTTTGCTAAGTTAGCTAGCTAGCAAACAATGGCCTGTGTTTGTTCGTTTACACAATCATTCAATCACACAATTTTGGCAATTATACATACCAGACCAAGCCATAGTGATGACAAAAGGGACATTTGTGGTCAGACTACATTAATCAGTATCAATATATTTCCTTAGATATTAGCGAATTAAAATACAATAAGAGTCCATGCACTATCCAGTTTAGCGCCACATCTCGCGGCTAAATGATTCATGACGATTCTAGCGGTGTTGCCAACTCCTCAGTAAGGAAAGTAGCTATTGGCTGTCCTAAAAGTCGCTAGAAGTCGCTACATTTGCCATGTGCATGTAATTGTGATGGACGCTGTAGAAGAGAGGAATAACGTTGTGGGAGAGACAAAAAGTGTGTAAAAAACACCCTAAATATGTTTAGAACTACAAATGAACATTCTTCTGTCGATTCTTGGGTTTTTTTATGTCACAATTCCAACCCTCCTCCTTTATCCGGGCATGGGACCGGCAAAAGTGACCCAAAAGAGACACTCTGGCGGAGTTACTTAGTTTTTTATTCGATTTTTTTATTCGATTTTTTTGTTTTTGTTTTTTACATTTACATCCCGCCCTGAATGTAAGCCTGGGCGGGATCAGCCAGCGGCGGCTTCCCGCATGCGCGATTCATTTGCAGTCTGGACACGGAGGGATGAACATCTCCTGCTCTGATTGCAGCGCGAGGACTGGGCCGCCTGTGAGTGCTTTGGGACGGGGGTGGGGCCAACGGCAGAACCAGCTGCTAGTTGAGAAGAGTAAGAACAATACGTGCTTTCACGTCAGAGTCTCCAAAAGTCTCCAATATCACCAGAAAAAGTCGCTAGATTTGTCGCTAGTCGCTTTTTTGAAAATGTGTCACTAGAGCGGCCTGAATACTCGCTAAATATAGCGACAAAGTCGCTAAGTTGGCAACACTGGATTCTAGTCGGATGTTCATCTTCTTTGGGATTTGTTTGGAGGACCACATCCAACTTTTTGGTGCATACACCGCCACCTAACGTACTGGAGTGTGAGGTCAGTCACGGCCTACCAACATAAAATCCTCTTCATTAGTCCTATTCCTCTAAAAAAGTGAAATATAGCCCTAGACACCACCTACACTAATTAAACACACACTATCTCCATTCCACTACTTTGACCCTATCTGCTCCTACACCAAGCCAACGGCCTGGGAGGACGGGACGAGTCAAATCTTGTATACCCAACTACATCTCTGGAGCTACTGCTACAACATCTATTTTCTGTGATTTACACTCCATTTCTGCGGTACAGTTGATAACCATTGATATGAACGCTAAGAAGCCAACCTTATTGAAGCATAAATCACTTGTCGTTGGCCTATCCCTCTGTTCTGGCACAACTCTACTTCTCACTGGAATCCTTTCAGGATCCCTCACCGTTGACCCATCCTCCTCTACTTTCTTCACTGCCTTAGCATATGACACTTTCTGCACTACTTTGACTCTTGCCACTTCAAAATGCCTCTCTCGCACTGGACACTTCCGATCCCCAGCAACATGGGCACCCCTACAGTTAACACACAATTTTATCCACCGAAACTACACAATCCTCTGTCTTATGCCCTCCTGCACACTTCCCACATCATTGAATCTCCTTCCTACACACTGCTGCGACATGACAATAAAATGTTGCACCTTTGAAACACAACAGTGGATTCGGCACAAAAGCTCTAACTGTATAACTGATTTATCCTAACATGACTTTGTCAGGTAGAGACACTGATTCAAAAGGACTGACAGTGACTTCTGTTTCACCACGCTCCCCACCGGGTCTACGATGCACCAAACGGCGGTGTCACTAACACCAGGAATCTTTACCTTCAATTGCGCCATCTCCACACTTAACGCTACCCCAGAAATCACTCCTTTCAATGGTGCCCTGTTCCTAAGTGCAAAGCAAGAAACAGATCTTGACCCAAGTTGCGTGACACAGAGCGCCTGCTCCCTCTGATCAGAAAAGACACAAACAAGGATCCACTTTCTCTAAAAATGTCACTCCTACTGGTATCCTTATTGGTTAGTTCTTAAAGGAGCCAACACACCGGTAGAGGCGTTGGAAAACAAGGATATTGTTTTCTCACTGATGGAAATGAAATGTAATTTGAACACAGCAACTTAGCTTAATTATTTTTTATTTAACTAGGCAAGTCAGTTAAGAACAAATTCTTATTTACAGTGACGGCCTACCCCGGACAATGCTGGGCAAATTGTGTGCCGCCCTGTGGGACTCCCAATCATGGCTGGATGTGATACAGCCTGGATTCAAACCGGGGATTGTAGTGACGCCTCTTGCACTGAGACGCAGAGCCTTAGACCGCTGCGCCACTCCGGAGCCAGAATGCCGCTGGGTTTGTGTTATAGAACTTAGCCTAGCCCTGTTGTGAATCCAATTCCAGTGTATGAAATCACAACTGATTATGAAATGACACGTTATCAAAATTATTTATCAGCATTATGCTCGTATAAATACACTCATTATACACTTTATATCAAATAGGCTATATCCAGTCTACCATTCTTTAACAGCAAAAACACAGCAAAAATCACTTAATTTTTATTTCTACCATAGGTCTACACACTGTCGAATTTTTTAAATTTTAAATCTGTTTTTATTAATGCAATTACAGACCAAGTCTATATACATAAAAATCCTATTTTAGGTTATATCTTGTTGACTTATGAAAGGCAGCAAACAAGTACACAGTAAATTATCCAGTGTTAAATCAACACTGATTGTGTTAAATTTAACACTGGTCCAGTGTCTATTCGGGTCCACACTTTTCAGTGTTAAATTAACACACTGTTTAATGACAGCCTTATTTGCATATTTCCCAGGGTGCCTTGCCTTTTGAGTGAATTGTAGAGTTACTCCCCTTGACTGTATTTGTTAGTGACAGAGACATGGTTGTTGCATTCATTCATTTTCAGTCCTGTCGCCTTCACCAAGTCAGATCCTTAGCAAATATGTTATCGTTAAAATGCAAATATTTAAGATGATAAGATACATTTAAAGAAGGGCTTATTTTGAGGCCCTAGTTTTACATTGGCTGGAAACTCATGGTTTACAGACCACATCAGGCATGCAGGTCACATTATCATGTGTAATTCCTACTGAGTGGAGATATCCAACATTTGGAATTCTTATTCTCCCTCAACCTGCTTAGCTTCCTCAATTACCTCGCTCCCCTGCACATCGACTCGGTACTGGTACTCCTTGTACAGTGCCTTCAGAAAGTACTCACAACGCTTGACTTATTCCACATTTTGTTATATTACAGCCAGAATCTACACACAATACCCAATAATGACAAAGTGAAAACGTGTTTGTAGAAATGTTCACAAATTTATTGAAAATTAAATACAGAAATATCTCATTTACATAATTATTCACACCCCTGATTCAATACATGTTGCAATCACTTTTGGCAGCGATTACAGCTGTGAGTCTTTCTGGGTAAGTCTCTAAGAGCTTTGTACACCTGGATTGTACAATACCTGCACGTTATTCTTTAAACAATTGTTCAAGCTCTGTTAAGTTGGTTGTTGATCATTGTAAGACAGCCATTTTCAAGTCTTGCCATAGATTTTCAAGCCAATTTAAGTCAAAACTGTAACTAAACCACTCGGGAACATTCAGTGTCATCTTGGTAAGCAACTCCAGTCTATATTTGGCCTTGTGTTTTAGGTTATTGTCCTGCTGAAAGGTGAATTTGTAACCCAGTGTCTGTTGGAAAGCACACTGAACCAGGTTTTCCTCTAGGATGCCTGTGTCATGTTCTGACCTTAGTTCCTTTTTTATGTCTTTGTGTAGGTTGGTCAGGGCGTGAGTTGGGGTGGGTAGTCTATGTTCTTTTTTCTATGTTGTTATATTTCTGTGTTTGGCCTGGTATGGTTCTCAATCAGAGGCAGCTGTCGATCGTTGTCTCTGATTGAGAATCATACTTAGGTAGCCTGTTTTCCCCATTTTGGTTGTGGGTGTTTATTTTCCGTGTAGTGTCTGTTCACCTTGCAGAACTGTTTTGTTTTCTCCTCGTTGTTATTTTGTGTAGTGTTCTGTTTTCAATAAAATTATGACGAACACTTAGCACGCTGCATTTTGGTCCTCTTCTCCTTCACCAGACGAGAATCATTACAGAAACACCCACCAACAAAGGACCAAGCAGCGTGGGAACATGGACTCCTGGACATGGGAGGAAATTTTGGACGGCAAAGGACCCTGGGCACAGCCGGGGGAGTATCGCCGTCCGAAAGAGGAGCTGGAGGCAGCTAGAGCGGAGCGGCGCCACTACGAGGAATTGGCGCGAGGTAACGGGCACGAGAGGCAGCCCCAGGTTTTTTTGGGGGGAGGCACACGGGTAGATTGGCGGACTCAGGTAGGAGACCTGAGCCAACTCCCCGTGCTTACCGTGGCGAGAGAGTGACTGGGCAGGCACCGTGTTATGCGGAGAAGCGCAAGGTGTCCCCAGTGCGCCGCATAGCCCGGTGCGCTACATCGCAGCTCCTCGAATCGGCCGGGCTAGAGTGGGCATCGAGCCAGGAGGGATGATGCCGGCTCAGCGCATCTGGTCTCCAGTGTGTCTCCTCGGCCCGGGGTATACTGCACCAGCCCTACGCATGGTGTCTCCAGTTCGCTAGCACAGCCCAGTGCGGCCTGTTCCAACTCCCCGCACTTGCCGGGCTACAGGGGGGATCCAGCCAGGACGAGTGGTGCTAGCTCTGCGCTCGAGACCGCCAGTGCGCCTCCACGGTCCAGTGCATCCGGTGCCTCGGTCAAGGACAAGGCCTCCTGCATGTCTCCCCAGCCTGGTGAGTTCTGTGCCTGTGCTAAGCACTAACCCTCCTGCATGTCTCCCCAGCCTGGTGAGTCCTGTGCCTTCTCCCAGAGCCAGGCCTCCTGTGTGTATCTCCATTCCAGTGATGATCCATGGCACGAAGCCTCCAGTGATAATCCATGGCAAGAAGCCTCCAGTGATAATCCATGGCACGAAGCCTCCAGTGATGATCCATGGCAAGAAGCTTCCAGTGATAATCCATGGCACGAAGCCTCCAGTAATGATCCAGGGCACGAAGCCTCCAGTGATGCTCCATGGTACGAAGCCTCCTGTGATGATCCATGGCACGAAGCCTCCAGTGATGATCCATGGCAAGAAGCCTCCAGTGATGATCCATGGCACGAAGCCTCCTGTGATGATCCATGGCACGAAGCCTCCAGTGAGGATCTATGGCATGAAGCCTCCAGTGAGGAGTTATGGCACGAGGCCTCCAACGAAGGAAGCTAGGCCGGAGCCTCCAGCGTCGCCCTCTAGTCCGGAGCCGCCAGCGACGCCCTCTAGTCCGGAGCCTCCAGCGACGCCCTCTAGTCCGGAGCCTCCAGCGACGCCCTCTAGTCCGGAGCCTCCAGCGACGCCCTCTAGTCCGGAGCCTCCAGCGACGCCCTCTAGTCCGGAGCCTCCAGCGTCGCCCTCTAGTCCGGAGCAGCCAGAGTCTCCCTCCTGGCCGGAGCAGCCAGAGTCTCCCTCCTGGCCGGAGCAGCGAGAGCCGGCCCGTCTGTCCTGAGCTGCCAGAGCCGCCCGTCTGTCCTGAGCTGCCAGAGCCGCCCGTCTGTCCTGAGCTGCCAGAGCCGCCCGTCTGTCCTGAGCTGCCAGAGCCGCCCGTCTGTCCTGAGCTGCCAGAGCCGCCCGTCAGTCAGGAGCTGCCGGAGCCGCCCATCAGTCAGGAGCTGCCGGAGTCGCCCTTCACTACGGCACTGCTAGGAGTCTCCCGCCTGTCCGGCGTTGCCGGAGTCTCCCATCTATTCGGGACCCGCTGCAAGGGTCCCCAGTCCGAGGTCGGCGGCGAGGGTCGCCGTTCCAAAGGCACCACTTAAGCGGGCAAAGACTATGGTGGAGTGGGGTCCACGTCCCGCGCCAGAGCCGCCACCGCGGACAGACGCCCACCCAGACCCTCCCCTATAGGTTCAAGTTTTGCGGCCAGAGTCCGCACCTTTGGGGGGGGGGGGGGGGTACTGTCACGTTCTGACCTTAGTTCCTTTTTTATGTCTTTGTGTTAGGTTGGTCAGGGCGTGAGTTGGGGTGGGTAGTCTATGTTCTTTTTTCTATGTTGTTATATTTCTGTGTTTGGCCTGGTATGGTTCTCAATCAGAGGCAGCTGTCGATCGTTGTCTCTGATTGAGAATCACACTTAGGTAGCCTGTTTTCCCCATTTTGGTTGTGGGTGTTTATTTTCTGTGTAGTGTCTGTTCACCTTGCAGAACTGTTTTGTTTTCTCCTCGTTGTTATTTTGTGTAGTGTTCTATTTTCAATAAAATTATGACGAACACTTAGCACGCTGCATTTTGGTCCTCTTCTCCTTCACCAGACGAGAATCGTTACAGCCTGTGCTTAGCTCCATTCTGTTTTTTTATCCTAAAACACTCCCTAGTCCTTGCCGATCACAAGCATACTCATAACATGATGTAGCCACCACTATGCTTGAAAATATGAAGAGTGTTACTCAGTAATGTGTTGTGTTGGTATTTGTGGGGTACAGAGATGAGGTAGTCATTCAAAAATCATGTCAAACTATTATTGCACACAGTCCATGCAACTTATTATGTGACTTGTTAAGCAAATGTTTACTCCTGAACTTATTTAGGCTTGCTATAACAAAGGGGTTTAATACTTATTGACTCAAGACATTTCAGCTTTTCATTTTTTATTATTTTGTAAAAATGTCTAAAAACATAATTCCACTTTGACATTGTGGGGTATTGTATGTAGGCCAGTGACACAAAATCTCAATTTAATGCATTTAATAAATTCAGGCTGTATCACAACACAATTTGGAAAAAGTCAAGGGATGTGAATACTTTCTGAAGGCACTGTATGTAGTCATGTTATTTTTACTCGTTATTCGTTATGCACTGAGAATTTATTTTATTTTCACTATTTAATTTTTTTTTTTATCTTTAACTCTGCATTGTTGGAAAATAACCGGTAAGTAAGCATTTTACTGTTCTACAACTGTTGTTTACGAAGCATGTGACAAATACATTTTGATTTGATTTGAGTTTTTGTATTCAGAATTTCTGCCAGGGTTGGGAAGATGAAAGGAATTTATTTATACTATATGAGAGGAATTTGGCCTGGTGACCAGTAAAATTGTGCCTTTTTAAGTTGTGCACGGGGCAGATTTCGGACCCGAATGTTAACCTGGATAGTAGAAATCACAGTTTACTAACCCAGCTGGCCAGTGCCCCAAAATCCTTGTTGAGATTGGTGTGGAAGAACTTGACTGGCCTGCACAGAGCCCTGACCTCAATCCTCATCGAACACCTTTGGGATTAATTGGAATGCCGACTGCGGGCTAGGCCTAATCGCCCCACATCAGTGCCTGACCTCAGTTATGTTCTTGTGGCTGAATGGAAGCAAGTCCCCACAGCAATGTTCCAACATCTAGTGGAAAGACTTCCCAGAAGAGTGGATGCTGTTATAGCAGCAAAGGGGGACCAACTCCATATTAATGCCCATGATTTTGAAACGAGATGTTCGACGAGCAGGTGTCCGCAAACTTATAGTCATGTAGTGTATGTGAAAACGGCGCATAAAAAAGACATTTTAAAAACTGTGATTTTCACTTTAAGATTTGCAGTGATGTAACGCTCGTCGTGGTTGGAATGAGAAGAGGAGGACCAATGCGCAGCGTGGTAAGTATCCATTTTAATAAGAATACTTGAACAATGAACAAAAACAATAAACTGACAAACGACCGAGACAGTTCCGTATAGTGAAACACAGACACAGAAAATAACCACCCACCAAAACACAAAGGAAAACAGGCTACCTAAATATGGCTAAACACAGAAATAGACAACCTAGACATACAACATAGAATGCCCACCCACATCACACCCTGACCAAACAAAACATAGAAACATACAAAGCAATCTATGGTCAGGGCGTGACAGTACCCTCCCCCCAAAGGTGCGGACTCCGGCCGCAAAACCTGAACCTATAGGGGAGGGTCTGGGTGGGCATCTGTCCGCGGTGGCGGCTCTGGCGCGGGACGTGGACCCCACTCCACCATAGTCTTAGCCCGCTTAAGTGGCGTCTTTGGCGCGGCGACCCTCGCCGCCGACCTAGGACTGGGGACCCTAATAAAGGGCACCACTGGACTGAGGAGCGCCTCTGGACTGAGGAGCGCCTCTGGACTGAGGGGCGCCTCTGGACTGAGGGGCGCCTCTGGACTGAGGGGCGCCTCTGGACTGAGGGGCAGCTCCCTACTGAAGGGCAGCTCCGGACTGAAGTGCACCACTGGACTGAGGAGCGCCTCTGGACTGAGGGGCACCTCTGGACTGAGGGGCACCTCTGGACTGAGGGGCAGCTCCGGACTGAGGGGCAGCTCTGGACTGAGGGGCAGCTCTGGACTGAGGGGCAGCTCCGGACTGAAGGGCAGCTCCGGACTGAAGGGCAGCTCCGGACTGAAGGGCAGCTCCGGCGGCTCCTGACTGAAGGGCGGCTCAGGCGCCTCTGGACTGAAGGGCGGCTCAGGCGCCTCTGGACTGAAGGGCGGCTCAGGCGGCTCCTGACTGAAGGGCGGCTCAGGACAGACGGGCTGCTCAGGACAGTCAGGCGGCTCAGGACAGACGGGCGGCTCAGGCGGCTCAGGACAGACGGGCGGCTCAGGACAGACGGGCGGCCCTGGAGGGTCCGGACTGTAGGGAGGTTCTGGAGCGTCCGGACTGGAGGGACACACAGGATACTTGGTTCTTAGAACAGGCACAGTACTCACCAGGCTGGAGAGATCTACTGGAGGCCTGGTCCTTGGAGGAGGCACAGGATAGACCGGTCCGTGGAGGCGCCCTGGAGGTCTCAAACTAAGGGCCTGAACAACCCGTCCTGGCTGGATGTTGATTTTAGCCCGGCACTTGCGGGGCGCAGGCACAGGACGCACTGGGCTGTGCAGACCCACGGGAGACACAGTGCGTAGGGCTGGTGCCATATAACACGGACCGAGGAGACATACTGGAGACCAGATGCGCTGAGCAGGCTTCATCGCACCTGGCTCGATGCCCAATCTAGCCCGGCCGATACGAGGAGCGGCAATGTAACGTACCGGGCTAAGCACACGTACTGGAGACACCGTGCGCATCTCCGCATAACACGGTGCCTGCCCGGACCTCCTCTCTCCACGGAAAGCACGGGAAGTTGGCTCAGGTCTCCTACCTGACTTAGCCCCACTCCCCGTGTGCCCCCCCCCCCCCCCCCCCCGCAATACATTTTTGGGGCTGCCTCTCGGGCTTCCTTGCCAGCCGTGTCCCTTCATAACTCCGCTGTTCCTCTATTCTCCTGTATTTCTCCTCATAGTATCTCCGTTCCGCTTTCGCTGCCTCCAGCTCTGCCTTGGGGCGACGATATTCCCCAGCCTGTGTCCAGGGTCCTTCTCCGTCTAGAATCTCCTCCCATGTCCAAGAGTCCAGAACTCGCTGCTGCCCGATACCACGCTGCTTGGTCCTTTTTTGGTGGGTGGTTCTGTAACGCTCGTCGTGGTTGGAATGAGAAGAGGAGGAACAATGCGCAGCGTGGTAAGTATCCATTTTAATAAGAATACTTGAACAATGAACAAAAACAATAAACTGACAAACGACCGAGACAGTTCCGTATGGTGAAACACAGACATAGAAAATAACCACCCACCAAAACACAAAGGAAAACAGGCTACCTAAATATGGATAAACACAGAAATAGACAACCTAGACATACAACATAGAATGCCCACCCACATCACACCCTGACCAAACAAAACATAGAAACATACAAAGCAATCTATGGTCAGGGCGTGACAGGTGATGTGGGGAGCAAGAAAATAACCTACCTTGGGCTAGAAACTCTGTCTTTTTAATAATAATAATTTATAATAATTTATTACATTTCTATAGCACTTTTCATAGAATCTCAAAGCTCTAAAAGAAAAAAAAAGAAAAAAAAATATATCATGACAGGTCAACCAATAGAGGCCAAGTCTTTGAAAGCTGCATCCTCCAAAGATGGAGAAGGTCAGTTCATGGCTTGAGCGAAGGGAGCTAGACAGAGGATGGTAGATGATGGTGATGTAGTCTGCTGATGATCTTGTATTGGGCAACTCTGGGAACCAGCCTGAATCTTATAGCCACTGGACTTCTTTTTATTATGGGGGTGGGGGGTTTACCACGGATCATAGAAATGCGCTGTTTTCACATACAGTGCCTTCAGAAAGTATTCAGACCCCTTGAATTTTTACCACATTTTGTTACATTACAGCCTTATTCTAAAATGGATTAAATAAACATTTTCCTCAGCGATCTACACACAATACCCCATAATGACAAATCGCAAACAGGTTTTTATACCTTTTAGCAAATGTATTAAAAATAAAAGACAGAAATACCTTATTTACATAAGTATTCAGACCCTTTGCTATGAGACTCGACATTGAGATCAGGTGCATCCTGTTTCAATTGATCATCCTTGAGATGTTTCTACAACTTGATTGGTGTCCACCTGTGGTAAATTCATTTGATTGGACATGATTTGGAAAGGCACACACCTGTCTATATAGCCAGACGGAAGCCATTCCTCAGTAAAAGACACATGACAGCCCACTTGGAGTTTGCCAAAAGGCACCTCAAGTGCGAAACAAGATTTTCTGGTCTGATGAAACCAAGATTGAACTCTTTGGCCTGAATGCCAAGCGTCACGTCTGGAGGAAACCTGGCACCATCCCTACGGTGAAGCATGGTGGTGGCAGTATCATGCTGTGGAGATGTTTTTCAGCGGCATGGACTGGGAGACTAGTCAGGATCGAGTGAAAGATGAACGGAGCAAAGTACAGAGAGACCCTTGAGGAAAACATGCTCCAGAGCACTAAGGACCTCAGACTGGGGTGAAGGTTCACCTTCCAACAGCACAACGATCCTAAGCACACAGCCAAGACAACGCAGGAGTGGCTTCATTACAAGTCTCTGAATGTCCTTGAGTGGCCCAGCCAGAGCCTGCGATTGAACATCTCTGGAGAAACCTGAAAATAGCTGTGCAAATCAAATCAAAGTTTATTTGTCACGTGCGCCGAATACAACAGGTGTAGACCTTACAGTGAAATGCTTACTTACAGGCTCTAACCAATAGTGTGAAAAAAAGGTATGTGTGTGTGTGTGTGTGTAGGTAAGTAAAGAAATAAAATGACAGTAAAAAGACATTTGAAAATAACAGTAGCAAGGCTATATACAGACACCGGTTAGTCAGGCTTATTGAGGTAGTATGTACATGTAGGTATGGTTAAAGTGACTATGCATATATGATGAACAGAGAGTAGCAGTAGCGTAAAAAGAGGGGTTGGCGGGTGGTGGGACACAATGCAAATAGTCCGGGTAGCCATTTGATTACCTGTTCAGGAGTCGTATGGCTTGGGGGTAAAAACTGTTGAGAAGCCTTTTTGTCCTAGACTTGGCAATCCGGTACCGCTTGCCATGTGGTAGTAGAGAGAACAGTCTATGACTGGGGTGGCTGGGGTCTTTGACAATTTCTAGGGCCTTCCTCTGACACCGCCTGGTGTAGAGGTCCTGGATGGCAGGCAGCTTTGCCCCAGTGATGTACTGGGCCGTACGCACTACCCTCTGAAGTGCCTTGCGGTCGGAGGCCGAGCAATTGCCGTACCAGGCAGTGATGCAACCGGTCAGGATGCTCTCGATGTTGCAGCTGTAGAACCTTTTGAGGATCTCAGGACCCATGCCAAATATTTTTAGTTTCCTGAGGAGGAATAGGCTTTGTCGTGCCCTCTTCACGACTGTCTTGGTGTGTTTGGACCATTCTAGTTTGTTGTTGATGTGGACACCAAGGAACTTGAAGCTCTCAACCTGCTCCAATACAGCCCCGTCGATGAGAATGGGGTCGTGCTCGGTGCTCCTGTATTCCACAATCATCTCCTTAGTCTTGGTTACGTTCAGGGATAGGTTGTTGTTCTGGCACCACCCGGCCAGGTCTCTGACCTCCTCCCTATAGGCTGTCTCGTCGTTGTCGGTGATCAGGCCTACCACTGTTGTGTCGTCTGCAAACATAATGATGGTGTTGGAGTCGTTCCTGGCCATGCAGTTGTGGGTGAACAGGGAGTACAGGAGGGGACTGAGCACGCACCCGTGGGGAGTTCCAGTGTTGAGAATCAGCGTGGCAGATATGTTGCTACCTACCCTCACCACCTGGGGGCGGCCCGTCAGGAAGTCCAGGATCCAGTTGCAGAGGGAGGTGTTTAGTCCCAGGTTCCTTAGCTTAGTGAGGGTACTATGGTTGTCCTTGTGCTTGTCTCCACCCCCTCCAGGTGTCGCTTATTATCCCTGGTGTATTTATCCCTGTGTTTCCTGTCTCTCTGTGCCAGTTCGTCTTGTTTGTCAAGTCAACCAGCGTTTTTGTGTCTCAGCTCCTGCTTTTTCCAGTGTCTCTTTTCTCGCCCTCCTGGTTTTGACCCTTGCCTGTCATGACTCTGAGCCCGCCTGCCTGACCACTCTGCCTGCCCCTGACCTCGAGCCTGGCTATCGTCTTGTACCGTTTGAACTCTGACCTGGTTACTGAACCCTTGCCTGCCCTGACCTCGAGCCTGCCTATCGTCTTGTACAGACCTGGTTTATGAACTATCGCCTGTACCCGACCTGCCTTTTGCCTACCCCCTTCTACTATAATAAATATCGGAGCTCAACCATCTGCCTCCTGTGTCTGCATTTGGGTCTCGCTTTGTGCCCTTATACAATGTATTGAATTGACCACAATCAAGTTGCAGAAACATCTCAAGGATGATCAATGGAAACAGGATGCACCTGAACTCAATTTCAAGTCTCATAGCAAAGTGTCTGAATACTTATGTAAATAAGGTATTTCAGTTTTTTTATTTGTAATACATTTGCAAACATTTCCCCAAAACTTTTTTCGCTTTGTCATTATGTGGTATTGTGTGTAGATTGATGAAGACAATGTTTTATTTAATGAATTTTAGAATAAGGCTGTAATGTAACAAAATGTGGAAAATGTCAAGAGGTCTGAATACTTTCTGAATGCACTGTATGTACATGTAGGTATGGGTAAAAGTGACTACGCAATAAGGATAGATAATAAACAGAGTAGCAGCAGCATATGTGAAAGTGTGTGTGTGTGTGTGTGTGTGTGTGTGTGTGTGTGTGTGTGTGTGTGTGTGTGTGTGTGTGTGAGACTACAATATGCATGTGCATGTGTGTTTTGTGTGTGTGAGAGTTTATGTATTGTGTGAGTGTATGTTTGTGTTGAAGTGTCAGTGTATGTGTGAGTCTGTTAAGTCCCAGGGTTCTTAGTTTAGTGATGCATTTGAAGGGCACTATGGTGTTGAATGCTGAGTTATAGTCAAGGAACAACATTCTCAAATAGGTGTTTGTCCAGGTGGGAAAGGGCAGTGTGGAGTGCAATAGAGATTGTGTCATCTGTGGATCTATTGGGGCGGTATACGTATTGGAGTGGGTCTAGGGTGTCTGCGAGGATGGTGATGATGTGAGCCATGACCAGCATTTCAAAACACTTCATGGCTACAGACGTGAGTGCTACGGGTCGATAGTCATTTAGACAGGTTACCTTGGTGTTCTTGGGCACATAGACTATGGTGGTCTGCTTGAAATATGTAGGTATTACAGACTGGGTCAGGGAGAGGTTGAAAATGTCAGTGAAGACGTGTGGATGTACTAATAAAATCTTTATTGGGGGGGCCTATTCTAGAGGGGGCTTCAGCACTGTCTCGCCCCTCCTTGGAGCTGCCCATGGGTAGTAATATGAGAGGAATACACATGAATGACAAGACAAACTCCATAGCTCTGTTCCATTTGACTTTAATTGCATTTGTATTGTTTTTAATTCTCTATAGCTGTCAGAAACACACATTCTCATATGTTCGCATAGCACATTTCCCTGTCAGGGTTTTGTATTTTGAGCAGAGTGCAATGTGCAGAGTATGTGGTGCAGCAAGTGCAGTATTCTACCATCAATCCCATTGGTGGTCCCGCTATACCGAGACATTTTCCCTTTCAAACGGTTCCTTATTGATGTCCACTGTCTCTCAAAGCTACATCAGATTGTGTCCTTCTACTGGAGAGAATGTCAGAGAAAAACTTTTTCTGTGGAGGGGTCACTAAAACCCTGTTGCTTTGTTATGCCACTTTCTATTTCCCCTTGGTGAACGATAAGTTCAGCTACAAAACATGTTATGTAAGGGATTTCAATGTAAATTAAGGCCTCAAGTGATGTATCAATAAAAATGTTTGATTTGCAGCAGGAGCTACTCAAGTTTGCGTTCATTCACTGCTTGATAGCACTATCGTGTCTGTGTATGCTCATGTAAGGCTGTCTTTGTCTTTTTTCTTCAATGAGGAATGATCGGTTATTAAAAGTAACCCCACGGTCACATCCTGTGACTAAGTTTGCTATCTAAGAGATTTCTTAAAGTTTTAACATTGCACAAATATCTACTACAGGCACTCTGCTCAACAGAAAATATCTGTTAAAGGGTGAAAGGTGAGAAGCAATTAAGGAGCTTTAAACTATTTATTTTACTTCTTGCTTTTCTTGTTTCCATCTTTTGTGTTGTATTGTTACATCTAAATCTGGAACAGGCGATTGGTACCTAACTATTCTAGTCATCCCTGCCATTTCTATCATGGTCCCTGTCATTCCTGCCATGGCTGCCATCCATCTCGCTCCTCTCCTTCTCCGTCTTTGACTCCTTCACCACCTGGAGGAATAGAAGAAGCGAAACAGACCTCAGTCAAATTACATCACTTACAGCAAGTGATGTATAGTGAAATTACACGGTATAGTAAATATCATCATGGGGATATGGAAAGTATGGAACACATTTTCTTGATACCAGGAAATGTTTAGAATGTTTACCTCTCCATCACGAGTCTCCACTGTCTTAATCACCACAGGCTTCCTTTTAGGGGTGTCTGGGGTGTGGTCATAGGCTATGAGGGGATAAGTCCGATTTAGTAACATTGATACTGTGCATGATCATTTATATCAATTTAATAAATTATGAATATGTTAAATCTAAAGATGATACTGACAAGTATCTGTGTATTTGCTTGGAGAAGGAAATAAAGTAATAGTAGAAGAGAGAGAAAAAAATACTAGTATTATTGGCAATATGATGTATCTCACCCCTATCACCACTACGGCCGTACTGGGAGGGATGCATGGGAACAATAATCCTAAAGAGAAATTAAGCAATAGGATGTTATCTCAGCAACATGTTCATAATCAAACACAAGTAAGGATGTCCTAACCCTTATCCTCCTCACCTGCTCTCCTCTCCCTCCAGCAGCTTGCGGTAAGTGGCGATCTCTATGTCCAGGGCCATCTTGACATTGAGCAGGTCCTGGTACTCCCTCAGGTGGCGGGCCATCTCGTCCTTCAGGTGGTGTATCTCCTCCTCCAGGCGACCCACGTTGTCCTGGTAGTTATTGGCCTCCATGCCAAACTGGCCTTCCATCTCACGCATCTGCCTCAGCAGAGCCTCGTTCTGAAAAATACACACATACTGTACATATGAGGACAATTGTTTTGGGAAGATTCTGTGGGAGATTTTTGGGGAGGAAATTGAGGGATTTTTCTCACTCGCATCATCCTCTACTTACATGCATGACCCACTTGGGTGATTCATGGCTGGCAGCCATTTTGGGCTAAGCCTGAGATCAATGTACTCTAGTTCCTCACTCAGCCAGTGTAAACTGGGGGTGATTACAGATAAATAGGAAGGTTCTGTGAGGCCTCACCGTGCTCTTCAGTGCATCGATCTCACAGTTGAGGGACTGCATCTGCCTCCTGTGCTCATTTTGCTCCTGCTTGGCCTGCCTCAGAGCATCAGTGTTACGTTTGGCAGAGTCCGTCAGGTCAGCAAACTTCGGTAGCACAGAAAGAACACACAAATAAGGACAGGTGTTACTCTGCATGTGTGCATGCATGAGTGTGTGTGTGTGTCTGTGTATTGTTCCCCCCTCACCTTGGACTTGTACCACTCCTCAGACTCATGCATGTTCTTGGAAGCGATGTTCTCGTACTGGGCCCTGATGTCCTTGAGGGCAGCAGCCAGGTCAGGCCTGGCAGTCTGTTCCACCTCCATCTTCATCTGCTGGGTCTGGACACTCACCTGCACGTCCTGGATCTCCTGAAAAGACCGCAGAGCAAGTGAGAGGTTTAGTGGGAAAAAAGGCCTCTAAATGGCAGGTACAATCCAGATAGGTATGATGCAAATCAACTTTAGTGAACTATTCACAAAAATATGTACAAAAATAAATGCAAGTAGGAGCAGATCAGCATACCAAATTACAGGTAATACACCAGGACCATAACATGACCATCAGGACCACAGTTTGATTGTTATCCATCACAAAGATCATGATTTGTGCTCGACCATCTCAGCAGCGGCATCTACCTCTTCATGCAGCTTTTTGAGGAACTCAATCTCATCCATCAGAGACTCGATCTTCCTCTCCAGCTCCAGGCGAGACAGAGTTGCATCATCCACATCCTGGTTTTAGATCAAAGTACTATTAGTAAGTAATTCATCAACCCCCAAACAGGTAAACAAATGTTTTTGTCTTGGTTAGATAACACTGAACAGTGGGTAGGTTGCATATGGTAATATATCAACAATGCAGTGCTATCAATATTGTGTTTTGTCATTGTTATAACCCACTGGGCACAGACGTCAATTCAACGTCTATTCCACGTTGGTTCAACGTAATTTCATTGCAATGACGTGGAAACAATGTTGATTCAACCAGTGTGTGCACAGTGGGAAGTATCCTGGGTTGTATTCATTCGTGCACACTGTTGCAAACCGTAGAATAATGTTTTGCAATGAAAACAAGCATTTCTTATTGGAGAAGTTCAGATTAGTTCCTAACCGTTTCAGCCTGTTTGTTTCTGTTTGGTTCTTAGTGAATATACCCCTGATTTCCGGGTTCTCAGAGCTGCCATGTTATCATAATAATCAGCTCTATCTCAGCGAACCAGAAGATGTCACTGTTATGCAGGGCTATGAGGAAAAATATGCTTTGGGTTGGGCCCTGACATCATAACTGGTGTGTGATTCAATCAGACTTTTACAGTCAACTATCGACTCGCTGCCCAAAATATTGATTTGGTGTACAGTGTGATGGTTTGAGTCTAGGGTGTGTTTACTTTGCGGAAGACAATCAGGTTACTCTCAGCCTCAGCCCTCTTCTGATTTTCCTCATCCAGCCTGTATGAAGAGGGTGGGGGGTTAGGGTGTGGTCACACACACAAGGAGAACATATATCTTACAATCACGCATAGGCCTACTGTTGTAAATTCATGTTGTAATTTCATGTTATCTATTTAGGGGACTCCTTAGAATAAATAAATACATTAATGGAAAAAAAATATACATTACATGAAATATATAAGACAATATATTTTGTAGTTAATAAACACACATCCTCTGTATCTCTTTATGGCACTTAATAACTTTTTTATATCGTTTACAATGCTTGGGCTTTAGTCTAGGTTAAGTCCTGCTCTGGACAAAGGAAGCTGAAGCATTGGGACAGGGCTGAACACAGTGCTAATTGCATAAGTGCTATCCAAGGTGTCATCCCAAATGGCACACTATTCCCTATATAGTGCATCCCCTATATGGCTCTGATCAAGAGTAGAGCATTAGATAGGGAATAGGGTGTAATTTGGGAAACAGACCAAATATGTCTGACTGGGTATCATAGGCCTCCTCTGGAAGAAGCATCAGCTGGCAAAAGAAGCCTCTGGATCAATTTGGTAATTCACAAGTCCTGTAAAAGGGTTAGGGTTAGCGTATCCAACGGGGTCAGCAGATGCTACTCCAAACAAATTTTGGCAAATCACTTGTTAGAGGTCATGTGGACTGCACACACCCTGCTTTAATCCTGACAGCTCTGGGCATTCTGCCGCCAAAGATAAAACTATGTAAGCCTATAGTATACTGACTGGTCTGACTAAGCCTTCCCTTTCCCAAACGTGAAATATACTTTATGCTGCCTCATCTCATCTTTAATTCATGCCGTGTTGCAGGGGTCCTTTTTTCCTAATGGGGTCCCTGGCACTGTCCCATCAGCACAAGGAGACACTGAACACCCACCCCCTAATGGAGCCACTTTCATTGAGTCACATAGATTTTTCCAGATACAATTTTCTCCCCGCCTACACTCCATTTCCCGACCCCTCCTCCTCTTCCTTCTCTTCCGCCTCCTCCCTCTCTCATCACTCTCCCTACTTCTTTCCTGGCTCCACCTTGTGCACAGTCTATCCATCCTCTTCTGTCATCTATCTCTCTCTCTCTCTCTCTCTCTCTGGGTCAGGGATGTGTATGTGTATTTACATGTAGCTAGTGTGTGTCTACAGAAATTGTTCCGATAATCTAAGTAACACTAGTGGGGGAAAATACTGTTTCCCATAACTGGTTGTCTGATTCTTCTAAATGTTAACTTTCATAGCTAAATATTGTGATTTGGTTTGAAAGGGCTGATGGAACTGCAGCGTAATTTCGAATTACTTGTGTTATTGTGTCTATATTTAAATTCCATGCATGCAGGGACTTTCATCTTCCTTTTAATTAAATGTGTTTCATTTAATAAAACTGCATGTACTGGATGTGGGGGTTTGCTGCCTCATCTCATCTTTAATTCATGCTGTGTCACAGGGTTCCTTTTTTCCCAATGGTGTCCCCTGGCACCGCCCCATCAACACAAGGAGACACTAACACCCACCCATAATGGAGCCACTCCTATTCAATCACATTGATTTAACCAGATGCTATTTTTCTCTGCGCCTACACAGCCTCTCCCCACCTCTCCTCCTCTTCTTCCTCCTCTTCCTCCTCTTATGCCCCCTCCCTCTCTTATCCCCCTCCCTACTTTTTTCCTGGCGCCCCCCTGTGCGCAGTCTATCCATCCTCCTCTTCTTCTACAGAAATTTTTCCGATAATCTAACTCAAATGAGGAACAATACTGTTTCCCATAACTAGTTGTTTGAATTTTCTCAAATTTAAGTTTCAAAGCAAAGCATTGTGGTTTGGTATGAAAGGGCTGACAGAACTGCAACATCATTTCAAATCAAATGTACTGTGTCCATATTTACATCCAATGCATGCAGGAAGTTTCATCTTCCTTTTAACTACATTTCTTGATTTAATAAAACAGATTTAATAAAATAATCTGCAGATGCTCAACAAATGCTGAGATGTTCAGGGAAAGTTTGTAAATACTACTAATGTAGACATGTTTGGCTAATGTACAAATGTTCTGCTACTGTATCCAATGCATTGTTTTCCTTGGTGTCCCATTCGTTGCTTGGTTATGATATGCTGAAGCACTTCATCTTGTTTCTTTGTTGGATCCTGTCCATTGCCATGACATTCAGCATGCACACACACACACACTGCAGTAAACCACAGTGTGGTAGTATGCTGCGGTGCTTTTGTTTCCGTCCTTCCAAAGTGCCACGCCCCAGCTAGACAACCACTGCTGAGGGGAGAGTGGTGGTGATGTGGTGAAAGTCACAGACTGTCCACAGTCATACGCCCTGCCCATGTCCCCTCCCTGACAGGCTCTGCCCGGAATGTGTCAATCAACATCAAAGCCCAAAAACAGCCAGTCCCCTGCCACCTCTGCCAACTTTCTAAAATACACTTCCAATTGTTACACCCCCCTTTCCAAACACCACTACCACCCAAAATGTATCTGCGTCACTCATGTACATCCACAACTATAACCCCCCACCTTCCTTACCCTAACCCTCACTTCCCAAATCTACCCAAACATCCTCCATACCCCACCCCATACTAACCTCCCTCTCCCTCCTCTGTGTCACCCACCTCTGTTTGAGGAGGTTCATGTCTTCGGCCAGGTTGTCCCTCTCAACCTGGTACTGGTCCCTCTCCTTGCCCACGTGGTCCAGCTGGCGCCTCAGCTCCCTCAACTCCTCCTGGAAGAGCTCGGTGGCCCGGTTGGGCTTTCCCTCCTGCAGCTGGCCCTTGAACTGGCTCAGCTCTTGCTGCAGCCCGCTGTTCTGCTGCTCCAGGTAGTGCACCTTGTCAATGAAGCTGGCGAAGCGGTCGTTGAGGTCCTGCAGCTCCACCTTCTCGTTGCTGCGGGTGGCCAGGAACTCGGCGTTGACCGCATCAGCCAGCTGGAAGTCAACCTTTTCGTAGGTGAGACGGGGCAGCTGGGTGCTGGAGCGCTGCCGCTGCTGGTGGTGGTAGTTGGAGGAGCGAGAGGACACCACGGGCGACATGGAGCGCATGTAGCGCCCACTGGACATTGGCTTGCGGGAGTTGACAGACGAGTAGGAAGGAGAGTAGGAGGACATGGAGATGGGGTTGGGTACCCCGAACGTGCGGCGATAAGAAGTGGAGGCGCGGCCTGAGTGGTGGATCATTGAAGGGTGGCTCATGGTTGAGGTTTGGTGGTCTCTAATTCTGCTAACTATCTAATTTTTACTATCTATCTGTCTAGCTCTCCTTCTTGCTGTCTCTCTTTGTTGGAGCCAAAGGTGCCTCGGAGCAGGGAGTGAAGCAACAGGACGTCCGACTGAGGAGTGCCGGAGCTTTTATACACACGACATCCCATCCTCCTCACCCCCACCCCCGCTGCCTCTCTGCAAACAGCTCCTCCTCACCCCCACCCTCCCTCCCTCTTTTCTAGTCTCCAGATCCCCTGCCTCCTTCCTCTATCCATCACTCCTCAACATACATGCAGTCTTAGGCCACACCCCGGCCTACAGTAGCAGGCCCTCCTCCCTCCCTGTGTTTTCTTTCTCTCTCTCTCTCTCATTTCCCATCTGCCCCTCCCTTTTATCCGTAGCACATGGCAGGAGGCCAAACTGTCTCCCACGTTAATGCCTCTATCTCTAAAGATGTCTCCATCGCCAAGCCCACCTCCCTCTCCTCACCTTGACAGCTGATACAGTGTATCCTCTGTAGGATGCTGTGTCCACTCCCTGCAATTCTTTCTCCACTTTTCCTCTCTTGATTTATCAGTACATCTCCTCCTGTTGCTCTGTCCCACTTCTTATCACCATCCTCTTCTCTTTCACTGTTGATGTCCTTAATTTACTGTTACTGTAATGGTAGATATACATAAGTGATGTCATCAATGTGATTATGTAAGACATTTTAAAGTTGTTCAACAAAGTAGTTTGTCCAAATAAATCCCAAAACAAAAAAATTATTTATTATTCAGGTTCTTATATCACAAAGCTCATTTGGTTATCACTGCAGAGCTGAATGTATTTCCTCGCTCTGTCTCTTCCCTTTATTTCCACTGTAATGGAATATTATATTGATATTCTGGGAGGCGAGGGCAGAGCAACTACGGTGCAATTCTATCCCGCATGGCTAGTGTGCACTGACTGGTATCGAGTGATCTGTGTTTGAATCCTATTTTGGAAATTAGGATTGGCGAGATCTCCTCAGCAGCTGAACAGATTTCAGAGGAACACTTTGTTTTGTGTGGATCCAGTCATGTCCTCTGAGCCCAGACACAATGACAACATCAACATTTAGTATTTTCATTTTTTTGTGGGTACTTCGGGTAAATCATATTTTTATTGTAACAAAAATAGTAAAATACATAATGCTTAACCTACAGTACATGGGTAGACTCTGGACTGAGTAAGGGACAGATCGAAATTTACTAGGGAGGGGTAGTCCAAAAATGTTTTGTTGTTTTGTGAAGAGTTGTGTGTTTTTTTATTGGTCACAGGGGAGGGTAGTGCGTTTTTTTTACCTGGTTTGCATTCGCTTTTCTGCTCGTATTTTCCCTATAAACAATGGCTTGACTTACTTTTGATATTACCCTAATAAAGGTTAGAAACATTTGTGAAGGTTTGGTATGGGGTGACTATAATTAAGCTTTAGCTATTTGTCACGCCCTGACCTGAGAGAGACGTTTTATTTCTCTATTTGGTTAGGTCAGGGTGTGATGTGGGGTGGGCATTCTATTTGTTGTATTTCTTTGTGTTTGGCAGAGTGTGGTTCCCAATCAGAGGCAGCTGTCGATCGTTGTCTCTGATTGGGAATCATACTTAGGCAGCCTGTTTTGCCACCTTAGTTGTGGGTAGTTGTTTTTTGTATAGTTTATGCACTTTACAGAACTGTTTTGGTTTTCACTCTTGTTTATTTTGTTCGAGTGTTTTGTGATCAAATAAAATCATGAACACTTACCACGCTGCGCTTTGGTCCGATCCTCATTACGACGAGAGCCGTGACACTATTGCAGGCCTATGATATGAAGGCAGTGCGCCCCGGTGCTCCAACTGACTCTGACAGTTGAACTTGAGGAGAAGAAGTCTGTTTCAGGCCTACCAGAGTTACTCCTATTTTTAAAAATATATATTTTTATTTAACTAGGCAAGTCAGTTAAGAACAAATTCTTATTTACAATGACAGCCTACCCGGACGGCCAAACCCGGACAACGCTGGGCCAATTGTGCGCCGCCCTATGGGACTCCCAATCACAGCCAGATGTGATTCAGCCTGGATTCGAACCAGGGACCGTATAATCTAACAATATAATCGAAAATTAACAAATTAGCCTCCTTCTGAATGTCTATATCTGTATAGCAGACACAGTAGCCATCTGACATAAATAAATGCATGTCAGCGTCAGCGTATCTCTATCGCTCTCTCTGGGGTTAGGCCTAAGCTTCTCTACATATATATATATACTGTATATATACAGTACCAGTCAAAAGTTTGAACACACCTACTCATTCCAGTTTGTTTTTATCATTCATGTTTTCTACATTGTAGAATAATAGTGAAGACATCAAAACCACGAAATAACACATATGGAATCATGTAGTAACCAAAAAGTGTTAAACAAATCAAAATATATTTGAGATTTGAGATTCTTCAAAGAAGCCACTCTTTGTCTTGATGACAGCTTTGCACACTCTTGGCATTCTCTCAACCAGCTTCACCTGGAATGCTTTTCCAACAGTCTTGAAGGAGTTCCCACATATGCTGAGCACTTGTTGGCTGCTTTTCCTTAACTGTGCAGTCCAACTCATCCCAAACCATCTCAATAGGGTTGAGGTGATTGTGGAGGCCAGGTCATCTGATGCAGCACTCCATCACTCTCCTTCTTGGTCAAATAGCCCTTACACAATTTGGAGGGGTGTTGTGTCATTGTCTGTTGAAAAACAAATGATAGTCCCACTAAGCGCAAACCAGATGGGATGGAGTATCGCTGCAGAATACTATGGTAGCCATGCTGGTTAAGCGTGCCTTGAATTCTAAATAAATCACAGACAGTGTCACCAGCAAAGCACCCCCACACCATCACACCTCCTCCTCTATGCATCATGGTGGGAACCACACATGCAGAGATCATCCATTCACCTACTCTGCGTCTCACAAAGACACGGCGGTTGGAACCAAAAATCTCAAATTTGGACTACTCAGACCAAAGGACAGATTTTTACTGTCTAATGTTCATTGCTCGTGTTTCTTGGCCCAAGCAAGTCTCTTCTTATTGGTGTCCTTTAGTAATGGTTTATTTGCAGCAATTCGACCATGAAGGCCTGATTCACACAGTCTCATCTGAACAGTTGATGTTGAGATGTGTCTGTTACTTGAACTCCGCAAAGCATTTATTTGGGAAGCAATTTCTGAGGCTAGTAACTCTAATGAACTTATCCTCTACAGCAGAGGTAACTCTGGGTCTTCCTTTGATGTGGCGGTCCTCATGAGAGCCAGTTTCATCATAGTGCTTGATGGTTTTTGCGACTGCACTTGAAGAAACTTTCAAAGTTCTTGAAATTTTCCACATTGACTGACCTTCATGTCTTAAAGTAATGATGAACTGTCGTTTCTCTTTGCTTATTTGAGCTTTTCTTGCCATAATATGGACTTGGTCTTTTACCAAATAGGGCTATCTTCTGCATTCCACCCCTACCTTGTCACAACACAACTGATTGGCTCAAACGCATTAAGAAGGAAAGAAATTCCACAAATTAACTTTTAACAAGGCACACCTGTTAATTTAAATGCATTCCAGGTGACTACCTCATGAAGCTGGTTGAGAGAATGCCAAGAGTTTGCAAAGCTGTCATCAAGAGAAAGGGTGGCTACTTTGAAGAATCTCAAATATAAAATATATTTTGATTTGTTTAACACTCTTTTGGTTACTACATGATCCCATATGTGTTATTTCATAGTTTTGATGTCTTCACTATTATTCTACAATGTAGAAAATAGACAAAATAAAAATAAAAACCCTTGAATGAGTAAGTGTGTCCAAACTTTTGACTGGTACTGTATATTAAAATATTAATATCATAGAGTGGACACCTAAGCCTACTGTATAGGCCTATGCATGCAATGAACTTATATATTTAGTGCTCCAATCCCTGACAGCTGAACCGTGAGGTGACCAATTATGATTTTAGGAAAGTAGCCTCGAAACACAAGGAATACTGTTTTTGTAGTTTGTTATTGCTGTTTTTAAGGGCACGTAAACATTGTCACACGCTGATCTGTTTCACCTGTCTTTGTGCTTGTCTCCACCCCTGTCCAGGTGTCGCCCATCTTCCTCATTATCCCCAGTGTATTTATACCTGTGTTCTCTGTTTGTCTGTTGCCAGTTCGTTTTGTTACGTCTAGCATTTTTTTCAGTGCTCCTTTCTGTCTCTAGTTCCTATTCGTCTGGAGGTTGAGCATTTTTTCGTCTCTATCTATTTAATTGTATATGTACAGTGCATTCAGAAAGTATTCAGACCCCTTGACTTTTTACCACATTTTGTTACGTTACAGCCTTATTCTAAAATGGATTACATTTTTCTTAAATCATCATCAATCTACACACAATACCACACAAAGACAAAGCAAAAACAGTTTTTTGTAATTTTTATCAATGTATAAAAAAAATTAAACAGAAATACCTTATTTACATAAGCATTCAGACCATTTGCCATGAGACTGGAAATTGAGCTCAGGTGCATCCTGTTTCCATTTATCATCCTTGAGATGTTTCTACAACTGGATTGGAGTCCACCTGTGCTAAATTCAATTGATTGGACAAGATTTGGAAAGGCACAACTGTCTACATAAGATCCCACAATTGACAGTGCATGTCAGAGCAAAAACCAAGCCACGATGTCCAAGGAATTGTCTGTAGAGCTCCGAGACAGGATTGTGTCAAGGCACAGGTTTGGGGAAGGGTACCAAAAAATGTCTGCAGCATTGAAGGTCCCCAAGAACACAGTGGCCTCCATCATTCTTAAATGGAAGAAGTTTGGAACCACCAAGACTCTTCCTAGAGCTGGCAACCTGGCCAAACTGAGCAATCGGGGGAGAAGGGACTTGGTCAGGGAGGTGACCAAGAACCTGATGGTCACTCTGAATGAGCTCTAGAGTTCCTCTGTGGAGATGGGATAACCTTCCAGAAGGACAACCATCTCTGCAGTACTCCACCAATCAGCATAGTGGTGGCAGCATCATTCTTTGGGGATGTTTTTCAGCTGCAGTGACTGGGAGACTAGTCAGGATCGAGGCGAAGATGAATGTAGCAAAGTACAGAGAGATCCTTGATGAAAACCTGCTCCAGAGTGCTCAGGACCTTAGACTGGGAGGAAGGTTCACCTTCCAACAGGACAACGACCCTAAGCAAACAGCCAAGACAACGCAGGAGTGGCTTCGGGACAAGTCTCTAAATGTCCTCGACTGGACTCCATCACCTCCTTGATTACCTGCCCTATATACAGTTGAAGTCGGAAGTTTACATACACTTAGGTTGGAGTCATTAAAACTAGTTTTTCAACCACTCCACAAATTTCTTCTTAACAAACTATAGTTTTGGCAACTCGATTAGGACATCTACCTTGTGCATGTCACAAGTCATTTTTCAAACAATTGTTTACAGACAGATTACTTCACTTATAATTCACTGTATCACAATTCCAGTGGGTCAGAAGTTTACATACTCTAAGTTGACTGTGCCTTTAAACAGCTTGGAAAATTCCAGAAAATGATGTCATGGCTTTAGAAGCTTCCGATAGGCTAATTGACATCATTTGAGTCAATTGGAGGTGTAACTGTGGATGTATTTCAAGGCCTACCTTCAAACTCAAACTTTGTTTGACATCATGGGAAAATCAAAAGAAATCAGCCAAGACCTCAGAAAAATAATTGTAGACCTCCACAAGTCGGGTTCATCCTTGGGAGCAATTTCCAAACGCCTGAAGGTACTACGGTCATCTGTACAAATAATAGTACGCAAGTATAAACACCATGGGACGACGCAGCCGTCATACCGCTCAGGAAGGAGACGCGTTCTATCTCCTAGAGATGAACGTACTTTGGTGCGAAAAGTGCAAATCAATCCCAGAACAACAGCAAAGGACCTTGTGAAGATGCTGGAGGAAACGGGTACAAAAGTATCTATATCCACAGTAAAATGAGTCCTATACGACATAACCTGAAAGACCGCTTAGCAAGGAAAAAGCCACTGCTCCAAAACCGCCATAAAAAAGCCAGACAACAGTTTGCAACTGCACATGGGGAGAAAGATCGTACTTTTTGGAGAAATGTCCTCTGGTCTGATGAAACAAAATAGAACTGTTTGACCATAATGACCATAGTTATGTTTGGAGGAAAAAGGGGGAGGCTTGCAAGCCGAAGAACACCATCCCAACAATGAAGCACGGGGGTAGCAGCATCATGTTGTGGGGGTGCTTTGCTGCAGGTGGGACTGGTGCACTTCACAAAATACATGGCATCATGAGGCAGGAAAATTATGTGGATATATTGAAGCAACATCTCAAGACATCAGTCAGGAAGTTAAAGCTTGGTCACAAATGGGTCTTCCAAATGGACAATGACCCCAAGCATACTTCCAAAGTTGTGGCAAAATGGCATAAGGACAACAAAGTTAAGGTATTGGAGTGGCCATCACAAAGCCCTGACCTCAATCCTATAGAACATTGTGGGCAGAACTGAAAAAGTGTGTGCAAGCAAGGAGGCCTCAAACCTGACTCGGTTACACCAGCTCTGTCAGGAGGAATCAAGAGGAGGCCAAAATTCACCCAACTTATTGTGGGAAGGTTGTGGAAGGCTACACGTAACGTTTGACCCAAGTTAAACAATTTAAAGGCAATGCTACCAAATACTAATTGAGTGTATGTAACTTTCTGACCCACTGGGAATGTGATGAAAGAAATAAAAGCTGAAATAAATCATTCTCTACTATTATTCTGACATTTCACATTCTTAAAATAAAGTGGGGATCCTAACTAACCTAAGACAGGGAATTTTTACTAGGATTCCTTTGTCAGGAATTGTGAAATACTGAGTTTAAATTTATTTGGCTAAGGTGTATGTAAACTTCTGACTTCAACTGTATGTCACTCCCTTTGGTTCCTTCCCCAGGTGTCATCTGACCACTTCCGTATTGAGCGAGTCACTGGTACTTCCTGCTTTAGTTTTTGCTTGTAAGCAGGAATCAGGAGGATAGAATTATGGTCAGATTTGCCAAATGGAGGGCGAAGGAGAGCTTTGCATGGATCTCTGTGTGTGGAGTAAAGGTGGTCTAGAGTTGTTTTTCTTCTCTGGTTGCACATGTGACATGCTGGTAGAAATTAGGTAAAACGGATTTAAGTTTGCCTGCAGTAAAGTCCCCGGCCACTAAGAGCGCCGCCTCTGGATGAGCATTTTCTTGTTTGCTTATGGCCTTATACAGCTGGTTGAGTGCGTTCTTAATGCCAACATTGGTTTGTGATGGTAAATAGACACCATGAATAATATTAATGAGAACTCTCTTGGTAGATAGTGTGGTCTACAGCTTATCATAAGGTACTCTATCTCAGGCAAGCAATACCTCGAGACTTCTTTAATATTAGCACAAGCTGTTATTGACAAAAAGACACACACCCCCACCCCTCGTCTTACCAGACGTAGCTTCTCTGTCCTGCCGATGCATGGAAAATCCCCCAGCTCTATATTATCCGTGTCGTCGTTCAGCCACGACTCATGAACTCACGACTCATGAAACATAAGATATTACAGTTTTTAATGTCCTGTTGGTAGGATAATCTTGATGATCGTAGATCATCCATTTTGTTTTCCAATGATTGCACGTTGGCCAATAGAACAGATGGCAGTGGGGGGTTTACTCACTCGCCTACGAATTCTCAGAAGACAGCCCGACCTCCGCCGCCTTTTTCTCTATCTTTTCTTCATGCAAATGATAGGGATTTGGGCCCGTTCCTGAGAAAACAGTAAATCCTTCGCTTTGGACTCGTTAAAGAAAACATCTTTGCCCAGTTCGAGGTGAGTAATCGCTGTTCTGATGTCCAGAAGTTATTTTCGGTCATAAAAGACGGTAGGAGCAACATTATGTACAAAATAAGTAAAAACATAAGTTACAAACAACGAGAAAAAACGAACAAAATAGCACAGTTGGTTAGGAGCACGTAAAATGGCAGCCATCCCCCCTGGCGCTATTATTGTCCTGTCTGCAGAGAATAATGGGAGAAACTCCCCAAATACAGGTGTGCCAAGCTTGTAGCGTCATTCCCAAGAAGACTCAAGGCTGTAATCACTGCCAAAGGTGCATCAACAAAGTACTGAGTAAACGGTATGAATACTTTTGTAAATGTCATATTTCCGGGGGGGGTTTTCTTTGTTTATTTAGCAAAAATTTTGGAAAACCTGTTTTTGCTTTGTCATTATGCGCTATTGTGTGTAGATTGATGAGGGGGGAAAACTATTTAATAAATTTTAGAATAATGCTGTAACCTAACAACATGTGGAAAAAGTCAAGGGGTCTGAATACTTTCCGAAGGCACTGTATATGTAAAAAATAGGGACCACAATGGAAATAAGTCCCCGACTTTATTCTGCCAATTGACGAATGGAAAGAGACATGTTACAAAACCCCCAAAAGTTTAACAACATTCAGAGATTGTCAAGCCAAGCTTTGATACTGGGTAAGCCTACAAGGTAGGGAGGGATGTAATTTCTGTTTGTCAAGATTGACAGTCTATTTATTGTGGTGTTGAAAACGCAAACCATGATATCGAAGTGCCCGAAGTCGGTATGCTTTGTTTATTGGTTGTGTGGTGCATTGGCATAGAAAATGTTGCATATATTTTATATAATTATAATTATAAATATGGCATCACAAAGTTGGCTGGCTTGATTCAGTAATCCACCTGTTCCCCTCGTTCAAAATGCATACAAAGGAATCCCAAAAGTTACCAATAAACTTCATCCAAACAAGTCAAACAACGTTTCTAATCAATCCTCAGGTACCCTAATATGTAAATAAACTATAAAATTTAAGACGGAGAATAGTATGTTCATTACCGGAGATAAATAACGGAGTGCACGCCCTCATCCACGCGTGCGACAAGACTACAGTCAAAATGAGAGCCACCTAGTAAAACTACAGATTCTAGCTAATTTTTCAAAATATAAGCCTGAAACTCTTTCTAAAGACTGTTGACATCTAGTGGAAGCCCTAGGAACTGCAATCTGGGAGGTATTCCTTTGATTTTCCCATAGACAGCCATTTGAATGGGTGCCAATTCTCCTCGGATTTTCACCTGCCATATCAGTTCTGTTACACTCACAGACATTATTTTAACAGGTCTAGAAACATCAGAGTGTTTTCTATCCAATACTACCAATTATATGCATATTCTAGCTTCTGGGCCTGAGTAACAGGCAGTTTACTTTGGGCACGTCATTCATCCGAATTTCAGAATACTGCACCCTGTCCCTAAAAAGATAAACATTATTTTGAGTTAATTCTATGAGGGAGGGTGTTAAATTTATTTTACAGGACAAGAGGAGGGTCAGGTTAAAATATTTTTTATGTTGGGGAGGGGGGTGCAATTATTTTCTGACACCTTGAGTTGGACCAGCCAGTAAATCTGTCCCTAAACCTTGAGAATATGAGGAAGAAGCATCAAGTTTCCAAGGTGATAGACTTCTTCATGTGTTTCTTATGAGTACAAGGTGTGTTGCTGCAGAACAGAGAATCATGGCATCAGCATGCTTCAGTTCAGCTGGTGCCTAGCCAAACTCGGCTAGCCGAACCAAACAAGTGTGCTCGCATACTCCCTTAAAAGACCTTCGCTTGAAAAACGATAGCAATAGTACTGTTTGTCCATTTTGAGACGCCGTAGCTCAAAATAGTCCGAATTAATCTAAAATAACTCAAGAAATATGTCATTAATTTGACGTTTAGTCAAGCAATTTCACATCTAACTAAGATGTTGGTGCAGTATTTCTCAATGAAAACAATTGCATGAAAACGAGTCATCTCTCGTTGAATGACAACAAAGACTTATTTTAAAATCCCTACAGTCGACCAATCACAGATGAACGTGCGTAGACTTCGGCTCGGAACTTCGGCTTGCCTTCAGAAAACAATGTGTGTGCCCGAACAGACGACAAAATCCTCACCAAAACATCACAAAATGTAGTCATAACAGTTTCAGCTGGGAAGCATGCGGAAGCCTTTATAGGTCTGGAGACAAAGAATGTACGAAGTGACTAGGAGTAAACCTGTAAGGTGTCATTAGCAAAAATCACCCCCAGTAGTGACAATGTGACATAAAAAACATTGACTTCAACATTTACAAGGAATCTAAGAAAATAAGTAAAAATGTACATTTTAAACAATTGTCATATTCAAAGTATACAGAAGCATAATAGGTTGATACTGAGTGAAATAATACCTTCCCAGTAAGTAAAATTATGTTGAAAACACATTTTTTCCGGAAGTCAAAAATATGTATTTTTCAGACGTTGAAAATATGTAGTTTCCGGAGGTTGAAAATAAATATTTTCCTAACGTTGAAGTCAGGTACAATTTAGGTGCCGAATGAAAGGTGAAAAGACGTAGTTTCCGAATGACAAAAACGTATTTTCTGCACCTCTAAAAACACTTATATTCCAGACTTTGAAAATAAGTATTTTACAGAAGTTGAAATCAGATGCATTTTTGGTGCTGAATGTAAGGTGAAAATACATATTTTTCCAGAAGTTGAAAATCATTCATTGATTCTAAAGCCAAATTTCAACTGCATATACAATGCATTCGGAAACTATTCAGACCCCTTGATTTTTCCACATTTTGTAACGTTACAGATTTATATATCCCATAATAACAAAGCAAAAACAGGCATAGAATATATATATTTTGGGGGATTGGAGGGACGCCATGTGCGACTGACGTGTTTTCCGTTTGCTCCCGTGGTATTTTTAAAGTTTATGTGAATTTTGCAGCAGAACCGTATTTATTTTCATATATTATTTTGGTGATCCCTTCCCGTAAAAACCAAGACTACTTTACTTCCAAATGTCAGCATGTCGACGAAACATAAGGCCAAAAGCATGACTTTGAGAAAACCCGGCCTACAAGACACACTCATCACCGCCCTCCCCTGAGCCTGACGGCCCGGGGACTGATACTTTACCCGGGGGGGCGGCTTGGCCTGGCGGCGCTGAAGTGAACATTCTCGAGGCCATCAAACTACTACGCTCTGAGATAGTTGAAATGAAAACGGAGGTGGTTGCTACGATTGAGGCCCGAATAAAGGAGGTTTCTGATACTTTAAAAGCAGATCTAACCATCCTGCGGAACGAGACGGTGCCAGCAATCACATCACTCAAAACAACAATGGCGTCGCACGCTACAACGATTGCAGCACTGGAGACCTTCGCTACAAATGTCTCCGACTTAACTACATCCCTGGAGGCTGACGTGAAACGCCTAGCTGCGGATTTGAAAAAGGTGAAGGAGAGCTGTGTAAGTTTAGAGGGATTCTCTCGCCGCAATAACCTGAGACTTGTATCAGTCCCAGAGTCAGCGGAAATGCCTCGCGCCACGGATTTGTTTCTGGGCTGCTGAAGGATGTTCTTGCATTAGATGTAAAGCCCCTGATTGATCGTGCCCACCGGTCGCTGCGCCCAAAGCCCCGGGATGGGGAGAGGCCCCGTGACATAATTCTTCGAGTGCACTTTTTCCATGAGAAGATGGAGATTCTCCGACGAGCCCGCAATACCACTCTGAGCTTTCAAGGACAGAGCTTCTCCATCTACCAGGACTACTCCCCCACTGTTTCCAGGCAGCGCGCAGCTTTCGGACAGGCCAAACGACTACTTCGGGACCATCCAGGTGTGAAGTATGGACTGCGATTCCCGGCCCGTTTATGGCTATCTCATGATGGTAAAGACTACACATTTGAATCTCCGGATGAGGCTCTCTCTCACATTCAACGTCACATCAAGAAGTCTTGAACTTGCTCATAGTTCAGCAACTGTTGCTTGCGAACTGTGGATAGTAAGTAACCCACCTGTGGTACAATTATGTTTAGCTACAACATGCTAATTTTGTATAGTTGGGGAGTTGGCGAACCCATTCAGGCTTATTTGATGTGATCTAATGTTTTGATCATCTAGTGTGCTTGCCTTACAAGCATTCAGTCATTTTAATTTCATTGTATTGAGGTTTTACTATACTCCTGTGTTTTCTAGGCTGTCTTGCTCACCTATTCAGTTTGTTTACATAGTGTCTCAGTGACTCAAAATATTATTGGTTATTTGCTTACTGCATCCGTTTGCATTGACCCAGTAAACAGTAAATGCTTCCCGAGGCGACACGTTTTTTGGGGTCTTCACTTAAATTTTAAAAGTTCTGAGCGTCATTTATGCCCAGCAAGCGTTCAACGTTGCGCACACTTAGTTTTTTGGTCTTGGTTGTAAGCTGTCTTACTACGATTTCCTTACTTCAAATTAGGTTTTCGGCTGAGAGCCTTTATACATTTTATTTATTTTATTTATTTTCTCTCTCAAATGCCTGTTATAAGACTGGGAATATAATTATATACATCTGCAAGTGGTGCTTTTGTAATTTCGTCTGCACAAGGGATTCACTTTTATTTTTTTTTATTTAAAAAATGATTATCTCTTTTTGCTGTTTGATCCACTAACAAAACGCGACTTTAAAGAGCGGGACTGTGGGTTTAGGTTTAAGACCGCACTCTCACAGACATACTGTGCGAAGAGAACATGTTCTATTTAGGCTTGTACCTCGTTTGGGGAGGTATTGTCTGGGATGGGGGGAGGGGTGGGGGGAGGGGTTGAATTGTTCAGTTCTAATGTTGTCATTCTGTCTTTTTTGTTTTTTTTCTGTACTTTTTCCAAACATCTACCACCGTACATTATTACTCTGAGACAAGTTATTCTGGGGTTTTTGGGTGCTCATTGCTTTTCCATTCTATGCTCTAATGACAGGGTTGTATAACGGGAATGCCCAGAGGGGCCGAAACAATGCGATCAAGTACATTTCGTGGAACACCAAAGGGGTTAATAACCCAGTGAAGCGTAAGAGGGTGTTGACACACTTAAAGGGTTTGAATGCAAATGTTGCATTTCTACAAGAGACTCACTTGAGGACTGGTGAGCACTTTAGGATGCGTAGGGACTGGGTTGGTCAAGTGTTCCACTCTAACTTTCATAGTAAATCAAGAGGGGCTGCCATTTTGGTTGATAAAGCCACTCCCTTTGTAGCTTCTGAGGTTATCGCTGATCCTAAGGGACGATACGTCATAGTAACCGGTAAACTGTTTTCTACCCCTCTTGTTTTGGCTAGTGTTTATGCTCCCAATTGGGATGACACAAGTTTCATTTCTTCCTTTTTGTCTGCTATACCCAATTTAGATTCTCATTTGTTGATTTTAGGGGGGGATTTCAACTGCAAAATGTCCCCAGTTCTTGACAAGTCCTCACGAACAACTACAGGCCCATCTAAATGTGCCCTACTTATTCAAGCCTTTCTTCAGAAATATGCCATGTTTGAGGCCTGGCGTTTCCTACATCCTACAGATAGACAGTATTCCTTTTATTCTCATGTTCATCAAACATACTCCTGGATTGATTACTTCTTTTTGGACAAAAAACTTCTGCCTAACCTTCGGCAGTGTACTTACAAGAGTATTGTTATTTCTGACCATTCACCATTAGTGCTTGAACTAGAGTTTCCCCAGCGACCTCCTATGTGTTATCAATGGCGTCTTAACCCCATTTTACTCTCAGATAAGGAGTTTGTCAATTTAATTTCTTCTGAAATCACCTTATTCCTAGAAACTAATTCAACACCAGGTATGTCCTGCTCTACCATATGGGAGTCTCTCAAAGCATACCTACGTGGCCAAATTATTTCTTATACAGCCAACCAAAACAGAGTTCGCTCTCAGCGACTTCGGGACCTGAGCGAATCCATAGCCACATTGGATGAGAAGTATGCTACGGTTCCTTCCTCTGATCTGCATAAAGAGCGCCAACTACTCCAATCTGAATTTGATGAGCTTTCTACCAGGCAAGCTGAACAGTTACTCTTGCGAGCTCGGTACAGAGTGTATGAACAAGGCGACAAGGCCAGTAAACTCCTTGCACATCAGATCCGTAAATCTGAGGCCTCACGTTTAATCCCACAAATAAGGACCCCGTCTGGTGCCACCACAGTTATACATAAAGAGATCAATGATCAATTCAAACAATTTTACTCTGCGCTATACACCTCTGAATCCCCTCAAGACCCTTTGCTGATTGATTCCTTCTTTAATGGCCTGAATATGCCTTCAATTGATACAGACACCCATGACTGTCTAGAAGAAGAATTTACACCTGAGGAGATTGCAACAGCAGTGTCCGCAATGAAAAGTGGTAAATCACCGGGTCCGGATGGTTTTCCAACCGAATTTTACAGGACGTTTTCTGGTCTGCTTTGCCCATTCTTGTCTCGACTATTTGCAGAGTGCCTTAATACCTCAAAGCTACCGCCTAGTCTTTATCAGGCTTCAATTTCATTACTATTAAAGAAAAACAAAGACCCCCTGGAATGTGGATCCTATCGCCCAATCTCGCTTTTAAACTGTGATTACAAAATCCTAGTCAAGCTTTTAGCCATCCGTATGGAAGGCTCGCTGCATCAAGTAATACACTCTGACCAGACTGGCTTTGTGAGAAATAGGCATTTGTTTTTCAATATTAGGCGCCTTATGAATATACTGTACTCCCCAGCGTCGGAGGACCCAGAGGTGGTGGTCTCACTTGATGCAGAAAAAGCGTTTGACCGCGTTGAGTGGGATTACCTAACAGCTACCCTTTATAGATTTGGCTTTGGCCCCAAATTCATTGCGTGGATAAAGATTCTTTAATTTTCCCCCACGGCTTCGGTACGGACTAACAACTTGTCCTCTGACTATTTTCCCTTTCACCGCGGATCCAGACAGGGCTGTCCACTCTCCCCCTTGTTGTTTGCTTTGGCAATCGAACCTCTCGCCATTGCACTACGCTCTAATGATGCCATTCAAGGAATAAGCAGGACGGGCTCAGAGCAGAAAGTCTCGCTATATGCGGATGACCTCCTTTTGTTTACCTCTAACCCTGATACCTCATTGCCACGCGCCTTATCTGTTCTTAAAAGGTTTGGATCAATCTCAGGGTACAAGCTGAATCTAGGCAAGAGTGAGCTTTTTCCTGTAAACAAGGCTGCTTTAAAGTGCTCTTTTACAAGTTCTCAGTTTAGGATTGTCCGGGATCAACTCACCTACTTGGGAGTTAAAGTGACAAGGAAATATTCAAATCTGTTTCAGGAAAACTTGGTTGCTCTAGCAGACAGTTTGAAACAATCTTTTACTTTTTGGAATGCGCTACCTCTTTCTCTTATCGGAAGGATTAATGTCATTAAAATGAGTGTGTTGCCCAAATTTCTATATTTATTTCAATGTTTACCCATTTTTATTCCAAAATCTTTTTTTATTTCACTGGATCAAACATTCATGCATTTTATTTGGGATGGCAAGGTACCACGGATTGGTGGAAAACATTTACAGAAGCCTAAGTCATTGGGGGGTTTAGCTCTACCAAATTTTCAGACATACTATTGGGCTGCAAATTTCAGAGCCCTTCTGTACTGGCTGCAGACTGATCCTACTGGCCCTAGACCAATCTGGGTCCAGATGGAGTCTGAATCGTGTAAACCTGCTGCACTTTCTTCTGTGTTGTGCTCGTCTCTCCCAGTGTCCCTAGGCAAAAGGTGTGTCAACCCAATTGTAAAGCAGTCTCTTAAAATTTGGAATCAGTTCCGTTTAGCCTTTGGCCTCCGAGGCTTTTCTCTATCAGGCCCAATCAATCAGAACATTTTATTTCCTCCATCTTTGAATGATGGGGCTTTTGGCATCTGGCACTCACTAGGCCTCTCCTCACTAGCCCAATTATTCTTTGATGATACATTTGCCTCTTTTGCTCAGCTACAGGAAAGGTTCAACCTCCCCCAATCCCACTTTTTCCGCTATCTCCAGACTAGGAACTTTGTCAGAGCTAACACACCTGAATTTCCCCATAGGCCTGCGAATACAGCTATAGAGAGCATCCTGGAGCTGAACAAGCTTCCTAGGGGCGCAATTTCAGATGTATATGCAATCATTCATGACTTACAGAACCCTTCTTTGGTGCCTTTAAAGACTCGATGGGAAAAGGATTTGGGGGAGGAACTTGGGGAAGACACCTGGGAATCTGTGCTGCGCAGGGTGCATTCGTCCTCTTTTAGCACTAGACACAGCCTCATTCAATTCAAGGTGGTTCACCGTATCCACTGGTCTGGGGCCAGACTTGGAAGAATATTCTCTGATTTTGATCCTACCTGTGTCAGATGTAAAATTGAACCAGCCACACTGTTGCATATGTTCTGGGGCTGTCATAAACTGTCAGGTTTCTAGGAATTAATATTTAAATGTTTCTCTGATATATATAACAGTGTTATAGATCCCTCTCCCCTTACAGCCCTTTTTGGAGTACTGCCCATAGGTACCCCCCTGTCAAGAATCCAGTCGGACACTGTTGCTTATACAACTCTTTTAGCTAGACGGCTAATACTACAGAACTGGAAGATGGCAGCTCCCCCATCTTATAAATATTGGGTGAGAGATGTGTTGTGCTCTCTGAAACTAGAAAAAATTCAATTCAATTCACGTGGGAACCCCAAACTGTTTAATGAGGCTTGGGCTCCATTCCGGTCTTACTTTAAACAGTCCATCCTCTGATGGCATTCCTATTAAAACCAAAATAAGTCTGTATTTGACCCCCCTGTGACTTAGGGGTTGGATGAGCATTTCTCTGTGTTTTTTTTCTGGGGTGGGGGTTGGGGGCATTAAGGTTGATGTGCTTATTGATTGTGACCTGTGGATGCCTTGTTCATCCTGCCCGGGCAGAGACTAAGGTGTGAGCTTGTTTTTCCCAGTTATTTTTATTTTTTAATTCTGTTCACGCCTACATAAAATTATTATTATTCATTTTTTATTTTAAAGCATTGTAACTTTTTATTTTTGGTCCAGTGGATGGTCGGTCTGTGGCCTTGACTGTCTGTGAGTGGTTGCATTTCTCCACCCCATCCCTTGACTGTTTACAGGAACAATGGTGAGGTGTTTGCTCTGTCCCTATACTATAGATTGCCCTTTAACCTTTTGTAGCCTTCTGCCTGGTGTGTTTAACTTGTCTAAAGTATGGTATCTTTAAAGTTATTTTTTTTATATGTATTATTTGTATTTTTTCTAGTTGAGTATATTATTTATATTGCTTTGTCTTGTCTGTGTGTGTAAAACTTAATAAACAGAGTTTTCAAAAAAAAAAAAAAAGAATATATATATTTTTTTAACTAAAATATCACATTTACATAAGTATTCAGGCCCTTTACTCAGTACTTTCTTGAAGCACCTTTGGCAGCGATTACAGCCTTGAGTCTTCTTGGGTATGACGCTACAAGCTTGGCACACCTGTATTTGGAGAGTTTCTTCCATTCTTCTCCGCAGATCCTCTCAAGCTCTGTCAGGTTGGATGGGGAGAGCTGCTGCACAGCTATTTTCAGGCCTCTCCAGAGATGTTCGATCGGGTACAAGACCTGCTGGGCCACTCAAGGACATTCATAGACTTGTCCTGAAGCCACTCCTGCATTGTCTTGGCTGTGTGCTTAGGGTCGTTGTCCTGTTGGAAGGTGAACCTTCGCATCAGTCTGAAGTCCTGAGCACCCTTCCCCAAATCTGTTCTTCGACACAGTCTTATCTTGGAGTTCTACGGACAAATCCTTTGACCTCATGGCTTGGTATTTGCTCTGACATGCACTGTCAACTATAGGACTGTAATGGAGTGCGTAACTGGCTGCAGGGAAGTCAGGGGCAGGAGAGCAGAAATGGGTAGCAAACGGAGCCCTTTATTGAGGCGGACAAAACCCGGCACTCAGAAAACTAAACACACACGGGTTACAATAACCCGGCGCAAACCAGCCTGGAGTACACATACATTTACATATAACAATTCCACACACAGACATGGGGGGAAACAGAGGGTTATATGCAAGACGAGTAATGAGGGAATGCAAACCAGGTGTGCGGGAAAACAAGACAAAACAAATGGAAAATGAAAGGTGGATCGACGGTGGCTAGAAGACCGGTGACGTCGACCGCCAAACGCCGCCCGAACAAGGAGAGGGACCGACCTCGGCGGAAGTCGTGACAAGGACCTTATATAGACAGGTGTGTCCCTTTTCAACTCATGTCCAATCAATTGAATTCACCACAGGTGGACGCCAATCAAGTTGTAGAAACATCTCAAGGATGATCAATGGAAACAGTATGCACCTGAGGTAAATTTTGAGTCTCATATCAAAGGGTCTGAATACTTATGTAAATAAGGTATTTTTGTTTTTTATTTGTAATAAATTTGCAAAAAAAGTCTAAACTTGTTTTCGCTTTTTCATTATGGGGCATTGTGTGTATATTGATGAGGATTTATTTGTATTTAATTATTTTAGAATAAGGCTGTAAAGTAACAAAATGTGGAAAAGGACAAGGGGTCAGAATACCTTCTGAATGCAGTGTACATTCTCAATGAAATAAGCATTATATAAAATTAAAAACTTTCAAGCCTCTTAATATAGAGCCAACTGAAGATTGGAACAATATTGATAATTTCTCCCATCTGTCACATGCATTTACTGTTAGCCTTTTCAAAAGCTTTGAAACTGGCAGCAATGATGTTAATGAAGTCTAAACCATAGAATAAACCAACACACCATTTCAACTACAATAACATTCTCAGTAATGGTTACACATTTTTTTTCTTGCTATGACTGTGATATGTTGCTTTATCTATCTTAGTTGAATGCACTGACTAAGTGCATCCGGATAAGAGCGTCTGCTGAGTGACCAAAATGTAAATGTAATTTTTTAAATATATTTTTTAAATGTAACTTTTATTTAACTAGGCAAATATAGTTAAGAACTAATTCTTATTTACAATGACAACATACTCCAGCCAAACCCGGACGACGCTGGGCCAATTGTACGCCGCCCTAGGGGACTCCCAATCACGGCCGGATGTGATACAGCCTGGATTCGAACCAGGTACTGTAGTGACGCCTCTTGCACTGAGATGCAGTGCCTTAGACACTTGCAAAGCATGCTGGGTATTATTTGAAAGTCAACATTTGGTCGGTGCGGACCAGAGACAAATCTGAAATGATCATAGCTGTCTACGCGATGTTTCACAAGTTTGAACAGCACAGTAGAGCACAGTACAGTAAAGTACAGTACAGTATGGTATGGCATGATACGGTGCAGGATAGTCGTTTTTTTCAGAATAGTTGAGTACAGTAGAGTACAGTTTAATTCAGTAAAGTTCAGTACAATTTAGTATAGTTCAGTAGAGTAAAGTATATTAGAGTAAAGTAGGGTACAATACACCACACTATACTTTACTTTTATTTATTTTACTGTACTCTACTGTGCTCTACTGTATTGTACTCCCCTGTACTGTATCGTACTGTACTATACTCTACTTTTCTTTAAGGTACTGTGTACAGTATTATGTAATGTACTGTACTCTGCTGCACTCTACCGTACTTAGGGCTGGGTGGTATACCGTATTTTACTATACACTGCTATTGATGAACGGACAGGTTTGGGTTTTTACTTTACCTTCAATAACGGTATTTGAATGTTAAATGTGATATGACATGTGTAATGTCAATTTTTATAGTTTAGACAGCTACTTGAGTCATCCCTCTCCGCTCTCTCTCTCTCTCCATGCCGCTTTCCACAGAGACCTTGCCGTGCCCCCTATCACTCAAGGAGCGCATTTGTTGTTGCTTGACGACGAGACACTTGCCTTCAGTCTGCATGGTCAATGCAGCACATGCAAAACGTCAGTACAGCGACAAAGTGGAGTCGCAATTCAACGGCTCAGACACGAGACATATGTGGCAGGGTCTACAGACAATCACGGATTACAAAGGGAAAACGAGCCACGTCGCGGACACCGACATCTTGCTCACAGACAAGCTAAACACCTTCATAAGACATTTAAGCGTGTTAACCCTCGCAAGACGGCATCCCTAGCTGCGTCCTCAGAGCATGCGCAGACAAGCTGGCTGGAGTGTTTACGAACATATTCAATCTCTCCCTATCCCAGTCTGCTGTCCCCACTTGCTTCAAGGTGTACACCATTGTTATTGTACCCAAGAAAGCAAAGGATAACTGAGCTAAATGACTATCGCCCCGTAGCACTCACTTCTGTCATCATGAAGTGCTTTGAGAGTCTAGTTAAGGATCATATCACCTCCACCTTACCTGACACCTTAGACCCACTTCAATTTGCTTTCCGCCCCAATAGATCCACAGACGATGCAATTGCCATCGCACTGCACACTGCCCTATCCCATCTGGACAAGAAGAATACCTACGTCAGAATGCTGTTCATTGACTATAGCTCAGCCTTCAACACCATGGTACACTCCAAGCTCATCATTAAGCTTGGGGCCCTGGGTCTGAACCCCGCCCTGTGCGACTGGGTCCTGGACTTCCTGACGGGCCGCCCCCAGGTGGTGAAGGTAGGAAACAACCCCTCCACTTTGCTGATACTCAACACAGGGGCCCCACAAGGGTGTGTGTTCAGCCCCCTCCTGTACTCCCTGTTCACCCATGACTGTGTCGCCATACACGCCTCCAACTCAATCATCAGGTTTGCAGACGACACAACAGTAAGCCTGATTAACAACAATGACGAGACAGCCTACAGGGAGGAGGTGAGGGCACTGTGAGTGTGGTACCAGGCAAATAACCTCAACGTCAACAAAACAAAGGAGCTGATCGTGGACTTCAGGAAACAGCAGAGGATGCACACCCGTATCCACATCAACGGGACCTCAGTGGAGAAGGTGGAAAATTCCAAGTTCCTCGGCGTACACATCACTGACAATCTGAAATGGTCCACCTACACAGACAGTGTGGTGAAGAAGGCGCAATTCGGCTTGGCCCCTAAGACCATCAGAATTTTTTAGATGCACAATTGAGAGCATCCTGTCGGACTGTATCATTGCCTGGTACGGCAACTGCACCGCCCGCAACGGCTGGGCTCTCCAGAGGGTGGTGCGGTCTGCCCAACTCATCACCAGGGGCACACTACCTGCCCTCCAGGACACCTACAGAACCCGATGTCACAGGAAGGCCAAAAAGATAATCAATGACAACCATAGCCTGTTCACCCGCCATCATCCAGAAGGCGAGGTCAGTACAGGTGCATCAAAGCTGGGACCGAGAGCCTGAAAAACAGCTTCTATCTCAAGGCCATCAAACTGTTAAATAGCCATCACTAGCCGGCTACCACCCGGTTACTCAACCCTGCACCTTAGAGGCTGCTGCCCTATATACATAGACATGGAATCACTGGCCACTTTAATAATGGAACACTAGTGACTTTTATAATGTTTACTTACTGCTTTACTCATTTCATATGTATATACTTTATTCTATTCTACTGTATTTTAGTCAATACCACTCCGACATTGCTCGTCCTAATATTTATATATTTCATAATTTCACTTTTAGATTTTTGTATTGTTGTGAATTGTTAGATACTACTGCACTGTTGGAGCTAGGAACACAAGCATTTTGCTACACCCGCAATAACATTTGCTAATATGTGTATGTGACCAATACGTTTGATTTGATTTGACATGCAACAGCGTTGGTTGAAGTTGAATTGAACAGTATAAAACAATTAGAATGGAGAAAGACCCATTGAAATCACTTAGAATGTACAGTATGTGTTGCCACCGTAGGATCATGCACTACTCAAAGCAAATTTTGAACTTTTAATATTCAAAAACATAAAATACTGTCAAACCGATTTTTTTATTTTTTATACTGTGATATTTTTTGGACATTTTGCCCAGCCCTAACCGTACTGTACTGTCCACATGTGAAACATGGATGTCTATGATTCGTCCAAATCTGAACCAAACATAGTACTTGCCATGTCTGACTTTCTCTGTAATTAATTTCCTGTTGTTGGGCTTTGCACCACAATCGAATCAACCTGCCTTATAATAAATGAGTTTGCGCTTTTGCTTCCTCTCTCCATGCCTCTGTCTTTCCTTAATGGACGACTACACACTGCAGCAGCAATTTTTCACTGTTCCCTTTTCTCCAGTAATGACCAATATTCCCATATGACCACTGATGAGGTTTCCTATGTCCTGAGTCTCTATCTGCATCGCCTCCCTTCACACACAAGAAAGCACGCACACACAAGCACACACTTGTACAGACACACACCAAAGCTATCTTATCTGACGCAAAATCTAGGACACAGTCACCATCTAATGTACAGACCTCATATTTCCTGTATTAGTACCTCCTCCCAGCAGACGTGTACAAAGCAGCGGCCATTTCAAAGACGTGTGTCTAGAAACTCACCTACAGCTGCAGCACTGGCTACACAGGTCAGACCAGGTAGGTAATGACAGTGTGAAATGTGGCGTGAAACACATGGTGGCATTAGAGGCAACATGCTCTCAGTAGGTTGACATTCTCCCCCTGCATATCTAACCTCAACAGTCAAGCTTAAAGTTCATGAAAGTTAGAACAAAAAAAATCTGAAATCATTCATAAAGTATTCATGCGTTACAACAGCATCGTAAGCCATTGGTAATAAAATTCCATGCTTGTAGGGACACCCCATTGTGTTATTTTATCATACACAGATGACTTCATATTTGTACATGATCACGCAGCTGCTGTCTGGAATGTTAAAATAATGTGGTCTCAGACTTTCAATGGCTAATCACAATAATAGAGAGTAGAGAGAGAGCCCCAAGTTAAATCATTTCCAACCACCACAGGGACTTCAGACCCTCTCTGAGCAAATTAAGATCCTCTCCATAAGGCCTTTGAGAGGAGTTGACACAATACCAACGACCCTGGTCCCTACTACAGCTGTCCAATTCCATGCTCTGTTTGGGGAGAAGTAAGACAGGCCTGAACTCAGTTTATTTGAAGTCATGTGTCTATGCTGTTTGAATTTAAGGTTGAGCAAATATGGTTAATAAAATGGTATTTTAAAACAGTAATACATGTCAATATGTTTATGAAAGTTATCACACAAAAATGTCACTTCTGTGATTATTTTGGCAGACGACCAGAGTAGTTAGTCTAACTGGTATGCCTAATGACAGTTATGACCTCTTGGCATTGTACAGTGTACACCTTCTCAGATAGCTGTGAATAGCCTGGTGGTTTGGGCTTTAGTCCCTTTACATTCATTATATTACATTGTCTCTTTGTGGCATCTCATACTGCCATTACAGCTGAGCCAAACAAAGGCAAGGAGAAAAAAAGAAAAAAAAAACTCATTCATTGCATGATATGAGGGTTATCAAAGACTCCACAAAAGGCAATTCAAACACTCCCACAAAATCAGTCTCTAGTGGTTTCCAAAAGTATACAGTAGACAAATGCAACTGTTATGCTCCACTAATGACCTTGTTTTCAAAGTTCAGGCCTACTCCCCCATTCTGTCACCTCAGCTGCCTACTGCCTGTAAAGAGGATAGGAAATGCGGTTGTAGCGTATTTTAAACATGTTCACATCACTCACAAAGGCTATTAATGACACCGGCATGAATGTAATATGCTGCACTTTTCTTTTATAGCTCTACAGCATCCTGCACGCTCTATAATCAATGACATAAACTAAAATTTTCTTTAAATATAACCAGTGCTTCAAATGTCAATTCAATCAAGAAAGGTAATTTTATTGAAGGGGCTCAAGACTCATTGTGTTGTCCCACATTTCTATACACTAGTACTTTCAGTTCTACTCTGACTATATTTGCATAGTTTATGAGATAAGAAACAGTCACCAATGCTCAGCCTCATTCAGGGCAAGCTGCGATATCCAACACAGCAGAGCAGTCATAGCAAGTGCTGTATTTTGTATTATTAGACATTACTTATTGTAAGCAGGTCAATAAACCACAAAACACATTTCCAAACATTTAAAATGGACTTTTATTGCTTAAAGGAGAGAGCAAAATTTAAAAGTCAGGGTTACAAAGGGACAGCAAAAAAATGGTTTTAGAAGGAATGTTGAGGAACAAGGTTGAATGTTGACAGGCTGAAAATTCCTGATCCTAATACTTTAGTATTCTTCTCCCTCATCCTCTCCCTCCACGCTATCTGCTCCCACCTCTTCATAATCTTTCTCTAGGGCAGCCATGTCCTCCCTGGCCTCAGAGAACTCTCCCTCCTCCATACCCTCACCTACGTACCAGTGCACAAAAGCACGCTTAGCGTACATCAGATCAAACTTGTGGTCAAGACGGGCCCAGGCCTCTGCCACTGCAGTGGTGTTGCTAAGCATGCACACTGCCCTCTGGACCTTGGCCAGATCTCCACCAGGTACCACAGTTGGGGGCTGGTAGTTGATACCAACCTTGAAACCAGTTGGGCACCAGTCTACAAACTGGATGGAGCGTTTTGTTTTGATGGTGGCAATGGCAGCATTGACATCTTTGGGCACAACGTCGCCACGGTACAGCAGACAGCAGGCCATGTACTTGCCGTGACGTGGGTCACATTTCACCATCTGATTACATGGCTCAAAACAGGCGTTTGTGATCTCTGAAACAGTCAGCTGCTCATGGTAAGCCTTCTCTGCCGAGATCACTGGGGCATAGGTGGCCAGGGGGAAGTGGATACGGGGGTAGGGCACCAAGTTGGTCTGGAACTCTGTCAGATCAACATTGAGGGCACCATCGAATCGGAGGGAAGCAGTGATGGAGGACACAATCTGACTGATCAACCTGTTAAGATTAGTGTAGGAGGGACGCTCGATATCAAGGTTCCTACGGCAGATATCATAGATGGCCTCATTGTCTACCATGAAAGCACAATCAGAGTGCTCCAGGGTGGTGTGGGTGGTCAGGATGGCGTTGTAGGGCTCAACAACGGCTGTGGAGACCTGAGGAGCTGGATAAATGGAGAACTCAAGCTTGGACTTCTTGCCGTAGTCAACAGACAAGCGCTCCATCAACAGGGAAGTGAAACCAGAACCGGTGCCACCTCCGAAGCTGTGGAAGACCAGGAAGCCCTGGAGGCCAGTGCACTGGTCAGCCTGGAGAGAGAGGGAGGAGACAAGATTTTCAATTTAAGGTAATTATTGAAGACAATAAGTATGCAGGATGTACAATAAAAACACTAAAAAGGTTATTGGAGATTCTCACCAGTTTGCGGATCCTGTCCAGAACCAAGTCAATAATCTCTTTGCCGATGGTGTAATGCCCACGGGCGTAGTTGTTAGCTGCATCCTCCTTCCCAGTGATCAGCTGCTCAGGGTGGAAGAGCTGGCGGTAAGTTCCAGAACGCACCTCATCTGGAGAAAGATATATGTAAGCTTTTCCCAAGACTAAAGAGATAGATCAAGGGTATTCAGCCGGAGTCAGTGGCCCCCTATGGGTCTGCGAAGAAACTGCAGTAGGTCCACAAAAATATACAAATTTATTTAATTGTTTTTATGAATATTGCTAGCACAGAATAAACAGATTTTGAATTACATAAATACAGTAAAATAGAATATCTTCTTTCTAATGATTTCAACTTTATTCCTCAATTCCTAATATTGAGTATATTCTACCCATTGGAGCGAATTGCACACTCACTGAAGTATGTGACATAGGCTTTGAAAAAGCACCCACGAGTACCAGTCGCAGCAAGTGCCACTGGTAAGCTTTCTTGACTGAATACATCTTTGCAAACACAAAAATGTCTTAGTCTATTAGCTAGAAAGGTAACTACAATGTTAGAGTTTAGTTTATACTTCCTCTTCCAATTATGTGTGGAGGTCAATTAATATAAACAATCTACCAAATCTATTAATTTAAAAATTCTCCTTGCCATAATCATTCACCTGATGACAAGACATAATTTTTTTTTAAATTGCTAACATTTGATGGGGTTGGGGATTTGCCTGGGTGGGCGTCCCTAGGCAAGAAAAGGTTTAAGACCACTGAGATAGACCAATGTTAAAAGAAAGTAATTATTTCAAGACAAATTGATCTTACCGATGACAGTGGGCTCCAGATCCACAAACACAGCCCTGGGGACGTGCTTGCCAGCTCCAGTCTCACTGAAGAAGGTGTTGAAGGAGTCGTCTCCTCCTCCAATGGTCTTGTCACTGGGCATCTTGCCATCGGGCTGGATCCCATGCTCAAGACAGTACAGCTCCCAGCATGCATTGCCGATCTGGACGCCAGCCTGGCCCACGTGGACGGAGATACACTCACGCTGTGGGAAAAGTACAATCATGTCAAATTGAGTGCTCAGATATTGGGAGTTTTTCCTACAGAAACATATCAGGTAATAGAAAGAGAAACTCCTTTTCAATAATTTGCCATTTTGACTGTGTGGGCCGATGTGTATCTGTGTTTTCAAGTTATGCATAGCTTTGGCTCTAACACCAGCACACCCAGGTCACCTGACTCAGTGATTACATGCAGCTATGGGGGATAAAGGCCTGCTCCTGTTGGTGTCAGAGCAAGAACATGACCTGCAGGCAGTAGGTGTTGGAGTAGAGTAGCCTACTCTCAGCCCTGAATCATTGAAGGGTTTAGCCTTGAGTGATTACAGGTCTTCTGAATTGAATCAAGATTTAGACTGAGAAATTTAAGGAGACACTTCCAAATTAGTGTATTTCATAGGCTACAACCACACACTTTGTAATAATGGATTTAAATATATACATTTGGCCTAATCAAACAATGACGAAGAATTTACTAATGATTTCAGTGTTATAGGCTATGGCAGTCCTTGCTCTGCTTGTCATCCTTTTAAAATGAAGTCACCATTCGGTGCGCTTGACAATGGGCGCGATTATAGCTGTCGTCTGGTAATCCCCGTTGCAAATGCAATTTAAAGTCATTATGTCAAAGATTAGCGATGTATAGGGAGCTGTATAAAATCCCTGATATGGCACAATTGTAACGATGTTATTTTCCGCGGTCAGAAAAGAATAATATGAAATAAGAATAGCCGCAATGGAAATGCAGATCGAGGCAAATATGGCATTTGAATTGGTACTGCGTTTTCCAACAAAACGAAATGTCGTCTTCCAAAATAAAATGTGTAATACAGGTATTTGGACTATAGGGGGTTTACTATAGGTCTATAAACGGTTTAGAATCATAAACTAGGCTACATCAACCCGTACTTTCCTTTCTCTACACAACATGGGCAAACACCACGTGGTCTGATTTTCCCAGATTATTCTGGTATAATGTTCAGACACCTGCCCGCCCTGGCATTCGATTAAATTCGTACTGCTCATAACATTTCCCACCCCATGAACTTTCACGGGCGTTAGCCTATAAAATGCGAGATTGTGTAAATCACATGATTAAGTCATCTTAATTGTGAGAGATGATTTCCGATTTTACACTGTAGCCTAGCCTACAGTTATGATTGTGACCATGACCGCATTGACACAATGAAACCGCCCTGCTCTTTTGAGTTGACTGCGTGCCACTTTCCGCAATGCAACAATGTAACAAAGCAAGAAGGCTATGGTCAAGGAGCGAGGGGATAGGAGAAGGAAGAATAAGCGCCGCCCTACATAAGGAATAGAAGGCCTCTGAAGCTGTGGCGCAGTAGTAGAAATTAACGAATATTTAATCGACATATGTTAAAGGTCACTTTGATAGGCTAACACAAAGACAATAATATTATGGCATTTTCATGTCGGCTATATGTGTCAAATCGGATCATGTCTGATTGTCACTGAATTTCCTTTCTTTCCCCAAACATAATCATACAAATGAACGGTTTCTTAGACATTAGAAGATATAGGCAAGTTTCACGGTGTCATGTTTGATTGGTATTTCATAACCTACTTGTATTACGTGATGATGACACCACATTTAAAGTACATCACAATTCCAGTCATTTTCATATTCAAACTTACCATGTCTAAGATGAGGTGTTTAAAAGAGCAGTAAAGATAAAATAAGAAACCGTAGATTTACGACCAACTCTCACAGAGCGACCTTAAGGAGTCTAATGTGAGAAGTTTAAGCAATGTGTCAGGGTGGGGCTTTTTATACTGCTTATGACGGTCCACCACATTTGGGCGGGCTTTGGACACAAATTTACCACCCATCTGGCTAAAAGAGGCGTTCTTGATCGTTCTATTGGACCATTTGAACACGTAGGCGTACGTGGATGCCGATGACACGAAAGAAGGAAACCGTTAGGTTTATAATGTAGGCTACAACCAAAGTTCAAGGCAGTTAGGATAAGCACATTCCCATAGCATGATGACAAAGTATGCTACTGTCATACAGTCAAGAACGATATTCTAAAACTATTTTAGATATAAGATAACTGAAAACGATAACAAAGTAATCTTAAGACAATAGCCAACATATTTACATTTAAGTCATTTAGCAGACGCTCTTATCCAGAGATATTTTTATGTCATCCTTAGATTTATTTATCTTATATGTTTTTGCTTTACATTTAATCATAATTTTGAGATATTTTGTGGAACTGCTTTTGCTAATGGCTTAATAGGCTATAGCCCAAGTAATTCTGCAGCTGAGAATCTTTCTATGGTGACTTTGTAGCCTGTAATTTGGAGGACACTGTTGTCATTTTGCTGGTCTCAAGGAAACACTTACTTTGCCCTAGCTTATTTGAGACAAGACACTTGGGATAGGTGCTTATGTAAGACTAAAGACTTTGGGGAAAAGAACGAATGAATATAGGCCTAGGCTATTTTAGGCACTTCTAATATTAGCCTATTGGTTAGGTAGGCTATAAGAAAATGTAACCTGGTATGTCATGGAAAACTGGAGTAGGCTGTAGCCTATAGGTTTTTTCCTCTATATTCAAAGATGTATAATACCTCAAACATTTAGTGCAATAGCTACAGTGGACACATTAGATACCAACACTGATGGCAACATTAAAGTGGGGTTTACACCATCTTTCAGTCCAAAGATGAATGGATATGCCATTAGCTCCACCACACACACACACACACACACACACACACACACACACACACACACACACACACACACACACACACACACACACACACACACACACACACACACTTTGCTGAGTCATTAAAGTGGGCTATTACACAGTGATTCATGAAGAAAAGAAGCAGAAGGCATGATATTTTGGCCGGTGTAGGCCGTCATTGTAAATAAGAATTTGTTCTTAACTGACTTGCATAGTTAAATAAAGGTTAAATAAAAAATATAAAAAATTATTATATTATAAATGAAAATGTAACATGTTGTTTTGTGCTACACCTGCTTACAAAAACTACTATCATGATCTCCATATATGGTCATAGAATGAATAGGCCTTGCCCTAAAAATGCTAGATTACATAAGGCATGAAAAATGGATAGCATCACTGTTTTTGAAATATACGCCAAAAAATGGACAGTGATCTGTCAGTAGAGTATTCTGGTACAGTGTAGGCCTACTCATGAAACAGCAGATACTACAACCATGCCAAACCACAGGAGGGAGCCAGAACTTTTGATTATGAATATATTGTTTATAAAGCCTTGCACCAGTCCAACTAGCTTAGCAAACTGCTAAGGATAACAATTTGTCAAATTTCCTGCTAAGGCGAATATAACATTTCAAATGTCTCATCAGTATGAAAACTGAGCTTTGCCACATACTGCAAGCAAAATAAGTAATTGAACATTACAGAGACAGACATATAGTCTAGATAAAAGTAATGTTAGCAAAATAAGTATTTTCCTTGGGTATATAAACTTACTGATATCAATTTACTCAGTGCTCACTTATCTGGATGTGATTCATAACATTGTTACAGGATGTAATAACAGAGAAACAGAATAACCTTCATTGATGATTTTATTGGGCTCTCGCCACAAACGCACAGATGAAGCAAGGACATCAGCCTTTGTGAGTGAGCACATTTTAAAAGATTTGTGGACTACACCTTGCCATCCTGCTACTTCATGATGCTGGTTGTTCAAGGCAGAATTATAGAAAAAAATAATGAAGTCATTCTTAGCTCTGGTTCACCTAGTAATGTGTGAATATGGCATAGGAATTAAGAAATATTTAATACTCCTCACCCTCCTCCTCTCCCTCTCCCTCAATGGAGTCGATGCCCACCTCTTCATTAACTTTCTCCAGGGCAGCCATGTCCTCCCTGGCCTCAGAGAACTCTCCCTCCTCCATACCCTCACCTACGTACCAGTGCACAAAAGCACGCTTGGCATACATCAGATCAAACTTGTGGTCAAGACGGGCCCAGGCCTCTGCCACTGCAGTGGTGTTGCTAAGCATGCACACTGCCCTCTGGACCTTGGCCAGATCTCCACCAGGTACCACAGTTGGGGGCTGGTAGTTGATACCAACCTTGAAACCAGTTGGGCACCAGTCTACAAACTGGATGGAGCGTTTTGTTTTGATGGTGGCAATGGCAGCATTGACATCTTTGGGCACAACGTCGCCGCGGTACAGCAGACAGCAGGCCATGTACTTGCCGTGACGTGGGTCACATTTTACTATCTGATTTGCTGGCTCAAAGCAAGCATTTGTGATCTCAGACACAGAGAGCTGCTCATGGTAAGCCTTATCTGCCGAGATCACTGGGGCATAGGTGGCCAGGGGGAAGTGGATACGGGGGTAGGGCACCAAGTTGGTCTGGAACTCTGTCAGATCAACATTGAGGGCACCATCGAATCGGAGGGAAGCAGTGATGGAGGACACAATCTGACTGATCAACCTGTTAAGATTAGTGTAGGAGGGACGCTCGATATCAAGGTTCCTACGGCAGATGTCATAGATGGCCTCATTGTCTACCATGAAAGCACAATCAGAGTGCTCCAGGTGGTGTGGGTGGTCAGGATAGCGTTGTAGGGCTCAACAACGGCTGTGGAGACCTGAGGAGCTGGATAAATGGAGAACTCAAGCTTGGACTTCTTGCCGTAGTCAACAGACAAGCGCTCCATCAACAGGGAGGTGAAACCAGAACCGGTGCCACCTCCGAAGCTGTGGAAGACCAGGAAGCCCTGGAGGCCAGTGCACTGGTCAGCCTGGAGAGAGAGGGAGGAGAGATGTTTCAGATCATTATGGTTGGATAACAACAATAAATAACAGGCCGTACGATAAGGCATCACTAGATTTTCTTGGAGATTCTCACCAGTTTTGCAAATCCTGTCCAGAACCATGTCAATGATCTCTTTGCTGATGGTGTAATGCCCACGGGCGTAGTTGTTGGCTGCATCCTCCTTCCCAGTGATCAGCTGCTCAGGGTGGAAGAGCTGGCGGTAAGTTCCAGAACGCACCTCATCTGGATCAAAGAAAGACCTGTTAGCTGAAGAAGTCAAGACTGAGATAGCACAGTGTCATCATAATTTTTTCAAGACAAAGTGATCGTACCAATGACAGTGGCTCCAGATCTACAAACACAGCCCTGGGGACGTGCTTGCCAGCTCCAGTCTCACTGAAGAAGGTGTTGAAGGAGTCGTCTCCTCCTCCGATGGTCTTGTCACTGGGCATCTGGATCCCGTGCTCCAGACGGTAGATTTCCCAGCATGCATTGCCCATCTGGACTCCAGCCTGACCTACTTGAACTGATATACACTCACGCTGGTTGAAAAAATAAACAAGTATATCAATCATTAAAAATACAAATGACTTTCCAATTAATTTCCAAATTAATTTATAGGAAATCCCAACCAGTCATAATGAGACCTTTGAAGTCTGAGTATGTTATTTTGGTCCGATTTCCTAGACAGAGATTAATTTTAGTACTGGACAAAAAAGGTATTTCAATGGCGATTCTCCATTGACCACCTTTAGTAATCCAGGGCTAATCTGAGTCCAGGAAACTGGCCCTTGAAGTCAGAATGTGTTCTACACAGTCACTCTTAATATCATAGCCTAGCACCTAGGGCCATAACTGCTGATATCATAAAAAAATACATTTTTGAAATGCCAAGTCAGATTTGGTGCCATTCTGCACAGACAATCACATGCCGAGAGACAAACAATATATTTACAGTGTGCTAAAATGGTGTGGCAGATGTTAGCTTACCTCACTGAGTCCAAAATGAATAATTAAAGTAAGTGAAAATAATATTCTACACCATAATACATATTTACATTAAATTAATTTATCTTACATTTTAGAATTGTTCTATAAAATACTATTTATCTGATAAATTACACATAGTAGCCTATTATAATTATATTGCAACTGTATCACTTCACATAGGCCTAAATGAACTGTTTGGATTTGGCCAAAACATGCTTTTGCTTTTGTATGACTGAATTCATACCCTTTCCAAACGTTCTTAGGGAGTGGCTTGCTTTGTGTGGCAGAGCAGTTTGTTACAGATGCCTTTCGATTCATTTAGGATGTTCCTATAAAAAACGTGGGTTTGAACACTAAAAACCATCTTTCAACAAAACACAACATCAGAAACTCAGGAAAATATCAAATTCTCTACTACTAAACGCGCGTTTCTTGTAAGAATGCTAGAACATGCACGACCTACAATACCCATGACTTCTTTCTAGACGCCCATAATCAACATTTCGAATATTTCATTCTAAATGTAACCACTGTCTCATTATGGAACATCTCACAATTTTTATACCCAAGTGTGCAAAAACAATTATATACTACTATTTTTTATAACGAAATTAACGGCTCACCATTTTGATTCCTTTATGAGGAAAGAGATGATAGCGGCGTCGAAAAGATGTACAGTGAGTGAGTGCACTCTTCTCTTCCAGAAGCAGCAGATTCAATGCTTTCTCATTGAAAGAGCCAGGCAGCGACACACAGGCACAGTCCACTCCAGAATCGCGGACAAAATACAAAGCATGTTCGCAGATAATTACGTTGTTTTTAGTTGTATTACTATATTACTATAATAAGGAAGTCGAAATTGAACAGGCCTATGTAATACGCATTGTAGTATATCTCAATGAGAGTGAGATAAAGTTAATTGGTATTGACCAATTATTTAATTATGTGAATATGATTGTTTTAGTGTCGATGAAAAACATTCAGGGTTAGCATTCTGTGATGTAGTCTCTCAAGCCATTACAGAGGTCTAAATAGCAGCAATGGACACACCCTTTATAGACGGCCTTATGCTGGATGACGCTGGACATAGGCCTATGAAAGATAAATCGCATGTAAAAAACTGGTGCTGAATGATCAAATCTACCCCTTCAAAACACACACAGACTGCATGCGCCACATACAACATAGATTACAAAATAGAGTGTAAGTCAATGAAGGATTTAGTCCCACATCTCGAGCTTTGGGTGCTGAACTAAATTCTGTGCCAACAATACAGCCCTGTGCTAAAATGCTGAGTAGGCTATCTAGCACTACATTAGACCTATATATTGCCTCTGTCATTAGATGTCATTCAAAAAACATGAGCTGGCGCACACCCAAAATAATAGTTTGTGTGGAGGTGCTGACTAACGTCAAATAAACTATAAACTGTCAAAATAAAGAAAGTCGCACACTCCATGTATAAACTCCCAGCAATGTAATGGATATTTACCAACGTTTCGGCGTCACCCAGACCTGGAGGAAGGCACAGTGATGCCGAAACGTTCGTAAATACCCATTAAATTGCTGGGAGTTTATACATGGAGTGCGACTTTCTTTATTTTGATAGTTTATATTGGATGTCATTCAAACACAGTCAATTCATTGAGATGGAGAGGATGCAAACCAGTATAAAATCTCTCAAAATACTTATTCTTCATTCATGACAATTTCACATATGCATATTTAAAATGCAAAAAGGGTCACAAAATATAATTCTATCGAAATAAAAATAAAAATGGAAAAGATGAGAAGTTGTGTAGATGCTTGACAGAAATGTTAAGGGCCAGACATTTAGAAGTGCCAGAGTTAATTACATCTATTACAACAGAGTATGGACCCCTAGTCTGCCAGGCAGCCAGCCTCCGCCCCTCTTTGTTCAAGGTTTTGCAGCAGTGACGTCACTCCTCTGCAGTGGATCGAGTGACCGGTGATGTGTCACTGTGTTCAGTTACCAGCAAACACATGGCCCCTCAGCTGTCTTCCTTCTCCTCTCCCTGTCCCAGCTGTCTGTCACCTCTTTTCCTCTCCCTGTGTCCGGAATACCCATTGACACACACACACATAATTTCAACAATATTGGTCTGAGGGCAAAGGGATTAAGGAGGAGATGGGGGCTGTGTTTGAAAGAGACAGCTGCATCAGATTGTCCTGACTGCACTTCCCTGCCCGTCTGCCTGACTTGCATGCCATCCCAACTCAGCAATTACAGGCAGATGGACCACTTACACTTTCCTCCCCTTAAGGATTGTCCAAAACATAGATAAAACCCCGTAAAAAAAAGATCAAGATGTCGAGCATGAATAAATAAATAGCCTAACTGCTCTTAGTGTATGTTAGCAGGTGCATGCCAATCTTATTTATCGTCAGGAAGTATGCTGTTATTAGGAAACAAATAAAAATATATATATTTTACTCCTGAAACATGAGGAGACCTATACAATTAATCTATTGCCACCACAAGGCTTTGATGATAATCTATGGGAGAATATGACAGGAACAGTTGAATTTGAATCAATATTTTTTTTTTTTTACCTTTATTTAACTAGGCAAATCAGTTAAGAACAAATTCTTATTTACAATGACGGCCTACTCCGGCCAAACTCTAACCCGGACCACACTGGGCCAATTGTGTGCCGCCCTAGTATGTGTATGAATGCTGAACAAAGAGAAACTCTGCATTTGTGGTAGGCCTAAATATGACAGAAGTCAATCCACATGGCAATATAAAAACCAAACTGAGTGATAATGATGAATGTGGGCTAGTGATGTTTATGCATGGCTTTGTGTGAGGCTCTGCAGGGTGTGTGGCAGACAATGGGCCATTGGTAACATCTGCTAGTAGAACCTGAATGTTGAATGTGGTGCCTTCTAATGGCTTAGCAGGGATCCAGAAGAGCTGGGTTTCCCTTGGTTATTTACGTTTACCCATGTAGCCTACTTAACTCTGCAGCAAGATGCTTAAAGGCTAGTCTCGAAAACCCGATCCTAGGCAACACAGTGACTAGTCTCTGGTTTCAATGATGGACTCTTTTGGCATAGAAGAACTACATCACTGCCTACGTCACTACTTTATTCGCTTGAATAAAATACAAAATAGTATCTAGGAAGATGGAGACCTTAAAGCTTATTTTTAATGAGGGTATTTCGCAAGTAGCTTGCAACAACTAACTTAACTAAAACTACTGCAAAGGTTTTGCCTGCAACTTTGGTTCTGGCATGTCTGCCTCGTGATTTGTTGGGAGAGTACCCGGAATAAAACATTTTCCCTTATCGACATAGGCAGTTACGTAGTTCCTCTATGCCAAAAGAGTCCATCTGTCACGCCCTGACCATAGATTGCTTTGTATGTTTCTATGTTTTGTTTGGTCAGGGTGTGATGTGGGTGGGCATTCTATGTTGTATGTCTAGGTTGTCTGTTTCTATGTGTTTGGCCTAGTATGGTTCTCAATCAGAGGCAGGTGTCAGTCGTTGTCTCTGATTGGGAGCCATATTTAGGTAGCCTGTTTTCCTTTGGGTTTTGTGGGTGGTTGTATCCTGTATTGTATTCACCATACGGGACTGTTTCGGGTTGTTTGTTTTGTTGTTTGTTATTTTGTTCAGTGTTCTGTTTGATTGATTAAATATATCATTATGGGCACTTACCACGCTGCGTATTGGTCCGATCCTTGCTACTCCTCCTCAGACGAAGAGGACGAAACCCGTTACACCATCATTGAAACCAGACCCTAGTCAATGACCACGTTTACATACACACAGTATTCCGGATAGCAGCTCATATCCCGCTTAAAATCTTATTTGGGATAAGCTGTTTACATGCACCTTTGATATCCCGCTCAAGAGTATCCCTGTATCCATGAATAAACAGAATATTCCTAATTTAAGTTAATATGGGTTAAATGGAATATTAACTGAAATCTGGCCACTAACTGTAGGCCTAGAACCTCTCATATGTAGCATAATATAATAATAACTATATAATAATAACTCCTGCAGTATTATGCATTTCTTGCAGTAAAATTATACAACAAATATTTATTTTGTATTGGGAACAGGAGTGGAGAAATATGATTTCTTTCATTCAGCATTGTGTTACAGCCTGAAATCAAAATAGATGTAATTGCTTTTCCCCCCTCACCCATCTACACACTACACACTATACAGTAATGACAAAGTGAAAACATGTTTTTATCATTTTTTGCAAATGTATTGAAAATGAAATACATTTTAAATACATTTGTTCACACACCCGAGTCAATACTTTGTAGAAGCACCTTTGGTAGCGATTACAGCTGTGAGTTTTTCTGGGTACCTTGATTATCCAACATTTGCCCATTAAGCTCCTCAAAGCTCTTGGCAAATTGGTTGTTGATCATTGCTAGACAGCCATTTTCTGGTATTGCCATAGATTTTCAAGTAGATTTAAGTCAAAACTGTAACTTGGCCACTCAGGAACATTCACTGTCTTCTTCGTAAGCAACTTCAGTGAAGATTTAGCCTTGTGTTTTAGGTTATTGTCCTGCTGAAAGGTGCATTCATCTCCCAGTGTCTGTTGGAAAGCAGACTGAACCAGGTTTTCCTCTAGGATTTTGCCTGTGCTTAGCTCTATTTCATTTATGTTTTACCCCCCAAAAACTCCCCAGTCCTTAACAATTACAAGCATACCCATAACATGATGCAGCCACCACTATGCTTTAAAATATGGAGAGTGGTACTCAGTAATGTCTTGTATTGGATTTGCCCCAAACATAACACTTTGTATTCAGGACAAAAAGTGAATTGCACTGCCACATTTTTTGCAGTACTGCTTTAGTGCCTTGTTGCAAACAGGATGCATGTTTTGGAATATTTTTATTCTGTACAGGCTTACTTCTTTTTACTCTGTCAATTGGGTTAGTCTTGAGGAGTAACTGCAATGTTGTTGATCCATTATCAGTTTTCTTCTATCACAGCCGTTAAACTCTGTAACTGTTTTAAAGTCACCATTGGCCTCCTTCCACTCCGGCAACTGAGTTAGGAAGGATGCCTGTATCTTTGTAGTGACTGGGTGTATTGATACACCAACCAAAGTGTAATTAATAATTTCACCACACTCAAATGGATATTCAATGTATTTTTACCCATCTACCAACAGGTGCCCTTCTTTGTGAGGCATTGGAAAACCTCCCTGGTCTTTGTGGTTGAATCTGTGTTTGAAATTCACTGCTCAACTCAGGGACCTTACAGATAATTGTATAGAGATGAGGGAGTGAGTCCATGCAACTTATTTAGACATGTCATTACAAAGGGGATGGATACTTATTGACTCAAGACATTTCAGCTTACATTTTTGTATTAATTTGTAAAAATTCCAAAAACATAATTCCACTTTGACATTATGTGGTATTGTGTGTTGGCCAGTGACCAAAAAATCTCTATTTAATCAATTTTAAATTAAAGCTGTAACACAACAAACTGTGGAAAAAGTAAAAAATGGTGAATACTTTCTGAAGGTACTGTATATGTTGACCATACTCCAAATGGCACTCCTTTCACTGCAATAAATGATGTGGCAAAATCTTGTGAAAACAACAAACAGGACCAATGCACTGTTTTCCCAAGGCTGCCTGCTGCTTGCATCTCTCTCACCATAGGCCTCATGCCTAGGCACGCTGTCGAGATCCTCTCCTCTTCCTAATTTATTAATGTTGCTGGCTCAGCCCCCTTGCGATTCTACAAATACTAGCGCGCCACGGTGTTTAAGATCAGTTACTACATCGACTCTTAACTGTCGGATAAAGTAACTTCTCTCTCAACCGGAGAACATTATTTAAACTTTATTTATTTTTTTAGATATTTCTCTAAAACTCATATCCATCAGTAAAAATGGTGAGTACAGTTTACATTTAGAAAGTAGTCTGTTTATTTATTTATGTTGTGTGTTCATCTCTCATTTTACTCATGGTGGTGCTAGCTACTCATCCACTCCATCAATGTCGTTACATAGCCTAACATTTTGTTTCATATAGTATATGGCTACATTCATATTGTGGCTGGATTTTCATATTGTGGCTGAAATAAGTGGTCACTGATGTATTTGACCACCATAATATGATAGGATATGCTTCAAACTGTCGAAGAAACACACTATTGCCTATAGAACCTTATTTTCAGTTGTATGTTTATTACAAATTCATATAGTGAAGGTGCTCATGTCGATTCAATTGAAAAATTCGTTACATTGTGCTTTGTGAAAATGAAAGCTCGGGTGATTGACGTGAATTGATTCCAGTTACCTTTGGCGGGCTACGGACCGAGGACGATACAGACGAATTATCTTAGCCTTAATTGTCATTTGAATATAATTTGCTATTATAAAATACTATCAAGTTCAAGTTTGACTACCGAATATAAAAAAAGGCGTTATCGAACCTGGGATAGAAGAACATTCCAGATCTCATCAACCAAACCTCTGCCGCCTTGATTGACTGCGTTTTCATGATCGTGTGAGGCGCGCCCACCTTGAAATGTAGACTATTACGTTGAGAAGAGATTTATTCTGATAGTTAGCATTTTGACACATTCTGGTAGTTTAATATCTAGTACTATAGCCATCAATGTTAGGCTATAGTCTATAATATGCGGTATGCTATAAACTACTCTATGTACATTTGATGCGTTAATTTGATTTTGACTAGAAGGCACCGGTGGACGTTTACACATTCTGTTGGCCTCTCCATCAAATTCCAAATGGTGCGCATACATTAGCCTTAAAGCGATACAAGGCAAGGTGAATGAAATAGGCAGAAAGGGGATCACATTGATAAAATGTACCGAACAGTTCTAGAAACAAACCAACGTTACCAAACTATTACAGTTACTGTGGAACAGTTTAATCAATATTGACGTTCCAATGGCCATTTAAAATGATCTAACTCTTTATTTTCGGAGGGAAGTAGCCTATATAGGAAAATAACATGGTGAACCTTATTAGTTCATCAATGGGGGCTGGTGGGGAGCTATTTCATCCTTAATTTCTGCTGGTGCATATGGTCTCCAGAAGGACACCTGATAGGGGGAGGCTAAGGGTTAAGATCTTTCTCTGAGGTGGTCTTTTTCAGATGGATTTGTGTATAGACCATTGTAGCCAGCTGCACCCTGGTCTTTCCATGTTCATGTTTAGATTAGCTCTCCAGGCAGCTTCTTTCCAACCAGAGAGAAGCAAATTTGATATAACAGTCGCCGGTTGAAGTGTACTCGCTGCACATAAAGGCTACTATTTCTATAATGGCATTACTGTTAAATCTATGCACTGTAGAATCTGTAGTGTATTCCATTTTGCAACATGAGATGTGAGTGATTTGCCCTAGAGAGCAAAATCAAATAGCCTTAGGGTTGGTGAAAATATCTGCAGGTAGTTCTGTACAATGACCTATAGATATTATAGAGCGCCATAGCTGTTGAGTGTCCCTGGGTGTATGCACATTATAGACAAATCTAAATCATAATTTTTTTATGGAAAGTGCACAAACCACCCCCTCCTGTGCAAAACCACAAACGGTTTCCTGCCAGTGCCCAGTTGCTTAGCAACGGAATTATGCAAGAAAATCCCTTGGGAACAGTAGGGTGTAGCTGGAGAGAGGAAGGGAAGGGGAGGAGTGTGAGGGAGGAGGGGGGATGGTTGCGTGATTCGTCATGGTTCAGCCCATGCTGCAGCTTTTGATCCTCTCTCTCCTGCAGACTTCAGTCTCAGGGCGGTACCTCTAAATGGCACAATTCCCATTTTTCCCACTTTCTCAATGCCATTTCTGCTCTCAGAACAGTGGGGATGATTGTGTGGAATAGCTGCAGTGCGGGAAAATGCAACCTTCTGAATTTCAGTTCACCCTTCAGGAAGAGTAGCTGCTGCTTTAGCAAAAGCTAATGGGGATCCTAATAAATTAGTAATATACTAAATGAAAAGATTGCAAGAATCTAATTTGCATTGGATTAGACATTATGGAGAGTGTATACTATTTTGATGCTATAAATGCACATGAGAACGCTTTGGTGACATCATTAACATTTACCTTGATTGTGTGCAGTGGGATCCAATTCAATTGCTCTCTCTCCTCTTTCTCCAGCGTGAGTGTATCTCCATCCACGTGGGTCAGGCTGGCGTCCAGATTGGCAATGCCTGCTGGGAGCTCTACTGTCTGGAGCACGGGATCCAGCCGGACGGTCAGATGCCCAGTGACAAGACCATTGGAGGAGGAGACGACTCCTTCAACACCTTCTTCAGTGAGACTGGAGCTGGCAAGCACGTCCCCAGGGCTGTGTTTGTGGATCTGGAGCCCACTGTCATCGGTAAGATCACTTTGTCTTGAAACAATGACGTTCTGTTAACATTGGTCTATCTCCTTAGTCTTGGGAAAAGCTAACAAGTATTTATTTCTCCAGATGAGGTGCGTTCTGGAACTTACCGCCAGCTCTTCCACCCTGAGCAGCTGATCACTGGGAAGGAGGATGCAGCCAACAACTACGCCCGTGGGCATTACACCGTCGGCAAAGAGATTATTGACTTGGTTCTGGACAGGACCCGCAAACTGGTGACAACTCTTATTAACATACACTCTACATCTCTGTACATTCTCTATCTTTATCCAACCATAATGATCTGAAACATCTCTCCTCCCTCTCTCTCCAGGCTGACCAGTGCACTGGCCTCCAGGGCTTCCTGGTCTTCCACAGCTTCGGAGGTGGCACCGGTTCTGGTTTCACCTCCCTGTTGATGGAGCGCTTGTCTGTTGACTACGGCAAGAAGTCCAAGCTTGAGTTCTCCATTTATCCAGCTCCTCAGGTGTCCACAGCCGTTGTTGAGCCCTACAACGCCATCCTGACCACCCACACCACCCTGGAGCACTCTGATTGTGCTTTCATGGTAGACAATGAGGCCATCTATGACATCTGCCGTAGGAACCTTGATATCGAGCGTCCCTCCTACACTAATCTTAACAGGTTGATCAGTCAGATTGTGTCCTCCATCACTGCTTCCCTCCGATTTGATGGTGCCCTCAATGTTGATCTGACAGAGTTCCAGACCAACTTGGTGCCCTACCCCCGTATCCACTTCCCCCTGGCCACCTATGCCCCAGTGATCTCGGCAGAGAAGGCTTACCATGAGCAGCTTTCTGTGTCTGAGATCACAAATGCTTGCTTTGAGCCATGTAATCAGATGGTGAAATGTGACCCACGTCACGGCAAGTACATGGCCTGCTGTCTGCTGTACCGTGGCGACGTTGTGCCCAAAGATGTCAATGCTGCCATTGCCACCATCAAAACAAAACGCTCCATCCAGTTTGTAGACTGGTGCCCAACTGGTTTCAAGGTTGGTATCAACTACCAGCCCCCAACTGTGGTACCTGGTGGAGATCTGGCCAAGGTCCAGAGGGCAGTGTGCATGCTTAGCAACACCACTGCAGTGGCAGAGGCCTGGGCCCGTCTTGACCACAAGTTTGATCTGATGTACGCCAAGCGTGCTTTTGTGCACTGGTACGTAGGTGAGGGTATGGAGGAGGGAGAGTTCTCTGAGGCCAGGGAGGACATGGCTGCCCTGGAGAAAGATTATGAAGAGGTGGGCGTCGACTCCATTGAGGGAGAGGAGGAGGGAGAGGAGTATTAAAGTGAATTAATTCGCCCTAGTCAAATCACAAGCAAGCTTATCACTGGTTACAAGTTAATATGGCTCAGCTTTCCTTATTAGTGTTGGAAATTGCTAGCAAGCACTGTCACACATCATAAATTGGGCGGCAGGTAGCCTAGCGATTAAGAGCGACCAGGTGAAAGAAAATGTGTCAATGTGCCCTTGAGCAAGGCACTTAGCCCTAATTGCTCTGGAAAATAGAGTCTGCTAAGTGACTAAAATGGAAATGCCATGATGTCCGTTTGCACCGAAAATGGTTAAGGAAATGTGCAGGAGATGTGCTGTAGTTGTGTTCAGGGAATGTTATGGTGATCCAATGGTTTTACTTTTTACAGTTTTACACTGCAACTTTCTGTCCTCTTCTGACTTTGATATATAATAAATTACTTAATTTTTAAAAACATTTTCAACAAAATTCAATGGATCTTCATCAGCTTCACTCACCAGGACTTATCACAGTATTTCCCAAGAATAAATAATTATTATTATTATTGCAGTGTAATAACCATGTATGTACATATTGTTATATAGTTCTACAACTATCTGTTTGTGTAATTACACATGGGAAATTTATATGCATATAAAATCGCACACAATTTATATGCATATATTTGGCAATTTTTTTAAACTTGCAGCAACGTTATGCTCTTTTCCAGCAGCTTAACAAAATATTTCATGCAGCATTCTGAGAAATGTCAACAGAATCAAAACTAAATAAAATGAACATTTTAATGCAATAGAGTTGTGCCTTTCTTTTTATTTATCTCAAACCGACTCATCATTGCATTTTCCCCATGGTTCTTTTTATATACATTTTTATCTGAAATACATAACGTAAAAGCAATAGCTTGTTCTTTATATTTAATCATGTAAATCATATCTTACTTCTGACATCAACTGGTTTATAATAAGAAGAGACAGCTTTAGTATTGAGTATTGATTGTGGTGACAATTAGAGCCCTATAATTTGCATGGACTTTCCTTCAATACCTCTATTTTCCTTAGACTTCACTCAATTCCTTTCAATGCTACAGTACTTTTACCATGCCACCCTGTGGCCAAACCTCTGTTCTGCTTCAGGAATGGGTTCCTCCTCTTTATTCGTGGCAATGTAACGATAACACCCAAAACAGTTCAATTCTGAATAGACTTCAAGACTCACATCAATAATAAACCACTCAACGCGCTTACATTTCTTGATCTATGGACAGGGAAATCAGTACTAGTTTAGTAAGGGCATGGAGGACAAAAGCAAGAATGCAAGCTTAGATAGGACTAGGAAAATGTGAAGGTATACCGGTAGTTGAAGATTCTTACATAATTTACATTTTAATGCTTATTTTTGGGGTGACATTATATATGTTATATCACAGTGCTGTGATTTTTTGGGCAATTCAAATTAGACCAGTTAACAAAGAAAATGTATGTGTTGGAAGGTTACAAGAGGCAGTCATTCATTGTTATGATTACATTCTAAGGAAGAGTGAGTAATAACAGAAAAAGCACAGCATAAATTGCTACATTTTTGTAAACGTTCATCAGTTTTTCTTTTCTTAAATAAAAAAGTATGTGGGTCAAAATAAATATAATATTTTGTCACAAGTGATGCAACGGGAGAAACAAACACATTTATTTAGGCTTTTGGGGTTTCTTTTTTGTTCTGTGTTGAAAATGTATACATTTCTAAAACATTATACTTTTTATTAAAGTTACTTTCAGTGTAACGATACAGAATACAACTGCTTGTTCTTGTTGCATTTTGTCTCTGCATTAGGGTGGCTGTGTGTGTCTGAGTGATATTTAAGTGTTAACATGCATGCATGAGTGTGTGCTTTATCAGTGCAGATGGTTATGAGTTTTCACACCACCCTTCCCTGAAGCAGTGGGCTTCTTTCTCCTGGTGACTGTCGGCTCAGAAGGTTCCACAGCAGCATCGGCACAGACGTGTTTCCAGAGCTTCCCATGCTGCCGCCAGTTGAGTCCTCCCTCAGTGGACGGTATTGGTTAAACCGCCTGGTTGAAAAACACAAGTTAGCTGCCATTCATGCTACAGTTAAAAAATAAAAAATAAGATGTGCATTATATTGTATAAAACCGCACATAATATTTCAAAATGAATAATTTATTTAGATAGAAATGGCATGGGATATAATGTGGAATTATCTTCAGTGGACCACTATGTGTCAAATCGTTTTTGTGGATCATAAATCAATTATCAATTTGGAGAAACCAGGAAGTGTGTGACTTTGTTGACTTGTACGGTGGTTAGAACTGTCTTTCACTCACTTGTAGGTCAAAGCAATGGCACCAGCAACAGAGACAAGGACCATGACACCCAGAACCGCGGCCACAGTGCCTGTTGGGGAGGAGTTGGAGCCTGCAACCACAACACATTTCGAGGAAGGTATGGTACACTCCACGATCAGTGAAATGTCAAATGAAAAGGATTTTACAGTTCATAAAGTTATATGTACAGGTTTGTTAATTTCACTCACCCACAGTCACACTAACTTTAGCACTGGCCACAGCCAGACTAACATCATTGGTCAGGGACACGTTGATGCAGAACACTCCAGAGTCGTTGAAGAACTGGCGAATGATCATCTGACAATCTGGGGAGGGTGTCACGTTGTTACAGATGGTCTCAACAGGCGTGATGCAGTCTGCGTCCGAGATGATGGTGCACACTTCATTGGGCAGGCTATGTAATATGTAAAGAAAAGGTGGAAATATAAAGTGCAGGTGATGGCAATGTTCAAAATACTAATTTCAATAGGAATGTGCACGGTCCCTTGGGTCCTGTTTCCACTGCTAGTTGGCTATTCACCTCCCCTGGCAGGTGATGGTCAGGTCCACAGCATTCTGCACAACCTCAGTGGCCAGAGACACCACGTTGGCCACCTGGGTGATCTCCACACTCTCAATACCCTCTGAGAAATGAGATCGGTTGAGAGATCATTATCAGCAACCATCACCTGCATTTTACATCTCAACTGTGACTGTATTGAAAATACTGTACATTTACAGTATCTGGACATATGTGGACTTACGGACAACGTCCACGGCGGTCGAGAAGGAGCCGTAGCGGTATATCATACAGTTGTCAGCCGCTGTAAGTTCAGGAGCCTGTCTTTTAGCCACAACAAGAGCCACCTGTGTCTCTGTGTCTGCCTCTATCTCAGCCTCTGCTGCTACCTCACTCTCCACTGGAGCAGTCACTGCTGCTGGTGCTGAAGAGGAACAAAAATACAGTAAGTTAATAATATTATGAAATGGCTCAAATCATGTTTTTGATTGTATACAGAATGACTAAGTAACTAAGTAACTGATTACCTGCAGAGGCATCAGCTGCAACCTCATTCACTGTCTCTACGACCTCTGCTTCTAGCTCTGCCTCGGCCTCAAGAGCAAGTTCAGCTGGCACCACCTCCACCACAGCTGCAGCCTCCGTGGCGGCAAGAACAATGACGTTAGCAGTAGGGGCCACCGTCTCGACCTGGGCCACCTCTGTTGCAGCCGCAACCTCAGCCACCACCTCAGCATCGGCAGCTACGGTTGCCTCCTCCACGGGTGTAACGGTGGCTACAGCTGGGACCTCTGGGAGGACTGTGGCCGGCAGGTCCACTGTGGACTCTTCTCCCTCTGCAACTGGAGCAACTGAAGCAGCAGCGTTGATGGCGGGCACATCTGCAGCCGTCGCCTCTACCACTGCTGTTTCGGCAGCTGCAACTGCATCAGCATCAACAGTTGCCTCTTCAGTTGCTGGGGTGACGGAGGCAGCTGTGGCTCCCTCCACAGCTGGCACAGGGGCAGGGACCTCAATGGCTGCAGCAGCCGTGTCTTCTGCTGTGGCATCGGCTTCTACTGCAGGGACAGAGGCAGGGTCCTCTGTTGCTGGGATGACGGCTGGATCATCTGCTACTGAGGCAACCACCTCGACTCCCTCTGCGGCTGCGGCTGCGTCGTCAGCTGTGGGTTCTGCTTCAGCTGTGGCACCGGCTTCGACTGCAGTTTCGGCTGCGGCTGTGTCTGTGCTTTCAGCTATGGCTGGGTTTTCGGCTGCAGCTGTATCTGTGTCTGCGGCATCGGCGTCAGCTGCAGCTGTGTCTGCAGCCTCAGCAGGGGTAACGTCAGAGGCAGGCACATCCAGGGCGATGTCAGCTGGAGCTGCCCTTGGGGTAGAGACCACCACAACAACGGCAGGAGCACCGGAGGGATCCATAGGCATCACTGGTTGAAAACACAAGAAGAAAGGCATCAGTTATGACTGTTATATACACTGAATATGCATTGACTTTTGTAAAGGGAAGATTGGACCCAATAAATGGATTCGCTGTAAAATAGAAAATCGATGTCTCTCACCAGTGGGGCTGGCAGCGGTGGGGTCTGCAGGTGTGTCACAGCCATTGGGGATGCTTGCCATCAGGACCACCTGAGGCCTGTATGTGCCGGTGTTGAGGTATGTATGTGTGACCTGGTGCTCCCTGGAGATGAGGGTGCCACTGTTGTCACCAAAGTCCCAGTTAAAGGTGACGTCTGAGGCGCTGAGGTACTGGCTGGGGTCGTGGAGGCTGATGCTAAAGGCAATGGCCCGATTCTGGATGAAGCTCTGGTCAGCCTCGTTCACATCGTTAATTTGAGTCAGCGACACTGTGAAGGGGATCTGGTCTGGGGAGGCACAAAGCAAAGGCAAAATATGTCACATCGTGACATCAATGCTGTGAATTCAAATTATTTCAAATTATCAATTGAAGTCAAATTAGGGTTGATTGAATATTGGTTTAAATAAGATTTTGTGCACTTAAACCCTGGTTCCAGCTACCCACCTGTGATGGAGAAGGTTGTGGAGGCATAGCCCAGAGGGATGAACTTGTCCTTGCCACGGTAGTGGTAGATGACTACCTCCATGTTGTAAGAGCCCAGGGGCACATTGTCCGTGCCGATGGTGAGAGAGGAGGAGGTCCCATCCGCCACCTGCCAGTAACGTCCTGGGATACAAAGCAGTGGTGTTAGTAGTTAGAAAAACCAGCAGCACTTATAAAAATTAACAGCCTGATGATCAAATCTTGTGTTGACAAAACTCCCAAGAACATTAGCTGCTTCATTAGTCCTTTCAACCCTCTTATGAAAGGAATGATTTCACAGTGCACACTGTGCACAGCTTTGTAAATACCAGAAATCATTGTGTTATTGTATTAGCATTTTCTCACATGAATGTCTGTAAATGAAAGAGCTGTCCTTACCCCATGTCTTCCACACAAACACGTAGTGTGGTTTCCTGTCTGCTGTCCCATTGAAGGGGGTGCCATCAGGGAAGACTCCGCTGTACTCTCCTGAAGGACCAGAGACCTGGTCGGGATACACAGCCTGGCCTTGACGGTACTGTGTTCCTGTAGCAGAGGAACACGACACCCAGTTCAACATAAAAGGTTAGGGACACTAGAAAAAGACTGTATGCCTATAGGACCAACAAAAAAACTGTGGGATCAGTGGGGTATGGTATAGTGGTTGAATTTGGAAGAAGAGCTCACCATTGACAGTGCAGTTACGCGCCCACACCACCTGTCCATCAGGAAGCACTGTCTGGTTTGATGGGAAGCGAAGGTCGATGTTAAAGGTTGCCTTTGCGCCAGTCAGGGTGGGTGCATCATTTTTCACATCGAATGTAACTTCTCCACCTGATGACAGAAAGTGATAAATACATCAATAGAAAGTAGTTAATGTTTCTATATTAAGTGATTGATCTATAAAAAAGTGCAATAAAGTGAGAACCCACCAGTCCAACAGTCTCTGTATCGGGAGTCCCCATCCTTCCACACTGGATATATCCCTGAGTTCCATGAGCGGTAGCGTGTAAAACGGGTTTTAGGCTCTGTAAAAAGAAAAGTGTTTAAGTTTTAGGGTAATTTTCCTCTCGTTCTCCTAATTGTTTTTGTTGATCACACTTTGACATAGTGAACTTCTACTACTACATGACATGTTATCCATTCATATGAATCATATTATTGAGATTTTATCAGTTATTTAGCATCTCCAGTAGGTATGGTGAGGTATTGCCATTAGGTATCAGCAAAAACGCTACCGGAAAATCTGTTTGTAAGACCAGTTGATCACTGCACTACTAAATCTAAACGTAAATCTGAGGTTGAATATGCTCTTTTATTAGGACTTTGTCTAGACATTGGTCAGGATCAGGATCCTGGCACCCAGAACTCATTACCTACCAGGCTAATTAAATAGCATTTACTTTTATAATGTCTTTTGTGAATGTCATGCGAAGATCTACTACTCAGACCGACTCAAATGCTTATTGAAAATGTTGACAATTTCTACTGTTCTAAAATCTATTTATCTCCAAATCTACAGTATCTGACCCTTCCTTACTGAAATACAGCCGTGGCTATTCTATTTTATGACCACATGATTATACGGGGAAGTGTTCTCTGCCCTGTTGCCTACCCTGGGTAGAGGAAAAGTTATTATCATAACACTACAGTTTGGGATATGGGCGTATGATGGGGTGTGGACAAAGACATTTACCAACATTTTACTGAAAGAAGGACAAAAATAATTGTTTGACATGTAGATAGCGGTGGTGAGTAGTTCAGGTATTTCTTTGATGGTTGTGGAAGGGGGAGGAGGGAGCGAGGTGGGGGTTCCAGGTGGTGTGAGTCACACGGCCCCTGCAATCCCCCTCAATCCCTTTCATGTGACTGTCAGCTGAGCGCAGGCAGCTGTAATCCCAACTGCTGGAATGAGGGGAGCCTCTGTGGTGCTCAGACATCAGGGCGGCCTTATTCTCCTACTGTTGTTCCTGTGTGTGTGTATGTGTGTGTGTGTGTGTGTGCGTGCGTGTGTGTGTGTGCACGAGTTTGTTAAGGATTTAGGAAACCTCAACACCTACATTATCTTCCGTTATTGTGAGCCCCTTGTATTCCCCATATGATACTGTACAGTCACACTCAGCTTCAACAACCTCAGGAATGCAAATTCCAAAAGATCTAATTCATAATGACAAGCCATAATATCATTATCGTGTGCAGTCATTAATCAGATCGTCACACTTCAAACTGATTTCTGATGAAAACACCAGTATCTCCTACCAAGTTACCAAGTTAATTACAGTTTGTGATTTGGTTTGATATCCATCAGATGCAACACATTGCTAGATTGCTAGATAAACTTAGATAAAAATAATACACTTTGAACTGCATGATTGACAGTGAAATTCCAACATTAGTACTGATGTTCCCTCTTGGAAAATTTTTGTTAATCTATTTTATTGTTGATAGCTGAGATAAAGTGTTCACCTTACTATTGAAACTCCAGGATACACATTCGAGTTTTAGGGCTTGGAGTGCAGATAATGTTTTACCAAATTGTTTGGTAATATGTGATACCAAAATGAACTGTATGATGAGCTCATGTCAAAACTTAGTGTGTGTTTACTCAGGATCTTCATTATGAAATTCTTCACACTTTAAATTTGAACTGATTTGCACAAATTATGTTGTTACTTAGAAGATTGTACTTGTATACTCTTTGAAAATGTTGTCATTTCAGACACTGGTAGTTCTGTAAATTCACCAGGTATTGAAACGCTTTACTATATGCAGATATATGTAGAGTATATATGCAGTGTATAGAGGAGTAATGCATAGATTATTATTAATCCTACAGTGTTCCAAAATTCCGGCTTTAGAGCTCAGGTTTCTACACAGATCCTGAGAATAAAAGAAACCATTCAAACTAAGTTGAAAATATTACAGAACTGAATGATATGAGAGAGACCACTGTTATTCACTATTACTGAATAATTACGTTAGTTGAGCTTGTCCAAGTTCCATTAGTGTGTAAACAACTATACAATTAATTATTGTTTCTTATTAATAACATGATGATTGACGGATCATCAGACAAGTTATATTGTACGTATTGATTAGTCAAATGTACGAGTTTATGGAATACAAAAAATGCAATTAGATGATATTTGGGGAAATATAGAACAACACAAACATTTCACTACTAAAGGCGATTGTTAGCACAAATGTCCTTTCACACGCAGCTGGAAAGCTGTGAACATTATACATTATTTCTAATTACTCGGTGAGTACTTAGCAAGGCTCAGTGATAATCTCTTCCATTATTTCAATCCGTCCAACCTCAGCCCCATCTCTCCTCCAACACTGCACATAATTCAAGAAAGATGGGATGGAGAAACCTGTGTTTTATCAAGTAGATATTTTCATGCAGAAAATAATCCATATACTCACTTGCTTCTAAAGCTGCTGACAAGAGAGCCAACACTAGTACTATCAGTACAGTCTTCATTGTGCGTGGTTGTGTGTGTCCTTCTTTGCCCAGTTCCTAACCCTCGTCCTAGTCTTTAAAACCCAACAACACACCACCCGGAGAGATTTGTGGTAGGATGTCCGATTCCCTATAAAAGAGTCTTGGACCATAAATTACCATAAACTTGCCTCTCACCTCTGACATCATAGGAAGTCTACAAACCAGCCCCTCCCACTCTAATCAACTGTGTGAATAGACAGACACACACTTTGTTAGCAATGCTATTATGTTTTCACATGTTTAATTGGATAATTACAGTAGCTAAAGGGATTAACCTTAATTTAGTGATACCATCCACCCAGAAAACATATTTCCACATGCCAGAATGCATTTAAAAAAATCATCAGTAATGCCATCTTCCCACTGGATAAAGACGACGCATAAAACACTTACATTTATTTTGAAGAACTGAAGAAATTATCAGATTTTGGACAATGTATGCACTCTACTGTAAGTCGCTCTGGATAAGAGCGTCTGCTAAATGACTAAAATGTAAATGTAATATTATTTTCTCTAACAAGTACAGAACGTTAGGTTTCCCATTTTCATCAGAGAGTGGGAACCTTCTGGAATTAGTGGCCTAGTGGTTGTGGTGTGAAAAAAAGCAATAGCCTCACAAAGTAAGGATGATGAGTGTGTTGGAGTGTTGTCTGAGGATACACAGCAACTGAGGGGCCTATTGCACACGTTACCTGAGTGCTGGAGCATGCTTTTTGCTACAGCCTGTGAGCACTGAGCAGGCTGGCTGTTTTTTTGCTGATGTTGTCCTAGCATATGGAGTTTGCAAAGGTCAAAGGTCTCTCTTTAGGAAATTGAATCAATGGGTGTGTCCCAATAATCTCCGCCAGATTCCATGACTCCAGCATTATACCATATGCTTTAATGTCACTTAATCTAACTTCACTTCAGTTAATAACTTTTCTCATCAATATCGCGTTTTAAATATGACCACCATCCATCATATTCTGACAGAGACTTTAAACAAATGTAATTTACTGTACTGTATGTAATGTCTGTTCCTTATGTGAAGGCCTGGAAGAATTCTCTCAGCTGTAGTCATGCATGCCTGCCCTGACGTCCGACCTTACAGCTGTGTGTGCATGGGGGTCACAAGATGAGTGTGTGGGGATGGCAAATCAATAGCATCCTTTTACTCCTCTCTTTCCCCATATCCTCCTTTCAGTGCCCTAAGCCTCATACCAAGTCAAAGTATCTACGCTCGTAGCAGTCCACACACGCTGGGAAACACTCGTGCTTGCTCTATATTACTGTGGAAGCTCATTGTCCTTCTTCTGCATTCCAGAGCGTTTCAGTCAAACAAGCCTGAGACATTATTGAGCTAATGGGGTAGAAATACAAAGGTCTCAATGGATGAGAACACCGGTCACAATGAAAATACCATAACCTTGGTTTGTGTGGGGAAACATAGTATTGTAATGACCCTGGGATTGATAAGCACGATTATCCTAAGGGAGCTAGCTTTCTAGGAGCAGTGGTAACGTGTCTGGCTCTGGACCCTAGGGTACTGGGATCAAATCCTTCTTGGAACCTCGTGCTACTCCCTTGTTTTGTTACAGTATGCTCAAAGGTTTAAAGGTTGAGTGAGTACAATTCTTCCAATACAATAAAGCAAAATACAGAATGTACTAAAACACCATAAAACAAAATAACATGCATGCAACTCACTAAATACTCAAATAAGGTTAAAAAACAAATCAACAAATTCTTCAGTTATGTATGGACACAGGTAGTGGTATGAGTAGGCCTCTGCATCCTTAAATCCTTGATACTTGGAAGTTCTCATTTTACAGAGAAAAGGGGTTATTAAAATAGAAGCCACATGTTCTTTTTTACACAAGGTGCATTCAATGGGATATATGTATGTAGCTGACAGATCTGACAGATCTTACCATTTGAGTTGCCTTACGTTGGTGGTGAGATTGTTCAACTGCACTACATGTGACCCCTCATGTGCTAACAACATTGCTAATGGCTCACTAAATTCTTCCCACAGAGCACCTGACCAACCACACTGCACAGCACACCACAGCAAAGATGCCACCATAGAACACTGGCTTATACAAAGCCCACACAAACCAGAATGAAACTAGCTGTGCATTTATGATGAGAGAAAAATATTTTTCACAAATTTAGTAAAATAATGTTTCTGAAGACACATTCAACTGAAGAGGCATTAAACTGTCTCTAACCTGGCTTTGTACAGTTACAGTATTACCATTTACACACAAATGAAGGCTACAATGGTTCATTTTCAGCACATGAAATTCAGCACGAGATGGAGGCCAGAATTTTGTATGCAGGTCACACATTGCTGGCCGTAACTGTCAACTATCTCTCGCTCTCTCTCACACACACACACACACACACACACTTGGGACAAAAAGTTAATGAGCAAACACCTGAGGCATGTCAGGAATTTGAACATAAATAGGTTCAAATCAACAGGAAAAAGCGTGAAATCTTGTTTGATCATTGGAATAATGTTGCGCGTGAAAGTCTAGAGGTATAATGAGTCAACATGTCTCAGAGTGCAGACAATTGTCACAATGTAACCTGTGAGAGCAAGAGGAGGGCAATTCAATCATTATTTACCAGTTTCCAATGGAATGATGACATAAGCAGCAGCCAGATGTAGGACAGGCAGAGGGGACAGGTTCACAGAAGAGTAAATAGAATTAGCTACTTCCTTGAAAGCAATAACTTACAAATGTCTTGAGGGAAAATCAACATATGAATCTCAACTGGAGGTGATTATAGGCGCCTTAAATGTTTACTTTTCACAGAAATGCCAGACTGACAGACTGTAAAGAAGCGTTTCAAGAGCCTAATGCTGCATTCATAACCAAGTGGGAAGGTGGTATTTACCACTTATGACTGTGAAAAATCCAGTTGAACGTCCCTCCAATTTATAATTTCTAACGTCTATCATCCCTGAGCTCTTTCTTCTCCCACATGCTTAACTCTGACGTCAACTACTAAGGAAATTACCTCGATAACAGAATTTCCGGCAGATAAATGTAACACAGCATTATCTATACAAAGATAAATCTATTAATATGGTTTTTTAACACTATAATGTGTTTACAAGCATGAAAGCTGTAGTTTTAGTTCATGGTTGACGCAGCTTGTTTGCCATTAGCCAATCTGCGTTTCACAACAAGTTCAAAGCACGTCCCAGTCTGTAATCCCAACATGTTTCAAGCTGACCACCATTGTCCCTGTTCCCAAGAACGCCAAAGTAACCTGCTTATAGTTTTTTCCAACTGCTTACACACGTTTTCAAAACTGTCTCCTTTTTTCAAAACTCTACACACAATTCCCAAAACTGCACACACAAAATGCAAAATGCCTCACATCTCCTTCAAAATGTAATACTGCATTCAAAATTGTAACGCCCGGGGTGTAGTGGTTGAGAAGTCAGGTGCAGGAAGCAGAGCGTTCAGGGTAATGCTAACTTTTAATGCACCACAACGGTGAACATACGCCAACCAAAACAACTACCCCAAACACGGGGGACTAAAACAGTCCAGCAACAAAAAAAAAACACATGGGAAAACCATGACACACAGACGTGTACACATGTACACCGAACAATCCCGCACAACAAACACAGGTGAAACCAATAAACAGAAAAGGGGAAAAGGGATCAGTGGCAGCTAGTAGGCCGGTGACGACGACCGCCGAGCGCCACCCGAACAGGAAGGGGAGCCACCTTCGGTAGGAGTCGTGACAGTACCCCCCCCCCCCCTGACATGCGGCTCCCGCAGCGCGCCGACACCGGCCTCGAGGGCGACCCGGAGGGCGAGGCGCAGGGCGATCCAGATGGAGGCGATGGAAATCCCTCAACAGTGACGGGTCCAAGATGTCCCCCACCGGTACCCAGCACCTCTCCTCCGGACCGTACCCCTCCCAGTCCACGAGGTACTGCAGGCCCCTCACCCGGCGTCTCGAGTCCAGAATGGCCCGTATCGTGTACGCCGGGGAGCCCTCAATGTCCAGAGGGGGCGGAGGGACCTCTGGAACCTCACCGTCCTGCAGGGGACCAGCTACCACTGGCCTGAGGAGAGACACATGAAACGAGGGGTTAATGTGATAATAGGAAGGGAGTTGTAACCTATAACACACCACGTTTATCCTCCTCAGGACTTTGAAGGGCCCCACACACTGCGGCCCCAGCTTCCGGCAGGGCAAGCGGAGGGGTAGGTTTCGGGTCGAGAGCCAGACCCTGTCCCCCGGTACAAACACGGGGGCCTCACTGCGGTAGCGGTCAGCACTCCTCTTCTGCCGTCCACTGGCTTGTTTGAGGGATTCCTGGACGGCCCTCCAGGTTTCCTTGGAGCGCTGCACCCACTCCTCCACCGCAGGAGCCTCGGTCTGACTCGGATGCCAAGGTGCCAGGACCGGCTGGTAGCCCAACACACACTGAAACGGTGATAGGTTCGTCGAGGAGTGACGGAGTGAGTTCTGGGCCAACTCCGCCTATGGGACGTACCTAGACCACTCCCTTGGCAGGTCCTGGCAATACGACCGCAGAAACCTACCCACCTCCTGGTTCACTCTCTCCACCTGCCCATTACTCTCAGGGTGATAACCGAAGGTCAGGCTGACCGAGACCCCCAGACGCTACATGAACGCCCTCCATACCCGGGACGTGAACTGGGGACCCCAATCAGAGACGATGTCCTCCGGCACCCCGTAGTGCCGGTAGACGTGGGTAAATAGCGCCTCCGCAGTCTGCAGGGCTGTAGGGAGACCGGGCAACGGGAGGAGACGGCAGGACTTAGAAAACCGATCCACAACCACCAAGACCGTAGTGTTCCCCTGAGACGGGGGAAGATCGGTCAGGAAATCCACTGATAAGTGAGACCATGGCCGTTGTGGAACGGGGAGGGGTTGTAACTTCCCTCTAGGAAGGTGCCTAGGAGCCTTACTCTGGGCGCACACCGAACAGGAAGAGACATAAAACCTAACGTCCCTAGCCAAGGTGGGCCACCAATACTTCCCCCGGAGGCCTCGCACTGTCCTCGCCACCCCAGGATGACCTGAGGAGGGTAGGGTGTGAGCCCACCGAATCAGTTGGTCCCGAACACCAAGCGGCAGGTAATTACGCCCAGCCGGACACTGAGGAGGCGCAGGTTCCGCCCGTAACGCCCGCTCGATGTCCGAGTCCACCTCCCATACCACTGGTGCCACCAGCCTCGAGGCTGGAAGGATGGGAGTAGGCTCGGTGGACCGATCCTCCGTGTCATAGAGACGGGACAGCGCGTCGGCCTTTGTGTTCAGGGAGCATGGTCTATAAGACAGAGTGAACCTGAATCGGGTGAAGAACATGGCCCACCTTGCCTGACGCGGATTCAGTCTCCTAGCTTCCCGGATATACTCCAGATTCTGGTGGTCGGTCCAGATGAGAAAAGGGTGCTTAGCCCCCTCAAGCCAGTGTCTCCACACCCTCAGGGCTTTTACCACCGCTAACAACTCCAGGTCCCCCACATCATAGTTACGCTCCGCCGGACTGAGCTTCCTCGAAAAGAAAGCGCTGGGGCGGAGTTTTGGTGGCGTACCCGAGCGCTGTGATAGCACGGCACCCACCCCAGCCTCGGACGCGTCCACCTCCACTATGAATGCTAGAGAGGGGTCTGGATGCGCCAACACGGGTGCATCCGTGAACAGCGCCTTCAACCTATTGAAGGCTCTGTCCGCCTCTGCCGACCACCGCAAACGCACCGGCCCCCCCTTCAGCAGTGAGGTAATGGGGGCCGCTACCTGACCAAAACCCCGGAGGTTTCGGTAGTAATTGGCAAACCCCAAGAACCGCTGCACCTCCTTCACCGTGGTAGGAGTCGGCCAATTACGCACGGCCTTAATGCGGTCACACTCCATCACCATCCCCGAGGTGGAAATGCGATAACCCAGGAAGGAGACGGCTCGTTTGGAGAACAAAACTTCTCAGCCTTGACGTATACGTCATGCTCCAGCAGTCTACCAAGCACCTTGCGCACCAGAGACACATGCGCGGCGCGGGTGGCGGAATAGATCAGAATATCATCGATATAGACAACCACGCCCTGCCCGTGCAGGTCCCTGAGAATTTCGTCTACAAAGGATTGAAAGACGGTTGGAGCATTCTTTAACCCATACGGCATGACGAGGTACTCATAGTGGCCTGATGTGGTACTGATGGAAACTCCCATACACCTTCCTGAACACTCCTCTGACCACCACTGGAGAACCCCCTGTCTCCACAAAATCTTAGGATTGTGACTAGCCAGCCAGGGAATCCCCAGCACCACTGGAAACGCAGGCGAATCGATAATGAAGAGACTAATCCGCTCCTTATGATTCCCCTGCGTCACCATGTCCAGTGGAACCGTGGCCTCCCTGACCAACCCTGACCCTAATGGCCGGCTATCTAGGGAGTGCACGGGGATGGGAGAATCTATTGGCACTAGCGGAACACCCAGTTTGATGGCGAGTCCGCGATCCATAAAGTTCCCAGCTGCGCCTGAATCGACTAGCGCCTTATGCTGGGAAGAGGGAAAAAAATCAAGAAACAAAATCAAGACAAACATGTGACCAACAGGGGGTTCTGGTTGAGTTTGGTGCTGACTCACCTGGGGTGACCGAGAAGTGTTCCGCCTGCCCTCTCGACTCCCAGACGGGCCCCCCCAGCACTAATCGGCCGTGTGTCCTCTCCGACCACAGCTGGTGCAGGGGGAGCCTCCTCCTCCGGTACCCCTCGGCACGGCCCCCCCTAACTCCATAGGAATGGGAGCGGGAGTGCTAGGTGGTGGAACGAACAGGACCCTTTCCGAACGTCCGCGGGCAGCCAGCAGATTGTCCAGCCGGATAGACATGTCTATGAGTTCATCAAGGGAGAGAGCGGTGTCCCGACACGCTAGCTCCCTGCGGACGTCCTCCCGGAGGCTACACCGGTAGTGGTCTATCAAAGCCCTGTCGTTCCACCCAGCCCCAGCGGCCAAGGTCCGGAACTCCAACGCGTAATCCTGTGCGCTCCTCTTCTCCTGCCTAAGGTGGAACAGTCGCTCACCCGCCGCTCGGCCCTCTGGAGGGTGATCAAACACGGCACGAAAGCGGCGGGTGAAATCTGGGTAGTGCTCCTTCGCCGAGTCTGGGCCATTCCAGACCTCGTTTGCCCACTCCAGAGCACGACCCGTCAGGCAGGAGACGAGGACACTCACCCTCTCCGCTCCCGAGGGAGTGGGCCTCACGGTCGCCAGGTACAGTTCAAGTTGGAGCAAGAATCCCTGACACCCAGCCGCCGCTCCATCATAATCCCTCGGGAGCGCAAGACGGGAGCGCCGGAGCCGGAGGGGGAGGGAGGAGAAGGTGGATCTAGCGATGGAGGAACCGAAGGTGCAGAGAGGAGACCACTCCTCTCCCATCGGTCCATTCTCTCCATCATCTGGTCCATCGCCGATCCTATCCGATGCAGGACGGTGGTATGATGGAGGACACGTTCCTCCATCGATGGGAGGGGGTTGGCAGCTGCTCCTCCTGACTCCATATTGAAGGTGTGGGATTCAGTAACGCCCGGGATGTAGTGGGTGAGAAGTCAGGCGCAGGAAGCAGAGCGTTCAGGGTAGTGCTAACTTTTAATGCACCACAACGGTGAACATACGCCAACCAAAACAAATGCCCCAAACACGGGGGACTAAAACAGTCCAGCAAAAAACCCAAACACATGGGAAAACCGTGACACACAGACGTGTACACATGTACATCAAACAATCCCGCACAACAAACACAGGTGAAACCAATAAACAGAAAAGGGGAAAAGGGATCAGTGGCAGCTAGTAGGCCGGTGACGACGACCGCCGAGCGCCACCCGAACAGGAAGGGGAGCCACCTTCGGTAGTAGTCGTGACAAAAATGCCATAAACACATGTCAGAATGAAGCATTTTCATCAAATGGCAAACACTGCTTTCATAATAGTACATTTTTGGATATACCATGTAAACACTGTTGTTCTAAATCTAAAGCTCTTTGTTCTACAGTGAAAGTAATCTGCTGAGAGGGTTAACAAGTACACTGTAAACACCAATGCAATGTAGAAACAGAAAATATTTATTAGGCCAAACATTACTGTTGTATACAGTAGCATACAACAAAACCATATACATATGTAAACAAAAAGTATATTCTTTAGAATTGTCACGACTCCGACCGAGGGTGACTCCCCTTCCCGTTCGGGCGGGGCTCGGCGGTCGTCGTCACCGGCCTACTAGCTGCCACTGACTCTTTTTCCTCCCCCTCCTTATGTGTTTATTTGGTACACCTGTGTTGAGGTGATTTATAATTAGTGGGGCTTTATTAGTCAGCCAGCCCGTACGGTTCTTTGTGCGGGATTGTTCAGCTGTATGTTGGATTCGGGAGTAGATGAACGTTTGTTGGTTTCGTTCATCAATTGTATTTTGGACTGGGGTTTTTGTCCTCCGTGTAGGGGACATTTGTTTGTTGCACCCAGTGTTTATTCGTGTGGACGTTTTTTGCCAGTTGTGCATTAAAAGCACCATAATTGAACTGTCTGTTGTTCCTGCGCTTGACTTCACACCCCCCGACACCCAGAGCGTTACAGAATCCCGCACCTCAGAAATGGAGTCAGCAGGAGCAGCAGCCAACCCTCTCCCCTCGATGGAGGAACGGGTTCTCCACCACACCACCGTCCTCCATCGGATCGGATCAGCCATGGACCAAATGATGGAGAGAATGGACCGATGGGAGAGGAGTGGGTTCCTCTCTCCACCTTCGGTTTCCCCTCCTCAGGACTCTCCATCCCCCTGCTCCAGCGCGCTCCGTCTTACGCTCCCGAGGGATTATGATGGAGCGGCGGCGGGGTGTCAGGGGTTCTTACTCCAACTGGAACTATACCTGGCCACCGTTAGCCCCACTCCCTCGGGAGCGGAGAGGGTGAGTGTCCTCGTCTCCTGCCTAACGGGTCGTGCTCTGGAGTGGGCAAACGCAGTCTGGAATGGCCCAGACTCAGCGAAGGAGCACTACCCAGAGTTTACCCGCCGTTTTCGTGCCGTGTTTGACCACCCCCCAGAGGGCCGAGCGGCGGGTGAAAGACTATTCCATCTCAGGCAGGAGAAGAGGAGCGCACATGATTACGCGCTGGAGTTCCGGACCTTGGCCGCGGGATCAGGGTGGAACGACAGGGCCCTTATTGACCACTATCGGTGTAGTCTCCGGGAGGACGTCCGCAGGGAGCTAGCGTGTCGGGACACCGCTCTTTCCCTTGATGAGCTAATTGACATGTCCATCCGACTGGACAATCTGCTGGCTACCCGCGGGCGTTCGGAGAGGGTCCTGTGCGTTCCACCACCCAGCACCCCGGCTCCCATCCCGATGGAGTTGGGAGGGACCGCGCCTAGGGGTATCGGAGGAGGAGGCCCCCCCTGCACCAGCTGTGGTCGGAGAGGACACACGGCCGATCGGTGCTGGGGGGTCCCGTCTGGGAGTCGAGATGGCAGGCGGAACACTTCTCGATCACCCCAGGTGAGTCAGCACCAGACTCACCCAGAACCCCCTGTTGGTCACATGTTTGTCTTGATTTTTTTCCTTAAATTTTTTCCCTCTTCCCAGCATAGGGCACTAGTCGATTCAGGTGCAGCTGGGAACTTTATGGATCGCGGACTCGCCCGTAAGTTGGGCATTCCGCTTGTGCCGATAGATTCTCCCTTTCCCGTGCACTCCCTAGATAGCCGGCCATTAGGGTCAGGGGTGGTCAGGGAGGCCACAGTTCCACTGGACATGGTGACGCAGGGGAATCATAGGGAACGGATCAGTCTCTATATTATTGATTCGCCTGCGTTTCCAGTGGTGCTGGGAATTCCCTGGCTGGCCCGGCACAATCCCAGTATTTCGTGGAGACAGGGGGTTCTCCAGGGGTGGTCAGAGGAGTGTTCTAGAAGGTGTCTGGGAGTTTCCATCGGTGCTACGTCGGTGGAGAGTCCAGACCAGGTTTCCCCGGTGTGCATTCCCCCCGAGTATGCCGATTTGGCAATCGCTTTCTGTAAAAAGAAAGCGACGAAATTACCACCCCATCGACCGGGAAGGGATTGTGCGATAGATCTCCAGGTAAACGCTGCGCTTCCCAAGAGTCACGTGTACCCCTTGTCCCAAGAGGAGACGTTGGCTATGGAGACATATGTCACGGAGTCTCTGGGACAGGGGTACATTCGGCCCTCCATCTCACCCGTCTCCTCGAGTTTCTTTTTTGTGAAGAAAAAGGGGGGAGGTTTGCGTCCGTGTATTGATTATAGAGGTCTAAATGCCATCACAGTGGGGTTTAGTTACCCACTACCTCTCATCGCTTCGGCGGTGGAATCATTTCACGGAGCGCAGTTCTTTACAAAACTGGACCTCAGGAGCGCTTACAGTCTGGTTCGTATTCGGAAAGGAGACGAGTGGAAAACCGCATTTAGTACCACATCGGGCCACTATGAGTACTGCGTCATGCTGTATGGGTTAAAGAATGCTCCAGCCGTTTTTCAATCCTTTGTAGACGAGATTCTCAGGGACCTGCACGTGCAGGGGGTGGTTGTGTATATCGATGACATTCTGATCTACTCAGCTACTCACGCCGCGCATGTATCTCTGGTACGCAAGGTGCTTGGCAGACTGCTGGAGCATGACCTATACGTCAAGGCTGAGAAGTGTGTGTTCTCCAAACGAGCCGTCTCCTTCCTGGGTTATCGCATTTCCACCTCGGGGGTGGTGGTGGAGAGTGACCGCATTAAGGCCGTGCGTAATTGGCCGACTCCGACCACGGTAAAGGAGGTGCAGCGGTTTTTGGGTTTTGCCAACTACTACCGGAGATTTATCCGGGGTTTTGGCCAGGTAGCGGCTCCCATTACCTCACTGCTAAAGGGGGGCCCGGTGCGGTTGCGGTGGTCAGCAGCGGCGGACGGAGCTTTCAACAGGTTGAAGGTTCTGTTCACGGATGCGCCCGTGTTGGCGCATCCGGACCCCTCTTTAGCATTCATAGTGGAGGTGGACGCGTCCGAGGCTGGGGTGGGTGCCGTGCTATCACAGCGCTCGGGTACGCCACCAAAACTCCGCCCCTGCGCTTTCTTCTCTAGGAAGCTCAGCCCAGCGGAGCGTAACTATGATGTGGGGGACCGGGAGTTGTTAGCGGTGGTCAGGGCTCTGAAGGTGTGGAGACACTGGCTTGAGGGGGCTAAGCACCCCTTTCTCATCTGGACCGACCACCAGAATCTGGAGTATATTCGGGCAGCTAGGAGACTGAACCCACGTCAGGCAAGGTGGGCCATGTTCTTCACCCGGTTCCGGTTTACCTTATCCTATAGACCAGGCTCCCAAAACGTAAAGGCTGACGCACTGTCCCGCCTTTACGACACGGAGGATAGGTCCACCGAACCCACTCCTATCCTTCCCGCCTCGAGCCAGTGGTATGGGAGGTGGACTCGGACATCGAGCGGGCGCTATGGGCGTAACCCGCGCCTCCTCAGTGTCCGGCGGGGCGGAAGTACGTGCCGCTTGGTGTTCGGGACCAACTGATTCGGTGGGCTCACGTCCTACCCTCCTCGGGACACCCTGGGGTGGCGAGGACAGTGGGGAGCCTTCGGGGGAGGTATTGGTGGCCTACCTTAGCTCGGGACGTTAGGGTTTATGTCTCCTCCTGTTCGGTATGCGCCCAGAGTAAGGCTCCTAGGCACCTTCCTAGAGGGAAGTTGCAACCCCTCCCCGTTCCACAACGGCCATGGTCTCATCTGTCCGTAGATTTCCTGACCGATCTTCCCCCGTCTCAGGGAAACACTACGGTTCTGGTGATTGTGGATCGGTTTTCTAAGTCCTGCCGTCTCCTCCCGTTGCCCGGTATCCTTACAGCGCTACAGACTGCGGAGGCCTTATTCACCCACGTCTTCCGGCACTAGGGGGTGCCGGAGGACATCGTTTCTGATCGGGGCCCCCAGTTCACGTCCCGAGTATGGAGGGCGTTCATGGAGCGTCTGGGGGTCTCGGTCAGCCTGACTTCCGGGTATCACCCCGAGAGTAATGGGCAGGTGGAGAGAGTGAACCAGGAGGTGGGTAGGTTTCTGCGGTCGTATTGCCAGGACCGGCCAGGGGAGTGGGCGAGATACATTCCTTGGGCCGAGATGGCCCAGAACTCACTACGCCACTCCTCTACTAACGTATCCCCATTTCAGTGCGTGTTGGGGTACCAGCCGGTCCTTTCACCATGGCATTCGAGCCAGACCGAGGCTCCTGCGGTGGAGGAATGGGTACAGCGCTCTAAGGAGACCTGGAGGGCCGTCCAGGAGTCCCTCCAACAAGCTGGGAGAAGGCAGAAGAGGAGCGCTGACCGCCACCGCAGTGAGGCCCCCGTGTTTGTACCGGGGGACAGGGTCTGGCTCTCGACCCGAAACCTGCCCCTCCGCTTGCCCTGCCGGAAGCTGGGTCCGCAGTGTGTGGGGCCCTTCAAAGTCCTGAGGAGAATAAACGAGGTGTGTTATCGATTACAACTCCCTTCCTATTATCGTATTAACCCCTCGTTTCATGTGTCTCTCCTCAGGCCGGTGGTAGCTGGTCCCCTGCAGGACGGTGAGGTGCCGGAGGTCCCTCCTCCCCCTCTGGACATCGAGGGGTCCCCGGCGTATACGATACGGGCCATTCTGGACTCGAGACGCCGGGTGAGGGGCCTGCAGTACCTCGTGGACTGGGAGGGGTACGGTCCGGAGGAGAGGTGCTGAGTACCGGTGGGGGACATTTTGGATCCGTCAATGTTGAGGGATTTCCATCGCCTCCATCCGGATCGCCCTGCGCCTCGCCCTCCGGGTCGACCTCGAGGCCGGTGTCGGCGCGCTGCGGGAGCCGCGCGTCAGAGGGGGGGGTACTGTCACGACTCCGACCGAGGGTGACTCCCCTTCCCGTTCGGGCGGGGCTCGGCGGTCGTCGTCACCGACCTACTAGCTGCCACTGACTCTTTTTCCTCCCCCTCCTTATGTGTTTATTTGGTACACCTGTGTTGAGGTGATTTATAATTAGTGGGCTTTATTAGTCATCCAGCCCGTACGGTTCTTTGTGCGGGATTGTTCAGCTGTATGTTGGATTCGGGAGTAGATGAACGTTTGTTGGTTTCGTTCATCAATTGTATTTTGGACTGGGGTTTTTGTCCTCCGTGTAGGGGACATTTGTTTGTTGCACCCAGTGTTTATTCGTGTGGACGTTTTTTGCCAGTTGTGCATTAAAAGCACCATAATTGAACTGTCTGTTGTTCCTGCGCTTGACTTCACCCCCCCCCGACACCCAGAGCGTTACAAGAATAAGGTAAAGAACACAATTGTGTGTGTGGGGTCCCGGGGGGGCAGTCCAGGAATTGGTAGGGGGGGGGCAGTCACCAGTGCTAAGCTACGCTTCATCTCTTCTTCGGCCTGGGTCTGGCCACAATACTTCGTCCACATCACAAGATACGTTTTCTCTTGCCAAACATCGAGGGAAGTATCTCCTAGCATGGCGTATATCCAACCTTGGACAGAGGCAACCTCTATGTCCCCACATGCGTCCTCCATTGCCTGGAGAAGCGGCATGCGGGCATAGGGTTGGCGATCATACACTTTCCAGCGCCAGGCTGAGAAGAATTCCTCTATGGGATTTAGAAAAGGTGAATATGGGGGTAGGTACAAAACTACAAATTGTGGATGGGTGGCAAACCAGTTTTGGACCAGAACAGCCCGGTAGAAAACTAATATTGTCCCATAAAACCACAAATATAGCAGGCTCCTGATCTGGATCAGGGACAAGCATTGTGTAAATTGCATCCAGAAAAGTGAGCATATGGCCAGTGTGGCATTGTGATGGAGGACCCCGTTTTGAGTGATGGCAGCACACATAGTTATATTACCCCCACGCTGTCCAGGAACATTGGTAATTGCACGCTGTCCTATTACATTTCTTCCGCGGTGCCTGGTTTTGGGGAGGTTGAAGCCAACCTCATCCACATAAATAAATTCATGGCGAATTACATGGGCATCCAACTCCAATACTCTCTGTAACAGACAAAAGGATATACAGATGAGTAAATATGGTATGTCTGAAGTACTGGAAGTAGTGTTGAATACATACCTCTACAAAGTCATGTCGCATATTCTTGACTCTGTCAGAGTTTCTCTCAAATGGCACCTTGTAAAGTTGTTTCATCGTCACTCGGTGCCGTTGGAGGATGCATTGTATGGTCGACAGGCTTACAGTATTGATGTTGTTAAATATGGTGTCATTATTCAAGATATGCTCTTTTATCTTTCGAATCCTAATTGGATTGTTGGCCAAAACCATATTTATAATTGCAGTCTCTTGGACATCAGTAAACAAACATCCTCGTCCTCCATGATGTCTTTGCCTTTCCACTCTGTACAGAATTCAATTACAGTATGTGTTCATCATAGGAACTGTAAACAATGTACAAAAAAATGTAGTACAGCATGATAACCAACCTCATTCATTCAATGCAGTGCAATAAATTGATGGCTTAGAGTTACAAATGTTTATGCAATACTATGCAGTCATACGTATTTTACAGTACATTACTGTAATGCTAAAATAGTCATTAGATAGTTGCATACCTGTTCTCATTTCTGAAGGTTCGAATTATGGACGCTGTAAATCGCCTCAAGTTGGGCTGGACTCTCAGTCCAGCCTCTCTCATGGTCAAAATGTGGTTGATCACATGATCAACAAGTGTTGCCCTAATCTCATCAGAGATGGCTCTCCTTCCTTCTCTTCTTTACCCTTGTCCTCTTCTTCCTCTTCCTCTCCCTCCTACTCCTCTTGCTCTCTGTCCATTGTTGGCATCCATTGTTCAAAACAGGTAATCTGACCTTTGACCTATTTATAGGCCTATACTACAGTAAAGCAGTGATAGTTAGTGAAAAGTTAAGCTATTAGTGTTTGCACATGTGAGGAGTGTGTGTGTGACCTGGTGAATAAGTGTAGCATTTTGATTGGTTGTGTTTGGAAAAGGAAAGCAAGTCACTTCCTGTTAGATTTTTGTGTTTTAGGTAGAGAATTGTGTGTAGTGTTTTGAAAAAAGTGTTTTATGCAATTGACAACTGAGTCAAAGGCTGAGAAATAGCTTATGGTTTTGGATATTTGGTGTGTAGTTTTGCACTTTGAGTGAGAGGTTTCAAAAATCGTGTGACATGAAAAGATTTTGTGTGAAAGCAGTTGGAAAAAACTGTAAATGACTATTGTACCTTAGCACTCACAGCTGTAATTATGAAGTGCTTTGAAAGGCTGGTCATGACACACATCAACACCATCATCCCAGACACCCTGGACCCACTCCAATTTGCATACTGCCCCAACAGATTCACAAATGAAGCAATCTCAATTGCACTTCCCAATGCTCTCGCCCACCAGGACAAGAGGATAAATAGCTATGTGAGAATGCTGTTCATAGACTTCAGATCAGCGTTCAACACCATAGTCCCCTCCAAGCTCATCATCAAGCTCGGAACACTGGGACTGAACATCTCCCTCTGCAACTGGATCCTGGATGTCCTGACGGGCCAGCCCCAGGTGATGAGGGTAAGCAACAACACCTTCGCCACGCTGACCCTCAACATGGGGGCCCCTCAGGTGTGTGTGCTTAGTCCCCTCCTATACTCCCTGTTCAACCACAACTACATGGCCATGCACGACTCCGACACCATCATCGAGTTTGCTACCACAATGGTGGTAGGCCTGATCACCGATGGTGATGAGACGGTCTACTGGGAGGAGGTCAGAGACCTGGCAGTGTGGTGCCAGGTCAACAGCCTCTCCCTCAACGTCAGTCAGATTTAGGAGCTGATCGTGGACTACACGAAATAGGGGGGAGAGCACACCCCCATCCACATCGAGGGGGCTGTAGTGGAGCGGGTTGAGAGCTTCAAGTTCCTTGCGTCCACATCACTGAAGACTTAACCTAACGTAGCAGAAGTAAAATAAATGCCTGAAACTAGATCCCCCCCTACATACTGGTCTTGACGAGGGGAAAAAAATGGAGGAGCTAAGAGTGGTGTCACCTTTCTCATTTCCAAAAGCAAAAGTCACGTCACAGGCTCTCTTTCCATTTCCCCTGAAAACCGGAACATCCGGCACGCACGCACGCACGCACGCACGCACGCACGCACGCACGCACGCACGCACGCACGCACGCACGCACGCACGCACGCACACACACACACACACACACACACACACACACACACACACACACACACACACACACACACACACACACACACACACACACACACACACACACAGACGCACACGCCACACACACACACACACACACTTTCACCCTCATCATATAAAGCTGCTTCTCTGTTCTTTATTTTACTCTTATTATTATCTATCCTGGCCTTCTGAGTGGTGCAGCGGTCTAAGGCACTGCATCGCAGTGGTAGAGGCATCACAACAGACCCGGCTTCGATCCCGGGCTGTGTCGCAGCCGGCCTCGACCGAGAGAATCTTGAGGTGGTGCACAATTGGACTAGCATTGTTAGGGGAGGGTATGGCTGACTGGGATGTCCTTGTCCCATCGCGCTCTAGCGACTCCTTGTGGCGTTCTGGGCGCATGCATGCTGACTTAGGTCGCCAGCTGTACAGTGTTTCCTCCGACACATTGGTTGCGGCTGGCTTCCAGGTTAAGCTCCCCAACTACCAATTTGGGGAGAAACTTTACCCCTGCCTTTATGTACACATCTACCTGAAATACCATGTACCCCTGCACAGTGATTAATTCTTGTGTATTTTAATTCTTGCTTAATTCTTGTGTATTTTATTCCTCTTGTGTTACTACTTTAGGGCTCATAAGTGAGTATTTCACAGTAAAGTCTACACCTGTTGTGACAAATAACATGTGATTTGGTTGCTATGGTGACCAGTGAGCTGAGATAAGGCGGAGATTTACCTAGCAAAGACTTATAGATGACCTGGAGCCAGTGGGTTTGGCGACGAATATGTAGCGAGGACCAGCCAACGAGCGCATACAGGTCGCGGTGGTGGGTAGTATATGTGGCTTTGGTGACAAAACGGATGGCACTGTGATAGACTGCATCCAATTTGCTGAGAATAGTGTTGGAGGCTATTTTGTAAATTGCATCGCCGACGTCAAGGATCGGTAGGATAATGAGTTTTACGAGGGTATGTTTGGCAGCGTGAGTGAAGGATGCTTTTTTGCGAAATAGGAAGCCGATTCTAGATTTAACTTTGGATTGGAGATGCTTAAAGTGAGTCTGGAAGGAGAGTTTACAGTCTAGCCAGACACCTAGGTATTTGTATTAATCCACATATTCTAAGCCAGAACTGTCCAGAGTAGTGATGCTAGTCGTACGGGCGGGTGTGGGAAGCGATCGTTTGAAGAGCATGCATTTCGTTTTACTAGCATTTAAGAGCAGTTGGAGTGGAAGGAGGGATGTATGGCGTTGAAGCTCGTTTGGAGGTTTGTTAACACAGTATCCAGAGAAGAGCCAGATGTATACAGAATGGTGTCGTCTGCGTAGAGGTGGATCAAAGAATCACCCGCGGCAAGAGCGACATCATTGATATATACAGAGAAAAGAGTCGGACCAAGAATTGAACCCTGTGGCACCCCCATAGAGACTGCCAGAGGTCCGGACAACAGGCCCTCCGATTTGACACACTGAACTCTATCTGAGAAGTAGTTAGTGAACCAGGCGAGGCAGTCATTTGAGAAACCAAGGCTGTTGAGTCTGCCGATAAGAATACGGTGATTGACAGAGTCGAAAGCCTTGACCAGGTCGATGAAGACGGCTGCACAGTACTGTCTTTTATCGATGGCGGTTATGATATCGTTTAGGACCTTGAGCGTGGCTGAGGTGCACCCGTGACCAGCTTGGAAACCGGATTGCATAGCGGAGAAGGTACGGTGGGACAGTGATCTGTTTGTTCAATTGTCTTTCGAAGACTTTAGAAAGGCAGGGCAGGATGGATATAGGTCTGTAACAGTTTGGGTCTAGAGTGTCTCGCCCTTTGAAGAGGGGGGTGACCGCGGCAGCTTTCCAATCTTTAGGGATCTCAGACGATACGAAAGAGAGGTTGAACAGGTTAGTAATAGGGGTTGCAACAATTTCGGGGGATCATTTTAGAAAGAGAGGGTCCAGATTGTCTAGCCCAGATGATTTGTAAGGATCCAGATTTTGCAGCTCTTTCAGAGCATTAGCTGTCTGGATTTGGGTGAAGGAGAAGCGGGGAGGGGGGCTTGGGCAAGTTGCTGCGAGGGGTGCAGAGCTGTTGGCCGGGGTAGGGGTAGCTAGGTGGAAAGCATGGCCAGCCGTGGGAAAATGCTTTTTGAAATTCTCGAATATCGTAGATTTATCGGTGGTGACAGTGTTTCCTAGCCTCAGTGCAGTGGACAGCTGGGAGGAGGTGCTCTTATTCTCCATGGACTTTACGGTGTCCCAGAACTTTTTGGAATTAGTGCTTCAGGATGCAAATTTCTGTTTGAAAAAGCTAGCCTTAGCTTTCCTAACTGACTGTGTATATTGGTTCCTGACTTCCCTGAAAAGTTGCATTTCGCGGGGGCTATTCGATGCCCATCGCAGTACGCCACATGATGTTTTTGTGCTGGCCAAGGGCAGTCAAGTCTGGAGTGAACCGAGGGCTATATCTGTTCTTGGTTCTACATTTTTTGAATGGGGCATGCTTATTTAAGATGGTGAGGAAAGCACTTTTAAAGAACAACCAGGCATCCTCTACTGACGAGATGAGGTCAATATCCTTCCAGGATACCCAGGCCAGGTCGATTAGAAAGGCCTGCTCTCTGAAGTGTTTTAGGGAGTGTTTGACAGTGATGAGCGGTGGTCGTTTGGCCCATTACGGACGCAGGCAATGAGGCAGTGATCGCTGAGATCCTGGTTGAAGACAGCAGAGGTGTATTTAGAGGGCAAGTTGGTCAGGATGATATCTATGAGGGTGCCCATGTTTACGGATTTAGGGTTGTACCTGGTAGGTTCTTTGATAATTTGTGTGAGATTGAGGGCATCTAGTTAGATTGCAGGACGGCCGGGGTGCTAAACATATCCCAGTTTAGGTCACCTAACAGTACAAACTCTGAAGATAGATGGGGGCAATCAATTCACATATGGTGTTCAGGGCACAGCTGAGGGCTGAGGGGGGTCTATAACAAGCAGCAACAGTGAGAGATTTATTTCTGGAAAGGTGGATTTATAAAGTAGAAGCTCAAACTGTTTGGGCACAGACCTGGATAGTATGACAGAACTCTGCAGGCTATCTCTGCAGTAGATTGCAACTCCGCCCCCTTTGGCAGTTCTATCTTGACAGAAAATGTTGTAGTTGGGGATGGAAATTTCAGAATTTTTGTTGGCCTTCCTAAGCCAGAATTCAGACACGGCTAGGACATCAGGGTTGGCGGAGTGTGCTAAAGCAATGAATAAGACACATTTAGGGGGGTTTACCAGTGCTGTGATAAGATATTGTGTAAAACAATGAATGTGAAGAATGTATCTGCACTGTATGTGTGTTAGCTAGCTAGCCAGACAATTTTAGAGAAATTATTCCATAAATGTTTCTAATTAACTGCCAATATGCCAACATTCCATTCAATCAATGCAGAAAAGTTGTAAATGCAACATGTACTGATATTGTATCATATAAAAGCATTCACAGCTTTCCTAGGGTGCATTCTTAAATTCACTCTGCTATCTACTCCGATTTCAGACCACTCTCGTCTGAGCGTGCCAGAGCGCAGAATAACCAATGAATTTATGAAGGTGCAACACCTGTTGAGTATGACAGGTGTCAGTAAACGTCTGCAAAAAAAGTCATTAGATTTTTTAAAGCCCAGACTGCACTCTGCGTGCACTCTGGCAGTCCAGAGTGAATTTATGAACACACCCCAAGAAAACAAAATCTGAGACATTAATGGTCTGTTTACATATATTTTAGAGGCTATTTGTACAGAAAATGTGTAGAAAGCCTGTATAAACTGTATTCATAATTATATTACTATATTTTAGTTTGGCTATAATTCTATTACACAATTTCTGATACATCACATGCCTTACTTTTATTTCGCTCCACAAGTAAAGGCAGGAAATGCATTACCTATGCCTCTACTGCCATTCATTCCAATTAGACTGTTTTTTTTATTTCTCCCTGACCAAGATTGCTGCCATTTTCGCCCCATTCTGGAACTTTGAGGGATCGTGACATATTCCCTCTAATAATTTAATAGGATCTCTATGGCATAAACCCAGCTGATTCTCACTGAAAAACAGGGTCCAATCACAGAGTTTCCAAACCCAGAGGCGCAACATCGTAAGACTTCCGGGAATGCTCAAGAAAGAGACCAAACAGACCAGGCCGGGACTTGAGAAGTCGATGAGAGACATGAACCATTATTCCTAAATTGTTAATTTTCTCAAAATCTAAAGGCACAACCTAGATTGGAGAAGCAGTTTCTGCCAAGCGGCACTGTCTTTGGTCCAATGTTCCATCCATTCACCGTTCATTTCTTTCCTCTATGTGCGTCTCAGTTGTAATATTTTGATCATTGGGCTGTCAGTGATTGGTCGTATATTGAAAGTTGGGCGGTTCTCTAGTTCATCCAAGGCGTGGCATAAACAACGCGGGAACTGGCGGGTTCTGTTACTTTTGTTTCGAGTCGAAAGTGTTACAACCCGCTCAACTGATTCCTTTTATTTATTGTGTGATAATCCTGATGGGCTCCCGCTCCAAGTTGTTCCTGGCGAAACACGTTGGAGGCAACGTTGCAAAGTTGCAGATTTATTCACAAAAGTTTAGTTAGTTCGCATGCTAACGTTAGCTTGAATTTGAGGCAGATACTGCTGTTAGCTAACGTTAGCTAGCTAACGTTTTTCTTTGTTTTCAAAAATACAGCGGTTTGTATTAGATGATAGCTCTCTAGCTAGCTAACCAAAACAGAACTTGTGTGACATGGAATCATTTCAGAAAGTGGAAAAGATTGGAGAAGGGACGTACGGAGTCGTGTACAAGGCAAAGAACAAAGTCACTGGAGAGACCGTTGCCCTCAAGAAAATCAGACTAGACACGTAAGTGGTGTCTGACTGACAGCTAGGTTAGCTGGCTATTGTTAGCCAGCTAATTGTCACCTTGGCAAGTAGCTGGCTCCTCCGTCGCTACCTAGTTGGCTATGTCGCTACCTAGTTACTTGACCTGAATTGATAACCAGTGAGTCTTGAAAGTAGCCCATGTTATGCTAGCTTATAGCTAACTACCTGGATAGCTTAGTTAGCTTTTAAAGCTTTGTACGACAAACAAGTCACTGTCTTGACAGCTACTGCTATCATATGGCATTGGTCACATGGACTGTAACGTTCTCATAAGTAGATCCAGCTATTTAGAACTAGAAATCACATCCAGACACATGTAGAAAAGAAAGGTATTATTAACTGCACCATGTTATACACATTACACAATGGATGGGCCCCATGCAATGTTCACATTTATTTGGCTGACTTTGTGAGGAATGGGATGATAGTGTGATATTATGCTTTCTTAGGGAAACAGAGGGAGTACCAAGCACTGCCATCCGAGAGATATCACTCCTCAAAGAGCTCAGCCACCCAAATATTGTTGAGTATGTACCATTGAGCTACTTATGTTAAACACCAGCTTTCTCTGTTAAATTGTGCTTACATTGACATCTCTATGTACTTTCACACCGACAGGCTCCGTGATGTCATCCACACAGAGAACAAACTGTACCTGGTATTTGAGTTCCTACATCAGGACCTCAAGAAGTTCATGGACTCCTCCTCTGTCTCTGGTATCGCTTTGCCACTTGTCAAGGTATTCAGACTGCACTGCACACACAATTTGTTTAGACTGACCAAAAAAAACAATAGGCCTTTAAAGGAATGAGTGATGCATTTGGCAGACACTTTTATCCAAAGCAACTTAGTCACGCCTGCATAGCTTTTTTTCCTGGGTGGCCCCAGGAATTGAATGCACAACCCTGACATTGCAAGTGCTATGCTCTAATTGAGCCATACAGGACAACAGTGCCCCCACTGTGATTTGAGACATGTTTCAATCCCACTTGGGTCTTTGTCAGGTGGGCATATCATCTAGCTACTTTGCATTGTTATCAAGGTGAAAGACCCAAGTGAAAAGGAAATGTATGGCAATTGTTTGAATGTTTCTGTATGTGTAATGTTGTGGTTTTGTTTTTTTACCAGATTGTAGCATAACTCTGTTCTGGATTTTGTATGCCAGTGCTACATACATTTTGTCACCTGAAATGAAAACAATATGGTAACCTATCAGGTTGTGTGACTGTCTGTCTCCCTATGAATCTAATTATGGTGTGTGTGCTGTGTGTTTGCAGAGTTACCTGTTCCAGCTGCTACAGGGCCTGGCCTTCTGTCACTCCCACAGGGTTCTCCATCGGGACCTGAAGCCCCAGAACCTGCTCATCAATGCCCAGGGGGAGATCAAGCTTGCTGACTTCGGTCTGGCTAGGGCCTTCGGGGTGCCTGTCCGCACCTACACTCATGAGGTGAGGCATACACCCACCATACACAATACATACACTACACTGTATTTTGCTGTGTGGTTTTTAGTTGGTCAATGGCTAGCAATATTAGTGTTTCACTTGTGTTATGATCCTGTGAGCATCTCATGATTTTTGAGCCCATGATAGGGAAACTAACATGTATTAACATTTCTCAGGTGGTAACTCTATGGTACCGAGCTCCAGAAATTCTCTTGGGCTGCAAATACTACTCTACAGCTGTTGACATCTGGAGTTTGGGGTGCATCTTTGCTGAAATGGTACATTTATTGTCTGGCTATAATATTTTGCCGCTTCAATATTTTATAAAGCAAGGTCTCACTTCATCTCCAAACTTTCCAATTCGTTCTTCAGATCACTAGGAGGGCCTTGTTTCCAGGTGACTCCGAGATCGATCAGCTGTTCCGAATCTTCCGTACCCTGGGTACTCCGGATGAGGCGGCCTGGCCAGGGGTCACCTCCATGCCCGACTACAAGCCCTCCTTCCCAAAGTGGGCCCGGCAGGAGCTGTCCAAAGTGGTGCCCCCTCTGGATGACGACGGGAGAGAGCTTCTTGGGGTGAGAACTCTAACCACATTGACCACTTTAATGATGTTTTGGTATTGGGCTAGTACCAATAAAGTTAATAAAATGTAATTACTTGAAATTAGTGCTCAGAGCTTCACACTTTGCTGTCACTGGCCGATTAAACATTTAATAGATTGTACCTTATTATGACATTTTCTTATTCTTCCAGCAAATGCTGGCCTATGACCCAAACAAGAGGATATCTGCTAAAAATGCCCTCGTCCATCGGTTCTTCCGTGACGTCACCATGCCAATGCCACACCTACGACTGTGAGACATGCAGACTGACAGGGACAATACATAGCGCAGGGTCTTTCCATGAGAGACCTCTGAGCATAAGGACTGCCCCAGCTCTTATCCACACCTGAATAGTACAGTCCAGAAGATGGGAGAGATCACAGGGAAATATGGGTGCCATTGCAAAAATCATTCCAGCAGCTAAAACCAGCATTTTATAAATTAGATGTCCTGTGAGTTTTTTTTTTTTTTTTTCTTTACAGCCATGAGTGCTTGTTATGTAGTGGAGAATGGATTGGAAAACTCCACAATTGTTTCAGCATTCGATTTGTATTAAAGGGGTTGTGTTTAGATTTTATCAAACTTGTTATGCCAATTTTATAAATGTTTAATGATTATACATAAAGATAAACTTGTTCCAATTCTTCTATTGTCTTTTCAATTAATGTAATTTTGTATATTTACAGGTACTATATGTGGGTTAACATTCACAATCCTGTGCCAACTTTTGGCAAGCTCTTCATTTGAGTTAGGTTAACATTGTGTGACAATATGAAACATATGGTCTGTGTTATTTTGAAGATTTTTCATCAACATATTAATTAGGAAGTTCTATAGTATAGCCACAAACAAAAGGGGGAAAAGGAGGGTTAGTTACAAGTAAATTATCTTTGAACAATTGCAACATGTAGTGTTGATCCCATGTCTTGAGCTGAAATAAATACAAAAAATCCCAGAAATGTTCCATATGCACAAAAAGCTTATTTCTCAGATTTTTGTGTACAAATGTGTTTATCCCTGTTAGTCAGAATTTCTCCTTAGCCAAAGCCCTTTTGTGGGGAAAAACTAACTCTGATTGGCTGGCTCCCCACTCCCCATGGCTGCAGCCCTGCCCAGCACAGGAGGTTTCTGGCTCCCCTCCCAATGGATGGCCCTGCCCAGCACAGGAGGTTGGTGGCACCTTAATTGGGGAGAATGGGCTTGTGGTAATGACTCGAGCGCAGTCAGTAGAATGGTATCAATTACATCAAACATGTGGTTTCCAGGTGTTTGATGCCATTCCATTTGCTCCCGTCCGGCCATTATAATGAGCCGTTTCCCTCTCAGCAGCCCCCAGCCAAGTGAAATCCATAGATTAGGGCCTAACGAATTTATTTCAGTTGACTGAGTTCCTTGTATGAACTGTAACTCAGTAAAATCTCTGAAATTGTTCTATGTTGAGTTTCTATTTATGTAGTATACGAATCACTTAGCTGCTGAGGGAATTACATTTTGATTTGTTAAAATCTAGTAAAGTATCGGCAGATGGCAGCACCACTGAACTTTTTCAGCATTTATACCGTTTCACACGAGAGTAGACAAGCCGCGTACAGCCAATCATCGGTCGTTTTAATACGCCTTTCAGTAAAGCGCAATTCCGCATTGGATATTTTGTTTCCGCTCCTACCCGATACAAACAAGATGGCCGACGTTGTTGAAATCCATAAATTGAAGGTGAGAAAAAATAAAAAAAATGAATACAATTCAATGTATACGGAATTATTCATAATCTAGCTTTATGTAAAATTGACAAGTGATTGAAAATATGCTTATTTTACGGTTTACAACGCTAGCTAATGTAGTTGTGCGGTAGTAATGCAGTGTGATATGCCTGCAAATGGAAGCTAGCTAAAAGTTATCGGCTGATGTGCTAACTAGTTTCAGTAGTTAACGAGATATATCTTTTGTCAAAATGGACTTTTCGTAGAAGGTTTAGGAGAATTTACACAACAGGCTATGAGAATTAGGTTAAGGTTAGGAAAATGGTTAGGGTTAGCTAGCTAAATTGCCTAAAATCAACTTTTTTTAAAGTAAAAAAACGGTATCCCCATCTAGACATAAGCACATATTAACGTTAGTAGGCTTACGTTACTGTAAAACACAGAACGTCGTCAGTTTAACAGCTAGCTGTACGAATTAATTTAGCTAGCTAAATACATTCTACCTTGCAAATTAATACGTTCGCTAGTTAAGGTTAGTGTGCAAAGTTTGCTCTATAGCCAACTAGCTTACTTTTATTGAGCTCGTTATTATTGGTTGGATAACTAGCAGTTATTAACATTATTATTGTCAAAACTGCCCCTGTAACACCGTATACGGCAAGTTATTGTACATTTCACTATCTGTACTTTAGGCCTAGCTTGGTCTGTTGTCAAATTGCTGCATTGAGTTGTGTGCCAAAACTGTTTACTCATGTGGTAGCCATGTGCCTTATTATAGCACTGATTTGGTTCGTTGGTTGTAGTTTACCTTTAAAAAAACAACATTTAATCCATGTTAATTTGTTACTGTATTATATGCATACCCTCTCCACTAACAAAGTGTTATACATTTGTTGACCCTAACTTCACCTTCAGTTGGCTGAGCTCAAGCAGGAGTGTGCTGTGAGGGGATTGGAGGTGAAAGGAAACAAAGGTGACCTTATTGGAAGGTTGCAGGCATACCTTGAGGAGCATGGTATGGTGGACTTGACTTTCTTGCATTAACACGCACTAATTTCTTAATAGCGCTGATTGTACAATTTAAATGTGTATTTTTTTTTTGCGAATGCGTAATGCCCCCAGCCCTGTGAATGTTGACATGGAGGGTTCACTTCAGTTCCATCTATTACACTATTAGCAGCATGCATTGTCATGTTTAGGTGTCGGTCTGTGGTTTCTTGTTTTTGCATAATAACAAACACGTTCCCTCAGATCTACTTATTCTCTTGTTTTGTTTCTGAACTCACCTTAATTTAAAAAACTACTGCAATATAAGCCTTACTCTTTTTTTGGATGGTATCATGAATTCTCTTGATTTTTACAATTAACTGAATCTTAGTTTGATAGATGTACAGTGCATTCGAAAAATATTCTGATCCCTTGACTTTCCACATGTTGTTAAATTGCAGCCTTATTCTAAAATTGATGAAATAGTTTAGTTTCCTCAATCTACACACAATACCCTATAATGACAAGGCAAAAACAGGTTTAGAATTTAACAAATGTATTACAAATAAAAAAAACTGAAATTACATTTACGTAGGTATTCAAATCTTTAGTCAGTACTTTGTTGAAGCAGCGATTACATCCTAGGGTCTTCTTGGGTATGACGCTACAAGCTTGGCACACCGGTATTTGGGGAGCTTCTCCCATTCTTCTCTGCAGATCCTCTCAAGCTCTGTCAGGTTGGATGGGGAGCACAGATATTAAGAGGTATCGCCAGAGATGTTCCATCAGGTTCAAGCTCTGGCTCAGCCACTCAAGGACATTCAGAGACTTGTTCCGAAGCCACTCCTGTGTTTTCTTGGCTGTGTGCTTAGAGTTGTTGTCCTGTTGGAAGGTGAACCTTCGCTCCAGTCTGAGGTCCTGAGCAGGTTATCAAGGATCTCTCTACTTTGCTCTGTTAATCCTTTCCCCTCAATCCTCACTAGTCTCCCAGTCCCTGCCGCTGAAAAACATCCCCACAGCATGATGCTACCACCACCATGCTTCACCGTAGGGATGGTGCCAGGTTTCCTCCAGACGTGACGCTTTGAGGCCAAAGAGTTCAATCTTGGTTTCATCAGACCAGAGAATCTTGTTTCTCATGGTCTGAGAGTCCTTTAGGTGCCTTTTGGCAAACCCCAAGCGGGCTGTCATGTGCCTTTTACTGAGGAGTGGCTTCCATCTGGACACTCTACCATAAATGCCTGACTGGTGGAGTGCTGCAGAGATGGTTGTCCTTGTGGAAGATTCTCCCATCTCCACATAGGAACTCTGTCAGAGTAATCAGCGGGTTCTGAGTCACCTCCCTGACTAAGGCCCTTCTCCCCTGATTGCTCAATTTGGCCGGGCGGCCAGCTCAAGGAAGAGTCGTGGTGGGTCCAAACTTCTTCCATTTAAGAATGATGGAGGCCACTGTGTTCTTCAATGCTGCAGACATGTTTTGCTACCTTTCCCCAGATCTGTGCCTCAACACAATCTTGTCTCAGAGCTCCACGGACAATTCCTTCAACCTCATGGCTTGGTTTTTGCTCTGACGTACACTGTCAACTCTGGGACCTTATCTAGAAAGGTGTGTGCCGTTCCAAATCACGTCCAATCAATTGAATTTACCACAAGTTGTAGAAACGTCTCAAGGATGAACAATGGAAACAGGATGCACCCGAGCTCAATTTTGTGTTTCATAGCAAAGGGTCTGAATACTAATTTAAATATGTTATTTATGTTTTAGTTTTATTTAATACGTTTCAAAAAAACAGTTTTTGCTTTGTCATTATGGGGTATTGTGTCTAGATTGATGAATATTTTGTTTAATACATTTTAGAATAAGGCTGTGACAATGTGGAAAAATTCAAGTGGTTTAAATACTTTCTGAATGCACTATATGTAGCATTATTCACTCTGACAGGTGAAGTATGCATTCTCTAATGTACTATGCTCAGATAAACATGATTGTTTTTACAGCCAGCTTGTTGGCTTGACAATGTGAGGAAAATATATATTAAGCATGTTATGTTCCAGAAGATGAGGTGAATGAAGAGGAGGTCTTGGGAGAGTTAGAGGTAGGAATACTTCACTATTACAATATTTTGGAATATTTTTAAATTTGTGGAGGATTTGTGGAGATCACGTGTGTATTTACAGGACGATCCTAAAGAGGAGGAAATCAATGAAAGACCTGCAGAAGAGGCCGCAGAAGAGGCAGCTGTACCTGAAAAGTCAGTACTCTATTCACTCACACCCACCTACCTATAGAATATTTTATGTCCTAATGGTTATTATGTGATTGAAGTAGGCCTAATCACTGTTATCATGATTCTCATGGTAAATTCAGCAGTTTTTCAACATTACATCATATTTTCTTAATTCAGTGTTAAGATTAAGCTTGATGTCAGCATGTTATTTTTGCTGTCTATGATTGCAATTCCTGATCAATTTCTTTTGCCATATGTACAAGACGTCTTTGGGGTATTATTTCAATAGACAGGTTTCCAGTGATCCACATTTGTTCGACAAAAGCAATGTTGCAAAAATCATTGGAAACGGCAGATATAGAAAACATTTTCTAAAGATCATACATTTTTATCAGTTCTACAGGGGTTGATTTTTCTTTTGTTCAACTTTATTGCGACAAGTGAAGATGGTAACTTTTTCCAATAAATAATCATTGCCGACTAATTTTGAAGGTACGTGGGGCACGTGATGTCATGTATCTAAAGCTCCACTCCACATTTAATTCTAATTCTAAATGCCTACAGCTGGCAAAATAAAATAAATCCACTATAAAAATGTTTCTTTGCAGGAAAAGGTTTGTCCTGACTTTCACGAATGCCTGAATTTCTTTAACTTGCTTTTCTGGTTGGCCAATAAGGTTCACCATCCAATTATTTCCGATATAGCCTACAGGAGATCAATTTTCAACATGGCACGGACCGTGGCACCGATGATGTACACTATATATACAAAAGTATGTGGACACCCCTTCAAATTAGTGGATTTGGCTATTTCAGCCACACCCGTTGCTGACCGGTGTATAAAATCGAGCACACAGCCATGCAATCTCCATAGACAAACATTGGCATTTGAATGGCCTTACTGAAGAGCTCAGTGACTTTCAACGTGGCACCGTCATAGGATACCACCTTTCCAATAAGTCAGTTCGTCAAATACCTGCCCTGCCAGAACTTCCCCGGTCAACTGTAAATGCTGTTATTGTGAAGTGGAAACGTCTAGGAGCAACAATGGCTCAGCCGCGAAGTGGTAGGCCACACAAGCTCACAGAATGGGGCCGCCAAGTGCTGAAGCATGTAAAAGTAGTTTGTCCTCGGTTGCAACACCCACTACCGAGTTCCAAAACACCTCTGGAAGCAACGTCTAGCAGAAGAACTGTTCGTCGGGAGCTTCATGAAATGGGTTTCCATGGCCGAGCAGCCGCACACAAGCCTAAGATCACAATGCCAAGCGTCAGCTGGAGGGATGTGAAGCTCGCCGCCATTGGACTCTGGAGCAGTGGAAATGCGTTCTCTAGAGTGTTGAATCACGCTTCACCATCTGGCAGTCCGACTGACGAATCTGGGTTTGGCGGATGCCAGGAGAACGCTACCTGCCCCAATGCATAGTGCCAACTGTAAAGTTTGGTGGAGGAGGAATAATGGTCTGGGGTTGTTTTATGGTTCGGTCTAGGCCCCTTAGTTCCAGTGAAGGGAAACCTTAAAGCTACAGCATACCCGACCTCACTAATGCTTTTGTGGTTGAATGGAAGCAGGTCACTGTCGCAGTAGGAAAATGTTCCAGCATCTAGTGGAAAGCCTTCACAGAAGAGTGGAGGCTGTTATAGCAGCAAAGGGGGCGACCAACTCCATATTAATGCCCATGATTTTGGAATGAGATGTTTGACGAGCAGGTGTCCACATACTTTTAGTCATGTAGTGTAAATAAACCATTGGTTGGCACTTGAGAATTATTAGAATATGGCAAATATTAGTCAGTTATTACATTCTATCCACCCTGGCTTTCACAGGCTACCTGAGACATGAAACAGATAGGTGGGAGGGCGTACAGGCTGTCGCCAATGTATTTATGCGCAACTACCCTAAATGGGTAATGGAAACAGTTCTGCCACTACATTTTTATTTAAACTTTTTTTGGGGGGTGGTGACGTCATTATGTCCAGCTGTTTTTTTTTTCACACAAGTTAGTTAAACGGTAACGCACCCTAGCAGGCAATTGTCACATTTATTTTCTACGCTAACTTTCGAATACTCGACAATCACTGGACGCATGGAAACATACTGTAGCTACTGGCTGTGCAGTGGTTTATTTTTGACCAGTAGAGGGCAGGCTAGGGTTACAGTTTTTCACTGGATACTGTATTCACCACCCTAATGGTTTAATTCAATTCATTTTTTTTCTTGCTTTAGGGATGCTGAGAAGAAAGTTGTGAAAATCACTGCTCCAGCAGATGAGGTATGTAGTAGCATGATGCACAGAATAACTGGTGTATCAATAGATTTAAAATCATTGTTTCCTACCATGTTATTCTCATCAGCTCTAGTAATCCTCACTCGGTATTGGAAACCTTGACAGGATGAATGTGTACCTGCCATATTGGCACTACATTGATGAAGTGTACTTGTATGAATCTTCAACTTGTATTTGTGTCCATCACAGAAGCTGCAAAAGAGGGCGGAGCGTTTCAACCTGCCTGCCGCTGCTGATAGTAAGAAAGAGGCCCGCGCTGCCAGGTGAGCCCCTGGACTGAATTTCACATTATAATGGATCATCTGTTGACTTTGGATAATCTAGTATTGTACGTCTTGCATGTAGACATCAGCAATGTGTCGCACTTTTGACCCTTCTCTTGACCTCTTCAAATTGATGAAATATGGTAGTTAACAATCAAGGTTTGGTCATTACTCAGTGAACAATATCAGGTAGTTACGTTAAAAGAATATCGAAGATATTATATGTGGCAATAATCTGCCCCATGGGCAAGTCATATTGGTCTGACTGTTGAAAGCATAGTGAAATGGATGTTGAAAAGATGTAGGTTGTGTGAGTGAATATTAACTGAATTGATCTGATGTTTGTCAGGTTCGGTTTACCAGCTCCAACGCCGGCTTCCACACCAGGTGAGTTGGATTTTTAGCCCTTCATAGGTCCTTCAGCATGACCAGTCCAAAGTGTGTAATTCATTAGATTTTTTTTCTTTGTCTATTAGGTGCACCAGTTGCGAATAGCAAACCAACTGTGAGTATCAAGGGGGGTTATATTCATTTTTTATTTTCCTACGGTGACGGTACATAAAATGGCACCTCACATAATCCGCACATTTACAGTAGGCTGCTATAACATTGTCATGGAATAACAGGAGCATAGAATTAGGATACTAGAATGGACATGAACCTTCTTGTGATTGGTCAGCCATTTTGGTCAGGGAGTTGGTCAACTATGGTTTGCCAGTGCTATGATAAGATATTGTGTAAAATAACTTAACAATTTATCTGCGCTGTATGTTTGTTAGCTATGGAACACCGTTTGGTCTTTGTGTGTCAAAAAAGATACACGTCAAATAACACTTTGATGCGTCAAAAAAGCTTGTTGACCAATCAGGACCTGAATATGACTGCACGTCACTTAATAATTGCACGTACATACAATTTTTACGTAGTTATTACACATTGATTACACTCACTCGTATTTCATACATTACAGCGATTCACCAATATGTATGCTATGATGCTGGTAAAGTTGTCTTGCACCTGCTGCACGAGGCAGATACACATTTCTCCAAGCTCTGGGACAGTGCTGGTTAGAAAAAAAGCTAGCGAGCTGTTGGATGCAAACAATGTTCTCCCCCAAAAACATAGCAAAACTATATAATCTGTTTCAGTAGCTATAGCTAGCTAGCTAGGTGTCATCTAAAATACCTCTTATTTATAAGCCAGTTTCTGTATTGGTTGATGGTCGGACCTACTAGCCATGCTTACTTATAACGTTAGCTTGGGGCAACAGGGCTAGGTAGCTGGCTAGCTTGTTTAGTTTGTTATCTATCTAGCTAACTAGTTATTTTCATGAACTACAGTTTGATTTCAATAGGAAAACAACAAGTTGCTGCCTAGCTAATACTTAGTCACATGGATTCCTAAATCATTGCTTAGAATATTGAAAATGATAGCAGTTTCTGGTCATTGTTTTCAGGCTAGTTGCATTGGTGCTAGCTAGGTACCAAGTTTAAGCTTGCCAGCTACCCCAAAAGTTGCTAAAAACATCTGTATCAAAGATATTTGTGAATGTCTTTGTCATACTGCAAACCAAAGTCAATGTAGGGAGACAGGCTACCTCCCAGTTTCCAAACTGTCATCAATTTGACAAAATGATTGATTATTATTATGTTTTTTGATTAGCTAGGTTGAATCAGGTGCAGCTGCTTAGGATATGGCTGGCTGGCAGAAGCAGCAGGATCACCATCCCTTCTCCACTGCCTCTGCGATGGTCGCATGTCGGGAATAATGTTAGACAACCTAGCAATTTTTTTTATCCTGCTTCTTTGATCCTGATCTTATTTCAAATGTTCAGACTTTTTCCCCATTCGGTCAAACAAATAATGGCTTATTACCAAAGCGGTATTGTAAACACATCGTGGTGTGTGTGTGCTTATTTGCAGACTATTTTTTTAATTTAATTTTTACTGCTTTGATAGTACTACTGGCAATAGTGGTGGCGCTTGCACATGCAAGGCATGACACCTGTATAAACTCTATTTATTACAGTATATGACAATATTTTAGATTAACAATTATATTACAGAATTTCTGATATATCGCATACCTTTTAGTTTCCTACTTAAGAAAAATCTGGATTATGCCTCTAATGGCATTGATTCCAATTAAACTGGTTTGGATTTCTCCCTGACCAATGTGGCTGACATTTTCACCCCATTCTGGAACTTTTAGGGGTTATGACATAGCCCCTCTAGTAATTTTAATAGGATCTCTATGAACAGGAGTTCATCTGCTGTGTTTATTAGAGGAGAAGAAGACTGTATGAAAATGATCAGAACTGTTTTTTGTCGTTATGAATAGAAGTGTGTGTATATGCACACCTGTTACTCTTGGTGGAGCTTGTAACCAACCCCTCTCCTCCCTCTGTGTTGTTAGGTCAGCGTTGAGGTCCTGAAGAAGCGGGCAGAGCGCTTTGGCATGAATGTCTCCCCTGTTGCCAAAACGGTGAGCTGACTCATGAATACATGAAACTTGCATAGTAATTCAAATTACACAAGTATACAGGTAGGGTGGCCAACTGGCCCCAATTACACAAGTATACAGGTAGGGTGGCCAACTGGCCCCAATTACACAAGTATACAGGTAGGGTGGCCAACTGGCCCCAATTACACAAGTATACAGGTAGGGTGGCCAACTGGCCCCAATTACACAAGTATACAGGTAGGGTGGCCAACTGGCCCCAATTACACAAGTATACAGGTAGGGTGGCCAACTGGCCCCAAATACACAAGTATACAGGTAGGGTGGCCAATTGGCCCCAAATACACAAGTATACAGGTAGGGTGGCCAACTGGCCCCAATTACACAAGTATACAGGTAGGGTGGCCAACTGGCCCCAATTACACAAGTATACAGGTAGGGTGGCCAACTGGCCCCAATTGTGTGGGACAGTACTGTGTTTTGGCCCTTTGTCCCGCATCCAGCAACCACACATGTCCTGTATTTAATATTTAATATTTTTATGTAATTAATTGACAAATTTTAATTTGTCCACTATTTCAGACTCTCCATTCATTTAATGATAATTGACATTGAGTCACTCCAGCCGGTTTCTTTTTCAGTCATGAAGGCAGGTTGCACTTTTGACAAGATACATTTTCGATCATATTGATGAGGTACTGGTCATGTTAAACACTTCTCCAATCGTTGTGAGATCTGATATTCTGTGCAACGCAACTTTAAAAAGACGAGACATAGGCCAATGTCATGTCTACCAATCACATTTAGTCAAATCCTGTCGGGCTCAGTTCCAGCTAAACTTGGGAGAGAGGACAGTTAACAATTTACAAAAAGCATGCTTCTAACCAAGAGCTACAAAAGTAACTAAATAGCTATATTAGATTGAAAGATAAGGTAATTTCGTCAAACTTGTGAGGTTCTCCATTGCTCATTAGGTGCTCATAATTCCTGTACAACGTCCTGCGAATGTCCTGCAAAATCAATATTTTGTCCCGAATTTGGGTATTTAAAAATAAGTCACCCTACAAACAAGCACAGAATCAAACAATAACGTGGTATAGCTTTCCAATTTTATAGAGTCTTACCTTATTTGAATCTAGTAAGCTTAATATAATTCCGTTAAACCCCAGAAACCCATGGGTATCTGAACCTAATATCACAAGTGTCTTACAGTTAATCCAGTCAGCTGTTTTCCTTACTTATCCTTCGCTGCTGACTTAACCATGTTATTTAGGAGAACTCTTTCTGTTCATACCATGGTGTTGGAGAATATTATTAAACCCAAACTGTATCTCCATTTGTTTTCGGGGTTTAGACCTGCAAGCAGTTTATGTATTCATTCTTCATCTTATTTGTACTTAGTTGAATCAGCTGCTCATCGAGAGTAGTAGTACACTCTCTCCCCCCAGTATTACTAGGAGAATGTGTGTATTGAGGTCAGTACTGCCCAACCCTCTACTGCACCCCTCACCTTTCCCTCTCCCCTCGCTCTCTTTTTGACTTTTCTTTTTACACAACGGAAACGGCGGTCCACAGGGGGCAGATATAATAGCCTCTGGTTGGGGGTAGATGGCGTTACCAGTATGCAGTGAGTGAGGAGCAGATTCAATTATTGCGGCAGGGCCTTTTCACTGGAGGCCTTTGTGTGCAGGCGGAAGTGCCCGGCGCCAAGCTCCTGGGGAGATGTGCAACAATGCCTGTTGTGTAATGTCAGCAGAAGTCTCTGTGTCTGTCTGTCTGTGTCTCTTTCTTTCTCTGTCTGTCTCGCTCTCTCTGTCTCGCTCAATTCAAATCAATTTGCTTTATTGGCATGACGTAACAATGTACATATTGCCAAAGCTTACTTTGGATATTTACAATATGAAAAAAAAAATTGAATCAAAATTGTCAACGGGACAACAATAACCAAGGGTCAAAATAACCATACATTGAGCAATAAGCATACAGTAGAGTACATGTGCAGGTTGATTGGTCTGTCAGACACTGTCAGGAAATGCAGCTCCGTCTCAGGTTCTGCTGTTGTGCAGTGGTTGCACAGCCTTTCCTCTACAGGGAGCCAGGTTTTCATGTGTCTACCCTTCTCAATGGCAAGGCTGTGCTCACTGAGCCTGTACTTTGTCAAGGTTTTTCTAAGGTTTTGATCAGTAACCATGGTCAAATAGTTAGCCACGGTGTACTGTCGATATAGGGCCAGATAGCACTGCATTTTGCTTTGTGTTTGTGCTTGTGTTTCCCAATAAGCAATGTAGTTTTGTTTTGACTGTGTTGTAATTTGGTTTATTCTGATTGATTAGATGTTCTGGTCCTGAGGCTTTAGTGTGTTAGTAGAACATGTTTGTGAACTCAGCCCCAGGACCAGCTGGATGAGGGGACTATTTTCTTTGCTCAGCTCTTGGCATTGCAGAGGTTGGTAATGATATGAGAGGGGGCACTGTATTTTAGATGTTTCCAAAACTTAATTGCTCTTTTTTGAGTTTTTATTCTTGGTCAATATTGGCTGAATTCTGCCCTGCATGCATTGTTTGTAGTTTTCCTCTGGACATGTAGGAGAATCTTACTGAACTCTGCATGCAGGGTTTCAATGGGGTGTTTGTCCCATTTGGGGAAATCTTGTTTTTGCAAGTGGACCCCACACCTCACTGCCATAAAGTGCAATTGGTTCAAATTCAATTCGTTTTAGCCAAATTTTAATAGGTATTTCAATTTGAATTTGTTTTTTAATGGTGGAGAATGCCCTGCGTGCCTTCTCTCTCAGTTCATCACTGCCTCATTAAGGTGTCCAGTTGAGCTTATTTTTAAGCCTAAATAATTGTAGTGTGTGCAGTACTCTATATATATATATATATATATATATATATATATATATATATATATATATATATATATATATATATATATATATATTTATTTATTTTTGAAAATGTTACCACCTTTTCTCCCCAATTTCGTGGTATCCAATTGTTAGTAATCACTATCTTGTCTCATCGTACGGGCTCGGGAGAGACGAAGGTCGAAAGCCATGCGTCCTCCGAAACACAACCCAACCAAAGCCGCACTGCTTCTTAACACAGCGCGCATCCATCCCGGAAGCCAGCCGCACCAATGTGTCGGAGGAAACACCGTGCACCTGGCTTACCTTGGTTAGCGTGCACTGCGCCCGGCCTGCCACAGGAGTCACTGGTGCGCGATGAAACAAGGATATCCCTACCGGCCAAACCCTCCCCAACCCGGACGACGCTAGGCCAATTGTGCGTCGCCCCACGGACCTCCCGGTCGTGGCCGGCTGCGACAGAGCCTGGGCGCGAACCCAGAGTCTCTGGTGGCACAGCTAGCGATGCAGTGCCCTAGACCACTGCGCCACCCGGGAGGCCCTGTACTCTATATATTTTGTACCAATTGAGAACTTCGGTCTAATTCCCTGAGATCTGGATCTCCTCTGGAAAATCATTATTTTAGTCTTTTTGTGGTTTACTGCCAGGGCCCAGGTCTGGCAGTACTGCTCTAGCAGGTCCAGGCTCTGCTGTAGGCCATGTGCTGTGGGTGACCGCAGGCATAGGTCATCTGCGAAGAGTAGGCATTTCACCTCTGAATTGTGGAGACACCAGGGGCTGAGGATTTTTCTAGAATAGTGGCCAATGTTTACATACCCTACATTACGCATCTCATATGTATATACTGTACTCTATACCACCTACTGCATCTTGCCATCTTTATGTAATACATGTATCACTAGCCACTTTAAACAATGCCACTTAATATAGTGTTTACATACCCTACATTACTCATCTCATGTATATACTGTACTCTATACCATCTACTGCATCTTGCCATCTTTATGTAATATATGTATCACTAGCCACTTTAAACAATGCCACTTAATCTGTCTCTGTCTGTCTGTCTCTCTGTCTCTCTCGGCACGTATCTTTCTCTCTGTCTCTCTGTCTGTCTCTCTCTCTGTCTCTCTCTCAATTCAATTCAATTTGCTTTATTGGCATGACGTAACAATGTACATATTGCCAAAGCTTATTTACAATATAAAAATGAGAATCAAAATTGTCAACGGGACAACAGTAACAACAATAACCAAGTGTCAAAATAACCATACATTCAACAATAACAATAAACATACAGTAGAGTACATGTGCAGGTTGATTGGTCTGTCAGATACTGTCCCTCAACTTATGGCAGGCAGCAATGTAGTGCGCTGCCAACCCACAGCTCTCTGCGTCCTCCCCCAACAGGACTGGTAGCCTACTCTCATCAGAGAGGTCTTTGAAACCTTGAATAAGAGTTTCAAATTTGGGGAAATGACACTCTAATTGTTTTATATTTTTGACATTTTGTCAGAAAATGCAGCTCCGTCTCAGGTTCTGCTGTTGTGCAGTGGTTGCACAGCCTTTCCTCTACAGGGAGCCAGGTTTTCATGTGTCTACCCTTCTCAATGGCAAGGCTGTGCTCACTGAGCCTGTACTTTGTCAAGGTTTTTCTAAGGTTTTGATCAGTAACCATGGTCAAATAGTTAGCCACGATGTGCTGTCGATTTAGGGCCAGATAGCACTGCATTTTGCTTTGTGCTTGTGTTTCCCAATAAGCAATATAGTTTTGTTTTGACTGTGTTGTAATTTGGTTTATCCTGATTTGATTGGATGTTCTGGTCCTGAGGCTTCAGTGTGTTAGTAGAACAGGTTTGTGAACTCAGCCCCAGGACCAGCTGGATGAGGGGACTCTTTTCTTTGCTTTTCTCTCTGTCTCTCTGTCTCTCCTCTCTCGTTTTGTAATGGTGTCTCTGTGTCTCTCTCTCTCTCTGTCTCTCTGTGTCTCTCTCTTTCTCTCTCTGTGTCTCTGTGTGTGTCCCTCTCTGTGTCTCTTTCTCTCTTTCTCTTCTCTCTCTCTCCTCTCGTTTTGTAATGGTGTCTCTCTCTCTGTCTCTCTCTCTCTGTGGCTCTCTCTCTCTCTCTCTGTGGCTCTCTCTCTCTTTCTCTTCTCTCTCTCTCTCACTCTTTCTCTCTCTCTCTCGGTGTCTCTGTCTGTCTCTCTCTGTGTCTCTGTCTGTGTCTGTCTCTCTCTCTGTGCCTCTGCCTCTGTCTCTCTGTGTCTGTCTCTCTCTGTGTTTCTGTGTGTCTCTCTCTCTCTGTCTCTGTGTCTCTCTCTCTCTCTCTCTGTGTCTCTCTCTCTCTCTCTGTGTCTCTCTCTCAAATTCAAGCTGCTTTATTGGCATGAAAAACATTGTCAATATTGCCAAAGCAACAATGTATACAATATACATTGTAATACAATTATAAACAATGACAAATAATAATATAGAATGGCAGTAAATAATAGTACAAAATTAAATATAAAAATAATAACAATAAAATGGTAACAGTCAATAGTCGAATGTAATGTAATAAATATAAAAATATAAATGGAAAATTAAACTAACTAATTTATAACTAAATAACGGTCATCTTCACCATTACATCGGTACTACAACTACTATCATCATTAACACTACTACCACCACCACCATCACTAAACTGCTATCATTACCATTACCACCCATACCACTACTATTTGGAATGATAAACAACAACAATAATAGTAATAACAATAACAGTAATAACAATAACAGTCATAATAAGTAAGTTACTGCTTACTATGCAGATGTTATTATTCAGTGTCCCTCAGGCTATGGCAGGCAAATACATATTTGGCTGCTAGAGGAGCCATTGCTCCTTCGCCCATGAGTATTTTTGGGTTTTCCTCTGGGTTTAATAAGTTAAAATTTGGAATAAATGTAGTCATTTCTGTGAATAATGAATCTCTTGCTGAGGAATATTTATCACAGTAAAGGAGAAAGTGCATCTCTGTTTCTACCTCCCCTGTCAGGCAGTGACCACATACACGCTCCTCTTTGGGTAGCCATGTCTTTTTATGGCTGCCGGTTTCTATTGCCAATCGGTGGTCACTCAGCCTGTACTTGGTAAGGATCTGTCTCTGCTTCGTATCTCTGACACAGTAGAGATAATCAGCCAATTCATATTCTCTGTTTAGGGTCAGATAGCAATTTAGTCGGCTTTGGGATTTTGTTTCGTTTTTCCAATGTTGTAAATGTGAGTCCTTTGATTGGTTCATGATTTTGTCTATTGGAATTCTTTCTTTTGAAGCAGTGCTGGTATCAGCTTGGTTGGTTAAGTCCAACACCAGCTGACAGAGGGCTCGTTTCTGGGCTCAGCTCTTGGGTTTGAAGTGCTTTAAATTGCAGACTCGAATTTGGACTTGAATTTAGATGTAGCCAAAATTTTTATGATGTTTTCTGTATTTTCATTATTACTGGAAAGCGGCCCAATTTTCTTTGAGTGCATTCACTGCCATATTAAAGTTTCCCGATGCAGATATTGTCAGACCAAGGTAGGTGTAATTTTTAGTGTGTTCAATTATGGTGTTGTTCAGGGTGAATTTATATTTGTGTTTCTGACATCTGTTTTTTTGTGGAAAATCATGATTTTAGTTTTTTGAAAATTTACTGCCAGGGCCCAATTATGGCAATATTGCTCTAGAATATTAATGTTCTGTTGAAGACCTTCTTTGGTTGGTGATAGAAGTACCAAGTCATCAGCATATAGCAGGTATTTCACCTCTGTGTCAAATAGTGTGAGTCCTGGGGCTGGAGAATGGTCCAACATGTCTGCTAATTCATTGATATAAATGTTGAAAAGATTTGGACTCAAACTACAGCCTTGTCTCACACCTCGACATTGTGAAAATAATTCTGTTCTTTGGTTTCTGATTTTTATTGCACACTTGTTTTCTGTGTACATACATTTTATTAAGTCATACACCTTACCACCAAGCCCATTTTGTAGAATAGCCCTTCGTGCCAAATAGAATCAAACGCTTTTTTAAAGTCAATAAAGCAAGCAAAGATTTTGCCCTCTTTTTTTGGGTGGACGTGTTTATTAATTAGTGTGTGTGTGTAAGGTGTATATATGGTCAGTAGTGCGATGGTTAGGGAGAAAGCCAATTTGACATTTAGATATTACATTTTTTTCTTGAAGAAAGGGTTGAATTCTTGAATTCAAAATGCTACAGAAAACCTTTCCCAAGTTACTGTTTACGCAAATTCCCCTGTAATTATTGGGGTATGATTTGTCTCCACTTTTGTGGATAGGGGAGATGAGCCCCTGGTTCCAGACATCAGGGAAGCAGCCAGACGTTAAAACCATGTTGAACAATTTAAGCACAGCATTTTGCAACTCAGGTGTGCTGTTTTTCAGCATTTCATTTCTGATGTTGTCTAGACCACAAGCCTTCTTTGATTTAATAGATTTGAGCTTTTCATTTAGTTCTTGTTGGGTTATTGGGTAATCTAATGGATTTTGGTTGTTTTTAATGACTGATTCAAGGATGTTCAATTTTTCTTTAATTTCTAATTGGTTCTGTTTTAAGTCTTTTTGTGGGATGTTTTTGTATAGATTATCAAAATAAGTTTTCTAAATTCCTACTTCTTGTGGCTTTGTTGTGCTTAAATTGTTCCACATGTCCCAGAACTGATTTTGGTCAATTGCGTTTTCAATTTCATCAAGTGTCTTGTTGGTATAATTCAGTTTCTTGCGTTTCAGTGTATGTTTATACTGTTTCAAAGTATTCATATCGTAGCTCTGGGTTGTTTTGCTGCTTATGTTTTTTGTTTGACATTTGTCTTAGGTGTTTTCTAATTGTTTTACATTCATTATCAAACCATTTGTCAGAAACATTTTGTTTTTTGTTTCTGATGTCGCATTTCTTTGGTTTTCTCAAATTTGCTTTCGATGCTGCTTTTTGGAATATGCAGTTGATGTATTGAGTAGCCGAATTGACACCATCTTTATTGTTTTGGTATTGTGAGTTATTGAAAAACTGTATAGAGTTCATAATTTCATTTGAGTTCAATGTTTCAATGAATCTCTCTGCACTGTTTGGAGCCCATCTATACAATTGGTTTATGTTGTAGAGTTTATTGGGCTGTTTTTTTTTTTGAATGAATATTGCCGGTTAATTTCTTCAGAAACACGTTGATCTGACTGTGATCTGACAATGGTGTCTGTGGTCTGACAGTGAATGCACTAATGGAGGAGGGGTCAATGTCCGTGATGGCATAATCGACTACACTTGTCCCAAGAGCTGAGCAGTAAGTAAACTGACCTAAAGAGTCCCCTCTGATTCTACCATTAAGCATGTACAGGCCTAAGGCTCGACAGAGATCCACTAACTCCTTCCCATTTTTGTTCAGTATTTGGTCAGGACTGTTTCTATTATTTATAATAGGGCTACTGTACAAGGAGGGGTGTCCAAATATATGGTGGTTACCTCCCGCATCAGTGTAGTCAGGCTCAGAACCTGTTCTTGCATTGAAATCTCCACAAAGAAGCACTTTACCCTCTGCCTGAAATGTAATGATTTCTGTATGGAGATTGTCAAAAAACTGATCATCATAATATGATGAATCTGAAGGAGGAGCATAAGCTGCACATATGTATACATCTTTGTCACAATAGATTGTACCTTTGTTAAGTTTTAGCCAAATGTGACTGGTACCTTTTTTCATTTCAATCAGTGCTAAGTCCTGCTTATGCCAAATGATGATTCCACCTGAGTCTCGGCCCCGTTTAACATTTTTATGTTTGATTGATGGTAGTAAACTTTCTCTATAGCCCGAGGGACACTGAGTATCTATGTCTCCACGACACCATGTTTCCAGTAGGATTATGATGTCCTGTCCCTTGATGTTTTTAATCAATTCTGGATTTGTTGTTTTATAACCAAAATGTGAAGAGTATAGGCCCTGGATATTCCAAGAGCTGATAGTTAATGATCTCATTTATAATAAGTGATATTCACTGGTTTGAGTAAAGTACATTGAAAAAAAAATAATAATAATAATTATATATATATATACACACACACACCATTACATATAATTATTAGTATAATACCAGTGCCAATAAAATAAATAATAGTTGTAAACAAATTAAGAATGGAATAAGATTGCAAAAAAAAAAAATGCAATGCAATCTGCAACCCTGTGTGTGAATTAAATGGTCTGTCTAGCACAGTAGTCTGCATATTAGATGCAGCAGTTGGCGCACTTCTCCTATTTCTGATTGTTCTAGGTGTCTTTTGCCAGAGGTTACCTCAGCATATGTAGGCTGATGATCTGAATGATACATGGTGTGGACTGCATCATGTGGTGTACTTCTCTGAAGGACAGTGTTCTGCCCGTCCCTAGAGTAGTGGTCAGTGATGGGCCGGGTCCAGTAGAGCTGTGGTATGATGGGCCGGGTCCAGTAGAGCTGTGGTGTGATGGGCCGGGTATGTGTGTGTCTCTTTCTCTCTCTGTGTGTCTGTCTCTCTGTCAGAGAGTAATGCCCTCGCCAATTCGTTGACATATATGTTGAAGAGGGTGGGGCTTAAGCGGCATCCCTGTCTCACCCCACGGCCCTTTGGGAAGAAATGTGTGTTTTTTGCCAATTTTTTCCGCACACTTGTTTGTGTACATGGATTTTATGTCGTATATTTTTCCCCCACTTTCCATCTATTTGTATAGCAGACCCTCATGCCAAATTGAGTCGAAGGCTTTTTTTGAAATCAACAAAGCATGAGAAGACTTTGCCTTTGTTTTGGTTTGTTTGTTTGTTTTCAATAAGCGTGTGCAAGGTGAATACGTGGTCTGTCCTACGATAATTTGGTAAAAAGCCAATTTGACATTTGCTCAGTACATTGTTTCCGCTGAAGAATTGTACGAGTCTGCTGTTAATGATAATGCAGAGGATTTTCCCGATGTTGCTGTTGACGCATATCCCACGGTAGTTATTGGGGTCAAATTTGTCTCCTCTTTTGTGGATTGGGGTGATCAGTCCTTGGTTCCAAATATTGGGGAAGATGCCAGAGCTAATGATGATGTTTAAGTATAGCCAATTGGAATTTGTTGTCTGTATATTTGATCATTTCATTGAGGATACCATCAACACCACAGGCCTTTTTGGGTTGGAGGGTTTTTATTTTGTCCTGTAGTTCATTCAAGGTAATTGCATAATCCAGTGTGTTTTGGTAGTCTTTAATAGTTGATTCTAAGATTTGAATTTGATCATGTATATGTTTTTGCTGTTTGTTCTTTGTTATAGACCCAAAAAGATTGCAGAAGTGGTTTACCCATACATCTCCATTTTGGATAGATAATATTCGTGTTGTTTGTTTAGTGTTTTCCCAGAAGTGGCTTTAGAGTCTATGGATTCTTCAATTACATTGAGCTGATTTCTGACGTGCTGTTCCTTTTTTTTTTCCGTAGTGTATTTCTCTATTGTTTTAGTGATTCACCATAGTGAAGGCATAAACTCCGGTTTTCCGGGTCTCAAACCATTTGTCATTGTTGTTCATTATCTTCGGTCTTCTATTTGAATTTTTTAGATTTGATAGGGAAGCGGGGAGGTCAAATATACTGATAAACTTTTTATCCAGGAAGTTGTCTAAAAGGGATTGAATTTGTTGTTGACTAATTGTTTTTTGGTAGGTTTCCAAACTACATTCCTTCCATCGATAGCATTTCTTAATATTACTCCGCTCCTTTGGCTTTGATGCTTCATGATTTGAGTATTGCTCTGTTCAAGTAGACTGATTTTGCTGTGGTCTGATAGGGGTGTCAGTGGGTTGACTGTGAACGCTCTGAGAGACTCTGGGTTGAGGTCAGTGATAAAGTTGTCTACAGTACTACTGCCAAGAGATGAGCTATAGGTGTACCTACCATAGGAGTCCCCTCGAAGCCTCTCTCTGTCTCTCTGTCTGTGTGAAGCTGAGAGGGGTTTTTCCTTTTTTTGGTACACACCTGCTATATTATTGAAGTTTATTTTGAAGTGACATACGGCATTCTGATAGCTTTAATACTGTGATCTCTGTGGCATCTCTGTCAATTGATCTGTTAACCCTTTACAGTTGTGGGAACTGGCTTCAATGGATAGGGCTAGCCTAAATTGAAATGTTTCTTACAGAAGAAATATGAAAACAGTGTGCATAACCATGGTAGCAATTGAAAGGAACAGTTTGGAGATGATGGGAAAATTATTAGACCAAAAGGTGAGTACACAACAGTTCACAGTACTTTTGCCACATTTTGTTGATTAGGAAATTGGAAAATGTGGGGTAGGTGCAACAAAAGACATAAAAATGACAAGGGTTTGATTGAGGACTAACTGGTGTCTCCAAGTGGCCACACCTCTCCAAAGTGTGCAGGGTTCCCTAAACAATTTCAGTGCTCTTTTATGACTCAAAGAAGAGTCTTCAACTATAAGGTACTTTTTTTTGAACTCACCTAGCTGTGCCGTTGAGGATTATACTTTTTTTTTTTTTTTTAACTAGGCAAGTCAGTTAAGAACAATTTCTTATTTGCAATGACGGACGATGCTGGGCCAATTGTGCGCCGCCCTATGGGACTACCAATCATGTCCGGATGTGATACAGACTGGATTTGAACCAGGGACTGTAGGGACGCCTCTTGCACTGAGATGCAGTGCCTTAGACCGCTGCGCCACTCGGGAGCCCACTCGGGAGCTAGAGCAAGCACACTTGTAGTTGTTTAGTTTGGAACACTACCCTGCATCCCAGCCATCACAGTTACTGTTAAAGCAATTCAGAAACGGTCCATTATAAATCATGATCTTGGTCAGGTGGGCATGGTTTGAAAGCTTGTTCTATTGCCAAGATGACTTTCTAAGTTATAAAATACAATCTTAGTGTTACGCCTTCACAAGGCAATTCAGAGAAACAGATGGTAATGTTGGTGGAGTCATGAGTGCATTCGGGTGCATGTTGGAAGTGAAGCTAAGGCTGTTAGTAGTATACAGTCATGTGTAGCGTGCTATTGAAAACATTGTCACCGTTTGGCAGTCAATTTGTTTATCATCTGTTTTGACCTTGACGAAAGGTAATCAATGAACCTGCCTTAACCCTTACCTCACCCCTTTGACACATTTGAATCCTCCCTTTTGTGTTTTGTGTCGTCGTCCCTCCAGTTAAGAGGCCTATGCTGTGAGGGGAGGGGTTCATCAGATTTTTGTCAATACCCCCTCGCCCCCTGCTCGAACCCACCGTCCTGGTGGATTGTCCTTGAGAGGCTTTCTCTGGTCAGGGATAATGGCTAGTGACAGGACAGAGAAAGGCCCTGGCAGCCATGGTAATTGTTACAGAGAAGGGGACTGTCATTGCGGTCGGCCGGCCACCCCTTCAAGGAGAGAATGGACCCCGGAGAGAAGAGCTTGCTCGTCCACCTCAAAGCTATTGTGCCAGAGCGGCAAGGCCAGGCTGGGGAGAGAAGGCCACAACAGTAGCACATGGGAGCCGGCTCTAGGGGCAGCAGAACACCTCATTGTTCTGTCAGGACTGAGGTTCAGTAGTTAGTAGAGCAGGGAGATTGAACTGCCTTGCCTTCAGGGCTCCCTCCGTGTTCTATTCTGTGGACTCTTTGTGCTTTATTGAAAAAGCTTTGCTCTGTAACAACATGATGTGCTGCTACACTCATCGTCACAGTGGAGAATCTTGTCCATTCTCATCTGCTCAGAATCGATTTTGATGCCATCACCCTATTGGTGTTGTTTTCCCTCACGTTCAGTTCAACTTATTATTATTTTTATTATTGCTGCCTTGTTGTTCTGTCAACGGAACGCTACATTCCTTTCCTCCAAATATGTGCTGTCTCACTCCAATTGAGCTGGTTAAACGTAAAAGCCAGTGAACGGAGAAACCTCAATAGGCGAAAATAAACAATTGCATTGGTCCAGGAGTACAGCAGGGGAGAGCGGAGGGAGAAAAGCTCCCCCTAACGTGGTAAGATTCCCATGGCGACTTACGCACTTAGGACTCTCTCTGTTTAATGGACGATCTCGTAAAGTACTTCAGAAGTAGATTTATTTTCTTTTAATGCCGTTTTTATTTGAGGGGCGGGGGTTGGACGTGGGTTCACATATTCACTAACACACACACACAATTTGTTCTTCACTTGTCCAGCGCTAGCCCTCAGTCCATTGTTTGCAAGTGAAAGGCTCTTGTTTCAGCTGTGTAACTAAATCAAGAGCTCTTTCCACACAGAGGCCTGCACAGCCTCACTCCTCCAGATTGTGTCCGTTCGAGTGGCCGGGGTATTAACTGTGTTCCCCCATTGTTAGGAGAGCACCCCCACAACCCTAAACCACTTGCCCCCACGCCCAATTTCTCCCGTGGTCCAAGTTTATGCCCCCGCATCTCTATGTTTCTAATTCAACCCTTTTAGAAAGAGAGCAGTGAAGAAGCTTGGTCAGTGATCCCATTAGAAAATGAGACAATTTATGGTTCGAATTTAAAATAAATGAATGAAAATTAGCAATTCCAATCTACTATTTATATGATCATAGAGCCATAGGCTATATATTTTCTATGTATCAGTAAGCTTATATGAAGGCCTCCCACTGACATTTTTTTTAACGTATTGAATGTTAGTTATTTTTTATGGGTTAAGGTAAACAAGTCCTGGTGCCTTGTTGTAGAAAAGCCTGAGCCCTGTGAGAAGTGCACATGGGATTTACAAGGTTGGGAGGGAGTACCCATGGGTTCCTAACCCTAGGACCTGACCCTCAGGCTGGGTCAGTGGCTTTCACTCTGGCCTGCTGTGAGCAAAACCTTCTGGTGCTTACACAACACACACACACACTCTGCTCTCTATCAAACCCTCCCTCTCGTTCCTTTCTATGTCTTTCCATGTATCCCTCTTTGTATGTCATTATGGCGGTTCTCTGTCAGCTAACCCACTTTGCAGTTACGCAGGGACATGAGGAGCCTTTTTTAACAGGGTTTGTTTTTATTCTTGTTTCAATTGGGTAACCCTTTTAAGTTTGCTTGTTTGGTAAGGCCTTCATACACCATTACTCAATTGCATCTGCTGTTGGTATTGAATGATCTATTAAATGGTCTCCCTCAGCACCCTTATTGTTTTTACTGTTGTTTACTATGAAAAGGCCCCATCTCTTTGTCTTGTTACATTACGTTCACTGTTTTACGTCTGTATAACAATTTGTACCAATTTGAAAGTTGGTATTGTCTTTTTAAGCAAAGTAGAAGTCAAATGATAGCCTTCTGGTAATGATGTTCCTGTGATTTAGTATTAACAGATGGTGATTGTAGTGTTAGATCTGTTTGAGGAAACTCATTATTACTTCAGTAAATAATGAGCAAATCAAATAATTAGCAATGCAAATCCCTGCTCCTGAATGATGAACCAACCCATCACTGCCCCTCTCCCCCCGCACGCCGCGGTACAGTAGGATGTTCTCCAGCATTATGTAATTGCTCAAAGAAGCCTAGTCACTGAGCTATGCATGGTTAGGGCCAAGGGAGCTTTAGTTACCAGTGATCCCTCACCCCCACTACCTTTTCATATCCAAATCTAATTTCCTTGCGGACTTGTTTACGACAAAAGCCTCATTACTCCACCTAGGCCTGATGCGGAGCGACCTGGAGAGAAGGGGAGCGGCTCTAATGAGGGTGCCCCCGGGGGCAGGGACCCAAGGGCTGGTGACCCTCCCGTGGACCTGGCAGTGTCTGGGGAGGCCTGCATGGACTAACACAATTGTTTAAATGTCTAATTAGGAAACCAGCTGGTGTTGGGGAGGGAAGTGAAAGGTAGAGGTAGATTAGCTGGAGAGAGAAAAGTAACAATTGAAAAGGTAAAGATCTGTGAAGGAACAATGGTTTACTCTTCAATTAGAGGTTTTTATGTCATGGCTTGGCAACTGGAATACCAGTACTGGCAACATGTTTTATCTGAGGGTGTTTTCATTAATTTGCTCTCTGAGGTTACAACAAATTGTATCAATTTAATTGTTTATTAATTCTTAGTGCTCCATTCTTGTTGCATTCAGACCAGCAGGATTCGACACTGCTCCCAAAACAGACGCATTTGCGACCGTTTGACTTGGCAGTGCAACACACATTTTTAATTGGTTGCAAGGGTGACAGTGATTAAAAAATATATATATATTTGAACCTGGTCACGTTCGTTTTTGGTTCACAATTTGCATTTTTTAAATTATGATTTATTCCAACTAATGTGCAATTGACCTAAAATAAACAAACTTTCTGAAGAGGCAACAATGGCATGGGAATGCAGGGGAGGTTTTGGAAACCCTCCGGGGTTGTCGATCAATTGGGCCATTGAGAAAAATTGCATTTTTAAAAATCTATAATTGATTTAAAAAAACGGATGGATTCCCGGAGCTGTTTTTATGTTGATTAGTTATCGCACACATATAGCATATAGATAATCTCTCGGGCAGAGGGAACGTGCAGCTCTCAAACAGCTGGTTGTTGCGTGGAAGAAAGCAGTAGGAAAGATGTAAGTTATATCTACCAGTAAATGCTAAGGCAAGAAAAGGTATTCAAACCAGGTATTTAAAGCATTCAACGTCTTGGTTGAATATTAGCGATGCGGAATACAGTCATCATGGAATAGCCTACCTCGAAAATCAGACATTTCCTCTAGGCTATTTGGTCCTTGAAATGTCATTGGTTATGGTAGCCAATTTAGAACTTCTACTACTCCAAAATAATTATTCTGTAATTTAATTTTGGATCAGTTTTTATAATGGATGTAGCTGCTTTACCGCCGTTGCTATTGAAGGGTGTTGCTAGTCTGTTGCGGTAAAACCATGTGCGAGACAACATCGAATGTTGGCTTGAACTTGGTTTCCCATACAAAGGGACACGATATTTGGTCGCTTTCTCGATTTTAAAACATAATACAGTAACCCCTCAATAACTCTCCATCTCAAATGTCAAGACTGACTAGCTACCACATGGACAATTCATTAGTGTTTGTTTTGGGAGCATGCTGTCTATTTAGTCAGACATTGCACACATTATTCTGACAGAGTATTTTAGAATGTAAAAATATTGTGACTGTCAATGCATAATACGTACCATTGGATAGGTCTTTTGCAAAATGCATTATTCTTAGTGGTGATGCATACATTTTGGGGGATGTTTTCTTTTGATAGGTAATTACAACAATTAAATATAAAATGTAGGTCCATAAATTACAATTTAAGTGCTTGAATAAGTCCCTGAATTTGACTTGCCAATGTCTGTATGAACCCAATGTAGTCAACTTGCTCAGCCCACAAATTAATGACATGTTGTACACATCATTCGCGTTCCTGTTAGATCTTAATGCGGGCCAGTATTATTTTCATTCGGGACAGTGGCTTTTAGTTGGTACTGGCCCAGTGTGTCACTGGCAAATGTACCTGAAGGTCGAGCCTTGCGATGCGCGTAGGGCCTATGTCTACCACTTTGTGTAGCTGTCTTCGGGTAGATGGCAATTAAAATGAAACTATACTGAACAAAAATATATGCGCAACAACGTCAAAGATTTTACTGAGTTACAGTTCATATAAGGAAATCGGTCAATTGAAATGAAAGAATTAGGCCCTCATCTATGGATTTCACATGACTGGGAATACAGATATGCATCTATTGGTCAAAGCTACCTTTAAAAAAAAATGGGCCTCAGGATCTCGTCACGGTATCCCTGTGCATTCAAATTGCCATCGATAAAATGCAATTGTGTTCGTTTTCCATAGCTTATGCTTGCCCATACCATAACCCCACCGCCACCATGGGGTACACTGTTTATAATGTTGACATTAGCAAACCGCTCGCCCACATGACGCCATACACTTAGTCTGCGGTTGTGAGGCCGATTGGACATACTGACAAATTCTCAAAAAAGATGTTGGAGGTGGCTTATGGTAGAGACATGAACATGACATTTTCTTCAGTCAGCATCCCAATTGCATGCTTCCTCAACTTGAGACATCTGTGACATTGTGTTGTGTGACAACTGCACATTTTAGTGGCCATTAATTGTCCCTAGTACAAGGTATACCTGTAATGATCATGCTTTTTAATCAGCTTCTTGATATGCCACACCTGTCAGGGGGATAGATTATCTGGGCAAATAAGAAATGCTCACAAACAGTGATGTAAACAAATATGTGCATAGAATGAGAGAAATATGCTTTTTGTGCTTATGGAACATTTCTGGGATCTTTTATTTAATCTCATGAAACATGGGACCAACACTTGACATGTTGCATTTATTTTTATTCCGTGTACAACGTAGCCTATGCCTACCTGGCAGAATCATGACTATTTGCATCAATCCAGTGGTCATTGTTTTGAAAACTCCATCAGAAGTGCGCTACAGAAACACCACTAGCCAAACAACTGTCTGGCTGGTTGGTGCACAACAAAAAATCGGGGATGCAAACTAGTCACCTTCTGGCGAAATTTGCCATTTTTAATTCAAAATCGGTGACCGACGTGATTCGTGTAGATCCGATAAGAGACGTTTGGGCTGGGGGCTTTGGATCGCTACTGGCTGTAAGCGAATGAGTGATGCGCGTTTGGAGCAATACTGGCTGTATCCAAGGCTCAGCCAATCGACCACAAAACAGAATGCAGCGCAGCACGCGACTGAAGGAAGAAGAGACAAACAATGTGCTAGTTACAGCATCAGCACGCGCTGAAAGAGCGGAGAGTGGAATGACAGTTACCAGCTACAGCAGCGCGTCCCCTGAATGATAACGGAGAGGTAGGCGAGGAGGTGATGAAGCGTACTTCATGAGCTGTAACCTAAAAACTGGCATTTGGAAAGTTTGAGGTGAGGGAGAAAGTGTGGTGGAACAAGCATTGTAAAGTATCTTGCTACAGTAGCTGGATAGAATTCTTAGCTAGCCAGAGAAATGTTGAGCAACATTAGTCAACTGATCAAATAATTGAGTTTATGGTGTGAAAATTAGCTGGCTAATAACGTCAGACAGCTAACGTAAACGCACTCACTTTTGTACATCGCCTTGGTCCGTACAATTGACCTTATTTTAGCGCCCCAAAAACGTAATACTTCCAGATCAACTGTAATGTCAATACCATTGTAAAGCACACTTTCTCCCCCCCGTCGGGGGGTGTGGAAGCGAAACTAATGCGTGATAGTGAGAAGGAGAAATGTTGTGTGGGAAAATTGCTTTTTTTCACTCGATCTGTCCAACTTATCACCTTATCGCCTCTAAAATGTAAATAAAACACTATAAAGAGTTTATATAATGTGTGATTACATACCTATTTGAAGGTTTGTGTCGAATTTGAATCGGGTTTTTAGGACGGTGCTAAAGCGATCTTCAGAAGGATTTTCAGAAGTGCAAATGCAAAATATGACTCGGTGTCCCCCCCATACCCCGTCACTGTCCATTTCTTGTTTTTAAACGATGAGAGAAGTGCTACACCTGGTGGAGAGAGATTGTAACATGCTGACCAGACCGGACACGTCGCGTGCGCGAGCGTTGCAAAATACATTTAGAAATCCATGTTATTAAATTATTGCACCCACACTGCTCGCGCGCGCCAACGAGCGTCTGCGACGCCAAGGGCTAAAATAGAACTCATTCCTATTTCTGACGCAGATCGCACTGCAAGTCCTGCCTCTCCCATCTCCTCATTGGTTTATAGAAGCAGGTACCCACGTGCCATCTCCTCATTGGTTATACCCACATGGGTGATTGAAAGACGAACTGTTTTGCCAGTAGTCGTGGTAATACAATGAAAGTTTAGATGCGATCACCATATAAGTTCAACGATGAAAAAGCCTGGAAGAGGAGAGATGACTAGAAACGAATCGGTTGGCCGTTTTATGTGTGGATTAATTGTCAGAGTAGAGGTCCTTGTGCATTTCAGGTAAAATAACAACTCAATGTTTATATCCCAGGACAAATTAGCTAGCAACAGCAAGCTAGCTAAAGAGGACAAATTAACGTTAGCTAGCAAGTGCAAGCTAACTAGCTAAATTGCCATACATGTTTAATGCTTTTCAACCTGTCCCCAAATTAATGTCATTGGTTCAGAGTTTGTTTTGATATTTTAACCTGCGTGTCGTGATTGCGTTTGGTGTGGGGGTGCAAAATAAATTTATGCACGATAGCGCACGATGGCGCATGCGCGCAGCCGGTTTGGGTTCCGTGTAAGACAGAAATAGTAGCTTTATGTGTGCTGTACGTTACGGCATGACACGTCACGATGTAACGAAGGGTCCGTTTTTTTCAACTATTCTCCAATACTATAGAGCCATTACCATGTCGATCAACGCTTGAATAGAAGCGTAGTTCATACCCCAGATTTTGAAGTCAACACATTCGCTACAGTCCCATTAGTTTTCTTTGCAGCCTCGTTTGAATGTCGCGGTTGTGCACATTTGTACGGAATGGGGTGAGTTTACGTTACAACATCAATGAGTTAACGTTAGTAACCTAACCATTCGCTATAGTATTAACTGGCATACGACTCCTTGCTGTTCCTGAAGTTATAACGCGTTAGTTGCTTACTGGACCCTGGCAATTTGTGTGAACTGTTAAGTTAACTTAGTTCGTTAACTAGAGTACCATCTGAACTAATGTTTTCACTTTACAGTATGGGGTTAATTTTCAGAACGAGAGAATTAGGTGAAAATGAGGCGTTGCTTGTTAAACAAGTGGATTCAGGGATCAAGTGTAGCTGGAGCTGGAAGCCACTATTGAGTTGAAAGGAACACCACACACTTTCCCTCATTTTCAATACCGTGGGGAAAAAAGGGGTATGCCAGGTGTACTCTGCCTGAAAGAGATCAATTATACCAACAAAGGGTATCATGCTCTGCTGGCACATTGTAGAATAGATGTCCACAGGCAGAAGTGTACGATGTAATAATGTGCAGTGTAGGCCAAATATATTGCTTTTGTTGTTGAATTTGAGAGTAACACGTGAGTGAGGGGGGTTTATTACATTTATTTTACTCGGTGAATGTTATTTTTGCACACGTAGTATTGTGCTTTTGATCGACGTCTACCATAGTGACCACTATAATAGAGCAAAAATAGAATGCCTGTTTCATTCTATTTCTACTTCAAGATGTTTTTTTCACAAGTGCAATAGTTAGATGTGTGTGTGGTCACAAGCGTTCTATTATAAAGGCTATTATGGCTAACTGCAATATCAGTGTATTTTTTTCCTCTCGACTTGAGTGTCATTTGCAGTAAAGTCTAGGCAACAAATGACATTGGATTGCTTTCTTTACATTTTTTAGCTGTGAGTTAGGTTCACATTAACCACTTATTTTACAGACACAGACTGATCATGTAGATCATGTTGTAGATCATGTTTGTTGTTTTAATTAGTTAACCTGCATTTCCCCCTGGCAGGGATTTTTTTTGCATGTTTCAGTGTAAAAGAAAAAAGTGTCATATTTTTGGGCCCTCAGCATTTTGCATCACTGAAATATAAATTCTAATTTTTCCAGGCCTAGGAAATTGTCCCCTGATGTTGCTTAAGCATTGTTGTGGACTTAGAACATCAAATTTGGTTGTTTTTATACAGTGGGGAAAACATGTATTTGATACACTGACGATTTTGCAGGTTTTCCTACTTACAAAGCATGTAGAGGTCTGTACTTTTTATCATAGGTACACTTCAACTGTGAGAGACGGAATCTAAAACAAAAATCCAGAAAATCACATTGTATGATTTTTAAGTAATTAATTTGCATTTTATTGCATGACATAAGTATTTGATACATCAGAAAAGCACAACTTAATATTTGGTACAGAAACCTTTGTTTGCAATTACAGAGATCATACGTTTCCTGTAGTTCTTGACCAGGTTTGCACACACTGCAGCAGGGATTTTGGCCCACTCCTCCATACAGACCTTCTCCAGATCCTTCAGGTTTCGGGGCTGTCGCTGGGCAATACGGACTTTCAGCTCCATCCAAAGATTTTCTATTGGGTTCAGGTCTGGAGACTGGCTAAGCCACTCCAGGACCTTGAGATGCCTCTTACGGAGCCACTCCTTAGTTGCCCTGGCTGTGTGTTTCGGGTCGTTGTCATGCTGGAAGACCCTGCCACGGCCCATCTTCAATGCTCTTACTGAGGGAAGAAGGTTGTTGGCCAAGATCTTGCGATACATGGCCCCATCCATCCTCCCCTCAATACGGTGCAGTCGTCCTGTCCCCTTTGCAGAAAAGCATCCCCAAATGCTTCACGGTTGGGATGGTGTTCTTGGGGTTGTACTCATCCTTATTCTTCCTCCAAACACGGCGAGTGGAGTTTAGACCAAAAAGCTCTATTTTTGTCTCATCAGACCACATGACCTTCTCCCATTCCTCCTCGGGATCATCCAGATGGTCATTGGCAAACTTCAGACGGGCCTGGACATGCGTTGGCTTGAGCAGGGGGACCTTGCGTGTGCTGCAGGATTTTAATCCATGACGGCGTAGTGTGTTACTAATGGTTTTCTTTGAGACTGTGGTCCCAGCTCTTTTCAGGTCATTGACCAGGTCCTGCCGTGTAGTTCTGGGCTGATCCCTCACCTTCCTCATGATCATTGATGCCCCACGAGGTGAGATCTTGCATGGAGCCCCAGACCGAGGGTGGTTGACCGTCATCTTGAACTTCTTCCATTTTCTAATAATTGCGCCAACAGTTGTTGCCTTCTCACCAAGCTGCTTGCCTATTGTCCTGTAGCCCATCCCAGCCTTGTGCAGGTCTACAATTTTATCCCTGATGTCCTTATACAGCTCTCTGGTCTTGGCCATTGTGGAGAGGTTGGAGTCTGTTTGATTGATTGTGTGGACAGGTGTCTTTTATACAGGTAACGAGTTCAAACAGGTGCAGTTAATACAGGTAATGAGTGGAAAACAGGAGGGCTTCTTAAAGAAAAACTAACAGGTCTGTGAGAGCCGGAATTCTTACTAGTTGGTAGGTGATCAAATACGTATGTCATGCAATAAAATGCAAATTAATTACTTAAAAATCATACAATGTGATTTTCTGGATTTTTGTTTTAGATTCCGTCTCTCACAGTTGAAGTGTACCTATGATAAAAATTACAGACCTCTACATGCTTTGTAAGTAGGAAAACCTGCAGAACCGGCAGTGTATCAAATACTTGTTATCCCCACTGTATATAAAAGAAAAGGAAAGTTTGATATGATTTTGACAGCGAAAACATAACTGTGGTATTGTTTTGCTATCAAGTATAATTTTTCTAATTTTACCCTCTAGAGCAGTGGTTCCCAAACTTTTTATAGTCCCGTACCCCTTCAAACATTCAACCTCCAGCTGCGCACCCCCTCTAGCACCAGGATCAGCGCACCCTCAAAAAAATGTTTTGCCCACACACACACTATACGATACATTTATTACTCATAAGAATGAGTGAGTTTTTGTCACAACCCGGCTCGTGGGAAGTGACAAAGAGCTCTTATAGGACCAGGGCACAAATAATAATAATAAATAATTTTGCTCTTTATTTAACCATGTTACATATAAAACCTTATTTATTGAAAATTGTAAATAATTCACCACAGGTTAATGAGAAGGGTGTGCTTGAAAGGGTGCACATAACTCTGTAATGTTGGGTTGTATTGGAGAGAGTCTCAGTCTTAAATCATTTTCCACACACAGTCTGTGCCTGTATTTAGTTTTCATGCTAGTGAGGGCCGAGAATATACTCTCTCACATAGGTACGTGGTTGCAAAGGGCATCAGTGTCTTAACAGCGCGATTTGCCTTGGCAGCATACTTTGAGCACAGCCCAATTGAGAGATCTGGCGGTGGCTTCTGATTTAAATTACATTTTCACAGAACCACTTGTTGCAATTTCAATGAGGCTCTCTTGTTCAGATATCGGTAAGTGGACTGGAGGCAGGGCATGAAAGGGATAATGAATCCAGTTGTTTGTGTCATCCGTTTCGGGAAAGTACCTGCGTGATTGCGCACCCAACTCACTCCGGTGTTTCGCTATATCACATTTGACGTTGTCCGTAAGCTTGTTCATTTGCACACAAAGAATCATACAATGATGTAAAGACATGTGTTGTCCTTGTTAATGCAGACAGAGAAGAGCTCCAACTTCTTAATCATAGCCTCAATTTTGTCCTGCACATTGAATATAGTTACGGAGAGTCCCTATAATCCTATATTCAGATTATTCAGGCAAGAAAAAACTTCACCCAGATAGGCCAGTCGTGTGAGAAACTCGTCATAATGCAAGCGGTCAGACAAGTGAAAATTATGGTCAGTAAAGAAAACGTTATGCTTGTCTCTCAATTCAAAAAAACGTGTCAATACTTTGCCCCTTGATAACCAGCGCACTTCTGTATGTTGTAAAAGCGTTACATGGTCGCTGCTCATGTCATTGCATAGTGCAGAAAATACTCGATAGTTCAGGGGCCTTGCTTTAACAAAGTTAACCATTTTCACTGTGGTGTACAAAACGTCTTTCAAGCTGTCAGGCATTCCCTTGGCAGCAAGAGCCTCTCGGTGGATGCTGCAATGTATCCAAGTGGCGTCGGGAGCAACTGCTTGCCCACGCGTTACCACTCCACTATGTCTCCCTGTCATGGCTTTTGTGCCCTCAGTACAGATACCAACACATCTTGACCACCAAAGTGTCCATTTGATGTCACAAAGCTGTCCAGTACTTTAAAAATATCCTCTCCTGTTGTCCTGGTTTGCAGAAGAGGATATCTTCCTTAATTGACCCCCCCATAAACGTAACAGACATAGACCAGGAGCTGTGCCAGGCCCGCCACGTCTGTTGACTCATCCAGCTGTAATGCATAGAATTATTTGGCTTGTACGCGAAGCAGTAATTGTTTCAAAACATCTCCTGCCATGACACTGATGTGTCGTGAAACAGTGTTGTTTGATGAAGTCATTGTCTGTATATTTTATGGGGGCCTTTTCCCCCAGCATTGTCCCAGCCATATCTGCGGCAGCAGGAAGAATTAAGTTCTCCACAATAGTATGGGGCTTGCCTGTCCTAGCCACGCGGTAGCTCACCATATAAGACGCTTCTAGCCCTTTCTTATTAAATGGTATCTGTTGTTTTTATACATGTCTTACTACTTGAAAGTCGTCTTAATTCTCGCAAAAAACCCTCCTGTGGCCTATTTTTCAAATTGGCATGTTTTGTTTCTAAATGTCTGCGCAAGAGTGAAGGTTTCATTGAGTTGTGAGAGAGTACTTGTGCACATATAACATAATGTGGCCGAGGAAAGGCACTACTTCCAATATAAGTGAACCCCAAATCAATGTAGTTCTCATCATATTTGCGCCTCTTCGATGGTCCAACGTCCCTGTCTGTTGTTCAGTGCTTTCCCGGGTAAGGGGGCAGTAGCTCTTCGGTTGCATCATATTCATAACTGTCAGTGTCCATGCTAGCTGGGCTAACAACAAATGTAGAATTACTGATGCTAGCATTGGATGTGCTCGTAGAAGCAGAACAAATTGTGTCGTCGACAGGTGCAGGTGTAGTTTCGCCGGTAGTAGCAGTACTACCAGTAGAGCTGGTATGTGTCTCTATGTACGCGGGCCTTTTTTGAACCATTTATCAATTTTCGAGCAAATGGAATGAGCAGCAGCTACCTATGGCTACATACGGACCGTTAGTGGAATTCCCGTGAGTAACGGTTAATGTGATTGGATGTTAATTATTTGACTAGGCTACCTGTATTTGACATTGTGGTGTTATTTCGCTGAACACTAGATGGTTGAATTTTATTTTTGGCAGTGAAACGAGGCTACTCAGGCGTTTAAAAAAAACTCACCCAAATGTATAGCCCCGTTGGAAAATATAAATGGACTGTTTGAAAATGTGAAGATTTTTTTTTTTTTTAACAATATTTATTTTATTTTAAATGAGAATCACATTTTTATTTGGCGTATGCCAAATTGATTAGTTGGTTATTATGTAGTTGAAAATGTGCAAAGAATGAATATTAGTAAGATTATCTGCCAGATCAAACATAACACGATTGTACCATTTTACAAAATATTTCAGTACTCTATAAAAAATATGAATATAGTGAGATTGCGTATGGGTGACTAACAAGTACACCTTTCATGGCCTTAGTTTTATAGAACTTGGCAGCACATATTGCCTCAGCCTTTAGCCGCCAGACTGTCCCACACTACTTGAAGTTAGCACCATTCCTGGGGCTGATAAGTGTTTGACGTTGCTCTGTAGACCTACCCACATCGGGAGTGTTATAGGTCAGTGGGTCAGAGGCTAGGCCCCCTAACACCTGAGGGACACAGAGCACAGGTTAGGGGGAGTGCCATCAGAAAACTGGTGCCAAACGTTTTCTTCCAGATTTAGAGATCCACTCCCCTGATAAGAGATGGGGCCTTTTTGGTGAGTGGTCAAGCTGGTTTGTGGCAGGTTTAAGTGTGCGCCTATGTTTTAGGCTGGAGGTGTAGCCTAGCTGGGCACGGCATTTGTCTTTGTGGTTTTCCAAGATGGATGTGTGACTGGAGTGGTGTTGGAGGGAGGCGTGTTTGGGTGGGGGGGCTGAGATGAGTTTGACAAATGTCTCGATGCTGCCGTTTTGATTGAGGTAATTTTGGCCTGACATGACCCACGCTTTCCCGCGAATCAAAATGTGCCGCCCATTATGGCACTGACACCCACGTGAGGGGCCGAGGCTGCTTGGGGTCAAGTGTTCTCTCATTAGAACAATATTGATTTAGTGAGGCCACAACGCAACAGACCTCTTCCGATGGGGTATTGGGAGCGTTGGGGTAGCGATGGGAGGGACATGAGGCACTGGACAGAGAATGGGGCCTACTGCTCTTCATCAGTAGGGTAATCAGCTGACAGCTTGCAAATCACATCCCTACCTTTTTCATTTATTTGAAATATGTATACGTTTAATATATAAGGTAGCTAGTTTCACAACTGTTTTCCATAATGTGTTATGTTTTGTAGTATTGTTTTTTATGTGTGCTGGTCTGTTTTTCAGTTGATGCCTCCCTCCCTGTCAGAATATCATTGAGCTTTCACCTTTGGTCTTTGGGGTAGGATTTGTTCTCTGTTCTGTCAAGATTAGCTTTGACAATCTGCAGTTGTGCTTTCAGGTCAAGTGAAAACTGTTCTTTGCGGCGGAGCTTGTAGAGAGGCCTTGCAGGTTTTAGGAATGGGGGTGGAAAGGGCTGAGCACATATTCACGTTTGTATATCTTTGTTTTTTATAGCTCCTCCCCTGAATGATTTGTGGGTAATGGTGTATCATTCCTATTTTCTCTGCGAAGTCCATCTTATATAGGAACATGCTTTTTTTGGATAAACTTTCAGCTGTTAGTGCTTCTCACAATTGTAGGTTAATTAGACTGAACTAAATTGAATAGTTTAAGTTTTATTAGATATTAGATTTACAGATACTGTATATTATACAGCCTAATCTACAGTGAGCTCCAAAAGTATTGGGACAGTGAACATTTTTTGCTACTTATTTTTGGCCCTTTTATTATAAATTAGTTATAAATGACGGAGGTTAAAGTGCAGACTGTCAGATTTAATTTGATGGTAATTAGAGGACTCTTTATAAATAGTCCCCCCATTTTAGGGGACCAAATTATTGGGACAAATTCACGTGTGTATTGAAGTAGTAAAAAGTTGTAAATAAGAATGGAATGTTTCTAAACACCTACCTTTGCCATTTGAGTGACAGCTAGCAAGATGCACGCACACAGCAGAGCAAGGGCAATGATGTGGTGCATGTATCTGCACGTACATTGCCTTCAGAAGGTATTCATACCCCTTGGCTTATTCCACATTTTGTTGTTACAGCCTGAATTCAAAATGGATAAAATACACTGCTCAAAAAAATAAAGGGAACACTTAAACAACACAATGTAACTCCAAGTCAATCACACTTCTGTGAAATCAAACTGTCCACTTAGGAAGCAACACTGATTGACAATAAATTTCACATGCTGTTGTGCAAATGGAATAGACAAAAGGTGGAAATTATAGGCAATTAGCAAGACACCCCCAATAAAGGAGTGGTTCTGCAGGTGGTGACCACAGACCACTTCTCAGTTCCTATGCTTTCTGGCTGATGTTTTGGTCACTTTTGAATGCTGGCGGTGCTTTCACTCTAGTGGTAGCATGAGACGGAGTCTACAACCCACACAAGTGGCTCAGGTAGTGCAGCTCATCCAGGATGGCACATCAATGCGAGCTGTGGCAAGAAGGTTTGCTGTGTCTGTCAGCGTAGTGTCCAGAGCATGGAGGCGCTACCAGGAGACAGGCCAGTACATCAGGAGACGTGGAGGAGGCCGTAGGAAGGCAACAACCCAGCAGCAGGACCGCTACCTCCGCCTTTGTGCAAGGAGGAGCAGGTGGAGCACTGCCAGAGCCCTGCAAAATGACCTCCAGCAGGCCACAAATGTGCATGTGTCTGCTCAAACGGTCAGAAACAGACTCCATGAGGGTGGTATGAGGGCCCGACGTCCACAGGTGGGGGTTGTGCTTACAGCCCAACACCGTGCAGGACGTTTGGCATTTGCCAGAGAACACCAAGATTGGCAAATTCGCCACTGGCGCCCTGTGCTCTTCACAGATGAAAGCAGGTTCACACTGAGCACATGTGACAGACGTGACAGAGTCTGGAGACGCCGTGGAGAACGTTCTGCTGCCTGCAACATCCTCCAGCATGACCGGTTTGGCGGTGGGTCAGTCATGGTGTGGGGTGGCTTTTCTTTGGGGGGCCGCACAGCCCTCCATGTGCTCGCCAGAGGTAGCCTGACTGCCATTAGGTACCGAGATGAGATCCTCAGACCCCTTGTGAGACCATATGCTGGTGCGGTTGGCCCTGGGTTCCTCCTAATGCAAGACAATGCTAGACCTCATGTGGCTGGAGTGTGTCAGCAGTTCCTGCAAGAGGAAGGCATTGATGCTATGGACTGGCCTGCCCGTTCCCCAGACCTGAATCCAATTGAGCACATCTGGGACATCATGTCTCGCTCCATCCACCAACGCCACGTTGCACCACAGACTGTCCAGGAGTTGGCGGATGCTTTAGTCCAGGTCTGGGAGGAGATCCCTCAGGAGACCATCCGCCACCTCATCAGGAGCATGCCCAGGCGTTGTAGGGAGGTCATACAGGCACGCGGAGGCCACACACACTACTGAGCCTCATTTTGACTTGTTTTAAGGACATTACATCAAAGTTGGATCAGCCTGTAGTGTGGTTTTCCACTTTAATTTTGAGTGTGACTAAATAAGTAGTGAAACACGTATTATTGAGTAGAACTTGTAAGGTAATGATAAAAAGTAAGTTAGGTTTTTTCATGCGGATGTGGCGGTATACTGCCTTCTGGTGGGAACTATTACAAATTGATGCTCCTTGGAAGTAAATATTAGTGCTTTAAAAAGTACTTAAGTCCTTGAGTTTTACTTGCCACGGTCTGTACGAACCCCGAATACCCCATAATGACGATGTGAAAACAGGTTGCACATTTCTTTTAATGAAATACATAAGTCTAATTTACATAAGTATTCACACCCCTTTGCTATGACACTCCAAATTGAGCTAAAGTGCATCCAATTTCCTTTGATCGTCCTTGAAATGTCACTACAACTTGATTGGAGTCCACTGGTGGCCAATTCAATTGTTTGGACATGATTTAGAAAATAAACACGCCTGTCTATATAAGGCCCCACAGTTGAGTGCATGTCAGAGCAAAAACCAAGGTATGAGGTTGAAGGAATTGTCCAATGAGCTTTGAGATGGGATTATGTCGAGGCACAGATCTGGGGAAGGGTAGCAAAACATTTCTGCAGCATTGAAGGTCCTCGAGAACACCGTGGCCTTCATCATTCTTAAATGGAAGAAGTTTTGAATCACCAAGATTGTTGCTAGAGCTGGCCTCCCAGCAAAACTGAGCAATCGGGGGAGAAGGGCCTTGGTCAGGGAGGTGACCAAGAACCTGATGGTCACGCTGCAGAGTTCCTCTGTGGAGATGGGAGAACTTTCCACGAGGACAACCATCTCCGCAGCACTCTACCAATCAGGCCTTTATGGTAGAGTGGCCAGATGGAAGCCACTCTTCAGTAGAAGGCAGACAGCCCGCTTGGAGTTTGCCAAAAGGCCCCTAAAGGACTCTCAGACCATAAGAATCAATATTCTCTGGTCTGATGAAACCAAGATTGAACTCTTTGACCTGAATGCCAAGCTTCACGTCTGGAACCATCATGGAGGAACCATCATGCTGTGGGGGTGTTTTTCAGTGGCAGGGACATTGGAGACTAGTCAGGATCAAGAAAAAGATGAACGGAACAAAGTACAGAGAGATCCTTGATGAAAACCTGCTCCAGAGTGCTCAGGACCTCAGGTTCACCTTCCAACAGGACAACGACCCTAAGCGCACAGCCTAGACAACGTAGGAGTGTTTTCGGGACAAGTCTCAATGATCTTGAGTGGCACAGCCATAGCCCGGACTTGAACCCGATCTAACATCTCTGGAGAGACCTGAAAATAGCTGTGCAGCGACGCTCCCCATCCAACCTGACAGAACTTGAGAGGATCTGCAGAAAAGAATGGGAGAAACTCCCCATATACAGGTGTGCCGAAGTTGTAGATATACCCAAAAAGACTCAAGGCTGTAATCACTGCAAAAGGTGCTTCAACAAAGTAATGAGTAAAGGGTTTGAAAACTTATGTATGTAAATTCAGTTTCTTTTTATAAGTTTGCAAAAAATTCTAAACCTGTTTTTGCTTTGTCATTATGGGTATTGTGTGTAGATTGAGGGGGAAAAAACTATTTAATACATTTTCTAACAAGGCTGTAATGTAACGCAATGTGGAAAGATTCAAGGGGTCTGAATACTTTCCGAATGCACTGTAGCTAGCAGTATGTTTGGAACATCAAATCACTTTATCGAATCAATACATATGCAGTGAACAAATATCAATGCAACATGCAACAATTTCAAAGATTTTACTGAGTTAGTTCACATAAGGAAATCAGTCAATTGAAATAAATTCATTTGGGTCTAATCTATTTCACATGACTGGGAATACAGATATGCATGTGTTGGTCATAGATACGTTAAGGTAAGGGCGTGGATCAGAAAACCAGTCTGTATCTGGTGACCACCATTTGCATTATGCAGCGGGATCCTTTACAGAGTTGATTAGGCTGTTGATTGTGGCCTGTGGAATGTTGTACTACTCCTCTTGCTGGATATAGGCGGGAACTGGAACATGCTGTCGTACACATCAACCCAGAGCATCCCAAAAATACTCAATAGGTGACATGTCTCGTGGGTATGCAGGCCGGGGGCCGTGCGTTATCATGCTGAAACATGAGGTGATGGCGGCGGATGAATGGCACGACAATGGGCCTCAATCTCATCACGTTATCTCTGTGCATTCAAATTGCCATCGATAAAATGCAATTGTGTTCGCTGTCCATAGCTTATGCCTGCCCATACCATAACCCCATGGGGCACTCTGCTCACAACGTTGACATCAGCAAGCCGCTCGCCCACACAACGCCATACCGCTGTCTGCCATCTGCCCAGTACAGTTGAAACCGGGATCATCCTTGAAGAGCACACTACTCCAGCGTGCCTGTGGCCATCGAAGGTGAGCATTTGGTTGTGCAAACCCAGTTTCATCAACTGTCCGGGTGGCTGGTCTCAGACGATCCCACAGGTGAAGAAGCCGGATGTGGAGGTCCTGGGCTGGCGTGGTTACACGTGGTCTACGGTTGTGAGGCCGGTTGGATATATTGCCACATTCTCTAAAACGATGCTTATGGTAGAGAAATTTACATTCAATTCTCTAGCAATAGCTCTGGTGGACATTCCTGCAGTCAGCATGCCAATTGCACGCTTTATCAACTTGAGACATCTGTGGCTTTGTTGTGTGACAAAACTGCACATTTTAGAGTAGCCAGTTATTGTCCCTAGCACAAGGTGCACCTGTATGATCATGCTGTTTCATCAGCTTCTTGATATGCCACACCTGTCAGGTTGATGGATTATCTTGGCAAAGGAGAAATGCTCACTAACAAGGATGTAAACAAATCATGTAATTTGCAGTATAAATGTTTATGATTGCTTTGTTTCAGCCACAGTTACAAGGATGACATGCCTGGGTTGTCCTGAACAGAATTAAGAAACATATTGTGAAGAAAACGAGCCGCGGAATACGCACTTGAATGCACTCATGACACATTCTATGTGCACCAAAATTACAATGTTTGTCTGAAGTGCCTTTTGAAAGCCTAAGATCGTATTTTATAGAATAAGCTTTAAAATGATGCCCACCTGATCCAGATTGTGATGTATGTAATGTTTCTGGATTGCGTAAACACCAACAGTAATTGTGTGATGGTGGGGATGCAGGGCTGTGTTCCAAACAAACTGCAAGTGTGCTTGCCTCAGTTCCTCAATGGAAAAGCTAGGAGAGCTTAAAAAAACAACATTTCCATTTCCCAATGATGGAAATCACTGTGCTCTTGGAAACTTTGAACACTAGAAATTGTTTTATACCTTTCCCCAGATATATGCCTCATCACATTTCTATCCTGGAGGTCTATGGACAATTCCTTGGTATAATTTCTGCTCTGACGTGCATTGTCAGCTGTGGAACCTTTTATATAGACAAGTGTTTCTTTTAAAATCATGTCCAAAACAATTGAATTGGCCAAAGGTGGACTCCAATCAATTTGTAGTGGCATCTCAAGGATGATCAAAGGAAATTGGATGCACCTGAGCTCAATTTGGAGTGTCATAGCAAAGGGGTGTGAATACTTGTGATTTGTGCATTTCTAAACATGTTTTGACTTTGTCGTTATGGGGTATAGTGTGTAGATGGGTGAGAAAGAAAAAAAATGTTTGAATTCAGGCGGTAACACAAAATGTGGAATAAATCAAGGGGTATGAATTATTTCTGAAGGCACTGTAGACAAGGCAATTGTCTACTCATCTGAAGGACCATCATTTACATGGGATTTTTAAGGAGAAGGGGGCTTGGCCAGATTCTCAGCTCTATGTGCATTTGAATCTGGAATGATAATACCCTTTTCGCCCACAAAGTGTATGGAACCACACACACTCAAATGTACGCACACACTTTTGTATAGAGGGCCATCTGTCCTCTCTGGCCATACAGATCTGGGAAAACAATGAAGGCTCCTTGACATCATCTCCCTCAGAATTTCAGATGTCATCCCTGTCTTTCCCAAAGGGAACTACAGAGATGATCGTCAACTCTGTCAGCTTCTATTAATCAGAAATAGTGACGTCTGAAAACTTTTGTATTTTAGTGTTTCTGTGGGCATGGTTGTTATTGGTGGATAAAGTGACTTTATACTAAAAGAGTTGAAGTATTATACCCATCATCTTGCCTCTGACCGATTCCTTTCCCCCCCACTTCTTTGCATTTAGCTAAACTGTTGTATCCTCTGAGTTTTTACTCATTAGTCTGAATAATAACTGTCACTAATTCAAGCTGTTCTAGAATGGCTTTGTGAATAGAAAGAGAGAGGGAGGATAGAGAGGCCTGGGGGGGCACAAAAAAATAACACCGCAGCCTGAGAAATGAACTTGATGATCTCAAGGGGGTGAAGGGGGGGATCGCCATTCCCTGCTCCTGACAATCAAAATTAGATTGGCCAGCACTATGTCAACACTGGCCTCTGCTTAAGGCATGACAGGGGCAGGGGGGCAACCCCCCCCCCCCCCCCCCCCCCCACACACACACACACAGTTTTTGAGAGTTTGCCATGTGAACTATGGAGACCCCACAGAGCCTTTCACTGACTGTGCAGGCCTTTAAGAAATGCACAACCCTTTTCATAAACCAACCCCTTCCCTCTACTCAATATTTTGACAAACATATCCTCTCAGTCCATGATTGTGTTCTTTAGTAGTATTTTGTGAAAATGTTGTGTCAACTAACTGGAAAGGAAAAGTCAATGTGCAAGCAAAGATTAGTTTTTTAAATTCTCCAATCTATGGTAAAGACTAACTAATTTCTATGAATAATTGTGTGTGGCTGTACATCCACAATCCTGATATGAGAATTGCATGTGTAATCCCACTCTTTTGGACATAACTTGAATGGTAAATCAAGTGGCAACTTAAATTGGCAGTATATTAGGCTCCGTAGAGAAATATTTTGCATCTGGGTGCCATACTCTTTAGTCTTGGTTTCGGCACCAAAATGTAGCTTTTATATATTTCTGCTTCTAATCTTTGCCTTGTAATCTTCACTTGAAACCACAGTGCACAGAATTGTAATTGCAATGACATGCAGTTGAATTAAGCAAAGCAGTATATCGGCCACAAATGTAATCTTCAGAAAATAATGGAACTTTGACCAACTTAATTTTCTTATTTCAACAATTCTGGTGGTAGAGCAACCTCCTTCGTATCCGTCTTCAAAAGCAATTATTCACCTTGGTTAATCTTTTAAGCTACGCAGAAAATTCTCCAGTGTTAAATCAACACAGACAGTGTTAAATTTAAGGCTGTGGCTGGGGATCCAACTTTTTCCAGATTTTTTTTATATGCGGATCACATTCTGCGCATGTTTCTTTACCTCTACTTTACGCACACATTTTTGTGGTCTCCTTTCACATTTCTCACTGTCGATTTGTGAATGATAATTCAAGTTTTACTGGTGAAACGTCCATGCAGCGTCAGCATATCAACCATTTGATCTCAATCAGTTTCATGGGGATATGCATTTAGATCTTGAGTTATACAGTGTTCCGAACTAGTCTACAGTGTTTTGAATGATGTACAGTGAGTGAATTTCAGAGCAGATGACGTTAACATGGTGTAGCATAGCCCTTCTCAAATCCTGGTCCGGGGACCTGCGCCAGTCCGTGGAGGAATGCTTGTCAGTCCCCGGAATATTTGTCTTGACTAAATTCTTGCCATAGGCCTACTTAACTATGCATGCTGCAGTAAACAAATTGTGTTGCCATGACAAAGTATAGCACACCAAACACACACACACACACAAGCTAGCCCTGCTGTGCAGCCTGCATGCTCTTGCTCTCCCTTTTAGTTAACCATGCCCTGCTCTAAACAAAAGCAACAAGATTAGTATTTTAATGTGAAAGAAGGTTAATTTTTTAGGTCCACTGAGGCAAAAAAGTATCATCCATTCACTTGATAGTACGCCCCATGCTACAATAAGTTTGGATTCTCTACTGTAAGTCGCTCTGGATAAGAGCGTCTGCTAAATGACTAAAATGTAAAATGTAAATTTGTTTCAAATAAAAGCTGCCTGCCAAAACCAGTCTGTGTGATGTCAGACTTGCCTCTGCAACATGCTATGAAGCCAACAAATGTGCAGACATTTAGAAACAAAGCATCCACATCTCAAGGTTAAACGAACGAGGTGAGCTGACCAACCAATCAAAAATGCTGTACAATATTTTCACAGACAACGAGAGTTTACTGAAGGCTTCATACTTACTCTCTCATAACATTTCCAAGTGCCAGGCTTCTTTCACTCTAGTTGAAAAGTTGGTCATGCCGTCAGTCGTTAATGCTTGCCGAGAGATTTTGGGCCCAATTGCTGCTACAAAGATCAGTGAAATACCACTTTTCAATGACAATGTCACGTGTAGAATCCAGGATATGGCAGATGATATTGAAGCACAGGTTTTAGACCAAGCACACGCATCAAATTGCTTTGCAATCCAATTAGATGAGACAGACATTTCAAATGCAGCCCAACTTCTTCTATATAAACTCAGCAAAAAAATAAATGTCCTTTCACGGTCAACTGCGTTTATTTTCAGCAAACTTAACATGTGTAAATATTTGTTTGAACATAACAAGATTCAACATCTGAGAGACAAACTGAACAAGTTCCACAGACATGTGACTAACAGAAATGGAATAATGTGTCCCTGAACAAAGGGGGGGTCACAATCAAAAGTAACAGTCAGTATCTGGTGTGGCAACCAGCTGCATTAAGTACTGCAGTCCATCTCCTCCTCATGGATTGCACCTCATGCCACCTTGCAGCATGCCTAAGGCACGTTCACGCAGATGAGAAGGGACCCTGGGTATCTTTCTTTTGGTGTTTTTCAGAGTCAGTAGAATGGCCTCTTTAGTGTCCTAAGTTTTCATAACTGTGATCTTAATTGCCTACCGTCTGTAAGATGTTAGTGTCTTAACAACCGTTCCACAGGTGCATGTTCATTTAATTGTTTATGGTTCATTGAACAAGCATGGGAAACAGTGTTTAAACCCTTTACAATGAAGATCTGTGAAGTTATTTGGATTTTTACGAAATGAAAGACAGGGTCCTGAAAAAGGGACGTTTCTTTTTTTGCTGAGTTTAGTTGCCACTTTCCAAAAAAAGCTGGGCGTCAGGAGAGACCAAGTGTGGATAGAGGCATTTTCGATATGTTCCCCCCTATTCTCAACTCTGGCTGACGAGGGGGATGTGGACATTGATCACATGCTTTAAATTGATGGGGTCACATCTGCGCCAAACTCTGATCAAATTCGAGGATTACTTCCCCTCACAATCTTATCCCCGCTCGGGAAAGCGATGGATGAGTAATCCGTTCACCAACACTGAAGAGACTCAGCTTGTCACCGGTACTTTAGGATAAACTATTGGAGCTGTCCTGTGACCAAGGCATACACGCTCATTTTAATGAGACGCCTTTCCACATTCTGGCTGTTCAGCAACTCAGCAAGATGGGAGTGAAGACGTTAATCCCTTTTCATTCCAAATACTTGTGAGACCAGCTTTTCCTCTCTTGCTGCAACAAAATTAAAATATCGCAGCAGACTGGCTGTTAAACACTTTGAGAGTATCCCTCTCCTCCTTCCCTCTGAGGTTTGACAAGTGTCCAAGAGACAGGCACACCCATCTCAAATTGATTAGGTGAGTCAAACATGTTTAACTATTATATTTTTTAAATAGTGTATATATTGAAAGAATGCAAGATTATTTGTTTACAAAAATTGAATTGTGGTTACATTGTGTATAATTACTAAACATTTATTTATTTATTGTTTTGTCATTTAGAATGTCAGCCTCTGAAGACAGCCCATACAGAAGGACAGATACAGACAGCCCCTGAAGAAAGCACAGAGAGAGACACTTCCCATGAGTACAAGACAGACCGACAAACCATGAAGGCAGCCAAGTATATACAATGTTCATTAATTTAGTGTAAAGTAAAAATAAATGCAATAAAATTGGTGTTCATAAACATGCGATTGTCAATAATTTTTTACCAAAGAGGTAAAAAAGGCCATGCCTTGCTGGTCCTTTGCACAAAAAAAGTTTGAGAAAGGCTGGCATAGCCTACCTGTGTACTTAGCTGAGTGGTGCATGTTGTTGAGTTTTGGCCCTGTGAGAGAGACATGCAGTGGTGTTTTTGTCTTACAGTAACCTAATACTATGCCATTATATTCGATTCTGTTATGTAGAATACTATCATTATGTGATCTTATAGACATTGATTCAGTTTTGATCCAACTTTATTAAATGAGCAGCATTCGCTAGAGCAGAGTGTGTGTAAAGTAGAGAATAAACACATATGCAGAAGAAAAAAAGGTTTTAGAAAAGTCGGATCTACCGCCATTGCGTAAATTTAACACTGGTCAAGTGTCTATACTTTTCACTTTTAAGATAACACATTACTTAGTGTAAAGCCTTATTTGCATATTTCTTATATATGTTAATACATTTTTGTATTATTTAACGCAATACAACAAGTATTTAGGAAGGCCTTAAATTCATGGTTTTCAGGCCTGCAAGTCACATTATCATGGCTTGCAAGTGATATGTAATTCCTATTGGAATCCAGCCAGGGTGGGGATATCCAACATTTTAAATTTATATTCACCTGCAACCTGCATTCAGAATAACTGCCAGGTTGGGAAGACTAAGATATGAGACTACCTAAACCATCTTAACTGGAACAACCATTTCAGTAACCGGTGCAATAAGTACAAGTAAGAGATTGAACTACAGTGCATTCGAAAAGTATTCAGACCCCTTGACTTTTTCCTAATTTTGTTACGTTACAGGCTTATTCTAAAATGGGTTAAATATGATTTTTTTCATCAATCTATACACAATACCCTATAAAAGCAAAGCAAAAACCGGTGTTTATAAATGTCTAAAAAAAAATAAACATCACATTTACATAAGTATTCAGACCCTTTACTCAGTACTTTGTTGAAGCACCTTTGGCAGCAATTACAGCCTTGAGTCTTCTTGGGTATGCCTTTTGGCAAACTCCAAGCGGGCTGTCATGTGCATTTTGCTGAGCATTGGCTTCCGTCTGGCCACTCTACCATAAAGGCTTGATTGGTGGAGTGCAGCAGAGATGGTTATCTTTCTGGAAGGTTCTCCCATCTCCACAGAGGCACTCTAGAGCTCTGTCAGAGTGACAATTGGGTTCTTGGTCACCTCCCTGAGCAAGGCCCTTCTCCCCCGATTGCTCAGTTTGGCCAGGGGCCAGCTCTAGGAAGAGTCATGGTGGTTCCAAACTTCTTCCATTTAAGAATGGAAGTGTTCTTGGGGACCTTCAATGCTGCAGAAATGTTTTGGTACCCTTCCCCAGATCTGTGCCTCGACACAATCCTGTCTCGGAGCTCTACGGAAAATTCCTTCGACCTCATGTCTTGGTTTTTGCTCTGACATACACTGTCAACTGTGGGACCTGGTGTATGTCTTTCCAAATCATGTCCAATCAATTAAATTTACCACAGGTGGACTCCAATCAAGTTGTAGAAACATCTCAAGGATGATCAATCGAAACAAAATGCACCTGAGCTCAATTTCGAGTCTCAAAGCAAAGGGTCTGAATACTTAGGTAAATACATTTTTTATATACACATTTGCAAACATTTCTAAAAACCTGTTTTCGCTTTGTCATTATGGAGTATTGTGTGTAGATTGATGGGGGAAAAAATATTTAATCAATTTTAGATTAAGGCTATAATGTAACAAAATGTGGAAACAGTCAAGGGGTCTGAATACTTTCCGAATGCACTGTAGTTTAGAAAATGTATGTTTATATTTGAGTAACATATGATTAATTAATCAAACAGTGTACATGCAAAAACAGATATTGAAACAAACAATTCAAAAAATCTACCTGCAATGGAGCATGAGGAAATATGATTGTGTAGTTTTGGTTTAATACTGGTTATTTTACACTGAGTGTTAATTTAACAACTGAATCAACACTAGAAATGTTACACTGAAAATCAACACAAGGTAACACTGGCCAATTTGCTGTATAGTATTGTTGCAGAACAAAGATCATGAACTTCCTTAATTCCGTATATGCAAATTCTTAAATCCATGATAGTGAGTGTGCAAGTGCACACTTTTGGAGAAGGGTGGAGAATATCTGGATGCAGCCTAAAGCTGGACCATCACTGTTGCAGCTGTATGGGGCATCCCACGCAGCCCCTCCTGCTCCTCACTTTGGTTTCCGGGATGGAGATTGGGATGGAGCCGACCTCGGGGTTGTGTTTTTGGAGGTTTGACCAGTGACCTGGAATCTGTCAGTTTGTTCTAGTTGGCAATCTCTTGCCAGAACGCAGTGTGTGAGGAAAGCTTGCTGTGTCCTCGCATAACCTTTTAAAATTATTCACCAGGCCACCAGATTTTCAGCCTTTTAATCTTAGAAATTCACACAGAGAATTTGGGGGTATTTTTCTCCACCCTTATTCAATGTAATGTCATTTGTTGCTTTTTCGAAACGCCATTTGGAAGTCTCCTCATCCTTGTCTGATGTTGTGTTGCAGGTTGAAGTTGACGAGAAACTGAAAAAGAGGAAGGAGAGGTTTGGGATTCTCACCGCTGCTGCTGCAGTTGGGGCTGAAGATAGTGAGGTACAAAAGGTTTTGTTTTCATGTTCCTGGGCTATGACCTGTTGTTGCCAAAAGAGCTGGTCGGACTGACTTTCAAGTGATCAAACACTGCTGTGAGAAACATTCAAAATAAGTGAACGGAATGTTCACATTGTTGTGGATTGGGGAGGGAGGGGGGTGTTAGAATGTTTTGTAAGTCGCTATTAGAATGTTCTAGAACAGAAAGAACGAAGAATTGCCTAGTTCTGAAGGAACTGTAATTGGGCAATACCTCAATATTTAGCCAGTGTTTCAAAGGCAAACATTTAATTGATATTGTAAACCTATTTTGAGTCAATAGATGTGAAAATCTGTTGGGTAAATGTATTGCGAGTCATCATTTACAAGCGTATATTATGGCTTTCTTTCCACAGAACCAAAATCCATATTTTGGAAAATGTCCATAGTTCATAGGGGTATACAAGCCTAGAGTCTACCTTTACAGTTCAAAGTTTTTACCTTGATAGTTAAAAAAATTAAAATAATGGAATGATTGTGATGTTTCCATTAATATACACAAATGAATTCCAGAGAATATCTGAGCTTGTCGATGACCTATATAGTCATCCAGCAATGACAAGCAGTTACAGTATTTTTGCTTAGTTCTGCTGTTATGTTGTCTAGCATGCAATATGGTTATGAATTATTATGCATAACTAAGTCATCAAATGACTAGATCTCATATACACTACTATTCAAAAGTTTGGGGTCACTTAGAAATTGTTTTTTTAAAAGAAAAGCACATTTTTTTGTCCATTTTAAAATAACATCAAATTAATCAGAAATACAGTGTAGACGTTGTTAATGTTGTAAATTACTATTGTAGCTGGAAACGGCTGATTTTTAATGGATTACCTACATAGGCGTACAGAGGCCCATTTATCAGCAACCATTACTCCTGTGTTCCAATGACACGTTGTGTTAGCTAATCCAAGTTTATAATTTTAAAAGGCTAATTGATCATAAGAAAACCCTTTTGCAATTATGTTAGCACAGCTGAAAACTTGTTCTGATTAAAGAAGCAATAAAACGGTCCTTCTTTAGACTAGTTGAGTATCTGGAGCATCAGCATTTGTGGGTTCGATTACAGGCTCAGAATGGCTAGAAACGCGTCAGTCTATTCTTGTTCTGAGAAATGAAGGCTATTCCATGCGAGAAATTGCCAAGAAACTGAAGATCTCGTACAACACTGTGTACTACGCCCTTCACAGAACAACGCAAACTGTCTCTAACCAGAATAGAAAGAGTGGGAGGCCCCAGTGCACAACTGAGCAAGAGGACAAGTACATTAGAGTGTCTAGTTTGAGAAACAGACGCCTCACAAGTCCTCAACTGGCAGCTTCAACCTCTGCAGCAATGCTGGCAGCACTCATACGTCTATTTCCCAAAGACAACCTCTGGATATGACGCTGAGCACGTGCACTCAACTTCTTTGGTCGACCATGGTGAGGCCTGTTCTGAGTGGAACCTGTCCAGTTAAACCGCTGTATGGTCTTGGCCACCGTGCTGCAGCTCGGTTTCAGGGTCTTGGCAATCTTCTTATAGCCCAGGCCATCTTTATGTAGAGCAACAATTCTTTTTTTCAGATCCTCAGGGAGTTCTTTGCCATGAGGTGCCATGTTGAACTTCCAGTGACCAGTCAGTATGAGGGAGTGTGAGAGCGATGACACCAAATTTAACACACCTGCTCCCCATTCACACCTGAGACCTTGTAACACTAACGAGTCACATGACACCGGGGAGAGAAAATGGCTAATTGGGCCCAATTTGGACATTTTCACTTAGGGGTGTACTCACTTTTGTTGCCAGCGGTTTAGACATTAATGGCTGTGTGTTGAGTTATTTTGAGGGGACAGCAAATTTACACTGTTATACAAGCTGTACACTCACTACTTTACATTGTAGCAAAGTGTCATTTCTTCAATGTTGTCACATGAAAAGATATACTCAAATATTTACAAAAATGTGAGGGGTGTACTCACTTTTGTGATATACTGTATGTAGATATTCCATTAAAAATCAGCCGTTTCCAGCAACAATAGTCATTTACAACATTAACATTGTCTACACTGTATTTCTGATCAATTTTATGTTATTTTAATGGACAAAAGATATGCTTTTCTTTCAAAAACAAGGACATTTGTTTTGACCCCATACTTTTGAACGGTAGTATATGGATGATGCTTGTAGTTTTAATGTTGCAGGTATCAGGCCTGGTAGTCTTCATACCGACTTGATACTCTGATGTAATGTTTGTTTCCTCACCACCACTCATCATTCAAGTAATAATTCACCAATTTTAAGAAAGATCTATTTATTGTTACACATGCATATACCACAAATAGAAATCCTGATTCTGTGGTGTCACAATTTACAATGAATTCTGTATATGCTCTTCTGTATACATTTGGCACACATGACAACATTTATGTAGAATGTTCCTTACATGTTCAGTTTCCCCCCCCCCATTTCAGGCAAAGAAGAGGAAACGCGCAGAACGATTTGGAAATAATTGATTCAATTTGACGATTTTTTTTACTTTTTTAAAAATTTCATTGTATTTTTTAAACTTGTAACTCTTGTTTTACAGTGGTAAAATACCAACCTATGCTGTTTAGTAAGAACAAATATTTACAGTATGTAAAAGTTTGGAAATTAAAGATCTTTTCCAATTTCCCCACAAGTGTCCCTTGAGTAAACTTGTTCCTATAGCTGTTGCGGAATAAGTTAATGTAGAGTCTGGATAGACTTTCCTATCAGGGCTTAATCCTTAAGAGTCGTTTGACGCATAATAAACAAATCCCTATCAAAATCCATCTGTTTTAAACTGGAGATATCCGAATATTTGTTTGGGCTGCGTCTCAATCCACCACATCTGCCTTCAGCGTCTGCGGTGGAAAGTGGAAGATCTACAGCACTGTTTGTCAGACCAAGGAGACATCCCAAAAATCGGTCTTCTCGCGAAAACGTCTTAGGAACTCCACCAGGGGAGGGATGGTCCTGTTATAGCACAATGTATGCTCTCTGCTCTGGGGGAGAAGCGGCTGACGTGCCCTGGTAGGGATTTGGGTGTGATATAGTTGGTTTGATTTGGTTTGATTTGGGTTGGATAATGGCTAAGCAACCTTAGCTAAACCTGGCAATAGTCCCCTGCGAACCAGGTGGTAGGGTACCACTGCTCCTGGTTTGTGACATTTCTCACTCAATGGACATGCTGTAACAAGTTTGGAGGCACTAAGGTAGTGTTCAGTTGAGAATTTTATATCAAATATCTTCTTCAATAGTTTGCCCGTTTAGATTCCGGGTTGCACACTTAATTAAGCTAACTTCATAACAAGAAATGCATAAATCATCTTAAATTAACTTAATTGTGCTACACAAATTTCAGACACTTTGGGATGATTTAGACATAGCATTTCAAACATGCTATATTGACTTGGCATTGTTTTTTGGACAGAAATGCTAGTTGGCATTTGGTGGCAGGAGCCAGGTAAACAAAACCAAAGCATGGATTGGTCACTGCTTGTCCAAAGACTACTTACAGTATAAACAGTTCATAATTAGACTGTTTATAAATATGTCATACGTTTTTGGGACTTATTGGACTTCCGACAAAATGTTCTTACTACATTTCACTGTATAATTTAAAGTTGAACTCCTACTTAATTTTTTTATTTCATCTTTATTTAACCAGGTAGGACAGTTAAGAACAAGTTCTCATTTACAACTGCGACCTGGCCAAGATACAGCAAAGCAGTGCGACAAAAACAACAACAGAGTTACACAAACAAACGTACAGTCAATAACACAATAGAAAAGAAAAATAGAAAAATCTACGTACAGTGTGTGTAAATGCAGACGAGTAGGGAGGTAGGTAATACATAGGCCATAGAGGCAAGATAATTACATTTTGGCATTAATACTGGTGTGATAGATGTGCAGATGATGTTCAAGTAAAAATACTGGGGTGCAAGAGGGTAAATAATAATATGGGGATGAGGTAGTTGGGTGTGCTATTTACAGATTGGCTGTGTACAGGTACAGTGATCGGTAAGCTGCTCTGACAGCTGATGCTTAAAGTTAGAGAGGGAGATGTAAGACTCGAGCTTGAGAGATTTTTGCAATTCGTTCCAGTCATTGGCAGCAGAGAACTGGAAGGAAAGGCGGCCAAAGGAACTGTTGGCTTTGGGGATGACCAGTGCAATATACCTGCTGGAGCGCGTGTTACGGGTGGGTGTTGCTATGGTGACCAGTGAGCTGAGATAAGGCAGGGCTTTACCTAGCAAAGACTTATAGATGACCTGGAGCCAGTGGGTTTGGCGACGGATATGTAGTGAGGGCCAGCCAACGAGAGCATACAAGTCGAAATGGTGGGTAGGATATGGAGCTTTGGTGACAAAACGGATGGCACTGTGATAGACAACATCCAGTTTTCTGAGTAGAGTGTTGGGGGCTATTTTGTAAATGACATCGCCCAAGTCAAGAATCGGTAGGATAGTCAGTTTTACAAGGGTATGTTTGAGTGAAGGAGGCTTTGTTGCGAAATAGGAAGCCGATTCTTGATTTAATTTTTGATTGGAGATGCTTAATGTGAGTCTGGAAGGAGAGTTTACAGTCTAACCAGACACCTAGGTATTTGTAGTTGTCCACATATTCTAGGTCAGAACTGTCCAGAGTAGTGATGCTAGTCGGGTGGGAGGGTGCGGGCAGCAATCTTTTGAAGAGCATGCACTTAGTTTTACTAGCATTTAAAAGCAGTTGGAGGCCACGGAAGCAGGACTGTTGTATGGCATTGAAGCTCGTTTGGAGGTTTGTTAACACAGTGTCCAAAGAAGGGCCAGATGTATACAGAATGGTGTTGTCTGAGTAGAGGTGGATCAGAGAATCACCAGCAGCAAGAGCGACATCATTCATACATACATAGAAAAGAGTCGGCCCGAGAATTGAACTCTGTGGCACCCCCATAGAGACTACCAGAGGTCCGGACAACAGGCCCTCCGATTTGACACACTGAACTCTGTCTGAGAAGTAGTTGGTGAAGCAGGCGAGGAAGTCATTTGAGAAGCCAAGGCTATTGAGTCTGCCGATAAGAATGCGGTGATTGACAGAGTCGAAAGCCTTGGCCAGGTCGATGAAGACGGCTGCACAGTACTGTCTTTTATCGATGGCGGTTATGATATCGTTTAGGACCTTGAGCGTGGCTGAGGTGCACCCATGACCAGCTCGGAAACCAGATTGCATAGTGGAGAAGGTACGGTGGGTTCGAAATGGTCGGTGATCTGTTTATTAACTTGGCTTTCGAAGATTTTAGAAAGGGAGGGCAGGATAGATATAGGTCTATAACAGTTTGGGTCTAGAGTGTCTCCCCCTTTGAAGAGGAGGATAACCGCGGCAGCTTTCCAATTTTTGGGGATTTCAGACGATACAAAAGAAAGGTTGAATAGGCTAGTAATAGGGGTTGCAACAATTTCGGCGGATAATTGTAGAAAGAGAGCATCCAGATTGTCTAGCCCAGCTGATTTATAGGGATCCAGATTTTGCAGCTCTTTCAGAACATCAGCTGTCTGGATTTGGGTGAAGGAGAAGTGGGGGGGAGGGTTTGGGCAAGTTGCTGCAGGGGGTGCTGAGATGTTGGCTAGGGTAGGGGTAGCCAGGTGGAAAGCATGGCCAGCCGTAGAAAAATGCTTCTTGAAATTATAGATAATCGTAGATTTATCGGTGGTGACAATGTTATCTATCCCCAGTGCAGTGGGCAGCTGGGAGGAGGTGCTCTTATTCTCCATGGACTTTAGTGTTCCAAAGCTTTTTGGAATTAGTGCTACAGGAAGCAAATTTCTGTTTGAAAAAGCTAGCCTTTGCTTTCCTAACTGACTATGTATATTGGTTCCTGACTTCCCTGAAAAGTTGCATATCGCGGGGGCTATTCGATGCTAATGCAGAACGCCACAGGATGTTTTTGTGCTGGTCAAGGGCAGTCAAGTCTGGGGTGAACTCAGGGCTATATCTGTTCTTAGTTCTACATTTTTTGAATGGGGCATGCTTATTTAAAATGGACATGAAAGCACTTTTGAAGAGCAACCAGGCATCCTCTACTGATGGGATGAGGTCAATTCCTTCCATGATACCCGGGCCAGGTCGATTAGAAAGGCCTGCTCGCTGAAATGTTTTAGGGAGCGTTTGACAGTGATGAGGGGTGCTCGTTTGACCACGGACCCATTACGCACGCAGGCAATGAGGCAGTGATCGCTGAGATCCTGGTTGAAGACAGCAGAGGTGTATTTAGAGGGCAAGTTGGTCAGGATGATATCTAAGAGGGTGCCCGTGGTTACGGATTTAGGGTTGTACCTGGTAGGTTCCTTGATAATTGTGTGAGATTGAGGGCATCTAGCTTAGATTGTAGGACGGCCGGAGTGTTAAGCATGTCCCAGTTTAGGTCACCTAACAGTACGAACTCTGAAGATAGATGGGGGTCGATCAATTCACATATGGTGTCCATGGCACAGCTGGGGGCTGAAGGGGATCTATAACAAGCGGCAACGGTGAGAGACGTGTTTCTGGAAAGGTGGATTTTTAAAACTAGAAGCTGAAATTGTTTTGGCACAGACCTGGATAGTATGACAGAGCTCTGCAGGAGATTACAACTCCGCCCCCTTTGGCAGTTCTATTTTGTTGAAAAATGTCATAGTTAGGGATGGAAATTTCAGGATTTTTGGTGGCCTTCCTAAGCCAGGATTTAGACACGGCTAGGACATCCGGGTTGGCGGAGTATGCTAAAGTAGTGAATAAAACAAACTTCTAATGTTAACATGCATGAAACCAATGCTTTTACGGTTACAGAAGTCAACAAACGAGAGCACCTGGGGAATGGGAGTGATGCTGGGGGCTGCAGGTGTTAACCTCTACATCACCAAAGGAACAGAGGAGGAGTAGGATAAGACTACGCTAAAAGAACTGATCGTCTAGTGCGTTCAGAATAGAGAGTAAAAGGAGCAGATTTCTGGGCGCGGAAGAATAGATTCAAGGCATAATGTACATACAACGGTATGGTAGGATGTGAGTACAGTGGAGGAAGCCTAGGCATTGAGTGAAGATGAGAGAGGTTTTTTCTCTAGAGGCACCATTTAAGCCAGGTGAGGTCACCGCATGTGTGGGGGGTGGAACAAAAGGACTAGCTAACATGCTGACCAGACCGGACACGTCGCGTGCGCGAGCATCGCAAAATAAATTTAAAAATCCTTGTTATTCAATTATTGCACCCACACTGCTCGCGTACGCCAACGAGCATCTGCGCTACTAAGGGCTAAAATAGAAGTCATTCCTATTTCTGACGCAGATCGCGCTAAAAGTCCTGCCTCTCCCATCTTCTCATTGGTTTATAGAAGCAAGGACCCACGTGCCATCTCATTGGTTATACCCACGTGGGTGATTGAAAGATGAACTGTTTTGCCGGTAGTCGTGGTAATACTATGAAAGTTTAGATGCGATCACCATATAAGTTCAACGATGAAAAAGCCTGGAAGGAGGATAGATGACTAGAAACGATTCGGTTGGCCGGTTTATGTGTGGATTAATTTGTCGGAGTAGAGGACCTTGTGCAGTTCAGGCAAAATAACAACTCAATGTTTATATCCCAGGACAAATTAGCTAGCAACAGCAAGCTAGTTAAATAGGACAAATTAGCTAGCAAGTGCAAGCTAACTAGCTAAATTGCCATACATGTTTAATGCTTTTCGACCTGTCCCGAAATGAATGTCATTGGTTCAGAGTTTGTTTTGATATTTTAACCTGCGTGTTGTGATCGCGTTTGGTGTAGGGGGACAAAATAAATTTATGCACGATGCAGCCGGTTTGGGTTCCGTGTAAGGCATATTGAGCAGGGCTGGAGGCTCTACAGTGAAATAAGACAAAAATCACTGACCAAAACAGCAATAGGCAAGGCATATTGACATTAGGGAGAGGCATGTGTAGCCGAGTGATCATAGGGCCTAGTGAGTAGCTAGGCGAGCCGGAGGCATGGCGATTCAGACAGCTAGCAGGCCGGGGCCTCAGGGGGACGTCAGCTAGACAGCTAGCAGGCTGCTAGCTGATGGGCCTCAGGGGGACGTCGCAACGGGAGAGCCTGTTGAAACCCCCTCGGATGGTTACGTTGGCAGATCAGTTGTGATGGATCGTCGGGACTCTGTGTCGGCAGCAAATGGTCCAGCCCAGTTGGCAAAAGAGGTATTGAAGCCCAGGACTTGTCTGATGGATCTCTTCGGCTAGCCGGGAGATGGGGCTAGCTCCAGGCTAGCTGGTGCTTGCTTCGGGACAGAAACCCCCTCGGATGGTTACGTCGGCAGACCAGTCGTGATGGATCGGCGGGGCTCCGTGTCGGCAGCAAAGGTTCCAGGCCAATTGAAGCCCAGGAATTGTCTGATGGATCTCTTCGGCTAGCCGGGAGATGGGCCTAGCTCGAAGCTAGCTCCAGGCTTACTTGTGCTTGCTTCGGGACAGAGACGTTAACCAGGAGTATCCACTCGGATAGCAGCTAGCTAGCTGCGATGATCCGGAGTAAAGGTTCAGAGCTTGCGGTAGGAATCCGGAGATGTGGTAGAGAAAAAGCAGTCCGATATGCTCTGGGTTGATATCGCGCTGTGCAGACTGGCAGGAATTGACCGGGCTGAGGCTGGCAGATGTCTGAGTTAACGGTGATGACTGCTAGCAGTGGCTAACTGACTAGTAGCTAGTTAGCTGGCTAGCCTCTGAAGGGGGTTCCGGTTCTAAAGTATAAAAAATAGCAGATCCATACCACATTGGGCGAGGTGGGTTGCAGGAGAGTATGTTCAGGATGGGACAAGACAAACACAACAGACATCCGACTGCTACGCCATCTTGGATTGCTTAACTTCAGCTGAAAGTCAGCATTTACTACTTATTTTTAATGTTTAAACAATCTAACCAAAACACTTGATTATTGCCTGAGACAGTCATTTGGGAGGGAGGCAATTATATCACTTGAAGTTGAAGCGTTCCTGAAATGGGTGAACAAGTGTGATTTTTCCTAAACCAACCTCCCTCTCTGAACACTGGTCCATTATTGAGCCGTACGTACACTAAAGTGTTACTGATTACTGTGTCCAACAATCAGTCCTATTGAGTGCTTCCCCCAATTTACCTTCCCTGGACCTTTCTTCACTTAATGGCTATTGCTACAATCATAAACTTCCCAACCCCCTTTCTTGGGAGTTTTGTAACATTCATAAAAAATGTATTTTCCCCTCGTACATTTCAACAGGTATTTTATAGTTCAAATCAAATTTTATGTCACATGCCTAGTTAAATAAAGGTTAAATAAAATAAAAAATGCACTGAATACAACCTTACAGTGAAATGCTTACTTACAAGCCCTTAACCAACAATGCATTTAAGAAAAATATGTGTTAAATTATTTACTGAAATTAACTGAAGTAAAACATTTAAAGAAAATGGAAAAATAACAAATAATTAAAGAGCAACAATAAAATAACAGTAACGAGGCTATATACAGGGGATGTGTGAGGGCACAGATTAGTTGAGGTAATATGTACAGTACCAGTCAAAAGTTATTCTACATTTGTAGAATAACAGGGAAGACATCAAAACTATGAAATAACACATATGGAATCATGTAGTAACCAAATGAAAGTGTTAAACAAATCAAAATATATTATAGATTTTAGATTCTTCAAAGTAGCCACCTGTGGCCTTGATGACAGCTTTGCACACTCTTGGCATTCTCTTAACCAGCTTCACCTGGAATGCTTTTCCAACAGTCTTGAAGGAGTTCCCACATATGCTGAGCACTAGTTGGCTGCTTTTCCTTCACTCTGCGGTCCAACTCATCGCAAACCATCTCAATTGGGTTGAGGGCGGGTGATTGTGGAGGCCAGGCCATCTGATGCAGCACTCCATCACTCTGCTTCTTGGTCAACTAACCCTTACGCAGCCTGGAGGTGTGTTGGGTCATTGTCCTGTTGAATAACAAATGATAGTCCCACTAAGCGCAAACCAGATGGGATGGCGTATCGCTGCAGAATGCTGTGGTAACCATGTTGGTTAAGTGTGCCTTGAATAATTAATAAATCCTGACAGTCACCAGCAAAGCACCATCACACCTCCTCCTCCATGCTTCACGGTGGGAACCACACATGCGGAGATCATCCATTCACCTATTCTGCAGTTGTAACCACAAATCTCAAATTTGGACTCATCAGACCAAATGACAGATTTCCACCAGTCTAATGTCCATCATGTTTTTTGGCCCAAGCAAGTCTCTTCTTCTTATTGGTGTCCTTTAGTAGTGGTTTCTTTGCAGCAATTCGACCATGAAGGCCTGATTCACGCAGTCTCCTCTGAACAGTTAATGTTGAGATGTATCTGTTACTTGAACTCTGAAGCATTTGTTTGGGCTGAAATTTCTGAGGCTGGTAACTAATGAATGTATCCCCTGCAGCGGAGATAACTCTGAGTCTTCCTTTCATGTGGCGGTCCTCATGAGAGCCAGTTTCATCATAGCGCTTGATGGTTTTTGCGACTGCACTTGAATAAACTTTCAAAGTTCTTTAAATGTTCCGCATTGACTGACCTTCATGTCTTAAAGTAATGGACTGTCGTTTCTCTTTGCTTATTTGAGTTGTTCTTGCCATAATATGGACTTGGTATTTTACCAAATAGGGCTATCTTCTGTATACCACCCCTACCTTGTCACAACAAAACTGATTGGCTCCAACGCATCAAGGAAACAAATTCCACAAATTAACTTTTAACAAGGCACACCTGTTAATTGAAATGCATTCCAGGTGACTACCTCCATGAAGCTGGTTGAGAGAATGCCAAGAGTGTGCAAAGGGTCTACTTTGAAGAATCTCAAATATAAACTATATTTTGATTTGTTTAACACTCTTTTGGTTACTGCATGATTCCATATGTGTTATTTCATTGTTTGTCTAAACTATTATTCTACAATATAGAAAATAGTAAAAAATAAATAAAAAAACTCTTGAATGTGTAGGTGTGTCCAAACCTTTGACTGGTACTGTACATATAGGTAGAGGTAAAGTGACTATGCATGGTAGAAGTTGTTAAGAAGCCTTTTGGACCTAGACATGGTGCTCCGGTACCGCTATGACTAGGGTGGCTGGAGTCTTTGGCAATTTTTAGGGCCTTCCTCTGACACTGTCTTGGATGGCAGGTAGCTTGGCCCCAGTGATGGACTGGGCCATACACACTACCCTCTGTAGTGCCTTGCGGTCGGAGGCCGAGCAGTTGCCATACCAGGCGGTGATGCAACCTGTCTGGATGCTCTCGAGGGTGCAGCTGTAGAACTTTTTCAGGATCTGAGGATCCATGCCAAATCTTTTCAGTCTCCTGAGGGGGAATAGATGTTGTCGTGCCCTCTTCACAATTGTCTTGTTGTGTTTGGACCATGATAGTTCATTGGTGATGTGGACACCAAGGAACTTGAATCTCTCAACCTGCTCCAGTAAAGCCCTGTCGATGAGAATGGGGGTGTGCTCGGCCCTCCTTTTCCTGTAGTTCACGGTCATCTCCTTTGTAGCCATTATTGGTTTAATATTTTATGCAATAAAGTATAGTGACAAATTTAGCTGTAATGTTTGTGGTACCAATGAAAATGACTAATGATAATAAGGGGTAGATGTGCAAGTTGGACATAAAGTGTTAGTGGCTAAACAATTGCCACTTTAACCAGTGCCTGTTACTTGTAGCTTACCTGAGGTGATCTGATTGTCCTTTAATAGCATGAAGTTGAGTGCTCTCTATCAAATTATCTTTGCACTGCTAGTTTGATGGTTTTTCATGGAACACATCACAGAAAACTGTGGCTTTTAGTGGTCCTTCAGTGGAAGCTCCTCAGAGGAAGGGGAGAACCATCCTACTCGTTGAATATTAGGGGGGAAAAAGTGAAACATTTAAGTTTATTTTTTTAGATTCAACTATTCTAAATATTCACATCACCAAATAACTGATTTAAAAACACAGTTTTGCAATGGTCTACAATAGCCTCAACGGCACCCTCTAGAGTAGCCAGAGGACAGCTGTTTTCCGTTCTCCTCTGGGCACATTGACTTCAATTCGAAACCTTGGAGGCTCTTGGTTCTCACCACCTTCCATAGACTTACACAGGAATTATGATGACTTCCGGAAGACATCCTCCAACCTATCAGAGCTCTTGCAGTATGAACTAACATTTTGTCCATATAATAAAAGGAGCAGAGAATGAATCTAGTACTGAAAGCATAAGCTAGTAGCTAGCACTGCAGTACATAAAGTGTGGTGAGTAGACAATAGTTGAACAGTTTTGAGAAGCAGCAGAGCGAGAGCTAGCTATATTTAATTTATATTTTTTTCTTCATTTACCTTTCACCTCCTTAGCTAATGCAACTAATTTAGCCTACTCCACAACCTGACTCAAGCAGAGATTAATGCTGTTTATGTTAGCTAGCTGGCTAAGGCTATCCAACACTGCAACTCTTTCAAGTCAAAGTAAGCTTTCTGTTTTATAAATTTATTGGCACCAGGCCCGCCGGTGTAACTGCTAAACTGCTTGCTGTACACTGTACTTCGTGATTGTACACATGGATTGGATTGTGGGTTTACTAGTTTGTTGACTATAACGTTAACATGGTATGAAGGTTTGGCTTGTAGAGGTTTTTGCGACTGGTCACAGACCGCTGTTGTCTTGTGCACTGAAGTCAACAAGTGAAGGGAAAACGTGAGAGGAGAACTCGTAGGTGCGAGAAGGAATTATACAACTAGCAAAGTGATTATGCTGTATGTGCCTGCTATGAAAGTGATCAGGGTGATCAGGGGTTTATTCATTCCACCAATTCTGTTGCAAAACATTTCTTAAATGGAAGCAAACAGAATGAAACTGGGAGAGATGTACCTGAATTTGTCCAATAGAAACTCACATTTTAGTTGCAACTGTTTGGACTAATGATTTGACCCTAGATCGGCTAGATTCGGGCAAGAGTGTGCAAGGCGATATTGAATGTCTGTCTCACCTTGATTACTCCAATTTGTCTCTCGACCTGTGCACCTACATTTTTAACTTTAATTTGTAGGCTAGGTTGTAGCAACCTCGTGATGGGTATTATATAGAACAAATTCGAGTACCATGTAGTAACCTAAACCTATTGATGTTACATTTAGCTAAGTGAATGGAATATGAATGACAGTCATCCAATATGCTGCAATAGAAATAAGGCCATGCTTATATAAAAAATACTTCCTCCCTAATCTTGAACGGCATGAACCGCGGCTGTGGTCCAATAGGCCAGAAATTAGTCTTGAATATGTAGCTACAGTGTATGTGTGCATAGGTGGGAGTTTGTGATTATGTCAGTGTGTGTGATTATGGGTAGAGGAGTGTGTGAATGTTTGTTTGGTAAGGTTTATGTCATTGGTGGTGTCCGTGTTCTTTTCTCTGTGGTGGGTGGTCTGTGCATTTGCATCAGTAAAGAGCTCCGTGTTCAGTCTTATTTGTCCCTCATTGCTGCCCTAAATTAGGCTGATGAGAGGCCCTCCTATCAGGTGACATATTAATTGGGTCATACTGCATCCCATACGAAATCCAAACAATGGCCTCCCAACACTAAACCTTTCTCTTCGGGCTGGTTGCTCTCCTCTCTCTCTTCCACCAATTAGACTCAGAATTAATCTGTTTCCTGTCCCCCCACCCCCATCCCAAGATTCAGGGCACCACCAGGCAGTCACTGACCTCCTAAGCTCATTTTATGTGAGCCATTACAGGCATGTGGACGAGTTAGGAGCCGGATAATGCTTTTCAATTAAGGTGTGGCAGTGGGCTAGGGTAGTGGTAGCCAGAGATAAGGAGAAATTACGACCAATCAGCTGTGAATTTCGTAAGCTAAATAAATGATTTATTGTACAAAATAAGACAGAAAAGAAAACAAAATAACAATGGAACAGTTATTCATATGTAAAACCATTAAACTACAACATTGGGTTGAATTTTATCTACATAACATGAACAAATGAAAGAGAAATAAAAGTGGGCAAAAACATTAGAAGCGGAGAACCTGTCCAAAACATTATAAAATTTGGGTATTTATTTACATAGATTTTTTTCCTCTCATATTTAAATATATGAAAACACTTTCTCATACAGTGCCTTCAGAAAGTATTCACACCCCTTGACCTTTTCCACATTTTGTTGTGTTACAGCCTGAATTTAAAATTGATCAAATTGAGTGTGTCATTGGCCTACACGCAATACCCGTTTTTTCTACAAATGAATTAAAAATGAAAAGCTGAAATGTCTTCAATCAATAACTATTCAACCCCTTTCATGGTAAGCCTAAATAAGTTCAGGAGTAAAAAAGTCACAAGTTTTGAACGACCACCTAATTTCTGTACCCCACACATACAATTATCTGTGAAGTACCTCAGTCGAACAGTAAATGTCAAACACAGATTCAACCATGAAGACCAGGGAGGTTTTCCAATGCCTTGCAAAGAAGGACACCTATTGGTAGATGGGTAAAAAATAAAAAAAGCAGACATTGAATGTCCATTTTAGCATAGTGAAGTTATTAATTACACTGGGTGGTGTATCAATATAGCCAGTCATTACAAAGATGCAGGCGTCCTTCCTAACTCAGTTGCCGGAGAGGAAGGAAACCGCTCAGGGATTTCACCATGATCAACAAACTTGCAGTTACTCCACAACACTAACCTAAATGACAGAGTGAAAAGAAGGGAAGCCTGTACAGAATTTTAAAAAAATCCAAAACATGCATCCTGTTTGCAATAAGGCACTAAAGTAAAACTGCAAAAAATATGACGTAGAAATTAACTTTATGTCCTGAATAAAGTGTTATGTTTGCTGAAAACAAAACACTACATATTTTCAAGCATTGGCGGTGGCTGCATCATGTTATGGGTATGCTTGTAATCGGCAAAGACTAGGGAGTTTTTTTTATATAAAAAGAAATGGAATAGAGCTAAGTATGTAAAATCCTAGAGGAAAACCTGGTTCAGTCTGCTTTCCAATAGACACTGGGAGACAAATTCACCTTTCAGCAGGACAATAACCTTAAACACAAGGCCAAATATACACTGGAGTGGCTTACCAAGACAACATTGAATGTTCCTGAGTGGCCTAGTTAGTTTTGACTTAAATCAGCTTGAAAATCTATGGCAAGACTTGAAAATGGCTGTCAAACAATAATCAACAAACTTGACAGAGCTTGAAGAATTTAAAAAAAGGAATGTGCAAATATTGTGCAATCCAGGTGTGCGAAGCGCTCACTCACAGCTGTAATCGGTGCCAAAGGTGATTCTAACATGTATTGACTCAGGGGTGTGAAATACTATGTAAATTAGATATTTCTGCTTTTCATTTTCAATAACTTTGCAAACATGTCTAAAAAAATGTTTCACTTTGTCATTATGGTGTATTGTGTGTAGGTGAGAAAAAAATATTTTATACATTTTGAATTCAGGTTCTAACAATGAAATGTGGTATAAGTCAAGCGGTGTGAATACTTTCTGAAGGCACTGTACATACCAGTATACATACACAAAGTCAAGATGCAACTTTATCCACAGCATTAACCAGAGTTAACCAATGGTCCTGGGCACAGATATTTATTATTCTTTTGTCAGTACAAATTACCTTTAGCTATTTGCTTCAGTCACTCTTTTGAACTCCACTGTAAATTTCTCAATCTGGATCTGAGATCAAGGTGACCCTGTGGCTTTAGTCTACGTTTTTGGGTTTACTATTCTGGTTACATGTTTGTACATATTAACTCATAACAAAACCTAACTGTCAAATTTTTAAGCAAGGTTTCACAATGCTAAAGTGAGGTAGACATACTTTGAAATTCATTGATTTGATCTGAATAAATATACACTTGACCAGTTGAATTGTTTCCAACCACTGCCCATACCACATTTTTTTCTCCCTTTGAAATTGTTTAGCATATTCCTGCAGTTACAAAAGTTACAGCACACAACATGTCATCCTCTACTTTGGCTAACGATCCCTGGATACTTTTTCCCATTCTAATATGGGCACTCTCACTCAAAACACACAAAGGCAAAACGTGTCTGTGTTAGACAGTCAACACAAAAAGTAGCTCAAATTCAAAAGGACAAAAGTCTGTCAAAGTTGATAACAAATTGATTGAAGTTGATGGAGGGGCATTTCCAGTTTAAAGCGTTCTATGTTCATCGGTCCAGACACTTGTTACACACATGACTTATCACCCCGGGAGGGCGATGAGGCCTTTTGCCCGCTGGTCAGTCCAGGTTTCTGGGTGTAAGAAGAGCGTGAGAATATGGACAGGCCTCCGCTTCAGACGAAAAGGAAGTCAGGAAAGCGTGATGGTAACAAAAGAAGTGAGAGGCTGACTAGTTTATCCACACGGTGTATTGCCAGAAGCTTGGACAGTTCTTTTTTCAATTGTAAACGCTCGTGCTTGATTAGGTAAAATACAAACACAAACAACAACATGACTCCTCACGCTATGAACGTCCCATAGTGCAAAATTTATTGTTGGTAAGGTAGTGCCCAGAAAGGATTTTTTGTACCCCTTTTAATTATATACATATATTTATGTCAGAAGGCTTTTCCTTTTCCCAACAGCGTAGTGCTTTCGTTTACAACAAAGGGATATATTCACTTTGACATCCAGGAAACAAGACAGACTTCAAGCTTCTTATCTACAGTCTTTCAAGCACGTCCAATATTTACTGCATATTACAGGTGGGGATGGGGGCTCTGGGATATTCAATCAAAATATGTTCTCTAAACTAGAAATGGCATTTCAGCTGTATTCTCATCTGTATCAGTGTTTTCCTTATTTTTATGATGCACAACCTAGCTCTTCTTCCCTTAGTAGCACAAAGGTGTATATCAATCAAGCATTTTAGTTTCTTTCCAACACAAGGTTGTCTTCTTTGCCACAACCATCATAACATTCCCACCATAGCAACTTGGCAGAATACATTTGGTCCTCTACTCATTGTGTTTGTGTAAATGAATGTGGAGGATAGTAGTGGGAATGGTAATTGCACAGTGTGCAGAGTGAAAATGACAAAAGTATATAAGTAAGCTATATTCATGTGGACCACATTTGTCAAGGTACTTGTGGGGTTCCCTTTCACTCTGAATTTACTCCATACAAAATAATCTGACAATTACAGTAGTGTAAACTGGCACCCTTGCATGATTCCCATATTGTTGATTTTAAAATGCTCTTGGATTTAGTCTATTACATATAAAATATGATCTATACAAAGATCTAACCAGCCAAAACCTGCATTTTTTTATTGTGTGTTCTTAATCTAGACCACACAAAGTTTTAAGAGTTACTTTGACATAATGTTTGTCTTAGTTCATCTAAACTTTGTGCACAGGTTGATATTGAGGTCATCTGAGCTGTTATGTGAGCTTCTGCAGTAAAACATAGGGAGAAAGTGTATAACAAACCCTTTCCTGTTCACTTTAAGGTAGTGAAACTATTTTCTTATTTTAATGTTTTACAAGATTACAGGTAAAATAAGATCAAAGTAACTGTGAAATGGTTCTTGGATTCTGAAGAATTTCACACTGGGGTGCTAGTTACATCTACAGAGGGCACACAGTTTGCTTTTGGATCTCAACACTAAATCTCTAGATAATGACTCTTTTCTTAAACAACATTTTGGATTCATTTCATGAACTTTTAGTCTAAAAGTAGACACGTTTTTTTGTTGTTGTAATGATGCTAAAAGTGAAAGTTGTAGAAAAATTATAATATACTGTAACTGCTTAGGAATGTCTCCCTCCATCAGCCTGGATCCACTATCCAGGACATCTCAATAAAGACACCATCTTTTCAAAGAAAAAAACAAAACTAACAAAAACATAGTTGTCTTATTTACCATCAATTTCTTAAGCTGCTCCACAGATACACCCCCTTCATAATCGTCAATATATATATATTTCTACCACTCAGCCTCACTCCTATCTTCATTTCATATTACATGTTTGACTAAAATGAATAACTAAGAGAATGGAGGTCCAGTGGGATGTTTTGTGGCGGAGTGAGAGGGGGGAATAAAGTCTGCTGCCAGAGGAGGTCTCAGTCAGGGTTCTGGGTGGAAATAATGCAGAGTTGGGTGTGCATGACTTCCGTTGGGCCTAAGAGCAGCCACACCTGTCCACCACCATACCAGGGATCTTGCCGTGGATGATCTGCTGCTTGTCGTTGAAATAGAGCATGTTGATGGGTGACATCTTGGTGGGGGTGCAGCAGGGCCCTGCTGAGCCTCTGGGGTTGGCATGTTGTACCAGGTGGGTGTGTGGGTACTTCTGCATGAACATGTATTCACACTGGCCCGAGCAGTAGTTGGCCTTATAGCGCTTGGGAGCAATGATCCAGTCCCAGCCAAAGGCCTCAAAGTCCACCGTCAGCGGGTAGCGGCAGCAGCGGGACTCGGTGGAGTGCTCGTCACAGTCCAGTCCCAGGTTACGTCGGGAACGTTTGGTCGTCTCAAGAACCTTAACCTCCAGGAACGGCTGCTGGAGTCAGGGGAGGGGGGAGAGGGGGAACAGGAGGAGAATGGAGGTGATTAAAAGAGAACTCAAACAGTGAGGCGAGTAACGCTTCTAAGAAGAATCTTGGGGTACTGGGACCAATTAACATCACTGGAGGGAAGAAAATAAAGATGCACTCCTCTAAATACCCCTTACTAACTTTGGTTTCAAAGACACAGAGTACTGAGAGGAAGATGTGAGTAGTATCAGTTGATGCAAAGCTGACCTTTTTAACATCAATGGAAATGCCAACATTCTATACGGTTAGCTTGATCTATGACCTCTGAGGTGATCCGCAGGTTACCATAACCTTGACCCTTATGCACTGCAAGAGCAGTGAATATTTTACTCCAGCATTGTAACGTGTACGCTGGGAGCCGGGAAGCAAGTTCAGGGAGTGACTTTAATAATAAATAACACAAGGAACAAAACAAGAAACACGCGTACAGACATGAAACAACAGAACAGAAACAATAAATCCTAGGGAAAGAACCAAGAGGGAGTGACATATGTAGGGAAGGTTTACCATCAATTTTTTAAGATGCTCCACAGATACACCCCCTTCATAATCGTCAATATACACTGCTCAAAAAAATAAAGGGAACACTAAAATAACACATCCTAGATCTGAATGAATGCAATATTCTTATTAAATACTTCCTTCTTTACATAGTTGAATGTGCTGACAACAAAATCACACAAAAATTATCAATGGAAATCAAATTTATCAACCCATGGAGGTCTGGATTTGGAGTCACACTCAAAATTAAAGTGGAAAACCACACTACAGGCTGATCCAACTTTGATGTAATGTCCTTAAAACAAGTCAAAATGAGGCTCAGTAGTGTGTGTGGCCTCCACGTGCCTGTATGACCTCCCTACAACGCCTGGGCATGCTCCTGAAGAGGTGGCGGATGGTCTCCTGAGGGATCTCCTCCCAGACCTGGACTAAAACATCCGCCAACTCCTGGACAGTCTGTGGTGCAACGTGGCGTTGGTGGATGGAGCGAGACATGAGGTCCCAGATGAGCTCAATTGGATTCAGGTCTGGGGAACGGGCGGGCCAGTCCATAGCATCAATGCCTTCCTCTTGCAGGAACTGCTGACACACTCCAGCCACATGAGGTCTAGCATTGTCTTGCATTAGGAGGAACCCAGGGCCAACCGCACCAGCATATGGTCTCACAAGGGGTCTGAGGATCTCATCTCGGTACCTAATGGCAGTCAGGCTACCTCTGGCGAGCACATGGAGGGCTGTGCGGCCCCCCAAAGAAATGCCACCCCACACCATGACTGACCCACCGCCAAACCGGTCATGCTGGAGGATGTTGCAGGCAGCAGAACGTTCTCCACGGCGTCTCCAGACTCTGTCACATGTGCTCAGTGTGAACCTGCTTTCATCTGTGAAGAGCACAGGGCGCCAGTGGCGAATTTGCCAATCTTGGTGTTCTCTGGCAAATGCCAAACGTCCTGCACGGTGTTGGGCTGTAAGCACAACCCCCACCTGTGGACGTCGGGCCCTCATACCACCCTCATGGAGTCTGTTTCTGACCGTTTGAGCAGACACATGCACATTTGTGGCCTGCTGGAGGTCATTTTGCAGGGCTCTGGCAGTGCTCCTCCTTGCACAAAGGCGGAGGTAGCGGTCCTGCTGCTGGGTTGTTGCCCTCCTACGGCCTCCTCCACGTCTCCTGATGTACTGGCCTGTCTCCTGGTAGCGCCTCCATGCTCTGGACACTACGCTGACAGACACAGCAAACCTTCTTGCCACAGCTCGCATTGATGTGCCATCCTGGATGAGCTGCACTACCTGAGCCACTTGTGTGGGTTGTAGTCTCATGCTACCACTAGAGTGAAAGCACCGCCAGCATTCAAAAGTGACCAAAACATCAGCCAGGAAGCATAGGAACTGAGAAGTGGTCTGTGGTCACCACCTGCAGAACCACTCCTTTATTGGGGGTGTCTTGCTAATTGCCTATAATTTCCACCTGTTGGCTATTCCATTTGCACAACAGCATGTGAAATTTATTGTCAATCAGTGTTGCTTCCTAAGTGGACAGTTTGATTTCACAGAAGTGTGATTGACTTGGAGTTACATTGTGTTGTTTAAGTGTTCCCTTTATTTTTTTGAGCAGTGTATATATTTCTACCACTCAGCCTCACTCCTATCTTCATTTCATATTACCTTTTTACATGTTTGACTAAAATGAATAACTAAGAGAATGGAGGTCCAGTGGGATGTTTTGTGGCGGAGTGAGAGGGGGGAATAAAGTCTGCTGCCAGAGGAGGTCTCAGTCAGGGTTCTGGGTGGAAATAATGCAGAGTTGGGTGTGCATGACTTCCATTGGGCCTAAGAGCAGCCACACCTGTCTACCACCATACCAGGGATCTTGCCGTAGATGATCATCTTCCTCTATTCAGCCAGGTGATTGAGTCCAGGTGAGTCTGATGAGGCGCTGATGCACATAACGATGGTGACAGGTGTGCGTAATAATGAGCAGCCTGATGACCTGGAGCGTCGGAGAGGGAGTATACGTGACAGTACCCCCTCCCTGACGCATGGCTCCAGCTGCAGGACGCCGACCAGAGAGATGATCCCGGGGACTAGGAGCGGACCTGGCGAGGCCGGCTGAGTCTTTGGAAGCCGGTCACGCCAGCCAAGGCATGGGAGCCTGACCAGCTAGCTGAGGCGTCCTCAGTAAACACGGCAACAGACGCTTGACAGGGCAACCGAGTCTTGTAAATCTGATGAACCAGCTGAGGCATGGAAGCATGACGAGCCAGCTGAGGCATCCCCGGTTGCGGCATCCGGACCCGACGTCACCTACAGTCACAGAAAACAAAACAAAAAAACTCCGATGCTCCCCTTTGGTGAGGCGTTATTCTGTAATGTGTACGCTGGGAGCCAGGAAGCAAGTTCAGGGAGTGACTTTAATAATAAATAACACAAGGAACAAAACAAGAAACACGAGTAGCGTACAGACATGAAACAGAACAGAAACAATAACGCCTAGGGAAAGAACCAAAGGGAGTGACATATATAAGGAAGGTAATCAGGCAGGTGATTGAGTCCAGGTGAGTCTGATGAGGCGCTGATGCGCATAACGATGGTGACTTGTGTGCGTAATAATGAGCAGCCTGATGACCTCGAGAGTTGGAGAGGGAGTATACGTGACAAGCATGTTTATTTTACAAAATCCTCATCTCTCCACACAGAAAACCCAGCTGGACTTGAGCACAGTTTTTTGTGACGCTTTCAACAGAAGAAATAAACTGAGAGGCCAGAAGGGTCAACCCACGTCAGCTTAGGGCTTTCTTTGGGGGGCAAAGGATCGGGGGGTTAACCTTGTTCTTAGATTTGTGTTTTGTTTTATTTTTGTACACGGGCCTCTGTATCTCTGATCTTTTCTTTCTTCTCCTGAAGGAAAACAGAGCTTGCTGCTGTGCAAGGATTCATTGGCCGAGAGGCCAGAGTCAACCCCTGGGCCGTGCTGTGAAGAACTGACCCAAATGAAATGACCAGTGAGATACCATTTCATAATGCTTAATGGGGCCAATCATGTGGCCTATATAGTGCTGTCATACACATGACACTTCATATGCATTCATGACAGTGTTACGTTCCACAGCAAGGAAACCAAAAATTGTCGCTCAAACTGAAGGGGGAACTAACAAAGAGTCACTGACAACAACTAAAATGAAATAGGTGGGGTTTTAGAAAGGTTTCTGATTGACACTCAGGGGTGTCCACTGAAGGTTGACTAGCAACAACAACTGGGATCTGAGACACCCACCATGAGTGTCTTTCAGAAACCTTTCTAAAACCCCACCTATTTCATTTTGGTTGTTGTCAGTGACTCTTTGTTAGTTCCCCCTTTGCCCAAGAAGATGCAAACTAAATAAAACCCACACCAAACTTAAAGACAGGAAGCAAACCAAAAGGTGGAGCAAAACAAGACAGGGAAGATCAGATAAAGGATTATTTATCTAGAAATCAACTAGGGAGAGTCAACTAAAAGCGTTAATCCTCCGCATCTCTCAAGCCAACTGGAGCCCTGGGCCAGCCACTCTTAAATATCACCTGGGACAGCACAGGTGAAACAGCTTCCGAATAACAAGGTGATACCAAACGGTGCGCCCCACTTGCTAATGTCCAACCTCGAAATATAAATGAAAAAACGAAACCCTGTTATATTTTTTGTTGGACAATTAAATACAAGACAAAACAGCCACTTATTTTATATAAACATTTTATTTTTACAATCTTACTGCCTAAAACTCTAAAGTTGAGAAACATAGGTAAAATCACATACGTTTCTATAACTCTCATCCCCTTGGAGCAAGCCCAACCAAAACAAAATGAATCTCCAAAATGGCAAAGCGTGCAGTCAAAATAAATTGTGAGCCAGGGCTACACACTGGCTGAACACAAAACGTAATGACTGCCCACCCTCGAAAGACAATCAGCAATGAAGTTGTCCTTACCACAGACATGTCTGATTTCAAGGGGAAACTCCTGCAATATCCATAGTAACTTTCCCCTCGTGATTTTCCTCAGTGGATTGGCCTCAGGAAAACGATTGGCAGCACACATGATGGTTAAGAGAAACTGGTTACCACTCTTGGCTTTGGGCAAAGGACCAACACAGACCACCAGAAACCTGCGGAAATGTTTGTCAAAAGCAGGAATTGGCTGTAAAGGTGCAACCAGTGCAGTTTGGTTCAGTTTACACATCCGCTGGTAAACGTGACAGGATTTACAGTAAGACACATCATGTTTTAGACCAGGCCAGAAGAAGTTACGCAAGATACGGTCATACGTCTTTTTGACCCCAAGATGACCTGCCATACTACCATTGTGAGCCAACCTCAGTATCTCTTGTTGAAGCGTAACTGGAACGACAATTTGAGGTACACTGGGCCAATCGTTTTGCCCAGAAGTGGTGCGAGAACATTTCCTCATTAGAACACCATCTCTGTCAAAGTAACCCCCACAAACTTAATCAAACTCCTCCTCTGGATGTATCTCAGCAAAAAGAGAGGAGAGGGAAACTGCGTTTCTCTGTTCAGCAATCAGCTGCTTCCTAGACATAAGTGTCAACTGTAGGGACCCTCTTCCTTCAGCAGTCCTACAAACTCACTCACCTTTGGGGTTTTCAAAGGAGAGGTCAACTCAGGAGTTTTACCGAAATCAGGATCACCCATAAACGTCTCAGAGAGATCAACCATGGTGGGATCGTTGACAACCTCCTCAACACTAAACTTGCTCCCAGCAACTTTCTTAGACATAACGCGTGTAACGGCACACGCTGGGAACATGCTAGGGTACTTTTCTGATAACCCATTAGGTTCCTCTACTCTGTGTTCCTTACAAACGACAGGTTTTGGCACGACCTTCCCTCCAGCCAAATTATTTCTCAAAATGAATGAGACCCCTTCACCGGTAGGCTAGACCTCACTCCAACGGAACCAGAAATAAGATCAGACTTGAGTTCCACATTATACAAAGGAACTTCCATGCAACCAATCTCCACGCCCTGTCCTAACACACTCTAACCAGTTGCTGAAGTATCAGACAAAGGCAAAACACCCTCCAAAATGGACTGGGCTGTCACAGTATCTTCACTGGCTGCTTAACAGCATTGCCACTCTACAGAGACAAGAACACATCTGAAACAAAGGGTTTCACATCTGATCTAAAATCTTGTTAAGGAGATACACCAGTCCCAACCAGAGACTTAATGGGCTGGAGTGGGGCAGCCCTTCATTTTGGAGGGTGTTTTGTCTTTGTCTGATACTTCAGCAAGTCACCGGGGTCTGACAACTTGGATGGAAAATTACTGAGGATAATAGCGGACGATATTGCAACTCCTACTTGCCATATCTTCAATTTAAGCCTACTAGAAAGTGTGTGCCCTCTGGCCTGGAAGGAAGCAAAAGTAAAACTGCTATCTAAGAATAGTAAAGCCTCTTGGCAGCAGCTAATGGAGATCCATAATAAATACAAAACATTTATTTTTCCTCACTCATTTAGGACAATGTGTCCTTTCTCACGGAAATAATGACAAACTGGCGGATACGAAAAACCAGTTTTCTGCCGATCATTGTGCACTGTAAAAAAGGATTGAAACCTCGTGGTAGGAGGTGACTTCTCTGGTTTTGCGTAGGTATAACTACTGGATGCTTTGTTTATCAAGGTAGTTTTATGTGTCAACACAACTCATCTGCAAGGACTGCAGCTTTCTCAAGAGCGAGATCCTTGTGCTCAAATGTAGGTAGCAACCCTTTCGTGAAGGCAATTCTTGAACTGCTCGAGAAGTATGAGTGTCTTTAAATCATCAAGGTTTTAAGTGTCAAAATCTGAACTCTGGTCAAGAGAAAGTGGCGTACACTTTCTTTTCCCACAAGAACACTTTGGAGGAGCAGTGACTAAATGTCTCGCGGACATTTTAGGGATGTGGCAATCCGCTCAAACAGAGTAAAATATACGTCCACCTCCTTTTCATAATCGCCCACCATCAGTGCCCGACCTCACTAATGTGGTACAAGTCGGCTGTTCCGACCAAGATCAAACTCTGAGGGTGCAGGATGGCCTGCCTGGATTCGAAATGCTTCCAGATCTATCTCTTAGTTGAATGGCATGCTCACATTCCTGTTCCCTTTCCTTGTGCTCTCATTTATGTTGCTCCAATCTCTTCACAGTTGCTTTCATTTTCAAGCTCTCAAGCTCCCATTTTGCTTTTAGTTTTACCTCTCGCAGGTGCACATCTATGGGGTGTACTCTACCATCTTTAGGACATATTTCATCATCCCCCCTCTCCGGACAGATTTCCTCCTCCACCAAAGCTGATTACTGCTGTCGAATCAGCATGTGCAACTTTTATGTCATGCTTTGCAATGACGAGCTGATTTGCCTTCATACATTTATAAGGCATCTCCCATGTAGAGTTTTCCACAAACACTTCCAACTTAAAGTCCATGGCTCTTTTTTTATTATCTTGTGTGTTTATGCAACTTTCAAAATTATTCCACCAATCTTAACCCTTCAGGGTTACCCCTCAGTAACACTTAAATATCTGGACACAGCAGAGCTTCAGAGTAGGTGATTAGAGCGACTAGTATACTCATGGGAAACAATATCCTGGACGAGCCCCCATTTTGTTACGTTTCCCAGCAAGGAAATCAAAAATTGTCACTCAAACTGAAAGGGGAGCTAACACAGATTCATTAACAACCAAAACAAAACAGGTAGGTTTCAGGAGGGGTTCAGAAAGACACTCAAGGGGGTGTCCACTGAAGTTGACTAGCAACAACAACTGGGATCTAAGACACGCACCATGAGCGCCCACAAAGAGGCAAACAAAATAAAAACCCACACCAAACTTAGTCAGGAAGCAAAACGAACACAGGGAAGATCAGATAAAGGATTGTTTTTCTAGAAATCAAATAGGGAGCTCCAACTAATGGTATTATTAACCCTCCACATCTCTCAAGCCAACTGGAGCACTGGGCCAGCCACTCTTAAATATCACCTGGGACAGCACAAGTGAAACAGCTTCCGACTAACGATATGGACAATTCAGCACAGATGTAACGCATACTGACTAACGAGGTGACACCAATCTGTGCGCCTTACGTCCTAACGTGCTAATGTCCAACCTCTAAAAAATAAATGGAAAAACAAAAGCCTGTAACAGACAGTTCATGTGTTTGTATTACTAGCATAAACTTGACATACTGTATGTAGTAATTTGGGTTTGAGATTGGCTAGCTCATATCAAATAGAATTGTATTGGTCGTGTAAGCATATTTGTAAGATGGAATCACAGGTGCAGCAAAATTAAAGAATGAGCAATGTCAGAGTCCAGAATGTATACATTGAACAAAAATATAAACACAACATGTAAAGTGTTGGTTCCATGTTTCATGAGCTGAAATAAAAGTGTATTTCTCAATTTTTGTGCACAAATTTGTTTACATCCCTGTTAGTGAGCAGTTCTCCTTTGCCAAGATAATCCATCCACTTGACAGGTGTGGCATATCAAGAAGAGAACTAAACAGCATGATCATTACACAGGTGCACCTTGTGCTGGGGACAATAAAAGGCCACTCTAAAATGTGCAGTTGTGTCACACAACACAATGCCACAGATGTTTCAAGTTTTGAAGGAACATGCAATTGACATGCTGACTGCAGGAATGTCCACCAGCGCTGTTGCCAGAGAATTTAATGTTAATTTCTCTACCATAAGCCGCCTCCAATGTCGTTTTAGAGAATTTGGCAGTACGTCCAACCGGCGTCACAACTGCAGACCACGTGTATGGCGTCATGTGGGTGAGTGGTTTGCTGATGTCAACGTTGTGAACAGAGTGACCCATGGTGGGGTTATGGTATGGGCAGGCATAAGCTATAGACAACGAACTCAATTGCATTTTGTCGATGGCAATTTGAACGCACAAAAGTACCGTGATGAGATCCTGAGGCCCATTGTGAGCCCCATTTCAAGGTTTCTGTGACCAACAGATGCGTATCTGTATTCCCAGTCATGTGAAATCCATAGATTAGCGGCTAATGAATTTATTTCAATTGACTGATTTCCTCATATGAACTGTAACTCAGTAAAATCAATGAAATTGTCGCGTTTATATTTTTGTTCTGTGCATTCGGAAAGTATTCAGACCCCTTGACTTTTTCCACATTTTGTTACGTTACAGCCTTATTCTAAAATAGATTCAATAAATAAAAATCCTGAGCAACCTACACACAATACCCCATAATGACAAAGTGAAAACAGGTTTAGAAATGTTTGCTAATTTATTACAAATAGTCCAATTAAATACCTTATTTACATAAGTATTTGCTGTAAGACTCAAAATTGATCTCAGGTGCATCCTGTTTACATTGATTATCCTTGAGATGTTTATACAACTTGGAGTCCACCTGTGGTAAATTCAATTGATTGGACATGATTTGGAAAGGCACCATTTCTAAACTCAGCAAAAAAAGAAACATCCTCTCACTGTCAACTGCGTTTATTTTCAGCAAACTTAACATGTGTAAATATTTGTATGAACATAAGATTCAACAACTGAGACAAACTGAACAAGTTCCACAGACATGTGGCTAACAGAAATTGAATAGTGTCCCTGAACAAAGGGGGGGGGGGATCAAAACTAACAGTCAGTATCTGGTGTGGCCACCAGCTACATTAACTACTGCAGTGCATCTCCTCCTCATGGACTGCACCAGATTTGCCAGTTCTTGCTGTGAGATGTTACCCCACTCTTCCACCATGGCATCTGCAAGTTCCCGGCCATTTCTGGGAGGGAATGGCTCTAGCCCTCACGCTCCGATCCAACAGGTCCCAGACGTGCTCAATTGGATTGAGATCTGGGCTCTTCGCTGGCCGTGGCAGAGCACTGACATTCCTGTCCTGCAGGAAATCACGCAGAGAACGAGCAGTATGGCTGGTGGCATTGTCATGCTGGAGGGTCATGTCAGGGTGAGCCTGCAGGAAGGGTACCACATGAGGGAGGAGGATGTCTTCCCTGTAATGCACAGCGTTGAGATTGCCTGCAATGACATCAAGCTCAGTCCGATGATGCTGTGACACACCGCCCCAGACCATGACGGATCCTCAACCTCCAAATCGATCCTTCTCCAGAGTACAGGCCTCGGTGTAACGAGCAGTCCTTCGACAATAAATGCGAATCCAACCATCACCCCTGGTGAGAGAAAACCACGACTTGTCAGTGAAGAGCACTTTTTGCCAGTCCTGTCTGGTCCAGCAACGGTGGGTTTGTGCCCATAGGCGACATTGTTGCCGGTGATGTCTGGTGAGGACCTGCCTTACAACAGGCCTACAAGCCCTCAGTCCAGCCTCTCTCAGCCTATAGCGGACAGTCTGAGCACTGATGGAGGGATTGTGCGTTGCTGGTGTAACTCGGGCAGTTGTTGTTGCCATCCTGTACCTGTCCCGCAGGTGTGATGTTTGGATGTACCAATCCTGTGCAAGTGTTGTTACACGTGGTCTGCCACTGCGAGGACGATCAGCATCCGTCCTGTCTCCCTGTAGCACTGTCTTAGGCATCTCACAGTACGGACATTGCAATTTATTGCCCTGGCCACATCTGCAGTCCTCATGTCTCCTTGCAGCATGCCTAAGGCACATTCATGCAGATGAGCAGGAACCCTGGGCATCTTTCTTTTGGTGTTTTTCAGAGTCAGTAAAAAGGCCTCTTTAGTGTCCTAAGTTTTCATAACTGTGACCTTAATTGTTATTGTCTTAACGACCGTTCCACAGGTGCATGTTCATTAATTGTTAATGGTTCATTGAACAAGCATGGGAAACACTCTGAATATCCTTGAGTGGCCCAGTCAGAGCCTGGACTTGAACCTGATCGAACATCTCTGGAGAGACCTGAAAATACCTGACAGCGCTTGAGAGGATCTGCAGAGAGGAATGGGAGAAACTCCTCACATACAGGTGTGCCAAGATTGTAGTGTCGTACCCAAGAAGACTATGCTGTATTTGCTGCCAAAGGTGCTTCAAAAAAGTACTGAGTAAAGGGTCTGAATACTTATGTAAATGTATTTTTTTTTTTTTTTGTAATAAATTAGTATATTAGTAATAAATTAATAAACAAACCTGTTTTCGCTTTGTCATTATGGGGTATAATTTAATACATTTTAGAATAAGGCTGTAACGTAACAAAATGTGGAAAATGTCATGGGGTCTAAATACTTCCTGAAGGCAATATATACGTGTGTGTGTGTATATACAAAAGTATGTGGAAACCCCTTCAAATTAGTGGATTCGGCTATTTCAGCCACACCCGTTGCTGACAGGTGTATAAAATCGTGCACACAGCCATTCAATCTCCATAGACTGAAGAGCTCAGTGACTTTCAACATGGCACCGTCATACTACTTTCCAACAAGTCAGTTCGTCAAATTTCTGCCCTGCTAGAGCTGCCCCAGTCAACTGTAAGTGCTGTTATTGGGAAGTGGAAACGTCTTGGAGCAACAACGTCTTATTCGCGAAGTGGTAAGCCACACAAGCTCACAGAACGGGATCGCCGATTACTGAAGCGTGTAGCATGTAAAAATTGTCTGTCCTCGGTTGCAACACTCACTATCGAGTTCCAAACTGCCTCTGGAAGCAATGTCAGCACAAGAACTGTTCATCAGGAGCTTCATGAAATGGGTTTCCATTGCGGAGCAGTCACACACAGCCTAAGATCACCATGCGCAACGCCAAGCGTTGGCTGGAGTGGTGTAAAGCTTGCGTCCAATGGAGCAGTGGAAACGTGTTCTCTGGAGTGATAAATCACACTTCACCATCTGGCAGTCCAATGGAAGAATCTGAGAATGCTACCTGCCCCAATGCATAGTGCCAACTGTAAAGTTTGGTGGAGGAGGAATAATGGTCTGGGGCTGTTTTTCATGGTTCGGGCTAGACCCCTTAGTTCCAGTGAAGGGAAATCTTAACGCTACAGCATAAAATGTCATTCTAGACGATTCTGTGCTTCCAACTTTGTGGCAACAGTTTGGGGAAGGCCGTTTCCTGTTTCAGCATGACAATGCCCCTGTGCACAAACCGAGGTCCATACAGAAATGGTTTGTCGATCGGTGTGGAAGAACTTGACTGGCCTGCACAGAGCCCTGACCTCAACTCCATCGAACACCTTTGTGATGAATTGGAACGTCGACTGCAAGCCAGGCCTAATCGCCCACCATCAGTGCCCGACCTCACTAATGCTCTTGTGGCTGAATGGAAGTAAGTCCATTCAGACATATAGACAGTACGGACAGTTTATGAATAGTAAAGCTGACTTCAGATGCATAATGCACATCAGATAAAAAAATAAATATGTTTTTGCATTGATAAAAGGATTGGCTATTATAGAGAGCAATCGTAATGGTGTCTTTTTGTAGGCACTAACTCTGCCATGGTTCGTTGAACAAAGCCTATGGGGAAATTCATGTAATTTTTGTAGGGTTATTTGATAAACGCCGAAAATAAGGTCCGTGGTAAACATGGGCTTTTTTATACGTTTAGTTCTATGAGATAATCTTCAACAGCTAATGTCACTTTTTGTGAATTTTGTTTAACCTACACAAGCTACAGGGGAATCCACACCTGCCTACCTTTCTTTCTTTTCCACCCCAGTAGCCAGACGCCGCTCTAGCCTGGTGGAAGTGTCGCCACCGTTGTCAGATCTCCGCAGCCGACTGGCCGGTACTCTGCAGGGATCCCTCCCCGAAGGGGTCCCCCCCTGCCCTGGAGAATGGAGCTAGTAGGATGTTCCTTGATGACTTGGTGGATGTTCCTGTTCTCGATCCTACCAATCTGCCATGGAAATATGTCACTTGCCGTGGAAGTCGAAAACAGCGTTCTCTGGCAACGGGGGCCTCCTTGGAGTTGTTAAGCTCGGACCGGACACAGATCAGAAATAGCTTCGCCGCCCTGGATCCAGAGGTTCCGGCACCTTCTTCTCTGGGGGCTTCCGATTCGAGATCGTATCCAGAGGTACCTGTGCCTTCGTCCTCTGTTCTGTTTCCCTCTCCGGTGGCTTCTACCTTGGGTTCAGATCCTCAGAGCTTTCACCCTCATCAGACCGTGAGGCTGTCCAAGACTCCGGCCAATTCATCATCCATGGTGGATACTACAGCTGGCTCGGGTCCATCTGGCCCCACCGCCCTTCGGTCCTCGAGGGGTTTTCGAAACCACTTGAGGCGAAACAACGGCTGGACCTCCTCAGCCATTGCACCAGCTGTCATCATTGGCAGTTCTATGGTAAGAAACATCATGGTTCCCGGGGCAAAAATCCTGTGCTATCCTAGAGCACGAGTACAGGATATTACAAGGCTGCTTTCGACCATTCTACGACAGATGCCGGGATCTGATGCTGTCGTAGTCTATGTGGGGTCAAATGATATTAGGAGGGCTAGCTCGGAACTGCTGAAAATTGATTTTAAAGAACTGATTCTAGCAGTGAAAGATTTTTAAAAAGCGGCCAATTATTTCAGGTCCGGTACCATCGTTGGGCCGTGGGTGTGAAATATTTACTGGCTACTGGCATTACACACCTGGCTAAAAGATTACGCTAGCTCTGTTGGAATCACTTTCATAGATAACTTTGACAGTTTCTGAAAACAGAAGATGCTCTACAGGAATGACGGAGTCCATCCAAATCATCTTGGCTTCTGTCCACACATTTCAAGGCTGCGTTGAGACAAATGACCCAAGCCCAGCTCAGATGATCCCTACCATTGTGTCGCTAAGTTGTTGTAGTGCTGCTGCTAATGTACATTGTCCCAGGGGTGTTGGCAGACACAATGTAAGTAACTTAATTTATGTCCCTCTAACTGCCCTGAATGCCTCTGTTGATCCTACAGTTATTGTATGCAGTAATCATGTGCCTATAAACCAGAGTTTTACTAATACCATGGACGCGGTGTGCCCTACTAGGAAGTCCACTGTGTGCAGCTCACCCTGCACTATCAGCTCGAATATAAATAACATTGTCATGTCTACTTCTGATAAGCTTCCCAGTAAAGCAATAAAAACAAGCATCCCAGAAAAGTTCTAAAAATAGCCCACATTAACAGATGTAGCCTAAAAAACAAGTTTCATGAAATCAATAACTTGCTCGTAAAAGATTACATTAATATTCTATTTCTGAAACTCACTTAGAGTCCCTTCATACCTGAAAGATAGTGTATAAGAGGAAATTCAATACATTTTGTAGTGATTCCTATGTTGATGTAAAGAATATTTTCTGATCTGTGGTGTCATGAGGCACAACCAGATGCTGCACTTGACACTTATGAAATTGCTTATTCCAGTTACTAATAAGCATGCACCCATTTAAGAAAATTACTGCGAACTCTTTAATCCCCTTGGATTTATGAGGAATTGAGAAATTGTATAGTTGAAAGGGAAGAGGCAAAAGGAATGGAATAAGTCTGGCTGCACAACCGATTGGGAAAACATACTGCAAATTGAGAAATCGTGTGACTACACTGAATTTAAAAAACTATACTATGAAACAAATTATAGTAAAAAGCTTTGGAGCACCTTCAACTACATTTTGGGCAAAAAGGCAAATTCAGCTGCATCATTCATTGTATTAGATGGCTCATCCATCACACAACCCACTGATATTGCCAACTACTTTAATGATTTTTTTTCATTGGCAAGATTAGCAAACTTCCACTCCTGAGTGGGGCAGCGGTCTAAGGCACTGCAGCAGTGCTGAGGTGTCACTATAGCCTCTGGTTCCAGGAGACCCATGAAGTGGTGCACAATTGGTCCAGCATCGTCCGGGTTAGGGGAGGGTTTGGCCGGCCGGGATTTCCATGTCTCATCGTACTCCAGCAACTCCTTGTGGCGAGCCAGGCACCTGCAAGCTAAACTCTGTCGTCAGTTGGATAGTGTATCCACTGACACATTGGTGCGGCTGGCTTCCGTGTCAGCTTGTGTCAAAAGTAGCGCGGCATCGCAGGGTCGTGTTTCAGAGGACGCATGGCTCTCGACCTTCGCCTCTCCCAAGTCCGTAGGGGAGTTGAAGCGATGAGACAAGACTATCAATTGGATACCACGAAATTGAGAAAAGGGGTAAAAGTAATAAACAAATATTTGCAAACTTAGGCATGACATGCCAGCAACAAACGCACACTATACATCCAAGCATAACTGACCATATTATGAAAGGCCAGCATTGTAATTTTGAATTCTGTGTGGAAGAGGTGAAAAATTGTCTATCAACCATGACAAGCCACCAGGGTCTGACAACTTGGATGGAAAATTAATGCGGATAATAGCGTACGATATTGCAACTCATACTTGCCATATCTTCAATTTAAGCCTACTAGAAAGTGTGTGCCCTCAGGCCTGGAATGAAGCAAAAGTAATTATGCTACCTAAGAATAGTAAAGCCCCTTTACTGACTTTAAATAGCCATCCAATCAACTGGTTACCAACCCTTAGTAAACTTTTGGGAAGGACATTCAACAAGCACAGCACTTACACTGATAATTGGCTGAGAGAAATTGATGATAAAGATTGTGGGAGCTGTCTTTTTAGACTTCAGTGCGGCTTTTGACATCAGTCTGCTGCTGGAAAAACGTATGTTATGGCTTTACACCCATCCACTATATTGTGGATAAAGAGTTACCTGTCTAACAGAACACAGAGGTTGTTATTTAACGGAAGCCTCACCAACATAATCCAGGTCGAATCAGGAATTCCCCAGGGCAGCTGTTTAGGCCCCTTTTTTCAATCTTTAATGACATGCCACTCGCTTTGAGGAATTTCAAAAACTAAAAGCATTGTATTTGGGACAAAATATTTCCCTAAACCTCAACTAAATCTTGTAATGAATGTGGAAATTTAGCAAGTTGAGGTGACTAAACTGCTTGGAGTAACCCTGGATTGTCATGGTCAAACCATGTTAATACAACAGTAGCTAAAATGTCTGTTCACCACAAAGAGGGATGGTGAATTGGCTTACACTTGGCACAGAATAGGGTAGCACGGCTGGCCCTTAAATGTAAACAGGGAGCTAACATTAAGACATGCATGTCAATCTCTCATGGCTCAAAGTGGAGAGATTGACTTCATCACTACTTGTTTTGTAAGAAGTGTTGACAAGCTGAATGCACTGAGCTTTCTGTTTAAAATAATAGCACACAGCTCAGACACCCATGCGTACCCCACAAGACATGCCAGACATGTCTCCTCACAATCCCCAAGTCCAGAACAGATTATGGGAGGTGCACAGTACTACATAGAGCCATGACTACATGGAACTCTATTCCACATCAGGTAAAAACAGATAAAAATGGAACAGTGGGGACTGTGAAGAGACACACACAGGTACAAACACACGCATACATAAGCTAGCACACACGTACATTGAAATATTGTATGGTGGTATTATACACTTTATTGTAGATATGTAGTGGTGTAATAATGTTATATGATGTACTGTTATCTTTTGTTTTATGTGTGATGTAAGTGCCTTAATGTTTTTGGACCCCAGGAAGAGTAGCAGCTAATGGGGATCCCTAATAAATACAAACGTCAATAACTACAGTTGAAGTCGGAAGTTAACATACACTTAGGTTGGAGTCATTAAAACTCGTTTTTCAACCACTCCACAAATTTCTTGTTAACAAACCATAGTTTTGGCAAATCGGTTAGGACATCTACTTTGTGCATGACACAAGTAATTTTTCCAACAATTGTTTACAGGCAGATTATTTCACTGTATCACAATTCCAGTGGGTCAGAAGTTTACATGCACTAAATTGACTGTGCCTTTAAACAGCTTGGAAAATTCCAGAAAATGATGTCATGGCTTTAGAAGCTTCTGATAGGCTAATTGACATTTGAGTCAATTGGAGGTGTACCTGTGGATGTATTTCAAGGCCTACCTTCAAACTCAGTGCCTCTTTGCTTGGCATCATGGGAAAATCTAAAGAAATCAGCCAAGACCTCAGAAAAAGAATTGTAGACCTCCACAAGTCTGGTTCATCCTTGGGAGCAATTTCCAAACGCCTGAAGGTACCACGTTCATCTGTACAAACAATAGTATGCAAGTATAAACACCATGGGACCACGCAGACGTCATACCACTCAGGAAGGAGACGCGTTCTGTCTCCTAGAGATAAACATACTTGCGAAAATTGCAAATCAATCCCAGAACAACAGCAAAAGGACCTTGTGAAGATGCTGGAGGAAACAGGTACAAATGTATCTAGATCCACAGTAAAACGAGTCCTATAATTGACATACGCTCAGCAAGGAAGAAGCCACTGCTCCAAAACCGCCATAAAAAAGCCAGACTACGGTTTGCAACTGCACATGGGGACAAAGATTGTACTTTTTGGAGAAATGTCCTCTGGTCTGATGAAACACAAATAGAACTGTTTGGCCATAATGACCATCGTTATGTTTGGAGGAAAAAGGGGGAGGCTTGCAAGCCGGATAACACCATCCCAACCGTGAAGCACGGGGGTGGCTGCATCATGTTGTGGGGGTGCTTGCTGCAGGAGGGACTGGTGCACTTCACTAAATAGATGGCATCATGAGGGAGGACAATTATGTGGATATATTGAAGCAACATCTCAAGACATCAGTCAGGAAGTTAAATGGGTCTTCCAAATGGACAATAACCCAAGCATACTTACAAAGTTCTGGCAAAATGGCTTAAGGACAACAAAGTCAAAGTATTTGAGTGGCCATCACAAAGCCCTGACCTCAATCCCATAGAAAATTTGTGGGCAGAACTGACAAAGCGTGTGCGAGCAAGGAGGCCTACAAACCTGACTCAGTTACACCAGCTCTGTCAGGAGGAATGGGCCAAAATTCACCCAACTTATTGTGGGAAGCTTGTGGAAGGCTACCCGAAACATTTGACCCAAGTTAAACAATTTATAGGCAATGCTACCAAATACTAATTGAGTGTATGTAAACTTCTGACCCACTGGGAATGTGATGAACTAAATAAGATGAAATAAATAATTCTCTCTACTATTATTCTGACATTTCACGTTCTTAAAATAAAGTGGTGATCCTAACTGACCTAAGACAGGGAATTTTTACTAGGATTAAATGTCAGGAATTTTGAAAAATTGAGTTTAAATGTATTTGGCTAAGGTGTATGTAAACTTCCAACTTCAACTGTATCTCAAGTGGACTTTCCTCAATTCCTTGCATCCTATCTCCCTGCATAATTCTCAACCGTATTGGAGGAGAAGGTCCAAGGTCCCTCCCTTTGGACCTACATCTCCAATGCATTTTGAATAGGAGGTGTGGAGAGAGGATGCCAGGAATCGAGGACAGATTCATTGACAAAGTGTCAGTGTGTAAGGCTGCGACAGGTCTGAGGGTCCTTACCAGCCCTTCCTCCCCTGGTCTCAGCGAGGTCACTGCCAGGTCGTTGCCGCTCTCGTCGAAGGCATTGATGTCGATTCCCCAGTTGGTGTGCGGCTGCTTGAACCAGTTCTGCAGCACGTGCTTGAAGTCGATACTTTGCCAGTGGCCCACACGTGAATTGAGCTCGATCTTCAATGAGCGGATGCGGATGTGGCGGCTGCCCTGCTCCGTGACAGGCTTCAGCCTGAGGATCTGCAGGTAGACGGTGGAAGTCTGCTGCAGTGGCCGAAGGTACACCCACAGCTGAGCCTTCAGCACCTTGGTGAACATCAGTTTGGGGCTGAACTTAAAGAAGCAGCAGCTGGGCTTGCCGTCCACCTGCACCAAGGGCTCCGCTGTGGGATAGAGAAAGACAGACAGGGTTTCTACATTAATAAAGGTTTAGACCCACAGAGAGAGAGAACTGCTCCTTTAAGTAACTAACTTTGGCCTTCCGGGTAGCCTGAGTGCACTTATTTCTCATTTGCCTGAACGATAGCCAGTCAGCCTGAGTATGCGTGTGCCGAGCAGTCGAACCAGGGGCTGAACCTGTTTTTAATTATAATTTTCTTTATGGGGGCGTGTTTGTTAACAATACCACTGAAAATAGCAAAAAAGAAGGTCCAAGCGTCTTCGACAGAGGGGATCAAGCTTCTATACCAATTTACAGAGGCCAGGTCATGAAGGAAGGCTTGCTCATTAAAGTTTTTTAACAAGCGTCTATGACAAATCAGGACAGGTCGTTTCACTGAGCAGCCATTACAAACACAGGCTGTAAAACAGTGATCACGAAGGTCATTACAGAAAACACCAGACTGATACCTATCAGGATTATTTGTGAGGATAACGTCAAGGAGAGTAGCCTTTTCTGGGTGTTTGGAGTCATACCTTGTGGGATTGGTAATAATCAGAGACAATTTTAGGGAGTCCCATTGCTTTAGGACTTGGTCAGGGGGTTTAAGCATGTCCCAGTTTAGGTCACCTAGCAGGACAAATTCAGACTTAGTGTAAGGGGCCAGGAGAGAATTTAGGGTACAGGCCAGTGATGATGGTGGATGATAACACCCAGCCAACAAAAAGCTATTTGAAAGTTTAATGCTTAAAACCAGCAAATTAAATTGTTTGGGGACAGACTTGGCAGAGACAACCGAGCACTGAAGGTGTTCCTTGGTAAAGTTTGCCACTCCACCACCTTTGGATGATTGCTCTTGCCGAAAAAGGTTATAACCAGAAAGGTTAACATCAGTGTTCAAAACACTCTTCCTTAACCACGTCTCAGTAATGACCAACACATCTGGATTGGAGCTGTGAACCCACACTTTCAATTGATACATTTTAGGTAATAAGCTTCTAGTGTTAACGTGCAGAAAACTCAGGCTTTTACGAGAGCAGAAATCTGTGAAACACATATCAGAGCACAAGTCAGAATTGGGGCCAGGGTGTATATGCACATTTGAAGATATCATCAGCAGTAATGCAATCAGGCCACGGCAGAGGACAAGGAGAGCACTGCTGTGTTTTTTAATGACATTTGAATGTGCATCAGATGGAAACAAGATAATATTGTACAGAAATTTCATCAGGTAACATGAATACAAAGCCGGCAGGAGGTGGTTAGAATAGGATGGGAGGCCGTGTAACCAATAGAGTCAGAGTCCCGAGGATGGGACCAAACCGTCTGTCCCACGGTTGGGTAAACAAGAACGTTCATAGTCAACAAGGCACACAGGAGTCATGAGGCAAATAGCATAAAACACAAGAAAAAATATAACGACTTGGGGCTAGCCATTGTAAGTTCAAAGAGTCACTCGCCCCAACAAGTTAACTTGCGAGAGTAGCTCTCTGAGTCCAGTAGACTATAAAGGTATGCGATTAAAATAAATAGTAGGCCTATACTAGTTAATTCAAGCATTTCTGAGTAAGCTCACATAATAAGCTTCAAGTTAATTAGCCTACCTAAAATTCTGATCAGTCCAAGGTCTGCGGTGTGTGTGTGTAAGTGTGTGTGTGCTGGAGGCAAGCGAAAGCTCGGAAAAGGGGGGGGGGGGGGGGGGGGGGGGGGGGAGTGTGGGGGGGGTACCTGTACCAGACAAGCCAAGGCAGACGGTGAACAGATCGCCAGGTGGAATCCAAGCAGCAGTGCAGCAGGCAACGGGAGTAGGTGTTACACCCGCTTGGGAGAAGCTTTGTTCAGGAGGCAGATACCATGTAGAAAATCCCAGCTAGCTAGCTAACCTAGCTAGCAAGTCTCTGTCCACTGTTTTTTTCCACATGCAAAAGGAGTTAGTTAGTTACAATATATTTCTTCAGTTTCGGTGAATGGTCCTTTACAACGTCCAAACAAAGTTGTTGTATTTTGGAGATTACGGGAATGATGTCTTCAAAGCAACAATATTGTTTCTTATTGAGGTAATTTACAATTGAAGCAATGATATTTGTAAAGCCATGCTCCAGTCCAGTGTCATTTTAATTATTTTTTTTTTACCTTTATTTAACTAGGCAAGTCAGTTAAGAACAAATTCTTATTTTCAATGACGGCCTAGAAACAGTGGGTTAACTGCCTTGTTCAGGGGCAGAACGACAGATTTTCACCTTGTCAGCTCGGGGATTCGATCTTGCAACCTTTCGGTTACTAGTCCAATGCTCTAACCACTAGGCTACCTGCTGCCCCATTGATCATCCTTTGTATTGACACCTTGTTTGATCTCTTATGTAGAGCTATATTTCTACAGATATTAAGGATCAGATCCTTTTTTTCATTTTTCACCTAAAATGACATATCCAAATCTAACTGCCTGTAGCTCAGGACCTGAAGCAAGGGTATGCATATTCTTGATACAATTTGAAAAGAAATGCAAGAGAAAGGTCAATGTATTATTCCAGGTTAGGCACAATTTTGGTTTTGGCCTCTAGATGGCAGCAGTGTATGTGCAAAGTTTTAGACTGATCCAATGAAGCATTGCATTTCTGTTTAAAATGTTGTACCAAGTCTGCCCAAATGTGCCTAATTGGTTTATTGATACATTTTCAAGTTCATAACTGTGCACTCTCCTCAAACAATATAATGGTATTATTTCACTGTAATAGCTACTGTAAATTGGGCAATGCTTTTTGTAGTTAGATTAACAAGAATTTAAGCTTTCTGTCCATATCAGATATGTCTATGTCCTGGGAAATGTTCTTGTTACTTACAACCTCATGCTAATCATATTAGCCTACGTTAGCACAACCGTCCCGTGGGGGAACACTGATCCTGTAGAGGTTAACCCCAAGAAGTTCTGGAAAACGGTTAAAGACCTGGAGAATAAACCCTCTTCCTCACAGCTGCCCATGTCCCTTAATGTTGATGATGTGGTTGTTACTGACAAGGAGCACATGGCTGAGCTCTTTAAATCACCACGTCATTAAGTCAGGATTCCTATTTGACTCAGCCTCATTGCCGTCCAACATTTCCTCATCTCCCACCCCTTCTAATGCGACTACCTCTTTTTCCCCTGCCCCGCTACAAAGCTTCTCTCTGCAGGCATTCACTTAGTCTGAGGTGCTAAAGGAGCTCCTTAAACTTAACCCCCAAAAAACATCTGGGTCAGATGGTTTAGATCCTTTCTTCTTTAAGTTTGCTGCCCCTATCATCGCCAAGCCTATCTCTGACCTTTTTAACCTGTCTTTCCTCTCTGGGGAGGTTCCCATTGCTTGGAAGGCAGCCTCAGTGCGTCCTTTGTCAATAATCAACTGACTGGCTTTCTTGATGTCTATAGTATTCTCTCTGGTATGCAATCTGGTTTCCGCTCAGGTTATGGATGTGTCACTGAAACCTTATAGCTCCTAAATTATGTCAACATTGCTTTTGATTCTAAGCAGTGTTGTGCTCTATTTTTATTGATTTGGCCAAAGCTTTTTATATGGAAGACCATTCCATTCTTGTGGGCTGGCTAAGGAATATTGATGTCTCTGAGGGGTCTTTGGCCTGGTTTGCTAATTACCTCTCTCAAAGAGTGCAATGTATAAAGTCAGAACATGTGCTGTCTCAGCCACTGCCTGTCACCAAGGGAGTACCCCAAGGCTCGATCCTAGGCCCCACACTCTTCACAATTTACATCAACAACATAGCTCAGGCAGTAGGAAGCTTTCTCATCCATTTATATGCAGATGATACAGTCTTATACTCACCTGGCCCCTCCCTGCATTTTGTGTTAAATGCTCTACAACAAAGCTTTCTTTGTGTCCAACAAGCTCTCTGCCCTTAACCTTGTCCTGAACACCTCCAAAACAAAGGTCATGTGGTTTGGTAAGAAGAATGCCCCTCTCCCCACCGGTGTGGTTACTACCTCTGAGGGTTTAGAGCTTGAGGTAGTCACCTCATACAAGTACTTGGGAGTATGACTAGATGGTACACTGTCCTTCTCTCAGCACATATCAAAGCTGCAGGCTAAGGTTAAATCTAGACCTAGTTTCCTCTATTGTAATCGCTTCTCTTTAACCCCAGCTGCCAAACTAACCCTGATTCAGATGACTATCCTACCCATGCTTGATTACGTATACGTACGTAATTTATAGGTCTGCAGGTATGAGTTCTCGAGCGGCTAGATGCTCTTTACCATTTGGACATTCGGTTTGCCACCAATGCTCCTTATAGGACACATCACTGCACTCTATACTCTATACCGTCGCAAGACCCACTGGTTGATCCTCACTCCCCCCTATCTGAGGTACCTACTGCAGCCCTCATCCTCCACTGCAGCCCTCATCCTCCACATACAACACTCACATTCTGTTAAAGGTCCCCAAAGTACACACATCCCTGGGTCACTCCTCTTTTCAGTTTGCTGCAGCTAGCGACTGGAACTAGCTGCAAAAAAACACTTTAAATGTTTTGTGCTGCTACCATGTTGTGCTGCTGCTATGTTGTCATGTGTTGCTGCCATGCTATGTTGTTGTCTTAGGTCTCTCTTTATGTAGTGTTGTGGTGTCTCTCTTGTCGTGATGTGTGTTGTGTCCTATATTCATTTTTAATCCCAGGCCCAGTCCCCGCAGGAGGCCTTTTACCTTTTGGTAGGCCGTCATTGTCAATAAGAATTTGTTCTTAACTGACTTGCCTAGTTAAATAAAAGGTTCATCCTTTTTTTGTCTATGTTGTCAATATCTTTCATACTTTAAGATGAAAAAAAAAGTATTGCCTTTGAAATAACTGCTTAAAAAAAAACATTTTTGAGAGACTACAAAATATAGTAAATGTTACAGCTAACTAAGAGGACTGGTCAAACGAAGCCTCTAAATCCAATGAGTGGATTTGCCAGACGTCATAATGAAGATATCAGATATCATGGTGGAGCACGGGAGATATTATCGCATTGCTTTATACCTATCCAATCCTTTCAGTTCTACACGGTGCCTAGGGGGAAGTGGCTAGGGCCGTTTTTAACATTTTGCAACTGACTTATATCACTGAATCCACTCTCCAAATCCAAGAGCTGCCATTGGTTTACATCAGTAAATGTCTGATGCAGCATGGAGATCTTGCCTAATGTGGGGTTCACAGGTCAAAACCGATCTCTGCACAGCTGCCACCAAAATCACAGGCAGGAGGAGTGAGGGGGAGGCAGAAGAGGCAGGAAAACAGCTAAGCAGCACTAACCATAAAATGGTTACTAGATCCCCTGAGCAAACTCATGATGGAGCCATCAGTTCGAAATAATTAGCAGTTTTGGAGCCACTACCAGTCTAGATTAACTAACATTTGTGGAGATTTGAATGGGCTCTGTAGAGCTGAGCTGTATGATAAAGTAATTTGGGGACATTACATACTCTCTGTAACACCCAAATGACAAGTTATGGTTACTGTTGCAGTCTCAGAAGCAACAAAAAAAACATTTGAAAGAAAAGAGAGAAGCTTTTAAACCATTGGATATCCATTGACTATTCATATCTTAGTCCTTAGCCTTCATTCAGAGTATTTCACTGATGTAGGCTACCACTTATGTGACTGGCTGTGGCTGTGTACAACATATGTCATTCGCATTCTGACTCATTTGCATAGACTGCCCATCAAGAATAATGACATGCACCCAACGCCTATTTCAATGTAAAGCATTCTGTCTATCATGAATTAGGTGAAAATGTATGCCGTCAAGATTTATTAGCAGATAATCTTGTTTTTAACAAAACCATACCAGATAACGTGTTTTTTATTTTATCTTTATTTAACTAGGCAAGTCAATTAAGAACAAATTCCTATTTTCAATGGTGGCCTAGGAACAGTGGGTTAACTGCCTTCTTCAGGGGCAGAACAACAGATTTGTACCAAGGCTTGTATTCCCGCTTATTGTTCTCTGCTGAGAAGTGTGTTGCTGCCTCATTTTAAACAGAAAGCGCAGGGACCTGCCAATCATTGTTAAATCTGAGGTTGCTCAGGAAACCTGCAAAGGCTTCCTGGGTCAAAAGGTCATTTTGGCACCTCGGCCTAGTTAAGAAATGGGATCAGGGGTCAAAACCGTCAGCCTTTTACATCCCAGGGTGCTGGGGAGGGGCAGTCCTAATAGCCAAATTGAGTTTGAAGGTCAAGGTCGACCCTATGGCGATGGTAATATATGTTTTTCTTCACAACAGTCCTTTCACCTATTCACACCCATTTGATATTTCAAAGATATACAACTCAACTTACTCAGCCGCAATTTGTTTTTGTTGAGTTTGGGGCGGGGTTTTAGCAGCCAATGGTGATTTGTTTACCAGAGTGTTGTAATTGATTTAGCCGGCATGCATAGAGGGATATGAATTCAATGAGGTAAAGATAAAACCATATCCATTAGAAGAGTCCAGAGGAACATTGAATAAGTGCCAAGGTCCTTCAGCCAGTATTATGAGGGCCAGTCATTAGTGAGTGTAAATTAAACAGTGTCTCACGCTGGACAAACAATATGTCAATGTTCCTTTTTGTAGGTTGCTGGGGTCGCAGCAATTAACGTGTTGTTGTGTTTGCTCATCAGCACCAAACCGGGAATTAATGATTCTGCAATTTTCTCCGGGTTTACTTGAGATTACTATTTGTTGTTGTTTTTCTGCTGCATAGTGAATGGTGAAACTATGACAATGCCTTTCCGCACTTTCTTTTATTCACATGAACATCTAACCAACAGCTGAATTGAAAGACTCACTTGAAGCAACCGGTTTGAGTTGCTTTGGCAAATCACTTTCTCCTATATGTTGCCTGCAATAAGATAAGACCTACAGTTTCCTACGTAATCTGAGATGCAGGTTTCTGCTGGTCATGCTAAATTTAGTGCCATATAACAGGAAGTTATTAAACACACATGCACAACATATGAGCTACATCATGCTAAACAATGAGAGCATCGATGGGTAATATCAATTTGTGCCTTCATAGAGCGTGAATGGGAATAAAATGGAGGGGAACTCAGTGAAACGTGCATACCTGCAGCCTAATTATGCCATATATCTTGGCAGAACTATCCACCCATATTAAATGAGGGAGGCTTGTAAAGATCACTCAAAACCAAGGGGATTTTAAGCTCTGACCTGAAATAGCTCAATCCCCGTTGCCAGGAAATATTACTGATGAAAAGAGTTGAGTATTTTCCTGCCCGTGGGGTGTAGTAACATTTATGTGTCTTCATTTCCTGTACCCATTTCTTTATAATAGAAGACCCCTCCCCAATCCCTTTACCCCTTTATCCAAACCTGGGGGCACAAGCGCAGGTTTCGCATACAGCACCACCTACTGGTGCAATGACAACTCCTCTCTCATCAGAGTCCCTCCTAACTACCTCCTCTCAGAAACACAATTCAATTGTTGATTGAGATATCAACCTTCACCTACTTCTTGTTACAAAGACAACCAAGAAGGACGCATACATGTGAGCAGTGTTTTTCCTATAGGACATGTGCCTGTTTTGTTCTTCTCTCCTGTTTCCACTACTGCAGTGTGGAGTGCTGCTCTGCTTCATTACTGTAGCAGCTTATTTCCCTACGGTGTGATGGGAGCATATGTAGCACATGAGTTTTAACGGCCAAGGCACAGCAGGTCTGCAGGTGGGACTACTGAACATCTGGCCCACTCCCTGGGTACATGTTTTCCAACGCTAGCTCGAGGCGCTCTATGTGTTCATGTAAGGGAACACTTATTAAGTGTAAGGGTTTATTCACCATTGTCATCTGTTCATTCAAATACCTCTGAGGCCATTTCAAAGCATGCCATGTTTTAATGGTTGGCAGTAATACTACCAGGTGGTGCTGCGTGAACATGACAAGAGAAGAATGAACGTGATGACCACACAGCATATATGTTTTACACAGAGAGAGAAGAGTGTAGGCTATATTATTCACACCATATGCTGTGATGCAAAACACAACAACACATCAGAATATTTCACCATGAGCTGACCTCAGAGAGTGTCCCCGAACCAGACACAAAAAAAACTAGGCTGACATTAGATTGAAAGATGGAAAACAGACAATCCCATTGCTTTGTTATGCACAGTTCACAATGGAGCCTTCTGCTTGGTCTGATAGGAGGCACATTGAGAATGTAGATTAAGTTGATGGAATATTTGATGGAGACACCACATCCAACCTGTCCAGTCCTATTTGTATGAAGGCACTCTGGGCTGTGTGAGAGTGTGTCCGTGTCCACACATGCAGTAAAAAAGGAACAGCATGCCAATCAGGTTCAATAGATAGACTGCCAAAAAAATGGTGAAAAAATAAAGAAAAACGGTCATCCATTGTGAATGTCCGAAACGATAGAGCATAATGGCATAAACCAAGATGGGGATTGCATTTGCATATATATATCTGTATTTTCTTTTCTTAATGGGAAATGCAAATGTGCCATTTTGTGGCGAGTGTGCGTTTGGGAGCCCTGGCGTTAGATAAATGTGACTCTAGGGTATCCCTGCGCACCTCGGCAAATTAATCATTGTGACACGTTCACGACCCTTCTAATAAGACAGAGGCCACAGTGCACCCCCTCAACCATCCCAGCCTCACTCCCTCTTTGTCTCTCAGCCTGTCCCAAAGGGGGAGGAGAGTGGGGGGGTGAAGTTGGACCCCTCATTCAGACCCCCTCCCCTGGGACAACGGCAGGCACAAGACTCCTATTAGGACTGAGCACAGGAGCCCCCCAGGAGCAACAAAAGACACCTCCTAATACTCCCTGTTCCAACCCAGTGAGGGCACACACACACACACACACTCTCTCTCTCCCCAAGACAGCGATAGGAGTCTTACAATAATAATATAACCCTTACACAGAAAAGAACTGAACCACAGAAATGCATGCAGAACTGCAGGAGGGAGAAAGAGAGAAAGCAGTGAGCTGAAATAAGCCGGACAGCTGGACAGCAGGAAATGACCAGGGGTTTGTGTGCGTGCGTGCGTGCGTGCGTGCGCATGTGTGTTCTGATAGATTCTGACTGAGAAGGGGTATTATGATCAATTCTGCAAAGCAACTGATTCTGCAAAGAAAAATAGTTTGGGTTTTACCTGCCAAATCCTTTAACACCACAATGTCCATTCATTTCAGCTACATTCTGTCTCCTGACAGAAGCGTGGTGTCCTGAATGACATCTTTTTAATCTCTCCTACATTATACCCTGCATTATGTCCTCATGGCGTCCTCTATGGAGTTAGTAAGATTAGCTGTTGAATGTAACCCATAAACTCCTGCTTGGGAGATTCTCACCTAAGTGAATCACACCAGTAGTGTCACTAATGAAATTAACGCTTTTGAGCCCACAGGCAATCTGCGTCATATACAGCGTCATACTTAGAATTAGAAAGTATTCTGCACCAAAATTATTCATTTAGCAGACGCTCTTATCCAGAGTGACTTACATGAGCAATTAGGGTTAAGTGCCTTGCTCAAGGGCACATCGACAGATTTTTCACCTAGTCAGCTCTGGGAGTTGAACCAGCAAACTTTTCATAACTGACCCAATGCTCTTAACCGCTAGACTACCTGCCATCCTACTGCATGAGATGATATATCAGTTACAGTTCCTTAGTGAGTGCATGAGGTGAGCTAAGTCAGTGTACAACACAAACAGAGCAGGACTGATGACATAGACAAAGCTTTGCTTTAGTGTGTGTCCTTTTATCCTTTTGCTCTCTCCCCATATCCCTCTATCACTCCCTCTGCCCGTCCATCTCTCCTGCACCCAAATGGGCTGAGGGGTTGCAGAGGCCAGAGGGACCCACAAAAGGCAAGATGTTTTGATGCACTCCCTCCTTGCCCCCTGTCTTTGGGTGATGTGAGTTTGGCCTCTCTGTTTGCCTCACTGAGCTATTGAGGCCTCCCTGAAGCACACTCAAAGCCCAAAGCCTCGGCCAAGGATTTTCACTGTGGACAAAGTCAGCGTGACCAGGCCTTGTCAGCCAGAGTGACGTTCCCCCCCTCCTTTGAATCCCTTTTCTGTCCATACTATTCACTCGACAATGTCCATACAATGTGGGAGTATCTGTTATCCCATTCCAAATCTGTCACAGCTCTTTTTTGTCTCCACCAGCACTGTACATTAATAGAATCAAACTTGGCTCCAGGCCTAAAGAACATTTTGACGTTTGGACAATGTGCTGCTTCCATATAATGAACTTCCTGAGTTGATCTCGGCTCTTGGCATACTGAAACTGATGTGCAGGCAGCCATAGGCGATGGATGAATACAGTACCTCAGTGCCACTTAGAAGGGCTCTAATTAACATTTAATTTAGATATTCATCAGCTGTGGCGCCAGCGATCCACTCAATGCGCACCGTTCAAACCTCGAATCCTGGTGGGATCCGTCATTGTGTCCACGCTGTATTTCGTCTGATCAGAGACGCCTTCATTTAGGATTAATGCGCTCCTCCATAAACGTCTCCGCAGCACAGCCCGACTCGCCAGTCAGTAATTTCCCCTCAATGCTCTCCATTTTATATTTTCTCTCCTCCTCTCCTTTCTTCCCTTGTGTCCCTCCTGTACACAGTGCTTAATTACTGGTGGGAAGTAATTATTTCCTTTATTAGTGAGACATAACATCTGTTTCAGGTCTTTTTAAGTGTACCTATAAAAGCCCCTCCGTGATTTTGTCCCTTAAGAATAGGACGAGGCTGCTTGTTGCTCCCTGTGGACCCCCTCCCCAACACTCCTCCATGAATCCCTCCATCACTGCATGCCCACGCACTATGGGGCACATACAGCGCAGCAAGCTGGATGCTAGCTCCCTGAATCCCTTTTAACAGGCACTCAGCAGCATTCCAGCTCACTACACACACACGGCAGGAGGAATTTATGCATTTATTGGTCCATAATTGTGACAATGATCCAGGATCTCATAAAAATGTCCCTTTTTATACTGCTATGCACATCAAACTCTTAATGTATAGTTGATATTGGTGCAATGTACTGTAACATGTTATCTGCTGAGGTAAGGAAGGTGTATTATAAATGTGATTCCTGAATGTATAGTGTGTGTGTGTGTGCGCACGGGACCCATGTTTTAAGTTAAGTCTCCCAGAAAAAGGGTGGGCACTAGTTGGTGTGGTGGGGACATGGGAGCGTGGGAATACGGAATGAAAGGTGGAGGGAGTGAGATTCCTGAAAGTGCTGGTGAAATTTCGCCCCTCGTATTAAGACTTTGGCCCTTTGAAATTTTATTAGCCATATAATTGACAGCGTGTTGTGCTATTTCAACAGGCCTAGAAAGTTTTATTTTCTTCTTAAACAAACCAGTAATGACCAGGCGTCCCAACAAGTCATCACAAGTTTATCTTTCCCTTCTGTGGCTCCGTCAGTGGTATGTCTTTCCCTTCTGTGGCTCCCTCAGTGGACGGGAACAGGTGTCAACATCAAATATAGCCTTCCATGGAATGGATAAAAACCTCACATACTCATCGACTTCCCGCAAACACTGGCCAGTAGGCTGAAGACAGTCCAGCTTCTGCTGGCCTGTTCTTTTAGCACTCTCCCTCTTAATGTTTATGGTTCCTGCACCTTCAGGAAATGACCCTTTTATAGGGTCAACACTATAAAAGACTTGTTTTTTTTTTGGTGGGAGTGGTTGGTGTGTGTGTGTGCATGGGGGTGGGGGTAATGCTGTGTAAGCTACTACCAGTTTCCTTTGCTGCCAAAGAAAGAGGCCCGATGAGGTTAATTGGCTCCTCGTCCAATATATCACATAGCTGTGAACTCTGACCCTTTTTGTCAAAAGGGAGACAGTTGTCCAGTGTGTGTGTGTGTGTGTGTGTGTTGCATACGTTTACCTGCATGTGCCCACACGTGTGTAGACCAGATTACCTATTTTCTTATGTTTCTCCATTGTTAATACTCACTGAATAAAAGTATAACACACAACAATTTCAAAGATTTTACTGAGTTACAGTTCATATCAATTTATTTTACTTAACTAGGCAAGTCAGTTAAGAACAAATTCTTATTTACTATAACAGCCTACCCCGGACAATGCTGGGCCAAATGTGCACCGCCCTATGGGACTCCCAATCACAGCCTGATGTGATGCAACCTGGATTTGATACAGTGTTTTAGACTGCTGCGCTACTCGGGAGCCCATATAAAGAAATCAGTCAATTGAAATAAATTCATTAGACCCTAATCCATGGATTTCACATGACTGGGAATACAGATATGCATCTGCTGGTCACAGATACCTTTAAAAAAAGGTAGGGGCTTGGATCAGAAAACCAGTCAGTATCTGGTGTGACCACCGCCTCATGCAGCGTGACACCTCTCCTTCACATAGAGTTGATCAGGATGTTGATTGTGGCCTGTGGAATGTTGTCCCACTCCTCCTCAATGGCTGTGTGAAGTTGCTGGATATTGGTGGGAACTGGAACACGCTATCATACATGTCGATCCAGAGCATCCCAAACATGTTCCATTATCATGCTGAAACATGAGGAGAAGAAGGTGGATGAATGGCACGACAATGGGCCTCAGGAGCTCGTCACGGTATCTCTGCGCATTCAAATTGCCACCCATAAAATGCAATTGTGTTAGTTGTCCGTAGCTTATGCCTGCACATACCTTAACCCCACCATCACCATGGGGCACTCTGTTCACAATATTGACATCAGCAAACGGCTCGCACATACGATGCCATACAAGCTGTACAGTTGAAACCAGGATTCCACCGTGAAGAGCACACATCTCCAGCATGCCAGTGGCCATCGAAGGTGAGCATTTGCCCACTGAAGTAGGTTAAGACGCCGAACTGGTCAAGACCCAGGTGAGGACGACGAGCACGCAGATGACCTTCCCTGAGACTGTTTATGCAGAAATTCTTCGGTTGTGCAAACCAACAGTTTCAGCAGCTGTCGGGTGGCTGGTCTCAGATGATCCTGCAGGTGAAGAAGCCGTATGTGGAGGTCCTGGGCTGGCATGGTTACACGTGGTCTGCGGTTGTGAGGCTGGTTCGACGTACTGCCAAATTCTCTAAAATGACATTGGAGGTGGCTTATGAAAGAACAATTAGCATGAAATTCTCTGGCAACAGTTCTGGTGGACATTCCTGCAGTCAGCATGCCAATTGCACGCTCCCTCAACTTGAGACATCTGTGGCACTGTGTTGTGTGACAAAATTGCACATTTTAGAGTGGCCTTTTATTGTCCACAGCACAAGGTGCACCTCTGTAATGATCATGCTGTTTAATCAGCTTCTTGATATGCCACACCTGTCAGGTGGATGTATTATCTTGGCAAATGAGAAATGCTCACTAACAGGGATGTAAACAAATTTGTGCAATCTTTTGTTTCAGCTCATGAAACCAACACTTTACATGTTGCGTTTATATTTTTGTTCAGTGTACAAAAATAGAAAGAACTTAACATTACTAATACGGCAACTGAAAATGCAAGTGTCAAATGAGAGAGAGAGATAGCGAGAGAAGTTCTGCACTCTGCTGGATCCCCTGTCAATAAGCTCTGATGAAACTTGTGTCATGGCACTGAGGATGACTGATAGAGCAATAACTCCATTCAAATGTTTGATGCACAGATGCTAATGAAAAGAATGAAGAGGATTGTTCGTCATATCCACACATACTCTCTACACGCGCACACACACACGCTCTTTCCATAACAGACTGACCAGGTGAATCCAGGTGAAAGCTATGATCCCTTATTGATGTCACCTGTTAAATCCACTTCAGTCAGTGTAGATGAATGGGAGGAGACAGGTTAAATTAGGATTTTTAAGCCATGAGAAATGGGTTGTGTACACCGAGTGTACAAAACATTAGGAACACCTTCCTAATATTGAGTTGCACCTCCTTTTGCCCTCAGAAGAGCCTCAATTCGTCGGGGCATGGACTCTACAAGGTGTCGAAAGCGTTCCACAGGGATGCTGCCCCATGTTGACTTCAATGCTTCCCACAATTGGCTGAATGTCCTTTGGGTGGTGGACCATTCTTGATACACACAGGAAAGTGTTGAGCGTGAAAAACCTAGAAGCATTGCAGTTCTTGACACCTGACACCTGCGCCTGGCACCTACTACCATACCCCGTTCAAAGGCACTTAATAAACTTTGATTTGATTGTTCTCGAGTCAACGGAGAGAACCTGTTTAAAACTCAAACTGTTTGCTCTGTGGTTGTGAACCCTGCTTAAGAGTAGCGCTAGAATCGCAACTTAAACAGATGTTAGACTTAAGTGTTCAAATTGCAATAAGATGGGCCAATTACTGAAACAATTCAGAGACGGGGACTGACAAATTATCAACAAACGTTTTCCAAATGTACACAGTTGTAGAGAGACAGAGAGAGATCTGGTCTCGATGCTATGGACAGGTAACAAATGAGGGCCTATTGGGGTCCAACCTTACCCCTCCTTGGCCCAGGCAGACCATGCACCAACACACACACACACACAGCCTGTTTTTACAGGACTCAGCTCAAGTACAAAATCAGACAGCTTTCTGTGTATCAAACCAACAAACATATACAGTTTCAAATCCTTTGCACTGTGATTCGCAATGTTGTGATACAAATGAACCACATAGGACCAATGCAGTTTCTGTGTGTGCAGCTTCGCTCCACGTACATGGGTAGTACACTGCATCGATATGCTTTTCAACACACGGTATGGGGAGGGAATGCTACAGTACGTTACAGTGCCGCACTGGGATATAAATAGCTTTTCCATGAAATTTCATAGTGTAATTAGCGACCAGAAAGCATGGACCCTCTCAACCCCCACTGCGGCACCCACGTACCTTGAGCGAATACTAAGAAGCAACTCTGGCACCGGTCCAGTTCAGCATGTACTGTGTGAACCTGCACGGCCCATTAAAGGCAGTGTGCACGCCCATGTGAGGGTGATTGGGTTCGAGGTGCGCAGAGAATAGCGTTTGAAGTCCTCCCTGGCTTTATCTGAGACGGAAAAGGGGCTTTTCATCTTGTGGGATTGCTGAAGCGCCACAGGCAAGAGAGATACAGTCCTTCTCCTCTCAATGTGAACACCAGAGGAGAGTGATGATGGAGGGAGTTCAGAGGGAGAGGTAAAGAGATGAGGAATAAATAGAGAAGAGAGCCAAGTGAGAAATGAGAAAGGATAAAATGTAGAGTGGGAGGAAGAGGAGAAAACAAAGGAGAAAAAAAGAGAGGGAAAGATGCTAATGTAGCCCCATGGTATCCTGCTAACTGTGCAGAGCAGAGTAGCACAGTACATGTTTCTTGCACCAGTGTCAGAGAGTGCACTCCCATTCATTCAAAACAAAGCAGCAGCTCCCACGCCTGACATTTTAATAGAGATATCTTATGGACCTATCAATAACCACGGCCCACAACTGTCTAATAAACAAGCCATTGAGAAACAGAAACATGGGGTTTCCATCCATCCCGCTCAAAGCCCATTCCCCAGCAAAACAAAAGCCTCTGCTAAATGCCCAGTCCCATCATATCATATGTCTCCTCTAACGGAAAGGAGCAGCTGTGTCATGTCATGTCCGGCCCGAGGAAGAGTGCAGAGACAGGTTCAACACGTCCATACACAAAAAGAGAACAACCCTGGATAGAACATACTGGAAGGGAGGCACCACAGCGTTCTAACCCTCAAACACAAGATACAATGTTACGCAGGTTCGGTCATGAGAAGAGGGGGAAAAAACCTTGCCGGTTTGTCTCACTAACAACATACATGCAGAGTGATGGGGAAAACAGCTATGTTGTCAACTGGTTGAGACAGCTGGACATACTAATCCCGGAGGAGAGCCTACATTGACCATTCCACGTCACATTGTTGACCTCAAAAACCTGAGCCATGACAATCACATAAAATAATCACATAAGTCATATCATTATATTGATAAATGCTTCTATCCTACAACTTTATGATGCTCTGCATGAGGCTCAGTTTATGTAAATGGTAATGCATAGAATTTGATAAAGGCTTCAAAATGTGCTACCTTTCTACAATTGTGCATGTTTCCTCCACATCTCCATTCTCTAACATAGACTATAGGCACTATTTATTAAAAAAACATTGCCGTTGATCATAGGAATCATTTTCCACAATGGTGAGCTGCCTGCCAGCATGCAACAGCCGTCAAGATCTCATGCCTGGCAAGAACATCATGCATCCCTCAGAGGACCAAACCAAAGGCTGAACTTGCTTAGAGGGTTGTCAATAGCAACTGACACTGAGATATTCATTACCATGGGCCACAGTTGTTTTGGTAGCAGATATTCAAGAATAGGTCATTCATCACAAAGTAGGCATATGTGCATAACGAGGATCATTCATGAACGATCAGCTACCATCACAAGGAGTTTTGATGAGTAAAATTGGCGATTAATTGGAGGGGACAGTCTATTACCCCTAACGGATAAGGGCGATTAAAAGTAATTGCTTGACGTTTAAACCGCTGCTTATTTGAAGAACGAGCATTGACAATAATAGCCAACTGAAAAATCATCTCACATGCGTTTGGCGCTCACCAAGCAGCAGTTAAACTGGTGAAGTTCATTATGCCGCGAAAAGAAAGGGCACGACGTGGGCTGTATGACAATTGACGGAGAGGTTAGTTAAGGCAACACAAACATATCTTTGGCTGCGTCTACACAGGCAGCCTAATTCTGATATTTTTCCACTAATTGGTATTTTGACCAATCACATTAGATCGTTTCACATCAGCTCTTGTTCAGAGCTGATCTGATTGGTAAAAAGGCCAATTAGTGAAAAAAATAGCAGAATTGGGCTGCCTGTGTAAACGCATCCTTTGTTCCCTCTTGGAAAAAAACGGATTATTTGCACGGCTTTTCGTCCGCCTTGTGCGGAATACATTACGTGTGTAAATGTTGTTGAACCCCAGCAATTCGCAGCGAAAAGGTCACACTCCCCTCGACCCCAACTGTTTCTCTGGCTTTGTGTTCTCACAGGGAAAAAACGAGCTGTGCCTATAAACCTCGCATTTAAAAAGGCAAGTGCGGTCTAGGGGGATAGCTGCATGCGGGAAACAATGGCAGCTTTTTTGGACACACTTTTTCTCACTGCGATGAACAGCAGGGAATCCGATAGAGCCCTCATATAAAGGACCGATAGAGAACAGCTGCTGTGGCTCTATAATTTTAGGGAATGTTGTTAGGATTTGTTCAGTAGGCTATAGGCCTACCTTCCTGTCCACATTGAACGTGATATGTTATACTTATTTGATAGGGCATATTAGGCCTTAACGGTCCCTCTGCTATGTAAACCATATAGGCCTATTAGGATTGCCTATACTTTGGCCAGACAAATGCAGTATATGTAAAATAAGGGATCATGTGCATAGGCTCGGTGCAATGCATCTGCCTACCAAATGTTACATTATCATTATTGATTTATGCACTCCAAACGGTTAATGAAAGTCAAATCACAAAACATGACTGAAATTTCAAATAGAAGTCACCGAATTGTCAGAAAACCTAAACGACGATTTTAAAATAGTTATTTATATGAACATGATACAGAGTTACTTAAAAGTATACCACAAGAAGTATGGCCCTGAAATAATACGAAAAGTAAGAACATATGCTATCATTTGGGGTAGGCTATACTTCCTCGGTCTATGTTCATAGGCACACAGTAGGCTAAAGCCGCGGTGTACGAGCTGTCAGTGCAGGCTATCACAGCTGTAGCCTAGAAGTCCATCCTCCAACAAATCACCCTCTTCATGCACATAGGCCTAGATAGAATGAGCAAGAGTTGCATTCATGCATCATATGAATAATAATAATAATAATGGCTTGACTTACTCAAAGTGAATTACTCTGGTTCTGTCATATAGTGACGAGGCTCTTTATTGACTTGAGTGATATATCAAATTCACACTTAATCCATTGGGATATTTTGACAGCCGTAACAAACAGCTGACAGTGCATCATTTGTCCTATTTAAACGGTTCTGTGGGTGGATTGTCACATTTTACTTGAGTAAAAAGATGGTCATAAAATCATCAGCAGTATGTTCAGAAGTCCAAAGTGCCGATGTTGTTACCAGGATATCCTCTGTCCAAGCATGTCAATAATAATAACAATCACCACACATTTGACAGCGACTTGCTGCTCACTCTCAGTATTGGTTTACAAACTAATTAATCATTTTCAGCAGCTATCGGGCAAAGTTGCATTACTCACGCTCCGAGGCCATAGTGATGACGGACTCTGTAGTGGCGTGATATTCGTCCTCCTCCATAAACTCATCCTGGGAGGACGCGTCTCCCTGGAAGTCGTGATGGTCCAGAAGCTGCTGGAGCGGGGGCGCCTTTGGGAGCAGCTGGTTCACCACCTCCCGACTAATGTTAGGAGCCTGCTTGAGCCGCAGCTTGCTCAGGATCTGAGATTTGATGGTCTCCAGCCTCAGGACTTTACTTTGCTCTCTCCAAACGCATGCTGAACATTCGTGAGCGCCTGCCTCCTCATCAAGGAGCGACAGCCCGGCGTCCGTGGGCATCTCGCTCGTTGGTGGCAGAAAAAGGTTAGGTTCGTCACTCCCAGACAGTCCCAGACAAACATAAACCATCAAACACAGAAAAAAGTTATACCTCGGCATGATGATGACTGGTGAGGCTATAGAACTTTCTGACGCGATATCCCCTCCTCTGAAATGTTGCTTGTCTTAACCTGTGTTTCCTTACCTTGCAAAGGTACCAATGATATGCAACTACTCAAATAGTCGCCTCTTAAAACGGTTGTATTGTAGAACAGCAGTAAACGTAGGAAGGTGCGTCCGTTCTAGTGGGTTTTCTCAGTATTTTACTTTAGCCTATCTATCGATTTTAAGCATAAGCCGTTTTTATGCTATGGTTGTTGTTTTGGTTGCCATATCTGATAACAATTAAGTCCATAGGTGCGAATGTTAAGATGTGTCATTGAAAAGTGTGCAAGTACGTCCTAAAAGGGCTCTTTATATATCTCTGCTCCTCCGTGTCGTAATCCATCTCCATTGGCTGAGATTGCAACAAAAGGCTTTTAGGTCTGTCACCAAGTCAAGAGAGAGAGGGAGCAAGAGGGAGGGAACAAGGGAGAATGCAGAATGGACTGGAGGGTAGTTTGTCCAGTTTGCATTTTATTACTGTATTCAGACAAGGTTTCGAACCTGCAAGAGGCCATTTCAAGTCATTACATATCATTAGTGATTTGGAGCTTACATTTATTTTTATTTTGATGGTGTTGTTGATAAGCAGTGAATGGACATTTCCACAATGAATTATCCTCCTCTTTCTCTTCTCTCACTTCTAATATGCCCCTATTTTATATCATGCATAAAAGGAGTCAGATGTATGCATAAAAGGATCAATGGAATCTGTCCTGCACCCATAGAATTGTGAAACTTTCAAAATTGACTGATGAGTGACAGGTTGTCCTAAATGACATTCGCAGGGGTGGACATTTCGGGCAAATGCCAGATGGGCTGGTCCATGTTTAACCCAGTTGTGCCTAACTAGGGTATTTTGCACAAAATTATTATCTGGCAAAAAATGGGGTCCTCAAGAAGAAGAAAAAATTCCGGTGTGGGGGCCTGGGCCAGTGTGGGCTGGTGTGTTAGAAATGCCAGGGCCAATTTCTGGTCCCAGTCCGCCCCTGGGCATTGGGGTCCCGTCTTTGGAATTTAAGATGCATTAATTTGACAATAGTGACACTCATTTTGTGTTAGAATCCCTGAAGACTTTTAACGCAATGATTTTCACATCCAGATGTACAAATGTAGCAGCAACAACATGCAAGGCAATGCATAATTTATAATTTAGACTGTCAAACATATAGGCACTTATGATAAACAGTGGAATATTTCAACAAAAGAAAACAATGGAGCAAATGCATCCCATGACATTTTCAATTGCACCTACAAATGTGACATTATGGGAGTAATGACATTAAGGGAGTATGCCCTTAGTTCTTTTTTTTATTGAGATAACTAGAAATATCTGTGGTTTTAACAAAATGGTCAAGTAATGTGGGTCTGGCAATTAGTGATCTATCACTGACTTTTGTTGTAGCCTAAAAATTATGATTTGCTGTCAAGCCTTACCATATTCATCCAATAAGACAATCTATGATTACTTGAACCATTATGTGCATGGTCAGTGCATTAGGAACAACTGTTAGATTTAAATACAGTATCTCAATTTGAGTGACAAATGCCTGTTGTCAATGTTTTGGTCTTTCTAAAGAATATTCCAAACTAGCAATGGCGCTAATCAACCAAACCACATCAATCAATAAGTCAACCAACCAATCAATCAATCTATATACTTTATGCATCATTCTTTTTAAATGAATCCCTTTTATTATTTCTAAAGTCCTCATTTTCTCAATAAACATTAAAGTTATATTGTTACTCAATCCTGGAATACACAATTGATAATTATCACTTTAGTGAGGGCTCTATGTGAAGCCACACAATTGAACGTCTACAGTAGGCTAACTTCAATTCACTTGTAAATTAAGTTCATTACCTCTGCCTGCCATAAAAAACTCCCAGCTATTACATGCTAAATTCTCTGAATCAATGTAATGACTCTTAATTAAGTTTGTGATTATCTCTGGCTAATTCCTAATGGTAAGTATTGCACCACTTATGGTAATGACTTGTTCATCAGTTGAGTAGTCAACCATGTAGTGTAGTGCAGAACTAGCTTACTACTGTCACCTACTGGTTGAATATACAGTTGCAGTTGAAGGTTCAGTTGAACAAGGTATATTCACAACTTAGTAAGATTCCATATGCAAACGTATCCTTGGTAGAGCATATTCACCATAAGTCTTCTGTAGAATTTTGGATTTCTGACACTTTAAAGAATTCTACACAATAGGTAGAATTCTACTTGATATGTAATGGTGCCTAGTGGCACTTGTTTTAATGAATCCTAAATTAACCAACAAGTAATTGATAGATTAATACTGTAATTTTACCATGTAAATTCTTATTAAATACATGGCCATTTCAATATCATGACATAAAGTGCTATCCAATTATTTTCCTCAAAACGGTCTCTGGAATTGTCAACGTATTAATTGGTTTGCATGCGAAAGTAGTAAAGGAGTCTGTGGGCCACTGTATTTCAGACTTCCACAAAAATTGGCACAGGTGAACTACACTGAGTGTACAAAAGATAAAGAACGCCTGCTCTTTCCATGACATAGACTGGCACCTACTACCATACCTTGTTCAAAGGCACTTAAATATTTTGTCTTGCCCATTTACCCTCTGAATGGCACACATACACAATCCATGTCTCAATTGTCTCGAGGCTTGAATCCACTTCAATCAGTGTAGATAAAAGGGAGGAGATAGGTTAAAGAAGGATTTTTAAGCATAAAGACAATTGAGACAATTGTGCCAGGCGCACCAGTTTGTGTCAAGAACTGCAATGCTGCTGGGTTTGCTCAACAGTTTCCTGTGTGTATCAAGAATGGTCCACCACCCAGACAACTTGACACAACTGTGGGAAGCATTGGAGTCAACATGGGCCAGCATCCCTGTGGAACACTTTCGACACCTTGTAGAGTCCATTCTCTGGCAAATTGAGGCTGTTCTGAGGGCAAAAGGGGGGGGGGGGCAACTCAATATTAGGAAGGTGTTCCTAATGTTTGATATACTCAGTGTATAGTGGTGATTGAAAGTATCCACCTGCTCATTTAATAGCCTACATGATCAAACTAGTAACTATACCAGTGCTGCTCAAGCAGATACTGCTGCTGCGCAATTCCATGGTAACCGAATGATGCAGAGACTCAGATTTCTCACTTTAAAATGTCAAACAAAAACCAATGACTGCAAAGTTAAACCATACAACTCTATGAAGAAGGACTACTTTTAACAATTTCCACAGAAAATGTTACAAAAACACATTTACTTAAAGAACAGTGCAGAGTTAAAGTTTGGTATGGGCATTTCCATCAAAAAGGATCCATGAGCACCAACATGTGAAGTTCATAGGAGTATATCAAATTTGGTGTCAAATGAAAGCGAACAGTATATTTTTGGGAAATGAAGGCATAGATACATGTTTCAACCATTTTCCATCTTAAAAAGTAAGCGTAACTAAAGGCTTTGATTTCTGGATAAACAGATGGAAAAGGGGTCTTAGAAAACATCTAGCAGAAAAACTCTTAAAAGGTATCAGAAATGCATCAAAACACAATCATGTTGATGTAAAGACCCCTACCAACTAATCTCAACACTAATATTTTGTTTTGGAGAAATTGTTTACCTTCTGTAAGTTTAAGAAATATTGCTTTAGTTAGTGATTTTACTGATATCAAATTGATTTATGAATTATTAAGTGATCAAAGCTCGTAATTATGTTACCAAATTGGTAACGGAATTACCAAAATATCTGTAACGGAATTACTGCAAGTGAATTGGCTACAAAGGAAAACCATAATAGTCACAAACTACAGTTGGGTCACCTGCTATGACAATCCAGAGAATGCCAGACTCAAAGTTTGATGACAAAATTTCCCCATGAAGGACCTCCGCACCACCTTCCTGTTCAAGTGAGCACAAAAATATATTGCATGCTTCTGCATAAATGATGTAATATGCCAGGGAGATATGTATACTGCAGCTAAGAAAGTAATACTAAGTGTATGCTGTGTATTAAGCTGTTAGTAGTCAATGTGCCAACCCTAATCATTTGGTCCCGTTTCCCCTCCTAATTTTGCCTACTGTTTTGCTGCCAGACAAGGCTCCGCTAAGGTGTTTGGATTGCTGTTGGGACTCTGCTGTTGGGACAGCATTATGTAGGCCCTAACAGTGTGTGGGCACCGTTTGTCACCGTTATAGTGCAATTAATGTATTGCTTGGTGTTGTGTAGTGGATTTGCTGGCATGCAAAATTGCCTCACCAAGATTTACATGCTTAAGTCGCCACTGATCGATGCACGTTTAGATGCAGTATTTGGCTGTTTTGGCTTCTTCTTCTTCTTCTTTGGTATTATGGAGGTCCGCAAACAAATGTTATAGGTGCATGCCGCCACATACTGTATTGTGAAAAGATTGCCCTACCAACTAACACTACACCCATTAAAACGTCATCACTATTCCGCTACTTTGGCCCTGTCTGATCCTGCACCAGGCCAGCAGCCTGGGAGGACGGGACACTATCGTTCAAAACACCTTCTCTGCAGCTGTCACATCTATCCTCTGTGATTTACATTCCATTCCTGCGGTATAGTCGAGATCCATGAACAAACCGTATTCCTGTTATTCCAATCACTCTCTACTGACCTCGGCTTACTCACAGGGATCTTCTTAGAATCCCTCACCCTGGACCCATCTTCCTCTACTACTCTATTCACTGCTCTGATTCTGGCAACCTCAACCTGCCTTTCTCTCACTGGACACCTCTGATCCTCAGCATCATGGGTACCCCTTCAGTTTACACACAGCACTTTTTCTACTGATACTACACATTCCTTTTTCCCATGTCCTCCTGCACACTTCTCACATCTACGAATCTCCCTCCTAAACACTGCTGCCACATGACCATAAACTTGACACCTAAAACACTGTAATAGGTTCGGGAAAAAAGCTTTCACGGGATAACTGACACATCTTAACTTGACTTTATCTGGTAAAAACTCTGCATCAAAACTCGACAGTATCTTCTCTGTTTCACCACGCTGTCCACCGGGTCTGCGTCGCACCAAACGGTGGGCGTCACAGACACCGGGAATCTTCAACTTCAGTTGACCCTCCTCAACACTTAACGCCACTCCAGTTATCACTCCTTTCAACGGGGCCCTGCTCCGGAGAGGAAAGCAAGTCACAGTTCTTGTCCCCAGTCGCATGGTGCGGAGTGGACACTTCCTCTGGATGACAGAAACACAAAAAAACAACACGATTCCACCTCGAGTCACTTTCACCTACCCAACATTTCCCAACCTCTTCTCCACCCAACCTGACACCACATATGGATCAGCCAGAAGGCAAGCATCCATTCTCTATAAAAAATCTCACTCCCACTGGGCAAAGAACATCTTTGTCACCATCAAGACAAGGCTCAAACTCTGCGTTCTTCACCACACCTGCCACCGCAGTGAATTCATCCTCACTCGTCATGTTCAATTTCCTTATGCAGCACTCCATATTTACTCTTAATATGTTCCACCTCCGACTTGCCTAGTTAAATAAAACATTTGGAAGCTATAGAAATTAATTTACTAATGTCTACATTTGTTTTTGCCATGTTTATTATATTACAGACACCTTAATGCATACTTATAAATTATATTATGTGAGCTAAACATTAAACAAATATGAAACATTTTCCTTCAAGTGTAATTTTACTGTCTCCACTACAACAACAAAAATACTTGCATACATGTAATTTTGTCCTTGAAACATTAAAATGAAATACTGTACAATTCCATTCATTTCTATGGAAGACTGCTTTTCTGAGGAGTGCCAATACAGCCGACCATTGGTTTCATAGACTCTATGTCCAAAACATACTGTGGGGAATAGCAATCCCAGGTTTATGTACGTCATTGGGAGGCAACCCTTGAGGCAACCCAGAGAAAAAAAACATTTCGCTCACGTTACAGTTTGTCCTCCGCCCACAATCTGGGCGTCAGTTCATTCTGTCGCCATCCCTTCATCCGCACAAAACAAAACATTACTCGTTGACTACAGTACTCATTTCTTGTAGTTCTTAAGAAAAGGATTTCTATTTTTTTTTTGTGTATCGTAGGTCACTATAAAAATGCATTCCGGGACTTTGGAAAGAATCGGGTCGCCCATAAAAAGGACGCTTTCTCGGGGAGTGAGTGAGGACGAGTCACTTCGCAACATTATCAAAGAGGTGAGCGTCGAGCAATCACGTCGTTATTGTATATTGTGACATTTACAAGAGTCATGCAGTCTATTATCTGTAGGCTATTATCTACTTTTATAGAGTCTAATTTGGCATTACTAGGCTACAGTGGTTACAGTCGAGAAGATTCATCCTCGAGCGTTACAGTAAGCCACTGCATGTGTTTTATATTTTTAAGATGTTTACTTTGTTTTTTTACTGTTGTGTAGCCTACTCATTTTCATTTAGACTCTCACCCCAATGTTACTGTAGCATGTGGTTTTACATTGTTTCAAGTTCACTTACGGAAAACGTTAACATTGTTACAATGACTTCCTTTCGAGCAGTGTTACATTGTAGCCAGCTGAATTGCCTTCAAATGGCTTTACGTTTAGCTAGTTACTTAAAACACCAGAGAAAAATGGCTTCTAATCTCTGACTAACCTTAGTGTCTCCCGTTAGGGCACAAGTAAAACAGAATGGCTACTTCGTTACAGTGTGCATAGAATAGGGATGACACATTGACATTGCATGACTAATGTAGTTAGAATTCAGTCATCAGTGGTTCATCATAAGTAAAAAAAAAAAAATTTAAAAAAACATTGGTAGAGTACAGTAAATTTACAGTCCATGAGAACTGGACCTAGAGGTTTGCCAAATTGTGTTGATATGTATCCTAGGGGTAGGCCTAAATCCATTTTAATTAAATCACTTTTTGACAGCATCCCTTTTGATTTAAACAAAACTTTCCATACATGTCTGTCCATGGAAGTGGTTAGAAAATCGCTTTTTGGACCTGAGTGTCAAAACATTCACGAAATAAATGTGCTCAAAGTTGAACATTTTGCATACCCTTCCATACCATAGACATTCATTACTGGAAAAGATAAATGGTTGAGTTTGATATAAATGTTTAAAAACTATTTTATTATTTATTGCCATTTTTTACATTTTAAACCTTTAATGCCAATGATCTAAAAATGGATTTCTGATTTGTTTTCATATTCGCATATGTTGTAGCTTAGACCCTATTTCACATCATTTGAGTTTGGTGTGCCTGCCATTGGTTGAGACACAACATGCTCTTGAATACAGGGTGGGTGACATTTCAATCATAGAAATATAATTCATAGAATGGACCTATCCCTTCAGACCACTGCAATTTAGCTAGTACACCATTGAAATTGAATTAAGATTGTACATTTTAATTATTACCACAAAGATGACCGCCAGTCCATCCACTGTTGAATGTTAACTTAAATGCTAATGTCTATTCTATTATCTATGATTGCATTAGGTTTCCTATGGAGGATTGCCAGTATGATTTAAAACAAATATTCCCATTAAAGTCAACATTCTCATCTTTGCGGTACGATTTGAAAGTTTAAATTTCAATTGTATTTTTGTATTTATTATGAATCCCCATTAGCTGCTGCCAAAGCAGCAGCTACTCTTCCTGGGGTCCAGCAAAATTAAGGCAGTTTATACAATTTTAAAAACATTACAATACATTCACAGATTTCACAACAGTGTGCCCTCAGGCCACTACTCCACCACTACCACATATCTACAGTACTAAATCCATGTCTACGTATGTTATCGTGTCTGTGCCAATGTTTGTTGCTTCACAGTCCCTGCTGTTCCATAAGGTGTTTCTTGTATCTGTTTTTTAAATCTAAATTTACTGCTTGCATCAGTTACCTGATGTGGAATAGAGTTCCATGTAGTCCTGTGTGCCTCCCATAGTCTGTTCTGGACTTGGGGATTGTGAAGAGACCTCTTGTGGTATGTCTTGTGGGGTATGCATGGGTGTCCGAGCTGTGTGTCAGTAGTTTAGACAGACAGCTCGGTGCATTCAACATGTAAATAGCTCTCATAAATAGAAGTAATGATGAAGTCATTCTCTCCTCCACTTTGATCCAGGGGAGATTGACATGAATATTATTAATATTAGCTCTCTGCGTACATCCAAGGTTAAGTCTGTAATACCAACATGCTTCAAGCTGACCACCATAGTCCCTGTGCCCAAGAACACAAAGGCAACCTGCCTAAATGACTACAGACCCGTAGCACTCACGTCTGTAGCCATAAAATTTGATTTGAAGTGCTTTGAAAGGTTGGTCATGGCTCACATCAACACCATTATCCCAGAAACCCTAGACCCACTCCAATTTGCATACCGCCCAAACAGATCCACAAATGATGCAATCTCTATTGCACTCCACACTGCCCTTTCCCACCTGGACAAAAGGAACACTTACGTGAGAATGCTATTCATTGACTACAGCTCAGCGTTCAACACCATAGTACCCTCAAAGCTCATCACTAAGCTAAGGATCCTGGGACTAAACACCTCCCTCTGCAACTGGATCATGGACTTCCTGACGGGCCGCCCCCAGGTGGTGAGGGTAGGTAGCAACACATCTGCCACGCTGATCCTCAACACTGGAGCTCCCCAGGGGTGCGTGCTCAGTCCCCTCCTGTACTCCCTGTTCACCCACGACTGCATGGCCAGGCACGACTCCAACACCATCATTAAGTTTGTAGACGACACAACAGCCTGATCAACGACGAGACAGCCTATAGGGAGGAGGTCAGAGACCTGGCCAGGTGGTGCCAGAATATCAACCTATCCCTCAACGTAACCAAGACTAAGGAGATTATTGTGGACTACAGGAAAAGGAGGACCGAGCACACCCCCATTCTCATCGACGGGGCTGTAGTGGAGCAAGTTGAGAGCTTCAAGTTCCTTGGTGTCCACATCAACAACAAACTAGAATGGTCCAAACACACCAAGACAGTTGTGAAGAGGGCATGACAAAGCCTATTCCCCCTCAGGAAACTAAAAAGATTTGGCATGGGTAATGAGATCCTCAAAAGGTTCTACAGCTGCAACACCGAGAGCATCCTGACTGGTTGCATCACTGCCTGGTATGGCAACTGCTCGGCCTCTGACCGCAAGGCAATACAGAGGTTAGTGCGTACGGCCCAGTACGTCACTAGGGCTAAGCTGCCTGCCATCCAGGACCTCTACACCAGGCGGTGTCAGAGGAAGGCCCTAAAAATTGTCAAAGACCCCAGCCACCCCAGTCATAGACTGTTCTCTCTACTACCGCATGGCAAGCGGTACCGGAGTGCCAAGTCTAGGACAAAAAGGCTTCTCAACAGTTTTTACCCCCAAGCCATAAGACTCCTGAACAGGTAATCAAATTTTATTTTCATTGTGTGCCCCCCCCCCCCCCCCCAACCCCTCCTTTTACGCTGCTGCTACTCTCTGTTTAACATATATGCATAGTCACTTTAACTATACATTCATGCACATACTACCTCAATTGGGCCGACCAACCAGTGCTCCCGCACAGTGGCTAACCGGGCTATCTGCATTGTGTCCCACCTGCCAACCCCTCTTTTACGCTACTGCTACACTCTGTTCATCTATGCATTCACTTTAACCATATCTACATGTACATACTACCTCAATCAGCCTGACTAACCGGTGTCTGTATGTAGCCTCGCAACTTTTATAGCCTCGCTACTGTATATAGTCTGTCTTTTTACTGTTTTATTTCTTTACCTACCTATTGCTCACCTAATACCTTTTTTTGCGCTATTGGTTAGAGCCTGTAAGTAAGCATTGCACTGTAATACCTGTTGTATTCTGCACACGTGACAAACTTTTTTTATTTTATTTTTTATCCCATTTTCACCCCAATTTTCGTGGTATCCAATCGCTAGTAATTACTATCTTGTCTCATCGCCACAACTCCCGTACGGGCTCGGGAGAGACGAAGGTCGAAAGCCATGCGTCCTCCGAAGCACAACCCAACCAAGCCGCACTGCTTCTTAACACAGCGCGCCTCCAACCCGGAAGCCAGCCGCACCAATGTGTCGGAGGAAACACCGTGTACCTGGCCCCCTTGGTTAGCGCGCACTGCGCCCAGCCCGCCACAGGAGTCGCTGGAGCGCGATGAGACAAGGATATCCCTACCGGCCAAACCCTCCCTAACCCGGACGACGCTATGCCAATTGTGCGTCGCCCCACGGACCTCCCGGTCGCGGCCGGCTGCGACAGAGCCTGGGCGCGAACCCAGAGACTCTGGTGGCGCAGTTAGCACTGCGATGCAGTGCCCTAGACCACTGCGCCACCCGGGAGGCCCCCACGTGACAAACTTTGATTTGAATTATGTAAAATATGAAAAAATAAGAGTTTACACGTTTTTTTGATAATTGAGGTTAAGGTAAAAAAAAAAATATCCGTTTATCTTTTCCAGTGATGAAGACATGGATGTCTCATAGTATGGTGGGGTATGCAAAATGGGTCAACTTTAAGCATCTTTATCTCTTGAATGTTTGGCATTCAGGTCCAAAAAGTCATTTTCTGAGCACTTCTACAATGGCCAAATATGTATGGAACTTTTCGTTCAAATCAAAAGGGGTGCTGTCAACCTGATTTTAATTCAAATGGATTTACCCATAGGCTATTATGCAATAACTCATTCATTTGATTGCGCTTCATTCATGAATCCATCTGTAAAACAATCCTCTGGCATCATTATCAAGCCTAATGCTAAAATTCAGTAACAGTGGGTAGGCCACTCATTTGATTGACCATCACAGAAGACTTCATACCTTAGCAAGTGATAATTCCACATCAATCAGTGTAGATTAAGGGGAGGAGACAGGTTAAAGAAGGATTTTTAAGCCTTGAGACAGATTGTGTGCCATTGAGGTTGAATGGATAAGACAAAATATTTAAGTGTCTTTGGGGTATGGCAGTAGGTGCCAGGAGCACCGGTTTGTGTCAATCACCGCAACGCTGCTGGGTTTTTCATGCTCAAGTTTTCCATGTTATTCAATAAGGGTCCACCAACCAAAGGACATCCAGCCAACTTGTCACAACTGTGGGAAGCATTAGAGTCAACATGGGCTAGCATCAAGGTTTCCGTTAGGAAAATACGGTGCCGGGCAATGTGACTGGACAGATTTTAATTTGCCGGACATTTGAGAAATTTGCCATATACCCATATGCATTGGGTGCATAACGCATTAGGGCGTACACCCACTGCTCAAAATCACATTTAGATTATTGTAATTCATTTTAACAGAATAGAATTTACCCTGTAAAGTTGAACGTTGTTCTTGTACCAAAATTACAAGTTTTATTAAACTTTACCCGTTGCGTCGTCATCCCTGCTATAAATCATAAATGATATATTTGTATAATCTAATTTGCGAGAATTAAAGTAGCAGGTTAGGAAAATTAGGTTAAGGTTAGCTAAAATGCAACAAAAAAAACTGGGTCCCTTCTAGCCATGACCGGGCTGGCCTGCCCCACTCCCCCTTCCCCCTGCGATTCAGCACCAAAGCAGTGGAAAGAGGACACTCTTTGGTGGCTACAAAATTAAGAAATTATAAAACTGATGTTGGACAATCAAATTCGATATGTAAATTAACTAAATTCAGCTGGTTCATTAAGAAAGAGCTTATTTTACAATGCTCCTGTGAAACTAGGCCCGCGCCGTGCATTTATGAAAGCACGTGCTTCGTGTCATGTGTGATGTACATGACTTATTGATAACAACTCTGTTTCCTACTATAGGCAGTTGGCTGCCTAGTGATTGTAACTGTCCAATGTAAATATTTGGCAATGCTGTTTAGTTTCCAAGTGCTACTGAAGAAGCTCAACTGAAATACACATCATTACTCTACTCTAGTCTAGCAATCCATTCCATATACCATACATGACACACGGGTGGCATTTTGGTGATCTTACGTAGGGCTGTAGCATCACTGCTTGGACCATGCGAGATGAACACAATAATTTGCCTCTAATTTACTTGCGTTTGTGCGGCGGACTTTGGTCTGCTCAAAGTGAGCTGTCAGGAATTCAAAACTGGCAAACTCCTTGGAGCAGCTTGCTATGCGCATCAGCCTTGTCACTTTGTCCTCGAGGCCGTCTTTACTCTGTTTTGGAGAAAGAATCCCCACTTGGCAGGCACACTGGAAACTTGGATAATCAACACAATCTTTGCCAATTTTCTAGTCAGGGTACACTCAACGGAACCCAAACCGACTGCGCTCGTGCGCCATCGTGCGCTATCGTGCATAAATTTATTTTGCCCCCCCACACCAAACGCGATCACGACACGCAGGTTAAAATATCAAAACAAACTCTGAACCAATGACACATTAATTTGGGGACAGGTCGAAAAGCATTAAACATGTATGGCAATTTAGCTAGTTAGCTTGCACTTGCTAGCTAACATTAATTTGTCCTATTTAGCTAGCTTGCTGTTGCTAGCTAATTTGTCCTGGGATATAAACATTGTTGTTATTTTACCTGAAATGCACAAGGACCTCTACTCCGACAAATTAATCCACACATAAAACGGCTAACCGATCCGTTTCTAGTCATCTTTCCTCCTTCCAGGCTTTTTCATCTTTGAACTTATATGGTGATGCATGTTTTTTTATGTTTTTTTTATTCAATAATTGAATAACATGGATTTCTAAATGTATTTTGCGATGCTCGCGCACGTGACGTGTCCGGTCTGGTCAGCATGTTACATTATATTACTTGCTTGTTACATGCTGACCAGACCGGACACGTCGCGTGTGTGAGCATCGGAAAATAAATTTAGAAATCCATGTTATTCAATTATTGCACTCACACTGCTCGCGCGGGCCAACGAGCGTCTGCGACGCCAAGGGCTAAAATAGAAGTCATTCCTATTTCTGACGCAGATAGCGCTGCAAGTCCTGCCTCTCCCATCTCCTCATTGGTTTATAGAAGCAGGTACCCACGTGCCATCTCCTCATTGGTTATACCCACGTGGGTGATTGAAAGACGAACTTTGTTGTCGTGGTAATACAAGGAAAGTTTAGATGCATCACCATATAAGTTCAAAGATGAAAAAGCCTGGAAGGAGGAAAGATGACTTGAAGCTTTTCGACCTGTCCCCAAATTAATGTGTCATTGGTTCAGAGTTTGTTTTGATATTTCAACCTGCGTGTCGTGATCGCGTTTGGTGTAGGGAGACAAAATACATTTATGCACGATAGCTCACGATGGCGCACGCGCGCAGCCGGTCCGTGTTATGAGGACCTTGTGTCTTTTGCGTGAGTAAAAATAGAAACACACACCCGACACTAATTTTCAAGCAGCTTGAGAATTTATTAGCCTATGAAGTTTGCCTTTTGCCTTTGAAGTTGCAGCACATTGACTTGTATTTCCATCAATGAATAAAAAACATGATTTTGCCATTTGGCCTGAAACAGTTTTATTTATCAGCTTTTCATTTTTTATCGGCCAAAAGCCGGCATCTTTCGACACCTTGTAGAGTCAATGCCCCGAGGAATTGAGGCTGTTCTGAGGACAAAAGGGGGTGCAACTCAATATTAGGAAACTTTTCCTAATGTTTGGTACACTCTGTGTATACCAGCTGACTATGGGATGTGGGAACAATGTAAAAAGTATGCAAACAGTTATTCCCACATGCTTTGTAGACATTATTATTATTATGGCTCTGTCTGATATGTCTTTTGTTATTTTGTAAGACGGGGAGTTCGGCCAGGCGTCTGACACGCAGAGGGGGAACCCTCAAGAGGAGAAGTGGGAGTCAGGTATAATAAGAGCAATGGATGAAGCTACTGGTAAATTTATTGTGTGTCCCAAATGGCACCATATTCCCCACAGGGCAGCCCTACACTGATCTGACATTTAAACATGATTACCTCTGATTCTATCTGTGCTATAAACCATACTAAGAGTATGCTTGAACTTCTTATTATATTACTTGTTTGAGTGTTGTTGACCTTTCTCTTTGTCTTGTTCCCACCAGCAGTCTGAGGATCAGGAACTAATGATGGAACTCCCTGAGATGGTGATTATCTGCGAAAGCTTTTTTTTTTTTAAATGTCAGATTACCTTTTCTCATATTTGAGCAGTATAACCAGTTCGACTGGATGTCAAACCTTCTCACTGCCTGTGCTGCATATTCAGAGGGTGCATACTTTTTATGAAACTCACACAAAATAACCCAGGAAGAAATAATGTAGCTCCAGTGCAATTATGTGTTGTCATGCCAGCAACTTGTTGCTTTATAAAGAATAAGAAAACCTGGTATGACTCAAATAAGGACCATAGACCAGCAATAGCTATCAAAAAAATTACATCTCCATGAAGCAATATCCAACAGTTGAATATCAAATTACATGTTAATTAAACCAGTATTGTTGTTAGTGTGACTAGATGAAGCTGCCCACTGCCATGCCTGTGTTTGTTGGGAGCGCGATGACTAATTGGATCTTCCCACGGATATTCCTGTGTTTGTCAGCTTGATCTGCAGGCGAGCTACGACGATGTGTTGCAAGAGCTCCGTGGGCTGGAGCTGCAGCGGGAGACTGTGTTGTTCCAGGTGGACGTTCTGCACGACGCCCTGGAGGGGGCCGAGGAGATGCTGGCCGAGGCTCAGAGAGAGGCCAGCCATGCCACCATGGTACATCCAGTCATACACACTTTCAATGACTGAGATATGTGGTTGTATGACCTACCTTAGTGAAATGCACTGACTGTAAGTCACTCTGGATAAGAGTGTCTACTAAATTAACAAAATCTAATGAACATGTAAAAATATCCTGGAGGAGCAAAACAATGTTTATAGTAGAAACCCAGTAGGAATGTGCTATTTCCTGTGACCCAACTGTGGTTCTCCTACTGTTGAAGAATCACTGCTCTAAAACAATTCACAACCCTCAGCTGCATTGAGTCATAAATGGATGTGTCTTTCTGTATTTGAAGGAGTTGGAGCAAGAGAGAGAAGCCAAGAGGAAGTTGGAGGACATGGTCAGCTCTCTGATGCAGGAGGTGGAGAGGCTAAAAGAGGTAATGAAGTATGACGAGGAGTGGCTTACATAAACATACAGAGAGAGGCACAAGTTCAGCAGGATTCCTGGTTTTGGACATATCCACGGCAGGTAGCCTAGCAGTTAAGAGTGTTGGGTCAATAACCTAAATGTCGCTGGATCTAATCCCTGAGCTGACTAGGTGAAAAAACAGTCTGTGCTCTTGAGCAACCCTAATTGCTCCTGTAAGTCGCTCTGGATAACAGCGTCTGCTAAATTACTAATATGTCAAATGTAAAAATAAAGAGTGACTAATAGCTTGTAGCTTCATGCCAGCTCTGGTTTATTGCGTATCTCTTTCCTTTGTCAGGGGAGTTTTCTCTCGGCCCTGTGCTTTGTTGAACTTGACAGAATGAAGTGTTTCCACTGCTGGGAAATTTCAGCCTGGGGGACAACCTCCCACCATACCTGTTATTCTCAGTGTGTGTTGTGTACATTACCCTTCCTAAAATGGGGCAATGTAAATGATTGATAGATATTTGTTCTGTCCCAAAGGATATGTTTGATAAAGGTGTTATGCTTGCTACATGTTGACTAATGTCATGTGGAGTACATTTTGTGTTCTAATGAGAACATCACATTTCACTCGGTTACATTTTAACATTTACATTTTAGTAATTTAGCAGACGCTCTTATCCAGAGCGACTTAGTTCGTGCATTCATCTTAAAACAGCCAAGTTGGACAACCACATCACAGGCATAGTAAATACACTTTTCCTCGGAATAGCTATCAGCAAAGTCAGAGCTATCTGTTTGTTATCTGCTACTGAGGCTTGTGGCAGGTTTGAAGGGGGGAGTCTGTTTGCAATTAAATGGGATAATCCACCTCAAGCCTACGAAAGTCCAGAGGGCATATGGAAGAAAAATGTATTCCCATGTTATGTCGAGCACAATTTATTTATCTCATGGTCACTACATAACAAATTGTTTTGTCGACCATGAGATGATTGTCTCATGGTCATGACATTTAGGGCTCCCAAGTGGCGCAGCGATCTAAGGCACTGCATCGGTGCTAGAGGCGTCACTACAGACCCTGGTTCGATTCCAGGCTGTATCACAATCGGCCGTGATTGGGAGTCCCATAGGGTGGGTACAATTGGCCCAGCATCGTTAGGGTTTGGGCGGGGTAGGCCTTCATTGTAAATAAGAATTTGTTCTTAACTGACTTGCCTAGGTAAATAAAGGTTAAAATAAAACAGTTGTTTTGTCTAGGTCAACTCTATAAATAGGAATGTACTTACTAAAGATAGATTGACAGTATGGTTGAGGCGGCAGAGCCCACGGTGGATCAGCTCATACGTTTTTATTGATTGCCGCACTGATGGATGGTACATTTTCATGCTTTCATTCGTGTTTGGAGCTCATTATCAGTTTTAAATTAGAATGTTAGCAAGTTAAATGTCCATTACCTTGCGCTAAGAGCTTGTGGGGGATTTAAGCCTTGAATGATGCCTGACAAGCAGCTTGATCTCTCAGGCTGTATGCCACCCCCAGGACCACAGCCAATCGCATGCAAGCAAAAACGCAGCTAACTTGGCTGGCTAGGTAGACTTGCTAGCTAGCTAGTTGTCTTTGCCGGTTGTTAGTTTGCATAACTGATATGTGTATAATTGCAAGGGACACTTCATGTTTAAAGGATCATATAAAAATGTACAGAGTGGGTGAGCTCCATTCCCTCAGGCTGATCAGATTCTGATCAGATTCAATAGCGGCCTCAGAGGCTGATGTCAGGATGCTCTAATATATTGATAAATGTCACATTGTATTTACCCCCTCAAAAAGGAAATGCTAATTACGGCTTATGTGGCTATCATACAGAACTACAAATGCCCGTCTCCAGCTTCACGTCACTTACCATGACCATGATGATCTGGACGAGACTGCCGAATCGAGGCAAAAGTAAGTTTATCCTGAGATTCTATCTAATGTTAGCTAAATATGGTAATTTATCATTTGTTTAAATGAAGAAGTCTGAACTGTATTGGGCAAGTAAAAAATGTGCACATACCTGATATCTAGCTAGCTAGCTCATGGTTAGCTAGTTAGCAATATTAGCCTGGCTAGGTGGCTACATTAGCAGTCTATTTGGCTAGCCATTTAAATGCATGAGAAGTTCATAAAAACGAGTTAAACTTTCTTTGGCTTTCATAAACCAACAGTTTAGCTTGCTACTGAACTAGCTAGCTAACTTAGTTTTACCATCTAACATTCTAGATCATGTTTGTTTGTGTCTATGGGTAATACTTGACTTGCAGCTATCCTAGCTAGCAGTATTATTTTGGTCTGGCTTTTTAGAGGTTTCAGAGATGGACTGATTATCATCCTAATCATTAGCAAGTGTACGTACTTTACTGCGAGGAAACATTGACCTGTTTGCTGTTTCCCCTCTAGACAGCATATCATTAGTATAGCTAGTAGGGAAGGTTGTAACTTTATTTAGTCCTACCAACTATGGTGGGTTTTAAATTAATAGTTTTTTTTAAAGTGTTTGTGTATATATACTTTTTACCCCTTTTTCTCCCCAATTTCGTAATATCCAATTGGTAGTTAGTCTTGTCCCATCGCTGCAACTCCCGTACGGACTCGGGAGAGGCGAAGGTTGAGAGCCATTCATCCTCGAAACACGATCCCGCCAAACCGCACTGCTTCTTGACACACTGCCCGCTTAATTCGGAAGCCAGCCGCACCAATGTGTCTGAGGAAACACCGTACAGCTGGCAACCAAAGTCAGCGTGCACTGCGCCCGGCCGCCACAAGGAGTCGCTAGAGCAAGATGGAACAAGGACATCCCAGCCGGCCAAACCCTCTTCTAACCCGGACGATGCTGGGCCAATTGTGCGCTGCCTCATGGGTCTCCCTGTCACGGCCGGCTGCGACACAGCTCGGGATCGAACCTGGATCTATAGTGATGACTCTAGCACTATGATGCAGTGCCTTAGAGCGCTGCTCCACTCTGGAGGCCCCTATGTATAATTATTAACCTTATTTGCTCCTTCTGTATTCCAGAATCAATAGGTCTTATCACCTCTCAACTAGGAAAGCTGTTTCGACCTGCTTTGGTCTGTTTCAGTCATTGCAGGAGTGTGTGAAGGGTTTTGTCCCAGCCCAGCCCTAACACCTGACTTAAATGATCAACATGACGAATCACAGCGATAGGCTATGATTTGTAATCAGGCATGAGCTGGGCTGGAACAAAAGCTTATACACCCTTTTAAGTCATTATTCAGTACGGGTACAATAGGGGGGGGTTCAATTTCACAGTATTGATATATAACGCATACTCCACTCTCAAGTGGAAGTGGAACTTGTTGACTAATGCCAACGCGGCGGCTGCTAAGAAGGTAGCAGCTGCGGACCAGAAGACTACAGCCAAGGCAGCACTGGTCCACACCTGCCCTGTCTATCGGGAAAGTAGTATTGGTTGGTTGTACTGACCTGTTTGGTACTCTTTCATATGAGCAGTAGTGTGGCATCACATTGCTTAGTTTATAATTTGTGTCAACTTTGAATTCAATCTAAAACACAGATTAACTTCCTCCATTTTGTCTTTCACCTTTTATAGACACAGACCTGAAGACATTCAAGCAGCACTTTGAGAACAATCATCCCAAGTCCCCAAAGGTCCCAGTACTGGTTGATGTGCAGGCCTAAGTGACCACACACTCAAATGGACCTACAGCTGGGATAAGATTCTTCCATCATTCACACACAGTAGACATAGTATAAACCATGTTGTCAACAAAATGTTGTCCTCAATGCTTAAGTTGTATTGTGTATGGCTCAATTGGTGGAAATGCTGTGATCACTCATTGTCTTTAATTGTGATTCACAGACACAAATTGACCACGATTTGAATTCTGCAACTGAGACGGAATGACGTCGAGGGACCCGCTGAGACCCCATGTATAACGGGACCTGGGCCGGATATTTGTGGCAACAACCTATAAGGGATGCAGAAGCACACCAGCACAATTTGATGTTTATTCCATGGCCAACCATCCCTCTAGCAACCCCTTATTCCAGACTATGCCTTTTATGCCCCATGGTCCCTCAACTTTGGACACTTTGAAACTCTCCATCTCATCTACCTTCACCCATTTTCCGTATGCTGCTTCCTTCACTCCTCCTGATTTGATAACATCTAGACTCAGTAACACGTTTAAAAGTGTTGTGGTGTACTGTTTTTGCCAACTTTCTTTTACTCTGGTAATGCTGTCCTGCTTATTCTGAGGTTCAGATTGAATGCAGTGGTAAATGTGCTGCTCACAATTGATAGCAGCAACATTGACCTGTTAAATTGACAAGAACGCTGTTGATATAGTTGCGTTTTCGGCATGTGTTTCTCATTCTGCTGGAGTTGACCAAGTATTTATATTAAACAGACCTTATGCATCCAGTTGGTTCTCCGTTTAACTCACCCACCAAAAATCACAATATGCTGTTTTACATTTTGTTATTTTTGCTGATCTAATTTCTAAAATTGAAAAGCAGAAGAATCTGTGCGCTCTCTGGTAGAAGAGCACCATATGAACTATTATTGCTATGTCCCAGGTTTGTGGCATTGATTAATATAATTATAATTACATATGTTATGTTTACAAGGCATATGTATGCATTGTTTACTATTTTGATTTCTTTAAAACAATGTGATTGCTGGAGTTCAGGTGTTTGATGTGATTGATGGAGGACTAGGTGCATTCTTGTCAAATAAATATGCTCATTCATGATTGTGGATACATTCTGCGATTAGTTAATCTGGCTTTGAATCTGCAACAGAAGATGTCAAGAAGTTCTGAATTGCTTTAATACAGCAGTGTATTCTGACATCATACATTTCAATAGGTTTCACCTCATTCATATAGTTGGCAGAAATTATGAGGTATTAAATATACACCTCCACTGGCTGTAGGAGAAGAGCATCTGGTAAAGTAAGGGTATGTTGCTAATATCAACTAGCCTGGTATTCATGGCACATCGTAAATATCTGACTGCTACTAGGATAGTATTTTGTACAAGACACGACCAAATGCATAAATAAGCCACAAATATTAGTTAAAATGTGGATATTGAAATTAAATATATTTTGTTTTGGATCAAGGTAGCTATAGCTAGCTGACAGCAAAGGTGTCAGCTAGAGATGAAATTAGGAGCTCTTTTTTTCACCTTTTATTTAACCAGGTAAGCTGGTTGAGAACAAGTTCTCACTTACAACTGTGACCTGGCCAAGGCAAAGCAGTGCGACATAAACAACACAGTTACACATGGAATAAACAAGTGTACAGTCAATAACACAATAGAAAAAAAGTCTAAATACAGTGTGTGCAAATGGTGTGAGGAGGTAAGGCAATAAATAGGCCATAGTAGTGAAGTAATTACAATTTAGCAAATTAACACGAGTGATAGATGAGCAGATGATGTGCAAGTAGAAGTACTGGTGTGCAAAAGAGCAGAAAAGTAAATAAAAACAATATGGGGATGAGGTAGGTAGATTGGTTGGGCTATTTACAGATAGGCTATGTACAGCTGCAGCGATCGGTTAGCTGCTCAGATAGCTGATGTTTAAAGTTAGTGAGGGAAATATAAGTCTCCAGCTTCAGCGATTTTTGCATTCCATTCCAGTCATTGGCAGCAGAGAACTGGAAGGAAAGGCGGCCAAAGCAGGTGTTGGCTTTGGGGACAACCAGTGAGATATACCTGCTGGAGCGCGTACTATGGGTGGGTGTTGTTATCGTGACCAGTGAGCTGAGATAAGGCGGAGCTTTACCTAGCATAGACTTATAGATGACCTGGAGCCAGTGGGTCTGGCGACGAATATGTAGCGAGGACCAGCCGACTGGAGCATACAGATCGTAGTGGTGGGTGGTATAAGGGGCTTTGGTGACAAAACGGATGGCACTGTGATAGACTGCATCCAGTTTGCTGAGTAGAGTATTGGAAGCTATTTTGTAAATGACATCGCCGAAGTCGAGGATCGGTAGGATAGTCAGTTTTACGAGGGTATGTTTTGCAGCGTGAGTGAAGGAGGCTTTGTTGCGAAATAGGAAGCCGATTCTAGATTTAATTTTGGATTGGAGATGTTTAAAATGAGTATGGAAGGAGAGTTTACAGTCTAGCCAGACACCTAGGTATTTGTAGTTGTCCACATATTCTAAGTCAGAACCGTCCAGAGTAGTGATGCTAGTCGGGCGGGCGGGTGCAGGCAGCGAACGGTTGAAAAGCATGCATTTAGTTTTACTAGCGTTTAAGATCAGTTGGAGGCCACGGAAGGAGTGTTGTATGGCATTGAAGCTCGTTTGGAGGTTAGTTAACACAGTGTCCAAAAAAGGGCCAGATGTATACAGAATGGTGTCGTCTGCGTAGAGGTGGATCAGGGAATCACCCGCAGCAAGAGCAACATCGTTGATATATACAGAGAAAATAGTTGGCCCGAGAATTGAACCCCGTGTTACCCCCATAGAGATTGCCAGAGGTCCGGACAACAGGCCCTCCGATTTGACACACTGAACTCTGTCTGAGAAGTAGTTGGTGAACCAGGCGAGGCAGTCATTTGAGAAACCAAGGCTGTTGAGTCTGCCGATAAGGATACGGAGTCGAAAGCCTTGGCCAGGTCGATGAAGACGGCTGCACAGTACTGTCTTTTATTGATGGCGGTTATGATATCGTTTAGTACCTTGAGCATGGCTGAGGTGCACCCGTGACCAGCTCGGAAACTGGATTGTACAGCGGAGAAGGTACGGTGGGATTCGAAATGGTCAGTGATCTGTTTATTAACTTGGCTTTCGAAGACTTTAGAAAGGCAGGGCAGGATGGATATAGGTCTCTAACAGTTTGGGTCTAGAGTGTCTGACCGCGGCAGCTTTCCAATCTTTAGGGATCTCAGACGATACGAAAGAGAGGTTGAACAGACTGGTAATAGGGGTTGCAACAATGGCGGTGGATAGTTTTAGAGAGGCCCCAGATTGTCTAGCCCAGCTGATTAAACGGGTCCAGGTTTTTCAGCTCTTTCAGAACATCAGCTGTCTGGATTTGGGTGAAGGAGAAGCCTGGGAGGCTTGGGCAAGTAGCTGCGGGGGGTGTGGGGCTGTTGGTTGGGGTAGCCAGGAGGGAAGCATGGCCAGCCGTAGAGAAATGCTTATTGAAATTCTCGATTATCGTGGATTTATTGGTGGTGACAGTGTTACCTAGCCTCAGTGCATTGGGCAGCTGGGAGGAGGTGCTCTTATTCTCCATGGACTTTACAGTGTCCCAAAACTTTTTGGAGTTAGAGCTACAGGATGCAAATTTCTGTTTGAAAAAGCTAGCCTTTGCTTTCCTGACTGACTGACCGTGTATTGGTTCCTGATTTCCCTGAAAAATTGCATATCGCGGGAACTATTCGATGCTAGTGCAGTCCGCCACAGGATGTTTTTTGTGCTGGTCGAGGGCAGTCAGGTCTGGAGTGAACCGAGGGCTATATCTGTTCTTAGTTCTACATTTTTTGAAAGGGGCATGCTTATTTAAGATGGTGAGGAAATTACTTTTAAAGAACGACCAGGCATCCTCAACTGACGGGATGAGGTCAATATCCTTCCAGGATTCCCGGGCCAGGTCGATTAGAAAGGCCTGTTTTAGGGAGCGTTTGACAGTGATGAGGGGTGGTCGTTTGACCGCGGACCCATAGCAGATGCAAGCAATGAGGCAGTGATCGCTGAGATCCTGATTGAAAACAGCAGGGGTGTATTTGGAGGGCAAGTTGGTCAGGATAATATCTATGAGGGTGCCCATGTTTACGGATTTAGGGTTGTACCTGGTGGGTTCCTTTATAATTTGTGTGAGATTGAGGGCATCTAGCTTAGATTGTAGGGCTTCCGGGGTGTTAAGCATATCCCAGTTTAGGTCACCTAGCAGAACGAACTCTGAAGACAGATGGGGTGCTTGCAAGGATTTGTAGTCTTGCATGATGTCTACTTTGATGATAATTACCATTTTCGAATCTGAGTTAATAGAGATGGCTATACACTGCTCAAAAAAATAAAGGGAACACTAAAATAACACATCCTAGATCTGAATGAATGAAATATTCTTACTAAATACTTTTTTCTTTACATAGTTGAATGTGCTGACAACAAAATCACACAAAAATGATCAATGGAAATCAAATTTATCAACCCATGGAGGTCTGGATTTGGAGTCACACTCAAAATTAAAGTGGAAAACCACACTACAGGCTGATCCAACTTTGATGTAATGTCCTTAAAACAAGTCAAAATGAGGCTCAGTAGTGTGTGTGGCCTCCACGTGCCTGTATGACCTTCCTACAACGCCTGGGCATGCTCCTGATGAGGTGGCGGATGGTCTCCTGAGGGATCTCCTCCCAGACCTGGACTAAAGCATCCGCCAACTCCTGGACAGTCTGTGGTGCAACGTGGCGTTGGTGGATGGAGCGAGACATGATGTCCCAAATGTGCTCAATTGGATTCAGGTCTGGGGAACGGGCGGACCAGTCCATAGCATCAATGCCTTCCTCTTGCAGGAACTGCTGACACACTCCAGCCACATGAGGTCTAGCATTGTCTTGCATTAGGAGGAACCCAGGGCCAACCGCACCAGCATATGGTCTCACAAGGGGTCTGAGGATCTCATCTCGGTGCCTAATGGCAGTCAGGCTACCTCTGGAGAGCACATGGAGGGCTGTGCGGCCCCCCAAAGAAATGCCACCCCACACCATGACTGACCCACCGCCAAACCGGTCATGCTGGAGGATGTTGCAGGCAGCAGAACGTTCTCCACGGCGTCTCCAGACTCTGTCACATGTGCTCAGTGTGAACCTGCTTTCATCTGTGAAGAGCACAGGGCGCCAGTGGCGAATTTGCCAATCTTGGTGTTCTCTGGCAAATGCCAAACGTCCTGCACGGTGTTGGGCTGTAAGCACAACCCCCACCTGTGGACGTCAGGCCCTCATACCACCCTCATGGAGTCTGTTTCTGACCGTTTGAGCAGACACATGCACATTTGTGGCCTGCTGGAGGTCATTTTGCAGGGCTCTGGCAGTGCTCCTCCTTGCACAAAGGCGGAGGTAGCGGTCCTGCTGCTGGGTTGTTGCCCTCCTACGGCCTCCTCCACGTCTCCTGATGTACTGGCCTGTCTCCTGGTAGCGCCTCCATGCTCTGGACACTACGCTGACAGACACAGCAAACCTTCTTGCCACAGCTCGCATTGATGTGCCATCCTGGATGAGCTGCACTACCTGAGCCACTTGTGTGGGTTGTAGACTCCGTCTCATGCTACCACTAGAGTGAAAGCACCGCCAGCATTCAAAAGTGACCAAAACATCAGCCAGGAAGCATAGGAACTGAGAAGTGGTCTGTGGTCACCACCTGCAGAACCACTCCTTTATTGGGGGTGTCTTGCTAATTGCCTATAATTTCCACCTGTTGTCTATTCCATTTGCACAACAGCATGTGAAATTTATTGTCAATCAGTGTTGCTTCCTAAGTGGACAGTTTGATTTCACAGAAGTGTGATTGACTTGGAGTTACATTGTGTTGTTTAAGTGTTCCCTTTATTTTTTTGAGCAGTGTATTTATAAAAGTTACGTTGTCCGATAAGTGTAAATCTCTATGAAAACATCACGGCAGGGAAAGCCTACATGAAACACAGACCTTGTTTGAAGTGGTTCTGAAATCCCCTATGGAAAAAAGGATTGGAACCATTTCTGTGTTTCACCGCTATGTTTTATGGGTATTATGACACGTCCACTGTGGAGCTCCATAGAGCTAACCCCCTGGATCAGGTATGCATCTGCCTATAAAGCACTTTGACAGCTAATCTGCCTGCAAGGAGCCTTGCCTATAAAACAGCCTGCAAGGCAGCATCCTGATTTATCAGCCTCAGAGGCTGAAATTGAATCTGATAAGCCTGTCAGGAATGGAGCTCACCCACTTCAAATGTTTATATCCACAAAACATGAAGTGTCCCTTAATTATACACATATCAGTTATGCAACGCAGCTAACAACCAGCATTGATAACGAGATCGCTTGCTTGCCAGCTAGGTAACAAGACTACCTAGCTCACGAGACTAGCCCAGTTAGCTGCATTGTTTCTTGCGTGAGATTGGCTGTAGTCTTGCGGGTGGCACACAGCCTGGGAGACCGCACTGCCTGTCAGGCATTGTTTAGGGATTAAATGCCCCACAAGCGTGATCAACGCAGCCACAGGGTCTCTTAACAAATTAATAGATGATCCGTGGTGCTTAGATTTTCTTGCAATCTTGACAAAACTTTTATGTAGTGATCACGAGATAAATAAGTTGTAATCTCGACGTAACAGATTTTTTTTCTTCTGGACTTCCATACAAACCACATTGTTATGATTAACAATGTTAAACAGTGTTAAATAACAATAAGAAACACCCTCTCACTGTCAACTGCGTATATTTTCAGCAAACTTAACATGTGTAAATGTTTGTATGAACGGAGGATTCAACAACTGAGACATAAACTGAGCAAGTTCCACAGACGTGAAAAAACAGAAATTGAATAATGTGTCCTTGAATAAAGGGTGGGTCAAAATCAAAAGTAACAGTCAGTATCTGGTGTGTCCACCGGCTGCATTAAGTACTACAGTGCATCTCCTCCTCATGGACTGCACCAGATTTGCCAGTTCTTGCTGTGAGATGTTATCCCACTCTTCCACCAAGGCACCTGCAAGTTCCCGGACATTTCTGGGGGGATTGGCCCTAGCCCTCACCCTCCGATCCAACAGATCCCAGACGTGCTCAATGGGATTGAGATCCGGGCTCTTCGCTGGCCGTGGCAGAGCACTGACATTCCTGTCCTGCAGGAAATCATGCACAGAACGAGCAGTATGGCTGGTGGCATTGTCAGGATGAGCCTGCAGGAAGGATACCACATGAGGGAGAAGGATGTCTTCCCTGTAACGCACAGCGTTGAGATTGCCTGCAATGACAACAAGCTCAGTTCGATGATGCTGTGACACACTGCCCCAGACCATGACGGACCCTCCAACTCCAAATCGATCCTGCTCCAGAGTACAGGCCTCGGTGTAACGCTCATTCCTTCGACGATAAACGCGAATCCGACCATCACCCCTGGTGAGACAAAACCGCGACTCGTCAGCGAGAGCACTTTTTGCCAGTCCTGTCTGGTCCAGTGACAGTGGGTTTGTGCCCATAGGCGACGGTGATGTCTGGTGGGGACCTGCCTTACAACAGGCCTACAAGCCCTCAGTCCAGCCTATTGCGGATAGTCTGAGCACTGATGGAGGGATTGTGCATTGCTGGTGTAACTCAGGCAGTTGTTGTTGCCATCCTGTACCTGTCCCGCAGGTGTGATGTTTGGCTGTACCGATCCTGTGCAGGTGTTACACATGATCTGCCACTGTGAGGACGACCAGCTGTCCGTCCTGTCTCCCTGTAGCGCTGTCTTAGGCGTCTCACAGTACGGACATTGCAATTTATTGCCCTGGCCACATCCGCAGTCCTCATGCCTCCTTGCAGCATGCCTAAGGCACGTTCACGCAGATGAGCAGGGACCCTGGGCATCTTTCTTTTGGTGTTTTTCAGAGTCAGTAGAAAGGCCTCTTTAGTGTCCTAAGTTTTCATAACTGTGACCTTAATTGCCTACCATCTGTAAGCTGTTAGTGTTTTAACTACCGTTCCACAGATGCATGTTCATGAATTGTTTATGGTTCGTTGAACAAGCATGGGAAACAGTGTTTAAACACTTTACAATGAAGATCTGTGAAGTTAATAGGATTTTTACGATTTATCTTTGAATGACAGGGTCTTGAAAAAGGGACGTTTCTTTTTTTGCTGAGTTTGTGAAAACAATATTTTTTGTGAACAAGTTTCATTTTGTCATTATAGCAAGGTTGGTAGCAACCAATGATGTATATCAACCATGGATTGCTGATGCTACAGTATGTATTGGCAAATGAGAGGCTTTGAAGTCAACAATCGGTCATATTGGCACTCCCCAGAAGAAGCAGTCGTCCATAGGATGAATGGAATTCCACAATATTTCAATTAAATGTTTCAAGGACAAATGTACATGTATTTTTGTTGTTGTAGTGGTGACGGTAACATTAGAACTTTGGACATTTTATTGTACTTTAAGGACATTTTACTATAAGGAAAAAATATACTTTATGTTTAGCTCACATAATACAATTTAAAAGTATGCATTAAGTTGTCTGTAATAGAAAAAATGTTACAAAAACAAAAGATTTCTTACTATGGTGGTGGGGGGGGGGGGTAAAAATGGCTTTAGAAAAGCGCCCCCTCTCTGTCATCTAGTTTATATATAAATCATTGGTAACAACATGTGAAAATTATTGTGGAAATCTGTTGCAGCTCAAGTCAACTACAAAACCCTAGCAAATGTATCTACTAATACCAAAGTCAATATTAGCATGTGAATTAGCTGGCTAACTGCACTATCAATTTAGGAATCTTATCTCACCGAGTTCGGCTTACAGTTCCTCTCTGCCCAGAGCGAGTGCAGAGTATGTTGCTTTTCGGCTACTGTCCCAACGATCTTACCGCTAGGCTATATGCCGCCCTTATAGAACTTTCCTACATGATTTCCTGATTTCATAGATGGAAGTAAAATTTTACCCACTGATAGAACATAGGTTTTCACCAAATTGACAGGAGTTTCATGATTTTTATTTCTGGGGCTGGATTATCCCTTTAAAGCCCTAAGAAGTGCTAAACAATGTATTCTAGCTGGCAGTCTATATCCTCCTCACTTTAAGAAACCTCAGTAGATTTTCAAACAAATAAATATTTGCAGTGACTCAGAGACTGTGGTCGTAATAATTTGGTCATCTGATCATCAGTATGGTCTTGTGGTTGGGCAAGTCCTGTGTGACCCAAGGCTGTGTGTGTGTGTCTTGTCAAATGGCATTGGCCTTGTACCCAGCACGCAATCTGCTCTGCAGTAGGATGGCTTGCCCACAGCCCACTTACTGACAGATATGCAGATGCTGTCTGTTTCCTATTGTAATCGGGAAACGGTAATGTGACAATTGGCCTGGCTACTTTCCCAGCCCATGTCTCAAACCTACATTGAAAAAATACAGGTGAAGACACTGGGATTCCATTATCCCATAACTTTGCAACAATGGGACTAACTATGCTAGTTAACAACCGCGCTAGTAGTTAGAAACGGCACTGGTCCGAGATTAATGACGACGTTGTCTTAACCTGTATATTTTCGACTTAGCCTCAAACCGTGCAAATAGAGCTATGAATATATTGATAGTATAGCACAAGATGTACTACAGGCTATAACATGTATTTGACAGAGATTTGGACTCATTCGTAATAGTAACAGCCCAGACTCTGTAAGTCATTATAATACGACTGTTCTTGTTGAATTTGGTTTTCATATCACCCACTTCTAGCCTGGAGTGTCCTGTTGACTTTTGCATCTAGTTTTACAGTATGAGAATCTAAGGTCTGTGAGCTTCAAGATGTAACACCTGCCTGTTTCCCTGCTGTAATGAGGTCTGTACATGGTTTGCATCCCTAATGGCTCCCTATATAGTGCACTATGTGAAAATGGTTAATATAGCTGTTATATCTTCCTGTTCCACAGGAGAGGAAGACCATTCCAGCAGTACCAGTGTACACACTCGTCAAGGAGCAGGAGAGGGAGGAGGAGATGGCTAGACAACAAGCACAAGAGATGAAAATAAAAAAAGAAACACAGGAACAAGTCAGTGATGCAACAAGGGATGAGGACAATTCTACCAAAGATGCGCCTCTCTCTATTATCCGATTGGACAGTGAGAGCCCCGGGCCCAACAACGGACTACCATTGGAGACCAGCGTTGGGGGGCTGCTCGCCGCCTCCTTCAAAAAGGAGAGGGGGGAGCAGCCCTCTGACAGTCCAAACCGGCCCCTTCCTCTCCACGTCGCCCGGCTGTGGTCCTCTGTGGACTCTGAGGACATAGAAGAAGGGGCAGAGGACAGCTTCACCAAGTTCCCTAAGATGGTCAACAAGACCTTGGGACCGTTGATGTTGGGTAGCCAGACCCCAGGGAACAGTCAGGAGGAGAACAGGCGTGGCATCTTTCCAGATAGGAACAACGACACAGACAGCATCAGCGCCTACGAGGATGCCTGCACTGACACGCCCGAGCTGGATGAGGGAGACGGGCCAAGGCTGCCCCATGATGAAGGATCCCCGGTGGATGATAATGAGGGAGAGCCATCGAATGGCAACGATCCCAAGAACCCCAAAAACACCAATGATTCTTGCATTCTGTCATAAGAGCTGCAGAACTGTTGTGGTACGAAAGGTCAAATGTGCTCTCTCTCTGTCTGCCCTCTTGATAATATAATATATGCCATTTAGCTTTTATCCAAAGCAACTTACTCATGCGTGCATACCTTTTTTTACATCTTGAAAAAGGGTTAAAAAAAAATCTGTTCTTGGATCAGTGCGCTCATACAATCCATCGAAACTTTTTTTTTTTTATATATATATATTTTTTGAAATGTACCTTTATTTATACAGGTTTTTCTCATTGAGATAACATCTCTTTTCCAAGTGAGACCTGGTCCAATAGCAGCAGGGGGAACAACGTTTCAGACAAAACAACTTACTAACACAACATTAAACAAAACTATAAACCCACATACAGTACAACAAAAACATTTTACATTAAAAACACAAAATTCTTGACTAAAAACAGCTGGCCTAAAGACAATTACACTTTTCTATGATATATACATCGATCAAGTGTTTATAAAAGGGTATTGTCAACATTGGGAGTTGTCTTAGCGCAATCCGGCACGGGGGAATTCCAGTAATGTCTACAGACGTCTTTCTCCCTCGGCATGACTTGCAAGGTCGCACTTACGTGTTTAGTTTTCCTGCCGTTCGGCACAAAAGGCAAATGACCTCCCTCTGTTTATTAGTGACTGATGATCACTTAAGACTGTTTGCGTACACTGAACTATCAGATATGTTTTACGACACACCACAGACCTCTAGCATGTTAAACAGTCAAATGATGTGATTTATAGATCACATACTGATAGTGCTGAGCGATTAACAAAAATGTTTAAAGTTCAATTATTTGAATTCCATTTCATTCAGTTTTTTTTCTATGAGCTCAATGCGCAGTTTCTCTAGAGATAAATCCGATCAAGCCGAACTGTGCGATGTAGTAGGGAGTTGTAGTTTCCAACAGGCCAATATTCTACTTAGTTTTGCACAGAAATGTGGTAATTAACTACAATGACCATAATCCATTTTGCGCATACTTGGCCAGTCTGTGTGGGGCAGACACAGACGGAGAGAAGAGACAGAAGAACGTGTGATTGAGAGTGATAGAGCAGTTGTTTCGCAAGGTATCTCTATCTGAAAATACATGATCTAAGCGATTGATAGTTTGTATTCAGCAGTCATAAAAATATGCCTTGTTTACTTTGAAGAACTACTAAAATAGTGATTTTGTCAGACGGCATATACAGCAGCTCTATAGAGATGAGATGATGACATGGAATTAAATAATAATAATCTTGTAAAATACACAACTGAAATATTTTATTAAAGTCATGTGAATAAATGAGGTTGATCAGGTTAATAAGTGATAAGCAGTACTGGGCAGTCACTGCCATCATGGGACTTTATTCATTGTTTTGTTCTGTGTTGCAGAATTCAACCCACATAGTGCATTTAATGTCTAAAGAAATGATCTAAACCAAAATCGAAAACCGTGATGATTTTTTTTATAATCGAACCAAAACCAAACCGACCTCAAAAAGCACTAATTGCTCAGCTCTACATACTTTAGAGTTGTAAGACGATAATAGCTGTTTTTGTGCTCTTATAAGATCAGATGCTGGCAAGATTGTAATCACAATAGCAGGCAGCCAAGGAGCTAGCTACTATACTACAGGGAATGTTTTTAGGGAATTTATGGGTGTTAAACCATTATTGTCTCACGTCGACATTTATTTTATCTAAGAAGTACTTGGTGCCTTTCCTGCCTCACCTTAAGGCATTTTATAAATATGAAAGATGAATTTGAAAGATTTAATATGAATTTCCTGAATCTAATCTAGCTTTAGATATTATCAGACATCCATCATTTGAAGTTAGTATGATACTAGCATGATTGACAAAGGGAACAATCCATTTAATTGTAAAACTTTAATGATACCTGATAATATTTTCTATTTACACATACAGTAACAGTACTGCATGCTACTCAGTGCTTTTAAGGTCATGCTTGCATGGTTGCAGTGAAACTACTGAATTGGGAGAAACTTTACATGTTATCTTTTTGTATCTGACATTGCTGGACAATATATCCTTTGTTTTTATAAATGTTCTACCCCTAACCATTAACACAGGACCTGATGATAATCTTTTGACTTGGAGTTGCTACCTATACATTTTCTCATGGCCCAAAATGAATCCGAAATGGCACCCTATTCTCTTTGTAGTGCCTTATAAAGGGAATATGGTGCCATTTGGGACGCATACTTTATCAACATTTCTGTCCATATTTTAAGCTAGCGAGGTCAAATGGAATTTATCTGTTTTCCAATCCTCACCTTTTGAAATTGGCTAAGTTTCCATGGCTACCTAGAAGTCTTTTTTACTGCGTGTGTAATATGAATGTGAACTTGGGTGCAAATCTTACACTGCCTTCAACACTAGGTTTTGTGTATTGTTGGGGCTTTCTGTGTATCTCAAGTCAGAATGGAGCTCTTAGTGGAAGGGATGTGAAGTTAGGAATAAGATTTAAATATGTTACTTTCTAACTTTGATACTTGTGATTTACATGTTTACTACTTCTATTCTGTTTCTGTTGCCTGAATTTCTCTTTCTGCTGGAGATATACTGAACAAAAATATAATCGCAACATGCAACAATTTCAAAGATTTTCCTGAGTTACAGTTCATATAAGGAAATCAGTCAATTGAAATACATTCATTAAGCCCTAATTTATGGATTTCACATGACTGTGCAAGGGTGCAGCCATGGGTGGGCATAGGCCAACCTACTTGGCAGCCAGGCCCACCCACTGGGGAGCCAGGCCCAGCCAATCAGAATGAGTTTTTCCCCATAAAAGGGCTTTATTACAGACAGAAATACTCCTTAGCTGATGTGGAGGTCCTGGACTAGCGTGGTTACACGTGGTATGCGGTTGTGAGGCCTGTTGGATGTACTGCCAAATTCTCTAAAACAACATTAGAGGCAGCTTATGGTAGAGAAATTTAAGTTATATTCTCTGGCAACAGCTCTGGTGGACACTGATGCAGTCAGCATGCCAATTGCACCCTCCCTCAAAACAAGACATATATGGCATTGTGTTGTGTGATATAACTGCACATTTTAGAGTGGCCTTTTATTGTCCCCAGCACAAGGTGCACCTGTGTGTAATGATCATGCTGTTTAATCAGCGTATTGATATGCCACACCTGTCAAGTGGATGGATTATCTTGGCAAAGGAGAAATGCTCACTAACTGGGATATAAACAAATTTGTGTACAACATTTGAGAGAAATAAGCTTTTTTTGTATGGAACATTTCTGTGATTTTTTTAAATTTCAGCTCATGAAACATGGAACCAACACTTTACATGCTGTATTTATATTTTTGTTCAGTATGTACTTAAGGTTTCTAAACACGCAATACAGTACCTGTTATGTTGATGAACGGTTATGTGTCTTATATCTCTAATGCAACTTGATGTCACAATTTATCTTGAGGAACATTTAAGTATTTTCTGAAAAACTACTAATGTACAGTTGAAGTCGGAAGTTTACATACACCTTAGCCAAATACATTTAAACTCAGTTTTTCACAATTCCTGACATTTAATCCTCGTAAAAAATTCCCTGTCTTAGGTCAGTTAGGACCACCACTTTATTTTAAGAATGTGAAATGCCAGAATAATAGTAGAGAATGATTTATTTCAGCTTTTAATTATTTCATCACATTCCCAGTGGGTCAGAAGTTTACATACACTCAATTAGTATTTGGTAGCATTGCCTATAAATTGTTTAACTTGGGTCAAACGTTTCGGGTAGCCTTCCACAACCTTCCCACAATAAGTTGGGTAAAGTTTGGCCCATTCCTCCTGACAGAGCTGATGCAACTGAGTCAGGTTTGTAGGCCTCCTTGCTCACACACACTTTTTCAATTCTGCCCACAAAATTTCTATAGGATTGAGGTCAGGACTTTATGATGGCCACTCCAATACCTTGACTTTGTTGTCTTTAAGCCATTTTGCGACAACTTTGGAAGTATGCTAGGGGTCACTGTCCATTTGGAAGACCCATTTGCGACCAAGCTTTCACTTCCTGACTGTTGTCTCGAGATGTTGCTTCAATATATCCACATAATTTTCCTGCCTCATGATGCCATCTATTTTGTGAAGTGCGCCAGTCCCTCCTGCAGCAAAGCACCCTCACAACATGATGCTACCACCCCCGTGCTTCACGGTTGGAATGGTGTTCTTCGGCTTGCAAGCCTCGCCCTTTTCCCTCCAAACATAACGATGGTCATTATGGCCAAACAGTTCGATTTGTGTTTCATCAGACCAGAGGACATTTCTCCAAAAAGTGTGATCTTTGTCCCCATGTGCAGTTGCAAACCGTAGTCTGGCTTTTTTATGGCAGTTTTGGAGGAGTGGCTTCTTCCTTGCTGAGCTGCCTTTCAGGTTATGTCGATATAGGACTCGTTTTACTATGGATATAGATACTTTTGTACCTGTTTCCTCCAGCATCTTCACAAGGTCCTTTGCTGTTGTTCTGATTGATCAGAAGGATCAAGGACCAGACTTGTGGAGGTCTACAATTTTTTTTCTGAGGTTTTGGCTGATTTCTTTTGATTTTCACATGATGTCAAGCAAAGAGGCACTGAGTTTGAAGGTAGGCCTTGAAATACATCCACAGGTACACCTCCAATTGACTAAAATTATGTCAATTAGCCTATCAGAAGCTTCTAAAGCCATGACATAATTTTCTGGAATTTTTAAGCTGTTTAAAGGCACAGTCAACTTAGAGTATGTAAACTTCTGACCCACTGGAATTGTGATACAGTGAATTATAAGTTAAATAATCTGTCTGTAAACAATTGCTGGAAAAATGACTTGTGTCATGCACAAAGTAGATGTTCTACCGACTTCCCAAAACTATAGTTTGTTAACAAGAAATTTGTGGAGTGGTTGATAAACGAGTTTTAATGACTCCAACCTAAGTGTATGTAGACGTCCGACTCAACTGTATCTTTAATACAAAATTATTTCTATACTTGGCTCAAATTGTGTGATACATTAGCAGAAGCATGCTGCAGTAAGTTTGCACAACTAGTTTTGTGGTTTGCACTTGCAAACAGGATTTGCTGCTAACCACTAGGTAGCCTAGATCGAATCCCGGAGCTGACAAGGTAAAAATATGTTGTTCTGCCCCTGAACAAGGCAGTTAACTCACTGTTCCTAGGCCGTCATTAAAAATAAGAATTTGTTCTTAACTGACTTGCCTAGTTAAATAAAGGTAAAATAAAAATCATATGACATGCTCTAAAATGGCACAAATAAATGTTTCACAAAAAAACAGCTATATTCCTTCCTGAGTGGTAATGCTTATGCTTTATCATCATGTTTTCACCAAATAGTTACCTAATAAGAAATTGTATGTATTTTTAGAATGAATTTGATTATTTTAAAGAAGAAATAGAGAAATGTGCAGGTGTATAAAATATTTCATCTTACAACATGTTATCTTATCACATCAATTATGTATTATCAATGTCACGCCCTGACCATAGATTGCTTTGTATGTTTCTATTTTTTGTTTGGTCAGGGTGTGATGTGGGTGGGCATTCTATGTTTGTATGTCTATGTTTTCTATTTCTATTGTGTTTGGCCTGGTATGGTTCCCAATCAGAGGCAGCTGTCAATCGTTGTCTCTGATTGAGAACCATACTTAGGTAGCCTGTTTTCCCACCTTTAGTTGTGGGTGGTTATTTTCTGTTTAGTGTTTTGTTGCACCTTGCCGAACTGTTCGTTTGTCGTTTTGTTGTTTTTGTTCGAGTGTTCATCTTTATTAAAAGTATTATGAATACGTACCACGCTGCACTTTGGTCCTCTTCTCCTTCTCCCGACGACAATCAAATTGCACATGAATGGACCAACAAACAATTAAAGATGAAAAAAGAAAGGCACTTATTTGTAAACATTTTAAAACAAGAAATTGAGACTGCGATATAGGATATGCATACATGGGCAATGCACATTGTTATAAAAAGCTTGGGCATATAGTGCTTTTATGATGCTATATTGGAACACCATTAGACAAATATATACTTTGTGTTTATAAAACAATACACACACAGGGAATTCTATGAAACTATAACACAGTAATATTTGCAGTGAGCAATGCGTCTGTGGTAATTAAAACAGGACAGAAACAAAAGAGGCAAATCGGATAAAGGACATTGAGCTTGTCAAACCACAAGAAATGATCTTCTCATTGTCTTAGTTCCACTGTTTTTATCACCATCTCTTTGCAATTGGCCAATAATTTTGTTCAACCATCACCGGTGAACAGTCTGTAACATTAGGGTTACCTGTACTGTACATGGTTCTATACATTCTATTTATAACTGCAACATAGAAAACATTCCTATAGTACAGGCCAACTGAGTACACCTTAGTATTGCACATTTATTAGTAAAGGAGATGTGGTAAAAAAAAACATTTATTGTCACTTCCTCTTTTTGGGACTACATAGCACTGGTGAGAGGCTCAGACACTGTACAGCAGAGCTGATAATATAAATGTCCAACTAAGATAGAGAGGCAAATGAACATGGATAAAAGCAATTTGATATGCAGTCATAGGAGGGACTGCTGGGAGCTTTGACCATGTGTTCTCAGAGAAATGATCTGTGTGCTTTTTGCAAACAGACATTTGGCCTCCGCCTCTGTTTTAATCGCTTTGGCCTAGTGTGTCCGCACCGCCTGAAAGACCAATGTGATGTCACTTCCTGTTTGTGTCCTCAGATTGGCAGCATTTGCCAAGAACTTCATAACCCCACACCACGGGTTCAATTGGCCTTAGTTTCTAGCCTACTGGAAGAACTGCTGAGTGTAAACACCGAGATGGGACAACGCAGTCTGTATCTCAACATCATTTCATTTATTTTCATAATATCAAATAAACCCACGTAAATGTGGAAAGGTTAGAGGAGTGTTATGATAATAGCTAAGACTAAAGAGCATAAAGATCACGTACAGACCATACAGTAAGTGTATTTTATCTGGCTGGGTCAGTGGCTGTCCAGTAGTGCCGAGTTGACAAAAACATGTTGGGAAGTGATAACTTTAATAGAAGTTCATCTTATTGTAGTGTGTGTTTTCCTCCCATTGATCTACATACACTGAGTATACAAAACATTAAGAACACCTGCTCTTTCCATGACATAGCTTGACCAGTTGGGTGGGTGCAACTCAATATTAGGAAGGAGTTCCTAATGATTTTGTACACTCAGTGTATTTGTCCCTTATCATTCCTTTAACTCATTTGCATGCTACACTCTCTTTTACGCTCCTTTCTTTTCTCTGGAAAATCTCTTTAAACTTCCCTCCTCCCTCAGATGTGAGCTTGCTTCTCTTCTCCCCCATCCCTCCTCAGTTTCCACAGCACTGGGCAGGGCTGGTCTGGGTAGGCTGTCTGAGGTCCATTGGAGGTCCTCCTCGAACCCCAGCACTGCCAGCTACTCCACCCAGTGGCTCACTCTTGGGCAGTTTCTTGGCTAGAAAAAAGAGAGACAACAAATCATGGTACTGTATACCACATAGAACAATTATAGTATGTGTTGCTTATAGTTGAGATGGCAACGGTATAAACAAGGAGATCACTGCTCATATTTGGGTGTACAGTGAGGTGTTATCACCCTCTTGTGGATACAGAGGGACATTATCCCTTAGATGTGTCAAGGTAAGGAGTAAACAATCCATAGCAAAAACAAATGCTCTGTTAGGAATTGTGTTATGATTAGTTTTGACTGATAACGAGTACATAACATTAAATATGGAAGCCCTCGAGAAAGAAAGTCAGTGTCATCTCCAACAGCCCATTTCAACACTATGAATTTGGATGATGGCGTGTCAGATGTGACTCACCTATGGCCAGGAAGAGGTTGTTGACATTCATGGCTGTCTTGGCAGAGGTCTCCATGAAGAGAAGACTGTTGTCAGCAGCATAACCCTGACCATCCTGAAAAAACACCACAGACATACAGACCTGCTACACACACACATCACTGCACAAGCATTTGGCCATTATCTCACTATCTTGGGTGTGAGGTATGCACACAGGAGCCTACCGTATACTCCACCGCTCTGTTAGCAGACCAATCGGCTTTGTTGCCCGCTAAGGCTATCACCATGTTTGTACTGGCCTGTTTCTGGAGTTCGCTCACCCAAGCTTTGGCCCGTACAAAGGTCTCCTATCCAGAGCAGAAAATAAAGATGAGATATGGCCAGAAGGAACAGGGAAGATATACTAGCCTGAAATGCATGTCCTTCTCAAACATCTGGCTCAAACCTGTGCACAAGTGGTATAGTGTAAATGTAGGATATTTGCGAAATTTCTGGCAAGAATAATTAACAGACGCTAAGCATTGTTGGTGAAAAACTTCACTACATATGAGTGGAAAAAGTGAGAGGAAGAGATAGGAGTCATTGTGCAGGAAGGAGAAGGGCTTTACAGGAGGATTGTGAGAGGGGATGAGAGAGAGAGCGAGATGAAGGGGGAGATGGAGCATTTGATAAAGGAGAGGGACATGTTATCATCTAAGATGTACATACTGTGTTGGTAATGTCATAGACCACTATGGCTGCCTGAGCTCCTCTGTAGTACATAGGTGCCAGGCTGTGGTAGCGTTCCTGACCAGCCGTGTCCCAGATCTCAAACTTCACCATGGCACTGTCCACACTCACCATCTGAGTCAGAAAGGCCGCTGAGAGAAGAGAACATGGGAGATGCTTTAGCCTACAAAATAGTAGTGAGAGGAGTTGACTGATACGTAGATTGAGGAAAAAGAAAACCTTGTGGGTCAGATAGAAAAGAACGATAGAGGAAAAGTGTGCAAAATGTGAACAAGTCTCTGTGGGAAATGTTATCATATGGACAAACAGAAAGGAGGAGGTCAGATGACCAGATGTAAAAGTCTGAATAAAATGACTTGAAGAAGAAGTCATATTGGTCTACAGAGGAGAGTATTCTGGTGTATGGTTGGTACTCTACCCCCAATGGTGCTCTCCCCGAAGTCCTGGTACTGGCCTTTGACAAACTGCAGCAGCAGGCTGGACTTCCCCACTGATGTCTCCCCCAGTAGAACCAATTTAAACTGGCTCACCTTACTGGACTGGGGCTGGCCACTGGGTCGTGATGGGCGCCCTGCCATCGGGGCTGTGTGTCCGTGAGGGGGTTGTTGGGGAAATTGGGGGTGGGGGGTGTTGAGAGTGGGGGGACAGAAGGAAAAGGAGCTTCAAGTGACAGCTGGAGAGAGGAGCAGTGTGAGGGGGGGGGGGTGGGGGGGTGTACCGCTGAGGGGGGGGGTACCGCTCTCAAGGACAATGGGACCCGTCTGCCAGATGAAAAATGGAAATCTATAAGACAAAAAACAACAACAGATGTATCCCAGAATCTGGACTTTTATCATAATGGCAACCTGTCACACAATCACCCGTGAAGCACATATTATATCAAAATATATCTACACTCTAGTTTGCATGCTGCTGTAATCAGTTTTAATCTAGGGAATAGCCACTAGTACTTAGGAAGCATTAAAAGCCTGTGCTACTTACTAAAACCTGATTTATAAAACCATCTCTTATTTGTTAGCCTACAACTGAACAATGAGTGAAAATAAAATAATTCAATAGCATCAATAATTACGTGGCAAATGTAGCAGACAATAACTTTCAAAACAGATTTTATCTTCTCATCTTTTTCTGCAACACTGAGTTGACCATTAGGCTTATAGGTACCCCAGCATGCCCTCGCCTCAGAGACTAATTTACGTTGACTATAGGCCCCACGTCGACCGCGGAGTCCAGGTTGGCTACCCCGCAACAATGTAACATGTTACTTACTATTACCTACTAGGAATAGGCCTACAGATGGTCGGTTGACATAAAGCCTATATGCTATACATATTTAATAACCATTTAATAAGTTATCAACCCCTCCCCCACTTCTTCAGTCCACTCATTAGTGATTAACCCCATTCCTGTCCCTAGGTCATATTCCGCAAGTCAACACGACCCCGTCCGTAAGGAATCTGTCGACAGCGCCCCAGAGTGGTCACATCAGAGCGTCGTTCCACACAAAATAACTTCAGATTTTGTTTGTTTTAAATTGCATTGCGACTATACCTGGCAAATGTTGCTGTTTATCCTTTGTCTTTTTAGTTGAGATACAGACTGCGTTGTCCCATCTCGTAATTCCGGTGTTTTGGGGCGGTAACAGATTGACAGCTTTTTACCCAATTGTCTACTGGTAAAAGTCTATCCTTCCCCCACAGAAACTTTCGGGGAAGAGATGTAAGCTATTGAGTGCAAAGTAGTCTCGTCCTCCAGTGTAGTGTTCTGAAATGAAACCCCCAGTACAAAACTCCTATGGTCGAGGTAGTGAATGTTTTGGTGGGCAAAAATGATCAAATGCTCCACAATAGAATAGATCTGAGCAGAATAGAATAAAATATCTATCAACTCTTACTCGCATCATAAACCTTTGTCCTTTGAAACAGTTATCAAAATCCCATCACTTAATAGTGGACGAAAACGCTAGAAAAGAATAGGACTATATCTGAGCATAATAAAATAGAAAAGCCACGCAAAATAGAGCTGAGCAAAGAATAGAATAGGCTAGATATGAGCAGAATAGAGCTGAGGAGAAAAAATATATAATATATTTGCTTATTTTTGTCTTTTGACATCATTTGAAACTAAAAATGTAAGTCCTTCATTTGTTTGTTATGATGTGGTAAGACAAAACTAATTAATGCTTTAAACTCATAAAGGCATTAAAGGGGAAATATGCATTTAACAAATTACGAAGTGGGCACCCCACCACTGTTCTGGTAAACAGCTGCCGGCTGGGACTGGAGAAATGTAACCACTCTCAAATCATGGGCAGAGCTATGGATAAAAGGGCAGACCATCCATGATATCAAAATTATAGTTTTAACCATGTTTTGAGTCTCTACAGGGTTGGTTTACACTTACATTGTTTTCAAACAAATGAACAAGTTTATATTTTGGGTTCTGATGGGCTGCAACAGTAGAACTAATTTTATGAGGCATCTATAAATTATATTCTTGAAGAATCAATGGGTACACTACTGGTCAAACGTTTTAGAACACCGAGCCATTCAAGGGTTTTTCTTTATTTTTACTATTTTCTACATTGTAGAATAATAGTGAAGGCATCAAAACTATGAAATAACACATGGAATCATGTAGTAACCAAAAAAGTGTTAAACAAATCTAAATATATTTCACCCTTTGCCTTGATGACAGCTTTGGACACTCTTGGCATTCTCTCAACCAGCTTCACCTGGAATGCTTTTCCAACAGTCTTGAAGGAATTCCCACATATGCTGAGCACTTGTTAGCTGCTCTTCCTTCACTCTGCGGTCCGACTCATCCCAAACCATGTCAATTTGGTTGAGGTCGGGGGACTGTGGAGGCCAGGTCATTTGATGCAGCACTCCATCACTCTCCTTCTTGGTCAAATAGCCCTTACACAGCCTGGATGTGTGTTGGGTCATTGTCCTGTTGAAAAACAAATTATAGTCCCACTAAGCCCAAACCAGATTGGATGGCATATCGCTGCAGAATGTGTGGTAGCCATGCTGGTTATGTGTGCCTTGAATTCAAAATAAATCACAGACAGTGTCAGCAGCAAGCTCCCCCACACGATAACATCTCCTCCATACTTTACGGTGGGAAATACACATGCGGAGATCATCCGATCACCCACACCGCGTCTCACAAAGACACCAAAAACCAAAATTCTCAAATTTGGACTCCACACCAAAGGACAAATTTCCACCGATCTAATGTCCATTGCTCATGTTTCTTGGCCCAAGCAAGTCTCTTATTCTTATTGGTGTCCTTTAGTAGTGGTTTCTTTGCAGCAATTCGACCATGAAGGCCTGATTCAGACAGTCTCCCCTGAACAGCTGATGTTGAGATGCATCTGTTACTTGAACTCTGTGAAGCATTTATTTGGGCTGCAATTTCTGAGGCTGGTAACTCTAATGAACTTATCCTCTGCAGCAGAGGTAACTCTGGGTCTTCCATTCCTGTGGCAGTCCTCATGAGAGCCAGTTTCATTATCACGGTTGATGGTTTTTGCGACTGCACTTGAAGAAACTTTAGACGTTCTTGAAATGTTCCATATTGACCTTCATGTCTTAAAGTAATGATGTACTGTCGTTTCTCTTTGCTTATTTGAGCTGTTCTTGCCATAATATGGACTTAGTCTTTTACCAAATACGGCTATCTTCTGTAAACAAAACCATTCTTTGGTTTTGTTTAACTGGCCACTGTCATTTAACTTTGGTATTTAACTTCAGATGCCTACCTAGCATATTTGTAAATTAACATGTACAATGATGTCAGGACAGTGGAATGCACTGTAGTAGCACAATGTCCTAATTTCCTGAAGTCAGGTATTTTTAGGCCTCAGACAGAGGTAAGTGTTGACCCTGTCGCTCTGAGAGGAAGCCAGAATACAGTGTATCTGTTTCCTGTTTACGGAACCTTGGGACATCTGTCCTACTTATGGAAATCACCATTATAAACATCAACCACTACTCACATTGGATACTGTGAAAGACTGCTACTGTGTCCATCACAGCCTTACTGTGTTGCAAACCTGGGTACTGATAATATTTGAAATAATAAAAAATATTTTAGCTGTGCTTCATTTGATCTTGCCTGTTGCAATGGAACAATAGAAAAGTCTTAAAGGTAAAAACCCTGCTCACCTGGCACTCCATGCAGGCTCAAAGCTTTTAAAAGATTTAAAATAGTATTTGAACTGAGGTCTGCTGTGATGTTGGTGTGCCGGAGCCTGTTCCCTTTTACGTCACATGAGGTCGCCTTAACAAAAACGTCTCAAGACTGTATCATTTCGACTCAGGACATATTGCATGCATGCTGGACCTGTTGTTAACAGTTGTTGTGAAAGTAAGCGGTATCTGGGAAGTTGATGTACTTCCCTTGTTTTTATTCCCTTGAGGTTGATTAGACACATATGCTGGGTAGTGGTTATTAGTGGTTATTCTGGAGATGAAAGGATGCAGGATGGGAATAAGTGTGTCCTGTTATTGTATGGGGAAAATGCCATTAGGGACTAACTAGCCCAGTGGAGGCTGCTGAGGGGAGGACGGCTCATAATAATGTCTGGAATGGAGTCAATGGAGTGATATCAACCACATGGAAACCACATCTTTGATGTGTTTGATGCCATTCCATTGTCTCCATTCCAGACATTATTATGAGCCGATCTCCCCTCAACAGCCTCCACTGTACTAGCCATAATAAAAACCTTATCCTACCTCTTATATCCCCTCCATTTCTAACTCTCTCAAAGCAGTCAATGGATGTAGCAAACTCCCTTGAGGCTTGAGTAGGTTCATAATGTACATGATATACAATTGTGCATCTACATCAAATCAAATTTTATTTGTCACATGCGCCGAATACAGTGAAATGCTTACTTACGACCCCCTAACCAACAATGAAGTTAAAAAAAATACGGATAAGAATAAGAAATAAAAGTAACAAGTAATTTAGAGCAGCAGTAAAATAACAATAGCGAGACTATATATAGGGGGGTACCGGTACAGAGTCAATGTGCAGGGACACCGGTTAGTTGAGGTAGTATGTACATGTAGGTAGAGTTATTAAAGTGACTATGCATAGATGATAACAACAGAGAGTAGCAGCGGTGTAAAAGAAGGGGGGGACAATGCAAATAGTCTGGGTAGCCATTTGATTAGATGTTCAGGAGTCTTATGGCTTGGGGGTAGAAGCTGTTTCGAAGCCTCTTGGACCTAGACTTGGCGCTTCGATACCACTTGCCGTGCGGTAGCAGAGAGAACAGTCTATGACTAGGGTGGCTGGAGTCTTTGACTATTTTTAGGGCCTTCCTCTGACACCGCCTGGTATAGAGGTCCTGGATGGCAGGAAGCTTGGCCCCAGTGATGTACTGGGCCGTTCACACTACCCTCTGTAGTGCCTTGCAGTCAGAGGCCAAGCACTTGCCATACCAGGCAGTGATGCGACCAGTCAGGATGCTCTCGATGGTGCAGCTTTCAAACCTTTTGAGGATCTGAGGACCCATGCCAAATCTTTTCAGTCTCCTGAGGGGGAATAGGTTTTGTTGTGCCCTCTTCACGACTGCCTTGGTGTGCTTGAACCATGTTAGTTTGTTGGTGATGTGGACACCAAGGAACTTGAAGCTCTCAACCTGCAGCCCCATCGATGAGAATGGGGCTGTGCTCGGTCCTCATTTTCCTGTAGTCCACAATCATCTCCTTTGTCTTGATCATGTTGAGGGAGAGGTTGTTGTCCTGACACCACACGGCCAGGTCTCTGACCTCCTCTCTATAGGCTGTCTCATCGTTGTCGTGATCAGGCCTACCACTGTTGTGTCATCGGCAAATGTAATGATGGTGTTGGAGTTGTGCAGTCATGAGTGAACAGCGAGTACAGGAGAGAACTGAGGACGCACCCCTGAGGGTGTTGAGGATCAACGTAGCAGATGTGTTGTTACCTACCCTTACGCAGCCCGTCAGGAAGTCCAGGATCCAGTTGCAGAGGGAGGTGTTTAGTCCCAGGGTCCTTAGCTTATTGATGAGCTTTGAGGGCACTATGGTGTTGAATGCTGAGCTGTAGTCAATGAACAGTATTCTCACATAGGTGTTCCTTTTGTCCAGATGGGAAAGGGCTGTGTGGAGTGCAATAGAGATTGCATCATCTGTGGATCTGTATGCAAATTGGAGTGGGTCTAGGGTTTCTGGGATAATGGTGTTGATGTGAGCCATAACCAGTCTTTCAAAGCAGTTCATGGCTACAGACGTGAGTACTACGGGTCGGTAGTCATTTAGGCAGGTTACCTTAGTGTTCTTGGGCACAGGCACTATGGTGGTCTGCTTAAAACATGTTGGTATTACAGACTCAGACAGGGAGAGGTTGAAAATGTCAGTGAAGACACTTGCCAGTTGGTCAGCGCATGCTAGCAGTACACGTCCTGGTAATCCGTCTGGCCCTGCGGCCTTGTGAATATTGACCTGTTTAAAGGTCTTACTCACATCGGCTGCGGAGATCGTGATCACACAGTCTCCCGGAACAGCTGGTGCTCCCATGCATGTTTCAGTTTTATTTGCCTCGAAGCGAGCATAGAAGTAGTTTAGCTCATCTGGCAGGCTTGTGTCACTGGGCAGCTCGCGGCTGTGCTGCCCTTTGTAGTCTGTAATAGCTTGCAAGCCCTGCCACATCCAACGGACGTCAGATCCAGTGTAGTACGGTTCGATCTTTGTCCTGTATTGACGCTTTTCCAGTTTGATGGTTTGTCAGAGGGCATAGCGGCATTTCTTATAAGCTTCCGGGTTAGAGTCCTGCTACTTGAAAGCGGCAGCTCTATCCTTTAGCTCAGTGCGGATGCTGCCTGTAATCTATGGCTTCTGGTTGGGGTTTGTTGGTACGGTCACTGTGGGGACGACGTCATCGATGCACTTATTGATGAAGCCAATGACTGATGTAGTGTACTCCTCAATGCCATCAGAGGAATCCCGGAACATATTCCAGTCTGTGCTAGCAAAACAGTCCTGTAGCTTAGCATCTGCTTCATCTGACCACTTTTTTATTGATCTAGTCACTGGTGTTTCCTGCTTTAATTTTTGCTTGTAACAAGAATCAGGAGGATAGAATTATGGTCAGATTTGTCAAATAGAGGGCGAGGGAGAGCTTTGTATGCGTCTGTGTGTGGAGTAGAGGTGGCCCAGAATTTTTTTTCCTGTTTGCACATTTAACATGCTGATAGAAATTTGGTAAAATGGATTTAAGTTTCCCTGCATTAAAGTCCCCGGCTACTAGGAGCGCTGCCTCTGGGTGAGCATTTTCTTGTTTGATTATGGTGGAATACAGCTCATTCAGTGCTGTCTTAGTGCCAGGCTCTGACTGTGGTGGTATGTAAACAGATACGAAAAATACATATGAAAACGCTCTAGGTAGGTAGTGTGGTCTACAGCTTGTCATGAGATACTCTACCTCAGGCGAGCAATAGCTTGAGACTTTCTTAGATATCGTGCACCAGCTGTTATTTACGAAAATACATAGTCCGCCACCCCTTGTCTTACTAGATGCCGCTGTTCTATCCTGCCGGTACAGCGTATAACCAGCCAGCTGTATGTTGATAGTGTAATCGTTCAGCCACAACTCTGTGATGCATAAGATATTACAGTTTTTAATGTCCCGTTGGTAGTTTAATCTTCCACGTAGGTCATCGATTTTATTCTCCAAAGATTGCACGCTTGGTAGCAGAATGGAAGGAAGTGGGGGTTTATTCGATTGCCTATGAATTCTCAGAAGGCAGCCTGCCCTTCGTCTCCTTTATCAATGCCTCCTCTTCACGCAAATCATGGGGATCTGGGCTTGTTCCCGAGAAAGCAGTATATCCTTCGCGTCAGGCTCGTCAGACTCGTGAAAGGAAAAAAAGGATTCTGCCAGTCCGTGGTGAGTAATCGCAGTTCTGATGTTATTTCCGGTTATAAGAGACGGAAGCAGCAACATTATGTACGAAATAAGTAAAAAAATTAGTTGCAAATAAACAAAAGAAAAAACACAATCGGTTGGGGACACGTAAAACGTCTGCCTTCCTCTCCAGTGCCATTTTAGTTCAATATGTGCACAGGGTCAAATGATCAAACCACAGACTTCTATTTGTCAAAAGTACACTACTGTTCAAAAATTTGAGGTCACTCAGAAATGTCCTTGTTTTTGAAAGAAAAGCACATTTTCTGTCTATTAAAATAACATAAAATGTATCAGAAATACAGTGTAGACATTGTTAATGTTGTAAATGACTATTGTAGCTGGAAACGGCTGATTTTTTATGGAGTATCTACATAGGCGTGCAGAGGCCCATTATCAGCAACCATCACTCCTGTGTTCCAATGGCACATTGTGTTAGCTAATCCAAGTTTATCATTTTAAAACAGCTAATTGATCATTAAAATCCCTTTTGGAATTATGTTAGCACAGCTAGTAGTACCTGCAAAACACCAGTCTCAACGTCAACAGTGAAGATGTGACTCCAGGATGCTGGCCTTCTAGGCAGAGTACCTCTGTCCAGTGTCTGTTCTTTTGCCCATCTTAATCTTTTCTTTTTATTGGCCAGTCTGAGATATGGCTTTTTCTTTGCAACTCTGCCTAGAAGGCCAGCATCCCGGAGTCGCCTCTTCACTGTTGACGTTGAGACTGGTGTTTTGCGGGTACTATTTAATGAAGCTGCCAGTTGAGGACTTGTGAGGCGTCTGTTTCTCAAACTAGACACTCTAATGTACTTGTCCTCTTGCTCAGTTGTGCACCGGGGCCTCCCACTCCTCTTTCTATTCTGGTTAGAGACAGTTTGCACAGTTCTGTGAAGGGCGTAGTACACAGCGTTGTACGAGATCTTCAGTTTCTTGGCAATTTCTCGCATGGAATATCCTTCATTTCTCAGAACAAGAATAGACTGATGAGTTTCAGAAGAAAGTTCTTTGTTTTTGGCCATTTTGAGCCTGTAATCGAACCCACAAATGCTGATGCTCCAGATACTCAACTAGTCTAAAGAAGGCAGGTTTTATTGCTTCTTTAATCAGCACCACCGTTTTCAGTTGTGCTAATATAATTGCAAAAGGGTTTTCTAATGATCAATTAGCCTTTTAAAGTGATAAACTTGGATTAGCTAACACAACATGCCATTGGAACACAGGAGTGATGGTTGCTGATAATGGGCCTCTGTACGCCTATGTGATTTTCTTTAAAAAATTAGGACATTTCTGAGTGACCCAAAACTTTTGAACGCTAGTGTATGTCTGGAGGTTAGACACGGGAAATTACCTGGTAAAACAGATAATTACATGGTGGGAAATAAACCACAATGACTGGAGCACAGGACTTTCTTAGCATTTACCCCACTTGGATATCATCTCAAAGGGGACAGAATAGTATAGTATAGGCTAGTATGCTTTATAGTAGGCTGTAATAGAGTGTACATATACTATAGGATAGTAGTCATGAATTTAGTATAACAACATAATATTGCCACGGGATGTACTGGAAATATATATTTTTTAAATGGACTAAGATTTTTGGTTAGTTTTTGGTTAGATTTTTGGTTAGTTTTCAAAATAAGATAAGGACCACACGGACATTGGCTGCCCCAATGAGAGCGCCGCGACTCGGAGGCGAGAGCAATATAAAGCCATGACATCACATTTCCTGACGACCGCTTCCAAATGCGGAAAGATCTCGGACTGACTTTTTTCAAGCTTGCTCCGTCCGAGGAAAATAATGAATGCAGCTTATTTTTTAAAGCAATACGGATTCTCTCTTGACTTAAATGTGTATTTTAAGACGTGCCCTATTTAACGTTGGTGCTGCATTACTGTCCGTGTCTCTCCCTATGCACCATTTTTCTAGGTAAGTGAATGTTATTTTCACCACCGTGTACCGATGTGCTGTTTAGAAAAATACTTGCGAGTAGGGTCGTGGGACAAACCTTAGACTGAGTATTTAATGTAATGAAGAACGTTGCAAACAATGGTGTGCAAACAGGTTTGTAGTAGGCTACCGATACTCCCATGTACTTGGCGGTGCCTGTCGTACGTGGTGGCAATATGTAAACACAATGAACCGTTAACTGTTCATATGTGACGTTCATGGCGCTCCATTAATTTAAACGTGAGCATGAAATCGGTTAGTCAGCGAACACGAATTATCGCGCCCAGACGGTCATCACGATATTATCCCAAATTAAATCTAGCTATGCAATGAACGTCACCTAAGATTTGTTTCAATAACAAAAGGCCTATTAAATACCTGAACATGTAGCATTTGCTATAGCCTAAGTGCATGTAAGTGCAATGTCAGTTTTGATAACATTTTGGAACATGATACAAACTTGATCATTTTCTGAGGCTACATAACATGAAGGACTACATGGGTGGCTGTTAGCCTAGTGGTTAGAGCGTTGGGCCAGTAACCGAAAGGTTGCTAGAAATCGAATCCGGAGCTGACAAGGTAAAAATCTGTCGTTCTGCCCCTGAACAAGGCAGTTACCCCACTTTTCCTAGGCTGTCATTGTAAATGAGAATTTGTTCTTAACTGACTTGCCTAGTTAAATAAAGGTCAAAAATAATATACTGTATATATATATATATATAATAGGGCACAACATCTGCTCAACTTACTAGCCTTGATTCTCTCTATAGTTAGTACTCTAAGGCATGCCACATTTTATAAGTGTATCTGCCTTTACTTACACAGCTACATTCTTACACTGAACAAAAATATCAATGCAACATGTGAAGTGTTGGTCCCATGTTTCATGAGCTGAAATAAAAGATCCCAGAAATGTTCCATATGTTCAAAGCTTATTTCTCTCAAATTTCTGTGCACAAATTTGTTTACATCCCTGTTAGTGAGCATTTCTCCTTTGCCAAGATAATCCATCCACCTGACAGGTGTGGCATATCAAGAAGCTGATTAAATGACATGATCATTACACAGGTGCACCTTGTGCTGGGGACAAAAGTACACAATGTTTGGTTTTGTCACACAATGCCACAGATGACAAGTTAAGGAGTGTGCAATTGACATCTTGACTGCAGGAATGTCCACCAGAGCTGTTGCCAGAGAATTTTGTATTAATTTCTCTACCATAAGCCACCTCCCAACGTCATTTTAGAGGATTTGGCAGTACGTCCAACCTGCCTCACAACCGCAGATCAGGTGTAACCATGCCTGCTCAGGACCTCTACAACTGGCTTCTTCACCTGCGGGATCATCTGAGACCAGCCACCCGGACAGCTGATGAAACTGTGGGTTTGGACAACCTGAAGAATTTCTGCACAAACGTCAGAAACCGTCTCGGGGAAGTTCATCTGCGTGCTTATTGTCCTCACCAGGGTCTTGACCTGACTGCATTTTGGCGTCATAACCGACTTCAGTGGGCAAATGCTCACCTTTCTATGGTAGAGGTCGAACGATTATGATTTTTCAACGCCGATAACGATTAGTGGATGATCAAAAAAAGCAGAAAGCGATTAATCGGTAGATTTTTATATATATTTGTAATAATGACAATTACAACAATACTGAATGAACACTTATTTTAACTTTAAATAGATTTTATTGATATATATTGTCTCAAATAAATAATAAAACATGTTCAATTTGGTTTAAATAATGCAAAAACAAAGTGTTGGGGAAGGTAAAAGTGCAATATGTGCCATGTAAAAAAGCTAACGTTTAAGTTCCTTGCTCAGAACATATGAAAGTTGGTGGTTCCTTTTAACATGAGTCTTCAATATTCCCAGGTAAGAAGTTTTAGGTTGTAGTTATTATAGGACTATTTCTCTCTATAACATTTGTATTTCATATACCTTTGACTATTGGATGTTCTAATAGGTACTTTAGTATTGCCAGCCTAATCTCGGGAGTTGATAGGCTTGAAGTTATAAACAGTGCAATGCTTGAAGCACAGCGAAGAGCTGCTGGCAAATGCAGGAAAGTGCTGTTTGAATGAATGCTTTCGAGCATGCTGCTGCCTACCACTGCTCAGTCAGACTGCTCTATCAAATCATAGACTTAATTATAATATAATAACACACAGAAATACGAGCCTTAGGTCATTAATATGGTCAAATCCGGAAACTATCATTTAGAAAACAAAACGTTTATTCTTTCAGTGAAATACGGAACTGTTCCGTATTTTATCTAACGGGTGGCATCCCTAAGTCTAAATATTGCTGTTACATTGCACAACCTTCAATGTTATGTCATAATTATGTACAATTCTGGCAAATCAATTACGGTCTTTGTTAGGAAGAAATGGTCTTCACACAGTTCGCAACGAGCCAGGCGGCCCAAACTGCTGCATATACCCTGACTCTGCTTGCACAGAACGCAAGAGAAGTGACACAATTTCCCTAGTTAAAATAAATTAATGTTAGCAGGCAATATTAACTAAATATGCAGGTTTAAAAATACACTGCTCAAAAAAATAAAGGGAACACTTAAACAACACAATGTAACTCCAAGTCAATCACACTTCTGTGAAATCAAACTGTCCACTTAGGAAGCAACACTGATTGACAATAAATTTCACATGCTGTTGTGCAAATGGAATAGCCAACAGGTGGAAATTATAGGCAATTAGCAAGACACCCCCAATAAAGGAGTGGTTCTGCAGGTGGTGACCACAGACCACTTCTCAGTTCCTATGCTTCCTGGCTGATGTTTTGGTCACTTTTGAATGCTGGCGGTGCTTTCACTCTAGTGGTAGCATGAGACGGAGTCTACAACCCACACAAGTGGCTCAGGTAGTGCAGCTCATCCAGGATGGCACATCAATGCGAGCTGTGGCAAGAAGGTTTGCTGTGTCTGTCAGCGTAGTGTCCAGAGCATGGAGGCGCTACCAGGAGACAGGCCAGTACATCAGGAGACGTGGAGGAGGCCGTAGGAGGGCAACAACCCAGCAGCAGGACCGCTACCTCCGCCTTTGTGCAAGGAGGAGCACTGCCAGAGCCCTGCAAAATGACCTCCAGCAGGCCACAAATGTGCATGTGTCTGCTCAAACGGTCAGAAACAGACTCCATGAGGGTGGTATGAGGGCCCGACGTCCACAGGTGGGGGTTGTGCTTACAGCCCAACACCGTGCAGGACGTTTGGCATTTGCCAGAGAACACCAAGATTGGCAAATTCGCCACTGGCGCCCTGTGCTCTTCACAGATGAAAGCAGGTTCACACTGAGCACATGTGACAGAGTCTGGAGACGCCGTGGAGAACGTTCTGCTGCCTGCAACATCCTCCAGCATGACCGGTTTGGCGGTGGGTCAGTCATGCTGTGGGGTGGCATTTCTTTGGGGGGCCGCACAGCCCTCCATGTGCTCGCCAGAGGTAGCCTGACTGCCATTAGGTACCGAGATGAGATCCTCAGACCCCTTGTGAGGCCATATGCTGGTGCGGTTGGCCCTGGGTTCCTCCTAATGCAAGACAATGCTAGACCTCATGTGGCTGGAGTGTGTCAGCAGTTCCTGCAAGAGGAAGGCATTGATGCTATGGACTGGCCCGCCCGTTCCCCAGACCTGAATCCAATTGAGCACATCTGGGACATCATGTCTCGCTCCATCCACCAACGCCACATTGCACCACAGACTGTCCAGGAGTTGGCGGATGTTTTAGTCCAGGTCTGGGAGGAGATCCCTCAGGAGACCATCCGCCACCTCATCAGGAGCATGCCCAGGCGTTGTAGGGAGGTCATACAGGCACGTGGAGGCCACACACACTACTGAGCCTCATTTTGACTTGTTTTAAGGACATTACATCAAAGTTGGATCAGCCTGTAGTGTGGTTTTCCACTTTAATTTTGAGTGTGACTCCAAATCCAGACCTCCATGGGTTGATAAATTTGATTTCCATTGATCATTTTTGTGATTTTTGTTGTCAGCACATTCAACTATGTAAAGAAAATAGTATTTAATAAGAATATTTCATTCATTCAGATCTAGGATGTGTTATTTTAGTGTTCCCTTTATTTTTTTGAGCAGTGTATATACTTGTGTATTGATTTTAAGAAAGGCATTGATGTTTATGGTTAGGTACACATTGGTGCAACGACAGTGCTTTCTTTCGTGAATGCACTTGCTAAATCACCCGTTTGGCGAAGTAGGCTGTGATTCAATGATAAATTAACAGACACCGCATCGATTATATGCAACGCAGGACAAGCTAGATAAACTAGTAATATCATCAACCATGTGTAGTTAACTAGTGATTATGTTAAGATTGATTGTTTTTTTTATAAGATAAGTTTAATGCTAGCTAGCACCTTACTGCACTTGCATAACAGGCCTGCCACGCAGTCTCCTCGTGGAGTGCAATGTAATCGGCCATAATTGGTGTCCAAAAATGCCGATTACCGATTGTTATGAAATGGCAGATGGCGTAGTGTGGGCGAGCGGTTTTCTGATGTCAACATTGTGAAGAGTGCCCATGGTGGGGGTATGGGCAGGCATAAGCTATGGACAATGAACACAACTGCATTTTATCAATGGCAATTTGAATGCACAGATGCCGTGATGAGATCCTGAAGCCCATTATTGTGCCATTCATCCGTCACCATTCCCTCGTGTTTCAGAATGATAATGCACGGCCCCATGTTGCAAGGATCTGTACACAATTCGCGAAAGCTGAAAATGGCCCAGTTCTTCCAAGGCCTGCATACTCACCGGACATGTCAGAGAGATTAAAGTAGATGTCACGTGTCAAAATATTGATTGATGACCCTAAGTCCAGCTGTCAAAAAAAAATGATTGATGACCCTATGTTCTGCTGACGTGGTGCAAGCCCAGGGTTTCCTGTCCTGACCCCCCTTTTGGTTTGAGGGGGGGCGTGGTTTATGCCCCTATGAATGGGGCTCCTGTTTCTCAGGGCTTAGAGTGTGTAAAAGCTTTTTATGCTGTTTTTGAATTTGTCATGCTGTTTGATGTCATGTGTCCTGTTGGGGGCTGGGGTGGTTGGGGGTGTGTGTGCTGAACATTTCAAAGAGTAAGGCCTATTTTATAGCTTATAGCCCTCCGGGGTTGTTGTCTAGGAAACACTAATGTCAGGGGCACAGCCTTATAAAGCCCCGGAACAATCCCTGTTTAAGCCTGTACAAGATCTTAAGAATAACCATGGAATTTGGGATCGGTGACAAAGCAGTGATGACTGTAACAACTGAAGCAGGCCCTAGGGTTGTCCATAGAGCACGGGCAAAGTATCAACCCGCAATATATGATGCTCCAAAAAAACGTTTTTTAAATGTGTATAGAACCCAAATACCGCCAGCAAATGCGCTGAAAGATCAAGTGTTGATGTCTAATGGCCAGCTGTGGGGGTATCGGTTTGATTACCTGGCCTGTAGAGTGACCCTCTATACGGTAGCTGAAGGAGAAGAATATACAGACCAGACTGTAGGCTTGGACTATGGTGTTGAAGACTGGTCGGTTTTTCGCAAGGTTGTGTGTCCTGAACTGGGCCTTATCACCAAGGGGTATAGTGTGTTCACGGGCCACGAGACCCGTTGGGAAGGTACCCCTGACTCCTCAGGACGAATATTTCACAGGGTGAAAATACAAAGACAGAATGGACGTCCGTGCGGCTGCGTGGAGTTCTATATCGGCACCGAGGAAATCCGAAACCAAAACATTAGGGAGGGGGGCCTGACTGGTGATTCCAGACTGCGTCTGCTTATTCCTTTTAAAAGTTGGGATGTAATGGAATTGAACATGTTGCAGGCGTTGGATGCTCTCTTTGTACAGAGCCAACAGCGGCAGAGCATTGTTCATTTAAAGAAGTGCATAATATATACGAATCGTAAAGATTACGATTCAAAAGAGCCTCAAGAAGATACAGCGTCAGAAGAAAACTAAGTAAGCGGATGCTTTAACCACGCCCAGATACCCAAAGGCCTGGTTCTACAATAAAAAGAAAAAAGCAGACAGTTCTTCATTTCATCATACACCATGGATATCCAGACCATCTACGAGGACGCAGCTACGTCATGGGGGCCCGACACTAAGGACTCAATGCCACGAAGCCCTACACTCTACTCCCCCCTGGCAAGACCCGAGACACCCCCTACATTTACACAACCTGAGGATGTGTTTGATGGGGTGGCCAGTACTATTTTTGTGGACACAATCAAGGCCTCTGTAGCTACACTTTTAGACGTGGTGATTGGCGAATATATACGTGAAAAATGCATCGGCTGTGAGATCAATCATCCCAGCCAGCGTCGTCATCCTTGCCTATACGACCCTCCTAGATACTACTTTTTCAATCATTTTGAGGAGCTGGTGAAAAGACTGGTCCTGCCGGTTTATACCAGCGCTGGTCATCGCCCTGGAGTCTATGGGTCTTGTGCCGTCTATCCCTAGAGTTTACGGGGTAACCGAAGCCTTCCTACATGAACTGAAGGAGGCCATCTTCATCCACGAGAAACTCAAAGAAATCCGACACACCCTGGTGGACGACAACTGTGGTGGCTGATGTGATGCTTTTCTGGCTCAATAAATCCCAAGAGACCGAGTGACATTTTGTTATTTAGACGTAAAGCTATGGGTAACTATGTGTCTACGATGTTGGAGCGAATAAATACATTTTTTCTTTTGAGAGACCTTACAAATGTTATGCATCAGATTATTGAAAATAAAGTGAACAATGTATCGTTCTACACGACACACAATACCTGGGCTAATGTAGAGCGTTTGCTGAAAATGGAACAAATCATGAATCATGTACGACATACGGGGGAGAGTATGCAATGGACACATATGGTATCAAGAATTGTTGATGATTCTGAAGAAGTAGAAATAACTTTGGCTAAGATTTTACATTATTTGTTTGAACCACCATTTAATGTGAACGTGTATCATATTTGTTGTTTATATACTTATATATCCGACGTGTGTGTTTTAAAAATTCAGCGACACAAACCTGTAAATCTAAACCATATATACAGGGTGTTGCATGCTGTGATTGTTGAGAAAACTGGGACTTGTATCTTGCAACAAATCCTGAATTGGTTGTATACGTAATACAAGGTTTTAAAAAATAAAAATTCACAAACTGAAATGTTGTCGTTATTTGAAAGTGGCTCATTAACGTTATTGTAACTCAGAGAGGCAAGAAGGATGGCTGAGCAGCTGTTGAAAAACATTTATTATAATCCCGCTAACCCCGGGTCTTATGGTGGTAAAGAGCGTTTACAGAGAGCTATAGCCGAAGAAACAGGTAGCCTGTTAAGCGATGCTAAAGTGAATGAGTGGTTATCAGAGCAGGATGCCTATACTCTCCATAAACCTGTAAGAAAACAATTTCCAAGAAATAGAGTTTTTTTTCTACGCATCCCTTATCCCAATTTCAGGCGGATCTATGTGACATGCAGGCCCTTGCAGATAAAAATGATGGAAATCGCTACATGCTAACGGTTATAGATATTTTCTCTAAAGTAGCCTTTGTAAGGGTGTTAAAAAATAAGAGCGGGGCCGAGGTAACCCGGGCCTTTGACTCGATCTTGAAGGCAGGAGGCACACCCAAGAAAGTGCAGACTGATGGCGGAAAATAATTTTTTAATAATACATTTCAGAAGCTAATGAAGAAGTATAATATAGTACATTTTGCTACAGGTTCTGATTTGAAAGCTTCGGTTGTGGAACGCTTTAATAGGACTTTGAAGGAGCGGATGTGGAGATATTTTACAGCTCACAACACACATAGATATATCGATATCGTTCAGGATTTAGTAAAGGGGTACAACAACAGCTACCATAAGAGTATACGTATGAAGCCCTCTGAGGTGTCTTCTGAAAACTCTTTTCAAGTCTTTAAAAATCTGTATGGTTTGTTCCCACTTCGCCGTAAGAAAAAAATGACTTTTAAATTCCTAGTGGGTGACTTGGTGCGTATATCGAAGTTGAGGGGTGTTTTCGACAAAAAATACGAACAAGGTTACAGCTCGGAGTTGTTTACCGTTACAGACTGTCTGCAACGCATACCCCCTGTCTACAAGTTAAAAGATTATGACGGGAATCTTATAGAGGGATCTTTTTATGAGAAGGAATTACAGAAGGTCCAGTTGGGTAAAGACAAAGTCTTTCACGTGGAGGAGATTCTAGATCAGAAGAGAGAAAAGGGTAAAAAATGGTTGCTGGTCCGCTGGAAAAACTGGCCCCAAAAGTTCAACAGTTGGGTATTGGAGCACGATGTGGTGGATGCAACGGGTGTTAACTTAAACCCTCAGTCATGATAACTAGCTCCTCATTCTCGTGTACACAGGAGTGCATCATGGAACACAGCGGCTTCTACCTGACTCTCCCCAGTAATGCGTCTGCACATATATATCGTAATAATCAGAGTTCGAATTATACAACCAATTTTCCAAAGCCTATAGAGTTATCAGAGGCTTGGGAAGTAGGTCTCAGCGAGATTACATACCCCCATAGTTGGTATAATATCAAAGATAAGGACCGTGATTTTTATTGCAAAAAGTTATCGGAACCTGCAAAACTTATTAAGCTTAAAAAAGGTTTCTATAGAACCGTCGACAGGATCGTCTCAGAGTTGAATGAACACCTAACCCTGAACAGGATGGAAATATTCCTATTCTACAACCCTATCCATAAAAGGATACAAATCTCAGGGCCTGCTAACGGTGGTATAAAGACCAGCGGTAATTTATCCTACATGTTGGGGATGGGTCCCAATAAATGGACGTATGTGAAAGATAAATTATTCCCATTCCCTGCGGATATACATGCAGGATTTTACAACATATTTGTGTATACCGACATCATAACCTATCAAAGGGTCGGAGACACATGTGTGCCCCTCCTGCGAACAGTTCATATAGACGGAAAGGATGGGGACATCGTCACTGTCAATTATGACAAGCCGCACTACGTACATGTCAGCAAGAAATATATTGAAAACATTCTGGTTGAGCTTAAAACGGATCAGAACGAAAACATTGAATTTACTTATGGTAAAACGATTGGAAAAACTCCACTTTAGACCCACCAAAACCTCTCTACATATATAATATTTGGTATTATATTTATAAACATAATACAAATAAAAGGGTTATGGAGCACCACCAGCTCGACCCTAACCGTTATGTTTCATACTATGTGGATCAAGTTGGTAATGGACTACCAGGATATCATGGAGCACCGACAATGTACGGTGCGGGGATAGGGGGTATATTTCGTAACCTCTTTAGGATGGTTTTACCGTTTATGAAGAGGCTTCAGCATAGCCAAACCACATTTAAAATCAGCAGCTAAAAATATAGTAAGTGAGGTTTTAGCAAATGCTATGACCCGAAGGGCGTCACCAGATGTGGAGCATCAAGAAGGCTCGGGGCTTATGATATTGTCTCGAAGGCCAAAAAAGAGACCCCCAGGTTTAAGACGCAGGCCGGCACCTAAAAAGCAGAGGTTAACTGTTAAAAGAACCTCAGTAAGTCAAAGACGTGGTAAAGTGAGGAGGTCTGGACCAAAAAGAATACTAGGAAGTATTTTCTAAAAGAATAAGTGACATGGCTCTTTTACACCGAATGTCCTCTGAAGCTATAAAGACAGAACTCGATCTTTTCACGGCACCGTTAACGCAGCATTCAATAGACAGGTCCAGTTATGTGGAGATAGCCCCCCTCTCGGCTATTACAGATAACGGGCCTATCGAATTTTTCATACCAGGCCACGGTGACAACTATCTGGACCTCAACAACACCTTGGTGCATTTACGTCTAAAAGTGACCAAAAGAGATGGGTCTAATATTGCAGGCGATGCCAAAGTGAGTCTCATTAATTACCCCTTGGCCACCATCTTCTCCCAAGTGGATGTGACTTTGGGTGAACGCCTAATCAGTCAAAGCAGCGCCACATACCCTTATAGAGCCATCATGGAGTGTTTGCTAAACTACTCAGACACTCTCAAAACACAATTTAGCGCCGGGTTGTTTAGCAAGGATACTGCAGGAGCCGCTATGGAATCGACAGACCCTTCCACCGGTGCAAACAAAGGACTGGCGGCACGCGCTCGCTACTGCGCCGAATCTCGAGAGTTTCATTTGCTAGGCCCTATACACTCTGACATTTTCTTTCAAGAACGGTTGCTCTTAAATTCTGTGGATTTAAGATTAAAATTAACCAGGGCCAAGGATGAGTTTTGCCTGATGTCTCCCCAAGACGGGGATTTTAGTTTGAAAGTGTTGGGGGCCACCCTTTTTATTAAAAAAGTGTCTGTATCTCCGGCAGTACGCCTGGGTCACTCACATGCTTTGATGAAAGGAAATGCCCTTTACCCTCTCCAAAGAATTACCATGAAAACCTTTAGCATACCTGTGGGCAGTAGAATCTGCAGTCAAGAAAACCTATTTCTAGGCCCTTTACCTAGATATGTGGTTATAGGTCTGGTTGATCACGCCTCTAATACGGGGAGTTTAGATAAAAACCCCTTTAATTTTCAACACTTCAATGCAGAGTATGTAGCTCTCTGTCAGGACGGACGTCAGGTTCCGGCTAAGGCTTTCCAACCCCAATTTAACAACAACATATCTGTGCGAGAATTTTACAATCTATTCCTGGCTACAGGGCGACATCTCAAAGATCTCTCTTTGCCTATTGACAGAAATGATTTTGCAGAGGGTTACACGTTGTATGCTTTCAATTTATCCCCTGATGATGACACCTCAGGAAATCTGTCTGTGATGTCCCAAGGTAACCTCAGGCTGGAAATGCGTTTCCGTACACCTTTAACCTGTACAGTTAGCATGATTGTTTACGCATGCTCTGATTCAATCTTGGAAGTGAATGCCCGAAGACAGGTCTTAGTGGATTATTATTAAGGACCTTTGAGCAAAGACATGAATACCCAAGAGTTGGAAGGGCTCATGAGCCGCTTGATTGGAAAACAATTTTGTGGAGTGATGGCTTGTGATGAATTACCTATTGAGATATGGCCTGAGAGGCCTGCAATGTTTATTGTCAATACCCATCCTAAACACAGGCCTGGTGAACATTGGCTAGCTATGACATTAGAACAGGAAGGTGGAAGAAAAATCTCAACTTTTTTTGATTCCTATGGCTTTCCCCCCGGTTTTTCACATTTCCCTAAATCTATTAAAGATTTTTTGACCCTAAACGGTTCAAAGATCTACTACAGCATCAAACAAGTGCAAGATAACCTTTCCACTACATGCGGTCACCACTGTGTATTTTACCTGTGCCAAAGAGCCCGGGGAGTTTCTTTTGAAGATGTTATGTCTCTTTATAAGGATGATTTAAGAAGTAATGATAACCTTGTATCTTGTTTTGTTAGAAAATATAAAAAGTGTTCAAATGTGTGTCCTTTAAGAACGCGTAATCAAGGCGTATGCTCACGTCATATGTTTCAAGAATGCCACAAATGTTAAATTGCTTATTTTTCAAATAAAACATTTATTGAATTTAATCATAGTCATTCAAAAGTCATTTTCAAAAGTCTAACCACCCCGAGAGATCGGGATTAGGAAAAGGTCCTGAGACGTTCATGGGAGTAAATGAGTTAGCATCATCGCTTTCATAGGGGGACGGTGTCGTTGGGGCATCTTTAGGGGTGCTGTATCTCGTTGAAGGCTTTTGTTTTAAAGCATGAATCTGTTGACGAAGCTTATGGTTGGGTACACCCGAGAGGGGAATGTTGAGGATTGCCAGGGCCTTAAGAAACTGACGCCAGCCGGGAGGCCTTCGGTCATCAGCAACCTTGTGGGCAGCCGTGGTACTTTTTAAGCAAGTCCAGCATATGGGAACCCCTAACAACAGAGCCCTGAAGGATAAACTCTCCAGAGTCGTTCCAAGCAGCTATCCCCTTTGAGTCTTTTATCTTGTTCATAATGTATTTAACATTCTTCCTGTTACGTAAAGGCACATGGGTCAGTAGGTCATGCATAACTTTATCTTCAAATGGCATTTGAGCTTCACCAGACATATGATCTTCACTAGGTAAGATCGACGGTACAGGCCTTACAGGGGCATGGCTATCGCTAGGTTCGACATCTGTTAAAGGGTCCGGTAGGGAAAGTGTTAAATGGTTAGTCTCTCTCTCCCCTTGCTTTACCAGAGTCAAATACCTTTGCATTAGGTTTGTGTATTTTTGAATCTTATCATAGGGGTTCAATCCTTTTCGGTTCAAAACATCCTTCATGGCCGTATCCAAATCATTTTCCGCTGTTTGTCTGATATCTTCAGGACCATGCATTTGTTTTTTAAGTCTATCCAACTCTTGAGGCACCAAGTACATTTTAGTGGCCATCACACCTCGTGTTCAACCCCCACGTCTGGCCGCAATAAGGCTGGCGATGAAGGGCACGGCTATACTGAGTAAAGGTAGAAGAAAACCCCCAGACTGTTGTATACTATGTCTTTTCTTTTGAAGACTGGCCCTTTTATTGGCAAAGAGTTTGATCGCGGTCTTTTGTCTCTTTAATTTTTTCAATTGGTTCAGGGTGAGTGGAATGCGTCCTTTGAGAAGATTCAAAGCAATCTCACATAGGGCTAATATGAGATCTGAAGAACAGCGACCCAAGATGGCCTTCCGTTCTTTAGCTGTAGACCCAACTAGCCTTCTCAAGAGGGGCAGGTTTCTTTTTAAACGTAGAGACATAGCGTTTACTTTTTAGGAAGGTATGCAGCAGGCCGCTCCCACGGAAACAGACCTGTACGTAGCCTAAGGTGTTCTGGAGTATTTGCTTTTAAATCCACGATTAAATAAGAAAATGGCTCTTTGGTAGCGTCCTCATAGCTCTCCATAAAGTATGATTTCCTTCCAGGGTACATCTGCTGAGCTAGAGTGCTAATTTGCAGTTTGTCTCTAGGATTTTTAAACAATACCATGTAGTTGGCATTCAAGCTAATGGTCCGACTATTTTTACCTTGGTGAAACACATTCTGTACCAAGTAAAGCACGGACAGGTTTCTATGATGAGTATATTGGGTAAAAGCTCGTGCAATTTCGGGGTGTTCGCTACCAGCAAATAGCATATCGTCCAAAACAAGCAGATTGTTTTTATGTGGGGGGAGAAGTTCATCATCAGACAGAGAATCGGGTATTCCTTCAACAAACTTGATTTTTATTGTCTTCAATAATTCATCATACAGAGGTTGGTAACAGGAATAACACCATACAATATTGTCAGGCTTTTGAGATAACACATGTTCAGAATTCTCTAAAATACTTTTTACAAAAAAAGTTTTACCACTGTTTGAGGGGCCTGCAATTAAGGCCGAAAAGGGCAGTTTTAAACGGGGGTCAAAATCCTCGACAGCCGTCATTATATCTTAAGCTTTAAGACACACTGGGGCTTGTAGCCTAAGTCAGTAGCCAAAGGGCAATGTGGTACCGTCAGGCAATAGCCGTCTCTTGTCATAGACTACCCTGAATCTTTTAGTGAGTGGGGCGTTTCTTAGATGGAACCCCTTTTTATCCCTCACTATTTTGTTGTAAGAGCTCAAAATCTCCAAGTCACTATTCCTGTCATTTACGAACCCCTCGACCAAGCGCGTGATTGATTCCAAGTTTACACACGGGGCATTTTCGTAGTTTTGAGTCACGCCTTTGGCTTTCAACACCACGTGATTGGCTTTAGTCCTAAAAGCATAGCTTTTGGGACCACATGAGGACCATTCTGTGATATGGGCACCCTCGTCGAGTTCACTAGTTAAACCCCCAAGATAGTTGCTAAGTGGGGGGTTCCAATCCCCCGGTTTGCTTACATAGACCACAGAGTCTGTGTCGTGGTAAAGAACCCGCCGCTGAAGCTGTTCCATGAGGGTGTACAGTTCAAGTCGGCCATAGGCTGTGGTAAATGCTGCAAGAAACACATTTACATTACCTGGGGGTAGAACCCACTTTTGGTTGCGCCGCCATTGCACCAAGGCAATGTCTTGACTCAAAAATGAAAAATGTGAAATTTCGTATTGGTCCGAAAAAACAAATTCCAAAAATTCTTCCGGGTCTTTAATGATCGAAGTTGTTAGCATATTGCATCTCTGCGCTAATTTCCCCCAAAGGGAGTTCAAGTACAATTTCGAAACATTTCTTTTGTTGACCTCTATTCTGTCAGGGTCAAGAAGTATGCCTTCTCTGTCATGGTAGTCTTGAATGTACTTGTCTTTACTCTCTTGATCTGTGACCGATGCAGGATAGCCTGAAGCCATCTGCTTGCATCTCAAGAAGGTCTTGATGTACTCTTTAAAAAGTGTCTGATTTCCTGGAAAAGTTCCACACTTCAAAGATTTTGGCCACACGATACCCCTTCTCTAAAGCCTTAGAGAATTCAACGGTGACCCATACACCGGTCAGGGCTCTTTCTTGATCTGAGTGATCACATGGGTTTTCCTGGTTGTTGTTTTCACAGCATGTGCGACAAAGGGGAAAGAAAAGTTTTCCTTTAGACCCCTTGTAAGGCAACACAGGTATAAACAGACCCCTAGGAGGGTAGACAGTCGCTTTGATTAAACCAAAATAATTTTGAGGTATGTCAAAGTCGCTGTGAATAATTTCAGGATGCCCTATAGGATAGCATGAGGAACTCATTACATGAGGATATAGGGATGTAAAATCTACATAGCCTATTGTCTCGTCGGGTTGAGCTACATAACGCAATGTCAAAGCATTGGTCCGGCCTCCAAACAAGGCCTGTCTCGGTTCCAGGGGCTCTGGAGGGTCATATTGGGTAAGGAAGGCCTGAACATGAGGATCCGCCTTTTTGAGGGCTGTCCATTCGTGCTCCCACAAAACCACAACTTTTAACCCGTAAGTAGCCTTTAAAGAATTCAGTTTGTCTTGAAACTCTTGGTACATTTCCCCAAAAGTCTTTTGGGTTAGGACACACAGGGCCTGGGGGACAAAGCATAATTTACAACCGTGGAAGAAACAACCGTTGTACTCATACACTGTCTCAACCCCGTCAATCTGTGTGTATCCATCTACATGGTAAGGCCCAAAAGCCTTCTCCCCCCGATTCAAAGCATGTTGGATAAAAATATCTTTATCCTGGGCCAAGTACTCCAACCATTGAATGGAACCACTAGAGTAGGCCTTGAATTGTCGTCGGTAGTTGTCTGGCGATGGGATAGCTATAGATGCTGGAGTTAGATAGTGTGTACGATAGGTTTTCATGCACGCGGATGCAATAGTTGTACAGCTCCAGGGGTCAATGCCCGCATCTTTGATTACCTCTTCTCTGAATCTGAGGCATCCTTCACGTAGTATAACCACGTCATTGTCACAGTATGATTCCATCTCTTTATGAAAATCAAAAGTTCCATGTCTTACTGTCTCGTACCACGTCATGAATTTCTCACGCTCTTTGGGAGACATTTGATCACACCCGTACATTTCGGGGGATGGATAAGATCCTATATAATGTAGATTCTCCTCAGATGTGAAGAAGTGGGGGAAATAGCCTTTGACAGAGTTTTCAAAACCCAAGGCCTCTGGCATTTGAGCCAATCTCATGGGTAAGAAGCTTAAGCTGTCAATGTATCTCTGTTTGAAGGCGGGGTCAACAAAACATAATATTTTACTCCCTTGAGCTATGACACTGGGCGCAACGCCTTGCTGTATCAAAGGGTTCAGAAGCAGATAGGAGTCATAGGCTCGCGCATTGTGAGCTATAAACGTGAAGTTTCTGTACTGGGCCTTTCTAAAATGTTTTAGAAAGAGCCTGGCACAATTGGGCCCCTCGGCCGACCACTTTTCACCGGTGAAAGTCATGGTAGATACAAAAATAGGCAAGTGAACCCCTGATTGCTGATTTGTCTCAATCATAAAAAAACATATTTCTCTGTATGTTCATCTTCAGCCAAGGGCTGAATGTAACACTCATGTGGTACTTCTTGAACCACTTCTGCGTCTCTGCTTTTCAAAGGCCCTTTACAGATGGGGCAATGTAGAATTCCACAAACATGCGGTTTAGGGCTGTCTATTTTAAGGTTGTAATTGCAATGACATTTTGGACATTTCTTGTTAATGTCACAACTGCTTACAGATTTACAGGCCTTGGGGTGCCATGTTTCAGTTTTGTGTTTTTCGTAACAGTAAACCGAGCAACATGTGCGGTGACAATCCTCACAGGGTGTCAAGTTTAGCGGTTGCATAGGGCAATGTTTATCCAGACATACTGAACAGTTATAACGACACGAGTGCCCACCCAGGCGTGTGTAGCCGGTATGACAGGCGGGACAAACATATGGGGCGCCTAAAAAAGCTGTGATGTTAGTTACGGCATAGTAATGCTCATTTTGCACATAAAAGTACATAGTCTTAGGATGTGGCTCTTGTATATTTTGGAACTTCAAGAGAGCGTCATTAGCCCTACTGTGGTACAAAACCACAATCTTGATATTCAGAAAGTTTTCAAATTGGACTATGTCAGAGAAAGCCACAGCATCCTGTATACCGAGACCCACAGCCTTTTGTAGCTCTTGAGCTTTCTGTAACGCTGCGCGCTCTGTACATCCTGGGCTGAGTAAATGGGCCAGCCCTATGGCAAAGCATAGCTTATTACCATGATTGGGTACGATTATGAGGTATGCCCGTTTATTGCTTATGATTTCGGACTGCATTAGGCTATCGAGTTTCCTTCTCTGACCACCGCCCCCTTGGGGTTGACGTATTAATTGTACTACAAGTTCGAGGGTCCTATCTGCTAGCACGTTTAAATTTGACTGAACAAGGCGTTCTAGCAGGTTAACAAATTGTTCAAGATCTGCTTCACCATTCTGTAAAATAAGCGATACACGGCTCTGCAGACTGTCTCCACAAATTTCCAACAGTAAGAGATCCCTTGGTTCGCTATAATCTCTAACCCTATCTAACAGTTCATTCAAAGTGTCCATAAGCATTACGTAAAACACAGCATATTCCCTAATCTGACCCCCCCATGCGAAATTGAAAAACTGTCGAACCTCAATATTGTGGAATTTATTTCGATACAAAACATGTACACTGCGATCAAGACCATCCCCCTCCTGATTTGCTAGACAATTGTCCAACTGTTCAAAAACATCGTATTGGGTTTCAGACTCTTCGGACATGGGTGTTAAAGGCTTGCTTAGAGGTGTAGGTGGTGCAGAATTAAACCTAGGGCTCTCGTTCTGTACACTGCGATCAAGACCTTCCCCCTCCAGATTTGCTAGACATTTGTCCAGCTGTTCAAAAACATCGTATTGGGTTTCAGACTCTTCGGACAGGGGTGTTAAAGGCTGGCTTAGAAGTGTATGTGGTTCAGAATTAAACCTCGGGCTCTCGTTCATCTGGGTAATTAGAGATATGATTGATTCGGGTATCTGTGATAACCTGTTTTCATCGGAAGGCCCTGACTCATTCATACGAGTAATAATTTCTATGAGTTCGGAGGGAATCTGGGATAATAGGTTTTCATCTATAGTCATTATGTCAATTATCCCAGAATCATTCATATGGTTAATTATATCTTGGAGCTCTGTAGGGATTTGGGCTAAGAGGTTTTCAATTGTCTCGCTTAGGTCTATAGGTGGCGCCATTTGTCTAATTAAGGACGTGTGTTCTTGTGTTTACATATGTGTTTTTTAACGGCGGTATTTGCTTGTTTTAACCCTACTGTTTTTTTAACATACGGGGAAGCTCGCTACGCCAGAATGACACATCCTGACTGTATTGATGCTCTAATAGAATACCCATACGTCTTTGAAGTAAAGCCTTTCGTGATCTTAAACCCTGAGTAAAAGCCTTGAAAAACCGGGCTTGGTCTATTTCAGAAGCGGCTGTTGCCCCCCCAGAATTGGCCGATTCAAGAAGGTTGGCCACTTCACAAAACATCAAATCGTCTACCTCAGAAATGTCATTTAAACCTTTGAAATCATCAGTTTTCGATGCTCTCTTGACTGGGGTCTTTGGCGCCTCCTCGGGGTCTAGATGTGTAGCTTCTTCGATGTCTTTATAAGCCGGGGAGGAGTCTGAAATAAAAATAATACATACAAAAATAGTTTATTAACCCTAAAATATGTTAGATAAAAATGTCAAATACATTTCAGATATAAGCCTATATATTAACAATACATTAATTAAATACCTCGGCTTTTTTGACGAGGGCTGTTCTGAAGAAGCTCGGAAAACTCTGGAACATGTCTTTGGGCAACCCGAATTACAGCATCTGCCTGGTCTGTAGCTGGTGAGCCTGAAAAAAAAAAACAGCATTAGGCCCTGTTTTAACATATTCAGGCATAAAAAAATATATAAATAATAAAATAATAATATATAATTGATTCATACCTTGTCCTTGGAACGCGTTCTCGTGAATACCGGCCAAGTAGAATTGCTCGGGTGAAGCGGAACTGTGGATCTGGGCACTGATTGTCCGTTGGTGTTTAGAAATATGGGGCGCACCGTTGGCCTGTCCCAGGGGAGTTGACCTGCCGTTTAAAGCATCTGTTCGCGGCTTGTGTGTAAACCTCCTGGGCGTATGGTTGCAGGGGGTCGTAGTCATATGTTTCGCAGAAACCGTTCAGGCTCCTTATGGCATCCTTTAACCTTCTAGGCTTTATGTCCGCTGTAAACACATAAAAAATAGCTTTTAATATAAGATGCCCACACTTTTTGTTTTTAAGGTCTAAAAATATTTTTATGTATGGAATTCTTGGACTCACGTTTACAATTCAGGGTCGGCGTTGGGATGCAGGCAATTTGTTCCGGAGACCCTATGGCCGGTTCGAGCTCAGTTATACCTCGGAGTATCTGCGTGAATGCTTCAGAATCTATAAAACATTCGACAATATTAAAGCTCTAATCCCCTTATATAATATTGACATGTTATACGTTAAGAATACATGCCCTAATGCATGTTTAATATTGCTATAACATACATAATGTTCAAACAATTCCACACAACATACAAATCTAATATAAATATATATTTATTTCAAGAACTCACCTTCCGAAAGATCCATTAGGAGTTTTTCCTAGATGCTATTTTAACGGGTCAGTCCGATAACGATTCTTGGGGTTTCTGTAGGTGCTGTTTGCATCGGAACTAAAACGCTGCTAACAGGGTCGCGGTTGTCCCCCACTACCTAGAGAAAGTACTGTATGATTTTCACATAGCATCGGGTTGACGTTTTTGTTTTAGGACTAGACCCCAGCTATATTTAACTCCTACGTTATTTGGTTCAAACAAAGGGATTGTTGTGTTTAAACCTTATTACACCCTGGGCTATTCTACAAACTAACCGGTGTGGTAGCACCTCGATGCTGGGGGTTGGGAGTTCTAGACAAAAAGGGGCTGATTTACTTTTTTTAAACCCTACAGCCTCTGTTTTAGACCCTAGAACATAAATTATGTTTTGACATGTTGTTAATGATTCGTAAGTGGCCGTAAGACAAAGACTAGCGAGAGAGAGAGAGCCTTGAGCGCTGACGCATATCCATTTATGAACACACCCGGCCCCGTTTTCTTTGTTTTGAAACACACACACACATCCACTCCAGCACACGCACGCACACACACGCGCGCACATGGCTTTTTCCGCAAGTTTTTTTTCTCCTCAGGGACAGACTGAGCTAAGAGTGAACAAACTAACGAGTTCATGACATGGTGAGATTCTGCTTTTAAAACCATTTATTTCATTCAAAATATTTAGTACATACATTTTATAACCGTTCATAATTATGGTCTTTTACGATGCCTTTCTTACAGATCCAGGGATCTGGTGCAACCACCCCCCATTGTCCGTGTCTAATTCTTCACCCTCAAAATGCCGGGATCTCTTGCAAGGTTCATCAAAACTGCGTAAGTTTTCACTCCAGGGGTAGATCCTACGTCGAGCCTTTTGGTCGTGACTATGTCTCAAGGACAGCCTAGGCCAGCGCTTTAACTGTTCGCGATTTTTGAAGAGACTGTCCAGCTTATTCATAAGGGTTATGAAAATCGGATAATCCAACCATTTAAAACTAAACACAGGAATAAAAAAGTTTACATCTTTGCATGCTCTGGAAGCTACTGGAGAATTGACAGACTTTGTAGCATTCCCAGCATCATAAACTTCACAGGCTAAAATTGTCACTTTGTTGTCAGGGCTATAGTCCATTGAAGCGATTCTTAGAGCCTTCAGATCCCCTGCCCCCCCTAAGACCTGTTCTTCCAACGCATAGCCGGGCACATGTGTCCCACTCAGAGCCTGTTCAATTTTACAGAGCGCCAGCCTGATCTTTAGCCATTCTCTCATCCCCAGAGCAGGAGAAAAACTACCAGGTTTTGCCTGATACAAGGGTTTGGGGCCACTGTCTGTGAATATCTTTACCGTAGAATCCTCCGGGTGGAATATGTAAGAAATGTGGCCTTCACTCGTACCCAAAAATCCTTTAAAACATTCTGGAGCTTCACACAGAACTTCTTCAAGGCTTTGGTCACTGGGTTCATGACAAGCCGAGCATAACATCCCGAAAATTGGCATAGGTGGCATTTTTGTTTAATATTCAGGGGGGTTATCATGTACAGTCTTAAACAGGGATTGTTCCTGGGGCTTTATAAGGCTGTGCCCCTGACATTAGTGTTTCCTAGACAACAACCCCGGAGGGCTATAAGCTATAAAATAGGCCTTACTCTTTGAAATGTTCAGCACACACACCCCCAGCCCCCAACAGGACACATGACATCAAACAGCATGACAAATTCAAAAACAGCATAAAAAGCTTTTACACACTCTAAGAAACAGGAGCCCCATTCATAGGGTCATAAACCCCAGCCCCGCCCTCAAATTCATAGGGTCATAAACCCCACCCCCCTCAAACCAAAAGGGGGGTCAGGACAGGAAACCCTGGGCTTGCACCACGTCAGCAGAACATAGGGTCATCAATCATTTTTTTTGACAGCTGGACTTAGGGTCATCAATCAATATTTTGACACGTGACATCTACTTTAATCTCTCTCATGTCACCCATTGACCATGATTAGGAACCTCTTGATCGATGTGTACGAAAGCATGTTCCAGTTCTCGCCAATATCCAGCAACTTTGCACAGACATTGAGGAGTGGGATAACATTCCACAGGCCACAATCAACAGTTTGATCAACTCTATGCGAAGGAGATGATGTGTTACGTTGTATGAGGCAAATGGTGGTCACACCAGCTACTGGCTGGTTTTTTGATCCACGCCCCTAACCTAAAAAAAAATAAGATATGCATCTGTTGGTCACATCTGTATTCCCAGTCATGTGAAATCCATAGATTAGGGCCTAGTTAATTTATTTAAATTGGTTGATTTCCTTATCTGAACTGCAATTAGTAAAATCTTTTAAATTGTTGTGTTTATACTTTTGTTCAGTATAGAAAAAAAGATGCTATCTAGAACCAAATGGTTCTTTGGTTGTCCCCATAGGATAACCCTTTGAAGAACCCCTTTTGGTTCCAGGTAGAATCCTTTTGGGTTACACCTGACAGGTGTGGCATATCAAGAAGCTGGTTAAACATGATCAGTACACAGGTGCACCTTGTGCTGGGGACAATAAAAGGCCACTCTAAAATGTGCTGTTTTGTCACACAATTCCATATGTCTCATTTCTACAGAGGGGATCCAAAAGAGTAATACCTGGAACCAAAAATGGTTCATTGCGACAGCTGCAGAACCTATTTTTCTAAAAGGGTCATACCCATGATCACCAACATTTGAATTTCATACATATGTATAATCTTAATTTGAACCAGTTTGCTACATCAGGAAAATAATTCTGCAGCAACAGGAAATGGCAATTATGTACACTAGGGATGTACGATATCGGTAAGCATATCAGAATCAACCGATATTAGCTAATATTAGCCCGATGTCTATTTTTACGCCAATGTGCGAAACCGATGTCAAAGCTGACGTGCATACCTATATAACGTAGGTAGATGACGTAATGATGTCACAAAAAAACATTGCGCTACATGTGCAACACAGCATTCTTAACCTAGCCCACGATGTCTGCTGTGTGGATCGAGCAGTCATTTGGAAGAGTAAGAACATTTCAGCGAGACAACTCAAAGGCGATATCCATTAACGCCAAGATAATGGAAATCATTGCCCTTGACAATCAACCGTTCTTTGTTGTGGATGATGTTGACTTTCGCCGGCTGGTCAAGCACCTCGAGCCCCGGTACACACTACCAGTAGGCGCTATTTTTCAGATGTTGCCCTACTGGAGTTACACAGTATTGTTGAAACGCACCTCCATGAGCTACTTGCTACGGGCGTCACTGCTATTAGCTTCACAACTGACATTTGGACCAGCTATGTCAGCCCCATGAGCATGCTGAGTCTGACAGCACAGTGGGACAATGAGGATTTCGTACTGAGGAAAGCCGTATTACATGCTCAAGAATGTGCTGGTTCTCATACCGCTGCTGCCATTTCAATGGCATTTGAGAACATGTTTGAAACATGAACACAATCCTAGCTCCATTCAAACAACTGACTCGAGAAATAAGCTCATCAACTGCGCCTGCAGCAGACGTGATACCCTCTGTCATGGCATTGAAACACCTGCTCAACAAAACTGGCGACACAGACCGTGGGGTTAACTTGGAATAGTACTCTACTAGAAGCTGTGAACAAGGAATTCGGTGGCATTCTCTCTGAGCCTCTTTACTGTGTCGCCACCATGCTCGATGCTAGGTACAACGACCGCTACTTCGATACAGACAAACAGTGTTTACCTGAAATGTTAGACACAGCTGGACAAGATAGAAATGGACACAGTGACCGTGCGCACTGAGGAAGAGAGGCCACGGACCGACAGAGCTGAAACTTCACTGCTTGACATGTATGATGAAATCCTGGTTGAGAATGAAATGACTGAACAATGAAACAGCGCAGCAAGGAAGTGAAAAATAGGGTTTGATTATGTCTTACTGGTAATGGAGACATGTGTAAATGTCAACATAACTTTTTGGTGTGTGTTTCAACTATTTAACTGTATTCGAATGCTTAAAATTCCTCATTTGAAATGTTGTTTTTTGGTATTGATAGCTTTTTTTGGGCTCAAATGCCAAGTAATCTCGGTGCATCCCTGATGTATACTGAACAAAAATCTAACAACGCCACAGATGTCTCAAGTTTTGAAGGAGCGTGCAATTGGCATGCTGACTGCAGGAATGTCCACAACAGCTGTTGCCAGAGAATTTAATGTTAATTTCTCTCCCATAAGCCGCCTCTAACATCGTTTAAGACAATTTGGCAGTACTTCCAACCAGCCTCACAACTGCAGACCGAGTGGATGGCGTCTTGAGGGCGAGTGATTTGATGATGTCAACATTGTGAACAGAGTACCCCGTGGTGGTGGGATTATGGTATGGGCAGGTATTATCTACGGACAACGAACACAATTGCATTTTATTGATGGCAACTTTTTTTTCAATGAGTCTTACACGAAGAATATACTGTTGATCCCGGGTCAGGCCCAAATCCCTGTCATTCGCACGAAGAAAAGACAGCGATACAGGGGGAGCAGAGCCGGGTGCCTTGTGAGAATTCGTCGGTGAGTGGGTAACCCGCCTCTACCATGCGTTCTATTGGCCAACGTGCAATCACTGGAGAATTAACTGGATGAGCTCCGTTCGAGACTATCCTACTAACGGGACATTTAAAAATGTTAATATGGTAAACTAAAGCAGGAAGTGTCAGTGACTCACTCAATACGGAAGTGGTCAGATGACGCGGATGCTACGCTACCGGACTGTTTTGCTAGCACAGACTGGAATATGGTCCGGGATTCATCCAATGGCATTGGAGTATACCACCTCAGTCACCGGCTTCATCAATAAGTACATCGACAACGTCGTCCCCAGAGTGACCGTACGTACATATCCCAACCAGAAGCCATGGATTACAGGCAACATCCGCACTGAGCTAAAGGCTAGTGCTGTCGCTTTCAAGGAGCAGGACTCTAATCCGGATGCTCATAAGAAATCCTGCTATGCCCTCTGACAAACCATCAAACAGGCAAAGCGTCAATACAAGACTAAGATTAAATCCTACTGCACCGGTTCTGATGCTCGTCGGATGTGGCAGGGCTTGCAAACTATTAGACTACAAAGGGAGACCCAGCCATGTGCTGCCCAGAGACGCGAGCCTACCAGACGGGCTAAATGCCTTTTTTATGCTCGCTTCGAGCAACACTGAAGCATGCATGAGAGCACCAGCTGTTCCAGACAACTGTGTGATCACGCTCTCTGTAGCCGACGTGAGCAAGACCTTTTTAAACAGGTCAACATTCACAAGGCCGTGGGGCCAGACGGATTACCAGGACGTCAAGTTTCCAAAACTGTTAAAATAGTGTCTGAGTATAACAGAACTGATTTGGCAAGCGAAAACATGAGAAAAATCCATCCAGGAAGTAGGATTTATTTTTATTTTGTAGTTTTCTATTCAATGCCATTACAGTATTACAGATCACCCGGGAGAGGCCCCGTCATTTACCCAATAAACCCATCTGTAGTCCTTCCGTTCTCGTGGTGGGTTCATCCATGGTCCGAAACGTTTCAATCCGGAAAGCTGAGACCTTCTGCTACCCTGGCGCTAGGATCTCTGACCTAGATTCCATGCTACCGCTACTTATTAGCAAGCACTCCGCCGCTTCAACTGTCATTGTCCATGTTGGGTCAAATGACATTAAACTCCAGCAGTCAGAGAAATTGAGAGACGATTTTAAAATATTGATAAATACGCTGCTGGAATCTGGGAAGCAGTGTGTTGTTTCCGGTCCATTTCCATCCCCACGCTACACGGATATGGTTTTTAGTCGTATACGCCAATTACACACCTGGCTTAAGGGATACTGCTGCACGATGGGAATTCCTTTTGTGGATAACTTTGCAGCTTTTACAGACCGACCAGGTCTATTTCTTCGGGACAATTTACATCTTAACAGGTATGGCTCCAGCATCCTCTCCACCAACATGTCTCTTACTCTTGCCTCATGTAGAGCCTTTGATACCTGACGTTGTGTATTCTCGGGGGTTGACTTTTGGGATTGTACGCTCCCCTATCAGACTATGTTCAATGCTCCTCTCCCAGTTTCATTAATTAGTTCCTCAATTGCAAATATGGAACAAACTACAGTTAACAACCTTTCTGCAATTCCTAGATTATTGTCTAATCACCGTATTGCGAATACTACTCACATGCAGAGAGGTATTGTTAGTAGTAATCTTGTCCCCATAAAATTGAGCTCTGTCAATAGCTCGAAAATGGTTTATTGCTCATCCAGTGCAGCTTCAGGTGCTACCTTGGATACTCCATCTGATATGAATTCCCGTAGCAATGGTATTGGAATAATTCATTTGAATGCTAGAAGCCTGATCCAAAAGTTGGACTTTATTGAAATTTTGGTCTCACAATCAAATGTTGACGTTCTGATTGTATCTGAATCGTGGCTGTGTGATTCTGTGCCAGATTCAGATGTTCAGTTGATTGGATACAATATTTATAGAACTGATAGAGTTGGTAGAGGTGGTGGTATTGCGATTTATGTTAAATGCTGCTTAAATGTTTCTGTGTCCATATCAACCTCTGTCTCAAAGCAATATGAATGTCTAGTTTTAAACGTGGTACTTGGTAATAATGCTCATTTAACTCTAGCAGGGGTATATCGCCCCCCCTCAGCTCCTCCTTGTACTCTATGCAAATTATCTGATATACTGTCTAATTATGCAAACTCTGAATTACTGATTTTGGGAGATTTTAACCTGGATTGGCTCTCACCAGTATCCGATAAATTAAAAGGCATTTGTACTGAGCTAAATCTAACTCAGCTGATAACTAAACCAACCCGTCCCAACTTTAAGAACCCAGTAAAATCCACTCTACTAGACATTATTCTAACAAATACCCCCCATAAATACACAGCCAGTGGGGTTTTTGCAAATGATATCAGTGACCACTGCCCTATTGCTTGTATTAGAGATACCAGGCTGAAACACTCTGATCCCTGTATAATCTCTAAGAGAAATTATAAACATTTCTCACAGCAAGCTTTTATCCTTGACTTATATCACTCTGAGCTTTTATCCACTTGCTGCTTTCTGGACCCGGTTTTAGCCCTTGCTTTTTTCTCTTCTATTGTTACCTCTATGTCTGATAAACATGCCCCGCTTAAGAATCACAGAGTAAGAAACCGAACCAGTTCTTGGTTCTCTCCTGAATTGTCAGGTCTTTTCCTGCAAAAGAATCGGGCCTGGGCCTTGGCGAGGAAAACAGGTACTCCAGCTGATTGGCTGTTTTTTAGGCAATTGAGAAATAAATGTACTGCAGCTGTCAAAAAGGCAAAATCAAATTACTTCCTTAATGCTATGACAGATTCTGCAGGAGATCCTGCAAAATTCTGGAAAACCGTTAATTCACTGAAACGGGGGAATTCTGCTGTTTCTCTTCCTAAGCAAATTACCTCAGACTTCTGTATTCTAACTGAAAAAAATGATATTTGTGATGCTTTTAATAAGCATTTCATCTCTGCTGGTTTTTTATTTGAAAGGAAAAGTGGACTTTGTGGTACTGGCCAGTTAGTTGATTTTTCGTCTTGCTTTTCAACCGTTACTCTGAAAAATGGTAACCCTGTTTTTAGTTTCCAGAAAATAACTGAAGCAGAGGTTCTAATTGCCCTGTGTGCCATTGATACTAAGAAATCCTTAGGCGCTGACAATTTAGACCCGTACTTACTTAAGTGTGCTGCACCTATTTTTGCTGGTTCAGTAACACACATTTTTAATCTAACATTAAGCACAGGAAATATCCCTAAGGTGTGGAAAGCAGCTTTTGTTCTGCCATTACATAAGGGAGGTGACGGTAGTGATTTGGATAACTATCGACCCATCTCTAGGCTCCCTTGTCTGGTAAAGATTCTAGAATCTATAGTCAACAAACAGTTACAATCTTTTCTTTCTGCTAACAGTATTCTTAGTACCAATCAATCTGGTTTTAGATCTAAACACAGTGCCACATCGGCCACTATGCTTGTTGTAAATGATATTGCAAATGCCTTAGACGATAGAAAGCACTGTGCTGCGTTGTTTGTAGATTTGTCAAAAGCTTTTGACACTGTAGACCATGCTATCCTTTTGAGTAAGCTGTCATCTATAGGACTGGGCACTGATGCCTGCCGATAGTCATAAAACCATCTTAAAGATAGAACTCAAGCCGTCATGGTCGATGGGGTCAAGTCTGACCCCTTACAGTTACTTAAAGGGGTCCCTCAGGGTTCAATAATTGGCCCACTATTGTTCTCACTTTATATAAACAACATTGGTGATGATGTCAGATATTGTAAATTCCATTTATATGCAGATGACACAGTGATGTACTCTATTGCTCCAACAGCGGACCAAGCTTTAATGCAGTTGGAGTCTGATTTTAGGATACTACAGGGGTCTCTTTTACAGCTTAAACTTGTTTTAAACGCTAAGAAAACAAATGTCATGTTTTTTTCTAGGTCTAAACTCTGTTAGAAACACGTTTGTAATCACTAGCTTGGATGGTACTCAAATCAATAAGGTCTCTGCATATAAATACTTAGGGGTATGGTTAGATGATAGGCTTTCTTTTAAGAAACATGTTACTGAATTGGGAAAAAAGCTCAAATTCAAGATAGGATTCCTTTACAGAAACAGGGCTTGTCTGTCCTCTGTAAATAGGAAAAAAATTGTGCAGGCTACTTTTATGTCCGTTTTAGATTATGGTGATATTATCTATATGCATGCATCGGCAAACACATTAAAACCACTGGATGCTATTTACCATTGTGCACTCAGGTTTATCACGGGTGATAGTTACAGAACTCATCACTGTATCCTATATCAACATGTGGGTTGGGTCTCTCTATCTGTGAGGCGAGAGCAACATGCTCTTGTTTATTTATAAAGCACTTCTTTTAAAACTACCTCCATATATATCATCATTAATTTCCACAAGATGTACTAATTTTAAAACCAGATCACAGATGTGGATTACATTAGAGACTCCTGCGGTCTCCACAGAGTTGGGTAGGACTGCCTTCAGTTCCTTTGCACCTTATTTATGGAACAAACTGCAGATCCAACTTAAGTTAGACACTCTGGTGTCCCTTGCCCATTTTAAAATGTTTATGGAGGATCAATATGATGTTGTCTGTGATTGTTTCTGTTGAATTGTGTATGTTTTGAAATGTTCTTGTCTGTATGTCTAAAACTGTACATGTCAACATGTTTACACAGGGCACAGCCGTAAAAGAGATCCAGGTCTCAGTCTGTTTTCCCTGTTAAAATAAAGATAAAAAAAAATAAAATAAAAAAAAGTATCCATTGACTTAGGACTCAATTGCAGTTCCTATGCCTTCCACTAGATGTCAACAGTCTTGTATTCTGAAAAATGAGGGAGTAAGAGCAGTCAATGAGTGGACCCTGCAGTGTCACAGAGCTTTTTCATGCGCGTGACCGAGAGTGCCTTTTCTATTGACGACGTTATTGTCCGGGTGAAATATTATCGATTTATTTAGGCTAAAACAACCTGAGGATTGAATATAAACATCGTTTGACATGTTTCTATGAACTTTACAGATACTATTTTGATTTTGTCTGCCTGTTGTGACTGCGTTTGAGCCTGTGGATTACTGAAGAAAACGCGTGAACAAAATGGAGGTTTTTGGTATAGAGACTTTATCGAACAAAATAAACATTTATTGAGTAAATGAATGTCTTCTGAGTGCAACCATATGAAGATCATCAAAGGTAAGTCATTAATTTGATCTCTTTCTGACTAACTCTTCTACTTGGCTGGTTACTGTTTGTAATGATTTGTCTGCTGGGCGACGTTTTCAAATAATCGTAAGGTATGCTTTCGCCGTAAAGCCTTTTTGAAATCTGACAAAACCGTGGTTGGATTCACAAGAAGTTAATCTTTAAACCTATGTAAAATACTTGTATTTTTTCAGAATTTTTTATAATGAGTATTTCTGTATTTGAATTTGGCGCTCTGCAATTTCACTGGATGTTGGCCAGGTGGGACATACCCTAGTGAGGTTAACAGTTTCTACCCCCAAGCCATAAGACTGCTGAACAATTAACAAATGGCCACCCGGACTATTTGTATTGACTATGCATGATCACTTTACCCATACCTACATGTATCAATTACCTCGTGTAACCTGTACCCCTGCACATTGACTCGGTACTGGTACCCCCTGTATATACAGTGCATTTGGAAAGTCACTTTTTTGCTACAGCTTTATTCTAAAATGGATTTTTTTTAAATAATTCTCAATCTATGGTGTATTCTGTGTAATGAAAAAGTGAAAACAGAATTTGTAGAAAAAGTTTTGCAATTGTATTAAAATAAAAAAAACTGTCACATATTTTACATGAGTCTCATAGCAAAGGCTCTGAATACTTAACTGAGTTCAGGTGCATCCTGTCGAAGGAATTGTCCTTAGAGCTCTGAGACAGGATTGTGTTGAGGCACAGATCTGGGGAAGGATACCAAACAATTTCTGCAGCATAGGTCCCCAAGAACACAGTGGCCTACATCATTCTTAAATGGAAGAAGTTTGGAATCTCCAAGACTGTTGCTAGAGCTGGCCAAACTGAGCAATCGGGAGAGAAGGGCCTTGGTCATTGAGGTGACCAAGAACCTGATGGTCAGTCTGCAGAGCTCCTCTGTGGAGATGGGAGAACCTTCCATAAGGACAACCATCTCTGCAGCACTCCACCAATAAGGCCTTTATGGTAGTGGCCAGACTGAAGCCACTCCTCAGTAAAAGGCACATGACAGCCATCTTGGAGTTTGCCAAAAGGCACCTAAAGACTCTCAGACCATCAGAAACAAAATTCTCTGGTCTGATGAAACCAATATTGAACTCTTTGGCCTGAATGCCAAGCGTCACGCCTGGAGGAAATCTGGCACCATACCTACAGTGAAGCATGGTGGTGGCGCAGTATCATGCTGTGGGGGATGTTTTTCAGCGACAGAGATTGGGAGACTAGTCAGGATCGAGGGAAAGATGAACGGAGCAAAGTACACAGATCCTTGATGAGAACCTGCTCCATCGTGCTCAGGACCTCAAACTGGGGCGACGGTTCACCTTCCAACAGGACAACGACTCACAGCCAAGACAATGGCTTCAGGACAAGTCTCTGTCCTTGAGTGGCCCAGCCAGAGCCCAGACTTTAACCCAATCGAACATCTCTGGAGAGACCTGAAAATAGCTGTGCAGTGATGCTTCCCATCCAACCTGACAGCGCTTGAGGGGATCTGCAGAGAAGAATGGGAGAAACTCCCCAAATCAGGTGTACCAAGCTTGCAGCGTCATACCCAAGAAGACTTCAGGAGGCAATCGCTGCCAAAGGTGCTTCAACAATGTACTTAGTAAAGGGTCTGAGTACTTGTGTAAATTTTGATATTTCAGAAGCATTAGCTTGGCAAGTGTGTGTGTGTGTGTGTGTGTGTGTGTGTGTGTGTGTGTGTGTGTGTGTGTGTGTGTGTGTGTGTGTGTGTGTGTGTGTGTGTGTGTGTGTGTGTGTGTGTGTGTGTGTGTGTGTGTGTGTGTGTGTGTGTGTGTGTGTGTGTGTGTGTGTGTGTGTGTGTGTGTGTGTGTGTGTGTGTGTGTGTGTGTGTGTGTGTGTGTGTGTGCATGCTGTATGTAATAGAAATCTGAACGCACTACCAGCTCCTTGACAAGTTGGATTACAAATATTTTCCTGTGGATATTGTTGTACTTGGTACAGTAAGTACAAATGTAATTTTATTCAACCAGCTTGTAGAAGACCATTTCCACTTTACATATCATTGGTCAATAACCATAATTGGATTAGTGTATTCATTTCTCTATTTGATCAAAAGCGGAGTAACTCAATTGGTGATCTTGTGCTTGCATGCTTTATACTTATATAAGAAGTTCAGAAATGTATTTACTTTGATATTTGTGCCGCTGATTTAACTAAGTTAGACTTTTTTTCTGAGTTGGCGTGCAGCTACATTTCATAGACACATTTAGATTCGCTAAGAGTGATTTACGTCTTGGTTTCATTAGGCCAACGAGAGGGCGTAGAGGAATTACAGATGTCCATCTCTAAAGCCAAAAGTAATCCTTCTAGTCATGTAGTACAGTAACTCAACCAGGGTTTCCGTTAGCTGGTAATAGCCAGCTTTTGTCAGATTAAAATAGAAAAGCCGATTTAAATAGAATTGGCGCCAGCCAATTGTCCAGGAGAAGAAGAAATTCCATTGCAAAATAATGCCTTTTAGCCTATTAATTGATGGGAATACCAGTTGATGGAAATACTTTTGGTCATGTAGTGTGTGGACACCTGCTCGTCGAACATCTCATTCCAAAATCATGACCATTTAATATGGAGTTGGTCCGTCCTTTGCTGCTACAACAGGCCTCCACTCTTCTGGGAAGGTTTTCCACTAGATGTTGGAACATTGCTGTGGGGACTTACTTCCATTTAGCAACAAGCATTCGTGAGGTCTGGTCAAGCACTGATGTTGGGTGATTTAGGCCTGGCTTGCAGTCTGCGTTCCAATTCATCCCAAAGGTGTTCGACGGGGTTGAGGTCAGGGCTCTGCAGGCCAGTCAAGTTCTTCCACACCGATCTCGACAAACCATTTTTGTATGGACCTCGCTTTGTGCACAGGGGCATGGTCATGGTGAAACAGGAAAGGGTCTTCCCCAAACTGTTGCCACAGTTGGAAGCTCAGAATTTCACTAGAATGTAATTGTATGCTGTAGCGTTCACTGGAAACTAAGGTGCCTGAACCATGAAACGGCCCCAGACCATTATTCCTCCTCCACCAAACTTTACAGTTGGCACTATGCATTGGGGCAGGTAGCGTTTTCCTGGCATCTGCCAAAGCCAGATTTGTCTGTCGGACTGCCAGATGGTGAAGCGTGATTCATCACTCCAGAGAACGCGTTTCCACTGCTCCAGTCTAATGGCAGCGAGCTTTACACCACTCCAGCCAACGCTTTCATAAAACTCCTAACGAACAGTTCTTGTGCTGACGTTGCTTCTTGAGGCAGTTTGGAACTCGGTAGTGAGTGTTGCAAACGAGGACCGATTTGTTTTTACGCACTTCAGCGGTCCTGTTCTGAGCTTGTGTGGTGTACCACTTCGCAGCTGAGCCGTTGTTGCTCCGACGTTTCCACTTAACAATAACACTTGCAGTTGACCGGGGCAGCTCTAGCAGGGCAGAAATTTGATGAACTAACTTGTTGGAAAGGTGGCATCTTATGACGGTGCCACGTTGAAAGTCACTGATCTCTTCAGTAAGGCCGTTCTCTGCCAATGTTCGGCTATGGAGATTGCGTGGCTGTGTGCTCAATTTTATACACCTATCAGCAACAGGTGTGACAAATGGCTGATATGAGGGGGTGTCCACATACTTTTGTGTGTGTGTATATATAGTGTACATTTAACTGGTCATGCTTATTGGTCTATAGGTTAATTTGTAAAATGTAATTAAATTGGTGTGTGTATAGTATGTATTTATCACACGCATACAGATACAGCGCCTTTGAGTGGAAAATCTGTCAGACAGCACAAGAGCTCGTGTTGCAGCATCTTCTGGTGCATTCAAGACCGCTGGAAACTCAGGAAAAATACAAGGTCAAATCATGTCAATTATCTTCAGGTTGGAAAGTCGGCGCTCTAGAAAGAGGCCTGAGTTCCCGGGTTGGATGACCGCAATGACAACAAAAAATCCCAGTCGGCGCTTGTTTTTCCCCCACTTGTCTTGAACTCTCTGAAGTCCGGACGTCGGTGATTGTACAAGTTCTGAGTTGTTTTGAATGCGGCATCAGCACATCACACCTTTGCAATGAGCTGGAGGCAGGAGGCTATGCATTTTGAAAACATATAGCCTACTTAATTGTTTAAAACTTCTGTGTTTTTAATACATACTGTTATGAGACATCTCTTACCTTGTTTCAAAGTAGCCTGTTTGATCTCATCTCTTTCTAATGGATATTTTCATCTGTCACATGAAACCACTCAGATGTGCAGTGGCCTTTTGATGTGTTTTCCGGCTAATTGCAACGAAGATTCGCACGTAGCCTACTGCCCTGTGCGCATTGCTGCGCTTATAAGGTTAAGAAATAATAGTTTATCAACATTAAGCTAATTGTTCTGATCTGTTGCATCAGACTCATTGCTTTTCAACATGTTTTTTTTTTTTAGCCTAGGCCTACTCGTTGTATGAATTTGGGATCTAGCGTCCCACAACTGTCCCAGAGTCTGTTTGGAATGGGATATTTCTTTCTCGACAAGCTGACCAATAGAATAAGCAGCCTAAACTTTTCTACTAAAGTAGATTGGCACAGGCTAGTGATTTTGCTGAGGAAAAGTAAATGTGGACAGTTATTCTGACATGTTCAAAGTGCACATCAGAATTCGATAACAAGGACTGCATATCGTTACATCCTCGACTTGCATGTTCTGTTAATATGAATTACCATATTCTGAGTATTGTGGGTGGACGCCCTAAACCGGTTACGCACCTAATACATATGGGTCCGGTAAATTTCTCAAATGTCCAGTATATGAATGTTGCCGGTCAAAGGTCCGGCGTCACGTTTTCCTAAGGGAAACCCTGCTCTGAACATTTTTAGGAGATCCAATCATGTACTGGCCAAGCGATGGGGAAGTCAGTTGATCTCAAAACTATCATCTGTGTTGGATGGAGTCATTTAGATACGTGTAACATGGCTCAACTTGACCTGCTTTCGAGCCAGACTTGGTTCCTCTTATGACTGCCAGCTTGGTTAAATCCTAAAAGGCACCCTATTCCCTATATAGTGCACTACTTTCAATCAGGGCCCTAATGAAAAGTAATGCACTAAATAGGGAATAGGGTGCCATTTGGGACATTATTGTTTTCAGATGGAATATCGCCAGTAGATCCTCATACACAGTTATAGCGCCAACATGACCTTGTTAGAAAGCAATGTGAGTATCTGACCAGTCTGTTGAGCAGGCTAATACTCAGACACACACGCCACGCATCATTAGCTCCCCCACAGAAAAACTCAGGTTGCCGCGTTGCTAAGTATCACCCAATCGCTGGTTGCCTCTCAAACGATAAAGGGAATGAGAAATATAAAAAATGCAAAAGATATTTTAATGTGAGCTCCTTTTGATTTCGTCTCACTTTGATGTAAGTGTGGTTGTCAGAGCTGGGGCTTGCATTGCTATAAATGGGGAACATCTGGTGTGAGCACTATGGAGTGCCCCCCCCCCCCCCCCCCCCCCCATCATGGCGTAGTGCTGTGCAATTTGTCAGTGTGCATATCCAAACTAATTGGGGTTTCACTTTATTTTACAAGCCAGTTCTCTCAGTGCAATGTGACACATCTTAGAGTGCCTTAAAAGTAAAAACGTTCGTTCTACTAATATAGTTCCAGCCCAACCAAATCGTCCGTTTCCTTCACTGTTTTAAGATGGTTTAGGGAGATTTATTTAGGCCGAAATCGGTTCGTTTTGGTCAATTAGTGTCTGATTTTACAGTGCATTCGGAAAAATATTCAGGCCCCTTTTTCCACATTTTGATACGTTACAGCCTTATTCTAAAATGGATTAAATAAAAACAAATCCTCATCAATCTACAGAAATTGTATTTATATAAGTATTCAGACCCATTGCTGTGAGACTCAATTGAGCTCAGGTGCATCCTGTTTCTACAACTTGTTTGTATTCAATTTATTGGGCATGATTTGTAAAGGCACACCTGTCTATATAAGGCCCCACAGTTGACAGTGCAAGTCAGAGCAAAAACCAAGCCATGAGGTAGAAGGAATAGTCGGTAGCGCTCCATGACAGGATTGTGTGAAGGCACAGATCTGGGGAAGGGTACCAAAACATTTCTGCAGCATTGAAGGTCCCCAAGATCAGTGGCCTCCATCATTCTTAAATGGAAGAAGTTTTGAACCACCAAGACTCTTCCTAGACCGGCCTCCCGGGTGGCGCAGTGGTCTAGGGCACTGCATCGCAGTGCTAGCTGCGCCACGAGTCTCTGGGTTCGCGCCCAGGCTGGGCTGGGTTCGCGCCCAGGCTCTGTCGCAGCCGGCCGCAACCGGGAGGTCCGTGGGGCAACGCACAATTGGCATAGCGTCGTCCGGGTTAGGGAGGGTTTGGCCGGTAGGGATATCCTTGTCTCAGTATGTAAAAATGTAATAAAATGTATGCACTCTACTGTAAGTCGCTCTGGATAAGAGCGTCTGCTAAATGACTAAAATGTAAATGTAAAAATGTAGAGCTGGCCGCCCAGCCAAACTGAGCAATCGGGGGAGAAGGGACTTGGTCAGGGAGGTGACCAAAAACCCGATGGTCACTCTGACAGCGCTCCAGTGTTCCTCTGTGGAGATGGGAGAACCTTCCAGAAGGACAACCATCTCTGCAGTACTCCACCAATCAGGCCTTTATGGTATTAGTGGCCAGATGTGCCTTTTACTGAGGAGTGGCTTCCATGACAGCCCGCTTGGAGTTTGCCAAAAGGCACCTAAAGGACTCTCAGACCATGAGAAACAAGATGCTCTGGTTTGGGACTCGAGTGGCGCAGTGTTCTAAGGGACTGTGCTGTGCCACTAGAGATTCTGGGTTCGAGTACAGGCTCTCACAGCAGGCCGCAACTGGGAGACCCATGGGGTGGCTTTCAATTGGCACAGCGTCGTCCGTGTTAGGGGAGGGTTTGGCCAACAGGGATGTCCTTGTCCCATCGTGCACTAGCAACTCCTGTGTCGGACCGGGCGCAGTGCACGCTGACACGGTCGCCAGGTGCACGGTGTTTCCTCCAACACATTGGTGTGGCTGGCTTCCGGGTTAAGGGCATTGTGGGCATTGTGTGAAAAAACAATGCGGCTTGATTGGGTTTCGGAGGATGCACGGCTCTCGACCTTCGCCTCTCCCGAGTCGCAGTGATGAGACAAGACTGTAACTACCAATTGTATACCATGAAATTGGGGAGAAAAATGGTTAAAAAAAGATGCTCTGGTCAGATGAAACCAAGATAACTCTTTGGCCTGAATGCCAAGTGTCATGTCTGGAGGAAACCTGGCACCATCCCTACAGTGAAGCATGGTGGTGGCAGCATCATGCTGTGGGGATGTTTTTCAGCGGCAGGGACTGGGAGACTAGTCAGGATTGAGGGAAAGATGGATGGAGAAAAGTACAGAGATCCTTGATGAGAACCTGCTCCATCGTGCTCATGACCTCAGACTGGGGCAAATGTTCACCTTCCAACAGGACAATGACACTTGTCTTCACGACAAGTCTCTGAATGCCGTTGAGTGGCACAACCAGGGCCCGGACTTGAACCCAATTGAGCATCTCTGGAGAGATTGCTCCCTATCCAACCTGACAGAGCTTGAAAGGATCTGCAGAGAATGGGAAACTCCCCAAATACCCTTGTGCCAAGCTTGTAATACTTGTCATACCCAGGAACACTCAAGGCTGTAATCGCTGCCAACGGTGCTTCAACAAAGTACTGAGTAAAGGGTCTGAATACATATCCAAAACATTTGTCATTGAGGGAAAAACTATTTTAATACATTTCAGAATAAGACTAACGTAACAAAATGTGGAAAAAGTCAAGGGGTCTGAATACTTTCCGAATAAGTATGTAATACATACTAAGTATGTAATATTTAGTGTATTAAAGCTGTCTGATCTGTACTTGATCTCTACTGTCTGCTGTGATGTAGTGTCAGTTTATGCTGCATCAGTATTTGGGTCTTTTAGACAAGGTACTTCCACAGGGTGTAGTCAGCTTAAATCAAGTGCAGGATTTCAGTCAAATGCTCGGTCTCCATTTCTTTCTCTCTTTCCTCCTGTTCTTCTATTTGCTTCCATCGTTTTCCCACAATGCTATGTTCTAATGTTTCAGTCCTCCAGAGAATTGCGTTGCAAAGAATCCATGTCTTAGTGGAATATATTGTCTTTTTATAATATAGGTTATTTGACCCCCTCTTTTTAAGGCAAAAACACCTTACTTGATTAGGGACATAAACAATTTTCAATGTGACCTACTGTTTATCAAAAGAGATTGTTTCCTGTCTGCCCATAGGTGTGAAGTGTTATCCCATTATTTTTGTTTAAATTATTAAATCACTTTAATGAAATATTTTTCACAAAAACAAAAAAAACATTGTACATCATAAAACATTGAGCATGACATTAAGACAGACATATCCTCCAACATAACACACATACATCAAATAGTATGTCACAGGTTACAATACAGACCTAAATGGGTTCACAAGCATAAGTAATCACCTCCCAGTCTTAAAAAGATGACAAATAAAACACATCCAGCTTCTAGAATTCTACCAGTGATCCTAGCAAGTGTTTGTTCATAAGATGCTACCTCCAACATTGACTGTTTCAGAGTAGGAGTGGCACGACCCTTCCAAATTCTAAGGATTACTCTAGCTGCTGTAATGATACCAACAGTGATCAGTGCAAATTCCTCATTTGTTACATTAGGTAACTCTGTTCTGTCACCCAAGAGGCGTTGGAACGAAGACGTTGAGAAGACTTTGCAAATACAACCACACTTACAAATACACTACCGTTCAAAATTTTGGGGTCACTTAGAAATGTTCTTGTTTTTGAAAGAAAGGCACATTTATTGTCCATTTTTAAAACAACATCAAATTAATCAGAAATACAGTGCAGTCATTTCATTTTGTAAATGACTATTGTAGCTGGAAACTGCATTTAAAAAAATATATATATATGGAATGTCCACATAGTTGTACAGAGGCCCATTTTCAGCAACCATCACTCCTGTGTTCCAATGGCATGTTGTTAGCCTTTTTAAATGATAAACTTGGATTAGCTAATTGATCATAAGAAAACCCTTTTGCAATTATGTTAGCACAGCTGAAAACTTGTGCAGATTAAAGAAGCAATAAAACTGGCCTTTAGAGTAGTTGAGTATCTGGAGCATCAGCATTTGTGGGTTCGATTACAGGCTCAAAATGGCCTGAACCAAAGAACTTTCTTCTGAAACTTGTCAGTTTATTCTTGTTCTGAGAAATGAAGGCTATTCCATGCGAGAATGTCAATATACTTTTTATAATATTCTACAGGAAGGCTGTCCAGACCACGTGATTTCCCTGCTTTCATAGATAAAATGGCAGCTCTAACCTCTTCTGTTATAGCCAGGTAGAGGACCTGGACTGTACGATCTGATATCTACGTAATTCTATACCAGACAAAAGTATCCATATCTATTGTGCTCGCAGAACAGGAGGATGTATATAAATCTTCATAACATTGAAACACACTTTCTCTTTGGAGGAGATCACCATCTTATTGCCCTTAATTGCTGGGGGGGAAATTCATTTATTTTATTTTTTTTACCTTTTATTTAACTAAGCTAGTCAGTAAACAAATTCTTATTTTCAATGACGGCCTAGGAACAGTGGGTTAACTGCCTTGTTCAGGGGCAGAATGAATGTTAGAAGTGTTACGCATTTTTAATTGTCTTGCTAGTAGCCTGCCTGTCTTCTCACCTCCCTCATAATAACTGGTTCAAAGTCTAAACAGTGCATATTCTGAATTTTTTGGTTATACATTTCATGCAACAAAAATTTCAATTTGCAGTCAGTTTGTAATGTGCTATCTGTGAAGTGTCTTGCCAAATCCCTTTCCAAACCACATCTCGGTTTCTAATCTTTTTACTGCTTCAGCCCCTTCTCTCTTCTTTTTGGACACGTGCTATTATTTTCCCTCTAATATATGCATTAGAGGTTTCCCATACTGTGGAAATGTTTTGTTGAACCTAAGATCATTGGCTAAATATCTCCTCTTGTAATAGCATGGTGCTGCGTCTAAATCTACCCTTCCTCACATTTTCAGAGTTTATATTTTATTCACTGCTTTAGCACCCTCCGCCAACCCTGATATCCTAGCCGTGTCTGAGACATGGCTTAGGAAGGCCACCAAAAATCCTTAATTCCATCCCTAACTATAAAATCTTACAACAAGATAGCACTGCCAAAGGGGGCGGAGTTCTATCTAGTGCAGAGTTCTGTCATACTATCCAGGTCTGTGCCCAAACAATTCGAGCTTCTACTTTTGAAAATCCACCTTTCCAGAAAAAAAGTCTCTCACCGTTGCCGCTTCTTATAGACCCCCTTCAGCCCCCAGCTGTGCCCTGGACACCATATGTGAATTGCTCGCCCCCCATCTATCTTCAGAGTTCGTACTGTTAGGGGACATAAACTGGGACATGCTAAACACCCCTGGCCATCCTACAATCTAAGCTAGATGCCCTCAATCTCATACAAATTATCAAGGAACCTACCAGGTACAACCCTAAATCCGAAACCATGGGCACCCTCTTAGATATCATCCTGACCAATTTGCCCTCTAAATATACCTCTGCTGTCTTCAACCAAGATCTCAGCGATCACTGCCTCATTGCCTGCGTGGGTGATGGGTCCGCGGTCAAATGACTACCCCTCATCACTGTCAAACGCTCCCTAAAACACTTCAGCGAGCAGGCCTTTCTAATCGACCTTGCCCGGGGATCCTGGAAGGATACAAAAATCGTGCCCAAATGAAACGGCCTCGTACTCTGTTCTAGATCATACAATATGCATATTATTATTACTATTGGATAGGAAACAGTTTGAATTATATCTGTGAGTAAAACAGAACTCATTTTGCAGCAAACTTCCATACAGGACGTGAAAAATCTGAAAACGAGGCTCTGTTTCAGGGCCTGCCTATTCAACTGGCTTTTATTTATCGATATGCATGCACTTCATACGCCTTCCACTAGATGTCAACAGGCAGTGGAAGGTGGAATGGGGTGTCTAGCTTGATCTGAGGCCGAACAAGAGTTTTTGGAGTGACAGGTCCGGTATTTTCTTTGTCTTTGACAGCGCGCGAGGGACCTCGACATTGTCTTCTGAAAAGCATTCGGTATACACGGCGAATATCTCCGGCTCTGATTTTATTTGATACATATGATAATAACATCAAAGTAGGTTTTTTCAACCAAGTTTTATCAGTTTATTCAACGTTTATTGGGACTGAGTTTTCCGTTCTTTGCGCCAAGAGAGGATGGGAATGTTAGCAACCTTGGCTAGCATTGTGGCACGAATTCGACAGAAGAAATGGACATTCTAAAACCAAACAACGATTTATTCTGGAAATAGGATAATTAGGATAATTAGGAAATAGGATAATAATTATTAGAAAATGGAAGAAGTTCAAGATGACGGTCAATCACCCTCGGTCTGGGGCTCCATGCAAGATCTCACCTCGTGGGGCATCAATGATCATGAGGAAGGTGAGGGATCAGCCCAGAACTACACGGCGGGACCTGGTCAATGACCTGAAGAAAGCTGGGACCACAGTACCAAAGAAAACCATTAGTAACACACTACGCCGTCATGGATTAAAATCCTGCAGCGCACGCAAGGTCCCCCTGCTCAAGCCAGCGCATGTCCAGGCCCGTCTGAAGTTTGCCAATGACCATCTGGATGATCCAGAGGAGGAATGGGAGATGGTCATGTGGTCTGATGAGACAAAAATAGAGCTTTTTGGTCTAAACTCCACTCGCCGTGTTTGGAAGAAGAAGGATGAGTACAACCCCAAGAACACCATCCCAACCGTGAAGCATGGAGGTGGAAACATCATTCTTTGGGGATGCTTTTCTGCAAAGGGGACAGGACGACTGCACCGTATTGAGGGGAGGATGGATGGCGCCATGTATCGCGAGATCTTGGCCAACAACCTCCTTCCCTCAGTAAGAGCATTGAAGATGGGTCGTGGCTGGGTCTTCCAGCATGACAACGACCCGAAACACACAGCCAGGGCAACTAAGGAGTGGCTCCGTAAGAAGCATCTGGAGAAGGTCTGTATGGAGGAGTGGAGTGGGAGTGGGCCAAAATCCCTGCTGCAGTGTGTGCAAACCTGGTCAAGAACTACAGGAAACATATGATCTCTGTAATTGCAAACAAAGGTTTCTGTACCAAATATTAAATTCTGCTTTTCTGATGTATCAAATACTTATGTCATGCAATAAAATGCAAATGAATTACTTAAAAATCATACAATGTGATTTTTCTGGATTTTTGTTTTAGATTCCGTCTCTCACAGTTGAAGTGTACCTATGATAGAAATTACAGACCTCTACATGCTTTGTAAGTAGGAAACACTGCCGATTTTGCAGGTTATCAAATACTTGTTCTCCCCACTGTGTGTGTGTGTGTGTGTATATATACACTGCTCAAAAAATTAAAGGGAACACTTAAACAACACAATGTAACTCCAAGTCAATCACACTTCTGTGAAATCAAACTGTCCACTTAGGAAGCAACACTGATTGACAATAAATTTCACATGCTGTTGTGCAAATGGAATAGACAACAGGTGGAAATTATAGGCAATTAGCAAGACACCCCCAATAAAGGAGTGGTTCTGCAGGTGGTGACCACAGACCACTTCTCCGTTCCTATGCTTCCTGGCTGATGTTTTGGTCACTTTTGAATGCTGGCGGTGCTTTCACTCTAGTGGTAGCATGAGACGGAGTCTACAACCCACACAAGTGGCTCAGGTAGTGCAGCTCATCCAGGATGGCACATCAATGCGAGCTGTGGCAAGAAGGTTTGCTGTGTCTGTCAGCGTAGTGTCCAGAGCATGGAGGCGCTACCAGGAGACAGGCCAGTGCATCAGGAGACGTGGAGGAGGCCGTAGGAGGGCAACAACCCAGCAGCAGGACCGCTACCTCCACCTTTGTGCAAGGAGGAGCAGGAGGAGCACTGCCAGAGCCCTGCAAAATGACCTCCAGCAGGCCACAAATGTGCATGTGTCTGCTCAAACGGTCAGAAACAGACTCCATGAGGGTGGTATGAGGGCCCGACGTCCACAGGTGGGGGTTGTGCTTACAGCCCAACACCGTGCAGGACGTTTGGCATTTGCCAGAGAACACCAAGATTGGCAAATTCGCCACTGGCGCCCTGTGCTCTTCACAGATGAAAGCAGGTTCACACTGAGCACATGTGACAGAGTCTGGAGACGCCGTGGAGAACGTTCTGCTGCCTGCAACATCCTCCAGCATGACCGGTTTGGCGGTGGGTCAGTCATGGTGTGGGGTGGCATTTCTTTGGGGGGCCGCACAGCCCTCCATGTGCTCGCCAGAGGTAGCCTGGCTGCCATTAGGTACCGAGATGAGATCCTCAGACCCCTTGTGAGACCATTTGCTGGTGCGGTTGGCCCTGGGTTCCTCCTAATGCAAGACAATGCTAGACCTCATGTGGCTGGAGTGTGTCAGCAGTTCCTGCAAGAGGAAGGCATTGATGCTATGGACTGGCCCGCCCGTTCCCCAGACCTGAATCCAATTGAGCACATCTGGGACATGTCTCGCCATCCACCAACGCCACGTTGCACCACAGACTGTCCAGGAGTTGGCGGATGCTTTAGTCCAGGTCTGGGAGGAGATCCCTCAGGAGACCATCCGCCACCTCATCAGGTGCATGCCCAGGCGTTGTAGGGAGGTCATACAGGCACGTGGAGGCCACACACACACTACTGAGCCTCATTTTGACTTGTTTTAAGGACATTACATCAAAGTTGGATCAGCCTGTAGTGTGGTTTTCCACTTTAATTTTGAGTGTGACTCTAAATCCAGACCTCCATGGGTTGATACATTTGATTTCCATTGATAATTTTTGTGTGATTTTGTTGTCAGCACATTCAACTATGTAAAGAAAAGTATTTAATAAGAATATTTCATTCATTCAGATCTAGGATGTGTTATTTTAGTGTTCCCTTTATTTTTTGAGCAGTGTATATACTCGAGCAGTACAATAAAACTGTGTAAAATAAACAGAAAATAAATCACACCTAGGAACGTAACGTTGTTTCTCGATGATTCAATCATCACAGAACTGTCTTTGCTGCTGCAGAAGAACCTACAGGCTCAACTCAAAATGACTTATGGTCCTTGAGGTGCTTGAGAGCCAAGGCTAAATTGGCAACACTCCCCAGAGTCCCGCAATCACATAGGCTACCTTGAATTGTATGGTGTTCACTATACAAATTAACTTATTTTTACCTTGTCTCGTCTTTATCAAGGCTAAACACCCTGCTCTAGCAAGAATCTTTCTGCCTCCACATTGTCCTTGAAAAATCATTTTCTTTCCCTTCCAAGAAAAAAGCAGGGTCGCTGGGAGTGCGTGTGTGTGCCTGACATTCTTCTCGTGTAGTTTCTTCACCGTTGCAAACTTCTTCCTCTTCATTGCCAGTTCGTTGGACAGGTCTGGGGGGAAAAAAGGCATCCGGCAGCCTTCCCACTGAACGCCACCCTTTTTATTTTGCTGCTATCAGTACCTTGTCCCGGGCTGTAGATTGTAGGAAGCGGATGAGAACTGTTCTCTGGGGCCTATTCTCGTCTGGCATGGTTAAACTGCGATGGGTTTGTTCAATTTCTAATTTGTGCCTGTCATAAAATTCTTCTGCGGCGATTTTCTACACACACAAGAGTAGTCCACCGCCAGCCTCACTCCCCTCTTTCAGATTAACCAATCTCACCGTATTTCTCCTACTTCTGTACTCAAATTCTTCGACACGATTCCACAATATATCCAGCTTTTTCTCATGATTCTCATTACCCTTCTCCAAATGAGAGATGGCATCCTCGACTGTCGAAAGCCGTCCTTCTGCCCCATCCATCCTCTTGTATCGCATCAACTTTTTCCTTTACCTTGGTAGTTGTTTTTATCGTGGAGACATGGGATGCAACATCCAACAAAATCGTGTTCATCTGTCCCATTTTCTCAAATGGATCCTTCAGATTTCTCTGGGTTTACGTGTTTGTCCATGTCTTGGTGGGGTGATTCGGGAGGATTTGCTGTTTTTTGTTAGCCGATGTGGCCTTCTGTGAATACCGTGTGTTAGGCAGAAAGAAGTTTAGCGTGTGTTGACGTTCCAATAACACCACTTTAGCGAGATATTTCAAAATGTAAATTCTTTATATTAAACTGTACTTCAGGTCAGTATATTAAGATACATGAAAGTGTATGCCGTTGAATTTCAGTATTTACATGTGGGTATTAGGAGCTCTAACGTGATGCCATCTCTTTCGGCGGTCCCACGTGCTCATGTTCCCATTATTGAATGCAAGGGTTCTTATTTAGGGTTGGCTCTGTAATTGTATAACCGTGTAGCCTTACCGATGATTGATTATGGATGAAGGCCGTGATTAAAATAACCGTCAATCATTCCAATATATTTACTTACATTATTATATTTTTATCAATATAACCAACAGTAGTGTAAATTAACAAATTGTTTTTGTACCTTAATCCATCAAACTGTCTCCATCTCCTCCCTCCAATGTGCGCTCTGTCCTTAATGTGCTCACTTTTGTAACATTGACGTAGGGAGTCAGGAAGCAGGTGCAGTTAGGGAGTTTTTTAATATTAACGAACATAAGACGATACAAAACAAGAGCAACGCCTGACAATGAAACATACCAATACTACCTGAGGGTTGAATACAATGGAGTGCTGGATAAAGGGGGAGTAATCAGGGAAGTGATGAAGTCCAGGTGTGACTGATGAGGCGCAGAAGTGCGTAATGATGGGTTGCCAGGACTGGTGGTTAGTAGACCGGCGAAGTCTCGTGCCGGAGAGCGGGAGTAGACATGACAGTTTTGTTGATGCTGTAACATGATCTTTATCTTTACTACCTTTTAGCTGACTAAACTCCACAGTGAAGGACGTTTCTGATGAACTAAACCAATGGAGTGGAGCAGAGACCAGGCTTTGGAATTCAGCCCTGAATACATCGATTTTGCCCAAAATCAATAAAAAATATGTTTTTATTATGAAAAGCTAACCTTGTACCTATGTTTGTCCTCTGTAGTTGTGTAACGGATGTGAAATGGCTAGCTAGTTAGCGGGTACGCGCTAGTAGCGTTTCAGTCAGTTACGTCACTTGCTCTGAAACCTATTAGTAGTGTTGCCCCTTGCTCTGCAAGGGCCGTGGCCTTTGTGGAGCGATGGGTAACGATGCTTCGTGGGCGACCGTTGTTGATGTGTGCAGAGGGTCCCTGGTTTGCGCCCGTGTCGGGGCGAGGGGACGCCGTAAAGTTATACTGTTACAGTTGCATGCCTTTCTTTGGTTGCTGAAATCCATATTTTTTCAAATAACGTTATTCAAATACTGTACAACCACTGACTGTTTCCTTGTTGCGATTCAATTGGCACATGCATTTGCGCTGAGTTGCCATCTTAGAGCAACATTAATGAGCAAACATTCGGTGGTTGTATTTGATTAACATTTATTGATAAAGTATGGATTTCAGCAAACCAAGGTACAAGGTTAGCGTTTCATAATATTTTTTGAAAGTATTGATCTTGGCCGAATTGATGTAGTCTGAGCTGAATTCCACAACGCCTCTCCTCCACTCCGTTGGAATTAATTAAACTTCCTTCAAGTGGAGTTTAGTCAGCTATACTACCTTATGCATAGTGCTCTGGCTATACATTTTATTTGGTTTGTAAAGTTGCAAAAACAATGCTAAAAGCCACCATCTCTACTGAATGAACTACCAAATGTCATTCTTGGTGTGTGGACATTTATAAATGAATGTGAATCCGAGACAAAGTGATGAAAAACAAAGTTGAAATCCATGCTAGGCTAGCAAGCGTAATATGTGTGCAACTGCATGACCACTGCTTGATTACTTTTTTTTACTGCAGTTGCTAGGGTTTGTCGCTATATTTAGCGAGCTTTCAGACCCCTCCAGCGACTTATTGGTAAGAGGTTAGCGACAAATTCGGCTACTTTTCAGGTTACCTTTGAGGAGTTTTGACACTGAGGATTTCTATCATTTTTATAACATTTAGGCAGAGAAGCGAGAGGGGGTGAAAATGCTATGTCGAGGACTGCCGTTGTAGCCTCTTACGAACCATCCTGATCTTGCGAAGCAGAATGTAAACTTGTGAGAACAGGTTGCTTCACATGAGGCTCTCACAGTTGTACCTCAGCAAGCGTCGTCAACGCGGCAACGGCAAGACGTCATCTAGCGACTTCTTCTATCGACAAATCAAGGAGCCAATAGCGATTCTCACTGAAAAATAGTTGGCAACACTGGCTATAAACGGTGAAGGTGCACATTTGCCTGACAAATAATTCCATGACCGTCACAGCCCTATTTTATTAACACACAAGCATAAATACTCTATATATACTGAGTTGAGATGCACCCCCTTTCTTGCCCTCAGAACAGCCTCAATTCGTCAATGCATGGATTCTACGCAGTGTCAAAAGCGTTTCACAGGGATGCTGGCCCATGTTGACTCCAATGCTTCCCACAGTTGTCAAGTTGGCTGGACGTCCTTTGGGTGGTGCACCATTCTTGATCCACACGGCAAACTGTTGCGTGTGAGAAACCCAGCAGTGTTGCAGTTCTTTACACACTTTTAAACCTGTGCCCCTGGCACCTAATACCATTCCCTGTTCAAAGGCACTTACATATTTTGTCTTGCCCATAACCCTCTGCACGGCACACATACATAAGCCATGTCTCAAGGCTTAAAAATCCTTCTTTCACTGGTCTTCTCGCCTTCATCTACACTGATTTGAAGTGGCTCAATAAGGGATCATAGCTTTCACCTGTATTCATCTGGTCAGTCTGTCATGGAAAGAGCAGCTGTTCCTAATGTTTTGAACATTCAGTGTATATTCTATGAATTTTCACATGCCCATCACAACTGGTTCTCCATAGAGTGAAATTGGTTTCTATATTCTCTCCTCCTCTCCCTTATCTGCAACTCTTTTCTAATCCTGCTTAAGGGTTCTGCCCCTCGATGACAGCAGAAACAGCTCTCCCTGCCGCGTGTTCAATGGCCTGGGTGGGATGGATGGAGTGAGTGGACTTTTCGTTGTTGTTCAAGAGGTTTATTCAAACCAATGCTTGATTTTCTTCTCATACTGAAGGCACGTGATAATGTCGACCTGTAGACTGTTTTGAAAGGGTTCTCTATTCCAGTGTATGAATATGTATTCCAGAAATTCCAAACTGTTATAGGTGTCCCCCAAATGGCACCCTGTTCCCTACATAGTGCACTACCTTTAAACAACTGATCTCAAGTAGTGCACTATGTAGGGAATAGGGTGCCATTTGGGACACACACACATCCTCACTATGTAGGGAACAGGGTGCCGTTTGGGATGCTCTCTCCGTCGACATGGTGATCACAATAATGAGGTCAGCTGAACTGATCAGAGTGAGAGAAATGTTCCCCATAGGCTAGCTGCAAACAGATCGAACTTTGAGCCTCCTGTGCAAGCTTGAGAAAATCCACGCCAAAATTTAATGTCATCACTCCATCCTATGCATGTGGGATAGCAGAGCTTGATTTAACCACAGTGGGCGTTATCATTCAAAACATTGGTTACAGATTTTGTAAGTAAGTTGCAATAAAGAATGGGGTCTTATTAAAAGTTCCAAGTGCACTGCATGTCTGTCTGCCAGGGCACTTTGCACACTGAATCATCTCTCTTGTCAGGATTTGTAGTGAATGTGAGCAGCAATATGAATTTGGCTTACAGCATGCTTGGTAATGTAACAGACTATGTCTGACTTTATAGGAATGTGCTTTGTTTGGCCGTGACTCAATAAATCATCCTCATTATCCAGCAGCCATGTTGAATGAGCCATTCCATGAAACATCACATGCAATATCGCCACATCTGCTCTGCACATTTCCTTGAACGCGTGTTCTCGGTGACTATGGCCTGTTGGATATTTCATATGAAATCAATCAGCACATCCACTGGCTTCATCCATTTGATCTCACGTCTGGAATGTGGAAGCTGCATTATTGGAGGGTGGCAAGGCAATGGAGTTGTGCTCTGCTTTGTCCCCAGATAGTGGTTTCCTGTCGTCAACTAGCAGGGAGGTGATATGAAAGACCAAAGCCTCTGATTACAACACTGTTTGCCTCCTAAATGGTACAATATTCCCTACATAGATCCATATGGGTCCTGGTCAAAAGTAGTGCACTATATATAGAGAATAGGGAGCCATTTGGGACGTAATTCAAATCAAATCAAATTTGATTTGTCGCATACACATGGTTAGCAGATGTTAATGCGAGTGTAGCGAAATGCTTGTGCTTCTAGTTCCGACAATGCAGTAATAACCAACAAGTAATCTAACCTAACAATTCCACAACTACTACTTTATACACACACGTGTAAAGGGATAAAGAATATGTACATAAAGATATATGAATGAGTGATGGTACAGAACGGCATAGGCAAGATGCAGTAGATGGTATAGTGTACAGTCTACATATGAGATGAGTAATGTAGGGTATGTAAACATTATATTAAGTGGCATTGTTTAAAATGGCTAGTGATACATTTTTACATAATTTCCATCAATTCCCATTATTAAAGTGGCTGGAGTTGAGTCAGTATGTTGGTAGCGGCCACTAAATGTTAGTGGTGGCTGTTTAACAGTCTGATGGCCTTGAGATAGAAGCTGTTTTTCAGTCTCTCGGTCCCTGCTTTGATGCACCTGTACTGACCTCACCTTCTGGATGATAGCGGGGTGAACAGGCAGTGGCTCGGGTGGTTGTTGTCCTTGATGATCTTTATGGCCTTCCTGTGACATCGGGTGGTGTAGGTGTCCTGGAGGGCAGGTAGTTTGCCCCCGGTGATGCGTTGTGCAGACCTCACTACCCTCTGGAGAGCCTTACGGTTGTGGGCGGAGCAGTTGCCGTACCAGGCGGTGATACAGCCCGACAGGATGCTCTCGATTGTGCATCTGTAGAAGTTTGTGAGTGCTTTTGGTGACAAGCCGAATTTCTTCAGCCTCCTGAGGTTGAAGAGGCGCTGCTGCGCCTTCTTCACAACGCTGTCTGTGTGGGTGGACCAATTCAGTTTGTGTACACCGAGGAACTTAAAACTTTCCACCTTCTCCACTACTGACCCATCGATGTGGATAGCGGGGTGCTCCCTCTGCTGTTTCCTGAAGTCCACAATCATCTCCTTTGTTTTGTTGACGTTGAGTGTGAGGTTATTTTCCTGACACCACACTCCGAGGGCCCTCACCTCCTCCCTGTAGGCCGTCTCGTCGTTGTTGGTAATCAAGCCTATCACTGTAGTGTCGTCCGCAAACTTGATGATTTGAGTTGGAGGCGTGCATGGCCACGCAGTCGTGGGTGAACAGGGAGTACAGGAGAGGGCTCAGAACGCACCCTTGTGGGGCCCCAGTGTTGAGGATCAGCGGGGTGGAGATGTTGTTACCTACCCTCACCACCTGGGGGCGGCCCGTCAGGAAGTCCAGGACCCAGTTGCACAGGGCGGGGTCGAGACCCAGGGTCTCGAGCTTGATGACGAGTTTGGAGGGTACTATGGTGTTAAATGCTGAGCTGTAGTCTATGAACAGCATTCTCACATAGGTATTCCTCTTGTCCAGATGGGTTAGGGCAGTGTGCAGTGTGGTTGCGATTGCGTCGTCTGTGGACCTATTGGGTCGGTAAGCAAATTGGAGTGGGTCTAGGGTGTCAGGTAGGGTGGAGGTGATATGGTCCTTGACTAGTCTCTCAAAGCACTTCATGATGATGGAAGTGAGTGCTACTCGTTTAGCTCAGTTACCTTAGCTTTCTTGGGAACAGGAACAATGGTGGCCCTCTTGAAGCATGTGGGAACAGCAGACTGGGATAAGGTTTGATTGAATATGTTCTTAAACACACCAGCCAGCTGGTCTGCGCATGCTCTGAGGACGCGGCTGGGAATGCCGTCTGGGCCTGCAGCCTTGCGAGGGTTAACACGTTTAAATGTTTTACTCACCTCGGCTGCAGTGAAGGAGAGCCCGCAGGTTTTGGTAGCGGGCCGTGTCAGTGGCACTGTATTGTCCTCAAAGCGAGCAAAAAAGTTATTAAGCCTGTCTGGGAGCAAGACATCCTGGTCCGCGACGGGGCTGGTTTTCTTTTTGTAATCCGTGATTGACTGTAGACCCTGCCACATACCTCTTGTATCTGAGCTGTTGAATTGCGACTCTACTTTGTCTCTATACTGGGACTTAGCTTGTTTGATTGCCTTGCGGAGGGAATAGCTACACTGTTTGTATTCGGTCATGTTTCCGGTCACCTTGCCCTGGTTAAAAGCAGTGGTTCGCGCTATCAGTTTCACGCGAATGCTGCCATCAATCCACGGTTTCTGGTTTGGGAAAGTATAATATAGTATAATTCAAGTCTCTCTGCCCAGCTCCATCACATGCCAGTTTACACAACTATTGTATAGTATATTTCAAAGGCTCTGTGCCCAGCTCTATCATGTCAGATTACACATAATAACTAATGTATATTTCATTCTTTCTCTGCTCTTCTTTTATTATTAGTGTGTGTCTTTCTCACCCTGGAACTGCTGTGCTTTTACATAAGGCTGTGTGAAACGCAAAGGGACCAGAGTTATTTATAGACAGGGTTTGTTCTTGATGTGCAGAAGGCACTGTGTGTGTGTGTCTGTGTTGACACCTTTTAGCACATCATCCTTTGATATTCATCATGACTAATTGTGCAGTAGATGTGGTCATAAAGAGCCTTTTGATCAGTTTTGTTTCTCTATGCGAGGAGCCTGCCTCCCAATATGGCACCTTATTCCTTATATAGTACACTGCTTTTGACCAGAGCCCTATAGGCTACATTTAAAAGTAGTCCACTACATAGGAAATGCGTTCCAAATGGCACCCTATTCCCTGTTTGTTAGGCTGCACATCGAGGACCGATATGATCTGTGTCCTCTGGATCAGTTGGCGACGTGCCGACACACATTCTTACGAGGAATGTCACAATGACAAAACCAAGTAACCTCTAGTTTAGGTCAGTGATTCCCAAACTGTGGGGCAAGGGGGGTGCGCCCCCCCCCCCCCCCCCCCCCAAAGAAAGATATATATATATATATTAGTGCCAGTCAAAGGTTTGGACACGCCTACTCATTTAAGGGTTTTTCTTTATTTTTACTTTCTACATTGTAGAATAATAGTGAAGACATCAAAACTATGAAATAACACACATGGAATCATGTAGTGACCAACAAAAGTGTTAAACAAATCAAAATATACTTGAGATTCTTCAAAGTAGCCACCCTTTGCCTTGACAGCTTTGCAAACTCTTGGCATTCTCTCAACCGGCTTCATGAGGTAGTCACCTGGAATGCATGTCAATTAACAGGTGTGCCTTGTTAAAAGTTAATTTGTGGAATTAATTTCCTTAATGCGTTTGAGCCAATCAGTTGTGTTGTGACAAGGTAGGGGTGGAATGCAAAAGATAGCCCTATTTGGTAAAAGACCAAGTCATATTATGGCAAGAACAGCTCAAATAAGCAAAGAGGAATGACAGTCCATCATTACTTTAAGACATGAAGGTCAGTCAATCTGGAAAATTTCGAGACCTGTGTGAATCAGGCCTTCATGGTCGAATTGCTACAAAGAAACCACTACTAAAGGACACCAATAAGATGAGACTTGCTTAGGCCAAGAAACATGATCAATGGACATTCGACCGGTGGAAATCTGACCTTTTGGTCTGGTTAATCCAAATTTGAGATTTTTGGTTCCAACCGCCGTGTCTTTGTGAGACGCAGAGTAGGTGAACGGACGATCTCTGCATGTGTGGTTCCCACCGTGAAGCATGTAGGAGGTGTGGGGGTGCTTTGCTGGTGACACTGTCTGTGATTTTATTTAGAATTCAAGGCACACTTAAACAGCATGGCTACCACAGCATTCTGCAGCAATACTCCATCCCATCCAGTTTGCGCTCAACAGGACAATGACCCAAAACACACCTCCAGGCTGTGTAAGGGCTATTTGACCAAAGAGAGCGATGGAGTGCTGCATCAGATGACCTGGCCTCCACAGTCACCCGACCTCAACCAAACTGCGATGGTTTGGGATGAGTTGGACCACAGAGTGACGGAAAAGCAGCCAACAAGTGCTCAGCATGTGGTAACTCCTTCAAGACTGTTGGAAAAGCATTCCTCATGAAGCTGTTTGAGAGAATGCCAGGAGTTTGCAAAGCTGTCATCAAGGCAAAGGGTGGCTACTTTAAAGAATCAGAAACCTAAAATATATTTTGATTTAACACTTTTTTGGTTACTACATTATTCCATACAGTATGTGTAATTTCTTTGTTTTGATGTCTTCATTATTATTCTACAATGTAGAAAATAGTACAAATAAAGAAAAACCCTTGACATTTTGTTGCTCCCAGCCTATAGACAGAAACTAAAATAGGAAACGCCTGTGCTCAGGTCTGTTCAACGCTGGTCCGACCAATCTGACTCCACGCTTCAAGATTGCTTCGATCACGTGAACTGGGATATGTTCTGGATAGAGTTGAACAACATTGATGTATACGCTGATTCAGTGAGCGAGTTTTTTAGCAAGTGCATCGGTGATGTTGTACCCACGGCGACTTAAAACCTTCCCCAACCAGAAACCGTGGATTGATGGCAGCATTCGCGCAAAACTGAAAGCGCGAACCACTGCTTTCAATCAGGGCAAGGCGACCGGAAACATGACCGAATACAAACAGTGTAGCTATTCCCTCCAAGGCAATCAAACAAGCTAAGCGTCAGTATAGGCGGGACGCCCCCAGGTGGTGAGGGTAGAAAACAACATCTCCACGCCGCTGATCCTCAACACTGGGGCCCCACAAGGGTGCGTTCTCAGCCCTCTCCTGTACTCCCTGTTCACCCAAGACTGCATGGCCATGCACGCCTCCAACTCAATCATCAAGTTGGCAGACGACACTAGAGTGGTAAGCTTGATTACCAACAACGACGAGACGGCCTACAGGGAGGAGGTGAGGGCCCTCGGAGTGTGGTGTCAGGAAAATAACCTCACACTCAACGTCAACAAAACAAAGGAGATGATTGTGGACTTCAGGAAACAGCAGAGGGAGCACCCCCCCATCCACATCGACGGGACAGTAATGGAGAAGGTGGAAAGTTAAGTTCCTCGGCGTACACATCACGGACAAACTGAAATGGTCCACCCATGCAGACAGCGTTGTAAAGAAGGTGCAACAGCGCCTCTTCAACCTCAGGAGGCTGAAGAAATTTGGCTTGTCACCAAAAACCCTCAAACTTTTACAGATGCACAATCGAGAGCATCCTGTAAGGCTTTATCACCACCTGGTACGGCAACTGCTCTGCCCACAACCGTAAGGCTCTCCAGAGGGTAGTGAGGTCTGCACAACGCATCACCAGGGGCAAACTACCTGCCCTCCAGGAGACCTACAGCACTAGATGTCACAGGAAGGCCAAAAAGATTATCAAGGACAACAACCACCCAAGCCACTGCCTGTTCACCCCGCTATCATCCAGAAGGTGAGGTCAGTACAGGTGCAGCAAAGCTGGGACCGAGAGACTGAAAAACAGCTTCTATCTCAAGGCCATCAGACTGTTAAACAGCCATCACTAACATTGAGTGGCTGCTGCCAAACTTTTGACTAGTACTGTATTTTTTTCACTTACTCTTGAAAGTTGTAATAGTAGAATGTGCAAGGTGCAATTTCAAAATTGGCTAGTGCATAACCAGTTTTGCATACCTTAGAGCTATTTATAGCTAGATCAACTAGCCCATGTAATCTGTTTTTAGCTCGATTCTTTTAGTCCATAGATTTTTTTTGTAATGTCTTAATCACTTAAATATCACATGAATGCACATTATACATGGCAAAATGTATAGAAATGCAAGAATTTGCTTTAACTGCGAAATGTTCTCTCTGCCAACAACAGGGGTGTGAACAATTTGTATAATGAACAGTACTTGTGCCCATAGACATAGACGTGGTGCACGCAGGGTGGGGGGTGGTGTGATGTTCCCCAATGCTGCCAGGGGGGCCTGAGTGAAAATGTTTGGGAATCCTTGGTTTAGGTGACACAATGTCCATACAGGCCTCTTGGCTTCAGATGGTTTGACCTTCCACGACCTTTTTAAATAAACCCAGTGGTCAATCCCATTACATCTCAACATTTACAGTTTGTTTTATCCCAAATGGCACCCCATTTCCAATGTAGTTCACTACTTTTTAGCAAGGCCCAAATGGGTGACATTTAGGACAGAACTTATATCTTCTGCTTGTCTAGAATGGCACTGGTTTGATTAATCCTGCCAACAGATTGGTGGGCAAAGCAGTTTGTAATGCTGTTTGGAATGCACTGACAATGGCAGAGTCAGAGTATTTTAACTAATTAACCCTGGCACAAGGAACCCACTGGATATTTTTTACATTGGTATGGAGATGACACCATTTTAGATTTAATTCCATTTTGCCCATGTCCCCTCCTTAGTTACCCTCCTCCCGATACTGTGCTTGTCTGCAGTGTAAAATACCCCGTTCTCTGCAGAGCCATCCCTAAAAAAGAATTGAACAGGAGCTCACAGGTGACATGAGAATATACACTGGCAGAAATGGCTCAGATGAATAAAGATGGTGACAGTATGAAAATCACAGCCTCTTTGTGCCTCTGACTCGGTCCTCGATATGCTTCACTACTTCCGGCGCCGACCAAGATGGCCGCCTCGCTTCGCGTTCCTTGGAAAATATGCAGTATTTTGTTTTTTTATGTGTTATTCCTTACATTGGTACCCCAGGTAATCTTAGGTTTCATTACATACAGTCGGGAGGAACTACTGAATATAAGAGCAACGTCAACTCACCATCGTTCCAACCAGGAATATGACTTTCCCGAAACGGATCCAGTGTTTTGCCTTCCACCCAATACAACGGATCTGATCCCAGCCGGCGACCCTATGCGACGCCGTAAAAGGGGCAAACGTAGCGGTCTCCTGGTCAGGCTTCGGAGACGGGCACATCGCGCTCCACTCCCTAGCATACTACTCGCCAATGTCCAGTCTCTTGACAATAAGGTTGATGAAATCCGAGCACGGGTAACATTCCAGAGGGACATCAGAGATTGTAACGTTCTCTGCTTCACGGAAACATGGCTAACTCAAGAGACGCTAACGGAGTCGGTGCAGCCAGCTGGTTTCTTCACGCATCGCGCCGACAGAAACATACATCTTTCTGGTAAGAAGAGGGGCGGGGGGGTATGCCTTATGATTAACGAGACGTGGTGTGATCATAACAACATACAGGAACTCAAGTCATTCTGTTCACCTGATCTAGAACTCCTCACAATCAAATGTCGACCGCATTATTTACCAAGGGAATTCTCTTCGATTATAATCACAGCCGTATATATCCCCCCCCAAGCAGACACAACGATGGCCCTGAACGAACTTTATCTGACTCTTTGTAAACTGGAAACCACACACCCTGAGGCTGCATTCATCGTAGCTGGGGATTTTAACAAGGCCAATCTGAAAACAAAACTCCCTAAATTCTATCAGCATATCGATTGTGCTACCAGGGCTGGTAAAACCTTGGATCATTGTTACACTAATTTCCGCGACGCATATAAGGCCCTCCCCCGCCCTCCTTTCGGAAAAGCTGACCACGACTCCATTTTGTTGCTTCCAGCCTACAAACCGAAACTAAAACAACAAGCTCCCTCGCTCAGGTCTGTTCAACGCTGGTCCGACCAATCTGATTCCACGCTTCAAGACTGCTTCGATCACGCGGATTGGAATATGTTCCGCATTGCGTCCAACAACAACATTGACGAATATGCTGATTCGGTGAGCGAGTTCATTAGAAAGTGCATTGACGATGTCGTACCCACAGCAACGATTAAAACATTCCCAAACCAGAAACCGTGGATTGACGGCAGCATTCGCGTGAAACTGAAAGCGCGAACCACTGCTTTTAACCAGAGCAAGGTGACCGGAAACATGACCGAATACAAACAGTGTAGCTATTCTCTCCGCAAGGCAATCAAACTAGCTAAGTCCCAGTACAGAGACAAAATTGAGTCGCAATTCAACAGCTCAGACACGAGGTATGTGGCAGGGTCTACAGTCAATCACGGATTACAAAAAGAAAACCAGCCCCGTCGTGGACCAGGATGTCTTGCTCCCAGACAGGCTTAATAACTTTTTTGCTCGCTTTGAGGACAATACAGTGCACCTGACACGGCCCGCTACCAAAACCTGCGGGCTCTCCTTCACTGCAGCCGAGGTGAGTAAAACATTTAAACGTGTTAACCCTCGCAAGGCTGCAGGCCCAGACGGCATTCCCAGCCGCGTCCTCAGAGCATGCGCAGACCAGCTGGCTGGTGTGTTTACGGACATATTCAATCAATCCTTATCCCAGTCTGCTGTTCCCACATGCTTCAAGAGGGCAACCATTGTTCCTGTTCCCAAGAAAGCTAAGGTAACTGAGCTAAACGAGTAGCACTCACTTCCATCATCATGAAGTGCTTTGAGAGACTAGTCAAGGACCATATCACCTCCACCCTACCGGACACCCTAGACCCACTTCAATTTGCTTACCGACCCAATAGGTCCACAGACGACGCAATCGCAACCACACTGCACACTGCCCTAACCCATCTGGACAAGAGGAATACCTATGTGAGAATGCTGTTCATCGACTACAGCTCAGCATTTAACACCATAGTACCCTCAACTCGTCATCAAGCTCGAGACCCTGGGTCTCGACCCCGCCCTATGCAACTGGGTCCTGGACTTCCTGACGGGCCACCCCCAGGTGGTGAGGGTAGGTAACAACATCTCCACCCCGCTGATCCTCAACACTGGGGCCCCACAAGGGTGCGTTCTGAGCCCTCTCCTGTACTCCCTGTTCACCCACGACTGCGTGGCCATGCACGCCTCCAACTCAATCATCAAGTTTGCGGATGACACTACAGTGGTAGGCTTGATTACCAACAACGACGAGACGGCCTACAGGGAGGAGGTGAGGGCCCTCGGAGTGTGGTGTCAGGAAAATAACCTCACACTCAACGTCAACAAAACAAAGGAGATGATTGTGGACTTCAGGAAACAGCAGAGGGAGCACCCCCCTATCCACATCGATGGGTCAGTAGTGGAGAAGGTGGAAAGTTTTAAGTTCCTCGGTGTACACAAACTGAATTGGTCCACCCACACAGACAGCGTTGTGAAGAAGGCGCAGCAGCGCCTCTTCAACCTCAGGAGGCTGAAGAAATTCGGCTTGTCACCAAAAGCACTCACAAACTTCTACAGATGCACAATCGAGAGCATCCTGTCGGGCTGTATCACCGCCTGGTACGGCAACTGCTCCGCCCACAACCGTAAGGCTCTCCAGAGGGTAGTGAGGTCTGCACAACGCATCACCGGGGGCAAACTACCTGCCCTCCAGGACACCTACACCACCCGATGTCACAGGAAGGCCATAAAGATCATCAAGGACAACAACCACCCGAGCCACTGCCTGTTCACCCCGCTATCATCCAGAAGGTGAGGTCAGTACAGGTGCATCAAAGCAGGGACCGAGAGACTGAAAAACAGCTTCTATCTCAAGGCCATCAGACTGTTAAACAGCCACCACTAACATTTAGCGGCCGCTGCCAACATACTGACTCAACTCCAGCCACTTTAATAATGGGAATTGATGGAAATTATGTAAAAATGTACCACTAGCCACTTTAAACAATGCCACTTAATATAATGTTTACATACCCTACATTACTCATCTCATATGTATATGTATATACTGTACTCTATATCAGCCACTGCATCTTGCCATCTCTATGTAATACATGTATCACTAGCCACTTTAAACTATGCCACTTTATGTTTACATACCCTACATTACTCATCTCATATGTATATACTGTACTCTATACCATCTACTGCATCTTGCCTATGCCGTTCTGTACCATCACTCATTCATATATCTTTATGTACATATTCTTTATCCCTTTACACGTGTGTGTATAAGGTAGTAGTTGTGGAATTGTTAGGTTAGATTACTTGTTGGTTATTACTGCATTGTCGGAACTAGAAGCACAAGCATTTCGCTACACTCGCATTAACATCTGCTAACCATGTGTATGTGACAAATAACATTTGATTTGATTTGCTACAGTCAGGGGGAAAAAATAGAACATTTAGAGAGCCTTATCCCAAAATGATGCAAAGCCATACCCAAGAGACCAGGGATTGTTTGAGGAGTCAAGCTGATATGTAAACACGTGTGTGTGTGAAATATATGTGCCTGATCAATGTGGTTGGTCTGAGGCTTGTTCCACATACAGAAGAGGACGGCTTCTAGCCACCATTCTTAATTTTCACAAAGAGGCAGGGATGAGGGAGGGGGGTGTTCGCTACAACCTAACCCCCACTGATTTGTTCACCGGTATGAAAGGCAGAAAATGTCATAGCAGATTTTATTTCGATTTGTGTGTTTTAAAGAAGCTGCTACTTGTCGATTTTCACATTCACTTTGCTATGGCGGGTGGCAAGGATGCACGTTTAAATATTTAGCTGTTTGGCTCTAAAAAGCCTCGTGGTGTTAGATGCTACATATGGAGGATGCAAGATTACAGCTTTGTTGCCACTGCAGGTCTGGGCTGGGGTATATAAAGGGGCATATACCCAAATCTCGAAGTAATTACAAAGATCTTAGTGGATTGATATCACTAACATGGCTAGATGGCAGTCAACCGGCATATCTTTAACTTTTCTATAAGGGATTCAAATGAGATGAGTTCTCAACAGGCAACTCCTGCACCAAAAGAGAATAGTATCGAGCAGGGGTCTCCAACCTTTTCTAGCATGAGAGCTACATAAAATAAAAATTGAACCTGTTGTGAGCTACTCCATTTTCTTCTAGCTTTCAAATGGGCACATTCTTCTTCTTTCCTCTGCAACTCTTCCCCAGGTCCTTAGTGCACTACTTTCTCTTGAACACTGTTTTCTGTCAAGATACCTGGTAAAATAATGGTTAATTAACAACTCTAAGGGGGGCCTTCAAAAATCAACCCCCAAAACATATTCTCCCAAATGCTGTCTTTATATTTTCCCAAAGTCACCTAAATTGTGTCACCATCTGGTTTTTATTTGTTATTAATTTTACACTCAAAATTACAACTGTTCATAGAGAAACAACGAAACTGGATTTTCTGAGCCTATGTAAATGCTTAAATCACATCAGAAGAAACACTTTTGTTAGGCTTGATATAAAACTAACAAATGTAGTAATTCCCCTTTAGTTGCTCATCTGGCCCTTTTTTAATTGTTAATATCAAATTGTATTTGTCACATGCACCGAATACAACAGTGAAATGCTTACTTACAAGCCCTTAACCAACAATGCAGTTTAGTTTTCAGAAAATACCAAAAAGCAATAGCGGGGCTATATACAAGGGGTACCGGTACAGAGTCCATGTGTGGGGTCACCGGTGTCGAGGTAATATGTAGGTAGAGTTATTAAAGTGATTATGCATAGATAATAACAGAGAGTAGCAGCAGCGTTCTGGGGTGGGCAATGCAAATAGTCTGGGGAGCCAATTGATTAGCTGTTCAGGAGTCTTATGGCTTGGGGGTAGAAGCTATTTAGGAGCCTCTTGGACCTAGACTTGGCGCTCCGGTATCGCTTGCCCTGCGGTAGCAGAGAGAACAGTCTATGACTAGGGTGGCTGGAGTCTTTGGAAATTTTTAGGGCCTTCCTCTGACACTGCCTGGTGTAGAGGTCTTGGATGGCAGGAAGCTTGGCCCCGGTGATGTACTGGGCCATACGCCCTACCCTCTGTAGTGCCTTTTTTATTTCACCTTTATTTAACCAGGTAGGCTAGTTGAGAACAAGTTCTCATTTACAACTGCGACTTGGCCAAGATAAAGCAAGGCAGTGCGACACAAACAACACAGTTACACATGGAATAAACAAGTGTACAGTCAGTAACATAATAAAAAAAGGTCTATATACAGTGTGTGCGAATGGCGTGAGGAGGTAAGGCAATAAATAGGCCATAGTAGCGAAGTAATTACAATTTAGCAAATTAACACTGGAGTGATAGATGAGCAGATGGTGATGTGCAAGTAGAAATATTGGTGTGCAAAAGATCAAAAAAGTAAATATAAACAATATGGGGATGAGGTAGGTAGATTGTGTGGGCTATGTACAGCTGCTCAGATAGCTGATGTTTAAAGTTAGTGAGGGAAATATAAGTCTCCAGCTTCAGTGATTTTTGCAATTTGTTCCCGTTGTTGGCAGCAGAGAACTGGAAGGAAAGGCGGCCAAATGAGGTGTTGGCTTTGGGGATGACCAGTGAGATATACCTGCTGGAGCGCGTGCTACGGGTGGGTGTTGTTATTGTGACCAGTGAGCTGAGATAAGGCGGAGCTTTACCTAGCATAGACTTATAGATGACCTGGAGCCAGTGTGTCTGGCGACGAATATGTAGCGAGGGCCAGCCGACTAGAGCATCCGCCTTGCGGTCGGAGGCCGAGCAGTTGCCATACCAGGCAGTGATGCAACCCGTCAGGATGCTCTCGATGGTGCAGCTGTAAAACCATTTGAGGATTTGAGGACCCATGCCAAATCTACAAAGGGGGAATAGGTGATGTCCCCAATTCACGACTGTCTTGGTGTGCTTGGACCATGTTAGTTTGTTGGTGATGTGGACATCAATGAACTTAACTCTCAACCTGTTCCACTTTCCACCATTTCCATAGGACATAGGAAAATATTTTCTGCCAGGACTGCCTGTCGATGAGAGTGGGGGCGTGCTCGGGCCTCTTTCCTGTAGTCCACAATCATCTCCTTTATCTTGATCACGTTAGGGAGAGGTTGTTGTCTTGGCACCACACGGCCAGGTCTCTGACCTCCTCCCTATAGGCTGTCTCGTCGGTGATCAGGCCTTCCACTGTTGTGTCATCGGCAAACTTAATGATGGTGTTGGAGTCATGCCTGTCCATGCAGTCATGAGTGGACAGGGAGTACATGAGGGGACTGAGCACACACCCCTGAGGGGCCCCCTGTTGAGGATAATCTACAGTAGCAAGTGAGGAATGTCAACCCACAAGACGGTTATCACATCAACTGGCTACACACTGAGTGATAGGCAAACGTGCGCACCACACAGACTGACGGGGGCAATATTACGGGAAATTAATTGGCAGATATTGTCTTAGGTTTGGCTTTTTAAGCCAATAGTGGCTAACCAGGGGTGGGATAATGTTCTGTTTATTAGATAGTAGCTGGTAGCTTGCGGTGTCTGATACTTGTGAGATTTGTTTATGACAGTTTGCGGTGGACCACGTGAAAATGACATGTATTTTCAGAATTGTTTTGCAAAATCCTCATAGGTGGGCTGCGAGCTACTGGTAGCTCGCAACCGACCTGTTGGCGACTCCTGCTATAGAGTGACATTGGGATGCTTGAACTGTTGTTTCAGCGTTCTGTATGTGGGGTTTTTGGGCAGTCCTGGCAGAAGATATTTACCTATGTCCTATGGAAACGGTGGAAAGAGTAGGTTGTCGACGCATGAGACACCGTTTTGAACCCGACCTTCTGTCCCTCTAGGCTTCCTCATCTTTTCTCTTCTCTTCCCATCTCATTCTCTCTCCTTACCCCTTTTCTCTAACTATGATTGCTATGGCTCATCAGCAGCAGAGATTTTGTTTGGTATATTTTTGGGGGGGGTTTGGGGTGTGTAGAAATATTAGGTAATTACTACCAAGAGCTGGGTGTAGATGACTGGAATCACTAGGGGAAGAACACACACACACACACACACACACACACAGGAATGAGTTGCCAAATCTTCTTGAGACATCTCTACTAATTCACATACAATGTTAACGTCTACGTCTTTAGGAAATAAAAGCAGTGTGGCACTCAGTTTTTGACCAATCTTGATTATCGTCTGCCTTTTTGTTTTTTCTGTTCACATTGTGACATTTTCATTGCAACTGTCTTGTAGGTCTTGTCAAACTAAGCATTTTATATTGAACCTTTTCAGCCTTTAATTCCAACCAAACGTAAACCCCTGCTGATCTAATCAATGTAGAACAGAAATATTTTTATGCCAGATCCATATCTGCCAACTGCCATAAGTCGTAGCATGCTTTTCATTTTTTTTTCTCCTTCTATCATATTTCAATGCTTACAGAAATTGTTTGACTCTATGGCCTCCACTCATTGTGATGTATGTAATGTCTGTTTCTGTCTGTGGCAGAATGAAAAGGGAAGGGTTGTCTGTCAGAGCACAGTGGTCTGGTAATCAAGGCCAAAGCATTCCCATAAGAAGATTACCAGCCTCTGGTTTCTCCCCCGCCTACCCCAACGTTAATACCAGTGTCTCTCTGCAAAAGGGGGTTACTGTGCTTTTAAAACAACAGGCCTGCTAATCCAGCCCACAAGCATTCACACAGTATAGATTATTACTGTTTCTCCCTCCCTCCTCCACCCCTCCCCCTCTCCTGCCTCAATCATCCTGGTCAACAGTGTACAAGCGAAGGGAATGTTTGTATAGGTGTGTGCCATGACCTAACGGCTGGAAGGAAGGGTGGGGTGGGAGAGCAGTGCATTATGGGGAGTTCTCTCAGATATACACTCATTTCAGGGAGAAAATCCCTTTGTTTCTTTTGGTTCTATATTTGGTGGCATATACAAATGATAAATCATTGGTAGTCATATAAACCACACTTAGAACTCTTTAAGATCACCTCTGATATCACAGTACAAGTCTTCAACTGACAAAAAGTAGCTGTTTTGGCATATTTGCACATTTTGCGGCATGAATAAGGAAAAAAGCTTAAACATTGGAAAAGCAGGTATAGTAAAAGCAAAAATGCCTTTTTCAATACATTTCCTAAGCACAGTTCATAAAAGCATCAACTGAGTGATGGAATTTGATTGTTACAGGAAAGGGGGACAGTTTGCTGACTAAACACAAATGTTATATAAACAGATATTGGGAAATGTAAGATTGTATATTAGTAGTCTAAAACCTTGTGAATCGAATAGAGTTTTAGGCTATTGCGGTTAGGAACAATAGCTGTGTTACACTAAGGTAAGCGGTTTTTGGGATGTGTGACCGACCGTTGAGCCCCACAGTATTTTAGCCTTGATATGACTGCTTGCTCAAACAACCGATTTGATCTAATTGACTTGGTGCACGCACACATTGCCTGCTCCACTACACCTTTTAATGCGAGTTGCAGGATTGTGACTTACCTTCACGTGTACACTTTCACACTTCACAGCCTGTGGGCTAAACACTGCAGAAACCACATGACATGACCCCACCTTTCTGTCATATGACCTTTTGATGCCTAGATGGATAGGACAGAATGTGTGTATCAAACAGGACAGGGTTTCGAAACCTTTGGACGGGCAGTGTGTGTGTGAGCGTGAGCATCAGTGTGTGTGCGTGTGGTGTGTGTTTCGGTGGGGGCTAGCTCAACCAGATTAAAGGGTATTGAAGCACACTCAATGCCAAGTCACAAAGTCTTCCATGCAGATGTGCCCAGCTTTCTGTCCCTCTGTCAAGGTACTTCTCCCTCACAATTTCTTGGGCCCTACCCTGACTCATTCACTCCTTCACTCTTTCACCTTTGGCTCTCTTGGACCATCTCTTTCTTGAATGCATATGTGTGTATAAAACAGTAAGAACACCTGCTCTTCCCATGACATAGACCGAACAGGTGAATCCAGGGGAAAGCTATGATCCCTTATTGATGCCACTTGTTAAATCTACTTCAACCAGTGTAGATGAAGGGGAGGAGACAGGTTAAAGAAGGATTTTTAAGCCTTGAGACAATTGAGACATGGATTGTATATGTGTGTCATTCAGAGGGTGAATGGGCAATACAAAATATTTAAGTGCCTTTTGAATGAGGTATGGTAGTAGGTGCCAGGCGCACCGGTTTGTGTCAAGAACTGCAGCGCTGCTGGGTTTTCACGCTCAACCGTTTTCCGTGTGTATCAAGAATGGTCCACCACCCAACTCAATATTAGGAAGATGTTCCTAATATTTGGTATACTCAATGTATATGGAGTGCATGTACTGTATTACATTTGGTCATAATCATAACGCAGATGCTCTAATTTAATGTAGGTGACAGTCAAAAAGTCATATGGTATCTTGTATTAGCCTTGGGAGAGTGGCAGAAACTGTCAGGAAAGCATTGCTTAATTAAAATACCAAATGGTAAAGAGTGGGGATCAGTGACAACTTGACAAGTCTCTGGTGTTGCTGCAGGAATATAGGTCATAGAAGATGCTTGGGTACTTGATCATGCATTCATTGCCTACAGGGAAGAGTTGCGTTGGTGGCAGTGGGATGGAGAAAGAGGCAGAGTGAGACTCACATTGGTTTACCAGATGGAAAAACTGGTGCTTGATAGCGAGACTATTCACAATCATGTTTTGTATTTTTTACAACAGTAGAGAAGCAGTCAAAACAGTTTATTATCATCATCTCTTTTGCCAGTTACACAGCCCACAGGGCGTTTAAAGTTCCGCAACTGGTTTGCACGGTGATATTTCTTCAGGATGTGGATTCTCACAGGAAACGTGTGGAGTGAGGCAAAGCAATGTTCAAGAGCTTAATGAAGTCTTTGGGCTAAATGGAAAACCAGACGTGGAGGGTGTGAAGGTTGCTAACTGGGACCACGTCTTTTTTTGGTCTCTTCCTCTCAGGATTTGGCTGGACACAGTGGCGCCACGTGTCAACCAGAAGACCACAGCCAGCTAGCTCCTGGTGTCTTGAAGTTGGGTTCCTCGTCAAAGGTCTTGACTTGTCATGACCAAAGTGACGCTTTTGGTCCTTTTTTTGTTTTTAAATTATGCGCTTTTGATCAGAGACGGACAATGGTGTCACCTTTGGTTGATTTGATGAGGAGTGAAAGCAGAAGACCCATTAGCTACTGGTAGAGATACATGAGCTTTGTGTTTGAAAGGCAACCATTGGATGTTGTGGTTTCCTCCCCCGCAATAGTCTAAATCTAGCAGGCTCACACTCAGTTGACTTGAGTGTGTCAGGCTGAGGCGAAGTGTACTGGTCATGTCTTCCGATAAGCTGACTGACGGTATACGTAACTGTTGTATTGTATTGACTTTCCTTAAACGGGAACTGTATAGAAGATATTGATCAGCTGAGCAGTATGTGGTGTTGAATTAAATCATCTGAACTAATAATGCTCCAGGCTATGTCACTTTGACTAAGAAAGCACAAAGGAAAGGAAAATGAATATTCAGAGAAACATTCAAAACAGAGGTTTGCAAATTAAAGATGGCATTTCTACATCCTTGTGCAGTGGTTCTTGGCAGTGATGGTAATTTATTTACATAGACATTCCTATTTAACTGTAATCATCAGAGCCTGAGGTATCGGTAACTTCCGTACCAATAAATTATTGTCAGCGTTGAATATGCTACATTTATCAATTCTGATGCCAGCAGGCTGCCTACTGCCTCACTTTATGGGACATGCGCATTCTTCATAAATAGGCCATAGAGTGACTCATCTAGCTCTCTTTGTCAACAGGATTCACACCCTCCATCTTCCCTCATCCCTGGTGATTCAACGCGTTATGATGTGATATTGGAACATCAGTGAGCCAGTGGCTGGGAGTGGGATAGAGCATGGGATTGGCCCTCGGAGACAGGAACCACACTCTTATTCCTGAGGCTCCGAGGTCTCTGGCCCCTTAGGGCACACAATAGACAGCGAGCAGCTCTGAGGTGAGTGGACTAATTGATGTGTATCACTGCTATCTGCAATGCTTCCACTCTGCGTAAATGGTGGAAATTAACTGTTAATAACAAGTGTATTACTGGGGATAACCTTTTTGACGTTGCTTTTAGTGTAGTTGTCGCGATGTTGCACACATGCTCCTATTGGTTAATGTCGACATTCACTTAGCAGTACATGGCATTGCTCCCAATAGAGAAAGTGGTCAATATGAGGACAAGTTATTTGTTCAAATGGCATAAAGTGATTTGATCAAATCCTTTGTTTGTTGAAATTGGGGTTTAGAAAGAGTGCAATGGGAGCATTTTCCAGCTAATATTGAGAAGGAGCTTTTCCTAGCTAGCTGATGTTGACCATTAGAATTAGCTAGCCTGACGTCTGTGCCGTAACCTTAAGTGTGTCCAGCTAATGACTTTCCATTGGTGTCGGTTGCAACAGTGGGCCATGCCTGAGAGTTGAGTGTCACAATGCTATAAGATTAGCTGGATTAGACCCTCCAAGCTCGTGTTGATCTGGGAGATTTACTGGCCACTGAGCCCCTCCATTGTCTCCATTGAGGCTGGCCTGAACAGGAGAGTGAATGGAGTCGTCTGTCCAGGGTTCCAGGGTCAGTCTGTTGCACGGGAAGAAGAGTGGGGGGCAAAGCAAGGGGCTTCTCTGGACACACGCAAAGCCAAGATTGAGTGAAGGATAGAGCTTGGGAGTGGAGAAGGGAACGAAACAGGAGTAATAGAGAGACCATCTGTTGATTTAATTATTTTCCATTTGAGATTCTCCTTGATTAATTATTCAAGTATTCTTCAAAAGTATGCAGTTTTTTGCTCCCTCTTTGTCTTTTATTTGCTCTTTTCTTTCTCTTCTCTCGTCTTTAAGGAGTATATTATTGCTCTGGGCAGTTTACTCTCTCCCATGTTAATTAATGGACACTATTGATGCCAAATGGCACTATTCTGCTGCGGTTGTAATCTGCTGAGAGATTATTTAAATGCATGCGAAGGAGGCTGTCTGGTTGGGGAAATGCTGTTTCATCAGCGGGACGGTCTATTTCTGCCGCCGTGGTAAAATTACTTTTTCATTTCCCTTTGATTTCATATACATCTCTGTGCAGGATTCTGATCCACTCGGCTGTCCATTTGTCTATGGTTCATTAATATATTTTCAATCCATTCTTGGATATCATGTTGAGTTCTTGGTTTTTATTCAACAGAGGTTTTACTGTATCACCAAATTATTTTAACAATGTTTTTGTCGCAGTTTTGGAAAAGAGGTATAACTACTGGACAGAGTCTACTATCCGTCTTCCCTAACAGCAGTAACGGGTGTAAAGGGATATTTTGAAAAATGTCTGTCGTGTTTTAGGGATAACATTTCTGACCAGGTGCACAAACAGAGCTGGCACTTGCAGCCACACATGCCCGCTAACAACTGCTAGCCCCCCAGGATGGCACACATTCCAATGGAGAGAGAGAGAGAAGGGGTGGATGACTAATGTTTCTTTACACCATGGTGACCTGATTTTGGAAATTAAAATCTGGGAAATAGTTAACACATTTTCGCTATAGTCCTTTCAAATAGCCTACTTTTAGTCGTCATAACATAGGCTAAAAGAAGTAATCAATTTCTATCTAGTAAATGTCAAGTTTGGTAGCCTATGATGTTGCATGAAACACTTTCTGGGCATGGTTCATGCAGTGGTTACAATGTATCACTGATCCCACGTTTGCCTGAACATTCAAGGTATGCGGCAAAGCTGCGGGGGCAAACAAGTTTGGTACAGGGACAGGCAATATTTTTACAAATCTGATTGGATACAGTGTTTTGATTATTGAAATATCAGACTCAGTTTAACGACAGAGTTAATTTTTTTCTTTCTAAGGGCTAATTGGGACACCTCTAGCAGGGGACAGGCCACAAAAATCAAGGACTGTCCCTGGAAATCGGGGACATCTGGTCACCCTATTCACCATCTTCAAAGTCAGCGAGATTAGGAAAAGAAAAATGTAGGCTAGGTGACCTAATGTGATATGAATTCAATACGCTTTGACTTGACTACCACACTTTTTGTCAAGTTGGTTTCTGTAGACATCGGTTAGATCTAGTTCAGTCTGTTGGTAGTCTAATATAAGTTCTCTCACCCTAGGCAAAGATGATACGCTCAAAATATTACCATAAAATACAAATGAAGGAAAAACTTGCTTGTTATCAGACCTCCGTGACATTGTTATTATTTTCACATCCATATCCCATTAGAGGGTGTCTACTATATGTGAAACTGTGCTGGGATTCAACATAATGCCCCTCCCTGTGGGACACACTCTGAGCCCCTGGAGGGTCCCTGTAGCACATGCTACTCCTATTGTGTGGGTGTTCATGAGGATTAACGTCCTATGACAACTGATCTCACATTCCTCAACTCTCTGGGGACAAGTGTATGTAATGTGTATGCATCTGTCTGTTTGTGAGTGTATACTATACACTATGAGGGGGGAGTTGAGGGGGTTGTGGTGTTTGTGTCTATGTATGCACGTTCGGTAGTGTGTGCATATGTGTATGAGGGTGTCTGTCTCTTGCTGTACATTTATTTATTTATATATATATATATTCAGCAAAAAAAGAAATGTCCTCTCACTGTCAACTGTGTTTATTTTCAGCAAACTTAACATTTGTAAATATTTGTATGAACATAAGATTCAACAACTGAGACACAAACTGAACAAGTTCCTCAGACATGTGACAAACAGAAATTGAATAATGTGTCCCTGAACAAAGGGGGGGTCAAAATCAAAAGTAACAGTCAGTATCTGGTGTGGCCCCCAGCTGCAGTGCATCTCCTCCTCATGGAGTGCACCAGATTTTCCAGTTGTTGCTGTGAGATGTTACCCCACTTTTCCATCAAGGCACCTGCAAGTTCCCGGACATTTCTGGGGGGAATGGCCATAGCCCTCACCCTCCGATCCAACAGGTCCCGACGTGCTCAGTGGGATTGAGATCCGGGCTCTTAGCTGGCTATGGCAGAACGCTGACATTCCTGTCTTGCCTACCATCTGTAAGCTGCTAGTGTCTTAATAACTTCTTATGGATAGGGGGCAGCATTTTCACGTTTGGATGAAAAGCGTGCCCAGAGTAAACTGCCTCCTACGCAGTCCCAGATGCTAATATATGCATTTTATTAGTAGTATTGGATAGAAAACACTCTGAAGTTTCTAAAACTGTTTGGATGATGTTTGTGAGTATAACAGAACTCATATGGCAGGCAAAAACCTGAGAAGAAATCCAACCAGGAATGGGAAATCTGAGGTTTGTAGGTTTTCAACTCAGCCCCTATTGAATATACAGTGGGATATGTGTCATCTTGTACTTCCTAAGGCTTCCACTAGATGTCAACAGTCTTTAGAATGTTGTTTCGGGCTTCTACTGTGAAGGGGGGCTGAATGAGAGGGGAATGAGTCAGAGGTCTGCCAGCAGCCACGGTCTCATGACGCGCGGTCATGAGAAAGTTACCTCTCGTTCCATTGCTTTTCTACAGACAAATGAATTCTCCGGGTGGGACATTATTGAACATTTATGATAAAAACATCATAATGATTGATTCTATACATCGTTTGATTTGTTTCTACGACCAGTAATATAACTTTTTGGATTTTTCGTCCGACATTTCCGCTGGACTTGCCCGTGCCTCGTGAGTTTCGATTTGTTTACTAAACACCCTAACAAAAGAAGGAATTTGGGCATAAATTATGGACTTTGTGGAACTGGGATTCCTGGGAGTGCATTCTGACGAAGATCATCAAAGGTAAGTGAATATTTATAATGCTATTTCTGACTTATGTTGACTCCATGGCAGATATTTCTTTTGGCTGGTTTGGGCTCTGAGCTCCGTACTCAGATTATTGCATGGTATGCTTTTTTGAAATCTGACACAGCTGTTGCATTAAGGAGAAGTTTATCTATAATTCCATGCATTGGAATTATTATAGATACAACACTTGTATCTTTTATCAATGTTTATTATGAGTATTTCTGTAAATTGATGTGGCTCTCTGCAAAATCACCAGATGTTTTGGAAGCAAAACATTACTGAATGTAACGTGCCAATGTAAACTGAGATTTTTGGATATAAATATGAACTTTATTCGAACAAAACATACATGTAGTGTGTAACATGAAGTCCTATGAGTGTCATCTGATGAAGATCATCAAAGGTTAGTGATTCAATTTATCTCTATTTCTGCTTTTTGTGACTCCTCTCTTTGGCTGGAAAAATGGCTGTGTTTTTCTGTGACTAGGTGCTGACCTAACATAATCGCATGGTATTCTTTTGTCGTAAAGCCTTTTTGAAATCGGACACTGTGGTGGGATTAAGAGCTGTTTGACAAAACCGTAAAAAAAAACGTACATTTGTTAATAGACCAATAAGAGCGTTCCAAACCTCTCTGCCAATAACAGATAGATTTCAGTTTTCCATTCCCCATTCAGACCACTCCCAGACAGTACTAGCTAAATTCTTGCTTGGGGAAATTGCTCTTTGCTAAGAAGCTATTTTTGTTTATTTTTGACCATTTTAACTGAAAACAATAACAGTAAGGTACTTACTTAATTGTTACCTGCAAACGATTTGATATTGAGATAAAAACGGCTGCGTTGGACCTTTCTAAGATGACAGAGAGAGGGGTCAGGGTGTGCTTTCACACTGTCTGCTTGAATTCCATGTGTTTGTGTCTATTACGCATGACACTAGCCCTCTGACATTTATACATTCACACCTCATTGTTCCGCTGCTTCCTCGTGAGTTATTGTGAGATGTTTGATTACATTCTACTTCACACAGATGAGGTAGTCTGTTGACCTAAATCAAGCTCACTGTTGGTCTTCAGGCGTGCCATCATTCACCATCCAAACTCGTCCTGTTCTCACTTTAGCTGTCCCTCTTTTAAGGAAAATGGTTGCCATTTCAAATGTCAATATGCTTGCTCTGTCTGTATGGGCTACTTTATCTATTTGACTCCTGCGAATGGAGTGGAGAAGAGCAGGTTAATGTAGAGTAAACCTGATATAAAACTATTAGGTGATTAATCTAGGTCACGATCAGTCATTCATTCTGCTATGATGTAAGAGGACTAGTGACAGACTTAAACTGACAGTTCCTAAATGCCCGGAGTCATATGTGTGACAGTGTTTGTTTGTTGACAGAGATACACAGACAGTGCTGATGAATGTGTGTGTGTCATCTGTGGTGTATCATATCCTGAGGTTAGGTTTATACAGTTAGTGAACTGTCATTTCGCTCCCGTTGCCCCCGGGTCAGAATTCACTCTACTCTACTGTTGTCCCGCTGGCCCTGGTGTCACACACTTTACCCCCCACATGCAGTACAGTAATTTTCCTCACCCCATAACCCACCCCCACCCTGGTGTGTTCCAGTTAGTTTCGGTGTCAGGCACTGCCCCCACACACAATTTACACACGTGCCCCCCAATTCCGTCTTCACCAAAACGTGTGTAAATATTGGACCATAAATTGTGCCTTCCTGTATTATGCTAAAATGTTTGTTCTATTTTACTGAGACATTTACTTTGTTCCTGTTATGTTTTATTATTTCTTATTGTTGCATTGTTGAGAAGGAACCTGCAAGTAAGCGTTTCGTTGGATGGCGTATACTATGTGTATCCCGTACATATGACTAATAAAAACTTGAAAGTGTGTGTGGACACACGCAACGCATACACACAGTATGTACAGTGCTCCCCTTCCAGCTTCCCTCTTCCCTTTGATGTGTGGGGTGTTAATGGAGCCCCTCATATTTTAATTTATTTATTCATTCATACTCCCTCCCTAGGCAGGGATTTGAGTCCCCCCCCCCCCCCCCCTCACCTCCCTCTCTTTCTCAAAATAACCAAACTGGAATCCAACTGACTGAATAGGCCAAAATTTAAACAGCATGGTGCTGGCTGGTTTGGGCACCTAATTGATACAGATATAATTACCACAAAAGCAAGAGATTTTTAATAAAGCACGTCTTCAAAACAGGCAGAGTGAAGGACACCCAAAATGACCCTCTCTGGGGGTGGTCCTCAAAATGTGTGTTTGTTTAAGAGTCTAATGCAAAACCTTTTGGCATGTATCCACTATCATTCTCTCTTGAAATTAGCTAATACTTACCTAAATAAGTAAATATTATTCTGGATGGTTGACTGTAAGAACATCTGCTAAATGAATAAATGTATGAAAAATAGCTACACAGGGGCATGTAGTCATGTACTTGTCATGACCGAGACAACCTGTGCACCAGAAACTCAGAAGAACAGCTGATACTAAATTTGCTTAGATAGGAAAATATATTTAGAGTCCTGATTTTGTATTATTATTTATCCAGGAAGTCCCATTGAGGTCAAAAGACCACTTTGACCTGGCCAAGAGGACAGCTCAATTAAAAAAAACACATGTAGATTACAATGTGAGTACTCAGTACTATATCAAAACTGGCGTTCAGATTTTAACCATCAATCGAGCCTTACTTCCCATCGGTCTTAGAGAGGTCTAATAAACCACTCAAGGCGAAAGAAACGTCAGGACCTCCTCGGGCCATTTATCAAAAAGTGGGAGAGGTGAAGGTCGAGAGCCATGCGTCCCCCGAAACACAAGCCTTACTTCCCATCGGTCTTTGAGAGTTACCTGTCTACCAGCACAGAGGGTGTTCTTTAAAGCAAGACTCCGTGTCAGTTTGAAATCTGCTACGTCAGTTGTTTATATTAATTATTTATGTTTAGGGTAAAAAAAAGGAATGCGTTTGCGTCAGACGTACATTGCAAGACATATCTGAATCATTGTTCTTGCGACAAGACAGCTCCCTGGTACAATGCTGCAATTTTCTTAGTAGTGAACTGATCAAATGGCAGACAAACGCCCGGCTACCCAAGATTGAGTGTTACTATCAACCGAAGAGAAAAAACCCTAACCAAAAACAACAAGATATTGGGAGGTCAAGAGTAAATATCGGTGACAGTTTTGAAAGGTGGCGGGAGCTCGAGTCAACTCCATTCTAGACGCAATGCATTTCTGCTGGGCAGTTATGCTTGACATTGACAGATACACCCACTTTCTTCCTTGTAGCTAACGTTAGCTGATGTGTTCGTCAATGACTAGCCGGCAAAATAACCTAATTAAGCTAACTATTTATGTAACGTCTACTTCTAACAGTGACACTTTTGAAACAAAGTAGTTGTAAATGGTTACAAAGTTGTTAGCTACCAGTACAAAGTGACGTGCTTTGCACTGTTATTCTTTGCTAGCTAGCTACAATGAAACCACCGCTTATTACACCAACTGTCAATTTGTTACCGTTTGTGTGATGTGTAACATTAGTGCCCAGCCTGGCTAGCTAGCTAACGTTATGTAAAAATTGAGCAACTCATTTACAAGGCCAGGAAAGTTTGTCAAATAGTGTCTGTAATTTCGAGAATATGTGGTTGATATTGCAGCGGCAATACCTTTAGTATTTTCCTCATAGTTACCAGAAGGGAGTAAGAGGTCCATCCACCCCTGCCAAAGATGGAGCATTTGAAGTGCATGCTCTGTCTAGCACATTGGAATTGCGTCAAGCTCGACTGTTAGCCAGGTAAGATAGCATGACTTCGAACTAATATTAGCCCCAAAATGTTTTACTTGAATGCAGTTTTAACCTACTCGAGTGTCATATTATTTTACAGTGGGCATGACTTTCTAAAAGAAGATCCTGATATATTCGTATCCATACATGACATGTAAGGTATCTTGAATGTAATTTAGAAAACGTGCAAAATATGAACATTTCATTCAAACATGTATATAATGTTCGCATATGATACAATTTGGGATACTGATTACTGTCATTCTTTTTCACATACAGTGCATTCGGAAAAAGTGTTCAGACCCCTTTACTTGTTCCACATTTTGTTACATTAGCCTTTACAATGTATTTTTTTTTTAAACTCAATCTACACAGAATACCCCATGATGACAAAGCGAAAACAGGTTTTTTGAAATGTTTGCAAATATGTTTAAAAATAAAATACCTTATTTGCATACGTATTCAGACACTTTGCTATGAGCCTCGAAATTGAGCTTGGGTGTATCCTGTATCCATTGATCATCCTTTAGATGTTTCTACAACTTGATTGGAGTCCACCTGTGGTAAATTAGATTGATTGGACATGATTTGGAAAGGAACACATCTGTCTATGTAAGGTCCCACAGTTGACAGTGCATGTCAGAGCAAAAACCAAGCCATGAGGTGGAAGTAATTGTCTGTAGAGCTCCGAGACAGGATTGGGTCGGCACAGATCTGGGGAAGGGTACCAAATTTTTCTCGCAGCATTGAACACAGTGGCCTCACTTAAATGGAAGAAGTTTGGAACCCCCAAGACTCTTCCAATAGCTAGCCGCCCGGACAGACTGAGCAATCAAGGGAGAAGGGCCTTGGTCAGTGAGGTGACCAAGAACCTGATGGTCACTCTGACAGAGGTCCAGAGTTCCTCTATGGAAATGGGAGAACTTTCCAGAAGCACAACCATCTCTCTAGCACTCCACAAGATTCTCTGGTGTGATGAAACCAAGATTGAACTCTTTGGCCTGAATGCCAAGCGTCACGTCTAGAGGAAACCAGGCACTGCTCATCACCTGGCCAATACCATCCCTACAGTGAAGCGTGGTGGCAGCGTCATGCTGGGGGATGTTTTTCAGCTGCAGGGACTGGGAGACTAGTCAGGATCGAGGGAAAGATGAATGGAGAAAAGTACAGTGATCCTTGATGAAAACCTGCTCAGGACCTCAGACTGGGGCAAAGGTTCACCTTCCAACAGGACAACGACCCTAAGCACACAACCAAGACAACGCAGTAGTGGCTTTGGAACAAGTCTTTGAATGGCCCGGACTTGAACCCGAACGAACATCTCTGGAGAGACCTGAAAATAGCTGTGCAGCAACGCTCCCTGTCCAACCTGACAGAGCTTGAGGGGATCTGCAGAGAAGAATGGGAGAAACTCTCCAAATACAGATGTGCCAAGCTTGTAGTGTCATACCCAAGAACACTCGAGGCTGTAATTGCTGCCAAAGGTGCTTCAACAAAGTACTGAGTAAAGGGTCTGAATAGTTATGTAAATGTGATATTATTTTTATACATTTGCAAAATAATTTTGTGTTTTTTTGCTTTGTCATGTGTTATTGAGGGGGGGAAACAATTTAATCCATTTTAGAATAAGGCTGTAACGTAACAAAATGTGGAAAAGTGAAGGGGTCTGAATACATTCCGAATGCACTGTAAGTATGACCCAAATAAGTATTGGTGACACAGACACTGCCAGTATCATCAGCGTGGATCAGCATCAGTATAAACTATATTGTAAGCAGTGTGAAAGTACATTTCATTTTGTAGATTTGTAACTTTTTTGATACTCCGAATTGTCTCCTACAACTACAGTATTTCAATCTGTAACAAATGGTCTAAAGGGAGGACAGGCCTGTTTTAATTGCTATTAGAACTGTATGTGATTATCAACTCATGCACCCTTTTCATTATTCTGCTATTTCTTGTAGTATTGATTGGGTAGAGGACATCAAGAGGAAATGGAAGAGGATGTGACATCAGTTGATAGTGGATCCCATCAGAAGAGGATGAGGAAGTGACATCGGAAGTGGACAGCTCTGACTACATCCCTCCTATTTGTGTAAGGTAGGTCTCAAAACCATGCTTTAAAAAAATATGTTTAAAGTACATTGCAGACCTACTTAAAGATATATCCCCAAATACCTGGCTTTTAAGTACTGTAAATGTGTCATATATTTTTATATGTTTGAGACAACACACAAGGCTAACTGCAGAGCTGGAGGAATTCCAGAATCACATTCTGATGTATGCCAGCAAGAGGTTTGCCTTCACACCACCCATATGAGGCCAGGACACGCCTGGCAGCATTGGACTACAATCAACATTGAGAGAGGTCTGCTCTGAGGAACAAAGCTGGCAACAAGATGTGAGTGATTCCTGTTTCCCTGGTGTTCTGGGCACTGGCCTTTTATGTACATGCAGACTATTATGTACATCTCCGGTCAGAACCAGAACCTGCCCATACTTGTTCAGTGCAGCAGGACATTTTACTGCATGTATCTTAATATTGTTATACTAATTACTCTTCTTTTGCTGTTCTGTGTTCTATAACCTCAGCTACTACAGAAAATATAGACAGTGTTTGCGAAGAAGACTCCAAAACCCTACAGTTAATTCCCTGAACTGCAAGCAGGTGTGGTCAGACAGAGGTTGGCATCCAACGTAGGAATGCCAAGGATCATCCCTCATGTAGCCAGTGACCCAAGGAATCTTAGCCTTCTCCCTGACATTCCACCACCACACATCCAGGAGCTGGTTCAGGCACGTCAGCCGAGGGCTAAGTATGAGTGATAAGATAAAAAAATAGTGTTTTAAAAAAGTAGGGTCAAACAGAGTGTTTCTAGATGTGTCTTTTCCTCCCTCTCCCTAGGATCTGAACAGCTACAATGAATGGAAACCCTTATGTCCGCATGCACACACACACACACGCATAAGCACACATACACACTGAATACCAATAGCTAACAATTCGTTGCTATAGTTTCTTGTAAATAATAATCACAAATAACCACCATTGTGTTATTGTACAGTCCCCTCTACTCAATTAAATAGACCTCATTTGCTTATAAATAGCAATTGTACATAACTTCATGTTATTGAAAATGTATTGTACAGTCCCCTCTACAAGGCCTCCCGAGTGGTGCAGCAGTCTAAGGCAGTGCTAGAGGCATCACTACAGACCCAGGTTTGATCCCGGGCTGTATCACAACCGGCCGTGATCGGGAGTCCCATATGGCGGCACACAATTGGCCCAGCGTTGACCGGGTTAGGGGAGGGTTTGGCCGGGTAGGCCGTCATTGTAAATAAGAATTTCTTCTTAGCTGACTTGCCTAGTTAAATAAAGGTTAAATAACTTTTATTTAAAAAAATCCACCTGTAAATATACACTATATATACACGAAAGTATGTGGACACTCCATCAAATTAGTGGATTTGGCTATTTCAGCCAAGTATATAAAATCAAGCACACAGCCATGCAATCTACATAACAAACATTGGCAGTAGAATGGCCTTACTGAAGAGCTCAGTGACTTTCAACATGGCATTGTCATAGGATGCCACCTTTCTAACAAGTCAGTTCGTCAAATTTCTGCCCTGCTAGAGCTTCCCTGGTCAACTGTAAGTGCTGTTATTGTGAAGCGGAATTGTCTAGGAGCAACAATGGCTCAGCCGCGAAGTGGTAGGCCACTCAAGCTCACAGAACGGGACCGCCGAGTGCGTAAACACATAAACATCGCCTGACCTTGATTGCAACACTCACTACCGAGTTCCAAACTGCCTCTGGAAGCAACGTAAGCACAAGGACTGTTAATCGGGAGCTTCATAAAATAGGTTTCAATGGCCGAGCAGGCGCACACAAGCCTAAGATCACCATGTGCAATGCCAAGCGTCGGCTGGAGTGGTGTAAAGCTTGCCGCCATTGGACTCATTCTCTGGAGTGATGAATCACACTTCGCCATCTGGCAGTCCGACGGACAAATCTGGGTTTGGCTTAAGTCAGGAGAACTACCTGCCCAAATGCATAGTGGCAACTGTAAAGTTGTTTGTAGAGGAGGAACAATGGTCTGGGGCTGTTTTTCATGGTTTGTGCTAGGCCCCTTAGTTCCAGTGAAGGGAAATGTTATCGCTACATTATACAATGACATTCTAGACAATTCTGTGCTTCCAACTTTGTGGCAAAAATTTGGGGAAGGCACTTTACTTTTTCAGCATGACAATGCCCCTGTGCACAAAGCGAGGTCCATGCAGAAATGATTTGTTGAGATCGATGTGGAAGAACTTGACTGGTCTGGACAGAGCCCTGAGCACTAATGTAGCGATAACATCCCTCCAATCGAACACCTTTGGGATAAATTGGAACGCCGACTGAGAGCCAGGCCTAATCGCCCGACCTCACGAATGTTCCAACATCTAGTGGAAAGCCTTCCCAGAATAGTGGAGGCTGTTATAGCAGCAAAGGGTGGACCAACTCCATATTAATGCCAATGATTTTGGAATGAGACGTTTGACGAGAAGATGTCCACATACTTTTGGTCATGTAGTGTACCTTATAAGACAACATTCATGAGTGAAAGTATGTCTAAATAAATCTAGTTACACACCTTCAAATGATTTGTTCTATAATTTTGTTTCATATAAACATTTAACTATTTGTGGAATAAATAAATCATTTTGCACTTATGCACACTGACTTCGGTTGCCAGCTGTACGGTGTGTCTTCCGACACATTGGTGCGGCAGCGAGCAGTGTGTCAAGAAGCAGTGCGGCTTGGCGGGGTCATCTTTCGGAGGACGCATGGCTCTCGACCTTCACCTCCTGAGTCCATACGGGAGTTGCAGCGATGGAACAATACTGTAACTACCAATTGGATATCTCGAAATTGGGGAGAAAAGGGGGTAAAAAGTACAACAAAAAATAATAGCAATAAGTAGATGGTAATATTATTTGCTTTAAATATTTCATAGAACTAGCTATAACTGATAGCTAGCTATCTAACTTAGCTACAAATATTGATAAATTAATATGGTCATTAGATATTAGCTATATTACGTGACGTGATCTGACATCTCTGACGTTAGCTCTTTGGATATTTATGTTGTGGAAGGAAGACTAATTTGCTAAGACAAATATATTCAAAAGGTTTCGGAAATACATTAAATGAAAACAAGCATTGTTTTATTACGACAAGCCTAAAATTGGCTAACTGTTAGATTGCTTGCTAGCTAGCTGGCTACTAGTAGCTGCCTTGTCTAGCCAACAGGCAGAACACAGCTAAACACTACAGAAAATGCAGAACAGGTTGGCAGTGATGGATTCTGGGTTCTGACTCCTAAAACTTGAAATAGGGTTAATTATCAGGTATCCTATTGAAATATTGAGTGCAATGGGCTAGAGAGGGTCTACACCAGAAGTTAATGGTTATCTGTAGGAGGAAGGTATATCGGGGGTGCAATTAAGCTTGGAATGTGCTGAGTGCAGGAAAACGATTGCATGTGGCAGCACTGATAAGAGGAGTGAGCACTTTGGGGAAGAGGTCAGGTCAGATGAAGTGAGGAAGGACAGGTATCACTAAGGTTTTGTCTAGCAACAGATGCATTGGCTTTTCAGATGTGTAGGAGGAGACTCCGCATAGGACAAAGGGTTAAATATCATTGCCTGTGTGAATGTCTTTTGTCTGATGCAGCTGTATTGACCCAATGGTTTGGTTTAAGCTTTACTAATCTTCTTGAGTTTTACTAGGTTAATTTAGAACCTAACAGCAGAAACAAGCTATTTTCCAGAACAGAACAAAGTGTAAAATATAATTGCTAATAACATAAATAATTGATTGTTTTATTCCAAAAAGTACTCTTACCAGTGTCTTTGGTTATAGTCTGACTGGAATGAATGAATGCAAGGCTAAATGGAACTACGGCAGAGTGACAGTTGAGTTGTAACCTCTCTCACACGAGGAGTGATGTTTACATCTTGGCTACACTCGAGCCCTACGCATTCAAGTCGCCTGACTGAGAAATCAGCTGCAAAATGTAAACACACCTGAAGAGGGGAAAATTGAAAAAAGCACCAGTATTTCCAGTGCTGTGGCATCAAAGCGCTGAATAAGTAAAATGAATACTTCAAATTTTATTGGTCACATCCACATATTTAGCAGATGTTATTGCGGGTGTAGGGAAATGGTTGTGTTCCTAGCTCCAACAGTGCAGTAGTATCTAACAATTCACAACAATACACACAAATCTAAAGTAAAATAATGGAATTAAGAAACATATAAATATTAGGATGAGAAATGTGGCATTGACTAAAATACAGTAGAATAGAATACAGGACATACAGTTGAAGTCGGAAGTTTACATACGCTTAGGTTGGAGTCATTTAAAACTCGTTTTTCAACCACTCCACAAATTTCTTGCTAACAAAATATAGTTTTGGGAACTCGATTACGGCATCTACTTTGCATGACACAAGTAATATTTCCAACAATTGTTTATAGACACAGTGCAATAATCTATCACAATTCCAGTGGGTCAGAAGTTTACATACACTAAGTTGACTGTGCCTTTTTAAACAGCTTGGAAAATTCCAGAAAATGATGTTGTGGCTTTAGAAGCTTCTGATAGGCTAATTGACATAATTTTAGTCAATTGGAGGTGTACCTGTGGATGTATTTCAAGGCATACCTTCAAACTCAGTGCCTCTTTGCGTGACATCATGGGAAAATCAAAAGAAATCAGCCAATACCTCAGAAAAAAATTGTTGACCTCCAAGTCTGGTTCATCCTTGGGAGCAATTTCCAAACGCCTGAAGGTACCACGTTCATCTGTACAAACAATAGTACGCAAGTATAAACACCATGGGACCACGCAGCCGTCATACCGCTCAGGAAGAAGACTCGTTCTGTTTCCTAGAGATGAACGTACTTTGGTGCGAAAAGTGCAAATCAATCCCAGAACAACAGCGAAAGGACCTTGTGAAGATGCTGGAGAAAACAGGTACAAAAGTATCTATATCCACAGTAAAACGAGTCCTATATCGACATAACCTGAAAGGCCGCTCAGCAAGGAAGAAGCCAGTGTTCCAAAACCGCCATAAAAAAGCCAGACTACAATTTGCAACTGCACATGGGGACAAAGATCGTACTTTTTGGAGAAATATCCTCTGGTCTGATGAAACAAAATAGAACTGTTTGGCCATAATGACCATCGTTATGTTTGGAGGAAAAAGGGGGATGCTTGCAAGCCAAAGAACACCATCCCAACCGTAAAGCACGGGGGTGGCAGCATCATGTTGTGGGGGTGCTTTGCTGCATGAGGCACTGGTGCACTTCACATAATTTTCCTTTCCTCATGATGCCATCTATTATGTGGATATATATTGAAGTAACATCTCAAGACATCAGTCAGGAAGTGAAAGCATGGTCACAAATGGGTCTTCCAAATGGACAATGACCCCAAGCATACTTCCAAAGTTGTGGCAAACTGGCTTAAGGACAACAAAGTCAAGGTATTGGAGTGGCCATCACAAAGCCCTGACCTCAATCCTATAGAAAATGTGTGGGCAGAACTGAAAAAGCGTGTGCGAGCAAGGAGGCCTACAAACCTGACTCAGTTACACCAGCTGTCAGGAGGAATGGGCCAAAATTCACCCAACTTATTGTGGGAAGCTTGTGGAAGGCTACCCGAAACGTTTGACCCAAGTTAAACAATTTCAAGGCAATGCTACCAAATACTAATTGAGTGTATGTAAACGTCTGACCCACTGGGAATGTGATGAAAGAAATAAAAGCTGAATGAAATCCTCTCATTATTATTTTGACATTTCACATTCTTAAAATAAAGTGGTGATCCTAACTGACCTAAGACAGGGAATTTTTACTAGGATTAAATGTCAGGAATTGTGAAACTGAGTTTAAATGTATTTGGCTAAGGTATATGTAAACTTCCGACTTCAACTGTACATATGAAATGAGTTAAGCGGTACATTATGTAGACATTATTAAAGTGACTAGTGTTCCATTATTAAAGTGACCAGTGATTTCCATGTCTGTGTGTGTATATAGGGCAGCAGCCTCTAAGGTGCAGGGTTGAGTAACCAGGTTGTAGCCGGGTAGTGATGGCTATTAAACAGTCTGAAGGCCTTGAGATAGAAGCAGTTTTTCAGTCTCTCGGTCCCAGCTTTGATGCACCTGTACTGACCTCGCTTTCTGAATGGTAGCGGGGTGAACAGGCCGTGGCTTGGGTGGTTGATGTCCTTGATGATCTTTTTGGCCTTCCTGTGACGTCGGGGGCTGTAGGTGTTCTGGAGGGCAGGCAGTGTGCCCCCGGTGATGCGTTGAGCAGACCGCACCACCCTCTGGAGAGCCCTGCGTTTGTGGGTGGTGCAGTTGCCGTACCAGGTGGTGATTGTATACGCTGTTGCTCCTTGTTCACCAAACTGTCTGTGTGGGTGGACCATTTCAGATTGCAAGTGATGTGTACAAACTTGAAGCTTTTCACCTTCTCCACTGCGGTCCCATCGATGTGGATAGAGGCGTGCGCCCTCTGCTGTTTCCTGAAGTTCACAATCAGCTCCTTCGTTTTGGTGATGTTGAGGGAGAGGTTATTTTACTGGCACCACTCCGCCAGGGCCCTCACCTCCTCCCTGTAAGCTGTCTCGTCATTGTTGGTAATCAGGCCTACTACTGTTATGTCGTCTGCAAACTTAATGATTGAGTTGGAGGCCTGTGTTGCCACGTGGTCATGGGTGAACAGGGAGTACAGGAGGGGGCTGAGTTGAGGATCAGCGAAGTGGAGGTAATTTTGATACCTTCTCCACCTGGGGGCGGCCCGTCAGGAAGTCCAGGACCCAGTTGCACAGGGTGGGGTTCAGACCAAGGGCCCCAAGCTTAATGATGAGCTTGGAAGGTACTATGGTGTTGATAGCTGAGCTATAGTCAATGAAAAGCATTCTTACATAGGTATTCCTCTTGCCAACATGGGATAGGGCAGTGCGATGGGGATTGCATCGTCTGTGGATCTATTGGGGTGGTATGCAAATTGAAGTGGGTCTAGGGTGTAAGGTAGATGTGATATTATCCTTAACTAGCCTCTCAAAGCACTTCAAAATGACAGAAGTGAGTGCTACGGGGCGATAGTCATTGAGTTCAGTTACCTTTTGTTTTCTTGGACAGCAACAATGGTGGACATCTTGAAGCAATTTGAGACCGCAGACTGGGATAGGGAGAAATTGAATATGTCCGTAAAGACTCCAGCCAGCTGGTCTGCGCATGCTCTGAGGACGCGGCTAGGGATGCCGTCTGGGCCGACAACCTTGTGAGGGTTAACACGCTTAAATGTCTTACTCACGTTGGCCATGGAGAATGAGAGCCCACAGTCCTTGGGAGCGTGTTGCCTTGGTGGGCACTGTGTTATCCTCAAAGCGGGCAAAGGTTTGGGTAGGTTTTAATGGTCCCAGTGGGAACAACATCGCCTATACACTTCCTGATGAACTCAGTCACCGTGTCTGTGTATATGTCAATGTTATTCTCAGAGGCTATCTGGAAAATATCCCAGTCCGCGTGATCAAAACAATCATGGATTAATCAAAAGAAAGCATGGATTCCAATTGGTCAGAAAAGCATTGAATAGACCTTTTGAGCATTTAGCAGCGCGATTACTACAGTCAATATGCTGATAGAACTTTGGTAGCATCTTCCTCAAATTTGCTTTATCCCCAGCTACAATAAATGCAGCCTCAGGATTTGTGATTTTCAGTTTGCACAAAGTCTAGTGTAGCTGTCGTGGTATCGGCTTGAGGGGGGTTACACGGCTGTACACGGCTGTGATTATAACCAAAAATAAATATTTTGGGAGGTATTACGGTCCGCATTTGATGTATTCTAGGTCGGTGAACAAAAGGACTTGAGTTTCTGTACGTTGTCACAATCACACCATGAGTAGTTCATCATGAAACATACACCACCTCCTTTCTTCTTCCCGGAGAGTTCTTTATTCCTGTCTGCACGATGTATTGAGAACCCAGCTGGCTGTATGGACGGGGACAGTATATCCGGAGAGAGCCATGATTCCGTGAAACAGATTGTTACAGTCCCTGATGTCTCTCTGGAAGGAGATCCTCGCCCTGAGCTTGTCTACTTTATTGTCCAGAGACCAAACATTAGCGAGTAATGTACTTGGAAGTGGTAGATGGTGTGCTTGCCTCCTGAGTCGGACTAGAATTCCACTCCGAATACCTCTTCTCCGCCGGCAGCATCTAGGAGCGCAGCCTCTGGGATCAGTTAAATTGCCCTGGGGTGTACAAACACAGGATCCAATTCGGGAAAGTCGTATTCCTGGATGTAATGCTGGTGAGTTACTGCTGCTCTGATATCCAAAAGTTATTTCCGGATGTATGTACTAACACAAAAAACATTCTGGGCTAATAATGTAACAAATAACACAAAAAAAGTAATACTGCAAAGTTTCTTAGGAGTTTGAAGCAGAGCTGCCATGTCTGTTGGCACCATCTTCTGACTCTGAGATATAAACCAAATTTGAAAATGCATTATTTTATTTTGCACTTACTGAGTCTGGCTTTAATGGAAGTGCTTCTAACATAACCCAGGTAGTCTGGCATTCCCCAGGGCAGCTGTCTTGGCCCCTTTTACTTTTTTCTATCTTTACCAATCACCTGCCTTTGGCACGGAGTAAAACCTGTGTGTTTATGTATGCTGATGATTCAACACTATACATGCCAGCTACCATAGCAAGTGAAATCACTGCAACACTTAACAAAGAGCTGTAGTCAGTTTTAGAATGGGTGGAAAGAAATAAGCTAGTCCTAAATATTTAAAAAACCTAAAGCATTGTATTTGGACAAATCATTCACTAAATCTTGTAAAGAATGTGGAATTTGAGCAAGTTGTGGAGACTAAACTGCTTGGTCGTAACCTTGGATTGTAAACTTTTATGGTCAAAACATATTGATGCAGTGGTAGCTAAGATGGGGAGAGGTCCTGTCTGTCTGTCTGTAACAAAGCACTGCTCTTCTTGACATCGCTATCAACAAACCAAGTCCTACAGGCCCTAGTTTCACACCTGGACTACTGCCTAGTCCTGGTCAAGTGGCACAAAGAAGAACAGAGGCAGATTACAGTTGGCCCAGAGCAGCACCGCTGGCCCTTAAGCTAACATATTAATAACATGCATGTCAATCTGTCCTGGCTCAAAGTAGAGGAGAGATTGACTACATCACTACCTGTCTTTGTAAGAGGTATTGAAATACTGAAAGCACCGAGCTGTCTTTTCAAACGCCTAGCACACAGCTCAGACACCCATGCATACCCCTCAGCAGAGGTCTCTTCACAGTTCCCAAGTCCAGAACAGACGATGGGAAACGCACAGTACTACATAGAGCCATGACTACATGGAACTCCTCTCTTCCACATCAAGTATCCCATGCAAGCAGTAAAGTCAGATTTAAATACAGATCAAACTACACCTTATTGAACAGAATTGACTGTGAAGAGACGCACATGCGCACACACAAGCATAAGCACACACAATCTAACGCATGCACTCTACACACACCTACATTGTAATATTGTTATATTGCTGTATAATGGATTTTATTGTAGATATATTGTACAGTAGTGTGTTGTGTGATGTACTGTTTTATTTTTTATATAATCGCCTTAATCTTGTTTGGACCCCAGGATGAGTTGCTGCTGCCTTGGCAGCGAGAGCATGGTTAAATTAATGCTTTTATTGATTAATAAGCTATTAGGTTTCACACTGTAAACGGTTTGAGTACATGAATCCAAATGTGAACTTTTGCAACTCTGGAGGAGTAGTGTCGCTGATGGTTAGGGGGTTTGAATGAACAAGACCCAAGATCGGGGGTTTCTCCTACTGTAGTGTTCAGGTAGATGTACATACAGTACCAGTCAAAAGTTTGGACACACCTACTCATTCAAGGGTTTTTCTTTATTTTGACTATTTTCTACATTGTAGAATAATAGTGGAGACATCAAAACTATGAAATAACACAACACAGATTCTTCAACGTAGCCACCCTTTGCTTTGACAGCTTTGCACACTCTTGGCATTCTCTCAACCAGCTTCATGAGGTAGTCACCTGAAAAGCATTTCAATTAACAGGTGTGCCTTGTTAATTTGTGGAATGTCTTTCCTTAATGCATTTGAGCCAATCAGTTGTGTTGTGACAAGGTAGGGGCGGAATGCAGAAGATAGCCCTATTTGGTAAAAGACCAAGTCCATATTATGGCAAGAACAGAACAAATAAGCAAAGAGAAATGACAGTCCATCATTACTTTAAGACATAGTCAGTCAATCTGAAAAATGTCAAGAACTTTTTAAGGTTTTTTCAAGTGCAGTCGCAAAAAGCATCAAGCGCTATGATGAAACTGGCTCTTGTGAGGACCGCCACAGGAAAGGAAGATCCAGAGTTACCTCTGCTGTAGAGGATAAGTTCATTAGAGTTAACTGCTCCTCAGATTGCAGCCCAAATAAATGCTTCACAGTGTTCAAGTAACAGACACATCTCAACATCAACTGTTCAGAGGAGACTGCATGAATTAGGCCTTCATCATTGAATTGCTGCAAATAAACCACTATTAAAGGACACCAATAATAAGAAGAGACTTGCTTGGGCCAAGAAACATGAGCAATGGATTTCCGTTGTGGAAATCGATCCTTTGGTCTGATGAATCCAAATTTGAGATTTTTGGTTCGCACCGCCGTGTCTTTGTGAGATGCAGAGTAGGTGACCGGTTGATCTCCGCATTTGTGGTTCCCACCGTGAAGCATGGAGAAGGTGGTGTGGGGGTGCTTTGCTGGTGACACTGTGATTTATTTAGAATTCAAGGCACACTTAACCAGCATGGCTACCACAGCATTCTGTAGTAATATGCCATCCCATCTGGTTTGCGCTTAGTGGGACTATCATTTGTTTTTCAACAGGACAATGACCCAACACACGTCCAGGCTCTAAGGGCTATTTGACCAAAGAGAGTGATGGATTGCTGCATCAGATGACCTGGCCTCCACAATCACCCGACCTCAACCCAATTGAGATTGTTTGGGATGAGTCGGGCTGCAGAGTGAAGGAAAAGCAGCCAACAAGTGCTCAGCATATGTGGGAACTCCTTCAAGACTGTTGGAAAAGCATTTCTCGTGAAGCTGGTTGAGAGAATGCCAAGTGTACAAAGCTGTCTTCAAGGCAAAGGGTGGCTACTTTGAAGAATCTGAAATATAAAATATATTTTGTTTAACACTTTTGGTTAATACATGATTCCATGTGTTATTTCATAGTTTTGATGTCTTCACTATTATTCTACAATGTAGAAAATAGTAAAAATAAAGGAAACCCTTGAATGAGTAGGTATAATAAAACTTCTGACCTGTAGTGTATTTAGTAGATTTTGGTCTAAAAAGGGTCACTTTTAAAATGTTTTACCATTTTTGTTTTGTTTGTTGTTGATATAAAAATGTAAAAAAGGAAATTCACTGAGGATATTCCTCTGAGGAGCGGCCAATGATGTACATCTACCGGATGTGCAACAACTAAGTACTGTCTCTGTGTGAATTAGTTAGTGAAAATCTAGCTTTAGGCTGTTCAGCTTGAAACACCCTGTCCTGTTCCTCTGTGAGATGCAGGAAGAGGGCCAATGTATAATTCAGATGGTAGATCTCTAATTGAGGGGAGCTGTAAAACCGCATTGATTTTGTCACCAGTGTCTGTGTCCTTGTTGGTCCCTGGAGGGTCTTCATTACACCAGGGCAGACAAGGCTGAACAGGGAGACTGACTGTGGGTGTTCACATTGAAATACTTGTCTTGTAAGGTACACTATATATGCAAAAGTATGTGGACACCCATTAAAATTTGTGGATTCAGCTATCTGTTGCTGACAGGTGTATAAAATTGAGCACACAGCCATGCAATCTCCATAGAAACATTGGCAGTAGAATGGCCTTACTGAAGAGCTCAGTGACTTTCAAAGTGGCATTGTCATAGGATGCCACTTTTCCAACAAGTCAGTTTGTCAAATTTCTGCCCTGCTAGAGCTGCCCCGTTCAACTGTAAGTGCTGTTATTGTGAAGTGGAAACGTCTAGGAGCAACACATGCTCACAGAATGGGACCGCCGAGTGTCCTCGGTTGCAACGCTCACTAGCGCGTTCTAAACTGCCTCTGGAAGCAACGTCACCACAATAACTGTTTTCTGTGAGTTTATGAAATGGGTTTCAATGGCTGAGCAGCCGCACACAAGCCTAAGATCACCATGTACAATGCCAAGTGTCGGCTGGAGTGGTGTATAACTCACCGCCATTGAACTCTGGAGCAGTGGAAATGCGTTCTCTGGAGTGATGAATCACGCTTCACCATCTGGCAGAGGGGAGTCACTGTGTCTTGTCTTATTTATCAGATGACTGGCTTGATAATCCCCCAGGGATGATGTGCTGGAGGGGAATCCCACCCCCTTGACTGGGAGACAAACAAAATCGGTACCCCCCCCCCCCCCCAAGCAAAGACAAACTGTTCTCCGGTCAGTAGTAGTAGTAAAGGGATGCCAAAGGGAGCTATACTGTAGTATGAGAGAAGTGTAACGATTACACTTTGCACAGTTTTATCACACAAATGCACACACGTTTAGTGCTATACAAATTATTATGATGAAACAAAATTTGCAGACGGATGTGTTTTTTTCAGTAACGTAATGAAGCAGTTGTGTGTTATTGTTACAGTTGTGTGTTATTGTTACTGATGTTCATTCTAAGAACTGATGAGTCACCCGTTTTGGGGGAAATTTGCTGATATAGGCAGAAATATATTTAATTGTCGATTTCCATGATGAATGCCTCGTACGTGGTAAGCTATAGAAATGCCGTCGATGGCGGCTGGTTAATGTGGCTGAACGCTTCAGTAATGATAGTGTTAGCGTGGGCTTGTCTGACTCATGGGTTGTGTCTGAACAAGTGTATGGGTAATGGAGCTTATGCTAGTCACTGTAGTTGGCTGTATAAGACCCAGAGCCACACTGTGAATGCATCCCATATATAGTGCAATACTGTTAACCCTGTCAAATGTAGTGCACTATAAAGAGAATAGGGTGCTATTTGACACGCAACCTGTATGTTTTAGAGCCACACAGTTTTATTCACCGCTCAGGCTAGGAACCCTTTAGCTTTACATGGCTAAATGTGTATTTTCCATTAAGAGGCTATTCACTAAGGGCATCCAGAGTGGCACAGCGGTCTAAGGCACTGCATCTCAGGTCCTACTCCAGTCTAATCTTCAGCTGATTTATCACCTTATTTACTTAACAAAAGGCACATCTCAATAGGTGGTCCTCTGAAATGATAGTGTGAAGTTTGCACTTGTGTCTGAAAAATGAGATTTTGCTTAAAACATATTTTTTTGTGGACATTAATGTATTTATATATCAGATATTGTTTTCTGCCAGGAAAAGTTCAAAAATAGCTGGGGTGTGTCTAAGTCTCTCTGTGGTGTGTACTGTCTACTCGAACTGTCAACCATTTGCCCTGGGGTAGTGAGAGACGAACCACAATGCACAGTCGACAGCGAGGACCTTTGAGCATTATGACAACGCTAGTCACACGCCAACCATATACAGTAGGGGAGACAAAACATGCACTGTTTCAACTCTTCAAGAACAGAGAACCTTTTGAGTTTATAAACGTATACTAGGCTGCTTCTTTTAACTACAGCACACACAAAACATTCCCCATCTGACCACACTATCACCCTCTTCCTCTCCCCCAGAGTCCTCTGTCTCACCCTGAGAGGTGCTTTAGTCACGGGAGGAGGTTATGTACAGAATTCCACACACCAAGAAAGTCGTGAAGAGGGCACGACAATGCCTTTTACCCCTCAGGAGACTGAAAAGATTTGTCATCGGTCCCCAGATTCTCAAAAAGTTATACAGCTGCACCATCGAGAGCACTACAGAGGATAGTGCGTACGGCCCAGTACATCACTGGGGCCAAGCTTCCTGCCATCCAGGACCTATATAATAATACTAGGCGGTATCAGAGAAAGGCCCAAAAAATTGTCAAAGGCTCCAGTCATCCAAGTCATAGACTGATCTCTCTGCTACCACACGCACGGCAAGGGGTACCGGAGCACCAAGTCTAGGTCCCCAAGCCATAAGACTGCTGAACAATTAATCAAATGGCTACCCGGACTATTTGCATTGACCCTAGTCTTTGTTTTTACACTGCTGCTACTCGTTGTTTATTATCTATGCATAGTCACTTTACCCCTACCTACATGTACAAATGACCTCGACTAACCTGTACCCGCACACATTTACTCACATTTATAGCCTCATTATTGTTTTTTTTATTGTTACTTTTTTATTTATAAATGTTTTTGTTTTTTTACTGCATTGTTGGTTAAGGGCTTGTAAGTAAGCATTTCACGGTAAGGTACCTGTTGTAATCGGCGCATGTGACAAATACAATTTGATTCTTTTCCACCACAAGGAAGGAGATGGATAGAGGGTAGTCTAAGAACAGCCATGCTCGAAGACATTACTTTTCCTCCCTTTTCTAATCCCAACATGCCCCATAGACTGTAAATCAATGCAAAGATTCCAACCAGACAGCAGGGCCAAAATAGGGTCACAGTAGAATAAATTGTCTTTAAAAGAAATGTAATATCATTATATGAGCGTGTATGGGGGTGGTTTGTCCGTGTGGTATGACCGTTTATGTGAAAGGTAGACATTCCAAACATTGAGTTCTGTAGTATAGATGTAAATTCCCTATTTGACATAGTTCCTTGTGGGGAGGAAGGGCAGTCATGTGGGTGTGACAGCAGCAGGGTGGGCCCTGGATTCAGGACCACATAGCATCAATGAATAACCAGCATTCCAGATCTGTAATTAGGCAGTAATGGTGGGGGTTTGGTATGTGATGGGGGTTTGGTAGGCATGTTCCATGTTAAGGGGCTGGTGGTGATGTGGGTGTTCTCTTCCAGGCACTGACAGGCTGACGGTGTGTGGCTGTGACAGACACACACACATACACACTAAGGTAAAGATGGTGACAGGTTGTAGCCTACAGCCAGCCACCATCTTTATCTTAAGTGTGTAGTAGCCACCTGTCTTGGTGTGGAGGAAACATGTCTCTACACCAGAACATGTCTCTACACCAGTCTAATTCCATCTCTGCACCCTCAGCGTATGGTCCATGGAAAAACATTCTGCGGCCGGTAGCTTATTCACCTTTCACCCCTCATCTATTTTTAACTGTTATTAGATTTCACAGCCATATTTTAATAGATCTAAGGTTAAAGTAGCCTGGAGCTTGCTCAATAGATGAAAGACATAGTTTAATCTACAATTGTAGAGTTTAGAAAACCTCCACTCTGTGGCCTCTCCCCCTCAATTTATAATTCCTCTTATTCCTCACAGAATAAAAACAGAAATGTTACATTATCGATTCACATTCAGGAGCGCTCCACTTCCGCATTCAAGTCATTGTGCGTGACTTTATTAGACTGCAGCCTCTCTTTTTCAGGGGCTGGAAATCCTCTTAGCTGGCAGCCCCCTGTCCCGCTCAACTCAAAATGTGTGGATGGAGCTGGGCGGATGTACACTACACTCCCCTCCCCAGGCTTTGTCTCTCGTTGGCTGGCCCTCGCTTCATATCCGTCGCCAAACCCACTGGCTCCAGGTCATCTATAAGTCGTTGCTAGGTAAAGCCCCGCCTTATCTCAGCTCACTCGTCACCATGGCAGCACCCACCCACAGCACGCGCTCCAGCAGGTATATTTCACTGGTCACCCACAAAGCCAATTCCTCCTTCGGCCGCCTTTCCTTACAGTTCTCTGCTGCCAATGACTGGAACGAACTGCAAAAATCACTGAAGCTGGAGACTCATATCTCCTTCACTAGCTTTAAGCACCAGCTGTCAGAGCAGCTCACAGATCACTGCACCTGTACATAGCCAATCTGTAAATAGCCCATCCAACTACCTCATCCCCATATTGTTATTTATTTTGCTCCTTTGCACCCCAGTACCGCTACTTGCGCACTCATCTTCTGCGCACTCATCTTCTGCACATCTATCACTCCAGTGTTTAATTTGCCATACTGTAATCATTTCGCCACTATGTCCTATTTATTGCCTTACCTCCCTTATCCTACCTCATTTGCAGACACTGTATATAGACTTTCTCTATTGTATTATTGATTGTATGTTTGTTTATTCCATGTGTAACTCTGTTTGTCGCACTGCTTTGCTTTATCTTGGCCAGGTTGCAGTTGTAAATGATAACTTGTTCTCAACTAGCCTACCTGGTTAAATAAAGGTAAAATACAATTGTCAATAGCTAACCCCCTTTCTTTCTTTGACTTCCCCCTTCCCTACCTGCTCCCTCCCTCCCTGCTCACCATCAGCCAGCCAGCACTTAAAGTTAATTCTGGGCTCAAGCAGAGGAGGAGGAGCAGTGCACAGGGGCTTGTCCACAACTGTTGTAGTTGGCAGGGTTTGTCTATGAGTGGAGGAGGGCCTGTCTCTCTCGCTCTCTCTCTCACTTCTTCTCTCTATTGCATGCTCTTATGTGCTTTAGCGCTGGCTAGTGTTCTCTCTCTCAGCTAGGTCTCTGGAACAATAGCCGTCGCTACTGCAGACACGCACAGTAGGTCAACATTGCTACTGCTGCACTAGGATGGCCCTGACGTCTCAGCACTGAGCCTCGGAGAGATTTAGAAACGGCACACGTCCCCTCTCCTCCTCCTACTCCTCCTCTCTGGGTGAGAACAGAGGGAGAGAGGCTGTCACTGCAGCACGAGGCTGGCCCAGCTGACACTGACAGGAGCAGTGGCTGCCTGGCAGAGGCATTCTGTACTGTGGATATTATCTCATTCCTGTACGTAGGGTTTATTCCATATTGATCCCAGTCATTCCCCAGTGGAGGAACAGGAGCTCTGGAACGTCTAGTGACCTATGAGGTGATGGGGGAAGAGGGGCGTTGAACTGGAAGAAGGGAGACACTAACGTGCAGTTTTGGTTGCAATGTTTTGTGTGGGAGAGTATTTTGTGTATTTTCGGAAGAGGATGGCATTGTGTACTTCTGTGTTTAATGTGCATTTGTGTATGTGTTTATTAGATTGTGTTTCTAGAACATTTTTGTATACAGCAAAAACGTTTCCCTGTACTCGTATACATGAGTGCTTTTATTTGCTTTGTTGTTTTTTCTCTGTGCGTCTAATTTTGTCAGCGGGCTGCAAATCCGCGGGTTGGCAGGTTTTTGCCTGGGTTTTGTGGCGGGTGGGGATCAGAATCTCTGTACATGATGAGGGGGAGCAGGATGGTAGACAGAACAGCTGGGCTGCTGTGGAGAGGGGCGGGCATGAGGGGTCACTCATTGGCATGGATCAGCTACTAGCCCCTAATACTCAATTTAGCGTAGTCATAACCAGACGCCCTCGGGGACTAATCCATCTTTGGGTCTGTGGAAAGGGGGCACTGCAGGCTACATTTGATATTGCTGCTCTACTTAGTCAGCAGCGTGATATTATACTGTGTGTAAGTAGTGTCAACAAAGCTTCGAGCAACTGTTTATAGCAACTGTTTATAGAGTAGAGTTGGCTTGGGCATGCTTAGCGTACACTACAGGCACATGGTACATTATAATAAGTACAGCTCTGATATCACTGTACTTAGAGAAAATATGGGCAAAACAGTGAAAAAAAGGAGGGTCCTATACCAATTATCACCCCCATCACCATAAAGTATTGACTAGAGTCAGAATAACCTGGAGTTTGTGGTGAAAGTGTCCTGCTCTAGCATTCTGTTTGTTTTACATGGTCAAGCTTTATATCATATTTCCATATTAATATTTATCTTTGGTTAAACAAACAATCCAGTGATTTTTAACAGTGTTGTGGGTGCCTCCATACTGCTTAACTGTAATAAGCCCTGGGGAAGTGGTACTCTGGTGTATTGACACAAGTCTTAGCAATGAGAGTAGTGTTGTGTGCGTGTTTGTGCGCATATAGTTAGTATGTGCCTCAAACTCCTCCAGAATGAAGTGTTTTGAACACTGGATTTTCCTCCGTCCTCACTAAGTATTGAGTGTGCAGATTTTTACTAGTATTGCTTGCTGTTTTCTCGTACTGAGAGAGGTTCACATTAAAAACAGAGATTTTAATGGACATGCTCTGGTCTCTTCAAAGTGACCCAGGAAGAGACATGGAGTTCTTGTTAACGGGTTTGTGTGAGAGCCAGTCCACAGTATTTGATCTTGTTTCAGGAGTCCTCTAAGCATGCGGTATTCATGCCAGTTGGCTGGCCAGTGTTGGTATATATGCCATGCATTTGGATGTGGTCAAAGAGCTAGACATCTCATCCTAACCTTGACTTTGATGACATGTCCGTGACTTTGAGTGTTGTCAGCAGAGTTTGATTCATGCCAACTAACTTTGTCATGTGCCTCAACGAACGGCCAACCAACCTTCACAGAGACCGAAGGGCTCAAAATAAAGTAAAAACCTAACACCATGATGAGAATGGTGAATTTACAAGACTCTCACGAAGCCCCTAAAATGTCCTGTATTTTAATGTCTCCTCTAGGACACAGTGAGTCCTCCACTAAAATGCAGACAGATGCTGTTTCTGTTGATAAGCCAGTCTGAAGTATGAGGTTATCTGTCTCCTTAATGACCGGCTGGGATTTTATAGCTCCTCAGCAGGCCCAGCCTAAGTTCTGTTCTGTTCTGCTACGCTCTGTCTGGTGACTTTGCTGACTACTGCAATGTCACAGCACTGAGTCAGTCAGAGATAGACTGTAACTCAGAGGAGATCAAACTCTTAGGAGTTTGAGGTAAAGTTGATCAAGATGATGGCACTTTAGACTTGGCTGGCTAGTTTGAGGATGCGTCCCAAATGGGACCCTATATATTGCACTACTTTTGACCAGGGCCTATAGGGGTCTGGTCTTAATGTGTGCACTATAAAGGGAATAGGGTGCTGCATCCTAAGTGAGTCTACTCTGTGTCTGGCTGAGGTCTGAGAAACATGGATGTGGGGGTTGTCTGTCTGTTTGCTGAGTTGGCCAAAATGATTGCGAAGGGGGGTTGATGTCTGATGGCTCTTTGATAAGCTTGTAATTCTTTGTTAATGTTGGCCTCTGTATTTTGTTTAACGATGGGAAAGATTTAGTGTACATGTTATCCAAACTGTGCAGTTCACCCTGTGACTTATAACAAACTGGCACAGCTCTTTTATTGGAGTAGTGATGCACAGAGTTTTCTTAAAACGCTTGCATAGCTTTTTCTCTGTAGCTGTACCCTACGGACTCAGTTATTCTATGCCCTTTCCACGAGTTTCTCCCATTGCCATGACCAATCAATTTCAACATGGTGGTTTGTTTCGGAGAATGTGCAGATTCTTACCCTGCCATGTTCAAAGGGCCCTTGGATCAAATGTATTATTGTTTGACTGATTGTTTAATCTGCTCTATTTTGAACCCCTATAAGCACCAGATTTTTTTTGTAACGCACAGCTAAGATCACTCCCCCTCCCTTTCCACCCACCCGGCACTCGATTAATTAACATTTGCATATATTTGAGTTCTTTTGATGAACTAATTATGGTGGAATGGAACTTATCATGCATGCGAGTGTGGATTAATATTCACGTTTCTGTGATCGTACCCTAACCTAGTCTTTGGGGAAAGGAGAGATCCCAAACCGGGGTGGGTGTGGTAGGGGGCTGGGGGGGTGGGGGCTCTTGGCAAGAGCATAGAAATGCCCCAAGGGTAGAATTCTTTTTGATTGCGTTCAAACGGGTAGACGATCCACCCCCACAACCTCCCCCACCTTCTCCATCTCTATATGGGTCTGTCTCCATCTTTCTTTCTTTCTTTCTCTCGTGCCACCTTTCTATCCACTGTCATCTAGGGCCGGGCGATATGGCCTAAAACTCATATCTCCATTTTTTTTTTTTTTTTTTTTTTATAACTTATGGGCAATTCACGATATACATCAACATTTAAAAACAATATTTTCTTTAAATAAGCTTTGTTGAACAGTTAAAGGTCAAATACACTGCATTTAAAACAGTCAGCAATAATCTAATGAATTTCAGAGCTCGTGAAATTATACCTAGGCTGGATATATGCCTTCCACAACCAAAAGACCCACTAATAATTTCATTATTTTATCAAAATTGTTGTACTTGCTTTTTTTGTTGTTGCAATAATCACTGATCTGGCTTTCAGGTCTGTTTTATAAAAATGTCCTTTTTGTTATTTTTTTATTATAGAAACATGCATAATGCACATCCAATAATAATGTAGCAGGCATTACAGAAAATGTATTTATAAAACACAGACTAAACAGCTAGTATAACAATCTTTATTTGACGTAAATGCTGCTAGCAATACGTGGTACCGTAATGCGATTACATTTTCCAGAATGAACGTTCATTTGTACATCCGTTTTAGTAGTGTCTTCTCGAAATTTGAGGAGTTGAAACAAACTGGGTATTGTTCGAAAAGTTAACAGTCAAATAATGTTTCCATGTGTTTCGGTGTCCATATGACCGATTTCTGTTGGACCAAACCTCAAATGCAAATAGCGAGTTGAAACCGTTTGTCAGAGAGGAAGAAGTAATCGCTCATCTTTGTCGTTGTGAGAGGTAAGGGGAGGTGCTTGGGAGAAAGAGGCCAAGCGAGAGGTTTTACTCTCGCCTAAATATGTCCAAAATATGCCCAATGCGCTTATTTTGAACCTTGTCGCCTACCTTCCCGGCTTTGGGACAACTACTCCCAGTGGAGACATGAGCATCTCGTCATTATATAGATCTCTGGTGTAAATGAGAAGGTGCACGAGACGAAACCAAAAAGACAACATGAGAACAAGCGGACATAAACCCACATAAACGAAAAATACCAAAAAAACTTGATTCTGCGATACGGCATTTGGAATATTGCGCAAAAACATACGTTCGAATGAATTCGATATATCGCCCAGCTCTACTGTCATCCTCTCTGTATAACTCTTTCGCTTCCTCTGTCTTTCTTTTTTGTGTGTCGACTCCACATACCGACTCTCTCCAAAAAACCTTCAAACCCACTGAGCCTCCATCTGTGAGGCCAACTCCTGGCAGACAATTACCCTCCCTGACACTCATCCTGAAAGAATGTCCCACCTCCTGCCCGCCTGCCTGCCTTACTAGCCTCCAGGTGCACAGTGACATAGTGGATTTAGACTGTCTAGCCCAGTGTTGCTGAGGCTGCTGGTGAAGGCAGACCACATAGGTCTGGCCCTCATTCCCATGCATTGTCAGCTGACGCCTCAGGGCATATCATTGCAGTGATTCACAGGATCACAGCTTTGGAATCAGCCCATACATAGTCTTGTTCAACAGCCGTGTGTGTTGGGAAAAACTTGCACGTTAGGCTATATTCCAACCCTTGTAATTGTTGTCTGTATTTGCCAGATGCAGACACACCGTAGACTTTACCTTGTAGATTAGAGATTAGATTAAATATATGTAGAGCCCATTGTAGATAGAGCACCGTTATTAGGTTATCTACTGCAAGATAGCATTCTGCTGCATATATATATCAATACTATTCAATTATGTTATTAGCATCTTTGCATCATCTATTTTGATATTGATGTGTTGGATTATCTCGATTAGGTTTGAAGGGAGACAGCCAGAGCTGATCAAACTATTTTATCTTATCCTTCTCTCTGCCCCAAACAAAGGCATTCCCCTAACATGTGACTGCTTAACAGTACTCTATGCCACTGCAGTCTGTTTAGTTTCGGGGGGGGGCATTGACAGTGATGTCTGGGAGGCAGCAGCAGCTGATGTCGAGTCTGAGACAAGTTGTGAGGAGCTCCTCTGAAGCACCTGTTTGGTGGCGTGAAAACTTCCATCCCACCTGGCAGCCCTGCCTGTCTGTGCTCTCTATAGAGGGAAACCCTGGGTGGATATGGAAGATGCTCTCAAGTGCTAATCTAATTCTGGGAAGGGTTGACATGATTTAACAGGATTAAGTATTGGCCCCTGAAGGGGTCTGGGAGTCCAGGGGGGCTGGGATGGGGAACTGCCTGTCAGAAGTGATGTGGGACAGACTGTGAGAGGAACACGGCCTGGAGAGGGGGAGTGGATAAAAATGCTTGACAAGCATCTTTCATTGCAGTTTTTTTTTTTTTTGTCTTCCTTTGTTTCTGTCCTTGCTTTTCACACTGGTCTATCAGCTTTCACTCTGGTAACATAAGCTTCCATATTTGGCAATGCTTTCTGGCCACAAATTCCTCTTTCCTGACGTGTGAACGATGTGCATTACATCGGGCCGACACCGAAACATCTGATCCACTCCCAATGAGATCTCAGACCGCAACCACATCTTTAAACTTACCACCCCACATAACCATTAGTTCACTAACCACTTTGAATTATGCCCTGCAGGTAAAGTGCAAACCCTGAGCTTTGAGTTAGTTAGGTATGGCTTTTACAGGGTTCGAGCTAATATGAAACAATGCATTGTGGTGTCCTGCTTTACCATCTGCGGTACTATTAGCTTCACGCATACAAACCTGCTGTGATTTACGCTCTGCAGTGTGTCTGTTGTTCCACCGACCAAAACATAGTGGGAAATGGGCGGGAGCTTTATTGCTATAAAGTTTTTATTTGGAAAAGGTTACTCAAACTAAACCTGGATAAAATGGTTAAAGATGTAGCACTTATCTGGTGATTTGGAAATGCCAGAGAAGACCAGCATAACGGATGGATCAGTTAAGTGAACCTAATATCACAGTGTCTCGTGTTTGTAGCTTGATTTCAGTTATTTATCTGCCGGGTTGGATAGAGGATGTTGTGTATGTTTATAAGGCACTGTAAATGTCAATGACGTGGACTGGCTGTGATACGCTGTTTTTGGTGTGTCTTGTTTCACATGTTAAATGCCACATGCTATGGCAAACACTCAACGAGGATGGCTGCGAAGATGGTGAAAATATTAGGGCTGTCCCTGAAAAGAAAATCTTAGTCGACCGTGTATTTTTCTATGTTTGAATAAAGTCAACTATATGTAGGCTACTGAGCCTAAGACACACAAATTACTAAATAGGGAGCCAGAGATCAATATAGCCTAACCAGAAGGAAAAAACCTGTTCCCGACTCTCCTCCCGCTGCTGCTGGCCTCTGCAGATTCTGCCGTTAGGTTATACAGTTGAAGTCGGAAGTTTACATACACCTTAGCTAAATACATTTAAACTCAGTTTTTTACAATTCCTGACATTTAATCCGAGTAAAAAGTCCCTGTCTTAGGTCAGTTAGGATCACCACTTTATTTTAACAATGAGAAATGTCTGAATAATAGAGAATTATTTATTTCAGCTTTTATTTCTTTCATCACATTCCCAGTGGGTCAGAAGTTTACATACACTCAATTAGTAGTTGGTAGCATTTGCCTTTAAATTGTTTAACTTGGGTCAAACATTTCAGGTAGCCTTCCACAAGCTTCCCACAATAATTTGGGTGAATTTTGGCCCATTCCTCCTGACAGAGCTGGTATAACTGAGTCAGGTATGTAGGCCTCCGTGCACACACACACTTTTTCAGTTCAGCCCACAAATGTTCTATAGGATTGAGGTCAGGACTTTGTGATGGCCACTCCAATACCTTGACTTTTGTTATCCTTAAGCCAGTTTGCCACAACTTTGGAAGTATGCTTGGGGTCATTTTCCATTTGGAAGACCCATTTGTGACCAAGCTTTAACTTCCTGACTGATGTCTTGAGATGTTGCTTCAATATGTCCACATAATTTTCCTTTCCTCATGATGCCATCTATTTTGTGAAGTGCACCAGTCCCTCCTGCAGCAAAGCACCCCCCACAACATGATGCTGCCACCCCCGTGCTTCACGTTTGGGATGGTGTTCTTCGGCTTGCAAGCTTGCTCCTTTTTACTCCAAACATAACGATGGTCATTATGGCCAAACAGTTCTATTTTTGTTTCACCAGACCAGAGGACATTTCTCCAAAAAGTACAATCTTTGTCCCCATGTGCAGTTGCAAACCGTAGTCTGGCTTTTTTATGGCAGTTTGAGCAGTGGCTTCTTCCTTGCTGAGCGGCCTTTCAGGTTGTTGATATAGATACTTTTTTACCGGTTTCCTCCAGCATCTTCACAAGGTCCTTTGCTGTTGTTCTGGGATTGATTTGCACTTTTCGCACCAAAGTACGTTTACCTCTAGGAGACAGAACGCGTCTCCTTCCTGAGCGGTATGACGGCTGTGTGGTCCCATGGTGTTTATACTTGCGTTCTATTGTTTGTACAGATGAACGTGGAAACTTCAGGCGTTTGGAAATTGCTCCCAAGGATGAACCAGACTTGTGGAGGTCTTTTAATTTATTTTGAGGTCTTGGCTGATTTCTTTAGATTTTCCCATGTCAAGCAAAGAGGCACTGAGTTTGAAGGTAGGCCTTGAAATAGATCCACAGGTACACCTCCAATTACTCAAATGATGTCAATTAGCCTATCTAAAGCCATGACATTTTCTGGAATTTTCCAAGCTGTTTAAAGGCACAGTCAACTTAATGTATGTAAACTTCTGACCCACTGGAATTGTGATACAGTGAAATAATCTGTAAACAATTGTTGGAAAAATTACTTGTGTCATGCACAAAGTAGATGTCCTAACCAACTTGCCAAAACTATAGTTTGTTAATTAACAAGACATTTGTGGAGTGGTTGAAAAACAAGTTTTAATGACTCCAACCTAAATGTATGTAAACTTCCGACTTCAACTGTACCAGCGGTCGGCAACCTTTTCCATTTGGAGTGCAGTTATCGTACCATTTCTACTGATCTGCGTGCCAGTTATGAGTTTCATATGCACATTTTCGTGGAACAGTTTAATTTCATTTATAATTTAAAAAAAACATTGCAGCCCGTAGGTAGAAAATATCCTGATTTAAAAAATAAAATAAAAATCCTATAAACCACATTGGCTACTCAGGAACTGTCTACAAGGAATAGCTGTAGGCTATTTTCGCAAGGTATAAAATGTAATCAGGTAGGTCTATTTTCTGACGTTTCCACCAGATCAGAGCATGCATTTTTTTCCCCTTTCATGCTGAGTGGTTATCAAAAGGGAGAGAGCTGGAAACATTTTTCAAATGGGCTACATTGACAAACTATTGTCATTCTCAATAGATGTAAAAACAGACTTTGTTTACTTGCTGTTTGAGGCGAAGAAAAAATTACTTTGAGAAGCTCTGCAGTGATGGGGAGTTAAGACAATCAGAAATAGTATCAGATCCCCAACCGTGCACATTTATAGGTCTACATTTGCATGTAGGCCAGGTAGCTTATGCCTACTTCAATGCAGAATCAGGTGCGTCCTTACTCAAGATTGACAGGAGCGCTTCAAACAAAAGACCAATTAATAAATTGACAACTTGTAAATGGAATGAAATAAATCAAACTGTTTACTCAAGTGTAGCCTAGGTTGTGCGCTCTGCAAAAAACGTGTCCACTCCTACAATGACAACGGTAAGACTGTAACAATAAAATATTGAATGCATTAACAGAAATTACCGTAACCAAACAAACGTAGATGAGAAATTATGGTAATTAAAGGTAAATGTACTACTGGTGTGCCATCCCCACAGCCTCTGCAATGGATTAGTCCACTATTTGTATATATTTGTCACTGCTCTACTAAAAGATCTGTCGACCAACAGCATATCTACCAAACAATCAACCCGTTGACTAAATGGGATCAGCCCTAGAAAATAGGTTTAGCTTTTTTGTGACAAGTTAATGCAATGCTTGACCTTTGGGGAATTACAATGTTGTTTTGGTGTGTCTTGTCTTTTAGGTAAGATGTTAAACTAAATTATTTACCCTGGGAATACTGTGAGACTAACATTTTGTCTTTTTGTGTGTTTCTCAGGTAAATTGCGGAGCGGGGCTGAACGGTATCATTACTGACCTTTCTGCACATTGTTTAGCCAGCCTCACCGGTGGGTACCCCCTCCTACACATGTACACCAGTGGTGGTGGGTGCCATTTAGGATTAGGGAGGAGGATTTTTTTTAATGAGCATGGCCTTATTTCTATTACATCATATTGGATGAATGTAATTTATATTCTGTTCACGCCTCTCAATGTAACATTAATAGGTTTAATTTTCCCTATACCCGTCATGAGGTTGCTACAGCCTACGAATTAAAGTTAAACAACGTAGGTGCACAGACAGTGAGACATTCATTACATGCCTGACACAATCTTGCCTGCATCTAGCTGATCTAGGGTGTAATCATTAGTCCAACAGTTGCAAACGAGAGTTTCTATTAGACAAATTCAGGTATATTTATCCCAGTGGCGGTCAGTGCCGTTTAAGATGAGGGAGGAAGATCATTTTTTTAATGAGCATGGCCTTATTTCTATTACAGCATATTGGTTGACTGTCATTCATATTCCATTCACCCAGTTAAATGTAACAGCGATAGGTTTAGGCTATTACATTTTCCCTATACCCATTATAAGGTTGCTACAACCTAGCCTATAAATGAAAGTTTACAACGTAGGTGCGCACAGGTCGAGAAAAATTTGAGGTGATAGACACATGGACAATACCGCCTTGCACAATCTTGCCTGCATCTAGCTAATATAGGGTGTAATCATAGTCCAACAGTTGCAAACGAGAGTTTCTATTGGACAAATTCAGGTATGTTTATCCCCATTTGTTTCAGTTTAAGAAACATTTTTCAACAGAATCGGCGGGAATGAATACACCCCTGATCACGCATAAACACAGTTCACTTTCATAACAGCCACATTGTATTCCTTCTCGCAACTATGCACTCTCCTCCTCATCTTTTCCCTTCGTCCTGTGTGGACGTCAATGCACAACACATCAGCTCTATGTGACCAGGCAAAAAAAACTTTCCAAACCATATCATAACTGCTACACACAGCCTACATCATCAAATCAAATGTATTTATATAGCCCTTCGTACATCAGCTGATATCTCAAAGTGCTGTACAGAAACCCAGCCTAAAACCCCAAACAGCAAGCAATGCAGGTGTAAAAGCACAGTGGCTAGGAAAAACTCCATAGAAAGGCCAAAACCTAGGAAGAAACCTAGAGAGGAACCAGGCTATGAGGGGTGGCCAGTCCTCTTCTGGCTGTGCCGGGTGGAGATTATAACAGAACATGGCCAAGATGTTCAAAATGTTCATAAATGACAAGCATGGTCAAATAATAATCAGGAATAAATGTCAGTTGGCTTTTCATAGCCGATCATTAAGAGTTGAAAACAGCAGGTCTGGGACAGGTAGGGGTTCCATAACCGCAGGCAGAACAGTTGAAACTGGAACAGCAGCAAGGCCAGGTGGACTGGGGACAGCAAGGAGTCATCATGCCCGGTAGTCCTGACGTATGGTCCTAGGGCTCAGGTCCTCTGAGAGAGAGAAAGAAAGAGAGAAGAAGAGAATTAGAGAGAGCATACTTAAATTCACACAGGACACTGGATAAGACAGGAGAAGTACTCCAGATATAACCAACTGACCCTAGCCCCCCGACACAAACTACTGCAGCATAAATACTGGAGGCTGAGACAGGAGGGGTCAGGAGACACTGTGGCCCCATCCGATGATACCCTCGGACAGGGCCAAACAGGAAGGATATAACCCCACCCACTTTGCCAAAGCACAGCCCCCGCACCACTGGAGGGATATCTTCAACCACCAACTTACAATCCTGAGACAAGGCCGAGTATAGCCCACAAAGATCTCCACCACAGCACAAACCAAGGGGGGGGGGGCGCCAACCCAGACAGGAAGATCACGTCAGTAACTCAACCCACTCAAGTGACGCACCCCTCCTAGGGACGGCATGAAAGAGCACCAGTAAGCCAGTGACTCAGCCCCTGTAATAGGGTTAGAGGCAGAGAATCCCAGTGGAGAGAGGGGAACCGGCCAGGCAGAGACAGCAAGGGCGGTTCGTTGCTCCAGAGCCTTTCCGTTCACCTTCACACTCCTGGGCCAGACTACACTCAATCATATGACCTACTGAAGAGATAAGTCTTCAGTAAAGACTTAAAGGTTGAGACCGAGTCTGCGTCTCTCACATGGGTAGGCAGACCATTCCATAAAAATGGAGATCTATAGGAGAAAGCCCTGCCTCCAGCTGTTTGCTTAGAAATTCTAGGGACAATTAGGAGGCCTGCGTCTTGTGACCGTAGCGTACGTGTAGGTATGTACGGCAGGACCAACTCGGAAAGATAGGTAGGCGCAAGCCCATGTAACGCTTTATAGGTTAACAGTAAAACCTTGAAATCAGCCCTTGCCTTAACAGGAAGCCAGTGTAGGGAAGCTAGCACTGGAGTAATATGATCAAATTTCTTGGTTCTAGTCAGGATTCTAGCAGCCGTATTTAGCACTAACTGAAGTTTATTTAGTGCTTTATCCGGGTAGCCGGAAAGTAGAGCATTGCAGTAGTCTAACCTAGAAGTAACAAATGCATGGATTAATTTTTCTGCATCATTTTTGGACAGAAAATTTCTGATTTTTGCAATGTTACGTAGATGGAAAAAAGCTGTCCTTGAAACAGTCTTGATATGTTCGTCAAAAGAGAGATCAGGGTCCAGAGTAACGCCGAGGTCCTTCACAGATTTATTTGAGACGACTTTACAACCATCAAGATTAATTGTCAGATTTAACAGAAGATCTCTTTGTTTCTTGGGACCTAGAACAAGCATCTCTGTTTTGTCTGAGTTTAAAAGTAGAACGTTTTCAGCCATCCACTTCCTTATGTCTGAAACACAGGCTTCTAGCGAGGGCAATTTTGGGGCTTCACCATGTTTCATTGAAATGTACAGCTGTGTGTCATCCGCATAGCAGTGAAAGTTAACATTATGTTTTCGAATGACATCCCCAAGAGGTAAAATATATAGTGAAAACAATAGTGGTCCTAAAACGGAACCTTGAGGAACACCGAAATGTACAGTTGATTTGTCAGAGGACAAACCATTCACAGAGACAAACTGATATCTTTTCGACAGATAAGATCTAAACCAGGCCAGAACTTGTCCGTGTAGACCAATTTGGGTTTCCAGTCTCTCCAAAAGAATGTGGTGATCGATGGTGTCAAAGGCAGCACTAAGGTCTAGTAGCACGAGGACAGATGCAGAGCCTCGGTCTGACGCCATTAAAAGGTCATTTACCACCTTCACAAGTGCAGTCTCAGTGCTATGATGGGGTCTAAAACCAGACTGAAGCATTTCGTATACATTGTTTGTCTTCAGGAAGGCAGTGAGTTGCTGTGCAACAGCTTTTTCTAAAATTTTTGAGAGGAATGGAAGATTCAATATAGGCCGATTAGTTTTTTATATTTTCTGGGTCAAGGTTTGGCTTTTTCAAGAGAGGCTTTATTACTGCCACTTTTAGTGAGTTTGGTACACATCCGGTGGATAGAGAGCCGTTTATTATGTTCAACATAGGAGGGCCAAGCACATGAAGCAGCTCTTTCAGTAGTTTAGTTGGAATAGCATCCAGTATGCAGCTTGAAGGTTTAGAGGCCATGATTATTTTCATCATTGTGTCAAGAGATATAGTACTAAAACACTTAAGTGTCTCTCCCGATCCCAGGCCCTGGCAGAGCTGTGCAGATCCAGGACAGCTAAGCCCTGGAGGAACACGCAGATTCAAAGAGGAGTCCGTAATTTGCTTTCTAATGATCATGATCTTTTCCTCAAAGAAGTTCATGAATTTATTACTGCTGAAGAGAAAGCCATCCTCACTTGGGGAATGCTGCTTTTTAGTTAGCTTTGCGACAGTATCAAAAAGACATTTTGGATTATTCTTATTTTCCTCAATTGAGTTGGAAAAATAGGATGATCGAGCAGCAGTGAGGGCTCTTCGATACTGCACGGTACTGTCTTTCCAAGCTAGTCGGGAGACTTCCAGTTTGGTGTGGCGCCATTTCCGTTCCAATTGTCTGGAAGCTTGCTTCAGAGCTCGGGTATTTTCTGTATACCAGGGAGCTAGTTTCTTATGACATGTTTTTAGGGGTGCAACTGCATCTAGGTTATTGCGCAATGTTAAATTGGGGTCCTCAGTTAGGTGGTTAACTGATTTTTGTCCTCTGACGTGCTTGGGTAGGCAGAAGGAGTCTGGAAGGGCATCAAGGAATCTTTCTGTTGTCTGAGAATTTATAGCACGACTTTTGATGCTCCTTGGTTGGGGTCTGAGCAGATTATTTGTTGCGATTGCAAACGTAATAAAATGGTGGTCCGATAGTCCAGGATTATGAGGAAAAACATTAAGATCTACAACATTTATTCCATGTGACAAAACTAGGTCCAGAGTATGACTGTGGCAGTGAGTAGGTCCAGAGACATGTTGGACAAAACCTACTGAGTCGATGATGGCTCCGAAAGCCTTTTGGAGTGGGTCTGTGGACTTTTCCATGTGAATATTAAAATCACCAAAAATTTGAATATTATCTGCTATGACTACAAGGTCCGATAGGAATTCAGGGAACTCAGTGAGGAACGCTGTATATGGCCCAGGAGGCCTGTAAACAGTAGCTATAAAAAGGGATTGAGTAGGCTGCATAGATTTCATGACTAGAAGCTCAAAAGACGAAAACGTCATATTTTTTTGTGTAAATTGAAATTTGCCATCGTAAATGTTAACAACACCTCTGCCTTTGCGGGATGCACGGGGGATATGGTCACTAGTGTAACCAGGAGGTGAGGCCTCATTTAACACAGTAAATTCATCAGGCTTAAGCCATGTTTCAGTCAGGCCAATCACATCAAGATTATGATCAGTGATTAGTTCATTGACTATAACTGCCTTTGAAGTGAGGGATCTAACATTAAGTAACCCTATTTTGAGATGTGAGGTATCACGATCTCTTTCAATAATGGCAGGAATGGAGGAGGTCTTTATCCTAGTGAGATTGCTAAGGCGAACACCGCCATGTTTAGTTTTGCCCAACCTAGGTCGAGGCACAGACAGTCTCAATGGGGATAGCTGAGCTGACTACACTGACTGTGCTAGTGGCAGACTCCACTAAGCTGGCAGGCTGGCTAACAGCCTGCTGCCTGGCCTGCACCCTATTTCATTGTGGAGCTAGAGGAGTTAAAGCCCTGTCTATGTTGGTAGATAAGATGAGAGCACCCCTCCAGCTAGGATGGAGTCCATCACTCCTCAGCAGGTCAGGCTTGGTCCTGTTTGTGGGTGAGTCCCAGAAAGAGGGCCAATTATCTACAAATTCTATCTTTTGGGAGGGGCAGAAAACAGTTTTCAACCAGCGATTGAGTTGTGAGAGTCTGCTGTAGAGCTCATCACTCCCCCTAACTGGGAGGGGGCCAGAGACAATTACTCGATGCCGACACATCTTTCTAGCTGATTTACACGCTGAAGCTATGTTGCGCTTGGTGACCTCTGACTGTTTCATCCTAACATCGTTGGTTATAACAATATCTCTATACTCTCTACACTCGCCAGTTTTAGCTTTAGCCAGCACCATCTTCAGATTAGCCAGATTAGCCTAATATCATTGCCATCATATTAGCTAAAGTAACGTCATAGTCAACATACCTAATAGAACTAACGCGTTAGTGAACCTGCTACAATAATGCAGTATTGTTAGTGTACAGTCAGTAAGCCGTTTTGCACCTAAACCCACGGGCCACGGTGGCAATAAATTAGTAAAACCAAAAGCTTCCTTTAACACTGGAACTCTTCCAAGTCGTGTTGGATAGTCATAGCCAGCTAGCTAACATAGCATCCCTCTGTCTGAGCAGGGTGTTTGAGTAGGCTAAACTAGATAGCTGCATTTGCTAGCCAAGTGAAACTGAAAGTGATTTTTTTTGGACTGTATCTTGCTTCTCCATTTTGGAAGATTCATTTAACTGTTCAACTATTGTCTTTCTCTCTGAGTCAACTACTCACCACATGTTATGCACTGCAGTGCTGGCTAGCTGTATCTTATGCTTTCAGTACTAGATTCATGCTCTGATCCTTTGATTGGGTGGACATATCAGTTCATGCTGCAAGAGCTCATAATTACTGTGTAAGTCTATGGAAGGGGATGAGAACCATGTGCCTCCTAGGTTTTGTATTGAAGTCAATGTACCTATGGTGCTACCCTACAGAGTGATGTTGAGCCTACTGTAGACCTTCATTGCAAAATATTATGTTTTAATCAATTATTTGGTGACATGATTATATTTAGTATAGTTTTATCTAAAAAGGATAACTAAGTGTTTTACTATTTTTTTTGTTTATCACTGAGGAGGATGGTCCTCCCGTTCCTCATATGAGGAGCCTCCACTGACGTGCACATGTTCACCACCATGAGTCTATTTGACTGAATCTAAGTCTATTTGAGTTATTCTTCTCTTCTATATATATATATATTTAATTTAAAAAAAAAAAAAAATTGGGTTTTATTAAGATAGGACAGTGGTGAGGAGACAGGAGAGATTGAGAGTCAGAAGGGCAGTGGGTCTGATTTGAATCCATGACTACTCTGGTAGGATATACAATACATGTTTGCTGGGGTCCACGGCACTAATCGCTGAACCACACCGGCCATATCGATTTATATTCTTAGCTGAATCAAAACCCAAAACCTAAGCTCTCTCAAGTCAGTCAGACATCCATCACAAAATAAGAAGGGAACAGAGCACTGATCTGCGGAAAGATAGGAAAAGGGGAAAGACCGATGGAAAAGGTGAAGGACGGTTAGGAAAAGGATGGGAAAGGGGAAGGACGGATGGGAAAAGGGGAAGGAACTGTAGCTCAGTTAGTAGAGCATGGCTCTTGCAAAACCAGGATAGTGGGTTTGATTCCCGGGATCACCCATATGTAACAAATGTATGCATGCAAATGGAATATATTACTAATTTATAAAATGTCAGTGTTCCCTTTTTTACCTTTTTATGTGGCTTGGTGAAAATAAGCCCCTACCTACCCAAGTCTGGATATACAACTGCCCTGTTTATTTTGGATTCTTAGAAAGAGGGATACATGGGAGAGGAGGAGGCTGCAGCGCCATCAGTGTATTGATACAAGCCGGCATGTGGCACAAATCACATGTCCCTGAGAATACTTTATATGTTTGGCCTAGATAGGGTGCGTCCCAAATGGCACCCTACTCCTTATAATAGTGCATCTTCAGACTCTGGCATGCAGCCTCGTGTTCTCTTTGATCCTTCCTTACATGAATCCCCTGTTCAAAGACTCCGTTACCTCAGCTCTAAACAGCTGCACTGGACAATAAACCAACAATTACTGCTGGCTGTCGCAACCCTGGCAGTCATGCAAAGGAAGAACTCTTGCCTTGAACCGACCCGAACAGTCTCTCTGAAGTGTGCTTCAAAGCGGCATTCATCTGAGAGAATTTCTCTTTACTTCTCTCTGGTACCCCATACCTTTTTTTATGAGTCTCGTGTTCTCCATCATTATTAAGCTTTTTGTGACTTGTTCTAACATATTATCGGCATAAATATGGCTTTGTATTGCAACACCCACAAGTCATGTTAGGTCGTTCCACAAAATCAGTGCCTTTTGGGTAGTGTAATTTGGTGGGGGGAAAAAATAAATCTTCACATAATTTTAACATTGTAATTTTCCATCTCAAGAGGTTAAATTTAAAAAATGACTAAAGTAAGTGCAAATAAAGTATGAGTTGACAGGTTGATTTAATTTTAAAGGCCCAATGCAGCCATTTTTAATTCAATATCAAATCATTTCTGGGTAACAATTAAGTACCTTACTGTAATAGATTTAAATGAAAATGGACAAACCTATTTCTCAAACAAGAAATTTGCTAGGAGTGGTCTGCGTGGGGAGGGGAAAACTACAAAATACTTATTATTGGCAGAAAGGCTTGGAACAAAAAAAATTGTATTGGTCTATTAACCAATTTACCGCATGGTGATGTCACCATGGAAAGCCAAAACTACCACCCATGCGAACCTGCTGATTAGAAGCTCATGTGTAGATTATTTTCAAGCAGCAACTATCGGAAAATAACACATACACTTTTACAATGTGTGTTTCATCAGCTGTTGTACAATATGATACAAAACACAGAAATACTATATGATACAAAATGTAGAAAAAAATGCATTTTGACTGCACTGGGCCTTTAAATCAGCCATAAATCAACCTTGTGAAAGGGGGAATGGAAGCAAGTTAGCAAGTCTGTTTCATGATTTATTGGATTTTCTATGTTGTACACTCAAAAAAATGTGGGGTTCAACAAGGGTTCTTCTAAGTTCTTTGAAGAACCTTAGGGTTCTTGACACTGAAAATGGCATCCAAAAGGTTCTTCCAAGAACCCCATAGGTGGGGTTCATCGAGGAACCTCAGTCGAGGAACCTCCTTAACTGCTCAACTGAAACAAATTCGATTTGAAAGGACAGCAGGTGCAGGCACTTAACTGAAAAATATCCTCAGTTTAAGGTTAGGTTTGTCCCTTGTATGACCTATATTTATATTGTTTTATGATGATACCATCTATCTTTTTATATTTGTGACAATCTTTCTAAAACAGACAATGGACACAATTCAATGGATATCAATCAACAAAGAGGTAAGAATATGTAGGCTATGAGAACATGTTGAAGGCTATAAGAATATGTCGGCTATAAGAATATGTTGAAGGCTAGCTGTATTGCGTGCAGATGCCTGAACTGCTCACCTTTTGTGTCTGTATCTGTAGGTATACGAGGAGGCATAAAAAGGTATGTAAGTAGGTATTGGTATGTAATGCAGATCACATTTAACATCCTCCTCCCTTACCTCTTTAATGAATATCCCATAGGCCTCTACATTATGGACAAGGTATGTGTATGAAAACCATTATCAAAAGTTTTTTTAAATTCACATTCACCACAAAAAGTGATGAATTCTGTCGTGTGCATCTTTTGTTAATCATCTATATAATTACTTTTTGGGGGGGATTTCCCAGACATTACCCTTCCTACGCCTGAATTTAACAGGAAACCTGTTCAATCACCATGCACTGCAAAATCATTCTGGTTATGATACGGAGAACATCAACACATTAACATCAACACGCCAGAGGATATACCCATTATACTTGGGGCTCTGCTGGGAGTTTAACTCATATTTAGATATTTTTATTCTGCTTTGCCACTAAAATCATAATAAACACTGACAACTAAAATATTGTGTCATTGTTATATGTATTATTATTAATAATAATAATAGGGGATGGGGGGGTAGTTCAAAAATGAATCACAAAAGGTTCTTTGAGGATCCATTAAAAGGAGTTCTATGAAGAACCCTTTTTAAAGGGTTCTCGGAAGAACTTAAGGGTTCCCCTACAGTTTCAATTTGAAGAACCCCTAAAGGATACTTGAGGAACCTTTTCTTTTTAGAGTGTAGATATTAAAGGGTACTTCATTAAATATAACGGGCTTTTAAAATTCAATATTGGTGCACAATTTCTACTCAAAATATCAAAGGGACGCAAAAGGGACTCATTTCGTAAGAAAGCCATTTGAAATAAGGCTTTGCCATCACGAATGTAAATCCCATACAGGCCAGAAGAGGGCTGTCTACCCCACATACTTCACTCTTCAGATCTTTCTGCCAGTACTGAATAGGTCATTTTGGATGGGCAGAGAAAGAGGTTAGATAAGGGTGGAATATGCTTTAGTTTACCGCCCATCATCTGGATACAATAGAGCGATTGGTTTATGTCCTGATGGTGCGGGCCTTCCCACTAAAGCACAAGACTGGGGAGGAGAAAAGACGGAAAAGTCTAAGTGAGATCCATGGTACTCTGACGTCACCCCATTGAAGTTGAAATTTAAAACGGTTAGGTTAGGGCTGGGGTAGGGGTTAAGGTTAGGGTTAAGGGTATGGATGTCCCAAGGAACTCGCTTAGCATCAACCAAGAAAAGACAAATGTTCTATTTTTTTCTAGGGCCTAAATTTAGAGCTAGGACTAGACTCTAGGTAGAGTTAGGGAATCAAAAGGACAGTCGTCCTCTATTCCACTAAAATACATATATTATTTGTTTGTATGTGTTTTTAGGTGTATTGTTTTTATAATTCCCATTAGACATTCATTACATATCCCTAACTGAAGCCCTGTTAATGTTCTTTCTACTGAATACCTTTATTGTTTTCCTTATCAATGGTTATGTTACATGAGACCTCACCTTTACATGGATAGTGATCGATGGCTTAGAGATAAAGGATTCTGATGCCTTTGATGGAAACTGTCTTAGCCTCGTACGAACCATCCTGATCTCGAGAGCTTACATTCTGTTTTGTTACAGATCTGTGTAGCGAAACAACAGAATGTAAGCTTGTGAGATCAGGATGGTTCGTACGAGGCTGAGTCTGGCAACTTTGTAAAACTACAGAGCTTCTGATGCAACAAGCCATGAGTCTCGGCGCCTCTCTCTCAGCCATGGTCGACCTGGAGAGCAAAATAAACTGTAATATCTAGACGACCATCCCCTGCTTCATTCATGTGATCACCATACGTGTGCTCAGGGGTGTTAAAATAGATACGTAAAGCTTTTTATAATTCAGCCTCCACGTTCTTCATTTAAATCTCAGTTATTCCTCTTTTCATTGTCACTATCACTATTGAAAACAGTCACCGTTACCAAAAGCAGAGTGAGTGGAAAGGTGAAATGTAGTTGAAAATATAAAAGCCTCTTTAATTATCACCCTGGAAAGAGTGTAAAACCATGACAAATCCCCATGAGATGTTGTTATTGTGTGGAGTGACATTATTACCAACCGTGTCCCCAACCTCTCTCTCTTACTATGGTAAGTGTTCCAGACCATGTCCCCAATACTAAGCTTCGGGTTTACGTTTCCCCTAGGTTATAGGTCCCCTCTCCCAATGCTAACCTTAAAGGGGCAATCAGCAGTTGTTAATCCATTTTTGGACATATAATTTAATTATATGCATCCATTGATTCTTGAAGAATGTAACTTATAAATGCTTCATGAGCTTAGTTCAACTGTCGTACCCCATCAGAACTCGAAATACAAGCTTGTTTTACTCCAATGTTTAGAAACAAAGTAAATATAAACAAACACTACATGGCCTCAAAATATGGTTAAAACTATTTTTATATCAGGGATGGTCAGTCCATAGAAAAACAATGGCAGGCAGTACGCTTTGTTCTTTTTTTCAACAGCTGATTGCCCCATTAACCCTTTAGCTGGAAAATGCTAAATTTACCCAGGATCAGCTTCTAGGAGCAACTTCACCCTATACCAGGTATTCCCAAACTGGGGTAGGGTGAAGGGGTACGCGCAATGCTGTCAGGGGTACGCCAAATAAAAATGTGATTAAATTTTTTTTTAATATACTGTATATATATTTTTTTTTTTTCACATTTTCAAACAGTTCATTAATATTTTCCAACGGGGCTATACATTTGGGTGAGGTTTTTTTCTCGCCTGAGTAGCCTCATTACACTGCCAAAATAAAATGAAACCACCTAGTGTTCAGCCAAATAACAACACAATGTCAAATACAGGTAGCCGAGACCAAATAATTAACATCCAGTCACATTCTGTTAAAGGTCCCCAAAGCACACACATCCCTGGGGGGTCATCTTTTCAGTTCGCTGCAGCTAGCGACTGGAACGAGCTGCAACAAACACTCAAACTGGATGGTTTTATCTCAATCTCTTCATTCAAAGACTCAATCATGGACACTCTTACTGACAGTTGTGGCTGCTTTGTGTGATGTATTGATGTCTCTACCTTCATGCCCATTGTGCTGTTGTCTGTGCCCAATAATGTTGGTAGCGGCACAAAACATGGTACAATGTTGTGTTCCGGTTACCATGTTGTTGTCATGTTGTGTTGCTACCATGCTGTGTTGTCATGTGTTGCTGCCTTGCTATGTTGTCTTAGGTCAATCTTTATGTAGTGTTGTCTCTCTCTCTTGTCGTGATGTGTGTTTTGTCCTATATTTATTTATTTTGTAAATCCCCGTCCCCGCAGGAGGTCTTTTGGCTTTTGTTAGGTCGTCATTGTGAATAAGAATTTGTTCTTAAAAAAACTTCTTAGGGCTAGGCGTCCCACTAGCGGGACAACTTCCGGTGAAACTGGAGGGCGCACAATTCAAATAAATAATCATAAGAATTATGGATATTAAACATGTAGGTACATACAATTGTCTTATATCGGTTGAAAGCTTAAATTCTTGTTAATCTAACTGAACTGTTCGATTTACAGTAGCCATTACAGCGAAAGCATGCCATGAGATTGTTTGAGGACGGCGCCCCACATCAAAATATTTTTCCACCGGCACAGGTTTCATAAATTCACAAATAGCGATTAAATATTCACTTACTTTTTGAAAATCTAACTCTGATTTGTCATCCAAAGGGTCCCAGCTATAACATGTAGTGTCGTTTTGTTAGATAAAATCCTTCTTTATATCCCTAAAAGTCAGTTTAGTTGGTGCCATCATTTTGAATAATCCACTCGTTCAACATGCAGAGAAAGGAATCCAAAAATCTACCGCTAAACTTTGTTAAAACAAGTCAAAATAAGTTTCTATTGACTCCTCAGATACCCTAAAATGTAATCAAACTATAATATTTAATACGGAAAGAAGTATGTTCAATAGCAAACCGATATTAGCAGGTGCGTCTTGTCTTCCTCGGGCGCCCAAACACGAATTTCCAATAGTGTGTCCCAGTACTAAAACAAATTATTCTTACTCGTTTTGGAAGAAACCAGCCTGAAACCTTGAACAGAGAGTGCTGACACCCTGTGGAAGCCAATGGAATTGCATACTGGGAGCTAAATTTAATTATTTCCCTATACCTTCCATTGTAAGAGCATGGGCTCTCAAAAAAAAAGATTCTAGTTGGTTTTTCTTTGGATTTTCTCCTACCATATCTATTGTGTTATAGTCTCCTACATTATTTTAACATTTCTACAAACTTCAAAATTATTTATTTCCAATGGTACCAATTATATGCATATCCTGGCTTCAGGGCCTGAGCAACAGGCAGTTAGCTTTGGGCACGTCAGTCAGGTGGAAATTGAGAAAGAAGGACCCTAGCCTGAAGTTTTAATTTTAACTGACTTGCCTAGTTAAATAAAGGTTAAATAAATAAAATTAACCGTTACTCTCTCGCGGGAATTCCACTAACGGCCCCGAATGAAGCCAAACGTAGCTGCTGCTCATGTTCTGTACTGATGCCGCAAAAGCCAGGACAGGGAGACATAGTGGAGTGGTAACGCGAGTGCAGGCAGTTGCTCTTGACGCAACTTGGGTACACTGCAGCATCTACTGAGAAGCTCTTGCTGCCAAGGGAATGCCTGACAGCTTGAAAGACGTTTTGGACACTTTGTTAAAGCAAGGCCCCTGAACTCTCATGTATTTTCTGCACTATGCAATGATATGGGCAGCGACCATGTAACGCTTTTACAACATACAGAAGTGTGCTGGTTATCAAGAGGCAAAGCATTGACACGTTTTTTTTAAAATTGGGAGACGGCTTAAAGTTTATTTTACTGACCATAATTTTCACTTGTCTGACCGTTTCTCACACGACTGGCCTATCTGGTTGATATTTTTTCTGAATCTAGGATTACAGGGACTCTCCATAACTATATTCAATGTGCTGGACAAAATTGAGGCTATGATTAAGAAGTTGGCGCTCTTCTCTGTCTGGACAACACACAGGTCTTTCCATCATTGAATTATATTTTTGTGTGCAAATTAACTCATGCTTACAGACAATGTTAAATGTGATATAGCGAAGCACCTGAGTGAGTTGGGTGCGCAATTACACGGGTACTTTCCCGAAACGGATGACACAAACAACTGGATTCGTTATCCCTTTCATGCCCTGCCACCAGTCCTCTTACTGATGTCTGAACAAGAGAGCCTCATTGAAATTGCAACAAGTGGTTCTGTGAAAATTTTATTTAATCAGAAGCCATTGCCAGATTTCTGGATTGGGCTGCGCTCAGAGAATATCCTGCCTTGGCAAATTGTGCTGTTAAGACACTGATGTCTTTTGCAACCACGTACCTATGTGAGTGGATTCTCGGCCCTCACTAGCAAAACTAAATACAGGCACAGACTGTGTGTGGAAAATGATTGAAGACTGATACTCTCTCCAATACAACCCAACATTGCAGAGTTATGTGCATCCTTTCAAGCACACCCTTCTCATTAACCTGTGGTGAGGTATTCACCATTTTCGATGAACAAATAAGGTTTTATATGTAAGATGGTTAAATAAAGAGCAAAAGTATTGATTATTATATTATTATTTGTGCCCTGGTCCTATAAGAGCTCTTTGTCACTTCCCAGGAGCTGGGTTGTGACAAACTCACTCGTACTGATGTTTAATAAATGTATCATATAGTGTGTGATTGTGTGTGGCAGGCTTACAATGATGGCAAAAAACAACATTTGAGAGTGCGCTGACCCTGGTGCTAGAGGGGCTATGCAGCTGGAGGTTGAATATTTGGAGGGGTATGGGACTATAAAAAGTTTGGGAACCACTGCCCTACCCCATCACTAACCGTATCCCTAACGTCCTTTCTGCACCGCAGGTGGTGATGGAGTCTGAGGAGCCAGAGCTGAGGGAGTGTGATGAAGCCTTTGAGTCAGATGAAGGCAATGTGGAGTCTTACCTGGAAGAGCCAGAGAGCAGCAGGGAGCTCCAGGAGAGGCTCAAGGAGCTGGAGGTGAGGCCCAGGGAGGGGGAATTTAGGGCTCGTCTAGGCTATATCTCATTTTGTCTTTCTTTGATTCCTTGCACCCTGTCTCCTCACCTCCTTCTCAACTGTTATTGGAGGAGAAGGTTCAAGGTCCCTCCCCTCTGACCTTCTTCAATGGGTTTTGAGAAGGAGACAAGAAGAGGATGAATTAAGAAAGAGCTCAAGTCTTGACCCCTGGAGCTGTTGACCCTCTGGGTACACGCATTTTCTCATTTGGGCAAAAGTCCGTCTTCCATCCTATCTTCTTCGTGACCCAGAAACCGATAAGTGGTCGAGGAGAGTGTAAATTAGGCGAACGGAAGAGTGTCTTCCCCTCCTCGATGGCCACTTTTCATCAAGGATAGTCATGTGCATCCTACCGGAGTCCTTCACTGAAGAGTTTTGAAATCTGCCATACCCCCTTTGAATCAGCTTTTGTTTTGTCGGAGGAGAATAGCATGCATACATTTAAAAACAATATGCTACTTATTGTTTTATCTATAAAATGTCTTGCACAGCTAACTTCCTTTTTGTTTTTATCACTTTACACATTTATTTTGTGATCCACCCCTGTAAAAGTAATTTGCCTGAAAATGTGAAAATTGTGAAAATGAAGTGAAAATTCATTCAACACATTGGCATACAGTCTGGTGAACTTGGATTGGTCCTGAATTGGTCCAGAATAATAACGATGCTTAAAACAGTCACTCAATATTACAGCACCCAGTACTTTTGAATGATCTGCAAGTGGAGGAGTCTCATTTTCGTCCATGTTCCTTCCTTGCCGCCTCTCCTCGATTACCTTTGATATTTTTCAAAAGGAGGCAAGAGAGGACGGAGGACGCAGGAGTTGAGCAAATCCAGTTGAGAAAACACCCTGGAGACTGAGAGCTGCATCAGACAAAGCAATCAATGAAAACGAATAACCGTTTGCAACATTTGATTGATGCAGTTGGTTGTTTTGACTGATAGCTGCACCTGTCAAAACGATCACCTGCTTCAGTCCAAACAACCAAACTCAATCAAATAATTAAAGTATTTGATTCATCCTAGGGATGGAGCAGCCATTATACTATTTACTATTAATCTCAACACTAGTACTTTATTATTAATGTTAGTATTTGTATTTCACTATTTCAAAATTGATGCCAATTTGATAGATGTGAACCTGAATCAAGTGTCTCAGTGTAGGAGTGCTGATTTAGGATCAGTTTTGCCTTTTCGATCATAATGAATAAGATTACATGGACTGGGAGGACCTCCTAGATCAGCACTCCTACTCTCTGAGACTTGATACATACAGACCATGATTTCAGGGCTATGCATCTGACTGTATCATAGTCCACCAGGTGTCTCCCTCCTTCTGTGAAAGAAGTGGTTTTGAGAATCTATCATGGCAAGTGAATATGTCATTTATATGCTGAATAATGGTATTGAATTTGAATGGTTTTGTCAGTCAAGGATCCCTTATTACATTTTACTAATTAAAAATGTTTGTTTCTTCTGGTGATTAGGGTATTTTGGAAGGGATGTTTGGCGAGTTAGGGACCACTTCGTATGACGAGGAAATCGCCGACTTCAGTGCATTCAAGACAACTGGGAAATTGAGAACTAGCTCTGACTGGGAAAATTCGTTTTTTTAATGGTCATCCAACTCGGAATTCCAAGTGGGGAACTTTGGCCTCTTTCTAGAGATCAGACTTTCCGACCTGAAGATCACTGACGTCATGATTCAACCTCGTTTTTTTCAGAGTTCCCAGTTGTCTTGAAAGCACCATAATACCGCACAAGTGATCGAAATGACAGGCTACTTTGACACTGACAAACTGAGAATCTGAGATCAATAAAAACGACCTTTGACTTGAATCCATCAATGGCCTAGGCCTAGCTGTGTGGAGACACATATTGTAGGCTACAATCTGAGGAGGAAATTATAGTCCTAAAAATGTTTTCCAGTTTCACTGACTCACCCAATGATGTGCAGCTCATTCGCTGGTGATGGCTGATGCGCTCTTGACAAAAGCGTAATATTGCAGATAGATTTTGTATTCAGATAGATAGTAGCTTCCATCAATGTAATTGTCTGCATAATTTCCAATCCCCCATATATTTTGGGGTAAATATATACAGTACCAGTCAAAAGTTTGGAAACACCTACTCATTCCAGGGTTTTTCTTTATTTTTACTATTTTCTACATTGTAGAATAATAGTGAAGACATCAAAACTATGAAATAACACATATGGAATCATGTAGTAACCCAAAAAGTGGTTACCTCATGAAGCTGGTTGAGAGAATGCCAAGAGTGTACAAAGCTGTTATCAAGGCAAAGGGTGGTATGTGTGTGTGTGTGTGTGTATATATATATATATATATATATATATATATATATATATATATATATATATATATATATATATATTATACTATACTAAACTGCTCAAAAAAATAAAGGGAACACTAAAATAACACATCCTAGATCTGAATGAATGAAATATTCTTATTAAATACTTTTTTCTTTACATAGTTGAATGTGCTGACAACAAAATCACACAAAAATGATCAATGGAAATCAAATTTATCAACCCATGGAGGTCTGGATTTGGAGTCACACTCAAAATTAAAGTGGAAAACCACACTACAGGCTGATCCAACTTTGATGTAATGTCCTTAAAACAAGTCAAAATGAGGCTCAGTAGTGTGTGTGGCCTCCACGTGCCTGTATGACCTCCCTACAACGCCTGGGCATGCTCCTGATGAGGTGGCGGATGGTCTCCTGAGGGATCTCCTCCCAGACCTTGACTAAAGCATCCGCCAACTCCTGGACAGTCTGTGGTGCAACGTGGCTTTGGTGGATGGAGCGAGACATGATGTCCCAGATGTGCTCAATTGGATTCAGGTCTGGGGAACGGGCGGGCCAGTCCATAGCATCAATGCCTTCCTCTTGCAGGAACTGCTGACACACTCCAGCCACATGAGGTCTAGCATTGTCTTGCATTAGGAGGAACCCAGGGCCAACCGCACCAGCATATGGTCTCACAAGGGGTCTGAGGATCTCATCTCGGTACCTAATGGCAGTCAGGCTACCTCTGGCGAGCACATGGAGGGCTGTGCGACACCATGACTGACCCACCGCCAAACCGGTCATGCTGGAGGATGTTGCAGGCAGCAGAACGTTCTCCACGGCGTCTCCAGACTCTGTCACATGTGCTCAGTGTGAACCTGCTTTCATCTGTGAAGAGCACAGGGCGCCAGTGGCGAATTTGCCAATCTTGGTGTTCTCTGGCAAATGCCAAACGTCCTGCACGGTGTTGGGCTGTAAGCACAACCCCCACCTGTGGACGTCGGGCCCTCATACCACCCTCATGGAGTCTGTTTCTGACCGTTTGAGCAGACACATGCACATTTGTGGCCTGCTGGAGGTCATTTTGCAGGGCTCTGGCAGTGCTCCTCCTTGCACAAAGGCGGAGGTAGCGGTCCTGCTGCTGGGTTGTTGCCCTCCTACGGCCTCCTCCACGTCTCCTGATGTACTGGCCTGTCTCCTGGTAGCGCCTCCATGCTCTGGACACTACGCTGACAGACACAGCAAACCTTCTTGCCACAGCTCGCATTGATGTGCCATCCTGGATGAGCTGCACTACCTGAGCCACTTGTGTGGGTTGTAGACTCCGTCTCATGCTACCACTAGAGTGAAAGCACCGCCAGCATTCAAAAGTGACCAAAACATCAGCCAGGAAGCATAGGAACTGAGAAGTGGTCTGTGGTCACCACCTGCAGAACCACTCCTTTATTGGGGGTGTCTTGCTAATTGCCTATAATTTCCACCTGTTGTCTATTCCATTTGCACAACAGCATGTGAAATTTATTGTCAATCAGTGTTGCTTCCTAAGTGGACAGTTTGATTTCACAGAAGTGTGATTGACTTGGAGTTACATTGTGTTGTTTAAGTGTTCCCTTTATTTTTTTGAGCAGTGTATATATATATATACATATACATACATTGGGGAGAACAAGTATTTGATACACTGCCGATTTTGCAGGTTTTCCTACTTACAAAGCATGTAGAGGTCTAATTTTTATCATAGGTACACTTCAACTGTGAGAGACGGAATCTAAAACAAAAATCCAGAAAATCACATTGTATGATTTTTAAGTAATTCATTTGCATTTATTTGCATGACATAAGTATTTGATCACCTACCAACCAGTAAGAATTCCGGCTCTCACAGACCTGTTAGTTTTTCTTTAAGAAGCCCTCCTGTTTTCCACTCATTACCTGTATTAACTGCACCTGTTTGAACTTGTTACCTGTATAAAAGACACCTGTCCACACACTCAATCAAACAGACTCCAACCTCTCCACAATGGCCAAGACCAGAGAGCTGTGTAAGGACATCAGGGCTAAAATTGTAGACCTGCACAAGGCTGGGATGGGCTACAGGACAATAGGCAAGCAGCTTGGTGAGAAGGCAACAACTGTTGGTGCAATTATTAGAAAATGGAAGAAGTTCAAGATGACGGTCAATCACCCTCGGTCTAGGGCTCCATGCAAGATCTCACCTCGTGGGGCATCAATGATCATGAGGAAGGTGAGGGATCAGCCCAGAATTACACGGCAGGACCTGGTCAATGACCTGAAGAGAGCTGGGACCACAGTCTCAAAGAAAACCATTAGTAACACACTATGCCGTCATGGATTAAAATCCTGCAGCGCACGCAAGGTCCCCCTGCTCAAGCCAGCGCATGTCCAGGCCCGTCTGAAGTTTGCCACTGACCATCTGGGTGATCCAGAGGAGGAATGGGAGAAGGTCATGTGGTCTGATGAGACAAAAATAGAGCTTTTTGGTCTAAACGCCACTCGCCGTGTTTGGAGGAAGAATGATGAGTACAACCCCAAGAACACCATCCCAACCGTGAAGCATGGAGGTGGAAACATCATTCTTTGGGGATGCTTTTCTGCAAAGGGGACAGGACGACTGCACCATATTGAGGGGAGGATGGATGGGGCCATGTATCGCGAGATCTTGGCCAACAACCTCCTTCCCTCAGTAAGAGCATTGAAGATGGGTCGTGGCTGGGTCTTCCAGCATGACAATGACCCGAAACACACAGCCAGGGCAACTAAGGAGTGGCTCCGTAAGAAGCATCTGGAGAAGGTCTGTATGGAGGAGTGGAGTGGGAGTGGGCCAAAATCCCTGCTGCAGTGTGTGCAAACCTGGTCAAGAACTACAGGAAACATATGATCTCTGTAATTGCAAACAAAGGTTTCTGTACCAAATATTAAGTTCTGCTTTTCTGATGTATCAAATACTTATGTCATGCAATAAAATGCAAATTAATTACTTAAAAATCATACAATGTGACTTTCTGGATTTCTGTTTTAGATTCCGTCTCTCACAGTTGAAGTGTACCTATGATAAAAATTACAGACCTCCACATGCTTTAAGTAGGAAAACCTGCAAAATTGGCAGTGTATCAAATACTTGTTCTCCCCACTGTGTGTATATATATATATATATATCATCCTATATTGTCCCTAACATAATTACCCCATAGCAACAGATATGGGACACACACACACACACACACTTCCCACCCTTCCCCCACAAGCTCAGATGTTCAACAGTTGTTCCATCCCTGAGCCCAACTCAAGAAAGGACTTGATGTGCAAATGCATATACAGTTGTAGCTGTTTGAGAAGGAATGCAAAATTCAGCAAGAATGGACAGATTTGATAAACCAATGTCAAGTCCTAGCTGATGGAGCTCAGATACACCCCCTTCCCCTGAAACACACACACGCTGGTCCTCCGTTGTGACCATTTTCCCAAGCATCTCTGCAGTCAGACCTTTTATTATTTGGTGCCACCAGGGCCACAATTTGCCCCCTCTCTGATTTGTCCGAGTGTGACCCCCCCTCCCCATGGGTTACTGCAGCTAGTGTTGCCAGCACTGCCACTACCTGGGTGGGGTCACCCCACCGGAATCCCCACCAGCTATGTACAAGGTTGTCAAGGTTCTCATTAGCAGCTTTGAGAAATTCCTTGTATATTATGCTCACCCGGGCCTCCCGAGTGGCGCTGCGGTCTAAGGCACTGCATCGCAGTGCTAGAGGCATCACTACAGATCTGGGTTCATTCCCAGGCTGTGTCGCAGCCGGCTGCGACCGGGAGACCCATGAGGCGGCACACAATTGGCCCAGTGTCGTCCGGGTTAGGGGAGGATTTGGCTTGTCGAGATGTCCATGTCCCATTGCGCTGTAACGACTCCTGTGGCTGGCCGGGTGCATGCACGCTGACACGGTCGCCAGTTGGACGGTGTTTCCTCCGACACGTTGTTGCGGCTCGCTTTCGGGTTAAGCGAGCAGTGTGTCAAGAAGCAGTGTGGCTTGGCAGGGTCGTGTTTCGGAAGACGCATGGCTCGCAACCTTTGACTCTCCCGAGTCCGTACGGGAGTTGCAGCAATGGGACAAGACTGTAACAACCAAATTGGGGAGAAAAAGGGGTATGAAATTATTTCAAAATATTATGCTCACCCATCAGGGGGCTTTGGCTTCGTAAGTCCAACCCTGGCAGGCTCAGAACCTTCAGAGGGTGGTGCTGATTTAGTAGGTCTCTGAATAGAATTAACGAAGAGGCAACTCGAATTAACTTTGATCCCGTTTATTCAAATTGTTACATTGCAAATAGTGACAATTCTTTTTCATGCCACGAGAGCTACCGGATCCAGCCAAATAGGTTTCGGAATGAAACAGTCCAAAACAAAACTGAGGTGCCGGATCCTGTTCCGGCAGGATCCGGCTCAAATTATGTACTACAGATGTCACGCGACTGAGTAACCTGCAGCTTCTCTTAGGCCTTTGCTTTATAAAGCAATCTAAAAGGCTCTTCTATTAGAGCCTGTGTTAAATCTCCCAACTCAGCACAATGGACCCTTGCGGCACTTTTTCAGGTGTTGTGAAAACTTTTAGTCTCCCAGCTCTCCCGGCCATCATCTCCTGAGCCCTAGTGGCAGAATGAGAGGTGGGAAAGAAAGTGCTTTAAAACACTTTTCTCAGAGCACCTGTTTGAAAAATGTTTAGTGTTTATAATCATGCCACTGTGATGGAGAGGGCTCTTAATGTTACTGTGGTTAAATTCCCTTGGCTGAGGCCTTACAGCACTTATGTTGCAGATTCAGGCCAAGGTCCTCTGCCTTTGCCAGCCCACACTTTGTATAGAGGACACTATTGAAACGTAATACACGCATTGCTCTCAGATTGGATAGTTGAGTGACAGATTGAGTTTCACACGTGACATTAGGATCACACACATACATGAACACACACACAAAGTCAATTCCATACACACACTCTACGAAGATGAAACCTTCACAAAATGTCACACACTCTCCCTGTCCCTACTGTATTCAAACACCTTCACCCTTAGCGCAGCTGCGTATTGATGTGTGAATCAGGCTGTAATTACTGTGTAAAGTACTTAAATAAAAATACTTTAAAGTACAACTGAAGTATGTTTTCGGGGAATCTGTACATTTTTATATTTTTGACAACTTTTACTTCACTCCTAAAGACAATGATGTACTTTGTACTCTATACATTTTCCCTGACACCGAAATGCTTAGCAGGACAGGAAAATGGTCCAATTCACGCTGTTATCAAGAGAACCTCCTTGGTCATCCCTACTGCCTCTGATCTGGCGGACTCACTAAACACAAATGCTTAATTTGTAAATTATTAAGAAACACAAGACTGAACCACAACATAAATATCAGTTCTGTTGATATGAGTATAAAATATTAGTATAAACATCGCATTAGAAGTGTCCATCACATCTGCAGTGTTGGAGCATGCCCCTGGATAGCCGTAAATTAAAATAAAATAAAAAAGAGAATTGTGACGTCTGTTTTTCTTAATATAAGGAATTTTAAATGATTTATACTTTACTTTTGATAATTAAGTATAATTAAAACCAACTACTTTTAGACTTTTACTCAAGTAGTATTTTACTAGGTGACTTGCATTTGTACTTTCAAATCAAGTTTATTTTATATAGCCCTTCGTACATCAGCTAATATCTCGAAGTGCTGTACAGAAACCCAGCCTAAAACCCCAAACAGCAAGCAATGCAGGTGTAGAAGCACGGCGTCTAGGAAAAACTCCCTAGAAAGGCCAAAACCTAGGAAGAAACCTAGAGAGGAACCAGGCTATGAGGGGTGGCCAGTCCTCTTCTGGCTGTGCCGGGTGGAGATTATAACAGAACATGGCCAAGATGTTCAAATGTTCATAAATGACCAGCATGGTCAAATAATAATCAGGAGTAAATGTCAGTTGGCTTTTCATAGCCGATCATTAAGAGTATCTCTACCGCTCCTGCGGTCTCTAGAGAGTTGAAAACAGCAGGTCTGGGACAGGTAGCACGTCCGGTGGACAGGTCAGGGTTCCATAGCCGCAGGCAGAACAGTTGAAACTGGAACAGCAGCAAGGCCAGGTGGACTGGGGACACCTGGCCTAGATACTTTGAGGTATCTTTACTTTTACTTAAGTATGACAATTTTTCCACCTCTGCATGTTTATCTCTTTAGGAGGTAGGCTATCCACAGTCCAAAACTGAAAATCTTAGAAACAATGTTGCAACTGATCTGAACTGAACTGGCTTGACTTGCCCATACACTCTCCCTCTTTCTGTCTTACACACACACACATACCCTCCACTGGAGAATGCAATGATTTCTGACTAAGCGACAGTCATTGAGCCTCAAGCTAGACTGTTTGATTCCTATTCTACTTCGAAACCTCGTAGACAAGCAAATCGAAAACTCAGTTTTCTCTGCTCTGTTGCGATGGGAATCGATAGTGCCAAAATAATTTGGTCTCCTGTCCACCTTTTCCCCTCACCATCCACCATTCCCTGATCATTGAACACTTGGGCCCATCACAGCTTCTGTGACGCACTGTAGAGGGAGCGTTAAATGTGTGACTGCTGTTTTGATGTGCAATCACTGGTGGCTTAGGTGCCTCTATTTCTATGAAGACATGTTTTGTTCTTTCGCACCTTCTCTCCCTCTATTGCCTCACTCCCAATTTATTCCAATCAGCATGTTGTTCTTTCTCATTCCTTCTACTAACTCTCTCCGTCTTGTCTCTGTTTCCCTCCTATTTCGTTCTTTCAGAATCGATCTCTCCTCCCCTTTGTTTCAGTCCCCCATCATACCTTTGATTTCATAGTTGCCGTGGTGACACGTTCCCGCCTTTGATCATAGCGAATAAGACATTGGCAGGATTCTCTTTTTAATGAGTTCACCAGTTTACACCTATTACAGCAAGGATATATATCTATATTTTTTATAAACGGTCCTTGTTCAGATGTATCAAATCCCTTTGGAGATCTACCTAATCTTTTGCTCTTTCGTTTATTCTTTCGCATTGTCAAATTCTCCATGGGGACGATTGTGAAATCAACTGATTTGTTCATTCTCGGGCCACAAAGAAGCTTGCTCTTCTATGTGTAGACATTGAAATGCACTGTGATCATATGAGACGGGTGGGGATGAATCTCCCGAGGTTGATATGTAATTATCAAGTATGTAATTGGTCTCTCTCTCTCTTTTCTCTAATGTCTCTGTCCTTTCTCTCTCCTTTGTAGGCTGAGAATTCCACCCTGGCCCTTGCGAATGAAAGCCAGAGAGAAGCATATGAAAGGTGTCTGGATGAGGTGAGTTTCATATAGAAAAGGTCGTCCTGACAGTGCCACACTGTTTTGTCTGTCTCTGTAACCACTACATAAGTTCTCAGCTTTTATACACTGCTAAGTTTACTACTCTTAAGACTCCAAAATCATTCTCCATTTGTGACCAAAGACTGTAGTAAAGATGAACCTTTAATTCTATCTTTTTCAGGTGGCCAACCACGTGGTACAGGCCCTTCTGAATCAAAAGGTAAGACATAGTTCATGAAGACGAATCGATGACATTCAGACTCAAAAGTCTAACAAGTTAATGAGCAGTTATTTTACACAACAAGTTTAGTGTGTGTGTTCGTGCGTGTGTAAATGTTTGTTGATTTGTTTTGTGTGTGTGTGTTTGTTCTAGGACCTGCGGGAGGAGTGTATTAAGCTGAAGATGCGTGTGTTTGACCTGGAGAGACAGAACAAAACCCTGACTGAGCTCTTTGCCCAGAAACGACACCCCCAGGCCAGCCATCTGCAACAGGTACAGAATGTGTGATGTGTTCTGTGTGTGTGTGTGTGTGTGTGTGTGTGTGTTCATGAAATTGATTCCTCTGTGAAGATTTAGAAATTACGCATAAATGAACAAGTTGCTTTTCATTTTGTTTCAGTTACTTAGTTTTTGCAAAACTGTAATGAATTTGACAAGATAAAGGATAATTAGGCATGAGTTAATTATCCGCCGAAATTGTTGCAACCCCTATTACTAGCCTATCTCTTTCGTATCGTCTGAGATCCCCAAAGATTGGAAAGCTGCCGCGGTCATCCCCCTCTTCAAAGGGGGAGACACTCTAGACCCAAACTGCTACAGACCTATATCTATCCTACCCTGCCTTTCTAAGGTTTTCGAAAGCCAAGTTAACAAACAGATCACCGACCATTTCGAATCCCACCGTACCTTCTCCGCTACGCAATCGAGTTTCCGAGCTGGTCATGGGTGCACCTCAGCCATGCTCAAGGTCCTAATCAATATCATAACCGCCATTGATAAGAGACAATAGTGTGCAGCTGTATTCATCTACCTGGCCAAGGCTTTCGACTCTGTCAATCACCACATTCTTATCGGCAGACTCAACAGCCTTGGTTTCTCAAATGACTGCCTCGCCTGGTTCACCAACTACATCTCAGAGTTCAGTGTGTCAAATTGGAAGGCCTGTTGTCCGGACCTCTGGCAGTCTCTATGGAGGTGCCACAGGGTTCAATTCTCGGGCCGACTCTCTTCTCTGTATACATTAATGATGTCACTCTTGCTGCTGGTGATTCTCTGATCCACCTCTACGCAGACGACACCATTCTGTATACTTCTGGCCCTTCTTTGGACACTGTGTTAACTAACCTCCAGACGAGCTTCAATGCCATACAACTCTCCTTCCGTGGCCTCCAACTGCTCTTAAATGCAAGTAAAACTAAATGCATGCTCTTCAACCGATCGCTGCCCACACCCGCCTGCCTGCCTAGCATCACTACTCTGGACGGTTCTGACTTAGAATATGTGGACAACTACAAATACCTAGGTGTCTGGTTAGACTGTAAACTCTCCTTTCAGACTCACATTAAGCATCTCCAATCCAAAATTAAATCTAGAATCGGCTTCCTATTTCGCAACAAAGAATCCTTCACTCATGCTGCCAAACATAGCCTCGTAAAACTGACTATCCTACCGATCCTTGACTTCGGCGATGTAATTTACAAAATAGCCTCCAACACACTACTCACCAAATGGGATGCAGTCTATCACAGTGCCATCCGTTTTGTCACCCAAGCCCCATATACTACCCACCACTGCGACCTGTATGCTCTCGTTGGCTGGCCCTCGCTTCATATTCGCTGCCAAACCCACTGGCTCCAGGTCATCTAGAAGTCTTTGCTAGGTAAAGCCCCGCCTTATCTCAGCTCACTGGTCACCATAGCAGCACACACCCTTAGCACGTGCTCCAGCAGGTATATTTCACTGGTCACCCCCAAAGCCAATTCCTCTTTGGCCGCCTTCCGGTGCTCTGCTGCCAATGACTGGAACGAACTGCAAAAATCACTGAAGCTGGAGACTCATATCTCCCTCACTAACTTTAACCACCAGCTGTCAGAGCAGGTGCTTAAAGGTTGGATTCATTAAAACTCGTTTTTCAACCACTCCACAAATGTCTTGTTAACAAACTATAGTTTTGGCAAGTCGGTTAGGACATCTACTTTGTGCATGACACACGTCATTTTTCCAACAATTGTTTACAGACAGATTATTTCACTTACAATTCACTGTACCACAATTCCAGTGTGTCAGAAGTTTACATACACTAAGCTGACTGTGCCTTTAAACAGCTTAGAAAATTCCAGAAAATGATGTCATGGCTTTAGATGCATCTGAGTAGGCTAATTGACATCATTTGAGTCAATTGGAGGTGTACCTATGGATTTATTTCAAGGCCTACCTTCAAGCTCAGTGCCTCTTTGCTTGACATCATGGGAAAATCAAAAGAAATCAGCCAAAACCTCAGAAAAACAATTGTAGACCTCCACAAGTCTGGTTCATCCTTGGGAGCAATTTCAAAATGCCTGAAGGTACCACTTTCATCTGTACAAACAATAGTACGCAAGTATAAACACGATGGGACCACGCAGCCGTCATACCGCTCAGGAAGGAGACGCGTTCTGTCTCCTAGAGATGAATGTACTTTGGTGCGAAAAGTGCAAATCAATCCCAGAACAACAACAAAGGACCTTGTGAAGATGGAGGAAATGGGTACAAAAGTATCTATATCCACAGTAAAACGAGTCCTATATCGACATAACCAGAAAGGCCGCTCAGCAAGGAAGAAGCCACTGCTCCAAAACCGCCAATAAAAAGCTAGACTACGGTTTGCAACTGCACATGGGGACAAAGATTGTACTTTTTGGAGAAATGTCCTCTGGTCTGATGAAACAAAAATAGAACTGTTTGGCCATAACGACCATCGTTATGTTTGGAGGATAAAGGGGCAGGCTTGCAAGCCAAAGAACACCATCCCAAACGTGAAGCACGGGGGTGGCAGCATCATGTTGTGGGGGTGCTTTGCTGCAGGAGGGACTGGTGCACTTCACAAAATAGATGGCATCATGAGGAAAGACAATTATGTGGATATATTGAAGCAACATCTCAAGACATCAGTCAGGAAGTTAAAGCTTGGTCGAAAATTGGTCTTCCAAATGGACAATGACCCCAAGCATACTTCCAAAGTTGTGGCAAAATGGCTTAAGGACAACAAAGTCAAGGTATTGACTCATAGCCTGACCTCATAGCCTGGTTCCTCTCTAGGTTTCTTCCTAGGTTCTGGCTTTTCTAGGGAGTTTTTCCTAGCCACCGTGCTTCTACACCTGCATTGCTTGCTGTTTGGGGATTTTAGGCTGAGTTTCTGTACAGCACTTTGTATCATCAGCTGATGTAAGAAGGGCATTATAAATACGATTGATTGATTGACCTCAATCCTATAGACAATTTGTGGGCAGGACTGAAAAAGCGTGTGCGTGCAAGGAGGCCTACAAACCTGACTCAGTTACACCAGCTCTGTCCGAAGGAATGGGCCAAAATTCACCCAACTTATTGTGGGAAGCTTGTGGAAGCTTACCCGACACGTTTGACCCAAGTTAAACAATTTAAAGCCAATGCTACCAAATACTAATTGAGTGTATGTAAACTTCTGACCCACTGGGAATGTGATGAAATAAATAAAATATTAAATAAATAGTTCTCGCTGCTATTATTCTGACATTTCACATTCTTCAAATATAGTGGTGATCCTAACTGACCTAAGGCAGGGAATTTTTATTAGGATTAAATGTCAGGAATTGTGAAACTGAGTTTAAATGTATTTGGCTAAGGTGTATGTAAACTTCCGACTTCAACTGTATATAGACTTTTTCTTTTGTACTATTAACTGTATGTTTGTTTGACGCACTGCTTTGCTTTATCTTGGCCAGGTCGCAGTTTTAAATGAGAACTTGTTCTCAACTAGCCTACCTGGTTAAATAAATGTGAAATAAAATAAATAAAAATTAGTACTGACAGACTGGTGTTGAAAGTGTGACCAAAGAAGGGATTTAAGTCTGTCCGTTGGCTCTCGGATCATTTTGGGCTGTTAATGAGAATTTGGATATGAATGTTTTTTTTCTATCATTCCTCACATCAGAATGCCCACAGAGAAAATAATGTCTATCCCATCAAATTGGAGAGACTCATTTTTGCCTGTGTGTGTGTGTGATATGCTTATCTAAACCACTGGGGGAGAGGGAGAACCTCTTTTCTGCCTTGCTTGTCTCCTGTTCATTATGATTATATTCAGACCACGATCAAAGTATGGTCCTATGTGTCATCCTGTTTCTGTTTACTACTTAATAAGAACGGTGTTTCTGAGGTAATCTGCTTTCATTTGGTAGGGAGATGAGAAGTTCTCCCGCATCTCTGTCATGCTGATCTCATTACTGTTGTTGCTTAGGTGGTTGTTGTCAAGGTGAAATGTGGAACTGTAATGTGAAGGCTAGTTTTAGAATTCTATCGCATATCCTCCATAGCGTGTAGTGATCTCTTCTGTGTTGATATAGTCAGATGTGAGATTGAAATATTACAGCGAGGACTATGATGCCTTGGTGTTCTTTGGATTTATTAACCTAAACTGATATCTAATATCAATTGTAAAATAGACTAGAGCTTAGAGCCTGAAAGCTCCTTGGAGCTCTTACTCTGTCCATTTTGGCCTTGTTGAAATAAACCAAGGACAAACCCGCTACAGGGTTTTAGAATCCCCTGCTGAGATTTTTATTTAACCTTTATTTAACTTGGCAAGTCAATTAATAACAAATTCTTATTTTACAATGATGGCCTACCTCGGCCAAACCCTCCCCTAACCCAGACGACGCTGGACCAATTGTACCCCGCCCTATTGGACTCCCTATCACGGGCGGTTGTTATACAGCCAGGGACCGAACCAGGGTCTGTAGTGATGCCTCTAGAACTGAGATGCAGTGCCTTAGACCGCTGCGCCACTCGGGAGCTTAAAGATGATTATACAACGACTCTGAAGTTTCCGTGAATTTGGCTTCAAAAGAACAGATGCAGAGATCATCTTGTCTTTGATAAAGATGTTCAGTGACCTTGGTCATCATTTTTCTTCTTCTTTGAAGTGTATGACACTTGGCACCTCTTTCTCCCGCACCACATCTCTATCCCTTTCCTTCCCTCTCTTTTTTTCACCTCTTTGTTTACACCAACTCCCTCTCTCTCTTCTATTAGTATTTCACCCACTCCACGGTAGAGGGGACAGGAGAGAGAGAAGCCATCTGCTGCAGAAATATCAATACAGCATTTCATCTAAAAATAAAATTCACAGGAGGGAAAAGTGGCACATTCTATTACTGTAAATGGAAACTGTCCCCAACTCCCCCAACCCCCTTCTTCCCCATGCCTCCATTTTTCTGTATTCTTCAGTCGCTTTCTTTGCCTCTCTTACCTGTGAGGGGAAAAAACCTTCTCCCCTCACATGCGGAGTGAATACCTCTTCCCCCGCCATCACCTTTCTTTGTGATGAATATTATAAGAAAACCTGATGTCATCTCAATGCCGAAGCAATTTAATTACTCAGCGCTAGGATAGGAATGAAAAGAGGCTGGCCCGCTCCGGTAATGCCATTTTCTCTGTCTATTAGGAAGCAGGTTAAAGGAAATCAGGAGAGGGTGCAAAGAATGACAATAGTCGATATGGTTCCGTTACTGACATTCTTCTTTCTCTGTTCTCTCCCGTTACAGTTGCAGTTGGTGTCTGTCTCAGAGCACAGCACAGAGCCCAGCACAGAGCCCCTGACCATGGACAGTGACAAATTGCTGGTGTCCAAAAACCAGGGGGGACTCAAGGTGAGCAGCTAGCCCACACACAAACCTTAACCCCCAACTAAAACTTCACTGTGATCATTGAATTACAAATGTATATATGTAGGATATATATACACTGAGTATACCAAACATTAGGAACAAGAACACCTTCCTAATATTGAGTTGCACCCCCCACAGGGATGCTGGCCCATGTTGGCTCCAACGCTTCCCACAGTTGGGTCAAGTTGGCTGGATGTCCTTTGGGTAGTGGACCATTCTTGATACACACGGGAAACTGTTGAGTGTGAAAAACCCAGCAGCATTACAGTTCTTGTCACAAACCGGTGCACCTGGCACCTATTACCATACTTTGATCAAAGGCACTTAAATATTTTGTCTTGTCCATTCACCATCTGAATGGCACACATACACAATCCATGTCTCAATTGTCAAGGCTTACAAATCTTTCTTTAACCTGTGCTCCCCTTCCTCTACACTGATTGAAGTGGATTTAACAAGTGACATCAATAAGGGATCATGGCTTTCACCTGGATTCACCTGGTCAGTTCTGGTCAGTTCTTAATGTTTTGTATACTCAGTGTATTTGTATACTCAGTGTATAACACATACAGTGGGGAGAACAAGTATTTGATACACTGCCGATTTTACACTGCCATTTTATTGCATGACATAAGTATTTGGTCACCTACCAACCAGTAAGAATTCCGGCTCTCACAGACCTGTTAGTTTTTCTTTAAGAAGCCCTCCTGTTCTCCACTCATTACCTGTATTAACTGCACCTGTTTGAACTTGTTACCTGTATAAAAGACACCTGTCCACACACTCAATCAAACAGACTCCAACCTCTCCACAATGGCCAAGACCAGAGAGCTGTGTAAGGACATCAGGGATAAAATTGTAGACCTGCACAAGGCTGGGATGGGCTACAGGACAATAGGCAAGCAGCTTGGTGAGAAGGCAACAACTGTTGGCGCAATTATTAGAAAATGGAAAAAGTTCAAGATGACGGTCAATCACCCTCGGTCTGGGGCTCCATGCAAGATCTCACCTCGTGGGGCATCAATGATCATGCGGAAGGTGAGGGATCAGCCCAGAATTACACGGCAGGACCTGGTCAATGACCTGAAGAGAGCTGGGACCACAGTCTCAAAGAAAACCATTAGTAACACACTACGCCGTCATGGATTAAAATCCTGCAGCGCACGCAAGGTCCCCCTGCTCAAGCCAGCGCATGTCCAGGCCCGTCTGAAGTTTGCCAATGACCATCTGGATGATCCAGAGGAGGAATGGGAGAAGGTCATGTGGTCTGATGAGACAAAAATAGAGCTTTTTGGTCTAAACTCCACTCGCCGTGTTTGGAAGAAGAAGGATGAGTACAACCCCAAGAACACCATCCCAACCGTGAAGCATGGAGGTGGAAACATCATTCTTTGGGGATGCTTTTCTGCAAAGGGGACAGGACGACTGCACCGTATGGAGGGGAGGAAGGATGGGGCCATGTATCGCGAGATCTTGGCCAACAACCTCCTTCCCTCAGTAAGAGCATTGAAGATGGGCCGTGGCTGGGTCTTCCAGCATGACAACAACCCGAAACACACAGCCAGGGCAACTAAGGAGTGGCTCCGTAAGAAGCATCTCAAGGTCCTGGAGTGGCCTAGCCAGTCTCCAGACCTGAACCCAATAGAACATCTTTGGAGGGAGCTGAAAGTCCGTATTGCCCAGCGACAGCCCCGAAACCTGAAGGATCTGGAGAAGGTCTGTATGGAGGAGTGGGCCAAAATCCCTGCTGCAGTGTGTGCAAACCTAGTCAAGAACTACAGGAAACGTATGATCTCTGTAATTGCAAACAAAGGTTTCTGTACCAAATATTAAGTTATGCTTTTCTGATGTATCAAATACTTATGTCATGCAATAAAATGCAAATTAATTACTTAAAAATCATACAATGTGATTTTCAGGATTTTTGTTTTAGATTCCGTCTCTCACAGTTGAAGTGTACCTATGATAGAAATTACAGACCTCTACATGCTTTGTAAGTAGGAAAACCTGCAAAATCGGCAGTGTATCAAATACTTGTTCTCCCCACTGTATATGAATTATAGGATCTCTATGACTGTGACCCTTAACCCAGATCTCAAAGCCAATCGTAAACCCCATTCCACTATCACGTAGGAGAATGTCACAATGTCAGTCAGCCCTCTGTGCCACCTTATGCAGCTCAGCAAAGTCATATTTGGTTTACCTCTGCTTCACCAGCTTTGGACCCCTGCTGTTAGTAATCACAATGTTGATTTTCATACTCGTATGTTCCAAGGAGGTCCCCCAGTCACCCAAGTCCGGAATTCCCATTCCCAGTATCAATTGAACCACAAATCAATATAATTTAAAGGGGCTTGGCTTGCTCAATGTTCTAGCGCCACCATTCAATTTTCTGCTGTGAAAGTTCCACCTGTTTTTCCCCTACGCTCACCTAAGTACCCCCAACGGCTCTCACCGAGCCCCTCTAATGTTCTCAAAATAGGCTGCTGTAATCACTGCCCGATGAGCAGCACTAGACTCCTGCTGACAAATGACTGAGAAACAAGTGGAAGAAAGGAAAGGGGGAGAACCAGTCATTTCAACACTGAGGGAAACTGATTGGTTTTTCATTGTCAGGCAGGGACAGAGGTGTCAAATTGAATATAGATTTTTGTTTCCCTCTGAACAAACACTCAACCTATGCACTCCTTTCTTTCGCTCCCTTTATTTCCATCAGACCTCCTTGGTTTCTCTCTGGCCCCAAGTCTCAAAGCAACCTAGCCATCATCCCATAGTCTTCAGATTGCATTTTGTATACCCTTCATATATCCCTGGGGTGTTACACAAGAATGTAGTGAGGGGGAGATTTTGGGTTAATGATAACATTTACACCTTTAGTGAACCCATTAACACTAACCTGCAAAGTCCACTGTTGAAATGCTGCTTTAGAATATAAAGGCTCTCACAGGGATAATGGGAGCTGAAAAAGTGTTATTTAGCTTTATCTCAATCCAAATGCTATTTCTTCTCTCCAGAGCTTTGGATAACCAGCTAATGTAATGCAGAAGCCCCTTGTCTCTGGTCTTAATGAACCATGGGTAGATACATTTATTGACTGACTGAATCCAATACAGTTCAGCTCCCCACATCCTCAGCTAAGCTCTGCACTGCTCCCAACTCCCCCTAGCTCCACTGATCCAGGTGCAGCTCCCATCCAGATTGTATATACAGTGCCCTGAAAAAGCGTTTGTCCCCTTTCTGATTTTCTTTTTTTCATATATATATTTTTGACACTGAATGTTATCAGATCTTCAACCAAAATCTAATATTAGATAAAGGGAACCTGAAGGATCAAATAACACAAAAATGTGATACTTTTTTTCAATTATTTAATAAACAAATGTATGCAACACCCAATGTGAAAAAGTAATCTTCTGTTCTCTATCCATGGAATTAGTCCTCTGCACCATGTTTTTTTTACCAATACCATTTCAAAGGAAACAAGCACTCATTAAGATCAGGTGTTTCCAATTAGTGGGCACAGCCAACACACTTAACAAGATAGAGGATGGAGTTTTGTTGATGCTGAGAATGGAATGTATATGTTTTTAAATAACATTCTTAGAACATTCTCTGAACGTTAAAGGTTTTCTTGTGGTTTTTATGGAACATTTTCTTAACGTTCTCGAAGTACTGAAATTCCCACAAAAGAACGTTGTTTGTTAACATTCTTGGAAAAATTTGAGAACATTCCCAATGCCAAACCAGTTAGAGAATGTTCATAGAGCATTACCTAAATGTGAATGAAATGTAACCATGCTTTTAGGAATCGTTCTGTTAAAGTAATGAAATGACAAGAAAATAACGTTTTTTTTTGTTTTTTTTTTTGTAAGGTTCATTAAATGTGCTGAATGTTCCAAAGCCACTATCTTGCACCATTCCCAGAAAGTTGTGGGAAGGTTGTATGTAGAATAACCATATGACAACCACACTTTCACCAAGCTCTAAGAAACATATGGTTCTCTGAATGTTATGTGCTAGTTGGGTGGCTACTCACACTCAGAGTGGAGACAGCCAAGCAGCTAATGGAAGAAGTTATTTCTGATTTCTGCACAGGATGGGAGCGATTTTTATCGGGGCGGGACTGTAAAGTTCCATGGTTAGGGTACTGTTGCGGGATTAGGATAGTACGGGGGGGAAAATAATTTTCACTCCTGTGTCGACCTCTAATTGCTACCTTTCAGGAAGAGGTAATGAGGAGGGCGGAAGAGAGCAGAATACATTTTCTCACTGATTACAGAATTGCATTTTAATTAAAGATAAAGACAGCTTCCTAAGGTTGGCATGCCATGTGTAACCAAAGTAGCTTTTGTCACCTCTCCACTCTTCTCTCCTTCCCAATCTGTCGTTCATTTATTCCTCCCCCTGTCAGGACTAGGGTGCTCAGAATTCTCAGGATGTCCTCTGTTGCTGTGACATAGTCATTGGTGACTTGGACTGTTAACTTGAATCAAGTACATTCACTTGAAACATGAGTTGCAGGCCCTCTCAAAAAGTAATTACTTATCCAAGAAAAAACAGAGTAAAAAGGAACCTCCACAATCGAGTGTCCGCATGAAATCAATGCATATAACTCCTGGTGCACTGTGCATGCAATGTGTTATATGTTGGAGGCATTGTGCACTTCTTCAGATTGCAACTGTACTTAACGTGAAGTGTTGTTCTTAGTTTGTTGTTTGATGAAGATGTAGCAAAGTTCCATCCTGATGTCCTTGTTTATGCAGAGCAATGGGGACCGCACACAGAACGGGTCAGCCGCATCGGCCCGGGCCACCTCCATGGAGGCCCTGTCTCCGTTTTTCAAGAAGAAAGCACACATCCTAGAGGTCCTGCGCAAGCTGGAGGAGTCAGGCCCACTCAAGTTCCACCCCTCCTCCTGCCTGTCCCCCCACCATGACCTGGGCCAGGCGCTGGTCTCCATGGAGAGAGACCAGATATCCCTGATGTCCTCTGAGGCGTTACCTGCCCCACAGCGCCCGGTGGCACACCCATCGTCACGCTGCCGCCACTCCAGCTCTGACTCAGACATTCATGATTATGCCAATGGAGAAGGGGCTCTCCAGGAGGACCATGCCCAGCATCAGCAACAACAACACGGGAGCTGTCAGTCCTGCCACATACTCTCCCAGAAGAGCAGCCTGGACAGCCTGCTGAAGTGTGCCCAGGGCCACGGTGCCTCACACCAGGCCAGAGTGGAGATCCTTAACAGGCAGGCCTGTGCAGAGGACCAGGGGGCATTGGCACAGAGCACAAGCCCTCCCCAGGCAGCGGCTCTTTCCCACCTCCTCTCTGCTGACAGCACAAACCAGTGCTACATGCACAAAACAGCTTTGGACTTTCTAGAGCGCACTCCAGAAGGTCTGGGTTCTTCTGATCCTTTCCTCTCCTTGCTAATCCAAGCCAACCTCAACGGGATGCTAGGGCAGGAGCCCAGGAAGTTACAAAAACACACAGACAAGCAGCCGTCCGGCAAGGTACAGCCCTCTCACAGTGAGGATATAAAGCACATAAAGGCTGTCATGGCAACGTCGCAGAGCCAGAACGAGGACAGTCCGGAAGAGTGCTGCTACCTGGAAGTAGAGGCAGCGGCACACAATGTGAACAACAGCCTGCACTCTTCTACCTCACACACAGACCATGTTGAGACTGAACCAGGATATCCCAAGGAGCAGGAAGTGAGTGATCAGATCTGCAACGGGCTCTACTTCTCCAATGAAACGTCTGTCTCCAAGAAGGTGGCGGTGGAATCTTACTCTCCAGCCCCAGTGCCTGAGAGGAACAGCTCAGCTCAGGCCCTGCCTCCCTCTGGGAAGAGCAAGCTTGCACTCAGCCCCACCTCTCCCTCCTCAGGTCTGAGTGAAGTCAAGCCCTCCCCTATCTCCTCCCCGTCCCGGCTGCTCAAGTTCCTGAAGATCCCTCCGGGGATCAACCAGGCACAACCAGGCAACCCCCTCCGTCTAAGTCCCCAGCTCACCCGCAGCTCCAAGATCCCCTGCAGGAACAACAACAACTATGAGGTGTACCACTCTCCCATCCTGACCCGCAAAGCCACCACCACAGAGAGGGAGAAGCAGCCATCCTCATCCTCCTCCAAAACAGACCCCTACCCTGCCACACACTCCGCCCCCACCTCCCCACCCAAATCAGAGGACATTGTGGACACCCCTCCCATGGCCAAGGAGATTGCTTTCAGCAGCCACTTTGTGCCCAAACCCAGCGTCAGCACAAAGGCACCCCCCTCCTCTCATGCACAAAGGGGCTCTCAGAAGGTACCCCAATATGAGAATGTCTGCCCCTCAGATGGGACGCCCCAGTTCCTGGAGGATCTTAAGACGTCCCAATACCTCCCTTACCCCCAACCCGAGGGTCCTGTAGAGAAGCAGTGTCAGCAAGATGAGAACCTCCTCAGCCCCCCGTCTTCACAGCACCCTGACTCGTCCCCAGGGACGGCTGACCAGGACTTCTCTGACCAGGACACTGACTCAGAAAGCCCCGTCTGGCACAAGCCAAACCAACACTTCAGCCTCCCCTCCTCGTCCTCCTCCGCCGTCAGTAAAAAAAAAGCACACAGTAGTCACCCCAGCTACTCCAGCATGAGAGACAGGCACCAGGAGCACCGTGCAGCTCCGGAGCCCAGCCAACAGAACTGTGAACCTGCCCAGCCAACCCAGTGTTCAGCCAGGCGAGGTGACCCCAAGAGACTGGTGCAGGGCAAGACTCCCCAGAGTGAGTCCAGTCACCAGCCCTTCAAAGAGCGCCTGGCTGCTTTGGGGAAAATGAAGAGCACAGAAGATCTGCCAGTAGGTGCACAGTCCGTGGACAAGAAGGATGCACAAAGTAACCTAGGTAAACCCCCCACCAACAATATTGAGAAAAGCAAGACCGCTGAAAGGCAAGGTGAGAGAACTGGAGCAGAGCAGCACAGAAATCAGAAATCCACTGATTCCCTGGATGGGAAGCCCTACCCCAAAACCAGCCTCGGCAGTCACACTAGGGTGATAGGTCCAATACATGAATCGGGCACCAAATCCTCAGCCACCCCATCATTGATACCCAAGGGCGAGCAGGAGACACCGTTTTCTCCCAGGATATATGTAGCAAAAGCAGAGGGTCCAAAGATCAAGATGGGCACATCATCCTCCAACACAGAGACTCCTCCAGTGGTTCGCAGCTATGGGAAATGCCCCATCACCCAGAGCCACCACAGTAAAACTGCCCCCAGCCCACAAAACAGCCCCACTAAAGTCCCGTCAAAGTCCCCTTCAAAGGTAGGTCAAGCTTCCTCTTATCCCAGAGGGGTCAAACCCATTCCTGAGGACCGTGCCCTGGCTCACAGAAACCCACATCGGCCGGAAGACAAAACCAAGCTCCCGGCCGGCAAGAAGAAGACCTTTGGCCATGCAGAGAGCTTCCCGCCTCCCCCTCCTCTGCCACCACGGCCATCTACTGAAGCCATCGCAAAAGAGGACAAAAAGCCGTACTCGTCTGGCCCACCCGTGCTCCAGTCTGCCATTGAGCAGAAGGTAATGCGTGGCATCAAGGAAAACATGCTGAAGCTGCAGGAGCAGGACCGGGGCCAGGTGGCCGAGCCAAAGCAGAAGGCCTCCAATGGCATCGCCAGCTGGTTCGGCCTGAGAAAGAGCAAGCTCCCCGCCCTCAACCGCAAACCGGAAGTGTCCAAGTTCAAGATCAACATATCCTCATCTCTTTCGTCATCGTCTGCCTCTGGCGGAGGGGCTAAGGACCCTAAGACAGGTGGTCCCCAGAAGGTGGTGGAGAGCCTGAACATCTCCAAGCTGATGGAGAAGGCAGAGGACCTGCGGAAGGCGCTGGAAGAGGAGCGGGCATATGTGAACAGGGTCGGGATGGACCTCTCTGGCAGAGGCCACTCTTGTGAGGTGGTGATGGACCAGACCCAGGGCCAACTGTCACTCATGTACAGAGGAATGACCGCAGAGAACTTCATGCAGCAGCTCCTCAACAGGTAATAATGATATGTATTCCTAAATAACCTGATCATTTACCTGAGAATTAATTACATACATCCAAACCCTGTCTAGGATATATTAGACTGGCGCTGTCAGTGTACTAAATTTGTGATCATATGATAATTATAAAACTTGGCCAGAGGGTAAACTCTTTCTCGTATGATTTTATATCTGATCAAATTTGATTTGTAAATGGAGTTTAAGTCAAAAGCTAGTTCCCCTATGAGTTTGTTGTAACGTCTTCCTTCTTAAGTCCCTCGACGTCTTGTTCTGGAAACAGGGTGGAAGAAAGGGGAGCTATACCTACCACCTTTGGAATGACACACAGACGCCTCTCCTTTGACTCTAAGAGGTCGCGGCCCAACTTCAGTCACCAGAGGAACGGGATCAGCCACACCAAGAGCAGGGACGAGATGGCCCAGGTAAACTCTTTTCTCTCTGTCGTATTCCTCTGATACACTATAGAAAGATTAATAAACTACACATGTAGTGTCAGTGAAATATATGATTGTCATTAACCCTTGCTGTTTCAGGGTTCAGTTATGATCGGCAAGGATGAGGTCACATCAGAAGAGAGCTTGGCAGAGTCCATTAGTTCTCAGCATTTTACAGGTGAAAGTAGCATGATGCTGAGTCATAATAATGCCAGTCGTCTATTTTCCTTGAGTAGCTCTGACTCTAGTCTTACTTGATTGTTCCTTCCTTACTGATTAGGTTCTGGGGCCTCCATGCGCACCCTCGACAGTGGCATTGGCACGTTCCCCATGCCAGACTACGCCAGTAGCATGGCAGGGAAGAGCATCCCTAAGGGGAAGCCACAGGGAGAGCAAGGGTTTTCTTGCTCACAGGGGAAACATGGGGCCATGATGAAGGTTCCGCGTAAGGCCCATACACTGGAGAAAGAGCTGTCAACTCTGGATGAAGTCAACCCGTTTGTCCTGTATGACTCAGGGCTGGAGGGAAAAGGTACCAACATGCACCTGTCCAGTACAATCCACGAGGGTAAGCTTGGACTTTGTATTACCATAGGACTTGTTGTGTTCCCATGTAGACCATTTCAATGCTGACATTTTACAAACAAATTGTTTAAATATGGCGAAAGTTCATATTTTCAGTTGTTTTAATATAATGATAAATCCTGCAAAACCAATATTTTGAGGCTCATTAAAACTGAACCAACTATACACACAAGCTTAAACCTTCAACAAAACACCTGAGGTACTCTTTTTTTTCCATTTTGAATTTCATTTGCTCTTATGTAGATATAGATGCCTACGGAGCTCATATGCAAAATCCCCTCACCAAGAACTGGACCTTTCCCAATCTGAAAGGCTCTGCGGGAGCCACTGATGTTTACCTGGATGTGCAGGGAGACCTGGGGACCCCATCCAGAAGGGTGAGTGAGTCAGAGAGTCATCTCCATTCTAATGAGAACTTTCGAAGAAGACCACATCCATTTACTCTGTGCTGACATGTAACATCTTTTTCATCTAAGTTCAAATGATGAAAGTATCACTCTTTATTCATATTTTAAGAGATAAGGCTGATAGAAAGACAGCTAGGGCCTTGATCACTGTCGCCTGTCAGTTGTCATCCCTTGTCAGCACCAGAGTCCCATTAGCATTGTGAGTGAGTGAGTGAGAGCTCCTCCTGCCTTTTCTCGGGTATGGGGGCGTTGCTGTGAAAACGAGAGGGAGAAGGGGTTTTGACTAACTTGTTTTTGACTCTCTCCCTTTGAATGGGCTGCGTTAATGGCAGACTGGAACTGAAATGCACAGAAAGTCCACAGCTTTTAACGCCAAGTTTTCCCTTTTTTTGAGAAATTAAGTTTATTGAGGGGAAAGAGTGCACAAAGAAATATGTGCATTTTAACAGCAGCAGTGTTTCCATCAAACTGGCTTGTTATGAATGAAGAGCTGTGCGTAATGACGTAGTCCACTTAAGTATAACTTGTATAACTTTTAATTTACCGAATAACTTCAGTTTTTTTATGTGTTTAAAAAGTCCTGCGAAAACAGCAGATGTGCCCACTTGGCACAGGTACTCTAGCAAACAGCTCATTGATACAGTGTAGAGGGTACATGATGAGATTATGAATAAAAGCTAGATCATTTTAATTTGTCAATTAGCAGCTAAGCACTGATCATCATGTCACCAGCATACAAATTAACCCTTTACAATGGCAGATTTGGGCACTAATAAGCACCTAAATTGGAATGTGGTGGCTGTACAGTAACATGCTATACATGACATCAGAGCTCTGGCTCTGCACTTCACAGCGCTGTATGGGTTTTTCCTGGCAGCCGTTGTGAACTTGAGCACCGCGAGCGACAACAAGTTGCCCCCATCCCTCCCGGTAATTGGGCAACTTTTGCAACAACACAAAAATGTCTGTGTGCGGGAAATGTTAATTAAGATGACTCAATGTATTTTGAAAGATGCATACAAGCAAGCCAAAGACCCGTGAGTCCAAATGTGCACTTCCAAATCATAAAAATCCTATACCTATACAGTGTCAAATGTTTCTGATCACTATGTCTGATGTACAGTTACAAGATGACATGGCGTCATACCCTGGGTTGTCCTGAACACAATGAGCTAATGTGTTTATTGTGGAAGAGAATCTGCTGCAGCACACGAACCTGAATGCACTCATGACTCCTTTCTATGCCCACCAACATTACCATCTGTTTCTCTGAACTGCCTTGTGAAGCCTAACACTGTAAGATCATGTTTTAGAACTTAGCTAGTCATGTTGGAAATAGAACAACCTTTCAAATCATGCTCACCTGACCCAGATTGCTATTTATAATGGACTGTTTCTGGATTGGGTAAACAACAACAGTAATTGTGTGATGGCGGGGATGCAGGGTTGTCTTCAAAATGAAGTGTGCTTGCTCTAGATCCTTAACGGCACCACTAGGAGAGCTAAAAAAAAAGTACCTTTTATAGTTGAAGACTTCTTTGAGTCATAAAAGTGCATTGAAATTGCACACTTTGGAGAGGTGTGGCCACTTGGAGACGCCAGTTAGTCCTCTCACTCAAACCCTTGACATTTTTTGTCTTATGTTGGACCTAACCCACATTTTCCAGGAATAGTCTTATCATGCTACTGAATGTATCCAGAGTATTTATAAACAAATGGGGCAAAGTACAGTAAAAGTAAAATTAATATAAAATCAATAGTGTAATGTTTGGATTCAGTCTTGACAAGTGAACTGTTGTATTCTTACCTTTGATCTAATAATTTTCCCATTATCTCCAAACTGTCCCTTTCAATTGCTAACATGGTTATGCATTTCATATTTCTTCTATAAGAAACATTTCAATTTAGCCCTATCCATATAGACCAATTCTAACGAGTGTAAAGGGTTAAGACCTTCGATATTTATTAGAAAGGAACATCAAACTTATCCCCATGCACATTCACCACCCTGTGAAATTCATCAGAACTTATTTAATCCGTAGCCTAATAAACTGTGCATGCTTTTCCATGTCGTAGTGAGAGGACCACACAAAAAAGCATTGCATGACTGCAAATTACCCACGATATGATGGTTGTTATATCAACATTTGCAAAATCAACAATATTCTATCCCAAAAAATCTGTTTTTACTACCATTTGTCACATTATCTATTTCACAGACAAAAAAATGATCCACCCTTGTCAAATGTATTTATACTGAACAAAAATATAAACGCAACATGTAAAGTGTAGGTCCCATGTTTCATGAGGTGGAATAAAATATCCTAGAAATGTTCCATACGCACAAAAAACATATTTCTCAAATTTTGTGCACAAATTTGTTTACATCCCTGTTAGTGAGCATTTCTCCTTTGCCAAGATAATCCATCCACCTGACAGGTGTGGCATAACAAGAAGCTGATATAACAGCATGATCATTACACACATGCACCTTGTGCTGGGAACAATAAAAGGCCACTCTAAAATGTGTAGTTTGTCACACAACACAATGCCACAGATGTCTCAAGTTTTGAAGGAGCATGCAATTGGTATGTTGACTGCAGGAATGTCCACCAGAGCTGTTGCCAGAGAATTTAATGTTAATTTCTCTACTGTAAGCCGCCTCCAACGTTGTATTAGAGAATTTGGCATTACGTTCAATCTGCCTCAAAACCGCAGACCACGTGTAACCATGGACCTCCACATGAGCACAGCCACCCGGACAGCTGATGAAACTGTGGAGTTGACTGAATTCCTTATATGAACTAACTCAGTAAAATTGTTGAAATTGATGCATGTTCCATTTATATTTTGTTCAGTATAGTTTTGTTGACATTTAGAAAAGTTTACCAACAACGTCTGTTTCCATTAGGCCTGTCGTGAGTTTTTTTTATCCGACAGGTACTTTACTCGCATAAAAATGGTTGAATGGAAGCATGGTTACTGACTGTCGCGGAAATTACCACCAGGGACACCTGAAGTCAATATTAAATGAATCATTCTTTATTATCAGAAAGCTGGAGAGGTTCCAACAAAGTTAATGCACCAAGTAGTACACGTCTGTCAGAAGCTCCCCTGGGGCACTCCCGTTAGTTCTCTTATACTGCTTACACAGACAAGTTATATTTGCATGATTTAGCTTATTTATCATTCATCATTTATTATTCATTAACATTTGGTTCATGCATGTGACCAACCAATACCCCAATACGAGGCTTCTTCTCTCCAAGCTGAGACCTTGAAACAGAGACACCCCTTTCGGTTCTCAAAACAATGTTCTGGGCATACTGCCAAATTGCATTATACTGATAGTGAGGATTTCTCCCAGGCATGATCAATCAATCACTTGCATGAACCCAGTCAAATTGTTTTTTAGGAAAGCACAAACATAACATTTTCCTTCACATGACAAAAGCATTTCTTGAAGTCACAGATATTAATGCAACTGTGCACGTGTTGCCCTAGAACCTGTTAAATCTCACGTTGTCCTAAAATAACTAACTATAGCATAATTCTGTCCCCCTGTCCCTCCCTACCATCCATATCCTCCCCTGTTCCCCTCCACCCTCCCCCTTCTTCATGTGCCCACCTTTCCTCTCCCCCAAGAGTTTGAAACAGTGTGCGCCCCCTGGCCACTGACCCAGGCAGCCTCCCCCTGCCACTCCAGACAGGGCTCAGCCGGCGGGGTAAGGGGCGGACGCCCAGCGCCTCGGAGGTGGGGAAGGACGGAGGGCTGGAGCTGGTGAAGGAGAGACCAGAGGACCTCCAGTCCCTGAGAGAGACGCCTGAATCCCTCAGTGACTCCCTCTACGACAGCCTGTCCTCCTGTGGCAGCCAGGGCTAGGACCCAGGGACAGATAGGGGAGCAGAGGGAGAGATGGACCAACCGACACCCTTTAAACTACGGTTAATGATGCACGTCCATCCCTCCTTGTGATGGTGGCCCAGCCCATAAGGCAGACCAAGTTGAAGTACCTCCTTCCCTCTTCCACACACACCGCTCTCTCTGCTGACCCTGTCTACTTTGCTGAGATTTGATTAGTACTGCTGGAAAACTCACCCTCAGGTTGACTGATGTTCACACACACACACCATTTGTGGAACTAGACTGAGAATTGGTCACTGTTGTTCTCCAAGCAACAAGCATCTGATGACAGACCAGCTCAACTCAAATGTACACACTGATGAGATGCATGGGAAAATAGCACCTCGTTCGAGACAGCCACACGATCACCATGGTCTGGATAATCTGAAGAATTGTTGTTAAATAATTTAACCAGGCTCCTGAAGTCGGCCCCAAGAAGTGGCTGGTATCAGGGGTTTTTCAAGTCTGTCCTGGATGTGGACATGTTTCAGTCATGGAAAACTGGCCAGCCATTAATGCCAGAAAACAACCACATTTTACTGCCCACTAAATATGTCGCAATGTGGGGATCGACTATAATAGACTTCCCTGTTTTCAGTTATGTTCTTTTTTTAACTGTTGTGCTTTGTTACATGTTATATATCATGTAATTTTAAGTTAAATAAAAAAGTGTGGGTATGAATGGAAGGATGTGTGTATGTGAGTGAGACTTAATGCAGGGTCTCCACATTAGCTATGACCATGTCAATGAGCTTCTGACAGGAGAAAAGAAGTTCACACTTTCTCTGAAGCTGCCATATAGTGTACTGTTTCACAACCTACTGTAACACGTGTGACGTAACAGATAGTGGCAGATCATGACAACAGCCATTATATTACACTTATGACCAGACATTACCTAGTAGTGTATGTGTTATGGACAATGAAATGCGAAGAATCTCAACCAAGAGTCAAATGTTTTACATGTGTTTGATCCATTGTCAGACTGTTTTACATAGTGAAACATTTGTCAGGAATAATGCCATTATAACAGCATTATATAGGCAGCCTGTGACTGCGCCATTAACAATGAAGTTCTAAACTGAGCTGCTATTTAATACTCAAAATAGTTTGACAAGCTGAAAGAGTAAATAAGTAACACGATCCATCCACCTTTTATATACTATAAACTGAGTTGGTATACATGAGCCAGGATTCAATTCAAGACGCGTTAAAGAACAGCGTACTTTAACAGACTTTTTAAAGGTAATTTGTGCTTAACCTGACATGCACGGTGTTTACCATGAATGCGATCTATGTGAATGTCTGGGGGAAATGTCTTTAAAAGGCGCATTGTCGGCTGTTTAGTCCACTGCTCTATAACGCACCCTTCCAAAAATCTTGTTTGGCACAGGTTCCTGCCAGAAACGATTGAACCGATAACTCTACTTTGTCTAAAACGCTCCACTAAAGCAAAAAGATGGATGTAGGCCTTCCTTGTGAAGAAGTAACGATCCAGCCCCACTGAACATAGAGTAGTTGCTTACTTCTGCAATATGGGCCAATGTTTGCCTTTAACAGGCACAGACAGACACGCATTCAATCAATTTACTGTTGTACAATTAAGAAAGACAAAATGTCTGTGCTATAGGAATGTTAAAGACGGATCATTGTTCCATCACCATTGCTGTACTGCAGATGCTACACCATGATGTACACACAAGTGTTTTGGTAGGCTTACAGATATTTGTTGCAGGAGGAAGAGTATTGTTTCTAAACACATTTAGCATTCGTAAAAATCAGAGTTTATCCTAATGGAGAAGTGCTGTATTTAAATGTATTTCCTAAAGTGCACTACTCTGGTTAAAAGTAGTGCGCTATATAGGAAATGTGGTTCCATTTGGAATGCACCCCTTGTTTAAACGCCCACTTCAGAACAGCACCAAGAGACAATAAGAAGGACATGGACTCCTCCCTCCCTCCCAGCCCATGTACTTGATGATGTCCTCATAAGTAGTTCCATCCGCTTCATAACTCCCCACAAACTTCTTCAGGGATAAGACATCCTTGTGCTTCCAAACTCTGTGCTTTCAGAAGCATGTGATCTTTCCAAACTGACATGGATTAGACTTTTCTCGAGTTTACATTTTTTCATAATCCCACTTTGAACATTGCTTGTCCTTCAGCCCCCCCCCCCCCCCCCCCCCGGGGTTAACAAAAGAACTGTGTTATACCATGGAAATGGATATCTGACTGTTACTGTATATACACTTCTCTGTGAGAACAGATAGATTTCAGTTGAAGAGGTTGTCTTCCAGAATATCTGCTGCCATTCCACCCTTTCGACCCCATCTGAATCATGGCTAAATGAAAACAAGTGTGTGACATGAAGCCCATAATCTTTAACAATCATCTCATAATAAAAATGTTTCCATGGGACATATTTAACACACAATCATTTTGTCTTGGATTACTGTGTTCTACATTGCGGCCAAACCATATACAACTAAATAATAACTAACCAACTACAGTACTTCAGATGGTAGCATTTTTCATTCCATTGGAAGTAACTGGGAGATCCATAGGTAGCTACATGTTAACACCATGGTAACACACGTCATCTATCTGCAGGGAAGCCTTTATGGACTCCCTCTGTCAGTCAAACATGGGTCTTAGCAACACCATACACCTTAACTATAGCAATGCTGACCAGGATGGAGTGGCGTCGAGGTGAAATCTTTACTTAATATGTTTGCTTTATGGACTCATTTATCTCACTTCATTCAAAGAGGTTGTTGCAGCTCGATCTATTTGTTGTATTTATTTATTTATTTTTTGAGGGCAAATCATAATCAATGAACTTTTTGTTATTGATGTCGTTGACATTGTTGTTATAGACGTTTTTATTCTGATGCCCATTATTTTTGTACTATACTCTTATTTAATTAAAGTTATTTTTTTCCCATGAGAAGTCTGTGTTTGGTGTTCTGTTTCCTGGGGTATTCTCATTTTATTACTCTGATTTTGTAAATAGTATTTCAAGTTATGTATATACCATTTCCACTAGAACTTAAATAAAGCCATAAACCGTAATCTATTTTATCAAGGTTGTAAAAACAAAATTATGATGATTGTTAATTTATGTCTCTAAAAAAAAAATGCAAGAACCCAACAAATAAAAATCTCTCTGAGCTCGCTTGCCATTCTTAATTTATTCATTCAAGGCTCTTGATTGAACGCCTCTTTCTAAAAGCTCGCAATATCCATGAAACATCAGAGCATGCTATGATTTTGAAACAAACAAGACTCTCTTGCTGTTTCAGTACTCTGCAAATGCAATACTCTGGATTAGAGTTAGGGTTATGCCAAATTAGGGTTGAGGCTAGAGTTTGGGTTAAACCAGGTTGTGGACGTGAAGCTAGGGTTGTGTTAAGGCTAGGGTTTGTGTTGAACCGGGTGTAGACATGAAGCTAGGGTTTCTTTCAGAGGGAGGGTATATTACTGGACATTTTACAGGTAAACTACCATTTTTATTTTTTTACTTTTTATTGTATTTTATCAGATGACATCTAGTGGTCTTTTGGGGTACTTCAGATTATCACAGGTGTCTAATGTGTGGCCTTATCCCATGTAAAATATATTAAATAATCAAATAAGATGATTTTACATTATCCTAAATACAAACCATCAACTTTGTGAATACCAGTGGTGTTTTAATGAGAGTTTCAGAATGAAATGTCCTTGATATACTTTTTTACAGTTATTTATTAGGACTGTCAATATCTTTGTAAATGTTTTAGCTCCAAACTAATGGCAATTGTGAAAAAAGTCAATCGTTGGAATAGTTGCAGAGTTAATAGAAAAGAATGCCATTGTTGATTAGATGCTTTTTTTTCATTAATTAAGCTATTTTCTCTTGAACCATATGGTCTATTCACCAGACACTCATGGACAATATGGACACATAAATTATTCAAGTTTAAATTACCAAAATTATCATAGATTGACATAGATTACCAAAATTACAAGTAATTAATAATACACCATTTTTTATTTATTACCAAAATTACAGAATATTTGATACATTTGGTAAATTACTGGTAGCTTTGCAACCCAATTTAGGTTTAAACTGGGATGTGGACATGAAGCTAAGGGAGTGAACGTTATTTATATAAGGGTTACATGGACAAAATCGGACCTCTCTGAAATGAAAATGGATGGCCCTCCCTTCAACATAATATACACTGCTCAAAAAAATAAAGGGAACACTTAAACAACACAATGTAACTCCAAGTCAATCACACTTCTGTGAAATCAAACTGTCCACTTAGGAAGCAACACTGATTGACAATAAATTTCACATGCTGTTGTGCAAATGGAATAGACAAAAGGTGGAAATTATAGGCAATTAGCAAGACACCCCCCAATAAAGGACTGGTTCTGCAGGTGGTGACCACAGACCACTTCTCATTTCCTATGCTTCCTGGCTGATGTTTTGGTCACTTTTGAATGCTGGCGGTGCTTTCACTCTAGTGGTAGCATGAGACGGAGTCTACAACCCACACAAGTGGCTCAGGTAGTGCAGCTCATCCAGGATGGCACATCAATGCGAGCTGTGGCAAGAAGGTTTGCTGTGTCTGTCAGCGTAGTGTCCAGAGCATGGAGGCGCTACCAGGAGACAGGCCAGTACATCAGGAGACGTGGAGGAGGCCGTAGGAGGGCAACAACCCAGCAGCAGGACCGCTACCTCCGCCTTTGTGCAAGGAGGGGCACTGCCAGAGCCCTGCAAAATGACCTCCAGCAGGCCACAAATGTGCATGTGTCAGCATATGGTCTCACAAGGGGTCTGAGGATCTCATCTCGGTACCTAATGGCAGTCAGGCTACCTCTGGCGAGCACATGGAGGGCTGTGCGGCCCCACAAAAAAATGCCACCCCACACCATGACTGACCCACCGCCAAACCGGTCATGCTGGAGGATGTTGCAGGCAGCAGAACGTTCTCCACGGCGTCTCCAGACTCTGTCACGTCTGTCACATGTGCTAATGTGCTCAGTGTGAACCTGCTTTCATCTGTGAAGAGCACAGGGCGCCAGTGGCGAATTTGCCAATCTTGGTGTTCTCTGGCAAATGCCAAACGTCCTGCACGGTGTTGGGCTGTAAGCACAACCCCCACCTGTGGACGTCGGGCCCTCATACCACCCTCATGGAGTCTGTTTCTGACCGTTTGAGCAGACACATGCACATTTGTGGCCTGCTGGAGGTCATTTTGCAGGGCTCTGGCAGTGCCCCTCCTTGCACAAAGGCGGAGGTAGCGGTCCCGCTGCTGGGTTGTTACCCTCCTACGGCCTCCTCCACGTCTCCTGATGTACTGGCCTGTCTCCTGGTAGCACCTCCATGCTCTGGACACTACGCTGACAGACACAGCAAACCTTCTTGCCACAGCTCGCATTGATGTGCCATCCTGGATGAGCTGCACTACCTGAGCCACTTGTGTGGGTTGTAGACTCCGTCTCATGCTACCACTAGAGTGAAAGCACCGCCAGCATTCAAAAGTGACCAAAACATCAGCCAGGAAGCATAGGAAATGAGAAGTGGTCTGTGGTCACCACCTGCAGAACCAGTCCTTTATTGGGGGGTGTCTTGCTAATTGCCTATAATTTCCACCTTTTGTCTATTCCATTTGCACAACAGCATGTGAAATTTATTGTCAATCAGTGTTGCTTCCTAAGTGGACAGTTTGATTTCACAGAAGTGTGATTGACTTGGAGTTACATTGTGTTGTTTAAGTGTTCCCTTTATTTTTTTGAGCAGTGTATTTGACCCAAACCCTCCCTGAATGCTTGAAAAAACATAATAATACTTAAAACCACGTGGATAGTAGACATGTTTACCCTCACTTCTTGGACAGACCAGAGCCTTAGATATGCAGTTTTAGAAACTGTTCCTGTAAGCATTACATGGTAACGCAGGAATTTTGATAGCGCACAAGGCTACGGGCCAGAAGATTGTGGGTTCGCAGATCACCGTGGACAAGAGTAGGGGTGGAAAGATCTCCTTTATAGTAAAAATGTTGCATGAATCTATCGTAGTAGCATATTTGCAGGTCAGAGAAACATTTCATGCAATTTTACATATTAGCAGAATCTTTTTTAATATCACACAAATTAGGCCTATGTGTTCATCTTATCATATTTCTCCAATGCCAAATCAGTGTGTCTTGACTGCAACGAAACTCCCTGTTTGCAAATCATTTAATCTGAGACGTCATTGGAAGTCTGAGCATGGAACTTTCAAAAATAGGCCTAACTTTCCACCCTAGTCAGAGTAGGCCTACCGATTGCAGAAAATGTTAAGCTTTAATTGCTGGCTACTCTTCTTCTGTGGTTTAACCCAACAAGAGAAGGTGTTTCCCTAAAAGCTGTCTGGGTTTAAACATCTATTGTACAGAAAGTGAATAGCTTAATCAATTGATCATGACAGAATTAGATTACTTCCCGAGCAAAGTCTATTTTTTTGTCTCCTTCGGCTATAGAAGGTTGTAGCTCAGCCTCTGCAGTCACGTCTTTCCTGGATGTTTTACAGCTTGTTTCTAGCATAAAGCATCGTGGACCAAAGCGCTGTTCGTTTTATTTTCTTCAAAATCTTGAAATAATAAGGGGTAGGTCTGTGCTTTTTGCCATTTTCTTTAATTAAAGTTAGGCCTTCTCATACCCCCTCAATTCCAATCTTGGTTTAAACAGCCCTTCACTGACAGATGTAGGCTTTTTAAAGAGTGCATGGTGGGTGGAGGAATTGACCGACAAATCCATGGCTATAGTAGCTAATAGCCTAATTTTGTCTGTCAAACAGGTAGGCCAACCTCTTATTTCTTAAATAGTAGAAATAGGCTCCAACACAAAGCCCTTTTGTTGTTAGTAAAGTCTAATTAAAATGAAGATGATTGAAATGAGCTGTCCATTTCTGATTGATTGTGCCGCAGCTGCTGCTTCAAGTTTCAACACCACAACGTGAAGTCAATAACTGATAATTACATAATGGGCAAGAAACATATTGTTTTTAATCAAATCAATTATAGTAGTAGCCAGCTACCAAAGTTAAACTCAGATCCTTCTTATCTTCGCACTCTCCTTCTCACAGTGAACAGAACCCAGGCTATAGGCTAGTCCGCGCGCAAGGCCGAATCACAAATTATTTTGGGAAGAAACCTTTGACAAATCCTGAACTGCAGCTGAACACTGTATGCTGGAAACACTTGGTTTGTTATTTTTTTTTTTTTTTTTTTTTTTTAATTGTATCCCATTTTCTCCCCAATTTTCGTGGTATCCAATCGCTAGTAATTACTATCTTGTCTCATCGCTACAACTCCCGTACGGGCTCGGGAGAGACGAAGGTCGAAAGCCATGCGTCCTCCGAAGCACAACCCAACCAAGCCGCACTGCTTCTTAACACAGCGCGCCTCCAACCCGGAAGCCAGCCGCACCAATGTGTCGGAGGAAACACCGTGTACCTGGCCCCCTTGGTTAGCGCGCACTGCGCCCGGCCCGCCACAGGAGTCGCTGGAGCGCGATGAGACAAGGATATCCCTACCGGCCAAACCCTCCCTAACCCGGACGACGCTATGCCAATTGTGCGTCGCCCCACGGACCTCCCGGTCGCGGCCGGCTGCGACAGAGCCTGGGCGCGAACCCAGAGACTCTGGTGGCGCAGTTAGCACTGCGATGCAGTGCCCTAGACCACTGCGCCACCCGGGAGGCCTTGGTTTGTTATTTTAACTAAAATATAACCAATCTTTGTTAAACATAAATACATTACTTGTTTTTGCATGGATTCTGCAACGCGGTTAGCTTTTAACAGCTAGGACTGCTATTTCTTGTCGCGGAATCCCGCTTAACTGACAGGTTCAAATCTGCTTGAAAGAGCTGCTAGCCTAGCTAAGCAGCTAATGTTTGCCATTAAGCCAACAAAGTGTTTCCTAGATTAGTTTTCCAATGGAGCCCTCTTCGTATGGAGAAGTAAATGAACGGTTCCAGCGCTGTAGGAGCTGTATCTACTACGCTTTGTTTCGGGACAAACTGGATCACAGAGTTCCAATGCGGCAATTGTTTGCTTGCCGAGGATTAAAGGCTTGAGGTGGCTTCCTTGATCACGCAGGTTGCCAGCCTACGTAGACAGTGGAAGCCAAAGACAGTGGCCTCCCGCAAAGCAGTCTACACTCCCAACGAGAGGCCCGGAGCGGATACAAACAACTAATACGCCCTGGAGCCTGATCTTCCTGAACCTTTGTCGCTGCGTGTACCTGTGTCTGCGGCCGCTGTGCCTACTCGTACTCCTTCCCCTACGATTTTGAAGTCTACGTTGGCAACCTTCCCTCCCTTCTCTGGATTGAGCGGGGCTTCTCCATCTGTCGGAGACCTGCACCATCTTGTGAAGAGTTGGAGTGGGCGGATTTCCTCGTCCTTCTCGCCTGCCGTGATTTTGGGCAGCTCCATGGTAAGAAATGTGACTGCTCCTAGTGCAAAAACAATGTCCTATCCCGGAGCTGGAGTAAATGACATTACTAAGCTGCTCCCGAATGTACTGCGCCAGGACATGGACATTGATTCTATTGTAGTCTATGTGGGTTTTAATGACATTATGAAGGGCCGCTCTGAACAGTTGAAACTGGATATCAAAGAGCTGACTGACTCTGCTAGACACTAATAAAAGACCCATCATATCTGGCCTTGTGCCCTCTCTGAATCGTGGCATTGAACGCTTTAGCAGGATTCTTTCTCTTCACAACTGGCTACATGATTATTGCAGCTAAATGGGTGTAACTTTTGTTGACAATTTCTATACCTTTTGGAAACAAAACACCTTTTATAAGGAAGATGGCATCCACCCAAATCATTTGGGTTCCTGGATCCTTTCACAGCATTAAGGCTGCGTTGAGACAATGACTTATCAATGACCCAAGCCCAGCTCAGTTAATCCCTACTATTGTGTCGCTGAGTCATCATAATGCTTTAGCAAATGTAGATTATACCAGGGGCATTGGTAGACACAATGTAAGTAACCTAATGTATGTCCCTCTAACTGCCCTTAATGCCTCTGCTGATTCTACAGCTATTGTATGCAACAATCATGTGCCTATGAACCAGATTTATGCTGTTAGCACTGAGGCGGTGTACCCTAGTAGGAAGTCAACTGTGTGCAGCTCACCCTGCACGGTGGGAAGCTGCTGTAGACCACCAAGTGCTAACAGTCAATATCTGGATAACGTGTGAAATGCTTGATAATGTATGTGATATCAACAGAGGTATGCTTTCTGGGTGATTTAAATATTGACTGTCTTTCATCAAGCTGCCCACTCAAGAAAAAGCTTCAAACTGTAACCGGTGCCTGTGTAAGGGATGTGAAATGGCTAGCTAGTTAGCGGGTACGCGCTAATAGCGTTTCAATCGGTTACGTCACTTGCCCTGAGACTTGAAGTAGGGTTTCCCCTTGCTCTGCAAGGGCCGCGGCTTTTGTGGAGCGATGGGTAACGACGCTTCATGGGTGTCAGTTGTTGATGTGTGCAGAGGGTCCCTGGTTCGCGCCCGTGTCGGGGCGAGGGGACGGTACTAAAGTTATACTGTTACACCTGCAACCTGGTTCAGGTTATCAGTCAACCTACCAGGGTAGTTAAACAGCACAGGAGTGAAATATTCAACATGTATTGATAACATCTTTACTAATGCTACAGAAATGTGCTTGAAAGCAGTATCCAGATCCATCGGATGTAGCAATCGCAATATAGTAGCTATATCTAGGAAAACCAAAGTTCCAAAAGCTGGGCCTAATATAGTGTATAAGAGGTCATACACATCCAAGTATATCCAATTTTGAATTCTGTAAAGTGAGGTGAGGTGAAAAAAGTATTATTGTCTATCAACAATGACAAGCCACCGGGGTCTGACAACTTGGATGGAAAATTACTGAGGATAATAGCAGATGATAATTCCACTCCTATTTTCCATGTCTTCAAACGTGTTGCTGTGCGTTTTGTTGCTGTGCGTTTTGTTGCCAACCTTACTTTGCTAGCTGACAACTTTACGTTTTTTTTTTTCTTTTTACTTTTTAATTACCGTTTATATTTGTAGTTTTTCCATCACAACTTTTTTCCCTCATTCAACTTTTTCACTCCGGACGCTTTATCTGGACATGGTTTGTCAGCACCTTCAACAGCCGAAGCTAAGTAGTAACATTAACATGATGTCTTCTAATTGCAGTCGCTGTACTCATAATATACAGGAGAACGATCGCCTTATGGCGAGGATAGCTGTGCTGCAAGCCCAGCTTCAGACGCAATCGTTAGGCAAGGGTAATTTCAGTGTAGGAAAGGATGAAACAGCGTCTGTGCCACCAGTAAGTACAGATAGTAGTATAAACCCCCCCCGCACAGTCCCCGCAGCCGGACAACTTTCTCATGGCTTCTGGAGGGAAATGCTGTAGGAATGCTCAACTGGTGTCGCTCATTCAGCCGACAGAAACTTTCAACCGGTTTTCCCCATTAAGTAGCGAGTCGGAGTCTGAGGCCGAGTCTTCTCTTGTCTCTACTCCTCCCGTTACGGGGTCTGAGACGCCGAAGGCTCCCACCATTAGCTCTGACAAATTGAAAACCCTAGTCATTGGCGACTCCATTACCCGCAGTATTAGACTTAAAACGAATCACCCAGCGATCATACACTGTTTACCAGGGGGCAGGGCTACCGATGTTAAGGCTAATCTGAAGATGGTGCTGGCTAAAGCTAAAACTGGCGAGTGTAGAGAGTATAGAGATATTGTTATCCACGTCGGCACCAACGATGTTAGGATGAAACAGTCAGAGGTCACCAAGCGCAACATAGCTTCAGCGTGTAAATCAGCTAGAAAGATGTGTCGGCATCGAGTAATTGTCTCTGGCCCCCTCCCAGTTAGGGGGAGTGACGAGCTCTACAGCAGACTCTCACAACTCAATCGCTGGTTGAAAACTGTTTTCTGCCCCTCCCAAAAGATAGAATTTGTAGATAATTGGCCCTCTTTCTGGGACTCACCCACAAACAGGACCAAGCCTGACCTGCTGAGGAGTGACGGACTCCATCCTAGCTGGAGGGGTGCTCTCATCTTATCTACCAACATAGACAGGGCTCTAACTCCTCTAGCTCCACAATGAAATAGGGTGCAGGCCAGGCAGCAGGCTGTTAGCCAACCTGCCAGCTTAGTGGAGTCTGCCACTAGCATAGTCAGTGTAGTCAGCTCAGCCATCCCCATTGAGACTGTGTCTGTGCCTCGACCTAGGTTGGGCAAAACTAAACATGGCGGTGTTCGCCTTAGCAATCTCATTAGGATAAAGACCTCCTCCATTCCTGCCATTATTGAAAGAGATCGTGATACCTCACATCTCAAAATAGGGTTACTTAATGTTAGATCCCTCACTTCAAAGGCAGTTATAGTCAATGAACTAATCACTGATCATAATCTTGATGTGATTGGCCTGACTGAAACATGGCTTAAGCCTGATGAATTTACTGTGTTAAATGAGGCCTCACCTCCTGGTTACACTAGTGACCATATCCCCCGTGCATCCCGCAAAGGCGGAGGTGTTGCTAACATTTACGATAGCAAATTTCAATTTACAAAAAAAAAATTTACGTTTTCGTCTTTTGAGCTTCTAGTCATGAAATCTATGCAGCCTACTCAATCACTTTTTATAGCTACTGTTTACAGTGGAGCTACATATACAGCGTTCCTCACTGAGTTCCCTGAATTCCTATCGGACCTTGTAGTCATAGCAGATAATATTCTAATTTTTGGTGATTTTAATATTCATATGGAAAAGTCCACAGACCCACTCCAAAAGGCTTTCGGGGGCCATCATCGACTCAGTGGGTTTTGTCCAACATGTCTCTGGACCTACTCACTGCCACAGTCATACTCTGGACCTAGTTTTGTCCCATGGAATAAATGTTGTAGATCTTAATGTTTTTCCTCATAATCCTGGACTATCGGACCACCATTTTATTACGTTTGCAACCGCAACAAATAATCTGCTCAGACCCCAACCAAGGAGCATCAAAAGTCGTGCTATAAATTCTCAGACAACACAAAAATTCCTTGATGCCCTTCCAGACTCCTTCTGCCTACCCAAGGACGTCAGAGGACAAAAATCAGTTAACCACCTAACTGAGGAACTCAATTTAACCTTGCGCAATACCCTAGATGCAGTTGCACCCCTAAAAACGAAAAACATTTGTCATAAGAAACTAGCTCCCTGGTATACAGAAAATACCCGAGCTCTGAAGCAAGCTTCCAGAAAATTGGAACGGAAATGGCGCCACACCAAACTGGAAGTCTTCCGACTAGCTTGGAAAGACAGTACCGTGCAGTATCGAAGAGCCCTCACTGCTGCTCGATCATCCTACTTTTCCAACTTAATTGAGGAAAATAAGAACAATCCAACATTTCTTTTTGATACTGTTGCAAAGCTAACTAAAAAGCAGCATTCCCCAAGAGAGGATGGCTTTCACTTCAGCAGTAATAAATTCATGAACTTCTTTGAGGAAAAGATCATGATCATTAGAAAGCAAATTACGGACTCCTCTTTGAATCTGCGTGTTCCTCCAGGGCTTAGCTGTCCTGGATCTGCACAGCTCTGCCAGGGCCTGGGATCGGGAGAGACACTTAAGTGTTTTAGTACTATATCTCTTGACACAATGATGAAAATAATCATGGCCTCTAAACCTTCAAGCTGCATACTGGATGCTATTCCAACTAAACTACTGAAAGAGCTGCTTCATGTGCTTGGCCCTCCTATGTTGAACATAATAAACGGCTCTCTATCCACCGGATGTGTACCAAACTCACTAAAAGTGGCAGTAATAAAGCCTCTCTTGAAAAAGCCAAACCTTGACCCAGAAAATATAAAAAACTATCGGCCTATATTGAATCTTCCATTCCTCTCAAAAATTTTAGAAAAAGCTGTTGCGCAGCAACTCACTGCCTTCCTGAAGACAAACAATGTATACGAAATGCTTCAGTCTGGTTTTAGACCCCATCATAGCACTGAGACTGCACTTGTGAAGGTGGTAAATGACCTTTTAATGGCGTCAGACCGAGGCTCTGCATCTGTCCTCGTGCTACTAGACCTTAGTGCTGCCTTTGACACCATCGATCACCACATTCTTTTGGAGAGACTGGAAACCCAAATTGGTCTACACGGACAAGTTCTGGCCTGGTTTAGATCTTATCTGTCGAAAAGATATCAGTTTGTCTCTGTGAATGGTTTGTCCTCTGACAAATCAACTGTACATTTCGGTGTTCCTCAAGGTTCCGTTTTAGGACCACTATTGTTTTCACTATATATTTTACCTCTTGGGGATGTCATTCGAAAACATAATGTTAACTTTCACTGCTATGCGGATGACACACAGCTGTACATTTCAATGAAACATGGTGAAGCCCCAAAATTGCCCTCGCTAGAAGCCTGTGTTTCAGACATAAGGAAGTGGATGGCTGAAAACGTTCTACTTTTAAACTCAGACAAAACAGAGATGCTTGTTCTAGGTCCCAAGAAACAAAGAGATCTTCTGTTAAATCTGACAATTAATCTTGATGGTTGTAAAGTCGTCTCAAATAAATCTGTGAAGGACCTCGGCGTTACTCTGGACCCTGATCTCTCTTTTGACGAACATATCAAGACTGTTTCAAGGACAGCTTTTTTCCATCTACGTAACATTGCAAAAATCAGAAATTTTCTGTCCAAAAATGATGCAGAAAAATTAATCCATGCATTTGTTACTTCTAGGTTAGACTACTGCAATGCTCTACTTTCCGGCTACCCGGATAAAGCACTAAATAAACTTCAGTTAGTGCTAAATACGGCTGCTAGAATCCTGACTAGAACCAAGAAATTTGATCATATTACTCCAGTGCTAGCTTCCCTACACTGGCTTCCTGTTAAGGCAAGGGCTGATTTCAAGGTTTTACTGTTAACCTATAAAGCGTTACATGGGCTTGCGCCTACCTATCTTTCCGAGTTGGTCCTGCCGTACATACCTACACGTACGCTACGGTCACAAGACGCAGGCCTCCTAATTGTCCCTAGAATTTCTAAGCAAACAGCTGGAGGCAGGGCTTTCTCCTATAGATCTCCATTTTCATGGAATGGTCTGCCTACCCATGTGAGAGACGCAGACTCGGTCTCAACCTTTAAGTCTTTACTGAAGACTTATCTCTTCAGTAGGTCATATGATTGAGTGTAGTCTGGCCCAGGAGTGTGAAGGTGAACGGAAAGGCTCTGGAGCAACGAACCGCCCTTGCTGTCTCTGCCTGGCCGGTTCCCCTCTCTCCACTGGGATTCTCTGCCTCTAACCCTATTACAGGGGCTGAGTCACTGGCTTACTGGTGCTCTTTCATGCCGTCCCTAGGAGGGGTGCGTCACTTGAGTGGGTTGAGTTACTGACGTGATCTTCCTGTCTGGGTTGGCGCCCCCCCCCCCTTGGTTTGTGCTGTGGTGGAGATCTTTGTGGGCTATACTCGGCCTTGTCTCAGGATTGTAAGTTGGTGGTTGAAGATATCCCTCCAGTGGTGCGGGGGCTGTGCTTTGGCAAAGTGGGTGGGGTTATATCCTTCCTGTTTGGCCCTGTCCGAGAGTATCATCGGATGGGGCCACAGTGTCTCCTGACCCCTCCTGTCTCAGCCTCCAGTATTTATGCTGCAGTAGTTTGTGTCGGGGGGCTAGGGTCAGTTGGTTATATCTGGAGTACTTCTCCTGTCTTATCCAGTGTCCTGTGTGAATTTAAGTATGCTCTCTCTAATTCTCTTCTTCTCTCTTTCTTTCTCTCTCTCAGAGGACCTGAGCCCTAGGACCATACGTCAGGACTACCGGGCATGATGACTCCTTGCTGTCCCCAGTCCACCTGGCCTTGCTGCTGTTCCAGTTTCAACTGTTCTGCCTGCGGTTATGGAACCCCTACCTGTCCCAGACCTGCTGTTTTCAACTCTTAATGATCGGCTATGAAAAGCCAACTGACATTTATTCCTGATTATTATTTGACCATGCTTGTCATTTATGAACATTTTGAACATCTTGGCCATGTTCTGTTATAATCTCCACCCGGCACAGCCAGAAGAGGACTGGCCACCCCTCATAGCCTGGTTCCTCTCTAGGTTTCGGCCTTTCTAGGGAGTTTTTCCTAGCCACCGTGCTTCTACACCTGCATTGCTTGCTGTTTGGGGTTTTAGGCTGGGTTTCTGTACAGCACTTCGAGATATTAGCTGATGTACGAAGGGCTATATAAAATAAACTTGATTTGATTTGATTTGATTCAATTGAAGCCTACTGGAAAGTATGTGCCCTCAGGCCTGGAGGGAAGCAAAAGTCATTCCACTACCTAAGAATAGTAAAGCCCCCTTTACTGGCTCAAATAACCAACCAATCAGCCTGTTACCAACCCTTAGTAAAGTTTTAGAAAAAATTGTGTTTGACCAGATAAAATGCTATTTTACAGTAAACAAGTTGACAACAGTTTTTCAGCACGCTTATAGGGAAAGACAATCAACAAGCACAGCACTTCTACAAATGACTGATGATTAGCTGAGAGAAATTGATGATTAAAAGATTGTGGGGGCTGTTTTGTTAGACTTCGGTGTGGCTTTTGACATTATCGATCATAGTCTGCTGCTGGAAAAACGTACATTACCAGTTAAAAGTTTGGACACCTACTCATTCAAGGTTTTTTTTTTTTTTTTTTTTTTTTTTTACTATTTCCTACATTGTAGAATAATAGTGAAGACATAAACTATGAAATAACACATATGGAATCATGTAATAACCAAAAAAACAAAACAAAATCTAAAATGTATTTAGAATTCAAGGCACACTTGAATTGTTATGTTTGGAAAAATAACGTTCCCAATGTAAGCTGGCTATTTCTCAGGTCCAGATACTAGAATATGCATATAATTGACAGAGTAGGATAGAAAACACTTTAAAGTTTCCAAAACTGTCAAAATATTGTCTGTGAGTATAACAGAACTGATTTTGCAGGCGAAAACCTGAGGAAATCCAACCCGGAAGTGACTCTTATTTTGAAAAATCACTGTTCCATTGCCTGCCTTTCGTCCAATTAAAGGGATATCAACCAGATTCCTTTTCCAATGGCTTCCTCGGGGTGTGAACAGCCTTTTGACATAGTTTCAAGCTTTTATTCTGAAAAATTAGTGAGATTTATCAAAACGCGTCAGTGGATAGACGGAGGTCCTTACATTAGTTCATGCGCTCGACACTGGTTGCTCGACATTTTCTTTCTCTCCAGTATTGAATAGTTTACAGTCCGGTTGAAATATTATCGATTATTGATGTTAAAAACAACCTGAGGATTGATTATTAAAAACGTTTGACATGTTTCTATGAACTTTACGGATACTTTTTGGAATTTTCGTCAAGCCTTGATGACCTGCCTAAGGCTGTGGAATACTGAACATAATGCGCCAAACAAATGGAGGTTTTTTGATATAAAAATTATCTTTATCGAACAAAAGGAACATTTATTGTGTAACTGGGAGTCTCGTGAGTGCAAACATCCGAAGATCATCAAAGCCATAAATTGTATTGCTTTTCTGGCTTTCGTGACCAGTATACATTGCTGCTTGGTGTTCTTAATGTTTTGTCTAGTGATCGATAAACTCACACAAACGCTTGGATTGCTTTCGCTGTAAAGCATATTTTCAAAATCTGACACGACAGGTGGATTAACAACAAGCTAAGCTGTGTTTTGCTATATTGCACTTGTGATTTCATGAATATAAATATTTTTTGCAATTTTTGGGAAATTTGGCACTCTGCAATTCAGCGGTTGTTTACGAAAATGATCCCGCTAAAGGGATCCGTGCGTCAAGAAGTTTTAACCAGCATGGCTACCACAGCATTCTGCAGCGATACGCCATCCCATCTGGTTTGCGCTTAGTGGGACTATCGTTTGTTTTTCAACAGGACAATGACCCAAAACACACCTACAGGCTGTGTGAGGGCTATTTGACCAAGAAGGAGTGATGGAGTGCTGCAACAGATAACCTGGCCTCCACAATCACTTGACCTCAACCCAATTGAGATGGTTTGAAATGAGTTGGACCGGAGAGTGAAGGAAAAGCAGCCTATAAGTGCTCAGTATATGTGGGAACTCCTTCAAGACTGTTGGGAAAGTATTCCAGGTGAAACTGGTTAAGAGAATACCAAGAGTGTGCAAAGCTGTCATCAAGGCAAAGGGTGGCTACTTTGAAGAATCTCAAATATAACATATTTTGATTTGTTTAACACTTTTTGATTCCATATGTGTTATTTCATAGTTTTGATGTCTTCACTATTATTCTACAATGTAGAAAATAATAAAAAATAAACCTGGAATGAGTAGGTGTGTCCAAACTTTTGACTTTGAGTAAAGCCAGTGTGTCTATGTATGCGGATGACTCAGCACTATACACATCAGCTACTACAGCGACTGAAATGACTGCAACACTTAACAAAGAGCTGCAGTTAGTTTCAGAATGGGTGGCTAGGAAAACGTTTCCTAAATATTTCAAAAACTAAAAGCATTGTATTTGGGACAAATCATTCACTAAACCCTAAACCTCAACTAAATCTTGTAATAAATAATGTGGAAATTGAGCAAATTGAGGTGACTAAACTGCTTGGAATAACCCTGGATTGTAAACTGTCATGGTCAAAACATATTGATACAACAGTAGCTAAGATGGGGAGAAGTTTGTCCATAATAAAGTGCTGCTCTACCTTCTTAACAGCACTATCAACAAGGCAGGTCCTACAGGCTCTAGTTTTGTCACACCTGGACTACTGTTCAGTCGTGTGGTCAGGTGCCACAAAGATTGACTTCTGAAAATTGCAATTGGCTCAGAACAGGGCAGGGCGGAGAGCAAACATTAATAATGTCAATATCTCTTGGCTCAAAGTGGAGGAGAGTTTGACTTCATCCCTACTTGTATTGGTGAGAGGCATTGACATGTTGAAAGCACCAAGCTTTGTTTAAATGACTAGCACACAGCTCAGACACCCATGCATACCCCACAAGACATGCCATCAGAGGTCTCTTCACAGTCTCCAAGTCCAGAACAGACTATGGGATGTGCACAGTACTACATAGATCCATGACTACATGGAACTCTATTCCACATCAGATAACTGATGCAAGCAGTAGAATCAGATTTAAAAAAACAGATACAAATACACTTTATGGAACAGCAGGGACTGTGAAGCAACAAACATAGGCACAGACACATGCATACACACACATGATAACATATGCACTATACACACACTGCCTTGACAGCAGCTAATGGGGATCCATAATAAATACAAATAGCCACCATAGGCCTACACAGCACAGCCATTGGTTAGGCAGCACAATAAAACATTTTTTTATCAGCAAGAGCAGAGCAGGCCAGGGCTAAGAGTCGGAAAATCCATTGCAGTGTGTAATGCAGCCTAGTTGTATTTATACCATCCCAGCAGCTGTTAGAAATATAACTTTGCTCTGTGCTTCTCCGAGCACGCACTTTGTAGCCTATAGCCTATAGGCTATGGCTCATTTGATTGAGACCACACTAAGTAGCCTATATGCACACTTGATACTGCGCACCCAGCGGAGAATCAGAGATGAGGGACATCAATTTATAGCCTAATAAGCATTGCTTGACTTGGGCAGGAACTCACCGGAGCGGAGTACCAGGACACCTCAAATATTCTTCTGCTTGAGCGCCTGTTCCTCTTATAGAATATTAGCTCAAAAGTTTTGTGGAGCTCCTGCACCTAAATATAAACAGTACCAGCACCCAAATTGAGTATCGGTACCTATTTCGGTTCAAGTCAAGCACTGCTAATAAGCAACTCATTCAAAAACACTAAGAAATATTGAAATATTGATGAACTGGAAAAACCACAGAACGTTGCCTGTAGTTATGGCATTGAAGGAGTACTGTTACAAGAGCATGAATGGAAAATGCTGCCCATAGCCTTCTGCTCACGTACCCTCTTTCCTGCTGAGAGAAGACATGCCCAGATAGAGAGGTAGTGCTTGGCATCAGTTTGGGCTTGTGAGAAGTTCTCACGTTACCTGTGCGGCCTGGAGTCTTTCAAACTGCTAATAGACCACAACCGTTGGTGGCGTTGTTTAACTACAAAAACCTGGATGAGGTCCCTCTGCGCTGCCAGCAATTGCTTATCAGAATGATGAGGTTCAGCCCCAAAGCTAAATATACCCCAGGCAAAACGCTGCTCATTGCCGATACAATCTCAAGACACCCGTCGTTCCGCCTAGAGAGCTCAGACCTGGAAGAAGAGGTCGCAGCCTTTGAAGCTTCACCAGATTGCGCAAGCAAACAGTGAAGATGAGGAAATACAGACAGCACTGAAGTACACAAGGCACGGATGGCCGAAGCACATCAAAACAATTCCTGAGACAATCAAGAACTACTTTAGCGAGCAAGAGTTCCTAAGTGAATCAGATGGGCTACTGCTGCACGGAGAGAGAATCGTGATTCCAAAGGTCCTGAGAAGCGAGATTCTCAGCCAGGGCCTCACAAAGTGCAGAGAACATGCTCGACTTTGTGTGGTGGCCAGGAATCAGCATGGACATAAAGGACAAAGTGAGCCAGTGCAAGCAGTGTCAGGCTACCAAGCCAACGCAAAGAACCGTTGATGACGACCGAGTTGCCAGACAGACCTTGGAAACGCATTGCAGCCAGCCTATGTAAGGTTGACAGACAGCAGTACCTGGTTGTTGTCAATTACTTCTCAAGATTCATAGAAGTGGTACACATGCCAGATACATCAAACAAAAGAGTGATCAGGAAGCTGAAGAGCATGTTCCCACATTTAGGAATAGCTGAGGTCTTGGCGTCCGATAACACAAGGCAGTTCACATCTTCCGAGTTCCAGTTCTTCAAGGAACAGTATGGCTTCGACCACGTGACCTCCAGCCCTCACTTCCCACAAGCTAATGGAGAAGCTGAGAGAGCTGTCCAGACTGCTAAGAAAATCTTAAAGCAAGAAGATCCCTTTCTCGCTCTTCTTACCTACATAGCGACACCGATTGCGGCTACAGGCTGTAGCCCAGCACAGCTACTCATGGGTCGTCAGTTACGGACAACGCGTCCAAACCTAGCGAAGAACCTATAACCTAGGTGGCCAGACTTGAAGAAGGTTGCCAAGCAAGACACTGAGGCAAAAGCATCCTACAGGACCTACTAAAACAGGCATCACAGAGCCAGACCCCTGCCACCGTTACAGCTGGGTGACTCCGTGCTCGTGAAGCTCGACCAAGACAAAGGCTGGATGACCACAGCAACAGTGAAAGGTCAAGCTGAACAGGCCAGATCATACATTGTGGATACTGAGCGTGGCGAGTTCATGAGAAACCGGAGACACCTCCAAGCTACTCCCGAGGACAGACACCACACAATGGAAACCCCACAAGGCGAGTCTGATGTTCTAGTGGAATGTCTGCCATCTGCTACCCCAGAGCCAGAGTTGGAAGCAAACCACACTGGTGATCCTCCAACCACACCAAAAAACCCTAGGTCTACAGTCACCAAAAGTTACCGGGACGACCTGTGAAGAGACCCGTCAGATACCGGTCAAAAAAACAACAAGGAAAGAAAAGGAACACTGACAGTGAAATGGACAATTGAAGAAAGGTTGAATGTTGGGACTTTTAGTTAGGGTTAAGTTTAGGAGTTAGGTTAGGGGAAGAGTTAGCTAAAAGGGTTAATGTTAGGGTTAGCTAACATGCTAAGTAGTTGCAATGTAACTAAAAAGTAGTAAGTAGTTGAAAAGTTGCTAATTAGTTAAATGCTAAAGTTGTCCGTGGTGACATTCGAACTCGCAACCTTTGACTTGATAGACGTTTGCAGTTGTGTTATGCTTGAGCTGAAAATGTGGTCTGAGGCTTCTTATGGCGGGTGCAATGCGAAGTCGGTGGAGGCATGCAGAGGCCAAATCAAGCTCCTTACTGCATCACCGTGCGCCTCTCAAATTGTGTAACAATGCGGAGGGCTCAGTATAGCTCCACATTGACATGATTGGTTGACCGTAGGAGGACCAGTATAAGAGACAATTTATGTTTGATCCGAAAATGTGGTCGGTGATGCGTTCGAGGAGCCTACGGAGGCACGCAGAGGCCAAATTGAGCTCCATACAGTATCGCCGTGCTCCTCTCAAATGTTGTAACAATGTAGAGGACAATAGCGCTGCGTTGACATGATTGGTTGACAGTAGGTGAGGGCGGGACGTCTTGTATAAGCATAAACTCACTTCCTTGACAACTTCATTCACAACAGCTCTGTGCTGCTCGGCAAGGTGTCAGAAGTATGAATGCCCTGACTTCTGCATATGCAGTGTCACCCTAAATGCAGCAAACCCAATGCAGACGACAGATTGACCATGCAGCGCCTTAGAACACAAACTCACTTCCTTGACAACTTCCTTCACAATAGTTCTGCTCCACTAAGCGCAAGAAGTATGAAAGCCCTGACGTCTTTGGTGGCTGTATCACAGTAAATTATGTACGGCCACTTCAGACGTCGGATTCGTCATGCAGAGCCCTACAAAATGTAGGAGCTGCACAGCGATGCAGTACAGAGCACAATTTAGCCTCTACATGCCTCTGGAAGCTTCGCAATTGCGTCACACCCTCCAAATGGAGTCTCCTGACACATTTACAGATCAAGCATACATGTGCTCTTAATCCTTCTGTAGGGCCCATTGCGACCAGCACTAGCTGGTCAATGTACGACTAAAATGAACGAGTCACTCAGAAAAATGAATCATGACTCTCGAGTCAGTGAAATGAGTTGTTCAAAGGGAACGAATCGTTTGCGAATTGTACATCACTACACACAGCACTCTGAGATTGATTGCCCACAAGAGCGCACTCACGGCATCCAAGTTAGGAAACGCAAGCCCACCCACTGGAACCAATTTCGGCTACTGGACGCTTACTGGTGATATTACTGCTTCCACTATACTTTATCAGGCGTAAATTAAAGTCGAGGCTAACCTTACACCTGGGTAATATTTTTTGGAGACAAAGGAACCTTTTGATGGAGTTTATGGAAGATGCAATCGTTTGTTCTCCTCGCTTCTCTATGTGGATGCGTCCTCTGCTCAGGTACATATCTACTGTTTCTCTTTTGTACAGTTCAGTGTAGGTTTATTTATATTATGTATAATATTTGCAATCCCCAGTGTTGATTAATTTCTCAATTATTGCCTCGGTGCCCTAAAATCTCTCAAATTAAAAATATAGCCTTTACGCGTGGGAAGGCTTCTCACACATCTATTTTATTTTACTTTCTAAACTCAAATGTAGGCTAAATATGTATGCAATCGTTTTAAATGTAAGATAACCATGCACAATTACGAACATTGACAGAAGTGAATTATTTATTTAACTTGTTTTACCTTTGAAGACTGAGACAACCTGTCATAAACACAAAATCATGAAACCAGTCTCTGTCATTTAGACAGACGCATGAATAATTTCTGCTCCAACAGCATTAGCCTATAGTTTGACCAGTTAATCTCTTTGTTTGAAATATGGATAATGCAATAATAATACAGTATGTGTGGCCACTTTGGATTATTCTTTATAGTAGATGACCCTACAGACAGACAGATCTATGTAGAACCATGCATATAGGATGCAATCACACAGAAAAATAGTAATACAATTTCAAAATAGTGGAGCTGTATAGTGATATGTGTTTTACAAAGTGCTGCTATAATGTTGTTCATGAGCAAGCAATACCCATCAGATCTTAAACCTTTGGATGCCGTCTACCATAGCGCCATTCGTTTTACCACTGGTGACAGTTTTAATACTCACCGTTGCATCCTGTATCAAAAGGTTGTCTGGTCCTCATTAAAGTCCCGTAGATCAACTCATTACTCTCTTTTTGTTTAAAAAACCCTACTACACAAGCTTCCAATTTACCTAACTTCGTTGTTACTTCGTTGTTATCTCGTGCTTCTACACCTGCATTGCTTGCTGTTTGGGGTTTTAGGCTGGGTTTCTGTACAGCACTTCGAGATATTAGCTGATGTACGAAGGACTATATAAAATAAACTTGATTTGATTTGATTTGTTAAAGTTAAAAAAATCATGAGAAACCAAACCCGCTCCCAGAATTGGTTAACTCTTGAGGTTCCTCGGGTTTCCACCGAAATACGTCATTTTTGTTTTGTTTTAATCCACCTCATTGCTGGAACCAATTGCAAAATACACTGCAATTGGATGCTCTGATAACACTTGGGCAATTTAAAATATTGATTGGGGAACTATTTGCCGAGGAATGTGGCTGTTTTTCTTGTTTGTTTGTTGTACTGTATTTAGTTCGTTTTTATGTATGTGTAGGTCTCCGTTGCAAAAGAGACCCTGGTCTCATTGGTGACACCCTATTTAAATAAATGTAACATAAATAAACATCAATCCAGCCCAGCTAGTCAGAGGACGAACAACAGATCAACTCCAAACATCTCTGTTGAACAGAGCTGGGTGACTACTGATTGATTGCCAAGGATTCTTAATACTAATGATTCTCTGTATATTGGATAGCTTTCAAACTTGAAGGTGCATGTGATGATCTCTCCCATTTTGCTGGGACAGTGGTCATAATAATATGGTGTTAAAACGAGAAACAGTGTAATTTAAAAAGCAGTGGCTGTAGCATTTTTAGAGGGTTTAAACTCATGCTAATTGAAAAGGGCACTAGCCAATGGTCATGTCTATGTATTAGAGAAGGAATAGAGGCATCAACAGAAGGAAATGGCTCCCTCTTGTGGATATTCTGCACTGCATTTATCTCCATGGACGTTGCTTGGAAACACGTGAATGCGCTTCCATGTTGTATTGCACCATAACTAGATGTTTCCTTCCATGTATTTTAAGCATGCGTGTGTGTCAGGCTGGCCTTTTCAGATGCAGTGTTACCACTGTGAAGAGACTCTGTTGGACAATGACTGTTCAGCTCCAAAGTTCATTGTCAACTGCACAGCAAACATCCAGAATGCCTGTCAGAAGGAGGTGATTGTGGGTGAAAATGGTGAGCCTGGTGGACTTTTTTTGCTGTCAAGTCTGAATCCATTCTAGCAGGGTTAATAGTAATATAAAAAATGATCTTTGTTGTTTTACAATAACAAACAAAATTGCACCATTTGACATGTGTAACGTTTGGCCAAGGCTTTGATGTCTCAGTGTTCTCTCTCTCCCTCTTTCCAGGTGTGTCCTACAGGAAGACCTGTGCCTCTTTCTCCACCTGTCTGATCGTATCAGCAGGGTATCAGTCCTTCTGCGTCCCGGGTCGGGTGGGCTCTGTCTGCATCAGCTGCTGTAACACCCCCCTCTGCAACGAACCCCGCCCCCCCAGGATTTCCCTGGGCCCCACCCATCCTCCCGCTAGACCCACTACCCTCCTCATCATCACTGTTGCCATGGGAACACTTCCCTGATGTGGACACTAGTATTGCCTGGATTGGACAGAAGGTTCTCAGGTATGGAGGTGCCTTGCGTTGGAGCCAACAGACACTGCCCTGAGAGATGACTGGAAAAACTAGGTCTACTGTGGACAGAGATTCTACAATCTACCAACAGGGCTGACTGACACATGGCTCCATTGACCAAAAAGAGTGACAAACATAAGTGAAATTGGTCTACAAAGATAACATATATAATTGTTTTAAGATGCTCATACCATGGATCATTAAGCAATTTGATTTTGAATTTTAGGACCACGGTATGTATCAAAAAATATATTTAAAAAATTAAATATTGAATTTGGCCTTTACTACTATAGCCCATAGAAACACATTGAATAACACATTCATACATGGCAAAAAAAGACAGTCTAAAAATAAATCATAAGGAATATGATTTAAGTGTCTGTCCTGAAATCTAGGAGTTAGGAAATGTTTGTTTTTTTAAACATATTTATCTGCTTTTTTGTTGCCACAAAACTACCTCCATTCATTTGTATGGGTTACCTTGAGACAAGTCCCATGACACTTGTGGGGGTTGTAGAGCAAATTAGCATATTAGTTTGTTGTCCAAACAGTTTGGACAGTAGAGACAGAAGTTGCCACATCGGCGGTACTGATTTCAGGCGAGTCCCACGGGACTCTTTCCATAGAGTGGTCATAATAGTTAAAGGCCAAACTGTTAGGATGCTACAGAGGTTTGTGAGAATACCGATTTTTGGGATGTCTCCTGGTCTGACAGTCCTGTAGCCACTTTCCACCGCAGTTTTGGAAGGCTGACAAAGGCTGATGTGGTGGATTGAGACACAGCCCATGCAACAAAACAAAAAAAACATCTTAAACTGACAGATTTTGATGGGGATTTTTTTATCATGTTAATTAGATTGATGCACAGGTGCGTCAATAGACTAAGGATTAAAAAACCCGTAGGGATGTGTGTGATACTTTGCAACCCATAAAAAAATCATAATGAACAAATTACAAGTCCCATTGATTTCAACTTTATTTTAACACATTTTTATTCTTACATTAATTTAGTAGATTTACAACAGCAATTCCTGGAAAAGCAAAAGTTTTCACAGTATAAGAGAGCAGTTATTTAATTTTTGAAACCGTAAAATCCTCAGATGAGTAGTAGGTGATAGTTTGGTAAACCTGTATTGTTATTGGCACGTCTAAGAAAGGAAAGCCTTGAGGTGCATAGCAGGTAGGATCTTTGACTGCCAGATCATCTATGTTCAATTTCATTCAACCAATGTTGAAAACCTAAGGAATATGACCCATATCAGAATGGAAACCGTTCATTTCCCTGCATCTTGATTCCCCTCAACATCAAGGAAGAAGCTTTTGTAACAGCTCATCCTTTAGCCAAGGATGCAGAATTAATGGGTAGAAGAGGACTAGTTCTGACTGGTAATTGGATGCTATGCCATGTGCTTCAGTGACTGAATTGACTGGAATAGTTTGAATTTGGCAGAAATGCCATACCTTATCAATTAATCCCATAACCCCTGTCACAAGAGATTACTTCTCAATTAAACTGTAAGTGCACCTTGTAAATCAATTTTGTTACTCCTGGACATTCCATTAAGATGAGTGGGATTTATTTATTTCATTTCACCTCAATACATAAAATAAAATCCATAGCACATGAAACACAGGTTCTCTACTGTTCACCTGTTTCAAGCACTGAATCTTTTTTAGTAGGGGAAAGACAGAACAAGCTTGACAAAAGAAATATCTGGAAAAATATATTACACTTCTCAACACAAGTCAATCAATATATATCACTTTCTAGACACCATAGCGGACAACACCACCAGCAATTACCATACAACTCCTATCAATCATTTTTATGTTGATTGAGGTGCTTTGGGCCAGGTCTGGATATTTAACATGATTAAAATCCTCGAACGCAATCGTTTGCATCTTATAAAAAACTCTGAAAACATCCCCTAAATGACAACCTACAAAATAAAAAATACTGATGTAAGAGCATCCTCACCTTGAGAAAGACAATGCCTTAAATGAAACCAGTAAATTACTGATTAGTTAACAGACATAAAAAATAAAAATAAATGTCCTAGAAAGGGATTGTACTGTAATAGAAGTAGTAATATTTGTTATACCGGTATGCTAATAACAATGATAAACAATGTAAATGACCACCCTACGAACTCATGTTCTTCATTCATCACAACGCTGAAATCCTGCGATGTCATCGTTATGAGACGAATATGGTGGGGTGGGGGGGTTATTTAAGTGGCAGAATTCCCAACTGGACAGATAATATTCACAGAATTATCATCCTCTTTGCAGTAAATGTATCCATTTCCATTATATTCACAGCTGCTGAAAGAGGTCCCACAAATGCAAACTGTTATTGTACTTATCAGTAGGTATATAAAAAGTGGCCTTTTTTAATAATTTGAGGCATTGTTCACATGGGAATTTTTTTTTTGTACAATTGTCTCAACACTTGTTACCACACAATGTAAAAATAACTATCAAAATAAGTCTGTGTTAATTACTTCAAAGCAACTACACGGTCCCTTCAAAATGGGACTTCTAGAGCTTTTACATCAAAGCTCAAATACATCAAACCTTATGCCAAAGTCAAATTCCAAATGCAACCAATCGATTCCTAAAAATTAAGACAATATACCAAAGAACAAAATCAAATCATGGTCTAAATAATGAATAATAATCAAGCAGTTAAGGCAAATGCACCAGAAGCACTCCTGATGCAATTCCAGGTCACAGATCTTTGCTCCACTTAATTTACTTCTTCTTCTTGTTGTCCTGCTAAATAAATAACATATTTACAATACAGCTCTACATAAAACAAACAAATTCTCACCTAACTAACCTCAAACCATTATTAACCTGGCAGTGCTAAGTACAAGATTACTATAAGGTACAATATGCTGGTTAATCATACATAGTATTTAAGAGGCTTTCTGGTCCTATGTGCATATTATTAGATTGTTCAAAACATAGCAAAGTGTATAAGAGTTAGTGGAAGTATAGTATAGTTGGTATACTACATAAAAAATGCACTGTGTTCGAGCACCCTTGCCAATATTGTACCTTCTCATTCATGGCCAGAATAACCATTAGCTTCCTGAAGATAGTCACAAAGTCCAAGAACAGATCCACAGAGTGCCTTCAATAGGGTGAAGAGAGAAAAAAGTTAACAAATATCTTATAAAACACTTAAAGTTCATTGTAAAAGAGCCAAGCTATTGACACAGTCTACATAATACCAAGTCCGCACCAATTGCATTGTATATCCTACTCTATGTTTTAATGTGTTAGATAAGGAAAGATTGCATGGCCTGACAGACACACCCATGCACGTTTCTAAATTCCAGATCACAATGGCAAAAGACTGTTTCAACAACTAGTCCCCCACCCTCTTCACCAGGTCCAGAGAGTGTGTCCCCCTTACCAGATGTAGTCTTTGTCTCCCATCTCAGCCTTCTCAATGATGAGTTGAGTGTCAAACAGCACAAATCCACACATGATGGCCAGGCCAAGGTATATGTGAGCCTACACACACAAAAACAGAAACGCTTTATTGGTGAAAATGACAACTAGCACACATTCTGTGTCATACTATAACTAAGTCATTGAAGAGTAGTGTTGGACAGCACTGTGTATAGTATTATTATTATTCAAAACAATGCAAACATGACTATAGTAGGTTGTTTTCCTCTTACCTTGAACAACATGACAGACCCCAGGAACATGTTGAGGAAAGAGACCAGGAGCAGGATGGACAATCCGGACGTCAGAGTACCTGAAAGGCAGACATGGGGTATTTTAATTTAGTAACATTTATTTTGTACAACAGTACAGTTTCACTAAAACCGGAGTGGTTAGTTTCAGTCCCTTAATAAAAATGTAAAAAATAAAACTCCAGGACACTGGTAATAACTAGACTATTTTCTCCATGTATCTGACCTAGTAGCACGTCAAGGTGTGCAAGTTTACGTTCTATAGTTTCAATTCCTTTACATTACACAATGTGGTTAGCAGCAGACAACACTTTACCCCAGAGGAAGAGGAAGCTCCTACGCTGGGCGTAGAGAGCACTCAGTGTGAAGCACACAAAGATGATGGAGGTCCCCAGGAAGGCTGTAACTATGATGCTGGTTGGAGAAGGAGAGCAGATATGAGAAACATTTAGAAAAACCTTCAGTCAAAAGGAAACTAGCTACTTACAGATCATTATTGTCATTTTACCTAGGGTTAATAGAGATTATGTAATCCATGGTTGGGCCCAAACCAACACCTGGAATGGAGAAGGAAAAAAAACATAAAATATCAGCACATGACCACTACAATAGCTAAAAATACATAGGCTGCGTTCAGATTCTCTACCCTTCTTTGGAAGTGTGCACTCGTACCCTCCCCCTCAAGGATTTATTAAAAAGGAATGGACTGGTGTAAGGAATATGGTGGCAACTCCCTCCAGCCATGTTTGCACCAATCCAAAGCTTTTAAAATGCATGAGGGTGAGTGAACAAGTACACACACACACATTGTGTAGGCCCTTTTCTGACAGCGCTATGAGGCAGATGAGGTTACCTGTCAAGTAACCTTGGTTAACCCAGAAATAAAGTCTTGTGTAATTGGTCAGCTGCTCAATTAAGTTCTGGGTCCATAGGTGTTAAGAGAAGGGATCAAGACATGCTAAAACAAAGAGCGGAACTGGAACGAGGAGCTCCACCCTCTCTATGCAAGTTACAGGGCTGAATGTCCCCTCCCCTTCCAAAAAATGCTAACACCTGCGAAATCGTGATTGTCCAAATAACCAGTGACGGAAAACCCAAACAACGAAACTACTGCTGCTCGTTATCCTACGCGTCCCATTCCTTCCAGACATATTCTACGTTACCAGTTATATTTACATAGATCTGTCCACAAGAGATTACCTGTGAAAAAGGCAAACCCAGAGAGGATGGCCAGTCTCTTCTTCTCCGTCTGAGGGCAGTGGGGGGTCATCGTCAGCCAGACCATCATGGCCAGGGAACCCAGTATGGTCAACAGCCCACCCTAATGGACATAAAACACACAGCAACAGTTATTATAATGTAATAAGATAAATGGTGATTGTCAATTACCAGTTAATGCAAAACATTACCACACAATCACATGTTACATGACCCTCTTTTGTGAAATCTACCCCCAACTCCACACACACACTTAAGTGTTCTTAATAGTTACAACACACTAATAGAGTGCTTCAGTTTAGTTGTACTTGTTCCTATGGCTACCACTATCTCCGTTTACCTGGAATAGTCTGGTGATGACGTGGACGTAGGCTCCAGCTGCAGCCACAAACATGCACAGGGCCAGGCTGGAGTAGACATTCTTCAGGTGCAGCTGAGTGGAGCGGGAGCTGAGACAGAAGAGAGAGTTGTACTGTATGAGGGACACACAGACACGCATATATATATATATACACACACAGTTGAAGTCGGAAGTTTACATACACCTTAGCCAAATACATTTAAACTCAGTTTTTCACAATTCCTGACATTTAATCCTCGTAAAAAATTCCCTGTCTTAGGTCATTTAGGATCACCACTATTTTAAGAATGTGAAATGTCAGAATAGAGAGATTGATTTCTTTCAGTTTTTATTTCTTTCAGTTTTTATACCTTTCATCACATTCCCAGTGGGTCAGAAGTTTACATACACTCAATTAGTATTTGGTAGCATTGCCTATAAATTGTTTAACTTGGGTCAAACATTTCAGGTAGCCTTCCACAAGCTTCCCACAATAAATTGGGTGAATTTTGGCCCATTCCTCCTGACAGAGCTGGTGTAACTGAGTCAGGTTTGTAGGCCTCCTTGCTCGCACATGCTTTTTCAGTTCTGCCCACAAATGTTCTATTGGATTGAGGTCAGGGCTTTGTGATGGCCACGCCAATACCTTGACTTTGTTGTCCTTAAGCCATTTTCCCACAACTTTGGAAGTATGCTTGGGGTCATTGTCCATTTGGAAGATCCATTTGCGACCAAGCTTTAACTTCCTGACTGATGTCTTGAGATGTTGCTTCAATCGATCCACATTCATTTCCTTTCCTCATGATGCTGTCTATTTTGTGAAGTGCACCAGTCCCTCCTGCAGCAAAGCACCCCCACAACAAGATGCTGCCAGCCCCGTGCTTCACGGTTGGGATGGTGTTCTTCAGCTTGCAAGCATCCTCCTTTTTCCTCCAAACATAACGATGGTCATTATGGCCAAACTGAAAAATGAGTTTTAATGACTCCAACCTAAGTATGTAAACTTCAACTGTATATACATATCTCTTAATCTTCTCTATGTCTCTCATGTCTCAGGCAGAGTTGCAAAGAAAAAGCCATATCCCAGACTGGCCAATAAAAAGAAAAGATTAGGATGGTCAAAAGAACAGACACAGGAACTCTGCCTAGAAGGCCAGCATCCCGGAGTCGCCTCTTCACTGTTGACATTGAGACTGTTTTGCGGGTACTATTTAATGAAGCTGCCTGTTGAGGACTTGTGAGGTGTCTGTTTCTCAAACTAGACAGTCTAATGTACTTGTCCTCTAGCTCAGTTGTGCACTGGGGCCTCCCACTCCTCTTTCTATTCTGGTTAGAGCCAGTTTGCACTGTTCTGTGAAGGGAGTAGTACACAGCGTTGTACGAGATCTTCAGTTTATTGGCAATTTCTCACATGGAATAGCCTTCATTTCTCAGAACAAGAATAGCCTGACAAGTTTCAGAAGAAAGTTATTTGTTTCTGGCCATTTTGAGTCTAATCGAACCCACAAATGCTGATGCTCCAGATACTCAACTAGTCTAAAGAAGCACAGTTTTATTGCTTCTTTAAATCAGGACAACAGTTTTCAGCTGTGCTAACATAATTGCAAAAGGGTGTTCTAATGATCAATTAGCCTTTTAAAATGATAAACTTGGATTAGCTAACACAACGCGTCATTGGAACACGAGTGAAGGTTGCTGATAATGGGCCTCTGTATGCCTGTGTACATATTCCATAAAAAAACTGCCGTTTCCAGCTACAATGGTCATTTACAACATTAACAATGTCTACACTGCATTTCTGACCAATTTGATATTTTAATGGACAAAAAAAATTGTGTTTCTTTCAAAAACAAGGACATTTCTAAGTGACCCCAAACGTTTGAATGGTAGTGCACATCACATGCAACACCCACAAAGCCTAACATCAACAGATTAATTGATCTATCACTACACCCAACCCACCCACCCAGAATCAGGTATGCTTGTAGCCTGAGTGGAGCAGGAGGTGAGATCAAGGGGAGAGTTTTTATTGTATGAGGAACAGGTTAAGCTCTACAGAAAATGTATTTTAACATAAAATGTCCAACTCATCAGTTAGGACTAATCTAGTCATATTGTAATTTAGTAACACACCAATGCCTGCAACAGTAGCAAAGCCTGTTAATGACCAGTACAGACTCCTTCTGTTCAATGACTAACTCATGATGACAACACTAATGATGCCAGTAAGTCTCCTTAATGTTGTCAGATAGTGTGTGGAAATAGTAACTTACATTTGGGAAAATTTAAAAAGGGAATCAAAATGTATATTCCGATCAAACATGTTCATCTTGTCTGGACTTGGTTGGACCCTGTCCATGGAGTAAAATTTCCTGAAACAAAACAAATATGTGATGGACATTAGGCATTACTGTTGATTAGTACAGTAATGGCTTGAAATAAAAACAGCCTTCTTAGTTAAATAAAACTTGAACTAGCTACAGTGAGGGAAAAAAGTATTTGATCCCCTGCTGATTTTGTACGTTTGCCCACTGACAAAGAAATTATCAGTCTATAATTTTAATGGTAGGTTTATTTGAACAGTGAGAGACAGAATAACAACAAAAAAATCCAGAAAAACTCATGTCAAAAATGTTATAAATTGATTTGCATTTTAATGAGGGTCTGAGACTGGCTAGGCCACTCCTTTGTTGCCTTGGCCGTGTGTTTTGGGTCATTGTCATGCTGGAATACCCATCCACGACCCATTTTCAATGCCCTGGCTGAGGGAAGGAGGTTCTCACCCAAGATTTGATGGTACATGGCCCCGTCCATCATCCCTTTGATGCGGTGAAGTTGTCCTGTCCCGTTAGCAGAAAAACACCCCAAAGCATAATGTTTCCACCTCTGTTTGACGGTGGGGATGGTGTTCTTGGGGTCATAGGCAGCATTCCTCCTCCTCCAAACACGGCGAGTTGAGTTGATGCCAAAGAGCTCCATTTTGTTCTCATCTGACCGCAACACTTTCACCCAGTTATCCTCTGAATCATTCAGATGTTCATTAGCAAACTTCAGACGGGCATGTATATGTGCTTTCTTGAGCAGGGGGACCTTGCAGGCGCTGCAGGATTTCAGTCCTTCACGGCGTAGTGTGTTACCAATTGTTTTCTTGGTGACTATGGTCCCAGCTGCCTTGAGATCATTGACAAGATCCTCCCGTGTAGTTCTGGGCTGATTCCTCACCGTTCTCATGATCGATGCAACTCCACGAGGTGAGATCTTCTATGGAGCCCCAGGCCGAGGGAGATTGACAGTTCTTTTGTGTTTCTTCCATTTGCGAATAATCGCACCAACTGTTGTCACCTTCTCACCAAGCTGCTTGGCGATGGTCTTGTAGCTCATTCCAGCAAGTCTACAATCTTGTCCCTGACATCTTTTGAGAGCTCTTTGGTCTTGGCCATGGAGGAGAGTTTGGAATCTGATTGATTGCTTCTGTGGACAGGTGTCTTTTATACAGGTAACGAGCTGAGATTAGGAGCACTCTAATCTCAGCTCGTTACCTGTATAAAAGACACCTGGGAGCCAGAAATCTTTCTGATTGAGAGGGGGTCAAATACTTATTTCCCTCATTAAAATGCAAATCAATTTATAACATTTTTGACATGCATTTTTCTGGATTTTTTTGTTGTTATTGTGTCTCTCACTGTTCAAATAAACCTACCATTAAAATTATAGACTGATAATTTCTTTGTCAGTGGGCAAACGTACAAAATCAGCAGGGGATCAAATACTTTTTTCCCTCACTGTATATGTCCTGGAATGAAAGTGAAAAAAAAAAGTCTGGCTGAATCACCCGAGCCAAAAGTACTTTTTTCACTTCATTCTTTATATTATGGATAACATACTTGGGCAGATCAAATAGACAGCTAACGTTAACTGTGTGGGTCTGAAATTGAACGAATGTAGCCTCCTCTTATGCAAAGCAATAATTAGTGTAATGATTAGCCTGGCATTACGGCATCACCGTATTCTTATCGGCAGACTCAATAGCCTTGGTTTTTCTAATGACTGCCTCGCCTGGTTCACCAACTACTTTGCAGACAGAGTTCAGTGTGTCAAATCGGAGGGCATGTTGTCCGGACCTCTGGCAGTCTCTATGGGGGTACCACAGGGTTCAATTCTCGGGCCGACTCTTTTCTCTGTATATATCAATGATGTCGCTCTTGCTGCGGTCGATTCCCTGATCCACCTCTACGCACACGACACCATTCTGTATACTTCTGGCCCTTCCTTGGACACTGTGCTAACTAACCTCCAAACGAGCTTCAATGCCATACAACACTCCTTCCGTGGCCTCCAACTGCTCTTAAACGCTAGTAAAACCAAATGCATGCTTTTCAACCGTTCCCTGCCCGCACCCGCCCGCCCGACTAGCATCACCACCCTGGACGGTTCCGACCTAGAATATGTGGACAACTATAAATACCTAGGTGTCTGGCTAGACTGTAAACTCTCCTTCCAGACTCATATTAAACATCTCCAATACAAAATCAAATCTAGAATCTATTCTATTCTATTTCGCAACAAAGCCTCCTTCACTCACGCCGCCAAACTTACCCTAGTAAAGCTGACTATCCTACCGATCCTCGACTTCGGCGATGTCATCTACAAAATAGCTTCCAACACTCTACTTAGCAAACTGGATGCAGTCTATCACAGTGCCATCCGTTTTGTTACCAAATCACCTTATACCACCCACCACTGCGACCTGTATGCTCTAGTCGGCTGGCCCTCGCTACATATTCGTCGCCAGACCCACTGGCTCCAGGTCATCTATAAGTCTATGCTAGGTAAAGCTCCTCCTTATCTCAGTTCACTGGTCACATGTTCCAGCAGGTATATCTCACTGATCATCCCCAAAGCCAACACCTCATTTGACCGCCTTTCCTTCCAGTTCTCTGCTGCCAGTGACTGGAACGAATTGCAAAAATCGCTGAAGTTGGAGACTTTTATTTCCCTCACCAACTTTAAACATCAACTATCTGAGCAGCTAACCGATCGCTGCAGCTGTACATAGTCCATCTGTAAATAGCCCACCCAATCTACATACCTCATCCCCATACTGTTTTTATTTTATTTACTTTTCTGCTCTTTTGCACACCAGTATCTCTACTTGCACATCATCATCTGCTCATTTATCACTCCAGTGTTAATCTGCTAAATTGTAATTATTTGCTCCTATGGCCTATTTATTGCCTACCTCCTCATGCCTTTTGCACACACTGTATATAGACTTTCTTTTTTCTACTGTGTCATTGACTTGTTTATTGTGGTATTGGCTTGTTTATTGTTTACTCCATGTGTAACTCTGTGTTGTTGTCTGTGTCACACTGCTTTGCTTTATCTTGGCCAGGTCGCAGTTGCAAATGAGAACTTGTTCTCAACTAGCCTACCTGGTTAAATAAAGGTGAAATAAAAAAATAAAAATTACGAAGGTCTTGTATGGCGTTTAGTTTTTCACTGACTTGGTTGTAAGGGATTGTGGTAAGGGGCTTCCTGAGTTCAATTCTTATATAGCGCTGTCTCACCATGACCATCTCTGGCTACGTTTCAGATTTAACGTTACTTAGCTACTGTAGCAACAGTTGCTTACCGATAACTAAACACACAGCTACTGTTAGCCAATACACCTTGGCCAAAATCCCCCAGAGTAACAAACTATTACGGGTAATTAGGCCTACAGTAAACTAATAGTCAACACTTTTGTCAAACGTAATGAAACCTTATCGTAATCGCACACGAGTCGACAATTGACCAGTTACATCAGGCCAATACGCACTGATTCAAAATGACAGTTGCCATGTTCATTTACTAGTCTGAACTAGGAAACTCGGAATTGTACGACTTGCCAAATGGTTAAACGCGGCACGAGTATAACAACAACCAGTAAGCAAGTCGTTCATTTCCGAGTTCCGACTAGTACATGAACGCGGCAAGTGCTTTTAGTGGTGGAAGAAGATAGTGCATCCAGGAAGCTAACTTCCTGGATTGTTAATTGTTAATGTAATCGTAAACTAAGATAGCTAGCGTTAGGTGCTCCCAAACAGATGGCTAGTTGAAGGGGCGCTGTCATGATAGCCAGATATCTAATGCCAGCACGCTATCCTAGCTAACTTGGCTAACGAAGGCCCTTACCCAATCAAGCGTAACTCAAACAAACTTAACCTTACACGAAACAGTGAACAAGCTATCTAAAACTAGCTAACTTCACTCCGATGAATTACAGTTGCCTATTGTAAAATAGTTAACCAAAAACCTTCAAATAAAAACCAGGTGACAGGATAACGTTAGATCAGTTTTATGGATAAATAAAATGTGAGTAGAAAGTCAACCATTTAACGTTAGCTATCTAACATTGGCCGTGTTCGAGAGCATCAAAAACGTAATGTAGCATGGGTGAATTGACTGACTGATCTACACATTTTAATGGGCAGTTATTTAGATCAGTCAGTCGGTAGTGACTGATTGGCTGCAATGTCGAACAAGCCCACTAAATAGCTATTTTACAACGTTTTCCCTTCTCTGGCTTTTCATTATCAGACGTCAAAACGAACATAAGAGCAGGTGTCGTTTACAACTTTCTGGATAGCTGCATTTTATATATAATACAAATTACCTGATGGTGATATTTGCACAACGATCAGCAACAGATAGAGTTTTAGATAGCTAACGAAAGGTAAGCTGTTTCCACAAATGAGCCAGATATTTCACTGAAAGTACAAGTGTGAAGCATCCGGATGGCGTTTCCGCTCACTACCAAATATGGCGATGAGAGGAAGCCCAGTGGGAGAAGATGGAGTGAGATGGATTTTGGCCGGAATTATGCAAACGTTCTCATCGATGAAACATTTGATCTCAATACCGTTTACTGTTGCCAAAACTAGAATCTGTTACGAACAGAGTGGACTGAGTTTTGTAGATTTTAACCTTAAAATTGCGTTGTTTAGCGTTCTATCAAATACATGCGTGCTTGGCTCTGCCCACTATGACTTATTTGTTCCCATTTGAAACGACATGCTCTGGTCTATCTTGAGTAGAATAATCTTGCAGCTTCTTTACGTACTTTAGCCAGAGCTACTCCTTTCTCTAATATCAATTCAATTTAAGGGCTTTATTGGCATGGGAAACATATGTTAACATTGCCAAAGCAAGTGAAGTAGATAATAAACAAAAGTGAAATAAACAATAAAAATGAACAGTAAACATTACACTCACAGAAGTTCCAAAATAATAAGACATTTCAAATGTCACATTATGTCTATATACAGTTTTGTAACGATGTGCAAATAGTACAACATGGAAAGTAAATAAACATAAATATGGGATGTATTTACAATGGTGTTTGTTCTTCACTGGTTGCCCTTGTGGCAACAGGTCACAGATCTTGCTGCTGTGATGGCACACTGTGGTATTTCACCCAGTAGATATAGGAGTTTATCAAATTTGGGCTAGTTTTTGAATTCTTTGTGGATCTGTGTAATCTGAGGGAAATATGTGTCTCTAATATGGTCATACATTTGGTAGGAGGTTAGGAAGTCCAGCTCAGTTTCCACCTCCTTTTGTGAGCATTGTGCACATAGCCTGTCTTCTCTTGAGAGCCAGCTTTCTCAATAGCAAGGCTATGCTCACTGAGTCTGTACATAGTCAAAGCTTTCCTTAAGTTTGGGTCAGTCACAGTGGTCAGGTATTCTGCCACTATGTACTCTCTGTTCAGGGCCAAATAGCATTGTAGTTTGCTCAGTTGATTTGTTAATTCTTTCCAATGTGTCAAGTAATTATCTTTTAGTTTTCTCTTGATTTGGTTGGATCTAATTGTGTGGCTGTCCTGGGGCTCTATGGGGTCTGTTTGTGTTTGTGAACAGAGCCCCAGGACCAGCTTGCTTAGGGGACTCTTCTCCAGGTTCATCTCTCTGTAGGTGATGGCTTTGTTATGGAAGGTTTGGGAATCTCTTCCTTTTAGGTGGTTGTAGAATTTAACGTCTCTTTTCAGGATTTTGATAATTAGCGGGTATCGGCCTAATTCTGCTCTGCATACATTATTTGGTGTTTAACGTTGTACACAGAGGATATTTTTGCAGAATTCTGCATGCATAGTCTCAATTTGGTGTTTGTCCCATTTTGTGAATTTATGGTTGGTGGGCGGATCCCAGACCTCACAACCATGAAGGGCAATGAATTCTATAACTGATTCAAGTATTTTTTAGCCAGATCCTAATTGGTATGTCGAATTTTATGTTCCTTTTGATGTCATAGAAGGCACTTCTTGCCTTGTCTCAGCTCATTCACAGCTTTGTGGAAGTTACCTGTGGCGCTGATGTTTAGTCCGAGGTATGTATAGTTTTTTGTGTTATCTAGGGCAACGGTGTCGAGATGGAATTTGTATTTGTGGTCCTGGCAACTGGACCTTTTTTGGAACACCCTTATTTTAGTCTTACTGAGATTTACTGTCAGTGCCCAGATCTGACAGAATCTGTGCAGAAGACCTAGGTGCTGCTGTAGGCCCTCCTTGGTTGGGGATAGAAGCACCAGATCATCAGCAAACAGTAGACATTTGACTTCAGATTCTAGTAGGGTGAGGCCAGGTGCTGCAGACTTTTCTAATGCCCTGCCAATTCGTTGATATATATGTTGAAGAGGGTGAAGCTTAAGCTGCATCCCTGTCTCACCCCACGGCCCTGTGGAAAGAAATGTGTGGTTTTTTAAATGTTTTACTGCACACTTGTTTGTGTACATGGATTTTATAATGTCGTATGTTTTTCCCCCAACACCACTTTCCATCAATTTGTATAGCAGACCTTTTGTCAATTGGGGTGTGCAGGGTGAATACGTGGTCTGTCGTATGGTAATTTGGTAAAAAGCCAATTTGACATTTGCTCAGTACATAGTTTTCGCTGAAGAATTGTACGAGTCTGCTTTTAATGATAATGCAGAGGATTTTCCCGAGGTTGCTGTTGACGCATATCCCATGGTAGTTATTGGTGTCAAATTTGTCTCCACTTTTGTGGATTGGGGTGATCAGTCCTTGGTTCCAAATATTGGGGAAGATGCCAGAGCTAATGATGATGTTAAAGAGTTTAAGTATAGCCAAATGGAATTTGTGGTTTGTATATTTTATAATTTCATTGAGGATACCATCAACACCACAGGCCGTTTTAAGTTGGAGGGTTTGCATTTTGTCCTGTAGTTCATTCAATGTAATTGGAGAATCAAGTGGGTTCTGGTAGTCTTTAATAGTTGATTCTAAGATTTGTATTTGATCATGTATATGTTTTTGCTGTTTGTTCTTTGTTATTGGGCCACAAAGATTGGAGAAGTGGTTTGATCACAACACACCTCCAATAATGTCTGCTAATAAAAATAGTTTGCCATAAAATATATATTCAGGACTCAAAACAATTCAATCACAGTTATGCATGTTTGATTTTGACATTATTAACAACAATTTATTTAAGATGGATTAGGAGAAAGATAATTACACCAAGAAATCAAGACCCTGAAAGCCTCTTGTGAACTACACGCATGAAACACACAACAATGAGAGACATCTCCCCTTTTTTTATTTGTATATTGAGTCCTACCATATTACAATCAACAAAACTACAGGATATTTGGTAGTTGTGCGTGGTCCGAAGATGCAATATAATAATTGAGAATACACTGATATTTTTATTAGATTGATTGTATTTAACATGGATGTTTGATTGAGAGGTAGACATGTACAATCAAAATATTTTTTTAAATGCACAAAACATTAAATATCTCAGTTAATGTCTTCTGACATCCATTGAATTTATGACAGACTTTGAAATTAGAACAAAATAATAAGACATTAAAAGTAATGTTGGAACAAGGTACAATTAGTATGCTTTGCAAATTTCAACATCTGGAAATTGATGCAAAATTATGAGAGATTCAGTCCCCTTAAAATAAGCCTTTGCCTTTTTTAATGCTCAGCTGCTTCCATAGAGGCAGGCTGGCAAACAGGTTTTTAGACATTCCAAATATGGCACTGAAGTCTGAGTCTGAGAGATGTTTCTGGAAGACAGAGGAGGGAGAGAGAGAAGGAGACCATTTACATTTTTCAAGGCAACATTCAAGTGTAAAGAATACATTTGTCAAGACACTTAAAACAAGTTGTACTACACCGTAACTCCTAGTAGCGTATTGAGGAGAGAATATACTTTTCACACTTTATAAACTACCAATGAATACAGCATCTGAGTGTATCAGTGTGGCAGTACTTTGAACACTAGTCACTTCATTATAGCAGCTCAGTACACCTACCTCCTTTTGGGTGGGTTCGACACCCTTAGGCAGCTCATTGGCTAGTTTGTTGATCAGGTCCTTTGGTGGGTAAGACTGGAAGTTCTTCTTGGTCTCAACACCATTCTGCTCCTGAGAGGCAAAGATTAGATTTAGGAGTTTGTCTGACAATTTTTTTTACACAACCGCTGCCGAGGCATAATGGATGTGTAATAAGTTTTGTTCAGACAAACTAAACGATCAGTTGTATCACAACCAAAGTGGGTTGTAAATCTGTTGTATGGCCTGAGTGTGTACAGGGCCAATACAATTGAGGTATCCCTTAGTCTGTTGGGTTCACAGCAAGGTTAGGTCAATTGATTGATGGATTCAGCTCATAATTTTCTCAATCTCTCTCTTTACACCAAGTTTTGGTGAATGCATAGATAAATAAAATTGTGCTTACATTTGTGATCCTTACGAGGAATGTCACCTCCCCCAACTCTTTCTTCAGCTCTTCGTAAGTCTTCCCTCCCTAACACAACAAATGTGTGTACAGTATTATTGATGGAATCTATTTACTTAAACAGTTGTGTACAATTTTTGACACACACACAGGCCGAGAGTTCATCTGGAAGAGAAGGAGATCACTTGCACTCACGCTCCATTTGGAGGGGTCCCAGGCGGTGAACCAGCCGGTGAAGGTGGGGGGTTCGTACCCTTGCTTGATGAGGATGATGGGGGTGTCAGGGTCCCGGGACCCTGGGTGGGTTCGCAGGTACTCCTGACTGGTGACCACAGCCTCCTTCCTCTCCAACTCATTGGCCTCATTCCCTACCCAGAGGAAAACCTGGATGCAACATGATCAGATATCTGATGACGGTTCACAAATGGAATATAAAATATAAAAATATACAAAATAAAGTAAGTTTTGATTGCAGACCTATTACCTTTTTTGTTAGTATAATGTTTTATAATTGTGTGATTTACTTTATACCAATTTGGTTAACATTGCAAGTTGTGTTTTAACAATACACACTGTACCTGGTCCCACGTGTCTAGCAGCATAACATCATCCTCGCTGAGGTCATCCTGCGTGAACTGGGTCACCTCGGTAACGATGAAACGACCAGTCTTATTGGAGCATTCAAAGAGACGCTGCTGATGATCCAGAGCAGCCTGCTGTAGTCTTTCAGAGACAAGAAACACACAAACACACAAATGTAAATACACCAAACTTTACTTGAAATCGAACATATCTAGCACAGTGACTCACATCAATCAATTGTACATGGTTTAGGGTTGCAATCACTTCACTAACGTAATACAGCTGCTCCAATTGACATTATATGACAGAATATTTGGTTGAAATACAGATACTTTCTGACAGTTTATTACCTCTTGTCGTTGGCATAAGGGGCCTTGCCTCCAAGTAAATCCCAGAATTCAACAGGCTCCTGACCCTCCGCCACGATCTCCTCAGCAGTTGAGTGCTGTCCAATTACAGAACTGACCTCCTTCGCCATGGCTCTCTCATCCCCACTTGATCCCTGGCCAATCAGAGAGAGACTATTAGACAGAATGTTGTACCATCTCTATATCTCTGTGTCTGCATCCCAAATGGCACCCTATTCCCTATACTCCTCAAACTCAACTCTGAACCTCGAAGCATGTTCCACTTCATTTTTTTCATTGTTCCCCTTCAGTCAGGGACTGATTTAGACCTGTGACACCAGGTGTGTGCAATTAATTATCTGGTAGAACAGAAAACCAGCAGGCTCCACACCTGGTATCCACACCTGGATATACCTATTTATCCTCCCTACAGTACCTTGCCACACCACAGGTGAATCCCGGACTGGCTCCTCAGCAGAAAGACATCGTTTGAGTTGAGCGAGGCTGCCAGGGCCGGCACCTCGATGGCTTTGGTGTTGGAGGCTTCAGAACCGCGGACCTGGAACAATCTGATGGGTGGCTCTGGGTCAGATGTTCCTTTTCTGGAGGTACCACCCTGAGGAACAGAAGATGAGAGCAGGTCAGGTTTGATTTAAATATGTTGTAATAAATTACTTCATGGTTTGAAATCCTAAATCAACCTATAATCACAGATAAACAAAAGACAATCAATTGATATCAGAAAATGAAAACCAGTTTCACAATTCTTAAATTGTATCATTGTACCATTAAATCAAAAACAAAACTGGCTCACCTCAAATATAACCATTTTACCCTTGAACATGGCCATGAAGTGTCTGGGTTCCTTGCCCATGGTGATCCTTACTTGTACAGGCTGGTCACCATACTTTTGATCCAGGGCCACGGCCTGGAAGGCAGATGCCGCTATCTCATCCTGAGAGGCATGACGCCCCTGAAAAAAATATGAACTGTAATGATGTATTTAGGTCTAAAGTAATGCAATTTTATTGCCATGTTATTACAAATAAATGGATGAACCTTCATGCGTTCTACAATGGCAGTGAGCTCCTTTACCTGCCACATGTAAAGGAGGTAGTTGAGTTTGTTGTGGACCTCATAAGTGTAGAGGACCAAGTAGCAGTCTCCTCCATAGAAGAAGCCATGCCACTGGGATTCCACTGGGACCAGCTCCAGGTCCTCGATACGCCACACCTGCATGTGTCACAGAGAGTGTATGAAATGTCCACAAGGAACAAACAGTGAGTCAAATGACCGAGAGATATCTTCGAACAAATTACATAAATCAGAGTTAATGTTTATGTGAGTTTACCTGCACTTGGCCAGTGCCATCATCCACCATGCGCTCCTGTGCTGCTACATCTGGCATCACATGCATCCGTGTGGCATCAAACTTCTCCTGAGTGATGTTGGCTAACGTACATATGTATACAGTATTAGTCAAAAGTTGACACACCTACTCATTCTTTATTTTTATTATTTTCTACATTGTAGAATAATAGTGAATACATCAAAACTAGGAAATAACACTTATAACACACAACCAAAAAAAGTTTAAATACACCTTAGCCAAATACATTTAAACTCAGTTTTTCACAATTCCTGACATAGTAAATCATAGTAAAAGTAAAAATCATAGTAAATCATAGTAAAAATTCCCTGTCTTAGGTCAGTTAGGATCACCACTTTATTTTAAGAATGTAAAATGTCCAAATTAAGGTAGAGAGAATGATTTCTTTCAGCTTTTATTTCTTTCATCACATTCCCAGTGGGTCAGAAGTTTACATACACTCAATTAGTATTTGGTAGCGTTGCCTTTAAATTGTTTTACTTGGGCCAAATGTTTCGGGTAGCCTTCCACAAGCTTCCCACAATAATTTGGGTGAATTTTGGCCCATTCCTCCTGACAGAGCTGGTGTAACTGAGTCAGGTTTGTAGGCCTCCTTGTTCGCACACGCTTTTTCAGTTCTGCCCACAAATGTTCTATAGGATTGAGGTCAGGGCTTTGTGATGGCCACTCCAATACCTTGACTTTGTTGTCTTTAAGCCATTTTCCCACAACTTTGGAAGTATGCTTGGGGTCATTGTCCATTTGGAAGACCAGTTTGTGACCAAGCTTTAACTTCCTGACTGATATCTTGAGATGTTGCTTCAATATATCCACATAATTTTCCTTTCCTCATGATACCATGTATTTTGTGAAGTGCACCAGTCCCTCCTGCAGAAAAGCACCCCCACAACATGATGCTGTCACCCCCGCGCTTCACGGTTGGGATGGTGTTCTTCCTCTTGCAAGCCTCCCCCTTTTTCCTCCAAACATAGCGATGGTCAATATGGCCAAACGGTTCTATTTTCGTTTCATCAGACCAGAGGACATTTCTCCAAAAAGTGTGATCTTTGTCCTCATTTGCAGTTGCAAACCGTAGTCTGGCTTTTTTATGGCGGTTTTGGAGCAGTGGCTTCTTCCTTGCTGAGCGGCCTTTCTGGTTATGTCGATATAGGACTCGTTTTACTGTGGATATAAATACTTTTGTACCTGTTTCCTCCAGCATCTTCACAAGGTCCTTTGCTGTTGTTCTGGGATTGATTTGCAATTTTTCGCACCAAACTACGTACATCTCTAGGAGAGAGAACGCGTCTCCTTCCTGAGCTGTATGACGTCTGCGTGGTCCCATGGTGTTTATACTTGTGTACTATTGTTTGTACAGATGAACGTGGTACCTTCAGGCGTTTGGAAATTGCTCCCAAGGATGAACCAGACTTGTGGAGGTCTACAATGTTTTTTCTGAGGTTTTGGCTGATATCTTTTGATTTTCCCATGATGTCAAGCAAAGAGGCACAGAGTTTGAAGGTAGGCCCAAAACTACAGTTTGTTAACAAGAAATTTGTGGAGTGGTTGAAAAACGAGTTTTAATGACTCCAACCTAAGTGTATGTAAACTTCCGGTTTCAAATGTATATATATATCATAACAACGGTGTTGAATCACAAAATAAAGACAAACACAAAGTGAGGAATTAGATACTAAAGATAGTATTTTCCAAGCACTCATGTCAAACATACATCCAAAAGGGGGAAAGGTAGTCACTTAAAGACAATACCTTTTATCCCATTTCTAGCTATTGATTTGGATCTGGTACCTAACATAGAAACACATACCCACTCTCCCCACATTGTGTGTTTTGCCCAGGCCTACAGTCTGCTCCTTCACACTCCAGCTCTGGAACAGCTGCTTAAAGAGGGCAGACTCTGCCCCGTCATTCACTGTCTCCACATTGGTGGTGGTGGGGTAGTTCTTCAGCTTAATGAACTCCTGTTCACAGAGGAAGGAGACAGATTCAGTGCATTCCCATCAGATACTGCAACTGGTTACTTGGCACACAAAACTCAAGCTGCCACTATGGCGGATTATCTGTTACAAAAGAGGAAACAAAAAGAAGATACCATACAGTATGTACAGTATGTGTGATATCTTATACCCACCAAAGCTCTGGACATGGCAGCCTGTCTCTCTGCCTTGTTGGCTCGCTTCCCCTTCCACACAAAGATCTTCACCCCTCCCTGGTCTAGGAAATAACAGTCCTGGAGAAAGATTAAGTCACATGAGCTAATGTCTATAACTGGGAGCCCACAACTCTTCATAATGCTTATATCAAATGATGTCCGACTTGTACAATTTTCTGCTCTGCAGACTTACATCATGATTTAACATGTCCTGAACCAGTGGCCTAGTGGCAACTTCTATGACTTTCATCTGGCCCTCAGCATCAGACACACTGTTGGGGAAAGGACATACTTACTAATGACTAAGTATGATTTTAGCCTGAGTGCCAGTCATGCTATCATGCCAACTCTTTGTATCTTATTGGCATGCCAAACATGGCTTGGACTAGACTAACTATGATTCAGAATGAGTTTTAAACTTTTTGGAGTTAACTTTTTTTGCAATAAATGCCTGACACAATCCAAACAGGCAAAAATACAGGACATCTGGACATGGGCCGTTAGCCACTCACTGGTACAGAGTAAGCTGCGCTTTCTGTTGTTGGTCAGCTATTTCATCAGGCGTTCCACTGGGCAGCTTGGAGGTCCGTTGCCCCAGGATGCTAGTCAGGATGTCCATCAGTTTAGAGGAATTTGCCTCTGCTTCCCCCTCTATCACCCCTATCTCCATCCGACCCCCTCGCTCCCTGTCCCGAATGTCTTTAGCCAGCAGCATGCCCTAAGAGTCACAGAATGTAAAGTTAGAGATGTCGTTCCATGAAAAGAGTGCATGTTTCGTCCCTTTGATATTTTCAGTAGAAATTGTTCACCAATATTGCATTTTAAAAGTCTGTTAAATGAAATGAAGTGCCCTTTAATATATACCACCTGGAGAATTCGAAAAATCTGATTTTTTTATATGAATTAAAGCTTATAAAGTGCAAAACTTCTGCATTTGTACATGTCCCTCCATCAACACTGTGTCACTTTTAGGAAGATTTCAACCCACGTCAAGCCACCAAACATTTTCCCAAGTTTCATCATCATTGTAAAGCCCTAGTTATTTACTTGATTTGCCAAAGTCATTTCTGAAGATTATTTATTTAATGTGATTAGTGGTTCAATTTACGTCTCTCCCTCTTTTAAGGTCAACCATGTTACAATAACTGCATTTTTATTGAGTTTTGGATAATTTTTTTCCAAAAGAAACATTGAACATCTAATAGTCAAATCATAGTGTAAATGCAAGTGAGCTGGTTCTACTCTTTTTGGCAATTTTCTGGTGTTTTGTGATGGGACAACTGAACAGGTCGAGCATAACACCTGTCAACCCTGTTACCCATAAGATAGACAGGCTAGAAATGTTTTAGCAATAAATGTTTTTTTGTGAAGCTTGCATTCAACTGCTGCTCTCTGTTGCACACAACAAGCTTCCATTCCCCCTGTCACAATGGGATTTATGTCTGATTTAAGATGAAATCATCAACCCTGTTATGGTCAACCCTGTTACTTCATTTGGCACTTAATAGGCACTTATTATAGTATTTTTTATTTATTAAACCTTTCGTGATGGAAAGATTTATTTTGAATAAAGTTGAACTGTCATGACTTCCGCCGAAGTCGGTCCCTCTCCTTGTTCGGGTGGTGTTCGGCAGTCGACGTCACCGACCTTCTAACCATCATTGATCCATTTTTCATTTTCCATTGGTTTTGTCTTGTCTTCCTACACACCTGGTTCCAATGCCATTCATTACATGTTGTGTATTTAACCCTCTGTTTCCCCTCATGTCCTTGTCAGAGATTGTTTGTTGTATGTAGGTGTGTGATGGGTTGTGCACCCTATTATGTTATTTTTTGAAAACTTTGGTTTTCAGAGGTTTTTGGAATGTTTATTAAACAGCTCTGTTTTTACCAAGTTTATTTTCCTGCGCCTGACTTCCCTGCCACCAGCACGCATTACATGAACATGTGCTCTTTATGACAGAATGTTAAAATTAGGTGAAATCAAATATTTTCAAAAGGCACAGAATTGGTGGAATAACCCAGAGGTGCGTGATTGGTTTACTGTGATTCTAATCTAAAGTGTTGATTCTAATGTGTTTCTACTAGGGGTCTCTTCAGCCAATCTTTAGGGGAGTGAAGTGGATTTCACTTCAACCACTCTTGGTTTATTGAGCTACCAACGTGGAATTAGCTTCATCGTGTCACTGATAGGAGGTAGGTGTAATAAGATTACATTGACTTCACTGTTGATGCACTCCTTGAGAACAGCAATTGCACAGATCGTTACCGTACCTTGAGCCTCTCCTGTCTGTTGCTCTCTGGTCCATTCCACTGAATGATGGTTTTACCAGAGTCCAACAGAAAGACATCCCCAAGATTGAAGCTTTTCCAGCTCATCTCTACCTACAGTATGGGCGAAATTGTGCCAGATACATTACAAGTTCATTTTCAAGCATTTTCAGCAGCACTTCCTGTTGTGTTACACAGAATGAAATCCCCCTGTATCTATGTTTCTCACCTCCATGGCGCTGACCCTTTTCTTCCCTTTCACATGCAGCAGTCTCTGGATGTCATAACTGTTGGTCTCTATGTGTTTCATTCCTGATGCCACCCCACCCTTCTTATAGCTGTAGGAGACAGAGAGGTAAGTAGGCTATAAAATCAATTTCTCTTGGTTTTATTACAGTGTAATGTCTGTATTGCGTGCACAAAATACATTGTGTTTTTAGTGATGTTGAAATAAGAGCTTTTGCTCAATAATCAAATCTGTATGGGTGGGTACACTAATCACCATTGATAACTATGCTCCTTTGCCCAACCTACACCCACAGAAGATTTACCCACAGTGCTTCAGAATAAGATCAGAATGGGAATACTGAACAGTGTATAACAATGAGATTGTTTGATTTCTCTCTGTCTGTGTATATATGTATATATATTTTAATATGTACAGTGCCTTGCAAAAGTATTCATCCCCCTTGGCATTTTTCCTATTTTGTTGCATTACAACCTGTAATTTAAATTGATATTTATTTGGATTTCATGTAATGGACATACACAAAATAGTCCAAATTGGTGAAGTGACATTTAAAAAATAGTTTAAAAAAAATAAAAAACAGAAAAGTGGTGCGTGCACATGTATTCACCCCCTTTGCTGTGAAGCCCCTAAATAAGATCTGGTGCAACCAATTACCTTCAGAAGTCACATAATTAGTTAAATAAAGTCCACCTGTGTGCAATCTAAGTGTCACATGATCTCAGTATATATATACACCTGTTCAGAAAGGCCCCAGAGTCTGCAACACCACTAAGCAAGGGGCACCACCAAGCAAGCGGCACCATGAAGACCAAGGAGCTCTCCAAACAAGTCAGGGACAAAGTTGTGGAGAAGTACAGATCAGGGTTGGGTTATAAAAAAATATCAGAAACTTTGAACATCCCATGAGCACCATTAAATCCATTAAAAATGGAAAGAATATGGCACCACAACAAACCTGCCAAGAGAGGGCCGCCCACCAAAGCTCATGGACCAGGCAAGGAGAGCATTAATCAGAGAGGCAACAAAGAGACCAAAGATAACCCTGAAGGAGCTGCAAAGCTTCACAGTGGAGATTGGAGTATCTGTCCATAGGACCACAAAAAAATAAGCAAACATGTTTGGTGTTCGCCAAAAGGCATGTGGGAGACTCCCCAAACATATGGAAGAAGGTACTCTGGTCAGATGAGACTAAAATGGAGCTTTTTGGCCATCAAGGAAAATGCTATGTCTGGCGCAAACCCAACACCTCTCATCACCCCGAGAACACCATCTCCACAGTGAAGCATGGTTATGGCAGCATCATGCTGTGGGGATGTTTTTCATCGGCAGGGACTAGAAAACTGGTCAGAATTGAAGGAATGATGAATGGCGCTAAATACAGGGAAATTCTTGAGGGAAACCTGTTTCAGTCTTCCAGAGATCTGAGACAGGGACGGAGGTTCACCTTCCAGCAGGACAATGACCCTAAGCATACTGCTAAAGCAACACTTGAGTGGTTTAAGGGGAAACATTTAAATGTCTTGGAATGGCCTAGTCAAAGCCCAGACCTCAATCCAATTGAGAATCTGTGGTATGACTAAAAGATTGCTGTAAACCAACGGCACCCATCCAACTTGAAGGAGCTGGCACAGTTTGCCTTGAAGAATGGGAAAAAATCCCAGTGGCTAGATATGCCAAGCTTATAGAGACATACCCCAAGAGACTTGCAGCTGTAATTGCTGCAAAAGGTGTCTCTACAAAGTATTGACTTTGGGGGGGGGGGGGGGGTGGATAGGCATGCACCCTCAAGTTTTCTGCTTTTTTGTCTTATTTGTCATTTGTTTCACAATAAAAAATATTTTGCATCTTCAAAGTGGTAGGCATGTTGTGTAAGTCAAATGATACAAACCCCCCAAAAAATCAATTTCAATTCCAGGTTGTAAGGCAACAAAATAGAAAAAATTCCAAGGGTGGTGAATATTTTCACAAGCCACTGTATATACTTACATGACCCCTTGTTTGAAGTATCCCCGGAAGGCATCCGACTCATGGTTCTGGGCCTCGCGGTGCTGGATGGGCCCTGATCCCAGGAACTCATCCAGCTGGATGGTGTAGACTGCGGCTGCACCCTGTTCATCCTGACTGGACTGGGAGCCGATCCAGTAGTGGATGTCATAGGACAGAGAGCTACCCACTTTCTGGGTCTGAGACAGACAGGGGGAGATAAAGAGAGAGAGATCAATATGCCCCCCTAGACACAAGTACAACAAAACAACCAACAAAAATGGGTCACAACTCCTGCAGCTCTGTTGCACGCTGGGTCTGTACATAGTCAATGATAGGCTTTGAGGGAACTACACCTGTAGGTACACCTATAGCTCATCTCTTGGCAGTAATACTGCAGACCACTTTATCACACTTTAGCCCACTGACACCCCTATCAGATCACAGCAAAATCACAATCTACTTGAAGAGAGCAATACTCAACCATGAGACATCGAAGCCGAAAAAACTGAATGCTATTGAGAAATGCTATCGATGGAAGGAGGGTAGTGTAGACACCTACCAAAAAACAATTGGCCAAAAACAAAGCCAATCACCCCTAGAGAACTTCCTGGACAAAATGTTTCCCTGCAATAGTGAAGGTGTAAACTTAGAAGTAGGAAGCCTGAACAATATATTTTACCTATCAGCTAACATATCACATTTTAATTCAGGCAGAAAACCTAAGAAAACTAACAACAATGAGAAATGGTTTAATGAAGAGCTATCTATTAAAAATTGAGATGAAGTGGTTTATCCATACACCAACCTTTTCAGCAATATAACAAAATTTCTAACATTAAAAAAAAACTGTTTTCACTTTGTCATTATGGGGTATTGTATGTAGATTGATGAGAGAAAAATCCAATTTAATCCATTTTAGAAAAAGGCAAAGAATAAGAGCGAAAATCAGCTATTAAAGACAACCAGAACCCACTGGATTCTCCAATTACATTGGATGAGCTACAGGACAAATACAAACCAAAAAGGCCTGTGGTGTTAATGGTATACTAAACAAAATGATAAAATATACAGACCACAAATTCAAATGGGCTATTCTTAAACTCTCCAACATTATTCTTAGGTCTGGCATATTCCTCAATATTTGGAACCAGAGTCTGATCACCACAAGCCACAAAAGTGGAGACAAATTTCACCCCAATAATTACTGTGGAATCTGTGTCAACAGCAATCTCAGAAAAATCCTCTGCAGTATCATCAACAGCAGACTTCAATACATCCTCAGTGAAAACAATGTCCTGAGCAAATGTCAAATTGGCTTCTTACCAAAAAAACATACGACAGACCACGTACACAGTGCATTCGGAAAGTATTCAGACCCCTTGACTTTTCCACATTTTGTTACATTACAGCCTCATTCTAAAATTGATTCAATTGTATTTCTCTCATCAATCTACATACAATACCCCATAATGACAAAGTGAAAAGTTTTTTTTTAACGTTAGAAATGTTAAAAAACATATCTTATTTACATAAGTATTCAGACCCTTTGCTATGAGACTCAAAATTGAGCTCAGGTGCTTACTGTTTCCATTGATCATCCTTGAGATGTTTCTACAACTTGATTGGAGTCCACTTGTGGTAAATTCAATTGATTGGAAATGATTTGGAAAGACACACACCTGTCTATATAAGGTCCCACAGTTGACAGTGCATGTCAGAGAAAAAACCAAGCCATGAGGTCGAAGGAATTGAATTTACCACAGGTGGACTCCAATCAAGTTGTAGAAACATCTCAATGATGATCAATGGAAACAGGATGCACCTGAGCTCAATTTCGAGTCTCATAGCAAAGGGTCTGAATACTTATGTAAATAATGTATGTTGTTTTTTGTAAATAAATTTGCAAACATTTCTAAAAAACGATTTTTCATTTTCATTATGCGGTATTGTGTGTAGAAGGATGAGGATTTATTATTTATTTCATCCATTTTAAAATACGGCTGTAACATAACAAAATGTGGGAAAAGTGAAGGGGTCTGAATACTTTCCGAAAGCACTGTACACCCTGCACACAATTATTGACAAACAAAACAAAAAAATAATTTTCATGCTTTGTTGATTTCAAGAAAGCTTTTAATTCATTTTGGCATGAGGGTCTGCTATACAAATTGATGGAAAGCGGTATTGGGGGAAAAACGTGACAATATAAAATCAATGTACGCATCGATTGCGATCGAATGGTTGACCTCCAAGTAATTCGTATTCGATCACCAAACAATTCTGTAAAAAACAACACTGATAAAGCTTTGCGTTCCTATTTTTTTACATTTCGTTTAGCACTGTTGGCCGTAGGTGTATTTGATTCGGCAGCCCTAGCGCCTGGAAGGCAAAGTGTTCCCATTTTGAACCATTTCATGTGTCTGAAGGTAGAACTCTGCATACGCTGCAGGCCCAGATAGCAAATCAAGTGTACCTACAGGCCTACTGCTGGCCAATCAGATAGGTCACATCACGGTGTCTGCACAGTTTCCTCGAGCCATAGGCAGTAAAAAGAAGCCTCGAGCGCACAGCAATGTTGATAATGTGAGATTTCAAAACCATGACTAGAGAGAGACTAAAACTTTTAAAACCATGACTAGAGAGAGACTAAATGAATACAGCAAAGAGCTGCTGTTTTTATAAGTAAGTTCATGTTTCAGTTGTTATTCAGCACGTCAACACTTAGTTCAACACTTTTATAGGGCATAAAATGTGCGTTCTCTGTACTTCCACTTACGTTACCTCCAGCAGTTCAGCTGCAATGAATGAGTATAGCAAAGTGTTTCGATTAAGCTTGCGTTGTTATTATTAGCGGCTTGTCTTTTTTAATATCAAAGAATATTTCACTTTCTCATAGGAGGAACATGAGGTAGAAATAATGCAGTGCGACTTAAGTTTTGCCATCAGCTGGAAGACTATCCAGAGAGCTGGAAGTACAGAGAACGCTTCACCGCTGCTCTCCCTCCCTCCCCTCAGACTGACCATCAGATACAGGCCATTAGTGCAGTAAAATGAAAAACAAATTATTATGCTCACTCAGCTGTGCCTCACAAGTAATACAACAAATTGTCTATTACTAGTGTGATCATATACCTACAATTGTTTTATATAATTTCCAAATGATCTGAGAAGAACAAGATTGGCAGGTTAATTCAAGCATAGCCAATATGCAGTGATAATGTATTGGGCCTACTGTACAAAGCTCATTGCTACAGAACTGTTTTTAATAGGTTAATGTTTTGAAAAATATCTGAGCGGTAGATGTTGGCTTGCTTTTGGACTCAAAGTGTTCTTGACTCAGAAAAGGTTGATGACCACTACCCTAGACCACACAAAGAAGTATACCTACCTTGGCCTAAACCAGGGGCCCATCTTTGGTTTTAAAAGTGGGGGGCACATAATTATTATTATTTATTTATTATCCAATCGGATAAACACTCCAAACAGCCTACCCGACCACTCGGAGGCGTCCACATGGTCCTAAATCACACCGCTGCCTTGTTTTGTATCACATTCACGTTTTGTATCACATTCCAATGATAAAACTGGGGAGGGGCGGCATGTGAAAGTTGAGCTCCTGGCCTAAACACATTGCTTGACTTCGGCCAGAGTAGTACAGAGCGCCACACCGGCACTTCAAAGTTTAGGGGAACTGCGTACCATCTCCTCTATAAAACAAAGTAGTCTATCGCCGGGCCCAGATTCACACACAGGCAAAAAATGATTGATCGAAGTGGAATGAAGGCGAGATCTGCATTGAATAGCAATGGAGAGTTGGCATTCATTTCCTGATTCCGTTTTGTTCAAGTTTATTTGCAGCTAGTCTGAATCTGTGCGTGACGGTAAACTGTTCGAAATTGCGCAGATTGAATGCACATGATGCGCTGTTCCAAATTGTCAAATTAGGGATTGTAAGGTCATGGAAATGAGTTTAATAATTTTAGTTATGTAATTCATAAAGGCACATTTTTTTTGGAATGACCCTTCAGTGCCTGTCTGTGTGTGCTGTTTGTGTGCCAGTGCGAGTGGGCCGTTGCCTGAGAAAGAGCGACATTTCAGTAGAAGGTATACAAATAATTACAGACAAGTCTAACTAGATAGCCAATTCAAAACATAACTTGTAGAAATTATCTTGCTATAGCTAACTAAGCATTAATGTCGTTGTCTCATTTCCACCACCACTGTAGAGCCTAAAGAAATCTGCACTGTTGGAAAGTTGGGATTCCCTTCTATTAGACAGTAGCCATAATTGCGACAATGTTAAAAAATATTCGAAGAATAGTCTAATTGACAAATAACAAATAACATGCTGTGCATAGATCTCCCCCAAAACATGAATATTATAGCCTTATATATAAATATGTCTAGCTAGATACCTGGCTTTGAAGTAGCTTACTTTATCCATTTGATCCCTGATTCATTGAATGAGGGAATCATTTTATAAAGACAAAGGCATTTTGTTGTAATGTTGCAATATTTTATATCAAGCGTGGTAACCATCCTCCAGGATAGCTACTGGGTGTTCAGGCTTTTGTTCAAGCCCTGGTCTAACCACATTGTAGTCAAAACAGGAGCTGCTCAACAGGGCCTTGATAAGTAGACTTGGGCGTTTCAGGGCTGGATCAATAGCCAAGCCTCCTCACCCAGGAGCTCTCCAGATTGAGGGTTGACCACATGTTGACAACATGTGACTAACTGGAGTTCTACTGGGGGTTAAGTGCCTTGATCAAGGGCACAATGGCAGGAGATGGTAAGTCTACATGGGATCAGACACAGCAGCCTTCCAGTGTCAATAATGCTTACTTTTCATGTACGCTATAATAATGGTCATGAAAATGTGGTTAAAAATCATGGAGAAGTCATGGAAAATGTGTATAAACCATTAACAGTGAATAATCATGTCTCTATAGCATAATGTCATTTGTGAATTTCGATGAACATAGTCTAATGAACCAACTTGGAAAATGACAGCTCCTGAACTTCTTTCATCCCAAGTCAAGCATTACTTAAACATCAACACCACAGGTAACTTCCACAAGGCTGTGAACGATCTAAGAGACAAGGCAAGAAGGGCCTTCTACGCCATCAAAAGGAACATAAAACTTGACATCCCAATTAGGGTCTGGCTAAAAATACTTGAATCAGTTTTAAAACCCATTGCCCTCTGGTTGTGAGGTCTAGGGGTCCACTCACCAACCAAGAATTCACCAAATTTGAAAAAACACCCAATTTAGACACTGCATGCAGAATTCTGCAAAAATATAGTTAGTGTACAACGCAAAACTCCGAACAATGCATGCAGAGCAGAATTAGGACTATATCCGGTAGTTATCCGAATCCAGAATAGAGATGTACAACCACCTAAAACAAACCGATGCCCAAACATTCCACCACAAAGCCCTCATACAGAGAGATGAACCTAGAGAAGAGTTCCCTCAGCCAGCTGGTTCTGGGGCTCTGTTCAAACACAAAAGGACAGCAACACAATTAGACCCAACCAAATTATGAGAAAGCAAAAAGAGAACTATTTGATAAACTGGAAAGAATTAACCAAAAAACAGCAAATTTGAATGCTATCTGGCCCTAAACAGAGAGTAGACAGTGGCAGAACACCTGACCTCTATGACTGTCCCAAAATTAAAGAACATCCTTGACTATGTACAGGCTCAGTGAGCATAGCCTTGCTATTGAGAGAGGCCTCCATAGCTCTCAAGAGAAGACAGGCTATGTGCACACTGGCTGCAAAATGTGGTGGAAACTGCGCTGAACTTCCTAACTTCCTGCCAAATGCATGACCCCATTAGAGATACATACACTGCTCAAAAAAATAAAGGGAACACAAACAACACAATGTAACTCCAAGTCAATGACACTGTGAAATCAAACTGTCCACTTAGGAAGCAACACTGATTGACAATAAATTTCACATGCTGTTATGCAAATGGAATAGACAACAGGTGGAAATTATAGGCAATTAGCAAGACACCCCCAATAAAGGAGTGGTTCTGCAGGTGGTGACCACAGACCACTTCTCAGTTCCTATGCTTCCTGGCAGATGTTTTGGTCACTTTTGAATGCTGGCGGTGCTTTCACTCTAGTGGTAGCATGAGACGGAGTCTACAACCCACACAAGTGGCTCAGGTAGTGCAGCTCATCCAGGATGGCACAATGCGAGCTGTGGCAAGAAGGTTTGCTGTGTCTGTCAGCGTAGTGTCCAGAGCATGGAGGCGCTACCAGGAGACAGGCCAGTACATCAGGAGACGTGGAGGAGGCCGTAGGAGGGCAACAACCCAGCAGCAGGACCGCTACCTCCGTCTTTGTGCAAGGAGGAGCAGGAGGAGCACTGCCAGAGCCCTGCAAAATGACCTCCAGCAGGCCACAAATGTGCATGTGTCTGCTCAAACGGTCAGAAACAGACTCCATAAGGGTGGTATGAGGGCCCGACGTCCACAGGTGGGGGTTGTGCTTACAGCCCAACACCGTGCAGGACGTTTGGCATTTGCCAGAGAACACCAAGATTGGCAAATTCGCCACTGGCGCCCTGTGCTCTTCACAGATGAAAGCAGGTTCACACTGAGCACGTGACAGACGTGACAGAGTCTGGAGATGCCGTGGAGAACGTTCTGCTGCCTGCAACATCCTCCAGCATGACCGGTTTGGCGGTGGGTCAGTCATGGTGTGGGGTGGCATTTCTTTGGGGGGCCGCACAGCCCTCCATGTGCTTGCCAGAGGTAGCCTGACTGCCATTAGGTACCGAGATGAGATCCTCAGACCCCTTGTGAGACCATATGCTGGTGCGGTTGGCCTTGGGTTCCTCCTAATGCAAGACAATGCTAGACCTCATGTGGCTGGAGTGTGTCAGCAGTTCCTGCAAGAGGAAGGCATTGATGCTATGGACTGGCCCGCCCGTTCCCCAGACCTGAATCCAATTGAGCACATCTGCGACATCATGTCTCGCTCCATCCACCAACGCCACGTTGCACCACAGACTGTCCAGGAGTTGGCGGATGCTTTAGTCCAGGTCTGGGAGGAGATCCCTCAGGAGACCATCCGCCACCTCATCAGGAGCATGCCCAGGCGTTGTAGGGAGGTCATACAGGCACGTGGAGGCCACACACACACTACTGAGCCTCATTTTGACTTGTTTTAAGGACATTACATCAAAGTTGGATCAGCCTGTAGTGTGGTTTTCCACTTTAATTTTGAGTGTGACTCCAAATCCAGACCTCCATGGGTTGATAAATTTGATTTACATTGATCATTTTTGTGTGATTTTGTTGTCAGCACATTCAACTATGTAAAGAAAAAAGTATTTAATAAGAATATTTCATTCATTCAGATTTAGGATGTGTTATTTTAGTGTTCCCTTAATTTTTTTGAGCAGTGTATTTCTCACAGATCACACAGACCCACAAAGAATTTGAAAACAAATAAAACATTGATAAACTCCCTTATTTGTTTGGCAAAATACCACAATGTGCAATCGCAGCAGCAAGATATGGCCCGTTGCCATGAGAAAAGGGCAACCAGTGGAGCAGAAACAACATTGTAAATACCACCAATACTTATGTTTATTTATTTTCCCTACTATTCCTACTACAACTATTTGCACATTGCTAATATAATAATATAACACTTGAAATGTCTTTATCTTTTTGAAACCTTTGTGAGTGCAATGTTTACTGTTCATTTCTAATAATTGTTTGTTGATGTTTTGTGTCTTCTCACTTTTGTTTACTTCCCTTGCTTTGTCAATGTAAACATGTTTCCCATGTCAAATTTAGCCCCATTGAATTGAGAGAGCGAGAGAGATAGATCCAGTGCCTTTAGAAAGTATTTACACCCCTTGACTTTTTCCACATTTTGTTGTGCTACAAACTGAAACTAAAGTTGATTAAATTGAGATTGTGTCACTGGCCTACACACAATACCCCATAATGTCAAAGTTGAATTATGTTTTTATCTAAAATGTCTTCAACCCCTTTGTTATTGCAAGTCACATAAGTTGCATGGACTCACTCTATGTGCAATAATGGTGTTTAACATGATTTGTACCCCACACATACAATTATTTGTAAGGTCCCTCAGTCGAGCAGTGAATTTCAAACACAGATCAACCACAAAGACCAGGGAGGTTTTCCAATGTCTCGCAAGGGCACCTATTGGTAGATGGGTAAAAATACAAAAAACATTGAATATCCCTTTGAGCATGGTGAAGTTATTAATGACACTTTGGATGGTGTATCAATACACCTAGTCACTAAAAATATACAGGCGTCCTTCCTAACTTAGTTGCCGGAGAGGAAGGAAACCACTCAGGGATTTCACCACTAGCCAATTACAGAGTTTAATGGCTGTGATAGGAGAAAACTGAGGATGGATCAACAACATTGTAGTTATTCCACAACACTAATCAAGATAATGTATATTAGTATTTTATTTTTCGTTACATTTTTTTACCAATATTATAATTTTTGTGTAGATCATTGACAAAAAATGACCATTAAATACATTTTTATCCCACCTTGTAACACAACGTGGAAAAAGTAATGGGGTGTGAATACTTTCTGAAGGCACTGTAGATAGATAAACAGAGAGACAGATAGGGAGAGGGTGGAAATGGGGGAGATAGAAAGAAGAGGTAGAGGCAGACAGACAAACAGACAGACATAGAAAGAGGAAACATCACAAAGAGCATTTTGTGACTCACAGGCCTTCAAACCAGGACCAATGGTATATAGCCGTTAGCAAGCAAATACTGTCACCACTATGATAATCATGCAAAACAGACTCCAAAGCAAACACACGGATTCCCTCCAGGGCATTAATTAACATGCAGTGCCTAGTGAAAGTCTACACACCCTATGCACAGTCTTCACATTTTGCTGCCTTAAAATTCAATTTAAAAATGGATTAAATGTGTGTGTGGGGGGGTGGGGGTTCCCTACAGATCAACACACCATTTTCAAAGTTTAAAGGAAGTTATAGAAAATGTTTTGTTTTTTTAATTTAAAAAAAGTCTGGATTGCGTTTGTTTTCACACCCCAGAGTTAAAAAACCCCATAGGGCGGCGCACAATTAGCCCAGCGTCGTCCGGGTTTGGACAGGGTAGGCCGTCATTGTAAATAAGAATGCGTTCTTTACTGACTTGCCTAGTCAATATGTGGTTAAATAAAAAATGTATAAAAAAATCTTGGTGGAAGCACCTTTGACAGCCATTACAGCTGTGAATCATTTAGAAAATGATTCTACCAACATTTAGGGCAACATATCCATTGTTTTTGTCAAAATTGCTCAATCACATTACATTTGGTTGGAATCATTGATGGACTGCAATATTCAAACCTTGTTTCAGATTTTTCAAGCAGATTTAAGTCAGGACTGAGACTGGACCATTCAGAAACACTCAACACCACTTTGAAAGCCATTCTGGTGTGTCTTTGGCATTAACATTGGTGTAATTGTCTTGCTGTAAAATAAAACTATCCCAGGGTATTCAGAAGACTGAGGCAGGTTTTCCTCTAACTTTTTACCTGGGCTTTGCTCTTTTCATATTTATTTTGATCCTGACAAACTCCTCAGTTCCTGCCGATGACAAGCATACATATAACATGATGCTGCCACCACAATACTTGAAAATAGAGAGGGTTTCCCTCTGTAATGTATTGGATTTGACCCAAACCTGTAGTTTTATATTTAATGTATTCGCTGTGTTGTCTTGCAGTATTGCTTAATATCCTTATTGCAAACAGAATGGATGATTTGGAGTGGATGTTTTACTTTATCATACAGGCTAGTAATATGGAGTGAATGCAATGTTGTGGATCCCTTTGTATTTTCAAGAATTGTGGTGGCAGCATCATGTTATGGGTATGCTTGTCACTGGCAGGGACTGGGGAGTTTGTCAGGGTCAAAATAAATATGAACGGAGCAAAGCCCAGGTAAAAAGTTGAGGAAAACCTGCCGTAGTCTTCTGAAAACCTAACCTTGGGATAGGGTTTTATATTTCCGCAGGACAATTACACAAATGTTTATGTAAAGACACACCAGAATGGCATACCAAGAGGAGCTGAGTGTTCCTGAATGGTCCAGTCTCAGTCCCGACTTAAATCTATCTTAAAAATCTGAGACAAGGATGAAATATTGCTTTCCATCAATGATTCCCAAGCAAATTTACTGAGCTTGACCAGTTTTCACAAAAATGATGGATATATGTTGTGCAAAGTTGGTAGAATCGTATTGAAAATTATTCACAGCTGTAATGGCTGCCAAAGGTGCTTTCACCAAGTATTAACTCTAGTGTGTGAAGACATATGCATTCAAGAAATCTTAGTGCTAAAGGCGTCACTACAGAGCTGGGTTCAATCCCAGGCTGTGTTGCAGCCAGCCGTTACCGGGAGACCCATGAGGCAGGGCACAATTTGCCCAGCGCTGTCCAGGTTAGGGGAGGGTTTGGCTGGCCGGGATGTACTTGTCCCATCGCGCTCTAGCGACTCCTGTGGTGGGCCAGGCACTTGCACGCTGACATGGTTGCCAGTTGTACAGTGTTTTCTCCGACACGTTGGTGCGGCTGGCTTCCGGCTTAAGCGAGCAGTGTGTCAAAAAGCAGGGCGGCTTGGCAGGGTCGTGTTTCGGAGGACGCATGGCTCTCGACCTTCGCCTCTCCCGAGTCCGTACGGGAGTTGAAGCAATGAGACAAGACTGTAACTACCAATTGGATATCACAAAAAAGGGGTAAAAAGTACCACAAAAAAATGTGGAGAAGTTGTGTATATCTGTAGAGGGAAAACAACTATTGAATCCCTTTTAGATTACATTTTAAGACAGAAAAATGTGAAGAGGGGTGTGTAGACTTTCACTAGGCACTGTAAATCATAACTCCCTCATTCAACAAATGAATGTGCTGACATGACATCCCTGATGAGTATCATGGCCCCGAGACTCACAGAGAGTAGGATGTAGCAGTCGCCCTCGTAGAAGTTGCCATGTGATTTTTCAGGGACCTGCACCAGCTCCATTTTCTGTGAGGACAAAGAAATGCAGACGTTTGTCTTTTTCACAACTGACTTTGTGAAATCCACACCCTGATCATTTTCAAAGAATACACTGACTGACAGCTGCCTTACCTCGATTCGCCAGATTATAATCCCAGGATTGTGGGTTACTGCTCTGAATGTGTACTCCATGTTTCTCAGATACAGGCAATCTCAATCTATGTGGGAAAGTTCCTTGGACCTGATTTTTGGACCCTGGAAGAAGGAGTATTTCTGTAACCACTGAACCAAATTGCATTATCTGACACAGGAGGTTATTGAGATGGATATTAAAAAGGACTTCAATATCAATTTCAGGATTTATGGAGGTTTACTGCAGAACGAATGTATTTGCATAAAAAAAATGGGTGTTGTCGGAAGAAGAGGGAGAAGCATTCAAAAGCACTGCGTTGCCATTGACATCCACTACTATACATTAGATTCAGTCAATGTCACAAAGTTCACAACATACTGTATCTTACTGTTCTTATGGTCAAAGCTGTGTACGCCTATATCGATCTAGCCATAAAACATCCTGATTCTCTTCTCTCAATACACACCATGAAACTCAGAAATCACAGAGGGCAGATATGATCAAGTCACACAGTACCTGGAGTTGTTGTTGCAGAGGTAGAAGACAAGGGTGTCCAGCTAGAAAGTTATTTGCTTGACTGTAGGAGTAAGTGCCTCTGTGTGTGTCTGGATGGTTCTTCTGTTGACTCAAGGTTGGACACAGCAGTACATCCCCAGGAGAGTACCAGAGGATTTAGGATTGTCACTGGGGCATCAAAGCATCCTTCTTCTCCTCTTCCTCCTCCTGGCCCTTGGACCCTGGGAGATTTGCCTGAGTTTGCATGTTCCAGGACCTCTCCTATCGCTCCATCCAATCGCTGATTAGAGAAAAGGAAAGATACACAAATCAACAGGGAAATGAGAGAGCAGACACGACTCATATTCAAAAGACCACAGGCTTAAAGGACACATTAGTGATAGTGGAGGTGGGAGGGAAGGGGGAGAGGAGGTGGAGAAAGAAAGGGAGGGAGGGGGAGTAATGAATAACCCTCCCTTTGCCAGGAAATGCATCTGGCTGTATGAGGAAGGAAGCCACAGAGCTATAGATGTTTTGATAAATGATGCACTGCACAATGGACTATTGATGCTGTAATGCAGTTGCTGCCTATAATAACTAGGCATTAGAAGGTCCTCCCCAGTAGAGGGTATACTGTAGGAGAGGTCCTAAGAGCCATCTCCAGTAGAGGCCTATACTGTAGGAGAGGTCCTAAGAGCCATACCTAGTAGAGGCCTATACTGTAGGAGAGGTCCTAAGAGCCATCTCCTGTAGAGGCATATACTATAGGAGAGGTCCTAAGAGCTATCTCCTGTAGAGGCCTATACTGTAGGAGAGGTCCTAAGAGCCATCCCCAGTACTGGCCTATACTGTAGGAGAGGTCCTAATAAGAGCCATCCCCAGTATAGGCCTATACTGTAGGAGAGGTCCTAATAAGAGCCATCCCCAGTATAGGCCTATACTGTAGGAGAGGTCCTAAGAGTCATACCTAGTACTGGCCTATACTGTAGGAGAGGTCCTAAGAGCCATCTCCAGTAGAGGCCTATACTGTAGGAGAAGTCCTAATAAGAGCCATCCCCAGTACTGGCCTATACTGTAGGAGAGGTCCTAATAAGAGCCATCCCCAGTACTGGCCTATACTGTAGGAGAGGCCCTAAGAGCCATCTCCAGTAGAGGCTTATACTGTAGGAGAGGTCCTAAGAGCCATCTCCAGTATAGGCCAATACTGTGAGGAGTCCTGAGAGCCATCTCCAGTATAGGCCAATACTGTGAGGAGTCCTGAGAGCCATCTCCAGTATAGGCCAATACTGTGGAGAGGTCCTGAGAGCCATCTCCAGTATAGGCCAATACTGTGGAGAGGTCCTGAGAGCCATCTCCAGTATAGGCCAATACTGTGGAGAGGTCCTGAGAGCCATCTCCAGTAGAGGCCAATACTGTGGAGAAGTCCTAAGAGCCATCTCCAGTAGAGGCTAATACTGTATGAGATAATCTCACATGATGACACAGAGCTACGTGACACTCACTTTACACTGATTATGTTTCAAATGGTGTTATTGATTTTTAGAATGCTCTCACTGGATGTCCTTAAAGCCAAATCTAGCTGCACTCTAGAAGTACAGGTAACTGCCAAAATAAAGGAAAAACCAAAATAATAAAGTGTACACTGAGTGCACAAAACATTAGGAACACCTTAATATTGAGTTGCACCCCCTTTTGCCATCAGAACGGATTCGTCAGGACATGGACTCTTCAAGGTGTCAAATGCGTTTCACAAGGATGCTGGCCCACGTTGACTCCAATGCTTCCCACAGTTATGTCAAGATGGCTGGATGTCCTTTGACCAGTCTTGATACACACAATAAACTTTAGTCTTGCCCATTCACCCTCTGAATGGCACATATACACAATCCATTCCTCAATTGTCTCAAGGCTTAACAAGGCTCCCTTCATCTACACTGATTGAAGTGGATTTAACAAGTGACATAAAGAAGGGATCACAGCTTTCACCTGGAGTCACCTGGTCAGTCTATATCATGGAAAGAGCTGTTTTGTACACTCAGGGTATTTTAATAGGGCGTTGGCACACCACGAGCCAGAACAGCTTCAATGCACCTTGGTATAGATTCTAGAAGTGTCTGGAACTCTGTCGGAGGGATGATGCACCATGCTTCCACCAGAAATTCCCTAACTTGGTGACTTGTTGATTGTGGTGGAAAACACTCAGGCTTGTCGTGACAATTTCCTGTATTACCAAATGAGGAGAGTTACAAACCACACACCAGTCAGAGTTATACTTACATTTTATTTTTAATAATATGTGAGCTTTACTATAGCCCTTTGACTCTCAGATCAATTCAGTGTCTATAATGAATTCTGAGTGTGCCTACAAAAGAATACCAAGATCTTTTATAGCCAAGATACACCCCTCTCAACTTACATGACGAACCACAGAACTCTTCACAAAGGGCCTTTTACTTGAGAAAGGAGTATCCCATAGCCAGATAGCATTAGCTATAAATTATCGTTCAGTTTGGTCTCTAAGACGAGGTTCTAATCTCGTTCCTGGTACTTCATAGTACCAAAACATTACCTCATCCAAGGCATAACTCAATTGTCAACTCTATATTCTCCCATCTCAAGTAAACCCCCCCTTCTCTTGCGCACAGACATTGTGGAGCCAAGAGATAATTGGTTCCCCCTTAATCACACCATCCCTTCACATGGTTTAACAGATACATTCACATATGAAGACAACGTTCCATTCTGACCTCTCCCTTTCTGATATTCTGCATATTACCAGACATGTAAAAGACAAGCCTGACCTCTCCCCTCTCTGGGCCCCAAGTGACTTTTCCCTAGTTGAGAAGGGAAAAGTGCAACTGCCAACAGTATAGTCCCAAGGGAGACATTCTAATGACAAGTATCTCACATAAGCATATTATGTACATGAAACATCTTATTTATCTATGTTACCCAACTAATTCTGATTCATCCTCCACAGGCTCCACTCCAGAATCTCCCATAAGTGTTCTGATGAGATCTGGTGACTGAGACGGCCATGGCATATGGTTCACATCGTTTTCATGATCATCAAACCATTCAGTGACCGCTCATGCCCTGTGGTTGGGGCATTGTCATCCTATGGGGGCATAGCCATGGTAGCCAACATAGTGGCCTGTATAGCATTTTTATATATGACCCTAAGCATGATGGGATGTTAATTGCTTAATTAACTCAGGGACCACACCTGTGTGGAATTCCCTACTTTCAATATACTTTGTATCACTCATTTACTCAAGTGTTTCCATTATTTTGGCAGTTAACTGTAGCTTTCCATGAAATCTGATGGTTCATGCCAGACATACAAACCCACTGGGCAAAAACTGGTTGAATCAACGTTGTTTCCACGACATTTCAACAACAACAAAATATATTTTGATGACATTGAATAAAAGTGGAAAACTGATTGGATTTGAAAAAAGTAAAAGGTAATTGAATTTCTTATTTTATACACCCAACTTTTAACCTAAATCCAATGACATGGTGAATTTTTTGGTTGACTTCACGTTAGTTGACAACGCAACCAAATGTAAATCAAAACTAGACATTTAACTGACGTCTGTGCCCAGTGGGGAGGCAGTCTGGAAGGATTTATTCAAGAACTCAAAAGTGTATTTCTCAACCTAGTTGGAAACATAATGCAAATACCAGAAAGCCCTTAACAGCCTGAGAAGTTTGACAGGCAAATGACTTGTGTTGAAGTGTACAAAATACTAAGGACATCACAAACATGTAAACTCAGCAAAAAAAGAAACGTCCTATCACTGTCAACTAGGTTTATTTTCAGCAAACTTAACATGTGTAAATATTTGTATGAACATTCAACAACTGAGACATAAACTGAACAAGTTCCACAGACATGTGACTAACAAATGGAATAATGTGTCCCTGAACAAAGGGGGGGTTAAAATCAAAAATGACAGTCAGTATCTGGTGTGGCCACCAGCTGCATTAAGTACTGCAGTACATCTTCTCCTCATGGACTGCACCAGATTTGCCGGTTCTTGCTGTGAGATGTTACCCCACTCTTCCACCAAGGCACCTGCAAGTTCCTGGACATTTCTGGGGGGAATGACCCTAGCCCTCACCCTCCGATCCAACAGGTCCCAGACATGCTCAATGGGATTGAGATCCGGGCTCTTCGTTGGCCATGGCAGAACACTGACATTCCTGTCTTGGAGGAAATCACGCACAGAACGAGCAGTATGGCTGGTGGCATTGTCATGCTGGAGGGTCATGTCAGGATGAGCCTGTAGGAAGGGTACCACATGAGGGAGGATGATGTCTTCCCTGTAACGCACAGCGTTGAGATTGCCTGCAATGACAACAAGCTCAGTCCGATGATGCTGTGACACACCGCCCCAGACCATGACGGACCCTCCACCTCCAAATCGATCCTGCTCCAGAGGCCTCGGTGTAACGCTCGGTGTAACGCTCATTCCTTCGACGATAAACGCAAATCCGACCATCACCCCTGGTGAGACAAAACCGCGACTTGTCAGTAAAGAGCACTTTTTGCCAGTCCTGTCTGGTCCAGAGACGGTGGGTTTTTGCCATAGGCGACGTTGTTGCCGGTGATGTCTGGTGAGGACCTGCCTTACAACAGGCCTACAAGCCCTCAGTCCAGCCTCTCTCAGCCTATTGCAGACAGTCTGAGCACTGATGGAGGGATTGTGCGTTCCTGGTGTAACTCTGGCAGTTGTTGTTGCCATTCTGTACCTGTCCCGCAGGTGTGATGTTCGGATATACCGGTCCTGTGCAGGTGTTGTTACACATGGTCTGCCACTGCGAGGACGATCAGCTGTCCGTCCTGTCTCCCTGTAACGCTGTCTTAGGCGTCTCACAGTACGAAAATGGCAATTTATTGCCCTGGCCACATCTGCAGTCCTCATGCCTCCTTGCAGCATGCCTAAGGCACATTCTCACAGATGAGCAGGGACCCTGGGCATCTTTCTTTTGGTGTTTTTCAGAGTCAGTAGAAAGGCCTCTTTAGTGTCCTAAGTTTTCATAACTGTGACCTTAATTGCCTACCGTCTGTAAGCTGTTAGTGTCTTAACGACGGTTCCACAGGTGCATGTTCATTAATTGTTTATGGTTCATTGAACAAGCATGGGAAACAGTGTTTAAACCCTTTACAATGAAGATCTGTGAAGTTATTAGGATTTTTAACGAATTATCTTTGAAAGACAGGGTCGTGAAAAAGGGACGTTTCTGTTTTTGCTGAGTTTATTTTGTACAGAGCTTCATAATGTTGAATCTGGTCACAGTTTGTGACTATTATACTACCTCACCCTTGATGCAAACAAATTCAGAACATGGAACAACTACAAGTGATCTGTTCTCAGGGAAACCCCTGCAGAATGGAAATAATGCAAGATTAGTGAAACATAAAAGGATTAGTTAACAACCCAGGGAAGGAGCCACATTTCCTCATGCTGACCTCTGTGATTGGACAATCCTATGTGATCAGAATGACCCACTTTCATTATATAAGCCCCACCTCTGCCCTAGCTATTGCCAAAGATTGTGTTATATTGACAAGATAGTCAAGTGACCGCTCTAACAATGGAAATACGTCAATCGCATCTACTTATAAAGCCCTTTTTACATCAGCAGTTGTTGCAAATTGCTTAAACAGAAACCGAACCTAAAACCCCAGAGAGCAAGCAATACATGTCCTCAAAGATGAAGGCAGGCGAGATCAGGTCTGACCATTCTAGCCAATGAGAGGGCATATACGTGTTTCAACAACAGGGCATAGAGATAGATAAGAGGACTCATCTTTGTATCTGTGCCATTACAGCGTTGGTGACAGCCTCAATGGCACTGCCCTTGCTATGTTTTTCATTGGCTGATTGACTTCGAAATCATAGGAATCCCCACCCAGTTGACTACTTTAAAATGGCAAAGTCCATGCTAAATGGGTTATATCATGAGTCCTCTAACTTTATAACAACTGCAGAAATGCCACGTACGTCCACTTATATCATTGCATTTGTAACAACCTAACCATTCATTACGAAACTTATATTCAATCAAATAAGCCTCATGTAACAAATTAGCAATTATATTTTTTGTTTACAAAATTTGACTCATTGACCTCCATACAAAAATTCCTCACTTCGTAGGCTTATTTTCATGGACAGATTTTGGGTGGACAAAAACCTCTCTCGTCACCACTCCCTCTGCTATTGCCCAAAATGTAACATGGCCACTGATTCTTAACACATGTTCATCACATATTATGATGTCATAATGTAATGATTGTCCCTAAATGCCTTGGTTGCGTCCCAAATGAAACCCTATTCACTACATAGTGCACTACTTCTGACCACTGCCACTATAAAAGTGCACTTTATAGGGAAAACAGTCCTATTTGGGATGCCCCCTCTGAATTTGACTTTGATTCAACTATATTGTTTGTGGAATGCAAATCTGTGTGATGAGGAATTATGAGATCTAATTGCTCTCTGGAGATGCGGACACAAATGCACTACAGTAGACACACATGCACTAATCAATGTTTTTATTCCATCTTTGAAAAACAACTTTCAGAATTGCTAGTTTAACAAAAAAGCCAAAATATAATGCAGGAGTCTTACGTTTGTTTGATAAAATAGCTGTAAAAACAGTATTTTGAACTCCAGACGTGCACGAGAGTAATGTTTTATAATTTTTGCATTACATTATACTGTATGTATTACTGCATAGTTTCTATGCAAAATTTGAAGTTTGTTCATTGTACACAACCTGACCCAACCCCACAATCAATCCAACAGAGTCCAGTTAACAAAAAACTAAAATGGAGAAATTATTTTATCCAAACAGAAATCTCATCCATCACTTATCAGAAGAATACTAGACTGGTCACCATGACAATCTATCCAATAGATTGATCAATATATACATAAAAACAACGCTGCATCAATCGATTGTACCCTCGGACTCATGTCTCATTTTGTTCCGATTGGTTGGCATCTAAGAATCCATACAGAAAGTAAGCCAACTGAACACTGAAAATAGATCTCCATATTTTGTAAAGGCCAAAATATTTGAAGTTGGAATAATTCATTTCCAAAACAAAAGAACACCGAAAGCTTTTTAGAGCTACATTTCTATCCATTCTTTGCTTTCAATGTTTCTAAAATATTGTGACTTTGTATACATATGGCTTTCATATAAATAAATTATTATAATTACAAAGAATTCTCTTGATAAGTCACCAAAACTTTTTTTTTTTTTTTACAGATGGACTGTTTAGGACAATCTATTTCAAATACATTTCTCTCCAGTTCTTTACATTCTTTCTTTCCAGGACTTTGAGAAAATAAAAACGGTCGTATGAGTAAGATAAAATTAATACTATTATAATTATCCTAGCATCATTCAGATGCTTAGCGATCATGAAGTGATCATGAAATCTAGTACTTCTCACTAACAGTAAACTATATTTGAATCAAACACAGGACATATCTGATGTCGCTTTGGTTGAGGGCCATAAGCATGCCCTTCATGGGCGTTACATACTAACTCGCAATCAGGGACGAACGTTAACTCCTTCCGAAACAGTTATCCAAAACATTACTAATTAGGGTTCGACACATCACTTCTGATGTGAATGTCAATATATTTAATTACATCTAGTCATTTCATGTCAGCAGACATTATGACTGAATATACCAGGTATCATGTGTGGGCCTCTAACCTAATCACCATTACTGACAATTAAGTGATGCATTTTTAAAGCAACAAGACTGGTTCTTTCGACTAGAAGAAAAGAAAGTGAAGCAGAAAACACTTTAATTGAAATTTGTGAATATTTGGTTCCCCCTCCCCTCCAACCCACCCACCCACCTCCACAAAATAAAAGTGTTGAGCTTTTGTAAAAATGAATGTCTAACCCCACTTTACCTTTTAGTGTTTCAGACATAATAAGACAGTCAGGTCATGCTCTGTGCACCCTCTACCACGTCCCACCACCAGAAGAGACAACTTAACATCCCATACAGCACTACTATATAGGGAATAGAGTGCTATTTGGGACACAAACAGAGATTAAAATGCTTACAAATATCGAAAGAACAGAAACTATAGATTGGGAGACATGGAGTAGGCCTAAATGGACATATTTCTCTGACAGTATGGGTGTGGGGTCCACAACATCATAACACATGGCCCCTTCTTTGAATCCAAATGAAACAGCGGAGTAGGATTACTTGGTAAAGAGTTTTATGGATACTCAATTTCAGCCAAATACGAGAGACAGGTAACAGTTATAAAATTGTAAAATAAAAAATGGGGATGGAGACCCTTCGTGCTTTATTCCAAAGCTTCTATTGCAGAAAGAAACCTTAGGCACTTCATAGTGTAATAGTATGAGAAGGCGCTTTATCTTGTGAATAAAACCACAAAACAAAATCTCTTTGGGATGCAGTGACTAGTCTGGCCTGGGCATGTCTATGTGTGCTAAATTACAACTTGAGCAGTAGAACATCTCTTGCTAAATCCATCCAGTTTATGGCACCACAAAACCGCTGCCACCCCACAATGTGTACAACACCTGAGATATGGCAGTGAGTACCGTAGACCTTCTAGAACAACAGGCAATAACGCAAAGATAATTTATCAGACATACTTTTAAGTCTCAGTAATGTAGAAACATCTCTCCAAAAATATAATACATTTTTAAATAATGACTTGGCAAAGTATGGAGAAAGGGCTAAAGGTGGGGGCTAAACTAGTGTGCATTGTGTTCACTCTTAGCAGCTTATACAAGTCCCCCAAGCTAACCAAATAATATGGCACCCAGAAGGCTTGACACAAAATGTGAATAATTTTAAAACAAGGCCTTGGTTTATCCACTATGGCATCCTTAGAAGACTAAATACCAGCAGAGAATTACTCCAAATTTGCAACACGAAGTCTAAATCAGTCTGTTCATTTAAATGTTTTTTTTTGTTGAGTGCGCTAAAAGTTGAGGTGAATCAGCTCAAGTATCCTGTAGCTGATGCATCTCAGGGTGAATCGGCATAGAGGCAGGGTTTGTTACACCACTGCATTTACACGATGGGTGTGACCCCTTGGATTGTAATGATCCCTATTGGCTGAGGATATCTTCAGCAAATGAGAATGGAGGATTTCATGTAACTACAACATACAGAGGCTCTTAATGTATGGCTGTTCTTCCTCAACATCCCAGACATTACAAAATTCATCATCTGTACTTCTAACCAACATATCCAACATTTAAAAGACATCTTAAAAATGTATAGAAAAGCGTAAAGATTGAAAAAGAACAACCATTTTCTACAAGGAACAAAGCTTTTTTTCCTTCTTTAAAAACACAACAAAAACAGATTTAATTATTTTGTTCTTATACAGAAGGCACAAAGATGGAGATCCCTTGCTCCCCATGTAAGGTCTGGTCAAATGAGGTCATATCATCTTATGTACTGTCATGTCTAGTTATGTCATGACGGCCTCGACTTCCAAAATGACGTTCCTGAAGGAATCAATCCATTCAGGAGAGAAAAGTCCTTAAAAACAGCCTTTATAGAGGCTAAGAAATTGAAATTAAATCACTATGTGGATTTTGCCGTTTCCTTGCAATGCTTTAGAGTCCTTCGTCAACGTGTTTCTACTGAGATTATTGTCGAAGCAGAGAGGTGATGTGCAGAGTCCATTGTTTTGTGTCACAATTCGTTTTGTGTCACTATAAAATCAAAGTCTTGTTTTTGGAGAAACAAAGACCTGGCCAGTCAGTTTGAATGATTGGAGTAATAGTATGTGTTTGAGTTCCGATTTTAAAATGAGAAAAGAGTGAGCCACTTTGCATTGTGTTTGTTGGATTGTTTCCAGGACAGCAGTTTTTGCAGCACCAGCTAACATACTGAGAAGGAGGAGGACAGTAGGAGCGGTGGACAGCCGTCCAAACACACAGTTCAGGGGCCAAACAAACACACCGCCAAGTGTGTCTAGGATACTAACACCGCACACAAAGTGCGTGTATGTAAGTAAGGTTTTGGCTTTTTCCGTCGGTTGATGGGTGTGGTCTGGCTGAGAGGGGGAGGTTCTGGCTTGTCAGAGGGGGCGTGTTGTGTCAGGGGGCTCGTAGCTGCTGCAGCTTAGCATAGACGTCGTCCGCCTCACTCAGCTCCTCAAAGACGGGTAGGAGGCTCAGCAGCTCAGTGTCCTCCAGGTCGTCAAACCAGGACACCACAGGCACCTGAGGACACACACAATCAGAATAAAACAGTTACATTTTAGAGAAGGCTATTAATGACGGAAAGACCCTTTCCTGCCACTCCGCAGTTGGGAAACATTGATTTCCACAGTTTAGACAAAACACACATTCAGAAAATAAAATTGGCATCATCAAATAGCTTAAAACAGGGAGATCACCTCAGTGATTCAACATTGGGACAGGCCAGTATGTCCTTTAGAGTAAAGGTCAGAGAAAGATTGGGCTAGGCAGCAGCACTCACAGCATTCTCCGGATGGAAGATGTAGGAGGCGGGGGAGTTGTCCAGGATGAGGGTCTTATTGAGCTGGCGGCCCAGGCGGCTCAGGTCCTTGACGTAGCAGCCCTGGTGGAACACACAGGACTCCCGAAAGAGACGCGTTCCGAACACACCACACTGATCCAGCAGGTCTGTCACTGGGTCTGCATACTGCAGGGGAGACGGAGGAAGGAGGAAGAAGAGAAAGGGGATAAGACATAAAGATAGAAACAGAAAGGTAGAGGGGGCCAGGCACGGATGGATGTAGGACAGAGAGTAGTGTGTAAGGGGAGAGTGGTATGTTGGGTGGTAGACGACTGAACATAGCTGGAATTGCTACTTTTTCTAACAGGCATATATCATCACCACCAGGGGGAGCAAATGGAATAAATACCAGTTAATTCTCCAAATCAACAGTAAAAGCAATGTTACCTTCGCAAGACTTGCAGTGAAGAGAACACACTCAAACAGCTCTCCCATCCTCTGGAGGAACTGGTCTACATGTGGCCTCTTCAGGACGTAAACCTGGGACACATCACAGCACGGCCATAAGCATCTGGCTAGGAGAATCAAGTACAGCTATCTAACAGCGACCATCTATGAACACTAGTCTATGGACTAACTGACTGGAGAAACTACACACACAACTCCAGTCCCTAAGGACCACAGTATCTATTGATCTTCAATCTGATCAACCTTATTTACCGGCTAGTGACAAGTCTACTCACCTGGTTTAACAAGACTAATGTTTTGGATAATTGAAAAGGCAACAGTGGGGGGAAAAACAGAGGCTGGTGAGCACAAGTGGATCCATCTTTCATCCACCCAACAACCTGGTTCAACATTTCAGAAAATAATAGAACGTGAACATAAAAAACATAACTGAACATGAATGTTAAAATAAGGGTTAGAAATGAGGCCTGCCTCCCGGTTTGGTCTGCCTGTTCTTTCCTTCTCATTCCGTCTGTGGGTTAGGGAAAGCGTGCAAGTATCTGTATGTGTGGTTGTCCCAGAGGGCCATGTTGGAAGAGGTCAGCCGCCTCCTGAAACAAGTAATCGAGAATAGGCCGTGCTGGTGGGAACCAGCCTATCCTGGATTACTTGAACCAGGCTGAGGCCAGGGAGCTGTGGCCAGTGTCCCAGGATGAGGAGGCCGGAGTGGGGAGAGGGAGGCCTCGCTGACCCTTGGCTTAACTGTACTATACAGCTCCAAAATCTAGTATATTCATCTTGACCATGGAAGAGAACACATTTATACAACAAATGTTCCATTTACACATGACTTTTGATTTCAAATTTGATTTCATGTATTCATTTTAAAAAAGTGTTACATTTCAGAAGCAGTAGTGCTACTCCAATGGGCTGCAAAGTATAAAAATAACCACAAGGAGTCACTTAGCAATGTCCTTGTTTTTGAAAGAAAAGCAATTTTTTTGTCCATTAAAAGAACATCAAATTGATTGGAAATACAGTGTAGATATGGTTAATGTTGTAAATGACTATTGTCAAACGGGATTTTTTTAATGTAACATCTACATAAGTGTACAGAGGCCCATTATCAGCAACCATCACTCCTGTGTTCCAATAGCATGTTGTGTTAGCTAATCCAAGTTTTTTATTTATTTATTTTTTTATCCCATTTTCTCCCCAATTTTTTCGTGGTATCCAATCGCTAGTAATTACTATCTTGTCTCATCGCTACAACTCCCGTACAGGCTCGGGAGAGACGAAGGTCGAAAGCCATGCGTCCTCCGAAGCACAACCCAACCAAGCCGCACTGCTTCTTAACACAGCGCGCCTCCAACCCGGAAGCCAGCCGCACCAATGTGTCGGAGGAAACACCGTGTACCTGGCCCCCTTGGTTAGCGCGCACTGCGCCCGGCCCGCCACAGGAGTCGCTGGAGCGCGATGAGACAAGGATATCCCTACCGGCCAAACCCTCCCTAACCCGGACGACGCTATGCCAATTGTGCGTCGCCCCACGGACCTCCCGGTCGCGGCCGGCTGCGACAGAGCCTGGGCGCGAACCCAGAGACTCCCAGAGACTCTGAGACCCGGGAGGCCAGCTAATCCAAGTTTATAATTTTAAAAGGCTAATTGATCATTAGAAAACCCTTTTGAAATTATGAAAACTGTTGTTCTGATTAAAGAAGCTATAAAACCGGCCTAGTTGAGAATCTGGAGCATCAGCATTTGTTGGTTCGACTACAGGCTCAAAATGGCCAGAAACAAATAACTTTCTTCTGAAAATCGTCAGTCTATTTTTGTTCTGAGAAATGAAGGCAATTCCATGCGAGAAATTGCCAAGAAACTGAAGATCCCGTACAACGCTGTGTACTACTTCCTTCACAGAACAGCGCAAACTGGCTCTAACCAGAATAGAAAGAGGAGTGGGAGGCTCCGGTGCACAACAGAGCAAGAGGACAAGTACATTAGAGTGTCTAGTTTGAGAAACAGACGCCTCACAAGCCTTCAACTGGCAGCTTCATTAAATAGTAACACCAGTCTCAACGTCAACAGTGAAGAGGCCTACTCCGGGATGCTGGCCTTCTAGGCAGAGTTCCTCAGTCCAGTGTCTGTGTTATTTTGCCCATCTTAATCTTTTATTTTTATTGGCCAGTCTGAGATAAGGCTTTTTCTTTGCAACTCTGCCTAGAAGGCCAGCATCCCGGAGTCGCCTCTTCATTGTCCTCCATTGGAACACAGGAGTGATGGTTGCTGATAATGGGCCTCTGTACGCCTATGTAGACATTCCATTAAAAAGAAAAAAATAATTCTGCCGTTTCCAGCTACAATAGTCATTTACAACATTAACAATGTCTACACTGTATTTCTGATCAATTTGAAGTTATTTTAATGGACAAATATGCTTTTCTTTCAAAAACAAGGACATTTCTAAGTGACCCCAAACTTTTGAACAGTAGTGTGTGTGTGTATACACACACACACACACACACACACACACACACACACACACACACACACACACACACACACACACACACACACACACACACACACACACACACACACACAGTACCAGTCAAATGTTTGGACACCTAATCATTCAAGGGTTTTTCTTTATTTTTACTATTTTCTACATTGTAGAATAGTAGTGAAGACATCAAAACTATAAAATAACATATATGTAATCATGTAGTAAGCAAAAAAGTGTTAAACAAATTCTTCAAAGTAACCACCCTTTGCCATGATGACAGCTTTGCACGCTCTTGGCATTCACTGAACCAGCTTCATGAGGTAGTCACCTGGAATGCATTTCAATTAACAGGTGTGCCTTATTCATTTGTGGAATTTATATCCTTCTTAATGCGTTTGAGCCAGTTGTGTTGTGACAAGGTAGGGGTGGTATACAGAAGATAGCCCTATTTGGTAAATTACCAAAGGTCAGTCAACACGGAAAATTTCAAGAACTTTGAAAGTTTCTTCAAGTGCAGTCGCAAAAACCATCAAGCGCTATGATGAAACTGGCTCTCGTGAGGACCGTCACATGAAAGGAAGACCCAGAGTTACCTCTGCTGCAGAGGATAAGTTCATGAGAGTTATAAGACTCAGAAATCACAGATCAAATAAATGCTTCACAGAGTTCAAGTAACAGACATCTCAACATCAACTGTTCAGAGGAGACTGCGTGAATCAGGCCTTCAACATTGAATTGCTGCAAAGAAACCACTATTAAAGGACACCAATAAGAAGAAGAGACTTGCTTGGGCCAAGAAACATGCGCAATGGACATTAGACCGGTGGAAATCTGTCCTTTGGTCTGATGAGTCCAAATGTGCGTCTCCGTGAAACGCAGAGTAGGTGAATGGATGATCTCCGCACTGTGAAGCATGGGGGAGATGGTGTGATAGTGCTTTGCTGGTGATTTATTTTGAATTTAAGGCACACTTAACCAGCATCGCTACCACAGCATTTTTCAGCGATACGCCATCCCATCTGGTTTGCGCTTAGTGGGACTATCATTTGTTTTTCAACAGGACAATGACCCAACACATCTCCAGGCTGTGTAAGGGCTATTTGACCAATAAGGAGAGTGATGGAGTGCTGCATCAGATGACCTGGCCTCCACAATCACCCGACCTCAACCCAAATGAGATGGTTTGGGATGAGTTGAACCGCAGAGTGAAGGAAAAGCAGCCAACAAGTGCTCAGCATATGTGGTAACCCCTTCAAGACTGTTGGAAAAGCATTCCAGGTGAAGCTGGTTGAGAGAATGCCAAGAGTGTGCAAAGCTGTCATCAAGGCAAATGGTGGCTACTTTAAAGAATGTAACACTGTTTTGGTTACTACATGATTCCATATGTTATTTCATAGTTTTGATGTCTTCTAACATTCAACAAAGTAGAAAATACTAAAAATAAAGTGTGTCTAAACATTTGACTGGTACTACACATTATATATATATATATACTGTATATATACACACAGTTGAAGTCTGAAGTTTACATATACTTAGGTTGGAGTCATTAAAACTTGTTTTTCAACCACTCCACAAATGTCTTGTTAATTAACAAACTATAGTTTTGGAAAGTCGGTTAGGACATCTACTTTGTGCATGACACAAGTAATTTTTCCAACAATTGTTTACAGACAGATTAGTTCACTTATAATTAACTGGATCACAATTCCAGTGGGTCAGAAGTTCACATACACTGTGCCTTTAAACAGCTTGAAAATTCCAGAAAATGTTATGCTTTAGAAGCTTCTGATAGGCTAATTGACATAATTTGAGTCAATTGGAGGTGTACCTGTCGATGCATTTCAAGGCCTACCTTCAAACTCAGTGCCTCTTTGCTTGACATCATATGAAAATCAAAAGAAATCAGCCAAGACCTCAGAAAAAACATTGTAGACCTCCACAAGTCTGGTTCATCCTTGGGAGCAATTTCCAAACACTTGCAGGTACCACATTCATCTGTACAAACAATAGTACGCAAGTATAAACACCATGGGACCACGCAGTCGTCGTACCGCTCAGGAAGGAGACGCGTTCTGTCTCCTAGAGATGAACATACTTTGGTGCGAAAAGTGCAAATCAATCCCAGAACATCAGCAAAGGACCTTGTGAAGATGCTGGAGGAAACAGGTACAAAAGTATCTATATCCACAGTAAAAACGAGTCCTATATCGACATAACCTGAAAGGCCGCTCAGCAAGGAAGAAGCCACTGCTCCAAAACCGCCATAAAAAAGCCAGACTACGGTTTGCAACTGCAAATGGGGACAAAGATCACACTTTGGAGAAATGTCCTCTGGTCTGATGACCATCGTTATGTTTGGAGGAAAAAGGGGGAGGTTCGCAAGCCGAAGAACACCATCCCAACCGTGAAGCACGGGGGTGGCAGCATCATGTTGTGGGGGTGCTTTGCTGCAGGAGGGACTGGTGCACTTCACAAAATAGATGGCATCATGAGGCAGGAAAATGATGTGGATATATTGAAGCAACATCTAAAGACATCAGTCAGGAAGTTAAGCGTGGTCGCAAATGGGTCTTCCAAATGGACAATGACCCCAAGCATACTTCCAAAGTTCTGGCAAAATGGCTTAAGGACAACAAAGTCAAGGTATTGACAAAGCCCTGACCTCAATCCCATAGAAAATTTGTGGGCAGAACTGAAAAAGTGTGTGCGAGCAAGGAGGCCTACAAACCTGACTCAGCTCTGTCAGGAGGAATGGGCCAAAATTCCCCCAACTTATTGTGGGAAGCTTGTGGAAGGCCACCCGAAACTTTGACCCAAGTTAAACAATTTAAAGGCAATGCTACCAAATACTAATTGAGTGTATGTAAACTTCTGACCCACTGGGAATGTGATAAAAGAAATAAATCATTCTCTCTACTATTATTCTGACATTTCATTCTTAAAATAAAGTGGTGATCCTAACTGACCTAAGACAGGGAATTTTTACTCGGATTAAATGTCAGGAATTGTGAAAAACTGAGTTTAAATTTATTTGGCTAAGGTGTATGTAAACTTCCGACTTCAACTGTACATACATATACATATATACACACACATACATACATATATCTATACACATGTGTGTTGATCTAAATGTCATTGTCAGTTACCTGGTGTGTTGTTCCTTCAATCTCCACAGGTACAATGAAGTCAGCATTACTGATGGGCTACAGCATTAGAGGAGAAGACAACCGTTTATCATCAGTTTTCAGATAAAATATAATCAGTTGCAGTGACACACGCAAAAGACAAACGTATACATTAACAAAAAAAGTTAGATATTCTGATTAGGAGATGCATCTAAAAGCATAGCAAAGTTTTAAATTAGGAAAAAACTAACCCTCCCACCCTCTCAACTAACCCTGCCACCCTCTCAACTAACCCTGCCACCCTCTCAACTAACCCTCCCACCCTCTCAACTAACCCTCCCACCCTCTCAACTAACCCTCCCACCCTCTCAACTAACCCTGCCACCCTCTCAACTAACCCTGCCACCCTCTCAACTAACCCTCCAACCCTCTCAACTAACCCTCCAACCCTCTCAACTAACCCTCCCACCCTCTCAACTAACCCTGCCACCCTCTCAACTAACCCTCCAACCCTCTCAACTAACCCTCCCACAATCCAAATCATGCCTTGTTATGAGAAACATGTTAACTATGGGGAACGTGGACAACACTGATTTGTCTGCCAGTGACCATTGATTTGTTGATTGAATGTGTTAACAGCATCAGCAGCTCCCGTTTCACAGCCAGTGTAAAGAGCAACCTGATCCAGCTAACAGCTGTCCATTAACACTTACAGTCTAATAGTGGGATATAGAAGTGAGACGGGACACAAACAAAGAGGACTAGCCGATCAAACGATTACAGCTTGTTGTTGCAAATGAGTAAAGTAAGAGTTATGGATCATGCTATTATATATAATCAACTGCCCTGGCCTGCATAGGATCAAAACAAGGTGTCTTCGAATTCTTGGTATGTGGTGAGATAATAGGTCAAACTATGTTTTCCAATAGCACTGTTTCTTATTAACAGTGTATGTATATTACCTTGAAGGAGCTGTGCACCAATGTCTCATCCAGGTCAATGACCACACAGATCTTGCCCTCATCCTGAGGGGTTACCTCTGGCAGTAGACTTGTCCCTGGAACCTGAGAGGAGCGGAACAGGGGAAGGGTAGGAAGAGAGTAGAGAAGTAGAGGATAAAGGAGTAGTAGAGGAGGAGGGTGGAGGAGTAGAGTAGTAGAGGAGGACAGTTAGAGGAGGAGATGAGGGTAGAAGAATAGAAGAGGCGTAGAGGATGAGTAGAGGAGGATAGAAGATTAGAGTAGACGAGGGTAGAAGATTAGAGGGTAGAAGAGTATAGGAGGAGTAGAGGATGAGTAGAGGAGGATAGAAGATTAGAGGGTAGAAGAGTATAGGAGGAGTAGAGGATGAGTAGAGGAGGATAGAAGATTAGAGGAGTAGAGGAGGGTAGAAGAGTATAGGAGTAGAGGAGGGTAGAAGATTAGAGGAGGAGTAGAGGAGAGAGGATGATTAAAAGGGTAAAAGAATAAATGATTAGAGGAGGGTAGAGGCAGGGTAGAGGTGGGTAGAGGTAAGATAGAGGTGGGTAGAGTGACTTTTCCCCTACAATTTAAATGAAAGATGACACACCCCACACTTAAAGCTGCAATACAGAACTTTTTGGGAGACCTGACTAAATTCACATAGAAAGGTCTGTCATTCTAATTGAAAGCATGTCTAAGAAGTGGTAGATCTGTAGTATGTGCGCTATTTCTATGCTTCCCTTAAGTTTTGTTTTTGCATAATTTACTTTCGGTTTTGTACACCAGCTTCAAACAGCTGAAAATACAATATTATTGGTTATGGATGGTACAGTGATTCTCTACACAATGACGGCTTGTTTTATCACAAACTGAAATTAAGCAAACTATTCTAATTTTATCAACCAGGAAATGGCAGCGTGATTTCTGCATATTGCATCTTCAATGAAATATTCCAGAGGGAATCGATCATCTATTGACCTGGAACCTCTGGTGCGATTCTATACAGGAATCCAATTTTTCCAGTTAGGAAAACCTTTTAGTTTGAGAATGAAGGGTTCAATGTGAGTTCCAGAATAATAACCAATGACCTATCTACAGTAACAAATGGTTCATCTAAATATGTTAATGTATTTGGTCCTAGTGTATATAATTAGCCCATACACATTACAATTTCAGACACGTATCCTATTGCACAATGCACACTGTCCTGTAAAAGTGAATTAATTTCCTTTTCCACCCCAAATACAATACAATTTATTCATTATTATTATTTGACCATGCTTGTCACTTATGAACATTTTGAACATCTTGGCCATGTTCTGTTATAATCTCCACCCGGCACAGCCAGAAGAGGACTGGCCACCCCTCATAGCCTGGTTCCTCTCTAGGTTTCTTCCTAGGTTTTGGCCTTTCTAAGGAGTTTTTCCTAGCCACCGTGCTTCTACACCTGCATTGCTTGCTGTTTGGGGTTTTAGGCTGGGTTTCTGTACAGCACTTCGAGATATTAGCTGATGTACGAAGGGCTATATAAAATAAACTTGATTTGATTTGAATAGCTTAACTGTAACATGTCTGAAGAAAATGGATCAAACACAGAAATATCAGTTACAATACATAGCATCATACCAAATGTGACAGTTTAATCTAAGCCCATTGTCTCTACTTCCACAAAAAAACACAGTGATATTGTCCTTTACGTACTTGATGAAACTGGTAGCGAAGGTTTTGAAGTAGATCAAGCTAAACAGAGATGGAAAAGACAGTTAAAGGGAAATTTCACAATTTCTCTACTTCATATTCATCATCTCCAGTACCACCCCAACATGTGAAAATGGCATGTTTCTATATTTTGTAGTAAGAAAGTGAGGAAGATAAGTGTTTCCAATGACAACAACCAATTAGTATGCCATGCCTACTCGTAATTGGTTAAAATCACAGATGATGTCATTGAAACAATTATCTTCCTCTCTTTCTTACTACAAAACATAGAAATGCACAATTGTCACATGATGTTGGGGTGGTGCTGGAGATGAATGTGCATTAACTATACTGAACAAAAATATTAAAATGCAACATGCAACAATTAAAAATATTTTACTGAGTTACAGTTCATAAGGAATTCAGTCAATGGAAATAAATTAACTTCTTTGGGACAGGGGGGCAGTATTGAGTAGCTTGGATAAAAAGGTGCCCAGAGTAAACTGCCTGCTACTCTGTCCTAAAAGCTAGAATATGCATATAATTAGTAGATTTGGATAGAAAACACTCTGAAGTTTCTAAAACTGTTTGAATGATGTCTGTGAGTTTGACATGTTTCTACGAACTGTAATATGACTTTTCGTCTGAACTTTCGCATGGACCTGCCAGCACGCGCTGGATTGTGTACTGAACTCGCGAACAAAAGGAGGTGTTTGGACATAAATGATGGACTTTATCAAACAAATCAAACATTTATTGTGGAACTGAGATTCCTGGGAGTGCATTCTGATAAAGATCATCAAAGGTAAGTGAATATTTATAATGCTATTTCTGACAATGTTGACTCCACAACATGGCGGATATCTCTTTGGCTTGTTTGGGCTCTGAGCGCTGTACTCAGATTATTGCATGGTGTGCTTTTTCGGTAAAGCTTTTTTGAAATCTGACACAGCTGTTGCATTAAGGAGAAGTTTATCTAAAGTTCCATGCATAACACATGTATTTTCATCAACATTTATAATGAGTATTTCTGTAAATTGATGTGGCTCTCTGCAAAATCACCGGATGTTTTGGAAGCAAAACATTACTGAACGTAACGCACCAATGTAAACTGAGATTTTTGGATATAAATATGAACTTTATCGAACAAAACATACATGTATTGTGTAACATGAAGTCCTATGAAGATCAAAGGTTAGTGATTAATTTTATCTCTATTTCTGCTTTTTGTGACTCCTGTCTTTGGCTGGAAAAATGGCTGTGTTTTTCTGTGATTTGGCGGTGACCTAACATAATCGTTTGTGGTGCTTTCGCTGTAAAGCCTTTTTGAAATCGGACACTGTGGTGAGATTAACAAGAAGTGTATCTTTAAAATGGTGTGAAATACTTGTATGCTTGAGGAATTTTGGTGTATTGCATGTGTGATTTCACGAAAGTTAAATTTTTATAGTAATTTATTTGAATTTGGCGCTCTGCATTTTCACTGGATGTTGGCCATGCGGGACGCTAGCGTCCCACATATCCCAGAGAGGTTAATAAGGCCCTAATCTATGGATTTCACATGATTGGGAATACAGATATGAATCTGTTGGTCACAGATACCTTAAAAAAAGTAAGGGTGTGGATCAGAAAAGCATTTCTGATCCACAAGGAGCATTTCTCCTTTGCCAAGATAATCCATCCACCTGACAGGTGTGGCATATCAAGAAGCTGGTTAAACAGCATGATCATTACACCAGTGCACCTTGTGCTGGGGACAATAAAAGGCCACTAAAATGTGCAGTTTTGTCAGACAACCCAATCCCACAGTAATATCAAGTTTTTAGGGAGCGTGCAATTGGCATGCTGACTGCAGAAATGTCCACCAGAGCTGTTGCCAGAGAATTGAATGTTAATTTCTATACCATAAGCCGCCTCCAACGTTGTTTTAGAGAATTTGGCTGTACGTCCAACCGGCCTCACAACCGCAGACCACGTGGGCCTCCACATCCGGCTTCTTCACCTGCGGGATCTTCATCTGCGGGATTGTCTGAGGGGGGTTGGGGGTGGGGTGCTGAGGAGTATTTCTATTTCAGGGCTCCACCCCTGTCCAGTCATGTGAAATCTATAGATCAAGGCCTAATTTATTTATTTCCATTGACTGATTTCCTTAAAATGACCTGTAACTCAGTAAAGAAATTGTTGCGTTTATTTTTGTTCAGCGTATGTATATGTGTATATATTTTTTTCTTCTCCAGCGCTGGTCCAATAAAGTTGTTTATTTTTCGAACACTTTTGGATGGAATTATTACTTTCTCTTAACCTATTTATCTTCAACCTAGACAGCTGCTAACAGCGGACAGACTTCCTAAAAGTAAGTTAGGCTGGCTGAGTACTTTATAGAAAGACCTAGCATTAGTGTAGTAGACCAACTTCTGTCCAAGAGGTTGTGGCTAGTAATAATGTCATTTTATATCAGAATTGGTCTTAAGTGGCATGTCCCATTAAAAGTTTTGATTTGAGGTAAGTCATTTGAGATAAATCGGAGTAAATAGAGAATAAAGGCTGAATGGAGATTTATATAACTTCTCCCTGACTGATAAATTTGACTTTATCTTTTACATTCTTATCGCCTCAGATTGTGTGCTGCTGTCTTCTTAAATCTGCACTTACGTTGTTCAGTAGTCTAGATGCACCATGTAATTACAAGATCAAATGGCTAATGGGGCCTAATATGAGTCTGATTCATGATGGCTCTATTAAATGTAATTAACCAGCTAGAGTAGAGCTGACCTGATTTATACGGTACAACACTAGTATTTGGGTAAGCATGGCTGTGTCCCCAATTGCACCATATTCTTGATATAGTGCACTAGTTTAGACCAGGGCCCATAGGGCTCTAGTCAAAAGTAGTGCTCTATATTGAGAATAGGGTGCCATTTGGGACATGTCCCATGTCGTCATTACCCTGCAGATTAATATCTGTGATTCTCTGAATTACAGTTTCACTTGGCTTAATTACTCATGTCCCCACACCATGTTCAGATGTCCAACTGCTCATGAACATCACAATAATTTACTCAATCCCCAGTTCAAAGTATTCTGGATTTAATTGGGCCAAGATAGACGTTGGCGATAAAGACAATTAAATTATTCAAATGCAAGCGTTTTCTCGTAGTTGAAAGGCAGGTTTACAACCACACTTCACAGATCCACAGTATATTGATGACACTGTTTTAGTTAGCATGTTGGTGAATGGGCATTTAAATGTGAGAAATTTAGACTTAGGCTAACAGATCAAACTCTGCCCTGTGTTAAGGGATCGCACCCTTTTTTTCAATTTTTGCCTAAAATGACATACCCAAATCTAACTGCCTGTAGCTCAGGAACTGACGCAAGGATATGCATATGCTTGATACCATTTGAAAGTTAACACTTTGAAGTTTGTGGAAATGTGCAATTAGATCTGGTAAATGATAATACAAAACAAAAAAACATGCGTTTCCTATTATTTTCTTAATCTTTGAAATGCAAGAGAAAGGCCATAATATAATATTGCAGTTTAGGCGCAATTTAGATTTTGGCCACTAGATGGGAGCAGTGTGTGTGCAAAGTTAAATATTGATCCAGTGAAGCATTGCAATACTGGACAATCTTTTGTATCAAGTCTGCCCAAATGAGCCGAATTGGTCAATTGATACATTTCCAAGTACATATACAGAGAACATACAAAAATTATATGGTAATACAAAATTTAAGTTTACACACTCCCAGGAATGTCATACATGATGGATCATTAGCGTATATACTAATTTACACACATCTAGAAGGCTGGGCGGGCTGGGTGTGGAGCCAGAGACAGCAGGGGTTCAAACTGTAGAACCCAGTTCCTACATTTGACTATAAAAATGTATTTTATCAAACAGACCTATGCTAAATTTTATCTCTGGGACCCTCAGCATGACAAATCAGAGCAAGATTACTGAATGTAAGTACATTATTTACCTTCAGAGGTGAATGTATCAAACCAGTTGCCGTGATAAACATTTTGTTATTGTGCACTCTCCTCAAACAATAGCATGTTTTTTTTTCACTGTAATAGCTACTGTAAATTGGACAGTGCAGTTAGATTAACAAGAATTTAAGCTTTCTGCCCATAAAAGACATGTCTATGTCCTGGAAAGTTTGTTGTTACTTACAACCTCATGCTAATCACATTAGCGCACGTTAGCTCAACCGTCCCGGTATAGGGACACCCATCCCGTAGAGGTTTAACCTCTCTAGGCTAGGGGGCGGTATTTTCACGTCCGGATGAAAAGCGTGCCCAAAGTAAACTGCCTGCTACTCAGGCCCAGAAGCTAGAATAGGCATATCATATCATAGATCAGTAGATTTGGATAGAAAACACTCTGAAGTTTCTAAAACTGTTTGAATGATGTCTGTGAGTATAACAGAACTTATTTGGCAGGCAAAACCCTGAGGACAAACCATCCAGGAATTTTGTTTTTGATGTCACTCTCTTTTCAATGGGTTTTCTACAGGGATCTAGATTTCTAAGGCACTTGCAGTTCCTATCGCTTCCACTAGATGTCAACAGTCTTTAGAAATTGGTTTATGTTTTTCCTTTGTGTAATGAAGAAGTAGGGCAGTTCAGAACGAGGGTCGAGTGAAGTGTACTGTTTGTTAGGCGCGTGACCTGAAAGCTCGCTCCACTTTGTTTTTATCCGCTATTGAACGCAGTTTATCCCGTCTTAAATTTTAGCGCTTATTTACGTTCAAAAATACCTAAAGTTGTATTAGGAAAGTTTTCTGAAATGTTGGAACAAAGATTACAGGTAACTTATTAGATATTTTGTAGTCATGTTGCGCGAGTTGGAACCGGTGTTTTTCTGGATCAAATGCACCAAATAAATGTACATTTTGGATATATAACGACGGAATTAATCGAACAAAAGGACCATTTGTGATGTTTATGGGACATATTACGGTGCCAACAGAAGAAGCTCGTCAAAGGCATGAATTATATCGTTATTTCTGAGTTTCGTGTCGCGCCTGGCGGGTTGAATTATGATTGTCTGTGTTTGTTTGATGGGGTGCTGTCCTCAGATAATAGCATGGTTTGCTATCACCGTAAAGCCTTTTTGAAATCTGACACGTTGGCTGGATTAACCTCTCTTGGGTACCTCTTCAACAGCCAGTGAAACTGCCGGGCGCCAAATTCAAATACAGAAATACTCATTATAAAAATTCAGAAAACAAAACATATTTTACATAGGTTTAAAGATTAACTTCTTGTGAGTCCAACCACGGTGTCAGATTTCAAAAATGCTTTACGGCGAAAGCATACCTTACGATTATTTGAGAACATAGCCCACTAGACAAATCATTACAAACAGTAACCAGCCAAGTAGAACAGTTACACAAGTCAGAAATAGAGATAAAATTAATCCCTTACCTTTGATGATCTTCATATGGTTGCACTCAGCAGACATTCATTTACTCAATAAATGTTCCTTTTGTTCGATAAAGTCTCTTTATATCCAAAACCCTCAGTTGTTCGCCCGTTTTCTTCAGTAATCCACAGGCTCAAACGCAGTCAAAACAGGAAGACAAAAAAATCCAAATTGTATCCGTAAAGTTCATAGAAACATGTCAAACGATGTTTATATTCAATCCTCAGGTTGTTTTTAGCCTAAATAATCGATAATATTTCAACCGGACAATAACGTCGTCAATTTAAAAGGTAAACAAGAAACGCACTCTCTCGGTCTCGTGCATGAAAAAGCTCTGTGACACTTTAGGGTCCACTCATTCAGACTGCTCTTACTTCTTCATTTTTCAGAATACAAGCCTGAAACAATTTCTAAAGACTGTTGACATCTAGTGGAAGGCATAGAAACTGCAATTTGAGTCCTAAGTCAATGGATACTGTAATGGCATTGAATAGAAAACTACAAAACCAAAAGAAAAACTACTTCCTGAATGGATTTTTCTCAGGTTTTCGCCTGCCAAATCAGTTCTGTTATACTCAGACACTATATATTATTATTATTTTTTTTTAAATATTTTATTTTTGCATTTTCCAATTAACAACATTCAAGACAAACGTGAAAATATATTAGACAACAATAGGACAAAGTGACAGTGACAGATGAGCGTAACAAAGAAAGAAAAAATAAAACAAATTATAACTATATATACAAACATACAATAAAAAAAAATTATAATGAGACATTGGATCATATGGTCACCTGCTGTAGGCTACATATTATACATTACGTGTGAAACATTATATTCACAGACACTATTTTAACAGTTTTGGAAACTTTAGAGTGTTTTCTATCCAAATCTACCAGTTATATGCATATCATATCTTCTGGGCCCGAGAAGCAGGCAGTTTAATTTGGGCATGCATTTCATCCAAAATTCCGAATGCTGCCCCCTACCCTAGAGAAGTTAACAACAAGTGTAGCTTTAATTTGGTGTATTGCATGTGTGATTTCATGAAAGTTTAATATTTATAGTAATTTCAATTTGAATTTGGCGCTCTGCCATTTCACCGGATGTTGTCAAATCGATACCGTTAACGGGATTTGATCCCTAAGAATTAAGCTCTTAATGAAAAATGTCTGGTCCATGTATGTATGCATAGTATCAGCGAGGAAGAGGCAAAACGAGATATTTCACTTTTGCCAAAATCTGTCCAAAACAAGCCTAATACGTTTCTATGGGCTTATTTTGTGCCTAAGCTTGTCGCCTGCCTTCCCACCTTGGGCCGACTCCCGTTGTTAGGGCGGAAACATAAGCATCTTGTCATTATATACAGATCTCTAATAGTGTTTTCTGTTGGTCTGGTCATTTAACTGTTTTATTAAATGTAACTGTTTGTTGACCGCTTAATGAGGGTCTGTTAGTCATTTGCACCCTAATTTATATTTTTGTTCAGTGAATATTACTATATAAAAAGATAGTTCTCCATCAAAGTGGAAAATAAACACAATCGTTGTGAATTTCAGCTAACTACTCAGCAAACACATTGCATAACTGTTTTACTGGCATTCTATTCATCATTTTAAATGAATTATCTACCGCCACTTTACTACTTGATTTCCCCATTGCAGGTCACGGTTTCAATGCTAATGTAGAATCAGCAACAGTGCTGGTCTAACCCTGCCACATGGAATTATTACGTTGTCTTAACCTGCATTTTTTTCGACCTGTGCAGCTCTGCACCACTGGAGTGGCTGGCTGACTGGCAGTTGTGTTACCTTGTCGATCGTCCCATTGTCCTCAGGAGGGAGTAGAGTATCCTGGGCAGGGGGTGGAGGCTGAGGGGCATCCTGTGCTCGGAGGCAACAGAAAAGCGCTTTGAAGATATTCCGGCTCCGAGGCTTCTTTGGGGAAGATTTGTTCACCTGGCCTAGGGCGAGAAGGAACAAACTAATATTAACACATGGAGAAATGTGTAAATAAACTCATGGAGGGTGAAACCCCATATGGGCCATCCCAAACCTAGACTAATAAGAGATAGTGTTGTTATATGGGATTAAAGGACAAAAATGTAATCCCCTACAACCTCCCCCTTGCCCCTAAACAGACATCTCTGGGACTCCATTAATTTGCACTCGTGAGTCTTCCAGTCAATCTCAAATCAGTAACAAACACCCACAACAAGTAGGCCTACAATAACTGACACCCCTAATTGGTACCAACCCTTTTGTCACCCTCTCTAATAACCAGTATAACCTTAGGGCTGGTTTCCCCAGACACAGATTGAGCCTAGTCCTGGACTAAAAAGTTATTCAATTAAGATTCTCCAATTAGCATGTTTTTTAGTCCAGGACTATGACAAATCTGTGTCCAGGAAACCGCCCTGGCCATAATGTGCCTTCCGTATCCCTCTCTAGAGGAGAATCCTGTTTCCACTAGAATAGATCCATCAGGCCTGGTCTTCACCGGGGCTAATAGATCAGATCAGAGCAGAAAGGAAACTGATCCTGCTCTCTGTATGGCTATTTCGGCATAGCCAAAGTTCACCAGGCCTGATAGAAGAGGAGGGAGTCGGCTCCATTTACACACTCAGGCATTAGAGGCACGAGAGGACATAAAAAGCCACTGACTGACTCCCAAAATGCACCCTTTTGGCTATGTAGTGCACTATGAGCCCTGGTCAAAGGTAGAGCACTAAATAGGGAATAGGGGGCCATTTGGGACACAAACAGACTCAAGAGGAGGCTACAGTCAACAAGCGCTGACAAACATAAAAGGTGTAATATGTAGAAATCACTCTGCCATTTCCTGGTTGCTAAAATTCTAATTTTGCCTTATTTCAGTTTGTGACAAAAAAAAGCAATGCATAGTGAAGAGGATAATTGTACCATCTTAAACCGCTGTGAAATGTATTGTCAATAAATACAAATATTGTATTTTCAGCTGTTTGAAGTTGGTGTACAAAACTGAAAGTAAAAGTGACTTAAACGAAACCGGAAGCATAGAAATAGCGCACATAGAACACACCTACTGCTTCTTAGACATGCTTTCAATGAGAATGACATCTATAACTCACATTTCTATGTGAATTTGGTCAGGTCACCCAAAAAGTTACATATTGCAGCTTTAATGACAGTTAATGTATTTAATTAGACAAATGCCGACATTGCTATTAATAGTGACTATACCAGGCGGTAGGGTTAGGCAGCATCCAGATTTTCATATCGTCATCCTTCTCTAATGTCGGGATTTACGGTATTAACGGCTTAGTACACAAGGGGGTACCAAAAAAACAAAGACCATTGGGCATCCATTACCAGAATGCTAACAAAATTAGCACAAATAATACCGAATTTCTATGGAGGCTGCTAGCTAAATAAGCTAACAAGTGCAAACTAAAATAAACAAATTCCAAAGACAGGCAATCCAGCTAACAAAGGAATACATGTATAGGTAGGAGCTACGGAATGTCATTTTTGGTGAGTTTGGACATTTACAAGCGAATGTGAACAAGAGATTGTGGAAATTGACAAAGTTTTAAAGCATGCTTTTCTGAAGGAAGAACAGTAGTGTGTATACACTGTCTGTGTGGAGTCTGGGAGTTCTTAGGGCAAAGGCCCTGCCAGCTCAGCTCCCAGCTCCGAGAAGATGGGGGAGGAGCAGAGCGGAGAAAAAACCCAAGGAAATCAAGCTGCAGTGGCAGCTGTACAGATAACTCATCCAACGGGCTTTGAAGTCTCAAACATGGCAGAAAGCTAACAATATGATGCCCAGCCACCTTACTAATTCAGCCATTTAATTAAATAACTAGCAAGTTAAACTTAGGGGTCACAAACGCAGAATTCTTTGTTTTTCACACAGGAAATAAAATATTAAAACGCTACAGAAATATCTTGATGCGTTTTGTAAACGCAGATCTAAAATGCTTCTTATTGTAATTTCTGATTGGCATCAAACTAATGTTGTGCTTCAGTTGCATTTCTCCACTCGCATGAGAATTCACAAACAAGCATTCCATCAGCAGACAGCACCCTGTTTGATGTGTAGCTACTTTCTCCGGTACTTTTCTCCAGTGTAATGCCGGATTAACTTTAAGCAAAACATTAGGAAATGTAGCTTGCTACACTCTTTCTATGATAAACATTAGAAATAATGTGACCATGCATTGTTTTTATAAAAAATAACTTGCTTTTTGATTGTAAGCTTATTTACTTGTGTGGCTGTCAGCCAAATAGAATTGCACATTCATCTGATGACAATTAAGCTATTTCCTGACGAATGTTCACTTTCTGTGAACTATAGTTGCATGTCCCTGATCACTCTATTGAAGCAAAAAAAAACTTCCAATATATAAAACGCAACAACTCCTGTCACTACATAGCTGGACTCAACTGATCCCGCTTTCTCTGGTTGTGCCATTTTTAAACAAACAGGTCTGGGGAACTACGGTAAGCTTCATAATGTAAAATAACGTGACAGGTGAAATGAAGAACGTGATCTGCTTTGTCTCCTAACGTATTGCACAAGATGACTGCAGGTATTTACTTAAAGTAGCTACAAATATTAAAACGTATTGAAAAACCTTTGCATGGCTATTTCCATACCCAGTATACGGTATACCACCCAAGCCTACCAGAAGGTGTAAGAGGAAAGCCCCCCAAAATTGTCAGACTCCAGCCACCCAAGCCAGACTGTTCTCTCTGATACAGCATGGCAGGTGGTACCAGTGCACCAAGTCTGGAACCAACAGGACCCTGAACAGCTTCTACCCCCAAACCATAAGACTTTAAAACAAGACTGCTAAATAGCTAATCAAATAGCTACCTGATTTTTTGCACAAAGTATTACACTGACACCTCAACACACACACACTACATATGCACGCACACATACACTGACACCACACACCCCCACTTTCACACTCACCACATACATTGCTGCTACTGTCTATCTATCCTGTTGCCTAGTCACTTTACCCCTACTTACAGTACATAGCTACCTCAATTACCTTGTACCTCTGCACATTGACTCAGAACTGGTACTCCCTGTATATAGCCATGATATTTTTACTAATTATTTTTATTTGTTATTCATTGTGTATTTATTCCTTGTCACTATTTCTATTTGATCTTATCTTAAACTCTGCATTGTTGGAAAAGGACCCTTAAGTAAGCATTTCACTTTTAGTCTACAAAGCATGTGACAAATAACATTCGATTTTGATTTGTTTTACTCTGCACCAAAAACAGGCTAGAATTTAAGAAGTTGTTGAGTACGCCAGCTCTCTGAGCGCAGCTACTCCAGTTAGGAGAAGAGATAAAGAGATGAGTAATTTGTCATTCAAATATATTTAACATGCTCCCTCCTGGATGAGGTGAACACGTGTACACACACTTTGATGTGAATGCCAAGCAGTTTGAGAATGGTCCTCTCACTTAAGAGTTAAATGATTACTGAAGTTTCAATAGGCCACATGGTTGGTATGAATGTAAACAGTGCGGGTGTGGTGTGAGGGAGGCAGTGGGGAGTCACAGCGAGGCGCTACTAGCCACTATCTTAATTGAAGACTACAATCTTGTTGCTTGCCCTCATTACGCATGCCATGTTTCTCTAAGTGGAACACTTAAGTGTAACATTTCTCCACTTATAGAGGTAGTAAGCACATGAAGCATGGAAATGTAGACTAAACATATTAGATAGGCTATTATAAAATAGGCTATTATAAAATAGGATAGATCCACCTGAAACAGGAGCTAGTCGATTTTAAACTCATGTCTGTTTAGTATTCTTTAGCCTACATATCACTCCCACTTTGTGATACAAATTCAGTTAATACTTTCCCCGTCCTTTATTGTAACCATTTTCTGTTCTCTGCCCAGTTCAGGTTAAAGATGCTACACCTAGAATTTCTCAGAATCCCACTCCCTACGCAAAACTAGGTGAATTGCAACACTAGGCTGCATTCAAAACATAATCTCCCCCCTCCCCTGCATCACATTTACACTTAACATTGCAGACTCACGCTTGAGCCTTTTACTCTCAGTTTTTGTCCACCAGCTTCAGCTGTAAAAACTATATTCTTTGTAATTGAAAATATATTTCACAGCGATTTAGATGATGCAACGATTCCCTACACTATTCAGTGCTTGTTTTCTCAGATTAAGCTAACTGAAATTGAGCGAACATTGTAGAATTGTAGCAACCAGGAAATTACATAGCAATTTCAACATTGGCGCTTGACCCGATTTCCACTAGATAACACAGACAAGGTCAAAACAGCTTTCCCATTTTGCCCAAATTAGTAGGCGAATATCACAGCCAATCACAACACTGGCGGGTAAGTAACACTGAAACACAATCATTCCACTATTACTGCATATATATTATGGACATTTTCTGAAATTACAATGTTAAAATAATTTTTTAAATCCTGTGTAGCACCTTTTAAGGCCTGCTTCACACTCCGTGTCTGAGATCCCCCTCGTAATTTATATCATACTTTGGACTTAGATTGACACAGCAGCATCCTACTTTTGGACTTAGATTGACACAGCAGGCCTAGCCTATCAGTAGATTTGGATTTCCCAACTAAACTCATCAACCCAGTTTTATCCGACATATTCTCAACTACAGGCATAAAGCTGCTGCAAAGTACACTTCCTGTTCTACACTGGAACTGGGTTCAACTTCACAACTGAAACTCATCCTACTGTCACTGTCCTGTCTGTTCCCTACAGTGCACATGACTACTGACAATGCTGTCATAAGCATGTTGTCTCCAATCTTACCTTTTCATAACACCCGGTCTAGTGTTTGAGAATGTTGAATGGATACTTTTACAGCCATGAGTGACAAACCAAGCTTTCAAGTAGGGCTAGGCGATATATCGAATTAATTCAAATGTATGTTTTTGCACAGTATTCCAAATGCCTGTATAGCAAGAATCAAATAAATATATATTTTTTTTAATGAGTGTTTATGTCTGCATATTCTCATGTTGTCTTTTTGTTCTGGTCTCCTTGGCTCCATTCTGTGCATTCTCTCTGACAAGTGGTTTTAACTCGGTTTGGTCCAACAGAAAATCGGTCATATGGACACAAAGACATTATTTTACTGTAATAGAGGAGTAGTTAACCTTTCTAACGATACCCTTTGTCTCAACTCCTCAAATTGCGTACAGAGCAGACTACTAAAACAGGAGTATCAATGAAAATTGATTCTGGAAAATTCATGCTCAGTTTGTCGCTAGCTGTCTAGTCTGTTTAATAAATGTGCAACAAGCATAAAACAATTATATGGAATTGGCAACTCGTTCGCATTCTGAGAAATAAGGTAGGCCACTTGATTTCAGCATCTGAACAAAGTGAAGAGACTAGCATGCTGTTTAAACAGTTGGAGACGGACAGAAGGGTGTGCTCATAACAACTCAACTGTTCTACCTTGTTAGCTAGCAAATAGATCCAAGTTGGCTAAACTTGAAATATAAAGATTAGCTGGCACATGGGCTTGTGAGATTGTTTAGGAGACCTGGGTTAATTTTCTATAATGCCTGCTACAAAAAAAGTAAGTCATTATTAGTGAATGTGCATTATGAATGGTTCAAGTTAAATGTACAACAAAAGTGGCATTTTCATAGACAGATTTGAAAGCCAGATCAGTGAATATAGCAAAAAGCAGGTTAAACAGTTTTGATAAATTAAAGTATTATTAGAAGGCTTATATTTATAGCCTAGGTATAATTTCCCAAGCCCTGAATTCATTAAACGATTGCTGACGGTTTGAAATGCAGTGTATTTGACCCTTAATTTTACAACAAAGCTTATTTGAGCTTTTTATCCCGATAGATAGCTAGCTCGAAACCAGTAAAAGCATTCCAACAAAAACAGTGATCATGATGACCTCAGACCAAACATGAGAAGTTAGACAATCACAGTACCGTGCTCTCATCGCAAACTGAAAACAAGTCTGTGTCAACCAGAATGCTTCACACAGAGGAATCAAATCATTCCACACAGCCTTGTCTTGAAGTGTAACTATCCCCCTAAGCCATACCCCAATAACAGAAGTCAAGGAATTTACTCCGACATTTCTTATCCCCCCTGCTCAACATGCCATCCTCCAATGTAGCATTGTGGTATGCCTACATTGCTAAGAAACAAACTTCCCCCTCTTTGCCTGTGAGATGTAGGCCTATCTGTGCAGGAAGGACAGTTGATGATAACGCGCAATAACATCCACCCACACACAAGAGCTCAAGACAATCTGAAAAACAAACATGGAGTTTCCCATCTGGACCAGGCAGGGCCTTTAATCCAGATCAGAGACAGAGAATAAAAAACACACAATGCCTTCATATCAGCTGCACCATCTCATTCCAGGCTTTTGAATGTTTATCCTTGTCTTATGGGGTCCTAAAGACAGTGTAGTTAGTTACATGGTGGTATGTCTGTGTTATACTTTTAACATATGGGTAGGATACTGGGTAGGGGTGAAGTTATCTGAAATGCACAAACATGCTTATCATATACAGCCATCATGACCATCTTTCCTGTCTGTGGCATTAACCAGATCTTATGTTGACTGTCTGTATTGCTTAGCAAAATGAACACATTCTTTCTTTTTTTTTTTTAAGTAGGCTGTTAGGTGACGCGACAAACAATGAAAAAAAAAAAAAAAATCTGTTTTCACTAAATGTCAACGTGTTTGCCAAAAAATAAATAAATCATCTGAAAAATTGTGGCACTTGTTACCCATGTCTAAAAATCGAAATACTGTATGTTATGATATTTATAGGATATGAGCCCAAATGTAATTCAACTGCCATGCTAAGAACATTCAAATCTGAGGAACAGCCCCTTTTGTGATATCCGCGAAATCTGTGTGTTCGTTCATTTGCTCTTTGCGATGGGTATTCTTCAACCTAAAGTAAGATTGATGTAACATTGTATTGCCAAGAAGTATGGGAAAGTCATGATAGCATGTTTCACGGTAGAGGTCTGCGTGGGACTGATTTGTCCATTCTGCTATCGCTGGGCCTGCAGCTTTTCATACCGTACCCTCCCGCACCTGCTGGCTTTCTGTCCGACTCCCACCTTCTACCGCAAGAACTGGTCATTAACCCAACCGCTGTCCCGCAATTTTATTTTAAGCTTATGTGAGGCAGCTCACTTGCCAGGCATGGTCCCATCAATTTTGCACCCTATATGCAATATCAAAATGCGCAAAAATAACCTAGGAAATAGGTTAAAATACCAGAGATTCTCACGCGGCCCATTATTAGGCTATCGAATCAATATTTATTGAAAATGAAAAGGTGCAAAGCTCGCTCACCATGATAGCCTGTGCGCTCATTACACCTTTTTCTTTTAAAATGATCAAATGTTTTGACTGCAACTCAACTCACGTTGGTTGAGCACCCTCCCCCTCTTTCCATTATCAATATTTATTTACAGAAACTGTAGTTAACTATAGTCTAATCATATTTAAGTTAATGTCCTTGGAAAGATACTTGCCACATGATTCTCCGTCCATGCATTGGCACTAGGCAGTCTACTTTATTTCAATGAGACCACACATACACTAAGCGCACTTGATCTTGCATGCCCAACTGGAAGAGGAGAGATAGGCTTCTGAACTTGAAGCAGCGAATTCTGAGTGTGTGAATAATGCGACAAAGATGTGCTTTTCATACAATAGATTGGTCTAAGCTAAACGCATACAAAGCAGAAAGACGACCATTTCACAAAAATATTCTTATCCCAAAGTTGTCTGAAGACTCCCTGCTCCCACCCGCAGCATGACAAATGCCGACTGCGCAGCAAAGATCTCCGTCGGGTCCTGCGGAAATGCAGCCCGTTAATTTCACGAACATCTTTTGACTGAAATAAGTTAAAACGTTTTTCCTTTGCTTCTGTCATTCGAATATTTTGAGACACGAAAAAGAAACATAGCAGATTCCAAATTAGAGCTTTGTAACTACTTTTTGATGTATGGATTGTCAGGGATTGGTCCAAATTAATGTTGCAACACCCCTTTCTATGACGAGTTCTAGCATGCTAGCTGTGTGGGAGTGCCTGACGCCATTCGCTTAGGCAACGAGTCGGGCGAGAAGCAGCGTGGCATTGGCTGTTGTGCCAGCTGCGAATTTTGTGATTGATGATTTTATTCTTTCAATTAAAAACTAGCAGAATTCAGTGGCCACAGCCCTACAATTGATAAGAACATAGCCATACTAACCAAAAATAGAACCAACACTTTACAGGTTGGGTTTATATGTTTCTTGAGCTGAAATAAAATATAAGCTTTTTGCGCATATGGAAAATGTATATTTCTCTCAGATTTTTTTACTAATTTGTTTACATCCCTTTTTAGAGAGCATTTCTCCTTTACCAAGATAATCCATCCACCTGACAGGTGTGGCATATCAAGAAGCAGATTAAATAGCATAATCATTACACAGGTGCACCTTGTGCTGGGGACAATCAAAGACAATAAAATGTGCAGTTTTGTCAGACAACTTGAGACATCTGTGGCATTGGGTTTTCAGGGAGCGTGCAGTTGGCATGCTGACTGCAGGAATGTCCACCAGAGCTGTTGACAGAGAATTGAATGTTCATTTCTCTATGTCAGTATGTTCAACCGGCCTCACAACCGCAGACAATGTGTAACCAACGCCAGCCCAGGACCTCCACATCAGGCTTCTTCACCCTCCAGCATAGTCTATCACCAGCCACCCGGACAGCTGATGAAACTGTGGGTTTGCACAACCGAATAATTTCTGCACAAACGTCTCAGGGAAGTGCATTTGCATGCTCACCAGGGTCTTGACCTGACTGCAGTTCAGAGTCATAACCAACTTCAGTGGGCAAATGCTCACCTTCGATGGCCACTGGCACACTGAAGAAGTGTGCTCTTCACAGATGAAACCTGGTTTCAACTGCACCAGGCAGATGTGGGGACAAGAGGTTTGCTGATGTCAACGTTGTGAACAGAGGGCCCCGTGGTGGTGGGGTAATAATATGGGCAGGCATAAGCTACAGACAAGGAACACAATTGCATTTTATCGATGGCAATTTGAATGTAGATACCGCGACGAGCTCCTGAGGCCCACTGTCATGCCATTCATCCACCGCAATCACCTCATGTTTCAGTATGATAATGCATGAAATCATGTCGCAATGATCTGTACACAATTCCTGGAAGCTGAAAATGTCCCAGTTCTTCCATGGCCTGCATACTCACCAGACATGTCTCATGATTGAGCAAGTTTGGGATGCTCTGGATTGACGTGTACGACAGCGTGTTCCAGTTCCTGCCAATATCCAGCAACTTCGCACAGCCATTGAAGAGGAATGGGACAACATTCCACAGGCCATAATCAACAGCCTGATCAACTCTATGTGAAGGAGACGTGTCATGCTGCATGAGGCAAATGAAACACCAGATACTGACTGGTTTTCTGATACACCCCCCTACTTTTTCTTTTTTAAAGGTATGTGACCAACAGATGCATTTAGGTATTCCCAATCATGTGCATTCCATAGATTAGCGCCGACTGAATTTATTTCAATTGATTGATTTCCTTAAATGAACTGTAACTCAGTAAAAATCTTTTTTAAATGGTTGTTTTTTTCTTCAGTGTAAATACTAGTGAATTGAAATTGTGTCCCATCTATCCTTCTCTGCAGCTGGCTAGCAGGCAGCTCACTGTCTCTTCTGAGCCCAGGCTAATTATTTGCTCAAAATGGGGCAGTTCATCTTATCACCAGAGTAACGCATTAAAACCAAAAATAACATTACAATGTAACTCAACTCAGTTGTAGGTTTACCTTAGAAGTAAGCTGTAATTAGACTAGTAGCCTTCTATGTTACAGTTTAGACTTAGTGAGAAGTGTGTGTCAGGCTGTGTGTGTATGTGTGGTAATGCTGAAAAGTCTGTGTTGTGTGTATGCAGGTGGCACAGGGTTGGGTGTATTATTTGGAACTTTAGGCCTAATCAGTTAAGCTACTGAATACAGCCGAACAGTTACTAATTGGTCAAAATAATAATTTTTGTTCATTATTACTTAATCCCAATTGGATGTACTCTGTTACCACCCCCTGCGAAACATCAATATGTTAACAATATGACCACCTTACTTTAAATGAGTGAGCTTAACATGCTGTATTTTTCAAATTCCGTACAAACGAACTCCCATATTAACTCATTTGCATAAAATAGTATAAAAAATTGTATTTCTACAAACTCAGTTTTGCATGAAGATATGTTAATAATATGACCACCCTAGCTTAAATTAGTCAAATTACTGTAATACCACATTTTAATTGAATAAATGTTACTTTAACTTGGATCATCTCTGTGTTCTACATCAGGCCTGAAAATGTTATAATTATATAACCACCCTATCTTGAGACACTGAACAAAATGTGTTGAATTTAAGAATCCAGACAGGTGATTAGGTGCCATTACTGACAAGGGATTAACATTGACCTTTTCCAATAACATGAAAATAAGATCTCAGCAATGGTAAATCCTATCATCAAGAAATAGTGTTCTATGTTATAAGAAGCTTCTCTATAAAACATGGAATAGAAAGTAGAACACCAGAGGCAAAGTTTTATTTTGTCCCCTAACACCCTAATAAAAAGGAGTCTACTTTGAGAGATATTTGCATGACAGTCCATGAATGAAGATTGTAGTTACATCCATGCCAAAAGAAAATTATTTATACAAACTGATATGACAAATTGCAAACAAAAGTATGCAATCTGTGACTGACTGGATAAATAAAACGATCAGGCGCATTCCAGACATTACAGTACTTCCAGACGGTCAACACTTGTGTTTCACAGCTTTTCAATTATACAAATATTTAAAATCTATGGAGTGTCTGGCTGACAATATAGGCTAGAATCGATGGTTTGCATAATATTAGCAAGACAGTTGTTGGTAAGTTTGCGGTTAAAACAAACAAAAAAAACTATCCAGATGTTCCCTATCCCTGACTTATGTTATCGTCTGCGCATAAATAGCACTAACTCGCTACGTTCTATTATTTGACTCGCGCGCTGAATGTAAAATGGACACCCACACAGTGGCAAATCTGATTCAGTACATCCAGCAGTTGGGATATCTCTAGGCCATAACCCAAATGTCCGAAACACATTCAACAAGAACCTAAATAAAATGTTGTTCACATGACAAAACCAACTCAAACCTGTCCTTACATTAATTAATTAGACTGGCGTGTAGCTATTAGCATGCTACTAGCCTAGTAGCAGCCGCTTGCTTGCTAGCTACCAGTTGACTAGCTAGTGTCCGAGTCAGCTTCAACAAGATTATATTTAAAAGTGATCACACTGCGCCAATAAACCCGAGGATTTACCTGTCTTGGACGGCAGTTGACTATCTTCTTTCTGCACTTGAGTGATAATAGAACTTTCCATCTAACAAATGCACAGCCCCTCAAAGTCCAATCCGTTCCCCCAATTCGCAGGTAGCTACTTTCAACATTCAGCTAGCTGGTTAGCAATTGCGCTTACCAACCCGTTGGTATCCTAAAATATTTAGATAAAAACGTTTTTTCTCGTGGCAATTGCAGCTAGATGCCGCTATCTTTCCACGTTCAAGCTACCCAATTTGTCTCATGCATTTAACACGAAGTATATTATTGTAACGCCAAGGTCCCCTCTGACAGCTAGCTAACACTAGGCAAGTCCTCGCTATTGCTCCAACATGGAGAATCCAGGATAAAAAAGCAAAACAACCGAGGGAAAATGGCAGGGGCCGGTTTCAAGTTCCCCTTACTACTGATAAACAACCCTGATGACCATAATCTCCAATAAGAAAACGGAAAATATATTGGTCAAATAATTGATTATCTTGGTCCAAAGTAAGAATAGGTGTGTCTGATTAATAATGGATTGTTTTCGTTTATCGAATGCTTTGTTTTTTCTCTTCTGGGGATTTCAAGGGCGCCTTGAAACTGCTCGTCGTCGCGGATTGGATCTCATAGAAGTGGGAGTACCACAGGCGTTCTTCTCAACCCGCTTCGTCCTGAGCGCATTCCTGTGTGGTTAGTGCTATCTAGAATCCATTGGAACGTCCCTACTCTAAACCACCCGTACCATTTTAAATTCAACATTGGACGTCCCAAGGATCCCGAATAGCAACGATTTCCTGTGTTCGCTCATAGCCTCATCAAATATACTGTATTATCGATATAGCATGCAAAACTTGTTTAATATCGTAAACTTATTTATTTAATTGCATATTTACACGCTGAATATTATTCCAAATGCTACTTATTTATTTTACAGTAAATGTATGTATATGACGTAGTAGACCTATGTGGTTGAAGCCTATAGGCCTATTGACAAAATGATCACCAACTATCTGCAGCTACGGAGAACAAAGGAATAAATTACTACCATGTGAAACATTTGAACTAAAGACTATAAAGGCAGGATACTTTTTCGTTTTGACCATGTGCATCACCAATCTTTTGATTACAAACCACATTTTAGATTTATCATAAAACCTCAAATTAGCTACCTCTTTACATGTCAGTCATTTAGAAGACGAGCGACTTACAGGAGTAATTAGGGTTAAGTGCCTTGCTCAAGGGCACATCAACAGATGTTTCAACTAGTCGGCTCGGGCATTTGAAACAGCGACCTTTCGGTTACTAGCCCAATGCTCTTAACCGCTACTCTACCTGCTGGCCGTTAAGAATCCTAAATCATAATTGAATCATTCAAACCGGGAGAGGCACGGATCACCAATGACCAGTAATTAAAAATTATCATCAGTCATAACAGTAAAATAAATCAAAGCCTTTGCTGATGCATTCAGAAGACCAAATGTATTTGATCAATTTCTTATCATGCCTTTGATTGATGGCCTATATCATATTTTCAAACTAGAGTATGATTGTGGTAATGGGAGTATATAGTATATTATAACACTTTATTTGAAAATATCTGCAAATAAACTGATTATAAACATTATGTACATTATTATGTAATCTTACATGCTGACCAGACCGGACACGTCGCGTGCGCGAGCGTCGCAAAATAAATTTTGAAATCCATGTTATTCAATTATTGCACCAACACTGCTCGCGTGCGCCAACGAGCGTCTGCGACGCCAAGGGCTAAAATAGAAGTCATTCCTATTTCTGACGCAGATCGCGCTGCAAGTCCTGCCTCTCCCATCTCCTCATTGGTTTATAGAAGCAGGTACCCATGTGCCATCTCCTCATTGGTTATACCGACGTGGGTGATTGAAAGACGAACTGTTTTGCCAGTAGTCGTGGTAATACAATGAAAGTTTAGATGCGATCACCATATAAGTTAAACGATGAAAAAGCCTGGAAGGAGGAGAGATGACTAGAAACGATTCGGTTGGCCGTTTTATGTGTGGATTAATTGTCGGAGTAGAGGTCCTTGTGCATTTCAGGTAAAATAACAACTCAATGTTTATATCCCAGGACAAATTAGCTAGCAACAGCAAGCTAGCTAAATAGGACAAATTAACGTTAGCTAGCAAGTGCAAGCTGACTAGCTAAATTGCCATACATGTTTAATGCTTTTCGACCTGTCCCCAAATTAATGTCATTGGTTCAGAGTTTGTTTTGATATTTTAACCTGCGTGTTGTGATCGCGTTTGGTGTGGGGGGGGAAAAATAAATGCACGATAGCGCACAATGGCGCACGCGCACAGCCGGTTTGGGTTCTGTGTTAGGTACATTATTATAAATGAGTGTTTGAATTTGACATGAATAACTATTAAAAAAAAGTAAATACAGTGCCTTTCGGAAAGTATTCAGACCCCTGGACTTTTTCAATTTTTTTTAAATGTTACAGCCTTATTCTAAAATGGATTAAATAAATAAAAATCCTCAATCTACACACAATACCCCATAATGACAAAGCGAAAACAGGTTGTTAGAAATGTTAGCAAATGTATTAAAAATAAAAAAACAGACACCTTATTTACATAGGTATTTAGACACTTTGCTATGAGACTAGAAGTTGAGCTCAGGTACACCCTGTTTCCATTGATCATCCTTGAGATGTTTCTACAACCTGATTGGTGTCCACCTGTGGACATGATTTGGAAATGCACACACCTGTCTCTATAAGGTTCCACAGTTGACAGTGCATGTCAGAGCAAAAACCAAGCCATGAGGTCAAATGAATTGTGCGTAGAGCTCCAAGACAGGATTGTGTCAAGGCACAGATCTGGGGAAGGGTACGAAAACATTCCTGCAGCATTGAACGTCCATTCTTAAATGGAAGAAGCTTGGGACCATCAAGACTCCTCCTAGAGCTGGCCGCCCGGCCAAACTGAGTAATCGGGGGAGAAGGGCCTTGGTCAGGGAGATGACCAAGAACCCGATGGTTACTCTTGACAGAGCTCTAGAGTTCCTCTGTGGAGATGAATCTTCCAGAAGAACAACCGTCTTTGAAGCACTCCACCAATCAGGCCTTTGTGGTCGAGTGGCCAGACGGAAGCCAGTCTTCAGTAAAAGGCACATGACAGTCCGCTTGGAGTTTGCCAAAAGGTACTTAAAGACTCTCAGACCATGAGAAACAAGATTCTCTGGTCTGATGAAACTAAGATGCAACTCTTTGGCCTGAATGCCAAGCGTCACATCTGGAGGAAACCTGGCACCATCCCTACGGTGAAGCACAGTGGTGGCAGCATCATGCTGTGGGGATGTTTTTCAGTGGCAGGGACTTGGGAGACTAGTCAGGATCGAGGGAAAGATGAACAGAGCAAAGTACAGAGAATCTTGATGAAAACCTGCTCCAGAGCGCTCAGGACCTCAGACTGGGGCGAAGGTTCACCTTTCAACAGGAAAACGACCTTAAGCACACAGCCAAGACAACGCAGGAGCAGCTTCCTACAGATCCTCTTGTGGTATTATGTATGCATGTAATAAGACCTCAAAGTCCAATATAATAACATGTCCTAGCTACTCTGTAGCTCATCATATAAGACGCTTCTAGCCCCTTCCTATTAATGGTATCTGTTGCTTTTATACATGTCTTACTACTCGAAAGTCGTCTTTATTCTCGCTCAAAAAACTCCTGTGGCTTATTTTTCAAATGGTCATGCTTCGTTTCTAAATGTCTGCGCAAGAGTGAAGGTTTCCCGCGAGAGAGTAATGGTTAATGTGATTGGATGTTAATTATTTGACTAGGCTACCTATATTTGACATTGTGTTGTTATTTCGCTGAACACTAGATAATTGTATTTTATTTTTGGCAGTGAAACGAGGCTACTCAGGTGAGAGAGAAAAAACTCACTTGTTGAAAAATATAAATATACTGTTGGAAAATTTGAAGATTTATTTTTTTATTTTTTTAAATGTGAATCACATTTTTATTTGGCGTACCCTCGACGGCATTGCGCGTACCACAGTTTGGAAATACCTGGTCTGGAGGATTAAGAAATGTAGAATATCTGTTATATTGGCAATCACAGAATCTTTGCAACACCACCTGCAAAACAATGCAATACCAGGCAGAAATTAAATGAATCTATAATGATTTTAGCATATGGGTCTGTTGGATTGTTTTTTAAACTAATTGTCCTAAGAGATGAAGATATTAAAAGTGTTCACCAGCTGACAAAACACAGCTGGAAAATAAATGTATCAAATTAAAACAGAAAACAACATGCATAACAGAAATGTCAGGAATAAGTTTAAACAAACAAGAAGTAAAGAACACAGGAAGTGTGGGTTTTTATAAGATAAAAAGCTAATGAAAAAACAGCAGTGTGAATAGGCTGCAGATAAGAGCTATACATTAATTATATGAATTTCATTGTGATATACAAACAAAATACATTGCAGCGAATGATAAATAGGCCAACATGTCTATAGTTGACACCAGGATGAAAGATGTTTTCTATATGTTGTTTCATCATGGCCTCTGAGGACTAATGTAATGGACTAAACTTTCACATGTAATGTCTCACTCTCTGACAACATACTCTTCCAACAACCTGTGCCTGATCAGCAATACAGTGTGCTGTGCATTGTGCGAGGTACGGCTTGGCCTTGCACTATAGATTAGCCTATACATTGACCTATAGGGAGAGATACTGAAGAGAGCACACGTGCAGGCAGGAATGAGGTAACAGGGAAACAGAAGGTTGTGATACTGGATGCCCATTGGTTGAATGTGAGGAATTTATGGAAAACCTATACAGAGGTCACGTGATCCTCAGGGTCTGGCAGGAATGAGGGGGCTGGAGAGAGCGAGACAGGATAAGCAGAGAACACCAGAACTCACAAGGGTGTGGCAGGCTGACACACATAGCGAAGATAACTAAAACAGTGGTGTAAAAATACTACACAAAGCTGTGGCAGGATGGACACATATGTGCAGTTGGCATATCAGGGTAATCGGCCACTGTACTCCATGCTTCCATTTATCTCTCAACCACATCGTAGACCACAAGCTGAACTCATTTAAGACAAGAAGTGAAGGCACCTCCTGTACCACGTGATTTGCAGGAAGATGCTTGTTCCCCCTCCTCCTTCCTATCTTGCCCTGAGGTGGCCTCAGCCATAGGGCTCTGTTTCCAGGAAAAGGGTCCTAGAAGGAAAACTGTGACGCCTGGGCTGAGCGAAACAGGGGGATATGAGAGAGGGAACGAGATAGAGAATGTGAGAGTGAGGAGAGAGACAGCCCACAAGAGAGGTGTAGTGAAAAGAGGTGATGAAACAAGAGAAGCAAACCAAATTGCCCAAATGGAGAGAAGGAAATAAAAGGCGCGAAAACCCTCCCAACTTACATAACTCCCAAAACAATCTCACTGCCCAGCAGTGCAGACTGCTCACTTTGGGATAATTGGCATTTCATTGAAACAAACCCTCTGTAAAGTACACAAGTCGCTGTACCTGTAAAATGGTATAGAGTAGGTATTCCCCCAGGGGTACGTGCAATGCCGTCGGCGGTACGCCAAATAAAAACGTGATTCTCATTTGAAAAAATATATAAACTCAGCAAAAAAAGAAACGTCCCTTTTCTGGACCCTGTCTTTCAAAGATAATTCGTAAAAATCCAAATAACTTCACAGATCTTCATTGTAAAGGGTTTAAACACTGTTTCCCATGCTTGTTCAATGAACCATAAACAATTAATGAACATGCACCTGTGGAACGGTCGTTAAGACACTAACAGCTTACAGACGGTAGGCAATTAAGGTCACAGTTATGAAAACGTAGGACACTAAAGAGACCCTTCTACTGACTCTGAAAAACACCAAAAGAAAGATGCCCAGGGTCCCTGCTCATCTGCGTGAATGTGCCTTAGGCATGCTGCAAGGAGGCATGACGACTGCAGATGTGGCCAGGACAATAAATTGCAATGTCCGTACTGTGAGACGCCTAAGACAGCGCTACAGGGAGACAGGACGGACAGCTGATCGTCCTCGCAGTGGCAGACCACGTTTTACAACACCTGCACAGGATCGGTACATCCGAACATCACACCTGCGGGACAGGTACAGGATGGCAACAACAATGGCCCGAGTTACACCAGGAATGCACAATCACTCCATCAGTGCTCAGACTGTCCGCAATAGGCTGAGAGAGGCTGGACTGAGGGCTTGTAGGCCTGTTGTAAGGCAGGTCCTCACCAGACATCACCGGCAACAACGTCGCATACGGGCATAAACCCACCGTCACTGGACCAGACAGGACTGGCAAAAAGTGCTCTTCACTGACGAGTCACAGTTTTGTCTCACCAAAGGTGATGGTCGGATTCGCGTTTATCGTCAAAGGAATGAGCGTTACACCGAGGCCTGTACTCTGGAGCAGGATCGATTTGGATTTGGAGGTGGAGAGTCTGTCATGGTCTGGGGCGGAGTGTCACACCATCATTGGACTGAGCTTGTTGTCATTGCAGGCAATCTCAACGCTGTGCGTTACAGGGAAGACATCCTCCTCCCTCATGTGGTACCCTTCCTGCAGGCTCATCCTGGCATGACCCTCCAGCATGACAATGCCACCAGCCATACTGCTCGTTCTGTGCGTGATTTCCTGCAAGACAGGAATGTCAGTGTTCTGCCATGGCCAACAAAGAGCCCGGATCTCAATCCCATTGAGCACGTCTGGTACCTGTTGGATCGGAGGGTGAGAGCTAGGGCCATTCCCCCCAGAAATGTCTGGGAACATGCAGATGCCTTGGTGGAAGAGTGGGGTAACATCTCACAGCAAGAACTGGCAAATCTGGTGCAGTCCATGAGGAGGAGATGCACTGCAGTACTTAATGCAGCTGGTGGCCACACCAGATACTGACTGTTACTTTTGATTTTGACCCCCCCCCCCCCCCCTTTGTTCAGGGACACATTATTCCATTTCTGTTAGTCACATCTGTGGAACTTGTTCAGTTTATGTCTCAGTTATTGAATGTTATGTTCATACAAATATTTACATGTTAAGTTTGCTGAAAATAAACGCAGTTGAGGCTTTGAGTAAGAAGTTGGAGCTCTTCTCTATCTGCATTAACAAGGACAACTCACAGGTCTTCCCATCATTGTATAATTTTGTGTGTGCAAATGAACTCAAGCTTACAGACAATGTCAAATGTGATATAGCAAAGCACCTGAGTGAGTTGGGTGCGCAATTCGCAGGTACTTTCCCAAAACAGATGACACAAACAACTGGATTCGTTTTCCCTTTCCCTCCAGTCCTTTTCCCTCCAGTCCACTTACCGATATCTGAATAAGAGAGCCTCATCGAAATTGCAACAAGCGGTTCTGTTAAAATAGAATTTAATCAGAAGTCACTGCCAGATTTCTGGATGGGGCTGCGCTCAGCGTATCCTGCCTTGGCAAATTGGCTGTTAAGACACTGATGCCTTTTGCAACCACATACCTATGTGAGAGTGGATTCTCAGCCCTCACTAGCATAAAAACTAAATACAGGCACAGATTGTGTGTAGAAAAAAAAGACATTGCAGAGTTATGTGCATCCTTTCAAGCACACCCTTCTCATTAACCTGTGGTGAGTTTTTCACAATTTTGATGTACAAATAAGGTTTTATATGTAATATGGCTAAATAAAGTACAAAAATATTGATTGTGCCCTGGTCCTATAAAAACTCTTTGTCGCTTCCCACGAGCCGGGTTGTGACAAAAACTCACTCATTACGTTTAATAAATGTATCGTATAGTGTGTGTGTCTGCGCCACAAATAAACGTTTTGGTACTTCTCTCCCACAACTCCGCTCAATAGTTGGCGTGGAACCCCGTATTACCGGCATATTCAACAGCGTTTAAGAAATATATTACCTTCAACAGTGTTATCTTGTGATCAAGCCATCAATGTTTTGTGATTATTGGTGTCGTAAAAATGTTAGCTAACGGGTTAGCAAGTAGCATGTTTGACATTTCTGTGGAAATACTATCAGCTTTTTGATAAGCGGTTTAGCAAAAAAAAGACGTCCCGTATTTTCGGCATACGGTCCCCGCCCAGTTATTGCCCACCTTACTATTTTGTCAAATTACAAGATATATCCGTTTCATTTTGTTAAAAAAAAATAGACACCAACCTCGTATCCGAAGTGTTTACTAGATAATTGACTAGTTGGCTAGTCTTCCGGTTTAAAAAAATAAAATTAAATTAGTTGCTCGTCAACTTTTGGTTGCGTAGCCTGGTGCGCCCTCATGTGGACTCTTAAAAAAAAAATGGTACTTCACCAACATCTTCAGTGTTTTAACAAAATAATCTCTCAATTTGTTTTACAGATTAATTTTAGGTTGTGAGAAAGTAGATACCAGTTTAATAGTAAAATATAAATGAGTATGAAAGATGTACATCAAATAAAACTTACATTTTATTAATGTGCATTGACAAACAATGAAAACACTGTTGGAGTGTGTGTTGCAGACATGCACTTGGAAAGTAAAGGAAGCAATACACAAGATGGGTTGAATAAACACACATATTATATATATATATATAACAGTTTATTTTTTTATACAAATAAATCATTTAATCTGAAAACAAACATTGCAAACAATTAAATCTCAACCTCCATCCCTATATTATCACAAAAATAATGATAAAAATCCAGATCCACCGCTACCTCTGGATCCTCCTGCACACACCTGCAGTGGAACCAATGCTGACAGAAGTCACAGCACACCCATGGCACCACGGACCTACACTCCTGAGGGGAGCTTGCAGGCGGATCACGCTCTCCGCAGCGAGCACAGCAGGTGGTGTCTACTTTTATTTGAAAAAACAAATCAAATTGATGAACATGATTTGCAATTTATTTTATTTCACCTTTATTTAACTAGGCAAATAGAGAAGTACTACAGCAACAATAGTAATTGATACAACTGAGAGAAAAACAAACAGATTAAGTACCTGAATGTGGTGCCATGGGTGGCGTGACAGAGATGGCCGGTGGAGCTTTTCTCTTCCTTTTCTGTGCTGCAGTTGAGAGAAAAAGTAGTGTTAGACAGAGCATGTTTCATGAAAAACATTTTCAACTTTTTACATCAATACCTCTGGAGGAAGCTGCAGAAGTTTTGGAGGAGGTGGACATGCCTTCAGGGCTGGTGCTCTGAACTGTAGATATGTAAAGAGAGAAAAATGTTTAAACATTGCAGTTTTATAAAACACATCACTAACAGTAATTTTTTTCATAATTTAACATGTGTTTACCTGTGGAGGTGATTATCAAAATTGCCGGGGGCAGGGACACCAGACGAGGCTGCTGTGGTGGTGTGACCAGGGGAGATGGAGGAGGCAAGTAGTCCAGGGGAGGCCGTGTTGGTGGTGACAGACAGGGGGGTGGTGTGCATCGTAGTGGTGGTGGACAAAACCGCCGACAACAGCTTGGAGGAGCTGGTGTTTGTAATGGTGGGGTTGAGGGGCCGACGATGGTGTGGCCGGGAGAGCAGACACGTGGGGATTCCGGCGGCTCCTACAGGTGTTGCACACTGGGAGGCAATGGCAGGACATGGGTGCACTGTGGTGGAAGACAAAGAAGTATAACCCCTTCCCTTAGTGCCGCCGCAAGCACCTCCGTGTCCATGTGGCTCTTGTGCCCGTCAAAGAAGAGGGCTCTCCTTCACTGTATGCTTAATGAAGTGCTTAAACCACTTCGTGAACAGGTCAATGTAGCCATTGTTTGATCGTCCATACAAGGCTTGGGGGGGGGGGGGGGCAGTATGTAGTGGCCACCAGGGAAACACTTGGGGTAGATGATAAATGGGGGGACATCCTCCCCAGCTGCGTTGAAGCAGGCCAGCACTGTAATGTGCTCCTTGGTCCCCGGAGCTTGCTGGTACACGTGTTTTGCGCCCCAGGGAGCCAGCACTTCATGCCTGCTCTGGTCGCTATGATACCCAGACTCATTGCAGTTATAGATTTGTCTGAGTTTCTCCCTCAACCCACTCTCCTCCAAGTGCTTCTCATAAGAAGTGAAGAAGGTGTCCATTGTCGGACGTGTGACACACTCAGCTCTCCCCCTGTCCAGGGTGTCCGGCCTCCTCATGCTCAGGTTCTTGTGCCTCCTCCTGAACATTCCCACCACCTCTTCCCCAGTGGTGGGATTGTTTCCCCTGGGTGCCAAAACCTACAATAGAATAGAATATAAAATTGTCCATCCAGGATGAAAATGTTTATTTTGGCATCACCATACACATCCACATTTACATCACACACATTAAGGACAGTCATTCCAGCATTCTACATACATAAACACATAGAACACCAAATACCTGCGTATTTTGTTGGCGTATTTCATCAGCCTGTGTCTGATGAAGGGGAACCCATGGCTGGCGCAGTAGATACAGTACTGCACCAAAGAATGTTCATCCTTTGGTGCAAGCAATGTGGGTGGTCCAATGCGGCAACCATGGGTCATCCGGCCGCTCAGGCTGTCTGCCAGGGTCTGCCGAGGTACACCATACACCTTGGTAGATAAGAAAAGAAAACTGTTACTAGCAGATAAAATTTGCATACATGTGGTAATCTCTTAAAAACAAAAGATGCCTAACCTTGGCAGCCTGGCGGATAGCCATCCTTGCCCCGCAGTCCTCCATGGCATAGAACATGTCCACCTCACACCACTGCTTCCTCTTGACTTTCTCCATGTTGTGGTGGGAAGTAGATGTAGCTAAATAACTAGGCATACTATACACATTTTAGAAAGATAACTCAACCTGAATATGTATAAACATTTACATTTCAAAGCTAAAGCATTGAAAGATGAAAGTTTTCACAATAACAAAGTGTACCCATGTTTTTTGTTTGATGTTATCTGTAATGGAAATTAGTGTACCAATTGGTTTAATATACAGTGGGGAGAACAAGTATTTGATAACCTGCAAAATCGGCAGTGTTTCCTACTTACAAAGCATGTAGAGGTCTGTAATTTTTATCATAGGTACACTTCAACTGTGAGAGACGGAATCTAAAACAAAAATCCAGAAAATCACATTGTATGATTTAAGTAATTCATTTGCATTTTATTGTATGACATAAGTATTTGATACATCAGAAAAGCAGAACTTAATATTTGGTACAGAAACCTTTGTTTGCAATTACAGAGATCATACGTTTCCTGTAGTTCTTGACCAGGTTTGCACACACTGCAGCAGGGATTTTGGCCCACTCCTCCATACAGACCTTCTCCAGATCCTTCAGGTTTTGGGGCTGTCGCTGGGCAATACAGACTTTCAGCTCCCTCCAAAGATTCTCTATTGGGTTCAGGTCTGGAGACTGGCTAGGCCACTCCAGGACCTTGAGATGCTTCTTACGGAGCCACTCCTTAGTTGCCCTGGCTGTGTGTTTCGGGTCGTTGTCATGCTGGAAGACCCAGCCACGACCCATCTTCAATGCTCTTACTGAGGGAAGGAGGTTGTTGGCCAAGATCTCGCGATACATGGCGCCATCCATCCTCCCCTCAATACGGTGCAGTCGCCCTGTCCCCTTTGCAGAAAAGCATCCCCAAAGAATGATGTTTCCACCTCCATGCTTCACGGTTGGGATGGTGTTCTTGGGGTTGTACTCATCCTTCTTCCTCCAAACACGGCGAGTGGAGTTTAGACCAAAAAGCTCTATTTTTGTCTCGTCAGACCACATGACCTTCTCCCATTCCTCCTCTGGATCATCCAGATGGTCATTGGCAAACTTCAGACGGGCCTGGACATGCGCTGGCTTGAGCAGGGGGACCTTGCGTGCGCTGCAGGATTTTCATCCCTGACGGCGTAGTGTGTTACTAATGGTTTTCTTTGAGACTGTGGTCCCAGCTCTCTTCAGGTCATTGACCAGGTCCTGCCGTGTAGTTCTGGGCTGATCCCTCACCTTCCTCATGATCATTGATGCCCCACGAGGTGAGATCTTGCATGGAGCCCCAGACCGAGGGTGATTGACCGTCATCTTGAACTTCTTCCATTTTCTAATAATTGCGCCAACAGTTGTTGCCCTCTCACCAAGCTGCTTGCCTATTGTCCTGTAGCCCATCCCAGCCTTGTGCAGGTCTACAATTTTATCCCTGATGTCCTTACACAGCTCTCTAGTCTTGGCCATTGTGGAGAGGTTGGAGTCTGTTTGATTGAGTGTGTGGACAGGTGTCTTTTATACAGGTAACGAGTTCAAACAGGTGCAGTTAATACAGGTAATGAGTGGAGAACAGGAGGGCTTCTTAAAGAAAAACTAACAGGTCTGTGAGAGCCGGAATTCTTACTGGTTGGTAGGTGATCAAATACTTATGTCATGCAATAAAATGCAAATTAATTACTTAAAAATCATACAATGTGATTTTCTGGATTTTTGTTTTAGATTCCGTCTCTCACAGTTGAAGTGTACCTATGATAAAAATTACAGACCTCTACATGCTTTGTAAGTAGGAAAACCTGCAAAATTGGCAGTGTATCAAATACTTGTTCTCCCCACTGTACATTGTAACATTTGACCAAATACGTCCTCTATGTAGCTGTTGTAAGATGACATATAGCCTACAGTGAAAGGTGTCGAAAAGTTCATGGTTCAAACAGTGGCGATTTTAGCATGGTCGTCTTGCTGGGGCAATTAAAAAAAAAAGTTTTTAGATGCATGCCAGCAAAGCCACTACTCAACACTAAACAATACATTAATTGGACTATAACGGTGACAAACTGTGCCCACAAACTGTTAGGGCCTACATAATGCTGTCAACAGCAGTCAACACCTTACCTCTATTACACCTGGCTATCACCAGAGCCTCGTCTGGCAGCAAAACAGTTAATTGAGCCTCATATACTGCCTATTAAAAAAACATAGTTGATATGGCTGACTTGCTTAAACAAATGTGGCTTCTACTGACAATTGAGACATACAAACTATGGCACAAGGGGACGACGATGGGATAAGAGGCCATCTGTAATTTCGATTAAGACATTAATGAGCGAGCTACGATGGACATAGTCAATATAACTATTTTTTCAGCACTTTTGAAATGTACAGCAACAGAATACAGGACATGGGCCGTTCTTACAGTTTTCTCCCTGTACACTAAGTCAGAACCATAGGATAAATAAAAGGGGCATAAGCAGACAATGAAAGCTATTACAATATTCGATGATGACATTTCTCTTAAACAGGCTATAGGCTACATGTGGATCACCAAGTCAGAACAGTAGGCTAAATTACAAGGGGAAAAAGGACCAAATTATTAGGGTGAGCCACATGGGCTACTAATATCTTACTACACAACATACACTTAGTATTACTTTCTTAGCTAAAGTACACATATCTCCCTGGCATATTACATAATTTATGCAGCAGCATACAAAACATTTTTGGACTCCTCTTGTTGTGCGGTGCTCACTTGAACAGGAAGATGGCGCGATGGTCCTTCGTGGGTAAATTTAGTCATCAAACTTTGTCATTAAGGTCTGGCATTCTCTGGATTTAAGGTGCTTTCAAGACAACTGGGAACTTTGAAAAAAAAACAAGGTTGAATCACGATACTAGTGATCTTCAGGTTGGAGCTCTAGAAACAGGCCCGAGTTCCAGACTTGGAATTCCAAGTTGGATGACCGTTCAAAAAGTATTTTCCCAGTCGGAGCTAGTTTTTTTCAGAGTTCCCAGTTGTCTTCAACTCACTGTAGCCTGAGATTTCCCAGTTCCGAGTTTCCAGTTGTTTTGAAAGCTGCAGAAGTCATGCTGGATTGACAGCATGGCCAATGTTGAATGTTTATCCTTTTAAGCTTGGAAAAGAGACTCTTAAACCCAGACTGATTACTTCCTTCCCCACAAACACTCATTGTTGAATTGCGATTTCAAACTTAATGTTTATGTCCAATGAGCACCGATACCTTTTATCTATAATTTCTCTTCATATGACAAGGATTGAAAAGGATTTGCCAGTAGATTTTCGACTTGATTCATGTTGATGACTGCTAGCTTGCAAGCTAAGATTTTGAAAGTATTAGGTTGACTTTTTTTTTTTTTTTTTACATTTAACCTTTATTTAACCAAGCAAGTCAGTTAAGAACAAATTATTTTTTTAAATGACGGCCTACCCCGGGCCAATTGTGCACCGCCCTATGGTACTCCCAATCACGGCCAGATGTGATACAGCCTGGATTCAAACCAGGGACTGTAGTGACACCTCATGCACTGAGATGCAGTGCCTTAGACCCCTGCGCCACTCAGGAGACCAATTGAACATGATCAGTCCAATCAAGCTATAACGTGATTTGACGTCATTTTATCTGTGGCCAATGACCTTGAGCCTTCTTGGATGGGCACTTCTAATGCAACTTTATGGCAACACCCAAGGGGCTTGAATGTTCGAGCTCTCCCCGTAGATTTTGAGGTGAGGTAGTGTCCCCATGAGTGACAGAACACTGAGCCAATCACAACGCAACTAGAGAACATTACCAACCCCTACGCTCCGTATTTTCTGATGGCTGCCCCACCACCACAGAAAGCACTGAGCTAGGTTGAAAAAAATGCAACAATATGTCTGTGAAACTATATATTCACAGTATTATGAATGAATTGTGGTTTATTTGGAAGCATTTCGTAGTGTGATTGATTTTACTAATTGCATTAGTACTGTACAAAGTTAGAGGTGCGCTATTTGATAGATTCCCCCGCTCCCCCTACCTCGGGCTTTCAGTGGGGAGACCTGAGGTCAACCTACTCCCGCCCCACTCCCCATCTCGTACTTCTGAGTGGGAGACCTTCCCAGGCAGTAGCCTGCCTAGCTCACAAACTAGAATCAGTGCGCCCACTCCAACAAGGTTAAATCGACCCACAGTCCCACATGGTGACATGATATCATTGACGTGACGTGCAAATGAGCGATAGAAAACCGATCGCGCAAATGTCACCATTACGATTGTTTTTGTGCGGGCACCCAGTGCCGCCCCCGGCAAGATGCCACCTATACCTAAATCCACCACTGCATGTAGGAGCACATCCTTGTGACGTCTATCTACACCAGCGAAGGGGGTCTCCTATATTATAAGGTACATTACAGAAACATTTTAAAAGCCCCTTGGTCAGCACACACAGTAAAAAGCTTTTATTGGGAAACAGTTTCAGGATACAGATGTTGCACTGGCACATATTTTTATGTAAGCAGTATTTTCCAAACTGATGGAAGATGGTGATATCATCAACTGTGGGAGCAGGTTTGGTGATTGACAAGGGTAGAAACCTGGTAGATTCATGAGACTTTAGTCCAACTTCATGTCATGCCTACGGTTCTCTTCAAAGGCCTCATGCACTCAGAGATAAAAATAAATAAACATGTAAATCATACTGGCAAATTAGAAACAAGAAAAGATCCAGCTAGAACATTACCAAAATATCACAGAGTGCATTCTGAAAGTATTCAGACCCCTTGACTTCTCCACATTTTGTTACATTATAGCCTTATTCTAAAATGTATTACATTGTTTCCCCCCATCAATCTACACACAATACCCCATAATGACAAAGCAAAAACTGATTTTTAGAAATGTTTGTAAATGTATTTCAAAATAAAACTGAAATATTACATTTACATAAGTATTCAGACCCTTTACTCAGTATTTTGTTGAAGCACCTTTGGCAGCGATTACAGCCTTGAGTCTTCTTGGGTATGATGCTACAAGCTTGGCACACTTGTATTTGGGGAGTTTCTCCCATTCTTCTCTGCAGATCCTCTCAAGCTCTGTCAGGTTGGATGGGGAGCGTTGCTGCACAGCTATTTTCAGGTCGCTCCAGAGATGTTCGATAGGGTTCAGGTCCGAGCTCTTGCTGGGCCACTCAAGGACATTCAGAGACTTGTCCCGAAGCCACTTCTGCATTGTCTTGGCTGTGTGCTTAGGGTCGTTTTCCTGTTGGAAGGTGAACCTTCACCCCATTTTGAGGTCCTGAGTGCTCTGGAGCAGGTTTTCATGAAGGATCTCTGTACTTTGCTCTGTTCATCTTTCACTCGATCTGGTCTAGTCTCCCAGTTCCTGCCGCTGAAAAACATCCCCACAGCATGATGCTGCCACCACCATGCTTCCCCGTAGGGATGGTGCCAGCTTTCCTCCAGACGTGACATTTGGCATTCAGGCCAAAGAGTTGAATCTTGGTTTCATCAGACCAGAGAATCTTGATTCTCATGGTCTGAGAGTCTTTAGGTGCCTTTTGATAAACTCCAAGCGGGCTGTTATGTGCCTTTTACTGAGGAGTGGCTTCTGTCTGGCCACTCTACCATAAAGGCCTGATTGGTGGAGTGCTGCAGAGATGGGATAATCTTCCAGAAGGACAAGCATCTCCACAGATAAACTCTGGAGCTCTGTCAGAGTGACCATTGGGTTTTTGGTCACCTCCTGGACCAAGGCCCTTCTCCCCCGATTGCTCAGTTTCCATTTAATAATGATGGAGGCCACTGTGTTCTTGGGGACCTTCAATGCTGCAGAAATGTTTTGGTACCCTTCCCCAGATCTGTGCCTTGACACAATCCTGTCTTGGAGCTCTACGGACAATCCATTTGGCCTCATTGTGTCAGAGTCGTGTGTATAGGTGGCAGGGAAGTCAGGCGCAGGAGAATCAAACTTAATGAAATTGAGTTGTTTAATGACTGTAAACAAAACATAACTCAAACTATGAATAAAAATAAAACAAAGTGGGTACGAGGACCCGTCGCGCACCAATACGACAATACAACACGGAATCTGAATAACAAACAATCTCTGATAAAGACATGAGGGGAAACAGAGGGTTAAATACACAACAGGTAATTAATGGGATTGAAACCAGGTGTGTAGGAAGACAAGACAAAACCAATGGAAAATTAAAAATGGATCAATGATGGCTAGAAGACCGGTGACGTCGAGCACCGCCCGAACAAGGAGAGGCTTCGACCTCGGCAGAAGTTGTGACAGTCGCCCCCCCCCCCCCCCCCCCCCCCGACGCACGGCTCCAGCCACGAGGTACTGAAGGCCCCTCGCCCGACGTCTCAAATCCAAGATGGATTAGTGGGTAACTGTAACCTATAACATACCTCGTTCACTCTCCTCAGGACTTTAAACGGCCCCACAAACCGCGGACCCAGCTTCCGACAGGGCTGGTGGAGGGGCAGGTTTTGGGTCGAGAGCCAGACCCTGTCCCCTGGTGCGAACACCGGGGCCTCACTGCGGTGACGGTCTGCGCCAACTTTCTGGCGCAGTATTGAGCGCTGAAGGTGGACGTGGGCGGCCTCCCAGGTTTCCTCCGCGCGCCGGAACCAATTGTCCACCGCAGGAGCCTCGGTCTGACTCTGATGCCAAGGAGCCAGAACCGGCTGATACCCTAATACACATTGAAAGGGAGAAAGGTTAGTGGAGGAGTGGCGGAGCGAGTTCTGGGCCATCTCTGCCCAGGGTACGAACTTCGCCCACTCCTCCGGCCGGTCCTGGCAATAAGACCGCAGAAACCTACCCACATCCTGGTTAACTCTCTCCACCTGCCCATTACTCTCTGGGTGAAAACCTGAGGTAAGGCTGACCGAGACCCCCAGACGTTCCATGAACGCCTTCCAGACCCTTGACGTGAACTGGGGACCCTGATCAGACACTATATCCTCAGGCACCCCATAGTGCCGGAAGACGTGTGTAAACAGGACCTCCGCAGTTTGTAAAGCCGTAGGGAGACCGGGCAAAGGGAGGAGACGACAAGACTTAGAAAAACGATCCACAACGACCAGGATCATGGTGTTACCCTGTGAAGATGGAAGATTAGTTAAGAAATCCACCGACAGGTGCGACCACGGCCGTTGTGGAACGGGTAAGGGTTGTAACTGACCTCTGGGCAGGTGTCTAGGAGCCTTGCACTGGGTGTACACTGAGCAGGAGAAAACATAAATCCTCACGTCCTTAGCTAAAGTGGGCCACCAGTACCTCCCATCAAGACAGCACACCGTCCGACCTATCCCAGGATGACCAGAGGAGGGTGACGTGTGGGCCCAATAGATCAGTCGGTCGCGGACAGCAGACGGAACGTACAGACGCCCAGCTGGACACTGAGGGGGAGCACGTGACGCCCGCTCAATGTCCGCGTCCAGCTCCCACACTACCGGCGCCACCAAACAAGAAGCTGGGAGTATGGGAGTGGGATCCATGGACCGCTCCTCTGTGTCAAACAGCCGGGACAGTGCGTCTGCCTTAACGTTCTGGGAGCCTGGTCTGTAAGAGAGGGTAAACACAAAACGGGTGAAAAACATGGCCCACCTTGCCTGACGAGGATTCAGTCTCCTCGCCTCCCGGATGTACTCCAGATTGCGATGGTCAGTCCAGATGAGAAAAACGTGTTTAGCCCTCTCAAGCCAATGTCTCCACGCCTTCAAGGCCCTGACGACAGCCAACAGCTCCCGGTCCCCCACATCATAGTTTCGCTCCGCCGGGCTGAGCTTCTTCGAAAAAAAGGCACAGGGGCGGAGCTTCAGTGGCGTACCCGAGCACTGAGAGAGCACTGCTCCTATCCCAGCTTCGGATGCGTCCACCTCCACTATGAATGGCAAAGTGGGATCCGGATGAGCCAACACAGGAACCGAGGTAAACAGAGCCTTTAGGTGCCTAAAAGCCCTGTTCGCCTCAGCTGACCACTGCAAGCGCACCGGGCCCCCCTTTAGCAGTGAGGTAATGGGAGCAGCAACCTGACCAAAACCCCGGATAAACCTCCGGTAGTAGTTGGCAAACCCTAAAAATCGCTGCACCTCCTTTACCGTGGTGGGAGTCGGCCAATTACACACGGCTGCAATGCGGTCACTCTCCATCTCCACTCCTGACGTGGAAATCCGATGCCCTAGGAAGGAGACGGACTGTTGTAAGAACAGGCATTTCTCAGCCTTGACGTACAGGTCATGCTCCAACAGGCGACCAAGAACTTTGCGCACCAGGGACACATGCTCGGCACGTGTAGCGGAGCATATCAGAATGTCATCGATATACACCACTACACCCTGCCCGTGCAGGTCTCTGAAAATCTCGTCTACAAATGATTGGAAGACTGATTGAGCATTCATCAACCCATACGGCATGACGAGGTATTCATAATGCCCTGAGGTGGTACTAAATGCCGTCTTCCACTCGTCTCCCTTCCGAATACGCACCAGATTGTACGCACTCCTGAGATCCAGTTTAGTGAAGAAGCGCGCCCCGTGCAGTGACTCAATCGCCGTAGCGATAAGAGGTAGCATGTAACTATACCTCACCGTGATTTTATTGAGACCTCGATAATCAATGCACGGGCGCAAACCTCCATCCTTCTTCTTCACAAAAAAGAAACTCGAGGAGACGGGTGAAATGGAGGGCTGAATGTACCCCTGACGCAGGGATTCGGAGACATATGTCTCCATAGCCACCGTCTCCGCTTGCGACAGGGGATACACGTGACTCCTGGGAAGTGCAGCGTCTACCAGGAGATCTATCGCACAATCCCTCCGTCGATGGGGTGGTAATTGAGTCGCCTTCTTCTTCTACAGAAGGCGAGAGCCAAATCGGCATATTCTGGGGGAATGCGCACGGTGGAGATCTGGTCTGGACTTTCCACCGTAGTAGCACCAACGGAAACCCCTAAACACCTACCTGAGCACTCTTCGACCACCCCGTGAGAGCCCTCTGTGGCCAAGAAACAGTGGGGTTATGACAAGCTAACCAGGGTAGGCCCAGCACCACAGAATACGCAGGAGAATCAATAAAGAAAAGACTAATCCTTTCCCTGTGACCCCCCTGCGATACTATACTCAACGGAGCGGTGGCCTCCCTGATAAACCCTGACCCTAATGGTCGACTATCTAAAGCATGAACGGGGAAAGGCATATCCACAGGAACAATGGGGATCCCTAAACTATGAGCTAATCCTTTATTAATGAAATTCCCAGCCGCGCCTGAATCTACTAGCGCCTTATGCTGGGAACGCGTGGGAAATTCAGGAAAAGTGACGGAGACAAACATATGTGCAACAGAGGGCTCTGGATGAGAATGGTGCCTACTCACCTGGGGTGACGCCAGAGTGCCCTGCCTGCTGCCTCGATTCCCAGAGGAACCAACCCGGCACCGACCAACAGTGTGACCTCCGTGACCACATATGGTGCACGAGCGGGAACCCCCTCCGGTCTCCCTGCGCACCGTCCCTCCCAACTCCATGGGTACAGGAGAGAGGGTGCGGGAGGATGGAACAACCAGACCCCGATCTAGACGTCCACGAGTAGCCAGCATGTTGTCCAGCCTGATGGACAGGTCCAGCAGCTGGTCGAAGGTGAGGGTGGTGTCTCTGCAGGCCAGCTCCTGACGGACGTCCTCGCGTAGACTACAGCGGTAATGGTCGATCAGGGCCCTGTCGCTCCATCCAGCGCCGGAAGCCAGGGTCCTAAACTCCAGAGCAAACTCCTGGGTGCTCCTTATCTCCTGTCTCAGATGGTAGAGGCACTCACCCGCCGCTCTGCCTTCGGGTGGGTGGTCAAATACTGTCCGGAAATGGCGGGTGAACTCCTCAAAATGATCCAACGCCGCATCCTCTTCTCCACACACAGCGCTGGCCCACTCCAGGGCTTTCCCGGTGAGGCACGAGACGAGGGCGTAACTCTTCTCACGGTCCGATGGAGCTGGGTGGACCGTGGCCAGATACAAGCTTAGTTTGAGGAGGAAACCCTGGCAGCCGGCAGTATCTCCGTCGTACCCTTGTGGCAGGGCTAAATGGATCCTGCTGGGTTCAGGCAGGGAAGGGGCGCTCAGGGGAGACCCCGGTTGTGCTGGTGGAGGCGCTGGAAAAACTCCCTGTGTCTCCCAGCGGTCCATATTCTGGACAACGCGATCCATGGCGGCGCTCAGATTGTAAATCATCTCCGTATGTTCCATGACGTGCTCCTCCACCTCCATGGCCGGGGTACCTTCTCCTGCTGACTTCATGTTGGGTCAGAGATTCTGTCAGAGTCGTGTGTATAGGTGGCAGGGAAGTCGAAGTTGAAATGGAGTTGTTTAATGACTGTAAACAAAACATAACTCCAAAACTATGAATAAAAATAAAACAAAGTGGGTACGAGGACCCGTCGCGCACCAATACAAACAACACGAAATCTGAATAACAAACCATCTCTGACAAAGACGTGAGGGGAAACAGAGGGTTAAACAGGTAATGAATGGGATTGAAACCAGGTGTGTAGGAAGACAAGACAAAACCAATGGAAAATGAAAAATGGATCAATGATGGCTAGAAGACCGGTGACGTCGAGCGCCGAGCACAGCCCGAACAAGGAGAGGCTTCGACTTCGGCAGAAGTCGTGACACATTGCTTGATTTTTGCTCTGACATGCACTGTCAACTGTGGGACCTTTTATATAGACAGGTGTGTGCCTTTCCAAATCATGTCCAATCAATTGAATTTACCATAGGAGGACTCCAATCAAGTCATAGAAACATCTCAAGGATGATCTATGGAAACAGGATACACCCAAGCTCAATTTCGAGTCTCATAGCAAAGTCTGAATATTATGTAAATAAGATATTTTTTATTGAAAAAATTATACAGTTACAAAAATGTCTAAAAACCTGTTTTCGCTTTGTCATTATATTATGTGTAGATTGAGGATTTTTTATTTATTTAATCCATTTTAAAATAAGGCTGTAACGTCACAAAATGTGGAAAAAGTCAAGGGGTCTGAATACTTTCCGAATGCACTGTATACAGGACGTATTTGTAAAAGAGACCTAGGTTAGGGTTAGGGTGTCTTCCCTATTAAAATATACAGTACCATTGAAAAGTTTGGACACACCTACTCATTCAAGGGTTTTGTTTATTTTTACTATTTTATACACTGTAGAATAATAGTGAAGACATCAAAACTATGAAATAACACATATGGAGTCATGTAGTAACCAAAAAAAGTGTTAAACAAATCCAAATATATTTTATATTTGACATAATCCAAAGTAGCCACCCTTTGTGGAATTTCTTTCCTTCTTAATGCGTTGAGCCAATCAGTTGTGTTGTGACAAGGTAGGGGTGGTATACAGAAGATGGTCTTTTACCAAATAGGGCTAAGTCCATATTATGGCAAAAACAGCTAAAAGAAAGCATGAAGGTCAGGAAGGTCAGGATAAGTTCATGAGAGTTACCAGCCTCAGAAATTGCATCCCAAATAAATGCTTCAGAGTTCAAGTAACAGACACATCTCAACATCAACTGTTCAGAGGAGATTGCATGAATCGGGCCTTCATGGTCGAATTGCTACAAAGAAACCACTACTAAAGGACACCAATAATAAGAAGAGACTTGCTTGGGCCAAGAAACACAAGCAATGGACATTAGACTGGTGGAAATCTGTCCTTTGTCTAATGAGTCCAAATTTGACAATATTAGTTCCAACCGCTGTGTCTTTGTGAGACGCGGAGTAGGTGAACAGATGATCTCCGCATGTGTGGTTCCCACCGTGAAGCATGGAGGAGGAGGTGTGGGGGTGCTTTGCTGGTGACACTGTCGGTTATTTATTTAGAATTCAAGGCACACTTAACCAGCATGGCTACCACAGCATTCTGCAGCGATATGCCATCCCATCTAGTTTGTTTTTAGTGGGACTATCATTTGTTTTTCAACAGGACAATGACCCAACACACCTCTAGGCTGTGTAAGGGCTATTTGAACTAGAAGGAGAGTGATGGAGTGCTGCATCAGATGACCTGGCCTCCACAATCACCCAACCTCAACCCAATTGAGATGGTTTGGGATGAGTTGGACCGCAGAGTGAAGGAAAAGCAGCCAACAAGTGCTCAGCATATGTGGAAACTCCTTCAAGACTGTTGGAAAAGCATTCCAGATGAAGTTGGTTGAGAGAATGCCAAGCGTGCGCAAAGCTGTCATCAAGGCAAAGGGTGGCTACTTTGAAGAATCTCAAATATATAATATATTTTTTATTTGTTTAACACTTTTTTGGTTACTACATGATTTCATATTTGTTATTTCATAGTTTTGATGTCTTCACTATTATTCTACAATGTAGAAAATAGTAAAATAAAGAAAAACCCTTGAATGAGTAGGTGTGTCCAAACTTTTGACTGGTACTGTAGGTGGGAAGGAAAACAAATATTGGCGGCAAGGAAATACTCAATACGCATTGAATATAGGATGTTCACCCTTGTGAAGTTAAGTGTTTCTTTAAAAGTATTGAGTGAAGCAAATATGGTGTACTCAGTTTAACAGAACTGGAAGGGCAGAGCAAGCAGTTGGGCTTCATCCATCTGTGGAGATCACTGGGTGCAGATACTCTGATTCTCAAACTGTGTGGAAGAGATGATGACCAGTTGTAAGCAAGCAGACTTTAGTGGACTAGCTATATACTCAAGTCCTCTTAAGATTTGACAAAGACATCACTTGTTGATCAAGCTAAAATATACAGTTAAACGGGTTGCTAGCCAGTTAGCAGAACAAACTTGCCTCTCACCATAGCCAACTATCTAGGGTAGCTAGCTACATATTAGCCATCACATTGCTAGCTTTAGTTTCAGCACCTTGCATGCCCGATCTGTCTCCCCTTTTCCCAGAAACTGCTTGCATGCGCCTGTTAGTGTAGTAACTATGTGGCAGAGTTGTGGGAGAGAAGCAGCAAATCAGCACCCAAAAAGTTTATTTGTGACAGATCTGCACGACCTTCAGTCAGATTTAGTAGGCGGTCAGATCTGGCATCAGGGTTGCCAGGTCTAGCTAAAATATCTAGCCCAATGACCACTTAAACCTGCACATAAGGCCTGAACACTAGCCCAATTGTTTTTCTCACAGCAAGAGAGAAGTTGCCATATTTATACAATAAACCCTTTTTCCATAAGGTTATCGAGCCAATTAAGAAGGATCATTGTAGTAACTTGTAACGACGTTAGAAGCAAAATTAGGTTTTCCTCAAAATAAGAATTATTGCGAGCTACGACAAGATGTAATAAAGGAATTTAAATATGTGGCAAGAGAAAAGACAATTCGCCCCTGAACTCGCCAGATCCTTTTCCATCAATGGATGTCGATTTGACTATACCACGGCTCAGGGCTGTTCTTAAGCATTACGCAACGCGGAATGCTGGATACAGCCATTAGCCGTGGTATATTAGCCATATACCACAAATCCCCGGGGTGCCTTATTGCTATTATAAACTGGTTACCAACGTAATTAGAACAGTAAAAAGTCATTTTTTGTTATACCTGTGGTATATGGTCTGATATACCACAGCTTTCAGCCAATAAGCGTTCAGCGCTTGAACCAACCTGTTTATAATGCAGTTTAAACCACCTCTAAACAAATGTATGTAATGCACTGTAGTGCGTCCAAAGTAGTCTTTGTGTTATGTCTCCATTATTTCTTGATGTGCATCAGTTCTAGCATATTAATGGTTTATGGAAAAAGAGTTGGAAATAGGTGTCTCCCATAATGACAATCTAAATAGCCTACCTACAACTGGTAAAAAGTTGTCATGATGTGTGTGCTTGCTGCTCTCTCTCCTCACGTGACTCAGCCAATAGCTGTAGTGTATGGGGGGTGATTCTTGCCAGAATTAAGCCTCATGAGACTACTGATACCTCTCACTAAGTCACCTAACGTCTTCATAGAACCATAAAATAATGCCATGAATTAACATGGACTGTCAATGGAGACAACTTTGTTTCTAATGCTGCCCCCTATCCCTAAAAGGTTTTAACAATATGTTTATCTTTCATTTGCTGTATTGGACTTGTTAATGTGTGAAAGTTACATATTTCAAAAAAATATTTTTGAATTTCCCGCGCTGCCTTTTCAGCGGAATGTTGTCAAGGGTTCCGCTAGCGGAACGTGTGTCATAGAAAGGTTAAAAAAAATGTTTTTAAACGGTACCGAGTCAGTGTGTGGGGGTACAGGTTAGTTGAGGTAATTTGTACATGTAGATAGGGATGAAGTGACTATGCATAGTAGGCCTAAATATTTCCTAACGATATCACAACTTAAATATAGCCTACTTACTCCTCAATTGGATCAAGTACGTCTCGGTAATTATTTTCATAGTCTCTAATGAAACTATCTGGGGCAGACACTCGAAAACCGCTTCTGCTGCTTATAAAATAAATTAAGAATAATTCATGTTTGTGTCGCCGCCGAGCTCTCAAATACCATTCCAGTCTCTCACTCTATGAACGGTCACTGCAATCCGTATTCCTTGGGACGTCCTTACCCTAAACTAACACTAAACTTAACCAATTTACATTCATACTTCATAGTGGTATGGACATCCCAAGGATCCCAAATAGCAAAGACACTCTGAGAAAGTCTATGAAGTGCTCTATTCGACTGATGGGACATCCCAAGGATCCCGGAACTGGTAACAACACAGTCTGTGATTGGCTAACAACATTTAGATCTGTATACAGCAAGATAAGATATCATACCAAGCAAGCAAGATATCATACCATGAGGTGTTGAGGGAAAGACAGATTATCTATAGATAGGGCATCATATTTTCTAGGCCATTAGCGATAACAGGAAATACGCAAGCCGTAGGCTACACTATAGCTCAAGGTGGCTACGTTGGAATGTCTGCTTGCGCGGGAAAAATTGTAAGTTTCTAAAGTTTATGGTTGAGATTGAATGAATATAAATATAAACTATGCACATTATGACTTTCATTAACACGTGATGCAGGCGTCACGCAGACGTTAGTAAGACGTTGGTACAATTTGTTGGGAAAACCCCAAACATCAACAACTTTGAGAAAAAATACTTTATATCGGAGTTGTGTGTTGTTTTTCGTTTCTTAGCATGCTTTTATTGGTCAGTTCCCAACCATGTGAAACAAGACTGGGAGAGCAAAAAGCCAGTCTATTGTTGGCATAGAATCATACTGTGCCATAGATGTTTTGGTGCCTGTAAGACAGTTTAAATGCATATTACATTAACTTTTTATTATAAACTGTGATTTTTTGTAATGTGTGTTTTTCTTATAAAGTTTATTTACTTTTATATTTTTAATCTCCATCTTGTATCTCCATTTTATATGTTTTAACTTTGTTTGGTTTTAAATTCTTATTAATTGCTTAGTTGTTTTTATTGTTGTAATCACAGGGCACAACTGTAAAAGAGACTGTCTCAGCTTGTTTCCCCTGTTTAAATAAAGCAAAAAAATTAAAAAAGATATAATTTGAATGTTAACAAAACAAACATCTCACTTGTAGCCTAAATATGAAAATATGAAATTTTTTCCATCAGTTATTAGTCTACCTGTGTTTCATGTATTACCAGTAAATCTTCATTCATTATTAGGCCTATAACTCATTGACGTCTGTTTGGCTATCTGATGATGACAAAATTGTGTTTTGTGAATAAGACGTACTCTTGAGCAGCAAACAGCCTCCCGATTTTTTTCATTCACCAATAAATCTGTTTGATTATTATAACTCATGGCATCTATTTGACTATCATCAGATGATACATTAAATTGTGTTTGGCTCAATGTAATTATTCTTGTAGAATTGGGCAGCAAACCAGCTTAGAATTAAGTGTATTCAAGAAAAAGGGTTAACAATAAAATCCATGACTCCCACCAGGAAAACACTGCACACAAACAGACAAAAAGAAAATGGCAAATGAACTTAATGACCTCTACATAAAGTTTGACTGACATTACTTCTCTGCCAAGTGTGTTAACATGCTCATCACCATTGTTATTGATGGCTGTGACCCCAAGTTAGAATTTAACCCTAGAGAGGCCACAAAAGTCTTTAAGCAAACAGGCAACAGGCCCGATGGGTCTCTGCTTTGTGCAGAGTAACTTACACCACCAGCCTAGGTCCCTGTCTTTCAGAGGTCTGTACATTCCCACTAGGTTCCACCTGGATGGAAGAAGGCAATCATCACCCCTCTTCCCCAAAAGCCTTCTCCCAAAGAAAAGAAAGACTATAGACCTGTTGCACTGACCTCCATTGTAGTGTATTGAAGTGTCTTGAAAAGATCAAGGTGTGTAAGCTTCAGTCAGACTAAACACACTGTTGGACCCCTATCAGTCCAAATACAAATGTGGCACTGATGAAGCAATCCCCAGCATAGTGCATCTCATCCTGCAACATGTGTAGAACTCCAAGGCCTATGCTGTACTACTATTTGTGGATTTTAGTTCAGCATTTAACATCTTGCAGCCACACATCCTCCTCAATAAGCGCAGACAGATGTCAGTGAAACCATCAGGTGGTATCACTCATTTCTGACCAACAGGACCCAGCAGGTCCGAGTGAATGAGACCCTGTCTGAGCACAAGGCCATTAAGGTGCCCCCCCAACACAAGTAAACACCCTGATAACTATATTATCCAGTTTTCTGATGATACTGCCATATTGGTTCTAATGTATAGACACTACTGTGTATAGGTCAGAGAGAGGGTTGTGCAGTGGTGTGATGACCACCACCTCATCCTAAATGTCAAGCAAACTGAGAAAATGGTTTTTGACCCCAAATCTGTTGGTGACCACACGGCAGTGGTGGTCCATAATGTGGCCATTACTCAGGTCCTCTTACTAATGCTCTAGGGTCCAACAACGCCTTTATTTTTTGCGTAGATTCTGGATTTTTTGAGTCAAACAGAAGGTCATGCTCCTATTCTACCAGGCTGTCAGAGAGCATTCTATTCTGTTGCATTTCAGCCTGGTTTGGCAATTTGTCAGTTACCTTAAATTCACAAATAAATGGCCTGGTCTAGACAGCCATGCAGGTGATGGGAGTGAAGTAGCACCCGTCACTGTAGACTGAACAAACAATCATGAGATGCCTCGAGAAAACAATGTTAGATCTCTCCCATGTACTCCACCCAGAGCTTCAGTTTCTGGGTGGAGTACATGGGTGAGGAACAACATGTTCCTCAGTGTAAGCTGAACAGATATAAGCACTCCTTCATCAGCCCCTGTCAGTCAAACTCCTAAACAGCAGTATGTAGGTGGAGACCATGTGCAATGTGATATATACTGTATGTAGGTCTAATTAAATGAGGTTGTGGTCATGGAGACCAGGTAGCCTAGTGGTTAGAGCCAGTAACCGAAAGGTTGCTGGATCAAATCCCCGAGCTGACAAGGTAAAAATCTGTTGTTCTGCCCTGAGCAAGGCAGTTAAGTTAACCCACTGTTCCCCAGGTGCCGAAGACGTGGATGTCGATTTTGGCAGCCCCCCGCACCTCTCTGATTCAGAGGGGTTGGGTTAAATGCGGAAGACACATTTCAGTTGAATGTATTCAGTTGTACAACTGACTAGGTATCCCCCTTTCCTTTCCTAAATCATCTGTCATTTGGTGGGCTAAGTATGATAGGGGCACATGCAATGTTTGTGATTGAATGTACTTTCATGTTTGTATTGTTACTGTATTCAGCAGCTATGTGTGTCAAAGAACAATTTCCCCTTGGGGACAATAAAGTATATCTTGAATTACCTTTGGAAAAACAATATTTTGTCCTGAATGATAGGCCTACATATTATTCTGATGCATTGCCTATTCATCTTGACAAACATTAAGCTTTACACCTGATGAAATGTATCTATGTCCAGATCTATGGTTCTAAATGTATTTTTGTACATAATGCTGTCATGTTTATACACTACATGACCAAAAGTATATGGACACCTGCTCATCGAACATCTCATTCCAAAATCATGGCCATTAATCTGGAGTTGGTCCCCCCTTTGCTTCTATAAACAGCATCCACTCTTCTGGGAGGCCTCCTGAGTGGCACAGCGGTCTAAGGCACTGCATCTCAGTGCTAGAGGCGTCACTACAGACCATGGTTCGATCCCGGGGTGTATCACAACCGGCCGTGATCGGGAGTCACATAAGGCAGCACACAATTGGCCCAGCGTCGTCCAGGTTAGGGGAGGGTTTGGCCGGGGTAGGCCGTCATTGTAAATAAGAATTTGTTCTTAAATGACTTGCCTGGTGAAATAAAAAATAAACATTTGGGGAAGGCTTTCCATTACATGTTGTAACATTGCTGTGGGGACTTGCTTCCAAGAGCGCAAGAGCATTAGTGAGGTCAGGCACTGATGTTGGACGATTAGGCCTGGCTCGCAGTCGGCGTTCCAATTCATCCCAAAGATGTTTGATGGGGTTGAGGTCAGGGCTCTGTGCAGGCCAGCCAAGTTCTTCCACACCAATCTCGAAAAACCATTTCTGTATGAACCTCGCTTTGTGAACCGGCATTTTCATGCTGAAACTGGAAAGGGCCTTCTCCAAACTGTTGCCACAAAGTTGGAAGCACAGAATCATCTGGAATGTCATTGTATGCAGTAGTTTTAAGATTTCCCTTCACTGGAACTAAGGGGCCTAGCCCGAACCATGAAAAACAGCCCCAGACCATTATTCCTCCTCCTCTAAACTGTATAGTTAGCAACATGCATTGGGGCAGGTAGCATTCTCCTGGCATCTGCCAAACCCAGATTTATCCGTCGGACTGCCAGATGATGAAGCGTGATTCATCACTCCAGAGAATGCGTTTCCACTGCTCCAGAGTCCAATGGCGGAAAGCTTTACACCACTCCAGCCAATCTTAGGATGAACAGTTATTCTGCTGACATTGCTTCCAGAGGCAATTAGTAACTCAGTAGTGAGTGTTGCAACCGAGGACAAACAATTTTTACTCGATACGTGCTTCAGCGGTCCCGTTCTGTGACCTTGTGTGGCATACCACTTCGCGGCTGAGACGTTTGTTGCTCCTAGACATTTCCACTTCACAATAACAGGATTTACAGTTGCCCGGGGCAGCTCTAGCAGGGCAGAAATTTGAGGAACTGCCTTGTTGGAAAGGTGGAATCCTATGACGGTGCCACGTTGAAAGTCAATGAGCTCTTTAGTAAGGCCATTTTACTGCCAATGTTTGTCTATGGAGATTGCATGGCTGCATGCTCGATTTTATACACCTGTCAGCAACAGGTGTGGCTGAAATAGCAGAATCCACTAATTTGAAGGGGTGTCCACATACTAGCTAATGTTAGCTTGGTAGATTATATCCACGTTAATGTTAGACAGCAATAAAAACCTAGTATACATACATCAAAGACACAGCTCAAAGTGAATGAGCCTTCCTGAACCCACCCGTATGTGGCGATACGAGCCCTCTGATCTCCAACAAGTAAGTTAGCCTCTCTGTAATAATACATTCCATAATCTTACATACATGTAATGTTAAAGCCGTTGGCCTCGTTGGGTCCTTCCCTGGCTTCCGGATTGGTACCACTACTGCCTCGTTCCAACTGCCTGGTAGTTTCCCCTCCTCCCATACTGTGTTGTAGAACACCAATACCTTATCCAGTGCCTCATCACTAAGATGGGCCAACATAACATAGCACACCTAATCTTTCCCAGGTGAAGTTAACCCAGCCTACATATTGCCCTTTTCACCTCTGCCATGGTAAATGGTGCATTCAACGCATCATTTACATCCTCCCTCCTATCCAGCACACCAGAATGCTCCTCTCTCGTCCTCTCCGCTTCTGCCCCTCTGCCAAATTTGCAGAGCTATGCACTTGGACAAACGCTTTGGCCATCATCTCTGCCTTCTCCTCATCTGTTACTGCCACATCCTTCCCACTCGTCAACACTGGATAATTCCACTCCCTTCTGACCCCACTCATCCCCCACACTTCTCCCACAGGTGTCGCCGTTCCAGTGGTGTCACAGAACCAACGCCAACATTACCTTTTTGCCTAACGGATAGTTCTCCTTTTTTAAATTTAACCTTTATTTAACCAGGTAGGCCAGTTGAGAACAAGTTCTAATTTACATCTGCGACCTGGCCAAGATGAAGCAAAGCAGTGTGACAAAATCAAACAACACAGCGGTACACATAAACAAACGTACAATCAATAACACAATAGAAAAATCAATGTACAGTGTGTGCAAATGTAGAAGAGTAGGGAGGTAGGCAATAAATAGGCCACAAATAGGCCATAAATAATTACAATTTAGCATTAACACTGGAGTGATGGATGTGCAGATGATGATGTGCAAGTAGGGATACTGGGGTGCAAGAGGGTAAGTAATAATATGGGGGTGAGGTAGTTGGGTGTGCTATTTACAGATTGGCTATGTACAAGTACAGTTATCGGTAAGCTGCTCTGACAGCTGATGCTTAAAGTTAGAGGGAGATATGACTCCAGCTTCAGTGATTTTTACAATTCGTTCCAGTCATTGGCAGCAGAGAACTGGAAGGAAAGGCGACCAAAGGAAGTGTTGGCTATGGGGATGACCAGTGAAATATACCTGCTGGAGCGCATGCTACGGGTGGGTGTTGCTATGGTGACCAGTGAGCTGAGATAAGGCGGGGCATTACCTAGCATAGACTTATAGATGACCTGGAGCCAGTGGGTTTGGCGACGAATATGTACTGAGGGCCAGCCAACGAGAGTGTACAGGTCGCAGTGGTGGGTACTATATGGGGCTTAAGTAACAAAATGGATGGCACTGTGATAGACTGCATCCAATTTGCTGAGTAGAGTGTTGGAGGCTATTTTGTAAATGACATCGCCGAAGTCAAGGATCGGTAGGATAGTCAGTTTTATGTGGGTATGTTTGGCAGCATGAGTGAAGGATGCTTTGTTGCGAAATAGGAAGCCGATTCTAGATTTCATTTTGGATTGGAGATGCTTAATGTGAGTTTGGAAGGAGAGTTTACAGTCTAACCAGACCTAGGTATTTGTAGTTGTCCACATATTCTAAGTCAGAACCGCCCAGAGTAGTGATGCTAGTCGGGCGGGAGGGTGCGGGCAGCAATCGGTTGAAGAGCATGCACCTAGTTTTACCTGCATTTAAAAGCAGTTGGAGGCCACGGAAGGAGTGTTGTATGGCATTGAAGCTCGTTTGGAGGTTTGTTAGCACAGTGTCCAAGGAAGTGCCAGATGTATACAGAATGGTGTCCTCTGCGTAGAGGTGGATCAGAGAATCACCAGCAGCAAGAGCGACATCATTGATATATACAGAGAAAAGAGTCGGCCCTCCTGACCAGGGCCTGGGCCTGCTTATACTGAATCAGACGTACTGGAAGTTAGGCATCCTTTTCAGTACTCTAAATGCCCTGTTCCTACTCCTCACCATTTCCCCACACTCCTCCGTCCACCATGGGACTGCTTTCTCCTCCTCCCTGAACTCTTAGGTACAGCCTCAGTAGCTTCCCCCATTAATGCTGTTCCCACCCAGTTATTCATACTATCCACATCCCCTCTCATATCCACCCGAGCCATCACCTGCTCACTCAGCTCCTGAAACTGATCCCACATTGCCCTTCCAAACACCCACCTGCCTACTCCATCCACTGACACCTCCTCCTCCTTCCGTCCTACTGTGCATACTATGGGGTAATGATCACTCCCTACTGTCGCCTCCTCCAATATTTCCCACTCACAGATTCCTGCCATCGCACTAGATACCAGAGAGAGGTCCAAGGCAGACTCTTTCCCTGTGGTTACATCAATCCTGGTCCCTTGGCCATCATTCAGGCACACCAGATCTTTCATTCCTATCAGATTTTCCATCACTTGGCCATTTCCAAGTGATTTGAGATTATATTTGAGATTCTTCAAGTAGCTACCCTTTGCCTTGATTACAGCTTTGCACAGTTTTGGCATTCTCTCAACCAGCTTCACCTGGAATGATTTCCCAACAGTCTTGAATGAGTTCCCACATATGCTGAGCACTTGTCGGCTGCTTTTCCTTCACTCTGCGGTCCAACTCACCCCAAACCATCTCAATTGGGTTGAGGTCGGGTGATTGTGGAAGCCAGGTCATCTGATTCAGCACTCCATCACTATCCTTCTTGGTCAAATAGCCCTTACACATCCTGGAGGTGTGTTGGGTCATTGTCCTGTTGAAAAACAAATGATAGTCCCACTAAGCGCAAACCAGATTGGATGGCGTATCGCTGCAGAATGCTGTGGTAGCCATGCTGGTTAAGTGTGCCTTGAATTCTAAATAGATCACTGACAGTGTCACAAGCAAAGCACCCCCACACCATCACACCTCGGGGTGTTAACCCCGGTGTCCTGGCTAAATTCCCAATCTGGCCCTCAAACCATCACGGTCACCTAATAATCCCCAGTTTACAATTGGCTCATTCATCCCCCTCCTCTCCCCTGTAACTATTCCCCAGGTCGTTGCTGTAAATGAGAACGTGTTCTCAGTCAACTTACCTGGTAAAATAACGGATAAATATATATATATTTTTTTAAATAGTAATGGTTTCTTTGCAGCAATTTGACCATGAAGGCCTGATTCACACAGTCTCCTCTGAACAGTTGATGTTGAGATGTGTCTGTTACTTGAACACTGTGAAGCATTTATTTGGGATGCAATTTCTGAGGCTGGTAATTCTAATGAACTTATCCTCTGCAGCAGAGGTAACTCTGGGTCTTCCTTTCCTGTGGCGGTCCTCATGAGAGCCAGTTTCATCATGGTTTTTGCGACTGCACTTGAAGAAACTTTCAAAGTTCTTGAAATTTTCCAGATTGACTGACCTTCATGTCTTAAAGTAATGATGGACTGTTGTTTCTCTTTGCTTTATTGAGCTGTTCTTGCCATAATATGGACTTGGTATTTTACCAAATAGGGCTATCTTCTGTATACCAACCCTACCTTGTCACAACACAACTGATTGGCTCAAGAAGAAAATAAATTCCACAAATCAACTTTTAACAAGGCACACCTGTTAATTGAAATGCATTCCAGATGACTAAAAATCAAGAAAAACCCTTGAATGAGTACGTGTGTCCAAACTTTTGACTGGTACTGTATACAGTATCACTTGTTGGCCTATCCCTCTGTACTGGTACAGATCTACTACTCACACCACTCCTCTCAGGATCCCTCCCCCTTGACCCATTTTCTACCAAGACCATGACAAAGACTCACTGAAGGTTTGACAAGCAGCCACGCGAAACGGTCTTGAGTGACAACAAATCTGCCCAATTAGCTGGTTCACTTGAAATACGGCCTCTTCAGTTGACCCGGCCACTTTGGTTGACACGCCCACTTCCAAAGACACTCCAGATACCCATGACTCTGGCATACGGCTACTACCATTCCTTGATGACTCAGGCATATTTGCTGACTGAGATCAATCAGCACCTTTTATTCATTTGAAATAAACAAATAAAATCTTCAAAAAATCACAGGTACCTAACGTTACCTACATAAAAAATAGAAGAAAATTAAATATTGGATAATTTTGTCCTTTTTTTTATAGTATATTACACTACACTAACATTACTGCAGCTGTTCTAACACGAAAGGAATATTGCCGTGCGCGAGAGGCAGGTTGAGGTTTCCAGGGTTAGAGTAGTGCAGAAGATATCATAAGCTGAGGCAGTGAAGAAAATAGAGGAAGATGTGTCAAGGGGGAGGGATCCTGAGAGCAGTGGTGTGAGTAGCAGATCTGTACCAGTACAGAGGGATAAAACAACAAGTTACTTATATTTTTTATTTAACCTTTATTAAGCTAGGCAAGTCAGTTAAGAACAAATTCTCATTTACAATGACGGTACAAACATTATTGGGCAAAGACAACAGCACAACGGGCAAGAAGGTAGAGGCAACAATACATCAGGCAAAGCAGCCACAACTGTCAGTAAGAGTGTCCATGATTGAGTCTTTGAATGAAGAGATGGAGATAAAACTGTCCAGTTTGAGTGCTTTTTGCAGCTCGTTCCAGTCGCTAGCTGCAGCGAACTGAAAAGAGGAGCGACCCAGTGATGTATGTGCTTTGAGGAATGTGACTGGCAGAACGGGTGTTGTATGTGGAGGATGAGGGCTGAGGTAGGCATCTCAGATAGGGGGTGGGATGAGGCCTAAGATAGGGGGGGTTTCAGTAAGATATATGTATAATATATATGATTTAGTAAGATTGGATTTTTGGCATTTATAGCAATGGTTATCAACTGTACTGCAGGGATGGAATGTAAATAGCAGAAAATAGAGGTTGTGGTGGTAGCTGCAGAAAGGTACTTGGGTGTGCGAGACTTAAGGTCAGAGTTACAGGGTGTGTTAAGTGGTTGTGTCCCATCCTTTCAAGCTGTTGGCCTGAAGTAGGACTAAATAGATTTAAATCCTGGAGTATTGTGTATATATTTTATTATAAAAAAAAAAATTGTGTGTGAGTGTAGTGTTAGATGGTAGGGTATTTGTTTTATTTGTTTACTTTTTCAAGCGAAGTATAAGGGAGTTATACTCCAGTCTGGGTAGGGGGCGGTAATGCAACATTTATTGGATGCCAATTGCCTTTAACCCTCACCGAAGAAGAACATAGGAATATTGCGTATTACGGATGCGATAAATTGACTTGACTTCGAAGGTTGGAATAGACAGCAACAGGTAGCCGAAGAGAGGGTCTTCAGCATTTAACCGGATCGTTCGACAGAGGACGAATGTGAGTTATTAACCTACTAACGTTAAAGCTCACTCGACGGGCTGTGTAATGTCAATATTGAGAGATTATGTTGTGAATACTGAACCATCCTTTATTTCCAGATAAACCCTGATTCTGTCCTTTGAAGGGATGTTAGCTAGTAGCTATTAACTTTAGGTGACAATCTAAGGTCACGACGACAAATAACTTGTTATGAAAACAAAGCGGTGACTAATGATTGTCAAACATCATCTGTTAGTTTAACATGCGAGTCACCGGGCAGAAGCTCGAACTCGGGACCCATCGGCCTAGTAGTGAGTCTGTACTGTAGTTGATTAGTAAACTGGAACAGATAAATTCAAGGTGTTTTCCTGCTATGTGTCACGTAGCTAGTATGTTGTGTAAGGACATGTTGTGTTATAAGCAATGTATATGGAATATAAATTATGATTAAATTATTGCAATTTTAATGGACTTGAAGGAAAAACTATATACATTACTTTAGCAAGTCCGTATGACAGATTAATATAAATTGGACTGTTATTGATCCATCAAGCCAGTTCTCTCATGTCTGCCCCTCTTTCCTCCTAGTTACCATGTCCTCCAACAACAATTTTTCATCATTTGATGATGAGAATGAATCAAAATTTATGAGGAAAGCAAAGGAGTCGCCGTTTGTCCCAATAGGTAAGTGAAGCTGTAGAATTTAAAAAATATTTTCAAGGGCAGGAATTATGTTGGGTTTCATTGTAGTGGAGGTTTTCCATAGTGCATGTTTGAGTGAATCCCAGTCAGTCATGGAATAAATTGCAATCCACTCTTCCAACCCTGGTTCTATGGTTAGATATCATACACCCAGTAACCTAACGTAGCAGGCATAAAACAAACTCAGTAGTGGAGTTCCCACATCAGGTTTTACGTGGAAACGGAAGCTAGGTTGAATTAGCTGTGTCCCTGAAAACCGAATGCATCCGGTTGTCAACTCCACTATGCCCAGTGCTTGACTTGGGCAGGAGCTCACCGGAACTGAGTACTGGCACCTCAAATTTTCTACAGCTTGAGGTCCTGCACCTCCTAGAATAACAGTTCAAAATTATTGTGGAGCTCCTGCACCTAAATGTAAACGGTACCCAAAATAAGTACCGGCACCTATTTCAGTCCAAGTCGAGCACTGGGTAGGCCTACACCCACCCAGTCATCATTACATTTCCCATGTGTGTGTTTTACAGGCATGGCAGGATGTGCTGCAGTGGTAGCCTTTGGTCTGTGGAGGCTGAAGTCACGGGGGAACACAAAGATGTCAGTCCACCTCATCCACATGCGTGTTGGAGCTCAAGGCTTTATAGTAGGCGCAATGACATTAGGTAAATCCTAATCCAATATGTGCTGTATAACAGATACACAGGCCCAACGGCTAATATCTCTCTCAATTTACAGGGGAAACATGTACCACACAAGACTGACTGTGTTGTCCTTACACACTAACATATAATAGACCACGAACATGACTTTGTTTGTCTATTTGTAGGGGTGATCTACTCCATGTACAAAGAATACAGTGCCCACAAGGACCTGGGTAAAGACAGCAAGTGAGCCTACCAGCCAATCAGCAACTGGCTTGACCAGAGAACGCATCAAGCCTGCCATTCCTGCATTGTACTTTTTGAAATAGAAGTCCTAGAATGGATCATATCTGTCAAAGTAACATTCCATTGATGGCAAGTCATTTATACTGAACAAACATATGAATGCAACATGCAACAATTTCAAAGATTTTACTGAGTTACAGTTCATATAAGGAAATCAGTCAATTGAAATAAATTCATGAGGCCCACATCTATAGATTTCACATGACTGTGCAGGGGTGCAGCCATGGGTGGGCCTGGGAGGGCATAGGCCCACCCACTGGGGAGCCAGGCCCAGCCAATCAGAATTAGTTTTTTCCCACAAGGGCATTTATTGCATGTGCCCTCAACTTGAGACATCTGTGGCATTGTGTTGTGCCAAAACTGCACATTTTAGTGGCCTTTTGTCCCCAGCACGAGGTGCACCTGTGTAATGATCATGCTGTTTAATCAGCTTCTTGATATGCCACACCTGTCAGGTGGCTGGATTATCTTGGCAAGTGAGAAATGCTCACTAACAGGGATGTAAACAAATTTGTGCCCACAATGAGAGAACGCTTTTGCTTATGGAACATTTCTGGGATCTTTTATTTTTGCTCATCAAACTTGGGACCAACAATTTACATGTTGCGTTTATATTTTTCTGTATATTTTGGATGAGGTTGTCTTTTTTTTTTTGTTTAGTAACATTTCAATCTGGCAATCACTTTGAAAAAGTATATACATGTCAGGAAATTGGCCAGCACATCCATTGTGTGTTCTGTTTATCATTCTCTCTGCTAGACAGCTGCTGTAAACCACTAGTAAAATATCACCTTTTAGGTAACTAAACCCATAGACTACTATAGTTAATCCATACACTGAACCTAGCCATGAGTTAATTGTGTGTGTGTATATAGCTTATTTACTTTGACATGTGAGTGAGTGATTTTTTTTATTCTACATGAACAGGTACAGAAGTAGGTTGTACTTTCAATTAACTATCCACACACTAACTAGTCTAACGAGAAGTATTGGCAAAAAAACTTATCGAGCTCAGGCGCTCACTCTGTCCAGCCTCACTGTTCATGAGTTTGTACTTTGAAAAATATTTTTTTTGATCATAATTTGTACTTTTATTCATACAAAATGTATGGTATCAACAAAACTTGTAACATCCAAACTGTTACTTTGGTTTTCCTTAATATCTACTTGACAAATTACAAGTACTGACCTGGCTTTCTACAGTACATAAAATCAGTTTAACTATATACCTTACAGTGGATGATTCCTGTTAGAATGACATTAAAACAATCCAGAGTAATAACTTGACTAAAGTGGTGGCCATGCACATGCAGAGACCTTATATTTATGCTCTACACTCAATGTCAGTAGATGGAAACAACATTGATCACTATTGTGTCATGGTTGATTCATATTGTCATCAGGAACTGTATTTAGCAGTGACACTGACTTCAGACAGCGCCAAGCAGCAGAAAAGGTCTACATCTTTCATTTGTTATGGGCTTTGGAGACAACTTACACTTCAATGGGTAGAGTTCTGTACAAACAAAAACAATGGCTTTCACAGAAAGGTTAGTATCACATCGTCCTTTCCCTTAAATGATCCTCAGGTAATGGGATAATTTGGGCATGACGTGGGCTTTGATGCCTTTCACTGTAAAGCCAAAGCAACAGTTTTACTGAGGTGCTTTGACCAAAATAGCAGGAAATTAGTAAAAGGGTCAAATTATACAACAGATTTTCAATGAGTACTCCCAATATATCTATTTACATTTACATTTAAGTCATTTAGCAGACGCTCTTATCCAGAGCGACTTACAAATTGGTGCATTCACCTTATGATATCCAGTGGAACAACCACTTTACAATAGTGCATCTAAATCTTTTAAGGGGGGGGGGGGGGTTAGAAGGATTACTTTATCCTATCCTAGGTATTTGTGCCTTGGGTGTGAAATTGCATTTGTTAAAATGTATAATTATTTTGAGCACCCCTGTCCCAGTTTAAGCAGGGCAGTGGGTGCATATGCATGCATATCTTTTGAAAATAAATAAAGATGGTGGCCAATATATTCCAAGTGCCTGACCAATTAGGTTAGGAAGTTAAATTAAAAAAAAGATGTTCTAAACAATAACAAAGCCGTTACCCCACCTGTGTTTTGTAAAAAGCTGAGGTATGGGCCTGGAGAAATGTAACCACGCAAATTCATAGACCGAGCTATTAAAGCAAGCCCTGACCTTCCAAGATATCAAAATGATAGCTTTAAGCACGTATCGAGGATATTCAGAGTTTGGTTCACATTTACAATGTTTCCAGACATTGCAGTAAAACAAGCTTATATTTTTGGTTCTGATGGGGTATACCAGTTGAATTAAACTCATGAGGCATTTATAAGAAACAATATTCCTCAAGAATCAATAGATATACACTGAGTGCACGAAACATTAGGAACACCTTCCTAATATTGAGTTGCACCCCCCTTTTCCTTCAGAACAGCATCAATTCGTTGGGGCATGGACTCCATAAGGTATCGAATGCATTCCACATGGATGCTGGCCCATGTTGACTCCAATGCTTCCCACAGTTGTGTCAAGTTGGCTGGATGTCCTTTGGGTGGTGGACCATTCTTGATACACATGGGAAACTGTTGAGCGTGAAAAACCCAGCAGCGTTGCAGTTCTCGACACACTTAAACCGGTCTTGCCCATTCACCCTCAATGTCAAAAATCCTTCTTTAACCTGTCTCCTCTTCATCTAGACTGATTTGAAGTGGATTTAACAAGTGACATTAATAAGGGATTATAGCTTTCCCCTGGATTCACCTGGTCCTTCTATGTCATGGAAAGAGCAGGTGTTCCTAATGTTTTGTACACTCAGTGTATATTAATTTATATGCAACACAATTTATGTAGCAACTTGGCCCTTTAAGTATTCTATATCTTCTCAATTCTTACCAAAGTGAAGTTATTTGTTCTCATAAATTAAAAAAATCTACAACATATAGTACCAGTCAAAAGTTGACACCTACTCATTGATGGGTTTTTATTTTTACTATTTAATTTAATTTTTACTATTTTCTTCATTGTAGAATAATAGTTTAGACATCAAAAATATGAAATAACACATGGAATCATGTAGTAAACAAAAAAGTGTTAAATCAAAATGTTATATTTGAGTTTCTTCAAAGTAGCCACCCTTTGCCTTGACAGCTTTGCACATTCTTGGCATTCTCTCAACCAGCTTCACCTGGAATGCTTTTTCAACAGTCTTGAAGGAGTTCCCACATATGCTGAGCACTTGTTGGCTGCTTTTCCTTCACTCTGCGGTCCAACTCATCCCAAACCATCTCAATTGGGTTGAGGTCGGGTGATTGTGGAGGCCAGGTCACCTGGTGCAGCACTCCATCACTCTCCTTCTTGGTCAAATAGCCTGTACACAGCCTGGAGGTGTGTTGGGTCATTGTCCTGTTGAAAAATAAATGATAATCCCACTAAGCGCAAACCAGATAGGATGGCGTATCGCTGGTTAAGTGTGCCTTGAATTCTAAATAAATCACTGATAGTGTCACCAGCAAAGCGCCCCCACACCATCACACCTCCTCATCCATGCTTCACGGTGGGAACCACACATGCAGAGATAATCCGTTCACCTAATCTGTGTCTCAAAGACATGGCGGTTGAAAAAAATAAAAAATAATCGCAAATTTGGACTCATCAGACCAAAGGACAGATTTCCACAGGTCTAATGGCCATTGCACGTGTTTCTTGGCCCAAGCAAGTTTCTTCTTATTATTGGTGTCCTTTTGTAGTGGTTTCTTTGCAGCAATTCGACCATGAAGGCCTGATTCACGCAGTCTCCTCTGAACAGTTGATGTTGAGATGTGTCTGTTACTTGAACACTGTGAAGCATTTATTTTGGCTGCAATTTCTGAGGCTGGTAATTCTAATGAACTTATCCTCTGCAGCAGAGGTAACTTTGCGTCTTCCTTTTGTGTGACGGTCCTCATGAGAGCCAGTTTCATCATAGCGCTTGATGGTTTTTTGCGACTGCACTTGAAGAAACTTTCAAAGTTCTTGACATTTTCCAGATTGACGGACCTTCATGTCTTAAAGTAATGATGGACTGTTTTTTTTCTTTGCATATTTGAGCTGTTCTTGCCATAATATGGACTTGGTCTTTTACCAAATAGGGCTATCTTCTGTACACCACCCCTACCTTGTCACAACACAACTGATTGGCTCAAACGCATTAAGAAGGAAAGAAATTTCACTAATTAACTTTTAACAAGGGACACCTGTTAATTGAAATGCATTCCAGGTGACTACCTCATGAAACTGGTTGAGAGAATGCCAAGAGCGTGCAAAGGGTGGCTACTTTGAATAATCTCAAATCTAACATATATTTAGATTTGTTTAACACTTTTTTGGTTACTGCATGATTCCATATGTGTTATTTCATAGTTTTGATGTCTTCACTATTATTCTACAATATAGAAAATAGTAAAAATAAAGAAACTCTGGAATGAGTAGGTGTGTCCAAACGTTTGACTGGTACTGTACATACATATTAATTGGAGGAAATTGCCTTTTTGGTAATAAATTGTGTAATACATACTGTGTATTTCCCATCTAAAAATATAACAGCGTTTCAAAGTCATATGGAAATGCTGACCTGAGAAAAGGCCGGCGCACTTGCAGAATTTTAAAAGCATGCTCAACATGATAAAAACCAAAAACTCATTGATACTAACTTTAAGATAATGCCAATCATAGTTAGGCTACCTGCCTAGTGGAATGTCAAGTGAGGGGTTCAAGGCTTCTTGTAAGGGATAGATGATGACGAAGGGCACTTACAAAGGTCTCGTTGGCACTAAGGCAAAGAAGGAGGAGCACTGTACTGGCTGAGCCTGTGGTCCCATGCTTCCACCATGTTAGGTCACCCCTGTCTAGCTACTGACTTTACCACTGCTAATATCCACCCCTCCAACGTGTCCTCCTTATCTCTCCACCATCGTGTTGCTGTCCATGTCATTCAGCAGGTAAACGTCTATGTGGCCCGTCAGCCTCAGACTCATCTGTTGAGAAGAGAGGAGGGTGAGAGATGGTTCATCTCATGTAATCTGAGTTTGATTATCTTATTACTCAAAGTCATAAGCACTCGATTGGTGGGACGTCCCGTTCATCAACTCAATAATCATTACTGGCATGCTTAAGCAGTTGTGTTTTGACTATGCATAGGCTACGAACTGTAAGCAGCAAAGCACTTTTCATCAAGTGATTGTGACTGGGATTGTGATTGGTATCTATAGTCTCAAATTTTGAAATGAAAATAAATGTATCACTGACACCAACCAAAAACATAGTATGTGCTTACCAACACAACACTTTTGCTCATTGGGCCTGGTGGTATGTATTCATTATTGTGAAATCACAGTACAAGTTCAAGAGCATAAAATGTGGTCAGTCCAGTGCAATGCGTAGATGCGGGAGTATGGGACATCAGGACTTTTATTATGTAGTGGTTGCTACAGACCACTATTGTGTGTAGATTGATGAGGAAAAATATTTATTTAATACATTTTAGAATAAGGCTTTAATGTAACAAAATGTTGAAAAAGGGCAGGGGTCTGAATACTTTCCGAATGGACTGTAGGTGAACAGAAACGTGCGTCAAACTTAACCCAAATACAGACATTGGTGTAAAACAAGCTTATATTTTTGGTTCTGATGGGGTATACGCGTTGAACTAGGCTCATGAGGCATTTCTAAGAAATAATTATTCAAGAATCAATTGATAAAGTGTACAAAACATTAGGAACACCTTCCTAATATAAAGTTGCACCCCCTTTATCCCTCAGAACAGCCTCAATTAATCAGGGCATGGACTCTACAAGGTGTCGAAAGCATTCCGCAGGGATGCTGGCCCATGTTGACTCCAATGCTTCAAGCTGGCTTGATGTCTTTTGGGTGGTGGACCGTTCTTGATACACACGAGAAACTGTTGAGTGTGAAAAACCCAGCAGCATTGCAGTTCTTGACACACTCAAACCAGTGCGCCTGGCACCTACTACCATACCCTGTTCAAAGGCACGTTTTATCTTTTGTGTTTCCCATTCACCCTCTGAATGGCACATACAATCCAAGTCTCAATTGTCTCAAGATTAAAAATCCTTCTTTAACCGGTCTCGTCCCCTTCATCTACACTGACTGAAGTGGATATAACAGGTCACATCAATAAGGGATCCTAGCTTTCACCTGGATAGTCGATGTCATGGAAAGAGCAGGTGTTCCTAATGTTTTGTACACTGTTTCATCAATACAGGACCTTCTAAGTAGGTTTGCATGAGTGGGAGTTTCAGCTTTCCATGATGACATAACCATGTGGTAAATGTATTAATAGACCAATAACAAAGAGTTCCGGTGCGGATTGCCCCCACCCTGGCAGTACTGGCAACACTAGCTGCAGTAACCCATGGGGAGGGGGTCACACTCAGACATTCAGAGAGGGGGCATATTATTGTGGCCCTGGTGGCACAAAATCAAAGGTCGGACTGCACGGAGATGCTTGGGAATATGGTCACAACGGGGGACCACATGTCGGTGTTTCAGGGGAAGGGGGTATATCTGATCTCCATCACCTAGGACGTGACAATGGTTAATCAAATAGCCCAATTTTGCCAATTTTTGCAGGCCTTCTCATACAGTTGCAACTGTATATGCATTCGTAAATCAAGACCTTTCTTGAGTTGGGCTCTGGGATGGTGCAACTGTTGAGCATCTGAGTCTATGGTTGTTTGTGGTGGAAAGGGGTTAAGTGTGTATGAGTGTTTGTGTGTGTGTGTATCCCACAACTGTTGCGAGGGAGTAAAAGATGTTTGGGACAATATAGGATGAATCACAATAATTGTTTGCTAAAATAATAATTGCTTGCCAAAATGTAACTTTTGTAATTGCAATACTGGTAAGAGATAACAATCCTGTGCATAATCTGCATACATTACGACAAATATTAATTGCTAATTATGGAAATTAAGATAAAAAAGATAAATATTTAAAAATCCTGTTTAATAGCTATATATAATACAAAGCGAGGTGAGGGCAATGGAAATGCTTTTGGCGGTTCATCTGCTTCTGTTCTGTGGGGGGCACTGTGTGCTCTTTTTGAAGGATGGGTCCCGGTCGCCATGGGATCCGGGGGGGGGGGGGGGGGGGGGTTTGCCGGTCATTAGGATGACAACACAACGCGGGATGAGGGGTTTTAGCGGGTGGAATAGTGGGTACCAATTGTAGGTTTACTTAGTAGCAATGCAAATATCATGGTACAGCTATATAGACAATCATCATGTTACTTTTTAATGGTACGTTTACAAACATATATTATGATAAATAGAGTTGAAACTTGTGTCTCATTATGGTAATTGGTGAAATAAGTATAGCCAGTTATAATTGTAATGGCTTAGCAAATAAGAAAAGACGATCAGTATTTACCTGGTTAAAAGAGAAGCAATATATTATCTATTGTTTCAGGAAACTCATTCAACAGTTTTGATGAAGTTTTGGGGGAAAAGGACTGGGGGTGGCGAAATATATTTCTCCCATGGGCAAATAAATTCAAAAGGGGTGATGATATTAATTAACAGTAAATTTGATCCAAATTGTCCAAACAGATCCTCAAGGTAGATGGATGATTTTAAATATGTTATTGGACCATAAACAGATATGGTCCATATAATGATGATCCATGCTTCTTTGAAAATACATTCTTATATATATCAACCCTACAAGCAACACAAGACTATTATTATGGTAGGAGATTATAATACGGTTTTAAATATCTCTATGGACCGTAAAGAAAAAAACACTACAAACTATCACCCTCAGGCACTTAAGGAAATCATGAATGTCGTGGATATATGGAGGCTTAAATACCTTGACCTAGTGAGATATACATGGTGGAGGCTTAATCAAGCTAGTCCTCTTGATCGCTTTCTTATGTTGTTCTCTCTGGCGCCTATCAAAAAGTGTTGATAGGGGACAGAATGTGATCAGGCCATCACATAATTGGTGCATATATATACATACATACATACATACATACATACATACATACGAGTTGAAGTCGGAAGTTTACATACACTTCGGTTGGAGTCATTAGAACTTGTTTTTCAACCACTCCACAAATGTATTGTTAACTAACTATAGTTTTGGCAAGTCGTTTAGGACATCTACTTTGTGCATGACACAAGTAATTTTTCCAACAATTGTTTACAGACAGATTATTTTACTTATAATTCACTGTATCACAATTCCAGTGGGTCAGAAGTTTACATACACTAAATTGACTGTGCCTTTCAACAGCTTGGAAAATTCCAGAAAATTATGTCATGGCTTTAGAAGATTCTGATAGGCTAATTGACATAATTTGAGTCAATTGGAGGTGTATCTGCGGATGTATTTCAAGGCCTACCTTCAAACTCAGTGCCTCATTGCTTGACATCATGGGAAAATCAATAGAAATCAGCCAAGACCTCAGAAAAGAAATTGTAGACCTCCACAAGTCTGGTTCATCTTTGGGAGCAATTTCCAAATTGGGAATGTGATGAAAGAAATAAAAGCTGAAATAAATCATTCTCTCTACTATTATTCTGACATTTCACATTCTTAAAACAAAGGTGATCCTAACTGACCTAAGACAGGGAATTTTTACTAGGATTAAATGGATCACCACTTTATTTTAAGAATGTGAAATGTCAGAATAATAGTAGAGTGATTTATTTCAGCTTTTATTTCTTTCATCACATTCCCAGTGGGTCAGAAGTTTACATACACTCAATTCGTATTTGGTAGCATTGCCTTTACATTGTTTAACTTGGGTCAAACGTTTCGGGTAGCCTTCCACAAGCTTCACACAATAATTTGGGTGCATTTTGGCCCATTCCTCCTGACAGAGCTGGTGTAACTGAGTCAGGTTTGTAGGCTTCCTTGCTCGCACACGCTTTTTCAGTTCTGCCCTCAAATGTTCTATTGGATTGAGGTCAGTGCTTTGTGATGGCCACTCCAATACCTTGACTTGTTGTCCTTAAGCCATTTTGCCACAACTTTGGAAGTATGCTTGGGGTCATTGTCCATTTGCGATCAAGCTTTAACTTCCTGACTGATGTCTTGAGATGTTACTTCAATATATCCACATAATTTTCCGCCTCATGATGCCATCTATTTTGTGAAGTGCACCAGTCCCTCCTGTAGCAAAGCACCCCCACATCATACTGCTGCCACCCCCGTGCTTCACGTTTGGGACGGTGTTCTTCGGATTGCAAGCGTTCCCCTTTTTCCTCCAAACATAACGATGGTCATTATGGCCAAACAGTTCTATTTTTGTTTGATCAGATCAGAGGACATTTCTCAAAAAAGTACGATCTTTGTCTCCATTTGCAGTTGCAAACCATAGTTATGGCGGTTTTGGAGTAGTGGCTTCTTCCTTGCTGAGCGGAGTTTCAGGTTATGTTGATATATGACTCTTCTTACTGTGGATATACACTGCTCAAAAAAATAAAGGGAACACTTAAACAACACAATGTAACTCCAAGTCAATCACACTTCTGTGAAATCAAACTGTCCACTTAGGAAGCAACACTGATTGACAATAAATTTCACATGCTGTTGTGCAAATGGAATAGACAAAAGGTGGAAATTATAGGCAATTAGTAAGACACCCCCAAAAAAGGAATGGTTCTGCAGGTGGTGACCACACACCACTTCTCAGTTCCTATGCTTCCTGGCTGATGAAGCATTCCTATGCTTCCTGGCTGATGTTTTGGTCACTTTTGAATGCTGGTGGTGCTTTCACTCTAGTGGTAGCATGAGACGGAGTCTACAACCCACACAAGTGGCTCAGGTAGTGCAGTTCATCCAGGATGGCACATCAATGCGAGCTGTGGCAAAAAGGTTTGTTGTGTCTGTCAGCGTAGTGTCCAGAGCATGGAGGCGCTACCAGGAGACAGGCCAGTACATCAGGAGACGTGGAGGAGGCCGTAGGAGGGCAACAACCCAGCAGCAGGACCGCTACCTCCGCCTTTGTGCAAGGAGGTGCACTGCCAGAGCCCTGCAAAATGACCTCCAGCAGGCCACAAATGTGCATGTGTCAGCATATGGTCTCACAAGGGGTCTGAGGATCTCATCTCGGTACCTAATGGCAGTCAGGCTACCTCTGGCGAGCACATGGAGGGCTGTGCGGCCCCACAAAGAAATGCCACCCCACACCATGACTGACCCACCGCCAAACCGGTCATGCTGGAGGATGTTGCAGGCAGCAGAACGTTCTCCACGGCGTCTCCAGACTCTGTCACGTCTGTCACATGTGCTCATGTGCTCAGTGTGAACCTGCTTTCATCTGTGAAGAGCACAGGGCGCCAGTGGCGAATTTGCCAATCTTGGTGTTCTCTGGCAAATGCCAAACGTCCTGCACGGTGTTGGGCTGTAAGCACAACCCCCACCTGTGGACGTCGGGCCCTCATACCACCCTCATGGAGTCTGTTTCTGACCGTTTGAGCAGACACATGCACATTTGTGGCCTGCTGGAGGTCATTTTGCAGGGCTCTGGCAGTGCACCTCCTTGCACAAAGGCGGAGGTAGCGGTCCTGCTGCTGGGTTGTTGCCCTCCTACGGCCTCCTCCACGTCTCCTGATGTACTGGCCTGTCTCCTGGTAGCGCCTCCATGCTCTGGACACTACGCTGACAGACACAGCAAACCTTTTTGCCACAGCTCGCATTGATGTGCCATCCTGGATGAGCTGCACTACCTGAGCCACTTGTGTGGGTTGTAGACTCCGTCTCATGCTACCACTAGAGTGAAAGCACCGCCAGCATTCAAAAGTGACCAAAACATCAGCCAGGAAGCATAGGAACTGAGAAGTGGTGTGTGGTCACCACCTGCAGAACCATTCCTTTTTTGGGGGCGTCTTACTAATTGCCTATAATTTCCACCTTTTGTCTATTCCATTTGCACAACAGCATGTGAAATGTATTGTCAATCAGTGTTGCTTCCTAAGTGGACAGTTTGATTTCACAGAAGTGTGATTGACTTGGAGTTACATTGTGTTGTTTAAGTGTTCCCTTTATTTTTTTGAGCAGTGTATATACTTTTGTACCCGTTTCCTCCAGGATTTTCACAAGGTCCTTTGCTGTTGTTCTGGGATTGATTTGCACTTTTCGCACCAAAGTACATCAATCTCTAGGGGACAGAACGCGTCTCCTTCCTGAGCGGTATAATAGCTGCGTGGTCCCATGGTGTTAATACTTGCGTACTATTGTTTGTACAGATGAACATGGTACCTTCAGGCGTTTGGAAATTGCTCTCAAGGATGAACCAGACTTGTGGAGAATTGTTTTTCTGAGGTCTTGGCTGATTTCTTTTGATTTTCCCATGATGTCAAGCAAAGAGGCAATGAGTTTGAAGGTAGGCCTTGAAATACTACCACAGGTACATCTCCAATTGACTCAAATGATGTCAATTAGCCTATCAGAATCTTCTAAAGCCATGGAATCATTTTCTGGGATTTTCCAAGCTGTTTAAAGGCACAGTCAACTTAGTGTATGTAAACTTCTGACCCACTGGAATCGTGATACAGTGAATTATAAGTGAAATAATCTGTCTGTAAACAATTGTTGGAAAAATGACTTGTGTCATGCACAAAGTAGATGTCCTAACCAACTTGCCAAAACTATAGTTTGTTAACAATACATTTGTGGAGTGGTTGAAAAACGAGTTTTAAACGACTCCAACCTAAGTGTATGTAAACTTCCAACTTCCACTGTAAATGGTAGATTATCGGACACTCAACAAGGTGGTCTGATTTTAATTATTACTGAAACAGGATTCAAGTGGTATTTATAAAGATCCAGTCCATTTACAAAATGGGAGGCCTCTTTCACTTCAGTATTGTGACGCAAAAATTAGAGCTAAATGCTTAGCGCATAGAATTAAAAAGGTTTTGTCAGATATTATTTATCCTAATCAGACAGGTTTTTTACATGGATGATACATTGGAGATAATATAAGACAAGTACTGGAAACAATAGAACACTATGAAATATCTGGGAAACCAGGCCTGCTTTCATAGCTGACTTTGAAAAGGATTTTGATAAAGTACGACTTGAGTTTATATATAAATGCCTGGAATATTACAATTTTGGATAATCTCTTATAAAATGGGTTAAGGTTATGTATAGTAACCCTAGGTGTAAAATAGTAAATAATGGCTACATCTCAGAAAGTTTTAAACTGTCAAGAGTAAAACAAGGTTGTCCACCATCGGCATATCTATTCATTATTGCCATCAAAATGATTCATGTTTTCTTTTAAATCCACAATTAGAATCCCTCCACAGCCTCATAGAGGATCTAGATACTTTTTCTAACCTCTCTGCATTAAAACCAAATTATGATAAGTGTACTATATTATGTATTGAATCACAAAAAAATGCAACTTTTACATTACTGTGTAGTTTACCAATAAAATGGTCTGACAGGGATGTGGACATACTCTGTATACATATCCTGAAAGAAAGAAATGATCTCACGCCAATACATTTTAATAGAAAGTTAGCAAAAATAGATAATTTTTTCTACCATGGAAAATAAAACATGTCTATTTGTGGAAAAATAACCTTGATTAACTCTTTAGTCATATCACAGTTGACCTATTTGCTCATGGTTTTGCCTACACCTAGCGACCTGCTTTTTAAATTACATGAGTAAAAAAATTGATTTTATTTGTAATGGCAAGCCAGACAAAATTAAATGGGCCTATTTATATAATGAATATGAATTCGGAGGGCAGAAATGATTAAATATTAAAGCACTAGACCTCTTACTAAAGGTGTCAGTCATACAAAAGTTAGACTTAAATCTGAAATGGTTCTGTATTAAATTTGTAAGAATGTCTCACCCCATGTTCAAGAATAGCCCTTTTCCCTTTATTCAGACAACAAATCGCTCACTTTTGGTTATTTGAAAACAAAATATCGTTATTTTGTAAACAAGCCATAGAAAGTTGGTTGCAATATCAGTTTAATCCACCTGAAAAAACAGAACAAATAATACAACAAATAGTGGTTAAACTCAAATATACTAATTGATAAAAAAATATTAAAAAGTTTTCAGATACATATAAAAAAAAAAGTATAATCTTTGTAAATGATATCATAAATAGGACTGGTGGAGTTGTCACACATGCAGCTAACACAGACATATTGAAATGTCTGCTCTACCCAAAATTACAACCAACTAATTGCACCATTACCACAAATGGAAGAGGCAAGTGGAAGGGGAAAAAGTATGAAACTTGCCATGCATTAAAGACCAAAATTGGTTAAAGAAAATTGTGATAAATAAAAATATATACCAAATTCACTTAATAAGTACCAAAAAATGTACAGCTGTGCCAAATAAATTGCAAAATAGTTGGGAAGAGATTTAATGTACCGATTCCATGGCACATGGTTTATGAAATGACACGCAAAATGACACCGGATTCAAAACTTAGATTTTTCTATTTAAAGTATACAATATTCATGCAACCAATAGAATGTTATATATATATGGGAGATACAATCTTCCCAGCGCTGCAGATTTTGCTGCGAGGAGGCAGAGTCATTAGATCATTTATTTTGGTACTGTGCATATGTAGCTCGTTTTTGGTCACAGGTCCCGTAATGACTGAAAAATTGCAACATTTGCCTAGAACTAACGCTGCAGATAGCAATACTGGGTGATTTGAAAAGTCATAGTCAATCAAGAAATAATATAATTATTATTTTTGCAATTTTTTTTCTTTAATTTACAATCTGTAGAAACTATGAGAATAGAAAGGTTCAGTACTTTTGTGAAGCGTCACAGCACAGTTGAAAAATATATGGCAAATAAAAATCCAATATGGATGGTGTTAAGAGATAGATGGAAGTGGCTGAATGGAGCTGAAGGGTGGGACTAATAACAAGATAACCAATGTAAAACATACGGGGTCTGTAAAATGTTTATAGGTTCAGAACTTTTGTGAAATAGCAGTTACAAATATATGGCAAATAGAAATCAAACTGGATGGACATCAGAAATAGAGGAAGGCCAGGACAAAAAACAAAATATAACTATTGTAAAATATACGTCTGTAAAACGTGTATAGTATGTATAAGCTGGAAGTAGAAGCCTAAGTGTTATTGTTTATTAGTTTGCTTTAATTGGGGGAGCAGTGGTAGGGTTGCGGGGAATAATAAAGGTATATTCAAAAGAAAAAAAGTATACACACATACATGTATGTATGTATGTATGTATGTGTCTATATATATATATGTATGTGTCTATATATATATATATATATATATATATATATATATATATATATATATACATACATATATACACTGCTCAAAAAAATAAAGGTAACACTAAAATAACACATCCTAGATCTGAATGAATGAACTATTCTTATTAAATACTTTTTTCTTTACATAGTTGAATGTGCTGACAACAAAATCACACAAATTATCAATGGAAATAAAATTTATCAACCCATGGAGGTCTGGATTTGGAGTCACACTCAAAATTAAAGTGGAAAACCACACTACAGGCTGATCCAACTTTGATGTAATGTCCTTAAAACAAGTCAAAATGAGGCTCAGTAGTGTGTGTGGCCTCCACGTGCCTGTATGACCTCCCTACAACGCCTGGGCATGCTCCTGATGAGGTGGCGGATGGTCTCCTGAGGGATCTCCTCCCAGACCTGGACTAAAGCATCCGCCAACTCCTGGACAGTCTGTGGTGCAACGTGGCGTTGGTGGATGGAGCGAGACATGATGTCCCAGATGTGCTCAATTGGATTCAGGTCTGGGGAACGGGCGGGCCAGTCCATAGCATCAATGCCTTCCTCTTGCAGGAACTGCTGACACACTCCAGCCACATGAGGTCTAGCATTGTCTTGCATTAGGAGGAACCCAGGGCCAACCGCACCAGCATATGGTCTCACAAGGGGTCTGAGGATCTCATCTCGGTACCTAATGGCAGTCAGGCTACCTCTGGCGAGCACATGGAGGGCTGTGCGGCCCCCCAAAGAAATGCCACACCATGACTGACCCACCGCCAAACCGGTCATGCTGGAGGATGTTGCAGGCAGCAGAACGTTCTTCACGGCGTCTCCAGACTCTGTCACGTCTGTCACATGTGCTCAGTGTGAACCTGCTTTCATCTGTGAAGAGCACAGGGCGCCAGTGGCGAATTTGCCAATCTTGGTGTTCTCTGGCAAACGCCAAACGTCCTGCACGGTGTTGGGCTGTAAGCACAACCCCATCCTGTGGACGTCGGGCCCTCATACCACCCTCATGGAGTCTGTTTCTGACCGTTTGAGCAGACACATGCACATTTGTGGCCTGCTGGAGGTCATTTTGCAGGGCTCTGGCAGTGCTCCTCCTGCTCCTCCTTGCACAAAGGCGGAGGTAGCGGTCCTGCTGCTGGGTTGTTGCCCTCCTACGGCCTCCTCCACGTCTCCTGATGTACTTGCCTGTCTCCTGGTAGCGCCTCCATGCTCTGGACACTACGCTGACAGACAGAGCAAACCTTCTTGCCACAGCTCGCATTGATGTGCCATCCTGGATGAGCTGCACTACCTGAGCCACTTGTGTGGGTTGTAGACTCCGTCTCATGCTACCACTAGAGTGAAAGCACCGCCAGCATTCAAAAGTGACCAAAACATCAGCCAGGAACCATAGGAACTGAGAAGTGGTCTGTGGTCACCACCTGCAGAACCACTCATTTATTGGGGGTGTCTTGCTAATTGCCTATAATTTCCACCTGTTGTCTATTCTATTTGCACAACAGCATGTGAAATTTATTGTCAATCAGTGTTGCTTCCTAAGTGGACAGTTTGATTTCACAGAAGTGTGATTGACTTGGAGTTACATTGTGTTGTTTAAGTGTTCCCTTTATTTTTTTGAGCAGTGTATATACACACACTACATATATATATATAATATATATATATATATACACACACATACATATATACACACATACAGTGGGGAGAACAAGTATTTGATATACTGCCGATTTTGCAGGTTTTCCTACTTACAAAGCATGTAGAGGTCTGTAATTTTTATCATAGGTACACTTCAACTGTGAGACGGAATCTAAAACAAAAATCCAGAAAATCACATTGTATGATTTTTAAGAAATTAATTTGCATTTTATTGCGTGACATAAGTACTTGATACATCAGAAAAGCAGAACTTAATATTTGGTACAGAAACCTTTGTTTGCAATTACAGAGATCATACGTTTCCACAGAGCCACTCCTTAGTTGCCCTGTCTGTGTGTTTCGGGTCGTTGTCATGCTGGAAGACCCAGCCACGACCCATCTTCAATGCTCTTACTGAGGGAAGGGGGTTGTTGGCCAAGATCTCGCGATACATGGCCCCATCCATCCTCCCCTCAATAGGGTGCAGTCGTCCTGTCCCCTTTGCAGAAAAGCATCCCCAAAGAATGATGTTTCCACCTCCATGCTTCACGGTTGGGATGGTGTTCTTGGGGTTGTACTCATCCTTCTTCTTCCTCCAAACACGGCGAGTGGAGTTTAGACCAAAAAGCTCTATTTTTGTCTCATCAGACCACATGGCCTTCTCCCATTCCTCCTCTGGATCATCCAGATGGTCATTGGCAAACTTCAGACGGGCCTGGACATGCGCTGGCTTGAGCAGGGGGACCTTGCGTGCGCTGCAGGATTTTAATCCATGACGGAGTAGTGTGTTACTAATAGTTTTCTTTGAGACTGTGGTCCCAGCTCTCTTCAGGTCATTGACCAGGTCCTGCCGTGTAGTTCTGGGCTGATCCCTCACCTTCCTCATGATCATTGATGCCCCACGAGGTGAGATCTTGCATGGAGCCCCAGACCGAGGGTGATTGTCCGTCATCTTGAACTTCTTCCATTTTCTAATAATTGCGCCAACAGTTGTTGCCCTCTCACCAAGCTGCTTGCCTATTGTCATGTAGCCCATCCCAGCCTTGTGCAGGTTTACAATTTTATCCCTGATGTCCTTACACAGCTCTCTGGTCTTGGCCATTGTGGAGAGGTTGGAGTCTGTTTGATTGAGTGTGTGGACAGGTGTCTTTTATACAGGTAACGAGTTCAAACAGGTGCAGTTAATACAGGTAATGAGTGGAGAACAGGAGGGCTTCTTAAAGAAAAACTAACAGGTCTGTGAGAGCTGGAATTCTTACTGGTTGGTAGGTGATCAAATACTTATGTCATGCAATAAAATGCAAATTAATTACTTAAAAATCATACAATGTGATTTTCTGGATTTTTGTTTTAGATTCCGTCTCTCACAGTTGAAGTGTACCTATGATAAAAATTACAGACCTCTACATGCTTTGTAAGTAGGAAAACCTGCAAAATCGGCAGTGTATCAAATACTTGTTCTCCCCACTGTATATATACATACACAGTGGGGCAAAAAAGTATTGTCAGCCACCAATTGTGCAAGTTCTCCCACTTAAAAAGATGAGAGGACTGTAATTTTCATCATAGGTACACTTCAACTATGACAGACAAAATGAGAAAAAAAAATCCAGAAAATCACATTGTAGAATTTTTAATGAATTTATTTGCAAATTATGGTGGAGCCGCACCTCTATTGATGTATATACATCAATAGACATCTGTATGAATCAATGATGTCGCTTTGCGGATGGTGATTCTCTGATCCACCTCTACGCAGACGACACCATTCTGTATACTTCTGGCCCTTCTTTGGACACTGTGTTAACTAACCTCCAGACGAGCTTCAATGCCATACAACTCTCCTTCCGTGGCCTCCAACTGCTCTTAAATGCAAGTAAAACTAAATGCATGCTTTTCAACCAATCGCTGCTCGCACCTGCCCGCCCGTCCAGCATCACTACTCTGTACGGTTCTGGTTAGACTATAAACTCTCCTTCCAGACTCACATTAAGCATCTCCAATCCATAATTAAATCTAGAAATCGGCTTCCTATTCGCAACAAAGCATCCTTCACTCATGCTGCCAAACATACCCACATAAAACTGACTATCCTACCGATCCTTGACTTCGTTGATGTCATTTACAAAATAGCCTCCAACACTCTACTCAGCAAATTGGATGCAGTCCATCACAGTGCCATCCGTTTCATCACCAAAGCCCCATATACTACCCACCACTGCGACCTGTTTGCTCTCGTTGGCCCTCGCTTCATATTCGTCGCCAAACCCACTGGCTCCAGGGCATCTAGAAGTCTTTGCTAGGTAAAGCCCCGCCTTATCTCAGCTCACTGGTCACCATAGCAGCACCCACCCGTAGCACGCACTCCAGCAGGTATATTTCACTGGTCACCCCCAAAGCCAATTCCCCCTTTCCTTCCAGTTGTCTGCGGCCAATGACTGGAATGAATTGCAAAAATCGCTGGAGTCTTATATCTCCCTCACTAACTTTAAGCATCAGCTATCAGAGCAGCTTACAGATCATTGCACCTGTACATAGCCCATCTGTAAATAGCCCATCCAACTACCTCATCCCCATATTGTTATTTATTTATATATATTTTTTCCTTCTCCTTTGCACCCCAGTATCTCTACTTGCACATTCATCTTCTGCACATCTATCACTCCAGTGTTTATTTGCGAAATTGTAATTATTTGCCACTATGGCCTATTTATTGCCTTACCTCCCTAATCTTACTTCATTTGCACACCCTGTATATAGACTTTTCTATTGTGTTATTGACTGTACGTTTGTTTATTCCATGTGTAACTCTGTTGTTTGTGTCACACTGCTTTGCTTTATCTTGGCCAAGTCGCAATTGTAAATGAGAACTTGTTCTCAACTGGCTTACCTGGTTAAATAAAAAATAGAGCTGGCGGGATTTTCCATGCACAGGCAGAACAGAGAAGCCATGTCAAAAACAGCTGGTGTGCAATGTCTTATATTAAAGAAGTCTCGAGGTATTGCTCGCTTGAGGTAGAGTAGCTTATGATAAGCTGTAGACCACACTATCTACCAAGAGAGTACTCATCTATATTATTCGTAGCCGTCTATTTACCACCACAGACCGATGCTGCCACTAAGACCGCACTCAACCAACTCTATAAGGCCATAAGCAAACAAGAAAATGCTCATCCAGAAGCTGCGCTCCTAGTGGCCAGGTACTTTAATGCAGGCAAACTTAAATCAGTTTTACCAGCATGTCACGTGCAACCAGATAAAAAAAAAATGCTAAAAAAACAAACAAACTCTAGACCACCTTTACTCCACACGTAGAGATGCATAAAAAGCTCTTCCCCACCCTCCATTTGGCAAATCTGACCATAATTCTATCCTCCTGATTCCTGCTTACAAGGAAAAACTAAAGCAGGAAGTGCCAGTGACTCACTCAATACGAAAGTGGTCAGATGACGTGGATGCTACGCTTACAAGACTGTTTGTCTAGCACAGACTGGAATATGTTCCAGGATTCATCCAATGCCATTGAGGAGTATACCACCTCAGTCATCGGCTTCATCAATAAGTGCATCGATGACGTCGTCCACACAGTGACCGTACGTATATATCCCAACCAGAAGCCATGGATTACAGGCAACATCCGCATCGAGCTAAAGGCTAGAGCTGCCGCATTCAAGGAGCACTAATCCGGACGCTTAAAAGAAATCCCGCTATGCCCTCCGATGAACCATCAAACTGGCAAAGTGTCAATACAGGATTAAGATTGAATACTACTACACCGGCTCTGACGCGTCAGATGTGGCAGGGCTTAAACTATTACGGACTACAAAGGGAAAGTCGGATGCGATCTGCCCGGGGAGCTAAATGCCTTTATGCTCACTTCGAGGACAGCAACACTGAAGCATGCACGAGAGCACCAGCTGTTCTGGATGACTGTGATAATGCTTTCGGTAGCCAATGTGAGCAAGACCTTTAAACAGGTCAACATTCAAAGCCGCAGGGCCAGACGGATTACCAGGATGTGTACTCAAAGAATGCGTTGACCTCAACTAGCCTGTACACTGACTCGGTACCCACTGTATATAGCCTCGTTATTGTGATATTGTGTTACTTTATTATTTTTTACTTTAGTTTATTTGATAAATTTTCTTAACTCTTGTTGAACTGCACTGTTGGTGAAGGGCTTGTAAGTAAGCATTTCACGGTTTAAGAGAGGTAGACCAGTAACCCAAAGGTCGCTGGTCCGAAACGACTAGGTGGGAAAAAAACATGTCTGTGCCCTTGAGCAAGGCACTTAATCCTAACTGCTCCAGGGTCGCTGTCAATGGCTGATCCCTGGATCTGATCCCTGGATCTGATACCACTCTCCGAGGGTGTCTCGGGGAGTGGGATATGCAAAAAAACACTTTTCAATCCACACATGCGTATAATACGCACTTGTGCATGTGTGAAATAGGACAAACGTAAACACCCAACTATTTATTATTAAAGAGGGGAAAAAAAGTTTAAGAAACGTAAATCCTTTATCGAACACCAAGACACGAGACATCTAGAAATATCCTTGTTTGTTTTGATTTTTATTTTGGATACATGGTGTTGCTTTATTCAGTAGTGAGACAGACACTGTCGTATAGCTTATATCTACAGTATGCTTCACTTGGTTCAGTTGGGTTCAAACACACCTCTAGTTGAAACAATGCACTGCTAAGAGTCTGCTCAACATGTCTGTGCCTGTATTACACAGAGAGAGGCACTGATATGACACTACAGATAGTTACATTTGAGTTTCATCTCTTAAAACCTTGGTAAAAACATAAAATCCTTAAAACCTTTTATAGCTGCTGAATATTATTCTTAGTCAAATAGATTGAGCTTGACCATGCAAGAACTGCATGAATTAGGTTTACAGATTGGTCTGTTGCATTAAACATCAGCAAGAAACCAGTTCTGTATTTGTATGTTCAATCTTAAAACAATATATTGCTGACAAGCAAAACATTTTGGGACTGTCAACAGTGGACTAATGAACCAAATACCAAAATATATTTTTGGGATGCAATTTTTCTTTAAAGCGATGTCCCAGTCAGATGAACTTGTGGATACCATTTTTATGTCTCGGTGTCCATTATGAAGGAAGTTAGTTTTGCGAGCCAATGCTGATTGGTATTAGCCCAATGACAAGACTTCGTCATTGCGCTAATGCTAGTTAGCAACTTCCGTCAAACTGCATGCAAAGACATAAAAATGGTATCCACAAGTCATCCGACTGGGGAAGTAGATAAAGGGCCTCATTGCCAAAATCCCGAAGTATCCCTTTAAGGGCAATCAACTTGTTAAAATAGAATTTCAGCGTTTGACTTCGACCTCACTTGGAATTCTAGGTTTTTGTTATCTATCCAAGGTTTTGTTGGAATGAAAACAATCATAGAATCTTATGAAAAAGCATTGAGGCATTATAGGAAATTACTCATGAACGCTTTAAACAGTCCTGTAATTCCAATCTGATGTTTATCAAAAACATTACAACTAACATTCAAGATAAAACTAACCTCAAGTCGTATGTTATAACATACGTAATTTAGTAAAGGTAGCAAGGGGCATGTTATTAGTACCACATTACAAAAAGTCTACCACAGTGTTAGACAATTGGCAAAACTCTCAATTAAAAGATATGCGAGAATTCTTTAATTACTCGCCATAACAAGGATATTACACTTAAAAAGTTTGTTGTCCTTTCTAGTCACATCAAATTGTACATACTTGTCCATTCCTCTGTCCCAAATCCTCACTTCTAGTGGGGAACAACCCCAATATACGAACAGATTATAATATTAACCGTTTTGAACTCAAAACACATGCACTCTGAAAAAATCAGTTTGAATGTAGAGTGAGGTGTGTTTAAAATACTGACTAAAAAGGTAGTTTTTGAAATTATGCTCAACCCAAACTAAAAGTGTTCTCTTCCTGTGGTTTCTTTTTCTGAAAGGTGAGAAGTGTAATTATAATGAACAAAAATCAAAAATTCAATAATACAGCAAGGAGAGATATACTCAAGTTCTACATTTGACCAAATAATCATAAATGGTGTCTTCACATAGAGGTACAATAACGGAAAAAAGTAAATTACCAAACAGACCGATAGCAGCTGCCAAATAATGTAGACTTCAGCTTATTATGTCAGCAGGTTAAGAATTGCCATTTTGCCAGATCATAACTTGTCACATCTTAACCTGGAATAGGACTGCAATAATTTGAGATAAATAGAATTCAAACTTAATTTTCTAATTGAAAAGCATAAGAATGTCACACCAGCTCTGCTTGAGCATGAAAATACAGGCGATAGGATATAAACTATAGCCGAACCATGAGGACTCTAAAAAGGGACAAGGGGGTTGTCTGAAAAGGAAGGAGGTCATTTGTTGTAATTTGGTTTTACATAATAAACCCCACATACCAGTAGCTCAACAGAACTGAACACGATAAAACCATTAGAACAGTGGGGGGAAAATGTTCTCTGAAGTGTTGATCTCATGATTAGAGATATCAGGAAATGTCTTAAAATCTCTCTATAAAAAGGTGTAAGTCTCTCTCTCAAAGCCTGAAGGACATGACAGACCAACAAGAACATTTTATGTGCAGCGAGTGCGTCATTTTCTGTTCATTTCCCAACGATTCTACATCTCCAACGTTTGCCGACACCTAGCAGGGGATCTGCTGTGCACAGCCAACGTTCGTCTTGGTCTGTCTTGTCCTTTAAAACACTGTCCTGTTCCGTTTTAGGTGTCATACGCTGGCTGTTCCTCAATGAACACAGCGTGGCGGTTGTTGCTTACCCTGCTGCCCAGACAGGACACGTCCAGACAGGAGACCCCGAGGGCTATCAGACAATGCCACGTCTGTAGACACACAGAGTGGGGAGGAGGTCAGAAGAGGGTCACTGTACTCCCTATAATAGTTTACAATCCATCTTTCCAAACCATATCCCTGCATTCAGTATCTAGTATTCCGCATCGAAAGGTAGCCTCTATTTGGGAATTGATCTACAGTGTTGTATGCTTATCTAACCCAGTCCATGCTGTTATAATGACTACTACAGTAACTCACCAGGTAGCACACAAAGCTTAGGTAGGCTATGCAGAGCAAGGCCACCAGCACGTAGAGCGCCACACTGTTCAGGCTGGTCACGTAGACCACCACAAAGTACATGTTTATGGCACAGACCACCAGGATGACCACCCCTCCGCCAATCTTCCACACCCTCAGGAGCACAGTCACAGACAAGATGGTTAGGCATCAATGATAAAGTGTCACTGTCATCACATTTATTAATTAGTTGTTCGATCAGTGAAAACAGAAACAAATCTTACGTCCCAAATGGCACCCTATTCCCTACAGAGTGCACTAGGTATGGCACTATGTAGGGAATAAGGATCCATTTGAGATGCATCCCCCGTCATCACATTTATTAATTTGTTGGTCTATCAGTGCAAATACAGAAGCAATCTTCAGTGTTATATGGGTTGAGGGTTATGGTGACTCACAGTCCATTAGCAAAGTCATCCATGATGGATGTCAGACTGGTGAAGGTCAGGATGGGGATCAGAGCAAATGGCAGCTGTGGAACAAAGAGAGACAGTAAGAACTGACGACATTCAGTCCCCTTCAATAGCTTTTAATACATGCATCAGTATAAAACCCCCAAAGACTCCCAAGCCAGCCCAGAGTAGCTGCTACCCCTCTCTAACCTGCAGTCCCTAGCCCAAGTCTTCACTCTCTCCATCCAGCACCCTTCTCCTCTCCTCCCTAATCAATCAAATGTATTTATAAAGCCCTTTTTACATCCGCCGATGTCAAAGTGCTATACAGAAACCCAGCCTAAGACCCCAAACAGCAAGCCCTGTCTCTTCTCTCTCTCTGCATGTCCCCAGACCCGTTCGGCATCCCATTTTTTCGGCACAAAATGGCAACCTATTCCCCATTTTGTGCACTACTTTTGATAGGGCTCTGGTCATGTCTTCTCTGACCTGCATGCTCTGCAATACGTTGAGGAAGTCGTTCATGCCCGTTAGGTGCTGCACGTCCTGAAAGATGGCCACCAGCAGGGTGGGGAAGATGGCGATGGAGCGGGTGAGAAGCACCCGGGCAAAACGGGACCAACGCAGGTTCAGGAAACCCTGAGGCAGGGGAAGAGAGAGAAAATAGTCAACAAACACACATCCCTACTGACAAAACACCGAGGTGTTTACATACAAAACACCAACACACGCATACACAAGGATTGACTTAAAGGTTAACAATACAATGTGCACTCTCACATACACAAACAAACACAGTAGTTGGGTACTTCTGCACATTCTCACCTCCATGACAAACTGGCCAGAGTAAGTGCCTGTCATGGTGGAGCTCTGTCCGGCAGCCAGGATCCCGATGGCCCAGATGTAGAGGGCCGCAGGGCCAAAGAAACAACCCAGCACCACCCCCTGTATAGAGTGAGTGGGAGAATGTAGAAATTCCCCCCATGGTTATTCATATTATCAACACCGAACAAATGTTAATTTCATGGCAAAATGATTGACTGAGATAGCAGGTATATACAGTATCAAAGTGATTTCATATCACAGGTTATATAGATTGTTGTTAATCCTTAAAAGATGTACCCCTTTGAAGATGTCCACCTGTAGCGTGCTGTTGTCCAGAGGGAAGAGGTCTGTGTGAGGACTGCCTGATGCATTGCATTTTGCATTCTGTGATACACAGAAGAACAGCAGCACATCACAAACAAGGGAGGTCACTGGTTTAGAGGTGCCATACTGATGCTATATTAATGTATAAACCATCTGTAAAGGATTGTTACAGTACGAGACAAGGAGACATGCTGGGTCTGGTTCGTCATTATACCCACCACCTCAATGTTGGTTTTGTCGTAGAAGGCCTCGGCAAACACTGCTACAACAAAGACGTTGATGAGGAAGGAGATGAAGAGAGCAATAGTTGACTCGATGAAGTAGTATTTGTTGGCCTCCTTCACCTCCTTCTTGTTCCCACGATCTATTTGCCGAGACTAGACAATAAAATATCATTAAAATTAATGAATTAAAATATAAAATCACAATTCCTGTGACATTGTACTTTCTGGTTGTTTGGCCCAAAAATGTATAAATGATTGTTTCAAATCGTTACCAATATTTTATATGTCATAGTAAAGGTCCATGATGACCCTCTACTATGTCATAGTGAAGATCTTTGACTCTGTAGTACGTCATAAAGCAGGTCTTTGACTCCTATGTCATAGCATAGAGGAGTGTAAGACTTTCACCATGTCATGATGCAAGAGACCTACCTTGACGAGGGCAGAGTGCAGGTAGATGTTGTGGGGCATGATGACTGCTCCTACGATGCCCACAGCCTGCTCCATCTGGGCAGAATCACAGTTCTCACAGTACGGCAGAAACATCCCCTTCAGCAGCTCCCCCTGGTCCGGACGCACCATCACATACTACAGGTACATACACACGAGATGGCAGTCAGATACACACAAATGCAGAAAAGAAAACCTACCAAATTCTATCAAAGCTGCGCTATATACTATAAAAACCAGCTGGCAGGTTTACAGAAGGGTATTTTTTATTTTTTAAAGATGAACACAGGGAAAAGCTTGTTCTTACCTCATACCCAAAGCTTATAGCCATGATGGTGATGAGAAACCCAAAGAAGGCTTCAAGTTTCCTCAAGCCTAAAAAACAAAAGTCAGAAATCATTTTGAAACACGCCCAGACAGAAATACATACACACACCTGTGCCCAAGGACTTAAATCACAGACATCTTAATGTGTCAAAGAAACACTCACCATATTTATCTAGAAAAAGGAACACAAAGGTGTCAATGATGGTGATGAGGACACCTCCCCAAAGTGGAATCCTGGTAGATAGCAAACAACAATGTTAGTTTGACCCCAATACATTGACCGCTAGAGCGCCCGTTGTATGCCTTTGTCAGTATCCCAAATGTCACACTATATAGTGCACTACTTTTGAACAGGGGGCACTATATAGGAAATAGGGTGTCATTTGGGACGCACTCTTTGTGTAGTAAAGTGTGGCTTGGTTGGGCGCTGGCGGGTGGTACTGTAGCTACCTGCCCATAGAGAGGAGGTTGAAGGCAATGGCACAGCCGATGACCTCCTGCATGTCTGAGCCGATGATGGCCAGCTCCACCATCAGCCACAGGATAATACGAGGAACCTTGGACGGGATGGAGGTGTGGAGAGCAAGACTGAATATAACACATAGCAATCACATTCAATTAATTTAAACCAAACCCTTCTATATGGTGTAGGGCGAGGGAGGGTTACTCACAGTGGGGTACTGGCGGTTGCAGACCTCTGCGAGGTGCATCCCTGTGACGACCCCCAGGCGTGCAGCCAGTCTCTGCAGGAGGAGGCCGATGATGGTGGCCCCCAACAACACCCACAGGAGCTGAGAGAAAGAGAGCGAGAGGGGGGGACAAAATAATGGTGATGAAGCATGGGAGTAAATTAAACATAATCAAGAGCAAAAAGACCAGATGTAATAGGGAATGCTGATTATAGAATAAAACATAGCTATCCAACCGGAGATAGAACTTTGCCTTTGAGTAAATTATTTGTCTTCGAATTTGAGCATGGTTCAGAAATCTCTACAGTCGCACCATTGAAAGCATCTTGACTGGCTACATCACCGCTTAGTTGGCATCCAACCGCAAGGTGCTACAGAGGGTAGTGCGTATGCCCCAGTACATCACTGGGGCCGAGCTCCCTGCCATCCAGGACCTCTATACCAGGCGGTGTGAGGAAGGCCCTAAAAACTGTCAAAGACTCCAGCCACCCAAGACCGACTGTTCTCTCTGGTACCGCACAGCAAGCTTGACCGATGCACCAAGTCTGGAACCAACAGGACCCAACAGGACCCTGAACAGCTTCTACCACCCCCAAGCCATAATATTATATATTTGACAATAAAATCACAATACATCACACATGTGGATACATTGCAAATCATCAAGGATTTTAAAAAAAATATATATGTTTAGAAACTTATGTTAACATTAATCAACAAATGAAAGATGGAAAACGAATGGAGTTGAGGCAGTTTGGAAAACTCTATGGCTTGAGAGGGAGCATCAATGCTACAGTACAGCCAGGGAGAAAGTCAGTCTGTCAGTCAAGCCAGAAGCTCTTCATCAGGGTCCATCCCTTTGTCTGAAGTTCCCAGTTCCTTCATAGTAGTCACTCCTCCATAGGTAGCTGATCCTCCATTGCCGACAGTGTAACACCCAACTGAGTGATGCTTCTACTGCAGTAAAGTACCAGAAAAATCAACCACACATCAGCAGTGGTCAGGAACAGTCCCTCCGCCTCTGACACCATAGTCTCCACCTTCCAACCGGCAGGTGAAACAAAAAAGCCAGAGCTACTGCTGCATTATTTAAAACGCAAACATTAGCCATCCAGCTAGCGAAGGCAAACACAGAATAAACATCAAAGTCCTGTAACTTTGAAATTGAACACCACCATGTGATGAATACAGAGAAGAAAAAAAAAAGAGTATTTAAAAATGTAAGAAAAAAAGTATTAAATATTTACAAACGGTACAGGAGCTCTCTTCCTAGGCAGACAGCACCATGGCAAAATAGTTAGTTAAATAGATAACCAAATAGCAACTCAGACTATCTGCATTAGAGGTCAACCGATTAAATCGGCATGGCCGATTAATTCAAATAAAGTCAAAGTCTGTTACGTGCGCCGAATACAACAGGTGTAGACCTTACAGTGAAATGCTTACTTACAGGCTCTAACCAATTGTGCAAAAATAGGTAATAGGTGAACAATAGGTAAGTAAAGAGATAAAACAGATGCAAACACACAACGCAAATAGTCCGGGTAGCCATTTGAGTACCTGTTCAGGAGTCTTACGGCTTAGGGGTAAAAACTGTTAAGCCTTTTTGTCCTAGACTTGGCACTCTGGTACCGCTTGCCATGCGGTAGTAGAGAGAACAGTCTATGACTGGGGTGGCTGGGGTCTTTGACAATTTTTAGGGTCTTCATCTGACACCGCCTGGTGTAGAGGTCCTGGATGGCAGGCAGCTTAGCCCCAGTGATGTACTGGGCCGTACGCACTACCCTCTGTAGTGCCTTGCGGTCAGAGGCCGAGCAATTGCCGTACCAGGCAGTGATGCAACCAGTCAGGATGCTCTCGATGTTGCAGCTGTAAAACCTTTTGAGGATCTCAGGACCCATGCCAAATCTTTTTAGTTTCCTGAGGGGGAATAGGCTGTCGTGCCCTCTTCACAACTGTCTTGGTGTGTTTGGACCATGATAGTGTGTTGGTGATGTGGACACCAAGGACCTTGAAGCTCTCAACCTGCTCTACTACAGCCCCGTGAATGGGGACGTGCTCGGTCCTCCTTTTCCTGTAGTCCACAATCATCTCCTTAGTCTTGGTTACGTTGAGGGATAGGTTGATATTCTGGCACCACCCGGCCAGGTCTCTGACCTCCTCCCTATAGGCTGTCTCGTCATTGTCGGTGATCAGGCTTACCACTGTTGTGTCGTCAGCAAACTTAATGATGGTGTTGGAGTCGTGCCTGGCCATGCAGTCGTGGGTGAACAGGGAGTACAGGAGGGGACTGAGCACGCACCCCTGTGGAGCTCTAGTGTTGAGGATCAGCGTGGCAAATGTGTTGCTACCTACCCTCACCACCTGGGGGTGGCCCGTCAGGAAGTCCAGGATCCAGTTGCAGAGGGAGGTGTTTAGTCTCAGGGTCCTTCGCTTAGTGATGAGCTTTGAGGGTACTATGGTGTTGAACGCTGAGCTGTAGTCACTGAATAGCATTCTCACATAAGTGTTCCTTTTGTCCAGGTGGGAAAGGGCAGTGTGGAGTGCAATAGAGATTGCATCATCTGTGGATCTGTTTGGGCGGTATGCAAACAGGAATGGGTCTAGGGTTTCTGGGATAATGGTGTTGATGTGAGCCATTACCAACCTTTCAAAGCACTTCATGGCAACAGTTGTGAGTGCTACAGGTCGGTAGTCATTTAGGCAGGTTGCCTTTGTGTTCTTGGGCACAGGGACTATGGTGGTCTGCTTGAAACATGTTGGTATTACAGACTCAGTCAGGGACATGTAGAAAATGTCAGTGAAGTCACCTGCCAGTTATCAAGCGCTATGATGAAACTGGCTCATGAGGAACGACACAGGAAAGGAAGACGCAGTTACCTCTGCTGCAGAGGATAAGTTCATTAGCGTTACCAGCCTCAGAAATTGCATCCCAAATAAATGCTTCAGAGTTCAAGTAACAGACACATCTCAACATCAACTGTTCAAAGGAGACTGCGTGAAATCAGGCCTTCATGGTCAAATTGCTGCAAAGAAAACACCACTAAAGGACACCAATAAGAAGAAGAAACTTGCTTGGGCCAAGAAACACGAGCAATGGACATTAGACCAGTGAAAATCTGTCCTTTGGTCTGGAGACCAAATTGGAGATGTTTGGTTCCAACCGCCGTGTCTTTGTGAGACGCAGAGTAGGTGAATGGATGATCTCCGCATGTGTGGTTCCCACCGTGAAGCATGGCGGTAGTGTGATGGCGGTAGTGTGATGGCGCCTTGCTGGTGACAGTGTCTGATTTATTTAGAATTCAAAAGGCACACTTAACCAGCATGGCTACCACAGTCATTCTGCAGCAATACACCATTCCATTTGGTTTGAGCTTAGTGGGACTATCATTTGTTTTTCCAACAGGACAATTACTCAACACACCTCCAGGCTGTGTAAGGGCTATTTGACCAAGGAGGAGAGTGAAGGAAAAGGAGCCAACAAGTGCGCAGAATGTGGGAACTCATTCAAGACTATTGGAAAAGCATTCCAGGTGATGCTGGTTGGGAGAATGCCAAGTGTGCAAAGCTGTCAAAGACAAAGGGTGACTTCTTGGAATAATGTAGTAATCAAAAAAGTGTTAATCAAATCAAAATATATTTTAGATTATTCAATGTGTTATTTCACAGGTTAGGTGTCTTCACTGTAGAATAATAATTTAGAAAATAGTAAAAATAAAGAAATAAACTCTTGAGTAGGTTTGTCCAAACTTTTGACTGGTATTGTAAGTATTCAGACCTTTTACTTAGTACTTTGTTGAAGCACCTTTGGCAGCAATTACAGCCTCAAGTCTTCTTGGTTTTGACTCTACAAGCTTTGCACACCTGAATTTGCGGCGTTTCTCCCATTCTCTGCAAAAGCTCTGTCAGGTTGGATGGGGAGCATCGCTGCACAGCTATTTTCAGGGTTCAATTCAGTGTTCAAATCGGGTTCAAGTACAGGCAACTCAAGGACATTCAGAGACTTGTCCCGGAAGCCACTCCTGCGTTGTCTTGGCTGTGTGCTTGTGGCGAAATCCTGCACAGAGCCTTCACCGTGCGCTGCCACTTTAAGAGCGCATGAGCAGTAAGGAAGGAGGAGATAAAGAAGGCTCGTTCAGCTCTTTGAGGAGCTGCTCTTGGGTGGCGCGACAGTTTGATTGTGTGTGCTATGCTGCAGAAGTTTTGTTTGTTTTCAGCGTATGTAGTTATAAAGTATTTAACTCAATCATCGGTGTGATGGCTCTACGTCGTGGTTGTTTTCGTTTGGGACCGCGACGGTTATGGATCGCATGGATTAGTAGCAACATTGTTGCGAAGCTTTAAGCTACAAACCAACAAACCATCGGACAGTCAGACAGTACACCGGCACGCCTGAAGACCTCTCTTGTTCCCTTTCTCTCTTTCTCTTCCCTCTATCGTTCCAGTGCTTTACCCTGCAACAGACTCTCTATTTTTCTAATGCACTTCCCATTGAAGTTCATTGGAGCTGGACTATTATTGCCCTGCCAGAAGTATTTGGGTGGACATTTTAGTTAAAAGGGAGGTTGCTTTAAAGTTGTGTATTGTTATTTGAACTGTATTGAGGTGGGGTGTACTATGGACATGTGGCCAAGAAGATTGTGGACATTTTTAAGGCCTTTGTTGTGTCGATGAACACCCCCCACATTCATTATAATTTCTAAATTATTCTATATTCTGCACTCCTCCACTCTGCACTCCTCCACTGGAAGAGAATACAGATTATTGCAAATCCTCTGTTGATGACTGGGTTCTTTCTGGTATGAAGTTGCTGTTCAATTGCTCTGCCATTATTATTATTATTATTATTGTATGAGGTATTCTGGGTGGGGTTACCCCTGTGCTGTGATGTGGGTTTTATAGGGTGTGTATTCTCTTTTCTCTCCACTGGCTATCTGGTAAACAGGCTACACTCTAGGCAGTCTCTTCTGCTGATGTGTGTGGCTCTGGTAGTGGTACTCTCTCTATTCTACTCTTTTCCTTTCGGCATGGTTAATACCTGCCTGGCGCCCGAACAAAATCTTTCTTTACCCCTCTCTAATAAATACCACTACATGCTTAAGATAGTTGTCCAGTTGGAAGGTGAACCTTTGCCCCAGTCTGAGGTGCTGAGCAGGTTTTCATCAAGGATCTCTCTGTACTTTGCTCCGTTCATCTTTGCTTCGATCCTGACTAGTCTCCCAGTCCCTGCCGCTGAAAAACATCCCCACAGCATGATGCCACCGCCATGCTTCACCGTAGGGATGGTGCCAGGTTTCCTCCAGATTCGACCTCGTGGCTTGGTTTTTGCTCTGACACGCACTGTCAACTGTGGGACCTTATATACACACAGGTGTGTGCCTTTCCAAATCAGGTCCAATCAATTGAATGTATCACAGGTGGACTCCAATCAAGTTGTAGAAACATCAAGGATGATCAATGGAAACAGGATGCAGCAGAGCTAAATTTCCAGTCTTATAGCAAAGAGTCTGAATACTTATGTAAATAAGGTATTTCTAAAAACCTGTTTTCGCTTTGTCATTAGGTGGTATTGTGTGTAGATTAATGAGATAAAATTTGTTTTAAATCAATTTTTGAATAAGACTAACGCATCAAAATGTGAAAAAGGGAAGGGGTCTGAATACTTTGAATGCACTGTACATATCTACCACAATTACCTCGTACGCCAGCACATCAACTCGGTATTTGTACCCCATGTATATAGCCAAGTTATTGTTACTCATTGTGTATTACCTATTACTTATCTATTATTTCTCTATTTTTCTTTCTCTGAATTGTTAGGAAGGGCCCGTAAGTAAGCATTTCACTGTTAGTCTACACCTGTTGGTTACGAAGCACATGACGAATAACATATGATTTGACTTGGTACCCCTGTCCCTTGAATGAAGGTTTGTGTTCACCTTAAAGCCAGCTTTAGCACCAGACTGCAGGTCAGACTCGATGTTCCCTGGGTCAAGATAGGCGATGCTCATCAAGAAACCAGGTCCCGTAAAGGCCCAGAGTTTACGGAAACTGAACATCTGAAAAGAGAGGATCTCAAATATTACAATCAACGCCTGAAAATAAATCTTAGCATGAAGTATTACCGGTCATTGAAGTTATAATTTCTAAATTATTCTATATTAATAGTATCTTTGTGTATCACTTTATTCAGGTCATAAGCTTAGGGTAATATGCTCTTTGAGGTCATACGCACTTAGAAGATAGGCCCTGTGATGTCATGATAATCCCTGTTATGCCATAGGCTCTATGACTCAATAACTGTGAAGTAATATACAGTACCAGTCGGAAGTTGACACACTACTCAATCAAGGGTTTCTTTATTTTTTACATTTTTCTACATTGTATAATAATAGTGAAGACATCAAAACTATGGAATCATGTAGTAAGCTAAAAAAGTGTTAAACGAAACAAAATATATTATATAGCCACCCTTTGCCACGATGACAGCTGTGCAGACTTGGCATTCTCTCAACCAGCTTCATGAGGTAATCACCTGCAATGCATTTCAAATAACAGGTGTGCCTTGTTAAAAGATAACTTGTGGAATTTCATTCCTTCTTAATGCGTTTCAGCCAATCAGTTGTGTTGTGACAAGGTAGGGGGGTATACAGAAGATAGCCCTATTTGGTAAAAGACCAAGTCCATATTACGGCAAGAACAGCTCAAACAAGCAAAGAGAAACGACAGTCCATCATTACTTTAAGACATGAAGGTCAGTCAAGCCGGGACATTTCAAGAACTTTGAAAGTTTCTCCAAGTGCAGTCGCAAAAAACATCAAGCGCTATGATGAAACTGGCTCGTGAGGACCGACACAGGAAAGGAACACCCAGAGTTACCTCTGCTGCAGAGGATAAGAGTTAACTGCAACTCAGATGGCAGCCCAAATAAATGCTTCACAGAGTTCAAGTAACAGACATCTCAACATCAACTGTTCAGAGGAGACTGCGTGAATCGGGCCTTCGTGGTCAAATTGAGGCAAAGAAAACACTACTAAAGGACACCAATAATAAGAAGAGACTTGCTTGGGCCAAGAAACACAAGCAATGGACAATAGACCGGTGGAAATCTGTTATTTGGTCAAAGGAGTCTAAATTTGAGATTTTTGGTTCAGTAGGTGAACGGATAATCGCCGCATGTGTGGTTCCCACAGTGAAGCATGGAGGTGGAGGTGTGATGGTGCTTTGCTCGTGACACTGTCGTTGATTTATTTAGAATTCAAGGCACACTTAACCAGCATGGCTACCATAGCTTTCTGCAGCAATATGCCATCCCATCTGGTTTGGGCTTGGTAGGACTATCGTCTGCTTTTCAATAGGACAATGACCCAGAACACACCTTCAGGCTGTGTAAGGGCTATTTGACCAAAAATCAGAGTGATGGAGAGCTGTATCAGATGACCTGACCCCCACAATCACCCGACCTCAACCCAATTGGAAAATAAATGTGACAAACTGAAAGCATGTTTATCTTACCAACGGGACATTAAAAACGGTAATATCTTATGTTTCACAGAGTCGTAGCTGAACGACGACATTAAGAACATACAGCTGGCAGGTTATACACTATCGTCAGGACAGAACAGCAGCCTCTGGTAAGACACCTGTGTTTTTCTTACCACCACAGACCGATGCTGGCACTGAAACCGCACTCAATGAGCTGTATATAGCCATAAGCAAACTGGAAAATGCTCATGCAGAGGCGGCACTCCAAGTGGCCGGGGACTTTAATGCAGGGAAACTTAAATCAGTTTTACCTAATTTCTTCAGCATATTAAATGTGCAACCAGAGGGTAAAAAAATTCAAGACCACCTTTACTCCACACACAGAGACGCGTACAAAGCTCTCCCTCGCCCTCCATTTGGCAAATCTGACCATAATTCTATCCTCCCGATTCCTGCTTACAAGCAAAAATTAAAGCAGGAAGCACCAGTAACTCGGTCTATAAAAAAAGTGGTCAGATGGAGCAGATGTTAAACGACAGGACTTTTGCTAGCACAGACTGGAATATGTTCAGGGATTTTTCCGATGGCATTAAGGAGTACACCACATCAGTCACTTGCTTGATCAATAAGTGCATCGAGGACGCCGTCCCCACAGTGAGGTATGTACATACCCCAACCAGAAGCCATGGACTACAGGCAACATTCGAGCTTAAAGGGTAGAGCTGCCGCTTTCAAGGAGAGGGACTCTAACCCGGAAGATTATAAGAAATCCCGTTATGCCCTCCGACGAACCATCAAACAGGCAAAGCGTCAATACAGGGCTAAGATTGAATCGTACTACACCGGCTCCGACGCTCGTCGGATGTGGCAGGGCCTGCAAACTATTACAGACTACAAAGGGAAGCACAGCCGAGAGCTGACCAGTGACACGAGTCTACCAGACGAGCTAAATCACTTCTATGCTCGCTTCGAGGCAAGCAACACTGAGGCATGCATGAGAGCACCAGCTGTTCCGGACGACTGTGATAACGCTCTCCGTAGCCGACGTGAGTAAGACCATTAAACAGGTCAACATTCACAAGTCCGTAGGGCCAGACGGATTACCAGGACGTGTACTCCGAGCATGCGCTGACCAACTGGCAAGTGTCTTCACTGACATTTTCAACCTCTCCCTGTCCGAGTCTAATACCAACATGTTTCAAGCAGACCACCATAGTCCCTGTGCCCAAGAACACAAAGGCAACCTGCCTAAATGACTACCGACCTGTAGCACTCACGTCTGTAGCCATGAAATGCTTTGAAAAACTGGTCATGGCTCACATCAACACCATTATCCCAGAAACCCTAGACCCGCTCCAATTTGCATACCGCACAAACAGATCCACAAATGATATAATCTCTATTGCACTTCACACCGCCCTTTACCCACCTGGACAAAAGGAACACCTTTGTGAGAATGCTATTCATTGACTACAGCTCAGCGTTCAACACCATAGTGCCCTCAAAGGTCATCACTAAGCTAAGGATCCTGGGACTAAACACCTCCCTCTGCAACTGGATCCTGGACTTCCTGACGGGGGGTCCCTCAGGGGTGAGAGCTCAGTCCCCTCCTGTACTCCCTGTTCACTCATGACTGCACAGCCAGGCACGACTACAACACCATTATTAAGTTTGCTGTTGACACAAGTGCTAGGCCTGATCACCGACAACGATGAGACGGACCTACTCCCTATAGGCTGATACCTGACTGTGTGGTGCCAGGACAACTACCTCACCCTCAACATGATCAAGACAAAGGAGATGATTATGGACTACAGGAAAAGGAGGACCGAGCACACCCCCATTCTCATCGACAGGGCTGTAGTGGAGCAGGTTGAGAGTTGAGTTCCTTGGCGTCTACATCACCAACAAACTATCATGGTCCAAGCACACCAAGACAGTCGTGAAGAGGGCACGACAAAACATATTCCCCCTCAGGAGACTGAAAAGATTTGGCATGGGTCCTCAGATCCTCAAAAGGTTTTACAGCTGCACCATCAAGAGCATCCTGACTGGTTGCATCACTGCCTGGTATGGAAACTACTCGGCCTCCGACCTCAGGGCACTACAGAGGATAGTCCGCACGTCCCAGTACATCACTGGGGCCAAGCTTCCTGCCATCCAGGACCTATATACCAGGCGGTGTCAGATGAAGGCCCAAACAATTGTCAAAGACTCCAGCCACCCTAGTGATAGACTGTTCCCTCTGCTACCGCACGGCAAGCCGTACCAGAGTGCCAAGTCTAGATCCAAGAGGCTTCCAAACAGCTTCTACCCCCAAGCCATAAGACGCCTGAAGAGCTAATCAAATGGCTCCCCAGAGTATTTGCATTGCCTTCCCCCCTCTGGAACACTGCTGCTACTCTGTTTTATCTATGCATAGTCACTTTACCTATACCTACATGTACATATTACCTCGACACCGGTGCCTCCGCACATTGACTCTGTACCGGTACCCCCTGTATATAGCCCCGCTATTGTTATTTACTGCTGCTCTTTAATCATTTGTTATTCTTATCTCTTACTTCTTTTTTTTAATAGGTATTTTCTTAAAAACGTTTAAAAAAACGGTTAAGGGCTTGTAAGTAAGCATTCCACTGTAAGGTCTACACCTGTTGTATTTGGCGCATGTGACAAATACAATTGGATTTGATTGATGGTTTGGGATAAGTTGGACCGCAGAATGAAGGAAAAGCAGCGAACAAGTGCTCAGCATATGTGGGAACTCCTTCAAGACTTTTGGAAAAGCCTTCCTCATGAAGCTGGTTGAGAGAATGCCAAGAGTGTGCAAAGCTGTCATCAAGGCAAAGGGTGGCTACTTCGAATAATCTAAATTATAAAATATATTTTGATTAACACTGTTTTGGTTACTACATGATTCCATGTGTTATTTCATAGTTCTGATGTCTTCACTATTATTCTTAATGTAGAAAATAGTCAAAAGAAAAGAAAAACCCTTGAATGAGTAGGTGTGTCCAAACATTTGACTGGTACTGTATTTTATAAGGTCATAATTGCACATGTGATGCCATAGGCTCTGGGTTAATCTGTGTGAGGTCATAGACCTTGACGTCATAACCCCTGTGATACCATAGGCTCTGTGAGTTAATACTTAATGTGATGTCATAGACCCTGAGATCATAGGCTCTGTGTTAATAATCCCTGTGAGTTTCTAGGCTGTGTTAATAATCTGTGTGCGGTCATAGGGCACATGGCCTCAGCACCTGGGTGACATCCTCTGGAATGGGCACCTTCTCCTCAAAGTATGTGGAGAAGGGCTCGTCGTCTGAGGCCGGAGTGGAGGTGGAGCTGTACAGGCCCTGGGTGCTCTGGATGACCCCATTCTCCTGAGGAGGTTCCTCTGTGTGAGAGAGAGTGAGTGAGCAACATGAAAACTACTGTTATCACATGACCCTGAGCAATATGAAGAGAGATTCTATTCTACCCACACTCTTCCCATTACCAAGCCATTTGTTCCACACCATCTGATTCGAGGCAAGCAACACTGAAGCATGCATGAGACAATCAGCTGTTCCTTGATGACCGTGTGATCACGCTCTCCGTAGCCGATGTGAGTAATACCTTTAAACATGTCAACATTCACAAGGCCGCAGGGCCAGACGGATTACCAGGACGCGTGCTCCGAGCATGCGCTGACCAACTGGCAAGTGTCTTCACTGACATTTTCAACCTTTCCCTGACCGCGTCTGAAATACCAACATATTTCAAGCAGACCACCAGTCCATGTGCCCAAGAACACCAAGGTAACCTGCCTAAATGACTACCGACCCGTAGCACTCACGTCTGTAGCCATGAAGTGTTTTGAAAGGCTGGTCATGGCTCACATCAACACCATTATCCCAGAAACACTAGACCCACTCCAATTTGCAAACCGCACAAACAGATCCACAGATGATGCAATCTCCATTGCACTCCACACTGCCCTTTCCCACCTGGACAAAAGGAACACCTTTGTGAGAATGCTATTCAGTGACTACAGCTCAGCGTTCAACACCGTAGTACCCTCAAAGCTCATCACGAAGCTAAGGACCCTGGGACTAAACACCTCCCTCTGCAACTGGATCCTGGACTTGCTGACGGGCTGCCCCCAGGTGGTAAGGGTAGGTAACACATCTGCCACGCTAATTCTCAACACGGGGTCCCCTCAGGGGTGCGTGCTCAGTCCCCTCCTGTACTCCCTGTTCACCCACGACTGCATGGCCAGGCACGACTCCAACACCATCATTAAGTTTGCTGACGACACAACTGTGGTAGGCCTGATCACCGACAACGATGAGACAGCCTATAGGGAGGAGGTCAGAGACCTGGCAATGTGGTGCCAAAATAACAACCTATCCCTCAACGCGATCAAGACAAAGGAGATGATTGTGGACTACAGGAAAAGGGAGGGCCGAGCATGCCCCCATTCTCATTGACGGGGCTGTAGTGGAGCAGGTTGAGAGCTTCAAGTTCCTTGGTGTCCAGATCACCAACAAACTATCATGGTCCAAACACAAAGCCTATTCCTCCTCAGGAGACTAAAAAGATTTGGCATGGGTCCTCAAATCCTCAAAAAGTTCTACACCATCAAGAGCATCCTGACTGGTTGCATCACCGCCTGGTATGGCAAGTGCTCGGCCTCCGACCGCAAGGCACTAGAGTGTAGTGCGTACAGCCCAGTATATCACTGGGGCCAAGCTTCCTGCCATCCAGGACCTCTATACCAGGCGTGTCAGAGGAAGGCCCAAACAATTGGCAAAGACTCCAGCCACCCTAGTCATAGACTGTTCTCTCTTCTACCGCACGGCAAGCGGTACCGGAGTGACAAGTCTAGGTCCAAAATGCTTCTTAACAGCTTCTACCCCCAAGCCATGACTCCTGAACAGCTAATCACACAGCAACCGGGACTATTTGCATTGTCCCCCCTTTTACGCTACTGCTACTCTGTTTATTTTCCATACAGTCACTTTACCTACATGTACATATTACCTCAATTACATCGACTAACCGGTGCCCCCGCACATTGACTCTGTACCGGTACCCCCGTATATAGCCTCGCTACTGTTATTTTATTGTCGCTCCTTAATTTATTTTTATTACTTCAGTGTATTTTAGTAAATACTTGCAGTTAAGAAAATAAAATAGTATTGTTGGTTAAGGGCTTTATAGCCTCGCTACTGTATATAGCCTGTCTTTTTACTGTTGTTTTATTTCTTTACTTACCTATTGTTCACCTAACACCTTTTTTGCACTATTGGTTAGTAAGAAATTCACTGTAAGGTCTACTACACCTGTTGTATTCGGCGCATGTGACAAATAAAATTTGATTTGATTTGATTCAGCTGCAGATTAAAGCAGACATTCATTGGCAACCTTGCCACAGTCAAGAGATTGAAAGCCAAACTTTCAGTCTCTACTAGCCATCTATACAGTCACTTGTAAGCATGTATGACTAATGACAGAAGCGTTTTCCAACTTCAACAAGGAAGTGCCACATCAAAGTCCCCTGTAAAGAGTGTGTCAATCAACTCTCTGAACCCGGCTAAGTCTCCAGGAAGGGCCAACAAACCTGTTTTATGACACATTTTGAAACACTTCAGGTTATAAAGTAAAAGATATGCAATGTAAAACATTTTTTACAATATTTTTTATTGTCACATACACCGGATAGGTGCAGTGAAATGTGTTGTTTTACAGGGTCAGCCATAGTAGTACGGCGCCCTTGGAACAAATTAGAGTTACGTGCCTTGCTCAAGGGCACGTCGGCTGATTTTTCACCTTGTTGGCTCTGGCATTCGAACCAGCGACCTATCCTTTACCAGACCAATTCTCTAACCGCTAGGCTACCTGCCACCCAATAGAAGGTGTAATTTTTCTCTTTCAATGCACCTTTTACATGAATAGGCTACATCATACCGCTGAAAAGTAGGCTAAACAAAGAGCAATACTAAGGCCAAATATCTATTTGCGTAACAGGTTAAATATGAACAGCGTGATCACATGAATTGTCACATCATATGAATCAAGAGCCCACCAATCACGTCATTACACAAGAATTCTAGACCCTTAATGCATCCTCCTCCTCACACTAAAAGTGTACCACTCTACTGATGGTCTGATACAATGATCTGTACTTACTCAGGTTGGAATGTTCATTGGGCTTCTCTTCCTTCATCTCCGAAAGGTTCCGCTCTCACTACGGTCTCTTTGGGTCCAAGTCTACTTCTTCTAACAGGAGCGTTGCTTACATAGGCTATATGTAGCCTACCTCACTGAATGTCTCAATAACTTCCTATTTCATTACACGAGTCAGACTCAGGATGACAAAGACGAACTTACTAACCCATTCCCCTTCAACCCATGGAAAGAAAGCTTGGTCACAACCTCCTGATTTCTATTATTGCCACATCATCACCCCCTCCCCCCACACACACACAAAAACAGTCATGCAAGAACATAATAACACATCCCTTCTAAGTCCAAGGCACAAGTCCCTAAATTGAAAACCATGACCAAGCTGTTTCCCCAAAGAGCACAGTGTCACTTCAGAAGAGGGTTATCACACACACTACCGCCAAGCTTATCTCGTTGTAGTGCTGGGAGTTAATGCCCTAAAATCAGCAAGGTGAATCTCACTTTATCTTGAAAAAGGTATTGGATCGAAAATGTGCAGAGGTAAATCGTGTGTTTGGGAGTTATTTTTTCTACAATGTATTGTGTATACTGGCATAGAGCCTATAGCGTACCATGTGTGCTGAGCTGACCACAGTAAGGCGTGGGAGTTAGTGTGGTGGAGTGTCTTGTTTCTGTTAACGTTACCTTCCAGGAGGTCGGCTTCCCGCTCTGTCTCCATCAGTGTGGGTTGGGGTTAAAGGGGGGCGGAGGGTGAGCTCTGGAAATGCAGGGACTGGAGATCTGTCTGGAAACAGGCAACTGAAATTAAACTAAATATTAAGAGAAATATATACAGTGGGGCAAAAAAGTATTTAGTCAGCCACCAATTGTGCAAGCTCTCCCACTTAAAAAGATTAGAGAGGCCTGTAATTTTCATCATAGGTACACTTCAACTATGACAGACAAAATGAGAAGGAAAAAAATCCAGAAAATCACATTGTAGGATTTTTAATGAATTTATTTGCAAATTATGGTGGAAAATAAGTATTTGGTCAATAACAAAAGTTTCTCAATACTTTGTTATATACCCTTTGTTAGCAATGACAGAGGTCAAACGTTTTCTGTAAGTCTTCACAAGGTTTTTACACACTGTTGCTGGTATTTTGGCCCATTCCTCCATGCAGATCTCCTCTAGAGCAGTGATGTTTCGGGGCTGTTGCTGGGCAACACAGACTTTCAACTCCCTCCAAAGATTTTCTATGGGGTTGAGATCTGGAGACTGGCTAGGCCACTCCAGGACCTTGAAATTAGAGGTTGACCGATTATGATTTTTCAATGCCGATACCGATTATTGGAGGACAAAAAAGCCGATACCGATTAATCGGACGATTTATAAAATATATATATATTTTTTTTTTAAATATATATATATATCATACACACACACATTTTTGTAATAATGACAATTGCAACAATACTGAATGAACAATGAACACTAACTTAATATAATACATAAATACACACACACGCACACAGCTCTGAAGTGACAATGATACTGAAGAGTCTGCTTAGGAGACAAATACTCTCAACTGTTTGAATAAAAATAGAGTTTAAGTTACCTGTGATGAATGTTGAAAACAAAAACTGTCATTTCTATATGCAGGAAATCCTATTTTAATAATGGGCATGGTAAGAATTGACGACCAAAGTGCGAGTCATAATTGCCATGACACCTTCTAGCAAAATCTGAAAAGCGGGTTCCTTCGTTTATTCCATAGGATATTTTTAGATTCACTTAAAATAAGGTCTGTGTTTCGTGTAGGCTTACATCACCGTGCCAATTTTATAACTGTGTAGATATCCATAGGACAAGGTAACTCTGATCAATATTGGCTAAATATAAGCGAAGATACATTTTTTTGTTGAGTAGATTTATGAAAATATGTTAACAAACGTTACCTTATCCTAGTGAGATTTACACGGGTATCAAAACGTTGAAGCGGTTTAAGCCTGCACGAAACACAGACCTTATTTGAAGTAGATCAAGACATTCTCTATGGAAGACATGAACGGTAAAATAACGAAGGAACCCCTTTCAAATTCAGCCGCAAGTTATTACAGGAATTATAACGCGTCGACTATTTCTCTCTAAACCATATACCTTTGACTAATCCGGAAACTATCACCTCGAAAACAAAACGTTCATTCCGTTCCGTATTTTATCTAACGGGTGGCATCCATGAGTCTAAATATTCCTGTTACATTGCACAACCTTCAATGTTATGTATAATTACGTAAAATTCTGGCAAATTAGTTCGCAAAGAGCCAGGCGGCCCAAACTGTTGCATATACCCTGACTCTGCGTGCAATGAACACAAGAGAAATGACACAATTTCACCTGGTTGCCTGCTAACCTGGATTTCTTTTAGCTAAATATGCAGGTTTAAAAATATATACTTGTGTATTGATTTTAAGAAAGGCATTGATGTTTATGGTTAAGTACACATTGGAGCAATGACAGTCATTGATTGATTGTTTTTTATAAGATAAGTTTAATGCTAGCTAGCAACTTAGCTTACTGAATTCGCTAACAGGCAGGCTCCTCGTGGAGTGCAATGTAATCAATGCAAGATTGAATCCCCCGAGCCGACAAGGTTAAAAATCTGTCGTTCTGTCCCTAAACGAGGCAGAACGTTCCAAGGCCGTCATTGAAAATAAGAAAGTGTTCTTAACTGACTTGCCTAGTTAAATAAAGGTGTAAAAAAAAATATATATATATATATATAAAATAAATAATTAAAATATATATATATAAAAATAAAATAAAAAAACCGGCGCCCAAAAATACTGATTTCCGATTGTTATGAAAACTTGAAATCGGCCCCGATTAATCGGTCGACCTCTACTTGAAATGCTTCTTACGAAGCCACTCCTTCGTTGCCCGGGCGGTGTGTTTGGGATCATTGTCATGCTGAAAGACCCAGCCACGTTTCATCTTCAATGCCCTTGCTGATGGAAGGAGGTTTTCACTCAAAATCTCACGATACATGGCCCCATTCATTCTTTCCTTTACACGGATCAGTCGTCCTGGTCCCTTTGCAGAAAAACAGCCCCAAAGCATGATGTTTCCACCCCCATGCTTCACAGTAGGTATGGTGTTCTTTGGATGCAACTCAGCATTCTTTGTCCTCCAAACACAACGAGTTGAGTTTACCAAAAAGTTATATTTTGGTTTCATCTGACCATATGACATTCTCCCAATCTTCTTCTGGATCATCCAAATGCTCTCTAGCAAACTTCAGACGGGCCTGGACATGTACTGGCTTAAGCAGGGGGACACGTCTGGCACTGCAGGATTTGAGTCCCTGGCGGCGTAGTGTGTTACTGATGGTAGGCTTTGTTACTTTGGTTCCAGCTCTCTGCAGGTCATTCACTAGGTCCCCCCGTGTGGTTCTGGGATTTTTGCTCACCGTTCTTGTGATCATTTTGACCCCACGGGGTGAGATCTTGCGTGGAGCCCCAGATCGAGGGAGATTATCAGTGGTCTTGTATGTCTTCCATTTCCTAATAATTGCTCCCACAGTTGATTTCTTCAAACCAAGCTGCTTACCTATTGCAGATTCAGTCTTCCCAGCCTGGTGCAGGTCTACAATTTTGTTTCTGGTGTCCTTTGACAGCTCTTTGGTCTTGGCCATAGTGGAGTTTGGAGTGTGACTGTTTGAGGTTGTGGACAGGTGTCTTTTATACTGATAACAAGTTCAAACAGGTGCCATTAATACAGGTAATGAGTGGAGGACAGCGGAGCCTCTTAAAGAAGAAGTTACAGGTCTGTGAGAGCCAGAAATCTTGCTTGTTTGTAGCTGACCAAATACTTATTTTCCACCATAATTTGCAAATAAATTTATTAAAAATCCTACAATGTGATTTTCTGGATTTCTCTCTCATTTTGTCTGTCATAGTTGAAGTGTACCTATGATGAAAATTACAGGCCTCATCTTTTTAAGTGGGAGAACTTGCACAATTGGTGGCTGACTAAATACTTTTTTGCCCCACTGTATAGTACAACACTGCAGAGACCAGTAACACTTATTTCGGGTTTGAAAAAAAGTATGCTTCCATCTCTAGCCTTAATTACTGACAAATTAAACTCTGGTCATTGTGGGTATCTGCAGGTTGTCACTCCAGTCACCCACTGAATCACAGAAGGATCAGTGTTAGTAAACAGTTGGTTTGGGATTTTATTAGGATCCCCATTAGCTGTTGCAAAAGCAGCAGCTACTCTTCCTGGGGTCCACACAAAACATAATACAGAACATCATTTGACAAGAACAGCAAGGACAGAACTACATAATTTTTTTTTTTAAAGGCACACGTAGCCTACATATCAATGCATACACACAAACTATCTAGGTCAAATAGGGGAGAGGCGTTGTGCCGTGAGGTGTTGCTATATCTGTTTTTTTTAAACCAGGTTTGCTGTTTATTTGAGCAATATGAGATGGAAGGAAGTTCCATGCAGTAAGGGCTCTATATAATACTGTACGTTTTCTTGAATTTGTTCTGGATATGGGACTATGAAAAGACCCCTGGTGGCATGTCTGGTAGGATAAGTGTGTATGTCAGAGCTGTGCGTAAGATGACTATGCAAACAATTTGGGATTTTCAACACATTAATGTTTCTTATAAAAAGAAGAAGTGATGCAGTCAGTCTCTAGTCAACTCTTAGCCAAGAGAGACTGGCATGCATAGTATTTATATCAGCACTCTGATTACAATGAAGAGCAAAACGTGCCGCTCTGTTCTGGGCCAGCTGCAGCTTAACTAGGTCTTTCCTCGCCGCACTGGACCACACGACTGGACAATAATCAAGATTAGACAAAACAAGAGCCTGCAAAATTTGCTTTTTGGAGTGTGGTGTCAAAAAAACAGAGCATCTCTATATTAGAGCAGTGGTCCCCAAAGTTTGGGTCGGAGCCCAAGGGGTCTGTGGGGGGGGGGGGGGGGGGGGACGCAAACTCAGCTTCAAAACTTACTCTTGAAAGTTTTAATAGTAGAATGCACAAGGTGCAATTTTGAAATTGAGTAGTGCATCATTAGTTCCTTTTGTTATGTTAGTCACTGCATACCTTAGAGAGTTATTTATAACTTATCAGAAATGTCCAGATCAACTAGCCTATGTCAGACAGCGAATGTTTTTTTATTGGCTTTTTTTTAGCCCATAGATATAGTTGTAATTTTTTTGTCACTCAAATAACACGAGTACACAGACAGGGCACATGTATAGAATTGCAACAACAACAAAAATGCTTTAAAACTGCAACATTTCCTTTGCACCTCATGACGAAATGTGTAGAATTGCAGGAAATAAGCTTTAAACCTGCAATATTATCTCCACCAACAAGACGGGTGTCAACAGTTTGTGTCATGAACAGTGCTTGTGTCCATAGAAAAATTCCAATGCTGGAAGCCCCCCTGAGTGAAAAAGTTTGGGAATACCTGGGTTAGAGTTCCATTTCTTTCCACCATTTCTCCACTTGGGTCTAAATACTGCTCTGACAGAGAAGAGCAGGACCGCTATAGAAAATGGTGAGAGGCTGACTGGTGCATGCTTTAATTTGTAGCATTAGACCAGATCTTACACGAGACAAGATAAACTAAACAAAAGTAACCTAGAAAAAAGGTATTCATTACAATGGGAAATAAGCACTCTTGAAACTTGTATCAATAGCCCATGACGGGAAACAACTGATATTGATGCTGCTGAGTAACTAGTTCTGCAACAGCAAAATGACTCAGCAAATGCACATGACTACTTCATTCAAGTTTAAAGTCACATGTACAAGTACAGTGAAACGCCTTTCTAGCAAGCTCTAACCCCAACAGTGTCGTAATCAATAACAATGTAATACAAAAAATATTACCCTGTGAGAATATTTGGTACAAAAGCCTTAAATTGACCCTAATATGGTCTCTGTGGTTAGAATACATATTATTCAGTAGCCACTGACCAAATTTCACTTCCCTCAACGAGAAGTTAACAAAAACCTCCTGACATTCACACAGTGTACCTTCAACACTTCACAAATGAACAAACAAGAAATAAATAAATAGATCAGGAGACACTATCCTGTCAACCTTGGGCAAACACCCCTATCAATGTAAATAAAATAAGTTGTACAACACCTGTGTATATACACTCAGTCAAAATTGTCAAATCAGAAGCCAGATCACTCATTCTTCCCAAGAAACAGAAGCATGAGACAGAAGAATGAGGGGCTGTGAAAGCGTGCAACTATCAAGTCATATGACTCATTGAAAACTTGGGGTGGGAGAGAGAGAACAGAGTGGGCAGTTTGCTCTCCCCCTAACCGGGGGCCTTTCCTCTCCCCAACAGACCTAATCTGTGAAAAACAGCTCACTCTATATCTATGTCACCTCCCTAACGGAACAAGGACCTTGCACACACACCCATCTACCCATCTCTTTTAAGGTATAGCAGCCTAGGAAGAAAACACAAGGCTATATATATATTAGGCTATATTCCTCACATGACACAAGGAGTAGGCTTGAAATCAGGAAACAGAACAGTTTGGCCTAGAAATGTCTGAGGGCTGAATAAATGCCTGTGGCAACAGTCTGGCAAGTTTAAAACATGTTATAGTTTGTCCAAATCAATGATTAGGCCTACATATGTCAAACCAAGGTCAGACTGACCATTTTCAGATCAAATCTCAAAGGTTGTGGTTTAAACAGTGAAGTGATTAAAGGTTTGACATGATATTTATTCAACCTTGTGCAATGTAAAAACTGTCCATTTAATTTCCATCTACACTGCATACACTAGATGTATTTATTTTAAGCTGTTTGGTGGCATGGGCTCACTTTGACATTGAAACCCAGTCAAAACATGGGCTCACTTTGACATTGAAACCCAGTCAATAACAAATCACTAGCAAGCAAGTGTGGTTAATAACTGGATAGGAAGGGGGAGCAGAAAGTCTAGACATTTCTATGGCAGCTATCTGAAATTAAGTAAAAGTAAGCGTCAAAGGAGTACCATAACAAACTCATGGAATCTGAGCAAAGACGTGATTGTGACTTTCCTTTTGAGCCTGCTTATGCAGACAGAGTTCAGTGTGTCAAATCGGAGGGCATGTTGTCCGGTCCTCTGACAGTCTCTATGGGGGTACCACAGGGTTCAATTCTCGGGCCGACTCTTTTCTCTGTATATATCAATGATGTTGCTCTTGCTGCGGGCGATTCCCTGATCCACCTCTACGACGACACCATTCTGTATACTTCTGGCCCTTCCTTGGACACTGTGCTATCTAACCTCCAAACGAGCTTCAATGCCATACAACACTCCTTCCGTGGCCTCCAACTGCTCTTAAACGCTAGTAAAACCAAATGCATGCTTTTCAACCGTTCGTTGCCTGCACCCGCACGCCCGACTAGCATCACCACCCTGGACGGTTCCGACCTAGAATATGTGGACGTCTATAAGTACCTAGGTGTCTGTCTAGACTGCAAACTCTCCTTCCAGACTCATATCAAACATCTCCAATCCAAAATCAAATCTACATTTACATTTACATTTTAGTCATTTAGCAGACGCTCTTATCCAGAGCGACTTACAGTAGAGTGCATACATTTTATTACATTTTTTACATTTTTACATATTACATATTACATTTTTACATACTGAGACAAGGATATCCCTACCGGCCAAACCCTCCCTAACCCGGACGACGCTATGCCAATTGTGCGTCGCCCCACGGACCTCCCGGTTGCGGCCGGCTGCGACAGAGCCTGGGCGCGAACCCAGCCCAGCCTGGGCGCGAACCCAGAGACTCTGGTGGCGCAGCTAGCACTGCGATGCAGTGCCCTAGACCACTGCGCCACCCAAATCTAGAGTCGGCTTTCTATTTCGCAACAAAGCCTCCTTCACTCACGCCGCCAAACTTACCCTAGTAAAACTGACTATCCTACCGATCCTCGACTTCGGCGATGTCATCTACAAAATAGCTTCCAATACTCTACTCAGCAAACTGGATGCAGTTTATCACAGTGCCATCCATTTTGTTACTAAAGCACCTTATATGACCCACCACTGCGACCTGTATGCCCTAGTCGGCTGGCCCTCGCTACATGTTCGTCGTCAGACCCACTGGCTCCAGGTCATCTACAAGGCTATGCTAGGTAAAGTGCCACCTTATCTCAGTTCACTGGTCACGATGGCTACACCCACCCGTAGCACGCGCTCCAGCAGGTGTATCTCACTGATCATCCCTAAAGCCAAAACCTCATTTGGACGCCTTCCAGTTCTCTGCTGCCTGCGACTGGAACAAATTGCAAAAATCTCTGAAGTTGGAGACTTTTATCTCCCTCAACAACTTTAAACATCTGCTATCTGAGCAGCTAACCGATCGCTGTAGCTGTACATAGTCCATCGGTATATAGCCCACCCAATTTACCTACCTCACCCCCATACTGCTTTTATTTATTTACTTTTCTGCTCTTTTGCACACCAGTATCTCTACTTGCACATGATCATCTGATGATTTATCACTCCAGTGTTAATCTGCTAAATTGTAATTATTCGATTTATTGCCTACCTCCTCATGCCTTTTGCACACATTGTATATAGATTCTCTTTTTTTCTACCATGTTATTGACTTGTTTATTGTTTACTCCATGTGTAACTCTGTGTTGTTGTCTGTTCACACTGCTATGCTTTATCTTGGCCAGGTCGCAGTTGCAAATGAGAACTTGTTCTCAACTAGCCTACCTGGTTAAATAAAGGTGAAATAAAAAATAAAAATAAATAAATGATCAATGTAAGAAGTCAGATGAGTAACTACATCTGCCAAATTTCCTGGCTGATCAATATTCTGACGTCTATACTGACTGTTATATATCTTAACAAACATAGATTATCGCCAAAACCTTGGATAGGTAGCTAGCTAACCACAGGTAAACTAGCTACATTCCCCGGCCAGCGCTGGAACATTGGGTAATTAACGTTAACATGGACTCTAGCTGGCTAGTTCCCAAACGTGTAACTTAGTTAGCTTACTTATGCTGCATTAATAATATAATACTACAAATAAGTGTTACTTAATTTACATAGCTGTCTACTTACATTTTACAGTAAATAATTGACAGCTAACTAACTAACCAGCTAGTTAGTTCACTTTGACCTATGATGTGGCAAGCAATTAGCCTAGCTAGCTAGCGTTAACTTGGATGCCATGGAGTTAGCCGGCTAGCAAGCTAGATGTAAAGTTCAAGTAAAACAAGCACCGGAATGAATGGATCAGCGTCGTCTTACCTGGATATAGCTTATGTACAAAACGTGTGTTCATGTCAATTTCATTACGTTAAATAAAGAATAGATAAACTGACATGACAGTAGGACGTTTCCATTGACCCAGGCTTATTCGACAAAAGACATGTCGTAAAAAAAAAGTAATTGCGACATGTGTAATGGAAACTGCAATTTCTAAAGGTCGACAACATTTTTATCCGTTAGACTGAGGTGGATTTTTTTTTTTTGTCGAACTTTCTTCATTGCGACAAATTATGGAAACATTTTTTTTTCCTCGAATAAATAATGATTGCGGAATCATTTGAAGATACGCGGTGACATCGCGTGCCCAGTGTAACGTAACTATAAAGCTCCACTCCACGATTAATTCTAAATGCGAAATAATTTTTTTTCTAATATAAAAATGTGTCTTTGCAGGACAATGATTGTCCTGACTTTCAAGAATGCCTGAATTGCTTCACCTTGCTTTTCTGGTTTGCTGGCAATTTTTGTAAAGCCTACATTATGAGATTATTTGTATTTGTCAACTGCAGCCAAGCATCGATTATCATGTCACTAGAATAAGACCATCGATATTTAATGGAAAGGAGCAACAAGCTCATCTCCTTGCACTTTCACCACCCTATGAAGTTCATCATCATTCATTTCATCTGTAGCCTAACAAACTGCATATTTTCCTGACGAGTCGTAGTGGGAGGACCACACAAAATGTCGTGACTCCAAGTTTACTTTGATATGGTTATTATATCAATATTTTCGCATAAAAGCGTTTCTACCGATATATTTAATATATAATTATTAATATACGCCTACTTGTATGATAGGTAGCAAATGAATTAGCTAACTAAAAAGTTAGCCTGCCTAGCTGGAACTTCTGAAAAAGAACATGTTTTAGTTCTACAATTTCCAAACGATAACACAACAAAAACATATTTACTTTTTACAAGACGTGTTTTTGCCGTCATGTGCATTAGTATCACAATTTCTAACTTATTTGCATTCGTTTTTACTTACACTTGTATGTTGACTTCTCTATTGACGTTGTTTTTAAGTTTTGGCGGACATTTCTTAGCGGATGTACAATCGTCGCGAATTTAATTATGGGGAGTTTCAGGCCCCGGAGTGAACCTATTTGTACACTCCGTCTACCGTCCACTAAAAAGACACACCCTCGTCCACTAACCCTCGCCTTGCTTTGCGAGTGTACAATTATGTTCTCTCCGAGGCCTGAAACTCACCAATTAGTGATGGGCATTCCGGGTCTTTTCAGTGAGGCAGCTCGTTCGGCTCTGCTCACCAAAAAGAGCTGGCTATTTTGACTCCCAAACGGCTCTTTAAAAAATATATGTTTTGTATTTTTTCAAGTCAAACTGTTTGCGATAGTTTGACTATGATTGGTGTTAAAACAATTCTAATTAAATTATTAAATGAAATCATACTCTACCTTAACCACAATGTATTTAAAAATGCATTGGTTTGTTATGAAAAAGAATGCTATTAAATATTTGTATTTAAAGTACAACTTTTTAATGTATATAAACAAAGTGCATATAAATGTAACAATTCAAAACGAATACAATCTGAACAACATAATAATAGAATATTGCACCATATCAAAGAAAAATAAATAACAATGTGCAAAACTGCAGCATCACACTTAAAACATTAAACGGGTCCCTCTTTTCTCTCTCTTCTTTATTGCCATGTTATAACCAGCAGCACACGGCAATGCTGACCATATATTGCTTTTCTGAGAAATTTGCATTCAGAAATGCAAGCTGCCTCACTTTCGAGGGGCTGATGCGGTTTCTTCTCTCAGTAATTATTTGTCCCGTTTTCGAGAAGACCCTCTCAGAGGGAAAGGATGTGGCCACTATGCAGAGTCTCCCTGTCATGACATTAGTAAGCAGTGGATAGACAGAGGCCTTGTTCTTCCACCAGCTCAGAGGATCTGCAGATCTTTGGAGGAGGGGCTCCTCCAAATAAGATCGGACCTCCATTATGGCATCTGCTGAGGGATTCCTTCGTGCTGCATCCCCAGTTGCTCTCTCGTCAAACAGCATCCAAACAGCAGATGTTTGTGGCACTACTGCTGGTGCTTCTGCTCCACCTGATCCCTCTTCTTCCTGTTGCCCTTGTGCCTGAGCCAGCTGACTGCTGGGGCTGTCCCTCCCTGCTGCTGAGGTTATTCTTTGAAGAGCCTCATCAATTGCTCTGGCATCACTGAAGGCTAACTTCTTACACCTGGGGTCAAGTGCAGCGGTTTCTGATAGCACGTGATTATATTCCATTCTGTGGAACTTTCTGTCCGTTGATGAACATAGGGTGTCCATCAACTCTGTCACATGTCCTGTGGTTACATTTGCTTCTCTCTGGCGGCTGGTTGTGATTCGCTGCAGACACTTACAAAGGAGTATCATTTTTGAGGCTGTCACATAGCTGAAAAGAGAGAACAGTAACTTATTAGTTCAGGTTCATGTTTTGTCTACTGATACTACATTCTCATCTACTGCTCATATACATATATAATACTGGATTAAATAATGATGTAGTAATAACTGCTTACTGTACCTCTCTCCACTGATCTCCACAGTGACCTGCTCAAAGGGTTCCAGGACTCTGCACACCTCCTCCACCACCTCCCATTCCTCTTGGGTCAGAGCATCAACAGGTGCATTGACAATGGCCAGGGTAGAGATGATGGCATCCTTTGACTCAAGAAACCACTTCAACATATAAAATGTTGAATTCCACCTTGTAGTGCAGTCTTGTTTAGGCCTCAGTTCAGGCATCCCCATCTGGCGTTGTGTAGACTTTAGTTTTTCAGCACCTACTGTGCTCCTGTGGAAGTATTCCACAGCTGCTTTCACTTTGTCCACAGTGGGCTTCATCACCTTCAGAGCATCTCTTACAATCATGTTGATTGTGTGGGCAAGACATGGATGATGGGTCCATTTTAAGATTTTCATGGCTTTGGTTATGTTAGCTGCACTGTCGCTAACACAACAGACCACTTTTCCATATACTTGCCATTCTCTGGCCACTCTCAACAGTTCCTCTGCCAAGTTCTCTGAGGTGTGTCTGTCGCTGAACTCAAAGCAGTCCAGAAGACAGCTAGACATCGAAAAATCTTCAATGAAGTGACATGTAACCGACATGTAAGAAGTGGTTACCCTTGATGTCCAGCAGTCAGTGGTAAGGTAAACTGCAGTAGCTTTTTGGACTCTTTCCCGCACTGAAGTGCTCTCATACAGTTGTGGAATAAATGATTTTGAAAGGGTTTTCCTGCTTGGAATTGTGTACATTGGATTTAGACTATTGCTATCATTTCTAAAATCTCTGTCCTCCATGATCGAAAATGGCTGGAAATCGGTGGCAATCATTTTAGCCAATGCAATATCAATTTGGCCTTGTTTTTCTAATGACATAGACTTTGGCATAAACTGGTCTATAGAAGACTGCGTTGCTGTGGGTCGCGGAGTAGGCCTACTTGACTGAGTGGATACATCTCCACGTGTGGAGGTGCTGACTCGACCACTATCACTAGCAGGCTCGCTAGTTTCTCGAAGCTCCGCTACAGCTTGCTTCACAGTTGTTTGCACAGTTCGCATATGCCGGTGTAGGCTGTGCGTAGAACCGGCTTTATATGAGATTTTGTTTTGGCAAATTCTACTCTGTGCTCTTGTAACAGTATAACTTTAGTCCTTCCCCTCGCGCGAACCAGGGACCCTCTGCACACATCAACAACAGTCACCCACGAAGCATCGTTACCCATCGCTCCACAAAAGCCACGGCCCTTGGAGAGCAAGGGGAACCACTACTTCAAGGTCTCAGAGCAAGGGACGTCACCGATTGAAAGGCTATTAGCGCGCACCACCGCTAACTAGATAGCCATTTCACATCGGTTACACTCTGACATTGTCTACATTATTAAAATGCATCCAAATGCTACTGTGCTTCAGACTAATTTTCCAGCTGTTGTTTTCAAAGCTGTCCTTCCTCTCTCTCCTCTAGCCGAGTGATCATAGGAGTCCAGTGAGTAGTTAGGCTGGCTGGAGACACAGCGATTCAGACACATAACGGGTTGGGGCTAGCAAGCTAGCAGAAGGGCCTTAGAGGAACGTCGCGACGGAAGAAGTCTGTTATAGCCTCCTCGTGCGGAGCCTCCTCGTGCTGTTACGTCAGTAGTCCAGTTGTGATGGATTAGTAGGGTTCCGTGTAGTAAAGGGATCCAGTCCAATTGGCAAAATAGGTATAGTGGCCCAAAAAATTGGCCGATGGATCTCTTCAGCTAACAGTCCAATATGCTCCAGACAGCTAGCGGGCCGCGGCTAGCAGGCTAGCAGATAGGCATTCAGGGGACGTCGCGACGTAGTAGCCAGTTGAAGAACCCCCTCGGGCGGATTACTTCGGTAGTCCAGTCGTGAAGGATCTACGGGTCTCCGGACCGGCAGTAAAAGGGGTCCAGGCCAATTGGCAAAATATGTATTGTAAGAAAATATTTGCATGACCTAGGCAGCTCAAAAGAAGATTTGTATAGGATACTTTTCAAAATTCAATAGTTATACAATAAAAAATAGCCAACATTAAATTCTATGAGAATAATTCCAATGTGTTTTACTCATTTCCACATGAAGGAAATGTAATCTCTGTGATATATGAATGAATTGTTTATTAAATATTTCAGATACCTTGCTAAAAGTAGGCCTAATGAGTTGTTTATTGTTGTGTCATGTCAATCATGAAGAGGACATACTGTATCAATACTTCAAATGGCGACCAATACAATAAACAAATTCTTGACTTGTTGAAAATGATATATTACACAGACTATATCATGGTTCATTTTTTATTTTATTTTTTATTTTATTAAAACGGCACAATTGTTGAAACATAATTATGTCAAAATGCATCATACTAAATGCACATCTCTAAGCCAATAATCTCACATCATAAATATTCATGGAAAAAGTAGCTTTATTCCCAAGCACAGCAAATAGATTGTGACCATTGAGAGATGCTTTGGCAATAACTACACCCTGCCATACAACAAATCTCGGAGGTCTTGCAAAATGCCCTTTAAAACTTCTTAGCGCTAGGGGTCAGAATTTTTATATATTTTTTAAATAACGTGCCCAACGTAAACGGACATTTTCTCTGGCCCAGATCGTAGAATATGCATATAATTTACAGATTAGGATAGAAAACACTCCAAAGTTTCCAAAACTGTCAAAATATTGTCTGTGAGTATAACAATACTTATTCTGCAAGCGAAACCCTGAGAAAATGTAACCCGGAAGTGATATATATATATTTTTTAACTGTGTTTCCTGGCCCGTCTAACCTCCATTTAAAGGGGTATCAACCAGATTCCTTTTCCAATGGCTTCCTCAGGCTGTGACCAGGCTTTAGACATAGTTTCAGGCTTTTATTTTGAAAAATGAGCAAGTTTTTTCAAAAGTAGTCAGGTGTCCTCTGAATATTTCCTGCGCTTGAGAGAGGGACACCCCATTTTCCTTTTGTCTCTTAAAGGGGCAATCTGTATTTGCTACAGATTTGACTTATAAGTTAATTATATGTCCCCATTGATTCTTGAAAAATATAACTTAGAAATGCCTCAAGAGCATAGGTCGACTGTTGTACCCCATCAGAACCCAAAATATAACCTTGTTTTATTCCAGTATTTGTAAACAAAGTAAATGTAAACACACTGTATAGCCTCAAAACATGTTTAAAACCATATTTGTGATATCATGGCTGGTCAGTCCTTGCATCCCTAGCTCTGTATATGAATTTGAGGGTTACATTTCTCCAGACCATCTCTCAGCTTTTTAGCAATACTGTGATGGGACGCCTTGTTATTGTTTCAACTGCTGATTGCCGCTTTAATAAAATAAATACCCTTATTCTACTATTTGAAATTCTGTATATCTATAAATAGTCAGAGCCCAGACACATAGACGTTTCCTCAATCTCAATATAAGGCTCTGAAGGAATTTAAAATGTCAATTAGCTAATTCAAAATGTTATGCAAGTTCATGCTCTGATAGCATGATATACCTCTTGCAGTCCTACCTATTGACTTGACTGACAGAGAATATCCTCCTGAGAGAACTTCTCCATTAAGAATGAGTCACAGGATTTTTTGTTGTCCAAAAGGTTATTTCCTGTTGCCACATTGCTGCTCCACATCTCCTTAACACTTTCCACCACCTCAGTGCATTGTGTACTGTAAACTGTTTCACCATTATTATGGTGTTGCCCATTATCACTTTCCTCTAGCCCCTTTACTATCATGCATCCACACTGACCCTCGTCACCCATAACGTTCTGTACCATCACTCATTCATATATCTTTATGTACATATTCTTTATCCCTTTACACTTGTGTGTATAAGGTAGTAGTTGTGGAATTGTTAGGTTAGATTACTTGTTGGTTATTACTGCATTGTCGGAACTAGAAGCACAAGCATTTCGCTACACTCGCATTAACATCTGCTAACCATGTGTATGTGACAAATAAAATTTGATTTGATTTGACCCCACTGGATAACTTTTCAGAAGTGGTTACGTTGTCCAAACCTCTGCTCTCCTCCCCCTCAGAGTTTCTCACTTCCCCAGCTTTCTGACTCTCTACTATATGCCTTTCCTCAATTTGCAGTATTGTCACCTGTGTCTCAGACAGATACCCCTTGTTTTGACAAGGCTCAGCTGTGTCCCTCACCTCCCTGTCTCTCTCATCATCTCCCTCCCCCTCCATTACAACATATCTCTTTAGCCCAACAGTGCCGCTCCATTCCGCTCCCTCAGCAACACAGTGCTTCATGTTGGTGTCAGGCTCCTCCTTACTGATGATCTCAGCTTCACAATCTGTCTCCTCCTCAGTCTCTGTCTAAGAGTCAAACTCTCCCTCGGCCCCCATGATGACCGTGTCCCCTGAGCTGTGGTTGTTTGTGCTGCTGCAGGAGAGCGTGTCAGCTTTAGCTGGCCCACTGGGCTCTTTCTCACTGTGTTTTTCATCCTGTGTTGACGTTAATCAAAATGTGTCCCTTTTCGTGATCCCTTTGCACCTCTCAGTCCTTTGCTACTTCAAGGGAGCTTTCGCCAGAACTGAAAATCATCCCCTGTCTCAGGCTATCACTACTCTGGAACAACATATCCCCAATGCCCAAATAAAATTCTTCATATAGTGCAGCACCATCCTCCCCAGCACTTTCTGGATCCCACAGCTCACGTCCCTCTTCCTCATTTTCTGAGTCAGGGGCTGTGTCCTTCCGGATGCATTTCACTGCATCCCAGAGGGACTTGGGGTATTGCGGCTCCTCTTAATGTGTGGTGAGTGTGGTGGATATGGACAGGACAGGGGTAAAGGCCTCGGCCAGTATCTCTAGGCTCCAGGTTCTAGAGGAGGGTTCTGGAGGGGGAGAGTGGGACCGAGGGAGATAGAGTGGGAGAACTGGAGGGGAAGAGCGGGACTGAGGGAGGGGGAGATGGGAATTGGGACAGGGAAATGGAGTCTAAGTGTTCAGTAGGAGGGTAATCAGGGTGAAGGGGTAAGCTTATATCTGAGGGAGAGGGTGGATCTTCAGGAAGAGACAGGGGGTCTATGTTAGACTTAGGGAGGGAAGATAATGAAATGAACTGGGAGGGTAAAGTCAACAAGTGATGAGAGGAAGAGGAGGGTCTTGAATTAGAGGGGGAGGTAGCATTTAAAGGTGAGTGTGGGGGAGAATCAGGGTTACTTAGAGGTGGGTTGAGGCAATGTGAGATGGGTGGGGGGAAACCATCATCACCAAATTGACCTGCTTCCTGGCAAGGATTGAATGGGGGCTCGTTTGTGCTACCTGTCTCTCGTAAAGACTTCACCTTTACGTCAGGCAGACAGTCACTGGAGTTCTCCACAGAGACATCACATGTTTGTTCCCTCAGCTCCATCTTGGGCTCTGCAACTATATCTGGTGCAGACTGGTCATCTAAAGTGACATCAGCGTCTTTAGCAGAAAAATAATCTTCAGTGACACCAATCTCAGGCGATGCCTCTGACACTGGCTCCTTCAGAGTAACCTCAGGAAGGCACTCAAGGGTGTCATTGTTCTCATCTTTTGGCAGCTGTGGCATCTCATCCTTTTCTGTTTTATCCTGAACGCTGGAGTTCAGAAAAGGGATCCCCAAAATCCTCTCAGCACGCTCCTCCCAGGTCTCATTGTCAGGGATCGAAGGTGAGGGCAAGAGCGATTCAGAGAGTTGGCTTGTCTCTATCTGCTGAGGCAAGCCATGGCTTCTTTAGTGGTATATTTCTCAGAATGTTGTGGGGCATTATAAGGTGGAGGTGGAATGTAGCCTGGAGGTTGAGTAAACAACCTCTTCTGGTAGCTTGTCTCATTCTCCTTGGTGTCTGATGGGTATGTTGTATAAGGAATGACCGGCTCAGACAAGCGGTGGCACATAGTTTGCTGTGTGTCCCTCCTCTCCCACTGTCCCCATTGTCTTGGCTGAAGAGGTAGTCCCGCCAGATGCATTGCACTTGCTATGGGTTCTGCGCCACTTCTGTTGCCCCATGATTCTCTCTCCAGGACTCTCTCACTCTCCGGCGCCCCCTCGTCCCCCACCCTCAGCCCTGCCTCCAGGCGTCTCTTCCTAGGGAGTGAGTGGCTGCAGCGGGCCGCCCAGGCCTCCAGCTCCCGATAGTTACTGTCACTCAGACTTCTCTTGGCTGGCTCCCTCCTGTAGCGGACAGGACTACAGGGCTCCCACTTCCTCTGCCACCCCTCCCTCTGCATCCTTCTCACACACTCCCTTTCCCTCTCCCTAGCTGCTGCTCTATGAGCCTCTCCCACATGCCATTCCCTCTCTCTCTTCTCTTGAGCCTGATAGTCCCTTAAGCCCTGGAGCTGTCGGAGCTGGTTGTCTAGAGCAAAAGGGAAATGAGGGATAGAGGGCAACAGATATTGATCAGTCCAGTTGGTATAGTCCTGTAGGACCCCTCCGGTCCTAGAACCTGGTACTGTCCAACAACTGGGCTCCCTGCCCTGGTACGGTTGAAAATCTAATGCCTGGTGCTTGTCCTGATATCTGTGGAAATAATAGGGTGGGGAAAAAACATTAAGATTACCCCAATACCTAGCTTTGCAGGACACAGTGGTGTAGCATGTTACATGGACACCTAATAACCCATATAGACAACAAAGAAAATATTGCATATAGTAAATTCACTTGTAAGTTAAATATATTTTTGAATGAATACAAACAACCTTATTTACATGATCTTTATGTGATACTAGGTTTCTTTTTCTTAGGATTATGACTATTCTGCTCGGTTTAAGAACATTCTGCTCTGCTTCTGTTTGCCAACAAAGAGACATGAAAACAAACTAAGCAGACCATAGCTATTTGTTTACGTTTCTCACCTGGCAAGCTTTCCCAGAGACAAACACACTATCATTTTAAAACAGCTTAAAGTGAACTGAACTCACACATGTGCAAAGTTTCGTCCGGGAACAGTCCCAAATTTGTCATATATAGGTGGTTGCCCCTCACTCACAGCCCAGAACTCCATCACAAGAGGTTTGAAACCAGAGACTGACTTCTGAAATTATTGTAGAGGAAAAACATACATTTTATTGTTGTATCCCTAATGTAGATATGCCTTTTCAACTACAGAATTGCTTTTAGCATTTTGATTTTTTTTCTCTATTTCATCAAATGAGATGCAGTTTCACTGTTGAAGTAGAAAACTAAACTTTTATAGTCCAGACTTGCATACAAAAGTCAAACTTTAGATCAAACCAACAAGTGTGAATTTGTATGAATATAAGATATAAGATCAACTGAAAGCACATTTAATAATCCAATGACTGTCATATCACACATACCTCTGGTCAGTGTTTCTGGAGGAAGGTCCTTGCTTTTAGGGTATAGTCTGATGCTGACCACACCAACTGGGCAACTTGTTTTAGAAAGAAAATGTTATTGATCCCCCCTTCCTCGTGCCACACACCCTCACTCCGTCACCGCCAGAGGCCATCCTCCTCTTGTCCACAGCCAACATTCCCATTCAAAACATCACAGTCAAATTATTTTAAGAGGCACACCCTGGTTGCAACAAACATTCCCCACCCAGTCACATTCCCTGGGCTGACAGATAGCAGGATGAGAGAAGTGGGAATATAAACTGTGTCTGTACATACACACGGACCAATGTGACACAGCAGGTAAAAAAAAAACGTTGCCTGCTCCCAAATGCTTACTTCAGCGTTTTTTGGCTGAAGTTAATTGTTTGGGGCAACAAAGGCTGTCTGCCATGAATTTACGGTCCTTGCTATCCGGTATCCTTGGGACGTCGCTACCCGATTTGAAGTTTAAATGAAAAATGGTTAAGGTTAGGTAAGGGTGGGGTTTAGAGTAGAGACGTCCTAAGGATCACGAATAGCAATAACCTGAATTTATTGGGATTTAAAATCGGATAGTTTTGGGGTCAGATTGAGGATTAGGGACAGCAGTGGTGGAGGATTTAAAATGGGATAGTTTTGGGGTCAGATTGAGGATTAGGGACAGCAGTGGTGGAGGATTTAAAACCTGATAGTTTTGGGGTCAGATTGAGGGTTAGGGACAGCAGTGGAGGATTTAAAATCTGATAGTTTTGGGGTCAGATTGAGGATTAGGGACAGCAGTGGTGGAGGATTTAAAATCTGATAGTTTTGGGGTCAGATTGAGGATTAGGGACAGCAGTGGTGGAGGATTTAAAATCTGATAGTTTTGGGGTCAGCTTGAAGATTAGGGACAGCAGTGGTAGAGGATTTAAGGATGACACTATACAATATATCTTTCCAAAGATGTCATCCTTGATTTTCATGTTTGCTTGTACAATGCTGAAATGACACCGGGGGTTGGCACACTTCACATTGTGTGTACATGGTTGATGTGCTTAAAAGTGAATGACATTGCAAACCTAAGGAAAAAAGCATTACAACATGTCATCTATTATATCAACGACAAAGCAGACAAGGAGATTGTTGCTGAAAGTTGTATACATTTTATTAACTTTATTTCTCAGAAGTTTTGGTTCTCAATCAATCATTTGATAATTGAAAAATTTATAATTTCTTACAGGCACTATAGGCATAGGAAAGTAATGCATAACATTGTATTTTATGTTGTACCACAGGTTACTTTTTGTCCAACTTGCTTGGGCATTATCATTATAATATTGATCAAAGGATTATTACACGCACGATGAATGACAGTTTCTCATATGGGGACCTTGTGGACCACTAGTGGAGAGCCCACTGTGAATATAGATAGGGATCTGTTGTTTTGTCGGGTGAGCTATAGCACAGAGAGAGGTGGAGGGGGGGTATAACGGCCGGTCTCTCTTTGAAACTATCCAGCGGAACAAACAGGCTTTTCTTTTCTAAACAGAAACTCTGCACATCAGCAGAGAGCAGGAGAGTGAGGGGATGAAGTATGTCCAGGCGGAGGGAGTGGGAGTGGGGGCAGAAACTGTCAATTTTGCCAGTTCTGCAAGTGGATGGTATCATCAACATTTTCCCAGTAATCAACCCTGTCAACCTAAACAATATAACACTTCCTCAAACCAGATCAAACACAACTTGATTTGACTGTAGTAACCTGCCAAAGACAGGAAAATTATCTTTGCTATGTTTTTCCTGCCCACAAAAGTATTATTCTGTTTCTTACAAGACCATACAGACCTTTTCATTCAACATGATGACCTATTGGTCTATATTTTGTTTAAAATAACACTTTTGGGAGCACTAAAATCAGAGTGAGGAGCCTTTGCTCTTTTGTGTCAGGTGCCTATTCTTTCTTATCCAGCTCCTGCACAAAGTTTTTTCGGAGAGGAAGGAACCCCAGAGGATTCAGAGAGTCAGGCACTGTTGTGTGGTTCTCTTCCAAGTCTCAACCTATTTACCGGTTCATCAGTCTCCCAGTCCTATCCAGTCTCATTTCTGTCACTGCTTCCCTCTCAGAGTAGCGCTGTAGATGTTGATGTTCTGTGTGGGGTCGCGGTGCTCCAGCTTGACATGGAACCTCTGTGGCAGAGTGTCTCCATAGAAGCCAGGCGTTCCATGCTCTTCTCGCATCTTGGATGAGAGGTACACCACTGCCCTGACCTTGCACAGGTGAACCAGTGTGTCCAGCAGGAGGGGGTAAGTCTCAGACAGGTACACAATGTCTGCACCCAGTACCAGGTCCCAGTCCATGGGGAAGATGTGCTGGTCTTGGCCCCAGGAGAGGGGGAGGACGGAGGGGGCAACAGAAGGCCAGCCGGAGGACGGCATGTTGGCTGAGACGTTGCTTTGCAGTTGAGGGACAGCAAGGGGGAGGTCTGTCAAGGTCACATCCGCTCCTGTAACAGTGGGAAATTAGGTAAATACACCTTTATAAATGATTATCTTTGTGATGTTTTACATTTTTATTGTAGTGTTTCAAAGTCTTTGAAAAGTACATTTGTAGGCTAATGTGCGTGTGACAGGGTAAACAGTGTGATGGAAAGGCAATTCAAATTCTATAAACGGCTATTAAAGTAAATAATAATGAATAGGCTATTGAAATAACAGTGGATGCTACTGAAGATCGACATTGCCGACCTCTACTGGACGGACAAAGAATGAACCAACATACCCAAACGTGCTGCCAAAATGCCAACAATGCCAGTCCCTGCGCCCAACTCAATGATGCGCTTTCCTTTCAGGTTGAGCGAGTTTTCCTCGAAATAGCGGCATAGATGAAGCGCCTATTTAACCAACAGTAACCAAACAGTAAATACAACAGGCAGCTCATTAAATTCCTTGCATAACACTACTGTATTAAATGCACTACTACATAACCAATAAAGCTGTATTCATCATGTGCAGAATAAATGTAGCCAGTGTGTACTCATGGAGTTAGTAGTGAACTTACGGCGTCCCACACTGGCGCTGCCACGCCGAGGTTGGCGCTGAACACCTGGCTGATCTTTAACTCTTGACCGATGAATTTGTACACGCTATCATCAGAAAATGTATCAGCAAATAAACCGTCGTCTACAGGTAACATGAATCCCTCTTCCTCTCCATATTCTGCCATTGTAAATAAAAATGGTTAGACTGTTAATGTAGTTTATCCTTAGCCATTAGCTTAACGCATTCAAGGAAGCATGCGCGATAGAGATTCCAATGGGTACGTTCCTGTTCGCTGATAGTTACAGTTGGGGGTAGCGCTAAAAACCGAATATATTCCTCAGTTTTATAGATGCCAATGCTTTTATTGCAATATAATACTATGCAATGCAGAACTATATATCATGCATCCTTGATTACCTACATTATTTCAACTCTTCTTCAAAAATATCGGTGGACTGAAACCTTGTGGGATTGACCCGGAAAATAAAACGTTTCTCGTTTTTATGTATTTATTTTATTAATATAAAAGTACATAATATGAAAATACATAAAATATGATTAATGATGATTAGATTTAGTTTTAAAAATATATTCTCTTTAATAGAGGTCTCCAATTCAAATTAAAAGTGTTAACCGGGAAGTGTTTGGTCACGAAGCTCTTATTGTGTATTTACGTTTTCCACGTAGATGAGGCCAGAACACAGACCTCATCTTCAGTACATGTTTCATTGAAGTCAAACTTTATATTTTATGTTTTATTTATGTACTTCATAAAAGCGAAAGATAGAAAACAAACGATATATTATTGTGAGGACAGAAAGGGGAAGAACCCTTCGATTAGCCGGTACAGGCTATCTCGCTAACGTTCATTGCATTGTATAGTAGCTAGCTAGTCGTTGTAGTCACTGTGCGATACGGGTTGTTATTTGATAGCTACACATCTTAAGTGTGTAAATTAAGCATGGCAACTAGGCGCTTGACCGATGCCTTCTTATTAATGCGGAACAATGCAATCCAAAATCGTCATATATTGGCTGAGCAAGTGAGTACATACGGCACCCGTCGTACTCTGAGTACACGTAGCAATGCTGCGGTGAGTCTAACGTTAATCGTCTGAATTTGACGTGTGTGTGTGTGTGTGTGTGTGTGTGTGTGTGTGTGTGTGTGTGTGTGTGTGTGTGTGTGTGTGTGATGGCTAACACATTAATAAACTAGCCGTAGTTTGATTAAGTCTCCTCGTTAGCTAGTGCTAGTGGCCATCTAACACACATTAATATGATGTTGGCTACTTGCTGCATTTAGCTGTCAAGCTAGAACGCAACAACTAGGTACAGTTAGCTGTCAAGCTAGATGCGCACATTTGCCTTGGCCTGAGTCATGTCACAGAGGCATGCTTTTAAAGTACTAATAGCCTCAACTTGCATTACCAATCATCTTAGAGCGTGCATTCTCCTTTGGCATGATAAAGTCAATTGAAGCAATGTATTTGTCAAAGTAAGAAACAAATTAAAAGTTTGGCTAAAGGTAGAACATGAAGTTAATTTTAAGGGCAATGTTCAGTACTTGATAAAGAAGCAATAACAGTTCATGCTGGAATGAGTTGGATAGTCTTTTGTTATAGAGATGGTCAAATGTAACAATTGACGTGTTACATTTTATGAGGTATTTGTTTGTAGTGTGTACCCTTTTGCTTTTTAGTGAGTTGCATGTCTTTCTAAAACCTACCCTTTAGATGGTGCTTTGCTCTGTTTTAGATTTAATTGATCCTGTGCTTGGTGTTGGGTTGTTAAACTGTTATTTTAAAGATATTTGACAAACTTTACATTGATATAGCCTAGGCCTACTTGTTACGAAGATATTTGTATATGCTAATTTAGAATACTTAGTTTGCACTGTTGGTCACTGATATATATTTTCTATTTTGCATTATTGACCAGGATGCAGGGCCTTTTACAAATGCTGTCTATGTAAGTCCATAATATCTTAGCCTATTTATTTTGCATAGTTTCAAAACTCTAAAGAGTTTATAGTTTTCCCTTTCAGTCCCTCTTTCGTTCACCCTCCTACTTTTGGGCACTAAGGTGTTTTGACTATGGGACCGTTATTGTGTCCAGCAGCTTCATAGTAGAACTCAAATCCAGACTTTGAAATGCCTTCATTTCATCCACCTGATTGTGGATAGTAGAGGAAGCGTTAGGCCCAATTCATTACAAGACAAATCAGTCGTCTGGCGTTTTGCGGCATAGTAATGTTTGTTTGGATCAAAGAGCAAATCCAGTGGTTACTAGACTTTGAGTTTCTGAAATAGCTTAGGTGCTCCTCGTTTTTATGGCATTATTTCTCTTGCATGGTGTTCTGGGTGCTCATGCTGAGTGATCTGCATGCATATCAAAATCCTCTTATAATGCTAATCTTTGTCCTACATCTTTCCTTTCTCTAGGCCTATATGAAATGCTTCTGTGCTTAGGCTAATCATTTGGAGATCAGGGACATAGGCTAGCCCTATTTCTTTACCTTCGCACACACACTCTCATGTCACACTTCACTGACCCAATGTATTTAGGCCTAGCATAGATTTATCAAAGACAGGCCTACCTTTTTAAAGGGTGATTTTACATGTTTGAAGAACCTCAATTGATTGATATAAAATTGAATTTTGGGGGTCAAAATTAGACATTTTGGAACATTAGTATGATCTCTCTTTAAACGGTATCTGTGACATTGCATGAAAAATGTCTGTATGAAGCTGATCACTGCTTTTTGTTTGGGGCTCACTTACTGTTACTTCTGTCTCACTTCATCTCACCTCTCCCTCTCTCCTCATTGGACTTCGCTGGGGTCTGCCAATCACATTAGGAGCTTGATGAGGTACTGTCCAATCTCCTTGTATTCAAACTATACTATCAGAGTCACAAGGACCTATTTTTCTGGGGGAAACATAAACCATGCTTTGTATGGAAAGTCTGCAAACAACAATGCTTGAAATGGGAAATTATATGCTGTGTAATATCTGTGATGTTCCTATCAGTTGGCTGATGACCGCATGGCCCTGGTCTCTGGGATACGTTTGGACCCAGAAGCTGCCATCGGAGTCACCAAGAGACTGCCGCCCAAGTGGGTAGATGGGGTAGATGAGGTAAGAACCAATCACATGCTTTCTACAGTACTTCAGTATGAGAAGTTTTTATTATTTTGTCTATACAGTGCATTCGGAAAATATTCAGACCCTTTCACTTTTTACACATTTTGTTACATTACAGCCTTATTGTAAATAAAATACCCCATAATGACGAAGTGAAAACGTTTTTTTAGAAATGTTAGCAAATGTATTAAAAATAAAAAACATAAATACTTTATTTACGTAAGTATTCAGAGCCTTTGCTATGAGACTTGAAATTGAGTTCAGGTGCATCTTGTTTAAATTGATCATCCTTGAGATGTTTCTACAACTTGATTGGTGTCCACCTGTGGTAAATTCAATTGATTGTACATGATTTAGAAAGGCACACACCTGTATGTAAGGTCCCACAGCTGACAGTGTATGTCAGAGCAAAAACCAAGCCATGAGGTAGAAGGAATTTTCCGTAGAGCTCCGAGACAGAATGGTGTCGAGGCACAGATCTGGGGAAGGGTACCAAAACATTTCTGCAGCATTGAAGGTCCCCAAGAACACAGTGGCCTCCATCATTCTTAAATGGAAGAAGTTTGGAACCACCAACACTCTTCCTAGAGCAATCGGGGGAGAAGGGCCTTGGTCAGGGAGGTGACCCAGAACCCGATGGTCCCTCTGACAGAGCTCTGGAGTTCCTTTCTGGAGTTGGTTGTCCTTCTGGAAGGTTTTCCCATCTCTGCAGCACTCCACCAATCAGGCCTTAATGGTAGAGTGGCCAGACGGAAGCCACTCTCTTCAGTAAAAGGCACATGACAGGCCGCATGAAGTTTGCAAAAAGGCACCTAAAGGACTCTGACCATGAGAAACAAGATTCTCTGGTCTGATAAAACCAAGATTAAACTCTTTGGCCTGAATGCCAAGCGTCACGTCTGGCACTATCCTTACGGTGAAGCATCATACTGTGGGGATGTTTTTTAGCGGCAGGGACTGGGAGACTAGTCAGGATCGAGGCAAAGATGAACGAAACAAAGTACAGAGAGATCTTTGATGAAAATCTGCTCTAGAGCGCTCAGGAACCCAGACTGGGGCGACGGTTCACCTCCCAGCAGGACAACGAACTTAAGCACACAGCCAAGACAACGCGGGAGTGGCTTCGGGACAAGTCTCTGAATGTCCTTGAGTGGCCCAGCCAGAGCCCAGACTTGATCCCGATCGAACATCTCTGGAGAGGAATAGCTGTACAGTGACGCTCCCCATCCAACCTGACAAAGCTTGAGATGATCTGCAGAGAAGAATGGGAGAAACTCCCCAAATACAGGTGTGCCAAGCTTGTAGTATCATACCCAAGAAGACTCTATGCTGTAATTGCTGCCAAAGGGGCTTCAACAAAGTACTGAGTAAAAGGTCTGAATACTGATGAGAATGTAATATTTAAGTTTTTTATTTTTAATACATTTGCAAAAATTTGCTTTGTCCGTTATGGGGTATTATGTGTAGATTGAGGGGGGAAATTATTTAATCCATTTTAGAATAAGGCTTTAACGTAACAAAATGTGGAAAAAGTCAAGGGGTCTGAATACTTAACATGCACTGTATACAGTACCACTCAAAAGTTTGGACACACCTACTCTTTTATGTGTTTTTCTTTATTTTTTACTATTTTCTACATTATAGAATAATAGTGTAGACATCAAAACTATGAAATAACATATGGAATCATGTAGTTTAACAAAAAATTGTTAAACAAATCAAAATATATTTGAAATTCTTCAAGGTAGCCGCTCTTTGCCTTGATGACAGCTTTGCACGCTCTTGGCATACTGTCAACCAGCTTAATGAGGAATGCTTTTCCAACAGTCTTGAAGGAGTTCCCACATATGCTGAGCACTTGTTGGCTGCTTTTCCTTCACTCTGCGGTCCAACTCATCCCAAACCATCTCAATTGGGTTGAGTTCAGGTGATTGTGGAGGCCAGGTCATTTGATGCAGCACTCCATCACTCTCCTTGGTCATATAGCCCTTACACAACCTAGAGGTGTGTTGGGTCATTGTCCTGTTGAAAAACAAATGATAGTCCCACTAAGTGCAAACCAGATGTGATGGCGTATCGCTGCAGAATGCTGTGGTAGCCATGCTGGTTAAGTGTGCCTTGAATTCTAAATAAATGACTGACAGTGTCACAAGCAAAGCACCATCACACCTCCTCCATGCTTCACAGTGGGAACCACACATGCGGAGATCATCCGTTCACCTACGCTGCGTCTCACGAAGACACAGCGGTTTGAACCAAAAATCTCCAATTTGGATTCATCAGACCAAAGGGCAGATTTCCACCAGTCTAATGTCCATTGCTTGTGTTTCTTGGCCCAAGCAACTGTCTTCTTATTGGTGTCCTTTAGTAGTGGTTTCTTTGCAGCAATTAACCATGAAGGCCTGATTCACGCAGTCTCCTCTGAACAGTTGATGTTGAGATGTGTCTGTTACTTGAACTCTCAAGCATTTATTTGGGATGCAATTTCTGAGGCTGGTAACTCTCATGAACTTATCCTCTGCAGCAGAGTTAAATCTGTGTCTTCCTTTCCCGTGGCGGTCCTCATGAGTACCAGTTTCAACATAGCGCTTGGTTTTTTTCAACTGCACTTGAAGAAACTTTCAAAGTTCTTGACATTTTCCGCATTGACTGACCTTCATGTCTTAAAGTAATGATGGACTGTCATTTCTCTTTGCTTATTTGAGCTGTTCTTGCCATAATATGAACTTGGTCTTTTACCAAATAGGCCTATCTTCTGTATACCACCCCTACCTTGTCACAAGACATCTGGCTCAAACGCATTAAGAAGGATAAAAATTCCACAAATTAACAAGGCACACCTGTTAATTGAAATGTATTCCAGCTGACTATCTCATGAAGCTGGTTGAGAGAATGCCAGGAGTGTGCAAAGCTGTCATCAAGGCAAAGGGTGGTTACTTTGAAGAATATAACATATATTTGGATTAGTTTAACCCTTTTTTTTTGTTGTTGGTTACTAAATGATTCCATATGTGTTATTTCATAGTTTTGATGTCTTCATTATTATTCTACAATGGACAAAATAGTGAAGATAAACCCTGGAATGAGTAGGTGTGTCAACTATTGACTGGTACTGTATATAATATTTTTATTCACAGTGAATGAAGGATAACAATGTAAAGACATTGTACATTTCTCCTCGACCAATCTTTGAGGCTAAGGGAGGATTGATATATTTCCAATCCAATAAAATCTGTCTGTGGGCCAACAGGGAGACCAAGGCAATGGCATCTAGCTGTCTATTGGTCAGGGAAGGATTGTTGTTTGGTACTCCAAAAATAGCCTTTTCTGCACTAGGCTGCAACTCTAATCCAATGCTTCAGAAAGGGTCTTAAATATAGTGGACCAATCTACCAGACGTGGACAGAACCAGAACATGTGAGTCAAGTTCGCCAAGGAGCTTTTACACCTTTCACATGTACCATCAATTTGGGCAGAATTTTAAGAATCTGGCCTTACTGAAATGGATACGGTGAAGTACCTTAAACGGTATAAGGCTGAGCTGGGCACAAGAGGAGCTTCCATTTACTTTATTAAGTAAGCCACTATTTCAGACTTCATCAGCGATCTCTCCACCAAGTTTCTTTTCCTTTTGAGGACTATCTTATTAAACGTGTAGTTTATAATTTTACAACTTGATGTTAGATGGTCCCTCATTCTGAATGTAGTTTATGGGTCAGGAGAAACTAATCCATGGTTCAGTTTTCTTTAAACAGCCACAACAAACTGCACCTTACTTTAGCCACAACAAACTGCACCTTACTTTAGCCACAACAAACTGCACCTTACTTTAGCCACAACAAACTGCACCTTACTATAGCCACAACAATCAATGGTAGTGATGGGGACATGTGAGCATGTTAAAAAAAATATATAAAAAAATATCCATGGCCAAATCACCTTTTTAAGTAACATCTAACCAAATAGGAGTTTCAGGGTGAGGAACAATCTAACATCAAGTTGTAAAATAGTGAGCTAATCCTTTACGTTTAGGCTATTACATATGCCTAGTTTCACCACCATAATGAAACTATTGAGCTGTAGATACTTCACAAAATGTCAGCCTATTAGTATTAGCCTATACCAAATTCCAAGGTCCCGTGTCAGTCTTCTTTAAAATTTCATTTTTATTGGAGCTTTCAGTGCATGTCCTGTTCTCCCGTGCATCTGTGTTAATCTTGTGGTTGCGTGGGCTTTCAGATTCAGTATGAAATCACACGGGTCCGGCAGAAAATGAAGGAGCTGGCCGCCCTCCATGATAAGCACATGAACCGTCCCACCCTGGATGACAGCAGTGAAGAAGAGCATGCCATAGAGATCACTACTCAGGAGATCACACAGGTTTGTCAGTGACAGAGGAGTCCATACAAGAAACTCAATTGAAGAGAATATAATATTTATTATTCAAATCACTAATATTTATTTTTCAAATCAAATTTTATTGGTCACATACGCATGTTTAACAGATGTTTTTACGGGTATAGTGAAATGCTTGTGTTTCTAGCTCCAATAGTGCAGTAATATCTAACAATTTCACAACAATAAACACAATGCCCACAAATCTAAAATAAAGAATATATAAATATTTGGACAAGCAATGTCGGAGCGGCATTAAAATAGTAGAATAGAATACAGTATATACATATGAGATGAGTAATGCAAAATATGTAAACATTAGTGACTAGTATTCCATTATTAAAGTGGCCAGTGATTTCAAGTCTGTGTATATAGGGCAGCAGTCTATAATGTGCTAGTGATGGCTATTTAACCGTCTGACAGCCTTGAGATAGAAGCTATTTTTCAGTCTCTCAGTCCCAGCTTTGATGCACATGTACTGATCTCGCCTTCTGGATGATAGCGGGGTGAACAGGCAGTGGCTCAGGTGGTTATGGTCCTTGATGATCTTTATGGCCTTCTTGTAACATCGGGTGCTGTAGGTGTCCTGTAGGGCAAGTCGTTTGCCCCCGGTGATGCGTTGTGTAGACTGCACCACCCTCTGGAGAGCCCTGCGGTTGCGGATGGTGCAGTTGACGTACCAGTCGGTGATACAGCCCGACAGGATGCTCTCAATCTGTAAATGTTAGTGAGGGTTTTAGGTTTGTCACCAAATTTCTTCAGCCTCCTGAGGTTGAAGAGGCGATGTTGCGCCTTCTTCACCACACTGTCTGTGTGGGTGGACCATTTAAATTTGTTAGTGATGTGTACGCCGAGGAACCTGAAGCTTTCCACCTTCTCCACTGCGGTCCCGTCGATGTGGATAGGGGGGGTACTCCTTCTGCTGTTTCCTGAAGTCCACGATCAGCTGCTTTTGTTGACGTTGAGTGAGAGGTTATTTTCCTGGCACCACACTCCCAGGGTCCTCACCTCCCCCCTGTAGGCTGTGTTGTCATTGTTGGTAATCAGGCCTACTACTGTTGTGTTGTCTGCAAACTTGAGGTTGGAGGCATGCGTGGCCACGCAGTCATGGGTGAACAGGGAGTCTTGTGGGGCCCTGTGTTGAGGATCAGTGAAGTGGAGGTGTTGTTTCCTACCTTCACCACCTGGGGGCGGCCCGTCAGGAAGTCCAGGACGCAGCTGTACAGAGGGGATTCAGACCCAGGGTCCGAGCTTAATGTTAAGCTTGGAGGGTACTATGGTGTTGAATGCTGAGCTATAGTTAATGAACAGCATTCTTACATAGGTATTCCTCTTGTCCAGATGGGATAGGGCAGTGCGATGGCATCATCTGTGGATCTATTGGGGCGGTAAGCACATTTTAAGTGGATGTTAGGTAAGGTAGAGGTGATGTGATCCTTGACTCGTCTTTACGGAGGGAATAACTACACTTTGTATTCGGCCATATTCCCAGTCACCTTACCATGGTTAAATGCGGTGGTTCACGCAATGCTGCCATCTATCCACGGTTTTTGGCTAGTGTAGGTTTTAATAGTCAGTGGGAACAAAATCTTCTATACACTTCCTTATAAATTAGGTCACTGTATTCGTCAATGTTTATTCTGAGGCTACCTGGAACATATCCCAGTCCACGTGATCAAAACAATCTTGAAGCGTGGATTCCGATTGGTCAGACCAGCGTTGAATAGTCCTTAGCACGAGTACTTCCTGTTTTGAGTTTCTGCCTATAGGAAGAGATGAGCAAAATGGAGTCGTGATCAGATTTTCCTAAGGGAGGGCGGGGGAGGACCTTGTAGGCATCCCAGAAGTTGGAGTAGCGGTGGTCGAGTGTTTTAGCAGCGTGAGTACTACAGTCAATGTGTTGCTAGAACTTCGGTTGCGTTTTCCTCAAATTTGCCTTGTTAAAATCCCCAGCTACAATAAATGCAGCCTCCGGTTATGTGGTTTGCATAATGTCCAGTGAAGTTCTTTGAGGGCTGTCGTGGTATCGACTAGAGGGGGAATATACATAGCTGTGACTAATCGAAGATAATTTTCTTGAGGTAATACGGTTGGCATTTGATTGTGAGGTATTCTAGGTCAGTTGAGCAAAAGGAGTTGCGTTTCTGTACGTAATCACAATCACACTGAGTAGTTAATCATGAAACCTATACTCCCGAGAGATATTTATTCATGTCTGCGCGATGAACTGAGAACCCAACATACTGTCCCCGTACATACAGTCAATCTCAAGAGAGCCATGTTTCCCTGAAACAAAGTATGTTACAATCCCTGATGTCTCTCTGGAAGGGGATCCTTGCCCTGAGCTCGTCAACTTTATTATCCGGAGACAGAACATTAGCGAGTAATAGCGGTGGGTAGTGTGCGCGCCTCCTGAGTCGAACTAGAAGTCCACTCCACTCCGAATACCTCTTCTCCTCCGCCTGTGTTTTGGATCAGCCTCTGGAATCAGTTCAATTGCCCTGGGGGGTACGAACAAAAGATCTGTGAACATGTACAGTGACAGAGATGGGAATCTAGACAAGAAACCCCATTGAACGAACTTTGAAGAGTCACTACTATTATTATCACCTAAGATACCTTTTACCTCAGCTGGTGACACCTCATGAGTGGCCTTCTGGAAAAGCCACCGCCTTTGAGTGCCTAATAATTGTTGTTATGAATGGGGAGCTCTTTGTTTGACAATATGATCTAATAATACTTAGACTTTTACATGTTTACGTTTGTGCCTTTTTATGAGGGCCTACAGTATGTGCAGCCTGCTGATGTAATATGTCAACCATTGTGGCCATTCTTGTTATGTAGTAGAATAAGAACCAATTTTTTTTCAGTAAGTATTTCTCCGTGCTTTCGGTTTGTGTAGATTTAGATGTGTTTAGATTTAGATGGGTCAGCTGTTTGTTCACCCGCCCGCAATTGCTAATAACCCATCAACAACCACACGATTATATGTGATAAAGAGAGAATCTGAGGCCTGGACCCGACCCCAACCCGCGAATATAGAAAATGCTCTGTAGGCTACAGTCAGATGGCGGACCGGTTATAATGATTATTTTTTACAGGAATTTTTCTTGCATAATTTAGATGTGTTTCTGCTTATAATTTCTGATATTTTGGTAGGCTATTTGTCAGTCATCTTGTCTATAATTAGATACATGCAGCTTCTCTTCTGTCATTAGATGTTGCCCTAGAAGACTAAATAAACCCTTCCTCACCAGAATAAATTATAATGAATGCTTCAATCTTGTTGACATCAGTAAAGTTTTCTCTGTCAACTCTGCTTCTTTCATGGAGCAAAGACGTTTAGCGACCGGGGAGAAAATACAATCTTTCTGTGCAACATTTCCAAATTACATCAGTTTGAAGGGTTGTAAGGAAATGGAAAGCTGTGAAAACGACTTGTTTCTGATAAGATTTCAGTTTGGCCTGGATGCATATTTTATGTGGTTGAAATACTGTCAGCTTTTATTTTATTTTTTTTACCTCTACAGACAGTCCCTAACTGCGCATTCATTCGCATTCTCTCAAGATGCTGAAACAAATAATATTTATCCTTTCCTGTTCCCAAGTCAAAATGTACATTTGGTGAATCACTTTACAGCAAGAAATTCTTAATTATGCAGGATTTAATATTAAGTCTGTGAGGGGGTTATAGACCTACAGTCAGTTTCCAGATTTCAGTTTCCATTTAATCCATTTGAACAGTAGGCTACAGTTGCATTGACGTGCCATAGGCCTATTTGAAGTCCCCGTCAAGTGACTGTCAAATTTTTATAGCGCCTCAGAATCCTTACACATAGCATATGCACTGCTATCGTCCTCTTTTACCACTTCACCAAATCTTTCCCAAACATTAGTTTTCTGGCCCTCCTTTCTCTTTATTTTCAACTTTCCATTTCACAGCTTTTCTCATATTTCTCTGACATTGTCCTTTTTGGCTCAGTGGATGACATTAACTTTTTCTGCCCGTTCACAAAAGCATTTGGTGGTTGGCGTGTAGGCTATTTGGCGCGCGTAAAGTTAGCCCCTAAAGCTTTGGTTTACACACTAATGCCAGATAGCTTAAAATAATGAAAGAAAAACCTCAATGTAGCGTATAGATATAAATTGCACTATAATTATACATTTACGGATTTAATAAAAAAAAAAATGTTTTCTCTTTATTCAACCCGACTCTTTATGACCCTAAACGCGCCCGCCCTACGGATATAACCACGGGACTGTGGGTTGAGTTAACCTGCACATCACTAGTGTAGATATTAATTATTTATTTTCAATTTAAATTGTACAAAGGTCAAATGTTTTTCTATAATATGGCAAAGATATATTGAGTGCTTGCTCCTTTGCCTGTGTGTGTGTGTGTGTAGATGTTCCACCGGTGTCAGCGTGCGGTGACAGGTCTGCAGTCTCGCTGTGGCCACTGCACAGAGCAGGAGGAGAGGCTTCTGAGAAATGTGGTGTCCTCGTTGGCAGGGAGCCTGCAGGAGCTGTCCACCAACTTCAGACACACACAGTCCAGTTACCTGAAACGTAAGCGAGCACTCACTCAAACTGAACGGTGGTATTTCACCTTACTGTATTTACTCCTACACCTCTTCAGCTATCTTCCATCCCTCACTTCTCTCTCTCCTGGCACGAACTTGCGCACACACACACACTCTACATTTCTCTGGTCTTAGGTTTCACCTCCACCCTCATCATATGTCTCTTTTATTGTCATAATGTTGATGCTTTCTGTTACAGGCATGAAGAATCGCGAGGAGAGATCAAAGCACTTTTTTGACTCCGGTCCTCTAATGGAGGATGAAGACATAGCACTATATGACAGGGTGAGCTTGGAACTGACACTGTCAGTGTATTTTGACATTTCCCTGATCAGCATTGTTGCTTATACATACAGTTGAAGTCAGAAGTTTCAATACACTTAGGTTGGAGTCATTTAAACTCGTTTTTCAACCACTCCACAAATTTCTTGTTAACAAACTATAGTTTTGGCAAGTCGGTTAGGACGTCTACTTTGTGTTTGACACAAGTAATTTTTCCAACAATTGTTTACACACAGATTATTTCACTTATAATTCACTGTATCACAATTCCAGTGGGTCAGAAGTTTACATACACTAAGTTGACTGTGCCTTTAAACAGCTTGGAAAATCCCAGAAAATGATGTCCTGGCTTTAGAAGCTTCTGATAGGCTAATTGAAATCATTTGAGTCAATTGGATGTGTACCTGTAGATGTATTTCAAGGCCTACCTTCAAACTCAGTGCCTCTTTGCTTGACATCATGGGAAAATCAAAAGAAATCAGCCAAGACATCAGAAAACAATTGTAGACCTCCACAAGTCTGGTTCATCCTTTGGAGCAATTTCCAAATGCCTGAAGGTACCACGTTCATCTGTACAAACAATAGTACGCAAGTATAAACACCATGGGACCACGCAGCCGTCTTACTGCTCAGGAAGGAGAGGCGTTCTGTCTCCTAGAGATGAATGTACTTTGGTGCGAAAAGTGCAAGTCAATCCCAGAACAACAGCAAAGGACCTTGTGAAGATGCTGGAGGAAACAGGTACAAAAGTATTTATATCCACAGTAAAACGAGTCCTATATCTACATAACCTGAAAGTTCGCTCAAAACCGCCATAAAAAAAGCCAGACTACAGTTTGCAACTGCACATGGGGACAAAGATTGTACTTTTTTGGAAAAATGTCCTCTGGTCTGATGAAACAAAAATTTAACTGTTTGGACATAATGCCCATCATTATGTTGTTAGGAAAAGGGGGGAGGCTTGCAAGCTGAAGAACACCATCCCAACCGTGAAGCACGGGGGCAGCATCATGTTGTGGGGGTGCTTTGCTGCAGGAGGGACTGGTGCACTACACAAAATAGATGGCATCATGAGGAAAGGAAAATGATGTGGATATTTTGAAGTAACAACTCAAGACATCAGTCAGGAAGTTAAGCTTGGTCGCAAATGGGTCTTCCAAATTGACAATGAACACAAGCATACTTCCAAAGTTGTGGCAAAATGGCTTAAGGACAACAAAGTCAAGGTATTTGAGTGGCCATCACAAAGCCCTGACCTCAATCCCATAGAAATTTTGTGGGCAGAATTGAAAAAGTGTGTGTGAGCAAGGAGGCCTACAAACCTGACTCAGTTGCATGAGCTCTGTCAGGAGGAATATGCCAAAATTCACCCAACTTATTGTGGGAAGCTTGTGGAAGGCCACCCGAAACTTTGACCCAAGTTAAACAATTTAAAGGCAATGCTACCAAATACTAATTGAGTGTATGTAAACTTCTGACCCACTGGGAATGTGATGAAAGAAATAAAAGCTGAACTAAATCATTCTCTACTATTATTCTGACATTTCACATTCTTAAAATAAAGTGGTGATCCTAACTGACCTAAGACAGGGAATTTTTACTCAGATTAAATGTCAGGAATTGTGAAAATCTGTGTTTAAATGTATTTGGCTAAGGTGTATGTAAACTTTTGACCTCAACTGATCTTTAGAGCCTAAACAAACAGAACAAGAATTCAGCCTGGTTGATAAGGAGCCAATAACAAACCACTCCTTTGTGTGGTGTATGAAGAGGTTACTGGACCGCAGGGAAAATTACCTGTGAATTGCACTATTTGACTGAAGTATTTTCATAGCATTAAGACTGTAACAAAACTATTTTTTCCCCCCGCAGAAGGGAATAGGGTGCCATTTGGGACGTAGACAAAGTTCTATTCAGTGAGCCCATATTTTTGATCTCTCCCAGGGGTTTACAGGTGACCAGCTGGTCCTGGTAGAGCAGAACACAGTGATGGTGGAGGAACGTGAGAGAGAGGTCAGACAGATAGTCCAGTCCATCTCTGACCTGAATGAGATTTTCCGAGACCTGGCTGGAATGGTGGTGGAACAGGTCTGTGAGGGGAAACCCTATTCAGTTTTTGGAAACATTACAACACCATCATGTTTATACCTTGTGATGATTAACATCAATAACGAACTGTGTCAGTATGGCCCATGGATATGGTTTTGTATGCTTTCCCAACTGATTTGTTTCTTTCTTTATCCAATATCAGGGCACAGTACTTGACAGAATTGACTTCAATGTGGAGCAATCGTGTGTCAAAACAGAAGAGGGGTTGAAACAGTTACAAAAGGTGAGGACACAATGTTAGATTGTGCAATGCACATCTGAAATATCAACAATGGTTCAAACGAAGCCCAATTGATGATTATGTCCATGAAAAAGGGAAAGATGTTATCTTGCCCGCAAACTTAATTATAATGTTTTCTTGCAGGCTGAACAGTATCAGAAGAAAAACCGAAAGATGCTGGTCATTTTAATCCTTACTGTTATAGTTGTCGTTCTAATACTTATTCTATTTGGGACCAAGTTCTAGTGATGCATTCCTTTGCTTTTGGTTTGTTGTGTGTGCTTGTATGAGGGTCTTATCTGTACTTCAAATGATGCGGACTACCTGTCCAACTTTTCAATCAACATCTGAAGAATCACCCTTCCAGAATCTCGTGCTGTACGACTCATGGAGATGTTGAATGCATGATTCCTAAGAGAGGACAGCCAGGGAGAGTTCCTATTTAACTTTGGAACATTCCTGCACACACCCACTGTCTGCTCCAATACCCTCTTGAACATGACCATATCCATGTGTCATGGTACTGCTACAAAGAAACACAGAAAAAACACTTCTTCAATTCCCTTGTGGTCGACTACTGATTAATTGTCATGGCCATATAATTTGCTTGTTTTTGGAGAAAATAAGTGTTTTTTTGTGAGTTAGCATCATCTGTCCAGTTTTAGTGTAAGCTCTAGTTGTAAGCTCTGCTCTTCCATGTATGTTATTCCAAGAGAAGAAGTCTGACAATTCAGCTACTGCACAGATGAATACTGAATGTCTATGAACGAGGAGCATTTGTCTCGTGGTGTTGCTTTTACGGACCCTGGTCAGTGCATACATTTCATTTGTTGAGCATTTGTTTCACTTTCTGCTTTTTCATGTTTCCTTTTTCAAAGAGGGAGAAATTACAATGGTTTTTGTGTCGCTCAGTGGCTGAAGAACTACAATACTGATTGATTGAATACCAATAGTTCTGTTTGGATTCACACCATCCTAAATGAATGTCTCTGGACCAACAGCAGTGTCGTTCATGATGGTGCATATTTAGATCACATGACGGCTTTCTCTTGTTTTATGACCCTTTCTATTGTTCGGTATCACTAACTGATACATCAGTTGAGTTTATTTAGTCTTTTATACCTCTCACAGTTTGCACATATCGAAAGACTGATTGGTTTCATGTCTGTCAAACTACTGTCTCCTGTATATTATGAAATTATTTATTTTGAATTTAAATTCTATAAAAGGTCAAAGGATTTTGTCTAATATGGCAAAGATGTATTGAATAGCCTAAATTGTGTCTGTGGCGGCCTGTGTTGGAATGAACGATGTGTTGCAAGCTTTTGCACTCAGAAATTACTTTGCCGATTCCGCTACAAAATCAACACTACTCTACAGTTTCTTATGAAGAATGGTCCTGTTTTTTGGAAAGATATGTGACCCATTTCATGTTAAATTATGAATAGAATTCAAAGTGTACTCAAGTCTTTATTACTGATGAAGCTGAATTCATGGTGAAGACCCAAATGGCAGCCTATTCACTAAATAGTGTACTACTTTTGACCAGGACCAATAGCCAGGGAATAGGTTACAATTTGGGATGGAGTCATGGACAGAATTTGCCATTTCCAAAACATTGCCCAAGTTCAGTTATATATATATAGATAATATTTATACACACTTCAATTATAAATCATAATTGTTCATGTCTGGATGTTTTCTGGGGGCGGGGGGACACCTTCGTCCCAATGGTATATTATGGCTCATGTTATTCTTATGTTTTTAGTTTTGTTTTACGATTGTGGATATTAGCGGTTTAAAGAAATAATACACGTGCATTGCATTGGTTCGTATCGGCAGTTTGAGATATAGCTGCTTACCAAGAAAACATTATGCATAAGTAGGATAGGATAGTCTTTCCATTGAGTCTTTTCCACTTTGATTTTACGGGGGAAATGAACAAAACTTACTGGTTTAAAAAATATATTTCTCACACACTATGTACAACTACTGTACGGAAAATCCCATGCTATTCAAGATCCGTGCTAGTGCTGACTTCCCGTTCAACCTCAGCAGTGACACAGCTCTATGAAAAACAGGATGTGCGATAAAGTGCAAAGGGCATCAATCCATCGGTTTGTCCAAAGATGGCGAACGTGGTGCTCGAGTTCAAGGCTTCTGCTGGAGATTCGGAGCCCCAAAATCGCCCGGTCCTCATTGTCGGTCAACTGAATAACTTGACGCAAACAAACTGGACCCAGGTCAAGGGGAAATTGCAGCCAGCTGTCAGCGAAAAGGTGAGGAAATTAAAAGTCAGGGCTGCTCGTGCTAGAGCTCCCCGGCAAGCACTCACTTGTCAACTGGCGCTGACTTTGCAAGCTAGATAGTGTCAGTAAAAATGTTCTAGTTAGTAAATTAGCTAACTTGTAATTCTAATATGAAAAAAATCTTAATTTTACTCTTGGTATTCTGTGAAATAGTTCAATGGGCCATGCATAGTTCCTTGGATTGAATCTGACAATGCTAATAAAGTTAGCTAAATGCTTGCTAGCTAAATTAGCTATCACAAATCAAGTCATGCTAGCTTTGCTTTTAACATGCCATCTCCATTCTCCAACCACATTGACTCGGTACTTGATCCTTGACAATATTTTATTGGCCTTTATTCTTAATTTCAAGAAATTCTAATTTACGTTTCCCCCCATTTTACTTGAAGAAGCCAGCCTGTAGGAAAGTCAGTTTTACTGGATTAGCTAGTTAAATGATCATGTTTCAAGTTGCATGTGCCCGACTAACCTAGCTATTGCTCCTCGTGACTACTTGATGTTTGGTCCAGCCAGCTGCATGTGGAGTCAGACCAATTCTGATCTTTTGCCACTATTAGTCTTTTGACCAATCAGATCTTTTGCCATTAATTGGGGAAAAGGATTAGAATTTGGCTGCCTGTGTAAACGCAGCCTTTGATCACTATTTGGGCTTCTGATTTGCTAATATCTTATCACTGTTTGACAACACAGTGTGTGGAACTTGCAGGTAAATTGTTCAACAATTTACCACAGTCAGCCAACTTATGTCATATGCTTTCACAAGTCTTACAGTATTCAGTGCCATTCAGAATCGGTGCCAGCGCTTATGTGATCATCATAATATAGCACTGACAGTGACAATAATTTGCTAACAAAGTGAAAACTTTATTTTTATATTTTTATCCAGGTCTGGCAGGCGGCTCTCACTGCTCTGAACCCTAACCCTACTGACAGCTGCCCTCTGTACTTGAGCCATGCAGCCGTGGCAGCCCTGCCCTCACGGGTTAGCAGACACAACAGCCCTTCCTCTGCCCACTTCCTTTCCCGTCTGGTCCGTACCTGCCTGCCTGGAGGGACAAGCCGCTGCATTCTGGTCAGTCAGTTCACTGCACTGGGATTAAAGACTAATTCGGAGCTATACGGGGCCGGTTTCCCAAACACATTAAGCCTAGTCCTGGATTTAAATGCACTTTCATTGGAAGTTGTCCATTGAGAATAGTTTTTAGTCCAGGACTAGGCTTAATCTGTGGTGGGAAACATGCCCGTGGAGTTTAAGGTGATGCTGACCTTATCTGCCATTACGCACCAGACATTTATTATTCGGTCCTTAGTGATAATGTGATCGTTAAGCCATAGATGGGCCCCTACAGCAGTCCGAAGTCTCAAGCAGTCCGAAGTCTCAAACAATATATAGGTTAGGCTTACATGTGGTTGCATAGTTAAAGTAGGCCTATGCTGTCTTTTGATTTTACTTTTAAGGCAATATGCCAAATTGCATGCTTTGTGATTGACACACTGCATTTATTGATCATTTTAGGTTGACTGTTATTACAGATTTGTTATCAGACAGTGAAAGTATGTTTGTTCCTGTCTGTCCAGGTGGTGTGTGAGCGGTCTGATGTGTTTGCCTCAGCCTGTGCCATCGCCCGGGCTTTCCCTATATTCTCCCGTCGTTCTGCCTCCTCCCGCAGGACCGAGAAGAAAGAAGTCACTGTGGAGTTCATCACTGTGGGCCAAGACAACGGACCACTGGACCTCACTATACTGCAGGTATCTCAAACTTCTATACAAGTCATTGCCAGAGCAATTGTGGACCTACATCAGCCACTGTTGTTGCTGCCAACCACTGGTTTTGTAAATGACTGACTAAACTGACTCCAAGATCTATATGGAGTGCTTTTATGATGTACTGTTACACCCCTAGTAAATGCACAAGTATTCCTACCGAACCGTTTGGTACGGGCACCTCTGTTCGGTCCGCACTGTGAACCTGAATGAATACATAAAAAAATATAAAAACCACCTGGCCTATAGGCTATGCCTCTTGAGTAAATCTGAGCTGAAAAAACATTGTAGGTTATTCCGTTAAAACCACTACAGTGCTCGACATTAAGATTTGTCCGCTTGCCTGTGGCAAGTAAAACATTTTTTGGCTAAACAGATTATAGATTTAAAAAATAACTATCAAACAGTTAGGCTACTCCGATCAGAATTGAATCAGTGTCCTCTGGATGCAATGTTTTGCTCATCCCAATCTCTGTAGTGCGCATCGGAGTTTAATTATTGTAGGCCAGCATTGACAGGCACGAGCGGTCTTTCACTCATGCAGTCGCAAGATTGTTTATTGAGATCAAATTGAGCTGTGTTTGCACATTTGTTGGTATTCATTGCTATTGAGGTATTTGACCAGTTATAGCTAATGTTTTGTCAGCAATGACAATTCTGTAAAAGTCATGGTGTGTGCATTACCTGCCGAGAGAGAATAACTAGATAGAAAATTCAAAACATATGTTGAAGTTTGGCTGGTTAACTATTTAGCATGCATTAATGCCATTGTCATGTCCTAAAATAACTTTTCACTGGCACTCGTGTATAACCGCAAATGGCAAACACGCAGTTGATATGTGTCCTCAGTTGATTACACCAATACTGCATCCTGTTGTAAAATTGTCTCCTTAAGTGCTCTTCTATTCAATACTAGCCATGTAATTCTGACGAAGTAAAATACATTTGAATAGCCTAATTAACAATTAACTTCTATGCTGTTAAAACTTCTTGGTGAACCCATCCTGCTCAGATCCCGGTAACGGGATTAATTTGATAACATCCAGTGAAATCCACAGAAATACTCATAATAAAAATTCAGAAAACATACATGTATAATACATTAAAATAAAGCTTAGCTCTCCCCTGAACACAGAATATTTAAGCTCACCATAGCCATTGATCCCTGGTTCATTGAATGAGGGAATTATATAATAAAGACATAAAAAGTATTTGGTTGTAATTGTAATGTTGCAGGGTTGCCAACCCTTGTGTAGAGTCCATTAGAGCTACTCGGGGTGCAGGCTTTTGCTCCAGCCCTGCTAGAACACACCACGTTGTAAAATAATTCAAAAAGTCAGCTGCTCAACAGTACCTTGATAAGCTGACTCTGGTGTGTGTTGTGGAAATTCAGTACTGAGAGAGATTTGGTCATTTCTTCAAACAATCATCTTTATTTAATATCGATTAATTATTGCAATAATGAGGACGGTCGACCCCACCACCACCACCCTTGAGTGTTGGACCGAGTAACCTAACCTTTACACAAATGCAGAGTCCTATATATAGCTGACACTAACAATGCTCAAAAAACAATTTTATAGGGCCCCACATTGTTTCATGACCTATTGCTGGGTTAGTTTAGCATATTTTGCCAAAACAAAAATCTACTACAGTAACTATTGGCATTAGGATTAGGCGGTATACCATATACTGCGGTATTTGGTATAAAATAAACTAACTTTTAATAAATATGCATATTCGTAAATACCTGCAGTCAACTTGTGCAATATGTTAGGAGATAAAGAACAGTGCTTTCTTCATTTCAGCTGTCACCTTATTAATGAAGCTTATGGTAGTCCCCAAGCCTTGTGAATCACTGTTGTGCATCATGCGCCAGATGATCTATTTACAGTATATAATTCAAAACGTAATGTTTGCCTGCTAGATATAACTGTTAACTGTCTAAAATGTGCTACATGCTCTGCAGTTTTGCATTTTGTTTGCAAATGTAGTAGCTAGTTAGCCATCTAGCTAAGTGGTTAGCGTCTTCCCAAATCAAGAATTTTCTTGGTAACAACAGAGAATCTCCTCGTGGACCAAGAGCCTCGCTGGCTAATATATGTTTTGTGCTTGCAGCAAACTGTGAGTAGCATTTTTTTTGTTACTTGTTTAGGTCAGAAACTGTACAAAATGTTTGCAATGCGCTCGTTAGCATTTAGTTAGCTTTCTCTATGGGGTTTTAAATGTACTTGTTACTCTGGAAACCGAAGGTTAGCAATGCTATCAGTGGGGATTTGAAAACAGTGACGGTATTTCTGAATATCCCGGCATGGCACAAGGTCAGTATAAAGTTATGACGATCTGGATACTGCCCAAGCCTAATTGGCATTTCATTTTCCTCCTGTACCGAACCATGACCCCAAAACTGCAATACATACCGAAACGTAGGTTTAGCAAACGGTTACACCCCTTGCATTTTCTGAACAAATGTCCCATGTGTTATTTTGACTAGAGGTAGACCGATTATGATTTTTCAACACCGATACCGATTATTGGAGGACCAAGAAAAGCCCATACCGATTAATCGGATATATATAAAATGACAATTACAACAATACTGAATGAACACTTTTATTTTAACTTAATATAATAAATAAATAAAATCTATTTAGTCTCAAATAAATAATGAAACATGCTCAATTTGGTTTAAACAATGCAAAAACACAGTGTTGGAGAAGAAAGTAAAAGTGCAATATGTGCCATGTAAAAAAGCTAACGTTTAAGTTCCTTGCTCAGAACATGAGAACATATGAAAGCTGGTGGTTCCTTTTAACATGAGTCTTCAATATTCCCAGGTAAGAAGTTTTAGGTTGTAGTTATTATAGGACTATGTCTCTATACCATTTGTATTTCATAGACCTTTGACTATTGGATGTTCTTATAGGCACTATAGTATTGCCAGCCTAATCTCGGGAGTTGATAGGCTTGAAGTCATAAACAGCGCAATGCTTGAAGCACAGCGAAGAGCTGCTGGCAAATGCACGAAAGTGCTGTTTGAATGAATGCTTAAGAGCCTGCTGCTGCCTACCACCGCTCAGTCAGACTGCTCTATCAAATCATAGACTTAATTATTATATAATAACACACGGAAATACGAGCCTTAGGTCATTAATATGGTCAAATCCGCAAACTATAATTTTGAAAATAAAACGTTTATTCTTTCAGTGAAATACTGAACCGTTCCATATTTTATCGAATGGGTGGCAACCCTAAGTCTAAATATTGCTGTTACATTGCACAACCTTCAATGTTATGTAAAATTCTGGCAAATGAATTCGCAACGAGCCAGGTGGCCCAAATTGCTGCATATACCTTGACTGCTTACGCTGAATGCAAGAGAAGTGACACAATTTCAGGCACCGCATTGATTATATGCAATACAGGACAAGCTAGTTAAACTAGTAATATCATCAACCATGTGTAGTCAACTAGTGATTATGTGAAGATTGATTGTTTTTTATAAGATAAGGTTAATGCTAGTGTTAATGCTAGTGTTAATGCTCAACTTACCATGGCGCCTTGCTGCCTGCACTCGGGTAACAGGTGGTCAGCCTGCCACTCAGTCTCCTCGTGGATTGCAATATAATCGGTCATAATCGGCGTCCAAAAATGCCGATTACCGATTGTTATGAAAACTTGAAATCGGCCCTAATTAATCGGCCATTCCGATTAATTGGTCGACCTCTAATTTAGGCTGTTGTGGTATGTATAGTGTGTTTGGAAAGTATTCAGACCCCTTCCCTTATTCTAAAATTGATTAAATACATGTTTTTTTTCATCAGTCTACACACGTTACCCCATAATGGTCCCGTGTGGCTCAGTTGGTAGAGCATGGCGCTTGCAACGCCAACATTTTTGCAAATTTCTTAAAAATAAAAAACAGATACCCTATTTAAGTATGCAGACCCTTTTGATATGAGCCTTGAAATTGAGCTCAGGTGCATCCTCATTCCATTAATCATCAACTTGGAGTGCACCTGTGGTAAATTCAATTGATTGGACATGATTTGGAAAGGCACACAGCTGTCTATATAAGGTCCCACAGTTGACAGTGCAAGTCAGAGCAAAAAACAAGCCATGGGGTCGAAGGAATTGTCCGTAGAGCTCCAAGACAGGATTGTGTTGTGGCACAGATCTGGGGAAGGGTACCAAAAAATGTCTGCAGTATTGAAGGTCCCCAAGAACACAGTGGCCTACTTTCTTAAATGGAACAAGTTTGGAACCACTAAAACTCTTCCTAGAGCTGGCAACCCGGCCAAACTGAGCAATCGAGGGAAAAGGGCTTGGTCAGGGAGGTGACCGAGAACCCGATGATCACTATGACAGAGCACCAGAGTTCCTCTGGAGATGGGAGAACCTTCCAGAAGGACAACCATCTCTGTAGCACTCCACCAATCAGGCCTTTATGGTAGTGGCCAGACAGAAGCCACTCCTCAGTAAAAGGCACATGACAGCCCGCTTGGAGTTTTCCAAAAAGCACCTAAAGGAGTCTCAGACCATGAGAAACAAGATTCTCTGGTCTGATAATCAAGATTGAACACTTTGGCCTGAATGCCAAGCGTCACGTCTGGAGGAAACCTGGCACCATCTCTATGGTAAAGTATGGTGGTGGCAGCATCATGCTGTGGGGATGTTTTTCAGAGGCAGGGACTGGGAGATTCGTCAGGTTTGAGGGAAAGATGAATGGAGCAAAGTAAACAGAGATCCTTGATGCCAACCTTCTCCAGAGCGCTCAGGACCTCAGACTGGGTGAAGGTTCACCTTCCAACAGGACAACGACCCTAAACACACAGCCAAGACAATGCAAGAGTGGCTTTGGGATAAGTCTCTGAATGTCCTTGAGTGGCCCAGCCAGAGCCCGGACTTGAACCCGATCGAACATTTCTGGAGAGACCTGAAAATAGCTGTGCAACAACGCTCCCCATCAAACCTGACCGGGCTTGAGAGGATCTGCAGAGAAGAATGGGGTCAACTCCTCAAATATAGGTGTGCTAAGCTTCTAACGTCATACCCAAGAAGACTTGAGGCTGTTGAAGCAACTTTGGCAGCAATTAGAAAGTACTGCGTAAAGAGTCTGAGTACTAATGTAGATGTGATGTTTCATTTGTAATACATTTGCAAAAGATTCTGAACCTGTTTTCGCATTGTCATTATGGGGTATTGTGTGTAGATTGAGGGGGGGGGTATTTTCTAATGAGGCTGTAATCTAACAGTGGAAAAGTCAAGGGGTCTGAATACTTTCCGAATGCACTGTACATGCATACATGTAAATCTAGAGTACATGTTTGCATGATTGTAATTCTCTCTGGATAGGAGCATCTGCTAAAAGACACAAATTAACGTAATTTATGCTTTGGCTCTTGCCAGTGTCTTGCCAATGCTGCTGATGGAGTGAGACTGGCAGCACGGATTGTGGACACACCGTGCAATGAGATGAATACTGATCACTTCTTGGAGGCAAGTGATATCCTAATGTAGTTATCGGGTGCGTCCCAAATGGCACCCTATTCCATACATAGGGCACGGCTTTTTAGCCCTATGGGCTTTGCTCAACGTAGTGCACTATATAGGGTTTAGGGTGCCATTTGGGACGCTACCATAAAGCAATAGCACCCAAGTAATGGACAATCGACAGTGACTTCTTAAAACAACTTAATTCAACAAAATGTACTTTTTTGACTGGGTATGCCTTTTTGTCTTCAGGAGATTAAGGCAGTGGGGACTGAACTGGGCATTTCTCCTGTTATCATTCGAGGAGAGGAACTGAAACAGAAAGGATTTGGAGGTAGTGTATCAGGACAGGAGGGTCTTGGCAATGTGTTATGCTTCTATGTTTTGGGACCAGATTATGTGAGTTTGTTAAATATTTTAATGAACTGATAAAACACACCGGTGCAGAATCAAGGTGACTTACAAAGCTGAGGAGGGCCAAGGGCAAGAGAGGGAATATGTTGTAGTGTCCACAACTAGTCATCGTTGAATCTCCACAACTAGTCATCGTGGAATCTGAAAAGACGCGTATCCCGAAAGCATGATGGTCTACTACGTGCACATGCTAAAAGAAAGGAATGAGGTGGGTAGCTAACTGTCATTGTAGAAAAGTATTTATAAACAAAAAATCTGATCTCTTAATTTTCATTCTAATGTCTATACAATAGGCTATCATTGATTTTGGTGTAATAGGCCTGACATATTACCTCCTTTAAAGGAGCTTTCTGTTTTGATAGGGTTATAAAAAATGTCAGGCCTACCTATAGAAAAATACAAAAACAACACTGCAATACTGCCTCCCTGGCAAGAGTGGCCCGAAGGGTGTTTAGCATCCCCAGTGGCTCTGCAAGCGCAGAGAGGGTATTCTCTGCTGCTGGCCTGCTCTGCAGGCACCATCACATGAGCCTGAAGCCACGCTCTGGCCAAACTCGTGTTTCTAAAAGTGAATTATAATTAAGTCACAGCCTATGCACAATTTATAGAGTATAATGACTTAATACAACAAAATGTTTAAATGCTGAGCGCTTAATGCTTCACTATTTATTTGTAGGCTATAGCCTTGAAATAATAGGCTGAATTTAGGCTACCCATCTGGTTCTTGACCTATTTAAAGTGTTTATATGCAGTTTAATGCGACACCTCGCATATTTGAAATTGTGAATGCTTTTAGTCGCCTTTTCATGTTTATTAAAATACTTTATATAAAAATCATATGGTTTGTTTTCAATACTTCAAAACCAAGTAGTCACAAAAATAGATGGGTGTTGGTTAAATGGTGATTTTAAGGAATGGAGTGAATTTGGAGTGTCAGTTTATCCTGTGAGTGAGGAGTGTTTTTTAGCGGAACGGTTGGAAAGAATTTGGTACGCCAAAGCAACTCTGCTCTCATACTCTAATTGGGACTCAAATCTGTTTGGTGCTTTGCTTCCCATCACACAAACTGTGTGGTCCAGTTAGAAAAAGGTATTTTCAAACTGGCTGCACTCTTTACATTTTTAATTAAAAAAAAAAAATCATATGTATCAGCTCGCATGTATGATGACCACACGCTTTCTTCCACTTCCCTTTTGGAGTTTTTTGGGGGTTGGTTCTCCTCTCTGTTTGTCTTTGAATGTGCAATATTTCTATTCTGATGTATTACTTTCTCAGTAAAACTAGCTAATTAATGGGGCCCAAAAGATTTAGGCCAAAAGGAATGTCAAATTACTTTTCCCACATTGGAATAAAGCTTGTATTTTAGTTTGAGTTGTCATGTGATGCAGATACACTCATGGTTGTTTTCCCTGATAACCACAAACTAATATTGAGTTATCAACTCAATCACTTTGGACTGTTTGGGCCCTCAGGGATCTATGGAGTGGGCAAGGCAGCGGTGAACCCCCCTGCTCTGGCAGTCCTGAGCCACAAACCAGATGGCGCCACCCAGACTATTGCATGGGTGGGCAAGGGAATCGTATATGACACTGGAGGCCTCAGCATCAAGGGAAAGGTAAAGGCAAGCATGAGGCTTGTCAGTTGGGCTGCATCCCAAATGGCACCATGTTCCCTATAGTGCAGTACTTTTGAACAGAGCCCTATGGGCCCTTGTCTAAAGTGGTGTACTATAAAGGGAATGGGGTGCCATTTGGAACAGGTCCATGATGTGATCATTCTGTCTTTTGTATAAATAAATGGATATATAACAGTAGCCAGCGAAATAAGTATTCAGTTACAATGTTGTAAAGGATGAATGTGCTTTTTTTTCACATCAAGACCAACATGCCTGGGATGAAGAGAGACTGTGGTGGGGCCGCAGCCATTTTAGGAGCTTTCAAAGCTACTGTCAAACAGGTGAGATCTACCTACTACCCCTGGTTAATCTTTCAAATCAACCTCTTATTTTGCAACATAAGGTCCTGTTTGGAGACACCCTATGGGATTGTATTGAGTGTTTGAAAAGTTGTGTGCAGACCTTTTTTTGAAATGCATGTCTTTTTTTCAGGGCTTCAAAGACAATCTCCATGCCGTATTCTGCCTGGCAGAGAATGCAGTCGGACCCGCTGCAACACGGCCAGATGACATCCACACACTCTACTCTGGAAAGTGAGTACCCTCCTAAATGTTGATTAATTTAAACCAGTTAGGCAAAGTAATGGAAAACAGGTTAATACAATGGTAACCTGATAGAGGAAAGTAGGGTTTTTCCTTCTGATGGGCTTTGTGTGGGAAAGACACAATTGGCTGATTTTTGACCAAGGATCCATTATTACGATGCTGTCTTAGTTTGTGGTATGAATAGCCTTTTTTTGTTTTTTTGCTGCCTTTCTGATGAAGGACAGTGGAGATCAACAACACTGATGCCGAGGGCAGGCTGGTGCTGTCTGATGGTGTGGTGTATGCCAGCAAGGACCTCTCTGCTGACATCATCCTGGATATGGCCACCCTGACAGGGGCACAGGTGTGTGACTGGCAGGCTCTTGTAGGGCCACAGCACTGCATCTTTGGCAACAACACACACCTACATTACTTTGGTGCCCCACAGTTCTTTAATCACGTATTGTCATTGTCCTTCAAGCAATGGATATAGTTTTGCCCTTCTAGAATAGATTTAAGCCTCTAGGCATTCGATATATTTGTATTTCTATAATATTTGGTCGGAACATTTTCAGAAGTGATGGTTAGGTAATAAATGTTAGATTAATAAAACATGAGCTGGTGCACACTCAGAAAAATGTGTGTGGAGGTGCTGACTAACGGTGAATAATAGTTTATAGGTATGTTATGGTAGCACAAGTTAGTCACACCACCATGTACATTGTTGAAACCCTCATAAAAGCCGGTCAGGGCTGTAACAGTCACTGCACTTTGATCAGAGCCATATATAGGCTGAAATGAACATGTGCAAGGGTCAACAGGGCTTGTGACAGACATAATTATACCAAGTAAGTTTTTTAATCTTGCTGATCTTTGCCCTAACTGAAATTTTTGTGGGCTACAGCTAAAACTCGCCACATTCTCTGAGGACCTCAAAACAACGTATCAAGGTTGTCTCACACAAATGGATGGTGTGTTTGTGTCAAACAAAATCATTAGGCCTAAATATTTCCTTATAACAGTTGTTCTAACTCAAAACACAGCTTGTGCTGACTGATAAAGCCACATCATGTGGTAACCCTCATGATGCACTGATGAGCTCATTCTGAAAGTCACATGCACCACACAGTATTATTTTGGCTACCCAGTGAAGTAGTTCGCTAGTGAAATGTTACTGAGGTCTGATGCACAAAAACAAGGCTGTTTTTTGTTGCTGACCATCATAAGCGTTAGGTGAATTTGTACTCAATACACACATCATTGAACTTCTTATTACCACCTTTCACTTTAGTTCATTACCATAGTTCCTGTATAACAAATTACTACATAAGTATATGTTTCAAACAATGGTTTAATTTGTCTCTTTCCTAGGGGATCTCCACAGGGAAGTACCATTGTGCTGTGATGACCAACAGTGAGCAGTGGGAGATGGCATGTGTGAGTGCAGGCCGCAGCAGCGGAGACCTGGCTCACCCACTGGTCTACTGCCCAGAGCTGCACTTCAGTGAGTTCACCTCAGCTGTGGCAGACATGAAGAACTCTGTGGCTGTGAGTGGCACTACTACTCTTCTCTCTGCTGTATGCTCAGTCTACCAGGTCCTATTCCTGGATCGGAGTACAATCAAGTAGCTCCGTACAAGGAGTTAATGCTTCTACAGCCTATCATGATTGTTGTTCATTTTCCTTCACCCTATTATATATTTTCTGGATAAGAGCATCTGCTAAATGACTAAAATGTAAATGTATCCCTTTTCTGTGTGTGTGAAAGGACCGGGAGAATGCTACGAGCTCCTGTGCCGGCCTCTTCATCGGCTCTCACCTGGGCTTCGACTGGCCTGGGGTCTGGGTCCATGTGGACATAGCCTCGCCCGTCCATGCTGTGAGTGACTGGATATTTGGGTTTAGTGGGGGTGTTTTCCTGGACACCAATTTAAGCCAAGTCATGGACTAAAAAGCCAACCTAATGGAGAATCCCCACTGAAAATGCTTTTTAGTTCAGGATTAGGCTTAATGTGTCCCGGAAACCCCTTTTTATTAAATCTTTTGGAAGTATAGACATAATCTATTAAATCCATTTCAGCCACTCCCATATCTTGACAGAGTCAAATAAAGTCTTCAGAAAGTGTGCTCTAACCTGCTTCAACCCAGCTCAAACAAATGGGGAACAAAAGGATCATCCTCCGTATACCTTATCTATCTAGTGCTTGCAGATCGGTGAAAAAACAAATGTGTAAGAGCTAATGGAGCGGGGGCTGGGAACAAAAATAGATTTGAGTCATGGTGTAACCTGTTCTATCATTTTCTTCCTTCCTCTCTGCAGGGGGAGCGTGCTACTGGCTTCGGCGTGGCTCTGCTCATGGCTCTGTTTGGCCAGGCTTCCGACGACCCCATGCTCAACCAGGTGTCTCCTCTGGGGGCGGCCAGAATAAATGCTGCGTCCGGGGAACCGATGGCGCGCGACAGCAAAAGGCGGAGACTGGTGTAAAACCTCTAAGCAGCCACCTCTGGACTCCTCTGCCTCACGAACTCCAGACCCACACACCTCCCCTCTTTACACTGACATGCACTGTTCACCTAGAAAGCATTTCCAATTGTCAATTCTTAGTCTACTTCTTCACGATGCAGTGAATAAAATGTGGGGGAAAAAGAGCAGGTGGCTAGAATTTCTCTCAGATTTGTTTGTGTTGTATTTAATTGACTGTCTGATTCTTTGTCCCACAAAGAATTGGATGGAATTATGAATATGCAAATGTTTATAGCATGTTGTAGACTTAAAGGTTTTGCTGTCCTTGAATAAATTACAAGAGCATTATTACAATTTCTGAAAATAAAATCAAAATACAGTCTGAAATTGACTGTTAAAGTAACTGAATGAGGGATGTGATCCAAGTGATCCTGTGTGCTAAGTGATTGTTTCCTTTTTCTTTCAATGTGTGTCTTGAGTAAATTCGCTAGGCGAACACATATTTTGGTTTGCGGCCATAGCTTATCCACTGTTGCCAAATTTGTCTTTATGGACATTGGGAATAACTTGTGAATAAAGATGGATCTTTTGGAATAATCTTATTCCTTGTAAAATGATAACTGCATAAAATAATGTTGACAAACTTGCCTGTAATAAATGTATAAGTAGCAAGCAAACCATAAACTATTGATGCGGGTCTTGTGATATGGGGGGGTAGTTCAGTGTTAGCAGCCAGGCAACATATTACCAAGATACACTTCCACCATACTCCATCCCCAGGTGGCAGCACCAACTGGGTCAAGGGCTCTTCTCTGCCAGGAAGCCTGGATAAATCGACAGGTGTTAGTAATCCGGATGATTGGCATTCTGTGACCAGAGGCTTCTTGGCCTGCCAGTGTTTGTGGGTTTTTTGTTAGTTAACCTATAATTTATGCTTTCCTCTAGTTTTATTTTTGTATATATTTAATTTGGGTTACCACTTTGAACCAACACTAATCTGCTTGGTTTGGCCAACTATGGCACTCATGACTGAGCTATCCCTGGAGCTAAGGTAAAGTTGCTGTCTCCTGGGTATTTGCATTCAACACCTGGTCACATAGGCTGGCTTCTCACATTTATGCACACATCAAATCAGGTTACAGACCATGTAGTTAGGCCTAAGACCCCAACATAATGGGTGGTTTCGCGGGCCGATTAAACCTAATCTTAGATTAAATTTGCACTTTTTAAACTCAATTGACTGAAATGGCATTTCTCAGAAATGCCCTAGTTTAGATGGAAAAAGTTTGATTTCCAGAAGGCTAGTGGCAGGTTCAACTTCAGATTAATGGATAGTGGCACCCAGGTTAACATTGGCAATGGAGGGAAATGGATTACCTGGACTGTCAATGATCAAAGAGCACCACCAAGGACAGACAGAAGGGCGGTTATCGACAGGAGCAACCCACTGAATGAGTTAGATTAAATACATTTTCCATGGCCGTTTCTGTATGTACAAAGTAAATGCAGCTGAGATCATTTGTTTGCTTGAGGCAAGGCTTTCATCTGACTCTTAGGGGAAGGCCCATTCCTCCTTCCCTACAAATACTGAGGTTTTTGGCATCTGAAACCTTCATCGTGAAACAGGAGATTTGTGTGGTGTAAGTGAACTGACTGCATGCAGATTAGTCCAGTCTGCACTGCTATATGTGAACTGAAAGACAATTACATCAAGTTCCCTGCAGCCCACGCCAACTACAAGGTAGAGTTTTATGAATATGGGAACTGGCCTGGAGTCATTGGCTGTATAGATGGATGTCATATTCCCATTAAGTATCCCTCTACTACAGCGTATGCTGAGGAGTACAGGAATTGTAAAAACTGGTTCTCAAATGTGCAAAGTGTGTGTACACTCCCAGTTTGCAGTTTTCCAACATTGTTGCACCCTGGAAAGGTACAACTCATGACTCAAGAATTTTCCAAAACTCCTCTTTGTACGCTCAGCTTGAAGGAGGACAACATAGTGAAATCATACGTGGTGACAGTGGGTATACATAGACGAACTTCTTGTTCACCCCCTCTGTTCATGCAATAGGACCTGAGCAACAATGGTACAACCAAGCTCATATCCACACCAGAGGTGTAGTGGAGCTCATGTTTGGTGTGTTGAATTCGTTTCCAGTGTCTCAAACACATTGTACTTTTAACCAAGAACATTCTGCATTGTCATAATTGCAACAGCAGTGCTTCACAATTGAAGATGATGACCTAAATGTCCCCATGGTTGAGGTAGACAATGACAGAAATGGAATATCCTGCAGAGATGCAGCACTTCTCACAACAAAGATGGCTCAAGTTATTTTAGCAAACAATAGCCATGGATTGGTTATAACCTGAGGGATGGGGCCTGTAGAAATGTAATAACTCCAGAGATACAGGATATAATGTCAAGATGCTTGTCTCCTCCCTTACAATGCGATTTGTTGTCCCCATAGCAGAACAGCGGCTGTAAACCTCTCCAACCACTCTTAAATTCATAAAAGTAACATATTGTAGCTTTAACTATGTTTTGAGGCTATCAATAGTGTTTGTTTACATTTTTACACACATTGGAGTAAAACAAGCTTTTATGTTTGGGTTTATCAATGGGTATATATCATCAAGTCCACAAATTGACGTAGCAGCTAAATATTCTAGCTTTAAAGGGCAGCAGTGCGTTCAGTTGGTTGGTTTATTAATTAATTAGAAGGTGCAACGTTTGTAAAACAAAATCAATTCAGCTCTTCCTGATATACTGTATGTAGTGAGTCACTAATCATGGGATGACATGTGCTATGTGGTTATGCACATAGGTCGAACTGTGCAGTGAGAATCATATCGTCCTGTCTGTAAAACAGGTCATCAATGACAGGGAAGTATAATCCTTTTGACACAGTCTGCGCTGCGCCTATCTGCGCTGCGCCTGCGCCCTGTTCAGGTTGACCCTCGGGTGAAACTATTAAAAAAAACAAGTTCCTAGGAAGTCATATGACTGATCTTTTCCAACATGGCTCGAGCACTGTTGTTGTTTGTGTTTATGTTGTCTGGTGTCTTTGCTGGACGCTACTTTAACGAGAAACAGCCATGCTATCGACCCAAGCTGACCAAGCACAATGGAGTCAGGTAACTTTAGCTGTCTTCTATCAGCTCATTTGATATGTTTGCTGACTAGTGCTTGCTCTCCAGCTAAAAATAGTAGCTAGAGTTGTTGCTACATGGTTCTAGTAATTTTCTTTCCAGTTGTATCAGGGTGTTTTCACACAGTCCTCTTTAAAATAACAGATCCCAGTCATTTTTTAAATGAATTCTGGGGTAAAAAAAGAGCAAAATAACTCCGTTATCTTTGTATTCACACTGCCCTTGCCTTTGAATAAGGACTCAACTATTTTGCCAGTTAAATTCAAATATTTAGTGGTCCGAGTCATCTTTGCATTCACATCACTATGTTTAGAAAGGAACCAAGATCTTTTTCCAACATTCACTCAATGCACTCTGGGTTTTTGCAAAGTGCAGGACAAGCCATTCCATCAGACCTTGATGGAATGATGTACCTTGATATAATTGCTTGCATTTAATTAAGAGATGAGACATAAAGGAACACATTTTTTCCCCGCTTGCACTGACTTTTAGTGATGAATACTTTGAGGGGAAAATGTACTTGATACGATTGTGATGGCTTGTTGTTTCACCGAGCGACCTTAAGATGAACGCACAACTTGTAAGTCGCTCTGGAAAAGAGTCTGCTAAATGTCTAAAATGTATGAATGTAATGAGATAGTATTAACATGTGAATATGATTGGTAACAGAAGAAATAGCAGAAAATAACTCGATTAAATAATGCCGTAATTGAAAAGTGTACACCCGATGTAGGTTACTGCTCCTTTAAGTAATTGCTTTTGTACCCTATGTTGTGGTACTCACTAAATATGGTGTCTCCTCACACTATTCAAACCCCACAATCGAATAAACAGCGTATGAAGCTCTCTTTGCAATATGTGATCTATAGGCTTTTCTCTGCATTATTCGACACTCACTAATGAATATGCAAAAACAGCACAACTTTGTTCCGTGAACCTGTACATCATCTTCTCTCTTTTGTGGCACCAATGTGAGGAGTTATGGCAGGGAAACGTTGCTGCAGCAGCCTCGTGCGGGAATAATGACAAGCGAACCTGGGGGACTTTGTATTCGCATTGCTGTAAGTGAACCGAACTCGGCGTGTTCACACTGCACAAAAAAATCAGCGAACCGCGTTCCGAGTTCACAAAAGTTGTGTAAAAGAGACCGAGTGGGGCGGCAGGTAGTCTGGTTAGACCGAACCGAATTCCTGAGCTGACAAAGTAAAAAAAACTGTCGTTCTGCCTCTGAACAAGGCAATTAACACAATGTTCCTAAGCTCATTGTAAATAAGAATTTGTTCTTAACTGAAATGCCTAGTTAAATAAAGTGTGAAAACACTGCCCTTTCCCACCTGGACAAAAGGAACACATAAGTGAGAATGCTATTCATTGACTACAGCTCAGAGTTCAGCACCATAGTACTCTCAAAGCTCATCACTAAGGTAAGGACCCTGGTACTAAACACCTCCCTCTGCAACTGGATCCTGGACTTCCTGACAGGTCACCCACAGGCCACCCACAGGTGCACTCATGACTGCATGGCCAGGCACGACTCCAAGACCATTACGTTTGCCGAAGACACAACTGTGGTAGGCCTGATCACCAACAACGATGGGACTGCCTATAGGGAGAAGGTCAGAAACCTGGCCGTGTGGTGCCAGGATAACAACCTCTCCCTCAATATGATCAAGACAAAGGAGATGATTGTGGACTACAATAGGAGGACCAAGCACGCCCCCATTCTCATCGACGGGCCTGCAGTGGAGAAGGTTGAGAGCTTCAAGTTCCTTAGTGTCCTCATCACCAACAAACTATCATGGTCCGAACACACCAAGACAGTTGTGAAGAGGGCATGACAAAGCCTATTCCCCATCAGGAGATTTGGCATGGGGCCTGAGATCCTCAAAAGGTTCTACAGCTGCACCATCGAGTATCTAGACTGGTTGCATCACTGCCTGGTATTGTAACTGCTCGGCCTCTGACCGCAAGGCACTACAGAGGGTAGTGCGAACGGCCCAGTACGTCACTGGGGACAAGCTTCCTGCCATCCAGGACCTCTATACCAGGCGGTGTCTCAGGAAGGTCCTAAAAATTGTCTAAGACTCCAGCCACCCTAGTCATAGACTGTTCTCTCTGCTAACGCACGGCAAGCAGTACCGGAGCACCGTCTAGGTTCAAAAGGCTTCTTAAAGCTTCTACCCCCCAAGCCATAAGACTCCTGAACAGCTAATCAAATGGCTACCCAGACATTTTTTTTTTTTTACTTAACACTTATTTTTCTTATCTGCATTGTTTAAGTGCTTGTAAGTAAGCATTTCACTGTTGTTTTCGGTGCATGTGACAAATACGATTTGATTTTGATCACCAACCTTGGCTTTATACCTGTTAACCAATGGGACAGGGTTCTGGTCTAGCATGGGTTCTGGTCTTTGCACAAAACATCCATTAAATTGTATAAGTAGTTGTCGCTGAGACCTATCACTCACTGCTGAAGATATTAACCTTTTATATTCATCCAATGTTTATGGATGACGTCTTCGCTTCTCGGGCTGTTCCCTGTGCGCACTGAGTGCTAGTGCGCATGTGATGTTGCTCCTTATAAACCAGATGCAAACCGGATATAAAAGTTCCATGTATGTGAAAGTGAGTAGATTCCCTTGAAAACAACGGACATCGTAGACAGTCCATTTCTTATTATACCTCAGTGGTTCAAACATAATACAGGTGGCAGTATGCAACCTTTGTTTTCCAACTCATAGAAGTAGTAGAAGAAAATTGACTACTTCAAAATGGAGATGGCCTCAATGGCGCTGCCCATCGCCCACACACGCCATAATGGGACCGATACAATGATGCGATGTCTAAGTCTATGGCGCTTGTCTCTAGTGGTTTCAACTGTCTAGTGTTTAAGTGTTCTTTATTTGTTCAGGTGTGAATTGCCTGCATCTTCTGCATTCAATTGATATCATTGGTCAGTAACTGAGTATACGTTTATTGCATGTAATTCTTTCATAAGTTTTAATAATGGTTCAAATGTTGCCAAGTTCCTGCAGAATTGTCCCAGAATGAAAATTAGCTGATTGGTAGGCTACTACATAACTTTCTTCTTTAAACAATATTCAAGTGCAGAATTTTTACCCCCTGTGATTTTGACTCAAGTGTTAATCAGTTTATTACAGAAAAGGCATATCATGGCTATCCAAAGTTTGAAATCAATGAAGCAATCAAAGCCGAGGGTGGAAACAAGGTAGCAAAGTTCTGACATGTCTGTGAGTGGAAGAAGATGACTGGGTCTCCAGTAGCATGGGCAGAAATTGTTTGGGACCTGACTTTTTAAAGCTTTTCATCCCATTTTGCTATTGGGCACTCAAAATTCTGCCCTCTTCAAATATATAATTTGACAATTGGATGTCTCCAGAAACATGCATGGCCCTTTCAACAGTAGTAGCTATTTGGCTTCTGAGTTTTGAAAGTATGATTGTGCTGTGGATGCTTTTTGAGTGCTTGACCTTCGAATGGAGAGGTAGATCTGCCAAGTTCGATCAGGGGTGTATTCATTACACCGATTAATTTAAATATTTTTTTTCTTCCTGTTGCTAAACGTTTCTTAAACGAAAGCAAACTGCACGAAACTGGGAGGGATATACCTGAATTTGTCCAATCGAAACTTGTTTTACTTGCATCCCATTTTGCAACTGTTTGGACTAATGATTACACCCCTGGTCAGGTTTTGAATTGTCCCGTCATGGTATGGGACCTTATAAGTGCACACTGCATTTTGTTACCCGTCATGCTTGCTGAGACTGTTTTAGCTGCTCTACATTAGAATTCTGTCTCGAGAACCTTGTACCTTGATGTCATATCTTTCATCAGGACGTTGCCTAGACCCCACAAGTTCCTGAAACTCAATGAGCTCCCCAAGACGTGGGACTGGAGGAACATCAACGGCACCAACTACGTCAGCACCACCCGCAACCAGCACATCCCCCAATACTGTGGCTCCTGCTGGGCACACGGCAGCACCAGTGCCATGGCAGGTAGCTTAACCTCAAGTTCGCCTTTCCGCGGTCATCTGACCTGTACAGCTCATAGAAATGAACAAACCATATCCAATTTACTTGGTAGTTTTACAGACTCTCTTGCATCAGAAGGGAGCACCGTACAAAGGGACAAATGGATGAAGATCAGATTGTGAAATTCTATTATTTGGCCACAGATGTCTCAAACCTCTGATTCACTATAAGTACAGTGTTGCACATCAAATCAAATTTATTTATATAGCCCTTCGTACATCAGCTGATATCTCAAAGTGCTGTACAGAAACCCAGCCTAAAACCCCAAACGGCAAGCAATGCAGGTGTAGAAGCACGGTGGCTAGGAAAAACTCCCTAGAAAGGCCAAAACCTAGGAAGAAACCTAGAGAGGAACCAGGCTATGAGGGGTGGCCAGTCCTCTTTTGGCTGTGCCGGGTGGAGATTATAACAGAACATGGCCAAGATGTTCAAATGTTCATAAATGACCAGCATGGTCAAATAATAATAATCACAGTAGTTGTCGAGGGTGCAGCAAGTCAGCACCTCAGGAGTAAATGTCAGTTGGCTTTTCATAGCCGATCATTAAGAGTATCTCTACCGCTCCTGCGGTCTCTAGAGAGTTGAAAACAGCAGGTCCGGGACAGGTAGCACGTCCGGTGAACAGGTCAGGGTTCCATAGCCGCAGGCAGAACAGTTGAAACTGGAGCAGCAGCACGGCCAGGTGGACTGGGGAAAGCAAGGAGTCATCATGCCAGGTAGTCCTGAGGCATGGTCCTAGGGCTCAGGTCCTCCGAGAGAAAGAGAGAGCATACTTAAATTCACACAGGACACCGGATAAGACAGGAGAAGTACTCCAGATATAACAAACTGGACCCTAGCCCCCCGACACAAACTACTGCAGCATAAATACTGGAGGCTGAGACAGGAGGGGTCAGGAGACACTGTGGCCCCATCCGATGATACCCCCGGACAGGGCCAAACAGGAAGGATATAACCCCACCCACTGCCAAAGCACATCCCCCAAATTTTGGGTTCTAGTCAGGATTCTAGCAGCCGTGTTTAGCACTAACTGAAGTTTATTTAGTGCTTTATCCGGGTAGCCGGAAAGTAGAGCATTGCAGTAGTCTAACCTAGAAGTAAAAAAAGCATGGATATATTTTTCTGCATCATTTTTGGACAAAGTTTCTGAATTTTGCAATGTTACGTAGATGGAAGAAAGCTGTCCTTGAAACAGTCTTGATATGTTCGTCAAAAGAGAGATCAGGGTCCAGAGCGACGCCGAGGTCCTTCACAGTTTTATTTGAGACGACTTTACAACCATCAAGATTAATTGTCAGATTCAACAGAAGATCTCATTGTTTCTTGGGACCTAGAACAAGCATCTCTGTTTTGTCCGAGTTTAAAAGTAGAAAGTTTTCAGCCATCCACTACCTTATGTCTGAAACACAGGCTTCTAGCGGGGGCAATTTTGGGGCTTCACCATGTTTCATTGAAATGTACAGCTGTGTGTCATCCGCATAGCAGTGAAAGTTAACATTATGTTTTCGAATGACATCCCCAAGAGGTAAAATACACTGCTCAAAAAAATAAAGGTAACACTAAAATAACACATCCTAGATCTGAATGAATGAACTATTCTTATTAAATACTTTTTTCTTTACATAGTTGAATGTGCTGACAACAAAATCACACAAATTATCAATGGAAATAAAATTTATCAACCCATGGAGGTCTGGATTTGGAGTCACACTCAAAATTAAAGTGGAAAACCACACTACAGGCTGATCCAACTTTGATGTAATGTCCTTAAAACAAGTCAAAATGAGGCTCAGTAGTGTGTGTGGCCTCCACGTGCCTGTATGACCTCCCTACAACGCCTGGGCATGCTCCTGATGAGGTGGCGGATGGTCTCCTGAGGGATCTCCTCCCAGACCTGGACTAAAGCATCCGCCAACTCCTGGACAGTCTGTGGTGCAACGTGGCGTTGGTGGATGGAGCGAGACATGATGTCCCAGATGTGCTCAATTGGATTCAGGTCTGGGGAACGGGCGGGCCAGTCCATAGCATCAATGCCTTCCTCTTGCAGGAACTGCTGACACACTCCAGCCACATGAGGTCTAGCATTGTCTTGCATTAGGAGGAACCCAGGGCCAACCGCACCAGCATATGGTCTCACAAGGGGTCTGAGGATCTCATCTTGGTACCTAATGGCAGTCAGGCTACCTCTGGCGAGCACATGGAGGCCTGTGCGGCCCCCCAAAGAAATGCCACCCCACACCATGACTGACCCACCGCCAAACCGGTCAGGCTGGAGGATGTTGGAGGCAGCAGAACGTTCTCCACGGCGTCTCCAGACTCTCACGTCTGTCACATGTGCGTGTGAACCTGCTTTCATCTGTGAAGAGAACAGGGCGCCAGTGGCGAATTTGCCAATCTTGGTGATCTCTGGCAAATGCCAAACGTCCTGCACGGTGTTGGGCTGTAAGCACAACCCCCACCTGTGGACGTCGGGCCCTCATACCACCCTCATGGAGTCTTTCTGACCGTTTGAGCAGACACATGCACATTTGTGGCCTGCTGGAGGTCATTTTGCATGGCTCTGGCAGTGCTCCTTTTGCTCCTCCTTGCACAAAGGCGGAGGTAGCGGTCCTGCTGCTGAGTTGTTGCCCTCCTACGGCCTCCTCCACGTCTCCTGATGTACTGGCCTGTTTCCTGGTAGCGCCTCCATGCTCTGGACACTACGCTGACAGACACAGCAAACCTTCTTGCCACAGCTCGCATTGATGTGCCATCATGGATGAGCTGTACTACCTGAGCCACTTGTGTGGGTTGTAGACTCCGTCTCATGCTACCACTAGAGTGAAAGCACCGCCAGCATTCAAAAGTGACCAAAACATCAGCCAGGAAGCATAGGAACTGAGAAGTGGTCTGTGGTCACCACCTGCAGAACCACTCCTTTATTGGGGGTGTCTTGCTAATTGCCTATAATTTCCACCTTTTGTCTATTCCATTTGCACCACAGCATGTGAAATTTATTGTCAATCAGTGTTGCTTCCTAAGTGGACAGTTTGATTTCACAGAAGTGTGATTGACTTGGAGTTACATTGTGTTGTTTAAGTGTTCCCTTTATTTTTTTGAGCAGTGTATATAGTGAAAACAATAGTGGTCCTAAAACGGAACCTTGAGGAACACCGAAATGTACAGTTGATTTGTCAGAGGACAAACCATTCACAGAGACAAACTGATATCTTTCTGACAGATAAGATCTAAACCAGGCCAGAACTTGTCCGTGTAGACCAATTTGGGTTTCCAATCTCTCCAAAAGAATGTGGTGATCGATGGTATCAAAGGCAGCACTAAGGTCTAGGAGCACGAGGACAGATGCAGAGCCTCGGTCTGACGCCATTTAAAAGGTAATTTACTACCTTCACAAGTGCAGTCTCAGTGCTATGATGGGGTCTAAAACCAGACTGAAGCATTTAGTATACATTGTTTGTCTTCAGGAAGGCAGTGAGTTGCTGCGCAACAGCTTTTTCAAAAATTTGAGAGGAATGAAAGATTTGATATAGGCTGATAGTTTTTTAAATATTTTCTGGGTCAAGGTTTGGCTTTTTCAAGAGGCTTTATTACTGCCCCTTTTAGTGAGTTTGGTACACATCCGGTGGATAGAGAGCCGTTTATTATGTTCAACATAGGAGGCCATGATTATTTTCATCATTGTGTCGAGATATAGTACTAAAACACTTGAGTGTCTCTCTTGATCCTAGGTCCTGGCAGAGTTGTACAGACTCAGGACAGCTGAGCTTTGGAGGAATACGCAGATTTAAAGAGGAGTCCGTAATTTGCTTTCTAATGATCATGATCTTTTCCTCAAAGAAGTTAATGAGTTTAGTACTGCTGAAGTGAAAGCCATCCTCACTTGGGGAATGCTGCTTTTTAGTTAGCTTTGCAACAGTATCAAAAAGACATTTCGGGGGCCTCCCGGGTGGCGCAGTGGTCTAGGGCACTGCATCGCAGTGCTAGCTGTGCCACCAGAGACTCTGGGTTCGCGCCCAGGCTCTGTCGCAGCCGGCCGCAACCGGGAGGTCCGTGGGGCGACGCACAATTGGCCTAGCGTCGTCTGGGTTAGGGAGGGTTTGGCCGGTAGGGATATCCTTGTCTCATCACGCACCAGCGACTCCTGTGGCGGGCCGGGCGCAGTGCGCGCTAACCAAGGTAGCCAGGTGCACGGTGTTTCCTCCGACACATTGGTGTGGCTGGCTTCCGGGTTGGAGGCGCGCTGTGTTAAGAAGCAGTGCGGCTTGGTTGGGTTGTGTTTCGGAGGACGCATGGCTTTCGACCTTCGTTTCTCCCGAGCCCGTACGGGAGTTGTAGCGAAGAGACAAGATAGTAATTTCTAACAATTGGATACCACGAAATTGGGGAGAAAAAGGGGGCAAAAAAAAAAATATATATAAAAAATAAAAATCGGATTATTCTTATTTTCCTCAATTAAGTTGGAGAAATAGGATGATCGAGCAGCAGTGAGGGCTCTTCGATACTGCACGGTACTGTCTTTCCAAGCTAGTCGGGAGACTTCCAGTTTGGTGTGGCGCCATTTCCATTCCAATTTTCTGGAAGCTTGCTTCAGAGCTCGGGTATTTTCTGTATACCAGGGAGCTAGTTTCTTATGACAAATGTTTTTTGTTTTTAGGGGTGCAACTGCATCTAGGGTATTGCGCAAGGTTAAATTGAGTTCCTCAGTTAGGTGGTTAACTGATTTTTGTCCTCTGACGTCCTTGGGTAGGCAGAAGGAGTCTGGAAGGGCGTCAAGGAATCTTTGTGTTGTCTGAGAATTTATAGCACGACTTTTGATGCTCCTTGGTTGGGGTCTGAGCAGATTATTTGTTGCGATTGCAAACGTAATAAAATGGTGGTCCGATAGTCCAGGATTATGAGGAAAAACATTAAGATCTATAACATTTATTCCACGTGACAAAACTAGGTCCAGAGTATGACTGTGGCAGTGAGTAGGTCCAGAGACATGTTGGACAAAACCCACTGAGTCGATGATGTCTCCAAAGGCTTTTTGGAGTGGGTCTGTGGACTTTTCCATATGAATATTAAAATCACCAAAAATTGGAATATTATCTGCTATGACTACAAGGTCCGATAGGAATTCAGGGAACTCAGTGAGGAATGCTGTATATGGCCCAGGAGGCCTGTAAACAGTAGCTATAAAAAGTGATTGAGTAGGCTACATAGATTTCATGACTAGAAGCTCAGAAGACGAACACGTCATTTTATTTTTGGTAAATTGAAATTTGCTATCGTAAATGTTAGCAACACCTCCGCCTTTGCGGGATGCACGGGGGATATGGTCACTGGTGTAACCAGGAGGTGAGGCCTCATTTAACACAGTAAATTCATCAGGCTTAAGCCATGTTTCAGTCAGGCCAATCGCATCAAGATTATGATCAGTGATTAGTTCATTGACTATAACTGCCTTTGAAGTGAGGAATCTAACATTAAGTAGCCCTATTTTGAGATGTATCACGATCTCTTTCAATAATGTCAGGAATGGAGGAGGTCTTTATTCTAGTGAGATTGCCAAGGCGAACACCGCCATGTTTAGTTTTGCCCAACCTAGGTCGAGGCACAGACACGGTTTCAATGGGGATAGCTGAGCTGACTACACTGACTGTGCTAGTGGCAGACTCCACTGATCTGGCAGGCTGGCTAACAGCCTGCTGCCTGGCCTGCACCCTATTTCATTGTGGAGCTAGAGGAGTTAGAGCCCTGTCTATGTTGGTAGATAAGATGAGAGCACCCCTCCAGCTAGGATGGAGTCCGTCACTCCTCAGCAGGCCAGGCTTGGTCCTGTTTGTGGGTGAGTCCCAGAAAGAGGGCCAATTATCTACAAATTCTATCTTTTGGGAGGGGCAGAAAACAGTTTTCAACCAGCGATTGAGTTGTGAGACTCTGCTGTAGAGCTCATCACTCCCCCTAACTGGGAGGGGGCCAGAGACAATTACTCGATGCCGACACATCTTTCTAGCTGATTTACACGCTGAAGCTATGTTGCGCTTGGTGACCTCTGACTGTTTCATCCTAACATCGTTGGTGCCGACGTGGATAACAATATCTCTATATTCTCTACACTCGCCAGTTTTAGCCTTAGCCAGCACCATCTTCAGATTAGCCTTAACGTCGGTAGCCCTGCCCCCTGGTAAACAGTGTATGATTGCTGGATGATTCGTTTTAAGTCTAATACTGCGGGTAATGGAGTCGCCAATGACTAGGGTTTTCAATTTGTCAGAGCTAATGGTGGGAAGCTTCGGCGTCTCAGACCCCGTAACGGGAGGAGTAGAGACAAGAGAAGGCTCAGACTCCGACTCGCTGCTTAATGGTAATTCATTGGTAATTCATCTTCAAGATGGTTATAAAGTCACTTGGAAACAATTTTATAACAAAGGTGATGTAAACATTGTAATAATTGTTCAAACATGCATGTCTGTTAGGCATTTAACACATGACTGACTCAAATTGGGTGGTGTGGCAGGGAAGCGTTGAGGCGGTGTGGCAATGCCAACCTCGATGTGCTGACGTTCAGTTAAAGCTTTATGGTTTCCTGTAATTCAGGTTTCCTGTAAATCTTGTTCCTGTAAAGCATGTTTGTTGTAGAATGCAAAGTACAGTTCCTCCTTTGCTCATACAAGTAGTCCTTTTATCATAACAATACCATGACTTCAGAGTGCTAGAGTAGTCCTTACTAAGTTTGACTTGTGAACATGAACATCTAAGAGCAGATTCTGTCACATGTACTGAATTAATGGACTGGTTGTTGGTGGTTTGCTCTCCTTTGTCAGATCGCATCAACATCAAGCGAAAGGGAGCCTGGCCCTCTGCTTATCTGTCAGTCCAGAATGTGGTGGACTGTGGTGAGGCCGGCTCCTGTCATGGAGGGGATCACTCTGGAGTGTGGGAGTACGCCAACAAACACGGCATCCCTGACGAGACCTGCAACAACTACCAGGCCAAGGACCAGAGTAAGGCCTCAAGAACTCTATCTCCTAGCTGAACATACATTTTTCTTGGTTGAACATTACATTTTTTCCCATGACTTGATCACAAGAATTTCTGTCACATCAAATTAAGATTCTGTTCATTTACAATTTCTCAGGCTTAAAATGTTCTCCATATTGTGTCTTGCAGAGTGCAAACCATTCAACCAGTGTGGAACCTGCACAACGTTCGGGGTCTGTAACATCATCCAGAACTATACCCTGTGGAAGGTCGGAGACTTCGGCGCCATCAGTGGGAGGGAGAAGATGATGGCTGAGATCTACGCTGGAGGACCTATCAGGTTAGGAACTGGTCAACATGGGCTGTGTCTCAAATGCAGGGGTGCAACTTTCACGTTCTGAAATTGCATTTTTGCCCCTCCCCCCCCCCCCCCCCCCCCCCAGTTCTGAGCTAGTATTCCCAGTTCTGAGCTAGTATTCCCAGTTCTGAGCTAGTAGTGTAACTGAAATGTAACGTCAGCTAATGTTTCATCTCGACTGAAATTCTGTCTGAAGAGAAACAAACTAGCTAGCTAGTAGACCACAACCAGTTCAACTCTAGCTATCTGTAATATAGCAGAATCCAACAGCTGCTGTGTGTATGGAAATGTCCCCTGTGTCCCGTTTTCAAGAGGTAAATTAACTTGGCTAGTTTTTCTCAGTTGACTCACCATTAGAGCTAGCCAATGTTAGTTAGCTAGCTCACTCACTTGATATATTATTTTTTAAAGTAGACCTGAATCAAATCATGAAACCAGCAGCCAAATGATGGAAGACTGATATTCTGATGTTTTTAACAGCGAAATGTGAGTTTTTATTAGTCAGTATAGCATAAATTACTGCATTTTAAGACCATCAATAGAACATCCTATATGCCAGTGACACTGAATATCATGCACTCAGAAATATAATTCCTCTGTTGGAAGTGTAAAACACAAAAGTTATGATCTTGTGAAGGCTGACTGAATTCTGGCAAAGAGTATGTTCTTTTGTCTCATGTCTACAGATTCTTCTTGTTTAGTTTGCTTGGAAATGTTGATACTGAAGACTGTTATCAGAAGAAACTGTGTAACCTTGCATTTATAACTGCTAAGAAATGCATTGCCATTTAATTGAAATGTTGGTTGTCCTCGCACAGTGGCAGAAATGTCAAGTTATGTATCACTAGATTTGATTTTATTACAAGATTAAGGGTATACTGTGCAACTTTCATAAAGTCTGGATGCCGTATATTGAATAGCCTACTGTATGACAAAGGGTCTGTATTGAAAACATGAGATTTAGTCGGAGTTGCAAATAGATTAAAAAAAATTCATGGCACTCAAGACAGCTGTGTGATTTGCGCCTGTCTTGGTGGACTAATCCATTGAGGAGCCCACGGGGATGCCTCAGTCCAAGAATATGGCATGTGTCTCGCCAGAATGCTTGCTCTCCCGCAACTTTGTGGATATTCATTGTATCGTAACTTCATTGTGTGCATTGTTGTCTATCAATTCCCCATTACGTACATCACCAGTAGAAGCCTACATTTACCTTTAATTCCTAGAATTTCTAATCCGCTAACTTTGTTCTGGTTATGGTAATTTATGTTAATCAATTCAATATATTATTAGTAATTTACCATTGTCGTGTGTTTTGCAGAACTCACAACCTATGCTACACTTGTGAGAAACAAGTTTTTGTTTTTCATTCCATTTACGAGTTTTGTCAATTTATTAATCGTATTTTGTTTGAAATGCTCCTGTCAATGTTGAGTAAGGACGAGCACCTGATTACACATATAGAAGTAAGACCGGTGAATGTGCCCATTTGGGGATGTCTGATTTTGTATTTCTGATTGTCTTAACTCACTACCACTAATGAACTGTGGAGCTTCTCAAAGTAATTTTTCTTCACTGCAAACAGCAAGTAAATTAAGTCTGTTTTTAGAATCAATTGAGAATGACAATAGTTCCTCAAAGTATTTGAACAATATTTCCAACTTTCTCCCTTTCGATAACCACAAGTCATTAAAGGGAAATATGTAATGCTCTGATCCAGTGGAAACATCATAAAATACCTGATATACTTTCCCTTGCACAAATAGCCTCCAGCTGTGTTTGTCCCGAGCTCACTGGCACAGGAAACAGAGGGCCCAGAATATTTTATACAATGTTTGCTAGTGTAAGTTTTGGGGCACCCAGTTGATATAATGTTTCAAGATCGTTGCAGATTGGTTACGCATGGCCAATGTGATTTATAGAATATTTATCAGGATATTTTCTACTTGCAGGCTGCAATGTTTTTGCTTTATGTAGGTTATTACATGGCTAGCAATGGCAATAAAAGTTACTTTTAGATTAGTTTATTTTTCATTTAGATAGAATGTAGATTAACCATAGACAAGGATTTTGAGATGCAAAGATTCTAAATGAAAATGTGCATATGAAAATCATGATTGGTAGAAATGGTCAAATTGGCACTCCAAATGGAAAAGGTTGCTGACTGCTGGTGTAGCCTATTACCTGCAACTTCAGGCCAGCAGCGGGAGAAGGGCGTTCGGGAACAGGTTTTTTTCCCCTTATGGTTAGGCTCTCTGGCTCCCTCTTGTCATTTATTTAATTAAACAGCGTGTTTAAAGCATCAGACAAGTTCAAACATATAGGGTGTGTCTCTATATAGGCCAATGGAAAAATAGAATCTTTAAAGAAAAGACTACTCTTGGTGGGCCAATATTTTATTTTTGTCAGGGACTGCCCAAGTAGAAATCGTACCCCCCCCCACACACTTCTATAACCAAAGTTACACTATGTAGGGAATGGGGTGCCACATAAATCCGTAACCATGGGCACCCTCATAGATATCATCCTGACCAACTTGTCCTCTAAATACACCTCTGCTGTCTTCAACCAGGATCTCAGCGATCACTGCCTCATTGCCTGAGTCCGTAATGGGTCTACAGTCAAATGACCACCCCTCATCACTGTCAAACGCTCCCTAAAACACTTCAGATATAGCCTTTGGTTCACCCCAGACTTGACTGCCCTTGACCAGCACAAAAACATTCTGTGGCGTACTGCACTAGCATCGAATAGCCCCAGCGATATGCAACTTTTCAGTTAGGAAAGCTAAGGCTAGCTTTTTCAACCAGAAATTTGCATCCTGCAACACTAATTCCAAAAAGTTTTGGGACATTGTAAACTCCATGGAGAATAAGAGCACCTCCTCCCAGCTGCCCACTGCTCTGAGGCTAGGAAACACTGTCACCACCGATAAATCTATGCTAGATAATTTCAATAAGCATTTTTCTACGGCTGGCCATGCTTTCCACCTGGCTACCCCTACCCCGGTCAACAGCCCTGCACCCTCCACAGCAACTTGCCCAAGCCTACCCCATTTCTCCTTCACCCAAATCCAGATAGCTGATGTTCTGAAAGAGTTGCAAAATCTGAACCCCCTACAAATCAGCTGGGCTAGACAATCTGAACCCTCTCTTTCTAAAATTATCCACCGCAATTGTTGCAACCCCTATTACTAGCCTGTTCAACCTCTTTTTCGTATCGTCTGAGATCCCCAAAGATTGGAAAGCTGCTGCGGTCATCCCCCTCTTCAAAGGGGGAGACTCTCTAGACCTAAACTGTTATAGACCTATATCCCATCCTGCCCTGCCTTTCTAAAGTCTTCGAAAGCCAAGTTAATAGATCACCGACCATTTCGAATCCCACCGTACCTTCTCCACTATGCAATCTGGTTTCTGAGCTGGTCATGGGTGCACCTCAGCCATGCTCAATGTCCTAAACAATATCATAACCGCCATCGATAAAAGACAATACTGTGCAGCCGTATTCATCGACCTGGCCAAGGCTTTCGACCTTGGTTTCACAATGACTGCCTCGCCTGGTTCACCAACTACTTCTCAGAGTTCAGTGTGTCAAATCAGAGGGCCTGTTGTCCGGACCTCTGGCAGTCTATGGGGGTGCCACAGGGTTCAATTCTCGGGCCGACTCTTCTCTGTATATATCAATGATGTTGCTCTTGCTGCTCTGCTCTGATCCACCTCTACGCAGACAACACCGTTCTGTATACTTCTGGCCCTTCTTTGGACACTGTGTTAACTAACCTCCAGATGCTTCAATGCCACACAACTCTCCTTCCGTGGCCTCCAATTGTTCTTAAATGCAAGTAAAACTAAATGCACGCTCTTCAACCGATCGCTGCCCTCCCGTCCAGCATCACTTCTCTGGACGGTTCTGACTTAGAATATGTGGACAACTACAAATACCTAGGTGTCTGGTTAGACTGTAAACTCTCCTTCCAGACTCCCATTAAGCCTCTCTAATCCAAAATTAAATCTAGAGTCTGCTTCCTATTTCGCAACAATGCCTCCTTCACTCATGTTGCAAAACTGACTATCCTACCGATCCTTGACTTCGGCTATGTCATTTACAAAATAGCCTCCAACACTCTACTCAGCAAATTGGATTCAGTCTATCACAGTGCCATCCGTTTTTGTCGCCAAAGCCCCTTATACTATCCACCACTGCGACCTGTATGCTCTCGTTGGCTGGCCCTCGCTACATATTCGTTGCCAAACCCACTGGCTCCAGGTCATCTATAAGTCTATGCTAGGTAAAGCCCCACCTTCTCAGCTCACTGGTCACCATAGCAACTCCCACCCGTAGCACGCGCTCCAGCAGGTATATTTCACTTGTCATCCCCAAAGCCAACACCTCTGGCCACTTTTCCTTCCAGTTCTCTGCTGCCAATGACTGGAACGAATTGCAAGAATCACTGAAGCTGGAGACGTATCTCCCTCTAACTTTAAGCATCAGCTGTCAGAGCAGCTTACCGATCACTGTACCTGTACACAGCCCATCTGTAAATAGCACACCCAACTACCTCATCCCCATATTATTTGTTTTGCTCTTTTGCACGTCAGCTGCACATCTATCACGCCAGTGTTAATGCTAAAGTGTAATTGTTTTGCCTCTATGGCCTATTTATTGCCTTACCTCCCTAATCTTACTACATTTGCACACACTGTATGTAGATTTTTCTTTTGTGTTATTGATTGTACGTTTGTTTGTAAGTCTGTTGTTTTTGTCGCACTGCTTTGCTTTATCTTGGCCAGGTCGCAGTTGTAAATGAGAACTTGTTCTCAACTGGCCTACCTGGTTAAATAAAGGTGAAATTTGGAACTGGACTGGGTTAACATGGTGACTGCTTCTCTTCTCATGAACTCCCACCTAACAATGACTGTGTATGGATTTGCACAAGATGTAAAGCCAAGTCACAATTAAATGGGCACATATCTGATATGTAACAGGGTTTTTATTTTTTACTATTTTCTACCTTGTAGGATAATAGTGAAGTTATAAAAACTATGAAATAACACATATGGAGTCATGTAGTAACCAAAAAAGTGTTAAACAAATCAAACTATATTTTAGATTCTTCAAAGTAGCCACCCATTGCCTTGACAGCTTTGCACATTCTTGGCATTCTCAACCAGCTTCACCTAGAATGCTTTTCCAACAGTCTTGAAGGAGTTCCCACATGCTGAACACTTGTTGGCTGCTTTTCCTTCACTCTGCGGTCCAACTCATCCCAAACCATCTCAATTGGGTTGAGGTCGGCTGATTGTGGAGGCCAGGTTATCTGATGCAGTACTCCATCACTCTCCTTCTTGGTCAAATAGCCCTTACATAGCCTGGAGGTGTGTTGGTTCATTGTCCTGTTGAAAAACAAATGGTAGTCCTACTAAGCGCAAACGAGATGGGATGGCGTATCGCTGCAGGATGCTGTGGTAACCATGCTGGTTAAGTGTGCCTTAAATTCTAAATAAATAACCGACACTGTCACCAGCAAAGCACCATCACACCACCACCATGCTTCACGGTGGGAACCACACATGCGGAGATCAGCTGGTTACCTACTCTGCGTCTTACAAAGGCATGGCGGTTGGAACCAAAAATCTTGAATTTGGACTCATCAGACCAAAGGATCGATTTCCACCAGTAATGTCCTTTGGTCATGTTTCTTGGCCCAAGCAAGTGTCTTCTTCTTATTGGTGTCTTTTAGTGGTGGTTTCTTTGCAGCAATTCGACCATGAAGGCCTGATTGATGCAGTCTCCTCTGAACTGTTGATGTGTCTTGAGCGCTGTGAAGCATTTATTTGGGCTGTAATTTCTGAGGCTGGTAAATCTCTAATGAACTTATCCTCTGCAGTAGAGGCAACTCTGGGTTTTCCTTTCCTGTGGCGGTCCTCATGAGAGCCAGTTTCTTCATAGCGTTTGATAGTTTTTGCGACTGCACTTGAAGAAACTTTCGAAGTTCATAATTTTCCAGATTGCCTGACCTTCATGTCTTAAAGTAACGGACTGTCATTTTCTCTTTGCATATTTGAGCTGTTCTTGACATAATATGGACTTGGTCTTTTACCAAATAGCCCTGTCTTCTGTAAACCACCCCAAACTTGTCACAACCCAACTGATTGGTTCAAATGCATGAAGGAGGAAAGAAATTCCACTAACTTTTAACAAGGCACACTTGTGACTGCCTCATGAAGCTGGTTGAGAGAATGCCAAGAGTGTGGCTACTTAGATTCTTCAAAAATATAAAATATATTTTGATTTAACAGTTTTGGTTACTACATGGTGCCATTTCATAGTTTTGATGTCTTCACTATTATTCTACAATGTAGAAAATAGTTAAAAAAAATAAAGAACCCTGGAATGATTAACTTTTAGGTGTTAACAAACTTTTGACTGATTCTGTACTTTGAGTCAGCTGAACTCGTGGATACCGTTTTTGTCTCTGTGCAGTTTGAAGGAAGTTGCTAACTAGTATTACCCACAGACTTCCAATCTGCTAGTCCATTCTATTTCCTTTCACGTCCTTGCAAAAACATACACAAAAAAACCATGCCGACTGTAATTAGTTTCGCTTTAACTAAAGTTTTTGTTTTCTGTCCTTGGTAGCTGTGGAATCATGGCCACTGACAAGTTGGATGCCTACACTGGAGGCCTGTACTCTGAGTACATTGAGGAGCCCTTCATCAACCACATTGTATCTGTTGCCGGCTGGGGCATGGATGAGAACGGTGTGGAATTCTGGATCGTCCGCAACTCATGGGGAGAGCCATGGGTAACATTTGTACATTTTAGTCATTTAGCAGACGCTCTAATCTAGAGCGATTTTTACAGTTGGTGCATTTGTTTTAAGGTAGCTAGGTGAGACAACCACAGATTAAGTAGCTATCCACAAAGTCAGTGCTAAGAAAAGACAAGTGAGTGTTGGTGAAAGTCAAGGGTGTTTTATTATTGGGGGGGGGGGGGGCTGTGAGGTTAATCAAGATGGACGTTAGGGGGAAGCTTGTTCCATCCTCATTGAATGAATGAACACTATGCATGCCATATTAGAGCTGGTAGTCTGTAGTGATCTTTCATGACACTAGCTGCAGCAGAGAATTTAAAACCTCACGCTCTACTATAGATTTACAAATCTTAGCCGTTCCTGTAGTTTATTAACCTAACCATTACATGAACTTCACTTTCTATTGTTCATGTGCGTTCTAGCATCTTTATCTAGCTGAAACTCCAGATTGAGTAAATGTGTTTTCTCTTGCCAGGGTGAGAAGGGCTGGCTGAGGATCGTGACCAGCGCCTACAAGGGAGGAAGTGGCAGTCAGTACAACCTGGCACTGGAGGAAGACTGCATGTACGGAGATCCCATCGTGCCCAAGACCTACATGTAGACAACAGGCAGTGGGACCAACCAATGTTTCTTCTAAAGACCTGGGGCCTCCATCAACCGTTGTGTAAATTTCACACTAAATATCTGTCTGCCATTTCTGAGAATACATACGTATCAAAATATTGAGATTTTAGGACTCAGACCTGTCGTAAAACTGCACACGTGAATGAGCTCTGCCTGGAAAATGCCCTCATTCACCTTTTTATGGTGACAATAATGCCCTTTATTTGCTGTATCTATTGGAATTAGGCCAGTTTCTAAAAGAAAGCACAAATTTGATCAAATGTTTTTAGAGGTGTTGACAGAATCTTAATATTTTGCAAAAGACAGTTTCTGAAAGGGGAAAAAAGTGGCAAATTTTTGTGGACCTGTCAGTCAGTAGAACGTTTGAATTCAATGTTTTGCATAGACTTTACCCCCCCCAACCTAAATATGCTGGACTTCCCGTGAAATCGGAAACGTTGTCTAGTCTCAAACAATTTATGGTAAGCTACTGACAGTTCCAAACATACTTCAATGTAAAAGACTATCTTATAAACCGCACTGCCTATGGGATTGCATGGACTATATATTTACTAGGCCCATTTTAAATTAGATGTGCATGGTAATTTGTTGAATGGCTAGCATCCAGAAAAGGGGAGGAATTTATTCTGCAATGGTTATGAAAATAAAATAGGAAATAATTTCCTAATTATTTTAGATTCCAAAAAACTAAATGTATACCTATCCATTTTTGCAATTTAATTTTTGTTGTTGAATAAGCGTGTCATCCACCATTTGCACAAAATACCAACTTGCCTGCTTGGAATACCAGACTTCAACCACTACAAAATGTGTTTTCATGAATGCCAACTTCTGCATATAGGCAGCATTTATAAAGAAGCTGTTACAAAGAATAGGCAGCATTGTATATCTACGACAATCTCAGGCTACTTCCACATTGTAAAATCAGGAAAAGGGAAGTTATTTAAAAAAATGTTGCCTTGATGTGCTTTCGGATCTTTTTCTTATACAAAATGTTACTGAACAAGTCATTATGTACAAATGCTGATATTAGATGCACAATTAGCTTAAGCTCAAAAGGCTAGGAAGAACTAATTGTGGCTGTAAATGTTGAAGCTTTGATCAATTCTGATGCCACTTGTCTTTTGTTGTATGCAAATTTAACTGAATGATTTCAGTATTCTGAAAGCAAGGCCAGTTTTCAAACAAATGCACTGACATCTCACTGCACTTGTCTTCATGACAGTTCCCACAGTTCAATTTGTTTGAATCCAGGCTTGTTACAGAAACTTGTTGTAATAGTTGATGCATTTTCTGAACCACCTCAATAAATGCAAGATTCTTGTCAAATTGAAAAGGGCAACCATGAAAAAGGCCAAACCTTTTGAGCAGTCAGTCATACATATTAACAGAAAATGGACAACACAACTTTAGCTCATACTAATGGAAACTACAGTGAAACGAATGGAGCTGCACGAGTTCTTCACATACCTCCCAGACATGCAATAATACACTACATCCTAATTCTGAAAGTCATGTTACACCACATTTGAAAATAAAAAGTTGCAGGTGAAACACCCAAGTGGTCAGCCGTCGGCCTCAATTGGCAATGTTCCAGTCCTCGTTCAGCTCATAACCAAAAGGTTCTGGTCTTCCCGCTACATCCTCAGTCAAGTTAAACCGAACCAGTGTCATTCTCAGTTCATCATGATGAAGTTGGATTTGCAGTGAGCTGAAACGGAGCAGAATGATAATTATATTTTAAGCTTCTATAACTGGGCAAAAGGGAAATATTTAACCATGTAGACAGTTTTGGGCCATGAAAAAGATGGTATAAGAGATTGACCTATGAACTCTGCAACAGGGTCATGTTCTCCCTCTGTCCGAATGGTTCCAGCGATGCTGTCGTTCTCCAGGATGGGCAGGAACAGCTGGACAAAGTCTGAAGTATATGGCGGGGCAATCACATCCAACACCTGATAGCGCAAACACAAATATCCATATTTTCACTTCAGCTACCATTTTCTCAAGCGCAACTAAATTAGACCAACATTGTCTTTAGACGTTTTCACTTCACTTTAAATAGTTTCAGCAGGCCTTACTTCTGTTACGAAGTAGCGAATGAGAGAGATGTCCGTGTTGAGCTTCTCCAGGCACTTGCGGATGTATCCGACCACAGGCAACACGTAGCTCCGACTCAGTAGGTGGACCATACGATCCAACAGGGTCTTCTTCAGCTCCATCTGAAAGGGACAACACTCATAGTCAGCTAAGAACTCATCCACTGAAAGTCTATGGGGTGGTTGCATGGTCCCAGATTAAGCCTAAGCACAACACACACCTGCTCCATGACGTCAAGCTGGGAGTGTTCTGTCTCAAATAGCTTGATCAGCAGCTGGAGGACCTGTGGGTGCAGGAGCTGGTGACAGGTGCTGATCTGGGGAATAAAAACAAACATGATGGTCTTAATCTCTGTCCCTACCACCTGATTGGTCTTTAAACTGCAAAACAATTCCAAGAATGACAGTTAAAGGCACAGTGTGTGTATGTCCCAAATGGCACCCTATGTTATAATATAGTGCACTACTTTTGACCCATTCCAAATGACACCCTATTCCCTATATAGTGCCCTACTTTTGACCAGGGCACATAGCGTAAAGGTAGTGTGCTATATAGAGTCATTTGGACTTATATATCATAGGTACTGTGAGTCAACCATAATACCACAACTAAAACATCCTCCCTTAGCCAGTGAAAAAGTGCAACTCCTACCTCATCCAGAAGCGCTAGATGGACAGGGGTGTGGTCTGTCTGGAGCTGGAAGTAGCGGGGCTCAGAGACCGTCCAATCAACCCATTTCAGCACCCCCATGGCAACAACCGGGAACCTTCAAATGGACAGTGATGTCTCAACCGACAGTGGTAACCAATTACATTATTGGAATCCTCTGACTTTAGCTACATATTGGAGATCATTGATGGGCTCACTAGGTTGGCTAGTTGGTTGCTGGGCTCACCGGATGCACTGGTACAGAGTGCTGAGCTCAGCCACCAGTTCTGTGGCTCCTTTGTTCTCATTGCAACACAGGTTATGGACCGTCTCAATGGCCTTGGAGGTGGACTTGAGCTCATCCTTGTTGATGTTCACTCGCTTGTTCTGTGGATGGATGAAAAGAGAGCCATACTGTTATCTGGCCGTTTTTATTTGGGTGAAAAAACACATGTAATTGGATAAAACATTTTCACATACTGGTAAAAAAAAAAAAATCTAATTCTGCATATGAGCAACGACAGAACATCTGATAAGCTTAGTAGCATGAGGGATTATGTCAGGGACATTTTTGTTTCGGGTACCTTTTTCCATGTCTCGACCACACTGGCAGCGTAGGCCAGGATGTGAATGTATTTGTGTTTATGGTCCTGGTTGATCTTGGAGCCTGGCTTGAACAGCGACTGCATAAACAGGTCCAGGAAGGCAGGTACTCGAATCTGAAGAGACACAAGAGAAAATACTTCAACCATTCTCTCAAAAGACAATATCAACAGCTGAAAGACAAGCAAATCTCAGTTTAGCATCCAGGTAAAGCTAGCCTGGTCCCAGATCTGTTTGTGCTGTCTTGCTAACTCATATTGGTCATTGTCACGTCAAACATGCAAGGAAACCGGTGAAAATATCCCTCCATCTAACTTGGAAAATTGCACCTTATTCCCTATGTAGTGCACTACTTTAGGTTTTTTGGCTTGATGCCCCACACTAACCAGCTCTACGGGAGGCGGGTCCATGCTGCTGAACATCTTGAAGAGCACAGTGATGTCAGCAGGGTTGAGTGCCCCTTTGGACAGCATTGCGCCCAGGGCCTGGCAAGCTCGAGGGTAGGCTGCTGCTGTGCCCAATGCTAGGGTGATCTGACTGGCATCATGCCCCCTGAAATGAAACAGCACAAGGAACAGTAAAACACTCAAATTAGCTCACTTTCTTAAACCGCTTTATTCCTGGAGGAACATATGGCATGTAATAAAATTAGCTACTATACAACAGTACTATACCCATTCAGTTGAGAGCATAACTTCATTAGACTGCCTTTTCCACAAAGCTGCTCACTCAATGTTCACGCTTATTGTAACACTGGATTTTACAGATAATACAACCATCCTTTCACAAAACGGAGGAATCAATTTAAATAAATTAAATGCATTTCCTTCAATCATATCTAATGCTGCCAAGATGGAGGACATGCATGAACAGCCTATGCTCCTTATAGGAGCCAAAAGCTTGTCAAGTAAGTCAATGCTGGCAAAATAGTGTAGAGGGCAAGATACCTCTGATGTGCAGACTTCTGTACTTCCTGGCCGATCCTGCGCATGGCCGACCCTCCCTGCTCCTCCTGAGACATGATGGACATCATGGCCTGGGCAAACAGGTAAGTGTGCTCCCCGTGACACACCATCTTCTGTGGAACACAGAAAAGGAGGAGAAAACAGTTCAGCTCCAAACCAACCACACAAACAGAGACACTCATGCCAAAAGACAGGTAGCCTGCAACATTGTGCTACCAATGTCCTGCAATTACATATTGGTTAGTGAAATACTGATTGAAGTACCACTTTCAAATTATTCAAAACCTTGAATACATCACATTTCCAAAATCATCAAACCAAGGATTTGTATTGAGTGAGAATGACAGATATGCCTAGATCTTATTATTGGGAACACCAGGGCCAGTAATCATAAAGCGTCTCAGAGTAGGAGTGCTGATCTCTAGAATCAGTCTTGCCTTATAGATCCTAATGAATATGGACAGGGGGGACCTGATTAGAGACTCACAGCGAACTCTGGCAGGTTCTTCTCCAGGTTGTCCTCTCCTCCATCCAGCAGTGTGGCCAGAGAGGTTCTCAGGACCCTGGAGAACACCTCCAGCTGCTGGCACGCCGTGGACACACTGGTGATCTCCCCCTGGTAGCCCGCGTCTGAGATGAGCTGAAGACACACACAAAAATCAGCAAGGAGAGGAGGAACATGACACTGTTTGACCCATAACGACATTAGTTATTAACTGCTGGGTGATCATCAGTACCTTGACAGTGAAGTTGAGCATCAGACAGTCAGGGTGGGCCTCGGCCAGCTTGTAGAAAAGGTCTCTCCAGGTGGTGTGGGCGATCATCTGTTCCAGCCAGGCAGGAGTCTGACCCAACAAGAGGACAGGGTTACTAAACTCAGCAAAAAAAGAAACGTCCTCTCAATGTCAACTGCGTTTATTTCAGCAAACTTAACATGTGTAAATATTTGTATGAACATAAGACATAAACTGAACAAGTTCCACAGACATGTGACTAACAGAAATTGAATAATGTGTCCCTGAACAAAGGGGGGGGGGGGGGGGGGGTCAAAATCAAAAGTAGCAGTCAGTATCTGGTGTGGCCACCAGCTGCATTAAGTACTGCAGTGTATCTCCTCCTCATGGACTGCACCAGATTTGCCAGTTCTTGCTGTGAGATGTTACCCCACTCTTCCACCAAGGCACCTGCAAATTTCCAGACATTTCTGGGGGGATTGGCCCTAGCCCTCACCCTCCGATCCAACAGATCCCAGACGTGCTCAATGGGATTGAGATCCGGGCTCTTCGTTGGCCATGGCAGAACACTGACATTCCTGTCTTGCAGGAAATCGCACACAGAACGAGCAGTATGGCTGGTGGCATTGTCATGCTGGAGGGTCATGTCAGGATGAGCCTGCAGGAAGGGTACCACATGAGGGAGGAGGATGTCTTCCCTGTAACGCACAGCGTTGAGATTGCCTGCAATGACAACAAGCTCAGTCCGATGATGGTGTGACACACCAGACCCTCCACCTCCAAATCAATCCCGCTCCAGAGTAAAGGCCTCGGTGTAACGAGCAGTCCTTCGACAATAAACGCGAATCCGACCATCACCTCTGGTGAGACAAAACCGTGACTCGTCAGTGAAGAAGATGGTGCTGGCTAAGGCTAAAACTGGCGAGTGTAGAGAATATAGAGATATTGTTATCCACGTCGGCACCAACGATGTTAGGATGAAACAGTCAGAGGTCACCAAGCGCAACATAGCTTCAGCGTGTAAATCAGCTAGAAAGATGTGTCGGCATCGAGTAATTGTCTCTGGCCCCCTCCCAGTTAGGGGGAGTGATGAGCTCTACAGCAGAGTCTCACAACTCAATCGCTGGTTGAAAACTGTTTTCTGCCCCTCCCAAAAGATAGAATTTGTAGATAATTGGCCCTCTTTCTGGGACTCACCCACAAACAGGACCAAGCCTGGCCTGCTGAGGAGTGACGGACTCCATCCTAGCTGGAGGGGTGCTCTCATCTTATCTACCAACATAGACAGGGCTCTAACTCCTCTAGCTCCACAATGAAATAGGGTGCAGGCCAGGCAGCAGGCTGTTAGCCAGCCTGCCAGATCAGTGGAGTCTGCCACTAGCACAGTCAGTGTAGTCAGCTCAGCTATCCCCATTGAAACCGTGTCTGTGCCTCGACCTAGGTTGGGCAAAACTAAACATGGCGGTGTTCGCCTTGGCAATCTCACTAGAATAAAGACCTCCTCCATTCCTGACATTATTGAAAGAGATCGTGATACATCTCAAAATAGGGCTACTTAATGTTAGATTCCTCACTTCAAAGGCAGTTATAGTCAATGAACTAATCACTGATCATAATCTTGATGCGATTGGCCTGACTGAAACATGGCTTAAGCCTGATGAATTTACTGTGTTAAATGAGGCCTCACCTCCTGGTTACACTAGTAACCATATCCCCCGTGCATCCCGCAAAGGCGGAGGTGTTGCTAACATTTACGATAGCAAATTTCAATTTACCAAAAATAAAATGACGTTTTCGTCTTTTGAGCTTCTAGTCATGAAATCTATGCAGCCTACTCAATCACTTTTTATAGCTACTGTTTACAGGCCTCCTGGGCCATATATAGCGTTCCTCACTGAGTTCCCTGAATTCCTATCGGACCTTGTAGTCATAGCAGATAATATTCAAATTTTTGGTGATTTTAATTTTCACATGGAAAAGCTTTCGGAGCCATCATCGACTCAGTGGGTTTTGTCCAGACTCCCTCTGCCCACTCCCTCTGCCTACCCAAGGACGTCAGAGGACAAAAATCAGTTAACCACCTGAGGAACTCAATTTAACCTTGCGCAATACCCTAGATGCAGTTGCACCCCTAAAAACAAAAAACATTTGTCATAAGAAACTAGCTCCCTGGTATACAGAAAATACCTGAGCTCTGAAGCAAGCTTCCAGAAAATTGGAACGGAAATGGCGCCACACCAAACTGGAAGTCCTCCGACTAGCTTGGAAAGACAGTACCGTGCAGTCTCGAAGAGCCCTCACTGCTGCTCGATCATCCTATTTTGCCAACTTAAATTGAGGAAAATAAGAACAATACAAAATTTATTTTTGATACTGTCGCAAAGCTAACTAAAAAGCAGCATTCCCCAAGAGAGGATGGCTTTCACTTCAGCAGTAATAAATTCATGAACTTCTTTGAGGAAAAGATCATGATCATTAGAAAGTAAATTACGGACTCCTCTTTAAATCTGCGTATTCCTCCAAAGCTCAGTTGTCCTGAGTCTGCACAACTCTGCCAGGACCTAGGATCAAGAGAGACACTCAAGTGTTTTAGTACTATATCTCTTGACACAGTGATGAAAATAATCATGGCCTCTAAACCTTCAAGCTGCATACTGGACCCTATTCTAACTAAACTACTGAAAGAGTTGCTTCCTGTGCTTGGCCCTCCTATGTTGAACATAATAAATGGCTCTCTATCCACCGGATGTGTACCAAACTCACTAAAAGTGGCAGTAATAAAGCCTCTCTTGAAAAAGCCAAACCTTGACTCAGAAAATTAAAAAAACTACAGGCCTATATCGAATCTTCCATTCCTCTCAAAAATGTTTGAAAAAGCTGTTGCGCAGCAACTCACTGCCTTCCTGAAGACAAACAATGTATACGAAATGCTTCAGTCTGGTTTTAGACCCCATCATAGCACTGAGACTGCACTTGTGAAGTTGGTAAATGACCTTTTAATGGCGTCAGACCGAGGCTCTGCATCTGTCCTCGTGCTCATAGACCTTAGTGCTGCTTTTGATACCATCGATCACCACATTCTTTTGGAGAGATTGGAAACCCAAATTGGTCTACATGGACAAGTTCTGGCCTGGTTTAGATCTTATCTGTCGGAAAGATATCAGTTTGTCTCTGTGAATGGTTTGTCCTCTGACAAATCAACTGTAAATTTCGGTGTTCCTCAAGGTTTCGTTTTAGGACCACTATTGTTTTCACTATATATTTTACCTCTTGGGGATGTCATTCGAAAACATAAAGTTAACTTTCCCTGCTATGCGGATGACACACAGCTGTACATTTCAATGAAACATGGTGAAGCCCCAAAATTGCCCTCGCTAGAAGCCTGTGTTTCAGACATAAGGAAGTGGACGGCTGCAAACCTTCTACTTTTAAACTCGGACAAAACAGAGATGCTTGTTCTAGGTCCCAAGAAACAAAGAGATCTTCTGTTGAATCTGACAATTCATCTTGATGGTTGTACAGTCGTCTCAAATAAAACTGTGAAGGACCTCGGCGTCGCTCTGGACCTTGATCTCTCTTTTGACGAACATATCAAGACTGTTTCAAGGACAGCTTTTTTCCATCTACGTAACATTGCAAAAATCAGAAACTTTTTCCAAAAATGATGCAGAAAAATTAATCCATGCTTTTGTTACGTCTAGGTTAGACTACTGCAATGCTCTACTTTCCGGCTACCCGGATAAAGCACTAAATAAACTTCAGTTAGTGCTAAATACGGCTGCTAGAATCCTGACTAGAACCAAAAATGTTGATCATATTACTCCAGTGCTAGCCTCCCTACACTGGCTTCCTGTTAAGGCAAGGGCTGATTTCAAGGTTTTACTGCTAACCTACAAAGCAATACATGGGCTTGCTCCAACTTATCTTTCCGATTTGGCCCTGCCGTACATACCTACCCGTACGCTACGGTCACAAGACGCAGGCCTCCTAATTGTCCCTAGAATTTCTAAGCAAACAGCTGGAGGCAGGGCTTTCTCCTATAGAGCTCAATTTTTATAGAATGGTCTGCCTACCCATGTGAGAGACGCAGACTCGGTCTCAACCTTTAAGTCTTTACTGAAGACTCATCTCTTCAGTGGGTCATATGATTGAGTGTAGTCTGGCCCAGGAGTGTGAAGGTGAACGGAAAGGCTCTGGAGCAACGAACCGCCCTTGCTGTCTCTGCCTGGCCGGTTCCCCTCTCTCCACTGGGATTCTCTGCCTCTAACCCTATTACAGGGGCTGAGTCACTGGCTTACTGGTGCTCTTCCATGCCGTCCCTAGGAGGAGTGCGTCACTTGAGTGGGTTGAGTCACTGATGTGGTCTTCCTGTCTGTGTTGGAGCCCCCCCTTGGGTTGTGCCGTGGCGGAGATCTTTGTGGGCTATACTCGGGCCTTGTCTCAGGATGGTAAGTTGGTGGTTGAAAATATCCCTCTAGTGGTGTGGGGGCTGTGCTTTGGTAAAGTGGGTGGGGTTATATCCTGCCTGTTTGGCCCTGTCCGGGGGTATCATCGGATGGGGCCACAGTGTCTCCTGACCCCTCCTGTCTCAGCTTCCAGTATTTATGCTGCAGTAGTTTATGTGTCGGGTTTATGTGTCGGGGGGCTAGGGTCAGTCTGTTATATCTGAAGTACTTCTCCTGTCTTATCCGGTGTCCTGTGTGAATTTAAGTATGCTCTCTCTAATTCTCTCTTTCTTTCTCTCTCTCGGAGGACCTGAGCCATAGGACCATGCCTCAGGACTACCTGGCATGATGACTCCTTGCTGTCCCCAGTCCACCTGGCCGTGCTGCTGCTCCAGTTTCAACTGTTCTGCCTGCGGATTTGGAACCCTGAGCTGTCCGGACGTGCTACCTGTCCCAGACCTGTTGTTTTCAACTTTCTAGAGACAGCAGGAGCGGTAGAGATACTCTAAATGATTGGCTATGAAAAGCCAACTGACATTTACTCCTGAGGTTCTGACTTGTTGCACCCTCGACAACTACTGTGATTATTATTATTTCACCATGCTGGTCATTTATGAACATTTGAACATCTTGACCATGTTCTGTTATAATCTCCACCCGGCACAGCCAGAAGAGGACTGGCCACCCCTCATAGCCTGGTTCCTCTCTAGGTTTCTTCCTAGGTTTTGGCCTTTCTAGGGAGTTTTTCCTAGCCACCGTGCTTCTACACCTGCATTGCTTGCTGTTTGGGGTTTTAGGCTGGGTTTCTGTACAACACTTTGAGATATCAGCTGATGTACGAAGGGCTATATAAATACATTTGATTTAAAGAGCACTTTCTGCAAGTCCTGTCTGGTCCAGCGACGGTGGGTTTGTGCCATAGGCAACGTTGTTGCCGGTGATTTCTGGTAAGGACCTGCCTTACAACAGGCCTATAAGCCCTCAGTCCAGCCTCTCTCAGCCTATTGCGGACAGTCTGAGCACTGATGGAGGGATTGTGCGTTCCTGGTGTAACTCGGGCAGTTGTTGTTGCCCTCCTGTACCTGTCCCACAGGTGTGATGTTCGGATGTACCGATCCTGTGCAGGTGTTGTTACACGTGGTCTGCCACAGTACGGACATCGCAATTTATTTCCCTGGCAACATCTGCAGTCCTCATGCCTCCTTGCAGCATGCCTAAGGCACGTCCACGCAGATGAGCAGGGACCCTGGGCATCTTTCTTTTGGTGTTTTTCAGAGTCAGTAGAAAGGCTTCTTTAGTGTCCTAAGTTTTCATAACTGTGACTGTAACGGATGTGAAATGGCTAGCTAGTTAGCGGGTACGCGCTAGTAGCGTTTCAATCAGTTACGTCACTTGCTCTGAAACCTATTAGTAGTGTTGCCCCTTGCTCTGCAAGGGCCGCGGCTTTTGTGGAGCGATGGGTAACGACGCTTCGTGGGTGACCGTTGTTGATGTGTGCAGAGGGTCCCTGGTTCGCGCCCGAGGTCGGGGCAAGGGGACGGTTTAAAGTTATACTGTTGCATTGATGCTGTTGACCCGGATCACTGGTTGCTGCGGAAAAGGAGGAGGTTGAAAGGGGGGTGAGTGTAACGGATGTGAAATGGCTAGCTAGTTAGCGGGTACGCGCTAGTAGCGTTTCAATCAGTTACGTCACTTGCTCTGAAACCTATTAGTAGTGTTGCCCCTTGCTCTGCAAGGGCCGCGGCTTTTGTGGAGCGATGGGTAACGACGCTTCGTGGGTGACCGTTGTTGATGTGTGCAGAGGGTCCCTGGTTCGCGCCCGAGGTCGGGGCGAGGGGACGTACTAAAGTTATACTGTTACATGACCTTAATTGCCTACCGTCTGTAAGCTGTTAGTGTCTTAACGACCGTTCCACAGGTGCATGTTCATTAATTGTTTATGGTTCATTGAACAAGCATGGGAAACAGTGTTTAAACCCTTTACAATGAAGATCCGTGAAGTTATTTGGATTTTTACGAATTATCTTTGAAAGACAGGGTCCTGAAAAATGGACGAGTTTATATACACTGTATACTATAGGGTTTCTACTATACTCTGAGGGAAACACATTACATGCAAGAACACAGAGAATTAAAACAATTTATATGATTAATCAAGTTTTTTTTCTAGGAGAGTAAAACAGTATGAGTGAAAAAAACAGCAAGCAAGCAGGAGTGCACCAGTTTTGAGCTATCTGTCACATTCAGATCACAGCAAAGCATTGGTGGTTTGTCTTTCACTGGCGACTGATATCTCACCTCTCCCTCCACGGTAAAGATGGAGTCAGCCTTCTGGGGGTCAAAGTGCTTGATCAGCAGACTCTTCAAGTGATTCTCTACCCGTTCCTGCACCTGAGCTGGCTCTACACCTGCGATACACAGTCCGAAAAAACATACATTCCACTATGCGTCTCAAACAGTGTGAGAGGAAAAAAAAAAACATATTTTCAGTGATTGTGAAGTCCAGGGCTTCGTCCCAAATGGCACACTATTGCCCATGCAGTGCACTACTGGTCAAATGTAGTACACTGCATAGGGAAAAGGGTGCCATTTGCAGCCCAGTCCATTGTTGTTTACCCATCTGGATGAGCCACTCTGCCAGCAGGTTGACAGTCTGGGCCACAGCGGAGTAGTTCTCCGACAGGAGCTGGATGACGTGTTCAGGGGAGCCACCAGCCTGAAAATATCTGTGGAAACAGAAGCTTCTTCAGGAAATGGTTTGATTCTTCACACACTAACGTTACTAGGCAGACACACGCAATAGTGTGTTTACGTTTTAAGGGTGTTGAATACAGCAGGCTCCATGATGTAATCTCTGCTGGAGAACTTCTGTAGGCAGTCCTCCTGAACTTTCCCATCATTCTCCCCTTCAACATAGTCGTCCTGCTATATGAAAGTCCACATCACTTCAGCCAAGGAAAGAACATCTTAACATTGAATCTATCGCCATATAAATTCACGATTTGGCTCTGTCAAACAATGAATCAACAGCCTGCAACAATGTAGCTACAATATATATTTTTAGCTACATTGCCATTACTAGCGACATTGTACATTCACTAGCTGGCTACATACAGTAGCTAAATATTGTGCTTACATTGCCATCCGGACCATCCCAGTCCCCAATATTCCTCTCGTAATATTCCTCGTCCATGATGACGAGAGAGTGAGTAGGGTTTATAATGTGAAGCACACGGCGAGTTATAATAAAGCAGGCCTAGCTAATACATTAGAAAACAATACAGTGTGTTTTTAAAACAATTAGATAGCCTTTGCCTAAGCTAACTTGCTAGTAAAAAAAATCTCAATCAGATATCTGAAGGTCCATAGTTACATGCGCCCATTGCGCCGCCTTGTGGCTTGGCAGAATAAATGCGTGTTTCCTGCTGTAGTGTAGACAGACGACAAACGAGAAATACAAACAAATATAGATTCATTCCAGTTGATTTGCTCTCGAAAACAATGGACATATTGTGGTGCGCATTTTTTAACAGAAGATGCACGACTGTGGGGTAAACAAGGGGTAAAAATAAGGATATGGAACTGTTTTGATAACTGGTGTGAGGATTTGATAGAAGAAAACAAAATGGTGGAAAATAGAGCATTGGGGAAAGAAATCTCCCATCTTCACTCATCAGTGGTTAAAGAAAAGATGAGGACTTGGAATTACACTGAACACAAATATAAACGCAACATGTAAAGTGTTGATCCGGTGTTTCATGAGCTGACAAAATAATCCAGACATTTTCCATATGCACAAAAAGCTTATTTCTCTCAAATTTGATTACATCCCTGTTAGTGAGCATTTCTTTGCCAAAAGAATCCATCCACTGGACAGGTGTGGCATATCAAGAAACTCATTAAACAGCATGATCATTACACAGGGGCACCTTGTTTGGGACAATAAAACAATTCACAGTTGTCACAACACAATGCCACAGATATCTCAAGTTGAGGGAGCGTGCAATTGGCATACTGACTGCAGGAATGTCCACCAGAGCTGTTGCCAGAGAATTGAATGTTAATTTCTCTACCACAAGCCACCTCCAATGTAGTTTTAGAGAATTTGGCAGTATGTCCAACCGGCCTCACAACCATAGACCACGTGTAACCAAGCCAGCCCAGGACCTTCACCTTAACATCCGGCTTCTTCACCTGCAGGATCGTCTGAGACCAGCCACCCAGACAGCTGATGAAACTGGGTTTGCACAACCAAATAATTTCTGCTCAAACTGTCTCAGGGAAGCTCATCTGCATGCTCGTCGTCCTCACCAGGGACTTGACCTGACTGCAGTTCGGCGTCGTAACCGACTTCAGTGGGCAAATGCTCACCTTCGATGGCCACTGGCGAGGTGTGCTCTTCACAAATTAATTCTGATTTTATATGTATGGCACGTGTGGGCGAACGTTTTGTTGATGTCAACGTTATGAACAGAGTGCCCCATGGTGGGGTTATGGTATGGGCAGGCAGGCATAAACTAGACACAATGAACACAACTGCATTTTGTCGATGGCAATTTCAATGCACAGAGATACCGTGATGAGATCCTGAGGCCCATTGTCGTGCCATTCAGCCGCCGCCATCACGTTTCAGGATAATGCACAGCCCCATGTCGCAAGGATCTGCACACAATTTCTGGAAGCTGAACATTTCCCAGTTCTTCCATGGCCTGCATATTCACCAGACATGTCACCCATTGAGCATGTTTGGGATGCTCTTCATTGACAGCATGTTCCAGTTCCTGCCAATATCCAGCAACTTCGCACAGCCATTGAAGAGGACTGGGACAACATTCTACAGCCTGATCAACTCTATCTATGCGAAGGAGATGTCGAGCTGCATGAGGAAAATGGTGGTCACACCAGATATGGACTGGTTTTCTGATCCACACCCCCCTACCTTATTTAAAACGGTATCTATGACCAACAGATGCATATCTGTATTCCCAGTCATGTGAAATCCATGGATTAGGGCCTAATGAATTTATTTCAATTTGACTGATTTCCTTATGAATTGATGCATTTATTTAGATACAAATATGGAAAGAAATAGCCAAGCATCAGCGCGAGCTGAATAATACAATTTGTAATATTTTATTGGAAGATTAGAATGTTAACATTAGGGCTTGTTGAGATGTATAGTAGGAGTTGTTTTTGGATGATATAATCCTACATATTTAATTGAAAGTAGCAAATATCTCATGTATCATGTTTAGCCCACTCACAGTACACCTGTGGATTATTATTCTCAGCCATTATAATCCCGTTATTCTTCAGATAATTAAATATTCTTGTCCATGGGACTCACAGATATTAAATGCCTACTTGAGTTAGGATAGCTTCTACACTGAGAAAATACAGACAACATACTTGTGGGAACAAATTTTATTTCTTATGCAAACTGCAACGCATTAATCATATTTACCCAAAGGAGGAAAAAAGTTGAATGATACCCGTGGCAGTTAATTCACACAGTTCCTTATGTTAGCCATGTTGCAAGTCAAATATCACTTTCAACCTGCAGCCTACAAGGGCGCTCTATAGGTTCTATAGTATAGAACCATTTCTAAGCACAAACAGCTCAGACAAACTGAACTCAAATTAACAATTCAGTTATTGCTCAGATAAATAATATTAGCTCTACAAGAGAAGAAAAAGGGTTCACATTGTTGTTCAGATGCATGTACAAAAACTGGGTTCCAAAAATGTTGTCCAATTGACTTCTTCTGGTTGAAAAATCCCTGCGTTGTCTTGTTACACATGCAAGTAAAGTCAGTCAAGTGAAAATGTCCTGTTTCCTCCACTTTATTCTGCTTCGCAAACAGTTGGAACCTCACGCAGTACAATCTGCATCATGTCGTTGATGATTGGAAAGATGAAGTTTGATTGGCTGTATAAAGCCAGCCACTATAACAAAACAGCGATGGAAGTCAATAGCTCTGAAAAGCAGTTTGGGCTGGGAAGGAGGAGGAAGGAGCACTGTTGTCACCAAGAAGAGCTAGATCAGGAAGGTCAATGAGGAGGCGGTGGGGCGCAGAGCATAGCTGAGTTTGGGGAAGGGAAATAACTGGGTGGTTATACACCCAGAGCTGTGACTAAACGAAAACTGATGATCCTTCAAAACTGGTCTTCACTCCCTGGTGTGGTCTGGCTGTGTGCAGCTGATACAGATGTAGTCCTCTTTCTCTGCCTGCTCTGCAGACACTCCTACACAGATCTGGTGGAACCACTGCTGGCAGCTGCCATCACACTGGACCCAATTCACCTGAGAAAAACAGAGGGAAATAATGCACAACGCAGCATCATATGATGCAAAATACATCATACCGGCTGTATATCTGTATTTTGAAAGTTATACATCTTGAAAACGTCATTGCTTACATGTAAAACAGTTTGGGACTATATCAATGGACTAATGAAACAAATACCAAAATATAGTTTTGGGTGGAATCTTCCTTTAATACAAATCATACTACATACTATTTTCAATATAGTCCAATTGCTAAAACAATGTGATGTGAGGGAAAACACACTGAAATGACCCACAACATAATGCAGTGGGGGGGGGTTTAATGCTAACCTGTTTCCCCTCTGGCTCTCTGCACCACGGTGCAGCGCACAGGTTGAAGTCTTCATCAGAGTCCGAAAGGGAGAGGTCAGAGTGAGTGGCGGTGGGTGAACAGGTCCCCTTGGTCTCCTGGCTCCTCTCCTTGTTCATCTTGGGCTTCTTCTTGCGGGGCTTCTTGGCTTTGTCCTTGCGCTCGGAGCCCTCCTCCTCCATGCACCGCTTGGTCCGCTTGCCGTTCACAGCCTCCTTCTTGAGACAGGCTACTCCGTTCTGGTGAAAACAGTAAACATGCATTTAAGTCACACACATGAATGTAAGGGTTTTGTTTGAATGTAAATGTTTTTGTATGTATGTAATTTTGTTTGAATGTAATGTTTTGTAACTTTGTCTTTTAAAATCATATGTCAGTTTGTTTTACCATCGTGGACCACTTTGGAAATAAGTGTTTAAATTAATGCTTTTAAGTGGCATCTTCTGGGATCCAGCGCAGATCTTATATTATTTTTCACCCAAATAAATTCATTCAAAAATAATTAAAAAAGGTCAACATGATGAACAAAAGTTCAGAAACGTCTCAAATACATCAAAACAACCCTTTAATCAAGTGGTTGACCTGCTATCTGAGCTGTGCCTCACAGTAGTAGACTAGTATGTTACCTGGTTGTGAGGGGGGCTCCCTCCCTGAGGGTTGTGCTGGTGTTGGTCCTGCTCTGTGCTGTGCTGGGGAGAGGGGCTGTCTGTGAGGTTGTGGGAATCCAGTCTGCTGAGGGACATGTACAGCTGCTGGGTCTCAGGTAGAGTCACCTGCAGCAGGAAGCCCTCCACCATCAGCTCCTCCAGCTCAGGGCTCAGTCCTGAAACACACACCAATAACACAGTTCAACACAGCCCTTAAAAGCAATAGTTCATTTTTTTCTTCTGTGTAATACATTTTACATGTGTTAGACATTGATAGAAATTTGATAAAAATGAGAGGTTGGGATATTCGATGTTGTTGCTAGCCTGACACGGACCCTGCAGAGGAATGCACTGGTGATCCGTGTAAAATGATGCGCTGTATGTTTCCTGAGATGGAGCCGAGGTGGGACTGGATGAGCCCCAGCGCTGATGTGATGTCATCAGAGCCACCCCCAGCACCCCCTCTGCGGAGGCCTGCTGCATGCGGTGCTGCCAGCGGACTGTCCTCTCGATGAGGAAGCGTAGGGCATCTCCCTCAGGCAGCCGCACCCTGATGCGCTGCAGGGAGGCCAGCAGGGGAAGCACCCGGTCCAGAGGTGGCTTTTCAGAGCGCCGGCAATGGGGACACAGCCAGGCTTGGTTGGGTCGGGGGTCCTGGTTGGAGCCTGAGACACAGCTGCGGTGAAAGGTGTCACTGCAGAGCTCGCACTGCAGCATGGCCCCCAACGGGGCATTGTGGCACACGCACACCCTCAACGCCCCGCAGTCGCCCGCTTGGAGGAGCTTGGACTCATTGGAGGCCCTGAGAGCCAGCAGACTATCCATCTCCTTCTGACGTACCTCGGCTAGAGTGACCATCTACAGAAAGGGGAACCAGCACAGGTTGGCATGACAAAACGCAATACTTACTACCTCAACATACATGTAACCAAACAGTAACCTACACAGTTATAGTATATGGAATTACAATACTGTATCAAACCATACATTTAATGATATGCACCTTCATATCATGGGTGCTCATATCAATGTGAAGGCTTCACTGATTGCAATAGTTGGGTGTTGTGGGTGTCTTTAGAATATGTTGGAAGTTAAATCAGTAAGTTCAATGGTATGCTTTTGGTAAATAAAAACATGTCCGTAGACAGACTGAGTAAGAGCAGCACGTACAGCAGAGGCGGAGTCCTTGCTCTCTGAGAGGGCCTTCTCCACGTCACTCAGGCAGTCCAGCCAAGTTCCATTTCTCTTGTTGCACTGGGTCACATCCTTTGCCTTTTTAGACTTTGACTTCTGAGACCCCATCCCAGCCTCACACCGGGGGCACAGCACCTAAACACACAAAGGAGACAATGAGACAAATCCCCAAAAAACTCAGGATAAAATGAACATTATCAGCACTGAAATAAAACAAATCCATGAAATACATTCAGCAAGAGGTATGGCAGGTTTAATTTGAAACTGATCTATCTACGGCAATACTAGGCTTGCCTCTCAAACAAATATTTGGCAACAGATTCAGTCAGGAGATTTGAGTTGTATCCTGCACAGATTACAGTATCATCACAGCGCCCATAGGAGTCTGGTGTACTATAAAGGGAATAGGGTGCCATTTGGGGCACAAACTGACTATTTAGTGAAACAACCCCTAAGGCGTCTGATTATGCGTTTCGGCATTAGATTGTTGTAGGTAGTTTACCTCCAGCAGGGAGTAAGGGGAATTCTTCATTAGAAAGGTTTTGGCGGCGCTCTCCTTCCAGGCCTGCACGTCAGAGACCAGGGCCTCCAGTCGAGCCAGAGGGTCCAGCCAGACAGGGATGGTCTTGGCCCGGGACACCAGGTCAGTCAGGGTATCCAGCACAGGGATACGGCCTCCCAGCTATACACAAACACACACTTATAAGCAGTCTGGCTTTTTTTCCCCCTTTCCCAACTTATTTTTATTTTCAGTGTGGCATACCAGAAACAGTTATAAAAAAAAAAAAAAAAAGGTACCAATATAGGACAGGTCTATATTCAGAGATGTCCCAATTAATTGAGTTCATAAATTAGAATGTTAGGCTATATTCCCTTCCTGGTGCACTACATTTGACCAGGGCTCTGATCAAAAGTAGTGCACTACATAGGGAATAGGGTGCCACTTGGGACACAGCCTAAGCGCCTCCTACCTGCAGGGTGTCTGCTTCCTGAAGCCAGTCTTTAGCCTGGTCCACCGTGTCCTTCAGCAGCAGACAGTTGGGCAGATAAGCAGAGATACTAGCCACCTCCTGAAGAGCTGCCTCAAGAGTTTCCACACAGTGACAGGGCCTGGACAAAATACAAGCTAGGCTTAAAAACACAAGTAGACTCAGTACTGCTTTTATCTTTAGTGTCAAGTGCTGTCAACACCTTTCACAACATCCCACAGTTCATATGGCTCTAGTGGTCACTTGTTACTTCAAATCAAATGTTATTGGTCACATACACATGGTTAGCCGATGTTATTGCGAGTGTAGCGAAGTGCTTGTGCTTCTAGTTCTGACAGTGCAGCAGTATCTAATAATTCCACATACACACAATCTAGTAAAAGGTATGGGGTGAGAATATATAAATATATGGATGAGGAGTGACAGAGCAGCTAAGATCCAATATATAGTAAGAATAGATAGTGAAGGATACAGTATATACATATGAGATCCGTAATGCGAGATATGTAAACATTCTTATTAAAGTGACTAGTGTTGAATTTATTAAAGTGTCCTATGATATCAAGTCTGTAGGTAGGCAGCCACCTCTCTGTGCTAGTGGTGGCTGTTTAACAATCTGATGGCCTTGAGCGAGATGTTTTTCAATCTCACTTTAGCACAATGAGGAGTTACATTTCAGCCTGTCTGAAGAGAACGAACCGAACCAATAGACTAACCACCTCTGACGCAATGTTGCTTATGGACAGTGGAATTAGTGTTCTGTACATAACTTCTCTATTTCAAAAAGTTCAGAGTTGTCAAATAAGACCTTATAGTCCAAGATGTCTCAATACAGGCGACCGCCAGTTTACCCTAATAGCAATGGGAGCCAGCTCTGCGACTAGAGCCTGTGTGTAAACTGTTGTGTGAGCCAGCTGAGCAGAGCATTGTCCCAACCCACTGATACAGTTAATCCATCAGTGAGCAGCTTTCAACTCCAAATGCAAACCTTGCACTTTTCACTCTCTGCTGGCTGAACTTCTAAGCAGCTTTTCACAAGGTAGGTGTCAGTGCTACATATTTACTATTAACTATGTCAGTGTGATTTCTTTTGTATCTCTATCCATTTCAAACATCTTGTTTTGTGCATCTCGTAACCATTTCCTAATGAAAATATGTCTATGGCTTTACTATTAAAGTTTTTGTATTACTCAAGTTAGGAAAGGAGTTGACCTGAGACATGGCTGTAGACCACTACTACAGCTAGGATGAAAGGTGACAACTACTGAACCAAGAGATTTTCCTGTACATCGTTTCATGTAGGATAGAACCGGTCAACTTGCATATTCAACTACAGTACTGTCTAAGGCGCTCTCCTCCTCTCACCTGATCTCCATCAGGCTGAGAGCCCGCTCCTCCCAGTGCTCAGACATTGTAAGCAGCTCCTGCAGGCGCGCCATGGCTCTCTCCACCAAAGCATGCGAGGCCAGACCCACCCCCTGGTCTATCAGCCTCCGCATGGTGTCCAGACAGAGGCTGTGGGGCTGGCTGCTGGCCCCCTGAACCACCTCCAGCCAGCGCGCCTGCTCCAGCCTCTCCCTGAGCAGGCTTAGCTGTGGCAGCTCCACATCCAGGCTCAGGCTCACGTCCAGCAGGCTCTGCAGCTCCGCTGGGCTGGGGGCCTCGTCACAGAGGAGCCGCTCGCTGCACTGCTGGAAGTCATCCACGCGGGTAAGCAGGTCCTGGGGGAAATACAAGCAAGTAAAAGGGTCAATCAATGATCGCTGTTGTTTTTGTTCAGTGTTATCCTGGTCCTGAAAGATCACTGTGGCTGTACGTAGGCTTTTGCCACAGACTCCCAGTCTAGTGCATCATCAACTAATCAAAAATGTGCTGAGCGGAGTCAGGTGTGATAGCGAAGAGAGGAACACAGGAATTGTCACTGATGGTGGTGGATATATTCTGACCCTATAGTTGTACCTTGAGTAAGGGGGCCTGGCGGATGCTGCAGGGCAGCTTGTGCAGCTGCCTGACAAACAACCTGAGCTCCTCCACCGTCAACAGGTTCTGGCTCTGGGACTTCCCTCCACCTGAACGATACCTGACAACAACACACTAAAGGTCAGAGTCACAGCTAACCTACAGAGCACAAAAGCTGAAATTATTTTCACTAGAGCACATTATTCCTTTGCGCATTAGTTAGAACTATTTGGCTAACCATGTGGCTAGCAATACAAAAATTAGAAGTGGTAAAGGATTTCAACTTCAGAAAGCATCCAGCAGGTATATCTCACTGGTCATCCCCAAAGCCAACACCATCTTTGGCCGCCTTTCCTTCCAGTTCTCTCCTGCCAATGACTGGAACGAATTGCAAAAATCACTGAAGTTGGAGACTTATATCTCCCTCACTAACTTTAAGCATCAGCTGTCAGAACAGCTTACCGATCACTGCAGCTGTACATAGCCCATACAACTACCTACCTCATCCCCATATTGTTTTCATTAACTTTTTTTTGCTCTTTTACACACCAGTATTTCTACTTGCACATCATCATCTGCACATCTATCACTCCAGTGTTAATTTGCTAAATTGTAATTACTTCGCTACCATGGCCTATTTATTGCCTTACCTCCTTACTCCATTTGCACACACTGTATATAGATTGTTCTATTGTGTTATTGACTGTACTTTTGTTTATTCCATGTGTAAAACTGTGTTGTTACTTGTGTCGCACTGCTTTGCTTTATCTTGGCCAGGTCGCAGTTGTAAATGAGAACTTGTTCTCAACTGGCCTACCTGGTTAAATAAAGGTGAAATAAAAATAATAATAATACAAAAATAGAAATTGCGTGTGTGTAGCCCACCTGGTCTGCCTTTTCCCATTGAGCAGTTGCTGGGCAACCACGGCACACTTCTCAGCATCGAGGGTAACAGCGCAGAGCTGCCGTAGGAGGTCACACTGAGGGAACTGCTTCACCTCTGCATCCTCAACCAGTGACCGCAGCACCTCCAAGCCTGAACACATAAACAAACAAACAGTGCTTTAGACACAGTCATCAATGCATCCAAAGAATCATGGTCCAATGATCAAGTGAACTGTATTATTAGCAAAGGGTAGAGAATAATCTACTCTATTCTGGTATTATGTGTTTCATTAGACAAAGGCAACATATCTGGGTGATGAGAAGTAAAAAAAAACATTCCGTAACACATCTGAGAACATCCTGTCCACTTGGGGTTATGCAAATAAGCAACAATTTTGTGTTTTGTTATGACCAATTTCAATTCCATAGACGCCTGAACCCAAAGAGGTATCCTACATAGGGTTAGTACTTACTGCTTTTCTTGTCTTGTTTGGCCTCCAGTATGTTAGTGACATGGGAGACCCAGCCTGTGTAGGACTCGGCACGCAGAGTGACTGCTTCCATCATGGGGTAGAGCTCAGCCATGGTAAACCTGAAGCTGTAGACACACAACAAGGTAAACACAGGTCTATAATGTTTCTGAAGACTGGAATCTTGGCTGAGTAACAGCTGTCACAACTGTTTATTTTCTGGTCAGGTGACACGTGTTTGTTTTTCATCAGAAGGTTCTAGAAGGCCTTTAGACATTGCAATGCTGCTCACTCTGAATGACCCTTACTTTAAGTTGATAGATGTTCTTAAAAGGGGCATTTCACTTAAACTGCAAAACAAGTGTTATAATTTGTGCATTGGATCTGTAAAACTAATGGCAATATTAACATGAGCTTCTGTTGATTGCCCGTTTCTGTACAATGTGGGATGTACGTAATGAGGGATGAATGTAAACATTTTAATGTGGGCATTTAGCACCAACTTAGCTGTTGATAGACCTACTTGAGTGTGAGGTTGTTGGGGGGGCAGGAGCAGAGGTCTTGGGCGTGGTGCAGACACACCAGCTGGCCGGGGTTACAGGGACAGGTGAGGGCAGAAAGGTAGCAGGTGGTCCTACACCTGGAACACTGGCGCTCCTCGTCTGGCAGCAGGTCGTACTCCACCTGCTGGGACTGCTGCACGCCCTGGGGACACAGACAGATGAGTAGTGTCATAAACACCCACCCACAGATTAGTAATGTCACAGAGATCACACAGACACCCACACCAGTAGTGTCATACTAGGAGGAGAAACATGGATGACTCAGGGACAGACACTATTGGAGCAAAGTTTACTGTGGCCATTTGCTTCTCTAATGATGTTGTCCAACTACAACTTAGATGCTTTGAATGGCATGTGTTTGAGCAGGGGCACAATATTGGTCAATTTCAAACCAGAAGGAAAAAAACATATTGATATTCAAAAATCAAATGAAAGTGTGCCAGCATGAGAGGCCTCTCACCATCTTGCTGACTTTGTCCCTCAGCTTGTTCTCCTCCTGGAGCATGACGGTCATGTCTCTCTGCACGGCCGAGGCCAGGGCCACGTCCATGGCGTCTGCCTTGGACGCCATCTTGCAGACCATCTCGTCGTGGGAGAAGACACAGTACCTATCCAGCTGTCGGTAGTGGTCCACACACATGCGGCCCATGGGCATCTGAAATGACAGAGCAGGAGGCTTTGGGTTGAAACTGTACTATTCATTTAACACTATCGAGCTGAGCTGTATACAGTGCTGGTTACATCAGTAATACCCTAACTTGATTCAAAGAGCTACAAGGTATACAGCCTCTTGTTCAAACCTAGCATTAACACACCTGACTGACCAAATGTATTGTTCATCCAGACCATGATAAACCTGTACATCATGTAGCTCTCCAGGACCAGGTGTAATGACCACTGCTCAATAGAAACAGCTTCCAGTTATTCAATTATTAGCTTATGTATGCTATTGATGAGGGACTTCAAGTCATCATACCCAGTCCACGGTGCAGAAGTTGACAGCCTCCGCAAAGTTGAAGCCCTGGTTAAATCCGCTGTGGTAGGCTCTAGGGAAAGTGATGACAAACTCGCCAGCGCACTGATTGGTGCGATAGATCTAGAGAAGAGTGGGTATGAAGTCATGGTAAAACTATAACTATACTCACGGCGTGCGTGTGTGTGTGTGCGCGCGTTTGGTACTTACGGGGACACCGTGGTTCATTAGTGTGTTGGGGTTCATGATGGTGACCAGCTGGTGCAGGAGGTCAGGCTGAGACTCGAACAGCTCGGGGGCCAGTTTCTTCATCACCCCCTCCAGCTTCTCCGCAGCATACCCCGGAGCGCCGTACCACGTCTTGGGCTCTCCCCTGAGGACATATGCCAGTTTGTCATAAACACTGACTGTTGTTGTCACTCCTTGACCCAGAAAATATAAACTATTGGCCTATATCGAATCTCCCATTCCCCTCAAAAACTTTAGAAAAAGCTGTTGCGCAGCAACTCACTGCCTTCCTGAAGACAATGTATACGAAACGCTTCAGTCTGGTTTTAGACCCCATCATAGCACTGAGACTGCACTTGTGAAGGTGGTAAATGACCTTTTAATGGCGTCAGACCGAGGCTCTGCATCTGTCCTCGTGCTCCTAGACCTTAGTGCTGCTTTTGATACCATCGATCACCACAATCTTTTGGAGAGATTGGAAACCCAAATTAGTCTACACGGACAAGTTCTGGCCTGGTTTAGATCTTATCTGTTGGAAAGATATCAGTTTGTCTCTGTAGATGGTTTGTCCTCTGACAAATCAACTGTAAATTTCGGTGTTCCTCAAGGTTCCGTTTTAGGACCACTTGTTTTCAATATACATTTTACCTCTTGGTGATGCCATTCGGAAACATAATGTTCACTTTCACTGCTATGCAGATGACACACAGCTGTACATTTAGATGAAACCCCAAAATTGCCTTCGCTGGAAGCCTGTGTTTCAGACATAAGGAAGTGGATGGCTGCAAATGTTCTACTTTTAAACTCTAGGTCCCAAGAAACAAAGAGATCTTCTGTTGAATCTGACAATTAATCTTGATGGTTGTACAGTCGTCTCAAATAAAACTGTGAAGGACCTCGGCGTTACTCTGGACCCTGATCTCTCTTTTGACGAACATATCAAGACTGTTTCAAGGACAGCTTTTTTCCATCTACGTAACATTGCAAAAATTAGAAACTTTCTGTCCAAAATTGATGCAGAAAAATGTATCCATGCTTCGTCACTTCTAGGTTAGACTACTGCAATGCTCTACTTTCCGGATAAAGTACTAAATAAACTTCAGTTAGTGCTAAACACAGCTGCTAGAATCTTGACTAGAACCAAAACATTTGATCATATTACTCCAGTGCTAGCCTCGCTACACTAGCTTCCTGTTAAGGCAAGGGGCGATTTCAAGGTTTTTCTGCTAACCTACAATGCATTACATGGGCTTGCTCCTACCTGTCTTTCCGATTTGGTCCTGCCGTACAAAGCTACACGTACGCTACGGTCACAAGACGTAGGCCTCCTAATTGTCCCTAGAATTTCTAAGCAAACAGCTGGAGGCAGGGCTTTCTCCTATAGAGCTCCATTTTTTATGGAATGGTCTGCCTACCCATGTGAGACACACAGACTCGGTCTCAACTTTTAAGTCTTTATTGAAGACTCATCTCTTCAGTAGGTCCTATGATTGAGTGTAGTCTGGCCCAGGAGTGTGAAGGTGAACGGAAAGGCACTGGAGCAACGAACCACTCTTGCTGTCTCTGCCTGGCCGGTTCCCCTATCTCCACTGGGATTCTCTGCCTCTAACCCTATTACAGGGGCTGAGTCACTGGCTTACTGGTGCTCTTCTATGCCATCCCTAGGAGGGGTGCGTCACTTGAGTGGGTTGAGTCACTGACGTGATCTTCCTGTCTGGGTTGGCGCCCCCCCTTGGGTTGTGCCGTGGCGGAGATCTTTGTGGGCTATACTCGGCCTTGTCTCAGGATGGTAAGTTGGTGGTTGATATCCCTCTAGTGGTGTGGGGGCTGTGCTTTGGCAAAGTGGGTGGGGTTATATCCTGCCTGTTTGGCCCTGACCGGGGGTATTGTCGGACGGGGCCACAGTGTCTCCCGACCCCTCCGGTCTCAGCCTCCAGTATTTATGCTGCAGTAGTTTGTGTCAGGGGGCTAGGGTCAGTCTGTCATATCTAGAGTATTTCTCCTGTCTTATCCTGTGTCCTGTGTGAATTTAAGTATGCTCTCTCTCTCGGAGGACCTGAGCCCTAGGACCATGCCTCAGGACTACCTGGCCTGATGACTCCTTGCTGTCCCCAGTCCACCTGGCCGTGCTGCTGCTCCAGTTTCAACTGTTCTGCCTGCGGATATGGAACCCTGACCTGTTCACCGGACGTGCTACCTGTCCCGGACCTGCTGTTTTCAACTCTCTAGAGACAGCAGGAGCGGTAGAGATACTCTCAATGATCGGCTATGAAAAGCCAACTGACATTTACTCCTGAGGTTCTGACTTGTTGCACCCTCGACAACTACTGTGATTATTATTATTATTATTATTTCACCATGCTGGTCATTATTGAACATTTGAACATCTTGACCATGTTCTGTTATAATCTCTACCCGGCACAGCCAGAAGAGGACTGGCCACCCCTCATAGCCTGGTTCCTCTCTAGGTTTCTTCCAAGGTTTTGGCCTTTCTAGGGAGTTTTTCCTAGCCACCGTGCTTCTACACCTGCATTGCTTGCTGTTTGGGGTTTTAGGCTGGGTTTCTGTACAGCACTTTGAGATATCAGCTGATGTAAGAAGGGCTTTATAAATAAATTTGATTTGATCACTTTGAAGACTGAAGTGTATTCTTGTGTTTAACACCATGTCAACCAATAAACTAACTCCAATACTAAGCAAGCAATTAGGTTTGCCAAGATTCCTCAAAATGACAGAAGCAGAGGCCATTTGCTTCGACCTATACAGTGCATTATACCGCGGGCCAGAAGATTGTTCTGGTCCAGTTACAAGGTGAGGTAAAACTACAGTCCCATACTAGTGGCCTGTGGGGCAGCCTTTTATGTACCAGTGCAGGTAGTTGATGGAGTAGCTCCAGTGGTCCTCAATGTGCCAGCAGAAGGAGGAGAAGCACATGCCCACATACAGCCAGGGTAACTTCATCCCACAGATGTCGGCCGTAACATGAGTCAGCACCGAGGAGTCTATCACGGGCATGTTGTTCAGGTTCCAGCCACTGCTCAGGTAATCCTATGGGTCAGAGACAAGTACAAGTTAAGGCTCGACTCAACTGCGGGTGATATTGGCTAGGGCTTAATCTCCTGTAGAACTCCAATATCACCTTAAATATAAGTCTCTAAGAGCATAGATGTATGGGGTTTGTGAGCTATAGAACTACTTGCGAGAGTTTTTTTCCACGACAGTTCTCTTGGTCTGAAATTGTGTACTGTTGCCATGATGTTGTGGTACAGTCAACTTCAGAATCATCCCAATACCTAGCATATGTTAACTTGTAAGAGGAGAGCCTTTGTGTACCTCATCCTCAGGGGAGACTTGGAATCGTCCACCCCTGATGGGGAAGCCGCTCCCAAACTCCTTGGAGGCGATGTCTGCTCCGTACTCCACAGTGACGTCCTCCTCAATGGTGCTGACCAGTCGCCAGAACTCCTTCTCCACCAGCTCGGTGGGAACCATCTGACAAACAGAGAGGCAGAAAAACCATTACCTCAACTCATTTCAACCACAGTCTGAGTTAGGATGAGTTACGTATAATACAGCTTATATCAGGTGGGGGTTAAGTAGGCACAATGACACTGGGGAAAATGCTTTGAAACCGAGGTTCCATCTTAAAACTTGTCTAATAGGAATATTTTCCTGTTTTGTCCCTGCTGAACATAACTGATGAGGACAGTACATCTGCTGTCAAACTTACATGAACCGGCATGTTGAAATAGTCTGACTTGAAGGAGTCAGCCATGTCCCCAAAAGTGCGTAGGGAGTAGTCCCTGCCAGCCTGCTCGAAGCCAAAGGCTACCTGGGGTTTGCCACACTCCTGTAGGGAAGACAAGGATGAGATAAGCACTAATGTAGCAAATATCAACATGAAGTTATACTTGCCGAACACCAACAGGAGTAGGATTCTACTGAGAAGCTCTGGTATATAAGATAACCACAAAACAGAGGTTTAGCATGCTTTTGTTTAGCTTTAATAAGGGTCTACTGCTGCTTCTGTATTCAGCTTCCCCAGTGGACAGGGTGTGTGGAGGTAACGGAGTGACAGTGTAGTACAGTAATTGGGGCTGGGGGAGAGCGGGAGCATGTCTGTCACCTGAGCCAGGCACTTGGGGCATCTCCAGTCTCCTTTGGGGACATCATGGAGGGGCGGGATCAGACAGAAGGTGTGGTAGCTGTCATCACAGCCATCACACAGCAGCAGGCGGTCCTCTTCGCTCCCGCTGCCACACACCAGACACATGTACTGATCCACCTGAGACAGACAGACACAGAGACAGACAAGACAATGAGGCTTCTTATCCACTAATCAGCAAAAATGGCACCCAGGTGGGTGGATGGGAACTAACCATTAAAATGTATAGAACTCAATCATTTGTACTTTTGTGAGAGACCTGAATAAATGCTATCCATTAGGATTATTATCATAGTCATAATGAAGAGACAATTAGCCTTGATTAGCTCAGCATATGAATGTATTTTACTCACTGCGGGGTCGTTTTTTTTACTAAACACGCTTTCTTTGTCCCTTGTTATTGAATCCTCGTGCTCAGTGGGTTCCAGTTTCACCTCAACAGGTTTCACTAGCACTGAAAGGCATCACATGGTTAATGGAGGCCAGGGCATACAGTATGTATTCATATCAACACAACCCTGTTCTTATATAGATTTAAAATCTAATAATTATCTAAACTTAAATTAAACCAGAGAAACATTTTAATTTGTTAATGAAAAATATTACATTATTTCACATTGCATTAGACTTTGCCAAAGGACAGTGTTTACCAAGCTGTGGCTCTGGCTTGGCCACATTGGAACCCATCCTCCTCCTCAGGTTGGGCCGGTTCTCACAGTCCTCCGCTGTCTCAGTCGTCATACAGCCTCCCTGTCAGAGAGAGGGGAGAAAAGGGAGGGGTTCATGCCATGTGGACTACGATAGGAAATGAAGGAAAAGCAACATATTTTTCTAGAGGTCACCACTGCAAACACACACACACACAGGCTCTTTTGGTCGATATCCAGAAACACACGCAAAGCTGCGAACCACCGCTTGTCTGCATTGGTAAATTGTGCCACTGGACTTGTCACACAATGACTCGGATAAAGCTGTCTTATTAGGTTCCCGGGAACTATCGTGGGTTAGAATTGTGACTTATGGGGAACCAGAGCCACTGACGGAGGTAGAACGTTTACTTATGGGGACCCTGGAAGAGGTTCACCTCAGCTCTCATGCGCTTGGCTCTGCGAGCAATGCTGCAAGTCTCCAGGGGCTGGACAGACTGGCGCTGGGGCAGGTCATGGGGGATGTAGTCCATATCCTTGGTGTCATTGGTCAGGGTAGGCTTCTGTAGGGGAGACATGGGGGAAGTGAGTGGGCATGTAGAACTTTAACACATTTTCACAGATATCAAACATGTTGTTTGAAAATAATGAGGCAAATGACAATCATTCTGTTGAATGACAAAAGAAAGTGCTTTGCTTGCTCCTTGTCACTCCTACTACTATTATGCTGTGACAAATTCCATTTGCCAAGAACAAACTAGGCATCTATAAAGAGAGACAGGGCCATGTGGTTATTTAGGTGCCTAGTTGTCTAACAGTTCCTTTGGGCATTTGATTTCTAATCTTTCATTGTTGCCTTTGAACAAAATAATTGTAATTGAGTTGTTGAATACCATGGCTTGATAATAAATTCAACCTTCAACTGTTGATACTTGTTTTTGTCTTGCAAGATCAACACATGGTCTCTGGTCTTTCTGTTGACACCACTCACATGACAAAGAGGAAGACAGGCAGCAACACTGAGGTGAGGTGGGGGTTGGGAACACTGACGCTCTGCTGTCTCTGGTGTATCAGGAGGACAGTGCGAGGGCAGCAGCCAGGCCAGAGACAGCTAGGCCTCTACACAGGGAGGGCGGGGCGAGAGGGAGGAGGGTGAAAGGGGAGGAGAGGGAGGGGATCAGGGGAGGTCAACGCCAGCAGGCTGAGAGGCATGCAGCACTGCGGAGAGAGGATGAGCTGCTGCTAACCACAAAGCCCAACCAGGGCCCCAAGGTACAATCAGAGAAGCTGCAAGAGACAACTGAGGCCTTCAATAAAATAAACACGGAAATATACACAAAAATAACCCAATGGGGAGGAGAGCTCGCTAAAAAAAATGGTTGTTTTGTTGCCCGTTTGTTGTCAGGATTCAAGTCATGCTTTTTAAAAGTACCAGGCTTCATCTGGCATATAACTCAATTTGTGTGCAAAACCCAGGCTCATTCAACTCCTCGTTATACCAAGGAACAAAGCAGATCTACTGCAGTTAAGACCTACTGAATAGATAATTTGACAAAATATCAAACTTACAGAGTAGTGTGGAAAAGAGGCCACGTGAGTGCCAGTTCACTTCTGACGTGTCTTCTCTGCAGTAGTAGGACAGTTAATAATGAGATTGGCTGGTATTAGCTTAATTTAGGGTGATGCTCTACATACAGACAGCAGAGAGTGACGAGTCACTTTTAATGCAGGAAATAATAACTGCCAAATATTTGTACAGTTGACCCATTTATAAAGTTGACCCTGCTTCCATCTTGGAGCAGATATTTAATGGAAAATAAATTCTCTCAACAGCTATATATATATATATATATATATATATATATACACACACATACATCTGCCATTTCACTATGGACAATGTCTACACCTTTGACACGGCACAACCTCCTACACCATGCCCAAACCGGACGTCCGCATGTGCCATTGTGCGCAAATTGACTTTGTCCACCTACACCAAACGAGATCACGACACGCAGGTTGAAATATCAAAACAAACTCTGAACCAATTATATTAATTTGGGGACAGGTCGAAAAGCATCATACATTTACGGCAATTTAGCTAGCTGCCTTGCAGTTGCTGGCTAATTTGTCATGGAATATAAACATTGATTTATTTGACCTGAAATGTACAAGGTCCTCTACTCCGACAACTAATCCACACATAAAACAGTCAACCGAATCGTTTCTAGACATCTCTCCTCCTTCCAGGCTTCGTTTTCTTCTTTGGACTTTATATGGTGATTGGCAACTAACTTTCATAATAAGGTGCATTACCACAACCGACCTCAGTTCATCTTTCAATCACACATGTGGATATATGTTCCTAAAAACCAATGAGAAGATGGGAGAGGCAGGACCTGCAGCGTGAGCTGCGTCACAAATTGAATCATATTCTATTTTTGTGCCTAGCAACACAGACGCTCGTTGCCACGTGCGAGCAGTGTGGGTGCTATGATTGAATAACATGTGTACATTTATTTTGTAACGCACGCGACGCGACCGGTGTGTTCAGCATGTTAGTCCTCAACTCGAAATAAGAGCACATTAGTAAACAGCCCAGAGCAGAGCGCCATCTGCTGAGAGAGAGCGACCCATCTGACTCACCAGAAGGTTGGCTCCAGTCTGGAACAGGTTGTAGGGGTAGAGGATCCTCTCATAGTGAGAGCGCAGATGAGAGCCTATGGCCTTGCCTGGAGCAAAGCCCATCTTTAGGGCTATCTTAGACCAGCGTCTCTCTCTGCAAACCACGTCAAAACCCCCATCATCTTTCACCAACTGGGAAAGAAAGGATGCCAATCAATGACCTTTAATGTGAGAGTGTATAAAATGTGTAAACATAGCACAATAAGAAGCATATAGAGCTCCCATGAGTATATAAGTGTACAACACATAAACGCCCCCTGGATCATATCCAAGAAAAGCTGGCCAGTTTCCTGCATCCAGGGTGTGCCAGAAGTTGTAGCTACATACCTTGTTGAGTTGGTACAGGTCCAGATTCTTTCTTTCCACATGAGGGATTTTCAGGGTGCACCCTTGTAGCTCCCAGAACTTTGCGATTTGATCCAGGAAGTTGAGCTTGACTCTGGTTTGAGCCTACTCAACAGCAACACAAGACATGGTACATTTTACACATCACCAACATAAAAGAAAAAAACAAAAGCCATTGTTTCTACAATAACTCATCCCATGCTGTGCTACTTAAGTGCAGATTTTTTTTTATTTTTAATATACCCACGGTATGATTATAAATACCATTGATACGAATGTTAGTTTACTAGATTTCGATATTTGTACTTTTTAAATAAATACCTGTAGTCAAGTTGTGGACTCGGTTAATAGATAAAGCAGATGGTGCTGTTCATTTCACATGTTATTTTTCATTATTACATTTACTGGTAGATCCCCCAAAACAGCTGATTGAGCCAGCTTAGATTTTTTTATTTAACCTTAATTTATACAGGTTTCTCTCATTGAGATAACATCTCTTGTCCAAGAGAGACCTGGTCCAATAGCAGCAGGGGGAACAACGTTTCAGACAAAACAACTTCAGACTAACACAGCATTAAACAAAACTATAAACACATACAGTACAAAAATGACATATTACATTAAAAAACACGAAAGTCTTGACTAAAAAACAGCTGTCCTAAAGACATTTACACTCTATGATAAATTCATCAAGTGTTTCAACTCCACCAACGAAACTACATAAAATTTAAATTCCAGGACCACAGAGCTGAGTAACTAAAACTAATTCTACCATGACCTGTTCTAATTTTTGGTACTGTTAGAAGCAAATGAGAATGGGACCGTAATTGATATTTATTTACCGAACTGATTAAAAAAGAGAAAATGGCATTTTACCCAATATGGCCTTATAAAATCAGTGTATAAGGCGTGAGGTGTGTCACTCCTGCAGTGCAACTTAAGTGAGGTGATGAAGATACACTTGCATGAAATTCACTACTAATGTCCACAAGCTTCTTGAATTTTGGTAAAAAGCAGAGGCAATCCCCTCCTGGATTAAGATCCCTGCTGACTAATATTTGTTTTGTGTATGCTTAAACTGAGTAAGTAGCCTTTTGAGATACTTAACTTTATGAGCTGGGTTGTCTGTCCTTGCAATTTATGTTTGCATGCGCACGTTAGAATTCAGTATGGGAATTCCTTAGTAGGTTAACATTTTTGGGGGCGGGGTTTACCAACAAACAAAACAATAGCGGCCCTTATGTGCAGCACCGGTAATAGCATGCAGCACCGGTATAGCACAGGCACAGTATGAAGTTATGGAAATATGGATACCGCCCAACCTTACAGGACATAGACATTTAAACTAGCTCATTGTATCAAAAGGAGGGGTTAAAGAAGGTCTAGGTACCAGTGACCTTTGACTTGAGGTCATCAACTTTCTCTACAAGGCACATTCCAGAGGCCAGGGACACCCTGCTGCTGGGTGTTATAAGCCTGTTGAAGCCACTGTTCTACTGACAAATGTATCAATGTAGCCTTCTGAGTCAACATATCTAATTCTTTAGGCTTAATCTGACTAATGTGTTTATTTGTCCATTTTCTTTTATTTCTTTAGCACTTAAGAGTAGGATAATAATGTGGATTGAGACGATGTACAAGAAAGGCCAAAACCACCAAAATAACTTTGTGGAACATCATTGTAAAAAAAGTAATCCACATATTCAAAATAAAAACTTGCTTACATACATATCCAGTCTCTCATAATAAAGGTAACTAGATATACTATTATTAAAACGCGGTACTGTATGGATAAACCAGTTAAGTAGTAAAATGAACATACCTCCAATTCATTAAGTCTCTGGATCCGGGGAGTGAAGTGCAGTCTGTCCACGTCACACGCAAACGGTGGCTGCCATTCCTGCAGGAGTAAACATCATCTTGTCAAACTGACTGAGGAGTCGCTCACATTGTTCATAGCTCATCCTCCATTTTGAAGAATCATTATCAGTTGAGCCACAGTCTATGCTGTATTTGAATACATGTTTAAGTGAGTCTTCTATACTGCACCGTTTAGGAACAATGTGACATGGCAGGCCATGTCCCATACAGAAAGTAATGTAGGCTGTTGATCTTTAGTCTAAATCCATATTTGAGATCTCCTCTGTTACACTCTTCCTAATAAACACTTGGCTAAATGCCAATCAAACCTGAGTAAAATATACAGTACCGGTCAAAAGTCTTACAACACCTACTGATTCAAGGATTTTTCTTTGTTTTTTAAAAACTATTTTCTACATTGGAAAAAAATTGTGAAGACATCAAAACTATGAAATTACACAGAATCATGTAGTAAACAAAGAAAAATGGTTAAACAAATCATTTTATCTATTTGAGAATCTTCAAATAGCCACCCTTTGCCTTGACAGCTTTGCACACTCCCGGCATTCTCTCAACCAGCTTCATGAGGTAATCACCTGGAATGCATTTCAATTAACAGGTTTGCCTTCTTAAAAGTTACTTTGTGGAATTTCTTTCCTTCTTAATGCTTTTGAGCCAATCAGTTGTGTTGTGACAAGGTAGGGGTGGTATACAGAAGATTGACCAAATAGGGCTAATATCAAGTCCATATTATGGCAAGAACAGCTAAAATAAGCTAAGCGAAATGACACTCCATCATTACATGTAGGTCAGTCAATGCGGGAAATTAAGAACTTTGAAAGTTTCTTCAAGTACAGTCGTGGCCAAAAGTTGAGAATGACACAAATTTTAATTTTCACAAAGTCTGCTGCCTCAGTTTGTATGATGGCAATTTGCATATACTCCAGAATGTTATGAAGAGTGATCAGATGAATTGCAATTAAATGCAAAGTCCCTCTTTGCCATGCAAATTAACTGAATCCCCCAAAAACATTTCCACTGCATTTCAGCCCTGCCACAAAAGGACCAGCTGACATGTCAGTGATTCTCTTGTTAACACAGGTGTGAGTGTTGAAGAGGACAAGGCTGAAGATCACTCCGTCATGCTGATTGAGTTTGAATAACAGACTGGAAGCTTCAAAAGGAGGGTGGTGCTTGGAATCATTGTTCTTCCTCTGCCAACCATGGTTACATGCAAGGAAACACGTGCCATCATTGCTTTGCACAAAAAGGGCTTCACAGGCAAGGATATTGCTGCCAGTAAGATTGCACCTAAATCAACCATTTATTGGATCATCAAGAACTTCAAGGAGAGTGGTTCAATTGTTGTGAAGGCTTAAGGGCGCCCAAGAAAGTCCAGCAAGGTCCAGGACCGTCTCCTAAAGTTGATTCAGCTGCGGGATCGGGGCACCACCAGTACAGAGCTTGCTCAAGAATGGCAGCAGGCAGGTGTGAGTGTATCTGCACGCACAGTGAGGCAAAGACTTTGAGGATGGCCTGGTGTCAAGGCAGCAAAGAAGCCACTTCTCTTCAGGAAAAACATCAGGGACAGACTGATATTCTGCAAAAGGTACAGGGATTGGACTGCTGAGGACTGGGATAAAGTAATTTTCTCTGATGAATCCCCTTTCCAATTGTTTGGGGCATCCGGGAAAAAGCTTGTCCGGAGAAGACATGGTGAGCGCTACCATCAGTCCTGTGTCATGCCAACAGTAAAGCATCCTGAGACCATTCATGTGTGGGGTTGCTTCTCAGCCAAGGGAGTGGGCTCAATCACAATTTTGCCTAAGAACACAGCCATGAATAAAGAATGGTACCAACACATCCTCCGAGAGCAACTTCTCCCAACCATCCAGGAACCGTTTGGTGACGAACAATGCCTTTTCCAGCATGATGGAGCACCTTGCCATAAGGCAAAAGTGATAACTAAGTGGCTCGGGGAACAAAACATTGATATATTGGCTCCATGGCCAGGAAACTCCCCAGACCTTAATCCCATTGAGAACTTGGTCAATCCTCAGGAGGCGGGTGGACAAACAAAACCCCACAAATTCTGACAAATTCCAAGCATTGATTATGCAAGAATGGGCTGCCATCAGTCAGGATGTGGCCCAGAAGTTAATTGGCAGCATGCCAGGGCGGATTGCAGAGGTCTTGAAAAAGAAGGGTCAACACTGCAAATATTGACTCTTTGCATCAACTTCATGTAATTGTCAATAAAAGCCTTTGACACTCATGAAATGCTTGTAATTATACTTCAGTATTCCATAGTAACATCTGACAAAAATTTCTAAAGACAATATTTGTGTCACTCAACTTTTGGCCATGACTGTACAGTCGCAAAAACCATCAAGTGCTATGATGAAACTGGCTCACACGAGGAACTCCACAGGAAAGGAAAACCCAGAGTTACCTCTGCTACAGAGGATAAGTTCATTAGTTACCAGCCCCAGAAATTTCAGCCTAAATAAATGCTTCACAGTGCTCAAGTAACAGACACATCAACTGTTCAGAGGAGACTGCATGAATCAGGCCTTCAAGGTCGAATTGCTGCAAAGAAACCACTACTAAAGGACACCAATAAGAAGAAGAAACTTGCTTGGGCCAAAAAGCGAGCAATGGACAATAGACCGGTGGAAATTTGTCCTTTCGCCTGGAGTCCAAATTGGAGATTTTTGGTTCCGTCTCTGTGAGACGCAGTGTGGGTGAACGGATGATCGGCACGTGTATTTCCCACTGTAAAACATGGAGGTGGTGTTATCGTGTGGGGGTACTTTGCTGGTGACACTGTCGGATATATTTCGAATTCAAGGAACACTTAACCAGCATGGATACCACAGCATTCTGCAGCGATACGCCATCCCATCTGGTTTGCGCTTAGTGGGACTACCATTTGCTTTTCAACAGGACAATGACCGAACACACCTCCAGGCTGTGTAAGGGCTATTTTACCAAGAGGAGTGATGCATCAGATGACCTTGCCTCCACAATTGTCCGACCTCAACCAAATTGAAATGATTTGGCATGAGTTGGGCCACAGAGTGAAGGAAAAGCAGCCAAGTGCTCTGCATATGTGGGAACTCCAACACTGTTGGAAAAGCATTCCAGATGAAGCTGGTTGAGAGAATGCCAAGAGTGTGCAAAGCTATCAAGGCAAAGGGTGGCTATTGGAAGAAACTCATATTTTGATTTAACACTTTTTTGGTTACTACATGATTCCATGTGTGTTATTTCATAGTTTTGATGTCTTCACTCTTAATCTACAATGTAGAAAGAGAGAGAGACTGTTTGACTGGAATCAACAGGAGAAACTGTGGTGCAGATAGAACATTAAGGTCACTACAGCCTCCTTATCTTTGGAGACTACACTGTCTCTGTGACCTTGCATGGCATCTCAGTGCCAGCATGCCTGTTTGAATGTGCATAATAACTCAGGAACACAGAAAAGTATAATTTTAAATAGGCTACACAAGCACTAGCCTCTCTCACAGCAATTCTGCAAATTCATCCCAAGTGACAAATAGGACAAAATCCTTTTTGATCAAATTGGAAGAGTCCATCCGAAAACCCAACTACCTAAAGAAGAAGACCTAACTGACACCTCAGACTGAGAAGTGATCCAGCTGGGAATGTGGACAAGTCCGTCAAAGTGCAGTTATCAAAAAATTCTCCATAGATTACCCTTTGAATCTGCACTCTTCGTCTGCAGTGCACGGCCCAGATGGGGGCATGGTTTATGAAACAACAGCTCTGGCTGTATTTCCACCAGCCCCTTTGTGGAGTAGTGGAGCTAGGACAACAGACCGGCCCATTACATAACCACTCCCATTCTGCACAAACAACTTCCATCCTCTGAACGGCTAGCCAAATTCAGCCATCATTAGACTACCTACAGTAGGTACAGCTCCAGAGTGACATGGAGTGCATATTTTGATGTTAATCCAGTGTTGTATGAACACAACATTTCAGATTACACAATTTCTGTGCAAGATAGCCAATCGAGAGAAAGATAAAATTGTGTTTATTGAGAAAGCGGTTCACTTTATTTGTGCCCAGCGCAGGGCAGCTAGACCAGATAAGAAACAAAGCCATTGTCACAACTCTACAGAAAGGTAGGAAAAACTGTTTAAATGGAGGGGAACAAAATGTATCAAATAATACAAAACAAATGGTGGAAGGACTAAACACTGTACTGCTATAAAAATAAAATATATGCTTAAAAACAGGTTGCCTTGGTAGTTTCTCAAACAGTTCACATTAAGGTTATTTTGGGTGTACATTGTTGCAAAGTATTTGAGTAATTGTTAGGAAATTAGCATAATTCCTTATTACACCAGTGGAATAAAGGATAGTCCCTATTCCTGTTGTGTAATTAAATTCTCAATGAGGCCTAATCAACTAGTCTATAATGCAGTTACTATGGTGTGCAACAACATCAGGCTAATACCAAGTGCAATTACAGTTTTATAACATAGGTATAAGAATAACTAAGTGTTACCCAAATTACTATGTTAATCAACTGCTATCAACTCTTGTAGAGATACATTTTTATTGCAAACCAAAATAACAGTAATACATGTATGCCCCAGAAAAAGTTAAAGCTGCAATAGATGGGTTGGCTGATAACGTCACGAAAACGATGTGCACGCTTGGGGTGAAAGTCAGCCTGCTGTTGTGATTCTGGATGGCCAGATTGCCAGCAATAACGACAAACTGCCATGTCAGGAATTGTAAATGTCTCAATTCAGCTTGTTGTTTTGAAGCCTTTTGACTGATTTCATGTCAAAGCTAATATGGCAAAAATGTGCTAACTAGCTAACCAACAACTGTAACGATGTATTTGACAACAAGTGGTCATTGTGCAAATGCATTTTTGTGGACAACATGTACGCTATATTTTGTCTCCAATCTAAGCCAACCTCTTCTGTTATGCCCCATGGTTGCGCATGCGTCGTTTGTTGCTTAACAACCAACCCCTGTATATGTAACTTTTTGGGCGACCGACCAAATTCAAATAGAATAGTGAGTTATAGATTTGTCTCTCATTGAAAGCAAGTCTAAGAAGCAGTAGATCTGTTCTATGTGCAGTATTTCTATGCTTCCTGGTCTTAAGTTGAGTTTGAGTTTTTAACTTTCGGTTTTGTACAAGCTTCAAAACATCTGAAAATACAATATTTATGGTTATGGAAAATATATTTCACAGCGGTTTAGATGGTACAATGATTCCTTACACTATGCTTGTTTTGTTTCAAACTGAAATTAGGCAACCTATTAGAATTTTAGCACCCAGGAAATGGCAGAGCGATTTCTGCATAGTGCATCTTCAAAAAAGGTCCAATGCAAACTTTCAAATAATTTCTGGATAACAATTAGGTAGCTTACCATGATTGTTTTCAATTAAAATGGTCAAAAAGAAACAAAAATAGCTATGAAAATAACAATAATGCCCTTTAAGTGTAAGAGCTGTTTGAGAACACCGCCTGACATTTCAGCCTGTTTTGGTGGGATGGAGTTGACCTGCCTGGTGACATCACCAGTTATTAGTTGATAGACCAATAAAGAGTTGCAAACCTCTCTGCCAATAACAGCTAAGACAGTCCAAGCAATATTCTTGATTGAAATACAGCTCTTTACTAAGAAGCTGTTTATTTTTGACCATTTTAATTGAAAACAACCACACTAATTTACTTAATTGTTACCCAGAAATTATTTGATATTGAAACAAAAATGGCTGTATTGGATTTAACTAATTTACCACCAGGCAGGCCAAAACTTCACCCCACCAAATTGGCTGAAATTTTAGGCTGTATTTTCAGACAGCTCTTACAGAAATGGGCATTATCATTTTCACAATATTATTCCAACCTCAAGTGTGGAATTGTATATATAAAAATAAAATAAAAACAGGAAAATTAACTTTGACTGCATTGAGTCTTTAATATCTAGGCTACTTTGTACATTGGTCATCAAAACAAATGCCTCAGAGGCCAGCCCTTCAAGAAAACCATTTGGTTACCATTGGAAAAGCAGTACATATTTTCACATATGAATTATAACAAATTATCACTACCAAAATTTTATTATATTTTTAATATAAATGTTAATACACTCCAAAGAAAATCCATTTGGTACACAATCCAGTCCACACCCAACCACAAAGACAACATGGAGGACATTAACAAGCTAGAAGAGTCTTCTCAGCAGGCCTACAACATACAGGCCTCTAAAATCAGCCCGACTCAATTATGATCAAATAATCTAGGTTGCGGAGGCAAGAGGCAACAACATTTCAGTCAGCACAATAAGCTGTCCCTAATACCCTTGAGATTTAAGGGTGCTCGGTGCTCACCATTACCGAATGTGGTCAAATAAGCAATGGGCTGAAAGCTTGAAATGTCACAAGTAGTGCAGACCAATACAGAGCCAGGAACCTTCCTCCCCCATGTTCAAGAAACAAGTAAACCCATGTATGAAAATTGCAGCACTGTAGTCGACAATGCAGTTTCCTAACCAACTAATCGGTTTTCCTTTCCAACGAATCACACTCCATAAAGAGATCGTCACTGTGCACGTAGCTGTCACACGGAAATCCAGCATCAAAACATTGGTATGTCAATACAAGTGAATATAAAATGCAATATGGTATGATATATTACACATATTTTACAATTTCACATTCGAAAATTGAATTGATAACAAGCTGTAAGGCATTAAAGTGACTTGGTGAAATGTCTTATTTCCGTATCATTTTACAATGAACAACTCCCGGGAAGAGAAAAGGTAACCAACCTTGTCACCCATCAATTTGACCAAAAGCCTCTAAAGATGCATTGTACTTGGGTTGAACGTTCTATGGAACATAAGCGATACTTTGTAACTTTGTCGCGAGTCTGTCTGCACAGATATCACTGGGCGTGTGCGTGTCCTTGCACACCTACAGATGCACACACAACCTACGCTCGCATAGAAGCTGGCAATTCAATTCAACTCAAGCCGCCATGTTGAAAATATGTCTAAAAAGATAACTATACGACCACAAATGTCATCAACAACAGTTAGAAAATGTTTTCAGCCGGAGTTTGAAATCATACCCTAATTAAAAGACACTCACCTTCGGCGGTCGGACCTTGCAGATGCCAGTTTTCTCTGCAATAGGTCGTATTTTGTTGATATACGCAAATGGGTCGGCAAATTCCTCCCAAGTGGGCTCAAAAACAGGACACTCCGGTGGAGCAATGAACTCGTTTGGCCGAGATTGGGTCATCGTTGCATCTTCGTTCTAAATAGTGGAGAGTTACGATTCAAAGTATTTTAATTAAAGTTCAATGAAAGCTGTCCCCTTTGAAGAACTGCTCCCTTTAACTCCGTCAATTAAGAACATCACTACACACTCATTGAAGTCGCACTCGCATTATCTGGTCGGGGGACAGCACCTAGGCTGCTTCCGCTTCAGAAAGTAGATACCCCTACACACACGACAATGGCATACTAGCTACAAAACATAACATATTTATTCAAACAAATAACTACACATGGAAGGTAAATTCATGGCATGCCATTTTTTCGGGGTTTGGGGCTTGTCTAAAAAAATACCTCAATGCACTAGCAACGAAAAACTAAATTGATTACTGTAAATAAACGGTCAGTAAACAAAACAAAAACCCACGTAATCAAAATATGGTGTACACAACCTACCGTTTGTTATTCACAATTGGTCGAAGACAAATATTGAAGTGAAAATAATTGTCCTCTAGGCCTGTACAGTTTAAAATAAAACGAATAAATGTACCAAGAAATATATTGATTCTTATTTATTCATCCTACAGTACACAAAAGTATAGGCTACATTTGAGTTATGCATTCTAGTGGAAGTGAAACAGATGAGCGCATTCATACTAAAGCCTCGTGGTGACCGGAACTAGTTTTTTTTAAATGGACTCGATGGGCTCGATGATTGGGTGTAGTTCCTTGGATTCTGGTGTGAGGGAGGGTGCACAGAGAGGGGCCACCGACTTTACAAGTGATATATAAAAATGACAAGCCATAGCCAACAGAGTTAGATAAGTTAGATAAAATACATGTCCCGAACCAATTAAAGTATTCCATCAGCTAAAAGGGGTCTTGAAATTGACTTTCAATTTCCCATGCAGTCAAGTCAATGAGGGTGAACTCTATTCTAGAACTATAATTTACAAACAGGTCAAAAATCACAGGGATACATTTTATTTTACAGAGTTAATAACCGTTTGAAATAGAGGTCGACCGATTAATCGGAATGGCCGATTAATTAGGGTCGATTTCAAGTTTTCATAAAAAATAATAATAAAAAATAATAATAAATACATTAAAAAAAATAATTAAAAAAAAATAAATAAAATCGGGAAATCGGTGTCCTTTTAAAAATTTTATACACCTTTATTTAACTAGGCAAGTCAGTTAAGAACACATTCTTATTTTCAATGACGGCCTAGGAACGGTGGATTAAATGCCTTGTTCAGGGGCAGAACGACAGATTTTTACCTTGTCAGCTCGGGGATTCAATAATGCAACCTTACGGTTAACTAGTCCAACGCTCTAGTCCAACCACCTGCCTTACATTGCACTCCACAAGGAACCCTGCCTGTTACGCGAATGCAGTAAGAAGCCAAGGTAAGTTGCTAGCTAGCATTAAACTTCTTATAAAAAACAATCAATCATAATTACTAGTTAACTACATGTGGTTGATGATATTACTAGTTTATCTAGTGTGTCTTGCGTTGCATATAATCAATGCAGTGCGCATTCGCGAAAAAGGGCTGTCGTTGCTCCAACGTGTACCTAACCATAAACATCAATGCCTTTCTTAAAATCAATACACAAGTATATCTTTTTAAACCTGCATATTTAGTTAATATTGCCTGCTAACATGAATTTCTTTTAACTAGGGAAATTGTGTCACTTCTCTTGCAACAGAGTCAGGGTATATGCAGCAGTTTGGGCCGCCTGGCTCGTTGCGAACTGTGTGAAGACTATTTCTTCCTAACAAAGACAGCCAACTTCGCCAAACGGGGGATGATTTAACAAAAGCGCATTTGCGAAAAAAGCACAATCGTTGCACGACTGTACGTAACCATAAACATCAATGCCTTTCTTAAAATCAATACACAGAACTATATATTTTTAAACCTGCATATTTAGCTAAAAGAAATCCAGGTTAGCAGGCAATATTAACCAGGTGAAATTGTGTCACTTCTCTTGCGTTCATTGCACGCAGTCAGGGTATATGCAACAGTTTGGGCCGCCTGGCTCGTTGCGAACTAATTTGCCAGAATTTTATTATGACATAACATTGAAGGTTGTGCAATGTAACAGGAATATTTAGACTTATGGATGCCACCCGTTAGATAAAATACGGAACGGTTCCGTATTTCACTGAAAGAATAAATGTTTTGTTTTCGAGATGATAGTTTCCAGATTCGACCATATTAATGACCTAAGTCTCGTATTTCTGTGTGTTATTATGTTATAATTAAGTCTATGATTTGATAGAGCAGTCTGACTGAGCGATGGTAGGCAGCAGCAGGCTCGTAAGCATTCATTCAAACAGCACTTTTGTGCATTTTGCCAGCAGCTCTTCGCAATGCTTCAAGCATTGCGCTGTTTATGACTTCAAGCCTATCAACTCCCGAGATTAGGATGGTGTAACCGATGTGAAATGGCTAGTAGTTAGCGGGGTGCGCGCTAATAGCGTTTCAATCGGTGACGTAACTCGCTCAGACCTTGAAGTAGTTGTTCCCCTTGCTCTGCAAGGGCCGCGGCTTTTGTGGAGCGATGGGTAACGATGCTTCGAGGGTGGCTGTTGTCGATGTGTTCCTGGTTCGAGTACAGGTAGGGGCGAGGAGAGGGACGGAAGCTATACTGTTACACTGGCAATATAAGAACATCCAATAGTCAAAGGTATATGAAATACAAATGGTATAGAGAGAAATAGTCCTATAATTCCTATAATAACTACAACCTAAAACTTCTTACCTGGGAATATATACCTGGACTCATGTTAAAAGGAACCACCAGCTTTCATATGTTCTCATGTTCTGAGCAAGGAACTTAAACGTTAGCTTTCTTACATGGCACATATTGCACTTTTACTTTCTTCTCCAACACTTTGTTTTTGCATTATTTAAACCAAATTGAACATGTTTCATTATTTATTTGAGGCTAAATTGATTTTATTGATGCATTATATTAAGTTAAAATAAGTGTTCATTCAGTATTGTTGTAATTGTCATTATTACCAAAAAAATAATTAATTTAAATTTCCGATTAATCGGTATCGGCTTTTTTGGTCCAATAATCGGTATCGGCGTTGAAAAATCATAATCGGTCGACCTCTAGTTTGAAAGAGCATCAAAATGCAGCGAAAGAAGCAACAAACAATAGAGCTCACAGTCAAGCCAAGGGTAATCCAGTACTCAAATGCAGATGGAATGAAATGCATTTCAGATCACATGTCTATGATGAGTATGGACTGTGGAGATCTAATGGGGTCCTCTGGAGTTAGATGGCAATAGCTGAGGGCCAGAGCAGCAGTCAAAGCCAATGTGGTATATCAACAGACAGAACACTGTCACTTGAAGTGTATCAGCAACAAATGCATACAGCACACTCAACAAATACAACCACTCCCATTATTCACAATGCGAAGGGTGTGCTATGCTGATAAGCACACTAATCATTCAAACAGTAGAAGTCCAAATGGGCCACATTTGTAGAATCAGAGATAGTCTGATAATATTTCAGAAGTAGAAAGTCTGATAATATTTCAGAAGTAGAAAGTAATATCAAGTAGGCCTATACAAGTAATACAATTCCAAAGGCTGTAGGGTTAACCTCAGACCAAAGCATAACACCTGAATATGGGTTAGTTACAGTATTAGATTGAACTACAGTTTTATAGACTGATAAGACATTTGTTCAGAGAACCACATCAATACCATTGTTGATCAGTAGAAAACAAAGGAATTGAAGAACACTTGGCCTTGAAGAACTAAGGAGTCATCCAGCACCAGCCAGAGGGAAAGTGAAGGCCGGAAAGAATTAAGGACAAGACAGACCAATGCATGTTGCCCATGCGCAGTGGGTGACCGTCCTATTGCCTCTGACCACAGAACATTTGCCGTCATTTTCTGTCGATTTCTCTACATTGAATAGGCACTGTCCGTCGACACCCAACAAGTAATCTACTGCGCACGGCTGACGTTCATGTTGGTCTGTCTTGTCCTTCAGTTCCAAATGTGTACACCCTCTTAAGTTTCCCCAGGCTCTTGCAGTGGGCCACACTAGGCATGATTGACTCTTTCCAATGCAACATAGAAGCTCTTTTTGTCATCCAGGGAGTGCCAGCCTATGGGTCCAATCTCACAGTCTGCACAAATGAGGTACTTGATTCTCCCCACATCCTTAGTGAAGCCCACATTCTCAAAAGTGTACATGTCGTCGACTAACCAGTGGGTAGTCAGTGTGTCCCCATCCACGGATCCCTCTGATTGGGTGATAGTGGTCTTCTTGCGCATTGAGGGCAGGAACAGCTGGTGGATATTGGGGAGGAAATAGAAGGCCAGATTCATCATGACAATGGCCATTAATATGAATAGATAAACAGAAGTGATTTTCCACTCCCTGACATTGTTTAGTCACATCATGGCATAGCAAATTGCACATTGTTTGCAAAATATAATTTGGAGCTGTAGTTTAGGTGGTGGTTAGACAGTGCACTGACTTGAAATAAAACAACTGATGAAGCACATTCGAATAGGAAAATAGGTATATTGTGAATCATATAACTCGTAATTTAAAGGGTCATTTGTCTTTAGGGGTTACACCTTTCTGAGGTGAACCTTACCTCCTTCTCCGCAAACACCGCCATCCCTGGGCAGAGGACCTTCGAGCCACAACGTCGGCACAAAACTGACTTGATATTCTTTCCAACCCCCGACACCAGCGTAGACCGGTCGACGCATCCTTCAGAGGGAGAGTTCTGTTCTTGGTTGTCCATGTTGAACGCAATTTGAGACTATACTACACTTATAAAGCGAATGCTAAGATGGTTAGCTATAGTCAAACCACTGCTCTATATATATATATATTTCTTTCAACTAATGTAACCAAGCTAGCTAATGTAATGTGAATTTTGAGGTGTCAACTCACCTCTGCTGTATAAGCTGCTCAGAAAGAGTACACCTAAACTATTACCAAGCGGCTAGTACAAGTAATGTAACTACTAAAAGCACACGGCCATATCAACATTTTGTAAAAAAAAAAAAAAAAAAAGACCGAACAAGCGTTGCTGAAGTGTGCACCCGCTGAAACTTCCGTTCAGAGTCCACATCGCTCAATTATATCGTTCCTTCGTCATATATGATTGATTGGTTTGATTTTAAAGTAACTGCTGCTAGGTTGTTCTTTATCTACAATTAAACAAATGTCATTTCATCTATATTTTGGGGAAATAGTTAGTCGCATATGTTTAAAACCAATTTTAAAAAACCTTTGGATAAGATCAAAATAGACATACACTTGTGATAAAATCGGATTAATCTGAGTAATAACCATATCCACCCAGTTTACCAATTCGTCAGAGTAAGGTCAACAATATAGAAGGTGCCATCATGTGACTGATACCGCAAACATAATTCATAGTGAAAGGGCACCCTAGAAGGGAAAGGGGATACTAGTCAGTTTCACAACTGAATGCATTCAACCGAAATGTCTTCCGCATTTAACCTAACCTCTCTGAATCAGAGGTGCTGGTGCTGCCTTAATCGACATATACACCTAAGGCCGTTGTTGTTGGAGGTTTACTGCCTTGCTCAAGGACAGAACAGCAGATTTTTCCACCTTGCCGGCTCGGGGATTCGAACCAGCGACATTTCAGTTACTTAAGCGCTAAGCTACCTGCATTGACATCCAATTGAACCAGATTTTTGAGTTATCATACATAGACTGTACCTCTCTGCAAGTTCTAAGATACTGTATTTATAATCAGTGGAAGTCATTGCAAACAACCAGTCTCCCCATCTCTGGTACCTTCAGGTAGAATTTTAGAACTCCCAAGGTGTGTGGTCTCAAGAGACATCGTTTGCATTGGGTAAAGAGAATGTTCCAACTTTTTGTGACCATGCACGCAGCTAGCTACATAACTAGCCCAGGTGAATAGCCCCCTGCACGAAAGTAACAATTACATGCCATAACATATAGAATGAGTGATTAACTGCTACGCAACACCCCAGATAAAATTTTATTTGTAAAGCTGTGGATATAGACAAAATGTGGCATAAATATGGTCAAATATGGAATTGACTACTACAGGGCTAGTCAAACTGTTCTCTCCGCTACCGGAGTACCAAGTCTTGGTCCAAGAGGCTTCACAACAGCTTCTACCCTCAAGCCATAAGACATTTGCATTGCCCCCCCTTTAAAATGCTGCTACTCTGTTATTATCTATGCATAGTCACTTTACCTCTACCTACATGTACATATGTCAACTTACCTGTACACATTGACTCTGTAACGGTAACCCTGTATATAGCCTCGCTACTGTTATTTTTAATTATTTGTTATATCTATTTTTTACTGAACACTTATTTTTCTTAAAACTGCATTGTTGGTTAAGGACATGTAAGCATTTCACTGTAAGGTCTACTACACCTGTTGTATTTGGCTCATATCACAATTAACATTTGATTTGACAACGACAAACCATGTTCATGTGTGTGAAAAGTAAAGTGTGATGAAGTGTCATATCACTATATAGAACAGAAAATGCATGACTTGGGTTAGTTTCCCATTTTAACATTAATAAATATTTATTATGTGTTTACATTTCAGGGAAATGTATTATCCATCAACTTGTCTACACAGAACACAACACAAAGTCAAGAATACACAGATTGTTTAGTCTTTGTAATAAAGCCACAGAAAGTCAGCTTTAAAAAAAAAAAGAATCTTAAATAAACAGCAGTTTGAGAAAACTATTGGAGGTCAAAAGTTTAATAGTGATTTCATTGGGTATAAGGACAAGAAAACAAAAAAGTTTGTTATCATCATTATATCTGGAGATCCTAATGAAGTTCACTTGACTGCAATATTGGCCCATCTATTTAAAAACTATTTCCATTGGCCTAAGGCACAGGAATACTAAAATATTATTCCTATTTCCTACTCATTACATGGTGGACCCCATGCAGTGACAAAGCTTAATGGTAATAACATATTGTTAAGGTGCAATAATTTGACCTTTAGAGTTCTGAAATATAGCCTTAAAATTAAACAAATCTCAAGTTGAGACGGGAAAGAGTTGACCTATTCCCAGATTTGCCCATTGTGCGTTTCCCGGTTAGTTTATACCAGCTATCAATCATACAAGATTCTGTTCCATTGAAAAGGGACATGAGGGGTAAGGGTACCAAGCAGAGTGTCTTTTAGGTAAGTAATTCAATTGTTTGACTTTCAGTTCCATAACCCATACCTCAATTGGGGTTGATTGTATGTCAACTAAATTTAAATCAACAAAATACTCTTAAATCAATTGTTGGAATTGCCCACTGTTTTAAATTATGACTTTTACATTTAAAAAAAATAATGAATTTAATTTAGATTAATTCCTTATAATGACAGAATAAAAATGGAACGAACTGACCCCAACCCGGACCCATTCTATCACATAAGCCTCCTACAGCTAGATTTGGGAAGCTCTGGAGGGCAACGCCTCTCAGAGGTTCCCATCCTTGAAGGAAACATGTAATCAATCTGTTGAAAATCCCCTGTTGTTCTTCATGAGCTAAAGTGGAGCCTAAAGCTCCCTTTTGATAAAAAAAAAAGAAGTGCTGCTGCATCACCGGGATGCCCCTCTATATTAGTTCACTAGCTAAAGCTACTTTAAATGGGGAAAAAGTAGCACAAGCAGAAAAACACACCACAAGAAAACCAAAAATGACATGAGCAAATCGGGGTGGTTGGGTGGGTAGGTGGGGGGAGGGCGGAGAAAAGGAGCTACGGAGGACCATTGAGTGTTCCAGCAGCACTTTATAGGGCCGGGGACCGACCAGGAAATGCCTGAGGGGGCCACAGATGGGCCTCTCAGAGAAGGGTGTCGTCAGTGCACCCTCCCTCCAGGCCGTAGCGGAACTCCTGCAGGTTGGAGACGCCGTAGAAGTGGATAAAGGCTGCCGCCACAACCAGGACGTGGAAGATCTGGTGGGAGTGGAACTGAGGAGAGAGGGAGGTCCGAGGCTGCTTACCATATGGCACCCTATTCTCTACTTAGTGCACTATTCCCATATGGCTCTGGTCAAAAGTAGTGCACTAAATAGGGAATGTATGTCCAAAGGCTCCTCTGGTTAGAGCATTGTGTTTGCAACACAAGTTCTAGCAGTTTGATTACTACATGGGCCACATATTCCTACAGTACAGCTCAGTACTATATAGGGAATAACCAGAGTCCTATGTGGCGTACTATATAGGGAATAACCACAGTGCAGAACATGTGTGACCGTAACTCACATCGCATTAAATGACGATAACATTATAATAATATAATAATATAATCATCGTCATATAAATGAGGACATGGGGTTAGTTCAGGAGCTAGCTACAAGCCTGCGTCTACATCCCAAATGGCAGCCTATATCCTATATAGTGCACCACTTGACCAGAGACCCATTTAGTATTTTCTTATGATCCCCAATTAGCCGCACTCTTTCTTGGGTCCCCCTATGGGCCCTGGCCAAAAGTAGCGCAGTATATATGGAAAAGGGTTACATTTTTTGCCTCTGTTACACACTTACCCAGATGTCACATTTGCCAGGGAAGTAGCGTTCGGGGATCCTGGCGGCGTACAGTCCGGCGCCAGTGATGTACATGGCGCCCATCAGGTAGAACCAGCCCATCTGTCCCACAGTGGTGGCCTTGACGAAGCCCTCCTCGATAGTGAAGTGCACTGTGGGGACGATGCCACTCAGTCCCAGGCCCATGAACACTCCTGTGAGAGACATGGAGGGGAAAGGTTGGTTGGTGGAAGCAAGAGCAGCTGGATCAGTCATAGTATAGGATACAATAAGATGGTCAAACTTATACCAGCTATTCACACACAAGTATAAGAAAAAAGCATTTCCTGATGATTTTCTCATGTTTTTAGCTGTTGTATTAAAACATTTACATATATGTCATTGCTCTGTATCCATGTCACAGTACACTCTCTGACAGGCTGGTTAATATGTGGTGCAGCACCTGCTCGTGTGGGCCGATGCGCGGGCGTGGAGAAGCGTTCCCACTGGGCCACTATGATGGCGGCAATGCCCAGCACACAGACAATGGTGAGGTAGATGAGGCGCGGCTGTGGGGAACAGTAGAACGAGTAGTAGAGCCAGGGCACAAATGAACCCATGATCAGCAGGGCAATACCCGAGTAGTCAAGTCTGAGGGAAAACAAAACACTGAGGTTAGAAGAGGAACATCCATTTAAATGACACTTTAAAGTAAAAAAAAAAACTGAAATGAAACGTCACATTTCTTTTCAGAAATACAGGAGAGCTAATCAAGAAAGAAATCTATATGAGCAAGAGGGAGGGGGGCATGCAGCCTTACTTGGAGAAGGTGCGGGACACTTTCTCAGAGTGGCAGTAGACGGTGTGAAAGAGCCAGGAAAAGCTGAGGCAGAGCACAGCACCCAGAAAAAACATCCCAAACACCACTTTCTCCTGCAGCGGGGCCATGAAGTACATGTTGGGCCGCAGAATGGTGTACGTGCCCAGACCAATAAACAGGATCAGCCCTGAGGGGTTGGAGAGGTGAGGCCATCATTTGTGGACCAGTAATCATATGGGGCATATCATGACAAATGAATATTAGCAATAGGAAGGGGTCTCTATGGGGCACACTGTATATACACAATGGGGGACACAATCAGGAGCATTGTAAATGGAAATGTGTTGTGTAAGAGGCACACTTCTTTGCTATGTAGTATAGATAAGTGATTGCACAATACATACAGTTGAAGTCAGAAGTTTACATACACTTAGGTTGGAGTTATTAAAACTCATTTTTCAACCACTCCACAAATTTCTTGTTAACAAACTATCGTTTTGGCAAGTCGGTTAGGACATCTACACATTTTTCCAACAATTGTTTCCAGACAGATTATTTCACTATCACAATTCCAGTGGGTCAGAAATTCACATACACTAAGTTGACTGTGCCTTTAAACAGCTTGGAAAATTCCAGAAATAGAAGCTTCTGATATGTAAATTTGCCTAATTTGAGTCAATTGGGGGTGTACCTGTGGATGTATTTCAAGGCCTACCTTCAAATTCAGTGCCACTGCTTGACATCATGGGAAAATCAAAAGAAATCAGCCAAAACCTAAAACTCTAGACCTCCACAAGTCTGGTTCATCCTTGGGAGCAATTTTCAAATGCCTGAAGGTACCACGTTCATCTGCTCAAACAATAGTACGCAAGTAAAAACACCATGGGACCACGCAGCCGTTATACCGCTCAGGAAGGAGACGCGTTCTGTCTCCTAGAGATGAACGTACTTTGGTGCAAAAAGTGCAAATCAATCCCAGAACAGCAGCAGAGGACCTTGTGAAGATGCTGGAGGAAACAGGTACAAAAGTATCTATATCCACAGTAAAACAAGTCCTATATTGACATAACCTGAAAGGCAGCTTAGCAAGGAAGACACCACTGCTCCAAAACCACCATAAAAAAGCCAGACTACGGTTTGCAACTGCACATGGGGACTTTTTGGAGAAATGTTCTCTGGTCTGATGAAACAAAAATAGAACTGTTTGGTCATAATGACCATCGTTATGTTTGGAGGAAAAAGGGGGAGGCTTGCAAGCCGAAGAACACCATCCCAACCGTGAAGCACGGTGGTGGCAGCATCATGTTGTGGGGGTGCTTTGCTGCAGGATGGTCTGGTGCACTTCACAAAATAGATGGTATCATGAAGAAAGGAAAATTATGTGGATATATTGAAGCAACATCTCAAAACAACAGTCAGGAAGTTAAAGCTTGGTCACAAATGGGTCTTCCAAATGGACAATGACCCCAAGCATACTTCCAAAGTTGTGGCAAAATGGCTTAAGGACAACAAAGTCAAGGTATTGGAGTGGCCATCACAAAGCCCTGACCTCAACCCTATAGAAAATTTGTGGGCGGAACTTAAAAAGCGTGTGCGAGCAAGGAGGCCAATAAACCTGACTCAGTTACATCAGCTCTGTCTGGAGGAACGGGCCAAAATTCACCCAACTTATTGTGGGAAGCTTGTGGAAGGCTACACGAAACATTTGACCCAAATTAAACAATTTAAAAGGCAATGCTACCAAATACTAATTAAGTATATGTAAACTTCTGACATTTCACATTCTTAAAATAAAGTGGTGATCCTAACTGACCAAAGACAGGGAATTTTTACGAGGATTAAATGTCAGGAATTGTGAAAAACTGAGTTTAAATGTACTTGGCTAAGGTATATGTAAACTTCCGACTTCAACTGTACATTGCTTAATGGCAGCATGCTGAACTTAGGACCTAGTGAATGTGCCCTAGTTGTGGGGATCATAGACTTGTGCTTCACTGCAACTTTATAGGCAATGGTGTGAGGTTCAACATGTGAGGATTCAGTCTCCTCATATATCTCACACACTCACTCACCCAGAAGGTGGGTCCAGATGTTGCCTGTTTCTGTGTGGATCCTGAAGATGCTTCCAAAGCATGCGCGGAAGGAGGGCATGGGGGGTCGGTGTCCATGCAGGAGGTAGTCGTTGTCCTTCAGCCACTCCGGCAGGACATGAAATGGGATAACCCTCCAGCTACCCTTCCACACCTTAAAACACAAGGGTTTAAGGCTACCATGAATGTCCTGTTCATCTCCCCACTCTTATTCTCTCTGTGTATGAAGTTAGACAGAGCAGCCATGGGGGCTGTTCCAGAAAGCAGGATCAATGAGTTAGCCAGCTAACTGTCCCAGAAATTCTGAAATAACTTCATCTTTTCGAGAAACATAGACTTGAAATGGGCATGGTATAATTGACTCGACAACCAACAACTCATATTCAAGTTTAGCTTTCTAAATGATTCAGAAAATCAAGAGATACTTTGGCTGCTTATCAAAGTTAGCTGGCTAACTTATTGATCCTGCCATCTGGAACAGCCCAATGATGCCTACTTTGTGCACAAACTCCTCCATCTTCTCCATTGCGTGGTGAGCCTGGAGGGGCAGCGTCAGGACCTCTTCCACCTCTTCATCCTCCTCATCAGGCAGAACTGAGGCCCCCTGCAGAGAGAGAATGTGATTTAGTTAGGCAAGTAGAGCATATGCCTTTGCAGTGCAGGATAAAAGTGAAAACATGGGAACGAATCCCAGTTGGTTTGGTCTACATTTCCCTGACCATTACTTAGGTGCGACCCCACCCAAGCTTAGCTCTATTGCCCAATGACCACTTAGATTTGTTTTGTCTTCAACTGGGGCATATTCACGAGGGTGCAACGCTATAGAACATTTAGATAGAAACTCATTTTGTAGAACAACCAGTTTGTTTGGATGTATAATAGGCCAATGGGGAGATCTGCAACGTTCTGAACTTTCACCTCTCTGAATACACCCCTGTGTTCACTAGACACGTTGGTGTTGGCTGATCACCTGAATCTTCCAAATGTTGATTTGGAAGATTCTGCGCCCGCTTTAGAAAATACCTAATACCTGTGGTAATCGAGGAGTTGAGTCAGGCAGCATTCCAAATGGCACCCTATATAGTGCACTACTTTTGACTTTTGAGCGCTGATCAAAATTTGAGCACTGTGTAGGGAATATGGTGCCATATTGGACGTAACCTGTCTCCCCCACTCTCACTTCTGACATCATGCCTTTCCCCGCTGTCTGCCGTCCCGTCTCCTCCAGCAGAGGTCCCAGCTCCATCAGCTCCACATCCGGGACCCGGCAGTCCTCTGAGATCCGACAGTCTGCATCACTCGCAGACCCGTTTCGGCCTGACATAGGGAGACTGCCTGATGACCTGTCCTCTGCCTGTGTGTACTACTAAAGCCTGACACTTAAGTCCGCAGTTGGCCCAGTGCTGAGGAGTCAAGAAATCACAGTGACAAATAAATACATTAGTTAATGTAGTTTTTCACTGAAATAACTTTATTACAAATTGTAACTAACTTCACCTGTGACAATTGGACCTGATGTGGACTTTGGTAGGTCTATATTTCCCACCGACAGTTGGTCCTTGCATTCAGCACTGAAGTAAAAATTGCAGCTTCCAGTATTACTTCTACATAACGTTACATTTTTACACCATCAACAGTCTTATGTCGTGAAAATATTCACTCGTTAAATGAGTATTTGACAACAGTTATGACGAATAAGCTACTCGGCTAACATGGCAGGAAGACCAAAATTGCTCTTGCGAGACGGCCGAAAAATGTAGTTAGCTAACGGTAACGTTAGCTGGCAGCTAACAAACAAAACTGGCAAAGACTTTGTCAGCTGGTTGGCTACCTTAGAACAAAGCAATCATACAATAGCATCCGAATAAACATGGAACTGGGATAACAAGATAACGACTCCAATAATATGATTTGGCTGACATGATTCATGACGTACACCAGCAAATTATAGCTAGCTAGAGCCCCAAGGTAACGTACGATAACCGCAGATGCTAGCATTACTAATGCCATTAGCTAGCATTATAGGCTAGCTAGTTAGCTTTCGCATACTCGAAGAAAACTGGTCACGTCTGGCTGTATCGAACCAATACCAAACACACTGACACAGTTGCAAATACAATGCTACAATATTGCTCATTGTTGAAGCTGGTTAACTTTTGCATTTTCACTCAGCGGACGTAGCTACCTGATACTCCAGACGTCAAAGGAAATGTGATCCCTTCCCGATTCTCACAAAAACAAGCCGAACCTCCGAACGAACAGTCACGCAGCACGGTTAACGAAAATGACAAGTCAATGCCAAGCAAAGAGTTTCAACTGGTTCTCATAAACAACGTAACATCGTCTCCATCTAGTGGTTAAAATTACAAATGTAAAATGTTTTAAAGTAACACCAAAATACTGTCTGTATATGTAGCCATTATATCAAATCAACATAGACTTAAGTGGTACACTGTTTTATTCCCAGGTCATGCACGTGCTTCTCCTATAAATGATTGAGTGGAATCACATTACCTCCATAATGGTGCCTGCATGAACCCCCAAACTTAACAATAGTGTATGTACAGTATGTGAAAAGTTGTCTTCAGAACTGAGCTGCCTAAACCACATTTTAGCAGCACAAGAAAGGCTCAATTAAAAATAGACCCTCATCCAGCTCTTTACTTGTGGATAGAGCTACTCCTACTTGTAAACCAACTCTCATCAGCAATTCCAATCTTCAATAATCCCTGTCAACAAAGGGGAACTGTACTGTAGTAGGCAGTGGAATTAGATAACATTTTTCCAACTACCACTCTGTCCCAGCATTTGGACTAAATTGTCTGCACCAAGCACAGATTACTCCTTGTTGTGACAGCATTCAACTGTCGCAATCAGAGCCACGTTGTTCTGGCAAACTGAATGTCCAAATTGTTAACCTCCACATTACAACAAGGGACCATATCTAAGGAATGGTCCAGTCAATACATAAAACAGGATTATGGATCCCGTATATGAGTGGAGGCAATTTGAAGTGGCAGAAATTTTTATTGTCTTTTCATAAACACAATCCATTTTTACAAAGACTGTAGTGCATTGCAGATTAAACTCTGAAATTATAATATATAAAACAAAAAGAGACTTGAATAATTATGCTCACACAATCTCACAGAAATACAATAAGAAATGGAGTCAGATCCCATACCCACTAGACACACATCAAAAAGCCCCACATGTGCCAAAATACAGTATAACACATCTCTACAGCAGCTGTAACACTTAAATGCACACACAACAAATGATATGCAATTAAAGTAAAGCTGCCTGGGCAGCCTCCTTATATTCAGCACTGCATCCCTGGGCATAATTCAGTTCAGTATGCGGCTTTATCTTTAATTATGTTCGCTCTGTCCTGTTTTTAGGAGGACTGCTCAAGGCTAAGTACATCAATAATAAATCAAAGCTTTAAAACCTCACCTAAAAATACAATTGTAGATATTAGCAGGAGATGGAGGCTAATAATACAAAGGTAGGACTTTGGTTCCAAGTGAGCATTTAATGCTCAACCTGTCTGCACTTACCATATGGGGCTTTTGGTAGTAAATTGATGCAGTGCTTTAAGCGGACTGAAAATGGTGCCCATACTTATTTTGGGTGCCAGTACTGTATATATTTAGGTGCTGGAACTCCGCAAAATCTTTGAGCCAATATTCTATAAGAGATGCCGGTACTCAAGCAGTAGTTCCGGCCCAACCAAGCACTGAATTGATGTCATTGTTGCATTGAGAAGGCCCATGCTGGGTGTGGCTGGGAGGATAGTTCCTAGGCTGGTGACTAGTAGGCGAAGCGCTGACTCTGCCGGTAGCCCAACTTGTCCAGGTTGGGGTTGCAAGCAAACTGGATCATGGGGGGTGGACCGCACATGAGCACCAAGGTGTCCTCACTGGGGGTGGGCAGGTGCTCCTGGATCATATCCACATTGATGAAGCCCTCACTGTACTCCCAGCCTGAGCGACACAAATTGATCATAATTCAGTCTTTCATGGGGTTGCAAACAAGTACCAATATGCTTAATGATTCTGCCATAAAACACACAAATTGCAAAAATATTTAGCTTCTATGTGGTAAATGGTACATGTGTATATAGATTGTGTATAGGCTTGTCTCCCATATTTAACATATTTAACTGGGTTCAAACACCTTCTGCTTCATTTTTCTGTATGTATGCGTGTATGTGTGTGTTATTTTACTGCTATAGGGATATAATTATTATGTTTTCACTCTTTATGTGATGCGCAATGCAGAGAACAGAAGAAGAATTATCATTGAATTCCACAGTGAATTATTGTAATGTTTGCTTATGCTTCAATTAATTCCATTTGGGATGGGTTGCCAATTTGAAATCTTGATGTCAACACTTGAGCAATGCAAGCAAAAGTCGATAGGCACATACCCTCGGGTGCCCTGTCCACTGAAAACCACAGCTTGAAGCGGTCTGGGTGTCTGGCCTGGACCTCCTCCAGCTCATCCCTCAGCAGGATATCCTTCTCAGTCTGCCATGAACACACCACACACAGACAGTTCAGTGTTAACTCTAAACCTAAGCAAACCTATGAACTATATCCACAGTGAAGCTAGTACAAAGCATTTACAGTATCTGTTCTTTATTTATATAGATGAACCCATTGATATTAAAAGTCTCTTTTAGGAGAGAGGCTAGTGTGAGCAGCGGCCACACACCTGGTTGGCATACAGCAGGCTGCAGGTGGTCCTGTCACTGGGGTCCTTCATGATAGCGCGCACCAGTTGTAGCATAGGGGTGATGCCTACAAATAGGGAAGGGAGTTCAGCACCAGGAACTAAAAGCGCTCACTCTACATTTACACATTTACCCATGGGCTATAACAAGACAACATTTAAGTGTTTAGGTTCAGAGTGCAGGGTTGCGAAGGGAAAGTTCACCTGTTCCTCCAGCTATCAGACCCACAGTACTGGCAACTTTTATCTCCGCAGGAGACTTCTTGTCTGTCTGAACTGCAAACTGCCCTGTTGAATGGAATGGGAGAAAGCAATGAGACAAAAATTATGCCAAAACATTCCAGAGATAATTTTCCTTTTCCAGTATGCTTGGGGAGCAAATGAACAACAGTTATCTGGTCCCAAATGGAAGACAGGATGATGGACACACCCAACAACTATGTTGTGGAACATTGTATCAAATAATACTGTGCGCATTAGTAAACATTTTAAGTGACAACACATTCTTTAGGCAGTGCTTTTCTGGAACCTTTGGGGAATGAAAGTTGCAAAATGTGATGTAGCAAGCCAGCAAATTGCTCAGAGATATTGTACATTTACTGTTGACTTATTCAGTAGACTTAAGGTTGACTATAAGTGTGTACACACAATCACTCAGCCAGCCACACCCAAGTACACAAAGCTAAAACCCCCATTCAATTAGAGACTGTGTACACAAAGCTAAAACCCCCATTCCATTAGAGACTGTGTACACAAAGCTAAAACCCCCATTCCATTAGAGACTGTGTACACAAAGCTAAAACCCCCATTCCATTAGAGACTGTGTACACAAAGCTAAAACCCCCATTCCATTAGAGACTGTGTACACAAAGCTAAAACCCCCATTCCATTAGAGACTGTGTACACAAAGCTAAAACCCCCATTCCATTAGAGACTGTGTACACAAAGCTAAAACCCCCATTCCATTAGAGACTGTGTACACAAAGCTAAAACCCCCATTCCATTAGAGACTGTGTACACAAAGCTAAAACCCCCATTCCATTAGAGACTGTGTACACAAAGCTAAAACCCCCATTCCATTAGAGACTGTGTACACAAAGCTAAAACCCCCATTCCATTAGAGACTGTGTACACAAAGCTAAAACCCCCATTCCATTAGAGACTGTGTACACAAAGCTAAAACCCCCATTCCATTAGAGACTGTGTACACAAAGCTAAAACCCCCATTCCATTAGAGACTGTGTACACAAAGCTAAAACCCCCATTCCATTAGAGACTGTGTACACAAAGCTAAAACCCCCATTCCATTAGACTGAGCGCATCCCAAATGGCACCAGATTCTCTAAAGATCAGACCCTTATGGGCCATGGTAAAAAAGAACGCACTAATATTAGGGCTGGGAATTGCCAGGGACCTCACGAAACGTAGGTGTCGATAAGATATGTATTGCAGCCTCCCGAGTGGCGCAGTGGTCTAAGGCACTGCATCGCTAGCTGTGCCACTAGAGATCCTGGTTCGAGTCCAGGCTCTGTCGCAGCCGGCCGCGCACAATTGGCCCAGTGTTAACCGGGATAGGGGAGGGTTTGGCCGGCAGGGATGTTCCTGTCCCATCACGCACTAGCGACTCCTGTGGCGGGCCGGGCGCAACGCACATTGACACGGTCGCCAGGTGTACGGTGTTTCCTCCGACACATTGGTGCAGCTGGCTTCCGGGTTAAGCGGGCGTTGTGTCAAGAAGCAGTGCGGCATGGCTGGGTTGTGTTTCGGAGGACGCACGGCTCTCGACCTTCGCCTCTCCTGAGTTCGTACGGGAGTTGCAGCGATAGGACAGGACTAACTACCAATTGCATACCACAGAATTGGGGAGAAAAAGGGGTAGATTTTTTAAAATAATATGTATTGAAATTCTCATGATTCTATATGTATTGCGATTTGATGTTCCAAACATATTGCTCACTATACGTCTGCTGCAAAGAGACGAGAAAGCATGAGAAAATGAGTTGATCAATGAGGGAAATAAAAGTGCTTTGGCACAGAGTTTTGGCACAGGTACAGCCAACTAGCGCTAGCTAATGCCATTTACATTAGCACTTTAAAAAATATATGTTTAACTTGTATTTTTGTTTAACAAATTGATACTTAGTCAAATACCGATATTATATCATCCAAAAATAACATTGCGATATGTATCTGTATCGACCAGTGTGCCTGGCACCTACTACCATACCATGTTCAAAGGCAGTTAAATCTTTTGTCTTGCCCATTCACCCTCTGAATGGCACACATGCATATGCCATGTCTCAATTGTTGCAATGCTTAAAAATCCTTCTTTAACCTGTCTCCTCCCATTCATCTACATAGACTTTAGTGGACTTTACAAGTGACATCAATAAGGGATCATAACTTTCACCTGGTCAGTCTGTCATGGAAAGAGCAGGTGTCCTTAATGTTTTGTACACTCAGTGCATATAGGTTACCATTTGGGACACATCATTAGTAAATATCAGGAGGGTGTGCCAGGCAGTGGACTGGTCGTACCATGCCCTCTGTACTCCAGCAGTCCTCCTGGTCCTCTGAAGTCCACCACATCTCCCAGGTGCAGACTCTCCAGGTACTGGGACATCTTGCCTCCATCAGGAAACTTGAGGTGCACATTACTGAAGTAGATCTGGGGAGGAATTTTCTACATTAAATATGGTTTGCAGATCAGGGTCCGTATATATCAAGCGCCTCACAGTAGCAGTGATTATTTAGGATTTGTTTTTCTCTTTTAGATCCCAAAGAATAAGATGATCTACTAACAGGTCCAGCATGTCATCACTCCTCCTACTACGACACGCTCGATACATATGGTAGTACTAGTGTTCAGTTTATTATATAAGACTGCTTTGACAAACCAAACATACCTTCACAACCAAGTCAACATATCCTTTGTTGTCGTCGCTGGACACAGGTGTGTATGGTCTGACTACCAGGCTGCCGTCAATACGGGCAGAGAGGTATACATGCTTCCCTAGATGAAACAAATAAGGTGATTAGAAACACAAAGACAACACTGATTGAAAACTGATAGGGTCATTTGGTGTGGCTTTATCCTCTGATTGTTCTGCTAAATGACTCATACACTAGAGGGCATTCAAGGACTGGGAAGCTAAGCGTTCTAGTTTCCATCAGTGCAATACAACGCCATCAAGTATTACGTTTTGAGGGTAGTTATAATGCTGGTGAGCTAAAGGACTATTTGAGAGTTGGGCCAGTAACCAAAAGGACGCTGATTTGAATCCCCAAGACGACTAGGTGAATAACAGGTAGATGTAAACTTGAGCAAGACACATAACCTTAATTGCTCCTGTAAGTCTCTCTGGATAAGAGGGTCTGCTAAATTTTGAAAGTGTATTTCTATTAATGGCATGGCACTGTATCAAATAATAATCAATTATCAAACACTGTCACTTGACAAAAGACTTACCTACAGGCAGCCCCAGGATATGTTCTGCTGAGGGAAGTCGAAAGCGGAACCTGCGAGTATCATGGCTGATCACCTATGGAAAGAGGCCAAAGACATATCGAACTATTCATACATTGGTTTTGTCAAATAGTGTGTAAATTCAATGCAAAGCCATCTACTACAAACATTCGGTTAAATGTTAGACAAAAATGATTTCCATGGAGTATATAATTGAATTAAGCACAGGCCTCTGACGCACATAGCAAAAATGTCTAATTTATTTCAATAGCACACATGTACCTCTTTATCGATGAGCGTTAGCTGGTATTTCTGGGTAGGGTCAAGCAAGGTGACTGGAGGCTTTTTCTTCTTGCCTAGGTAGAGGGCTATAATTATGCCCACAGTGGACAGCAATAACACCCCAGCAGTCACAGCTACCGTCGAGAACTAAATACAAAACAGAAAGAAGATTGTTTTGGCATAATCCATGTATAACATGGCTACTGTTGAAAAAATAAAACAAAAATAAGGGAAGCAGATGTAAACAGATATTGGACTGTTTAAATGGGCAATCTGCAGTTCGTACATCAATTTTTGGACTTAAATTAATGTTATATAGATAATGATTCTTGAAGAATATCACTTACAAATGCCTGATGAACTTAGTTGAACTGTCAAACCCCTTCAGTACCCAAAATATAACCATGTTTTACACTAATATTCGTTTACATTTACAATGTTTACAAACTGTATAGCCTCAAAACATGCTTGAAACTATCATTTTGATATAGTGGATGGTCAGTCCTTGCATCCAAAGCTCTGTTTTTGAATTTAAGAGGTTACACTTCTCCAGGCCCACCACTCAGCTTTTTACCAAAACACAGGCAGTGTTTGCTTTGTTATTGTTTCAACTAAGGATTGGCCCTTTAAATAAAAGGTGATAAACTCAGAAACCAAACTCATAAGGGGAATTTTCATATTGCAAATGCCCTGCTATTATACATGAAATTACTTCAAGCAGTCATTGTCAGGCATAATATTCTGTCTCAGAACAATAAATCTGTTTAAGGATAAAGTACAAAAGGTAATCAGCTTGTGTAGGCTACTAACAGTACTTGAGTAGTTCTTTAAATACAACCAATGTCAGACAATTAGAAGTTTACTGCGCCACTGAACAAAAATAAAACGCAACATACAATGTCAAAGATTTTACTGAGTTAGTTCATATAGATAAGTAAATTGAAATAAATTCATTGGGCCCTAATCTATGGATTTCACATGACTGGGAATACAGATATGCATCTGTTGGTCAAAGACACATTAAAAGGTAGGGGCGTGGATCAGAAAACAGGTCAGTATCTGGTGTGACCACCATTTGCCTCATGAAGCACAACACTACTCCTTCGCATAGAGCTGATCAGGTTGTTGATTGTGGCCTGTGGAAAGGAACCCACTCCTCTTCAATGGCTGTGCGAATTTTCTGGATATTGGTGGGTACTGGAACACATGATCGTACACGTCGATCCAGAGCATCCCAAACATGCTCAAATGGTTGACAGGCCATAGAAGTGGGACATTTTCCGCTTCCAGGAATTGTGTACAGATCCTTGCGTCACAGGGCTGTGCATTATCATGCTGAAACATGAGGTGATGGATAATTGGCATGACAACGGGCCTCAGGATCTCGTCACGGTATCTCTGTGCATTCAAATTGCCATAAATAAAATGCAATAGTGTTCGTTGCCCGTAGCTTATGACTGCCCATACCATAACCCCACCATTGGGCATTCTTTTCACAACGTTGACATCAGCAAATCACTCACCCACATGACCCCATACACGCTATCTGCCATCTGCCCGGTAGAGTTGAAACTGGGATTAATCCATTTAGAGCCCACTTCTCCAGCGTGCCAGTGGCCATCGAAGGTGAGCATTTGCCCATTGAAGTCAGTTAGGACACCGAACTGCAGTCAGGTCGCCAACCTGCAGAAAGGTCAAGACCCTGGTGAGGACGACAAGCACGCAGATGAGCTTCCCGGAGACGGTTTCTGACAGTCTGTGCAGAAATTATTCAGTTGTGCAAACCCACAGTTTCATCAGCTGTCCGGGTGACTGGTCTCAGACGATCCTGGAGGTGAAGAAGTCGGATGTGGAGTTCCTGGGCTGGCGGGGTTACACATGGTCTGCAGTTATGAGGCCGTTTGGACCTACTGCCTAATTCTCCAAAACATTGGATGCATTTAGAGTGGCATTTTTTGTAACGTCTCCAACAGAATGTTATTTAATCAGCTTCTTGATATGCCACACCTGTTAGGTGGATGGATTATCTTGGCAAATGAGAAATGCTCTCTAAAAAGGGATGTAAACAAATTTGTGCACAACATTTGGGAGAAATAAGCTTTTTGTGCATGGAACATTTCTAGGATTTTTTTATTTAATCTCATGAAACCAACACGTTACTTGTGGCACTTATTTTTGTTCAGTAAATTATGGTATTTGCTATTATCTAAGCTGAAATAAGCTTCACTTGCTTGCTTAGATGGCTGTTAACACGTTGTCAGATGTACCAGGAGAGTTGGTTGCTTGGCAGACTGCTAGCCAAGATGAGTCGCCTGCACAAGTTTACAACATGAGTTTAAATTCTTATTCGTCGTATGTACAGGATACAAATAGTATACACTGTCCAACGAAATGCTTACTGTACTTGAGTCACTTAGCTAACTGCACTAGGCTAGTTAGTGATCTTTTAATCAGGTCAATCTCAGAGACAAATCTTCCAATTCTGTGCATTTAATTTGACATAATATGACCAGTTCAGGGCAGATAAATTATCTGACAGGGAGTGACAGCTGCGGTGCCTTGTTACTGCTCTCTGTTTAACTTATCAAAGTAAGTTACCGCGTTAGCTGACAGGCTACTTTTCTACTACCACCACAGACAAAAAAAGGAAACCAAAGTAACCCTGGAAATAATTTCGACAGGATATTCTTACCAATGCGTACTTCATGGCGATTCCGAATCCTCAGCGCAAGGTCACATTAGTGAAGCAAAGAACTACTTGGCTCTCTAGTTAGCTTCTCATCAGAGAAGGCACACCCCCGAAAAAAGATTGAGTTGACGGAAGGGCGTATTTAGCGGTTACACCAAATTTGTACAACATCCGTTGGAGAGAAGCGGAAATGCCACCGATTTATACAGCAGCACGATTATGATACAATAGGGAGTATACCAGATTTGTTCTCTTCTCAAGTCAAATTATATATTCTACCATGAAAGTATACTGAACAAAAATATAAACGCAATATGCAACACATTCAGAGACTTTACCGAGTTACGATATGACGAAATCAGTCAATTGAAATACATTCAGTTAAGAACAAAGACAGCCTGCCCTGGCCAAAACCGGACGACGCTGGGCCAATGGTGGGCCGCCCTGGATATGACTGGGAATACAGATTTTTTTTTTTTTAAATGGGCCCTACTATGGGACTCAGGATCGTGTCACCGTGTTTCTGCGCATTCAAATTGCGATGGATAATTGTGTTCGTTGTCCGTAGTTTATGCCTGCCCATACAATAACACCACCGCCACCATGGGGCAGGGCACTCTGTTCACAACGTTGACATCAGCAAACCGCTTGCCCACACGACACCAAACACGTGGTCTGCGGTTGGGAGGCCAGATGGACATACTGCCAAATTCTCTAAAACGAAGTTGGAGGCAGTTTATGGTATATAAATGAACATTAAATTGTGGACATTCCTGCAGTCAGCATGCCAATTGCATGCTCCCTCAAAGCTTGAGACATCTGTGGCTTTGTGTTTTAACAAAACTGCACATTTTAGAGTGGCCTTTTGTCCCCAGCACAAGGTGCACCTCTGTAATGATCATGCTGTTTCATCAGCTTCTTGATATGCCCCATCTGTCAGGTTGATGGATTATCTTGGCAAAGGAGAAATGCTCACTGACAGGGATGTAAACAAATTTGTGCACAACATTTGAGAGAAATAAGCTTTTTGTGCATATGAAACATTTCTGGGATATTTTATTTCAGCTCATAAAACCAACACTTTACATGTTGCGTTTATATTTTTGTTCAGTGTAATAAAAGTAAAGTATACAGTGAACAGCGAATAAAAGCAATAAGATACATTGAATCTTTCAGGGGGAAAAACACCAACCACTACAGATTTATTTCAAAATAATGTATTTTTATTGTTTGGAACAGTTTAACATACAGCTTAGTTTGGATGAAAAAACAATCAAAATGTTTTTATACATACTCAATACATCAAAAGAGGTATTTTATTTTTCCTTAATCCACTTGTGATTTTTTAAATCACAAATACTGCTTAATTAGCATGGGCATATCTATGCTTTAGGCAAGATATGCCCAGAGCAGAGCCTTTCATGCTGGGCTGTGTAAATGCAAAGAATTTACCATTCAAGCTGCATGTGAAATATGTCAAATTGCCTCTTTTCCTGTGACCACTGACCAGGCTACAGTAAAAAACAAGATAATGTTGGCATCTCAACCTGACCTGGTACAGTACATTTAAAAGTACTGGGACAGACCACTACTGCTACTCCTTCTCTATAATATCTCAAGGCCGGGGTCAGCTAGACTACACTCTGGATCTCATGTTCAGCTCTTATGACGGCACTCAGGCGATGATCTTCTTGACGTAGTTGCGGACATTGACGTGGAGCTGATGTGAGGTGGCACTGAAGATCTGTGGCCAGAGACCTGGTCTCCTCCGATCCATTCCACAGTGCACGGTACACAGGCAGAGTGTACCTCTGTTTCCCCTGGGAGCAAGATACAATGAAACAATCTATTCATATATTATTGCTAAGATACTACTATTTACATGATGTTTAAAGACACTAATCTAACTTTAAACTGACATCTTATATCATAAATATATACATTATATTTACTATAATAAAACATTAAACTGGCCTAAAACACTTGCTTGACAAATACTGTAATTGATGGTTGAGGACCAAATGCATTTGTTTTTCTAACCTGGCAGCTGAGGAAGCTGCGCACACGTTGATATCCTGGCTGGTGCTGATTCTTGGCAATGATCTGGGCCCAGCGCAGTCGTAGCTCAGCGTTGTTTGACTTCACGATGTGAGGGTACTGCTCCTACTGTTTCTCTATATTACCTTATCAAAGTCAGAGTGAAGGTACATGATTGGTGTGACTAATTTCAAAAGTACTTTAAGCACATCCAGACTTACAGGTGCAAGGTACAAAACGTAAAGTAATGAAATAAAGAATAGATAGATATCCTCACACTGATGAATTGGGGTGATTCACATACTGGTAAATCACATGTACAGTACCAGTCAAAAGTTTGGACATACCAACTCATTCAAGGGTTTTTCTTTATTTTTACTATTTTCTACATTGTATAATAATAGTGAAGACAACAAAACTATGAAATAACATATGGCATCATGTTGTAACCAACAACAAAGTATTAAACTAATCAAAATATATTTTATATTTGAGATTCTTCAAAGTAGCCACCCTTTGCCTTGACAGCTTTGCACACTCTTGGCATTCTCTCAACCAGCTTCATGAGGTAGTCACCTGGAATGCATTTCAATTAACAGGTGTGTCTTGTTAAAAGTTAATTTGTAGAATTTCCTTCCTTCTTAATGCGTTTGATCCAATCAGTTATGATGTGACAAGGTAGGGGCGGTATACAGAATATAGCCCTATTTGGTAAAATACCAAGTCCATATTATGGCAAGAACAGCTCAAATAAGCAAAGAGAAATGACAGTCCATCATTACTTAAAGACATGAAGGTCAGTCAATGCGGAAAATGTCAAGAACTTTGAACGTTCTTTAAGTGCAGTCGCAAAAACCATCAAGCGCTATGATAAACTGGCTCTCATGATGACAGCCACAGGAAAGGAAGACCCAGAGTTACCTGTGCTGCTGAGGATAAGTTCATGAGAGTTATAAGACTCAGAAATCACAGATCAAATAAATGCTTCACAGAGTTCAAGTAACAGACATCTCAACATCAACTGTTCAGAGGAGACTGCGTGAATCAGGCCTTCATGGTCGAATTGCTGCAAAGAAATCACTACTAAAGGACACCAATAAGAAGAAGAGACTTGCTTGGGCTAAAAAATACAATCAATGGACATTCGACCGGTGGAAATCTGTCCTTTGGTCTGATGAGTCCAAATTGGAGATTTTTGGTTCCAACCGCCGTGTCTTTGTGAGACGCAGAGTAGGTGAACGGATGATCTCCGCATGTGTGGTTCCCACCGTGAAGCATGGAGGAGGTGTGATGGTGTGGGGGTGCTTTATTTAGAATTCAAGTCACACTTAACCAGCATGGCTACCACAGCATTCTGCAGCGATACGCCATCCCATCTGGTTTGCGCTTAGTGAGACTATTATTTGTTTTTCCAACAGGACAATGACTCAACACCTCCAGGCTGTTTTAAGAATGGCGCCGAAGGAGATGGCAGTCGTTTTACGATCCTGTAACCAATTGTGCTATTGTGTATGTTTTCTCGCGTTATTTGTAAGTTATTTTGTACATAATGTTTCTGTCACCGTGTCTTATGACCGAAAAGAGCTTCTAGATATCAGGACAGCGATTGCTCACCCCATACTGGAGGAATACTTTTTCCTTCAACAAGTCAGACAGGAAGGATTTACTTCAGATGCCAGAGAAGGCCCTCATCCCCATCATATGCAGGAGAAAAAGACGGAGGTATTGTGGACGAAGATCCGGGTGCCTCGTTAGGATCCGTCGCCGAGAGGGTAATCTACCTTTACCATCGGTCCTATTAGCCAACATACAATCAATCAATAATAAAATAGACGAACTACGATCACGTATATCTTACCAACAGGACATTAAAAACTGTAATATCTTATGTTTCACAGAGTCCTGGCTGAACGACGACATAACATATAGCTAGCGGGTTTTAAGCTTTTTCGTCAGGATAGAAAACTGGCCTCTGGTAAGACAAGGGGTGGCAGTCTATGTATATTTGTAAACAACAGCTGGTGCACGAAATCTAAGGAAGTCTCAAGGTTTTGCTCACCTGAGGTAGAGTATTGCATGATAAGCTGTAGACCACACTATTTGCCAAATTAGTTTTCATCTGTATTTTTCGTAGCTGTCTACATACCACCACAAACTGATGCTGGCACTAAGACCACACTCAATGAGCTTTAAACGGCCATAAGCAAACAGGGAAACACTCATCCAGAGGTGGCGCTCCTAGTGGCCAGGGACTTAATGCAGGGAAACTCAAATTCATTTTACCTCATTTAACTCATCAAATCCGTTTTACCCGCGAGCTGTCCAGTGACACAAGCTTACCAGATGAGCTAAATTACTTCTATGCTCGCGTTGAGGCAAGTAACACTGAAGCATGCATTAGCTATTCCGGATGACTGTGTGATCACGCTCTCCATAGCCGACGTGAGTAAGACCTTTTAAACAGGTCAACATTCACAAGGCCGCAGGGCCAGACGGATTACCAGGACGTGTACTCCGAGCATGCGCTGACCAACTGGCATTTTCAACCTGTCCCTGACTGAGTCTGTAATACCAAGATGTTTCAAGCATACCACCATAGTCCCTGTGCCCATGAACACTAAGGTAACCTGCCTAAATGACAACCGACCCATAGCACTCACATCTGTAGCCATGAAGTGCTTTGAAAGGCTGGTCATGGCTCACATCAACACCATTATCCCAGAAACCCTAGGCCCACTCCAATTTGCATACCACCCTAACAGATCCACAGATGATGCAATCTCTATTGCACTCAACAATGGCCTTTCCCATCTGGACAAAAGGAACACCTACGTGAGAATGCTATTCATTGACTACATCTCAGCGTTCAACACCATAGTGTCCTCAAAGGTCATCACTAAGCGAAGGACTCTGGGACTAAACACCTCCCTCTACAACAGGATCCTGGACTTCCTGACAGGCCGCCCCCAGGTGGTAAGGGTAGGTAACAACACATCCGCCAAACTGATCCTCAACATGGGGTGCGTGTTCAGTCACCTCCTGTACTCCCTGTTCACTCATGACTGCATGGCCAGGCACGACTCCAACACCATTATCAAGTTTGCCGATGACACAACAGTAGACCTGATCACCAACAACGAGGAGACAGTCTATAAGGAGGTCAGAGACCTGGCCGTGTGGTGCCAGGACAACAACCTCAAGACAAAGCAGATGATTGTGGACTACAGGAAAAGGAGGACCGGGCATGCTCCCATTCTCATCGACAGGGCTGTAGTGGAGCAGGTTGAGAGCTTCAAGTTCCTTAGTGTCCACATCACCAACAAACTATCATGGTCCAAGACAGTTGTGAAGAGGGCACGACAAAGCCTATTCCCCCTCAGGAGGCTGAAAAGACTTGGCATGGGTCCTAAAAATCCTCAAAACGTTCCACAGCTGCACCATCGAGAGCATCCTGACTGGTTGCATCACTGCCTGGTATGGCAACTGCTCGGCCTCGAACCGCAAGGCACTACAGAGGGTAGTGCTTACAGCCCATTACGTCACTGGGGCCAAGCTTCCTGCCATCCAGGACCTCTATACCAGGCGGTGTCAGAGGAAGGCCCAAAAAATTGTCTAAGACCCCAGCCACCCTAGTCATAGACTGTTTTCTTTGCTACCGCACGGCAAGCGGTACCGGAGTGCCAAGTCTAGGTCCAAAAGGCTTCTTAACAGCTTCTACCCCAAAGCCATTCTACCCCAAAGCCATGAGCTTCTACCCCATTAGCCATGAGCTAATCAAGAGGCTAGCAAAATCCCTCTTTTACGCTGCTGCTACTCTCCGTTTATTATCTATGCATGGTCACTTTAACTCTACCTTCATGTACATATTACCAACAACGTTTTTCTTCTTATATTCTTAAAGCTTTGTTGGTTAAGGGCTTGTAAGTAAGCACTTCACTGTAAGGTCTACACCTGTTGTATTCGGCGCATGTGACAAATACAATTTTAATTGATTTTGTAAGGCCTATTTGACCAAGAAGGAGAGTGATGAGTGCTGCATCAGATGACCTGGCGTCCACAATCACCCAACCTCAACCCAATTGAGATGGTTTGGGATAAGTTGGACCGTAGAGTGAAGGAAAAGCAGGCAACAAGTGCTCAGTATATGTGGGAACTCCTTCAAGACTGTTGGAAAAGCATTCCTCATGAAGCTGGCTGAGAGAATGCCAAGAGTGTGCAAAACTGTAATCAATGCAAAGGGTGGCTACTTGTTACGGGATTTTTGTGTTTAATGACTAAAATATGTATACATTGGACTTAGAATTATAACTAAACAGAATACTACTATATTACTGTAAGAATGAATCTTATTATAATCTAATGTTGAATGTTATGTGTTCCTTGTTAGAAAGAATGGGTTTATCTTCAGACAGGCTAGAATGATGTCTCTACCCAGGGAGGGGAAAGACCTTGGGTTGGTTGTAGATAGTTTAACAGGTGGCAGACAGTAATGAGAACTGTACTGTACTGCCATTGTATCCGAGAGGAGGATGGACATTAAAACCTATGACATCAACTTTATTATATAACCTGATGTAAAATGTATTATGATCAGTACTCTCGAGAATAAACGCTATTGATTGATTGATTTTGAGACTGGTTTCTGTCCATTTAATGCTGATAATTATCTTACAAATTCTTATCTATGGGCAGAGTGTTTTAATTGAATTGGTTGATAAACATAGGAATTAAATTCCTTTAACAATTTGGTCCTTAGAGCCGGAACTCAAGATCTGCCTCTGTCGTTCCAAGAAACTGCTGAAAACCGTGCACGGGCGGATCCAGGATCCGTAAGACAAAGACCTGACCTCTGACTTGAGGGTTTATTTCAGGCCAGTGGTGAACTGGTACACGACAGAGGTGGTGACGAGATCCAATGAACATTGCTTTTCCCAGTCAGCGACAAGGTCAGTAGCCTATATTCTCGATTCTGGGGGGAATGATTTAAGTTATCCTTGATTTAATGTTCTAAAATGTTTAGAATTTATCAATAATAGGACCTTTGCTATTCCAAACAGATCCAATGGGTTTTGTATGACCGATACACAGAGACAGGTCCGCAAAAGACTTCGGGCAAGGTGCACTGCCATAATTTAAACTAATCTTAGTCATGAGAGGCAAGTCCCGAGATTAAGCTGAGATACTAAAACAGGTGTTGACAGGTGCAGTCCTGTTGTGCGAATAGGACAGCCATTAATTCAAAAGACATACCTAAATAAAGTTCTAACCTAAGCAGTCTATCTGTATATGGGAAGTAGTCTGACTATGAAACAGAGCGGTAGATATATTAAAATAGGTGAGGATATAAACTAGGCTTTGTGAGGAGGAAGGGTGGTCCTGTTCGGGCAAGGTGACTGCACTTATTCAATACTGAAAGAAGTATCAAAAAAGGTGGAGAGGGAAACCAAAATCTATAAATCTGAGATAAAAGCCAAATCTATAGACAAGAGGTTCCACGAGAGAGGGAAACCTAATATAGCGGAGTAAGATACGAGATATTAACTTTAAAAGTCCTATGACACAAAATAATAGGTTATTAACTGGGACTTTACGCCCCCGGGGAAATAGCTTATATTTGTACGGGTAAGATTTAATGTCCAACAAATGCAACGCTATAGATAAAGTTTCCAAACGGGAGAACAACCAAAATAACTAGGTAAAAACTAACGGTAAAAACAACACATACGTAGATCATAGAAAATTATAATAATAGGACCATAGCTACTAGGAGCGGCAAGGATTTATTAAACATGGGTAGTAAATTCTCCAAGGAGGTCCCGGAATGGACGGGAGTTTGCGACTACAGAAAATTGTAATAATAGGGTTATTGGCTCCTTTATTCCAAAAGTGATGGTGGTTCAGGGGTTAAATAGCTGCCCTCCCAAGCTTGAGACCTGACTTCGATTCACGGTATATGCTCTGACTAAAATCTGTGTCTTTTAATTGTAATTAAACCATTTGTATCTTTTGCCTGAGAAAATACGGTCGTTAGTGTCGGTATAGGATATAAACTGAAACGTTTTAATAACTTGTTTAGGTTAAAATGAAAGACTAATCTAATTCTAAATGATAGCGATGCGCTTTCGATGTGATACGTTGTGTTGCCTCAATGATCTGCATGAATAATGTATTGAGACGTGAGTCGTATTTATATTACTGAATCGTAGAAGTGACAGTTACCTAAACCTGATGAATTCTAAAGAATAACGGAGAAATACGATAAAGTTGTGCCCATCGGAATGTTATAATTATTATGGATGACTGACATGCGATATAAATTTAGCGAAGTATATGGTACGTTTACATTTTGGAGTAGAGAAAGTTGAGAAGTTGATTTTACTTTTACGATAGTTTTGGTGCAAAACTCAGTTGGAGTAAGTAGATGTTTTGCCTAGAGGCAGGAAAATTGTTTGTGTCATTTAGAGGGAAAATGCGTGCATTATAGCTTTGAGCCACGTTTCAGAAGTTGTTAAAACTTCCAAATAGAATTTTATAAGTAGCTGAATATCGTCAGAGTAGTCTAAAATTGCTAGGTGGCCATCACGGATAGTTGGCTATAAGAGGAAAGTCAAAATAGTTGGATCGTAAAAATTTATGATAGCTCTTTATTGATTTTTAATTCGAATATCTAGGTAACATCAGTGAAAATTAACATAAAGTTAAGGTATACTAACATGCCGGTGGAGCTGATTAAATGTTAAAGGGTACCCGTTAATCACAGTTGTGTGTCTGTGTCTAAAGGCAGGCTACTCCTATCAACCATTAAGGAAATTTAAAACTAATGATTTGAGGGTGTACAATATACTTATTATAATTGCTAGGTTTTGTTTGTAGTAAACGTTGGGTTTGAGGGGATTTCCATGTGTAAATATCTTAAAGGGACACACTCGCATATGGAATATTTGAAGTTTTGTTTTCTGAGTTTTCATAAATACGTTAATTTTTTTTAGATAAAGGGTTCTTTATTTTGTATAATATAATAAATAACACATTTGAAGTGGTGGTATGGCTGATGGCTTCTGAGGTGATATAAAATTAATATTGTGGGTATTGGTGGAGGATGAAAAGTCACTAGAGGGCGCCATTGGTCAACTTATGGAGGTTCATGTTATTGTTAGATAAAATACAGTGGGCTCCTGAAGGAGATATCTCATTAGTACAGAAAGCATATGATATGGTTAGCATTCGTTTTGGCCTCATTTGATCATAGTGTGAATAGTATAAAGTGGCGAGCTATCTGTGGTGATTCAGGATTATTGACATGATCGAGATAACCTTATTTAACCTATGTAAGGACTTTAGAAATTGCCACCATAGACATTTTTTGTTTGTTTTGTAATTCCATGGGTTCAGATAACAGAGAGACACTTAGTTAATGTTTGGGACCAAGCTACAGGCAGTGAAGGGACTCAAGGCCCAGTATAATCAGTGGAATGCGTCCCGAGATAAGCCGTACCATTACACAGAACTTAGTAGGGTGGGTGCGAGCAGAGCAGAGCAGAGAGATAGGAGTGGCACAGACTGGGTCACGGTTACTGAGTGGAGACAGAAGGAATGAAAAACTTAGTTGGTTTCAGGAACTAAGGGGCAGCACTGATAACTTTTAAAGTAGATAAGACACTTAACAGAGAATTGTTAGGTTGATCCAGTATTGATACAAGGGCGGAGCCAAGTATAAAAGGGGGGATGGTCTAGGATAGGATGGGGACTATTGGATAATAAACTAATAAAAAAAATTCTAGCTAGAACAAATGAGAAACTGTTTGTTAACCAAACCTGTATGTCCAAGATTTTATGCTCTACAGGAGAACTACAGGAGGGGATTACCGACATGATTGGGCCAGGGGACTGGGTCTGGGTCCAATCACCTAAGGAGAATAGGTGGAATGCAGCCCCATTGGGAGGGGCCATACCAAGCACTCCTTGTGACTGCATTCACCGTGAGAATAGCTCACGGAAAGAGCTACCTGGGGGCATTTCACACTTGTAGGAGGGTAAGACACACTGACACTGTCGAACAATCACAGGGGTAGGAGCAGAACCAGAACCAACAGAGTACTGGGGGCCAACTCTTACTGAAGATTCCCTTATACCCGACCTTTCCCCGCTGTGAGCGTTCATAGAAGTGAAAGTATGGCTTGGCCTCTGGCGGTTGATATGTTCTCTGGGAGAGGGTGGGGTTTTACAGGGGCGCTGATTGGTCTGAGCTGTCTTATTGTGGGAGCCATATTCCTAATACACCACACCCCACCTGAGTATGCAGAAGGTGGTAACTTGACCCATGGTTTCGATGATGAGAATTTTGTATTAACCAAGCATAAGAGATCCCTTGATCTGGATAGACAGGAAGTTAGAGTGGAGGTTGGGAAGGATGCCTCAATGGAGTTTTATGTAGACCAAAAGGGGTCTCTGACTCCTGGGCAGTCTAGGACTAGGAGCCATTATAGAATTTAGGCTGTGTAGGTCCCCGTGTGGTTCATGGACACAGGTCATAGCTCACACACGGAGAGAGAGCTATGTAAACCCATACATCCAATTTAGGAACAGATGGAGTATAGTAAAGGTTGGAGTTTCTGACTGTGTTCCCGAGCAGAGGAAGTATTGTATAAAGGTATGAATTAACATTAAAACGGTAAAGTCCCAGGATTTCGGGTTATGGTATGTTGGCTTCGACCAGTTTTCAACTGATACTATGGTACCATTCCAGGTGGCAGAGGTTAGAGCTGGTAAGGAGACTATGGTCGGCCAGAGTTCAATTCATCTCCCTAACACCACAGACATTCCTAGTATAAACATCCAGGGTAAAGGACCTGTACGAATAGTTCAGACAATTACCTTAAAGAAGTGATAGAGGTGGAGACTGGGTTTGGGGATTCCAACTTTGGTTAAAATGTCTGTGCTACTGCCAAACCACAGCTGACCACCATCTCCTTTCCATTTGATGGAATTGATATACTCAGGGGAATGGCCTGTATGATAAAGCTGTTCATGAAGGCAGGGAAGCCAGACAATGACAGTTGCTTTGATCTGCATAACCTTTATCCCCATGTGCCCATTACCTCCATTCCTCCTTTCACAGTTACAGAAGGACACTATTATTATAGGGCCTGGCACATTACAAACGGATGGGATGAAGAGGAAGTAAGACCTGACTGGATGGTTGACTTCCGGGGATTTCAGTAAGATAAAAAGGCCCAGAGTGGATGTCTGGTTGTTATGTGGAGGGATGAGGTTGTGGCCTGACCTGCCTACCAATTGGACCGATAGTATTTATTTAGACATGCTTTTCACCCTTATCTAAAACGAGGACCTAGAACCAGGTAGAAGAGAGAGGAGGAGTGATCCGTCCGGATCTTTTGACAATAGTATTTACATAGGATAGTATTGGATATGTTATTGGCTGAAAAGGGTGGCGTGTGCGTCTTATTCGGAGCAGAATGTTGCACATTTATTCCTGATAACACAGCTCTGACTGGGTTGACCACCCTAGCTCACGAATTGGCAGAAAATTCTGGGGTCGATAATTCTCTTAAAAATGGATGTGACAGTATGTTTGGGGAATGGAAAATTGTCATAATCACTGTGTCGTGGGCCAATTTCACCTGTATGAGTGTTTTGATTCTGTGTGAATGCTGTTTGATTCTGGGTGTGAAAGGTCTCATTTCCAGGACTCTGGAGAAATCAAGGACAATATTGATGATAAGGATACGGACCGATTCCAAGTTCTGACCAGTGGGAGGATGAATACTGGTTCCCAGACCGAGGATGGATCCGGCTACTTTGAGACATTATAAATATTAGGTCCCATCTTGTGTTGATGCTTTGATGTTAGACTGTTTCTTTGATGAAGATTATAGTTATGATTCTGATGTATATATATATATACAATATATACAATATACAATACATATATATATACAATACATATATTGATGTAGTGTAAGATGTTGTGGTTGATTTAGGTAGTATTTGAAAAAGAAGAAATATTTCTAATAAAAATAGAATTGTGCTTTTTAATATTTCTGATAAAACTAGAAGTACGATTAAAGGTATAATATTTAGTCATATGTTACGGGATTTTTTTGTTTAATGACTATAATATGTATACATTTGACTTAGAATTATAACTAAACAGAATACTACTATATTACTGTAAGAATTAATCTTATTATAATCATAATGTTGAATGTTATGTGTTCCTTGTTAGAAAGAATGGGTTTATCTTCAGACAGGCTAGAATGATGTCTCTACCCAGGGAGGGGAAAGACCTTGGGTTGGTTGTAGATAGTTTAACAGGTGGCAGACAGTAATGAGAACTGTACTGTACTGCCATTGTATCCGAGAGGAGGATGGACATTAAAACCTATGACATCATCTTTATTATATAACCTGATGTAAAATGTATTATGATCAGTACTCTCGAGAATAAACGCTATTGATTGATTGATTTTGAGACTGGTTTCTGTCCATTTAATGCTGATAATTATCTTACAAATTCTTATCTATGGGCAGAGTTTTAATTGAATTGGTTGATAAACATAGGAATGAAATTCCTTTAACACTACTTTGAAGAATCTAAAATAGAAAATATATTTTGATTTGTTTAACTCTTTTTTGGTTACTACCTTATTCCATGTGTTATTTCATAGTTTTGATGTCTTCACTATTATTTTACAATGTAGAAAATAGCAAAAATAAAACTCCTTGAATGAGTAGGTTTGCCCAAACTTTTGACTGGTACTGTATATCCAGTACAATGATAGTGCTAGGGTTATCAGCGCAGAAGTGTTGTTACCATCATGTCCTATCTCTAGGAAGTGGGGACTTCTCTATGATCTTCTCCAGGAAGTAGACGGCCTGGTAAGTCTTCCAAGCCTGGATGTTGGTCTTCATGATGCTGGCCATATCCAGGCCCTCGACAGCCCACAGCTCTGACAGCTGCTCAGCAGGCTTCATCAGGCTCTGGCCAGCCGACAAGTCAGGGAGATAGCTGGTGACTGGTTGGCTTCTCTATCAAACTCCAGACCTTGCAAAGGAACCACAGGGAGAGTGAGAGGTCAGATTGTGTCTTTAAGCATGAGAGTGAGCTTGTAACAGCAGTCTAAAGTCAACTACACTGCCCTTTACCTCAATCTTGTGCACTCCTTTCTTCTCCAGGTCAGGGAAATACTCCAGGAAGAACTCCAGGGCATCCTCTGCCATAACACTTCAGAACTTGAACTTGTCAATGTAGGCCTGTGAGAAGAAACACCCACATGTCAGACTGCTACCCTCATACCCTCTCTGCAAAAGAGCCTACTACATGCAAGAAGCCTTCATTTCTGTCAAGTAGGACAGTCGAGAGAGGGATGGTGCTCATGTATTAACCTTTTTTTTTTTAAGTACCAAGCAGACACTCAGTGTATTTACTGATGAGTAGCACAGTAATATATACAAAATGAGAAGTAACAGCAACCTTGAGGAAGGCATCGAAACAACTCTGATCTCCAGCCAGGTGGGCCAGGTAGGAGACGAAACAGAAGCCCTTCTCATAGTGCATGTCATTGTAGGTGTCATCAGGGTCAACACCTGAGGGAGGGGAGACAATACAGATGACATTTGTTGCCTTAACTTAAGCAGTCATGATCGAGTGTATCAGTTCTATTGAGTCTGCAGCTTAAGGCAAAATCTCAGTCAGTTGAACTAATTAAATTGGACTTGGCCTTAGCAGTAAAGGGTAAATGTAAGCCAATTCTGACCTGGTTTGATCTTCACACGCAGTTTGTTGAGTGGGTGGTCCTCTCCGGTGTTGTCCATCTCACACACAATGACGTCAGCAAGCGAGCAGTCTCAGGCCAGGATGCAGGTTGTGACGAAGGTGAGGCAGGGGTTCTCCATGCTCCCGAGGGGGAACGACGGCGTGTTCTCCCTTACTGGCACTCATAACTGCCGTGAAGTCGTCAGGAACCTGTGAGAGGCAGACAGGGCAGTCTTGTGCCAAGATCAATTAATTATCAATCAAATGTATTTATAAAGCCCGTTTTACATCCGCAGATGTCACAAAGTGCTTATACAGAAACCCAGCCTAAAACCTCAATGAGTAAGCAATGCAGATGTAGAAACAACATGCCTGGTGATGGTATAATCCATTACTAATATAGACATGGAGTAGTAGTAGTGGTGGATTAGACCTATTATTCAGAGTGCTGTACTCTTGGACCACAACACATCAAACAGAGTATGAGGTTTAATAACAGCACAAAATTGAGTCAACAGGATGATAGACAGAAAAGGAAAAAGCTTGTTTACCCTGCAAAGAGAAAAATAAGATTGACATACAGCAGCACACAATGTTTTTCTGTGGTCATCCTCCCCTGGACATTTGGCTCAGTCAGAGTCCAGTCCAAGGGCTCACCTTCACGGAGGCTGAGTAGGTGCTCTTGACGGCCAGCGTGTCGAAGCAGGGGAAGAAGGAGCGATTGAGCACGGCCTGGTCCTGGGTGAAGATGTAGGGCTTGGCTTTCTCAGCAGTCTACTCTGGTTCCAGCCAGCACACCTAGTGGGTCAGGGGGAGCAGAGAGACCAGAGCTTGAGTGTGATGGTAGGGGCTCACGTTATCTTCACAGCAGCCGAGTAGGGGAGCTTAGTCAAGGGCTCTTTCTTCTCGCCAGTCTGAACAGGCTCCAGCCATGACATCTACAGATGTACGCTGGGTTTAATAAGGGTGGTGCAGTGGTTTAGGGAGAACCACTGTTTATTCATGAATAAGCTCTAAAGTGTTGCACATATGTAAAAAAATACTTGCAAGATATGAAGTGAAACTAAAATTATGTAATGCTGCTGGCTATAAATTATGTAATGCTGCTGGTTCAATCTAACCCTGGAATGTAATGAAATGCCAAAGATCTGGAAATCAGCATTTGTCCTACCACTTTTAAAAAGGGGAGATCCAACTCTTTTAAATAATTATAGGCCAATCTCAAAGCTGTCACCCCTGGTGAAAATACTTGAAACCCTTGTAAGTGAACAGCTAAAAGAGTTTTTATTTACTAACTCTATTTTATCAATGTACCAATCAGGCTTCAGGAAGAAGCATAGCACAATTACAGCAGCCATGAAGGTTTTAAATGATATCACTGAAGCCCTTGACAAAAAACAGCACTGTGTCTCACTTTTTATTGATCTCTCTAAGGCTTTTGATACAGTTGATCATGCTATACTAAAGGCAGAGATTGTTGAGTGTAGGTCTTTCGGAGCATGCAGTTGCATGGTTTGCTAACTATCTGTCTGATAGAACTCAGTGCACTCAATTTGATGGGCTTATGTCTGTTAAATTGTCTGTCCTGAATGATGTGCCCCAAGGCTCTGTACTTGGTCCTCTCTTATTCACTATTTATATAAATGATTTAGACAAAAATGTCCAAAATGCACAACTTCATTTTTATGCTGATGATACTGTTATTTACTGTTGTGCCTCGTCTCTTACAAAAGCTTTCCAGAACTTGCAAACTGCTTTTTATACTGTTCAACATACTTTGTGTCAATTGAAGCTTATCCTCAATACTGACAAAAGTAAACTAATGGTGTTTTCTAATGCAAGAAATAGACCTCTGAACCTTTCACCTATTACTACCTGTCAGGGCAAGGAGATTGAGGTTGTAACCTCATATAAATATCTTGGATTCTAATTGATGATGGCCTCTCTTTTAAATTGCATATTCAACAACTTACAAAAAAAATTGAAGCTGAAATTGGGATTTTATTTTAGGAATAAGGCCTGTTTTTCTTTTGAAGCCAGAAGGAGGCTAGTAATCAGCTACATTTATGCCTTTACTAGACTATGGGGATATTTTATATATGAATGCTTCCGCTCAGTGTTTGAGATCAATTGACACTCTTTACCATGGCACTTTGAGATTTATTTTAAACTGCAAAACCCTTACGCACCACTGCACTTTGTATACCAGGGTTGGCTGGCCTTCTCTAGTCACTCGTAGGCTCAGTCACTGGTATACTTTTATTTACAAAGCCATTTTGGGTTTACTACCTTTTTATTTGGGCATTTTTATTGTTCAGAAATGTGGTGGGTACTCTCTTCGTTCGCTGGACTTTATCCTGCTAACTGTTCCAAATGTCCGAACTGAATTTGGTAAAAGGTCTTTTATGTACTCTGCGCCATCGTCTTGGAACACCTTACAAAATAATTTTAAACTGGAAGAACTTGTCCCGATTGGTATTTTTAAATCACTGATGAAGGATTTTGAGGCTGATTCCCTGACCTGTCAATGTTTTTAATTTGTTGTTTTTGATTTTGTTATACTCTTGTGAATTAAATGGTTTTTACTAGATTACTTGTAGTTTTTCATGTTGTCTGTCTGTAATTTTTGTAATGACTTGGTGCTGCCTATCTTGGCCAGGACGCTCTTGAAAAAGAGATTTTAAATCTCAATGAGCCCTTCCTGGTTAAATAAAGGTTAAATAAAAAAATAAATATATAATGCATAGACAACATAGTTGAAAAAGGTTTTCAATAATTTTTAATGTATGGGTTATAGCAGGGGTGGTCAACCTTTTCTTCCCCAGGGACCTCCTGCCAGGCAAACCTGCGACCCAGGGACCCCAATCATACGTTAGCCATTTAAAAAAAAAAAACACATCTTATCAGCTGAATGATAATGGCAAGGAGAAGTAATCAACATCCCAATGAAGAAATTTGGTAGATCGTTTATTATTTTGACCTTCCCACATTATAATTGGAAGAGGAAGTGTAAACTAACACAACTTATTAGCTTCAAAAAGTAACTCCAAAAACATTTTTCGCTAAGAGCAGCTGTTTAAACAAAGGTTAGCCATGTGTTGGCAAAAATTAATGTCCAAGTCAAGAATGCTTAAAGCAGCCAGCGGCACTTGCTGCACTGGTAGCCTTTTGTGGGTATTTTTCAAAGCCAATGTCAGATATTCCACTCAGTGTAATTTGATCAATATTAGGAGTTGAGAAATAAAGTTGAAAAAATATATTCTCCTCTTTTCTACTGTATGTATGTAATTCAAAATTAATTTATTCTGTTGTTGCTAGCGATATTCATAACATTGAAAATACACTGCTCAAAAAAATAAAGGGAACACTTAAACAACACAATGTAACTCCAAGTCAATCACACTTCTGTGAAATCAAACTGTCCACTTAGGAAGCAACACTGATTGACAATAAATTCCACATGCTGTTGTGCAAATGGAATAGACAAAATGTGGAAATTATAGGCAATTAGCAAGACACCCCCAATAAAGGAGTTCTGGTTCTGCAGATGGTGACCACAGACCACTTCTCAGTTCCTATGCTTCCTGGCTGATGTTTTGGTCACTTTTGAATGCTGCCGGTGCTTTCACTCTAGTGGTAGCATGAGACGGAGTCTACAACCCACACAAGTGGCTCAGGTAGTACAGCTCATCCATGATGGCACATCAATGCGAGCTGTGGCAAGAAGGTTTGCTGTGTCTGTCAGCGTAGTGTCCAGAGCATGGAGGCGCTACCAGGAGACAGGCCAGTACATCAGGAGACGTGGAGGAGGCCGTAGGAGGGCAACAACCCAGCAGCAGGACCGCTGTCTCCGCCTTTGTGCAAGGAGGAGCACTGCCAGAGCCCTGCAAAATGACCTCCAGCAGGCCACAAATGTGCATGTGTCAGCATATGGTCTCACAAGGGGTCTGAGGATCTCATCTCGGTACCTAATGGCAGTCAGGCTACCTCTGGCGAGCACATGGAGGGCTGTGCGGCCCCACAAAGAAATGCCACCCCACACCATGACTGACCCACCGCCAAACCGGTCATGCTGGAGGATGTTGCAGGCAGCAGAACGTTCTCCACGGCGTCTCCAGACTCTGTCACGTCTGTCACGTGCTCAGTGTGAACCTGCTTTCATCTGTGAAGAGCACAGGGCGCCAGTGGCGAATTTGCCAATCTTGGTGTTCTCTGGCAAATGCCAAACGTCCTGCACGGTGTTGGGCTGTCCCCTTTGCAGAAAAGCATCCCCAAAGATGCAAAGATGCGTCACGGTTGGGATGGTGTTCTTGGGGTTGTACTCATCCTACTTCTTCCTCCAAACACGGCGAGTGGAGTTTAGACCAAAAAGCTCTATTTGTGTCTCATCAGACCACATGACCTTCTCCCATTCCTCCTCTGGATCATCCAGATGGTCATTGGCAAACTTCAGACGGGCCTGGACATGTGCTGGCTTGAGCAGGGGGACCTTGCGTGCGCTGCAGGATTTTAATCCATGACGTCGTAGTGTGTTACTAATGGTTTTCTTTGAGACTGTGGTCCCAGCTCTCTTCAGGTCATTGACCAGGTCCTGCCGTGTAGTTCTGGGCTGATCCCTCACCTTCCTCATGATCATTGATGCCCCACGAGGTGAGATCTTGCATGGAGCCCCAGACCGAGGGTGATTGACCGTCATCTTGAACTTCTTCCATTTTCTAATAATTGCGCCAACAGTTGTTGCCCTCTCACCAAGCTGCTTGCCTATTGTCCTGTAGCCCATCCCAGCCTTGTGCAGGTCTACAATTTTATCCCTGATGTCCTTACACAGCTCTCTAGTCTTGGCCATTGTGGAGAGGTTGGAGTCTGTTTGATTGAGTGTGTGGACAGGTGTCTTTTATACAGGTAACGAGTTCAAACAGGTGCAGTTAATACAGGTAATGAGTGGAGAACAGGAGGGCTTCTTAAAGAAAAACTAACAGGTCTGTGAGAGCCGGAATTCTTACTGGTTGGTAGGTGATCAAATACTTATGTCATGCAATAAAATGCAAATTAATTACTTAAAAATCATACAATGTGATTTTCTGGATTTGTGTACCTATGATATAAAATATATCAAATACAGACCTCTACATGCTTTGTAAGTAGGAAAACCTGCAAAATCGGCAGTGTATCAAATACTTGTTCTCCCCACTGTATATACACACATACACTGCCTTCAGAAGTTTTCAGACCCCTTTACTTTTTCCACATTTTGTTCGGTTACAGCCACATTCTAAAATGTATTAAATCGTTTTTTCCCCTCATCAATCAACACACAATACCCCATAATGACATAGCAAAAACAGGTTGAGAAATTTGTGCTAAATAATAAAAAACTGAAATATCACATTTACATAAGAATTCAGATCCTTATTCAGTACTTTGTTGAAGCACCTTTGGCAGTGATTACAGCCTCAAGTCTTCTTGGGTATGACGATACAAGATTGGCACACCCTTATTTGGGGAATTTCTCCCATTCTTCTCTGAAGATCCTCTCAAGCTCTGTCAGGTTGGATGGGGAGCGTTGCTGCACAGCTATTTTCAGGTCTCTCCAGAGATGTTCGATAGGGTTCAAGTCTGGGCTCTGGCTGGGCCACTCAAGGACATTCAGAGACTTGTCCCGAAGGCACTCCTGCACTGTCTTGGCTGTGTGCTTAGGGTAGTTGTCCTGTTGGAAGCTGAACCGTCACCCCAGTCTGAGGTCCTGAGCGCTCTGGAGCAGGTTTTCATGAAGGATCTCTCTGTACTTTCCTCAGTTCATCTTTGCCTCAATCTTGACTAGTCTCCTAGTCCCTGCCGCTGAAAAACATCCCCACAGCATGCTTCACCATAGAGATGGTGCCAGGTTTCCTCCAGACGTGACGCTTGGCATTCAGGCCAAAGAGTTCAATCTTGGTTTCATCAGATCAGAGAATCTTGTTTCTCATGGTCTGAGAGTCTTTAGGTGCCTTTTGGTAAACTCCAAGCGGGCTGTCATGTGCCTTTTACTGAGGAGTGGCCTGATTGGATGAGTGCAGCAGAGATGATTGTTCTTCTGAAAGTTTCTCCCATCTCCACAGAGCTCTGTCAGAGTGAACATGGGTATCTTGGTCACCTCCCTGACCAAGACCCTTCTCCCCCGATTGCTCAGTTTGGCCGTGCGGCCAGCTCTAGGAAGAGCCTTGGTGGTTCCAAACTCTGGGAAGAGTCTTGATGGAGACCACTGTGTTTTTGGGGACCTTCGATGCTGCAGAAATGTTTACCTACCCTTCCACAGATCTATGCCTCGACACAATCCTCTCTCGGAGCTCTACGGACAATTCCTTCAACTTCATGGCTTGGTTTTTGCTCTGACATGCACTGTCAACTGTGGGACCTTATATAGACAGGTGTGTGCCTTTCCAAATCATGTCCAATCTACTGAATTTACTACAAGTGGACTCCTATCAAGTTGTAGAAACATCTCAAGGATGATCAATGGAAACAGGATGCACCTGAGCTTAATTTCGAGTTTCATAGCAAAAGGTCTGAATTCGTATGTATATAAAAGGTATCTTTTTTTTTATTTTTTATACATTTGCAAAAAAATGTGAGATCTGTTTTCGCTTTGTCATTATGGGGTATTGTGTGTAGATTGCTGAGGATTCATTTATTTGTTTTTTAATCAATTTTAGAATAAGTCTGTTAATTAAAACCTTTCAGTGATACCCATCCCGGATCCGGGATCCTCCTCATCAAAAAAGCTGACTAGCGTAGCCTAGCCTAACGGGACAGGGATATCATATAATATAATTTTCATGAAATCACAAGTCCAATACAGCAAATGAAAGATAAACATCTTGTGAATCCAGCCATCATTTCCAATTTTTAATATGTTTTACAGCGAAAACACAATATGTATTTCTATTAGCTAACCACAATAGCCAAACACACAACTGCATATTTTCACCATGTTTCCACCGCATAGGTAGCTTTCACAAAACCGACAAAATAGAGATATAATTAGTCACTAACCAAGAAACAACTTCATCAGATGACAGTCTTATAACATGTTATACAATACATTTGTGTTTTGTTCGAGAGGTATAAATCATAGTTTTACATTGCAGTTACCATCACAAATAGCACCAAAGCAGCCAGAATAATTACAGAGAGCAACGTGAAATACATTAATACTCATCATAAAACATTTATGAAAAATACATGGTGTACAGCAAATGAAAGATAAACATCTTGTGAATCCAGGCCAATATTTCCGATTTTTTAAGTGTTTTACAGCGAAAACACAATGTAGAATTATATTAGCTTACCACAATAGCCAAACACACAAACACATTTATTCACCGCAAAGGTAGCTTTCGCAAAAACCAGCAAAAGATATAAAATTAATCACTAACCTTTGGACAACTTCATCAGATGACAGTCTTATAACATCATGTTATACAATACACTTATGTTTTGTTCGAAAATGTGCATATTTAGCGCTGCAATCGTGGTTATACATTGTGAATATGTAGCAACATTTTCCCAGAATGTCCGGAGATATTTTGGACACTCACCTAATCTGACCAAAGAACTCATCATAAGCTTTACATAAAAATACTTGTTGTATGGCAAATGAAAGATACACTGGTTCTTAATGCAACCGCTGTGTTAGATTTAAAAAAATAACTTTACCATAACATACAGCTTGCGTTATTGTGAGACAGCGTTCACCAAAACGGCGGAGAATAGGAGTCAACATTTTACACAGAAATACGAAATAACATCATAAATGTTCTTACTTTTGCTGGCTTCCATCAGAATGTTGTACAAGGAGTCCTTGGTCCAGAATAAATCGTTGTTTGGTTTTAGAATGTCCATTTCTTCTGTCGAATTCGCGCCACAATGCTAGCCAAGGTTACTAACATTCCCATCCTCTCTTGGCGCAAAGAACGGAAAACTCCAAAAGTCCCAATAAATGTTGAATAAACTGATAAAACTCGGTTGAAAAAACCTACTTTATGATGTTTTTCTAATATGTATCAAATAAAATCAGAGCCGGAGATATTCGCCGTGTATACCGAACGCTTATCAGAATACAATGTCGAGGTCCTTCACGCGCCTTGGAAAACTGACAAAATGGCTGACCTGTCACTCCAAAAGCTCTTGTTCGACCTCAGATCAAGCTAGACACCCCATTCCACCTTCCACTGCCTGTTGACATCTAGTGGAAGGCGTATGAAGTGCATGCATATCGATAAATATAAGGCAGTTGAATAGGCAGGCCCTGAAACAGAGCCTCGTTTTCAGATTTTTCACTTCCTTTATGGAAGTTTGCTGCCAAATTTACATTTACATTTACATTTAAGTCATTTAGCAGACGCTCTTATCCAGAGCGACTTACAAATGAGTTCTGTTTCACTCACAGATATAATTCAAACAGTTTTAGAAACATGAGTGTTTTCTATCCAATAGTAATAATAATATGCATATTGTATGATCTAGAATAGAGTACGAGGCCGTTTAAATTGGGCACGATTTTTTCCAAAGTGAAAACAGCACCCCCCTATTGACAAGAATTAAGTAACAAAATTTGGAAAAAGTCAAGGGGTCTGAATACTTTCCGAAGGCAGTGTATATAAGTTATTTTTTGGGGTAAAAATAAGTATAATTGCGGACCCCCTGCAGTACCTCAGGGCCGCGTACCCCTAGTTGAATGCCAGGGATTGTAGGTTCTAATCACTGAGCAATAAGAAGATTCTAATAGAGTTCCACAGTATGAGTCATAATACCCATAAAACTTAGCGGTCAAACAAGGAAATGATTCCAATCGTTTTTCCACCATTCATTTTTCCCCATAGGGAATTTCAGAAACACTGAAAATAAGGGCTGTGTTTCGTGTAGGCTTACCCTGGCATGACGTTTTCATAACTGTGTAAATCACTCTATATTTATCAATATATTCACCTGTATTTACCCCCCCCAAAATGAAATGCTAATTTGCTGCTAATGTGGCTATCATAAAGAACTATACTTAAAATATAACCTCAACATATAAAGTGTTGGTTTCAGGAGCTGAAATAAAAGATCCCAGAAATTTCAGATGCACAAAAAGCTTATTTCTCTCAAATTTTGTGCAAAAAATTGCTTACATCCTTGTTAGTGAGCATTTCTCCTTTGGTAAAATAATCCATCCACTTGACAGATGTGGCATTTCAAGAAGCTGATTATAAGCATGATCATTTCACAGGTGCACTTTGTGCAGGGGACAATAAAAGGCCACTCAAATGTTTTGTCACAACAATGCCACAAGCTTTTGAGGCAGTGTGCAATTGGCATACTGACTGCAGGAATGTCCACCAGAACTGTTGCCAGAGAATGTAACGTTAATTTCTCTACCATAAGCCGCCTCCAACGTTGTTTTAGATAATTTGGCAGTACGTCCGGCCTCACAACCACAGACCACGTGTAACCATGCCAGGACCTCCACATCCGGCTTCTTCACCTGCAATAGTCTGAGACCAGCCACCCAGCCAGCTGATGAAACAGTGGGTTTGCACAACCGAACAATTTCTGCATAAACTGTCAGAAACATCTCAGGGAAGCTGATTTGCGTGCTCGTCATCATCACCAGGGTCTTGACCTGACTGCAGTTCGGCGTCATAACCGACTTCAGTGGGCAAATGCTCACCTTCGATGGCCACTGGCAAGCTGGAGAAGTGTGCTCTTCACATATGAATCCCGGGTTCAACTGTACCGGGCAGATGGTAGACAGCGGTATGCTGTTGTGTGGGTGAACAGAATGCCCCATGGTGGTGGTGGGTTTAAGGTATGGGCAGGCATAAGCTACGGACAACGAACACAATATAATTTGATCGATGGCAATTTTAATGCACAGAGATTCCATGGCGAGATCTTGAGGACCATTGTCGTGCCATTCATCCGCCGCCATCATCTCATGTTTGTAAATTTTTATTAGGATCCCCATTAGCTAACGCCGTAACGTAGCTAATCTTCCTGAGGTCCAACATATATGTTTCAGCATGATAATGCATGGCACCATGTCGCAAGTATCTACACAATTCCTGGCAGCTGAAAATGTTCTAGTTCTTCCATGGCCTGCATACTCACCAGACATGTCACCCATTGAGCATGTTTGGGATGCTCTGGATCGACGTGTACGACCACGTGTTCCGGTTCCTGCCAATATCCAGCAACACAGCCATTGAAGAGGAGTGGGACAACATTCCACAGGCCACAATCAACAGCATGATCAACTCTATGCGAAGGAGATGTGTACGCTGCATGAGGTAAATCGTGGTCACACCAGATACTGACTGGTTTTCTGATCCACGGCCCTACTTTTTCTTTAAGGTATCTGTGACCAACAGATGCTTATCTGTATTCCCAGTCATGTGAAATCCATAGATTAGGGCCTAATGAATTTATTTCAATTGACTGATTTCCTTATATGAACTGTAATTTAGTAAAATCTTTGAAACTGTTCTATGTTGCATTTATAATTTTGTTCAGTGTACAAATGCCATTATGACCTGGATGAGACTGACGAATCGAGGCAAAGGTAATAATCTCTGGATTAACTATTGAATGTGTACATACGTTTAGTAACGAATAAATTGGCAAAATGTATATGAATTGACAATTCTGTGAACTGTCTTGTGCAAGTTTTAAACTGAAACAATACCTGTTAGCAAAGGTGTCAGCTAGCGAGGACGTGCAGGAGCTTGCAGGGATTTGTAGTTCTTGCATGATGTCTACTTTGATGCTAATCAGCATTTTCGAATTCGAGTACATAGAGACTAATATATTGATGTCACCTTGTCCGAGAGAGATTTACATGGTTATCAAAACATCACGCCAGGGTAAGCCAACATAAAACACAGCCCTTATTTTAAGTCTTTCTAAAATTCCCTGTGAACAATGAAAGGTGGAAAAACGATTGGTACCTTTCCCCTGTTTGATCGCTAGGTTTTATGGGTATTATGACACCTCCATGTGGGACTCTATAGAAATCATTTCTGAGGATCCAATCATCTCTAAATAACAGATCTACTGCCGTGGTTGATATGTAGATTGGTTCTAATTAGGACGGGTGAATGACATTATCTTACCCCTGGTCCATCGAATGAAACATACCACTAATCGAAACTCCTCCTGAATTTTACATGGTGATGGGAATTTTACAACCATGGTGGTGCCATAAGTGGTGAAGTTGCGAGGTAGAAATTCTACTTTAACCAAATCATCTTCGCTTCGGCAGTAGAACACCTCTTGCATTGAAAGAGGGGTGAATGTCCAACAATAGCTCGCTTTGAGAATTTTGGATGCATTTCAGCTTTAGCGTTTCAGTTCCTCAAGTTCTCGGTTAGATCCAAGTGGAAGTGATTTATCTTGAATTGACGAAAGCTCGAAGACGTGGTCACTTCCTCTGCTAGATTGGAGTGCAGCTTGAGAGATTTTTCCATATTTAATGAATGGGTAAATGTGATTCTTCCTCAAACTATTTGCTGTCGCTGCGTCTGTAACTCCCGATGTAGTGAAAAAAAAAAACTTGCAGCTGTAAAAACGGTTGTTTTGGATTTGGATATAGTATGGATTTACTGCGCAAAAGTGCCACTTCTTTTATATAACCTTTAACTAGGCAAGTCAGTTTTAAGAACAAATTCTTATTTACAACGACGGCCTATCCCGGCCAAACCCAAAAGCCGCTGCACAACTCGGGAACCCCTAAATGAGAGGTCAAATCATGAGTTGGCTACAAATAACATGGATACATTTCAGAAGAGATACAAAATGTATTTATTGAAACAAATACTTAAATTTATTAAGTGTAGTTTTACAGGGACTGTGCACATTAATCAACATTACTGTAAAAGTGCCAGTTTTAGCCAGCCAGCTAAATTACTATCTTTATATAAACAAAAAATGGCCAAAACCTGATTACAGATCAGTACAACTATTAATATCATTCATAGGATACGTGGAACAATATGAGAGAATTACATATGTTTTGTGGTATGTATTGTTCAATGTGACATCCATAGTAAAATGGTACAAGTATCATGTATCTATGTACAGAAAGTGTATTCATATGCATAATAAAATGGTTTATCAATGGCGTAACTAACGTCCACAACCAGGTGGCAAAAGGTAAGAAATAAAGGCATCAGTTGAACTCAGTTGCAATTCAATTAGCTTTTTGCTCTAAATGTTTGCCAGCTAAATAGTAAATTGATAAAGGATAGTGCATCTTCAATGCTGAATGGTCGATTGATGACAAAAATAATACTGGTACTTATTCTGATCCTATGAAACAAAAGACTGGTCCACATTCCTGTTGGAATTTAATTCCCAATTCTGAAGAAAATTACATTCATAACAGAATGACACTGACAGGATTAACAGTATAAATCTTTATTTATTAACTTCTACAGAGAAACATTTTCTTTTAGAAAAACAGTTTAGAAACATTTTTCATAGTACTGAACAGATCCGTACAAAATAAAGCTAACTATGAATTAATGTTCAAAACAGTAGCTCTTTCACAGTAAAAAGGGAGGCACTATTTTAGCGTTGTGGTCTGTTACTTCCTGCCTTCAGTTGATCATTTGTTGTTGCCCAGGTAACATGTTGAGGTCAATGGTATAAAGCCTCAGGTCCTCTTTCATATTATGCCCGGTCTCCATCATCTCATATCTGCACCAGGTCCATTGGTGTAATAAATTAATGAATAAATAGGGCTTTGTGGGCTGGGGGCAGAGGTCAGTGTTCCAGAGAGGGTGTGGCACTTGGAGCCCTCTCCCTAGTCCTACACCTGACTGATGAGCTCTGACTCGTCACCCACAAACCACTGCACCGGGGTCCCATCCGCTGCCCTCTGGAGGACCCGTCTCTGGGGAGCCTGCAGGCAGAATAACAAAAACAGGAAACATTTATTTCAATGTCTGGTTTGTCAAGTCTACCAAGTCAGTACGAACAGAGTTATACTTTTAAATATCACTAGTAACAAAATTATTGGAAGGTCACAGTATGGAAAGAAGGCAACAAAGTAGATCCGTGCCTACAAGCACAAAGATGTTTCTGCTTGTGGTTCCCTGCAACCCTTCTGGGCCAGGAGTGACAGCAGAGACCATGCCCTCAGCTGCTATATTACTCAGTTCTCACAACACAAGGAAGTTGGAGACACAAATGTGATGTTAAAGGAAGTACAGTACATAGCACGGTGTGGTATAACTTCACCATTTAGAGCTCCATAATGAGAAGGTCATAAACGTTCAAACCAAATCAAAACCTAATTTGAGTTCAGCCATTATGTTTTTAGCAGCTGATCCACAACAAGGGTGTGGTGTTTTTCTCTACAGTGAACCACACTGACTCAGCGTGACATTGCATGATTTACTTTCTGTGATCAGAACCTCCCCTCGAATATAGAATGGTCACCACTACTACTGAGAAATATTCAACCCAAAAGCTACTGAGAAATATTAGATCCACTACTGTACTACAGCTGCCAATGCTTTTCGAACCCCATGCGATATAAATCCTCGCCGAAGAGTAAAGACAGTAAAACGATACAGGAATGTGGCACCTGGGTTTTACACTTACGCAAGACCTTTCCCATGCCTTGCCCCCTGGAGAGAAAAAAAAACTCAGGATACCAATTGCCTCTCATATTATAACCATTTCAATGTCTCAAGATCACATTGACTCACCACTTGCCTCCATAGATTTTCTTAAACTGTATCAGCTCAAAAGATGACAAATAATTGTAGTTAATATAAGTGGCAGTTCTTTATCAGGCATTTTGAGGTTAATTTTCGATTGATAAAGTATGTAACGAAATAGGCTTCGTCCTGAAGCGAAACTCAGGGTCATTCACAGCGTTTTATGACGCACAGTGTGCGAGTTATCTGTGAGGCTGACAAAACAGCAGTAAGGAGGCCATGGGGCGGGACTGGAAAACAGTGTGTGTCCCAAATGGCTCTCTATTCACTATATAGTGTACAATTTTTTACCCGGGCCCATAGTGCTCTGGCCAAAAGTAGTGCACTATGTAGGGAATAGGGTGCCATTTGGGATGTACACAAAGTGTATCATAGTTTCTCTCTCTCAGTGCAATTTAGTGAGCGTGAATATTGCCCTTGGACAATGGGACCAGAAAAAAACGATATTGTGTGAACAGTGGTTCCTGAACAATTCAAAACAACCATTGGAAGTCATAAAACGTGCTGAGACAAGTATCATTGAACAGTTGCGTTTTGTCCAATGACTCCTTTTGTCATAGTGTGCTTACTAGTTCATGGAGGTAATACTTGTTTGTGTGTCAGGCGTGATTGCCAAACTCACACAGTTCTGTAGAACACAAAGTAAGTTGGCTTGTAAAGACTGTATTTAGATACGGCACAAACATTTTAAAGAATTCTGTTGATTCCATGGAACTTGCAGACAGGCCTGGACACAGCACCTCAGTAGTATCATCTTAACTGATTAGAAATTCCCTTCTCTTGTTAAAGTCTGCTGGCACTGCCTTAACCAACAGCATACCACCCTGCATCCCACTGCTGGCAAGCTTCTGAAGCTAAGCAGGGTTGGTCCCTGGATAGGAGACCAGATACTGCTGGAAGTGGTGTTGGAGGGCCAGTAGGAGGCACCCTTTCCTCTGGTCTAAATATCCCAGGGCAATGATTGGGGACGTGGCCCTGTGTAGGGTGCCATCTTTCGGATAGAATGTTAAACGGGTGTCCTGACTCTCTGTTGTCACTAAAGAGCCCATGGGACCCTGGTGTCCTGGCTAAATTACCAATCTGACCAACATCCCCAGCTTCTAATTGGCTCATTCTTCCCTGTAACTATTCCCCAGGTTGTTGCTGTAAATGAGAATGTGTTCTCTGTCAACTTACGTGGTAAAATAAGGATAAATTAAAAAAAATATACTCCAGTGATATTCATTATTAGGGTGGTGCTGACAGTAATTCCACAAAGGCAATAACTTAAGATTGGGCAACTACATTGTAATCATGTAGTGAGTGAAGTGCTGTCATGGCTGTTTACCTGTTCAGGATACTTGTGGTGGTGGGAGAGCGGTGACTCGCGGCCAGGTATGTTCCTCACCCTGATCGCAGTCTGTCGGTCGAGGGAGTGAGGTCTGAACTGGTTGCGCTGGTGCCATGACTTGAGCTCCTCGTTTACCACCTGCCGGGGGAAGCCTCTGGAGGGGTGGTGGGGGTACTCTCTGAGCGAGGGGGCGCGGGACAGTCTGACGTGGGGGGGAAGGGACGTGAGAGCCCGCTGGGGGTGCACAGGGGCCTCCTCATACCAGTGCTCATATCGGCTGGAGTGACAGGGGGGCGGAGGGCCATGATACAGCCTGGCCATGTCCATCTCTGAAGGGTAGACCATCCCGTGGTCATAGTAACCCCTGTGGAAGCTGGGGGTGGACTGGTGCTGGTAATTTTGGTAGAAGCCGGGGCCTGGGGAGTAGGCCATTGGTCCATGATTATCGTTGGGGCTGGACTGGTACCTATAGGTGGGCTGACACTGCCATGGCAGGTCACAGGGCATCTCACGACACAGGGAGCTAGTGTAGGATGGGGCAGAGTGTTCAGAGTTACTGTCCGCAGTCTCAGAGCTGGAGTGGTAAATGGGGTTTCTGTAGCCTCCCCTCTGGATGGGGGACTCGCCTGGAGACGTTACCACATAATCTGTCAGTAGCCTCCTGGGAACACGGGTACGACCCCGGTCGTTATCCAGGTTCAACGGAGGTTCACTGTTGGGAAGCCTGTAAAATATCACATAGAAGCATTACAAACTAGGCCAAAACCGTACAAAATGAAAATAATTTGTAAGATAAAGTGAGACAGTTTCAAGATTTAAGCAGTGTGGGGACAGTGTGGATGAAATATACAATGGTGGTGCTGTGTGACTGTGATATGTGGTTGTCTTACCTACCTTATTTGAATGAACTGACTAAGTTGCTCTATAAGAGGGTCTGCTAAAATACCAAAATGTAAATATAAAAAAATGTGCTGACCTGAGAGAAAACTGACGGCGAAGGTGCATCTCTGGGGTGGAGGGGGCGCTGTTTGACTGGATTGGGCACAGTCTGAGATGGGAGAACTGCAGGGGCAGAGCAGTGTCTTCATAACAGGCTTCCACTGGAGGCAACACAGGGGTCACGGCTGGACTACTGCAGAAAGGTAACATGGACAGGAAGGAGAGGTTAATGACTAAACCCTGAAGATGTTATCATTCAGATGGAAAACAGGCCATGAAGGGGCCAAATAAGTGCATGTGCTTTCCATGCTTAAACCTGTTCCATGTGCCCTTATCTCAGTCTATTTGCGCTGCCACTCAAAGACAAGTTGTGACTGAATCAGAATGGTCCAGAGTAATATCCTCCCCGAAATAACAAGGAACACCTTAATGCAAACTTTAGCAAAACCACTTCAAAAGGAACTCATTTTTGAAATATCAAATGGAGTTTAAGTTGCAGAGAAGTGCTGCCAAAGCATATTTTGTATACACTGAGGATACAAAACATTAAGAACACAAACTTTTCCATGACAGACTGACCAGGTGAAAGCTATGATCCCTTATTGATGTCACTTGTTAAATCCACTTCAACCAGTGTAGTTGAAGGGGAGGAGACAGGTTAGAGAATTATTTTTAAAGCCTCGAGACAATTTAGACATGGATTGTGTATGTGCGCTATTCAGAGGGTGAATGGACAAGACAAAAGATTTAAGCGCCTTTGAATGGGGTACGGTAGTAGCTGCCAGGTGCACCGGTTTGTCAAAAACTTTTTCACGTGCAACAGTTTCCCATGTGTATGAAGAAGGGTCCACCATCCAAAGGACATCCAGCCAACTCGACAACTATGGGAAGCATTGACGTCAACATGGGCCAGCATCCCTGTGGAACGCTTTCGACACATTGTAGAGTCCCTGCCCCGAAATGGGGGGGGGGGGGGGGGGGGGGGGTGTTCCTAATGTTTGGTATACTCTGTATTTGAGTTCAACTATGAAGCTTAGAGCACTACCAATGCATTAATTCAAAAAGTCAAGGAAATCTTACATGAGGCTACATAATGGCTTGTGTATAAGAGAGGTTTCACCAACCCGTGAGGCTTCCAGTATGGCTATTCTTGGGCTTACCTGTACAATAAATTCAAGGGTAGCGTTAATATAAAAGTACAGGAGGCACGCTGGGTTCTCCCTTGGCCTTTACCTTGACTTGCTGCTACACAAGTGTGACTTGTTCTTGGTCTTCTGGTAAGGCTGGTCCAGACTGGACTCAGTCCAAGGGGAGTGCTCGATGGGAGGGGGCTCCAATTCCAGGTTGGTGTTGAAGCTGGACTGTAACTCCTCCAGGGTTGGAGTAGTATGGGTTGGCTGGTGGGGGCTAGGCCCAGGGAGGTGTGAGGGGGCTGGGGGGGGCTGGGGAGGGTCTGCTGGTCCTCCTGGGTGAGGGGCCTCCACGGATGGTTGAGATGACTGACTGATCAGCTCTTCTGGAGAAAAATATTAATAATGAATTTAAGACAGTACTCTGGTGCTATTGTCAGAGCATATTATCTATACAACTTTCACAAGAGTCATTTTTGCTTAGTAACTCTCTAACCTTCATCGAGCAGTGCCGAATCAGACAGAGAGCTATCATCAGAAGTGCCCTGATCTGGAAACAAAAGCAAAGCAAACAACCATATTAATTCACGGGAATGGCACTGGAATTACATTCCCCTCAGATCAGAGAGGAGAGATGTTAATGTTGTTTTATTAGTCGGCCAGTAGATCGTCACTCACCTCTCCGTGTGCTGATGCAGCCTGGCCGTGGTGAAGACCGCCCGTGCTGTAGGCGCAGCTGAAATGCTGTCTCCTGCAGTTGTTTGACTTTCTTCTCCTCACGCTTGCACTGCTGTAACCGGCTTCTCTTCACCGCCTTGCTGAGGTGTTCCTCATGGCACAGTCTTCGGGCCGCTTTGTATATCTGCAGCTGAAGAGATAACTCAGCTTCCACAGAGTTCAGCTCTGAGTCCTACAAGAAGCAACAAAAGGACGTTGGGCAGAAGTGAGTGGCTGAACATCAAATATCTCTTCCTGGCTCTTACAATGACAGAAGCCTGACTAATGACGATTGGTGTCAAGGAAGGTAGGGCGATGGGTTGAATTGAGAAATGTAATTTTTCCCTAAGGGGAACCACAGGAGTGGCCTTCAGTATTAAGTACACCTGTGTGTGGGGCTTTTACAACCACTGTTAAAGGGAGAGTCAGTGTAAATGACAATAGTGTCCATGTCCAACCCCTGTCAGGCTCTTTACCGCTGTTCCCTGTGGGATGCTCTGCTCGTCTAGTTTGAAGGCCGCTCCGATGCGTTGGCGAATTTGAGGTGGCTTCTCCCCAGGCAACACTGGGTAATCTGCAGACAGCCGACCAGTTAGCTCCTATATGACATGGAAAGAAGGCACCAGATTTCAGTAAAATGTGTTGATTCATATTATTTTAATGCAACACAACAAATCATGTTGTACTCCAACGGTATTAGGACAGTGACATGTTTTGTTGTTTTGGCTCTGGATTCCAGCACTTAGGCATTGTATCATTTTAAATCCAGTGAGGTTAAAGTGCAGACTGTCAGCTTTAAATTTGAGGGTATTGTCATCCATATCAGGTAAACTGTTTAGAAATTACAGCACTTTTTGTACCTAGTCCCCCCATTTTAGGGGACCAAAACTATTGGGACAAATTCACGTGTATTTATTAAAGTAGTCAAAAGTTTAGAATTTGGTCACATATTCCTAGCACAAAATAATTATGTAGCTTGTGAGTCTACAAACTTGTTGGATGCATTTGCTGTTTGTTTTGGTTGTGTTTCAGATTATTTTGTGCCCAAAATAAATTAAATGGTAATTAATGTATTGGGTCATTTTGCAGTCACTTTTATTGTAAATAAGAATGTTTCTAAAGACTTCTATATTCATGTGGATGCTACCATGATTAAGGATCGTCCTGAATGAATCATGAATAATGATGAGTGAGAAAGTTAGACGCACAAATATCATAACCCCCCCAAAAATGCTAACATCCCCTGTTATTGTAAAGGTGAGAGGTCTTGGGAATATGATTTTAGAGCGTATGTAACTTTCTCACTCATCATTATTCACAATTTATTCAGGACTATCCGTAATCATGGTAGCATCCACATTAATGTAGACGTGTTTAAAAACATATTCTATTCTTATTTACAATAAATGTGACTCCAAAATGACAATACATTATTTACCATTCATTTCTATTGGGCACAAAATTATCTAAAACACAACCAAAACAAACAAGCTTGATGTAATCCGTGCTGTAATTTCTAAATGGTTCACCAGATATGGATGAAAATACACTCAAATTATAGCCGACAGTCTGCACTTTAACCGCATAGTCCTTGTTCTGGAGTACAGAGCCAAAACAAGAAAAATGGTCACTATCCCAATACTTTGAGCCCACTCAGTTGGAAAATAAATTATGAGAGGACAACTATTACTTCAGAGGTAATATGTCCCCATTCCCTTCAAATCAACCAGGTTGATGAACCCTCATCGAGTTCATTTTGAAATATTGTAAAAAATCTTTGCTTCCCAAATGACACTTTAGATCGTTCTCAAGTGTCAGTTACGCAATGCTGCCTTTCCATAGAATCCTACTCTTTCACAACACATTCTCAGGGCCTCACCTGCCCAGTGAATGCAGCCAAACTGGCCTGCCCTCTAGCTAAACCTACACTCAACCTGAACGTACGAGAGTGCATATTATTTATTTAAATTTGGGAACAGACATAACACACCCCCTGTGTTTGTTTTGAGTTAATCTACATAAAAGGTGTATATCCCCACCAGACAATAGTGTTGTTCATGATCTCAGTCGCTGTCGTGTTCCTGAGAGCAGGAAGAGGAGTTATCAGAGTCTCCATCTAGGCAGCACACCTCGACAGGACAAGTCCCAACAGGAGAGCCACGCCCAATTGTCAACAGAAAAGAATGATCAGACCTGGGCGGCGTCTCAAACAGCACCCTATTACCTACATAGGCCTCTGGTCAAAGGTAGTGCACTATATAGGGAACAGTGAGTTAACTGCCTTGTTCAGGGGCAGAACGACAGATTTTTACCCTGTCAGCTCGGGGATTCGATCTAGCAACCTTTCGTTACTGGCCCAACACTCTAACCACTACACTACCTGCTGCCCCATCACAGTCATAGTATCACTTATGGGGAAATCCACACTGATATTATGGTGAAAACGATCTGAACCCTGATGGAGTGGAGAGTGTATGTGCTATATCCAGGGGTACTCACAGCCTCTCGGATGCAGAGTTTCTTCAGCTCCAGTAGGCAGAGCTCTAGCCGGTCCTCCAGTGACTGATGCTTGAGCTTGACGGCCCGGGTATGAGTGATAACGTCCTTCATAATCGTGAAAGGACTATCAGGGCCTTGGACACACAGACAAAGAGGCTACTGTAAGGTCTCAGGGTTGAAAACAGCAAGGCTATAGATAGCTGGACACAATCTTTTGGCACGTTTACAATTGGTAATGCTTGCATGTCAATTTCATATGGCTGCAGCTGTATCCCACAGATAGCCCAACTGGTTGGAGAGAATAAACTGTGTCCAAATCGAGAAAAGGTGGCAATACAAATGCAAACAAAAATGTTGCTCCAATCCTGACCTGTTTCTGCCCACTCGTGAGCAGCAACGAGGAAGATAATGAGCCAAGATGACACCTACAGTAGACAAGACAAGGTTCTTTTGAGAGATAATGAGTGTCTGTACTTGTACTGTTGGGCAATTCCACGGTAACAGAGTGACACTGAGACTCAGATTTTTCACTTTAAAATGTACGTCAAACAAAAACCAATGATTGGAAAGTTAAAACTATACAACTCTATGCAGAATGACTAAAATTCCCACTGAAAATTGTAAGTAAATACATTTTGTTACATTTTCTGTGGAAACTTAAAAATATTCTTTGTGCATAGAATTTTATGGTTTGTTTAATTTTGCAATCATTGGTTTATGTTTGACATACATTTTAAAAGTCTCACTCTGCTACCATGAAATTGCCCTGTTTTATTGATTTATACTGAAACTGTCATGAAAGTGTGATAGGATCAACCTGTGAGTGAAACCAAGGCGATTAACAATATGTGGTTGCTCTACTACTGGAATAGTTAAGCGTCTCTCTGCCACTGCCGGTGACTACTGACAACTGGAATAGTTAGGCATCTCTCCAGCACTGCCGGTGACTACTGACAACTGGAATAGTTAGGCATCTCTCCAGCACTGCCGGTGACTACTGACAACTGGAATAGTTAGGCATCTCTCCAGCACTGCCGGTGACTACTGACAACTGGAATAGTTAGGCATCTCTCCAGCACTGCCGGTGACTACTGACAACTGGAATAGTTAGGCATCTCTCCAGCACTGCCGGTGACTACTGACAACTGGAATAGTTAGGCATCTCTCCAGCACTGCCGGTGACTACTGACAACTGGAATAGTTAGGCATCTCTCCAGCACTGCCGGTGACTACTGACAACTGGAATAGTTAGGCGTCTCTCCAGCACTGCCGGTGACTACTGACAACTGGAATAGTTAGGCGTCTCTCCAGCACTGCCGGTGACTACTGACAACTGGAATAGTTAGGCGTCTCTCTGCCACTGACGGTGACTACTGACAACTGGAATAGTTAGGCATCTCTCCAGCACTGCCGGTGACTACTGACAACTGGAATAGTTAGGCGTCTCTCTGCCACTGCCGGTGACTACTGACAACTGGAATAGTTAGGCGTCTCTCTGCCACTGCCTGTGACTACTGACAACTGGAATAGTTAGGCGTCTCTCTGCCACTGCTGGTGACTACTGACAACTGGAATAGTTAGGCGTCTCTCTGCCACTGCCGGTGACTACTGACAACTGGAATAGTTAGGCGTCTCTCTGCCACTGCCGGTGACTACTGACAACTGGAATAGTTAGGCGTCTCTCTGCCACTGCCGGTGACTACTGACAACTGGAATAGTTAGGCATCTCTCCAGCACTGCCGGTGACTACTGACAACTGGAATAGTTAGGCATCTCTCCAGCACTGCCGGTGACTACTGACAACTGGAATAGTTAGGCATCTCTCCAGCACTGCCGGTGACTACTGACAACTGGAATAGTTAGGCGTCTCTCTGCCACTGCCGGTGACTACTGACAACTGGAATAGTTAGGTGTCTCTCTGCCACTGCCTGTGACTACTGACAACTGGAATAGTTAGGCGTCTCTCTGCCACTGCCTGTGACTACTGACAACTGGAATAGTTAGGCGTCTCTCTGCCACTGCCGGTGACTACTGACAACTGGAATAGTTAGGCGTCTCTCTGCCACTGCCGGTGACTACTGACAACTGGAATAGTTAGGCGTCTCTCTGCCACTGCCGGTGACTACTGACAACTGGAATAGTTAGGCGTCTCTCTGCCACTGCCGGTGACTACTGACAACTGGAATAGTTAGGCGTCTCTCCAGCACTGCTGGTGACTACTGACAACTGGAATAGTTAGACGTCTCTCCAGCACTGCCGGTGACTACTGACAACTGGACTACTGAACTGATAGTAGACGTCTCTCCAGCACTGCCGGTGACTACTGACAACTGGAATAGTTAGGCGTCTCTCCAGCACTGCTGGTGACTACTGACAACTGGAATAGTTAGGTGTCTCTCTGCCACTGCCGGTGACTACTGACAACTGGAATAGTTAGGCGTCTCTCCAGCACTGCCGGTGACTACTGACAACTGGAATAGTTAGGCGTCTCTCCAGCACTGCCGGTGACTACTGACAACTGGAATAGTTAGGCGTCTCTCTGCCACTGCCGGTGACTACTGACAACTGGAATAGTTAGGCATCTCTCCAGCACTGCCGGTGACTACTGACAACTGGAATAGTTAGGCGTCTCTCCAGCACTGCCGGGGACTACTGACAACTGGAATAGTTAGGCGTCTCTCTGCCACTGTCGGTGACTACTGACAACTGGAATAGTTAGGCATCTCTCTGCCACTGCCGGTGACTACTGACAACTGGTATAGTTAGGCATCTCTCCAGCACTGCCGGTGACTACTGACAACTGGAATAGTTAGGCATCTCTCCAGCACTGCCGATGACTACTGACAACTGGAATAGTTAGGCGTCTCTCCAGCACTGCCGGTGACTACTGACAACTGGAATAGTTAGGCGTCTCTCTGCCACTGCCGGTGACTACTGACAACTGGAATAGTTAGGCATCTCTCTGCCACTGCCGGTGACTACTGACAACTGGTTGCATCCCAAATGGCCCCCTACTCCCTACATAGTGCACTACTTTTGACCACAGCCCTAAGGGTACCCCTAAAGTAGTGCACTATATAGTGAGTAGAATGCCATTTGGGACATCCCTGAGTTCATTTACAGGGCTACTAATGACTCCAGGCCAGTTGCATTGTGTGTCATATACTTTCAGAGATTATCAACTCAATCCCTGCAGGCACTGACAGACAGCAGAGAAAGCCAACGGAGGTGTGACTGGGAAACAAAGAGGTCACACAGTAACTGCACCGGAACGGCAACCATGCAGGAGAAAATAAACAGTAGAAAACATGCCAACAATAAAATGTATTCTGTCTGTATGTATAATCTCCCATTGTGGGAAGCAGACAGTGTGTGACTAAATGACATGTGGTGAAGAAAGTCACCAGCAATAGCTCAGCTACTGGTTTAAAGAAATTATTGGTAGTGGCCACTGCATTCTCTTAGAAATGGAGCACAAAATAATAAATAATAGGATTATAAACCACTTTTGAATAGTGTGGCTTGCTTGCTTACTACTTCGTTATAACTGGAACACAAATAGATTTCTAGGCCACAACCCATGGCATATCAAGTTTGAAAGAATGTTGACTAATGTCTCACTACAGGCATCCCATTATAGTGAATAACTGTTAGTGTCATCCAAGTTCAAAGGTATTTGGTAGCTTGATGCTTACCAGAGTGGAGAATGATGCCACTGTCTGTGTCACTGATCTCTTCTTTGCCCTCCATGTATGTGGGTCAGGTGGTATTCATAGGTGGGGGGGGGAGCAGGGGAAAGTCCATTTTCACAATGCCCTGCAGAAATACACATTTATGTTCATCTTCAACGATACAATATACTTTATTGTCCATCTGCATGAAAATTCATTTTAAAGTCAGCATGCAAATAGAACACTTCTATACAGTCTCATTACACTACAGAGAGTGATTCCATTTAATAGTACTAAATTGTTGCTTTTCAGCACAATTAGAATATCTAATTTTAGACATAGTTAATGGGCTCCATCCACCATTGAGAGATTAGACTTCTAACAAACCACTTAACCCTTCAACCATGAAAGTCACAGGGGTAAAACCAAATTCCCAGAGACTTTTCTCAGGAAACAATGGTGCTTAAAAGGGCCACTCTTCCCATTACTTTGAGCCATTCCCTCCTGTTATGTCCTGTCAGCACAGCCTCACCAGGGTTCAAACCAGAGTGGATTCCCATAGTGACCATCTAACTCACAGGTTGTGTCCTGAATGGCACCCTATAGCCTATATAGTGCACTACTTTTGACCAGGGCCCATGGGGCTCTAGTAGTGCACTATATAAGGAGTAGGGGGCCATTTGGGACACTAACCCACACTGTTCTTCATCAGGTGAATGTTTTGCCTGCAGCTAATTAGCTGGCTACTTTAGGGAGAGGTTGAGGAATGCCTGAACACAGGAGAGGAAAGGCCAGTCCAACAACAATTAGTCTTATTCTTTTATAGGCCTATCTTAATTAAAGACTACCAACAAAATACAGACTTAAAGAGTCTGGAATAATATCTCAATGTCCTCCAGAAATATGAATTATCAAGTAATACAATTCAAATTAATTAACTGATTCTATTTGACTCTGTGCCAATTTAATCTTGCTCCTACTCCAAATTGTCTGTTGTGTTCTCAAAGAAATATTGGAACCTACATGCACATGTGGAACTTCTGCAGTGAGAAGACTTTTTGGTCACAGGATGCAAGGTCTGTGCCAAGCATAGTAGGTGTTGCTATTCCCCGTCTCCCCAGTACTTTTTTGTTTCGATTTTTGTTTTGTTTTGTTGAACAATGACGCTTCACTAAGTCTTACAGTACCCAGGAATGAGTATTGTTGTTCGGACTGACTGCGGCAAAAGAACGCTGGTGACCAGATGTAAGCCTCCACATAAGCTCAGCATTACTCAATAGCTACAAAACCTCCTTGACATCCTTTCACTAGAGCTCTCCATGGCTTGTGTGAACAGCGCCAAGGAAAGGACATTAGATAGATTCAGTAGAGCAGTCGAAAAAGGTCAAAAGCTTATTTTGAGTTAATGTAATCATGTTTAAATTCATCAACTGTATTTTGAATATCTGTATTGAATATTGATGTATGCAGGCTGACTTTATTCAAGTGTCCCTTGTTCCTCTAAACAACTGTAGAAACATTAGATGAGTTATCCATTATGTTTTGTTTAAAGCATTGATAGTGCCTTCAGAAAGTATTCACACCCCTTGACTTTTTTCCACATTCTGTTGTTACAGCCTAAATGTATAATTGATTAAATTGAGATTTTGTGTCACTGGCCTACACACAATACCCCATAATGTCAAAGTGGAATAATGTTTTTAGACATTTTACAAATTAATTAAAAATGAAAAGCTGAAATGTCTTCAGTCAATAAGTATTCAACCCCTTTGTTATGGCAAGCCTAAATAAGTTCAGGAGTAAAAATGTGCTTAATAAGTTACATAAGTTGCATGGTCACTGTGTGCAATAATAGTGTTTAACATGATTTTTGAATGACAGCCTCATCTCTGTACCCCAGTCATACAATTATCTGTATGGTCCCTCAGTCAAGTGGTGAATTTCAAACACAGATTCAACCACAAAAAACAGGGAGGTTTTCCAATGCCTCACAAAGGGCACCTATTTGTAGATGTGTCAAAATAAAAAAAGCAGACATTGAATATCCCTTTGAGCATGGTGAAGTTATTAATTACACTTTGGATGGTGTATCAATACACAGTCACTACAAAGATACAGGCATCCTTCCTAACTCAGTTGCCGGAGTGGAAGGAGGCCAATGGTGACTTTAAAACAGTTACAGAGTTTAATGGCTGTGATAGGAGAAAACTGATGATAGATCAACAACATTGCAGTTACTCCACAATACTAACCTAAATGACAGAGTGAAAAGGAGGAAGCTTGTACAGAAAAAAAATATACCAAAACATGCATCATGCCTGCAATAAGACACTAAAGTAAAACTGCAACAAAAAAAAGGTCTGTCTGCCCAATATAAAGGATCAAACCTGGTGGAGGAATAAAAATAGCATAAATAGGAAAGTATACCAGTTTAATTTGAGGACCAGGATGTTGACAGCTGTGCCATACAGATAGCCAATCCTCAGTAAAAAACACAACAGCCCACTTGGAGTTTGCCAAAAGGCACCTAAAGGACGCAGACCATGAGAAACAAGATTCTCTGGTCTGATGAAACCAAGATTTAATTCTTTGGCCTGAATGCCAAGCGTCACGCCTGGGGGAAACCTGGCACGATCACTACGGTGAAGAATGGTGGTGGCAGCCTCATGCTGTGGGGATGTTTTTCAGTGGCAGGGACTGGGAGACTAGTCAGGATCGAGGCAAAGATGAACGGTGCAAAGTACAGAGAGATCCTTGATGAAAACCTGCTCCAGAGCGCTCAGGACCTCAGACTGGGGCAAAGGTTCACCTTCCAACGGGACAATGATCCTAAGCACACAGCCAAGACAATGCAAGAGTGGCTTTTGATAAGTCTCTGAATGTCCTTCAGAGGCCCAGCCAGAGCCCGGACTGGAGAGACCTGAAAATAGCTGTGCAGCGACACTCTCCATCCAACATGACAGAGCTTGAGAGGATCTGCAGAGAAGAATGGGAGAAACTACCCAAATACAGGTGTGCCAAGCGTGTACACCCAAGAAGATGCAAGGCTGTAATCGCTGCCAAAGATGTTCAAACAAAGTACTGAGTAAAGGGGCTGAATACTTACGTAAATGTGATATCAATTTTGTATTTTTTATACATTCACAAAACCTTCCTGAAAACTTGTTTTTGCTTTGTCCTTATGGGTAGATTATGTGTAGATTGATGAGAGAAAAAAACTATTGAATCCATTTTAGAATAAGGCTGTAACGTAACAAAATGTGAAAAAAGTCAAGGGGTCTGAATACTTTCCAAATGGACTGTATGCAAGGAAATGAGGCTTGATTGTTGTTCAGTGACCGAATATCCCAAACTATCCAACTTGCAGTGGCAAATATAAAGAATTAATTAATTGCACTACAAATAAAGATGAAAATTGAACATTCTCTGGTATTGTCTTACCGGTAATCTATGTACTGAAAAAGGTTGTTCAAAGTGATACAATTGAGTGTCAATAGAGATAGCTCTAAATTCAGTCAAATTTCAATCAATCAACTTCACAGACAGACAGCCTAAACCCCCAATGAGCAAAGAAATGCAGAGGCTGGGAATAAACTCCCTAAAAGGCAGGAACCTAGGAAGAAACCTAGAGGAACCAGGCTCCAAGGGGTGGCCAGTCCTCTACTGGCTGTACTGGTAGAGATTCAGGAGTACATGTGGCCATTTAGGCCAGATTCAGTCTGTCCACTGAGTTTCTCCAACCAAATGTTAACTTGGTTGACCATGTCCTTGAAGCCAAGTCAGCCGATTTGGTTCCCTCAGATAGAGGCCAGTTGGTGGAATGACATGATCCTGGTGACATTACCTTGATCATTACCACTATTGCTGCGTTCAAGACAACTGGGAAGTCCAGCTTTTACTGGGAAAAATCGTTTTGCATGGTCATCCAACTTGGAATTCTAAGTCAGAACTCGTCCTCTTTCTAGAGCGCTGACATTCCGACCTGAAGATCACTGACGTCATGATTTGACCTCTTTTTTTCAGGGTTCAAATGCCGTGTTCAAAATAACTGGGAACTAATGAAAAATATTAGGTCAAATCATTGATCTTCAGATCAGAGCTCTAGAAAGAGGCCCGAGTTCCCGAGTTGGAATTGCCCAGTTGTTTTGAACGCACTGAAGTCGTTGATTTTCCGAGTTCCCAGGTGTTTGAACGTGGCACCAGTCGTATTGACTAGTATGACACATACTTCTTGCTATACAGTCTAGGGAGCTTCCTGTGATTGTCGAGCTGTTTGTGAAACTTCCACGTCATTAAGACTGCAATCTCAGTTCAGGCAATGATTGACAGAGAGAAAAAAGCAGGGCTTTAATTGGCTGATGCAACTGTGTGCTGAAGGCTTATTTACAACAATGCGTTTATTGTCCCGAAACTGCTTGAATCCAAATGCAATACACTTTTAGCGCATGAGGCATGTGCGAAAATATTATAATGGAATTCAATTTAAATCTCATATCTATAGTATGCAAGGCACGTTAGGTTTTGTGGAAACGCTACCACGATAATTATAATTAGGGAATTCTTAATATACAACATGGAATAAACTTTGTTATAATAAAACTCATGACGCGTGGGAACAGAGGCATCATTTATTACCCGAGACTGAATGGGCTATTCATGAGTAAAATACTAGAACCTCCGTAATATTTATGAAGCCAAATTATAAAGTATACAAGACTAAAGACAAAGCCTAAACATTTCAACGAAATACTGACGTAGACTTTAATCAGGAAACGATTGATTCCGCGCATATCAAGTGTCCATCATCTCCCCAGGTCGCTTGCATGAAGCATAAAGACTGTATAACAATTGAGACAATAGTCCCCCGTCACTTTCAAGAAACTGTTTAATCTAACATGTCTACACGACCTCCCACACACTTCCAATAGCCATGGTTACGGAGTCAACTTAACATCTTCGTTTTAGTTTTCATTAAAAGGGCATTACGCACCAAACGCTCTCTTTTCAATCCCAACGAGGTTCTCCTAGTAAAGGATAGAGGACAGGGAATTCCAGCAGAATGAAGGACAATCAACCCAGTTTTTTTTTAAATCATGTAACGTAACCTAAGTATTTCGACTGTATAAAAATAGTTAAACTATCTGATAATTTCAACTGAACACCTCGGAAAGCATTTTGCGTAAAGTTAAAGCGCATTAAAAGGGCATGCACTTACATTTTCATCAATCTGGTTCAAAAGTCGACTCTTGAAAACTGCCTTACTAATACTATTCTCGTATTCCCCACTTGAATGGAAGTGATTGAAAGGCGAACTGCCTTGATTTGAAGTAAGGTAGAAGAAGGACGACTCACACTCAAAAGGGGAGTGGTCCGCAGAGGTGGGACCAAGTCACTATTTTTTGAGTCACAAGGTTCAAGTCCAGTCCCAAGTAGAACGGGTCGAGACTCGAGTCAAGACTAAGTCGTGCATTCTAAGAGCAAGTAAAGTCGAGTCCAGTCACAAGTTCAAGTCAAATATCAATTAAAACAAAAAAATTATATATATAGACAATGACTTGTTCAACTACAAATCTGTCTATTTACTGAGGCTAGCAGGCAGCCCTTTTCATTATTTTGTCTGTACATTTTATGTAATAATTAATTTTAACAAATTCCAAATGTAACATTCATCAGTAAATTATCAATTTGTACCGAAGCCACTCCAGAGTTGTCTTGACTGTGTGCTTAGGGTCGTTGTCCTGTTGGAAGGTGAAATGTCACCACAGTCTGAGGTCCTGAGAGCTCTGGAGCAGGTTTTCATCAAGAATCTCTCTGTACTTAGCTCTGTTCATCTTTCCCCTCGATCCTGACTAGTCTCGCAGTCCCTGCCGCTGAAAAATAACCCCACAGCATGATGCTGCCACCACCATGCTTCACCTTAGGGATGGTATTAGCCAGGTGTTGAGCGGTGCCTGGTTTCCTCCAAGCGTGACGCTTGGCATTCAGGCCAAACAGTTCAATCTTGGTTTCATCAGACCAGAGAATCTTGTTTAGAGTCTGAGAGTCTTTAGGTGCCGTTTGACAAACTCCAAGCGTGCTGTCATGTGCCTTTTTTTTTTACTGAGGATTGGCTTCCGTCTGGCCACTCTACCATAAAGACCTGATTGGTGGAGTGCTGCAGAGATGGTTTTCTTTCTGGAAGGTTCTCCAGTCTCCACAGAGGAACTCTGGAGCTCTGTCAGTGACCATCGGATTCTTGGTCACCTCCCTGACCAAGGCCCTTCTCTCCCCTGATTGCTCAGAGGCCACTGTGTTCTTGGGGAACTTCAATGCTGCAGACATTTTTTGGTACCCTTCCCCAGATCTGTGCCTCAACACAATCACAATTCCTTTGACCTCCTGGCTTGGTTTTTGCTCTGACATACACTGTCAACTGTGGGACTTTTATATAGGACAGGTGTGTGCCTTTCCCAATCCTGTCTAATCAATTGAATTTACCACAGGTGGACTCCAATCAAGTTGTAGAAACATCTCAAGGATGATCAATGGAAACAAGATGCGCCAGGGCTCAATTTCAAGTCTCATAGCAAAGGGTCTGAATACTTATGTAAATAATGTATTTTTATTTTTAATAAATGTACATCTTTTTCTAAACCTGTTTTCTATTTGTCAATGACGGGTATTGTGTGTCGATTGATGAGCATTTTTATTTACTTATTTAGGCTTACAAAATGTTTGACAAATGGCACAATCACTTATGTTTTATCAAGCTACATAGTTTTGAGGATAGGCATGACAGAAATAGAGTAGGATTTCATCTTTGAATCATCTTTGAAAGATTACATCTTTATGTTTTATAGACAAACTGAAGCGCGGAGATCAGAAGTTAAGTGCATGCATAGAAATGGAGTCAACTAGTTCTTCTGGCCAAGGCCAAGAGATGATATCAACTGGTATGCGGATTACCAGATTGTGCATCTGATGCCAAAGCCGCTGCCACTGAACAAAATATCAGCTCAGATTGACCACAGTATCTGGAAGTACTTTGTTAGATTACTTGTTAGATTTGTGTGTATTAGGTAGTTGTTGTGAATTGTTAGATTATTTGTTAAATATTACTGCACTGTTGGAACTCAAAGCACAAGCATTTCACTACACTCGCATTAACATCTGCTAACGACGTGTATGTGACCAATATCATTTGATTTGATTTGATTTACTAGGAGGAGCACCTGAACGTGTGAAAGTGGCAGATGCGAACTGGCTACCAGAGAAGAAGCCGTCAGAGGCTAGAAAGCAATGGAGACTTGGAGATAACAGATGGATGTGACACAATAACACGGCAAAGACAAACATATGGACAAACTTTTCTAAAGACAAACACATCTCAAGTAAAAGTGAAGCTAGTATGGGAATTTATTAGTACGGGAAAAGTTAGTACAGGAAATAGGCCTATTCCATGAACATGTTTTACTACATATAAAATGTTTGTATCAATGCTTTTGGGAAAACTTAGTCTTAGTTTACATTCAATGTTGTGTTTCTATAGTTCCAATAGACATGTTTTATGTTTGTACGACAATGTTGTGTTAGGAAATACATTTTAGTCAATAGGGTTCATCTTTTGGTCTTAATCTTTGACCAGTAACCTCCATTTTATTCTTCATATGAAATCAACACGTTATAAAGTTATTTGTAATAAAAAATAAATATTACTAAATAAGTCAAATTTGTATGGAATAATCCTATGTCATTCGTTTCACATTGTGTCACAGGTGTTGGTGTCCTGGCATCAGAGTTTCCCATTTTCATAGAATCTTTATTTGTATCTACCCAACTGCTGCTGCATTCATTAGTATGCATTTTAAGAATATGATAATCACATTTTGATGACTCAACCTCAATTATTTCTGATTTTACAAGAAAATCCAAGTGGTAGAAATATAAAAATGTCGAAAAATATAACTTTATTTTTATAGAACTTTAAAATTACTAATCAAAAAATGTCTTAATATTAGTATTAACATTTTATGTCTGATTATATATGAACATTTAATTGTGAAATTAGATTCAGGAAAGCCTGAATTGTCATCTAAAATATAGATAACACCAGTGACAAAAAGGCAGCACTTGCATTAAAATACATTAAGCTTGCATTTATGTTGATTGATAATGGTATGGGTTAACTATCTAAGTTTTGGTTAAAAAAATTTGGATCTTCAAAATCTACAATTTCCGTAGAATCATCTTTACATACTGTACACTGTATACTGTACATGAGTGTTTCATTAGTTTAGCTCAATTACTGACTGAGTAGGCACATTGTTATTAATGTTTTTGTTGTTATTGCATTTCAGGTGGATAGGGAGTAAGATCACTAGAAAGGACCATGCTGACAGACCAGGAAGAAAGCTGTTGTTGCACAGCAGAGGAATTACAGTCAATGCTTATGAACTGAATATTGTGTGTGAATTGCCTATTTATATCATTGGCACTAACAAAAAGGTTTGATTGTTCAGCAACATGAGCTGTACATGCCAACACTGCTTTGGTGATGAAAGGTATGTCACAGAGGTGACTATGTAGAAGCTACCCGCATACATTGCATTATATGCCCAGAAACTAATTCACCTGGTACGGGTTTCACCCAGACAAATATAAGGTGCGCACCTCTTTGCCCCTGGTAAGTCTTTCCCCTGTTGATCACAGGAGTAATTCATGCACTCGTCACTGATTGGGACCTGGGAGTTGCTTGCACCTGTTCTTTATTTAAGGCCAACGTCAGAAGCAGCACACCATCGATGTGAGCAGTGTGGCAGCAGAGCCAGAGCAACTGAGGAAAACGCGTGCTTTTACTGGAGCAGACCGGGACCAGTGTTGAAATGGAGAGAGAAGCCCTTTATGGGAATTGGGATGGTAAATGCTTCACCCTTCCCAAATCTAAGTACCTCTCCATACCCATTTCCAACATTTCACCTGTTAGCAATGCCTGCCCACGTTCTCTACTGCTTTGTGAGCTATGCACTCAATGCCAGTCTGCCTACTGTGAACAAGAAAGAAGGCCTTTTGGGATACTGGGAGGGGGAAGCACGTTCACCTTTCCCTAAATTAAGTAGCCTACACTTTTAATTCCATTCGTACTGGTATAGACACTCAACCGGGGCGAATTCCTTTCAATCGCACTCGAGAAATCATTGTCTGTTACAGCTTTTCTGCCTTGAACACTATCCGCTCAAATCTGGGCTATTTAAGTCACTGGTGTCCACCCCTCACTGGCTCTTACAACAAAGACTATTGAAAACCTGAGCTTGGATTGGACTTTATTGACACCAGATAACATGACTCGAGCCACTATCCCTGCCTCCATTTATTTTGGTTTAAATTAATTTATCAAGCCTAGTTGACTTTCCCATTCAATTTGTTTAAATCTTTTGACCATTTCCCCATTAAAATTAGTTTTTGCTTTGATATTATTACTAATTTCCTCAATTCCTTTGTGGCTTATTGTTATTTTGTTTAATCATTTTTGGAGAGGTATTGTGGAGGTTTATTGGACTTGGCCTACTGTGTCTCAGCGCAATCTGCTGACAGAATATTTGTCTTTCACTCAATTCAACACAACCCAGGGGAGGCCTGCTGTGAACAATGGCTTGGATCCCTCAGAGGTTGCCTGCCATGGTGGGACCACGGAACGCTCCTCAAGGACTGTTAAAATAGGCCTTTTACATTTCATATTTTTGGACTTGTCCACTTCGGACTTAGCTATTGTTCAATAGCTAGTGTAGAACACCCTTCTGTGTTTTGCAAGGTGTACCTTTTATTTTTTTTTAAACTAATCATTCATACAAATGCAAAAACTGACTTGTCTATTGTCCCATTCTTCAATATGGTCTTTGATATACACTGAGTGTACAAAACATTAGGAACTTTGCACAACAGACTGACCAGGTGAAATCTATGATCCCTTATTGATATCGCCTGTTAAATCCACTTCAATCTGTGCAGATGAAGGGGAGGAGAAAGGTTAAAGGATTTTACTTTTTTTAAAGCCTTGAGACATGGATGTGTGCCATTCAGAGGGTGAATGGACAAGACAAAATATTTAAGTGCCTTTGAACGTGGTATGCTAGTAGGTGCCAGGCGCACCGGTTTCAGTGTGTCAAGAACTGCAACGCTGCCTGGTTTCACGCTCAGTTTCCCGTGTGTATCAAGAATGGTCCACCACCCAAAGGACATCCAGAAAACATAACTGTGGGAAGCATTGGCGTCAACATGGACCAGCATTCCTATGGAACGCTTGACACCTTGTTGTCCATGCCCCGATGAATTGAGGCTGTTCTTAGGGCAAAAGGAGTGTAACTCAATATTAAGGTGTTCCTAATGTTTTGTACGCTGTTTTAGTTGACATATCTGTGTGATGTCTCATACATTAATAAAAATGTATTCACCCTGGACACTTGAATCATAAGCTCTAAGTGTTGTCTTGATTCATAGTACGCATGTTTAAGTTACCATAGTAGTTTAAAAAAATGTGAAGACCAACAGGCAGAGTCATTTTGTAACCTAACAATATATACAATTTATACACAGCTTTATTGCATTTAATCATCCCCTAAATCCGGCCATTGAAAGCCTTGATCGTTGTATCCTTCCTCAGGGAACGACCTGCTGACAACATGGTGGCATGTTTTGATATGCTGCTCTAGAGTTCCATGGCCCAGCAGACTCACCTGGGGACAGGGGGAAAGATTCATGTTAGTTTTTTAAATTAAAGTCTGGGAGACTGAGGGAGGAGAGAGCATGAGTTTAAGTACAGTAAAAATAACCAGTGATCATTGATTAAACGCTATATCACATACAGCAATAGTGAAGGTGCATAAATATACTATTACGAGCGTAGCCTACTTCTCTGTACTCAGAAGAGATCGCAGGTAGTTGGTCAGAAGGCTCTGGAGGCCCTTGGAATATTCTGTCTCTGTCGCACCTGGAGAGAGCTGGATAGAAGTACTGAGTGTGCTTGAAAGAAAGGGAGCAATAGTTCATATGTAACAAGTATTACATTATTGAGGAATATAAAGGGGCCTTCAAATCAGACAAATTGATGTGTAAGAGACACAGCAACTCAATGGTTTTCAATGGGAGGAGTGTGTTGGAAAGCCCAAGCATTGTATTGCACTGTTCATGAAAAGTTGCAAAGATGTATCCATTAAAAATATAGAAGAGTTTCTCCTCACCACACCGCTGCGTCAGACATGAATTTCAGGCATTTTGATTTGAAGGCAGCCTTACTCTGTTTGAAATTGCATCTTCATGTCTAACTTCACTCTTACTTGCCACAGATGGGTGGAGATTTCACTTAAGAACCAATGGAATGGTCTCAAATGGGCAAACTCTACCCACCCGGGGGACTGGGCCATGTTAAATGAACTGGCCCACTCTCTGACCCCTAAGCCCTCACCAGTGAACCCTCATTGTCATAGGGTCTCCTGTCTAACCCTCTAATCAGTGTCTCTGACGGAGTTACTCCACTAGACAGGTTTATGGTGCATAGGTATTCTCCGCTCCTCATATGCCTGGAGTATTAGTTCAAATAGTATCATTAGGGAGCCCAGTGCCTAAGGAGTTGGATCTATAACCGAAAGGTGGCTGCTTCAAAGCCTGGGCCAGGTGCTAGAAAAAAAGGAGGGAACTGATCTGGCAACTGGAGGGCTGCTGGGCTCACATCCTATAGACCATCCCCTACTGTTGGGCCCTTGAGCAAGGCCATTAACGCCACAACATGCTCTTCATCCAGGGGCACTGCACTGCAGCTTGACCCTGTGCTCGTCTCAACTGTTAGTGATGTGTGCCGTCATGACTTACTGACACAGTGCTCCATGTTCCTGCTGGTAGCAGACCTTAACCTGGATGAGTATGGTTGCATCTATCTGCACCAGGCTCCTTGGAAATCAGATGACACATCTGCATGGATTAGCAAAATAAAATTGTTCCTGTATTTAGACAATCGTAGTCAAGACAGACAATGTTTCTTTTAGGCAGGAGTGTACAGGTTTTTGTTCCAACACTTCATTGAACTAATTGTGGTCTAAATTGAAGACCATGACTGGTTGAATGAGATGTTCGTGCGAGGCAGGAATAAAAATGTGCACAGTTCAGTCCCCTGGGACTAGATTTGCAAAAATCCAGTAACTTTCCCAAAATACTGGTTATCCAGAAATCCTGGTTGGACGATTCCAGATTTCCTGCTGATTCGGGGAAACTTCCAACCAGGTTTTCTGGAAGACTGGGTAATTCTGAGAAAGTTCCCAGATTTTTTGCAACTACCTGGGACAGAAATCACCCATGTCTATATTATAGAACAAGCTCCCTAAGTTACAATGAGATGACAATTCTGCATGATAGTGAATAACATTTGTGGATCTACAGGTAACTGCCAAAATAAAAGGTAACACCAACAAAGTGTCTTAATAGGGCATTGGGTCTTCACGAGTCAGAAATGCTTCAATGCATCTTCGCATAGATTCTACAAGTGTTGAACTCTATTGGAGGGATACCACACCATTCTTCTACAAGAAATTCCAACCTTTGGTGTTTTGTTGGTGGTGGAAAACGTCGTCTCTGGCATCGCTCAAAAATCTCCCATAAGTGTTAAATTCAGTTGAGATCTGGTGACAGACGGTCATGGCATATGGCTTACATCGTTTTCATGCTCATCAAACCATTCAGGCACTTGTGCCCTGTGGATGGGGGCATTGTCTTCCTATGAGGGCATCTCCATGGTAGCCAAAATAATGGCCTGCCCAGCATTTTTATACATCACCCTAAGCATGATGGGATTTTAATTGCTTAATTAACTCAGGAACCACACCTTTGTGGAAGCATCGGCTTTCAATATGATTTGTATCCTTCATTTACTCAAGTGTTTCCATTATTTTGGCAGTTACCTATATATGTATCTAACATGTTACACCTTACTGAATTAACCTCAGATTTTCCTTGTGCTCAGGAGGTCCTTAAAGTTCTACATCTGTCTGGGTGTTATGTGCTTAAGTCTTAAATATAACTAGCAAATATATAGTTTTGTTTCTAGAAACCTATCATTAGCTACATTGATGAACTCAGCTGATGGTGGGACTAAGCTATCTAGCTAGCTCTTCCCCAGCAGATTCAGCCTAGCTAGCTACCTATCTACCTACCTAATGGCCTTTTTATAATCGTTATAGATGAATATAAATATATTAATTTTAGTTTCGCATCTAGAGCTGCCTAATATAGCAAGCCAGTTGATATTACAGTAGCTAGGATGAATACAATGTGTGACAGTAGCTATGGGCGACATTATATAATTGAGTGAGATGTAATCCGAAGGAATGACATCACAACAGAAAAATATTTATAGCTAAACTGAAATAACTGATTCTACCATTACAGATATGCACTGGCAAATCTTTACACAAATGAGATCATCAAAAACATGTTGGAAAAGCATTAGGCTGAATTAGCTAGCTAGCTTTCTTACCTAAAAGAAGAATCACCTTGCGGGGAGTCCTCCATGTTGCAATGTGGCTAGCTACCTACTCAATGTCTAGGTTCACATCCACTGTATTCACATCCTACCATACCCTTGTCTGTACATTATGCCTTGAATCTATTCTTCCACGCCCAGAAACTTGCTCCTTTTACTCTCAGTTCCGAACGCACTGGACGACCAGTTCTTATGGCCTTTAGCCGTACCCCTGTACTACTCCTCCTCTGTTCCTCTGGTTATGTAGATGTTAATCCAGGCCCTGCAGAGCCTAGCTCCACTCCCATTCCCTAGGCGCTCTCATTTGTTGACTTCTGTAACCGTAAAAGCCTTGGTTTCATGCATGTTAACATTTGAAGCCTCCTCCCTAAGTTTGTTTTATTCACTGCTTTAGCAAACTCTGCCAACCCGGATGTCCTAGCCATGTCTGTAACCTGGCTTAGGAAGACCACCAAAAATCCTGAAATAGATATCATCCTGACCAACCTGCCCTCTAAATACAAATCTGCTGTCTTCAACCAGGATCTCAGCAATCACTGCCTCATTGCCTGCGTCTGTAATTGGTCTGCGGTCAAACGAACACCCCTCATCAATGTCAAACGCTCCCTAAAACACTTCAGCTGGCAGGCCTTTCTAATCGACCTGGCCCGGGTATTCTGGAAGGATATTGACCTCATTCCATCAGTAGAGGACGCCTGGTTATTCTTTAAAAGTGCTTTCCTCACCCTCTTATGTAAGCATGCCCCATTCAAAAGCAGGAACAGATATAGCCCTTGGTTCACTCCTGACTGTCCTTGACCAGCACAAAAACATCCTGTGTTGTACTGCATTAGCACCGTATAGCCCCCGCGATATGCAACTTTTCAGGGACGTTTGGAACCAATATACACAGGCAGTTAGGAAAGCAAAGGCTAGCTTTTTCAAACAGAAATTTGCATCCTGTAGCACAAACTCCAAAAAGTTCTGGGAAACTGTAAAGTCCATGGTGAATAAGAGCACCTCCTCCCAGCTGCCCACTGCTCTGAGGCTAGGAAACACTGTCACCATCGATAAATCCACAATAATTGAGAATTTCAATGAGCATTTTTCTACAGCTGGCCATGCTTTCCACCTGGCTACCCTTACCCCGGTCAACAGCCCTGCACCCCCCACAGCAACTTGCCCAAGCCTACCCCATTTCTCCTTCACCCAAATCCAGACAGCTGATGTTCTGAAAGAGTTGCAAAATCTGGACCCCTACAAATCAGCTGGGCTAGACAATCTGGACCCTCTCTTTCTAAATTATGCGACGCAATTGTTGCAACCCCTATTACTAGCCTGTTCAACCTCTCTTTCGTATCGTCTGAGATCCCCAAAGATTGGAAAGCTGCCGCGGTAATCCCCCTCTTCGAAGGAGGAGACACTCTAGACCCAAACTGTTACAGACCTATATATATCCTACCCTGCCTTTCTAAGGTCTTCGAAAGCCACGTTAACAAACAGATCACCGACCATTTCGAATCCCACCGTACCTTCTCCGCTATGCAATCTGGTTTCCGAGCTGGTCATGGGTGCACCTCAGCCACGCTCAAGGTCCTAAACGATATCATAACCGCTGTCAATAAAAGACAATACTGTGCAGCCGTATTCATCAACCTGGCCAAGACTTTCGACCTTGGTTTCTCAAATGACTGCCTCGCCTGGTTCACCAACTACTTCTCTTTTGTGTCAAATCAGAGGGCCTGTTGTCCGGACCTCTGGCAGTCTCTATGGGGGTGCCACAGGGTTCAATTCTCGGGCTGACTCTTTTCTTTGTATACATCAATGATGTAGCTCTTGCTGCTGGTGATTCTCTGATCCACCTCTATGCAGACGACACCATTCTGTATACTTCTAGCCCTTCTTTGGAAACTGTGTTAACTAACCTCCAAACAAGCTTCAATGCCATACAACTCTCCTTCCGTGGCCTCCAACTGCTCTTAAATGATAGTAAAACTAAATGCATGCTCTTCAACCGATTGTTGCCCACACCCGCCTGCCCGACCGACTAGCATCACTACTCTGGACAGTTCTGACTTAGAATATGTGGACAACTATAAATACCTAGTTGTCTGGTTAGACTGTAAACTCTCCTTCCAGACTCACATTAAGCCTCTCCAATCCAAAATTAAATCTAGAATCGGCTTCCTAATTTGCAACAAAGCATCCTTCACTCATGCTGCCAAACATACCCTTGTAAAACTGACCATCCTACCGATCCTTGACTTCGGCGATGTCATTTACAAAATAGCCTCCAACACTCTACTCAGAAAATTGGATTCAGTCTATCACAGTGCCATCCGTTTTGTCACCAAAGCCCCATATACTATCCACCACTGCGACCTGTTTGCTCTTGTTGGCTGGCCCTTGCTTCATATTTGTCGCCAAACCCACTGGCTCCAGGTCATCTATAAGTCTTTGCTTGGTAAAGCCCCGCCTTATCTCAGCTCACTGGTCACCATAGCAGCTCCACCTGGAGCACACGCTCCAGCAGGTATATTTCACTGGTCATCCCCAAAGCCAATTCCTCCTTTGTTCGCATTTCCTTCCAGTTCTCTGCTGCCAATGACTGGAACAAATTGCAAAAATCCCTGAAGCTGGAGAGTCATATCTCCCTCACTAACTATAAGCATCAGCTGTCAGGGCAGCTCACAGATCATTGCACCTGTACATAGCCAATCTGTAAATAGCCCACCCAACTACCTCATCCCCATATTGTTATTAGTTTTGTTGCTTCTATGCAGCCCAGTATCTCTACTTGCACATCTATCACTCCAGTGTTTAATTGCTAAATTGTAATTACTTCTCCACTACTGCCTATTTATTGCCTTACCTCCCTAATCTTACTTCATTTGCACACACTGTATATAGATTTTTTCTATTGTGTTATTGACTGTACGTTTGTTTATTCCATGTGTAACTGTGTTGTTGTTTGTGTCGCACTGCTTTGCTTTATCTTGGCCAGGTCGCAGTTGTAAATGAGAACTTGTTCTCAACTGGCCTACCTGGTTAAATAAAGGTAAAATAAAAATACCTGGGGATGTAAACGTCATGTATGGGTCACGCATTACATTTAGCTAGCCAATCAATGGCATTGTAACAAAAAGCAGTGCTATGATTGGTCAAGGCTGCCAATCATATTTTATTAACATGTCATTGTAGATTTGCGAGCACAGGCAAGTATACCGTGAGCAGGGAGTTGCGTGCTCGATACTTAATTGGATTTTAAGTGCAATACATTTTCTGGGAATGCAACATTTTTGTCTGAGCTCTTAACTCCATCTCAGCTCCTCAACATGATCCTCTGCGCCCTCTTTTTTTTGTTGATCAACTCTCTTCACCCACACTCAACATTATTTTCCACGTTCTCGACACGCCCCACGTTCTCGGCATGCCATAGGTTGATACCATTTTAACAGAACAAATAAGAGTGAATCCTCGTTAGCTTTAAGTCTGTTTTTCCCTATATCTTCACAGAAATGTTATCAATGCAAAAACTTTGTGCTTTGGCAACAGCTCAGTAGGGCATGCATACTAAAGGTTTGTTTATGAGAGCCACACAAATATTAATAAGTAGTTACTTTTAAAACAGAAACATTCACTGATTTGTTAGAATGTACATTTACTGCCCTCTCCTGACCGTTTCAGTTAATTGTCTTGGAACGAGGCCTATTCAAATTAGTTATGCATTTGGTTTTAAATTACAGCAGCTTAGAGAACCTCAAATAACAGGGAAAGGGGGGATACCTATTCAGTTGCACAACTGAATGCATTAAATTGACATCCACGTTATTGGTGCCCGGGGAGCAGTTGTTGTTGGTGGTTAAGTGATAGGGGGCAGCATTTTCACCTTTGGATGAATAGCGTGCCCAGAGTGAACTGCCTCCTACTCTGTCCCAGATGCTAATATATGCATATTATTACTACTATTGGATATAAAACACTCTGAAGTTTCTAAAACTGTTTGAATGATGTCTGTGAGTATAACAGAACTCATATGGCAGGCAAAAACCTGAGAAGAAATCCAAACAGGAAGTGAGAATTCTGAGGCTGGTCGATTTTCAACTCATCGCCTATTCAAATCCCAGTAAGATATGGATCTGTTTGCACTTCCTACGCCTTCCACTAGATGTCAACAGTCTGTAGAACGTTGAATAAAGCCTCTACTGGGATGTGGGGCCGGATGGGAGGTGTTTCAGTCAGTGGTCTGGCAGAGTGCCAGTTCTTGGTCACGCGCATTCCAAATGATATCACCTTGCGTTCCATTACTTCTGTAGACACAAAGGAATTCTCCGGTTGGAACGTTATTTAATATTTATGATAACAACATCCTGAAGATTGATTCTCTACTTAGTTTGACAAGTTTATTCGACCTGTAATATTACTTTTTGAAGTTTTCGTCCGACGTTCGCCTGGATCTGCGTGAGCGTTTGGACATATGTACTAAACATGCTAGCAAAAGTAGCTACTTGGACATAAATAATGGACATTATCGAACAAAACAACGATTTATTGTGGAACTAGGATTCCTGGGAGTGCATTCTGATGAAGATCATCAAAGGTAAGGGAATATTTATGATGTAATTTCGTATTTCTGTTGACTCCAACATGGCGGAGAAATGTTGTTATATCTGAGCGCCGTCTCAGATTATTGCATGGTGTGCTTTTTCCGTAAATCTTTTTTGAAATTTGACACAGCGGTTGCATTAAGAACAAGTGTATCTTTAATTCTATGTAAAACATGTATCTTTCATCAAAGTATATGATGAGTATTTATGTTATTAGATGTGGCTCTCTGCAATTTCTCCGGATATTTTGGAGGCATTTCTGAACATGGCGCCAATGTAAACTACGATTTTTGGATATAAATATGCACATTATCGAACAAAACATACATGTATTGTGTAACATGATGTCCTATGAGTGTCATCTGATGAAGATCATCAAAGGTTAGTGATTCATTTTATCTCTATTTCTGCTTTTTGTGACTCCTATCTTTGGCTGGGAAAATGGCTGTGTTTTTCTGTGGCTATGTACTGACCTAACATAATCGTTTGGTGTGCTTTCGCCGTAAATCCTTTTTGAAATCAGACATGTTGGCTGGATTCACAACATGTGTAGCTTTAATTTGGTGTCTTTCATGTGTGATTTCATGAAAGATTGATTTTTATAGTAATATATTTGAATTTGGCGCGCTGCATTTTTTCTGGCTTTTGGCCAAGTGGGATGTTAGCATCCCACATATCCCAGAGATGTTAATTGACTTGCTCAAGGGGCAGAACAGCAGATTTTTTGCACCTTGCCAGCTCGGGGATTCGAACCAGCGACCTTTCGGTTACTGGCTCAATGCTCTTAACTGCTAGGCTATCTGCTGCCAATAACAGACTATTTACATAATTTGGCTGTGACATCACAGAGAGCTATTCCATGGAGAATGTAGACCTGGTAAACCACCAAACAACATTAGTCATTTTCAATGAGTTTCAAGTTTCAACGTTTGTCACATACACTGTATACAGTAGATGTAAAACAGAACAGTGAAATGCTTACTTGCAAGCTCTTTCCCAACAATGCAGTATTCAGTATCAAGGTGAGAGGAAATAAAATAAAGGAAATAACTGGGCTATTTCCTGTAATATTTGTAATCCTCTGATTGCAGTTGAACTCACTGCTCAAGTGCAGTCATATCTTTGGTATAAGGAAGCATAGCCTATTATGAGTGAGTGTGTGAACCAGCAGAGGAGCCACAATACACAGTGCCCACCAGGGAGGGAAACATAGTGGTGGGAATCAGAATGTGTGGACACAGCACCTGGATCACCTGACATACGCTCAGAATCCCGATATTCATTCAGGCTCTCAAAAAATGCTGGTGCTTAGGGACCCTGAACAAGCCCCCACAATTCCCAGACAGCAGGGTATCAATTCACCAACACACCAAGCACCAAGACAGCAGCAATTAAGAAGGGGGCCTTTATCTGGTTCAGTCAATTCCATTATTAACACAGTGTAAACCCCAGTTGCTCCATGTTTATAAATGAGCCTGGTAGTAAAGTAGTTATAACCTAAAAGTAGGCTAGTATCTGTGGTCTTGCCTAAGTGCATAGAAGGCCTAGAGAAGAAAATATTTTGTAGATACTTTCAATTTAAAAAAATGTTTTAAAGGCTGGCACATTCCACAATTCACTCTGTCAAATCAAAAGACTGTACGCAAGTCCAAAGACGGCATGTGAGGCAAATCCAACTGGCCCAAGAAGTGAAAGGAAATCATGTGTTGCACAGCCACACAGAGCTTTGTTTGACATCTATAGGATTTCCATGGGATTGAGGAGAGAACCTGCTCATTAAGCCTTGTATAAGATTAAATCTCCATATTCTCTGAGGCCCTGATGATTTCTATTGTTACACTTCCTGGAACTGCATCCAAAATGGCACCCTATTCCCTAAATAGTGCACTACTGTGCACCCTTTGACTCTGTTAAAAGGGGGGGGGGTGTTGTTGTGGTGATTCCCCCACAGTCCTGCCCATTCACACAGGGAGCTCATGTGTACTGAGTGTGGTGATGAACCATGGCCCGGCACAAAGCTGGGAGTAGCACAGTCTGCTTTTACACCGCCACTCACTCAACTGTGGCAACAAAAGTCTCATGGGTGACTAGTCTCTGCATTCTCCCTCTCCTTTCTCTCGTGCTCTGTGATTTCCTTCTGGGCAAGTCTGTCTCAGCCAGAGCTGAGGTCTACAGACGCCCAAGACATTGATATCAGTGCTGCAGAGAGACAGACAGGCTCCAGTCCGGCACAAAACCAACCATGCCTGGGTTCACATGGAGGATGTTACGTACTTACCAACTTGAAATCTCAGAGAGACAGATTGGATTTTGTTGAAGGGAAAATAGCAGCTGGCAAAACAATATTCCCTGAATATTCTTGTCTTTATAACATAATGGCACTGCTAGGCTATATGTAGCAACTAAGAATTACCCACAGTAAGCTGCCAGGATGAGAAGCACTTCAGGCAACAGTCAGACCTTTTCAACAAGTAACACTTAGCAACTTTACTGGCATCAGTAATTAGTCATTTGCAGATTACTAATGCTCTGAAAAGTAATTGCCAGTTGAAAGAGGTTTTGAGAACGCTAAGTAAACGAGACTCTCAGGGCTACTGAACTCTCGCACCCTTCTGGTCAGTGCCTGTATGGCCTTGTGAGGCTCCAATAATGAAGATGTGCAACGGAAATGTATTTGAGATGAGCCAAAGCAGAGACTGGAGCATCCTTGATGTGGACGGCACAGGTTACCTCCTAAATGACACTGGCTTTTCCCTATGTAGTGTATACGGTGCCGATTTGGGATGCACCCACAGTCTCTCCGGCTGCCACACCAACAGGCAAACCCAAGATGGTTCCAATTAGGCTTGGGCATTATACCGTATATATTCCATATACCAGGGTATTTGTAAAAAGACACAGGATGATTTTTCAATACTGTCAATACCGTTAACTATTTATTTAAAAAAAAAAGTGAGTATTTATAGCTACTTAAAAAAAAAAAATTATTACATTTTACCCCCTTTTCTCCCCAATTTTCGTGGTATCCAATCGCTAGTAATTACTATCTTGTCTCATCGCTACAACTCCTGTACGGGCTTCGGAGAGACGAAGGTTGAAAGCCATGCGTCCTCCGAAGCACAACCCAACCAAGCCGCACTGCTTCTTAACACAGCGCGCCTCCAACCCGGAAGGCAGCCGCACCAATGTGTCGGAGGAAACACCGTGCACCCGGCCCCCTTGGTTAGCCCGCACTGCGCCCGGCCCGCCACAGGAGTCGCTGGAGCGCGATGAGACAAGGATATCCCTACCGGACAAACCCTCCCTAACCCGGACGACGCTAGGCCAATTGTGCGTCGCCCCACGGACCTCCCGGTCGCGGCCGGCTGCGACAGAGCCTGGGTGCGAACCCAGAGACTCTGGTGGCACAGCTAGCGCTGCTATGCAGTGCCCTAGACCACTGCGCCACCCGGGAGGCCTTTATAGCTGCTTTTTAAGTAAATAGCTGCAGTCAACTTGGAGATAAAGAATATCGCTTTCTTCATTTCACCTGTCACATTTTTTATTATGAAGCTTACCGGTAGTCCTCAGTCACATGATGTTTGTTTACAACCACACAACAATGAGAGACCGGAGCCTTGTGAGTATTGTGCAGCACATGCCAGGTGACCTAGCTACAGTATGGAATTCAAAATGTAATGTTAGCCTGCTAGATACACTACATGACTAAAAGTATGTGAACACCCCTTGTCTGCTATAACAGCCTCCACTCTTCTGGGAAGGCTTTCCACTAGATGTTGGAAAATTGCTGCGGGACTTGCTTTCATTCAGCCACGAGCATTAGTGCGGTCGGGCACGGATGTTAGGCCATTAGGCCTGGCTTGCAGTCTGTGGTCCAATTCATCCCAAATGTGTTGAGGTCAGGGCTGTGTGCAGGCCAGTCAAGTTCTTCCACACCAATCTTGACAAACCATTTCTGTACGGACCTCGCTTTGTGCACTGGGACATTGTCATGCTGAAACAAGAAAGGGCCTTCTGTTGCCACAATGTTGGAAGCACAGAACCGTCTAGAACAGTGGGCACCAACCTTTTCTGAGTCAAGATCACTTTCACAGTCAAAAAGCAAGATGAGATCTACTGCTCATATTTTTTTTAACATTAACATCACACAACCAGTTTTGTAGGAATGATGTTTGGGCAGTAGGCCTAATATATTATCACAGCATATTGGCTATATGATTGCCTTGTCAATATTGTTAATCAGACCATATTATATTTCAAAACTGGAGCTTTGATAATAAAATAGATCAGTTGGTTTAGCACTTGAGGCACTGTGGAGCATGAATTGAAATAATTCGCTTTTTTTTGTTTTACTGGACTGCATCTGATGGTCAACGAGGTCAAATCACGACGTCAGTGATCTTCAGGTTGAAAAGTCTGAGCTCTAGTAAGATGGCCGAGTTTCCGACTTGGAATTCCGAGTTGGATGACCATTCAAAAGATTTTTCCCAACCGCCTCTCACGGTCCCTGCTCTCTCCTTCCTTTCCTCGGGTGAGACTGACCAGAGAGAGGGGAGACCGTCTTCCACCTGATGGCGAAACTCGAGTCGCACTGCATCTGCCTCATGCACAAATTCATGTTGTTCCTATGACCAGAGAAAGTTGAATGTTCCTTAATTTTTAAATCGACACAACAAGCTACTAATAATAAAAAAAAACAATATCGATAATTGGCAACTCATTCATTGCAGCTGCAGCCTGAGTGGAAGTACGGAGAAGCGCGTTTTGTAATAGTGTTGAATAAAAACAGTGACAGTGCTGAATATTAACTTAAACTCGCTCATAAAAACAGCAGCTCTTTGCTGTATTCGTTGATAGTCTCTCTGTGGTCATGGTTTTAAAAGTGATTAAATCTTACGCAGGCTAGTAGCCTATTAAACTTGGCTGTGGCCAGGGTCATGGTAGCTCTGTATCCACTGTGATTTGAGCTATCTGATTGGGCAGCGGCAGTAGGTGCACTCGATTTAGTCACAGATTTGCCGGTCCGCTGGGTAAGCGGAGTTTGTCGATCATGATCTACCGGTTGGCGACCACAGGTCTAGAATGTCATTGTATGTTGTGGCATTAAGATATCCCTTCACTGGCACTAAGGGGCCTAGCCCGAACCATGAAAAACAGCCCCAGACCATTATTCCTCCTTCACCAAACTTTACAGTTGGCACTATGCATTGGAGCAGGTAGCGTTCTCATGGCATCCGCCAAACCCAGATTTATCTGTCGAAGTGCCAGACGGTGAAGCTTGAGTCATCACTCCAGAGAACGCGTTTCCACTGCTCCAGAGTCCAATTCCAGTCTTTAGCTTGTGTGCGGCTGCTCGGCCATGGATACCCATTTCATGAAGCTCCCAAAGAACAGTTATTGTGCTGATGTTGCTTCCAGAGGCAGTTTGGAACTTGGTAGTGAGTGTTGCAACTGAGGACACATGATTTTTACACGCTACGCGCTTCAGCACTCGGCAGTTGTGTCGTGTGCGCTTGTGTGGCCTACCACTTCGTGGCTAAGCCGTTGTTGCGCCTAGACATTTCCACTTCACAATAACAGCACTTACAGTTGCCCGGGGCAGCTCTAGCAGGGCAGAAATTTGACAAACTGACTTGTTGGAAAGATGGTATCCTATGACGGTGCCACGTTGAAAGTTACCGAGTTCTTCGGTAAGGCCATTCTACTGCCAATGTTTGTCTATGGAGACTGTATAGCTGTGCACTCCAGTTTATACAGGTGTGGCTGAAATAGACGAACCAACTAATTTGAAGTATTCAGACCCCTTGACTTTATCCCCATTATGTTACGTTACAGCCTTATTCTAAAATGTATTGAATTCTTTTTTTCCTCATCAAGCTACACACAATATCCCATAATAACAAAGAGAAAACAGGTTTTTAGAAATGTTTGCAAATGTATTACAAATAAAAACAGATATGTTATTTACATTAATATTCAGACACTTTGCTATGCGACTCGAAGTTGAGCTCAGGTGCATCCTGTTTCCATTGATCATCCTTGATGTTTCTACAACTTGATTGGAGTCCACCTGTGGTAAATTCAAGTGATTGGACATAATTTGGAAAGTCACACACCTGTATATAAGGTCCACAGTTGACAGTGACACTTTCTGCAGCATTTGAAGATCCCCAAGAACACAGTAGCCTCCATCATTCTTAAAATGGAAGAAGTTGGGAACCACCTAGACTCTTCCTAAAGCTGGCCGCCCGGCCAGACTGAGCAATTGTGGGAGAAGGGCCTTGGTCAGGGAGGTGACCAAGAACCTGATGGTCACTGACAGTGATCCAGGTTCCTCTGGAGATGGGAGAACCTTGCAGAAGAACAACCATCTCTGCAGCACTCCACCAATCAGGCCTTTATAGTTGAGTGGCCAGACAGAAGCCACTCCTCAGTAAAAGGCACACGACAGCCCGCTTGGAGTTTGCCAAAAGGCCTCTAACGGACTCTGACCATGAGAAACAAGATTCTCTGGTCTAATGAAACCAAGACTGAACTCTTTGGCCTGAATGGCAAGCGTCACGTCTGGAGGAAACCTAGCACCATCCTTATGGTGAAGCGTGGTGGAGGTGCCAGCATCATGCTGTGGGGATGTTTTTCAGCGGCAGGGACTGGGAGACTAGTCAGGATCGAGGGAAAGATTAACAGAGCAAAGTAAGATCCTTGATGAAAACCTGCTCAGGACTAGGGCGAAGGTTCACCTTCCAACAGGACAATGACCCTAAGCACACAGCCAAGACAACGCAGGAGTGGCTTCGGAACAAGTCTCTGAATGTCCTTGAGTGGCCCAGCCAGAGCCCGGGCTGGAACCCGATCAAACATCTCTAAAGAGACCTGAAAATAGCTGTGCAGCGACGCTCCCAATCCAACCTGACAGAGCTTGAGAGGATATGCAGAGAAGAATGGGAGAAACTTCCCAAATATAGGTAATCCAAGCATGTACCCAAGAAGAATTAAGGCTATAATCGCTGAATACTTATGTAAATGTGACCTGTTTTTTATATTTTATACATATGCAAAAATATCTAAAAACCTGTTTTTGCTTTGTCATTATGGGGTATTGTGTGTAGATTGATGAGGGGGGAAAAACGATTTAATCAATTTTAGAATAAGGCTGTAACGTAACAATCTGGAAAAAGTCAAGGGGTCTGAATACTTTCCCAATGCACTGTATATAGTGTATTAGAGAGCAAGTGGTAAATCTTCATATGACACTAAATTTGCTTTGTAGCACCTACAGGCACAACGTTATAGAGTATTAAAGGGATAATCCACTCCCATAAATAAAAATCCTTAAACTCCTGTCAATTTGGTGAAGGCCTATGTTCAATCAGTGGGTAAAAAAACAAATGTCCCCATAATTGAACTTCTAAGTGGTCTGCCTGTGAAGATCAGGAAATCGTTTAGGAACGCGTCGTAGTTATTTAATTCTTATCACTGGGGATGTGGGATTACACACTAACGCTTTTAAAACAATTACCTGCACTCCAGATTGCCAAATTAGCCAATAGAAGGCCATACTTGTCTAGAACACATCTGTCCTTTTTTCTATCGTCATGACAAATTATAGATTTCGATAAAATGAGCTCACTCTAAACAGTGTACCAACAGTGGCAAGATGGCGCTGACAGACATGGCAGCTCTGCTTCTAGCTCCGAAGCAACTTTGCAATATTTAGTTTTTTTGTGTCTTATTTCTTCCATTATTAGCCCAGAACGTTTTGTGTTATTACATACAGCCAGAAATAACTTTTGGATATCAGAGCGGCGGTAACTCACCAGCATTATGACCAGAAATAAAACTTTCCCGAATTGGATCCTTTGTTCGCACCCCACCAGGGCAATTGAACTTACCCCAGAAGCTGCTCCAAGACGCCATCGGTGGAGAAGAGGTATTTGGAGTGGACTTCTAGTCCAACTCAGAAGGCGCATACACCACCCACCGATTCCGAGTATATTACTCACCAATGTTCTGGACAATAAAGTAGACAAGCTCAGGGTGAGGATCTCAGGGATTGTAACATACTTTGTTTCACGGAATCATGGCTCTCTCCGGATATACTGTTCCTGTCCATACAGCCAGCTGGGTTCTCAGTACATTGCGCAAACAGAAATAAAGAACTCTCCAGGAAGAAGAAGGACGGTGGTGTATGTTTCATGATTAACCACTCATGGAGTGATTGTGATAACGTACAGAAACTCAAGTCCTTTTGTTCACCCGACCTAGAATACTTCACAATCAATTGTTGACCATATTACCTCCCAAGAGAATTCTCTTCGGCTATAGTCACAGTCATGTATATTCCCCCTCAAGCCGACATCACAACAAAGTTCTATCAACACATTGACTGTAGTACTCGTGCTGGGAAAATAGTGGTCTCTCTTCCGGAATGCCTACAAGGCCCTCCCCCGCCCGCCCTCCCTTCTGCAAATCAGATCACGACTCCATTTTGCTCCTCCCTTCCTATAGGTAGAAATTCAAACAGGAAGTACCCGTGCTAAGGTCTATTCAACGCTGGTCTGATCAATCGGAATCCATGCTTCAAGATTGTTTGGATCATGTGGACTGGGATATGTTCCAGGTAGCCTCGGAGAATAACATTGATGTATTAACGGACACGGTGACTGAGTTCATCAGGAAGTGTATAGGGGATGTTGTTCCCATTGTGACTATTAAAACCAACCCAAAACAGAAACCGTGGATAGATGGCAGCATTAACCATGGCAAGGTGACTGGGAATATGGTCGAATACAAACAGTGTAGTTATTATCCATAAGGCAATCAAATAGGCAAAACGTCAGTACAGAGACAAAATTCAACGGCTCAAACATGAGACGTATGTGGCAGGGTCTACAGACAATCACGGATTACAAAGGGAAAACCAGCCACGTTGCGGACACCGATGTCTTGCTCCTGGACAAGCTAAACACCTTCTTTGCCCGCTTTGAGAATAACACAGCGCCATCGACGCGGCCCGCTCCCAAGGACTATGGGCTCTCGTTCTCCGTGGCCGGCGTAAGACTTAAGCGCATTAACCCTCACAAGGTTGCCGGTCCAGACGGCATCCCTAGCCGCATCCTCAGAGCATGCTCTGACCAGCTGGCTGGAATGTTTACGGACATATTCAATCTCTCCCTTGCCCAGTCTGCTGTCCCCACTTGCTTTAAGATGTCCACAATTGTTGCTGTACCCAAGAAAGCAAAAGTAACTGAACTAAATGACTATCGCCTCGTAGCACTCACTTCTGTCAACATGAAGTGCATTGAGAGGCTAGTTAAGGATCATATCACATTACCTGACACCCTAGCCTAGACCTACTTCAACTGGCTTACCGCCCCAATAGATCTACAGACGATGCAATTGCCATTGCACTGCAGACTACCCTATCCCAGCTGGACAAGAGGATTACCTATGTAAGAATGCTGTTCATTGACTACAGCTCACCCTTCAACACCAAAGTGCCCTCCAAGCTCATCATCAAGCTCAGGGCCCTGGGTCTGAACCCCATCCTGTGCAACTGGGACCTGTACTTCCTGACGGGCCTCCCCCAGGTGGTGAAGGTAGGAAATAACACCTCCACTTCACTGATCCTCAACACAGGGGCACCACAAGGGGGCGTGCTCAGCCCCCTCCTGTACTCCCTGTTCACCCATGACTGCGTGGCTACACACGCCTCCAACTCAATCATCAAGTTTGCAGACGACACCGCTATAATAGGCCTGATTACCAACAATGATGAGACAGCCTACAGGGAGGAGGTGAGGGCCCTGGCGGAGTGGTGCCAGGAAAATAACCTCTCCCTCAATGCCAACAAAACTGATTGTGGACTTCAGGAAAAAGAAGAGGGTACATGCCCCTATCCACGTTGACGGGACAGCAGTGGAGAAGGTGGAACGCTTAAAATTCCTTGGCGTACACATCACTGACAATCTGAAATGGTCCATCCACACAGACAGTGTGGTGAAGAAGGCGCAACAGCGCCTCTTCAACCTCAGGAGGCTGAAGAAATTTGGCTTGGCCCCTAAGACCCTTACAAACTTCTACAGATGCACAATTGAGAGCATCCTGTCAGGATGTATCACCGCCCACAACTGCAGGGCTCTCCAGAGGGTTGTGCAGTCTGCTCAACGCATCACCGGTGGCACACTGCCTGCCCTCCAGGACACCTACAGCACCCGATGTCACAGGAAGGCCAAAAATATCATCGACAACAACCACCCGAGCCACTGCCTGTTCACCCCACTACCATCCAGAAGACGAGGTCAGTACAGGTGCATCAAAGCTGGGACAGAGAGTCTGAAAAACAGCTTCTGTCTCAAGGCCATCAGACTGTTAAATAGCCATCACTAGCCGGCTACCACTCGGTTACTCAATCCTGCATCTTGACACTGGTCACTTCAATAATGTTTATATTCTGCTTTACTAATTTCATATGTATATACTGTATTCTATTCTACTGTATATTAGTCAATGCCGCTCCGACATTGTTCATCCTAATATTTTATATTTTTCTTAATTCCATTATTTTACTTTTATTTTACCGTGTATTGTTGTGATTTGTTGGATAATACTCCACGGTTGGAGCTAGGAACACAAGTATTTCGAAACACCCACAATAACATCTGCTAAATACGTATGTGTATGTGACCAATAAAATGTCATTTGATTTAATTTGTAGCGTCATACTTTTTTATTTATTTCACCTTTATTTAACCAGGTAGGCCAGTTGAGAACAAGTTCTCATTTACAACTGCGACCTGGCCAAGATAAAGCAAAGCAGTGCGACAAAAACAACGACACAGAGTTACACATGGAATAAACAAACGTAGAGTCAATAACACAATAGAAAAATCTGTAACCAGTGTGTGCAAATGAAGTAAGGCAATAAATAGGCCAATAGTGGTGAAGTAATTACAATTTAGAAATTTACACTGGAGTGATATATGTGCATATGAGGAGGTGCAAGTAGAAATATTGTGCAAAAGAGCAGAAAAACAAAAACAAATATGGGGATGAGGTAGGTAGTTGGTTGGATGGGCTATTTACAGATGGGCTGTATACAGCTGCAGCGATCGGTAAGCTGCTTTGACAGCTGACGCTTATAGTTAGTGAGGGAGATATAATTCTCCAACTTCAGTGATTTTTGCAATTCGTTCCAGTCATTGGCAGCAGAGAACTGTAAGGAAAGGTGGCCAAATAGGTGTTGGCTTTAGGAATGACCAGTGAAATATACCTGCTGGAGCGCGTGCTACGGGTGGGTATTGCTATGGTGACCAGTGAGCTGAGATAAGGCGGAGCTATACCTAGCAAGGACTTATAGATGACCTGGAGCCAGTGGGTTTGGCAACGAATATGTAGCGAGGACCAGCCAACGAGAGCATACAGGTCGCAGTGGTGGGTAGTATATGGGGCTTTGGTGACAAAAAGGATTTCACTGTGATAGACTGAATCCAATTTGCTGAGTAGAGTGTTGGAGGCTAATTTGTAAATGACATCGCCGAAGTCAAGGATCGGTAGGATGGTCAGTTTTACGAGGGTAAGTTTGGCAGCATGAGTGAAGACGGCTTTGTTGCGAAATAGGAAGCCGATTCTAGATTTAATTTTGGATTGGAGAGGCTTAATGTGAGTCTGGAAGGAGAGGTTACAGTCTAACCAGACACCTTGGTATTTATAGTTGTCCACATATTCATATTCAAGTCAGAACCGTCCAGAGTAGTGATGCTAGTCGGGCGGGTGGGTGCGGGCAACAATCGGTTGAAGAGCATGCATTTCATTTTACTAGCACTTAAGAGCAGTTGGAGGCCACGGAAGGAGAGTTGTGTCCAAAGAAGGACCAGATGTATACAGAATGGTGTCGTCTGCGTAGAGGTGGATCAGAGAATCACCCGCAGCAAGAGCTACATCATTGATATATACAGCGAAAAGAGTCGCCCGAGAATTGAACCCTGTGGCACCCCCATAGAGACTGCCAGAGGTCCGGACAACAGGCCCTCCAATTTGACACACTGAACTCTATCTGAGAAGTAGTTGGTGAACCAGGCGAAGCAGTCATTTGAGAAACCAAGGCTGTTGAGTCTGCCGATAAGAATACGGTGATAGACAAGGTCGAAAGTCTTGGCCAGGTCGATGAAGACGGCTGCACAGTACTGTCTTTTATCGATGGCGGTTATGATATTGTTTAGGACCTTGAGCGTGGCTGAGGTGCACCCGTGACCAGCTTGGAAACCAGATTACATAGCGGAGAAGGTACGGTGGGATTCGAAATGGTCGGTGATCTGGTTGTTCACTTGGCTTTCGAAGACTTTAGAAAGGCAGGGCAGGATGGATATAGGTCTAACAGTTTGGGTCTAGACTGTTTCCCCCTTTGAAGAGGGGGATGACCGCGGCAGCTTTCCAATCTTTAGGAATCTCAGACGATACAAAAGAGAGGTTGAACAGACTAGTAATAGGGGTTGCAACAATTGCGGCAGATAATTTCAGGAAGAGAGGGTCCAGATTGTCTAGCCCAGCTGATTTGTAGGGATCCAGGTTTTGCAGCTCTTTCAGAACATCAGCTGTCTGGATTTGGGTGAAGGAGAAGTGGTGGGGCTTGGGTAAGTTGCTGCAGGGGGTGCAGAGCTGTTGGTTGCGGTAGCCAGGTAGAAAGCATGGCCAGCCTTAGAGAAATGCTTATCGAAATTCTCAATAATCGTGGATTTATCAGTGGTGACAGTGGTTCCTAGTCTCAGTGCAGTGGGCAGCTGGAAGGAGGTGCTCTTATTCTCCATGGACTTTACAGCGTCCCAAAACTTTTTGGAATTAGTGCTGCAGGATGCAAATTTCTGTTTGAAAAAGCTAGCCTTTGCTTTCCTAACTGCCTGTGTATATTGGTTCCTGACTTCCCTGAAAAGTTGCATATCGCGGGGGCTATTCGATGCTAGTGCAGAACTCCACAGGGTGTTTTTGTGCTAGTCAAGGGCAGTCAAGTCTGGAGTGAACCAAGGGCTATATCGGTTCTTAGTTCAACATTTTTTGAAAAAGGCATGCTTATATAAGATGGTGAGGAAAGCACTTTTAAAGAATAACCAGGCATCCTCTACTGACGGAATGAGGTCAATATCCTTCCAGGATACCCGGGCCAGGTCGATTAGAAAGGCCTGCCCGCAGAAGTGTTTTAGGGAGCGTTTGACAGTGATGAGGGGTGGTCATTTGACCGCGGACCCATAACGGACACAGGCAATGAGGCAGTGATCGCTGAGATCCTGATTGAAAACAGCAGAGGTGTATTTAGAAGGCAAGTTGGTCAGGATGATATCTATGAGAGTGCCCATGTTTATGGGTTGGGGTAAGAAGACTTGAGGCTGTAATTGCTGCCAAAGGTGCTTCAACAAAGTACTGAGTAAAGGGTCTGAATACTTATGTACATGTGATATTTCAGTTTTTATTTTATTTTTAATAAGTTACCAAAAATTGCGAAAACCTGTTTTTTCTTTGCCATTATGTGTAGATTGATGATGGGGGAAAAAATATATATAATACATTTTAGAATAAGGCTGTAACCTAACAAAATGTGGAAAAAGTCAAGGGGTCTGAATACTTTCCGAAGGCACTGTGGTACTCAGCTATTTTCAGGTCTCTCCAGAGGTGTTCGATCGGCTTCCAGTCTAGGCTCTGGCTGGGCCACTCAAGGATATTCAGAGACTTGTCCCGAAGCCACTCCTGCTTTGTCTTGGCTTTGTGCTTGGGGTCGTTGCTCTGTTGCAAGGTGAACCTTCGCCCCAGTCTGATGTCCTGGAGCAGGTTTTCATGAAGGATCTATTAAAAAAATGTAATAATTTAACCCCTTTTTCTCCCCAATTTTGTGGTATCCAATTGGTAGTTACAGTCTTGCCTCATCGCTGCATCTCCCGTACAGACTCGGGAGAGGCGAAGGTCGAGAGCCGTGCGGCCCCGAAACACAACCCAACCAAGCGGCACTGCTTCTTGACACAATGCCCATTTAACCTGGAAGCCAGCCGCACCAATGTTTCGGAGGAAACACGGTACACCATAGTCCCTGTGCCCAAGGAAGCGAGGGTAACCTGCCAAAATGATGACCGTCCTGCAGCACTCACGTCTGTAGCCATGAAGTGATTTGAAAGGCTGGTCATGGCTCACATCAACAGCATCCTCCCGGATACCCTAGACCCACTCCAATTCGCATACCGCCCCAACAGATTCACAGATGACACAATCTCAATCGCATTCCACACTGCCCTTTCCCACCTGGACAAAAGGAACACCTATATGAGAATGCTGTTCATTGACTACAGCTCAGCGTTCAACATCATGGTGCCCACGAAGATCATCACTAAGCTAAGGACCCTGGGACTAAACACCTCCCTCTGCAACTGGATCCTGGACTTCCTGATGGGCTGCCCCCAGGTGGTCAGTGTAGGCAACAACACGTCTGCCATGCTGATCCTCAACACTGGGGTGTGTGCTTAGTCCCCTCTTGTACTCCCTGTTCACCCACGACTGCGAGGCCAAACCCAAACCAGTCCAAACACACCAAGACAGTCGTAAAGAGGGCACGACAAAGCCTATTCCCCCTCAGGAGACTGAAAAGATTTGGCATGGGTACCCAGATCCTCAAAAAAAGTTCTACAGCTGCACCACTGAGAGCATCCTGACCGGTTGCATCACCGACTGGTATGATAACTGCTCAGCATCTGACCGTAAGACGCAGGATGTATATAGGACGTATATAATAGGCGGTGTCAGAGGAAAGCCCATAAAATTGTCAGAGTCTCCAGTCACCCAAGTCATAGACTGTTTTCTCTGCTACCGCACGGCAAGCGGTACCGGAGTGCCAAGTCTAGAACCAAAAGGCTCCTTAACAGCTTCTACCCCCAAGCAATAAGACTGCTGAACAATTAATCAAATGGCCACCAGACTATTTATATTGACACCCCCCTATTTGTTTTGTACACTGCTGCTACTCGCTGTTTATTAGCTATGCATAGTCACTTCACCATTACCTACATGTACAAATTACCTCAACTAACCTGTACCCCTGCACACTGACTCGGTACCGGTACCCCTGCATATAGCCTCGTTATTGTTATTTTATTGTGTTACTTTTATAATTTTTTACTTTCGTTTATTTGGTGAATATTTTCTTAACTCCTCTTGAACTGCACTGTTGGTTAAGGGCTTGTAAGTAAGCATTTCACAGTAAGGTCTACACTTGTTGTATTCGGTGCATGTGACAAATACAGTTTGATTTGATTTGGACTTTACTCTGTTCATCTTTCCCTCGGTCCTGACTAGTCTCCCAGTCCCTGCTGCTGAAAAACATCCCCACAGCATCACCGTAGGGATGGTGCCAGGTTTCCTCCAGACGTGACTCTTGGCATTCAGCCCAAAGAGTTCAATCTTGGTTTCATCAGACCAGAGAATATTGCTTCTCATGGTCTGAGAGTTCTTTAGGTGCCTTTTGGCAAACTCCAAGTAGGCTGTCATGTGCCTTTTACTGAGGAGTGGCTTCCGTCTGGCCACTCTACCATAAATGCCTGATGGGTGGAGTGCTGCAGAGATGGTTGTCCTTCTGGAAGGTTCTGCCATCTCCACATTGGAACTCTGGAGCTCTGTAAGAGTGACCATCGAGTTCTTGGTCACCTCCCTGACCAAGGCTGTTCTCCCCAGATTTCTCAGTTTGGCAGGGCTAGGAAGAGCCTTGGTGGTTCCAAACTTCTTCCATTTAAGAATGATGGAGGCCACTGTGTTCTTGAGGACCTTCAATGCTGCAGAAATGTTTTGGTACGCTTCCCCAGGTATGTGACTCTACACAATCCTTTCTCTGAGCTCTACGAACAATTCCTTTGGCCTCATGGCTTGGTTTTTGCTCTGACATGCATTGTTAACTGTGGGACCTTATATAGACAGGTGCGTGCCTTTCCAAATCATGTCCAATCAATTGAATTTACCACAGGTGGACTACAATCAAGTTGTAGAAACATCTCAAGGATGATCAATTGAAACAGGATCCACCTGAGCTAATTTTCAAGTCTCATAGAAAACGGTCTTATGTAAATAAGGTATTTATGTTTTTCTGACAGGATGCTCTCAATTGTGCATCTGTAAAATTTTGAGGGTCTTAGGGTCCAAGCAAAATTTCTTCAGCCTCCTGATGTTGAAAAGGCACTGTTGCACCTTCTTCACCACAGTCTGTGTAGGTGGACCAGTTAAATTTATTAGTGATGTGTACACAGAGGAACTTGAAGCTTTTCACCTTCTCCACTGCGGCCCCATCGATGTGGATGGGGTCGTGCTCCCTCTGCTGTCTCCTGAAGTCCACGATCAGCTCCTTCATTTTGTTGACGTTGAGGGAGAAGTTATTTTCCTGGCACCACTCCTCCAGGCCCCTCACCTCCTCCCTGTAGTTTGTCTCGTCATTGTTGGTGATCAGGTCTACTACTGTTGTTTCGTGTGTAAACTCGACCAATCATGTCATTGCGGAGATATACGGATATCAAGTTACACCCATTGATGCTCGCCATTGGTAAGTGGCCGTTTCTTTCGCGTTGGGACAACAGTTGTTGACTATTGTAGCTAAGCCTGAAAGCCAATTCATGCTTGATCCGAAAATGTGTTCGGAAGCTTCGTTTGGAAGGTGTTACGCAATTGTGGAACCTCCGGAGGCATGTAGAGGCCAAATCAAGCTCCGTACCGCATCACCATGCGGCTCTCAAATTTTGTAACAATGCGGAGGGCTCCGTATAGCTTGACATGATTGGTTGATGGTAGGTGGGCGGTACGTCCTGTATAAACATAAACTCACTTCCTTGACAACTTCCTTCTCAATAGCTCTGCTCCTCTAAGCGCAAGAAGTATGAAAGCCCTGACACCTGCGGAGGCTGCTTCTCAGTAAATTCTATACTGCCACTTCAGATGTTGGATTGACCATGCAAAGCATTCGACCCTAACCCTTTTCCTAACCTTATCCTCATTCTCATAACCTGCCAATCGAATTAATCTAACCTGCCACTTCAGTTATCCTAACCTTCAATGTAAACAAATAATCTGTGTCCAGAAACCATCAGTTTCATAACACCAGAGTTGACCAATGGCAGGCACCAATGGGCTTGTCTTGATATCAAGGAACGACCACATCAAGAAACTATAATTTTTTTTAAATTCAAAATTCAACTATAGAATTTACACATCATATAATGATAACGTAAAATGTTCATAGGAAACACCCTGAATTGTGGTATGCAATTACACCATATTGGAGAGAGGCCCTAGTGAGTGAATGCATTTTCTTACCAGAATGCATACTCTAACCTGCAAACGCTAGGTGTCAAGAGTGCATTGTTTATACTTTTTGCAGGTAATGAAAATGATACATCACCACACAGGCTATAACAACTCTTCCATTTATTTTGTATCCTATGTTCCCTCAGTCTGTTGCACCTATTAAGATCATAATCATTATAATCATGGTTGGGCATCCTATTTGGTAAGGTAAAGGATATACAGTGCCTTTAGAAAATATTCCCCCTTGTGTCACGCCCTGACCTGAGATATCTCTGTTTTCTTTATATTTTGGTTAGGTCAGGGTGTGACTAGGGTGGGTACGTTAGTTTTTGTATTGTCTAGGGTTTTTTGTAAGTCCAGGGTTTTGTAGGTCTAGGTATTTGTATGTCTATGGTGGCCTGATATGGTTCCCAATCAGAGGCAGCTGTTTATCGTTGTCTCTGATTGGGGATCACATTTAGGTAGACATTTTCCTTTTGGTGTTCGTGGGTTCTTGTTCTATGTTTAGTTGCCTGTCTGCACTACTCATATTAGCTTCACGGTTCGTTTTGTTATTTTGTTCATTTGTTCAGTGTTCGTTCTTATAATAAAGAAGAATGTACACTTACCACGCTGCGCCTTGGTCTCCTCCTTACAACGGCCGTGACACCTTGACTTTTTCCACATTTTGTTGTGTTAAAGCCTGAATTAAAAATGAATTAAATGTAGATTTTGTGTCACTGGCCTACACACAATACTCCATAATTTCAAAGTGGAATTATGTTTTTAGAAATGTTTACAAATAATAAAAAATGAAAAGCTGAAATGTCTTGAGTCAATAAGTAATAACCTCTACTTAACACCCATCCCGGATCCGGGAGCATCCTCATCAGTAAAAGCTGACTAGCATAGCCTAGCATAGCGCAAGTAAATAATAGCATATAAATATCATGAAATCACAAGTCCAATACAGCAAATGAAAGATAAACATCTTGTGAATCCAGCCATGATTTCCGATTTTTAAATGTTTTACAGCGAAAACACAATATGTATTTCTATTAGCTAACCACAATAGCCAAAGACTCAACCGCATATTTTCACCATGTTTCTACCGCATAGGTAGCTATCACAAAACCGACCAAATATAGATATAATTAGTCACTAACCAAGAAACAACTTCATCAGATGACAGTCTTATAACATGTTATACAATAAATCTATGTTTTGTTCGAAAAATGTGCATATTTGAGGTATAAATCATAGTTTTACATTGCAGCTACCATCACAGCTACCATCACAAATAGCACCGAAGCAGCCAGAGTAATTATAGAGACCAACGTGAAATACCTAAATACTCATCATAAAACATTTATGAAAAATACATGGTGTACAGCAAATGAAAGACAAACATCTTGTGAATCCAACCAATATTTCAGATTTTTGAAGTGTTTTACAGCGAAAACACAATATAGCATTATATTAGCTTACTACAATAGCCAACCACACAACAGCATTGATTCAAGGCAACAGTAGCGATAGCGACAAAACCAGCAAAAGATATTAATTATTTCACTAACCTTCATAAACTTCATCAGATGACAGTCCTATAACATCATATTACACAATACATATATGGTTTGTTCGAAAATGTGCATATTTAGAGCTGAAATCCGTGGTTATACATTGTGAAAATGTAGCAACTATTTTCCAGAATCTCCGGATATATTTCTGACACTCACCTATTCTGACCAAATAACTATTCATAAACTTTACTAAAAAATACATGTTGTACAGGAAATTATAGATACACTAGTTCTTAATGCAATCGCCGTGTTAGAATTCTAAAAAATAACTTTAGTACGACATGCAGCTTACGTTATAGCGAGAGAGCGCCCAAAATCTGGGCGGAAACTAATAAACATTTGACAGAAATAGGAAATAACATTATAAATGGGTCCTACTTTTGTTGAGCTTCCATCAGAATCTTGTACAAGGGGTCCTTTGTCCAGAACAATCGTTGTTTGGATTTAGAATGTCCTCTTCGTCTGTTGATTTAGCAACCAAAACTTGCCAAGTGGCGCGAAGCTGTCCATCGTCACCAAACGCAGAGAACGGAACACGCCAAAACTCCCGAAACAATTTCAATAATCTGATAAAACTATATTGAAAAAACATACTTTACGATGATATTATCACATTTGTCAAATAAAATCAAAGCCGGAGATATTAGCCGTCTATAAGGAAAGCTTTTCAGAAGCCAAAGCTGATGTCCTTCCCGCGTCTTCCTGAACAAAGGAAATTGGGGTCATGTCATTCCAAGACCTCTCTTTTGACCATAGTTATACCTAGGATCCCCATTTCACCTCTCACTGCCTATTGACATCTAGTGGAAGGCGTATGAAGTGCATGTATAGTCATAAATTTCAAGCAAATTGATAGGGAGGCCCTGGAACAGAGCCTCGATTTCAGATTTTTCACTTTCTGACAGGAAGTTTGCTGCAAAATGAGTTCTGTTTTACTCACAGGTTTTAGAAACTTGAGAGTGTTTTCTATCCAATAGTAATAATAATATGCATATTGTACGAGCAAGAATAGAGTACGAGGCCGTTTAAATTGGGCACGATTTTTCCCCAAAGTGAAAATAGCGCCCTCTATCCTCAACAGGATAAGATCTAAACCAGGCCAGAACTGGTCCGTGTAGACCAATTTGGGTTTCCAATCTCTCCAAAAGAATGTGGTGATCGATGGTATCAAAGGCAGCACTAAGGTCTAGGAGCACGAGGACAGATGCAGAGCCTCGGTCAGAGCCATTTACCACCTTCACAAGTGCAGTCTCAGTGCTATGATGGGGTCTAAAACCTGACTGAAGCATTTCGTATACATTGTTTGTTTGTTTATAAATGCACTTAAATTGTTAATAAGACAAACTCTTATTCCATCATGTAACCTTGCAAGGGTTTCACTGTTGAGGAACATTCTCACTTTTGGATGGATGCATTCAATAATGTGCATAAACCCTGGATGACTGACAGAGGGCGCTGAATTGAAGCCACCGCCCAGCCATCTTGGCACCTCCTCAATTGTAAAAAATATTTTGGAAGCTATAGAAATGCATTTATTAATAATGTCTACATTCGTTTTTGACACGTTTATTAAAAATTATATTATGTGAGCTAAACATTAAAATAAAAAATATAAAACATTTTCCTTAAAGTATTTTTTTTGAGAGCACTAATGTAACTGTCCCCACTACAACAACAAAATACTTAAATACATGTAATTTTGTCCTTGAAACATTTAATTGAAATACTGTAGAATTCCATTCATTCCTATGGAGGACTGCTCGTACTAGGGAGTGCCAATACGGTCGACCGGTGGCTTCAAAGCCTCTCAATGTCCAATACATATGTAACGTTCGTTCTCCTCCTCATCTGAGGGGGAGCATGGATCGGACCAATATGCAGCGTAGTTTGAAGACATAATGATTTATTTAAAGAAAGACGAACACGAAGCACACTTGATAAATTACAAAATAACAAACGACGTAAACAGACCAGAACATGAGAACTTACAGACAACGAAGAACGCACGAACAGGAACAAACTAACAAACGAAACAGTCCCGTGTGGCACAAACACTGACACAGGAACAATCACCCACAAACAAACAGTGTGAACAGCCTACCTTAATATGGTTCTCAATCAGAGGAAACGTAAAACACCTGCCCCTGATTGAGAACCATATCAGGCTAATTGAAAAGAACCCAACATAGAAACACACAACATAGAATGCCCACCCAGCTCACGTCCTGACCATACTAAACAAAGACAAAATAAAGGAAATAAGGTCAGGAACGTGACAACATAAGCCTATTAATTGGTGCAATTATTTATTTATCCCAGTAATTAAGGCATGTCAACATCGGGCCCTAATTTGAACGGGCTCAAATTTGTTGACAGTGACATCATGTGACAATGCGCAAAAAAACTATCAAGAAGGTCAGTATGCAAATCAAGACATGAGAGATTTCCGCGAAAGAAACAAGCTGTTGTAGACAAGACGAAAACGTCAACATAGGAGACAGAAAGTAAGTTGTACATGCAATTTGGTATGCTTTTTTGTATAAATTAAATCTGCTGGGCGATTTAGCATAGGTAGTTAACTAAACTCAGCAAAAAAAGAAACTTCCTTTCACTGTCAACTGCGTTTATTTTCAGCAAATTTAACATGTGTAAATATTTGTATGAACATAACAAGATTCAACAACTGAGACATAAACTGAACAAGTTCCACAGACATGTGACTAACAGAAATTGAATAATGTGTCCCTGAACAAAGGGGGGGGGGTGGTCAAAATCAGTATCTGGTGTGGCCACCAGCTGCATTAAGTACTGCAGTGCATCTCCTCCTCATGGACTACACCAGATTTGCCAGTTCTTGCTGTTAGATGTAATCCCACTCTTCCACCAAGGCACCTGCAAGTTCCCGGACATTTCTGGGATCCAACAGGGCCTAGACGTGGTCAATGGGATTGAGATCCGGGCTCTTCGCTGACCATGGCAGAACACTGACGTTCCTGTCTCACAGGAAATCACGCACAGAATGAGCTATTATGGCTGGTGGCATTGTCATGCTGGAGGGTCATGTCAGGATGAGCCTGCAGGAAGGGTACCACATGAGGGAGGAGGATGTCTTCCCTGTAACGCACAGCGTTGAGATTGCCTGCAATGACAACAAGCTCAGTCCGATGATGCTGTGACACACCACCCCAGACCATGACGGACCCTCCACCTCCAAATTGATCCCGCTCCAGAGTACAGGCCTCGGTGTAACGCTCATTCCTTCGACGATAAATGCGAATCCGACCATCACTCCATGTGAGACAAAACCGCTAATCGTCAGTGAAGAGAACTTTTTGCCAGTCCTGTCTGGTCCAGCGACGGTGGGTTTGTGCCCATAGGTGACGTTGTTGCCGGTGATTTCTGGTGAGGACCTGCCTTACAATAGGCCTACAAGCCCTCAGTCCAGCCTCTCTCACCCTATTGCAGACAGTCTGAGCACTGATGGAAGGATTGTGCGTTCCTGGTGTAACTCGGGCAGTTGTTGTTGCCATCCTGTACCTGTCCAGCAGGTGTGATGTTCGGATGTACCGATCCTGTGCAGGTGTTGTTACACGTGGTCTGCCACTGCAAAGACTATCAGCTGTCCATCCTGTCTCCCTGTAGCGCTGTCTTAGGCGTCTCACAGTACAGACATTGCAATTTATTGCCCTGGCCACATCTGCAGTCGTCATGCCAACTTGAAGCATGCCTAAGGCACGTTCACACAGATGAGCAGGGACCCTGGGCATCTTTCTTTTGGTGTTTTTCAGAGTCAGTAGAAAAACCTCTTTAGTGTCCTACGTTTTCATAACTGTGACCTTAATTGCCTACCGTCTGTAAGCTGTTAGTGTCTTAACGACCGTTCCACAGGTGCATGTTCATTAATTGTTTATGGTTCATTGAACAAGTATGGGAAACAGTGTTTAAACCCTTTACAATAAAGATCTGTAAAGTTATTAGGATTTTTACGAATTATCTTTGAAAGACAGTGTCACGAATCCCGCCGAAGATGGTGCCTCTTCCTGTTCGGGCGGCGCTCGGCGGTCGTCGTCACCGGCCTACTAGCTGCCATCGATTCCCTTCTTTTTGTTTCTGTTAGTTTGGTCTGATTGGGTGCACCTGTTTTGAGTTTAGTTTTGTGGGTAGGCTATTTAAGGGCAGTAGGCCCGCCGGCTTTTGTGCGGGCTTGTTTTCTGTTATTTGGTGTTGGTATTTAAGTGGAAGCTATTTTCCGGACAGTTTAGTCCTGTGTGTTTGGACTGGGATTTTTCATGCGCCCGTTGTGTTGGGCATGACCGTTGTTACTGTCGACAGGAATAAAAATCCACGTCCTGAACTAACCTGCTCTCTGCGCTTGACTCCTCCACCCAGTACTCCTAGAAGCTCTGACAGACAGGGTCCTGAAAAAGGGACGTTTCTTTTTTTGCTGAGTTTAGCTAGCTAACATTTGCTCACTAGTTAGCCTAGTGTTGGCTAGCTAATTAACTGTAGCTAGGTAACTAACGTGAGCTTTTCTGCCATTTTTGTTAGGCCTACCAGTTATCTACAGAATAGACTTTCCATGCAATCTGAGTTTTTGGGGATTAGTTAGCTAGCTATGGCCCTACTTCTGAAAAAGTTAATGGGGACAGATATGCTGAAGTGGATTCGGCCTGAGTACCATGAGTGATTCTGCCGGACTCGGGAAGAGCTCTGCCCGTATGAAGCCCCAAGTCTGAGTCAATGCCGAGTCCCCCGAGTCTCAAACGGAATAGGCCCGAAACGAACATGTTGACTGGGTAGCACGCTAGTTAGCAAGTTTTCTAACCTTGACTAGCTAGCTACCTAAAGCTGGCAAATAGCTATGCTACTCGCTAACTAACTAATGTTAGTTGGGCTCGATGGTCTTATCTTTCCTGAACCTTTTTCTGATGTTATCCGTACCCCAAGGGTATTACGTGAGACACACCCATGTTAATGTTAGCTAGCTAGCCACTTGTGTCAACATACTATGAGTAACATTAGTTCCTTTACAATGTAGCTAAACACTAGCTAACTTATTAGTGTTAGCGAGAACTATTATTGCTCGCTGGATAACACATGGTAACGTAATCTCACCCCATTCCGTACAAATGTGCGCAAGCGCAACATTCAAACGAGGCTACAAAGAAAGCTAATGGGACTGTAGCGACTGTGTTGACTTCAAAATCGGGGGTGTGAACTAGGTTTCTATTCAAGTGTTGATCGACATGGTAATGGTTCTATAGTATTGGAGAAAAGTTGAAAAAACGGACCCTCCGTTACATCGTGGCGTGTCATGTCGTAACGTACAGCACGCATAAAGCAACTATTTCTGTCTTACAATCTCTCTCCACCAGGTGTAGCACTTCTCTCATCGTTTAAAAACAAGAAATGGACAGTGACGGGGGTAAGGGGGGGATACCTAGTCATTTTTTGTGTCATCATTGCATGCGATCATCATTCTCAAAGCCGCTGTTTACTTCTAATATCATTTTAGCACCGCCCTAAAAACCCGATTCATATTCGACACAAACCTTCAAATAGGTATGTAATGACACATTATATAAACTCTTTATAGTGTTTTATTTACATTTTAGAGGCGATAAGGTGATAAGTTGGACAGATCGAGTGAAAAAAAGCAAACCTCCCACACAACATTTCTCCTTCTCACTATCACGCATTAGTTTCGCTTCCCCACCCGCCATTTTTAAAAAGACCCGACGGGGCTCATTGCCTGCTTGAATTATGCAGAAACGGGCAACGTTTATGTCATGTAAATGATTCTGTTGGAAAGGGGAGAAAGTGTACTTTACAATGGTATTGACAGTACAGTTGATCTGGAAGAATTAAGTTTTTGGGGCGCTAAAATAATGGCAATTGTACGGACCAAGGCGATGTACGAGTTTACGTGAGTTTACGTTAGCAGACCTTAACTATATAAATCATTATGATGATAACTAGTATAGGGTGATATAAATTGTCATAGCTACATTTTTCTTCTCTTCCACAGATTCTTCTTCTCTACCACAAGGTCTCAGACTCGAAGATGGGGAAAATCTTACAACAAAGAAACAGACAGAGACAGAGTTGCCCTTGTCCATTTCCATTGTTACTTGAAACGTTAAAAAGCAAAGAAAAAGACAATCCCATTCTAAATTAGGTATCTAGACTACCACTCGTCACCATCACTAGAATAGTTATTTTTATGTTATTGACTAGGTCTATATCTTTGTTTTATTCTAATTAATCAAATTATTAATCAAACAATAGAAATCCTTGTAATTTTCTAAGAAATGTAAGGTATTTTTACATGTTGCAATAAAGTTGACTAAAGGAGAAGCTCACGTTTTGATTTAGTAATGAGTAGTAGTTAATTATGTAAGGGATTAACACCGACATTCTGTATATTACCTTGTAAATAATGGATGACACAGCGGGCCCCCTTTGCGGAGTTCATGTTTCAAACGGAGGCGTTTATCTTGCTTATACCACAGTTCCTAACACCAAATTATGAAAGCACACATTTTTTCGTTTATATTTTCGTTTTTATAAGCAAATTCTTACTTTCTCATATTTTGGTTGCTAGAGACGTGACCGTCCGAGTTGTTAATTACAAGGAGATCGCATTGGATATCAAACACAGTCTGTTGCTAGCAAACCTGTCAATATGACAACTGAATTCAAAAATATCAGTCGCTGTAAACAGCTGGTCAACCTAGACACATGTGGGAGGATTTGACAGCTTTAGCAGCGGAGGGGATCGGAGAAATTCAAGTTCATCACTCACTTAGGTCATCAGATTCTCCAAAAAAAGATGTCTCTGCAAAAACAAATAAGCTAGCTAGCTTTTTTCCCTCATTGGACCTGCGTTTGCAATATACCCAATTTCAGTTTGTGTAGTTGTTAGTTTAGCTTTCTGTAACTTTGTAGCTAGTACGGTCTGCATGTGTAAGCTCATATTGCATCATGATTGCAAGGTGTCCTGATATCTTTTCCAACTGTCCCGTTATCTTGTTTTAATGTCCATTCTAGAATGCCCTTCTAACCAATCAGAAATGAGTATTCAACAATGCTGTGGTATAAATACAAATTGCTCAACGGTAACTTTAAAGTTACAAATTCTGTGTTACAACTAGTGACACGGATTTTGTACTAATGCAGATATTACAGATATGTTCTCTGTGTTGTGTTAGTGTATTTCTTTTCTCACTTGGATGTCGCGGTCAGAATCTGACAATTAGATTGTCAGGATTGGTAACATTACATACTTTGTAGGTACACAATAATGACTATCCTACCGATCCTTGACTTCGGCGATGTAATTTACAAAATAGCCTCCAACACTCTACTCAGCAAACTGGATGTAGTCTATCACAGTGCCATCCGTTTTTTCACCAAAGCCCCATATACTACCCACCACTGTGACCTGTATGCTCTCGTTGGCTGGCCCTCACTACATATTCGTCGCCAAACCCACTGGCTCCAGGTCATCTATAAGTATTTGCTAGATAAAGCCCCACCTAATCTCAGCTCACTAGTCACCATAGCAACACCTACCCGTAGCACGCGCTCCAGCAGGTGTATTTCACTGGTCATCCACAAAGACAACACTTCCTTTGGCCGCATTTCCTTCCAGTTCTCTGCTGCCAATGACTGGAACGAATTGCAAAAATCACTGAAGCTGGACTCTTATATCTCCTGCTCTAACTTTAAGCATCAGCTGTCAGAGCAGTTTACCGATCACTGTACCTGTACATAGCCAATCTGTAAATAGCACACCCAACTACCTCATCCCGATATTGTTATTTATCCTCTTGCTCTTTTGCACCCCAGTATCTCTACTTGCACATCATCATCTGCACATCTATCACTCCAGTGTTAATGCTAAATTGTAATTTTTTCGCCTCTGGCCTATTTATTGCCGTACCTCCGTACTCTTCTACATTTGCACACACTGTACAGTTGAAGTCGGAAGTTTACATACACTTAGGTTGGAGTCATTAAAACTCGTTTTTCAACCACTCCATACATTTCTTGTTAACAAACTATAGTTTTGGCAAGTCGGTTAGGACATGTACTTTGTGCATGAAACAAGTCATTTTTCCAATAATTGTTTACAGACAGATTATTTAACTTATAATTCACTGTATCACAATTCCAGTGGGTCAGAAGTTTACATACACTAAGTTGACTGTGCCTTTAAACAGTTTGGAAAATTCCAGAAAATGATGTCATGGCTTTAGAAGCTTCTGATAGGCTAATTGACATAATCTGAGTCAATTGGAGTTGTACCTGTGGATGTATCTCAAGGCCTACCTTAAAACGCAGTGCCTCTTTGCTTGACATCATAGGAAAATCAAAAGAAATCAGCCAAGACCTCAGAAAAAAAATTGTAGACCTCCACAAGTCTGGTTCATCCTTGGGAGCCATTTCCAAACGCCTGAGGTACCACATTCATCTGTACAAACAATAGTACGCAAGTATAAACATCATGGGACCACGCAGCCGTCATACCGCTCAGGAAGGAGACGCGCTCTGTCTCCTAGAGATTAAAATACTTTGGTTCGAAAAGTGCAAATCAACCTTGTGAAGATGCTGGAGGAAACAGGTACAAAAGTATCTATATCCACAGTAAAACAAGTCCTATATCGACATAACCTGAAAGGCCACTCAGCAAGGAAGAAGCCACTGCTCCAAAACCGCCATAAAAAAGCCAGACTACGGTTTGCAACTGCACATGGGGACAAAGATCGTACTTTTTGGAGAAATGTCCTCTGGTCTGATGAAACAAAAATATAACTGTTTGGCCATTGTCACGTCCTGACCATAGTGCTTATGTGTTTTGCTTGTTTTAGTGTTGGTCAGGACGTGAGCTGGGTGGGCATTCTATGTTGTGTGTCTAGTTTGTCTGTTTCTGTGTTCAGCCTAATATGGTTCTCAATCAGAGGCAGCTGTCAATCGTTGTCCCTGATTGAGAATCATATATAGGTGGCTTGTTTTGTGTTGGGGATTTTGTGGGTGGTTGTCTCCTGTGTCAGTGTTTGTGCCACACGGGACTGTGACGGTTAGTACGTTTGTTGTTTTGTATTCTTGTCTAGTTTTCATGTCATTAAATTATGGAAACTTACCACCCTGTACATTGGTCCTCCGATCCTTCTCGCCTCTCCTCGTCTGAGGAGGAGGACGACTTAGACTGCCGTTACAGCCATAATGACCATCATTATGTTTGGAGGAATAAGGTGGCGGCTTGCAAGCCGAAGAACATCATCCCAAACGTAAAGCACGGGGGTGGCAGCATCATGTTGTGGGGGTGCTTTGCTGCAGGAGGGACTGGTGCACTTCACAAAATAGATGGCATCATGAGGTAGGAAAATGATGTGGATGTACTGAAGCAACATCTCAAGACATCAGTCAGGAAGTTAAAGCTTGGTCGCAAATGGGTCTACCAAATGGACAATGACCCCAAGCATACTTCCAAAGATGTGGCAAAATGGCTTAAGGACAACAAAGTCAAGGTATTGGAGTGGCCATCACAAAGCCCTGACCTCAATCCTATAGAAAATGTGTGGGCAGAACTGAAAAAGCATGTGCAAGCAAAGAGGCCAACAAACCTGACTTAGTTACACGAGCTCTGTCAGGAGGAATGGGCCAAAATTCACCCAACTTATTGTGGGAAGCTTGTGGAAGGCTACCCAAAACGTTTGACCCAAATTAAACAATTTAAAGGCAATGCTACCAAATACTAATTGAGTGTATGTAAACTTCTGACCTACTGGGAATGTGATGAAAGAAATAAAAGCTGAAATAAATAATTCTCTCTACTATTATTCTGACATTTCACATTCTTAAAATAAAGTGGTGATCCTAACTGACCTAAGACAGGGACTTTTTACTAGGATTAAATGTCAGGAATTGTGAAAAACTGAGTTTAAATGTATTTGGCTAAGGTGTATGTAAACCTCCGACTTCAACTGTACATAGATTTTTCTATTGTGTTATTGACTGTACATTTGTTTATGTGTAACTGTGTTGTTGTTTTTGTTGCACTGCTTTGCTTTTTCTTGGCCAGGTCGCAGTTGTAAATGAGAACTTGTTCTCAACTGGCCTACCTGGTTAAATAAAGGTGAAATAAAAAAATAAAAAAATATATAAAACAAGTAGGTACCCCTCAAGATACATTTCATTTTAATTAGGTAAATCCTGTGTAACACCTAGTAATTACATTGTACGTATGCAGATATTACATGTGTAATAGTGTGTTTATTTTCTCCCTTGGATGGTGCTTCCAGAAACTTTGTAATTATTGCCAGGTTGTCAGGATGGGTAATGTACTGTATAACTACACATTAATTACAAGTACCCCTCAAGATACACTTAATTTTAACTAGCTTAATCCTGTTTAACACCTAGTAATTACATTGTACTTACGCAGATTTCACATGTACTCTGTGGTGTACTACTGTGTATATTTTCTCACTTGGATGGTCCTTCTAGAAGCTTTAAAATTAAAGCCAGGTTGTCAGAATGGGTAATGTACTATAAAAGTACACATTAATTACAAGCAAGGACCACTCAAGATACTCAAGGTACTCTTAAGTTAACTAGCTAAATCCTGGGAAACACCTAGTAATTACATTGTTCTTATGCAGATTTTACATGTACTCTGTGTTTATCCTCACACTTGAGGATGACACCTGTTTGGTAGACCTCAGTCAGTGAGATTAACCTACACCTTATCTATTTTTGTAAACTCAACCAAGTTAACCCATATGGTACACTTTTTGGTGGCCAGTGCTAGCAACAACATTGAGTGGAAATGTTGAAGTGTGCAGTCACGGGTAGGTTATTAGAGCCTATGTAACTTCGGGACACCCAGCGCATCTGTCCACGAGATTACAACCTTGTGATAGTTATTACTGAATCGGATGCAGCTGAGAAGAAACAAAACACTAAATTGGTGAATTTAGTGGACACTTACCCATTTGTAACAAGCGTGGTAACAAGCATTCGTTGTTACACCTCTGTAATTACAGACTGCAATTACCACCAGTTACATGTTGTTACAGTGTAACTATGAGTTATTACAATCAACTACACTCTTGTTACAGTGTAATTACACATGTAATTACACTGTAATAAGAACCCCTTAAAATGAACTGTTACCCATTTTCTCATTTTGTCATTATGGGGTATTGTGTGTTGATGGTTGAGAATTTTTTGTTGATTTAATACATTTTTAATTCAGGCTGTCACACAACAAAATGTGGAATAAGTCAAGGGGTATGAATACTTTCTGAAGGCACATTGTTTGGTAAAGCTGCCAAATATAAATTTCTGATGGTTTCTTATTCTGTATATATAGTATAAATGAGCCACTAGGAAACCAGCACAGATAAACACTATTCCTGCATTTTCACCCTTTAAAAAATTGTTTGGTAAGGCTGCCAAATATCAATTTCTGATGCTTTCTTATACTGTATATATAGTGTATATGAGCCACTAGGAAACCAGCACAGATAAACACTTTTCCTGTATTTTCACCCTTTAAAAAGGAACAACCGATCAGCCAATTAGTTTAAATGTCCTATCTAGGTGTTGACCACTATAAAGTAAAAATACTTCATATGCTAACTGTAGTTCAGTGTTCCTTTACAATGAAGGAAATGAAACCAAACCACAGTCTGCCAATGCCATGTGATCACTTCAGTGTGTGGGGTGTTGACTGTTTTGAGGTTCTGGTTGTTTTCACACCTTCTGCACACTCCTTTAGAGCATAAGCTCACGTCTTATCTAGGTTAAATCTATTCTCTTTTTTTCATTTGCTCTCTCTGCCCACAGAATTGAAGTAAACACATCCACTGCTCTACTGTCATTGAGTATAGGCTACACGTCTATCTCTCAAAAATATATCACCTATCAATCATCCGATGTTCAATTTGTGATGGTTTTGTTGAAGGACTTCACCTAGGCCTAATGATTACATGTCACACGTCAATCTCCAGTAAGGTTAACTCAAACAGGTTTCACAACCATTCTCAAATTGAGCAACTGAGTGTACACCGTGTGCCAGCGGGTACAGATAATGCCATGAGAAAATGACAGGACGTTTGTTCTCATCACTGCGAGCACAGAGAGCACCAATGGAAACTGACAGATGCCTCGCACCCTGTCACCTAAAGCAGGGCCTGGCAGTGAGATTAAAGGGTAATGGGCCATGCTTCTCATTTCATGTGGTGTGATTGACAGAGAAGGAAAGTCCCAACGGTGAGGCCCTCAGCCTGACCCCCTGCAGAAAAAACAACAACTACTATAAAGTGATATGGGTTTACTAAAGGAACCATTTGAGAAGAGAACCACATCCTTGCCAGAGAGACCTCTTGGTCAAAAGATAAGGATTCTGCTAGGCAAAATCATCTCATCTTCATTAGTGATCAAATCAAATTGTATTTGACTAAAAGTGAAATGCTTATTTACGGGGCCTTCCCAATGACGCATGCATTTTGTATGTGCTAATTTGAAATAACTGTGACTTGATACTTTGCAATAACTTACACTGAACAAAAATATAAACGCAACATGTAAAGTGTTTGTCCAATGATTCATGAGCTGAAATAAAAAAAATCTTATTTCTCTCATTCTGGGCACAAATTTGTTTATATCCCTGTTTCTTTGCCAAGATAATCCATCCACCTGACAGGTGTGGCATGTCAAGAGGCTGATTAAACAGCATGATCATTACACATTACACACACTCTAAAATGTGAAGTTTTGCCACACAACACAATGCCACAGTTGTCTCAAGTTTTGAGGGAGCACGCAATTGTCATGCTGACTGCAGCAATGTTCACTAGAGCTGTTGCCAGAGAATTGAATGTTAGTTTCTCTACCATAACCCGCCTCCAACGTCATTTTAGAGAATTTGGCAGTACGTCCAACCGGCCTCCCAACCACAGACCACATGTATGGCGTTGTGTGGGCGAGCAGTTTGCTGATGTCAACGTTGTGAACAAAGTGCCCCATGGTGGCGGTGGGGTTATGGCATGGGCAAGCATAAGCTACGAACAACAAACACAACTGCATTATATCGATGACAATTTGAATGCACAGAGATACCGCGACGAGATCCTGAGGCACATTTTCGTGCCATTCATCCGCTGCATCACTTCATGTTTCAGCATGATAATGCACTGCCCCATGTCTCAAGGATCTGTACACAAATCCTGGAAGCTGAAAATGTCCCAGTTCTTCCATGGCCTGCATACTCACCAGACATGTCACCCATTGAGTATGTTTGGGATGCTCTGGATCGACGTGTACGACAGCGTGTTTCAGTTCCTGCCAAAATCCAGCAACTTCACACAGCTATTGAAGAGGAGTGGGGCAACAATCAGGCCACAATCAACAACCTGATCAACTCTATGCGAAGGAGATGTGTCACGCTGCATGAGACAAATGGTGGTCACACCAGATACTGACTGGTTTTCTGATCCGCCCCTTCCTTTTTTTTTGAAGGTATCTGTGACCAACAGAGGCGTATCTGTCACGTTCTGACCATAGTTCTTTTGTGTTTTCTTTGTTTTAGTGTTGGTCAGGACGTGAGCTGGGTGGGCATTCTATGTTGTGTGTCTAGTTTGTCCGTTTCTATGTATGGCCTGATATGGTTCTCAATCAGAGGCAGGTGTTAGTCATTGTCTCTGATTGGGAACCATATTTAGGTAGCTTGTTTTGTGTTGGGGTTTGTGGGTGGTTGTCTTCTGTCTTCTGTCTGTGTGTTCTCTGCACCAGATAGGACTGTTTCGGTTTTGCCACATTTGTTATTTTGTATTTGTGTAGTGTTCACGTTATCGTCTTTTATTAAACATGTTGAACACGAACTACGCTGCGTCTTGGTCCGACCCCTGCTACACCTCCTCTTCAGACGAAGAGGAGGAAGGCTGCCGTTACAGTATCTGTATTCCCAGTCATGTGAACTCCATAGATTAGGGTCTAACGAATTTATTTCACTGATTTCCTTATCTGAACCGTAACTCAGTAAAATTGTTGAAATTGTTCCATGTTGCGTATATATTTTTATTCAGTATAGTTTTCAGTGACTTGGTATGACTAGCAAGCATTAAACTGTGAAGTTAATTGTCCATTTCAACAACCTGCCATCATTCTGATTAAGTGGAACAGAAAGTCAGGTCTGGGATCCAATGCAGTTTTTTCACATGTCTGAAGGGAACTTCGGCTGAAGTACAGTTATGCTTTAGGTTCCCACAGACTGGCATCTAACCCAAGTTTCTCAAGATCATTTGAAACTGGATGATTCATAGTGCAAATGCAACTGAAAAAACATGTGGGCATGAATGAACATTTGAACTTTCAAGTCATATAACCAGCCAACAAAATCCCATGCGAAGAACTCTTCTTATCTCAATGAAGTTTCATTTTGTATCATTTATGAGAGTATCTGTTTTATCAATCAAAGTGGATGTTATTTTGTTGCCACTGGTCAGCAACCAGCACTCTAACTTGCAAATACAGCAGTTTGCCACTGATTTGAGTGCAAGTCCAATCATTTTGAGGAAGTAGAGAAAACATTGTTGAGCTTTTGGATCTATTTTGATTGGTAAGTTTGTTTTGATGAGTTACCTAGTCACTGAAGAAATAAACTGAGAAGTGTTTTGACTTCTCAATATGTTACTATGTAGCGTGAACATGTAATGCCTATAAAAGCTATGAATGGTAAAGTTATGTTATAAAAATAAGCATTTCGATACAATAAAGTTATAGGAACTACTTATGAGGAATTTTTATATATTACTTTTTTTTTTATTATGCTTTCTTTCAATATGCCTAAAATATAGCTTAAACCATTTGAACTTTGTTTTAATTCTTCTGTGTTGCTTTATTGTAAAAAGTACACACAAATCTAATCGAAGCATTACAGTTGATATTAACCTAATTTGGAATGTTTTCAGCTGAATGGCCATTGTTAAACTGCAAAACGACTTAGTAAACTATGACATAGTTTGGGAAAAAGTAGTTATTAGCAATCATATAAACACCCAATTTATTCAAAAAAGTGTATTATTTGTATTTATAATGCTTAAAATGTCATCTTACTAATGATATGAACATGGAAAACCATTTAGAATATTATTGTAATAGTTTTCATACAGCAGAAATGAACCACTAACAAATTAATGTTACTGTTAACAAATTGCTATTTAATATTACTATGAATTTACAAATGTTAACAATCATAATTAACAGGCTACTGGTGAATTAATCATATTCAAAATATGGTTGTTCAGTTAAAAAAAGAAAGCAAAATAAATAAGTAATATGAATGCAAACATCAATTCAAACTATTAATGATAATGAAATAACTATTATACATAAAATATATTATAGTGGATGCTTTCACTGAATTTTAGAATTACATACAGTAACACCTAAAATCATAATACAAAATTATTCACTTCAACCTTTAGGGCTTTGGACTACAGAAATGCTATAAAATGTGCAGAACCCTGCTATCAGACTTTCTGGTCGAACGATTGGAAATGAGTTCTGGAGGCTGTTGTGCCACAGCTCTCTGAGGTGCCGTTGTAGGAGAAGTCGGTGGACGAGGCATAGCCCTGGTGCAGCCCACGCTTCCGCACGCAGCTCAGAAACAGGCTTTCCGCCTGCCGTCTGAAGTGGTGGTCCAGGAGCAGGTAGATGGCCGGGTTCACGCAGCTGTTGAGGAAGGCCAAGCAGCAGGAGAGAGTGAGGCCCTGACTCAGGACAGACTGGGTCTCATTGCTCAGATCGGCCCCAGACAGCCTGAAACCAATTAGGAGGGTCTTGAAGATGTTGAAGGGAAGCCAAGACACCACGAAGGCCACGATGATGGTGAAGACCATTTTGAGAGAGTGGCGGCGGCGGGCTTCCGCATGGGGGTTGCCCGTGGCAACACAGTGTCGGCGCAGGCGGGCCAGGAGGGAGCTGTAGCAGAGGAGGATGATGAACACTGGCAGGGTGAAGGTCAGGAAAACCGTGGTCAGGCTCAGACCCTGGAAGAAGGACGACTCTTCGTCCTCCAGACAGAAGGGTTCACCGTTGGAGGTACGTACGCTACGGTACACCAGGGAGGGGGTACCCAGAGCCAGGGATAGCAGCCAGACAACGGCGCAGGTGAAACGCACACACTGGCTGCTGCGCAGGAAGCGGGAGTCCATGAGGCGCACCACGGCCAGGTAACGGTCCACGCTCATACAGGTCAGGAAGAAGATGTTGGAGAAGCGGTTGACGGAGATGATGTAGCTGCTGAGTTTGCAGAGGAGGTTCCCAAAAGGCCAGTGTCCCTCCTGACTGGAGGAGACGGCCCACAGTGGGAGGGTGAGGACAAACACCAGGTCCGCCAGCGCCAGATTAACCACAAATGTATCCACTAGACGCCCACCCCTCTTCCCCCTGCTGCCCATGACCATGATCACAAAGAGGTTTCCCAGGAAGCCTGTGAAAAACATGAAGAAATAAAGCAGTGGCAGGTAGATGTGAGAATGGGGAAGACTGGAGTTGGAGTGCTCCCCAAGGTTGGTTGGATTGTAGCTGTAATTGTACAGCAGGTCAGTGTCATTGTCATCGCTGTAGAAGTAGTTGTCGTTATCATACATTTCCATTCTGTGGTCAGAGAGAAGTGTCTCAGCTGCTTGCGCTCTGTGTGTCTGGCTGGCAAGCTCATTACTTCTAGACATACTATCCTGCGTCACATTCTTAAAAACCACAGACAAACTGTCAGGTTTTCTTCTGTGATCTCTAGCATGATCTCTGTATGTTTTCTATCTGGCATATTCTTGCACAAAATTCTGACACAAATTACTACTATTTCTCATGATAATCTTTTACAATATACTCTATTTGCATATCAGTTTTCAAATAGAAACACTTAAGATACTTCCTTACATGCAGGCAAAAAGTTAAGCAAGAAGAAACATAAAAACATATCAAGAGAAAAAGTACATGTACAATCTGGGCAATGGCATTGAACGAAAATAATAAAAAACAACCAAGGACTGAATTATAGTTGCAGATCAAACAATAAAAGCATTTGACAGGGACAGGATGTTTATGGTATTCAAGGGATTGATGTAGGCATACTTTAATTATGATTTTGTACATATTAAAAAACCTACATTCACAGAGTGGATTTGTAATTTCAATCATTAAATTGAACTGAGACATGACATTGAAAATCAACTTTATATATATATTTATTTAAAATAAACTAGGCAAGTCAATTAAGAACAAATTCTTATTTATAATGACGGCCTACCCCGGCCAAACCCGGACGACGCTGGGCCAATTATGCGCTGCCCTATGGGACTCCCAATCAATGCCGGTTGTGATACAGCCTGGAATCAAACCAGGATCTGTAGTGATGCCTCTAGCACTGAGATGCAGTGCCTTAGACCACTGCGCCACTCGTATTACTCATAGTCTCTTGTGTGAAAGGTGTGAAAACAGCAAACACTGTTATCAAATTGCATTTGTCACATGCGCCGAATACAACCGGTGTGGACTTTACAGGGAAATGCTTTCTTACGAGCCCTTCCCAACGATGCAGAGTTAAAAATAATAATAAAAATAAAAATAAAATTCACAAGAATGAAGCTATATACAGGAAGTACCAGTACCAGATCAATGTGCAGGGGTATGAGGTATTTGAGGTAGATATGTACATAAAGGCAGGGTCAAAGGACCTGGCATCAGAATAGATAATAATAAGAGTAAAATTAAGAACAGAGTAGCAGCAGCAAATAATGAGTGTGAAAGTGTGAAAGTGTGTGTGTGCGTGGGGGTGGGTTGTGTGTGAGAGTGTCAGTGTAGTGTGAGTGTGTATATAGTCTTGTGAGTGTGCATAGTCAGTGCAAGATAGTTCGTGTAACCATTTAATTAACTATTTAGCAGTCTTATGGCTATTTAGCAGTCTTGGGGGTAGAAGCTGTCTCGGAGCCTGTTGGTGAGAGAGCCGATGCTCCGGTACCGTTTTCCGGACGGTAGCAGAGTGAACAGGCCTTCCTCTGACATCACCTGATATAGAGGTCCTGGATGGCAGGGAGGTCGGCCCCAGTGATGTATTGGGCCGCCCGTACCACCCTCTGCTGTACATTATGCGAAAATGCTTACATGTGGAAATCAAAATGGGACTTGCCAGACCCTATATGATCGTGCACATGAATAAATCAGACGTCTCATCAGATGAGTCATATTATAGATAAAACTTACTGTAATGTGAACTTGATGAGAACTTGATGTGAAAGGCTGTGAAAACCATACGTGGAATGACAGCTTGATTTAACCAACCACTTCTCCTTTTGACTGATAGTAGTGTGTGAACATGAACAATGGACAATGGTCTCTGTCAGAAATGTAAATCATCATATGAACAGTTGTAGAACAGAGTGAAACTAATTATATAATACTATAGTTATATAATACTATAGGTATATAATACTATAGTTATATAATACTATGTTAGAGGAAAAGGAAAGGGAACCAATGACAAAAGGTTCAGCCTGAGCTAGTTGAATGTTGGTTATGTAAGAGAAGGTTACTGTTCCAATAAAAACATGAGGGGAGAAAGGATCTTCTATTTGGCAAAAAGGTTTTCCTCCACTCTCAGCGTTGCACCAGCATTTGCTTCCCATCAATGCTTAAGAGTTTACTTCGAAACACATTAAACAAAATCAAATACTAACAGGAGTGAACAACTAGGTTTTAATCAAGAGTGACAACTTCTAGTCAAGAGAGACAACTTCTAGTCAAGAGTGACAACTTCTAATACATAGTGACAACTGTGCAAACAATATTTTGCTTTAACTTGCCTAAACATTGCATTTTAGTGTGATACGAGTCATCAACCATATGTTTCAATGGATTTCAGTCTCTACAAAACATAGAAAACGAATAATAACAAAAGAAAAAGCGCCTCCCAACCTAAAGTAACCTATATTCATCCCTAATGTGGTATAAGCCTTATACATGGAGTTATTTGGACAATTTCTCTGCAAAAGACTGACCAGCTGGCTCACTTCAAGGTGTTGATGTGCAATAACACAACTCCACTGCTTCACTGCCAAATATCTTGTACCCACATCCCATTCTCCCTCTTGCTTCTCAGATGGAAAATAGTTGGCTTCTCCCTCTCTGTGCTCTGACTGCATGAATAATACCTCCCAAACAAGTTGCTTATTGAGAGACTGTAACTACTCAGAGAAACCTCTCGGTTCATTTCCAGCCAGTGAGTCATTCAAAAAAAAAAAAGGGTAAAACACTTGCCAATTCAGGTTGATCAAATAAAATAAAAGGTTATTTGTCACATGCTTCGTAAACAACATGTGTAGACTAACAATGAAATGGTTATGGGCCCTTCCCAACAATGCAGAGAGAAAATGGAAAAATAATTGAAAACTAAATACACAATGAGTATTAATGTTGTTTTAGTGAGACTCCTTAATCATCCTGCAGCTGTCTGTGCAAAGGAGGTCACACTGCTTGCTTAGCAAATACCATTTCCCCCGATTTGGCCTATACCTGGCACGAACTCGGGACCTATGCTTTGCTAGCACATGTGACCACCCTCTGGAAGCATCTTACCAGCACCACTCGAAAAGCTAGATATTAGCTGGCGCAAGTGGGGACATGTCCGGCTGAGGAGTAAGTTTCACACAATCCCATGTGATACATCCACCTGAAATAATATATCAGGTGATAATTCAGTATACTGTGGACTTGGAATATTTTTTAATTGAAAAACATTGCTGCATATCACTTCAACGCTGTCACACAGTGTGTTATATCCACTGGTCTTCCCTCTCTGTGGTGTTGGTAGCTGTCTTTTCCTAGTTCCTAGCCACACCAGCGGCTCTTGAATACAACTATAATCCTGACTTTTCTGCACACCCTCCTAGCTTTGTCAACAAAGCAAAACACCGGCTGTGGGGTAGACAGTGGCACTGTTTCCCCAAACTGCAGATTCCATCTTTAATGTCTCTGTTCTCCTTTAATGCGATGGCCAAAGGTTCCAGGCCCAGAATGAACAGCAAGGGAGAGAAACATCCCTGCCTCGTCCCCCTGTGGAGCCTGAAGCCATACCATTGGTTCTTTAGAAGCCATACCATTGGTGATGACTGTGGCAGTGGCCCCAGAGAACAGGGTGTTAATTAATCCTGTGAAATAGGGACAGCACCCATATGCCTCCAGGACTACTTGCTCTAACTGTCTTCTTCTCACCTCACCTCTCCCACCAGGACCATATCTCGGTGTGGTACGAGCAGACCAATTGCTATGCCACAGAGCTGCAGGAGTTCAAGCAGCAGATGGTTGCCCGGATTGAGACCCTGGACAAGGAGACACTGAGGACAGACCTGAACCGTGTGGGGACGCGCGTGGAGCTCGAGATGGACTACCTGGAGACACAGAACGGGGCGCAGCCCTGCGTGGACCTTGACGACAAGCTGGTGGAGCAACAGGTGACCGTGGTGAAGGAGAAGAGCAAGGCCAAGTGCGACAAGGCCACAGGTGAGATGTGGCAGACATACTGAGGGGACAAAGACACATGATTACTTACTAAGAGGATCATAGCAAGCCTGGTAATTAATTGCACCCACCTGGCTTCCCAGGTCTAAATCCCTAGAGGGGAAGAATTAATTGATAAAAATCAGCAGTGGAACTAGCTTCGAGGTCCATATTTGAATTTGCCTGGCATAGGCCTACTGAAAGGACAAATATATGAAGTAAACTCAGCAGTAGCGGTAATGCGAGGCCTTGTTTCCTTAACAAGTCTTCTTCTACATGATGAGTGGAGATATAGTGGGCCACAGGTATGAGATGTCTATAAACGTGTATGCAGGCCAAGTGTCTCAGCTGCTGTACTGTCATGTAACTAAATTAGAAAATCAATCTACCCTCATATCAGGATTCTACTCTCAGAGGCCCTTATTAAATAATTTAAGTGGCTTTCATTCAATGTTGTGCTTAACACTTCTTGTTCTGCTCTAAAACATTAAGGTTAGGGTTGATAACATATAGAACACCATCTGGTTTTCTTGGCAGGCATAATTATAAATCTAGAGCAGGTATTCAGGAAACTATTTACACTTGGTTGTTGAAGTACAGGAAGTGGGAGGACAGTTACTGAGTTCCTGTATGAGAGCATGCTGATGAAGCACATAGATGAAGGACTGACTGAAGATGGGATGCTGATTCAAATATCATTCTCTAAATTATGCACCAATTTAATTGTAATATCTGGTTTCAGTTGCACTAGAGCAAAAATGAGTAGGCAGTGACTAATTAGATTTAATAGCCTGTGATCTTAATAAACATTGCCACACACTTGTAATTAAATAGTTTTTTAATTTAGCCAGTAATGAAATCAGATGAGTGCTGTTGCCGACTAAGTGGGTAGGTTCTTCTGACACAATCAGGTTGAACATCTGAACATACTTCAGATCATGTGAAAGGAGTGAAAATAAGCTAAAACATTTTTTTTAATGTAACTATCCCTTGAACTTTACTTAGTCCCTTAGTATCACTTTTGTTTGAGTTATTAATATGGTATGTTGTAGTTTGTCTCATGATATTGGTATAACAGATATCACAGTTGGACTGTAACAATGTCTACATTGTAATTACACTGAACCCGCTGTGTAATGTTAACTACCATGTAAAAAACATATTAGTCCAACTAAATTTAAAGTGGGACCAGGAAGGGTCATGTACCTCTCTTCTCCTCTCCCAGACTGCAGGGACATGATATCCAGCATCAAATCCATGAAGATTTTTAAGTGAGTTGGAGGCCCAAAGACGTGGGCAGCAGCTCAGGCAAGGTCTACGTCTTCAACGGCACAGATGAGGACACCCTCTATGAGTTTGGCTCCATCAGGGACTTCACTGTCTCCTTGGGCACATCTATGGCCAAGACCATGAAGCTGCCATCCCCTTGGCGAGGTAGCGGCCACACCGTTTACAACAACCACGCGTACTACCTGAAGGAGAGCAAGGAGCTGCGGCTGATCAAGTACGACCTGTGGCGGACAACGCTGTCTTCCCTGTCCAGGACCACGTCCCCGTATATGGCCTAAGCCTGGAGACGGTCATTGGCCTGGAGGCAGACGAGGAGGGCCTCTGGGCCATCTAAGTGTATGCCACCAAGGAGACTGAGAGGCACATCTCTCTGGACAAAATGGATGACAACACGCTCGACATTGAACAGATGTGGGACACGCCGTGTCCGAGGGAGCCTTCATCTGAGGCACGGTGTACATGGTCTACAACAGTGCGGAGCCCAGACCCTCGCGTGTCCAGTGTGTATTTGATGTCAGTAATATGGTGACCAACGACGACGCACCGCTAGTGTACTTTCCCAAGTACAATCTACTGGAGCTGCAGATCTACGCCTGGGAGGGCTACCAGATCCTTTACAAGCTGGCCATGAAGAAGAAACTGGATGTATGAGCTCAGCAGCACCACCTAGTGTTGAGATTTCTATCATCGGTACTGAGTAAAAGCCCAGAAATGTCTGTGTAGATGAAAATAAAACATTTTCACTGTCATATTCAGGTTTGTTCAACTACAGATGCCGTGTCTGCATTTGATCATGCTGTTGCAGGAATTTGCCTGCACTACAGGAAATGCAATCTTGTAGTGTATCTGAGGTTAGAAAGGCTTCCAATTTCCACTTTAAACTTGATTTGCCCGAACACATTTATCAACCCCTACAAATTTGTCAATTTATTATAATCCACATGTCCCGTTGCTGCAGAATAATTTTTATGCTGTAGCAAACTGGCTCAAATTAAGATCCTACATCTGCAGTTATGATTTTGAACAGTCCTAAATGTAATCAGATCATTGTCATAGTCCTTCCTGTCTTACTAACAGAAAAACAGTTCAGTGACAAAACCATCCATTTACTTTAGATATTGCTTGTTATTAAATATTTATATGATAATAAAGATCTAGGAGCGTGTGGACGGAGAATCTGAAGTAAAAACAGTACAGTTGTATAATATTTTTGTTTTCTGTTTAGCACTTTCGAAAACAACATTTTAACTTCACTGGCTATGCCTTGATGTTGAATAAAAACATACTTGGATGAAAGTGTGTAAGTTATTTTTCTTCCATATTACAGAAAAAGAGGAACATACAGTGGGGAGAACAAGTATTTGATACACTGCCGATTTTGCAGGTTTTCCTACTTACAAAGCATGAAGAGGTCTGTAATTTTTATCATAGGTGCACTTCAACTGTGAGAGACGGAATCTAAATATTTTATTTTATATATTTTGATAAAAATAATTGAAAGTTGTGTCTCATTATGGTAAGTGGTGAAATAAGTATAGCCAGTTACAATTGTAATGGCTTAGCAGATAATAAGAAAAGACGATCATCATTTACCTGGCTAAAAGAGAAGGATTATAATATCTATTGTTTACAGGAAACTGTAGGAGTAAATGAGACACAAATATAACACATAGACGTATAGGACAGCTGAACATTAAAAACAGACCACAAGAAGACAGGGAGACACATAGGCGCCTAGGGCAATTGGACACACTAAGGATAGGGGAGAACAGAACAAAGAGTACATTGACACATTAATGACAGGAAGAGACACAGAATCTGCTGACACACTAAGATAGAGGGTCCGGTCACCATTATAAACTAATTGAAAGCAGATATGGGCGTTATTGGGCGTGAACAAGTAGGAAGCTTGAACTAAAAGATAATGGTGGTGAATGACTTAAGAGAAACTTCATTTGCATAAGGGATGGACATAATACTATGTGTGTATAAATAGAAGAGCTAGGGCTCTGGGAAATTGTGTGTTCCGCGGGACATTCCAGCTTGCTATACAATTGTATTAAAAGCATGTTTGATTTCACAAGTTCTTGTCAGCGTTATATTTGAACCGATTGTCCACGACAAAACCCATTCAACACTTTTAGATGAAGTTTTGTGGAAAAAGAACTGGGGGGGGGGGGGCGAAATATGGGCAAGGAAATTCAAAAGGGGTGATGGTTTTAATTAACAATAATTTTGATCCAAATGTGCAAATTGTCCAAACAGATCCTCAAGGTAGATGGATTATTTTAAATATGTTATTGGACAATAAACAGATATGGCTTATTAACCTATACGGTCCGAATAATGATGATCCAAGCTTCTTTGAAAATATATATAAGAATTTATCAACTCTACAAGCAACACTAGACTCTATTATTATAGTGGGAGATTTTAATACGGTCTTAAATACCTCTATGGACCGGAAAGGAAATCACACTACAAACTATCACCCTCAGGCACTTAAGGAAATCATCAATGTTATGGATATATTGGAATTAGTGGATATATGGAGACTTAAATACCCTGACCTAGTGAGATATACAGTGGGGAGAACAAGTATTTGATACACTGCCGATTTTGCAGGTTTTCCTACTTACAAAGCATGTAGAGGTCTGTCATTTTTATCATAGGTACACTTCAACTGTGAGAGACGGAATCTAAAACAAAAATCCAGCAAATCACATCGTATGATTTTTAAGTAATTAATTTGCATTTTATTGCATGACATAAGTATTTGATACATCAGAAAAGCAGAACTTAATATTTGGTACAGAAACCTTTGTTTGCAATTACAGAGATACGTTTCCTGTAGTTCTTGACCAGGTTTGCACACACTGCAGCAGGGATTTTGGCCCCCTCCTCCATACAGACCTTCTCCAGATCCTTCAGGTTTCGGGGCTGTCGCTTGGCAATACGGACTTTCAGCTCCCTCCAAAGATTTTCTATTGGGTTCAGGTCTGAAGACTGGCTAGGCCACTCCAGGACCTTGAGATGCTTCTTACGGAGCCACTCCTTAATTGCCCTGGCTGTGTGTTTCGGGTCGTTGTCATGCTGGAAGACCCAGCCACGATCCATCTTCAATGCTCTTACTGAGGGAAGGAGGTTGTTGGCCAAGATCTTGCGACACATGGCCCCATCCATCCTCCCCTCAATACGGTGCAGTCGTCCTGTCCCCTTTGCAGAAAAGCATCCCCAAAGAATGATGTTTCCACCTCATTGCTTCACGGTTGGGATGGTGTTCTTGGGATATTACTCATCCTTCTTCTTCCTCCAAACACGGCGAGTGGAGTTTAGACCAAAAAGCTCTATTTTTGTCTCATCAGACCACATGACCTCCCATTCCTCCTCTGGATCATCCATCTGGTCATTGGCAAACTTCAGACGGGCCTGGACATGCGCTGGCTTGAGCAGGGGGACCTTGCGTGCGCTGCAGGATTTTAATCCATGACGGCGTAGTGTGTTACTAATGGTTTTCTTTGAGACTGTGGTCCCAGCTCACTTCAGGTCATTGACCAGGTCCTGCCGTGTAGTTCTGGGCTGATCCCTCACCTTCCTCATGATCATTGATGCCCCACGAGGTGAGATCTTGCATGGAGCCCCAGACCGAGGGTGATTGACCGTCATCTTGAACTTCTTCCATTGTCTAATAATTGCGCCAACAGTTGTTGCCTTCTCACCAAGCTGCTTGCCTATTGTCATGTAGCCCATCCCAGCCTTGTGCAGGTCTACAATTTTATCCCTGATGTCCTTACACAGCTCTCTGGTCTTGGCCATTGTGGAGAGGTTGGAGTCTGTTTGATTGAGTGTGTGGACAGGTGTCTTTTATACAGGTAACGAGTTCAAACAGGTGCAGTTAATACAGGTAATGAGTGGAGAACAGGAGGGCTTCTTAAAGAAAAACTAACAGGTCTGTGAGAGCCGGAATTCTTACTGGTTGGTAGGTGATCAAATACTTATGTCATGCAATAAAATGCAAATTAATTACTTAAAAATCATACAATGTGATTTTCTGGATTTTTGTGTACAGTTGAAGTGTACCTGTGATAAAAACTACAGACCTTTACATGCTTTGTAAGTAGGAAAACCTGCAAAATCGGCAGTGTATTAAATACTTGTTCTCCCCACTGTATATCTGCACTCAATTTGGAATGTTAGAACCAGAATCAACAACTTTATTGTAATTTCTTTAAAATACAAGGGATGCCTGGAAACAGTTGTTACAAATACAAATGTTCAATACAAAAGTGGAAAGTTACTCTAAATTGCTTGGAAAAAACAGGAGTCCTTATTTTAAACTCTTATCACAAGGCTGATGATGCAAATGAGTCAAGGATCAAGCCAAGTCCCTCAACAAAGTACATGACATTGCCTGAACAGGAGACTATTGGCAAACATTTCACAGGTAATAGGAAAACAGAGCAGTGAAGTTGTAGTCACTGTGAAATTGAAACAGAAAAGTAAGTTCAGGGGGATAATCATGTGGATAATATAAGAAATATGTGATTCTAAATACAGTGCTATTATTGATGTCAGTATCAAAGGGCATTATATACATATACTGTTGTACATTAAGTCCATACCTACAGTGTAATTTTAACAGTACCGCCACAAACCAAACCACATTATTTGTAATGATGCTAGCTACGTATTTAGCACGTAATGCAGCTACACTTAAGATGTCAAAAATATATGATGGCCAGGTATGGTGTATGTTGTGTACATAAAACAAATAAAAATAAAGTAGAGGGATGAAACACTTATCATCCTGGAACATCCACTGTAGTAAACCAACAATTATTTAAGTAACAATACAAATGTGTATAAAATGGTTCACTTCATAATACCCTGTTGATTGTTTTGGACTTGCTGTAAGAGGGTCGTAGGGTACTTCAAGAACATCCTGCACTCAACAGCAGCAACTATAACATTTTACCTATTTAATATGATGTTGTACTGTATGTTCACAAGACTGCCATAACGCCCTGACCACACTTCAGACAGATACACATAGATGTTAACCTCAGATGTATAAACACACCAGGCTGAGCTCAACTGCAAAAATATTGTTGCAATAATACTGATCCCACCAGACCCAGTACACACTATACATTCCATGACAAAGTGGCTGTCCAAGAGGGAACAAGAGAAATGTGTGTGTGTGTTTGTCTGTATTTCTGTGTCTGTGTGCTGGGGAGATAATGTCCAGTGTAAACCGACTGTTATAGAATAACTTACTGCACTTATTTTGAGGCACAGGGTCTGGGACACTCCAATATTTCAGGCCTTGCTGCAGGGCAGGCTTCGTAGAGTAGTGTAGAATACATTCTGGCTCCTCCCTCATGGACTAGACAGAAGTCTTGGAGAGGGACAGGAGCCTTGGCTGTCAAAGCTTGCAGTGCGGGTTTTCCACTGTAGGAGACATTTCACATGGTAAGATTAGTGCACCAACATGGAAATTGCTGTCACTGTTAGGAGTTTATCTACCATCAGAAATCCTAAACATAGATGGATATATATACAGTGCATTGGGAAGGTATTCAGAACCCTTGACATTTTCCACATTTTGTTACTTTACAGCCTTATTCTAAAATGGATTAAATAGTCCCCCCCCCCCATCAATCTACACACAATACCCCATAATGACAAAGCAAAAACACTTAGACATTTTTGCAATTATGTATTAAAAATAAAAAATGGAAATATTAAATTCATATAAGTATTCAGACCCTTTACTCAGTACTTCGTTGAAGCACCTTTGGCAGCAATTACAGCCTTGAGTCTTCTTGGGTATGACACTACAAGCTTGGCACACCTGTATTTGGGGAGTTTATCCCATTCTTCTCTGCAGATCCCCTCAAGCTGTCAGGTTGGATAGGGAGCGTTGCTGCACAGCTATTTTCAGGTCTCTCCAGAGATGTTCAATATGGTTCAAGTCTGGACTCTGGCTGGACCACTCAAGGAAATTCAGAGACTTGTCCCGAAGCCACTTCTGAGTTGTCTTGGCTGTGTGCTTAGGGTTATTGTCCTGTTGGAAGGTGAACCGTCGCTCCAGTCGGAGGTTTGGGTGCTCTGGAGAAGGTTTTCATCAAGAATCTTTGTACTTTTCTCCATTCATCTTTCCCTCAATCGTGACTAGTCTCCCAGTCCCTGCCGCTGAAAAACATCCCCACAGCATGATGTTGCCACCACCATGCTTCACTGTAGGGATGGTGCCAGGTTTCCTCCCGATGTGACGGTTGGCATTCAGGCCAAAGAGTTCAATCTTGGTTTTATCAGACCAGAGAATTTTGTTTCTCATGGTCTGAGAGTGTTTCAGGTGCCTTTTGGCAAACTCCAAGCGGGCTGTCGTGAGACTTTTACTGAGGAGTGGCTTCCGTCTGGCCACTCTACCATAAAGACCTGATTGGTGGTGTCATGACTTCCGCCGAAGTCGGTCCCTCTCCTTGTTCGGGCGGCGTTCGGCAATCGACGTCACCGGCCTTCTAGCCATCGCCGATCCACTTTTCATTTTCCATTTGTTTTGTCTTTGTTTTACACACCTGGTTTCAATTCCCCAATTACATGTTCATTATTTAACCCTCTGTTTTCCCCATGGTTTTTGTGCGTGATTGTTTTATGTATGTTCAGTCCGTTATTGTGGGCTCGGTATTACGACATGTTATTGGAATATTTGAGTAAAGTTACTTGTGTTACTCATCTCTGCTGTCCTGCACCTGACTCCTCTGCACCAGCTACACCCAGACCATTACAGGTGGAGTGCTGCAGAGATGGTTGTCCTTCTGGAAGGTTCTCCCATCTCCACAGAGGAACTCTAGAGCTCTGTCAGAGTGACCATAGGGTTCTTGGTCACCTCGCTGACCAAGATCCTTCTCCCCCGATTGCGCAGTTTGGCTGGGCAGCCAGCTCTAGCAACAATCTTGGTGGTTCCAAACTTTTTCCATTTAAGAAAGATGGAGGCCACTGTGTTCTTGGGGACCTTCAATGCTGCAGAAATGTTTTGGTACCCTTCCCCAGATCTTTGCTTTGGCACAATTCTTTCGACCTCATGGCTTGGTTTTTGCTCTGACATGCACTGTAAACCTTATGTAGACAGGTGCGTGCCTTTCCAAATCATGTCCAATCAACTGAATTTACAACAGGTGGACTCCAGTCAAATTGTAGAAACATCTCAAGTATGATCAATGGAAACAGGAGGCACCTGAGCTCAATTTTGAGTCTCATAGCAAAGGGTAAGAATACTTATGTAAATAAGGTATTTCTGTTTTCTATTTTTAATAAATTTGCAAAGATTTCTGTCATTATGGGCTATTGTGTGTAGATTGATGAGGATTTTTCATTTTATTTAATCCATTGTAGAATAATGCTGTAACATAACAAAATGTGTAAAAAGGGAAGGGGTCTGAATACTTTCAGAATGCACTGTATATAGTGAACAAGATAGAAATGCAACAAGCAACAATTTCAAAGGTTTTACTGAGTTACAGTTCATATAAGGAAATCAGTAGATTGAAATAAATGAATTAGGCCCTAATCTATAGATTTCACATGACTGGAAATACAGTCAGGTGGTCACAGATACCTTAAAAATAAAAGGTTGGGGCGTGGATCAGAAAACCAGTCAGTATCTGGTGTGACCATCATTTTGCCTCATGCAGCGCAACACAACTGCTTCCCGTAGAGTTGATCAGGCTGTTGATTGTGGCCTGTGGAATGTTGTCCCACTCCTCTTCAATGGCTGTGCGAAGTTGTTGTATATTTTGGTGGGAACTGGAACACGCTGTCGTACACGTCAATCCAGAGCATCCCAAACATGCTTAATGGGTGACATGTCTGGTGAGTATACAGGCCATTTTAATTTTTTTTATTTTTTATTTCACCTTTATTTAACCAGGTAGGCTAGTTGAGAACAAGTTCTCATTTGCAACTGCGACCTGGCCAAGATAAAGCATAGCAGTGTGAACAGACAACAACACAGAGTTACACATGGAGTAAACAATAAACAAGTCAATAACATGGTAGAAAAAAAGAGAATCTATATACAATGTGTGCAAAAGGCATGAGGAGGTAGGCAATAAATCGAATAATTACAATTTAGCAGATTAACACTGGAGTGATAAATCATCAGATGATCATGTGCAAGTAGAGATACTGGTGTGCAAAAGAGCAGAAAATTAAATAAATAAAAACAGTATGGGGGTGAGGTAGGTAAATTGGGTGGGCTATATACCGATGGACTATGTACAGCTGCAGCAATCGGTTAGCTGCTCAGATAGCAGATGTTTAAAGTTGTTGAGGGAGATAAAAGTCTCCAACTTCAGAGATTTTTGCAATTCGTTCCAGTCGCAGGCAGCAGAGAACTGGAAGGAAAGGCGGCCAAATGAGGTTTTGGCTTTAGGGATGATCAGTGAGATACACCTGCTGGAGCGCGTGCTATGGGTGGGTGTAGCCATCGTGACCAGTGAACTGAGATAAGGCGGCACTTTACCTAGCATAGCCTTGTAGATGACCTGGAGCCAGTGGGTCTGACGACGAACATGTAGCGAGGGCCAGCCGACTAGGGCATACAGGTCGCAGTGGTGGGTCGTATAAGGTGCTTTAGTAACAAAACGGATGGCACTGTGATAAACTGCATCCAGTTTGCTGAGTAGAGTATTGGAAGCTATTTTGTAGATGACATCGCCGAAGTCGAGGATCGGTAGGATAGTCAGTTTTACTAGGGTAAGTTTGGCGGCGTGAGTGAAGGAGGCTTTGTTGCGAAATAGAAAGCCGACTCTAGATTTGATTTTGGATTGGAGATGTTTGATATGAGTCTGGAAGGAGAGTTTGCAGTCTAGCCAGACACCTAGGTACTTATAGATGTCCACATATTCTAGGTCGGAACCGTCCAGGGTGGTGATGCTAGTCGGGCGTGCGGGTGCAGGCAGCGAACGGTTGAAAAGCATGCATTTGGTTTTACTAGCGTTTAAGAGCAGTTGGAGGCCACGGAAGGAGTGTTGTATGGCATTGAAGCTCGTTTGGAGGTTAGATAGCACAGTGTCCAAGGAAGGGCCAGAAGTATACAGAATGGTGTCGTCTGCGTAGAGGTGGATCAGGGAATCGCCCGCAGCAAGAGCAACATCATTGATATATACAGAGAAAAGAGTCGGCCCGAGAATTGAACCCTGTGGTACCCCCATAGAGACTGCCAGAGGACCGGACAACATGCCCTCCGATTTGACACACTGAACTCTGTCTGCAAAGTAGTTGGTGAACCAGGCAAGGCAGTCATTAGAAAAACCGAGGCTACTGAGTCTGCCGATAAGAATATGGTGATTGACAGAGTCGAAAGCCTTGGCCAGGTCGATGAAGACGGCTGCACAGTACTGTCTTTTATCGATGGCGGTTATGATATCGTTTAGTACCTTGAGCGTGGCTGAGGTGCACCCGTGACCGGCTCGGAAACCGGATTGCACAGCGGAGTAGGTACGGTGGGATTCGAGATGGTCAGTGATCTGTTTGTTGACTTGGCTTTCGAAGACCTTAGATAGGCAGGGCAGGATGGATATAGGTCTGTAACAGTTTGGGTCCAGGGTGTCTCCCCCTTTGAAGAGGGGGATGACCGCGGCAGCTTTCCAATCCTTGGGGATCTCAGATGATACGAAGGAGAGGTTGAACAGGCTGGTAATAGGGGGTGCGACAATGGCGGCGGACAGTTTCAGAAATAGGGGGTCCAGATTGTCAAGCCCAGCTGATTTGTATGGGTCCAGGTTTTGCAGCTCTTTCAGAACATCTGCTATCTGAATTTGGGTAAAGGAGAAGCTGGGGAGGCTTGGGCGAGTAGCAGCGGGGGGGGCGGAGCTGTTGGCCAAGGTTGGAGTCGCCAGGAGGAAGGCATGGCCAGCCGTTGAGAAATGCTTGTTGAAGTTTTCGATTATCACGGATTTATCGGTGGTGACCGTGTTACCTAGCCTCAGTGCAGTGGGCAGCTGGGAGGAGGTGCTCTTGTTCTCCATGGACTTTACAGTATCCCAGAACTTTTTGGAGTTAGAGCTACAGGAAGCAAATTTCTGCTTGAAAAAGCTGGCCTTTGCTTTCCTGACTGACTGCGTGTATTGGTTCCTGACTTCCCTGAACAGTTGCATATCGCGGGGACTCTTCGATGCTATTGCAGTTCGCCACAGGATGTTTTTGTGCTGGTCGAGGGCAGTCAGGTCTGGAGTGAACCAAGGGCTATATCTGTTCTTAGTTCTGCATTTTTTGAACGGAGCATGCTTGTCTAAGATGGTGAGGAAGTAACTTTTAAAGAATGACCAGGCATCCTCAACTGACGGGATGAGGTCAATATCCTTCAAGGGTACCCGGGCCAGGTCGATTAGAAAGGCCTGCTCGCAGAAGTGTTTTAGGGAGCGTTTGACAGTGATGAGGGGTGGTCGTTTGACCGCGGACCCGTAGCGGATACAGGCAATGAGGCAGTGATCACTGAGATCTTGATTGAAGACAGCAGAGGTGTATTTGGAGGGCAAGTTGGTCAGGATAATGTCTATTAGGGTGCCCATGTTTACGGATTTAGGGTTGTACCTGGTGGGTTCCTTGATGATTTGTGTGAGATTGAGGGCATCTAGCTTAGATTGTAGGACTGCCGGGGTGTTAAGCATATCTCTGTTTAGGTCACCTAACAGAACAAACTCTGAAGCTAGATGGGGGGCGATCAATTCACAGATGGTGTCCAGGGCACAGCTGGGAGCTGAGGGGGGTCGGTAGCAGGCGGCAACAGTGAGAGACTTATTTCTGGAGAGATTAATTTTTAAAATTAGAAGTTCGAACTGTTTGGGCATAGACCTGGAAAGTATGACAGAACTTTGCAGGCTATCTCTGCAGTAGATTGCAACTCCTCCCCCTTTGGCAGTTCTATCTTGACGGAAAGTGTTATAGTTGGGTATGGAAATCTCAGAATTTTTGGTGGCCTTCCTAAGCCAGGATTCAGACACGGCAAGGACATCAGGGTTGGCAGAGTGTGCTAAAGCGGTGAGTAAGACAAACTTAGGGAGGAGGCTTCTGATGTTGACATGCATGAGACCAAGGCTTTTTCGATCACAGAAGTCAACAAATGAGGGTGCCTGGGGACATGCAGGGCCTGGGTTTACCTCCACATCACCCGAGGAACAGAGGAGTAGTAGGATGAGGGTGCGGCTAAAGGCTATCAAAACTGGTCGCCTAGAGCGTTGGGGACAAGGAATAAAAGGAGCAGATTTATGGGCGTGGTAGAATAGATTCTGGGCATAATGTGCAGACAGGGGTATGGTGGGGCACGGGTACAGTGGAGGGAAGCCCAGGCACTGGGTGATGATAAGAGAGGTTGTATCTCTGGACATGCTGGTCACAATGGGTGAGGTCACCGCATGTGTGGGAGGTGGGACAAAGGAGGTATCAGAGGTACGGGGAGTGGAACTACGGGCTCCATTGCAAACCAAAACAATGATAACTAGCCTGAACAACAGTATACAAGGCATATTGATATTTGAGAGAGACATACAGTAAGGCATAAAGTAATTGCAGGTCTTGATTGGGAGAGCTAGCTAAAACAACAGGTGAGATAACAGCAGCTAGTCAGCTAACACAGCAACAGCATGCAAAATGGCGATGACTAGGCAGAGAGGGTCGGATTAACTACACACAGAGCCTGAGTTAAAACACAGAGCCAACAGATAAAACACAAATAAACAGAATGGAGTACCGTGAATTAATGGACAGTCCAGCAGGCATCAGCTATGTAGCCAAGTGATCATAGTGTCCAGGGGGCAGCCGTAGATGGAGCAGGGAAGCCGCCACTACGCTAGCACGCGGCGTTTAAAGTTAGTAGCCCGGGGGTGGTCTGCTCAGACGGAGGAGGTCTGCTCAGACGGAGGCCGGTTGAGGGCACAGCGGATGGGGTATTCGTCGACAGACCAGACGTGGTGGTGCGGCGGGGCGCCGTGTCGACAGAGAATCCAAGCCAGATGGCGAAAGAGGTATTGTAGAATTTTGTTTGCTAACTGGTGCTAGCTTCGTGGCAGTGGCGCTAGCTGCAAGCTAGCTGTGAGGATCAGAAGTAGTGGCTCAGGGATTACGGCAGGAATCCTGCGTTGTTGTGGAGAGACAGTCCGATGCTGGTAAATTGGTGAGTAATATCCAGGCTAATAACAGGGCTGGTGTCTGTGCAGAAGGTAAAAGCTGCTAGCAGTGGCTAAAAATGACTAAATAGCTTGTAGCTGATTAGCTGGTTAGCTACTGGAGGTTCTTGAATGTGTTCCAAAGTTAAAAAATAATACCGATTCCGTATCACATTGGGTGAGGTAGGTTACCGGAAGGTATAATCGAATTAAAAATCGAAAAGAGATAGAAAACAAAATTAAAATATATACAAAAAATACGAAAAATACAAAAGTACACGAGAGGACGAAACAAAACACGCCTACACTGCTACGCCATCTTGGATCATCATGGATGAACTGGGACATTTTCAGCTTCCAGGAATTGTGTACATAATTTGCGATATGGGCCGTACATTATCATGCTGAAACATGAGGTGATGGAGGTGGATGAATGGCACTCCAATGGGCCTTAGGATCTCATCACGGTATCTCTGTGCATTCAAATTGCCATTGTGTTCGTTGTCCTTATGCCTGCCCATACCATAACCCTACCGCCACCATGGGGCACTCTGTTCACAACCGCTCACTCACACTACGCCATACACGTGGTCTCCGGTTGTGAGGCCTTTTGGACGTACAGAAAAATTCTCTAAAATGACGTTGGAGGTGGCTTATGGTAGAGAAACTAACATAAAATTCTCTGGCAACAGCTCTGGTGGACATTCCTGCAGTCAGCATGCCAATTGCACGCTCCCTCAAAACTTGAGACATCTTTGGCATTGTGCTGTGACAAAACTGCACATTCTAGAGTAGCCTTTTATTGTCCCCTGCACAAGGTGCACCTGTGTAATGATCATGCTGTTTAATCAACTTCTTGATATGCCACACCTGTCAGGTGGATGGATTATCTTGGCAAAAGAGAAATGCTCACTAACAGGGATGTAAACAAATTTGTGCACAACATTTGAGAGAAATAAGCTTTTTATGCGTACGGAACATTTCTGGGATCTTTTATTTGAGCTCATGAAACATGAGACCAACACTCTACATGTTTCATTGATATTTTTGCTCCGTGTACATACATTTACATTTTGATAATTTAGCAGATTCTCTTATCCAAAGCGACACACAGCCAGTGCATCCAACTAAGGTAGGTAAGACAACCACATCACAGTCATTGCAAGTAATACCTTCCTTAATTATGGCTGCAATCCCGGTAACGGGATCGATATGACAAAAAAAAAGTGCAGGGCGCCAAATTCAAAAAACAGAAATCTCATAATTAAAATTCCTCAGACATTCATGTGTCTTATATCATTTAAAGGTAATCTTGTTGTTAATCCCACCAAAGTGTCCGATTTCAAATAGGCTTTTCAGCAAAAGCACTACAAATGATTATGTTAGGTCACCACAAAACCACAATAAGCACAGCCATTTTTTTCCAGCGAAAGATAGCTTTCACAAAAAACAGAAATAGAGATAAAATTAATCACTAACCTTTGATTATTTTCATCAGATGACACTCATAGGACTTCATGTTACACAATACATGCATGTTTTGTTTGATTTAGTTCATATTTATATCAAAAAATCTGAGTTTACATTGACGCGTTAGATTCACTAGTTGCAAAAACATCAAGTGACTTTGCATAGCCACATCGTTTCAACAGAAATACTCATCATAAATATAGATGATAATACAAGTTATACACATGGAATTATAGATATACCTCTCCTTAATGCAACCGCTGTGTTAGATTTCAAAAAAACTTTACGGAAAAATAAACCATGCAATAAATAACCAAATTAGCCGCCATGTTGGACTCAACAGAAACCAGAAAATACATGATAAATGTTTCCTTATCTTTGATGAATTCATCAGAATGCAGTCCTAGGAATCCCAGGTCCACAATAAATGCTTGATTTGTTCGTTAATGTCCGTTATTTATGTCAAATTAGCTACTTTGGTTCGCGCCTCCGGTAAACAATTCCAAAGTCAGAAAGCGCCTCCACTATAACGTGACGAAATGTCCAAAAAATCCGTAACAGTCAGTAGAAACATGTCAAACGATGTACTGAATCAATCTTTAGAATGTTGTTAACATACATCTTGAATAACGTTCCAACTGGAAAATTAAATTGACTTCAGAAGAGCGGTGGAACGGAGGTCATCCTCATGTGAAGGCGCATGGTGAATGCGTGATCAGCCCGTGGAAGTGATTACTCATTCCTGTCTCCTTCGGCCCCCCTTCACATTAAATTCATCAGACAAAGTTCTATTGACTGTTGACATCTAGTGGAAGCCGTAGGAAGTGAAAACTCATCAATGACTCGCTGTGATTTCAATGAGAGCTTGGTTGAAAATTGGCACCCCCAGAAAAAATACAAACAGGAAGTGGAACTTCTCAGGTTTTTGCCTGCCATGTGAGTTCTGTTATACTCACAGACATAATTCAAACAGTTTTAGAAACTTCAGAGTGTTTTCTATCCAATATGAATAATAATATGCATATATTAGCAACTGGGAATGAGGAGCAGGCCGTTTAATATGGGCACCTCTGTGCACCTTTCATCCAAGTTACTCAATACTGCCCCTTCAGCCATAAGAAGTTAATAAAGCAGCTATCAGGGAAACGGAGTAACCGACCTACCTCTTTCTGAGACTTGGTGGCCTCCAGTAGAGGGTGCCAGTGAGCGATGGGCTTGCGGGGATAGGCCAACATCTCGTTCCAGTGGTCTCTACCCAGCCCCTCTGCATGACTGCCGACTCTGTTCACACCTATGACCTCATTGTGTCCCACCCTGTGTAGAAAAAAGGCAAAATGCACCCATTAACACTTCAGCCACATCTGGCATGTAACTTCACATTTTCTCTTCTACTATTAGCAGAACCGACAGTATTAGTTGGAATCTCAGGGTTGTAGCATAAACAAACCAGACCTAGGTTCAAACACTATTCCCAATATCAAAATTACTTTCACCTACATTCTGTAGTAAGTATTCAGATAACCTTTATTTGAAAGCAAAGTAGTTGAATATTGGAATGTATTTGGAAATACAATAAAAAATATTAAAATACACTGACTTAAATACACTCCCATATTTAACCCAGGCATTTGAAAATAGTATTTGACATAAGTATTTGAAAATACTTCCAAATACAATTTGGAAGACTATTTGGTTTTTACAAATAACCATTCAAATTCTCAAATAAAGGTACTTGTTTTGGGCTGCGTATTTGAAAATACTGAAATACACAGAAAAAGTATTTCAAAATCATAAATACTCAAAGACATGTATTTGAGCCCAGGTCTAAAACAAACAGATCAGTAACAAGAACTTACAAATTATTCTTGATAATAATAAGGGCAAATAATACAATTGATATGGCAATACAAACAAGTATATATATATATTATGATAATGGCATACAAGTCATAGTCCATGACGGATATGTGCAGGCTGACTTGGTCCATGTTCTCAGGGGGGATGTCGAAGATGATAGCTTCGTTATAGGTGGGGTTTAAAGTGTTCCTCTTGATGGTGGTTTTCTTCTTTTTCAAGCGCCGTCCGTCACTCTCCAGGGAGACTTTGACATATGGGTCTGCCAATAAACAAGAAATTATGATTTGATTTCTTTAAAACTAAAAGTGCTTCGCCAGTTAAAGGATCAAGTTTAACTGACTCTAGCTACATTATGTGATATGTAAATTAGCTAAGTATGGCTCTTGTGTTACCAAACTAGATATATGATACCAAATCAGATTACATTTTTGTCTTGTAATTTAGCATAGGCCTATACTCTTTTACCAGAGAGATGGCCAAATCAATGTGTAGAACAAGAGTGAACAACCGTGTTTAAGGTAAAACAAGCACAAAACCTTTTAAAGTGAACCCACTGACTCAACTATACCTGAGTATCCTGTGATGTCCATGGCCTTGAGGTTCCTGCACTTGATGATGGTCATGGTGAGTCGGCCTGCGGTTGGCAGGTAACAGAGAGAGAACATGATCTCCCCCAGGTCTACACTCTCCTGTGTTCAGGGCCACAGACAAAACACATCAGAACAGAAGGTAACAGTTATCACACATGACAATGCCACTAATATTGTTAAAAGTATAGTTGAATGAATTTACATGTTAATATATTTGTTTCATTACTTTGAAAGCAGTCTATGGACAAAGTCTGATGTAAAAAGGGCTTTATCAAAAACTTTTGATTGGATAATTGATTGACTTACAGAGGTGGCGTACTGAATGTCCTTCCAGATGGCCGTCTCGCGAGAGAGGTCCGACGCCTCAAACAGGTTCTCTAGGATGACCTCGCCGATCATGTCGTGGCTGGAGAAGCGGTCAAAGTCAAAGATGCTCAGGTGCAGCTTCCTGCTGCCCAGCTCCTCGTAGGGCACTGTGAACTGGAAGGACTCGTCAAACATCGGGTTGAGAGTCTTGCGATGGACGCGAGTCTGAAACTTGTGCTTGCGGTCAGGCAGGAGGTAGATTTTGACGTAGGGGTCGGAGCTGCCGCATAAGTCCTTGGCAGGCAGGTCGAAGGCCTTGAGGATGTTGACGAAGAGCGCCTCGGACTCATAGTCGTACTTGAGGGAGAAGTTGATCTTGCCACAGGTCTTGGAGGACTCGTCGGCCTCCAGGGGGCTCTGTTTGTAGAGCTCTGGCTGGATGCGACCCAAACTGGCCAGGCTGGTGGATTGGTCCTCTGCATAGGGGAAGTCGCTGCCTCGGTCAAGGCTGGTGACATGTTGAATTTGTCGGGGGAGGTGCTTCTTAAAGGAGCTGTGCCTGGAGACATGGAGACATTTTTGCCAGTTGAATCATTGCCATAGACAATTTACACACTCAAGCAGTGAAATAATGTTAGTACCATATGGCATGCCTGGGAAATCTGTGCACTCACATCCCTTCAGAGGAATGTTGTCAGATTCCAATTTAGAGTAAATGGAATCACTTTTTCTTTCTGATATTAGATGATTTCGATTTTTCTTCATTTAGCGCAATAGGAGCGAGACGGCAGTAGGGGCATTCAACTGACAACCTCATTACTTTTTTATCTATCTCATCTTAAAGGTCACAAAGGGAGATATTACAGGGGTGGATATGATGCCTAATGAATCATATCTCTGTACCACTATGATACACTATAAATAGCCACTTCCTGACAACATCACATACTATTACCTCAATACTAATACATGGCCTGGGCATAAACTGGAGCTCAGAGGAGCCCTGTCTAACCTATTTAAGTAGGATGCCCATAGACACGGATATTAGGTCAGTTTTGTGTTACTCCACCCAAATGGTTAGGATTTGGGAAGGATACACTAATAAGCTGATACTAGGGATGCCTCCTAAATGGCACCCTATTACCTATACAGTATATTGTACTAGTTTTGGAAATGGCCCAGGTCAAAAGTAGTGCACTATGTAAGGAATAGGGTGCAGTTTGGAACACAGCCTAGGTCTGTGTCTAAGGGCAACTTCCTCCCGGAGCCTGACCTATTGGAGGAGGCAGGCTCGGTGGTCTGCCTGGCCATGCGCGTGCGGCGTAGGAAGTGGTCTTTCATGGACAGCTGCACCTTGGCAGGGATGTTAGGTGACGTGTGGCTGATCTTCACCGCCGCCTCCAGGAAACTCGCCAAATCCGAAGGATTCAGGTTGTCAGACGCCATGGCGTGCACATGCGTGTGTGCGCGTACGAATGTAGGCCTGTGGGCATGTGCTGAGAAGGCTCTGTCGTAGGGTCTGTCAGAGGCAGAGGAGGGGGGGCCGGCGGCGGGGGCAAGGGCGGTGGCACTGGAGGAGAGGTCCTTGGTGCACCAGGGCAGCCAGCACAGCTTCCAGGAGGCAAAGACGATGACGCCCAGCAGGGCCAGGCCACAGGCCACGAACAACAGGAGCAGGAAGCTGAAGGAGATATCTGGAGGAGGCAATGGAGAGATGGAAGAAGGGATGGAGGTGGAAGAGAAGAAAGAAAAGGGGGGGGATAGGTCAAATGAGCTATTTGTTTTGCCAAGTCTGTGCTCACCTAAAGGGCAGGGTCCTAAAATGGTGCTAATTCAGGTGTCATGCTCTGGCACGATTCAGCTTGAACCCTGAATAATACAAGTCTGGAATGAGTTACATGTCTTTGACTACAAATAATCCATGCAGGAATTTAAAGTAATGAGAAATAAGCCTTCATCTATCTCTCTCTCTCTATGTCTCTCTCGCACACACAGACGCAGAGTGCAAGTGCTCACTGTTTGACTTGCAAATGAGCTAAATGTAATTACAGTCTTATTCCAGAAACAGTCCCACAATACATTTTACCAAGGAGCAAAGCCACACAGGTAGAATAACCATTCTTTCTGTGATTATTACAAATGTGTTTGCATAGAACTCTGGGAGTTGGCAACACATATTGGAGTGGGGCCAGTATGGAAAAACTGTTAACGCATCAATTCAAATTCAAAAAGTGCTTCAGTCTTTATCTGCATTTCCATAGGGATAATGAGTGGAGTGTCACAAACAAACATATTGATAGAGTGTAATTAATGTCTATGAAAGGACTGGGGCATTGCTATTGGATGGATTGGGGGGGTGACATTCCAACCCCAGTGGAAAATGTAGGGACATAAATTGAGTGTTGAGATGGAAAGCATCAGACTGTAGGTTACTATCTACCTAAAACAGCTGTCCAGTCTAATTAATTATACATGATGAAAATACATGAATTTTACATTAAGTTTCTAGTAAAGCGGTCAAATTCACAACCAGTATTTAAAGTCTCCTGCTTTAGCCTATGTAGAAAATGGACCTTGTAGAAAATAGCTACTCTAACTAATCAGACTGAGAGCTGATAAAACAGTAGGCCGAAGTGTTCTGTTCCCTATTGGAGGTGATAATATTTTATATTTCTAATTGAACATTTCCAGGTTAAGGACCCAGATAGTGATTAAATAGGCAGAAATTAGATTTGAGTCACAGGGGAGCATTATCTTCACTCATAACCAGACTATTTTTATATAAACCTAGTTGAACAAATAGTATCTAAAATTATTGTTTGCCCATAATCTCAGAAGTGAGATTTTAAATTAAGATTTTTTCCCCCCTCACACGCACTTGTATCTCTTTCCTGAGGCAGAGATAAAGCAAGTAGCACAAAGGGTGGAGCTTTAACGCTGAATCTTGGTCTGGTGGTGGTTTAATAAGCTCTGTTCATCATAAGGGAGTGTGCTGAGCCTGTTGCTGTGGCACAGGATCTGGGCTGTGTCCCAAATGGTACCCCATTCTCTGCATAGTGCACTACTTTGGACTAGAGCCCGATGGGCCCTGGTCAAAGTAGTGTACTACATAGGGAATAGGGTGCCATTTGGGACTTACACCTGGATTTGGGAGACAAATTTTCCCTCAACAGTCCAGTCAGCACATGTATTTATTTTTTATTTTTTTATTTCACCTTTATTTAACCAGGTAGACCAGTTGAGAACAAGTTATCATTTACAACTGCGACCTGGCCAAGATTAAGCAAAGCAACAACAACAACACAGAGTTACACATAGGATAAACAAACGTACAGTCAATAACACAATGGAAAAATCTGTATACAGTGTGTGCAAATAAAGTAAGGAGGTAAGGCAATAAATAGGCCAATAGTGGCGAAGTAATTACAATTTAGCAATTTACACTGGAGTGATATATGTGCATCCTCTTGGTGGAGAGAATTTAGGACAACTGGTAATCCCTGTATACTCGAAAATAATAAGTTGGAATTTCACAGTCACTCAAAATTCTTTGGCTTACTTACACCCTGATTATCTTTTGCGATATTGAAATGATTTGAGTGGGTGGTTGGGTGACTAACCCACTATGAAGTTTAATGTACCTTCAATGAGTGATATAGCTAAGGGCTTCTAAGTATCGCCTCCCGTCGCCAGTGCTCAAAAGCCTAAACAAAAACCATCAGAACAATTTTGCCCTTTGAGTGTATTTATGTTTAGTGTTTTTTTGCTGTAATACAGAGTTGTATTGCTGTAATAACATTTTAAGTACCAGCAGTTTATTGAGATGTACATTAATTGGTCTCCTAGGCACACACACACACACCTCAAATGAAATATTGATGTGAGAGCAATGCAAGCTTGTACAATTATTACACATCTCACACCTTTGACATCTCAGCCATATTGTCCATGCAAAACCCAAAGCCAAGAGATGGTAATAGGTGGTATTCAGTGTTCATACAGTAATTGAATCTAGCGGGTGTCTTTTTAAATCAATAGATGTCAGAGAGTAAGCCTACTGTGTTCATGATACTGTATTTGCAGTTTTTATTCATCATAAAATCGTTGAAACTTATGAGATGTTTTCTGTGTAAAAAAAAGAACAAATGTATTTTGTGAAAAATGACTGGACATAAAGGCATGATGCAGTACAATTGGATCTTACTGTCTGCAAAATGGGGGATACGACCACATTTAATGTATCTGCTGCACTGCTCTGGCAGAAAGAACCTGCAGTGAGACCAGACCAGTAGAGTTTTTTCAGGTACTCATAAATCTAATTAAACCTTGCTTTGTAGCAGAGACACAGAGAGAAACCAAAGCCCCAGGGTTTGTTCTCCTTGTCAAGTGCCCTCATATACAACCTGGTCTCAAAAGAATCCTTGCCATTCGACATTTCCACTCCCACTCTCCCCACCCCTTAATTCTGAGAGCTGCAGTCTCAAACACAACATGTCAGATATACAGTCAGGTCCAACATTATAGGCACTCTTGATAAAGATGAGCAGAAAAGACTGTAGAAAATAAATAATACAAATACTGAGCTATATTGTATGCAAAAAAAAGAAGGAAAAATGTGTCTCCGGACTAATTGACAATGACAGCCTAGGAACAGTGGGTTAACTGCCTTGTTCAGGAGCAGAATGACAGATTTTTACTTTGTCTGTCACGTTCCTGACCTGTTTTCTGTTGTTTTGTATGTGTTTGACGGTCAGGGCGTGAGTTTGGGTGGGCAGTCTATGTTTTCTGTTTCTATGTTGGTTTAAAGGGTGACCTGATATGGCTCTCAATTGGAGGCAGGTGGTTTTCATTTCCTCTGATTGAGAGCCATATTAAGGTAGGTGTTTTCACATTGATTGTTGTGGGTGGTTGTCTCCTGTGTCTGTGTTTGTCGCGCCACACGGGACTGTCTCGGTTTGTTTGTACGTTCGTTCTTTTGTGTAGTCATTTTCCTGTTCGTGAGTTCTTCGTTACATGTAAGTTCGCATGTCCAGGTCTGTCTACGTCGTTTGTTATTTTGTTAGTTATTCAAGTATAGTTCGTTTTTGTCTTGTTTAAATAAATTCATTATGTCCTATTCCAACGCTGCATTTTGGTCGAATCCTTGCTCCTCCTCTTCGGATGAAGAGGAGGAGGAAATCCGTTACATTGTCAGCTCGGGGATTTGATCTAGCAACCTTTAGGTTACTGGCACAATGCTCTAACCACTAGGCTACCTGCCACCCCAACTTCCCAGTTCTTACACTAATTCTCTATGTCTTGGTGGATGATGTGCGATAAAAAGCTCAAAAAATAACAACATCACCCTTGACTGGGATGATTTGCGGTGTCTCATCAAGAGTCAAGTGGCAGCAAGATGGCTCCTCTTAAATAATCTTTAAGCAATTACCCCAGCAGCCTCCTCGGCTATTTATAGGCCTCAGCCACCTCACACATTGGCCACTTTATCATTCTCCCCTCTCAATCCTTTGCACCTGGGATTTACCCACAGAGGTTATACTTATGAGGGATCGGCCAGTTAACTAATTTATTATTGGACAAAAATAAAATCGGTATGGGATCATCCCTTCATCTGCAATGAACACATGATTAGGGCTGACAATACACAGGAAATGTGTATTAGTAAGTATGTGGTATATCTGTGCTAGCTTGTCCATCTCGTTAGTCGGAAGGTGTTTGTTTTGCTCCATATTCTTTTACTCTCGATCCTAAATTGTGGGTTTTTCTTTTAGTTTGTCTTTTCGGAGGCAAACCTAGTGGGCATTCATAGTGGGTGTCTTTCAGAACCCCTTTTGAACCCCTTTCTGTTTTGTTTTGGTTGCCAGAGATTTTTTGCTTTGTTAGTTCCCTTTGTTGTGAGCGATATTTTGAGTTTGTCAGGTGGGAACGTAACAGGAAGTAGATAAAGGGTCTCATTGCCAAATCCTGAAGTATTTCTTTAAGCAGATCTGCATATACACTGAGTGTACAAAACATCAAGGACACCTGCTCTTTCCATGACATAGACTGACCAGTTGAAAGCTATGTTCTCTTATTGATGTCACTTGTTAAATTCACTAAAATCAGTATAGATGAAGGGGTGTGCGAAGGGTTAAAGAAGGATTTTTGTGGGTGCCATTCAGAGGGTGAATGGGTAAGAAAAAATATGTAAGTGCCTTTGAACGGGGTATGGTAGTAGGTGCCAGGTACACCTGTTTGGGTCAAGAACTGAAACACTGCTGGGTTTTTCACGCACAACAGTTTCCAGTGTATCAAAAATGGTCAATCACCCAAAGGACATCCAGCCAACTTGACACAACTGTGGGTGGGAAGCATTGGCGTCAACATGGGCCAGCATCCCTGTTGAATGCTTTTGACACCTTATAGAGTCCATGCACTGACAAATTGAGGCTGTTCTGAGAACAAAAAAGGTAGGAGGTGCAACTCAATGTTAGGAAGGTGTTCTTAATGTTTTGTACACTCAAGGTATTTTATGTATGGGTGGTCCTGGGAATCAAACCCACTACCCTGGCATTACAAAAGCCATGCTCTACCAACTGAGCTACAAAGGATGACAAAACAAAATAAATATGTTTTACTGTTATAGTATAGCCTCCATCCTATAGCTCCTCCCAACTGTGCAGCGCAGCCTCCACATAAACTGACATTTAGGTTAAGTGCATCAGAAAAATTGCAGGCAACATTTTCCCTAAGCTACAGCCCTGGTGACCCTGTGTACAGTATAGTATGGAGGAAAGAAAGGCACACTTCTTCAGTGTGAAGTGTGAAAAAAAATAGTTTAGTTTCAGTTAGTTTTCAGACTTATTTAGTTTCAGTTAGTTTTCAGACTTATTTAGTTTCAGTTAGTTTTCAGACTTATTTAGTTTCAGTTTGATGAAAACATTTCTATTTAGTTTTTATATTATTTAGTTTCAGTTCTAGTTTTAGTGTTAGGGACAGAAAGTAGCCAATGTGTGGGAGGCTAGGAGCCATTTTTGTGTTGTAGGCCTATAGTTTGTTCACTTCTTGCCACTAGGGGGCTGGCTGTAAGGTGATAGGCCAGGACCATAGACTTGGATAGACATAACATATCTATATCTCTGTCATGTTGGTGTCTGTGAGAGCAAGGGCAGCGCCATTGAGGCCATCTCCATCTTCAAATAGTCCATTTTCTTCTTCACAAGTAAAATTCATTGGCTGATCCCTCCTGATGACCCCGGCTGTCACGACTCCAACCGGGTCATCAGGTCATGCCAACTGGGTCATCAGGAGAGATCAGCAAATGAATTTGACTAAATCAAAATGGAAAAAGTCCTCAATGGTGCTGCCCATGCTAACACAGGCTTTAGGCCACTAGAGGACTCCATTCAACGGACATACTGTAGGTTTGGTAAGGTTTAAAATGATAAATAAACCCTAATGTGACTGGTGCAATAAATATGAAACTCTCTTGCTCATGTTTTTTACTTCAGTAGTAGATGTAAGAAGAATCAAGTACCTTTACAGTACCTTTATCTGACAGAAAGAGAGAGGAAAAAACAACAAATGAAGTCATGACACATTTGGCGTGTTATGTTTATGTAATATTAAACATGTATCACTGACTAACCCCTTCAAATAGGTTTAATAAAAACAGCTGCAACAACAGCAAAAACATCTTCTCGTTCCAGAGAGGTGGCCGTTCTGTTTCTCCATGAACACTTGGGATGCAGGGCAGAAACCAGATCCAGTACCACAGTGCACAGCTTTGGACAAACAGCCATCCTTGCCTGCCAAAACTGGAGAGGGGACTCTGTAAACATGCCCCCATTTACTTCTTCTAGGTATTTCCGCAGCACGGGGCACTTAATGCCCTGCCAGGTTGACCCTCTGGCTTGACAGTGACTTCAGACACAATCTTCAAAGCGAGGAAGCTATATTTCTGAAGCACTGTGGTCGAGATTCTTGCTAGATTTATTGTGCTGGCATCTTCCTGGGGTCCTGCTGCTCCATGGCCAGAGACACACTTGGATCCATCAGACAAGCTGCTGCAGGGGTTGGATCGAAGTTGGCTGCAAAGGATTCAGTATGCATAAGAAGCGCTCACGCAGTGACTTCAGGAGGACCTGTGCCAACTGTAGTTTGCCTCAAGGTTGAGAAGACACAGCACCACATCAGACAGCAACTGGCTGTCAGTTTGAAGTTGGTCGGTGAGGATTCTGAACTGCTGCAGCAACTTCACAAGCTGTTCTAGCTTGGCACAGTGACACTCCATGCTTCCCTGTTAGCTAGTAATAGCTAGTGATAGTGAGAAAGAGACAGAGAGAGACAGAGAGAGAGAACAAGAGAGACAGAGAGAGAGAACAAGAGAGACAGAGAGAGAGAACAAGAGAGACAGACAGACAGACAGACAGACAGACAGACAGACAGACAGACAGACAGACAGACAGACAGACAGACAGACAGACAGACAGACAGACAGACAGACAGACAGACAGACAGACAGACAGACAGACAGACAGACAGACAGACAGACAGACAGACAGACAGACAGAGACAGAGACAGAGAGATATGTATACTTTGACAATGTAAGTAATAATGAACTTGCCATGTCAATAAAGTCAATTTAATTGAATTGAATTGAATTGAGAGAGAGAGAGAGAGAGAGAGAAAGAGAGAGAGAGAGAAAGACAAAATGTGAAAAATATAAAACAATTAGAGTGTCATTTCCCCAAATTTGAAACCCGTATTCAAGGTTTCAAAGACCTCTCTGATGAGAGTAGGCTACCCGTCCTGTTGGGGGAGGACGCAGAGAGCTGTGGGTTGGCAGCGCACTACATTGCTGCCTGCCATAAGTTGAGGGACAGTGTCTGACAGACCAATCAACCTGCACATGTACTCTACTGTATGCTTATTGTTATTGTTCAATGTATGGTTATTTTGACCCTTGGTTATTGTTGTTACTGTTGTCCCGTTGACAATTTTGATTCTATTTTTTTTTCATATTGTAAATATCCAAAATAAGCTTTGGCAATATGTACATTGTTATGTCATGCCAATAAAGCAAAATGAATTGAATTGAGAGAGAGAGAGAGAGAAAGAGAGAGACAGAGAGAGGGAGAGAAAGAGAAAGAGAGAAAGAGAGAGAGACAGTTCCTTGGTGTCCACATCACCAACAAACTTTCATGGTCTAAACACACCAAGACAGTCGTGAAGAGGGCACGACAACACCTATTACCCCTATGGGCATGGGTCCTCAGATCCTCAAAACGTTATACAGCCGCACAATCGAGTGCATCCTGACTGGTTGCATCACCGCCTGGTATGGCAACTGTTCAGCCTCCGACCGCAAGGCACTACAGAGGACAGTGTTTACGGCCCAGTACATCACTGGGGCCAAGCTTCCTCCCATCTAGGACCTCTATACCAGGCGGTGTCAGAGGAAGGCCCAAAAATGTGCCAAAGACTCTAGCCGCACTAGCATGGCAAGTGCTACCGGAGCGCCAAGTCTAGGTCCGAAAGGCTTCTGCACAGCTTATACCCCCAAGCCATAAGACTCCTGAACTGCTAATCAAATGGCTACACAGACTATTTGCATTGTCTCCACCCCCCATTTTTACACTGCTGCTACTCTGTGTTTATTATCTATACATAGTCACTTTAACTCTACCTACATGTACATATTACCTCAATTACCTCGACTAACCGGTGCCCCCCGCACATTGACTCTGTACCGGTACCCCCTGTATATAGCCTTGCTATTGTTATTTTATTGTTTCTCCTTATTTGTCTTTAATTTATATATACATTTTTTTTAAACAAATATTAAAACTGCATTGTTGGTTAAGTGCTTGTAAGTAAGCATTTCACTGTAAGATCTGTTGTATTCGGCGCATGTGACAACTACAATTTGATTTGATTTGACTTGACAGAGAGAGAGTGACAAAGAGAGACAGACAGAGAGAGTGAGAAATAGAGAGCTCCACTTCACTCTCACTTTGATAGGACTCAACAAAATAACAAGGTAGAAAATGGACATTATTTTCCTATGTCTAGACACAATGCTGAATTGTTATGTATCAGAGAGAGAAATGTTATGTCTGCCTATTGATTTAGTCAATGCCATGAAACCTCTGGTACAAAAACAAAACGTATCATCATTATAATAGAGAGACCAAACAGAACAAAATATATTATCATATGAATAAACAAAACAGTAAACTCAAAAGGGCACTTTTGAGAGTGCCAATGTTATATACTTTCATGCAATACAATTACAATTACATTGATAATAACAATGCTAAGAAATAATGTTGCGTTTAGTGAATTTTTTAAAAGATTTGTGTGAATAAAACATTTAATAAAAATTAAACACGCCAAAAAAGCAGTTTACACCAGGGAATATAAGTTGAACTCCAGAGTTGGTGTTCAGCAATTCATTTCTATAATTGGTCTAGCCACCCAGAGGATGATAATGTGGGACAAAATCATGCTGAGTTGTTGAGGCTAGTAATTAAACGAGGCTGAGAATCCTACAGCGTGATTCGTGAACACATTATTAACATGTTTCTCGACTTGAACGCTGCCCCAACCAAATGAGAGCTCAGTCAGTAGGATTTGAGCAGGAAATGCACACTGGATCCTTTTACAAATACAGCTCCTTACGTGAAAACCTACAGCAACCTACAGCATTGTCACCAACCCCTGGTTTACATAAATAAGAAGTATCATTGAGGCACACACACACACACACACACACACACACACACACACACACACACACACGCACACACACACACACACACACACACACACACACACACACAACAGACAAGTGTCCTTGCAGATAAAGCAGAGGGGCAGGGGGATGACGCAACATGCCTTGAGTATCCTGTCCCTTTCTTATGTGTGTGAAAGTGGGTTAGATTAGTATTTGTTGAGCTGGAGACTGAGGAGAGTGTGGACGGGAGATAAGAGAGAGAAAGGCCAGGCTTGCAGGTTTTGATGGACATAGCCGGTCATTCTGTAGAGAAGCTGCCGAGAGGTAGCCAATAAGAGCGCTTGGCTGAGCCAATGTCCCTAAATCTGACTGATATGATAGAAATTCATATGATTTATATGTTTAAGGTAATGTTAAGATAATGACTAAATGATTTATATGTTTAAGGTAATGTTAAGATAATGACTAAAAATCTTCCAACCTGAAACCATATAATTGTATGAAATATATTAGAATCATATAACTATAATCTGATGATGTGTGTAGTTTTAGTCAGAATTAGAACTAGGACCTTTTGTTCCTTTTTAGTATGTAAGCAGGGTGCAAGTGGGAAACAAATGATAAGAGGAGCTATCGACAGACAAGTTGTACTACTGTGTTCCTTACAGGACATTCTGTCTCCACCCGTGGAGGGGAGAAACTGTTAGGCTTGCAGAAAATTATGAAACATGTTGCAGATTAAACAATGTATCTTTGTAGTGGGAAAACACAGACTGTCTGAGGAAGACGTAGTTTAGGATTTCAACTTGTATGTGTGTGCCGAAGCAAATACAGAAGAACAATTAAACTGTGGTTGACTCGACCTGGCTAGAACTCTGAGAAACTTATGATAGGACAGGGAGTACTTCTCAAGGTTTCTCTAATCTCGGGAGAATGGAACTGTCGGCTGGGTAGTGATACACAGGGGTGAGAACTCTGGAGAAGGATACAACTCACCTACTGTTTGTGTGTATGTATGTGCGTAGGATATCTACTGTTTGTGTGGAAGTATGTGCGTAAGTAAGGAGTAAGGTATAAAATGGATGTCTTTGTATAATGGACTTTGGAGTGCTCTCGTGAATAAACATTTTGACTATTGTAAGCTGGGAAATCTGTCTGTTTCATTTAAACCAGAACCTTACAAACTCTGGGTTGCAGACTGAGTAGATTAATTGAAGTTTATGAACATTGATAACAAAATTCTCATAACACTGACCAAGACTGTTATAAAAAATTTAAAAAAGAAGTCCTATTTTGGGAAAAGTCAAGTTATTCACAGCTGTCTGTTAGTGTTGGAGTGTTGGAGAATGAAACCATGTGAATTTAACCAAGAATGGACTCTGAAACATTGCCTTAGGCTAGCCTTGTCTCACTTACCAAGCTGGAAACCAAAGACTATTAAACTAGTAGAGGCCAAACAATGGTATGCTACCTAATGAATGCCCTGTCCAACCAACCAAATATACCCCATCTTCCGCTAAAGACACAGAGGGAAAGATTCTGAAGTAAACACTGTGACTCTGCAGACTTGTCTCTGGGTGCTAAAGCGCCTTATGCAATTTCCAAACCCAACTCCAACAGCCTGCACAACATATGCCAGGCATGGTCAAAAATAGAGCATTTTAAAAATAAAGCTTTTACAGTAGCCTTGATAAAAAGTGACCTCTACTCTCACATTATGCTCTTGTGAAAAGTAATGGAGAGATCAGTTTTGGATGAATTGTAATGTGCTTTTTATTTATTGTCAAACCCTACTACACCTTAAAAAAATTGCATGTTACAGAACTCACCGATAACATATTGAGTGGTGAGTTACTGTATGAAAGAAATGATGTACTATACATATATAATTGACCCGAGCAGAAGGATTTGCTAGCCACCATTCAATATGCTATCCTCTCTCAGGGATCTGATTGACTGACAGTTTGAGTGGATAAATGAATGGAGGGATCATCCCCTGCAGCCAAAACAACCAAACCTGATATCTAACATTAATTAGACAAGAGTGAATAGATTCACATCTCTTATAAAAATCTTGTGTTTTAGGTGGCTGAGAGCTAAAAGTGGCCAATCCTCCTCATGGAGCTCTTACTCCATCTCCTCTGTTTCGCCATAGATTAATCAGCCATCAACATCTAATTCGTCAACACCTGGACCCTTGGGGGGACTGACTTCCAAATGAATCAACCAAATCAATACAAATCAATTTGGGTGCTGCTTTTTTATAAAGTCATGCATCATGTGAGGCTAGACAAAAGACCACGGCCCAACCTTCCCTTTCAGAGGAACCAGAAAAGGGCAACAGTGGCAAAGAAAATCTCCCAAGACTGACAGATTGAGGGTGAGCACCAGATAGCGAGTTCTCTTCTGGTCGGCACAATGCAGGATTTTGCATGACCGTCACAGCTGGTCAGTTATGGCTAATCTCCTGTCAAAAAGGCTTTGGTTGCTCAAATGCTGACTTGAATAAAGGGTAAACCCATTTGAATTCAATCACTTTTTGACAGCACCCATTTTGAAACTGTCATACATATTTACCCATGGTAAAAGTGCTCAGAAATTGACTGTATGGATCTGAATGCCAAAACATTCAAAAGATAGAGATGCTCAAGGTTGACCCATTTTGCATACCCCACCATACCATGAGACATCATGTCTTCATCACTGGAAAATATAAACGGTTGAGTTTGATATCATTTATGGTCCAAAAAGTCACTTTCTAACCACTTCTTCCATGGGCAAACATGTATGGAAAGTTTTGTTTAAATCTAAAGGGATGCTGTCAAAAAGTGATTGAGGTCAAATGGATTTGCTTGGGTGACTGGATCCTGAATATGAAGATGTCCATGGCTCACATGATCAAGGCTCAGGCTTGAGTTTTTGATGCAGAATAGGTCCAGTCCTACAGTGCACCCATCGGGCCCTGGTCAAAATCATTGCTCTATATAGGGGATAGGGTGCCATTTGGGATGCAGACTTACTCTGTGTGGTTCTGTCCAGTACCTGGGGTATGATAGAGGCACACTGTATAACAGGCCCAACCTCCGCACTGACCAATGGATGCTCACACTCACCTCCTGACACATTTCTATTCATGCCCTGATGGGTTGAATGAATGGTTGCCTGGTATTGATTGATGCTGTGCAGATGCACCTTCATTGCACCTTAAGAATTTTCACGTGCATGGGCAAATTCTGTTACACTTTGTTAATGCACTTACGTGCCCATCGTAAATACCCAAAGTGCTTCCTGCGACATCAAAAAGAAATCGCCAATGAAATCCTAATTACATTACATTGACCACAATGTTGAATGAATCAGACGTTACCGGGGCCTTATCTGGAGTGGTAGCTGTCACCAGTCATACAGGTCCAAAGGAGACTCACGAGTCACTGCAGACCATATCAACATGCTGTTATGGTAACAGTTGCAGGAGCCCTTCAAATCAGTATGCATAAAACATAATGAGGAGTCTTCCAAAATGTTACACCACAAAGCACTATATACAGTGCATTCAGAAAGTATTCAGACCCCTTGACTTTTTCCACATTGTTACATTACAGCCTTATTCTAAAATTGATTAAATTACTTTTTTCCTCATCAGTCTACACACAACACCCCATAATAACAAAGCGAAAACAGGTTTTTAGAGGTGTTAGCAAAAATATTAAAGATAAAAAACAGAAATACCTTATTTACATAAGTATTCAGACCCTTTGCTATGAGATTCGAAATTGAGCTCCGGTGCATCCTGTTTCCATTAATCATCCTTGAGATGTTTCTACAACTTGATTGGAGTCCATCTGTGATAAATTAAATTGATTGGACATGATTTGGAAAGGCACTCACCTGTCTAGATAAGGTCCCACTGTTCACATTGCATGTCAGAGCATAAACCAAGCCATGAGGTCAAAGGAATTGTTCGTAGAGCTCTGAGACAGGATTGTGTCGAGGCACAGACCTGGGGAAGCGTACCAAAACATTTCTGCAGCATTGAAGGTCCCAAAGAACAGTGGCCTCCATCATTCTTAAATGGTTTGGAACCACCAAGACTCTTCCTAGAGCTGGCCGCCCAGCCAAACTGAGCAATCGGGGGAGAAGGGCCTTGGTCTGGGAGGTGATCAAGAACCCGATGGTCACTCTGACAGAGCTCCAGAGTTCCACTGTAGAGATGGGAGAACCTTCCAGAAGGACAACCATCTCTGCAGCATGCCACCAATCAGGCCTTTATGGTAGAGTGGCCAGATGGAAGCCATTCCTCAGTAAAAGGCACATGACAGCCCACTTGGAGTTTGCCAAAAGGCACCTGAAACACTCTCAGACCATGAGAAACAAGATTCTCTGGTCTGATGAAACCAAGATTGGTTTGTCTGGAGGACGTGAAGCATGGTGGTGGCAGCATCATGCTGTGGGGATGTTTTTAGGCAGCAGGGACTGGGAAAGGGAAAGATGAATGGAGTAAAGTACAGAGAGATCCTTGAAGAAAACCTGCTCTAGAACGCTCAGGACCTCAGACTGGAGCGAAGGTTCACCTTCCAACAGGACAACGACCCTAAGCACACAGCCAAGACAACACAGGAGTGGCTTCAGGACAAGTCTCTGAATGTCCTTGAGAGGTCCAGCCAGAGCCTGGACTTGACCCTGATCGAACATCTCTGGAGAGCAATAGCTGTGCAGCAATGCACCCCATCCAACCTGACAGAGCTTGAGAGGATCTGCAGAGAAGAATGGGAGAAACTACCCAAATACAGGTGTGCCAAGCTTGTAGCGTCATACTCAAGAAGACTCGAGGCTGTAATTACTGCCAAAGGTGCTTCAACAAAGTACGGAGTAAAGGGTCTGAATACTTATACTTAAATCGTTTTTTTAGTATTATAATTATACATTTGCAAACATTTCTTAAAACCTGTTTTTGCCTTGTAATGATGGGGTATTGTGTGTAGATTGATGAGGGGCAAAACTATTTAATCAATTTTAAAATAAGGCTGTAATGTAACAAAATGTGGAAAAAGTCAAGGGGTCTGAATACTTTACAAATGCACTGTAATACATTCACTCTGCTTTTTGTCTGTCTCTTTCTTTAAGCATTCCTCTCGTCCATGAGGCACTCTCTCTGTTCTGAGACAATAGTTACTATTATATCCCTTACCTTACCAATACCATCTAACATGGTATTGGTGTATCTTTCTGTGTTCTTTGGGTTGGATCCCATTCTTCCACAATGTGTCTACAGGAAACAACAGGCCGTCTAAGCTAGTTAGCGAACCAACTCTCTCTCATCTTATCTATACCCGCCTGCCCTTAGCTACCCATTTCAGTGAAACCTTTCCCTTAGAACTGGCCTCCAGTACGTCGCCAGTATACTAACCACAGGTCCTGGGATCGGGGTGCAGCTGTTTCTAGCTGCACCCTGAGTGTGGAAACACTAAACAGAACCACGGCCCAAACGGCCATGTCAGTCAGTCAGGCCACCCCCATGGGATCCCGGCCAGCAACATGTCACAGGGCCAGCCTTATTACTCAGACCGTGTAGCCTGAGTGCCAGAAAAACACTCACACACTCCTGCAAGTAGAGCTGCAGTCACTGAGAATGTGAATTTTTCTTGTGGGTTTGTTTGCGATAGTGTATTCACAGCACATAGATCCCACTGGGGCTGAGGCTTTTATCTTGAGGTTCATTCATGAGTGGGTTGGAACCAGACCCATGCAGACTGACTGCAATGCTGTAATTGTGAATGAACTCGGCACAAACACAAACATGAAATGCAATTGTCTTGTTCTAAACAGCCCTTGAGCAAGAATGTAAGAATTGCTCATCTGACTGCAATATGTTTAATGCGCTTGAAGGGTAATGGATTGAGACACAGCTCAGTACAGTGAGATCAATACTAACACAGTATGCAAGATAATATCAAATGGACTTCTTACAGTACACTACACCAAAAAGGCTTTGCTTAGAGATGTTTCAAAGCAAAACACCAAAGAGCTTTGGAGGAACATTGAAAAACCAATGCCTTACCCTGTTTCTTTATCTAGGTTTTCACATTTCAAGTAAATATATATTTTTTAAAGATCTGAGATAAGATTGATAAAGGGCTCTGACTCCCACAGGTGCGACACACGACAGGCAACAGTGGAAAAGGGCAGATTAAAACTCTGCATTTCTTCTAAGTCACAAATTGTCCTGTTTCCATTTGAAATCAGATTTTTAACCAGTCGTACTACTATATGCCCCCAATATATCAACATTGTTATAATATTACATCAACAAGCAGCTAATATCATTCAAAGTGATAGCACTCACCGGTGACGAACACTCTCCTCTCTCTCCCTTTTTGAATATCTGTACAAGCGCTCTCTCTTTCTCTTTTTCCAGCTCTCTTTCTTTTATCACTCTCACTCTCTGCTTCTCTCTCTTTTTCTCTGCCCCTCTTACTCTCCCTCTCTCATTCAGAGGATGCTCTCCTTACCCTGCCTCCACACCGAATGAGCTTTCAACTGGGACCACGTTTCTATGGAGCTGTGAGCCATACAGCCAGTCAGCCAACCAACCAGCCAGTCATCCAGACAGTGTGCAGTACTAGATGCTGTATAGCCTACTGCAACGTCCAGGGGCAGGTATTTCAGCCAAGCCTGGAGAGCAGTTACCAGCCTTTTATAAATAAGACCTACAGCTGATCCATAAGGCCATTAAATATGGACCGGCTCCCTTTATTTATTTATTTATTTATAATAATAATAATATTAACTTCCAGTGTGCCAGTGTGCAGCGCTAGCAGTTATTAGCCCTATTAATTAGCCTATTAAGGTTCTCCGTCTCTCCTCCTGTACATTTTTTTGTGACGAACAGAAAAAATACATTTTCATTCCTTTTATGTCCTAAAGAGAAAGAGGCTAACAGAGGAGGAGGGTGAACATGTTGGACTGCATGCATATTAATGAAATTGTCACGTTCTGACCATAGTTCTTGTGTGTTTTGCTTGTTTTAGTGTTGGTCAGGACGTGAGCTGGGTGGGCATTCTATGTTGTGTGTCTAGTTTGTCTGTTTCTATGTTTGGCCTAATATGGTTCTCAATCAGAGGCAGATGTTTTGTGTTGTCTCTGATTGGGAATCATATATAGGTGGCTTGTTTTGTGTTGGGGTTTGTGGGTGGTTGTTTCCTGTCTTTGTGTTTTCTCTGCACCAGATAGGGCTGTATCGATTTGCCACATTTGTTATTTTGTATCGTGTTCACTGTTTATCGTTTTATTAAACATGTTGAGCACTGGCTACGCTGCGTGTTGGTCCGATCCCTGTTACACCCTCTCTTCCCGTGAAGAGGAGGAAGGCTGCCGTTACAGAACCACCCACCAATCTCGGACCAAGCAGCGTAGCAACGGGCAGCAGCAGCAGCGGCCCATTACACAGGACTCCTGGACATGGGAGGAAATTCTGGAGGGAAAAGGACACTGGGCTAACATTGGAGAATATCGCCGCTCTCGTGAAGAGATGGAGGCAGCTAAAGCCCAGGAGCGGTGGTATGAGGAGGCAGCACGGAAGCGTGGCTGGAAGCCCGAGAAGAAACCCCAAAAATTTATTGGGGGGGGCGGGCTAAAGAGGAGTGTGGCGAAGTCAGGTAGGAAACCTGCGCCCACTTCCTGTGCTTACCGTGGAGAGCGGGAGTACGGGCAGACACCGTGTTATGCGGAAAAGCGCACGGTGTCTCCTGTACGTGTGCTTAGCCCGGTGCGGTACATTCCAGCTCCACGTATCGGCCGGGCTAGAGTGGGCATCGAGTCAGGTGCCATGAAGCCGGCTCAACACATCTGGTCTCCAGTGCGTCTCCTCGGGCCGGTGTACATGGAACCAGCCTTACGTATGGTGTCCCCGGTTCGCCAACACAGCCCAGTGCGGGTTATTCCACCTCCCCGCATTGGTTGGGCTACGGGGAGCATTAAACCAGGTAAGGTTGGGCAGGCTCGGTGCTTAAGAGCTCCTGTACGCCTTCACGGTCCGGTCTATCCGGCGCCACCTCCCCGCCCCAGCCCAGTACCACCAGTGCCTACACCACGCACCAGGCTTCCAGTGCGTCTCCAGAGCCCTGTTCCTCCTCCACGCACTCTCCCTGTGGTACGTGTCTCCAGCCCAGTACCTCCAGTTCCGGCACCACGCACCAAGCCTACTGTGCGTATCCAGAGCCCTGTACGCACTGTTCCTTCTCCCCGCACTCGCCCTGAGGTGCGTGCCCTCAGCCCGGTACCACCAGTGCCGGTACCACGCACCAGGCCTATAGTGCGCCTCGAGAGTCCAGTGTGCCCTGTTCCTGCTCCCCGCACTAGCCTTGAGGTGCGTGTCTCCAGTCCGGTACCACCAGTTCCGGCACCACGCACCAGGCCTACTGTGCGCCTCAGCAGGTCAGAGTCGGCCGTCTGTCCAACGCCGCCTGCACTGCCTGCCTGCCCAGCACCGTCTGAGCTGCCTGCCTGTCCAGCGCCATCTGAGCTGCCTGCCTGCCCAGCGCCGTCGGAGCTGCCTGCCTGCCCAGCGCCATCTGAGCTGCCTGCCTGCCCAGCGCCATCTGAGCCGCCCGTCTGTCCCGAGCCATCTGAGCCGCCCGTCTGTCCCGAGCCATCTGAGCCGCCCGTCTGTCCCGAGCCATCTGAGCCGCCCGTCTGTCAGAAGCTGCCAGAGCCGCCCGTCTGTCAGAAGCTGCCAGAGCCGCCCGCCAGTCAGGAGCCGCCCGCCAGTCATGAGCCGCCCTCCAGTCATGAGCCGCCCTCCAGTCATGAGCTGCCCCTCAGCCCGGAGCTGCCCCTCAGCCCGGAGCTGCCCTTCAGTCCGGAGCTGCCGCTCTGTCCTGAGCTACCTCTCTGTCCTGAGCTACCTCTCTGTCCTGAGCTACCTCTCTGTCCTGAGCTACCTCTCTGTCCTGAGCTACCTCTCTGTCCTGAGCTACCTCTCTGTCCTGAGCTGTCTCCTCAATCTAGTGGGGACCTTGGTGAAGATTCCTAGGCCAAGGTGGGGGGCGAGGGTCGCCACTCAAAGGACGCTAAGGAGGGGGACAAAGACAATGGTGGAGTGGTGGCCTCGTCCTGCGCCGGAGCTGCCACCTCGGACAGATGCCCACCCAGACCCTCCCCTTGAGTTTAGGGGGTGCGTTCAGAGTCCGCACCTCAGGAGGGGGGTACTGTCACGTTCTGACCATAGTTCTTGTGTGTTTTGCTTGTTTTAGTGTTGGTCAGGACGTGAGCTGGGTGGGCATTCTATGTTGTGTGTCTAGTTTGTCTGTTTCTATGTTTGGCCTAATATGGTTCTCAATCAGAGGCAGATGTTTTGTGTTGTCTCTGATTGGGAATCATATATAGGTGGCTTGTTTTGTGTTGGGGTTTGTGGGTGGTTGTTTCCTGTCTTTGTGTTTTCTCTGCACCAGATAGGGCTGTATCGGTTTGCCACATTTGTTATTTTGTATCGTGTTCACTGTTTATCGTTTTATTAAACATGTTGAGCACTGGCTACGCTGCGTGTTGGTCCGATCCCTGTTACACCCTCTCTTCTCGTGAAGAGAAGGAAGGCTGCCGTTACAGAAATAAGTTTATGAATATCAGACACATCTGTGAAAGGGTGCCTTGGATATTACACCAGGACTGATACAAAAGACTGGGAGGAGGAGAAATAATCAAATACTTGGAGGAGAGCAGGAGAGAACCTAATAGGGAGCAACTTGGAGGAGAGCAGGAGAGAACCTTATCAATTGTATACAAAGGCTTATATAATCAGTAATGGGCAGACGGACCAATGGGGACAATGTGTGCGCGGTCCATGTACTGTATGTAGTCTGTTCTGTGAATCGTGTATCTGATGATTGACATGATTTGTATCATATACCTACCGGTGCCCAGCCCAAATGGGCTTACAAGACACTACAAAACAAAATAAATGTTTCACAAATGATACGCATACAATAATCATTGCAAGTACAGCTACCATCTAGCCACACAACAAAAACAGTACATTTCTCCTTCTCCAGGCATTGTGAACAAACTGAGCAATTTCAAACACGCTCTGTCTGAAACAAAATTCAAGCCTCTGCTCACCCCCCGTAACCAGAACACATCAGGTTTATCACCAAAAACAAAGGTCTCAGATTGTCATACAGAGGGCAATAAAACACTAAATGGATTTGTTTTCGATTTCCCCACGATCACACAAAAGGCAAATTCTCTCCTCTCGACACTCTGTTAAATCTACCCATCTCTATAGCCAGAGGGTGCCGGATCTGAGTTGTGCACAAGCTGACCTTGGCTTTTTGTTAGGTTCAAGCGAACATATGGTTCAGGGCTGTAGTTCTCTTTGATGAGAGTGTGCGTTCTAAGTTTAGGTTTAAACCAAACATCAACTGCCCATTTTTCTTCGTGGATCAGAGAAAGTGTGTCGTTGATTTGGTTAACACCACATGGTCATTTGTTCCTGAATATATACTGCAAATCAGTTCCACAAAAAATAAATAACAATTCTCTAGCCCATGGATAGTTATGACCAGGGTTGGGTACAGTTGGTTACTTTCTAAATGTAATCTGTTACTAGTTACTTGTCCAAAATTGTAATCAGTAATGTAACTTTTGGATTACCCAAACTCAGTTACGTAATTAGATTACTTTTAGATTACTTTCCACTTAAGAGGCACTAGAAGAAGACAACAATGTATGTTACCAATTGAATGGCATCTATTGCAGGATAAATCAGCGTTAAAGTTTACATAGCTGGCCATATATGGATGTCAAATTTTACTTTACGGGTTGGATATGTAGAATTCTTCTAACCCACTGCTTTCTACTGCATGTAATAATACCATTAAATTATATCTTTACATTAAAAAGCAAAGTCTATCAGAATTCCAGTCATTCCAATAAATGCTATACCCCTTGATCTTCAAGAATAGGACTTGGAAATATGGAAGTATACATTAGCCAAATTGTTTGACCTGAGCATGACCCCAAAACTAAGGAGTTATTAGCCAGCCCTACTCTGTTGTTTGTGATTTTGTTTGGACTGATTAGGCTCATTCATTCGAGTTGAAAAATAAATGCTGTGCTCATGGAATGGCATGCTTTGAGCACTACTGAAAAGTGCTATTTACATGTGAAAAATGAATGCAATAATCTGCATTTGCTATAGGCCTATTGTTGAACTTGTTGTTGGTGACACTTTGATATCTTGATAATAATATGCAGCTGTTTAAAGGGAAAATTCACAAACAATAACAAAACGGTCGACCCGCCTCTGTTTTGGAAAAAAGCTGTGGGATGGGCCTGGAGAAATGTACCCACTCTCAGATTAATAGACAGAGCTATGGATGCAAGGACTGACCATCCATGATGTAAAAATATTGTTTTAACCATGTTATGAGGCTATATGGTGTTTGTTTACATTTACAATGTTTACAAACATTGGAGAAAAACAAGCTTATATTTTTGGTTCTCATGGATTGTGACAGTTGAACTGAGCTCATGAGGCATGTAGAAGTTATATTCTTCAAGAATCAATGGATATACAGTAGCAGTCAAAAGTTTGGACACCTACTCATTCAAGGGTTTTTCTTTATTTTTACTATTTTCTACATTGTAGAATAATAGTGAAGACATCAAAACTATGAAATAACACACAAATAAATACCTCTACTGCAGAGGATAAGTTCATCAGAGTTATCAGCCTCAGAAATTGCAGTCCAAATAAATGCTTTACAGAGTTCAAGTAACAGACACATCTCAACATCAACTGTTCAGAGGAGACTGCATGAATCAGGCCTTCATAGTCAAATTCCTGCAAAGAAACCACTGCTAAAGGATACAAATAATAATAAGATGAGATTGGTGACACTGTCAGTGATTTATTTAGAATTCAAGGCACACTTAACCAGCATGGTTACCACAGCATTCTGCAGCGATACGCCATCCCATCTGGTTTGCGCTATGGGGATTTTTCAGTAGCATATTGTGATAAAACATAATCATTAAAATCTTTAATGGAACCTGTAACCACACCTGTAGAGCATTAGAAAAGACAATGTACAAAATAAAGAGACAAACATTGTAATACAGTTGCATGCCTGGATAAGAAATGTCATAATCAATGTAATGAATGTACTTATGACTATAGCCTGGTGGGTGCTGATATAATCTATACAACGAATGTACTTGTGACTGCAGCCTGGTAGGGGCCCCTATTATTTTCTAACCAAACTGTCGCAGTTGCCCCACCAATATAATCGGTTCAGTGATTTGTAGAGTGTTACATGATTTGTAGAGGCGGGGAAAAGCCTGCCTCAAAGAAAGAACTTAGGGTGGGAAACAATAGTGGCGCGAAGCCAAAAATAGTTGATCATTTACATAGAGAGGAGTGACTATGTATGTGATGTAAAGATTAAACTGTATAAAAGGAGTGTGCTGAGGCTGGGAAAAACAGTTGATCTATGGATCAGCTCGGCTTGTTACTTTGTAATAAAGTTTATTTGAATTCACAAGTTCCGGTTTCTGAGAAATATTATTGGACCAATATTTCTACGACAGCGCTTAGTGGGACTATCATTTGTTTTTCAACAGGATAATGACCCAACACACCTCCAGGCTGTGTAAGGGCTATTTTACCAAGGAGAGTGATGGAGTGCTGGATCAGATGACCTGGCCTCCACAATCACCCGACCTCAACCCAATTGAGATGGTTTGGGATGAGTTGGACAGCAGAGTGAAGGAAAAGCAACCAACAAGTGCTCAGCATATGTGGGAACTCCTTTAAACCTGTTGGAAAAGCATTGTAAATCAAATCAAATCATATTTGTCACATGCGCCGAATACAACAGCTGCAGACCAGTGAAATGCTTACTTACAAGCCCTTAACCAACAATGCTTTAAGCTTTAAGAAGTTAATAAAACATTTTTAAATAAGTGTTAAGTAAAAAAGAAAATATAGAAAATAAAAGTTATAAATAATTAAACAGCAGCTGTAAAATAACAAGCGAAGCTATATACAGGGGTACCGGTACAGAGTCAATGTGCGGGGGCACCGGTTAGTTGAGGTAATTGAGGTAATATGTACATGTAGGTAGAGTTAAAGTGACAATGCATAGATTATAAACAGAGTAAAGCAGCAGCGTAAAAGAGGGGTCAAGGTAGCCTTTTGATTAGCTGTTCAGGAATCTTACGGCTTGGGGGAAGAAACTGTTTGGAAGCCTTTTGGACCTTGACTTGGCGCTCCGGTACTGCTTGTCATGTGGTAGCAGAGAGAACAGTCTATGACTAGGGTGGTTGGAGTCTTTTACCATTTTTAGGGCCTTCCTCTGACACCGCCTGATATAGAGGTCCTGCATGGCAGGAAGCTTGGCCCCAGTGATGTATTGGGGAGTACGCACTACCCTCTGCCGGAGGCTGAGCAGTTGCCATACCAGGCAGTGATGCAACCAGTCAGCATGTTCTCAATGGTGCAGCTGTAGAACCTTTTGAAGATCTGAGGACCCATGCCAAATCTTTTCAGTCTCCTGAGGGGGAATAGGCTTTGTAGTGCCCCCTTCACGACTGTCTTGGTGTGTTTGGACCATGATAGTTTGTTGGTGATGTGGACACCAAGGACCTTGAAGCTCTCATCCTGTTCCACTACAGCACTGTCGATAAGAATGGGTGTGTGCTCGGTTTGCCTTTTCCTGTAGTCCACAATCATCTCCTTTCTGTTGATCAAGTTGAGGGAGAGGTTGTTATCCTGGCACCGCACATCCAGGTCTCTGACCTCCTCCCTATAGGCTGTCTCATTGTTGTCGGTGATCAGGCCTACCACTGTTGTGTCATCGGCAAACTTGATGATGGTGTTGGAGTCGTGCCTGGCCATGCAGTCATGAGTGAACAGGGAGTACAGGAGGGGACTGTGCGCGCACCCCTGAGGGGTTGAGAGAATGCTGGCCGAGAGAATGCCAAGAGCGTACAAAGCTATTATCAAGGCAAAGGGTGGCTACTTTGAAGAATCTAAAATATAACATATATTTTGATTTCTTTAACACTTTTTTGGTTACTACATGATTCCTTGTGTTATTTCATAGTTTTGATATCTTCACTGTTATTCTACAACATAGAAAATAGTAAAACTAAAGAAAAACCCTTGAATGAGGTGTGTCCAAACTTTTGACTGCTACTGTATATATAATTTATAAGTCCAAAAATGGATGTAGCAACTACAGATTGCCCCTTTAAGTCTATCAAAAGTGTGCAAGTTTGAGCATGTGTCCATTAGGCTTATGGATTTTTTTTATCAGCATGATTTCGATTGAGCAATAAAAGCCCTACTTTTATTCCATAGGCTTGGATCCACACTGTGCAGCTGTTGCAAGAACACATTTTTCACTGGCTGTCCACTGATTTCAAAAACAATGATGAATAGGCAGTTTAAATGTATTGAATTCAATCCATTATTGTGTTCAAATACACATTTCGATTTGTCAACAGACATCCACAACAACCACAATCCGAAAGGCGCAAATAGCTAAATGAGAGAGCAGCAGTGTGATTCACATCAATGCGCTATGTAGATATCAATAATAAGTGATATCTGTATCGCAGTAGACTACACCACTGCTGTCATCCTTACCTTCAAGCGTTTATTCAAGTCAGATAATCTTTGGATGCCGACAGCAGTCGCACCATTGGAAGACATAACTTGGATTGTAGCCTACAAAAGCCTATCCCTGCTCTTTTCCCACGATCCATCAAAAGCATTTGGTGTGTCATCATAGTGGTCCCTGACTTGTGGTCAGACTTGCTCAGGTGGAACAAATTTAAACTTTTGCCTTTTTTCAATGCTGATTTGAATGTCATTGAGAAAACATAGAAGTGTCAAAGATTTGTTTTCGCAAACATCCTTTCTGAATTGAAAAGGAATCCTCAAAGTAATCATCTCGTTTTTCAAAAGTATCTGTAATCTGATTACAATATTTTTGCTGTTTTTTTTTGTAATCTGTTACTCCCCAACCCTGGTTATGAGTAACTATCAATCTCTACCTTGTCCAGTCTGCTGACCCCATTTGTTTCAAGAAAGCAAAGGTAATTGAACTAAATGACTATCGCTCCATAGCACTCACTTCTGTCACCATGAATTGCTTTGAGAGAATAGTTAAGGACCCACTTCAATTTGCTTACCGCCCTAATAGATCCACAAACAATGCAATCTCCAGCGCACTGCACACACTGGAACGAACTGCAAAAAAATCACTGAAGTTGGAGACTCATATCTCCCTCACTAGCTTTATGCACCAGCTGTCAGAGCAGCTCACAGATCACTGCACCTGTACATAGCCCATCTGTAAACAGCCCATCTATCTCCCTCATCCCCATACTGTATTTATTTATTTATCTTGCTGCTTTGCACCCCAGTATCTCTACTTGCACATTCATCTTCCAATAACATTTTATTTAATTTTGATTTGATTGTTAAGGTCCCAGTCAAATATTTTGTTTTGTGATTTTGTGTTCTGGCGTTTTTATCAGTCTGTTCCACAGACGTCACCTTTTTGCCTAACCACACATGGTTCCCAACCCATATTTCCACACATGGACAGGTTTGGAGTCAGTTCACACCAAGAAAGCAGGGGATTGCTCTGTCTTGAACATTGTTACAATTGTGTATCATTGCATTAATATGCATCTGAGCAGCTGCCTTCATCCTCAGTCTTCTGAAGTTATTGTTACGTACAGTAGTAGATTCCACTGCCATGCGATTTTCCTGCTTTGCCTCTGCTTGCCTTTCTCTGTGTAGCGAAGATGTGGCTGTCCCCTTGTAGACTACTTCTGGCCAGATTAGCATCAGTGTGCATTAAAGATGGGGAAGTGCCCAGTGTTGGGGGAAGGGAAGCCTCCAAGTCCCTTCTCTGCCTTCTCAAGAGCCACAGTGTAATTTGTGGTAAATTTATACAGTTCACCGACTTGGGGTAGCCAGCTGCCGACCCACAGCAGTTATTGGGGTGTAGAGTGAGATTGGAAGGGGGAAAGAGAGTCATGACTCATTGGGATTCATAATAGATGAACTGATGGTGTCAGACACATGGTTGGAAGACTTCATCTCCTGCTCTCTCAACGCATTTGGCCCATTTCACTTCAGAAGTGTATAACTGTAATGAAACACTGTCTGATTACGTGTGACTATACCCTGAGGAAAATGATTAAAAAGTATTCACCTTATGCTTCACTATTCTCTTCCCAGCTGTGGCTGTTAGTCTCTCATGTCAAGCCTTAGCCTTAATCTCACATAGATCTGGAGGTGAGACACATGATAGCTGCTGTGATGTGACTAATATCTGCCTGGCAGAGTGAAAGTGTGATGCATTGCACCTAAAGCCAATCTCACGGTCTCACAGAGAGAGAAGCATAACTACAGTATCTAGCTATCTGCCAGATGAAGGTCATGGCTCGTGCTGCGCTGTAGTTGTACCTCCCAGAGGATCTTGTACAACAAGGCTTATTTTGATGTAAATCAATGTGTAATTATGCATGTACTCATTTACATATTCCAGGCTTTCCTATGCTGGGTTGATCCAGATGGCTGTTAGAAAGAATATACTGCTATGGGATTTACATTTTTAAGCAGTGTCACTTGGCCTTGGCCCTGAACATGTCCACAGAATACTGATCGATCGGATGAGAGGAGGAAGTGCCTTTGAATTGGCACCCAGAGATCCCGCATTGTTACTGTGATCTTTATTTCTGAGCAGCACTGTCTATGTTATAAAGAAAATCTCTCCCGCAGAGATGGGAGGTAGTGCAGAGATACAGTATTTGGAGGGTATCGACTACACCACAGGAGAGGATTATTTTCATTTCTCCAACACTCCTCAGTTTCCACTATTCTTTATTTCTACTGTCTTTACTTTTATTCTATCATTCAGTCGGTTGGACATCTCCCCGTCTTCCGTTTGCCCTCCCCTCTATGATTTCTAGTAATGGAAATTCCATGGTAACAGAATGATGCTGAGACTCAGATTATTCACTTTAAAATGTATGCCAAACAAAAACCAATGATTGCAAAGTTAAACAAACCATCCCAGCTAGCACATTTCGTTCCTTGGAAGTTGTGGGAACGTATGTTGTTAGTTTCACATTGGTTGTGGGAACAAAGCAATACGTTTCCTGACTTTTAAATTGAACATTTTTTTAACGTTGTGAGAACAGAAGTGAAAATTTCACCTCTTCTGGGAATGTTTTTTTGGGGTTGTAGGTACATTTTACTCTAGTTCCTTGAACGTTTCTTGGGAGGTTTTATTAACACTCTGAGAATGAAAATTATAGGTTATTTGGATATTTTTGAATAACTTTCTTAAAACTTTCACTGAATGTTTCAAAAATACTTTATATTTTTATATTTTTATTACGTTTTCACAATTATTCCTGCACAATAACGTAATATACAATTGAATAATAATTCATGCTACAGGAATTATTTTCTTGTCCACCCACCTTTAACCCCACCACTCACCCAATTTCCCATATACCCTCACTCTCCCTCCCACCAACCCATATTTTCCCGTGGATGGGAAAAAAAGCAGACATATCATAACAGCAAGTGATAAACATAAATAATAATAACACAAGAAACCAAGCAAAAACAAACAAATAATTATAATAAAAGCAAACAAAGAAGATAGAAGTTAAATTATTCAATTATTGGTATTAAATAAGTTGAAGTACATTTAGTGGTACATTTCAATTAATTAATTAATGTTATTTATCATGATCCTTTCCTAAGTAATTCCATCTGAAACACATCATCGTCTTATTTCCTCACCTGCAGAGTTATTTATTAGTCTGTGACAGTACCTCTCAGACCGACCTCCGAGCCCCCCGTCCACTCCACATACCGATCCAACCCGACACCAGCACAACAGACCACGCAGGTCCAAGGTTTTCTGATTAAATAGTTGGATCTGGTGTGCTAGAGCCAGAACGGACCAAGCACCCAGAGTGGCCGGGCACAGAGTCACCCGTCTACATAGATTGTCAGTTAGTAAACATATAGTTATTTTTCGGGACAAATTCATACATTAAACTCTTTATGTTGAACATATCTCACGTATTCTGCCCATATACATTCAAATATCCTGGGTTTGCCTAATATAAAGTATTATAATTCACACGATCTAGGGCAATGGTTCCCAAACTTTTTATAGCCCCGTACCCCTTCAATCATTCAACCTCCAACTGCGTAGCCCCTCTAGCACCAGGGTCAGGGCACTCTCAAATGTTGTTTTTTGTCATCATTGTAAGCCTGCCACACATACACTATACGATTCATTTATTAAACATAAGAATGAGTGGGAGTTTTTGTTACAACCCAGCTCCTGGGAAGTGACAAAGAGCTCTTATAGAACCAGGGCACAAATAATATAATAATCAATAATTTTTCTCTTTATTTAACCATCTTACATATAAAACTTTGTTCATCGAAAATTGTGAATAACTCACCACAGGTTAATGAGAAGGGTGTGCTTGAAAGGATGCACATAACTCTGCAATGTCGGGTTGTATTGGAGAGAGTCTCAGTCTAAAATAATTTCCCACACACAGTCTGTGCCTGTATTTAGTTCATGCTAGTGAGGGCCGAGAATCCACTCACACATAGGTACGTGGTTGCAAAGGGCATCAGTGTCTTAACAGTGCGATTTGCCAAGGCAGGATACTCTGAGCGCAGCCCAATCCAGAAATCTGGCAGTGGCTTCTGATTAAATTCAATTTTCACAGAAACGCTTGTTGCAATTTCGACGAGGCTCTCTTGTTCAAATATCGGTAAGTGGACAAGAGGCAGGGCATGAAAGGGATAACGAATCCAGTTGTAGTTTCCAAAATGTATTTCAAGCTGTCAGGCATTCCCTTGGCAGCAAGAGCCTCTCGGTGGATGCTGCAGTGTACCCAAGTGGCGTCGGGAGCAACTGCTTGCACACGCGTTACCACTCCACTTGTCACACCCTGATCAGTTTCACCTGTCCTCGTTATTGTCTCCACCCCCTCCAGGTGGCGCTTGTTTTCCCCAGTGTATTTATCCCTGTGTTTCCTGTAGTTCTGTGCCAGTTCGTCATGTATGTTTCCAAGTGATCCAGCGGTTTTCCTGTTCTCCCGCTGTTTGCATTCTCCTTTTTCTAGTCCTCCTGGTTTTGACCCTTGCCTGTTTCTGGACTCTGTACCCACCTGCCTGACCATTCTGGCTGCCTTGACCACGAGCCTGTCTGCCACTCTGTACCTCCTGGACTCTGATCTGGTTTTGACCTTTTTGCCTGTCCACGACCATTATCTTGCCTACCCCTTTGGATTAATAAACATTGTAAGACTCCAACTATCTCCCTCCTGTGTCTGCATTTGGGTCCCGCCTTGTGCCGTGATACCACTATGTCTCCCTGTCATGGCTTTTGCGCCATCAGTACAGATACCAACATGAGCAGCAGCTACGTTTGGCTACATACGGACCGCTAGTGGAATTCCCACGAGAGAGTAATGGTTAATGTGACTGGATGTTAATTATTTGACTAGGCTACCTGTATTTGGCATTGTGTTGTTATTTCGCTGAACACTAGATGGTTTAATTTTATTTTTGCCAGTGACACAAGGCTACTCAGGCGAGGAAAAAAACCTCACCCAAATGTATAGCCCCGTTGGAAAATATAAATGGACTGTTTGAAAATGTGAAGGAAAAAAAGTAGATTCCTACACATCGAGCTATAACTAATATTATGGCGTCCCAATACAAAGAAATACACAACATAGAAAGATAGCTCTGGACAGGCCTAGAGCATATGTAAAATAGTTCCCTTTTGTTTCTTACATTGTTAGCACAAGTAGGATATTTATGCATGCGTTTTATGCAATCGTGCAGGAGTATAATATACTCTGTAGAATCTTAAATTGCATAATTTTATGTCTCCGATTGTACGAGCTTGAATGAGTAGTATCCCAGATATTTTTTTTATTTAACTAGGCAAGTCAGTTAAGCATACAGGTGTTATACATCGGTTTAAAGATGAACTTCTTGTTAATCCAACCACGGTGTCAGATTTCAAAAGGCTTTACGGTGATAATACCATGCGATAATCTGAGAACAGCGCCCAGCAGACAAATCATTACAAACAGTTACCAGCCAAGTAGAGGAGTTACACAAGTCAGAAATAGAGATAAAATGAATCACTTACCTTTGATGATCTTCATATGGTTGCACTCACAAGACTCCCATTTACTCAATAAATATTCGTTTTGTTCGATAAAGTCCCTGTTTATATCCAAAAACCTACGTTTTGTTCGTGCGTTTTGTTCAGTAATCCACAGGCTCAAACGCAGTCACAACAGGCAGACGAAAAATCCAAATAGTATCCGTAAAGTTCGTAGAAACATTTCAAACGATGTTTATAATCAATCCTCAGGTTGTTTTTAGCCTAAATAATCTATAATATTTCAACCGGACAATAACGTCGTCAATATAAAAGGTAAACAAGAAAGGCGCGCTCTCGGTCGCGCGCATGAAAAATCTCTGGGACACTGCTGTGTCCACTCATTCAGAGTGGTCTTACTCTCTCATTTTTCAGAATACAAGCCTGAAACAATTTCTAAAGACTGTTGACATCTAGTGGAAGCCATAGGAAGTGCAATTTGAGTCCTAAGTCAATGGATACTGTAATGGCATTCAATAGAAAATTACAAACATAAAAGAATTCCACTTCCTGGATGGATTTTTCTCAGGTTTTCGCCTGCCAAATCAGTTCTGTTATACTCACAGACATTATTTTAATAGTTTTTGAAACTTTAGAGTGTTTTCTATCCAAATCTATATGCATATCCTAGCTTCTGGGTCTGAATAGCAGGCAGTTTACTTTGGGCACGCTTTTCATCCGGAAGTGAAAATAGTGCCCCCTACCCTAGGGAAGTTATTAAGATCAGGTGTGGCCAATTAGGGTGCACGGCCGACATACCTGAACACACTTAACAAGATAGAGGAGTTTTGTTGATGCTGAGAAAGGAATGTTTACGTTTTTCTCTGAACACTACTAAAGTTTTCTTGTGTTTTTTATGGAAAGTTTTCTTAAAGTTCTCAGAACAATTTGAGAACATGACTTTAAATAGAACCATGAGGAAACCTTTAGGAAACGTTATACCGAAGTACTGAAATATTATTTGGTTATGGAAAATATATTTCACAGCGGTTTAGATGGTACAATGATTCTATACACTATACGTGCTTGTTTTGTCACATAAACAGAAATTAGGCAAACTGCACTTCCTATGGCTTCCACTAGAGTTTTAGCAACCAGGAATGGCAGAGCAATTTCTGCATAGTGAAGCTTTAACATTCTCTGAACTATTTGAGAACATTCCCAATGTCGAATCAGTTGGATAACATTCATAGAGCATGATCAACTTTCAGGAAATGTTTTGTTCAAGTAATGAAATACCAAGTTCCTTAAATGTGCTGAGAATGTTCCAAAGCCATGCAACTATCCTGCACCATTCCCTGAAAGTTGTGGGAAGGTTGTGTACAAAATATAACCATAGGACAACCATGCTCTCACCAAGCTCTAAGAAACATATAGTTCTCAGAATGTTAAGTGCTAGCTGGGATCCAACTACAGTGCATTTGGAAAGAATTCAGACCCATTGACATTTTCCACATTTTGTTACGTTACAGCCTTATTCTAATATAGATTAAATACATTTTAAAAAGTCCTCATCAATCTACACACAATACCCCAAAATGAAAAAGCAAAACAGATTTTTAGAAATGTTTGCAAGTTCATTAAAACTAAAAAACAGAAATACCTTATTTACACAAGTACTCAGACCCTTTGCTATGAGACTCGAAATTGAGCTCAGATGCATCTTGTTTCCATTGATCCTCCTTGAGATGTTTCTACAACTTAATCTGTGGTAAATTAAATTGATTGGACATGATTTGGAAAGGCACACACCTGTCTATATAAGGTCCCACAGTTGACAGTGCATGTCAGAGCAAATACCAGGGCATGAGGTCGAAGCAATTGTCCGTAGAGCTCCAAGACAACGCAGGAGTGGCTTCGGGGGACAAGTCTCTGAATGTCCTTGAGTGGCCCAGCCAGAGCCCGGATTGAACCTGATTGAACATCTCTGGAGAGACCTGAAAATAGCTGTGCGGCGACACTCCCCATCCAACCTGACAGAGCTTGAGAGGATCTGCAGAGAAGAATGGGAGAAACTCCCTAAATACAGCTGTGCCAAGCTTGTAGAATCAAACCCAAGAAGACTTGAGGCTGTAATCGCTACAAAATGTGCTTCAAGAAAGTACTGAGTAAAGGGTCTGAATACTTATGTAAATGTGATTTCAGTTTTCTATTTTTTATAAATTTGCAAAAATGTATAAAAACCTGTTTTTGCTTTGTCATTATGGGGTATTGTGTGTAGATTGGTGAGGGGGAAAAACTACTGAATACATTTTTAGAATAAGACTAACGTAACAAAACGTGGAGTCAAGGGGTCTGAATACTATCCGAATGCACTGTATATACACAGATGACTTTTAACAATTTCCACTTTTTTTTTTACAAAAACACATTTCCTTGTTAAATGTAGTTATTGTGCATAAAGTTGTATGGTTTGTTTCACTTTGCAATCATTGGTTTTTGTGAAAGTTAAAGATCTGAGTCTTAGAATCATTGTGAGCTTGGAATTGCCCTAATTTATACTTAAAAAAACATAAATGCAACATGTAAAGTGTTGGTACCATGTTTCATGAGCCGAAATAAAAGATCTGTGAAATGTTACAAGCAACATACAGTACACGAGAGGGTTCAGAACGCACCCTTGTGGGGCCCCAGTGTTGAGGATCAGCGGGGTGGAGATGTTGTTACCTACCCTCACCACCTGGGGGCGGCCCGTCAGGAAGTCCAGGACCCAGTTACACAGGGCGGGGTCGAGACCCAGGGTCTCGAGCTTGATGACGAGTTTGGAGGGTACTATGGTGTTAAATGCTGAGCTGTAGTCGATGAACAGCATTCTCACATAGGTATTCCTCTTGTCCAGATGGGTTAGGGCAGTGTGCAGTGTGGTTGCGATTGCGTCGTCTGTGGACCTATTGGGTCGGTAAGCAAATTGGAGTGGGTCTAGGGTGTCCGGTAGGGTGGAGGTGATATGGTCCTTGACTAGTCTCTCAAAGCACTTCATGATGACGGAAGTGAGTGCTACGGGGCGGTAGTCGTTTAGCTCAGTTACCTTAGCTTTCTTGGGAACAGGAACAATGGTGGCCCTCTTGAAGCATGTGGGAACAGCAGACTGGGATAAGGATTGATTGAATATGTCCGTAAACACACCAGCCAGCTGGTCTGCGCATGCTCTGAGGACGCGGCTGGGAATGCCGTCTGGGCCTGCAGCCTTGCGAGGGTTAACACGTTTAAATGTTTTACTCACCTCGGCTGCAGTGAAGGAGAGCCCGCAGGTTTTGGTAGCCGTGTCAGTGGCACTGTATTGTCCTCAAAGCGAGCAAAAAAGTTATTTAGCCTGTCTGGGAGCAAGACATCCTGGTCCGCGACGGGGCTGGTTTTCTTTTTGTAATCCGTGATTGACTGTAGACCCTGCCACATACCTCTTGTGTCTGAGCTGTTGAATTGCGACTCAATTTTGTCTCTATACTGGGACTTAGCTTGTTTGATTGCCTTGCGGAGGGAATAGCTACACTGTTTGTATTCGGTCATGTTTCCGGTCACCTTGCCCTGGTTAAAAGCAGTGGTTCGCGCTTTCAGTTTCACGCAAATGCTGCCATCAATGCACGGTTTCTGGTTTGGGAATGTTTTAATCCTTGCTGTGCGTACTAACACTACGAGATACAACTACCTATACTAATAATACACAATGAGCAACAACAATTACAGTACCTATACTAACACTACACCATGAGCTACAACAACTACCTATACTAACACTACACAATGAGCTACACCAACTACCTATACTAATACTAAACAATGAGCTACAACAACTACAGTACCTATACTAACACTACAGAATGAGCTACAACAACTACAGTACCTATACGAACACTACACAAATAGCTACAACAACTACGCATACTAACACTACAATATGAGCTACAACAACTACAATATCTATACTAACACTACACCATGAGATACAACAACTACCTATACTAACACTACACTATGAGCTACAGCAACTACAGTACCTATACTAACACTACACAATGAGCTACAACAACTACAGTACCTATACTAACACTACACAATGAGCTACAACAACTACAGCATCTATACTAACACTACACTATGAGCAACAACTACTACCTATACTAACACTACACAATGAGCTACAACAACTACAGTACCTATACTAACACTACACCATGAGCTACAACAATTACAGTACCTATACTAACACCACACATTGAGCCACAACAACTACCTATGCTAACACTACACCATGAGATACAACAACTACATCTATGCTAACACTACACGATGAGCTACAACAACTACCTATACTAACACTACACTATGAATTACAACAACTACCTTTACTAACACTACAAAATAAGCTACAACAACTACCTATACTAACACTACACAATGAGCTACAACAATTACCTATACTAACACTACACTATGAGCTACAACAACTACCTATACTAACACTACACTATGAGATACAACTACCTAAACTAATACTTCACAATGAGCTACAACAACGACAGGTCCTATACTAACACTACACTATGAGCTACAGCAACTACAGTACATATACTAACACTACACAATGAGCTACAGCAACTACAGTACCTATACTAACACGACACAATGAGCTACAGCAACTACAGTACCTATACTAACACTACATAATGAGCTACAACAACTACAGTACCTATACTAACACCACACAATGATCAACAACAACTACCTATACTAACACTACACTATGAGCTACAACATCTACCTATACTAATACTAAACAATGAGTGACAACAACTACATATTCTAACACTACACCATGAGCTACAAGAACTACAGTAGCGATACTAACACTATACTAAGAGCGACAACAACTACAGGTCCTATACTAACACTACACAATGAGCGACAACAACTACAGTACCTAAACTAACACTACACAATGAGCTACAACAACTACAGTACCTATACCAACACTACACTGAGAGCAACAACTACTACCTTTACCAAAGTTTCACAATGAGCTACAACAACTATAGTACATATTCTAACACTACACCATGAGCTACAACAACTACCTATACTAACACTACACTATGAGCTACAACAACTACCTATACTAACACTACCCAATGAGCTACAACAACTACAGTACCTATACCAACACTACACCATGAGATACAACAACTACCTCTATGCTAACACTACACGATGAGCTACAACAACTACCTATACTAAAACTACAATATGAGATACAACAACTACCTTTACTAACACTACACGATGAGCTACAACAACTATCTATACTAACACTACACTATGAGATACAACTACCTATACTAATACTACACAATGAGCAACAACAACTACAGTACCTATACTAACACTACACCATGAGCTACAACAACTACCTATACTAACACTACACCATGAGCTACAACAACTACCTATACTAATACTAAACAATGAGCTACAACAACTACAGTTCCTATACAAACACTACACTATGAGCTACAACAACTACAGTACCTATACGAACACTACACAAATAGCTACAACAACTACAGTACCTATACTAACACTACACAATGAGCTACAACAACTACAGTACCTATACTAACACCACACAATGAGCTACAACAACTACATATACTAACACTACAAATGAGCTACAACAACTACATATACTAACACTACAAATGAGCTACAACATCTTCCTATACTAACACTACACAATGAGCTACAAGAACTACCTATACTAACACTACACTATGAGCTACAACAACTACCTATACTAACAATACACTATGAGATACCACAACTACCGACACTAATACTAAACAATGAGCTACAACAACTACAGTACCTATACGAACACCACACCATGAGATACAACAACTACATATACTAATACTACACTATGAGCTACAACAACTACCTATAGTAACACTACACTATGAGCTACAATATCTACCTATACTAACACTACCTAAAAGCTACAACAACTTTAGTACCTATGCTAACACTACACTATGAGCTACAACAACTACCTATACTAACACTACACTATGAGCTACAACAACTACCTATGCTAACACTACACGAGGAGCTACAACAACTACAGTCCCTATACTAACACTACACTATGAGCTACAACAACTACCTATACTAACACTACACAATGAGCTACAACATCTCCCTATACTAACACTACACAATTTTTTAAATTTACATTTTAAGTCATTTAGCAGACGCTCTTATCCAGAGCGACTTACAAATTGGAAAGTTCATACATATTCATCCTGGTCCCCCCGTGGGGAATGAACCCACAAACCTGGCGTTGCAAGCGCCATGCTCTACCAACTGAGCCACACGGGACCACAACACAATGAGCTACAACACCTACCTATACTAACACTACACGATGAGGTACAACAACTACCTATACTAATGCTAAACAATGGGCTACAACAACTACAGTTCCTATACTAACACTACACAATGAGCGACAACAACTACAGTACCTAAACTAACACTACACTATGAGCTAAAGCAACTACAGTACCTATACTAACACTACACTGAGAGCAACAACTACTACCTTTACCAAAGTTTCACAATGAGCTACAACAACTATAGTACATATTCTAACACTACAAAAATAGCTACAACAACTACGTATACTTACACTACACTATGAGCTAGAACAACTACCTATACTAACACTACACAATGAGCAACAACAACTACAGTACCTATACTAACACTACACCATGAGATACAACAACTACCTATGCTAACACTACACTATGAGCTACAATATCTACCTATACTAACACTACACAAAAGCTACAACAACTTTAGTACCTATACTAACACTACACCATGAGCTACAACAACTACCTATACTAACACTACACAAGGAGCTACAACAACTGCAGTACATATACTAACACTACACAATGAGCCACAATAACTACATATACTAACACTACACAATGAGCTACAACATCTCCCTATACTAACACTACACAATGAGCTACAACACCTACCTATACTAACACCACACAATGAGCCACAATAACTACATATACTAACACTACACAATGAGCTACAATAACTACATATACTAACACTACACAATGAGCTACAACAACTACGGTACCTATACTAACACCACACAATGAGCTACAACATCTCCCTATACTAACACTAAACAATGAGCTACAACAACTACAGTTCCTATACTAACACTATACTATGAGCGACAACAACTACAGTACCTAAACTAACACTACACAATGAGCTACAACAACTACAGTACCTATACTAACACTACACTGAGAGCAACAACTACTACCTATACTAAAGTTTCACAATGAGCTACAACAACTATAGTACATATTCTAACACTACACAAATAGCTACAACAACTACGTATACTAACACTACACTATGAGCTACAACAACTACAGTATCTATACTAACACTACACCATGAGATACAACAACTACCTATGCTAACACTACACGATGAGCTACAACAACTACCTATACTAACACTACACTATGAGCTACAGCAACTACCTATACAAACACTACACTATGAGCTACAGCAACTACAGTACCTATACTAACACTACACAATAAGCTACAACAACTACAGTACCTATACTAACACTACACTATGAGCTAAAGCAACTACAGTACCTATACTAACACTACACAAAGAGCTACAACAACTACAGTACCTATACTAACACTACACATTGAGCTACAACAACTACAGTACCTATACTAACACTACACTGTCAGCTACAACAACTACCTATACTAACACTACACTATGAGCTACAGCAACTACAGTACCTATACTAACACTACACAATGAGCTAAAACAACTACAGTACCTATACTATAACTACACAATGAGCTGCAACAACTACAGCACCTATACTAACACTACACTATGAGCAACAACTACTACCTATACTAACACTACACTATGAGCTACAGCAACTACCTATACAAACACTACACTATGAGCTACAGCAACTACAGTACCTATACTAACACTACACAATAAGCTACAACAACTACAGTACCTATACTAACACTACACTATGAGCTAAAGCAACTACAGTACCTATACTAACACTACACAAAGAGCTACAACAACTACAGTACCTATACTAACACTACACATTGAGCTACAACAACTACAGTACCTATACTAACACTACACTGTCAGCTACAACAACTACCTATACTAACACTACACTATGAGCTACAGCAACTACAGTACCTATACTAACACTACACAATGAGCTACAACAACTACAGTACCTATACTATAACTACACAATGAGCTGCAACAACTACAGCACCTATACTAACACTACACTATGAGCAACAACTACTACCTATACTAACACTACACTATGAGCTACAACAACTACAGTACCTATTCTAACACTACACAATTAGCTACAACAACTACAGTACCCATACTAACACTACACTATGAGCTACAACAACTACAGTACCTATACTAACACTACACCATGAGATACAACAACTACATCTATGCTAACACTACAAGATGAGCTACAACAACTACCTATACTAACATTACACTATGAGCTACAAGAACTACCTATACTAACACTACACGATGAGCTACAACAACTACCTATACTAACACTACACATTGAGCTACAACAACTACAGTACCTATACTAACACTACACCATGAGATACAACAACTACATCTATGCTAACACTACACGATGAGCTACAACAACTACCTATACTAACATTACACTATGAGCTACAAGAACTACCTATACTAACACTACACAATGAGCTACAACAACTACCTATACTAACACTACACTATGAGCTACAACAACTAAATATACTAACACTACAAATGAGCTACAACATCTTCCTATACTAACACTACACAATGAGCTACAAGATCTTCCTATACTAACACTACACTATGAGCTACATCAACTACAGTACCTATACTAACACTACACAATGAGCTACAACAACTACCTATACTGACACTACATAATGAGCTACAACAACTACAGTACCTATACTAACACCACACAATGAGCTACAACAACTACATATACTAACACTACATATGAGCTACAACATCTTTCTATACTAACACTACACAATGAACTACAAGAACTACCTATACTAACACTACACAATGAGCTACAGCAACTATCTATACTAACACTACACTATGAGCTACAACAACTACCTATACTAACACTACACGATGAGCTACAACAACTACAGTACCTATACTAACACTAAACTATGAGCTACAACAACTACAGTACCTATACTACCATTACACAATGAGCTACAACAATTACCTATACTAACACTACGAGCTACAACAACTACCTATACTAACTCTACACTATGAGATACAACAACTACCTATACTAATACTTCACAATGAGCAACAACAACTACCTATACTAACACTACACAATGAGTTACAACAACTACAGTACCTATACTAACACTACACCATGAGCTACAACAACTACCTATACTAACACTACACTATGAGCTACAACAACTACCTATACTAACACTACCCAATGAGCTACAACAACTACAGTACCTATACCAACACTACACCATGAGATACAACATCTACCTCTATGCTAACACTACACGATGAGCTACAACAACTACCTATACTAAAACTACAATATGAGCTACAACAATTACCTTTACTAACACTACACGATGAGCTACAACAACTACCTATACTAACACTACACTATGAGATACAACAACTACCTATACTAATACTACACAATGAGCAACAACAACTACAGTACCTATACTAACACTACACCATGAGCTACAACAACTACCTATACTAACACTACACTATGAGCTACAACAACTACCTATACTAATACTAAACAATGAGCTACAACTACAGTTCCTATACAAACACTACACTATGAGCTACAACAACTACAGTACCTATACGAACACTACACAAATAGCTACAACAACTACGTATACTAACACTACAATATGAGCTACAACAACTACCTATACTAACACTACACTATGAATTACAACAACTACCTTTACTAACACTACAAAATAAGCTACAACAACTACCTATACTAACACTACACTATGAGCTACAGCAACTACAGTACCTATACTAACACTACACTATGAGCTACAGCAACTACAGTACCTATACTAACACTAGACTATGAGCCACAACAACTACCTATACTAACACTACACAATGAGCTACAACAACTACAATATCTATACTAACACTACAACATGACATACAACAACTACCTATGCTAACACTACACTATGAGCTACAACAACTACCTATACAAACACTACACTATGAGCTACAACAACTACCTATACTAACACTACACTATGAGCTACAGCAACTACAGTACCTATACTAACACTACATAATGAGCTACAACAACTACAGTACCTATAACACCACACAATGAGCTACAACTACCTATACTAACACTACACAATGAGCTACAACACCTACCTATACTAACACTACACGATGAGGTAGAACAACTACCTATACTAACACTACACGAGGAGCTACAACAACTACAGTACATAATGAGCTACAACAACTACAATATCTATACTAACACTACAACATGACATACAACAACTACCTATGCTAACACTACACTATGAGCTACAACAACTACCTATACAAACACTACACTATGAGCTACAACAACTACCTATACTAACACTACACTATGAGCTACAGCAACTACAGTACCTATACTAACACTACATAATGAGCTACAACAACTACAGTACCTATAACACCACACAATGAGCTACAACTACCTATACTAACACTACACAATGAGCTACAACACCTACCTATACTAACACTACACGATGAGGTAGAACAACTACCTATACTAACACTACACGAGGAGCTACAACAACTACAGTACATATACTAACACTACACCATGGGATACAACAACTACATCTATGCTAACACTACACCATGAGCTACAACAACTACAGCACCTATACTAACACCACACATTGAGCCACAACAACTACCTATGCTAACACTACATAATGAGCTACAACAACTACAGTACCTATACTAACACTACAATATGAGCTACAACAACTACATATACTAACACTACACTTTGAGCTACAACAACTACAGTACCTATACTAACACTACACTATGAGCTACAGCAATTACAGTACATATTCTAACAATACACAATTAGATACAACAGCTACCTATACTAACACTACACTATGAGCAACAACAACTACCTATACTAACACTACACAATGAGTTAACTACAGTACCTATACTAACACTATACTTTGAGCTACAACAACAACCTATACTAACACTACACTATGAGCTAAAACAACTACAGTACCTATACTAACACTACACCATGAGATACAACAACTACATCTATGCTAACACTACACGATGAGCTACAACAACTACCTATACTAACACTACACTATGAATTACAACAACTACCTATACTAACACTACACAATGAGCTACAACAACTACCGATACTAACACTACACTATGAATTACAACAACTACCTTTACTAACACTACAAAATAAGCTACAACAACTACCTATACTAACACTACACAATGAGCTACAACAATTACCTATACTAACACTACACTATGAGCTACAACAACTACCTATACTAACACTACACTATGAGCTACAGCAACTACAGTACCTATACTAACACTACACTATGAGCTACAGCAACTACAGTACCTATACTAACACTAGACTATGAGCCACAACAACTACCTATACTAACACTACACAATGAGCTACAACAACTACCGATACTAACACTACACTATGAATTACAACAACTACCTTTACTAACACTACAAAATAAGCTACAACAACTACCTATACTAACACTACACAATGAGCTACAACAATTACCTATACTAACACTACACAATGAGCTACAACTACATTACCTATACTAACACTACACAATGAGCTACAACAACTACAGCACCTATACTAACACTAGACTATGAGCCACAACAACTACCTATACTAACACTACATAATGAGCTACAACAACTACCTATACTAACACTACCCAATGAGCTACAAGAACTACCTATACTAACACTACACTATGAGCTACAACAACTACCTATACTAACAATACACTATGAGATACCACAACTACCTATACTAATACTAAACAATGAGCTACAACAACTACCGTACCTATGCTAACACTACACTATGAGCTACAACAACTACAGTACCTATACTAACACTATACTATGAGCGACAACAACTACAGTACCTATACTGACACTACACAATGAGCTACAACAACTACATATTCTAACTACACACAATGAGCTACAGCAACTACAGTACCGATACTAACACTATACTATGAGCGACAACAACTACAATACCTATACTAACACTACACAATGAGCTACAACAACTACAGTACATATACTAACACTACACCATGAGATACAACAACTACAGCACCTATACTGACACTACACAATGAGCTACAACAACTACAGTACCTATACTAACACTACACTATGAGCAACAACTACTACCTATACTAACACTACACAATGAAATACAACAACTACAGTACATATTCTAACACTACACTATTAGCTACAACAACTACCTATACTAACACTACACAATGCGTTACAACAACTACAGTACCTATACTAACACTACACTATGAGATACAACAACTACCTATACAAATACTACACAATGAGCTACAACAACTACAGTACCTATACTAACACTACACAATGAGCTACAACAACTACATTACCTATACTAACACTACACTATGAGCAACAACTACTACCTATACTAACACTACACAATGAGCTACAACAACTACAGTACCTGTACTAACACTACACTATGAGCAACAACTACTACCTATACTAACACTACACAATGAGCTACAACAACTACAGTACCTGTACTAACACTACACAATGAGCTACAATGACTACATTACCTATACCTACCTCTGTCTCTAAACAATTGTTTGAAAAATTACTTGTGTCATGTGCATCTTGGATGTCCTACTCGACTTGCCAAAACTATAGTTTGTTAACAAGAAATTTGTGGAGTGGTTGAAAAACGAGTTTTAATGACTCCAACCTAAGTGTATATAAACTTCTGACTTCATCTGTATACTAACACTACACTATGAGCTACAACAACTATCTATACTAATACTACACAATGAGCTACAACAACTACCTATACTAACACTACACTGTGAGCTACAACAACTACCTATACTAACACCTCACTATGAGTTACAACAACCACCAAATAATCATTGTTATTGTTAACCTTTCTACTACCAACTACACTCCCCTCCCATATGCTATCAGTGTGTGTGTGTGTGTGTGTGTGTGTGTGTGTGTGTGTGTGTGTGTCTGAAAGGCAGAACAAACCAAAGCAGCCAGTTTGGTTTCGAGAAACTCATCCACATCCAACTCTGACATTCGCCTCAGCACAAACGGTCACCCAACCTGTCACTCCAAATCTGTGACCTTTGGTTTTTGGTAGCCGGTGTACAGCGCTCTGCAGGGCAGTCTTCACTTCTACGCAGTGGCAGTCTTCTATTCATGTGGTATTACTGCCTGTGGACTGGTGCACACTGGTCTCTTCCTGGCCGAGCTGCGGGCGCTCCCTCTGACAGACACAGCACAGCTCTTTAATTGGAGCACAATCAGTGTGAGCTAATGCCACTTCAATTACCTGCCAATAAACCCCACGGTTAAGACGGCAGGTAGCCTAGCGGTTAAGAGTGTTGGGCCAGTAACTGAAAGGTTTCTGGTTTGAATCCCCGAGCCGACTAGTGGGGAAAATATGCCCTTGAGCAAGGCACTTAACCCTAATTGCTCCTGTAAGTAACTCTGGATAAGAGTGTCTGCGAAATGACTAAAATGTAAAGACGGAGCAGAGCTATGGAGCCCACACCTGACAGAAAGAGAGAAGAGAGTGACAGTGGATGTCTGTGTGTGTGGAACTGGAGACCAATGTGAAGTAATACTGTGTGATACTTTGCAAAGGGAAAGGCAAGGCCACCCCTATGATGACTAATGGGGTAGTGTCAGTCAGTCAGTTTCCCCTTGGCTGGCACATCATTAAAGGCTTCCTTGAGTTGAATAGGAGGAAAAGTGTGTTGTAAGGAGAAAATGGCCCAAAGCTTAGTTCAGGGAAACATCTTCTTGTATGATACAGGATACAATTATGGCACAGAGAGGATTTCCAGATGACCTCCCTCACATATCTGAGAAACACACTCAAGTGGGATGAGAATATGGTAGAGAAAAACAGCATTTTTCCTTTGACTAACAGGGGTTGCTGTCCTCAAAACTGCATCTGCAATCGAGGAATGTTCAACAGTATGACAAGGGAGTCCTATTGAGAGCCAATAGTTAAAAACTTCTTATGGCTGCAAGCCCTAAGTCGGGATCAATATGACAACAGCCACTTCAAGTGCAGGGCGCGAAATTCAAAATATATTTTTTTGAAATATTTAACTTTCACACATTAACAAGTCCAATACAGCAAATGAAAGGTACACATCTTGTGAATCCAGCCAACATGTCAGATTTTTAAAATGTTTTACAGCGAAAACAGCACGTATATTTATGTTAGCTCACCACCAAATACAAAAAAGGACAGACATTTTTCACAGCACAGGTAGCATGCACAAAGCCAACCTAACTAACCAAGAACCAACCAAACTAACCAAGAAACAACTTAATCAGATGACAGTCTTATAACATGTTATACAATAAATCTATGTTTTGTTCGAAAAATGTGCATATTTCAGGTATAAATCATAGTTTACATTGCAGCTACAATCAGAAATTGCACCGAAAGCAGCCATAATAATTACAGACACCAACGTCAAATACCTAATTACTCATCATAAAACATTTCTGAAAAATACATAGTGTACAGCAAATGAAAGACAGGCATCTTGTGATTCCAGCCAATATTTCCGATTTATTAAGTGTTTTACAGCGAAAACACAATATAGCGTTATATTAGCTTACCACAATAGCCAGAAACACAAGCCATTTCCCAGTAGCAAAGGTTAGCGATCGTAACAAACCAGTAAAAGATATATAATTTTTGACTAACCTTGATATTCTTCATCAGATGACAGTCCTATAACATCAGGTTATACATACACTTATGTTTTGTTCGAAAATGTGCATATTTAGAGCTGAAATCAGTGGTTATACATTGTGCTATCGTAGCTACTTTTTCCCACAACGTCCGGATATTTTTCTGACACTTTTTCTGACACACATATTCTGACCAAATAGCTATTCATAAACATAACTAAAAAATACATGTTGTATAGGAAATGATAGATCCACCTCTTGAGAATATAGGGGGTGCTGTTTCGACTTAGTGAAAATTGGTCTCCAAATTAAACTGCCTCGTACTCAATTCTTGCTCGTACAATATGCATATTATTATTACTATTGGATAGAAAACACTCTCTAGTTTCTAAAACCGTTTGAATTATGTCTCTGAGTGAAACAGAACTCATTCTGCAGCACTTTTCCTGCCAGGGAGTGAGATTTCAGAAATCTTGGCATCTGTTCCCAGGTCAGTTTATAAGTCCCTGTGAACGCTGTGGGGCTACAAACACTGCATACGCCTTCCTCTAGATGTCAGTAAGTGGTGACAATTTGAATGGAGTCGATTGCGCAATCTGGGACTTTATATAAGACCCTGATGCGGAAGTACCTTTCTTTTCAGCTGTGCGCTTGACGCAGAATAGACGTCGGACTGGCCTCCTTCCAAGCTTTGGTTTAGCCAGTTCTATATCCCCGGTCATGTTTTTATTCGTTATAGGTGTTAAAGACATCATAAGGTAGTTAATTTAAACCGACTTATAGCAATTTATATCAGTTTATTGCGATTTTCTGGCATTTCTTTGTGACGCACTTTCAAGAGTTGGACACTTTTCCGGTACATGCCGAACGTTAGTGGCCATTTCGACAGGACAAGAGGACATCTTTCGACCAAAAGACGATTGTTCTGGACAAAGGACACCTTTCCCAAGATTCTGATGCGAGTTCATCTAAAAGTAAGAACTATTTATGCTGATAAATCGTTGTTCTGTTGAAAAATGTTAAATGCATAAGCGGCCATTAATTTTTGGGTAGCTTCGCTTTAGCGCACCTTGTATTGCGCAGTAAGGTTAATTTTAAAAATGTAATTCAGCGATTGCATTAAGAACTAATTTGTCTTTCAATTGCTGTCCACCCTGTATTTTTTAGTCAAGTTTATGATTATTTATTGATTAGACTAGGTGACTCTCCAAGATGGCGCCCGACATTTTCTGGCCAGCTTGGCTACTTTTCTCATTGTATAACCATGATTTTTGTGGCTAAATATGCACATTTTCGAACAAACTCTATATGTATGTTGTAATATGATGTTACAGGAGTGTCTTCTGAAGAATTCTGAGAAGGTTAGTGAAAAAATTAATATATTTTGGTGGTGATAACGTTATCGCTCTTTTTGCCTTGAATCAATGCTGTTGTCTGGTTTGCTATTGTGGTAAGCTAATATAACGATATATTGTGTTTTCGCTGTAAAACACTTAGAAAATCTGAAATATTGTCTGGATTCACAAGATCTGTGTCTTTCAATTGCTGTATGCTGTGTATTTTTAAGAAATGTTTTATGATGAGTAATTAGGTAATACACGTTGCTCTCTGTAGTTATTCTAGTCGAGATGTGATGGTGGCTGCAATGGTAAACTATGATTTATACCTGAAATATGCACATTTTTCTAACAAAACATATGCTATACAATAAATATGTTATCAGACTGTCATCTGATGAAGTTTTTTCTTGGTTAGTGGCTATTTATATCTTTATTTGGTCGAATTGGTGATAGCTACTGATGGAGTGAAAAAATAGTGGAGTAAGAAAAATGGTGTCTTTTGCTAACGTGGTTAGCTAATAGATTTACATATTGTGTCTTCCCTGTAAAACATTTTAAAAATCAGAAATGGTGGCTAGATTCACAAGAAGTGTATCTTTCATCTGGTGTCTTGGACTTGTGATTTAATGATATTTAGATGCTAGTATTTACTTGTGACGCTATGCTAGGCTATGCTAGTCAGCTTTTTTACTGATGGGGGTGCTCCCGGATCCGGGTTTGGGAGGAATTAGAGGTTAATGAAATCGCCGTGTTAGAATTCTAAAAATAACTTCATTGCGACATACAGCTTCGTTATAGCTAGAGTACCCAAAAGCTGGGCGCCGACGACTAGTTCACATGTACGACAGATATATGAAATAGCATCATAAAATGTTTCCTACTTTTGCTGATCTTTCATCAGAATGTTGGACAAGGGGTCCTTTGTCAAGAACAATCGTTGTTTGGATTTAGAACGGCCTCTTTCCCTCTCGATTTAGCAAGCACACTAGCCAAGTGGCACGAATCTCTCCATGTCAACAAACGGAAGAGAACGGAACACGGCAAAACTCCCGAAAAAATTTCAATAATCTGATTAAACTATATTGAAAAAACATACTTTACGATGATATGGTCACATGTATCAAATAAAATCAAAGCCGGAGATATTAGTCATCCATAACGTCAGCTTATCAGAAGGCAAATCCAGGTGCCTCCTCGCGCTCTCCAGAAAACAGGAAACTGGTGACACGTCATGCCAAGAGCTGTAATTCGAGGCCAGATCAAGTTACACACTCAATTTCTTCTCTCACTGCTTGTCGACATCTAGTGGAAGACGTATGAAGTGCATCTAAACTAATAAATAACAAGGACTTTAATAGGCAGCCCCTAGAAGAGTGCATCGATTTCAGATTTTCCACTTCCTGTCAGGAAATTTGCTGCAAAAGGAGTTCTGTTTTACTCACAGATATAATTCAAACGGTTTTAGAAACTAGAGTGTTTTCTATCCAATAGTAATAATAATATGCATATTGTACGAGCAAGAATTGAGTACGAGGCCGTTTGAAATGGGCACCTTTTATCTGGCTACTCAATACTGCCCCTGCAGCCCAAACAGGTTAACACAATAATAGAAAAAAACATATTTCATCAGCTAAAATTCTATTTTATGTTATCTATTTCCCTGGGGAATACATGATCTATCAATCCACATATTTTCTGCCACCACCCTGAAAAAAATATTTTTTTCTCTTTTCATTCCAGGAACAAAGCCTATCATTCAAGGCATCTATCTTTTTGATTTCAACAACTTTGCATTTTCTTTAAATAAATCACCCTAGCAACCGACATATTTGATTTTCTTTCCTGCCATGTTACAGAAATAAGTACTTAAGTCTAAGAAAGTACACTTGCTCAATTAGCCAACCAAGCCCACCATATTTTGGGGCGGCAGGTAGCGTAGTGGTTAGAGTGTTGTTCAGTATCCGAAAGGTTGCTAGATCAAATCCCCGAGCTGACAAGGTAAAACTCTGTTGTTCTGCCCCTGAACAAGGCAGTTAACCCACTGTTTCTAGGCCCTCATTGTAAATAAGAATTTGTTCTTAACTTATTTGCCAGGTAAATAAAGGTTAAATAAATAAATATCCTATCTGGCAGGAATGATAAATGACCTGTACTGGACCACTACAAAAAACATAGCAGTTAGCATGTTCAACACATCATGTGACCCCAGTCATTCACAACACACAAACATAGAAGTTAGCATTTTTAACAGAACACATGTGCTCCCAGTCACTCACAACACAAACAAACAGTGGTGACCAGAGGGAGGCTGTTGGGCAGTGGAGCATACCTGACCATGCAGAGTTTGGGTTGGTGGCCAGTGTGATGAAGTCCTGGCAGGTGTTGGGCTGCAACAGTGGGCTGTCGTCCAGACAGAGGTCAATGATGAGGGCCACCGCCTTCTCACAGTGCATGTCATGGTCCTTTCTCTCCTCCGCAGAACTCATCCTCCTCTGTGAGTCCCACACAGTCTCTAGCTTTCATCCAGGACTGGAGAAAGTGCCGGAGGGATGGTGGTGGTGCTGCATAAACAAATGTATGCAACTTGCCGCTCTCCTCTTGTTGTAACTCAGATAGAAAACTTGCCGCTCTCTCTGCCTCTCAGGCTCCTGGATGTACAGCCAGTCAGTATCAATGTTTGTGTCTGTGTGTGCATAAGAGAGAGTGTGTGGGAGGGGGCTTGATGAAGCAGTGGGACCCCCCAGGTATTCCTGGAGCAGGAGTGTTGCATCATGCCATATCCATGCTTAGAAAGAGAGAGACAGAGGGTGGAGAGAGACAGAGCGTGGACAGAGGCAGAGGGTGGACAGAGGCAGAGGGTGGACAGAGGCAGAGGGTGGAGAGAGGCAGAGGGTGGAGAGAGAGACAGAGGGTGGAGAGAGAGACAGAGGGTGGAGAGAGAGACAGAGGGTGGAGAGAGAGACAGAGGGTGGAGAGAGAGACAGAGGGTGGAGAGAGAGACAGAGGGTGGAGAGAGACAGAGAGAGAGAGGTCTTCCTACAGATATTTATCTTATGCACTCACTCATGTGTACGTAAATGTGTATAATGTAGAAGACTGTACATGTTACTTTGACTAGGGATGATAGGAGTCGCTGTATTTCAGAAATTCAACTCAAATGCTGTTTAAATACTGTACTCAAACACTGTACATGTCTATTTTTTACCATGCAGGTGTGACACATGAAAATTAGTTCTAAATTATTCCAAAAGTACAGTCCGCAAAAACACTGCCAGTTTTTTAACTATAGTATTACTACAGAATTTATACTATAGTAAACTATAGTATTTTTTAATGTGGGTATTAATGGAAATGACTATTTAAGTGTGAGAGAAATATGCATATGAATTGTGGTACATGGGCTGAATCACATGTGATATATAAACAAATTAATCAATTTGGTGTTGCTTTATTATGTAATCTATTTATTTCCAAGACTGATAATGATATCAAATACAGCTGCTAACCCACTCATGCTGCACCCTGCTGGTGACATAATACAGTGTGAAAGCAAAGAGAGAGAAAGAAAGAAAGAGAGAGAGAGCTAGAGAGAGAAAAAGAAGGAGAAATAGAGACAGAAAGAGAGAGGCTCTCCAGCCACAGAGGTTGGATTTTCAGTGTTCCGTAATCTGAGCCAGGCCTATAAAATCGGAGTCCAGATTAGGAATATATAGATTTATTGACAACTATTGCAAAGATGATCGCCACCACTCAGCAAAACATGCCCTCTGACATGGTAAAGTCACTTTACACACATTTTAATTCATTCTTCTATTCAATAGTATTGTTTATTAAATACTGTACATAGGAATCATCCATCTGTCTGAATTGAAAAGTCATACAGGAGAACTATCCAGGATCGATTTCCTCAGGAGGTATACAATTCAGTTATTACTGTCTAGTCTTGTGTTTTTCATGTTAAAGTCACGTTTCTGCTCAAATCTGTCTCCAAAGGTCTGTACGCTACCCATGTGCATAGATCTATACACTCTTAGAAAAAAAGGTACCCTCTAGAACCTAAAAGGGTTCTTCGGCTGTCCCCATAGCATAACCCTTTGAAGAACCCTTTCCACAGAGGGTTCTACATGGAACCCCAAAAAGTTCTACCTGGGACCAAAAATGGGTTTACCTGGAACCAAAAAGGGCTCTCCTATGGGGACAGCTGAAGAACTCTTTTGGAACAATTTTTTCTAAGCGTGTAGACAACAATACTTTATTTAAGTGTCTATGTGCTGCTGTTCATTTCTTGTCCTCATAGATATTGTGGTGATATTGACCTTAACTTGTTGGCAGGCTTATGCATTTCTGGCATCCAATCAAATGTAAAAAGAGAAATTCAAGAGAAATTGTAAACAATCTTATCTGTTTTTTTTAATGCTCATTGTAAGTTATCAATAAGGTGTTTCTCCTCTTTTAAACTCTCCTCCTCCATCTCTGTAGCATATAACTGTACTTTAATTAGTGAGAATGACTGTAACTTCCCAGTGGGATCTGATCTATGTCAGTTCTTCCTTATCTACTATGACTGCCTTTATCCAAGGCAGGGTCTCAGGGTTATCCAGTGAAGCGTTACTTTGAATCACATTAATTGATATGGATGCTATACTCAGCAGTGCTTCTAATTTGAACTATACCTAATGAAGTGCCACTGATAACTTTGTTCAAGTCCTTGATGACTTCATTTGTTGTCTGTTGTGCTAATGACATCTATGGTGCAATCTTCACTTTATTTTGTAACTCGACCTACATACATCTGAAGTTAGAACCTAACTACTGTAGTGGGTGTGTGTGTGTTTATGTGTGTGTGTATAAGTGAGTGCGTGCGTGCATGTGTGCGTGTGCGTGTGTGTGTGTGTGTGTGTGTGTGTGTAAGTTTGCATACCGGTATGTGTGTTTTCTCCATCAGAATGGTGTGGCCTACCATGGTCCTCCACATAACTGGAGAGGCATTGGGATAGCGTTGATGGTGATCCTGATGACCATAACACTGGTCATCCTGTCTGTCATCATGGTCACTTCTGGAAAAAGGAAAACAAGCTAGGCTCGGAGACAGATGCCAGACACATTTTGGGTGTTAAAAAATTATGAGACTACTGTCCCTCCCAATACCCCCACAAACACAGGCCTACTACTTAAAACAAAGCAATACATTTGGCATGCATTCTAAGTACAGAAGCAGATTAATGTAAAGTTTTTGGGGGTTTTGTTTGGCATGAATCTGTTTCCATATCAGCGTGGTTTACTGTAGTACTATGAACATTTGTACCATTTCCTCCTACATTTGTCCCTTTCCTCCTGCTACTCACCCCTCTCGGTCTCCATCTTTGTTGCAGATGAGTCTCTCCTGTTCCAGTGCTCCCGTCTCACTCTGAAGGACCTGGACAAAAAAGTGTTTAAAGTTCATGACCCCTATGTGACCAGGCTTCCATGTCAGAGATTTAATTTACCAAACACTGTCACGCCCTGACCTTAGTTATATATGTTTTCTGTATTATTTTGGTCTGTTCAGGGTGTGACGTGGGTGGGTATGCGTGTTTTGTGTTGTCTAGGGTTTTTTGTAGATCTATGGGGTTTTTGTAAGTCTAGGTTATTGTAGGTCTATGGTGGCCTGAATTGGTTCCTTTTCAGAGGCAGCTGTTTATCGTTGTCTTTGATTGGGGATCCTATTTAGGTTGCCATTTTCCATTTAGGTTTTGTGGGTTATTGTCTATGTGTTGTTGCATGTCAGCACTCGTTTGATTAGCTTCACGTTCATTTTGTAAGTTTGTTTAGTGTTCTTCGTTAATTAAAGAAGAATGTATTCACATCACGCTGCGCCTTGGTCTCCTCCTTACGACGAAGTGACAAACACGCATGTCCAGCCTTAAAAGTTTGATATTATTTTGACAGGCTGCCCACATTGTGTAGCGTACTGTACACCCTGTGGCTTCACTGTAACTTGACAGGTGTTGTGCATGATTTATGGAACATTCTGGCTACGTCTCAAATGGCACCCTATTCCCTATATAGTGCACTACTTTTGACCAGGGCCCATAGGGTGTGTGTGTTTGTGTGTGTAGGTACTCTTGTTATTAATACATGTTGATGTTAACATGTTGATCTGCATCTTAGCTGCACTCTAGACAAACAAAGAACTACCCTCAGGGGACTTCCTATACTCCTGCCTAAGGACCCCCTAGGCGGCCACCAATGCCTGTTCAATAATAGAACAGCTTCCAATTCAAAACAAAACCATGTGAGGCATTGACAAAAGGTTGCTCAGTGAATGAAAAAATCTAGTCACATAAATCAAATACATGTGTTACGAATCCCTTTGGCCCGACAGTCTAGGGGGGATGGTAATGGGACCCGTAACACAACTCATGCAAATTATAGTAGTGAAAACGTAACAGTGAGAACAAATAACACAGACAACTTAATTACCGTCAAACACTAAATGTTTATTTATAAACACACGGTAAATGGGGGTGGGGAAGCAGGAAAAGGGGCTGAGCGGGACCCAAGGAATGAAAGAATAATCCAAAAACACCCCTAAGCTAGACTAGCCTACTTCACAAACAGCTGACTAACTAACCAAAAATACAGGGGGTGGTCCGCCCAGTTCTAACTAGTGTTTATATAACAAAGTTTACCTACGGGTAGTGTATGCCCAAGGGCGACTTGTCTGGTTACCCCCTTTTCCCACCATCAAACAAACACTCAAACACCATAACCAAAACAATACTCACAGGTGGGGACAAAGTGACATGTAGATGCAAAACACACAAGCGATCTACAGACAGAAGGCATTTACAAAAGAGATTGAGCTCAGCTGGGGAGACAACTGACAGGGGTTTTAAACCAAGGGAAATGGACTGTGATTGGGTAAGGGAAAAGGAGCAGGTGTCTTCTGATTAGCGACTGATTGATGACTGATTGGGGAATGATTATTGTCACCTGTGAGTAGGGGAGAAGGAGAGAAAAGAAATACACACAGGATACACACAGAACACTTGTATCCGTAACACTCCCACCCTTAAAAGAGCAACCCTAGGGGGATTGCGAACACAGTATTTACAAAACATACAAACATCATAATTCTCACACACGAGACAAAGCATCTGCCAACACATTCTCAGAACCTTTTTTATGCTTTATCTCCAAATTATAATTCTGTACAATAAGGGCCCAACGCATTAGGCGCTGGTTCTGATTGTACATGCGGTGGAGAAACACTAAGGGGTTGTGGTCCGTATATACAATCACTGGCAGGGCACTGGAACCAATGTACACCTCAAAGTGCTGCAGAGCCAACAACAAAGCAAGAGCTTCCTGTTCTATTGTGGCATAGTTTGTTTGACATTTATTAAACTTCCGAGAAAAATAACACACTGGATGATCCACTCCACTCTTGTCCTGCTGCAGTAGAACAGCACCAGCACCTCTGGCACTAGCATCTACCTCAAGTTGAAACGGTTTTTCAAAATCCGGAGCAGCAAGTACAGGGGTATTACACAAGAGGGCTTTCGCAGATTCAAAAGCTATTTTACAATCCGGAGACCACACAAATGATTTAGCCGGACTGAGCAAATCGGTCAATGGAGCAACTACCGCAGAGAAATTTTGACAGAAACTACGGTAGTAGCCAACCATCCCTAAAAGCGGCGTAGCTGTCGTCTGGTGGTAGGTGCGGGAAATGCAGTTATAGCCAACACCTTGGCATCAACAGGGCGCACCTGTCCATGGCCGACCTCTTTGCCAAGATAAGTAACAGTAGCTTTTCCAAACTCGCACTTTGCCAAGTTCAGGGTTAGCGAAGCAGCTGCCAACCGTTCACATACTACCCTGAGAGAGTCAACATGATCTGACCACTCAGACGAATAAATCACCAGATCATCAAGATATGCACTACAGTTGGGTACTCCAGCTAATACGGAGTTAACCAGTCGTTGGAAAGTGGCTGGTGCATTTCGCATCCCAAAAGCCATGACTGAGTACTGTAGGAAGTTGTCTGGGGTTACAAAGGCAGAAATCTCCGAAGCACGTGAAGTTAACGGAACCTGCCAGTAACCTTTTAAGAGGTCCAACTTAGTAACATACTTAGCAGCTCCAATAGTGTCGATACAGTCGTCCAGTCTGGGTAACGGGAACGAATCTGGCATTGTGACAGAATTAACCTTTCGATAATCCGTACATAACCTGGACGTACCATCAGGTTTAGGAACCAGAATGCAAGGAGAACTCCAAGGGCTTGAACTTGGCGTAGCCAGGTCATTCTCCAACAAATATGTCACTTCATCCCTCATTATCTTCCTTTTGGAAGCGTTGATACGATAGGGGTGTTGCTTGATAGGTGTAGCATTTCCAACATTAATGTCATGTTCCAACACGTTTGTGCGAGTAGGAACGTCATTAAAGAGACATGGAAAACTGTGTAGTAGCCTCACAACATCGTCGGCCTGTCCGTCCGTTAAATGAACCAGACCTGACTGGATAGACAGCAGCATTTCTGAGTTGGGCAATCTAACGCACTGCTGCTGAGTATTGCGCAACTCTAATCCATCTCCCTCACCATCATCAATATGACAGTCCACTATCTATAGCAGTAGAAGCAGAGGAGACAGCAGTACCTTCCTCTAGTTTTTGAACTATCCACTTGGGTGATGGGTCGGGTGTGGTATGCTTTTAACATGTTAATGTGGCACACACGAGATTGGCGTTTTCTATCAGGCGTTTGAAGCACATAATCAGTTTCACTTAATTTCTTCTCAATGAAGTAAGGACCAGAGAAACGAGCTGACAGTGAAGATCCTGGAACAGGCAATAAGACCAGTACTTGGTCACCTGGCTGTAGTGGACGAGAAACAGCCTCTTTATCATAGTGTCTTTTCATGCTCCTTTGGGAGGAAGACAGAGCTTCCTTTGCAAGAGCACAGGCTTGGTGTAGGCGCTCCCGAAAGCGACTAACGTAGTCCAACACCTTCTCATCTCCTGTACACAACTCTTGGGACAAAAACTGTTCTTTAAGAACTTTCATTGGTCCTCTCACTGTGTGACCAAACACTAGTTCAGCCGGGCTGAAACCTAGGGACTCCTGCACAGTTTCACGAGCAGCAAACAAAACTAGAGGAACTCCCTCATCCCAATCTTTCTCAGATTCTAAACAATATTTACGTAGCATAGACTTCAGTGTCTGATGCCATCTTTCAAGCGCACCCTGAGACTCTGGGTGATAGGCGCTTGACACACGGTGCGTAATTGATAAGGATTTTAACACCTGTTTGAAGAGCTTGGATAGGAAATTGGTACCTTGATCACTTTGTACCACCATTAGGTAATCCGAACGTCGTGAAGAATTTAATTAAGGCTTTACTCACTACTGGGGCTGTAATCCTTCGCAGAGGAATGGCCTCGGGGTATCTTGTTGCCATACACATAATTGTCAACAGAAACTGGTTACCCGATTTTGTCTTCGGTAACGGTCCAACACAATCAACCACCACATGTTCGAATGGTTCACCTATGACAGGTATTGGACAAAGAGGAGCGGGAGGAATAACCTGATTTGGTTTTCCTGTTATCTGACATGTGTGGCATGTACGACAGTACTGAGCCACATCTTGTTTTAAACCTGGCCAAAAGAAATGGCGAAGGATCCGATCATATGTTTTTGTGATTCCTAAATGACCAGACCATGGGTGATCATGAGCAAGGGATAACACATTTTGTCGAAAGGCTGTAGGAATCACTATTTGGTAAACAGCATTCCAATCTCCGCCCTGCGTCATCATGGGATGTCCATTTACGCATGAGGAGATTACCATCAATGAAGTAAGCCACGTTTTTCTTCCTTTACCTCTTCCAATGAGACAACACTAGAAAAACATTTAGCAAGCTTGGTGTCAACCTTTTGGTTAGCAACCAGCTGCTCACGAGTGACTGGTAACTGTATTGCATCAGCAATAAGTTCTACATTCTTCGCTTCTTTCCTGGGCTGTTTGTCAGAGGTGATCAGCTTCCCAGAGGATAGCACACAACCCATCCTCTTGGTCATCCTCTTTGAACAGAACAGTGTTCGACAAATCTATCACGTCACTCTCTTGTCGTGCCTGAGCACGAGTGACAGCACAAGCGGGGAACACATGTGGATAACTCTGTGCCAGCTCATTGGAGAGAGAGTGGTCACTTTTATCCAATACTTCCAAAACGGGTACTACCTTTCCTCCGGCAATATCGTTACCCATTATAAAGGTCACACCTTTTACTGGCAACATAGGACGTACCCCCACTCTGAATATTCCACTGATTAACTCAGAGTGTACTTTCACAAAGTGCAATGGCACTGGAACAAAACCCATTTCAATACCCTGAACTAACACACTGGAACCACAGTATGTATCGTCGGATAAGGGCAACACATCAGACAATATAAACGACTGCGCCGCACCAGTATCTCTAAGGATTTTAACCGGAAGCTGAGACGCGTCGTCATTCGCTAGGGACACAAGACCCTCGAAAATGAACGGTTCATAACTACGGTCGGGGAACTGGGTCTTTCAAAATACATTTACCCTTAGGCACCTGTTTCGTTTCAGACCTCACAACCGTACGAATTAGACCAACACCTGTTGGTGGCTTGGCACGAAGAGGCATCCCTTGTTTACGTTTTAGCAGGAAGCAATCATTAATCATATGTCCCACCTTATGACAATAGAAACAGGGACGCTCATTTTTCTGGCGTGCTTGATATACTGCTGGCCGACTAGGGCTATAAGTAGGCAATTCTGTAACTCTACTCTCAGTATGAGCCGAAAACACACTCTTGTGCGTCAACACAAACTCGTCTGCCAACACAGACGCTTCTGACAAGGAGGATACTTTCTGTTCGTTTAGGTACACTACAATGCGTTCAGGTAAGCAATTTTTAAACTCTTCCAACAAAATTAACTCCCGGAGAGAGTTAAATCAGTTACCTTACTAGCAGCATGCCATTTATCAAACAGATTTCCCTTCTCTCTAGCAAATTCCACATAAGTCTTACTAGAAGACTTCTTATGAGACCTAAATCTCTGTCGGTATGCCTCAGGCACAAGCTCATAGGCACGAAGAACAGTAGCTTTGACCACTTCATAATTTAAACTGTCTTCAAGAGGTAGCGCTGACAAAACCTCTTGGGCTTTACCAGTTAATTTACACTGAAGTAATAGGCACCATACCTCTTCAGGCCATTTCAAGGCTACGGCTATACGTTCAAATACACAAAAATAGGAGTCAACCTCTGACTCTCTGAACAAAGGTACTAAGGCAATCTGCCTACTAATGTCAAAAGTGTTGGAAGCTACAGCTGGTGAGGACTCCTCACTAACAGTCGCTGCAGGCCTGAAGGCTAGCCTCGCTGTCTCTGCCTCCAGTTCCATCTGGCGCATTTTTAACTCTGCCTCAATTTTACCCATCTCCAAATCTAACTGCCGCTGTTCGTTCTTTTTCTGCCTCAATTTTACCCATCTCCAAATCTAACTGCCGCTGTTCTCGTTCTGCCTCAAGTTTACACATCTCCAACTGGAACTGCCGCTGTTCTCGTTCTGCCTCAAGTTGGAACTGTATGGAACGGACATCCCTCCTGGCATCACCGGTTGAAAGTGGGGAGAGTGGATCAAAACGGGGCAATGTGGCAGGTGCTTTAGCCTCGCCCCCAGACACCACTGGGCTTAGAGGAGCAGCAACATCCCCTACAGGGGTAGTAGGCTCAGGCAGCGGTAATACAAGCACCTGCTCTTCCAACAAAACTTTTAACACTAGTTGTTTAACCTCCGCTTTAACTAAACCCGGCGGCATCGATACCGAATAATGGTCAGCCAAGGTCATTAAATCTACCCTACGACATCTATCAAAAACCTCCCACGAAGGGTTATCCAAAAAGGACTTCAAATCAAAAGTAGCCATCTTGAACTACCACACAAGAGCCAACCAAAATAGCAAACACTAATGCTACTTCAGCTACAGCGCTCAACACTGAACTATACCACTACAACAATTTGCATAAGCGGTATGGGTGTCAATAAAGACAGATCCTGGACTGAGCCCCCACTTATGTTACGAATCCCTTTGGCCCGACAGTCTAGGGGGGATGGTAATGGGACCCGTAACACAACTCATGCAAATTATAGTAGTGAAAACGTAACAGTGAGAACAAAATAACCACAGACAACTTAATTACCGTCAAACACTAAATGTTTATTTATAAACACACGGTAATGGGGGTGGGAAGCAGGAAAAGGGGCTGAGCGGGACCCAAGGAATGAAAGAATAATTCAAAAACACCCCTAAGCTAGACTAGCCTACTTCACAAACAGCTAACTAACTAACCAAAAATACAGGGGGTGGTCCGCCCAGTTCTAACTAGTGTTTATATAACAATGTTTAACTACGGGTAGTGTATGCCCAAGGGCGAACTTGTCTGGTTACCCCCTTTTCCCACCATCAAACAAACACTCAAACACCATAACCAAAACAATACTCACAGGTGGGGACAAAGTGACATGTAGATGCAAACACACAAGCGATCTACAGACAGAAGGCATTTACAAAAGAGATTGAGCTGAGCTGGGGAGACAACAACTGACAGGGGTTTTAAACCAAGGGAAATGGACTGTGATTGGGTAAGGGAAAAGGAGCAGGTGTCTTCTGATTAGCGACTGATTGATGACTGATTGGGGAATGATTATTGTCACCTGTGAGTAGGGGAGAAGGAGAGAAAAGAAATACACACAGGATACACACAGAACACTTGTATCCGTAACACTCCCACCCTTAAAAGAGCAACCCTAGGGGGATTGCGAACACAGTATTTACAAAACATACAAACATCATAATTCTCACACACGAGACAAAGCATCTGCCAACACATTCTCAGAACCTTTTTTATGCTTTATCTCCAAATTATAATTCTGTACAATAAGGGCCCAACGCATTAGGCGCTGGTTCTGATTGTACATGCGGTGGAGAAACACTAAGGGGTTGTGGTCCGTATATACAATCACGGGTAGGGCACTGGAACCAATGTACACCTCAAAGTACTGCAGAGCCAACAACAAAGCAAGAGCTTCCTGTTCTATTGTGGCATAGTTTGTTTGACATTTATTAAACTTCCGAGAAAAATAACACACTGGATGATCCACTCCACTCTTGTCCTGCTGCAGTAGAACAGCACCAGCACCTCTGGCACTAGCATCTACCTCAAGTTGAAACGGTTTTTCAAAATCCGGAGCAGCAAGTACAGGGGTATTACACAAGAGGGCTTTCGCAGATTCAAAAGCTATTTTACAATCCGGAGACCACACAAATGATTTAGCCGGACTGAGCAAATCGGTCAATGGAGCAACTACCGCAGAGAAATTTTGACAGAAACTACGGTAGTAGCCAACCATCCCTAAGAATCGGCGTAGCTGTCGTCTGGTGGTAGGTGCGGGAAATGCAGTTATAGCCAACACCTTGGCATCAACAGGGCGCACCTGTCCATGGCCGACCTCTTTGCCAAGATAAGTAACAGTAGCTTTTCCAAACTCGCACTTTGCCAAGTTCAGGGTTAGCGAAGCAGCTGCCAACCGTTCACATACTACCCTGAGAGAGTCAACATGATCTGACCACTCAGACGAATAAATCACCAGATCATCAAGATAAGCACTACAGTTGGGTACTCCAGCTAATACGGAGTTAACCAGTCGTTGGAAAGTGGCTGGTGCATTTCGCATCCCAAAAGCCATGACTGAGTACTGTAGGAAGTTGTCTGGGGTTACAAAGGCAGAAATCTCCGAAGCACGTGAAGTTAACGGAACCTGCCAGTAACCTTTTAAGAGGTCCAACTTAGTAACATACTTAGCAGCACCAATAGTGTCGATACAGTCGTCCAGTCTGGGTAACGGGAACGAATCTGGCATTGTGACAGAATTAACCTTTCGATAATCCGTACATAACCTGGACGTACCATCAGGTTTAGGAACCAGAATGCAAGGAGAACTCCAAGGGCTTGAACTTGGCGTAGCCAGGTCATTCTCCAACAAATATGTCACTTCATCCCTCATTATCTTCCTTTTGGAAGCGTTGATACGATAGGGGTGTTGCTTGATAGGTGTAGCATTTCCAACATTAATGTCATGTTCCAACACGTTTGTGCGAGTAGGAACGTCATTAAAGAGACATGGAAAACTGTGTAGTAGCCTCACAACATCGTCGGCCTGTCCGTCCGTTAAATGAACCAGACCTGACTGGATAGACAGCAGCATTTCTGAGTTGGGCAATCTAACGCACTGCTGCTGAGTATTGCGCAACTCTAATCCATCTCCCTCACCATCATCAATATGACAGTCCATTACTATAGCAGTAGAAGCAGAGGAGACAGCAGTACCTTCCTCTATTTTTGAACTATCCACTTGGGTGACGGGTCGGGTGTGGTAGGCTTTTAACATGTTAATGTGGCACACACGCGATTGGCGTTTTCTATCAGGCGTTTGAAGCACATAATCAGTTTCACTCAATTTCTTCTCAATGAAGTAAGGACCAGAGAAACGAGCTGACAGTGAAGATCCTGGAACAGGCAATAACACCAGTACTTGGTCACCTGGCTGTAGTGGACGAGAAACAGCCTCTTTATCATAGTGTCTTTTCATGCTCCTTTGGGAGGAAGACAGAGCTTCCTTTGCAAGAGCACAGGCTTGGTGTAGGCGCTCCCGAAAGCGACTAACGTAGTCCAACACATTTTCATCTCCTGTACACAACTCTTGGGACAAAAACTGTTCTTTAAGAACTTTCATTGGTCCTCTCACTGTGTGACCAAACACTAGTTCAGCCGGGCTGAAACCTAGGGACTCCTGTACAGTTTCACGAGCAGCAAACAAAACTAGAGGAACTCCCTCATCCCAATCTTTCTCAGATTCTAAACAATATTTACGTAGCATAGACTTCAGTGTCTGATGCCATCTTTCAAGCGCACCCTGAGACTCTGGGTGATAGGCGCTTGACACACGGTGCGTAATTGATAAGGATTTTAACACCTGTTTGAAGAGTTTGGATAGGAAATTGGTACCTTGATCACTTTGTACCACCATAGGTAATCCGAATGTCGTGAAGAATTTTATTAAGGCTTTACTCACTACCGGGGCTGTAATCCTTCGCATAGGAATGGCCTCGGGGTATCTTGTTGCCATACACATAATTGTCAACAGAAACTGGTTACCCGATTTTGTCTTCGGTAACGGTCCAACACAATCAACCACCACATGTTCGAATGGTTCACCTATGACAGGTATTGGACAAAGAGGAGCGGGAGGAATAACCTGATTTGGTTTTCCTGTTATCTGACATGTGTGGCATGTACGACAGTACTGAGCCACATCTTGTTTTAAACCTGGCCAAAAGAAATGGCGAAGGATCCGATCATATGTTTTTGTGATTCCTAAATGACCAGACCATGGGTGATCATGAGCAAGGGATAACACATTTTGTCGAAAGGCTGTAGGAATCACTATTTGGTAAACAGCATTCCAATCTCCGCCCGCGTCATCATGGGATGTCCATTTACGCATGAGGAGATTACCATCAATGAAGTAAGCCACGTTTTTCTCCTTTACCTCTTCCAATGAGACAACACTAGAAAAACATTTAGCAAGCTTGGTGTCAACCTTTTGGTTAGCAACCAGCTGCTCACGAGTGACTGGTAACTGTATTGCATCAGCAATAAGTTCTTCATTCTTCTCTTCTTTCCTGGGCTGTTTGTCAGAGGTGATCAGCTTCCCAGAGATAGCACACAACCCATCCTCTTGGTCATCCTCTTTGAACAGAACAGTTTTCGACAAATCTATCACGTCACTCTCTTGTCGTGCCTGAGCACGAGTGACAGCACAAGCGGGGAACACATGTGGATAACTCTGTGCCAGCTCATTGGAGAGAGAGTGGTCACTTTTATCCATTACCTCCAAAACGGGTACTACCTTTCCTCCGGCAATATCGTTACCCATTATAAAGGTCACACCTTTTACTGGCAACCTAGGACGTACCCCCACTCTGAATATTCCACTGATTAACTCAGAGTGTACTTTCACAAAGTGCAATGGCACTGGAACAAAACCCATTTCAATACCCTGAACTAACACACTGGAACCACAGTATGTATCGTCGGATAAGGGCAACACATCAGACAATATAAACGACTGCGCCGCACCAGTATCTCTAAGGATTTTAACCGGACGCTGAGACGCTTCGTCATTCGCTAGGGACACAAACCCCTCGAAAATGAACGGTTCATAACTACGGTCGGGAACTGGGTCTTTCAAAATACATTTACCCTTAGGCACCTGTTTCGTTTCAGACCTCACAACCGTACGAATTAGACCAACACCTGTTGGTGGCTTGGCACGAAGAGGCATCCCTTGTTTACGTTTTAGCAGGAAGCAATCATTAATCATATGTCCCACCTTATGACAATAGAAACAGGGACGCTCATTTTTCTGGCGTGCTTGATATACTGCTGGCCGACTAGGGCTATAAGTAGGCAATTCTGTAACTCTACTCTCAGTATGAGCCGAAAACACACTCTTGTGCGTCAACACAAACTCGTCTGCCAACACAGACGCTTCGGACAGGGAGGATACTTTCTGTTCGTTTAGGTACACTACAATGCGTTCAGGTAAGCAATTTTTAAACTCTTCCAACAAAATTAACTCCCGGAGAGAGTTAAAATCAGTTACCTTGCTAGCAGCATGCCATTTATCAAACAGATTTCCCTTCTCTCTAGCAAATTCCACATAAGTCTTACTAGAAGACTTCTTATGAGACCTAAATCTCTGTCGGTATGCCTCAGGCACAAGCTCATAGGCACGAAGAACAGTAGCTTTGACCACTTCATAATTTAAACTGTCTTCAAGAGGTAGCGCTGACAAAACCTCTTGGGCTTTACCAGTTAATTTACACTGAAGTAATAGGCACCATACCTCTTCAGGCCATTTCAAGGCTACGGCTATACGTTCAAATACACAAAAATAGGAGTCAACCTCTGACTCTCTGAACAAAGGTACTAAGGCAATCTGCCTACTAATGTCAAAAGTGTTGGAAGCTACAGCTGGTGAGGACTCCTCACTAACAGTCGCTGCAGGCCTGAAGGCTAGCCTCGCTGTCTCTGCCTCCAGTTCCATCTGGCGCATTTTTAACTCTGCCTCAATTTTACCCATCTCCATATCTAACTGCCGCTGTTCTCGTTCTTTTTCTGCCTCAAGTTTACACATCTCCAACTGGAACTGCCGCTGTTCTCGTTCTGCCTCAAGTTTACACATCTCCAACTGGAACTGCCGCTGTTCTCGTTCTGCCTCAAGTTGGAACTGTATGGAACGGACATCCCTCCTGGCATCACCGGTTGAAAGTGGGGAGAGTGGATCAAAACGGGGCAATGTGGCAGGTGCTTTAGCCTCGCCCCCAGACACCACTGGGCTTAGAGGAGCAGCAACATCCCCTACAGGGGTAGTAGGCTCAGGCAGCGGTAATACAAGCACCTGCTCTTCCAACAAAACTTTTAACACTAGTTGTTTAACCTCCGCTTTAACTAAACCCGGCGGCATCGATACCGAATAATGGTCAGCCAAGGTCATTAAATCTACCCTACGACATCTATCAAAAACCTCCCACGAAGGGTTATCCAAAAAGGACTTCAAATCAAAAGTAGCCATCTTGAACTACCACACAAGAGCCAACCAAAATAGCAAACACTAATGCTACTTCAGCTACAGCGCTCAACACTGAACTATACCACTACAACAATTTGCATAAGCGGTATGGGTGTCAATAAAGACAGATCCTGGACGAGCCCCCACTTATGTTACGAATCCCTTTGGCCCGACAGTCTAGGGGGGATGGTAATGGGACCCGTAACACAACTCATGCAAATTATAGTAGTGAAAACGTAACAGTGAGAACAAATAACACAGACAACTTAATTACCGTCAAACACTAAATGTTTATTTATAAACACACGGTAAATGGGGGTGGGGAAGCAGGAAAAGGGGCTGAGCGGGACCCAAGGAATGAAAGAATAATAATTCAAAAACACCCCTAAGCTAGACTAGCCTACTTCACAAACAGCTAACTAACTAACCAAAAATACAGGGGGTGGTCCGCCCAGTTCTAACTAGTGTTTTTAACAATGTTTAACTACGGGTAGTGTAGCCCAAGGGCAACTTGTCTGGTTACCCCCTTTTCCCACCATCAAACAAACACTCAAACACCATAACCAAAACAATACTCACAGGTGGGGACAAAGTGACATGTAGATGCAAACACACAAGCGATCTACAGACAGAAGGCATTTACAAAAGAGATTGAGCTGAGCTGGGGAGACAACAACTGACAGGGGTTTTAAACCAAGGGAAATGGACTGTGATTGGGTAAGGGAAAAGGAGCAGGTGTCTTCTGATTAGCGACTGATTGATGACTGATTGGGGAATGATTATTGTCACCTGTGAGTAGGGGAGAAGGAGAGAAAAGAAATACACACAGGATACACACAGAACACTTGTATCCGTAACAACATGTATATTTGTCATAAGTTCAATGGCCTCTCATTACATTTGACAGTTTATTTGTTTAGCAGACACTCTTATGCTGACCGATTCACAATAAGATACTTTATATTTTATTTTACTTCAGGAGAATCAGGACGCTTTCCCGGACCTAGATTAAGACTGGACCTCCATAACTGGATTAAACATCATTCTCAAAAAAAAATCTTCAACAAAAGTGCTTTTTAAGTCCACATCTAGGCTTAATCTTAAACCAGCTTTTCATATTTAAACCACAACACTGTTTTCTGTCTATTTGCCAGTCTCAACACTACTTGGCTTCTACTCTATCTACCCTCTGTAGATAATGTGGTGGCCTTTCGCACCAGGGAAGGGTACATCCTGAAACACAACCTGAGTTAAACATTAACCGTCTCTCTGCTGGATGGCAGCATCCTAGTGAGTACAGACGCCACAAACAAAAGGCCTGCTCTAGAGTGATTGATTGACAGACTGATGGATCTTGTAGCTTGGATGGCTTATATGCTTTATCATACATATCCATACCCCCAGTCTCCCACAGGTGTCAACTTGTATTTGAAAGAATAATCACTCCTACTGACGTTTCTTATTTTCATTTTTATCTTTTTTTGTTTTGAAAGAATCTGCAGGACACAAAGTTTCAGGTGTCACCAGACCAGAAGTATATTCTGCTGGCTTACAACATGCATCTGGTAGCTAAAATGTAACAGTCAGTGCATTTATTGAGGAATATTTAAAGAAAAAACTGGGAACATACTTCTGATTTGTCTCCATGGACTGATTTCATTCTGCTCTAAGAAATATATTTGATCTATTAACAGGACGTTTTAATTCAGATGGGACTAAGCTAAGCCAAACAAATCAAAACACTTATGCTCCGGAAGGGCTTATTTCACCCAATCTAAAATCTGGCACAGTTTCTCTTTGGGGTATGTGTGTTTTACTCTTAAATACTTGAAAACGCCACAATGCATCTCTTCTATTTAAAGAATATCAAATATGTGTCACCAGCCGCTAACTGACTGAGTTATCATTCTATCCATGCTAACTATAAATGGAAACTATTTGGACTGACATACTGCGTATGCACCTACCTGCACCTACCTGAACACTCCTCTGACCACCCCTGGAGAGCCCCCTGTTTCCATGAAATCTTAGGATTGTGATTAGCCAGCCAGGGAATCCCCAGCACCACTGGAAACGCAGGTGAATCAATAAGGAAGAGACTAATCCGCTCCTTATTATCCCCCTGCGTTACCATGTCCAGTGGAACCGTGGCCTCCCTGACCAGCCCTGACCCTAATGGTCGGCTATCTAAGGAGTGCACGGGAAGGGTTGATCTATCGGCACCAGCGGAATCCATAGGGATTGGAGCGGGAGGGCCAGGAGGTGGAACTAACAGGGCCCGTTCTGGACGCCCGCGGGCAGCCAGCAGGTTGTCCAGTCGGATCGACATGTCAATGAATTACTCGTGGGAGAGGGTGGCGTCCCGACAAGCTAGCTCCCTGCGGACGTCCTCCCGGAGGTTACACTGATAGTGGTCCATCAGGGCACTGTCGTTCCACCCCGCTCCAGCGGCCAAGGTCCGAAACTCCAGCGAGAAGTCCTGCGCGCTCCTCGTCTCCTGTCTAAGGTGAAACAGCCATTCACCCGCCGGGTGAACTCTGGGTAGTGGTCCCTAGCAGAGTCTGGGCCATTCCACACTGCATTGGCCCACTCCAGGGCTCGACCCGTCAGACAGGAGACGAGGACGCTCACGCTTTCCTCACCAGAGGGAGTCGGATGAACGGTAGCCAGGTACAGCTCAAGCTGTAGCAAGAATGGATCCGGGCACCGCCGGAGGAGTAGGTTGAGCAGGCGGAGGAGGAGCTGGGGGTGAGGTAGTGAGACCACTCCTCTCCCATCGGTCCATTCTCTCCATCATCTGATCCATTGCTGACCCGATTCGGTGGAGAATGGCCGTATGATGGAGGACACGCTCCTCCATGGATGGGAGAGGGGGTGCAGCTGCTCCTGCTGACTCCATGGGAAATGGTGCGGGCTTCTGTCACACAGCTAGGAGTGGTGGGTGCGGAGTCAGGCGCAGAGAGCAGAGGATAATGGGGAAAACCGAACTTTATTACGGAATCCAAAAGTAACGCCAAAAACGAAAGCCGAAAATACATATATCCAACCCAAAACTGGACACCAAACAGTCAGTGAACATAACACGCAACCAACCTAGACAAACAGAGAACAAGCCCGCACAAAAGCAGGTGGGCCTAACAGGCTTAAATAGCCCTGAATCAAAACTCAAACAAGAAACAGGTGCAACCAATAAGACATAACAAACAGAAAAGGAAAAGGGGATCAGTGGCAGCTAGTAGACCGGCGACGACGACTGCCGAGCGCCGCCCGAACAGGCAGGGGAGACACCTTCGGTGGAAGTCGTGACACAACGGCCCAAATGCAGCCAAAGAAATGCTATTTTTTGGCCCATGGTTCAGTGGATCCTCTACTACTGTATATTAATTAGTGTATGTTGTATTCACATTGACTAACATAGGCACTGTTATTTTGGCAGATCTACATCTTTCAGAATAATCTCTACTACCAGGCGGGTGTGTACAGCGGTCCTGTACGTCTCACCACTACAGGCAGTGGGCCTGTTATCAACGGGCTGTCAGACTGATCATATGAGGGTGAGAGATGCTGCCTCTGTAAAGTACAATCATACTTACTTACTTATGTGGTAGTTATTGTTACATATAGAGACAGATATGACACTATTGAGCAAAGACAGGTGTACATTAGACCACAAGAGGAGAAGGCGACACTTGAGTGCATTTGCCATTCTGGAAAGAACAGGAAACCAAAGATTAGCAGACATGAGTGAAGGGCCACAGGCTGGAGGGAACAGGAAACCAAGAATTAACAGACATAATGGCCAAAGCCATAAAATGCATAAATGCTTAGGGTAAAGAGGAAGAGGCGACATTTAAGTGCATTGTCTATTGTAGAGGACAGGAAACCAAAGCAAGGCCATGAGTGCATAGGACAGCTGGACATACTGAGGTCAGAGGGACACACAAAGGAGGGTGCCAGCCAAAAGACCAACAGATGGACTATAGACATAGTACATATATCATTCTTAGGACACGAAAGTGTCCTGCCACCATTGTAATCTAATCAAGAGCGGATACAGGCGTTATTGGGCATGAACAAGCAGGAAGCCTGAACTGAAAGATAATGGTGGCAGATGACCTGAGGGAAGTAACTTCATTAACATGTGGAATGGACTCATATGCTGTGTGTGTATAAATACAGAGCCAGTGCTCTGGGAAAGGGTGTGTTCCGCGGACCATCTAGGCTTCTGATATATTTGTATTAAAGTCTATATTGAATTCACAAGTTCTTGTAAGAGTGTTATATTTCTGAGACGATTCTCCACGACAGAACTTGGCGAGCTTTGCCAGGAGAGACAGGGACCACGGAGTGACGTTCCGGGCTGGTGATAGTTTCTTTGGACAATCTTGCAAACAAATGTGGCCACACAACTATAAAAAGGTTAGCTTGTTCTTACATAGTTGAAAGTTTGTATAAATTGCCGGACTGGTGCAGTTGTTTGCGCTCTCTGGCTGAGTTGCCTGGCCCGGTGTGGGGCTGCGGCTGTCTGCCCATACGGTCAAAACAGATAAAGTAGGTAGAAAATCCTTTAATACCTCTTCGATAAAATTAGTAGAAGGAAAGCTTGGACAGGTTGCTTATGAATACAGCTCTAAAGAATAGAGGACTGCATAAATAAGTATTTAGAAAGTCCACGATACCGCCCTTTAAAAAGGAACATTAGAAAGGGGTCTGCTTGGGTGGGATATTCATGGCAGGAGGGTCTTCTCGGGTGAATATATAGGACGCGGAAGAACGCTGACCCGATTTTGCGGCATTCAACTGCAAAATAAATCCTGCGGATAAAACGCTCCGTCTAGCTAAACGGGGGTCTGTAAATCGGTAGGTCACGCCACGATATTGCTCTAATACGGAATAGAGGCCAGTATTGGGTGGGTGAATAGGGTATGAAGACAGGCTGACCCGGTTAGGCAGTAGTCTCGTCATACCGTGAAAAATCCTATAGAATAATTCTGGCTTATGTTGAGGAAGTGAATTAAGTTTAGTAGGAGAAAACTATAGGTTGTTTTAAATAAACGAAGGGTGTGCGTGAAAAATCCTATAGAATAATTCCGGCTTATGTTGAGGAAGTGAATTAAGTTTAGTAGGAGAAAACTATAGGTCGTTTTAGGTAAACGAAGGGTGTGTATGAACGAATGAAAATAAACGAATTAATGAGAATTCTCTGTGGTGAAATGAGTAGATCAGAATAAACTAGAACATACGGAAAGAACAGAGGAAGAACAGGTTGTGTGTGTCTTGCCATGGGTCCAGAGGAGGGACTGCGCAGCTCTTCTGTGACAGACAGGATAATAAGGTTAAGGGGAGGCACTCTTAACTATTGCTAGACAAAGGGAACGAAATCGATAAAAATTGGGCAAAATAAGTTATAAATAAGGATAAAAAATTGACGTGATAATGTGTTAACTTTTTTGGGCTGCAGGGGCACTATTGAGTAGCTTGGATAAAAGGTGCCCATTTCAAACGGCCTCGTACTCAATTCTTGCTCGTACAATATGCATATTATTATTACTATTGGATAGAAAACACTCTCAAGTTTCTAAAACCTGTGAGTAAAACAGAACTCATTTTGCAGCAAACTTCCTGTCAGAAAGTGAAAAATCTTGAATCGAGGCTCTGTTCCAGGGCCTGCCTATAAATGTGCTTGATATCTATTAGTATACATGCACTTCATACGCCTTCCACTAGATGTCAATAGGCTGTGAGAGGTGAAATGGGGTTTCTAGGTATTTCTATGGTCAAAAGAGAGAGCTTGGAATGACATGACCCCAGAATTCCTTTGTTCAGGAAGCGCATAAAGGTCACCAGTATTGGCTTCTGAAAAGCATTCGTTATAGACGTCTTATATCTCCGGCTTTGATTTTATTTGATAAATGTGATAATATCATCGTAAAGTATGTTTTTTCAATATAGTTTTATTAGATTATTGACATTTTTTCGGGAGTTTAGGCGTGTTGCGTTCTTTGCGTTTGGTGACGAAGGAGAGCTTAGCGCCACTTGGCTAGTTTTGCTTGCTCATTCGAGAGGGAAAAATGCCATTCTAAAACCAAACAACGATTGTTCTGGATAAAGGACCCCTTGTACAACATTCTGATAGAAGATCATCAAAAGTAGGACCCATTTATGATGTTATTTCATATATCTGTCGAACATGTTTACTTTTAGTTTGCGCCCAGATTTTGGGCGCTCTCTTGCAATAACGTAAGCTGCATGTCGTACTGAAGTTATGTTTAGAATTCTAACACGGCGATTGCATTAAGAACTAGTGTATCTATCATTTCCTATACAACATGTATTTTTTAGTAAAGTTTATGAATAGTTATTTGGTCAGAATAGGTGAGTGTCAGAAACATATACGGAGATTCTGGAAAATAATTGCTACATGGTCACATTGTATAACCACGGATTTCAGCTCTAAATATGCACATTTTCGAACAAACCATATATGTATTGTGTAATATGATGTTATAGGACTGTCATCTGATGAAGTTTATGAAGGTTAGTGAAAAAATTAATATCTTTTGCTGGTTTATTCGCCATCGCTAACGTTGAATTGAATGAATGCGGTAGTGTGGTAGGCTATTGTAGTAAGCTAATATAATGCTATATTGTGTTTTCGCTGTAAAACACTTTAAAAAAATCTGAAATATTGGCTGGATTCAGAAGATGTTTGTCTTTCATTTGCTGTACACCATGTATTTTTCATAAATGTTTTATGATGAGTATTTAGGTATTTCAATTTGGTCTCTGTAATTGTTCTAGCTGCTTCGGTGCTATTTCCGATTGTAGCTGCAATGTAAAACTATGATTTATACCTCAAATATGCAAATTTTTCGAACAAAACATAGATTTATTGTATAACATGTTATAAGACTGTCATCTGATGAAGTTGTTTCTTGGTTAGTTTGGTTGGTTCTTGGTTAGTTTGGTTGGTTTTGTGCATGCTAACTGTGCTGTGAAAAATGTCTGTGCTTTTTTGTATTTGGTGGTGAGCTAACATAAATATACGTGCTGTTTTCGCTGTAAAACATTTTAAAAATCAGACATGTTGGCTGGATACACAAGATGTTTATCTTTCATTTGCTGTATTGGACTTGTTAATGTGTGAAAGTTAAATATTTCTAAAAAATATCTTTTGAATTTCGCGCCCTGCACTTGGACGGGCTGTTGTCATAAGTGTACCGACACCGGCCTGCAGCCATAACAGGTTCAAAGAATACAATAGGTGTTAAAATAAATAATAATAATAATAATAATTAAAAAGGTATTAAAGAAGGCACGGATAGTATATAACGGATGCAAAGTAGGAAGAAAGAATTTAAAAATATATAGATAAACTAAAATATACTACGTGGTTAAAATAAATCTAGGCGGTCTAGAATAAAGTGACAAAACTGCATGAGAGACACCAAAATAGAAGTCTAGAACACATATTAAAAATATCATATCATATCATTTATTTTTTAATTTTTTAATTTGTTTTGTTTTTTTTGGTTGTTTTTTATTTTTAATTTTTTTTTCCCATTTTCTCCCCAATTTTCGTGGTATCCAATCGCTAGTAATTACTACCTTGTCTCATCGCTACAACTCCCGTACGGGCTCGGGAGAGACGAAGGTCGAAAGCCATGCGTCCTCCGAAGCACAACCCAACCAGCCGTACTGCTTCTTAACACAGCGCGCCTCCAACCCGGAAGCCAGCCACACCAATGTGTCGGAGGAAACACCGTGTACCTGGCCCCCTTGGTTGGCGCGCACTGCGCCCGGCCCGCCACAGGAGTCGCTGGAGCGCGATGAGACAAGGATATCCCTACCGGCCAAACCCTCCCTAACCCGGACGACGCTATGCCAATTGTGCGTCGCCCCACGGACCTCCCGGTCGCGGCCGGCTGCGACAGAGCCTGGGCGCGAACCCAGAGACTCTGGTGGCGCAGTTAGCACTGCGATGCAGTGCCCTAGACCACTGCGCCACCCGGGAGGCCCGGAAAAATTTATTAAATTGGATTTAATACACTGAATAAAGTTAAATAGAATAAGTAAAACTGATCAAATGAATAGTAATGATATCTGTGAAAGGGAAAAACACAGTAATAATTGAGGTAATGTACTAGAATAAGACATTAAGTCATCTGTAGTATTCAGAAATACAGTTGCAGACATTATAAAGTAGGCTTTGATAGAAGAAATTAAGTGATGTGACTAATGAATTATTATCTGGGAAAGTGGGTAGCTCTACCTTGGAAATTAGTAAATAAAAGGTGTATAATACGATGGGAGTGTTTAGGAAAAAATAAATAGTGGCATGTGTCACGTTCTGACCATAGTTCTTGTGTGTTTTGCTTGTTTTAGTGTTGGTCAGGACATGAGCTGGGTGGGCATTCTATGTTGTGTGTCTAGTTTGTCTGTTTCTATGTTTGGCCTAATATGGTTCTCAATCAGAGGCAGGTGTTTTGTGTTGTCTCTGATTGGGAATCATATTTAGGTGGCTTGTTTTGTGTTGGGGTTTGTGGGTGGTTGTCTTCTGTCTTTATGTTCTGCACCAGATAGGACTGTCTCGGTTTTCACGTTTGTTATTTTGTATTTTGTATAGTGTTCACATTATCGTCTCTTTGTTCATTAAACATTTTGAACACTAGCCGCGCTGCATTTTGGTCCTCTCCTTCACCAATGGAAGAAAACCGTTACAGCATGGAAACAAAAGGACTGTTTCTCCTTAGTATAGAGAGATAGCGGATTTAATAAAGCCATGGAGTCGCTGAAAGAAGCGCACGTTAATTCTACCGAATTCGGATTGAATATGAAAGAGCAAACTGGATAATGTAGGACAACATTACCCGGTAAACAGGATAAATAAAATAAACACCCCAGGGAGGCAATTGGGAATTGGAACAATCACATAAAACCATGATAAGAAGCTTAATTTACCAGCGTTCTGATGTCAACATTCTATCATCAGAAAATACATTACGATGGGGGACAAATATGATTCTGCTCGTCCTCGCAGACGTGCGAGTGGTTAGCAGAGCTATAGAAAATATCTAAAGTGTAAGAAGATAGTCCCATATCCAAATCAAAGGGGAATATCGGGTATGGGAAAAATGAGTGTAAGGTGACACTGGAACTTAGTGCGGTAGCAGGAAATGCCGTTTGCATCTTTGTCAAAAGAACAAACAACTAATCGTTTTGAGGTTAGTAAGAATGGAATTTTCACCTGGCGGTGTATAGTCTCTGATCGATCAATGAGTGGTTCATAGAGATTACAGTTTATATGTGATGAAAGAAGTATTAGATCACGTTTTACCTAACTTCTAGTAAAGTACCGATGGGATTTACAAATAGCCCCACTTGGAATCATTTTACATTGAAACAATAGTTTCAGTGGTGATAAATACGTGGATAATTTGTTATTAGCGTCAAAAGACGGAAAATAAACGTATATGAGAAATCCCTACCTTGGTAAAATTAGTTGGAGGAAAAGCAAAATGTAACATATTGATGTTTACAATTTCTAAGGGTAAGATACAGATAACCAACCAGGAAGAAACTATGCGTTTTGTGGCATGGCTAAAACTTTTATCGCATGATAAAGAAAAAAAGTAAAAGTAAGGGGATTTTAATTGTGTTAGACATTCTATACTGTCATTCTCTGAAACTGCTAAGACGCTTATAGAATAAAATCAATATATAAGTAATACTATTGGCTTGCTGATTAAAAGGTAACATTGTGAATGTTAACGAAATGTACACTTTCTTTTCCAGAAAAAAGGGGTTTAATTTTCTCTGGTCAAAATGTTATTGGAGACTGCGATACTGGGGAAAGCAGTTAGAGAAAGTCAGCCGCTTTAAAAATAAAAATATCTGGATAAGGCAAAAAATGGAGTTCCGGATAAGTGAGGCCAGTTCCTGTGTGTTCTTGACCTATGGTTCACTAGTAAGTACACACCATATACTGGGAATGAATATGCGTTAGTGGATTTATTTTGGAAGGGGTTTTTTCAATTCAGTTTCAAATTGGGTATGCAGAAGGATGGAAATGTTTTTGAAAATGTATTTAAGTTGTTTCTAAAGAAAGGGGAGTGGAAACATTTTAATGATGTCAAAATGCCCTGAAATCCTAAGAATTTCCCATGAAGACTGATCCACTTCACTAGAAATTGTTGGAACAGGTGGGATTTAATTATAAAATGATTAAGAAACACCAGTCTCTATTCAAAGTGTATAATTACTTTGAAAATCTATTATTTCCCTGGGAAAATTATGAAGAGTTGTAAACTTAAATTGACTAGTTACTCAAATAGGTTTATTTTTTGATTTAACATGGGTTCATAGATAAAATTATCAGTTCCCTGGGGTTATGGTCTTTGGGTAAATACACAAATGTGCTTTGTTCATTCTACATATAAAAGAGAAATATATGTTAAAAAGGGATGACAGTTACTCCAAAGGGTTTATTGAAGTGTGGGTCTCTGCGAGGGTTATGTTGATAACTACATAATCTGTAACTCGTCTCAGAGATCGCCAGTAGAATAAGGGAGTTATCATGGAAGGTGACGTCAGAATGCTTTAATGCATGGGAGAGATTATCACCACAACAAGTGTGTGTGGAGCTCAAACCCACCCTAACCGGCTGAATAGTGAGGGACAACTGTGTCTGATGACCTGTGAACTGTATCTAAAATAGACATGCTGGAATGATATGTGCTGGGAGAAGAAAGACTAAAGGGGATTGGGGTACTGACCTTTTATTACCAGGCCACTCATGACAGAAAAACAGAGACAAAAGGGCTATTTGGAAAATAGATATTACTGGTACTAAAAGTTTTTAGTATAAATGTTAATTATAAAAGGGATGATGTGTATTGAATAGATAAGGTCAAATTTGAGTTAAAGTAAGCACTAAGGACTGTTATCCTGAATATTGGGTTGGACAATTTATAAACAACGTTTAGTTATGATTTGGATATAGAACTGTTTAAATTTACTAGGCCAGGGAAGCTCTGGAAACTAATCCTGAGACAGGGTGATTGACAGAATTTACAGAATATTAGATTAAAGGTTTTTGTTTCTTTTGTTTTATAATGTCATTGGAATTGTAATGATAAATTGTAATGATATAAGTAATTGAATAAAAGGTATAGTCTGTTGTGCGATAACACCCAAGGATGAAGAAGAAAGAGACCAACATAACATGGGCATAGAATAAAATGGATGGACGGTTTCCCCAGGTTTAGTTACATTACAAATAGTGGTAATTTATTGCAAATATGCAGTTATTATAATTTATTTTTCTCTTTGTTCTTGTTTGGTCAATTTATTTTTGTTTTGAGGAACATAAGTGTGTATATCGTTCCTGAGGAGGGACTGTTATAAATTGACTAAAATTGATTTGAGAATGTTTAAGTATGTATCAAACTATGGAAGGAAATTAGGAGTAGTGACTCATGTGTTATGGGTTAGAAAAACTGTAACTACATTGGGGATATGAGGGGGCTCATAAATGAAGGTTATGGTAGTGAAGGGGTGTTATTTCTAGAAACGATGTATATTATTAGAGGAGATAACTCACAGAAAAGGAAGGACAGTTGCCCTTGTAAAATATAGGGATATAAAACATAGGGACAATTCTAAAGTAAATTAAACATTACACATACCTAGATTATGGTAAAAGTAATAAGTGGTGGCATTTTGAACACTAGAGCAAAAGTTATGATTGGATATTCTTCCAACTGGAAGACACTTGACTGATTACATGTTATTCTTACAGCAGTTGCTGTAGGGACCATAATTTGGCTATCATTATGAATATTTATGTGGCAGGAGGCCAGGTATTTGAGACAGAATGTTTACATAGGGCTGTTATTTAAAATTAAGAATTAGTGATCTTGCTATAAGAAGAAAGTCTGTTGTCAGGAAATAACCCATGTGTTAGTGTGTATGTCCTCAGGAAAAAACAGCACATAAGCCAGAAATGGAAGGGCTTGGGCTGAATTCTGGAGACTGAGTGTACATCAAGATACACCAGGCTGGGGGTATACTTCTTACAGCACCTGCAGTGGTAAAGATCGTCATGTCTCTCTTTGGTGGGTGCATAATTCTCACAAGAAGTAAGGTCCAGCTGAATAATGGGTGAGCTTGAAAACACCATGACAGAGGACATGGAACCAGAGAGAGAGAGAGAGAGAGAGAGAGAGAGAGAGAGACTAGATTCCACTGTAGACATACTGGGTTGAGTTTGGGGGCTACTTGTTTTATTTGTTAATGCATCATGTGAAAAAGGATAGATGTTCGGGTAGTTGTACTCTAAACAACATGTTGAAGGAATTGATGTGAAAGCATATACAGTGTTGAATTACTTCAAGAAGAGATAATGTTGATTAAGGTTATACACATGCTTATCAGTTGAAATGGAGCAGATGGGAAACTAAGTAAAAAATGACATGATTTGGGAACACCTCTCAGAACCTGGGGCCGAAAGGGGAAGACTGGGTGGAAGCATGAGGAAGCTTTTTAGGGCTTTTATTTTTGTGGAAGTCCAGCAGAAAAGTATCCTGGAGGCATAGAGTCAGGTGAAGAGAGAGTGGGAATTGTCATGGTCTCCGATTTCAGTTTTCATGAATATATTGTGGCAAACCTCTTCAAGGTTATGAGCGTTTGTCACAAATTAAGTGGGAAACTGTCACCAAATTACCCCAGAATGAGAGTTCTTTCGAACAGGACAGTACCTGTGTGTTTGTTTCTCCGTCATGGTCCACCCAGGTCGTAGGCAAGGTCAAGGATAGCAGGGTTCGGTACACGAATCGGGTTCTCGGTATGTCCAGGTCCAAACGCCAACAGGTAAGTCCAAAACAGTCCAGCTCATACACGGTAAATCCAGCCAATATCTATTGTCTCTTTCTCTACGGTTCACAGATCCTTCCACCCCTCTCTCCCTCTTCCTGGTTTTTCTTGACCCTTTATCTGTGTGTCGGCTCCACCTTCTGAGGGTTCCCCTTGCTTCTGGGACTTGTAGTTTTGGCAGTCGGCCATTTTGTGATCTGTAGTTCTGATCGGGGTGGCCATTTTAGTGATCGGGCAGAGCCCGTTTATTAGTTCTGCTCTCACATATCTGCCATTTATCACTCGACCCCCTTCTTTGCCACAATATTTATGCATAACACATAACATTGTTAATACTGTTATGTTTTGTCTTTTGCTTTCCAAGTCTTATGTTTAGGAAACCAGAAGGAGAGGGGTTCACCAGCTTCAGCTGCAATGTCAGTTTGTTGTGTGATGAGTGATGGAAGTAAGAGGATGTATAGTGTAATCATAGAACAGAGGCCATAAGTCTCTAAGTCTGAATGCCTCACAGAAAGAAGGCAGAAACCTGAACCAGGACGAAGTTCCACGTTTGATGATCCAAGGGGACCAGAAGGACCTCTCCCAGTGATACCAGGAGATCTAGTGTACATTTGAGTGTTCCGGAGGAAGTGGGATCAACCGAGGAGAGAAGGACCATACGAGGTGGCCAAAGCAACAAGAACGGCCGTCCAAGTGAAAGGAAGCCAGACGTGGTACCATCTGAACCACTGCACCCGAGTCCCAACAGAGAGAAGGACACAACCATATAGAGATGAGGACACAGAGGATGCTGATCCACCAGGCAGGAGCCCGGAAGGAGCAGGAACAGCGAAAGCAATCGAGACGCCAGGGAGGAGCCAAGAGAACAGCAGACCAAGTGAAAGCCAAAATACGACAGGTGCATCGCCTAAGGCACCCAGAAGAAGACGAAGGAAAGACAACCCTGGAGAGAGAACCTGCGAACAACCAGTATTCTCTCCTGTGGGGCCAGAGAGTCCAGGGATGGGAGGGAGTAACATGCCTGCTACTCTTGATGACATACCTGTTGTGGCAGACCTCCTTGAAGGAAACCCTCCACAGTGGGACCCCGAAGTACCACCTACAGAATGGGAACATCTCTTCCCTGAAATTAATACCTTTCCAGATGGAAGCCCAGTCCGGCCTGAGGAGGGAGCCTCAGGGGAAGAAAGAGGAGGAGAGGCCTCACAAGGAACAGAAGGAGAGACCCCACAAAGAGGAGGAAAAGTCCCGCAAGCTGAAGAAAATGGGGATTTCCCCACAATTGACTTTTCAGCTCTTGGATGGTCCCCTTAACAGACAATTGAAATTAGAACCACAGAAGAACAATGACATTGACATAACAGAAGTAACAGTGAACTCTAGTATAGAAACAACAGACTCGCGCACAATCAAGAAGTATGGTGTAAGCAGGAAGAGAAGAGAGGAATCAGCCGAACAATCCAAAAAGACTGACAAGGTTAGAATCTCTGTTCCACCTCAACTCATAACAGAAGCAGGAGAACTGAAGTCTATTTCAATCATAAGGACCAAACCCTTACCGGAGATTGCACTCTGTGGATGGACACATCACCAAACAAAGGGAGAAGTCATTTGGGACCCGAAAGGATGTGACCTGACATTAATCAAAGAAAAAGACGAGTGGGTGCTCATCATGAACAAGATTGAACCAGTGGAAGGTGAAGAACATATAGTTAAAATAACAAGAACAACAGTGACCGAAGGGAGTAGCAGCACGGTCATTAGAATTGATCCCACCCCTGCACCTGAACAGGAAGAACCTGTGACAACTAGAACAACGACAACAACAATGGTGGCAGCTGCTGTGAAGACTACAGTAGCTACCACTAAGATAACATCAACTGCCCTTACCAAGCAGTCCACTGTACCCACAAAGAAACCTGAGACATCAGAACCAGAAGGGTTTTTTACTGACATTTGGAACTTTCTGATAAACACTAACAATCTGCCTCGAGAAAATGACAATGTAACTCCAACTGATGCTTTAACCCCAGAACTATACAAGGACAACTCATTGGAGAAATTAGTGGGAAATGAATGGTATGAATGGGCTAAGTATACGGCAAACAAACACAGAATGGACAATTGTATTTATTGTAGCAAATCACCTTTGTCTGATCTTTTGATAGTACCTGAACTTGCATCATTTGAAGAATGTGTTAAATGGAAAATGTTCAATGTATTCAGAGAAAATACTACATTCCTTTGTGTAACATAGAATGCAGTTTGGCATTAGGTAACGCTAAAGGCAGAAGTGAATTAAATAAAAATATGTTGGGAGAACATGAATGTGCAACATATGACATAAGAACTGAATTGAATGATCCTCATAATGATAGGTTTACTATTGTAAAAAGAAAAAATGAATGTTTCTACAGCTATGGAGATAATGGGATGGATGTGGGAAACACTATAGTTAATTGAATAAACTATTTGGGTGTTAGAAACTGCAGGAGTTAGTAAATTTGATAAAGGAATGGTTGTGAAACACAAAGGTAAATGTGGTAATATAACTCAAGTAACATTATATCTTGAAATGTTAAAGAATCAGGATTAAGGAATAGCTGATAGTTTCTGGATGTGTGGGCATACTATATGCTCATTGCTTCTTCACAATATAATGATTGATTATAAGTGTTTTATTTTTTACAGACTAGATATTTTACTCCTATCTATGTTATTGTTTGGAGATGTTTGGTCTAGTTGGGTTTTGTAAGTGTTTTATGTTTCAAATTGGATCTTTTACTCCTATCTGTATTAACGTTTGGAGATGTTTGGTCCAGTTGACCTATATGCTTTATTCACAGTTAACCTGTATGCTTTATTCACATTTGATAATCTTTTTGCCCATCTTTGGTATTGACCTTCACCATCTTGATATCCTTTTAGTATAGTGTGTGGGACTGATTAGCCCCAGAGGAGGGATTTGTGGTAGTTATTGTTACATATAGAGACAGATATGACACTATTGAGCAAAGACAGGTGTACATTAGACCACAAGAGGAGAAGGCGACACTTGAGTGCATTTGCCATTCTGGAAAGAACAGGAAACCAAAGATTAGCAGACATGAGTGAAGGGCCACAGGCTGGAGGGAACAGGAAACCAAGAATTAACAGACATAATGGCCAAAGCCATAAAATGCATACATGCTTAGGGTAAAGAGGAAGAGGCGACATTTAAGTGCATTGTCTATTGTAGAGGACAGGAAACCAAAGCAAGGCCATGAGTGCATAGGACAGCTGGACATACTGAGGTCAGAGGGACAAACAAAGGAGGGTGCCAGCCAAATGACCAACCGATGGACTATAGACATAGTACATATATCATTCTTAGGACACGAAAGGGTCCTGCCACCATTGTAATCTAATCAAGAGCGGATACAGGCGTTATTGGGCATGAACAAGCAGGAAGCCTGAACTGAAAGATAATGGTGGCAGATGACCTGAGGGAAGTAACTTCAATAACATGTGGAATGGACTCATATGCTGTGTGTGTATAAATACAGAGCCAGTGCTCTGGGAAAGGGTGTGTTCCGCGGACCATCTAGGCTTCTGATATATTTGTATTAAAGTCTATATTGAATTCACAAGGTCTTGTAAGAGTGTTATATTTCTGAGACGATTCTCCACGACACTTACAGGCCGCTGTCACGAACGTCGTAATCCTCCTCGTCTGAGGAGGAGTAAGGATCGGATCAAAGCGCAGCGTGGTTTGATGAATACATACTTGATTTATTTAACGAAGACAAAAACAATAAACAAACTTACAAAAACAACAAAACGAACGTGACGCTATAAAACGAAAGTGCAGACACAAGCAACCATATAGACATAGACAATAACCCACAACCCACAATACAAAACAGGCTACCTAAATATGGTTCCCAATCAGAGACAACGCAAAACACCTGCCTCTGATTGAGAACCATATCAGGCCAAACACAGAAATAGACAAACCAGACATACAACATAGAATGCCCACACAGATCACACCCTGACCAACCAAAACATAAAACATACAAAGCAAACTATGGTCAGGGCGTGACAGCCACAACAATCTTCTACCAATGGAGTCTGTCTTTGGCCACAGCTTGCACCCTATCCCATGAGAGACCCATCTCTTCCAGCTCAGCCACCACTGTTAGTCGCCATGTCATTTTTAGCCTGCCTCGTTTGTGCTTTCCTGTTGGTGTCCACCTGACAAAACAACAACATAGACATTTCTTATATACTGTATATTTTGTCATATACTATACTTCAACTCATAAATAATAATCAATCTATAATATGCAATGTATATGAATGTGATGTACTTGAAAGTGCCTGACATCATAAATGAAGTTCCCATGTAGAGACATAACATTCTTATCATTCTTACTAAGAACTGATGCGCTATAGTCTGTATACTACATAGATGGGCCCATTACACCTGGTACTGTATGTTAACTGTTATGTCATGTGTTTCCAGAGGAGATCCTCCAGGCGTACCCTGCTTACTGGTGGTCATGTGTTTCATGAGGAGATCCTCCAGGCGTAACCTGCTTACTGGTGGTCTGGACACGGGTTCCGTCTGGCGTACTTGTCCATCAACCAACACACACCCTATGTGGAGATCCCTCATTTCACTGGAGGGGCATACCCTTCAGGAGCCTACTATCCATACCCCAAGGGGAAATTTACAATAATAATGTAAACAAAGACTACTTCTATACACTTTAACTTTAATTTCAAGGACATCTCCTGTGCCATAAACCTCTTGACAGAGGCTACAATAAGATGAATTGAGGTCAATACAGAATGTCTTTGGACAATGTGATTATTTGAGATAATATCCCAGTAGTTACTCTTTACATGGTGAACGTCTTCAGCCCTACTCACACTCTGAGGATGACTAATCCAGTCTCACTCAAAAGCAGGTAATGTAGGTACTAGTTTACATATGTGTGCTTTATCTCTCAATAGGTAAATAGTTTTTTCAGACTTACATCTTTGTGTCTGTCTGTCTGTCTGTCTGTCTGTCTGTCTGTCTGTGTATTTGTCTGTCTTTCTGTCTGTCCATCTGTCTGTCTGACTGTCGGTCTGTCTGTCTGTCAGAGGTCATTACGTCTCCATAGGGAAGTGGACCAGTTGGACCAGGCTGGCTGTGTGTTGGTTAAACCGGGTCCAGAACCATTCTATTGTCTCTGTGTGTGAGGCAACCACTGGAGTATGCTCACAGGTGATACGCTGATCCGTTATATAGGGATTAGATCCACATCCATTTCTAGCAGCTCTATGTGAATGCATGACTGTTTATTGGTTGTCACTGATATAAAGTGTATGAGTGAATAAATCAGCGATTCCATCAAAATGTTGAATTAAGTTTTATTCATGGAGGACTGTAAGATGCAATGTAATTCATTTTTTCTGTTGCAACCCCCACAGAAGCGCAAAATGACCATGCAAGTCTGGTTAACATAGCCACAAGTAAAGTCAGTCTACTGATTACTTTAACCAAGATCAACCAAAAGGCTGAATTTATTGACAGACATTTTATAAGAAATGGGAAAAATTCCTGTGTTTCAGCACAGTATGCAACCTTCATTATATGTAGAGACTTTAGTCTGTATAAAAGCATTGAGAACAATTCTCAACTCCTGGTTTTAGTTTTGCTGGACAAGTAAGAACCCTGAGGGGGAGAAATGGCCTATTCTAATCATTAAGTGATTATATTCAATTAAATGAATGTGGCTGAATGAAAACTGAATAAATGGATTCCAATGGGACTTGGAGGGAGACAGGGGAATACTATACTGAACAAAAATATAAACACAACATTAAAAGTGTTGGTCCCATGTTTTATGAGCTGAAATAAAAGAACTATCCATAAGCACAAAAATATTATTTCTCTCAAATGTTGTGCACAAATCTGTTTACATCGCTGTTCGTGAGCATTTATCCTTTGCCAAGATAATCCATCCACCTGACAGGTTGTAACGGTTTTCTTCGGTGGAAGAAGGAGAGGACCAAAGCGCAGCGTGGTTAGTGTTCATCTTATTTTAATAAATCCAAAACAGAACACTACAAATAAAAAAACAACAAACGTGAAAACCGAAACAGTTCTATCTGGTGCAGACACACAGACTGAAGACAACCACCCACAAAACACAATAGAACACAGGCTACCTAAATATGGTTCCCAATCAGAGACAATGACTAACACCTGCCTATGTATGACGTAAAGGTAACGTAAGGGTAATGGCGGACTGAAGGGATTTATGTAGAGCACCTCAAGATAAAACATAATATTCGAAATATCTGCTAAATTAGACTAAAATATTAGCACTACTTAATCTGGTGAGTGATAACCTTCAATCTGGACAATAACACAAAACAAATCCTAAAACTAGAGACATTTATCGACAAATATTACGAAAACAGGCAACAACCAAACATGACGGAGAGTAAGACAGGGGAACCGATTACAAAACGAAAACGTGACTCTTCTACAGACACTGATGATTTAATATTCTCACCACCCGGAATGGTAAAGGTCGAAACCGATCTGTTAAAATCAATAAATGACAAACTGGGTATACTTGAATTAGTTAGTAAGGATATAAAAGAGTTGAAGGCAAGCCTAGAGATGAGTGATGAAAAAGCTGCAACATTGGAGAAGCAAACACACGCGCTAAAAGGGACAGTCAATAAGATTGAAACCGAAATGAATGGAATTAAAAAGGAGAACACCGTTCTGAAGGAAACCTTACTAGACATACAAACTAGATCCATGAGAGAGAATTTGGTACTTACAGGTATCCAAGAAAAAGAAGGAGAAGTTCCTGAATCTATAGTTAGAGAGTTCCTCCTTACAGCGCTTCAGATTCCACGCGAAGTTATCGACAAAATCCAACTTGAACGCGTTCACCGCTTCGGACAGAGAGGGCAGAGGTACGAACGCCCAATCGTTGCCAAATTTGCTTCATTTAAAGATAAAATAATGGTTAAAAGCCTGGGTAAAAGACTTGCTGGGACCAAAATTGGCATGAATGATCAGTTTCCGAAGGAAATTGCAGAACGGCGCAAAGTTCTGTATCCAATTTTCAAAGAAAATAGATTAAAAGCGAAACGAGTAGCTCTCGTCGTTGATAAACTATATATTGATAACCAGTTGTTCAGAGACACAAAGACTACTCCATGGTTATTTTAAAAATTACAAAGTTCTCATAGACGAGGGAAATAAACACAATTCAAGCCCGGTTACTGATTGTAACAATACAATAAAAAATATAGCTTTTCTATAAATCTTCACATATAACTAATTGAACACACAAGCACTAATTCAACATAGTGAAGATAAAAACTAAGTAAACAGAAGGCACAGTATGTGTGGATGGTATGGTTTGTGTTTATTTTTTTATTTTATTTGTTATGTTTGGAAAGTTGAGTGAGTGAGTAATGAAATGGTTGCATATCCCAGAGCCAATGTATTGCTGTGAGCCGGGTATGAGAGGGCTTTCAATGTTGTTCAGATGATGGATATACTTTTATAATGAATTATACGTCTTATTTATTTATTGTCCTATCATGGAGAACTACATTTTTTATTTATTTTTTTATAAATTATATCTAATTATTTATTATCCTATTTTAATGGTACGGTCCATGGCACTATACCCTAGACACCCACCTGAATGACCCAGATACTAAGGAGAAGTCCCTAACTGTTTTATGTGCCCGCTGTAAGCGGTCTGTATGCAGCTAAAATGAGGTCAGAGACCAAGAGCAGCACTGCCCCCTCAAGATTCTGAGCCTGCTTGGCAGGGTTGGTCCTGCAAAGCCAAAGCCCCATAAAGGGAGAGCATAATATACAAGGAAATTCTCAAAGCTGCTAATGAGAACCTTGACGACCTTGTACCTAGCCGGTGGGGATTCCGGTGGGGTGCCCCCACCCAGGCAGTGGCAGTGCTGGCAACACTAGCTGCAGTAACCCATGGGGAGGGGGTCACACTCGGACATTCAGAGAGGGGGTATATTATTGTGGCCCTGGCGGCACAAAATCAAAGTCGGACTGCATGGAGATGCGTGGGGACATGGTCATGACGGGTGGCCGTATTGTGGGTGTTTCAGGAATAAGGTGTACATTTGACCTCCATTATCTAGGATATGACAATGGTAAATAAATCTCTCAATTTTTGCTAATTTTTTGTGCGGTCTTGCAGGCCTTCTCATGCAGCTGCAACTGCAAGTGCATTTGTAAATCATGACCCATCTTGAGTTGGGCTCTGGGATGGTGCAATTGTTGAGAAAGTGAGCTTATGGTTGTGTGGGGGTAAGGGCTGAGTGTGTGTGGGTGTATGTGTGTATCCCACAACTGTTGCGAAGGAAGAAGTAAAAGATGTTAGGGACAATAGAGGATGATCCACAGATATATATAATACAAATCGAGGTGAGGGCAATGGAAATGCATATGGTAATTGATCTTCTTCAATTCGGTAAATGGCACTGTATGCTCTTTTCAAAGAATGGATCCCAGTCGGTTCAGGGCTATGGGATACAGGGGGTCGAGGGTGGTCTACCGGGCATTGGGATGACAAGCCATCTCGAGATGAGGCCTTTTAGCGGGTGGAATAGTAGGGACCAATTGGAGGTTTACTTAGTAGAAATGCAAATATCATGGTACAACTATATAGACACTCAATCATTATGTTACTTTTTAATAGTACGTTTACAAAAATATATTCTGATTAAAAGAATGAAAGGTGTGTCTCATTATGGTAAGTGGTGAAATAAGTATAGCCAGTTACAATTGTAATGGCTTAGCAGATAATAAGAAAAGACGATCAGTATTTACCTGGCTAAAAGAGAAGGATTATAATATCTATTGTTTACAGGAAACCCATTCAACAGTTTTAGATGAAGTTTTGTGGAAAAAGAACTGGGGGGGCAAAATATATTTCTCCCATGGGCAAAGAAATTCAAAAGGGGTGATGGTTTTAATTAACAATAATTTTGATCCAAATGTGCAAATTGTCCAAACAGATCCTCAAGGTAGATGGATTATTTTAAATATGTTATTGGACAATAAACAAATATGGCTTGTTAACCTATACGGTCCGAATAATGATGATCCAAGCTTCTTTGAAAATATATATAAGAATTTATCAACTCTACAAGCAACACTAGACTCTATTATTATAGTGGGAGATTTTAATACGGTCTTAAATACCTCTATAGACCGGAAAGGAAATCACACTACAAACTATCACCCTCAGGCACTTAAGGAAATCATGAATGTCATGGATATATTGGAATTAGTGGATATATGGAGACTTAAATACCCTGATTTAGTGAGATATACATGGCGGAGGCTGAATCAAGCTAGTCGTCTTGACTACTTTCTTATACCATTCTCTCTGGCACCAAAAGTTAAAAAAGTGTTGATAGGGGACAGAATGCGGTCGGATCATCACATAATTGGCATATATATTTCTCTTACAGAATTTCCACGTGGGCGAGGATATTGGAAATTTAATCAAAGTCTACTAGATGATAAATTGTTTAGAACTAGGACAGAAGATTTTATAACTGACTTTTTCAGACATAACATAGGTACAGCAGATCCCCTTATTGTATGGGACACTTTTAAGTGTGCCTTTAGAGGCCATGCAATTCAGTACTCATCTATAAAACAAAGGGAATTTAGATCAAAAGAGTCCATATTAACAAAGGAAATTGAAGGACTAACAGTACAGTTAGATAGCAATAAAAACAGTACCATAGAGGCACAGAATAAGTTAGAGGAAAAACAAAAAGAAATGGAGGAACTTATTCAAGAAAGATCCAGTGTAATATATTATAAAAATAAAGCGAACTGGATGGAATATGGGGAAAAATGCACCAAATTCTTTTTCAATCTTCAATATAGAAATGCTACCAAAAAAAATGTATTAAAACTTGTTACAAATGATGGAGTCACGCATGATTCACCAAATGATATTTTGAAAGAGGAAGTGAAGTACTTTAAGAATATGTTTTCGTTTCAGGCTCCTCCATCTCCACTAACTGAAACTAATTGTATGGATTTTTTTCCTATTAATAATGTAAAATTAACATCTGTACAGAAAGACTCATGTGAAGGCCAAATTACAGAGGAGGAACTGCTTGATGCAATTGGGGCCTTTAAGGATGGGAAAACTCCAGGGCTGGATGGCATACCAGTGGAAGTATACAAAACTTTTTTTGATATACTCAAAGGACCATTATTAGCTTGTTTTAACCACTCCTATATAAATGGTAGATTATCAGACACGCAACAAGAAGGTCTGATATCGTTATTACTGAAACAGGACCCAAGTGGTATATATAAAGATCCAGTCCAATTAAAAAATTGGAGACCTCTTACACTTCAGTGTTGTGATGCAAAAATCCTAGCAAAATGCTTGGCGCATAGAATAAAAAAAGTTTTGTCAGATATTATTCATCCTAATCAGACAGGTTTTTTACATGGACGATACATTGGAGATAATATAAGGCAAGTACTGGAAACAATAGAACACTATGAAATATCGGGGACACCAGGTCTGGTTTTCATAGCTGATTTTGAAAAGGCTTTTGATAAAGTACGACTGGAGTTTATATATAAATGCCTAGAATATTTCAATTTTGGGGAATCTCTTATAAAATGGGTTAAAATTATGTATAGTAACCCTAGGTGTAAAATAGTAAATAATGGCTACATCTCAGAAAGTTTTAAACTATCTAGAGGAGTAAAACAAGGTTGTCCACTATCGGCATATCTATTTATTATTGCCATCGAAATGTTAGCTGTTAAAATTAGATCAAACATTAATATTAATGGATTAGAAATCCGTGGCTTAAAAACTAAGGTGTCATTGTACGCTGATGATTCATGTTTTCTTTTAAAACCACAACTAGAGTCTCTCCACGGCCTCATAGAGGATCTAGATACCTTTGCTATCCTCTCTGGATTAAAACCAAATTATGATAAATGTACCATATTACGTATTGGATCACTAAAAAATACACATTTTATATTGCCATGTAGTTTACCAATTAAATGGTCTGACGGAGATGTGGATATACTCGGTATAAAAATCCCAAAAGAAAGAAATGATCTCACTCCAATAAATTTTTATAGAAAGTTAGCAAAAATAGATAAGATCTTGCTACCATGGAAAGGAAAATACTTGTCTATTTGTGGAAAAATCACCCTGATTAACTCTTTAGTCATATCACAGTTTACCTATTTGCTTATGGTTTTGCCTACACCTAGTGACCTGCTTTTTAAATTATATGAACAAAAAATATTCCATTTTATTTGGAACGGCAAGCCAGATAAAATTAAAAGGGCCTATTTATATAACGAATATGAATTCGGAGGGCAGAAATTATTAAATATTAAAGCATTAGACCTCTCACTAAAGGCATCAGTCATACAAAAGTTATACTTAAATCCAAACTGGTTCTCTAGTAAATTGGTACGAATGTCTCATCCTATGTTCAAGAAGGGCCTTTTTCCCTTTATTCAGATTACACCTGCTCACTTTCGGTTGTTTGAAAAGGAAATAATCTCCAAAATATCCTTATTTTTTAAACAAGCCTTAGAAAGTTGGTTGCAATTTCAGTTTAATCCACCTGAAAGGACGGAACAAATAGTACAACAAATATTGTGGTTAAATTCAAATATAGTAATTGATAAAAAAACTGTATTTATCGAAGAAATGTTTAAAAAAGGTATAATTTTTGTGAATGATATCATAAATAGGACTGGTGGAGTTATGTCACACATGCAGCTCACACAGACATATGGAAATGTCTGCTCTACCCAAAATTACAACCAATTAATTGCAGCATTACCACAAAAATGGAAGAGGCAAGTAGAAGGGGAAAAAAGTAAGGAACTTGTATGTCGGCCCTGTATTAAAGAACATAAATGGTTAAAGAAAAGTGTGATAAATAAAAACATATACCAATTTCATTTAAGGACCAAAAAACTGACAGCTGTGCCATATAAATTGCAAAATAGTTGGGAAGAGATGTTCGATGTACCCATTCCATGGCACATGGTTTATGAATTGATACGCAAAACAACGCCGGATTCAAAACTTCGAATTTTTCAATTTAAATTATTGTACAAAATTCTTGCAACTAATAGAATGTTATATATATGGGGTATACAATCTTCCCAGCTCTGTAGATTCTGCTGTGAGGAGGCAGAGTCATTAGACCATTTATTTTGGTATTGTCCATATGTAGCTCGTTTTTGGTCACAGGTCCAGGAATGGCTGAAGAATTGCAACATTTGCCTAGAACTAACGCTACAGATAGCAATACTGGGGGATTTGAAAAGCCATAGTCAATCAATCAATAATATAATAATTATTTTAGCAAAAATGTTTATTTTTAATTTACAATCTGTAGAAGCTATGAGAATAGGAAGGTTCAAATCTTTTGTGAAGCATCACAGCACAGTTGAAAAATATATGGCAAATAAAAATCCGAAATGGATGATGTTGGAAGATAGATGGGAAGGGTTGAGTAGAACTGAAGGGTGGGACTAATAACAAGATAAACAATGTAGGGCATACGGGATCTGTGAAATGTGTATAGGTGCGGAGCTTTTGTGAAATAGCACAGTTACAAGTGGAAATAAAATTGGATGGACAACAGAAATAGAGGAAGGACTAAGAACAAACAAGAGAGAACTATTATAAAGTAGTCTGTGTCTGTAAAATAGGTATAAGATGTATAAATTGAAGGTAAAAGCAGAAGTGTTTATTAGTTTACTCCAATTGGGGGAGCGGTGGTAGGGTTGCTGGGAATAATAATAAAGGTATATTCTTTAAAAAAGTATGTATGTCTATATAGGTATGTGTATGTATATATGTATATATGTATGCATGCGTGTATGGATATATATATTTACCCAAAAAAATATGGGGGATTGGAAATGATGCAGACAATTACATTGGAAGCAACATTCTTTCCGCAATATTAAGCTGATCCACCCCAAAAAAAAAAAAAAAAAAAAAAAAACACCTGCCTCTGATTGAGAACCATATCAGGCCAAACGAGAAACCCTACATAGAAACAGAAAACATAGATCATACCCACCCAACTCACGCCCTGACCACACTAAAACAAAGAAAATACAAAAGAACTATGATCAGAACGTGACAGCACCACCCCCCAAGGTGCGGACTCCGGCCGCAAAACCTGAACCTATAGGGGAGGGTCTGGGTGGGCATCTGTCCGCGGTGGCGGCTCTGGCGCTGGACGTGGACCCCAACCCACCATAGTTTTAGTCCGCTTCTGTGACCTCCTAGGAACGGCGACCCTCGCCGCCGACCCCGGCCTGGGAACCCTAACAAATGGGCCCACAGGACTGAGGGACACCTCTGGACTGAAGGATGCCTCTGGACTGAAGGGGCAGCTCCGGACTGAGGGGCAGCTCAGGACTGAGGGGTAGCTCATGACTGAGAGGTAGCTCATGACTGAGAGGTAGCTCATGACTGAGAGGTAGCTCAGGACTGAGGGGTAGCTCAGGACTGAAGGGCAGCTCAGGACTGAAGGGCAGCTCCGGACTGAGGGGCAGCTCCGGACTGAGGGCAACCCCGGACTGAGGGGCAGCTCAGGGTTGAGGGGCGGCTCAGGACTGAGGGGTAGCTCAGGACTGAGGGGTAGCTCAGGACTGAGCTGTAGCTCAGGACTGGCGGGCGGCTCTGGCAGCTCCTGACTGGCGGGCGGCTCTGGCAGCTCCTGACTGGCGGGCGGCTCTGGCAGCTCCTGACTGGCGGGCGGCTCTGGCAGCTCCTGACTGGCGGGCGGCTCAGGCGGCGCTAGACAGGAGGGCGGCTCAGGCCTGCCGAGGCGCACTGTAGGCCTGGTGCGTGGTGCCGGAACCGGTGGTACCGGGCTGGGGACACGCACCTCAGGGCGAGTGCAGGGAGGAGGAACAGGGCATACTGGACCCTGGAGGCGCACTGTAGGCCTGGTACGTGGTGCCGGAACTGGTGGTACCGGGCTGGGGACACGCACCTCAGGGCGAGTGCGGGGAGGAAGAACAGGGCATACTGGACCCTGGAGGCGCACTGTAGGCCTGGTACGTGGTGCCGGAACTGGTGGTACTGGGCTGGGAACACCCACCTCAGGGTGAGTGCAGGGAGCTGCCACAGGAGGGCTTGTGCGTGGAGAAGGCACCGGATAGACCGGACCGTGGAGGCGCACTACAGGTCTCGAGCACCGAGCCTGCCCAACCCTACCTGGCTGAATGCTCCCCGTAGCCATGCCAGTGCGGCGAGGTGGACTGGGCCGCACTGGGCTGTGCTGGTGAACCGGGGAAACAATGCGTAAGCTGGTGCCATGTACCACCGCCCGAGGAGATGCACTGCAGACCAGTTGCGTAGAGCCGGCTTCATGGCACCTGGCTCGATGCCCACTCTAGCCCGGCCGATACGAGGCGCTGCTATGTACCGCACCGGGCTATGCACACGTACTGGAGACACCATGCGCATCTCCGCATAACACGGTGCCTGCCCGGACCTTCTCTCTCCACGGTAAGCACGGGGATTTGGCTCAGGTCTTCTACCTGACTTAGCCACACTCCCCGTGTGACCCCCCCAAGAAATTTTTGGGGCTGTCTCTCGGGCTTCCAGCCGCGCTTTCGTGCTGCCTCCTCATACCACCGCCTCTCAGCTTTCGCTGCCTCCAGCTCTGCCTTGGGGCGGCGATATTCTCCCGGCTGTACCCAGGGTCCCTTGCCATCCAAGATCTCCTCCAAAGTCCAGGAGTCTTGAACCTGCTGCTCCTGAATACCACGCTGCTTGGTCCGGTTGTGGTGGGTGATTCTGTAACGCTCGTCCTCCTCCTCTTCTGAGGAGGAGTAGTAAGAAGGATCGGAGGACCAATGCGTAGCGTGGTAAGTGTCCATATTTTAATAAAGCAAAATGAACACTGAACAAAACAACATAGAATGCCCACTCACATTACACCCTGACCAAACAAAACATACAAACATACAAAGCAAACTATGGTCAGGGCGTGACACAGGTGTGGCATATCAAGAATCTGATTAAACAGCATCATGATTACAGAGGTGCTGGGGACAATAAAAGGCCATTCTTAAATGTGCAGTTTTGTCACACAACACAATGCCACAGATGTCTCAATTTTGAGGGAGCTTGCAATTGAAATGCTGAATGCAGGAATGTCCACCAGAGCTGTTGCAAGAGAATTGTATGTTAATTTCTCTACCATGAGACCGGAGGACGTCGTTTTCGAGAATTTGGCAGTATGTTCAACTGGCCTGACAACCGCAGACCATGTGTAACCACGCCAGCCCAGGACCTCCACATCCGGCTTCTTCACCTGTGGGATCATCTGAGACCAGCCACCCAGACAGTTGATGAAACTGAGTAGTATTTCTGTCTGTAATAAAGCCCTTTTGTGGGGAGGATTGGCTAGGCCTGGCTCCCCAGTAAGTGGGCCTGGCTCCCAAGTGGGTGGTCCTATGCCCTCCCAGGCCCACCCAAGGCTGCGCCCCTGCCCAGTCATGTGAAATCCATAGATTACGCCTAATGAATGTATTTCAATTGACTGATTTCCTTATATGAACTGTAACTCAGTAAAATCGTTTAAATTGTTGCATGTTGCGTTTATATATTTGTTCAGTATAAAATAGGTAGTGTTAAGTAATGGGAATGAGTCGAGATGATTAGGGCCCACACTTTCTCTCCTGACCACGTGGCCTGACCAGGAAAAACTCTGGGCCCCTTTGGGTGTGGTCAGGTCACGTTGATAGGAAAGCCTCTAGGCCCTAGACAACCAATAACTGTGAAAGTTACTATTTTTGGCCAACAGGAGCTGCCTCTCTTCTCTAGAGCTGGTTCTGTGTTCTATGTCACTCTGCAGCAGTACAAGGGGGGTGCAGAGAGTATCAACACATAGCTGTCCTCCCTGCTCAGGTCAGAGTTGTTGTTTCAACCTTATCTACCCTGCTTTATCTCCCATGGTCTCTGTGTCCTTGGCTTGTCCCCCCTTCTCTCTCTCTAACTCAATTTCCCTCTTCCTGAAGCCTTTGACTTCTCCCATATCTCCACGGTTCCTGACGTCAGGGCACTGGGATTGATGTCACTTTGTGGACTGGATAAAGATGCAGAGAAAATGTAGGAGGAGTAAAGAGTTTTGCTAATCACTAACATCTGCTGGTGAGACTGCAGCTGGCATTTATGTATCCACAGCACATTAATTAATTCATTCATTATACCACAATCCATAAATATATCCATATGTTTTTTCCTGAACATGAGACCTGACCAGGGAAAACTCTAGACACAAGTCCAGAATGTATCCTGGTAAAGTCTCTTGGTCGGGAGCTGTGGCAACCCGTCATTCAGGGCTGGTATATTTTTGTTGGGGGGGGCGTGCCTGTTTTGCGTGCTATTTTGGCATTAATACTTGTCACATATCAGTTTGCAAACAATGTAAAAAAATATATAGATAATTGAGTTAATAAAGCCGCATACAAACCGCATACAAACCTGTTTTCTTAAGTAAGGCAGCTTCAAAATGCAGATGTTTCAGCCTAGCTCAGTGCTTTCTGTGGTGGTGGGGCAGGCCAGCAGAAAATAAGAGCATTGCGCTGGGATTGGCTCAGTATTCTGTCACTCATGGGGACCATGCACAATCGCCAAGCTTAAATCCTTAGAAAGGGTAGACAATTCAACATTTCAGCCCTTTGGATCCTGCCATAGAGTTATATTACAAGTGCCCTTCCAATAAAGCTCAAGGTCATTGGCCACAGAAATGATGTCAAATCACGTTATACTATGTACAGTAGCTTTGATTGGACTGATCATGTCAACATCTTACTTTCACAATCTTAGCTAGCAGTCATCATCATGAAACAAGTCTACTGGCAAATCCTTTTTAATCCTTGTCATATGAAGAGAAATAATGAAGAGAAAATATAGATAAAACGTATCGGTGCTCATCGGCCATTGGACATAAACATTACACAACAATTTGGAGATCGCAAATTCAACAATGAGTGGTTCGTAAGGAATCGGTGACATTGGCTTACTGCAAGCATTGCACCTCGGAAGTCGGGAATAAACAGCGCAAACTGGGAAAATATGTTTTGAACGGTCATTCAACTCGGAATTGTAAATCCGGCATCTTTCTCTTTGATGACAAAATTTGCCCACGAAGGACCGCCGCGCCACTTTCCTGTTAAAGCACATCAAGCACATCACAGTCCAAAAATGTCTTATGCTGCTTCATAAATTATGTAGGATGCCAGAGAGATATGTATCCCGTAGCTAAGAAAGTAATACTAAGTGTATGTTGTGTAGTAAGCTGTTAGTAGCCCATGTGCCTCACCCTAATAATTTGGTCTATTTTCACCAACGCGGCATTGTAAACACATCGTTCCTGGCCGGTGTGTGCTTGTTTATTAACTTTATTTGTACATATTTGACAGTGCTACTGATAGTAGTGGTGGCGCTTGGCTTGCACGTGCAAATTCAGCACACACATTCTATAATAGAATTGTGTTATTTGACGTGTCAAATTAAAATCTTAATTAACGCGTCAAATAGTGTTATATGACATGTATCTTTTTTGACGCACAAAGACCCAAACTGCGTTCAATGTGCCTCACCCTAATAATTTGGTCTATTTTCACCTCTTAATTTCACCTACTGTTCTAACTTGGTGGTGCACCTGTAGCCTATAACCTGTTTAAGAGAAATGCAATCATCGATATTGTAAGAGCTTTCATGGTCTGTTCAAATGCCCCCTTTATTTATCCTACGGTTCTGACTTGTTGTACAAGGAGTACACTAAGACCGGACCATGTTCTGAATTCTGTCGCTGTACATTTCAAAAGTGCTGAACAAATAATTATATTGAGTACGTCCGTCGTCGCTCGCTCATTAATGTCTCAATTGAAATTACGGATTGCCTCTTATCCGCTTGTCGTCCCCTTATGCCATAGTGTATACATCTCAATTGTCAGTAGAAACCACATTTGTTTAAGCATGTCAGCCATATCAGCTATGTTTTTTTTAAAGGCAGCAAATGAGGCTGAATGAGCTGTTTCACTGCCAGACAAGGCTCCGCTGAAAGCCAGCTGTAGCAGTGACAAGGTTTTGGGACTGCTGTTGGGATTCTGCTGTTGGGACAGCTTTATGTAGGCCCTAACAGTTTGTTGGCACCATTTGTCACCATTATAGTGCAATTCTTGTATTGTTTAGTGTTGTGTTGTGGCTTTGATGGCATGCATCCCACATTTTTTATTTTGCCCCACCAAGATTTACATGCTAAAATTGCCACTGGTGGGGAGTAACTCGGGTCCATAACAAATGTTTACATAGTTCAGTCTAAATGCTTTCTATTCACTGTTCCTTTCCCTCAATGTGAACGTCTGGGGATTCTCCCAAAGACACTGTCTTACCTGCACTCTCTCAGAGACCTACCACGTCTACAGGCCACAGTTCAACCCCAGCCACACGCACTTTATTCTCCACTGCTTGGGTGAATCTCTTTTTCTCCATCTATCTCTTTTTCTCTTTCTTTAATTTTTCTGTCAATCTTGATGTCTCTTTGTTGTTGGCCCTGGCATATCCAGAGTGACTGTCCACAGCAGCATAGAACATTTCAGTGAGCACTGCTCAAGTTGTTTTTTTATGTCTCAATATGTCCACTAGATGTCATCATTGAGCTATATATACATGCTTCCAAGATGTCTGGCCCCACATTCCATTTTTACTCAAGGGCAGGTCCAGTTAGGAAGGAGTATATGTGTTTGTGGCAGATAACATTGAACACTGTTTGACTATAGTCTTCCTACTGTCCTTTACTCCATGTACAAAGTGAATTAGCTACTTGACAATATATTGTCTGACCAAAGAGGTTGAGATTGAGCACAATCGAGTATGTGTAGATGTCTTACATTGTCGGCAGCTGTAGCCCTTGAACACTTGAATGGTTGTTAGTTCAGCCAGATGTTTCATATTCAGTATTCAGTCATTGTGAGGATGCGCCCCAAACGGTACACTTTTCCCTATATAGTGCACCGTAAAGGGAATAAGGTGCCATGTGGGATGCAAACTGAGTGTTGTTCTCTCAGGGTACACAGCCCCGGAAGACAACGAGCCTCTGTCTCTGGCCCTGGTGGGCAAACAGCTCTCCATCATATGCTACAAAACCCTCACAGCTGACCACTATGGTTCTGTAAACACTGAGGAAAACACCCTTTTTCTTAGAAAACGTATTATGACTTACCATAATATGAGAGCAACTGTGGGATCCATGTTGCAGATGTGCATCTAAAGCTGGGTCTACCACAGGGGTATGAAGAAGGCCTACATCCTCTCCTCATCATCATGTAAAAACATTAAGCACTAATGCAAACTTTAAAGGGATAGTTCAAATTATGACACATTGGTTCCCTTACCCTTTATGCACTGTATGGACAAAGTATGAGAGCAATCGATGCTTTGGTTTTGTTTCCTCACCACTGTTTCCAAATGCTAACGTTTTATTATTTGAACATGATGCGCGAAAAATGCTAATATCGGTCCCATGACTTGAATGGGATTTGCCCCACAAACGCTAAATGCTAAATGGGATTTGTGCCACAAATACATTTTAAAACTGTGCCAGAGAAACTAAACCAAAGCATGGATTGCTGTCCAAGATGACTTTCCAAGATGGCGTAGCAGTCAGTCATGTGTTGTGTTTGTCTTTGTCTTATCAAGTGTCTTATTCCTTGTTTTTTTTTCTTTTTCTCGTATACATTTTAATCTCACTTTCTATCTACGAACTAAATATACTTTCCTGCAACCCGCCTCACCCAAATGTGGTACGGATCTGCTATTTTTATTCCTTATAACTGGAACCTCCGTCAGGAGCTAGCCAGCTAACTAGCTACTAGTCTTTGTTAGCCACGGCTAGCGGTCTTCACCTTTTAGCTCGGACACCGCCAGCTTTAGCTCGGACAATGCATGCCAGTCTGCACAGCACGATATCAACCCAGAGCATATCGGACTGCTTCTCCCTATCACCGGATTCCTGCCGCTCTGGATCATTACACCGGATCATCGCAGCTAGTTAGCTAACGCCTCTGTCCCGAAGCAAGCACCAGTTAGCCTTGAGCTAGCCACGAGCTAGGCCCACATACCAGCTAATTCTAGGGCTACAATACCTCTTTTGTCAATTGGCCTGGACCCTTTGTTGTCGACGCGGAGCCCCGCCGATCCATCACAACTGGTCTGCCAATGTGGTTGCCCGATGTGGTCTCAACGGGCTTTTCCGTTGCGATGTCGCCTAAGACCCATCTTCTTGCCCCGGCCCGCTAGCTAGACTACTGAACTGCTCCCTGACTCACCTATTGCTGTTCTTTGGACCCTATGATCACTCGGCTACACAGCTGATGCCCCCTGGACTGTTTCAATAACACGGTACCTCATTTTGTTTATCTGTGACAGCCTCGAACTCTGGTCCTGTATGTACCTAACTGACCTGCTCTGCCCATTTCCCCACACATGCGGAGACCTCACCTGGCTTAACTGGTCCCACCAGAGACGAAACCTCTCTGATCGTCACCCAACACCGAGGTTTACCTCCACTGCACTCACATCCTACCATACCCTTGTCTGTACATTATGCCCTGAATCTATTCTACCACGACCAGAAATCTGTTCCTTTTATTCTCTGTTCCAAACGCATTAGATGACCAGTTCTTATAGTCTTTAGCCGTACCCTTATCCTACTCCTCCTCTGTTACTCTGGTGATGTAAAGGTTAACCCAGGCCCCGTAGACCCCAGTACCACACCTATTCCGCAGGCGCTATCATTTGTTGACTTCTGTAACCGTAAATGCCTTGGTTTCATGCATGTTAACATCAGAAGCCTCCTCCCTAAGTTTGTTTTATTCACTGCTTTAGCACACTCCGCCAATCCTGATGTCCTAGCCGTGTCTGAATCCTGGCTTAGGAAATGTACATCACCAACTACAATATTTTCCGCCAAGATAGAACTACCAAAGGGGGTGTGGTCGCAATCTACTGCAGAGATAGTCTGCAGAGTTCTGTCATACTATCCAGGTCTGTACCCAAACAGTTCGAGCTTCTACTTCTAAAAATCCACCTTTCCACCCCCCTCAGCCCCCAGTTGTACCCTGGACTCCATATGCAAATTGATTGCCCCCCATTTATCTTCAGAGTTCGTACTGTTAGGTGACCTAAACTGGGATATACTTAACACCCCGGCCGTCCTACAATCTAAGCTAGATGCCATCAATCTCACACAAATTATCAAGGAACCTACCAGGTACAACACCAAATCCGTAAACACTGGCACCCTCATAGATATCATCCTGACCAATCTGCCCTCTAAATACACCTCTGCTGTCTTCAACCAGGATCTCAGCGATCACTGCCTCATTGCCTGCGTCTGTAATGGGTCCGTGGTCAAACGACCAGCCCTCATCACTGTCAAGCGCTCCCTAAAACACTTCAGCAAGCAGGCCTTTCTAATCGACCTGGCCCGGGTATCCTGGAAGGATATTGACCTCATCCCGTCAGTAGAGGATGCCTGGTTATTCTTTAAAAGTGCTTTCCTCACCATCTTAAATAAGCATAACCCATTCAAAAAATGTAGAACTCCAGACTTGACTGCCCTTGACCAGCACTTTCTAAAATTATCTTCCGCAATTGTTGCAATCCCTATCACTAGCCTGTTCAACCTCTCTTTCGTATCGTCTGAGATCCCTAAAGATTGGAAAGCTGCCTAGACACTCTAGACCCAAACTGTTATAGACCTATATCCATCCTGCCCTGCATTTCTAAAGTCTTCGAAAACCAAGTTAACACAGATCACCGACCATTTCGATTTCCACCGTGCCTTCTCCGCTATGCAATCTGGTTCCCGAGCTGGCCATGGGTGCACCTCAGGTCCTAAACGATATCATAACCGCCATCGATAAAAGACAGTACTTTGCAGCTGTCTTCATCGACCTGGCCAAGGCTTTTGACTCTGTCAATCACTGCATTCTTATCGGCAGACTCAACAGCCTTGGTTTCCCAAATGACTGCCTTGCCTGGTTCACCAACTACTTCTCAGATAGAGTTCAGTGTGTCAAATCAGAGGGCCTGTTGTCCAGACCTCTGGCAGTCTCTATGGGGGTGCCACAGGGTTAAATTCCCAGGTCGACTCTTTTCTCTGTATATATCAATGATGTCGCTCTTGCTGCTGGTGATTCTCTGATCCACCTCTACGCAGACAACACCATTCTGTATACTTCTAGCCCTTCTTTGAACACTGTGTTAACAAACCTCCAGACGAGCTTCAATGCCATACAACACTCCTTCCGTGGCCTCCAACTGCTCTTGAATGCTAGTTAAACTAAATGCATGCTTTTCAACCGATCGCTGCCCGCTCCTGCCCGCCGGACTAGCATCACTACTCTGGATGGTTCTGACTTAGAATATGTGGACAACTACAAATACCTAGGCATCGGGTTAGACTGTAAACTCTCCTTCCTGACCCACATTAAGCATCTCCAATCTAAAATGAAATCTAGAATCGGTGTCCTATTTCACAACAAAGCCTCCTTCACTCATGCTGCTAAACATACCCTCGTAAAACTGACTATCCTACCGATTCTTGACTTCTGCGATGTCATTTACAAAATAGCCTCCAACACTCTACTCAGAAAATTGGATTCAGTCTATCACAGTGCCATCTGTTTTGTCACCAAAGCCCCATATTCTACCCACCACTGTGACCTGTATGCTCTCGTTGGCTTGCCCTCGCTTCATATTCGTCACCAAACCCACTGGCTCCAGGTCATCTATAAGTCTTTGCTAGGTAAAGCCCAGCCTTATCTCAGCTCACTGGTCACCATAGCAACACTCACCCGTAGCACGCACTCCAGCAGGTATATTTCATTGGTCATCCCCACAGCCAACTCCTCCTTTGGCCGCATTTCCTTCCAGTTCTCTGCTGCCAATGACTGGACCGAATACAAACAGAAACTAAAACAACAAGCTCCCTCGCTCAGGTCTGTTCAACGCTGGTCCGACCAATCTGATTCCACGCTTCAAGACTGCTTCGATCACGCGGATTGGAATATGTTCCGCATTGCGTCCAACAACAACATTGACGAATATGCTGATTCGGTGAGCGAGTTCATTAGAAAGTGTATCGGCGATGTCGTACCCACAGCAACGATTAAAACATTCCCAAACCAGAAACCGTGGATTGACGGCAGCATTCGCGTGAAACTGAAAGCGCGAACCACTGCTTTTAACCAGGGCAAGGTGACCGGAAACATGACCGAATACAAACAGTGTAGCTATTCTCTCCGCAAGGCAATCAAACAAGCTAAGTCCCAGTACAGAGACAAAATAGAGTCGCAATTCAACAGCTCAGACACAAGAGGTATGTGGCAGGGTCTACAGTCAATCACGGATTACAAAAAGAAAACCAGCCCCGTCGCGGACCAGGATGTCTTGCTCCCAGACAGGCTAAATAACTTTTTTGCTCGCTTTGAGGACAATACAGTGCCACTGACACGGCCCGCTACCAAAACCTGCGGGCTCTCCTTCACTGCAGCCGAGGTGAGTAAAACATTTAAACGTGTTAACCCTCGCAAGGCTGCAGGCCCAGACGGCATTCCCAGCCGCGTCCTCAGAGCATGCGCAGACCAGCTGGCTGGTGTGTTTACGGACATATTCAATCAATCCTTATCCCAGTCTGCTGTTCCCACATGCTTCAAGAGGGCCACCATTGTTCCTGTTCCCAAGAAAGCTAAGGTAACTGAGCTAAACGACTACCGCCCCGTAGCACTCACTTCCGTCATCATGAAGTGCTTTGAGAGACTAGTCAAGGACCATATCACCTCCACCCTACCGGACACCCTAGACCCACTCCAATTTGCTTACCGACCCAATAGGTCCACAGACGACGCAATCGCAACCACACTGCACACTGCCCTAACCCATCTGGACAAGAGGAATACCTATGTGAGAATGCTGTTCATCGACTACAGCTCAGCATTTAACACCATAGTACCCTCCAAACTCGTCATCAAGCTTGAGACCCTGGGTCTCGACCCCGCCCTGTGCAACTGGGTCCTGGACTTCCTGACGGGCCGCCCCCAGGTGGTGAGGGTAGGTAACAACATCTCCACCCCGCTGATCCTCAACACTGGGGCCCCACAAGGGTGCGTTCTGAGCCCTCTCCTGTACTCCCTGTTCACCCACGACTGCGTGGCCATGCACGCCTCCAACTCAATCATCAAGTTTGCGGATGACACTACAGTGGTAGGCTTGATTACCAACAACGACGAGACGGCCTACAGGGAGGAGGTGAGGGCCCTCGGAGTGTGGTGTCAGGAAAATAACCTCACACTCAACGTCAACAAAACAAAGGAGATGATTGTGGACTTCAGGAAACAGCAGAGGGAGCACCCCCCTATCCACATCGACGGGTCAGTAGTGGAAAAGGTGGAAAGTTTTAAGTTCCTCGGTGTACACATCACGGACAAACTGAATTGGTCCACCCACACAGACAGCGTTGTGAAGAAGGCGCAGCAGCGCCTCTTCAACCTCAGGAGGCTGAAGAAATTCGGCTTGTCACCAAAAGCACTCACAAACTTCTACAGATGCACAATCGAGAGCATCCTGTCGGGCTGTATCACCGCCTGGTACGGCAACTGCTCCGCCCACAACCGTAAGTCTCTCCAGAGGGTAGTGAGGTCTGCACAACGCATCACTGGGGGCAAACTACCTGCCCTCCAGGACACCTACACCACCCAATGTCACAGGAAGGCCATAAAGATCATCAAGGACAACAACCACCCAAGCCACTGCCTGTTCACCCCGCTATCATCCAGAAGGCGAGGTCAGTACAGGTGCATCAAAGCAGGGACCGAGAGACTGAAAAACAGCTTCTATCTCAAGGCCATCAGACTGTTAAACAGCCACCACTAACATTTAGTGGCCGCTGCCAACATACTGACTCAACTCCAGCCACTTTAATAATGGGAATTGATGGAAATTATGTAAAAATGTACCACTAGCCACTTTAAACAATGCCACTTAATATAATGTTTACATACCCTACATTACTCATCTCATATGTATATGTATATACTGTACTCTATATCATCTACTGCATCTTGCCATCTTTATGTAATACATGTATCACTAGCCACTTTAAACTATGCCACTTTATGTTTACATACCCTACATTACTCATCTCATATGTATATACTGTACTCTATACCATCTACTGCATCTTGCCTATGCCGTTCTGTACCATCACTCATTCATATATCTTTATGTACATATTCTTTATCCCTTTACACTTGTGTGTATAAGGTAGTAGTTGTGGAATTGTTAGGTTAGATTACTTGTTGGTTATTACTGCATTGTCGGAACTAGAAGCACAAGCATTTCGCTACACTCGCATTAACATCTGCTAACCATGTGTATGTGACAAATAAGATTTGATTTGATTTGATTTGCAAAAATCACTGAAGCTGGAGACATATCTCCCTCACTAACTTTAAGCATCAGCTGTCAGAGCAGCTTACTGCTCACTGCACCTGTACACAGCCCATCTGTAAATAGCCCACCCAACTACCTCATCCCCATATTGTTATTTATTTTTGCTCTTTTGCACCCCAGCATCTCTACTTGCACATCATCATCTGCACATCTATCACTCCAGTGTTAATGCTAAATTGCAATTATTTCGCCACGATGGCCTATTTATTTCCTTACCTCCCTAATCTCAATACATTTGCACACACTGTATATAGATTTTTCTATTGTGTTATTGACTGTACGTTTGTCTATCCCATGTGTAACTCTGTGTTGTTGTTTTTGTTGCACTGCTTTGCTTTATCTTGGCCAGGTCGCTGTTGTAAATTAGAACTTGTTCTCAACTGGCCTACCTGGTTAAATAAAGGTGAAAATAAAAAAATAAAAAAATGGATTGCTGTCAGACCTTGTCCATGGACTGCTTACAGGGTAAGGAAACTAATTTGTAATTTTGTAATATGGGTGAAAAAATCCTTTAAGGGTTCTGCACTGAGATAAGAAATTGGCATGGTACCATAGACCTAAGTTTGCAAGCTAATATTTCACAACAATGAGATCGATATCACAGGTGTCGTACAAATCATAATAATCATTAACACAAAAGCTCCATAACTCCCTAAATGTCTTCCTCAGTGTACTTACTTCTCCTCCACCTAACCTGATTCCACTTATTTTCGTACATTCTCTGTCTGTGTGTATTAGGGATGGAGCCCCTGACACTTCTTTGTTACAAGTAGTTGTTAGAGTTGCTCCACATTGACAACAGAAGGATTGCTTTGTATGGAAAGGTATAGGGTCGTATTTCCTGCTATATTGCTGCATTGATTCTAGAAAAAAAGTTGATCATCCATGTTAGATAAAACAGTATTCTGTCTATTGTCACAACTGCATTTGAGTACCCCAGGCATTTGGTGGACTTCTGACACTGAAGATGTTGGCAGCAGCCTCTCTCAAATGCACTAAAATTGTCCCTTTAGTCTTCCTTTGAACCAAATACATGAGTCTTAATTAAACATGTATTTTCAGGCTGCATCTTTGTTGCATGATGTGGTCAATCTGAGGGACAAGAACTTCCTATTTTTACATGGAACTGCAGATGGTGAGAACCATTATGATCTATTCAACTATTGCGAGATTTAGGGGAATTCTTTCAGAAGTGCTACAAAAATAAAGGTATACCCCATATGAGATAATGGATGGATCTATTTGCACATATTTGTAAAGTAACACTTCCATCTTGCAATACTCTGTTTTTAATTTATTTTCTCTTTCAGCACATGTCCACATCCAGCACACTGCCGAGCTAATAGATTGTCTGGTGACGGCCAAGGCAAACTACACTTTGCAGGTGTGCTGGAAAGAACCGTAGGAACCACCTTTACCAGCGCTTCATCGATATTCCTCACTTTGACATGAGGGGGTCACAGTCACCCCATGGGTAATTTGAGTGCGACCGTGACAGGTGGGTACACTCCTTTGAATTTCATCAAGTTGACATTCAGTGATCCATGCCCAGTGGGAACCTAGGCTTCTTCTGTTTATGGTTCCGCAGCTAATCATTGGGCGTGGATGGTACTACCCACATCAGATGTAGGCCTCCCTCCCCAGACAAGCTGGAGATACCTCTCCCCACTTCGTAGGGCATGAGCCGTACGATCCATGCAATGCCCTGTCACTGCGGGGCCAATAAGTTTATTCTCCGCCTCAAGTCTAGTGAGCGTAGAGGAGACCTCCCCACCTACAATGTGTGGGGCCGGCGAGCGCCGTAACTGGGGAGATCCGCGAGAAGAGCCCGGCGCGCGTCCAGAGTTGCCGCCGCGAACCGCCGGACCAAACCCCCCACCGGTCCGCCTTCGGCCCACCGACGGACACCACCCTGACGAACCACCGCACACAGCCCCTTGCGAGACCACGTACGAGAGACTGCGAGATGGGCCGCACAACAAACTTCCAGTGGTGGCGAGAGGAGGGCGACGGAGCGACTGTTCCCACAGCCGCGGCTCGAACCCAGCCCTGCTTCGCACCCCAGCCTTACTGACTCTTAGAGCCAATCCTTATCCCAAAAATACAGATCATTTTTGGCAACTTTCCTTACCTACATTGTTCTAACATGCCAGAGGCTGTTCACCTTGGAGACCAGCGGTGGATATGGATATGGGTATGGCCCGGCGTGAGATTTACACCTTCTCCCCCGGATTTTCAAGGGCCAGGGAGAGCTCACCGGATGCCGCCAAAACCGCAACTCTTTCCATGGCATGGGCCCCTCTCTCGGGAGAACCCATTCCAGGGCACCCTGCCCTTCACAAAGAAAAGAGAACTCTCCCCGGGGCTCCCGCCAGCTTCTCCGGGATCGGCACGTTTCCGCAATGGATGCCTCGCGGCGCCCGTCTCTGGCAGCCCGTGGACATTCTGAAAGTAGTTTGAGGTCAGTAGGTCACATTAACAAGGAGCTATTGAAATGTGAAAGTTTGAAAAATTCATGTAAAATTGTGTGAGATGAAAATGGACAAACTAAAGGGTGTGCAATATACAAGGGTAGTCAGTGGACATTCTGAACCTTGTTTGAAGTCAGTAGGTCACATGACCAAGGAGCTGTTGAAATTCTAAAGTTGACAAAATTCATGTAAAAACATGTGAGATGAAAATGGACAAACTAGAGAGTATGCAGTATAGAAGGGTAGTCAGTGGACATTCTGAACCTTGTTTGAAGTCAGCAGCTCACATGACCAAAGAGCTATTGAAATTAGAATGTTTACCAAATTAATGTAAAATCGTGTGAGATGAAAATGGACAAACTAAAGGGTGTGCAATATAGAAGTGTATTCAGTGGACATTCTGAACCTTGTTTGAGGTCAGTAGGTCACATGACCAAGGAGCTATGGAAATATTTTTTTTTTAAATAAATGATTTAAAATATTGCGAGATGTAAATCGACAAAAAAAAAGTGTGTGCAATGTGTGTATGTTAGCTAGAACCAGTTTTGAAAGTTGTAATGGTTAAAGAGCTATTGATTTTTAAAACATTTGATTTGTCACTATGTTGACGGACCTTAACTGCTGTTGGTGGACGTAAGAAAAACTACAGGAGAATATCCAACCTGAATCGGGTTTTACCTCGGTGACCAATGTATACTCGGTTCAGTTTGGAGGGTTTTGTCTAGATGGGATACAGCTTTTTTCAAAATTGACTTTTCATAGCAGGTTAGGAGAACTTAGATAGTGAACGTTATTTATAATAAGGGTTACATGGAGAAAATCGGACATCTGAAATGAAAATGGATGGCCCTCCCTTCAGCAAAATATATTTTACCGAAACCCTCCCTGAATGCTTGAAAAAACAAAACAAGTGACCCTCCCCTATACTCAAAATAAAGAAAGTGGATAGCAGAGAACGTCTACCCTCACTCCTAGGACAGACCAGAGCCTTAGATATGCAGTTTTAGTAAATGTTCTTCATTTAGCAAGCATAACATGCCAAAGTAGAAATGTTGATAGCGCACAGGGCTGCGGGCCAGAAGGTTGTGGGTTCGCAGACCACCATAGGGGTGGAAAGATCTCCTGTATAGTAAAACCATTGCATGAATCTATTATCGTATTTGCAGGTTCGAGAAAAATGTCCTTTTATAAACATTTCATGCAATTCTACGTCATTTTACAAATTAGCAGATTTTTTTTAGACCACACAAATGACTGAAATGACAGGTTAAGAATGGACAGATAGATATGTCTGTGTTCATCTTATATTTCTCCAATGCCAAATCAGTGTCTTTGCAACGAAACTGTTCCTGTTTGCAAATAATTAAATCTGAGACGCCATTAGGAATCTGAGCATGGTACCTTCAAAAGTTAGTCCTACCTTTCCACCCCAGTCAGAGTAGGCCTACCAAAGCAGAAAAATGTAAGCATTAACTGCTGGCTACTCTTCTTCTGTGGCTTAACCCAACGAGAGAAAGTCATAAGTGTTTCCCAAAAATATATTGTACAGAAAGTGAATAGCTTAATCAATTAATATTGACATAATTAGATTACTTCCCAAGCAAAGTCTATTTTTTGTCTCCTCGGCTATAGAAGGTTATAGCTCAGCCTCTGAATGTCAAAGAAACGAAACAATGATATCCCCATATGAGTCATGTATTTTCTGGGTATTTTACAGCTTGTTTCTAGCATAAAGCATTGCGGACCAAAGCGTTATAGAGAACTTTATATAATCGGATTTTAAAATAACAACGGGTAGGCCTGTGCTTTTTGACATTTTCTTGAATAAAAACGTAGGCCTATGGCATACCCTCTCATAACCCCTCAATTGTAGTCTTGGTTTTAACTTAACACAGAGGTAGGCTATTTAAAGAGTGCACGGTGGAGGAATTGAGATACATCTATGGCTATAGAAATAGGAAGAAATAGGCCCCAAAACAAAGCCCTCCTTGTTAGTAAAGTCTAATTAAAATGAAGATGGTTTAAATGAATTATGCCTACTCGAATTTGCCTAATTTTAGCACCATGTGCTTTCCATTTCTGGCTGCTGTTTCAAGTTTCAGCACCACAATGTAAATTACTGGAATCTGGTTAATTGTGAGGTCAATAACTCTGATAAATACATAATGGGCAAGAAACATATTGTTTTTAATAAAAATCAATTATAGTAGTAGCAAGCTATCAAATTTGACCTCAGGTCCTCCTCATCAAAATGAACAGAACATAGGCTATAGGCTAGTCTGCGCGCATTTTTTGGACAGACTAATCCAAAAAATCGGAAGAAGCCTTTGCCTCTCCTCCCGAACTGCCACCTGTATACTTACACAGCACAGCGATTGGTTATGCAGCACACGAAATAGTTTTTGATCAGCAGGAGCAGTGCAGGCCGGGCTCAGGGTTGGAATATCCATTGCAGTGTGTAATGCAGTCTTGTTTTATTTACACCATTCCATCAACTAACTTAGAAATATAACTTTGCTCTGTGATTCTCCTATCATGCACTTCACAGCCTATAGGCTAGGCTATGGTTCATTTGATTGAGACCACACTCAAATAGGATATAGGCGCACTTGATATTGCACGCCCAAAGAAGAATCAGATAGGGGCGGCATCAGGCACACATCGATATATAGCATAATAAGCAACTTATTCTAAAACATTGATAAATATAGACATTTCATCAATTACAAATGATATGACCCTCCCCTGCACTATATTTCAAAGGCACACGTCGATATATAGCATAATAAGCAACTTATTCTAAAACACTGATAAGTATAGAAATTTCATCAATTTCAAATGATATGAAATCTCCTCTGGACTAGATTTCAAAAATACTTAACCTTCCCCTTGACTGAAATTGAAAAAGAATGACCCTCTCCCATTTTATTCCAGGTACCCATTATGTAAATGTTGATTCATTCATTGCTCAGCAGGTTATGCGAATTAACGTAACTGGTTAGGAGAAAGGTTAGGGTTAGCAAAATGTTTTTGTTTTTTTGTTGACAATTTCACAAAATTTGTATCCCGTCTGGACATGACCAGTTTGGCGTTCTAAACGCAAACTGGCGAAACGAAAGACAGCCGTGGACCATTGCACATTAGCGATTAGAATTCAATACACTTAATATTCTAAATAAAAAGTACGTTTCCCTGACTGTGATGCGTATGACTTTTTACATTAAAGACCGGTGGATATTTGCCATGAAATCGAATTGTTTTCGGGTCTCTGATTAAATTTGGTTTGGGTCCTAAGTGTCTCTGGCATAAACTTGGACACCTCTTGGTAGCGTCCCTGCCGTTGCCTACGTCACCAGTTTTTACCTAATGCGATGGAACAGCGTGGAATTAAGATTTCCAAATCGTTGTAGCGGTGGCTGAAATTAACAAACAACAGGTAATTAATGATCATTAAATGTTGAATTTTGTCTTTACTACACGTCAGAGACGGTTCAGCACAGTAGCATGCACGAATGGTCAGTGAGTGTGATTTACCATTCTTTTATTTTGATTTACATTAGCTAGCTATAGTCTCTGAACTTGAAAAAAAAGAACTGTTCCCGAACAATTCCCCTGAATGTTATGACAACTCATTGAGAAATGACTTGCATGTCTCCATAATATTGATAAAATTATCTGTTTCTGTATATTTGCTGTGTTTTTTTCCCCTGCTCTCTAATTTTGCTTAGATGAAGATGTGGCATCCCTTGCAATCACTTGCTCTGTGTGTGCTACTTGCTCTCCTTGTAAACCACTGCCAAGGAGCCAGGCAGGGCCAGGATCTCAAATGTGGAGGTAAGTCTTTGGATTTCTACCATTTTACTACACTAGATCCTGTTTAATCTCATAATTTGATCCCAACCCCCTTATTTTCTACATTGTGCGTCCACTTTTGGTCCGCATACCTTCGTTAAACTACCTAACATTTCGCTATTGTCCATCAGCGTGTAGGGCCATGGTGGATGAGATGGAGTGGGCAATATCTCAGGTGGATCCTAACAAAATGATCCAGACCGGGTCCTTTAGAATCAACCCAGATGGTAGCCAGTCTATTAGAGAGGTAGGTGTACCTGAGGGCTACTGGCTCCTTCATTGGCCTTATTTTACACATTCAATGTTATTTATTTGTAGGCTGGGATTCTACAGCATTGTTTTTAAAACATAGTAATGTGTTGTCACAGTGTTTCCTATTATAGGGTTATCATTTTCTCTTGTTGAGCTCACCAACATTGTGTTCCCCCCAGGTTCCTCTCGCCCGCTCTGAGGGTAACCTCCTGGAGCTAATGGAGGAGGTATGTGAGAGGATGAAGGACTACGGGGAACGCTTGGACCCCACCACCAGCAGGGAGACCTATGAGAGGGTCACGTCTCGGAACGGCAGACCCATGGACCTCTCAGAGGCTAAACTGGATTCCAGAGTTACATCCAGCCTGAAATTTGCTGTGGGTAGCCATTTTGTTTTCATTTTCACATGGTAGGGACTAGGGATGATGACACGCTATAGCTCATCAGTGTGACATTCTAGAACCTCTGATGTAGTGAATGATAATGACTACAGTTGATGACAGCAGACCAATGCAGTGGAAACTTTCCACATCCATATGTTTGTACTGTAGGCTCCTGCATCTCACTGAAATGTGTCCCCCACTACATCTTATTTAACCATTATCTTCTCTGTCTTACCCGTAGTGTGAGACCATCGTTGAACAATATGAAGACGAGATCATCGAATTCTTTGCCCATGAAACAGACAACGTGAAAGACAAACTCTGCAGCAAGAGAACAGGTATACCACCATCTTACTTCATCCAATACATTATATTGACCACCAGAGACTATGTGTACTGCTATTGGGGATATACCTCTTACAAAATTGTGTTTGGAATGACTCATTGTAATACAATGTGAAAAATCAATACCAAAATGTAACTCGTTGATGGTTTTTCTCTGCAGACCTTTGCGACCATGCTCTGGAAATCCCTCATGATGAGTTATGATTCCATCCTGCAGTTCACACAGCTCAGCTTTATACACAACTACCTTCCACTGCATTAGTGGGGCTGCAGACTATTCAGAGCAGCTCCAGCACCAGGTGCTTACTGTCTGTAATACAGGAATGGGGGGAGTTGAATTGTAGAACTCGACACACTAGCTCGATCTGCTCTATCAATCACAAGATGCAAGGTATAACTTATTGGGCAACTACTGTTAAGAAAACTCATGACATCAACTATATTATCACACATTTGTGCTTTTATGCCTCAATTTATATTGTCCTTATGCAGGTGGGTAGAACACTCTTGTAATGTATATATTACTGCAATGAATTCAAATCAAGTGTATTGGTCGCATACACATATTTAGAAGATGTAATTGCGGGTGCTATTTGTAGTATTTCTAACAGACGGTTGTAGCAATGGGGGGAAAAATGGTATCACTCTGGATGATTTCAGGAGTTTAAATGTTCTCAAGCTTACTCTTGAAGCAGATGGTGAATCAAATTCTGTAACAATAGTTAGTAAAGTTGTTCAACATGGTTGCTGTGCTTGTTGCTTTGATTAATTGTATCCTGTGAATGATGGAAAGGTTTGATTTATACTTTCTCCAGCAACTCCCATTCCTCTTCTATTTTGTGTATTAATCTTTTGTCATGGTCATCTGTTTTTCATACTTTGATGGAAATATATTTCTACAACAATCTGGAGTTGTTGTTTTAGTGTTGGATTACACACAAGTGGGTTTGTATTAAGACATGAATAATAACTAATCAGACAAACTTTTTGGGCGACCCGACAATTCACATAAATGTGAGGTATAGAGATGTCATTGTAAGCGAAAGCAAGTCTCCAAGAAGCAGTAAATCTGGTCTGCTATTTCCATGCTTCCCGTTTTTAAGTTTAGAATTTTGTGTCCTATACTTTCGATTTTGTACACCAGCTGAAAATACAATATTTTTTGTTATGGAAAAGATATTTCAAAGCTGTTTAGATGGTGCAATGATTCTCTACACTATACTTGGGGCCTATAGTTTTGTGACAAACTGAAATGAGGCAATTAGAATTTTACCAACTGGGAAATGGCGGAGCAATTTCTTAAGTGTATCTTTAAGCCATTGGGTTTTATAACATTTGAATGTTACATTTACAATCTCATGTCGTTGATCACACTTTCGGCAATTTAATTTAAAATCCTTGACGCTAGATTCAGCCAGACACCCACCCACAGGCAGATTATGGGTATGTACGTCACCCAAACCATGCCTTTTCCCAGCCAATCTCCTTTGTTGGCCTGTTCCTCTCTCAACCTTCACCTACCATCAAACCACCTACACCTACCATCACCTTCAACGAGGTACTGGGGATTTTTACCAGCACAGTCAGAATTTACCAACACAAACTCGTCACATTCACCATGTCCCTACTGTCCGCCTACAGGTTTACCCCGAAGCTCTTAAATTCAACGAAGGTGAGACCGGTAAATGATATGGGCGCTGCATTGTCCCGCCCCATGCCATAACGTTAGCTAGCTAGTATGCTAAAACTTTGGTTAGCCACTTGCCAGTAAGAACAAACGTGAAGTTAGCATTTAGCTATCGTAACTAGCAAACTAAGACTTTAGGCCTTAGCTAAGTGATGTGTAGATAACTAATCAGTTAACTTTAGAACAAGTTCACATTCAGGTAGCCAAATCAAACTAACGTTATGTTTTACTAGTTAGCCAGCTAACGTTAAGCTATGTACCGTAGACTATAAAATATATAGACTTTATGAAGCTAGCACGGTAATGTGTATAGTAGCTAACTGTTGCCATCTTTGATAACATGAATTAGCTAAATGTCTAGGCTTGAGTTTCGTAGCGAACTAGCACACTGTAGTTGGCTAGCTCGCCCCTAGGCTCCAGTTTTAGTTTGTAATGACAATCTGGGATAATTATTTTTAAAAACAAAGACATCTAGCTAGATGATACTGTATCGTACTTATGTGGGCCTTCACTGCCTTGATATTGTGCCAAGGACTCAGAGTTGATTAAATCAGATACCGGCTGTCCAACGTCAGTTACTTGTACACTACTGTAGGTTTTAGGCAAGTACTAGTAACCAACTATAAAGTAGGTTACCATATCTTGCAATGCAGCTTCATTCCCGCAATGTTACTCACAGCAGGAGGCAAATTACAGTCTTTCGTTGGCTCTAACTCTTCTGGAAAAGGCATCTCTTGCATGTAAAGCAAAAGAGGACCAGCCATGTTTGATTAGCTGGAACACATAGCTAGCAGCACATAACGTTAGAATAGTTGCATTTGAGTGAATTGTACAGGCTACCTAACTTTTCCGATATTTCTTGATTGTGTGAAGGCATCTTGTTTCCAGTTGGGCAAAGCTCTATTTTTCTGTCAATCCAAGGTCAGATCTCTGTACATTCTGACTTGAGGTTAAAAAAAAATGTGGTTGTGTCCTTATGGCCCTAAAACACTTAGAACATGGATGCTCTTTAGACACAGTGCTGTGAGCAATGCTTTGACTGAATCAGTTCTACGTTAGAATACATAAATGCATTGGCATATGTAGGCCTATTTGCCACTGCACACGTCTATCGTTCAGCAATTTTCTGTTTGTTATCCTTTGTCATGGAACTCACACTTCAGTTTCTCTCCTGCAGTGATTAGGTAGGCTAGGTCATCTTTAGGTGCACAGGCTAGGTCATTGTTAGTCATACAGGCTAGGTCATTGTTAGTGATACAGGCTAGGTCATGGTTAGGGATGCAGCCTTGGTCATTGTTAGGGATACAGCCTAGGTCATTGTTGGGGATACTTTGCAGTGCATTGTGGCTTGCTGATGTTTTAAAGTGAGGACTAACGCCCCTCTGATTATTGAAACTTGAAACCTTTCTCTGATGACTGCCTGTCTGTGATACATGTCGGAGATTTAACCTATTTTGACTGATTGCATCTCTTGACACCCCTTCTTGTGCCTCTCAGAGCACAGCATGTCTCTTCGCCGCTTCCAGAAATGCCACTACATCAACAGTAAGTACCCTGACTGGACCTCCTTCATTTTTCAATTTGATTTACACACATATGCTTTTTACCTAGCAGTGCTGTGATGTTTTGAACTGAGTGGCCCTCATAATTGAGTTGTCTTTCTAACTGTGACGTATTGTATTTTTCTCTGTGGACCTCCTTCGTTTTTCAATTTGATTTACACACATATGCTTTTTACCTAGCAGTGCTGTGATGTTTTGAACTGAGTGGCCCTCATAATTGAGTTGTCTTTCTAACTGTGACGTATTGTATTTTTCTCTGTGCCGTTGCAGAACCTGAGAGATGTGCTTTCGGATCTCGTCCCTAAAGAACAGAGTAGGGTTAAGAATTTCAAAACGCAGTATGGCAAGACCAACATCGGCTCAATCACTGTGGATATGGTACTTTCTGTTCAACTGTCATTTGTAAACGTTCTACATTATTAGACGTACCCCTTTCAGTGCCTGTTGTAGTGTGAATATGGTAGCTGTTGATGTTAAATGTGTGTGCCCTTGTCTTTACAGATCTACGGTGGGATGAGAGGTATGAAGGGCCTGGTGTATGAGACCTCAGTGCTGGATGCAGATGAGGTGAGTTGGTCTGTGCAGGGAAAGCCCCTTGACAGAGAACTGAATGCAAGCTCAGTATCAGGTAGGGGAATAGATTGGGCATTTTAACCATTTTCAGTTGCTTGTTGGTATCTTAGATTGTTTACACTTAGGTGGGTAGGCAACTAGATTCAGCTGTAGGCTGATTTTTGTTTGATTGGATGGTTGGTGGGCTGGAACACAATTATAATCATTTGTATACTGCAAATTGATGACAACTAAGCCAAATAATAATTTCATACGTTGATTACATTGAGACACGATCACATAAGTAACTTTTTTTTTTAGAATTTGCGGGAATACTTGGGAATTCTTAGTGATATTAGGATTTTGCCGGTTGCCAACCCCTGGCCTAGATGACACATACAATTTAGGCATGCCCTTTAGTGATTCATTTCCCGTGGCTGAGCTGAAGAGAATTGTTTTGAAAGAGAATGATTTCCACACTTGCTTAGTACTCCTCTGAGGGAGATGGCAGAATGCAAATTAATTGAATAGTACTAAATGAAATGGAACTAAATAAAAACCATCCTGTGTCTGATGCTTGAAGCTAGACAATTAGCTACTTAAACAGTGACTTGACCTTAAGTCCCACCATACTCATCAGCTTACATTAGCTGAGAATAAGGAAGGTGATATTTTGCAGCCATTTCAGCACCACTTACGGATATTGGCTTAAAAGTCATAAGATAATTCATGTCACATAGGGCCAATGGGTTATGTAATGTCAATGTGGGGTCAAAGGTATTTGAATAAAACAGACTGAGAGAGGTTTTTGGTGGTTGCATCCCTGTTCCACCCCTGTATATTAATTTATTAATGCATGCAAATGCACCCAGTGTATATATGCAAATGAGGCACATAACATTTTCTTTATTTCGTCACAAATTATATGTTTTCATCTGAGATATATATATATATATATATATATACACACACACACACACACAGTTGAAGTCGGAAGTTTACATACACCTAAGCCAAATACATTTAAACTTAGTTTTGCACAATTCCTGACATTTAATCCTAGTAAAAATTCCCTGTCTTAGGTCAGTTAGGATCACCACTTTATTTTAAGAATGTGAAATGTCAGAATAATAGTAGAGAGAATGATTTATTTCAGCTTTTATTTCTTTCATCACATTCCCAGTGGGTCAGAAGTTTACATACACTCAATTAGTATTTGGTAGCATTGCCTTTAAATTATTTAACTTGGGTCAAATGTTTTGGGTAGCCTTACACAAGCTTCCCACAATCAGTTGGGTGCATTTTGGCCCATTCCTCCTGACAGAGCTGGTGTAACTGAGTCAGGTTTGTAGGCCTCCTTGCTCGTACACGCTTTTTCAGTTCTGCCCACACATTTTCTATAGGCTTGAGGTCAGGGCTTTGTGATGGCGACTCCAATACCTTGACTTTGTTGTCCTTAAGCCATTTTGCCTCAACTTTGGAAGTATGCTTAGGGTCATTGTCCATTTGGAAGACCCATTTGCGACCAAGCTTTAACTTCCTGACTGATGTCTTGAGATGTTGCTTCAATATATCCACATCATTTTCCTTTCTTCATGATGCCATCTATTTTGTGAAGTGCACCAGACCATCCTGCAGCAAAGCACCCCCACAACATGATGCTGTCACCCCCGTGCTTCACGGTTGGGATGGTGTTTATCGGCTTGCAAGCCTCCCCCTTTTTCCTCCAAACATAACGATGGTCATTATGGCCAAACAGCTCTATATTTGTTTCATCAGACCAGAGGACATTTCTCCAAAAAGTACAGTCTTTGTCCCCATGTGCAGTTGCAAACCGTAGTCTGGCTTTTTTGTGGTGGTTTTGGAGCAGTGGCTTCTTCCTTGCTGAGCGGCCTTTCAGGTTATGTCGATATAGGACTCGTTTTACTGTGGATATAGATACTTTTGTACCTGTTTACTCCAGCATCTTCACAAGGTCCTTTGCTGTTGTTCTGGGATTGATTTGCACTTTTCGCACCAAAGTACGTTCCTGAGGGGTATGACGGCTACGTGGTCCTATGGTGTTTATACTTGCGTACTATTGTTTGTACAGATAAACGTGGTACCTTCAGGCGTTTGGAAATTACTCCCAAGTATGAACCAGACTTGTGGAGGTCTACAATTTTTTCCGGAGGTCTTGGCTGATTTCTTTTGATTTTCCCATGATGTCAAGCAAAGAGGCACTGAGTTTGAAGGTAGGCAATGAAATACATCCACAGGTACACCTCCAATTGACTCAAAATATGTCAAGTAGCCTATCAGAAGCTTCTAAAGCCATGACATAATTTTCTTGAATTTTCCAAGCTGTTTAAAGGCACAGTCAACTTAGTGTATGTAAACTTCTGACCCACTGGAATTGTGATACAGTGAAATAATCTGTCTGTAAACAATTGTTGTTAACAAAACTACAATTTGTTAACAATTTGTGGAGTTGTTGAAAAACTAGTTTTAATGACTCCAACCTAAGTGTATGTAAACTCCCGACTTCAACTGTAAGTGCATTATTAAAAAAGACACTCACTTTTATTGTAAGTAAGAATAGAAGATGTTTCTGTACACTTCTACATTCATGTGGATGCTACCAGGATTATAGATAATGAGTGTGAAGGTTAGAGGCATAAAGATCATACCTCCCCTGTTATTGGTAATGGTGAGGTAAGCATGTTTTGTTGTAGCCTTTGTAACTTTCCTACTCATCATTGTCATGATTCATTCATGATTTTTCTTAATCCTGGCATTATCAGGAATAATTTAGAAGTCTTTAGAATCATCTTATTTTCTCACTTATAAAGAAGTGTGCTTCAGTTATCATTCAGTTACAAAACAAACTGCAAATGCATCCAACGAGTTTGTAGAGTCACAATCTTGATGTAGTCATTGCGTGCAAGGAATAATAGGACCAAATACTAATATTTGGACTACTTTGATACATAAGTGCTGTCATTTCTAAACGGTTAAACATATGTATGAAAATACCCTCAAATAAAAGGTGACATTCTGTACTGTTGCCTCATGATGGGTATAGACACCCCTACCCCCACACACACAAAAATGCTTAACATTTTACAAATACATATGGAGGGGAGTGTAGATATCTTTTAAAAACATTTTTTGTTAGGGAATTCGTTTCCGTGGCTACAGCATTCCGGAGTGCCAGCAGCTGTTGCCCAAGGCTCCAGGAGGTGCCGAGCCATTGCCCGAAGGTCTGTTCTGGCTGCTGGTGACAGGCCAGGTGCCCACAGAGGAACAGGTGAGTGTTAGCTAGGTAACTCATTACGGAGAGAGAGTATGGCACATCAGCTTAAATGTTGTTACAACAACCCTTTGCATAATGGTACAGATCAAATTATGTATATATTCAATAAGAGGTTGACCCGTATACCATAAACCACAACATAAAGCTTAACCACAGACAAATAGCTCTTGATCTTATCTCTGGGAGGAGGTTTGCTTCCATTTTGGTTTAGTGACGGACTATATTTTGCATACAAAACTACATTACGTTTGGTGTGCATAGCTTGACCAATGAACCAATTAACCTATTTGTGTATTGTCTGTCCCCAGGTGAACTGGCTGTCCAAGGAGTGGGCCAAGCGTGCAGCTCTTCCCTCCCACGTGGTCACCATGCTGGATAACTTCCCCACCAACCTCCACCCCATGTCTCAGTTCAGCTCCGCCATCACAGCTCTGAACAGTGAGAGTAGCTTCGCCCGGGCCTACTCCGAGGGAGTCAACAAGGCCATGTACTGGGAGGTGAGCTCAGGAAACATACCCTAAAGAATGTTGAACAGTGCACGCTGTTGTGGGAAATCATGTTGTTCAATAGGACAAACCGTTGTGAAATGTAGCAAAATGTCAATGCGCCACAGTTATAAGAAGTCAAGATGGTGGAATCTGAACAAATGTGTTAAAAATCTGTTGAAAGAGTGCCGCCTTTCCGATTACACTATTGACATGAAAATTATTCTCTTCTCTCAGTTTGTCTATGAAGACTCCATGGATCTGATCGCTAAACTGCCATGCGTTGCAGCCAAGATTTACCGCAACCTTTACCGTGAGGGCAGCAGCATCGGCGCCATCGACTCCAGTCTGGACTGGTCCCACAACTTCACCAACATGCTGGGCTACAGCGATGCCACGTTCACTGAGCTCATGCGCCTGTACCTCACCATCCACAGGTCAGTTTTATAGAGAGTGCTACTTCATTCATAATACATTTTTCTAAGTTTATCATCCATTAGTCTCTACCGTGGTAACTTTAGGGTGTGCATATTCAGCTCCTGCTCCGTCATTGCACAATGCAGTTATGTGGCTGCATCACTTATTCTTAAATTCACTCCCCTTTGCTATAGTGACCATGAGGGTGGTAATGTGAGTGCTCACACCAGCCACTTAGTGGGCAGTGCCCTGTCTGACCCCTACCTGTCCTTCAGCGCAGCTATGAACGGATTGGCCGGACCTCTTCATGGACTGGCTAACCAGGTGTGTATGGATGCTAATGTCAAAGTTAACATGTGTGTAAATATACTGAAAACTGACTGTACAAAACATTAGGAACACCTTCCTAATATTGAATTGCACCCCCTTTTGCCCTCAGAACGGCCTGAATTTGTCGGGGAATGGACTCTACAAGGTGTCGAAAGCATTCCACAGGGATGCTGGCCCATGTTGACTCCAATGCTTCCCACAGTTGTCAAATTGTCTGGATTCTTCATGTACACGGAAAACTATTGAGCCTGAAAAACTCAGCAGCGTTGCAGATCTTGACACACTCAAACTGGTGTGCCTGGCACCTATTATTACCATACCCCGTTCAAAGGCACTTACGTTTTTTGTCTTGCCCATTCAACCTCGGAATTGCACACATACACAATCCATGTCTCAATTGTCTGAATGCTTAAAAATCCTTCTTTAACTTCATATGGCTGCAGTCCCGTTAACGGGATCGATATGACAACAGCCAGTGAAAGTGCAGGGCGCCAAATTCAAACAACAAATCTCATAATTAAAATTCCTCAAACATACATGTGTCTTATACCATTTTAAAGGTAATCTTGTTGTTAATCCCAACAAAGTGTCCGATTTCAAATAGGCAAAAGAGAGGAGCCACAAATAACACAAATAGAGATAAAAATGAATCACTAACCTTTGATGATCATCATCAATTGACACTCATAGGACTTCATGTTACACAATACATGCATGTTTTGTTTGATAAGGTTCATATTTATATAAAAATCTGAGTTTACATTGGCGCGTTACATTCACTAGTTTCAAAAACATCCAGTGATAGTGCATAGCCACATAATTTCAACAGAAATACTCATCATAAATGTAGATGATAATACAAGTTATACACATGGAATTATAGATATACCTCTCCTTAATGCAACCGCTGTCAGATTGCAAAAAAACTTTACGGAAAAAGCAAATCATGCAATAATCTGAAACGGAGCTCAGAACAATAGTAAAATTAGCTGCCATGTTGGAGTAAACAGAAACCAGAAAATACATGATAAATGTTTCCTTACCTTTGATGAACTTCATCAGAATGCAGTCCTAGGAATCCCAGGTCCACAATAAATGCTTGATTTGTTCGATAATGTCCGTTATTTATGTCCAATTAGCTACTTTGGTTCGCGCGTTTGGTAAACAATTCCAAAGTCACAAAGCACGTCCACTATAACGTGACGAAATGTCCAAAAGTTCCGTAACAGTCAGTAGAAACATGTCAAACGATGTATTGAATCAATCTTAAGAATGTTGTTAACATACATCTTGAATAACGTTCCAACCGGAGAATTACATTGACTTCAGTTGAGCGATGGAACGGAGCTGCCTCCCACGTGAACGCGCATGGTCAAAGCGTGGTCACCTCATGGCTTTGGTTACTCATTCCTGTCTCCTTCGGTCCCCCTTCACAGCAGAGTCATCAGACAAAGTTCTATTGACTGTTGACATCTAGTGGAAGCCGTAGGAAGTGAAAACTCATCAATATCTCGCTGTAATTTCAATGAGAGCTTGGTTGAAAAACTACCAAAAATTCCAAAACAGGGAGTGGAACTTCTCAGGTTTTGCCTGCCATATGAGTTCTGTTATACTCACAGACATAATTCAAACAGTTTTAGAAACGTGAGAGTGTTTTCTATCCAATACTAATAATAATATGCATATATTAGCAACTATGACTGAGGAGCAGGCCGTTTACTCTGGGCACCTCTGTGCACCTTTCATCCAAGCTACCCAATACTGCCCCTGCAGCCATAAGAAGTTAACCTGTCTCCTCTCCTTCATCTACACTGATTGAAGTGGATTTAATAATTAAGGGATCATAGCATTCACCTGGTCAGTGTGTCATGGAAAGAGCAGGTGTTCCTAATGTTTTGTACACTCGGCACACACACACACACACACACACACACACACACACACAGTACCAGTCAAAAGTTTGGAAACACCTACTCATTCCAGGGTTTTTCTTTATTTTGACTTTTTTCTACATTGTAGAATAATAGCGAAGACATCAAAACTATGAAATAACATATGGAATCATGTAGTAACCAAAACAGTGTTAAACAAATCAAAATCAAAATATATTTTATATTTGAGGTTCTTCAAAGTAGCCACCCTTTGCCTTGATGACAGCATTGTACACTCTTGGCATTCTCTCAACCAGCTTCATGAGGTAGTCACCTGTAATGCATTTAAATTAACAGGTGTGCCTTAAGTTAATTTCTGGAATTTTTTCCCTTAATGCGTTTGAGCCAATCAGTTGTGTTGTGAAAAGGTAGGGGTGGTATACAGAACATGGCCCTATTTGGTCAAATACGAAGTCCATATTTTGGCAAGAACAGCTCAAATAAGCAAAGAGAAATGACAGTCCATTACTTTAATGCAGAAATTTTGAAGTTTCTTCAAGTGCAGTCGCAAAAACCATCGATTTCAGTAATCCACTCGTTCAACATGCAGAGATAGGAATCCAAAAAGCTACCGCGAAACTTTGTTAAAACAAGTCAAAATAAGTTTATTTAATCCTCAGGTACCCTAAAATGTAATCAAACTATACTATTTCATACGGAAAGAAGTATGTTCAATAAAAAAAGCAAAATAAGCAGGTGAGCGTCCTCTTCGTCGCACACGCACAGACAGATTTCCAACTCTAACTCCCAGTACCAAACTTCTTCCTTGTTTGGGAAGAAACAAGCCTGAAACCTTGAGCAAACACTGACATCTAGTGGAAGCCATAGGAATTGCAATCTGGGAGCTGGAATTGCATATGACCCATAGCTTTCCATTGTAAGAGCATGGGCTCCATTTTTTCCCGGTTGGATTTTCTCCTACCATATCAATTGTGTTATAGTCTCATACATTATTTTAACATTTCTAAAAACTTGAAAGTGTTTTATTATCCAGTGGTACCAATTATATCCATATCCTGGCTTCTGGGCCTGAGTAACAGGCAGTTTACTTTGGGCACGTCAGACAGGAAGTGGAGAAAAATAGACCCTAGCCTGAAGATTAAGTGCCGTCCACAGGGTATGGCATGCCTTTGCAAAAGGGAGTGATAGCCTTCCTTCTTCAAGATATCCTTTACCCTGTACAAATCTCCAACTTTACCACCACCAAAGCACCCCCAGAACATCACATTGCCTCCACTATGCTTGACAGATGGCGTCAAGCACTCCTCCAGCTTCTTTTCATTTTTTCTGCGTCTCACGAATGTTCTTTGATCACCTCAAACTTAGATTTGTCTGTCCGTAACACTTTTTTTCCAATCTTCCTCTGTCCAGTGTCTTTTGCCCATCTTAATAATTTATTTTTATTGGCCAGTCTGAGATATGGCTTTTCTTTGCAACTCTGCCTAGAAGGCCAGCATCCCGGAGTCACCTCTTCACTGTTGACGTTGAGACTGGTGTTTTGCGGGTACTATTTAATGAAGCTGCCAGTTGAGGACTTGTGAGGCGTCTTTCTCAAACTAGACACTCTAATGTACTTGTCCTCTTGCTCAGTTGTGCACCAGGTCTTCCCACTCTTTCTAGTCTGGTTAGAGCCAGTTTGCGCTGTTCTGTGAAGGGAGTAGTACACAGCGTTGTACGAGATCTTCAGTTTCTTGGCAATTTCTTGCATGGAATAACCTTAATTTCTCAGAACAATGATAGACTGACGAGTTTCAGAAGAAAGGTATTTGTTTCTGGCCATTTTGAGCCTGTAATCAAACCCACAAATGCTGATGCTCCAGATACTCAACTAGTCTAAAGAAGGCAGGTTTTATTGCTTCTTTAATCAGGACAACAGTTTTCAGCTATGCTAACATAATTGCAAAAGGGTTTTCTAATGATCACTTAGCCTTTTTAAAACGAAGAACTTGGATTAGCCAACAACGTGCCAATTGGAACACAGGAGTGATGGTTGCTGATAATTGGCCTCTGTACGCCTATGTAGATATTCCATTAAAAATCAGCCGTTTCCAGCTACAATTGTCATTTACAATGTCTACACTGTATTTCTGATCAATTAGATATTATTTTAAAATTGCTTTTCTTTCAAAAACAAGGACATTTCTAAGTGATTCCATGTTTGAATGGTTGTGTGTGTGTGTGTATTTATATATATGTGTGCTATTTAACAGACATCTTTATCCAAAGGTATTATCTGTTTTCATTCAAAGCAAGGCTTTCAACCTCTCACCATTAACATAGTAGAGAGAGAGGATGACTATGGAACTATAATAAGCTCAGTAGTGGAAATGGAGAATGAAAGCAGTGATTTTGTTTTGGTTGGAGTGAGCCCCTGCCTTACCTATGCCCCTTGTAGGAGGTGCTGGTATGGCTGACGGCCCTGCAGAAGGAGATGGGAGGAGAGGTGTCTGACGAGGCCATGAGAGACTACATCTGGAACACCCTCAAGTCTGGAAGGGTAAGTGGTCTGGACTGGAGGGTATGCGAAGTTGGGTGAATGAGGTGGATGAGTCAAGGTCAGGAAACCCAAAGGAAACTTTTCCATCTACCTAAACGTGTAGTGAACAGGTGTACAAAAGAAAGGATGCATTTACGTTTTCATTTGAGGAATAAGCTGCAAGGGGAATGATATATGTAACCTCAAAGATATTCATCCTACCCTTTTTGACCTTCTGTTTGCGTTCTCTCAGGTGGTTCCAGGTTACGGCCATGCCGTCCTGAGGAAGACAGACCCCAGGTACACCTGCCAGCAGGAGTTTGCCTTCAAGCACCTGCCCGATGACCCCATGTTCAAACTGGTGCACCAACTCTACAAGATCGTGCCCAACGTGCTGCTGGAGCAGGGCAAGGCCAAGAACCCCTGGCCCAACGTGGACGCCCACAGTGGAGTGCTGCTGCAGGTGAGTGGTGGGGTTACAGGAGGATGGAGCCAACTATTGCAGTATACTTTCAACTGATTGGGAGGGACACTGCATGAAGGTTACAAGAAAGGCCTCCACCATCTCTTGAAGGAATGAAGGAAAATGTAAAGGTCTAATTTGAGCTTCTCTTCATAGTTTGTTCCATCTTAGTGAACTGTCAGAGACAAAAAAAAAAGTCTAGGCGCTCTTCTACTCTACTTGAGCTGTCCCTTATCTTCCTACAAAGCCCTTATATATCACATACAATTGGGAGCGCAATAATGAAATACCTTGTTCTGTGCAATTAACCCTCCATCCCCTTCCTCTCTCCTGTCCTAACAGTACTATGGGATGACAGAGATGAACTACTACACGGTGCTGTTCGGCGTGTCCCGAGCCCTGGGGGTGCTGGCCCAGCTGATCTGGAGCCGAGCCCTGGGCTTCCCCCTGGAACGCCCAAAGTCCATGAGCACGGACGGACTCATGCACCTGGTGGGGGCCAACAAATCCGGGTAAAGATGAAGTATCAAAGGAAGAGGGAAGGAGGAGGATGAGGACAAAGAATAACAAAAGGGGGGCGGCAAAATATATAGTACACTTATGAAAACATTAAAGGGCCTTTGCTGGATTTAGCCGGTTCAAGTCAGTGACACCAAGGTTATATTTTTCCTTTCGTTGAGCCGTGGTAGTTGTCTTGAGATATTGAAGATGACTTGGTTTTGTAAAGAAATCCAAAAATCATGTCAATTTTTTTGTTCTAAAATGTGGGGCACTCGCATTGTCTGACGGAATTATCCAAAATACCAAAACAAAAGACAACACTCCATGGCAAGCAAGGTCCTTCTGTAATATAACCACTCTAATCTGGCCTAGCAGGTTAGAATATGTACAGTATGCAAATGACCAGGGTCGGTAGATTAGTAATAGGGTACTGCAGCCCCTTTCATCACTGACTGACGTCACACCGCTATCAATTAAGGCAGAGTTCACTTATTACACCTCCACCTCTTTCTGGCAGTATTCACCAACCCCGTGGCACCTCTGGTAATCAGAATACTCTGCAGGTTGCTTTGTACAGTGCTTCACAAATGGCGCTATCTGTTCTCTTGGGAAGGGAGGTTGTTTTGAAAAGTGATAGACCGGGTAAGACAGCACTGTTTCCTGAGCTGAAAGGACTTTGACTGATTTTTAAATATTTTCTATCAGATTCGGGTGGAGGGGAAGAGTGTGAGAATTCATCTTTTAGACTTTTTCTTCAAGACCTGAGGGCAACCTTAAAACATCAATTGAACTCAATCAATTTTCTCTTTTTATCAGCAAAATGACTAATTGAAGAGATGGCTAGCATTGACTAATGGCACACTTGACCCATTAAATCAATGTACTTAATGTTTTGTAAATGTTTGCTGGTTTTACTATGTCCTGAAATGTCTCATGTTGCTCATGAAGCAAGCACATACACATCTGAAACACCATATGAAATAATCTAATGGTTGTGTTAACTGGAATGTTAAGATACATATTTGCTTGGTTTAGTTTTAAGGTTGCCCTCCGGTCTAGTGGTGGGGGGCCTTATGTGTTTGTAATAGTCTGTTTCAATGCAGACCTTATCCAATACACTCCAATTGGGCACAGAGGGCCCAACACCACCCCCTGGGTATTAATTTAATTTGTTTTCAAACAGCCCCCTACACTGTCTTTTCCCAGCTGATTCCTTCCCACATAGTATATATGTATTTTAGGTTTTATAAGTTTGTTCTGATCCTGTTTTAATCAAACCTCAGGTTATTCTGGTTTAAAGAGAAATACATCTGATGTGAGATCATTGTAAATTGAAGGAGGAATTTGAACTTTAATGTAGCAGAGTGGGATTGTACAGTGGATGTAGGAGAGAAAATGGAAAACAAAGTCCAATAAATGTTTTTATTAGCAATTACTCTTTCGAATACTCCGATTGTGGTGTTTATGTAACTGCAACAACTCATTCTTTCCTACAATAGAAATCCACAATGAACTGCCTATCACAACATTTATGGGGATGTGGTTGTTTCACATTCCTTAGCTGAATGCATTTCTAGAAGGTGCATTGGATAAGTGTCAGCTAAAAGACTACACAGTAATGTGTGGTCATAATGGGGTACCGCAGAGCCTCATGTTATTCAGTGCAGGCTGTGTATAGTACATACTGTATAAGTGTTGGCTGGCTGGAGTATTCTGAGGACGTCTCAGTTATTAATAGTGTTCCAGACGTTTCTCCACAGCACTCAAGTTTCTGCTTCCCTTTGGGCTAATCAAGATTCCATGCGCCTGTAGTACAGAGACTCTGGATTCTTCTGAAGTACAAATAAACAACAGATCAATGTGCTTTGGTAAGGAAATACAAAATATAAAATTGCTATGTGTAGCAACTGTGGGTACAAATGGGCTCACGAGGTGCCCTAACAATGGGGGCTGACTATATCGATGGCAAATTAGGAGAAATAACAATCACCACTGTGACATACAACCCTGTTAACTAAATGTCCTGATATTGACAAAAATACGGCAACAGTTGTACTGTAGTAGTATATTGACTTTGGTTTTAAAGAGCCTAAAATACATAACGCATAAAGGGAAGCACTGACTAGTTGTAATGGCTGACAGGACCTTAGGAGCCCTGATTCCCACCAACAGTCACCACCTATATTAACCCTTAACATTAGCCACCAAAATAAACATAATGCAAATCAGGGAAATGTTATAGGACCGTAATAAAGAAATCTCCCCTGCAATCTTTTAAAAATGTGAGGTAATAAGAATTTTACATGTAAACAAATATCAAATTTCTAAGATTTTACTGAGTTACAGTTCATATAAGGAAATCAATTGAAATTAATAAATTAGGCCCTAATCTATGGATTTCACATGACTGGGAATACAGATATGCATCTGTTCAGATGCCTTAAAAAAAAAAAAAGTAGGGCCGTGGATCAGAAAACCAGTCAATATCTGGTGTGACCTCAATTTTTTTCCTCATGCAGCGCGAGTCACATCTCCTTCACATAGGGTTGATCAGGCTGTTAATTGTTGCCTGTGGAATGTTGTCCCACTCTTCCAATGGCTGTGCGAAGTTGCTGGATATTGGCGGGAACTGGAACAAGCTGTCGTACACGTCGATCCAGAGCATCCCAAACATGAGGTGATGGCGGCGGATGATTGGTAAGACAATGGGCCTCAGGATCTCAAGGTCTCTGTGCATTCAAATTGCCATTGATAAAATGCAATTGTGTTTGTTGTCCGTAGCTTATGCCTGTCTGCCCGTACCATAACCCCACCGCCATCATGGGGCACTCCGTTTACAATGTTGATCTCAGCAAACCGCTCATCGGATTCATCCGTAAAGAGCACATTTCTCCAGCATGCCAGTTGCCATCTAAGTTGAGCATTTGCCCATGAAGTCGGTTACAACGCCGAACTGCAGTCAGGTCAAGACCCTTGGTGAGGACGACGAGCAGGCAGATGAGCTTCCCTGATATGGTTTCTGACAGTTTGTGCAGAAATTCTTCGGTTGTGCAACTCCAATTTCATCAGCTGGCTGGGTGGCTGGTCTCAAACGATTCCGCAGGTGAAGAAGCCGGATGTGGTAGTCCTGGGCTGATGTGGTTACACGTGGTCTGCAGTTATGAGGCTGGCTGGACGTCCTGCCAAATTCTCTAAAATGATGTTGGAGGCGGTTTCTGATAGAGAAATTCATATTAAAATATCTGGCAACAGCTCTGGTGGACATTCCTGAAGTCAGCATGCCAATTGCATGATCCCTCAAATCTGTAGCAATGTGTGATTTTTAGTGACTTTTTACATTTTCCTCAGCAAAGTGCACCTGTGTAATAATGTTTTATCAGCTTCTTGATATGCCACACCTGTCAGGTGAATGGATTATCTTGGCAAAGGAGAAATGCTCACTAACAGGGACGTAAACAAATTGGAACATTTGTGATCTTTTATTTCAGCTCATGAAACATGGGACAAACACTTTACATGTTGCATTTATATTTTTGTTCAGTATAAATGTGGAATTTGCTTTGGTATTCATCCAGAACACTGCAGCCCGCCTGGTGTTCAACCTTCCCATATTCTCCCTTGGCACCCTGCTCCTCTGCACACTCCACTGGCTTCCAGTCGAATCTCATATCCACGACGAGACCATGGTACTTGCCTAGAGGACAGCAAGAGGAACTACCCCTCCCTACCTTCAGGCTCTGCTCAAACCTTACACCCCAACCTGAGTACTCTGTTCTGCCACCTCTGGTCTCTTGGCTCTCCCACACCTACTGGAGGGCAGCTCCCGCTCAGCACAGTCCAAGGTCTTCTCTGTCCTGGCACGCCAATGGTGGAACTAACTTCCCCCTGAAGCTAGGACAGCAGAGTTCCTGCCCATCTACCAAAACCTCTGAAACACCTACCTCTTCAAAGAGTATCTTAAATTATCCCACAGCCTCCTGTCCCCAAAAAAGCTAGCTACTTTGAGGAAAAATGTACTATGACTGATAAGTAGCTAGGTGGGACAACCACATAAGATGAATGCATTAACTGCAAGTCACTCTGGATAAGAGTGTCTGCTAAATGACATATCAGGCTCTGCATCAACTTGGCAATGTGGGACAATTCCCAAAGAATCCAGTCCATACGAAGGATGGTCCCAGTCTGAAATACTGCTCTTTCCACATGCAAATAGTGGCGGTGGCATTCGAGCAGTCAAGATGGAGATTCATTCACTAAACTCCAACCGTGTCCAACAAGCAGGTTGACATTTGTCATGAATTTTGAGTGATTACCGCTAATGGGCCAGCTGCAAAGTCAAAATGGTCTATATCCTAAAAATTCATGAAAACATTTGTCTTAATTTAAGATTAGGGTTAGCAGTGTGGTTAAAGTTCGATAGATTTAAAATCAGATTTTATTACTGGCTGTGCTAGCTGTGTCATACCAATGCGGTGACTTTTCTGTCCCCAGGAAATATCACTTCTTATTTAGTGTAAAATAATGTCATGTGGATTCCAAAAGGCTTTAAATATAAGGTCAGGTGTCCTTTACCTTAAAAACAAGTATGGATCTTAATGGGAATTGTATGTATTTTGAACACTTTTTTTCAGCATTTTTGCCATGTCCCTGGATGTTATTAATCAACTTCCATGAGAAATAGCCATAAGATATTTAATCTTTCATTATTTGATAATCCTAGTTAAATTCTGCCATCAATAATGTTTATCATGATTATTGTATTATTATATTTAAGATTTTCTGTGGCCATAAATAGTAGGCCGTTGGGAGTATGCAGAATTTGTTGGTTTAATAGCATGGGACATTTCAAAAATCTAGTATACTTTAAATGTCAGGATATCATACTCATTTAGGCTTTGACAACAGCTGATCAATTAGATATGGGGATGCGCTACCAAAATCAATGAATAGTGGGAAATGACGCATTCTCAGAATTGGACATTTTTGGGGGGTTTGTATCATTTGATTTAAACAACATGCCTACCACTTTGAAGTTGCAAAATATTTTTTATTGTGAAACAAACAAGAAATAAGACAAAAACAACTTGAGCGTGCATAATTATTCACCCCCCCCCCCCCAAAGTCAATACTTTGTAGAGCCACCTTTTGCAGAAATTACAGCTGCAAGTCTCTTGGGGTATGTCTCTATAAGCTTGGCACATCTAGCCACTGGGATTTTTGCCCATTCTTCAAGGCAAAACTGTTCCAGCTCCTTCAAGTCGGATGGGTTCTACTGGTGTACAGCAATATTTAAGTCATACCACAGATTCTCAATTGGATTGAGGTCTGGGCTTTGACTAGGCCATTCCAAGACATTTAAATGTTTCCCCTTAAACCACTCGAGTGTTGCTTTAGCAGTATGCTTAGGGTCATTGTCCTGCTGGAAGGTGAACCTCCGTCCCAGTCTCAAAACTCTGGAAGACTGAAACAGGTTTCCCTCAAGAATTTCCCTGTATTTAGCGCCATCCATCATTCCTTCAATTCTGACCAGTTTCCCAGTCTCTGCAGATGAAAAACATCCTCACAGCATGATGCTGCCACCACCATGCTTCACTGTGGGGATGCTGTTCTCGGGGTGATGAGAGGTGTTGGGTTTGCGCCAAACATAGCATTTTCCTTGATGGCCAAAAAGCTACATTTTAGTCTCATCTAACCAGAGTACCTTCATCCATATGTTTGGGGAGTCTCCCACATGCCTTTTGGCAAACACCAAACGTGTTTGCTTATTTTTTCTTTAAGCAATGGCTTTTTTTCTGGCCACTCTTCCGTAAAGCCCAGCTCTGTGGAGTGTACAGCTTAAAGTGGTCCTGTGGACAAATACTCCAATCTCCGCTGTGGAGCATTGCAGGCTCCTTCAGGGTTCTCTTTGTTGCGCCTCTGATTAATGCCCTCCTTGCCTGGTCCATGAGTTTGTGTGCGGCCCTCTCTTGGCAGGTTTGTTGTGGTGCCATAGTCTTTCCATTTTTTAAATAATGGATTTAATGGTGCTCCGTGGGGTTCAAAGTTTCTGATTTTTTTTATAACCCAACCCTGATTTGTACTTCTCCACAACTTTGTCCCTGACCTGTTTGGAGAGCTCCTTGGTCTTCATGGTGCCCCTTGCTTAGTGGTGTTGCAGACTCTGGTGCCTTTCAGAACTGGTGTATATACACTCAGATCATGTGACACTTAGATTGCACACAGGTGGACTTTATTTAACTAAATATTTGACTTCTGAAGGTAATTGGTGGCACCAGATCTTATTTAGGGGCTTCATAGCAAAGGGGGTGAATAGATATGCACGCACCACTTTTCCGTACATTTTTGGAACAAGTAATTTTTTTAAATTTCACTTCACCAATTTGGACAATTGTGTATGGCCATTACATGAAATCCAAATAAAAATCCATTTAAATTACAAATTGTAATGCAACAAAATAGGAAAAACGCCAAGGGGTTGAATACTTTTGCAAGGCACTGTAAATGGGATACAATCTGCACAGCTGCGACTCATCTGTCGGACTAGGCTGCGGTGCGTGCAGTGTGTCGCATGAGTCAGATTTTAGCAACTTGTACGTTGCTTTGCCGTGTGGTCTCAGAAACAGAAGTAGATTAAACCAGAAGGTGCTTATGTGTAGCTTTCAGCTATATGTTTATGGAATGGCAACAAGAGAGAGAAAAAAGGCTAATATTGAGACGCTTGTCATTCAGGCAAAAGAGTTCATTCTTGGTTTCATCAGACCAGAGCATCTTGTTTATCATGGTCTGAGTCCTTTATGTGCTTTTTGGCAAACTCCAAGCGGGCTGTCATGTGCCTTTTACTGAGGAGCTTCCGTCTGGCCACTCTACAATAACGGCCTGATTGATGAAGTGCTGCAGAGATGGTTGTCCTTCTGGAAGGTTCTCCCATCCCCATGGAGGAACTCTGGCGCTCTATCAGAGTGACCATCGGGTTCCTGGTCACCTCCCTGACCAAGGCCCTCCTCTCCCGATTGCTCAGTTTGGCCGCGCGGCCAGCTCTAGGAAAGTCTTGGTGGTTTCAAACTTCTTCCATTTAAGAATAATGGAGGCCACTGTGTTCTTGGGGACCTTCAATGCTGCAGACATTTTTTGGTATCCTTCCCCAGATTTTTGCTCTGACATGCACTGTCAACTGTGGGACCTTATATAGACAGGTGTGTGCCTTTCCAAATCATGTCCAATCAATTGAATTTACCACAGGTCAATCAAGTTGTAGAAATATCTCAAGGATGATCAATAGAAACAGGATGCACCTGAACTCAATTTCCAATCTCATAGCAAACGGTCTGAATACTTATTTACAATACATGATCAATTATACATTTTGTAAATTGAGAGGCGGCAGGTAGCCTAGTGGGTAGAGTGTTGGGCCAGTAACCGAAAGGTTGCTGGATCGAATCCCTGAGCTGACAAGGTAAAAATCAGTAATTCTGCCCCTGAACAAGGCAGTTAACCCACTGTTCCCCGGTAGGCCGTCATTGTAAAGAAGAATTTGTTCTTAACTGGCTTGCCTAGATAAAGGTTAAATAAAAAAAGTCTAAAAACATGTTTTTGCTTTGTCATTATGGGGCATTGTGTGTAGATTGATGGGGGAAAAAATGTAATTACATTTTTTTTTAGAATAAGGCTGTAACGTAACAATGTGGAATAAGTCAAGGGGTTTACACTTTCCAAATGCACTGTATACTTATTTTATTTATTTCATTAACAAAGTTATGCAACATCCAATTATCCTGTGTGAAAAAGTAATCCCCTCACTCTCTTTATGTAGTGTTTGCTGTGTTCTCTCTTGTCAATGTGTGTTTTGTCCTATATTTATATTGTATTTATTTTTTATTTTAAATCCCAGCCCCCGTCCCCGCAGGAGGCCTTTTGGTAGGCCGTCATTGTAAATAATCATTTGTTCTTGACTGACTTGCCTAGTTAAATAAAGGTTAAATAAAATTAAATACACTATTAACTGGTTGTGCCACCTTTAGGTGCAATGACTGCAACCAAATGCTTCCTGTAGTTGATCAGTCTCTCACATCGCTGTGGAGTAATTTTGGCCCACTCTTGCATGCAGAACCACTAACTCAGCAACATTTGTGGGTTTTCAAACAAAGTCCTGCCACATCTCAATTGGGATTAGGTCTGGACTTTGGCTAGGCCATTCCAAAACTTACGTATTGCTTTTTAGCCCTTTTCATGTACACTTGATTGTGTGTTTTGGATCATTGTCTTGTTGCATGACCCAGCTGGGCTACAGCTCACAGACGGATGGGCTGACATTCTCCTGTAGAATTCTCTGATACAGTTCATGGTTCCTTCTATTAAGGCAAGTCATCCAGGTCCTGAGGCAGCAAAGCATCTCCAAACAATCTCCATGCTTGACCATTGGTATTTGTATTTATTAGGGATCCCCATTAGCTGCTGCAAAGGCAGCAGCTACTCTGCCTGGGGTCCAACCTATTAAAGCACTTACATTACATAAAAGCTAAATCAGTACATCATAACATTATTAAACCACTACATATCTACAATACTAAATGTTTAATATCACTATGTGCGTATTCATGTGTTTGCACCTTTGTGTGCGTCTCTTCACAGTCCCCGTTCTATAAGGTGTATTTTTACCTTTAAAGAAAAAATTTGATTCTACTTCTTGCATCAGTTACCTGATATGGAATAGAGTTCCATGTAGTCATGACTCTATGTAGTACTATGCGCCTCCCATAGTCTGTTCTGGACTGTGAAGAGACCTCTGGTGGCATGTCTTGCTGGGTATGCATGGGTGTCTGAGCTGTGTGCTAGTATTTTAAACAGCCAGCTCGGTACATTCAGCTTGTCAACACCTCTTACAAAAAGAAGTAGTGATGAAGTCAGTCTCGCTTCCACTTTGAGCTATTAGAGATAGACATGCATGTCATTGTTAGCTCTCTGTGTACTTTTAAGGGCCAGCCGGCTGCCCTGTTCTGAGCCAACTGCAATTTTCCCAAGTCCCTCTTTGTGGCACCTGACCACACTACTGAACAGTAGTCTAGGTGCAACAAAACTAGGGCCTGTAGGACCTGCCTTGTTGATAGTGTTGTTTAGAAGGCAGAGTAGCACTATATTATGGACAGACTTCTCCCCATCTTAGCTACTGTTGTACCAATATGTTTTGACTGACAGTTTACATTCCAGGGTTACTCCAAGCAGTTTAGTCACCTCAACATCCACATTCATTACGATATGTAGTTGAGGTTTAGGGTTTAGTGAATGATTTGTCCCAAATACAATGCTTTTAGTTTTGTTAATATTTAGGACTAACTTATTCCTTGCAACCCATTCCGAAACTAACTCATCCGCATACATAAACACACTGGCTTTACTCAAAGTCAGTGGCATGTCTTTAGTAAATATTGAAAAAAGTAAGGAGGCAAAACAGCTACCCTGGGGAATTCCTGATTCTACCTGGATTATGTTTGAGAGGCTTCCATTAAAGAACACCCTCTGTGTTCTGTTAGACAAGTAACTCTTTATCCACATTACAGCAGGGGGTGTAAAGCCATAACACATACACTACCATTCAAAAGTTTGGGGTCACTTAGAAATGTCCTTGTTTTTGAAAGAAAAGCAATTTTTTGGTCCATTAAAATAACATTAAATTGATTAGAAATACAGTGTAGCCATTGTTAATGTTGTAAATAACTATTGTAGCTGGAAACGGCAGATTTGTTATGGAATATCTACATAGGCGTACAGAGGTCCATTATCAGCAACCATGACTCCTGTGTTCCAATGGCACATTGTGTTAGCCTTTTTAAAATGATAAACTTGGATTAGCTAAATGATCATTAGAAAACCCTTTTTCAATTATGTTAGCACAGCTGAAAACTGTTGTGCTTATTAAAGAAGGAATACAACTGGCCTTCTTATGACCAGTTGAGTATCTGGAGCATCAGCATTTGTGGGTTTGATTACAGGCTCAAAATGGCCAGAAACAAAAACCTTTCTTCTGAAACTCGTCAGTCTATCCTTGTTCTGAGAAATTAAGGCTATTCCATAAGAGAAATTGCCAGGAAACTGAAGATCTCGTACAACGCTGTGTACTACTACCTTCACAGAACAGCGCAAACTGGCTCTAACCAGAATAGAAAGAGGAGTGGGAAGCCCCGGTGCACAACTGAGCAAGAAGACAAGTACATTAGAGTGTCTAGTTTGAGAAACAGATGCCTCACAAGTCCTCAACTGGCAGCTTCATTAAATAGTACCCGCAAAACACCAGTCTCAACGTCAACAGTGAAGAGGTGACTCCGGGATGCTGGCCTTCTAGGCAGAGTTGCAAAGAAAAGCCATATCTCAGACTGGCCAATAAAAAGAAAAGATTGAGATGGGCAAAAGACCACAGACACTAGACAGAGGAAGATTGGAAAAATTTGTTTTGGCCAGACGAATCTAAGTTTGAGGTGTTCGGATCACAAAGAAGAACATTCGTGAGACGCAGAAAAAATTAAAAGAAGCTGGAGGAGTGCTTGACGCCATCTGTCAAGCATGGTGGAGGCAATGTGATGGTCTGGGGGTGCTTTGGTGGTGGTAAAGTGGGAGATTTGTACAGGGTAAAAGATATCTTGAAGGAATGCTATCACTCCATTTTGCAATGCCATGCCATACCCTGTGGACGGCGCTTAATTGGAGCCAATTTCCTCCTACAACAGGACAATGACCCAATGCACAGCTCCAAACTATGCAATAACTATTTATTCTGTCTCTAAAGGAGTGGCCAGCACAGTCACCAGATCTCAACCCTATTGATCTGTTGTGGGAGCAGCTTGACCATATGGTACGTAAGAAATGCACATGAAGCCAATCCAACTTGTGGGAGGTGCTTCAGGAAGCATGGGGTTAAATCTTTTCAGATAACCTCAACAAATTGACAAGTAGAATGCCAAAGGTCTGCAAGGCTGTAATTGCTGCAAATGGAGGATTCTTTGACGAAAGCAAAGTTTGAAGGACACAATTATTTCAATTTAAAAAATAATTATTTATAACCATGTCAACATATTGAATATATTTCCTATTCATTTTGCAACTCATTTCATGTATGTTTTCATTGAAAACAAGGACATTTCTAAGTGACCCCAAACTTTTGAACGGTAGTGTACGTTTTTCCAGCAGTAGACTATGATCGGTAAACGTCAAAAGCTGCACTGAAGTGTAACAAGACAGCCTCCACAATCATTTTATCATCAATTTCTCCCAGCCAATCATCAGTCATTTGTGTAAATGCTGTGCTTGTGGAGTGTCCTTCCCTATAAGCATGCTGAAAGTCTGTTGTCAATTTGTTTACTGTGAAATAGCATTGTATCTGGTTAACAAAAAAAATACAGAAGTTTACTAAGGGTTGGTAACAGGCTTATTGTTCAGCTATTTGAGCCAGTAAAGGGGGCTTTAATATTCTTGGGTAGCGGAAGGACTTTTGCTTCCCTCCAGGCCTGAGGGCACACACTTTCTAGTAGGCTTAGATTGAAGAGGTTATTACTTTGGAATGCAGTGTTTGGTTTTCAACCAGGCATAATGGGACCCATGTTGTCTAAAAAGTTGACTCAAGTTTGTCAAGAAGCATCTGGATGATCATCAAGACTTTTGGAAGAATGTTCTAGAAGAATGTTTTGGTTGAAGATCTGATGACATTCAGTATAAAAAAAAATGCAAAAGTAGAGAAAATTAGAAAGGGGCCAAATACTTCTTTCCAGCTGGTGCAGTCCCATGGCAGTACGTGGTGGTGTGATCCATCCTCCACAGTGCCACCCCAAGATTATATTTTAAGAGCCACCCACAGCTATTATAAAATGAGCAAAAATATTCCATTAAAGTTGAATCTGTGTTTGTGTCAGTTAAGAATGGATCAAAATCTGGAGGAAAATGGGGGAGGGTCATGCATTTAATATTTCAGTCAAGGGGAGGGTTTATTTAAAAAATAATGTTTTACATAGTCCAGGGGGATCATGTAATTTGTAATTGATTACATTTTAAAATTTCTCAGTGTTTTAGAATGAGTTGCTTATTAGGCTATATATCGATGTGTGACCGATGCCACCCCTCATCTCTGATCTTTGCTGGGCACGCAATATCAATTGGCCCTATAGGCTATTTAGTGTGGTCTCAATCAAATAATCTATAGGCTACGAAATGCATTCTTGGAGAAGCACAGAGCCAAGTTATATTTCTAAGATAGCTGCTGGAATGGTATAAATTAAACTAGGCTGCATTACACACTGCAGTGAATCTGCCAACCCTGAGCCCCGGCCTGCTCTGCTGATCAACTACTTTTTTGAGTGCTGCTTAACCAATGGCTGTACTGTGTAGCGCTACGATGGCAATTCACTTTCTGTACAATAGAAGATGTTTAAACCCAGACAGCTTTTAGGGAAACACTTGTGAGAACCTCTGGTAGAAGAGGTAGCCAGCAGTTAAAGCTGACATTTTTCTGCATCGGTAGGCCTACTCTGACTGGGGGGTGGAAAGGTAGGACTAACTTTTGAAAGTACCATGCTCAGATTCCTAATGATCTCACAGTTTTAATTATTTGTAAACAGGGCCAGTTTAGTTGCAAACAAGACATACTGATTTGGCAATGGAGAAATATGAATTAATTAACACCCAAGGCCTACCTCTGTCTATTCTTAGCCTGTAATTTTGGTAATTTGTGTTGTATTAAAAAAAAGTTTCTGCTAATATGTAAAATTACATGAAATGTGAATAAATTGCCATTTTTTTCCGGACCTGCAAATACGATGATAGATTTATGCAATGATTTTACTATAAAAGGAGATCTATCCACCCCTACTCTTGTCCACGGTGGTCTGCGAACCGTAAACCTTCTAACCCTCAGCACTTTGCTCTATCAAAAGTTACACGTTGCTATGTAATGCTTACAGAATGAAGAACAGTTTCTAAAACTGCATATCTTAGGCTCTGGTCTGTCCAAGAAGTATGGGTAAACGGTAGACATGTTCTGTGCTATCCACTTTGCTTTAATTATTATTTTGGGTTTAGGGGAGGGTCACCTTTTTCAAGGGATTCAGGGAGGGTTTAGGTAAAATATATTTACTGAAGGGAGGGCCATCCATTTTCATTTCAGAGGTCTGATTTTCTCCATGTAACCCTTATTTTAAATAATGTTCACTCACTTTTTCATCCTTTGCATGAATAGTGCACTTAAAGTGGAACTGACACTGTTTTAGCAACATGAAATCGTATTAAACGCTGTCCAGCTCTTTGGTCTTGGCCATAGTGGAGTTTGGAGTGTGACTGTTTGAGGTTGTGGACAGGTGTCTTTTATACTGATAACAAGTTCAAACAGGTGCCATTAATACAGGTAACGAGTGGAGGACAGAGGAGCCTCTTAAAGAAGAAGTTACAGGTCTGTGAGAGCCAGAAATCTTGCTTGTTTGTAGGTGACCAAATACTTATTTTCCACCATAATTTGCAAATAAATTCATTAAAAATCCTACAATGTGATTTTATGGATTTTGTTTTCTCATTTTGTCTGTCATAGTTGAAGTGTACCTATGATGAAAATTACAGGCCTCTCTCATCTTTTTAAGTGGGAGAACTTGCACAATTGGTGGCTGACTAAATACTTTTTTGCCCCACTGTATACCCCCAGGAAGAATGACACCTTTTTTAGATTTTATGACAAGCAAGCACTTAAATATGGTAGTTTTTATACATGTATAGAATGTTTGGGAATGACGTAGAGTAAGGCATTTGTGAAAATTATATAGCAATATAGAGTGGGAAAGCGGCGGTGTGTTTGGACAACTAATAGACACTGCAGTAAATAAAGCCTATTAAAAAACATCTGTCTTGTCCAGGACCAGAGTCTACACAGACCGGTGCGCCATAGCCAATCAGAGCTACAGTAGGCCTATATGCAAATAAGCCTGCCAGGCCTGCCATCATTCACCTTGATCTGGACTATGTTTACAGGCAGTGGCAACAGTGTGACTTTAGATCATTAGAAAGCATTCGCCAAAAGCCACAAAATACACCTGAATGATTTCTGCAAATAGGTAACTACCACGGGAGTCCTCTTATATTTGGGAACTTTACAGTCCAATTGATCAAACAACCATTAAAAGGTATGCTCTCTCTCACTCAGTTGCCTATGCACATCAACAACTGTTAGCCAGAGTGAGATGATCTCAAATCTAATGAGGGAATAGTAAATAAACACTCAAACATTTTCAGCTTGTAGTTGGCAATCAAAATTGCACTGATACACAGGCCTGCTCACCCTTCTCCAACTTGCCTGCCAATGCATGCTTGTCTCAACCCACATTTTGACAACTGAATGAGGAACATGCCTACATACCTGCCCATTTGACTGATGCCAAATATACTGAACAAAAATATAAATGCAACATGTAAAGTGTTGGTCCCACGTTTCATGAGTTGAAATAAAAGATCCCAGAAAATTGTCATATGCACAAAAAGCTTATTTCTCTCCAATTTTGTGGACAAATTAGTTTACATCCCTGTTAGTGAGCATTTCTCCATTGCCAAGACAATCCATCCACCTGACAGGCGTGTCATATCAAGAAACTGATTAAACAGCATGATCATTACACAGGTGCACCTTGTGCTGGGGACAATAAAAGGCCACTAAAATGTGCAGTTTTGTGACAACACAATGCCACAGATGTCTCAATTTTCAATGGAGTGTGCAATTGGAATGCTGACTGCAGAAATGTCCACCAGAGCTGTTGCAAGATAATTGAATGTTCATTTCTCTACCATGAACCGCCTCCAACATCATTTTTGAGAATTTGGTAGTATGTCCAACTGGCCTCACAACCGCAGACCACGTGTTACAACACCAGCCTAGGACCTCCACATCAGGCTTCTTCACCTGCAGGATAGACTGAGACCAGCCACCAGCCACCAGCTGATGAAACTGTGGGTTTTGTAAAACCGAAGAATTTATTCACAAACTGTCAGAAACCATATCAGGGAAGCTCAACTCGTTATCCTCACCAGGGTCTTGACCTGATTGCAGTTCGGCGTCACGCTGGAGAAGTGTGCTTTTCACAGATGAATCCTGGCTTCAACTGTCTGGCAGACGGCAGACAGCGTGTATGGAGCGGTTTGCTGATGTCAACGTTGAGAACAGAGTGCCCCATGGTGGCGGTGGGGTTATGGTATGGGCCATTCCATTATAGGCTGTGACTTACTTAGAATTAAATACAAACTAAACGAAAAATGACTTCAGTGCCTTTGAATACATTTTTAGAAACAGGAGTTTGGACAGTCTGTGGCTTCATGCTCATGCGTTGGTGTCAGAAGAGCAGGCCAGCGGCGAATATGCTCTCCACACTTGCAGAGCCACTGGGGATGCTAAACACCATTTTGGCCACTCTTGCTAGGCTGAGCTTATAGGTTGGCATACATGTTTTTAGGCAAAATAACCCCATAAAAATGTAAAGCTCCTTGATAATATACCAGGCCTATTGAGCCAAAATCAAGGCGAATGGCCGATTCCACTATTGTTGCTCAGCTAATGTTGCTCACATCACACACACACGTTCTGTAAAGCATGTGTGCTACCTAACTGCCTGATTCCATCAGAATTACATTTTTAATGTAATTTTAGTAACAGGATAATCAGCTTGCAAGCTAACATTGCTCGACCCCTTGAATGAAATGCCATAACTCTTTAGCTTGTTACGTATTGTAGCGACCCGCACAGACAGCTGTGTGTTATGTGTTAGGCTATTAGTGGGTTGTGTTGTACTTACCAGTGTTCGCGGGGTCCGACATGCCAAACAACCTGCTATCTGCCAATCACGGGAATGCCTGGAATGTTCTGATGCCGGGCATCCTGGTGGTTGGCGGAGTGGCGTGGAGGGGGGTTGGGCAGGGGGATGGAGCATTGGAAGTTAAGACCAGGTTTAGCCTTTGTTCTCTCTCTTATGTCTGGCCTTCACAAGAGAAGGTCACGGTTGGCTTGTGGGTATCTTTCATTTATTTGGCGTGGGCTACGGCCAAACATTAGCCTGTGTAAAGTTGGGTTAATAAACCGTCAATTCGTAAACTCAATCCTCTGTCTGGACAATTGTTCCTTTATGATCTAGTCAGGTCATTACAGTATTAAACAGTTTCATCTGCCAGCTTCTTACCTTCTTATTACTTTGCCCGGTCAGATCCACTGATAGTCACCGGCTATAAACTGCCTTCTTCACTTCTGTCGAGTTGGAGAAAATTCTACTGAAACATGTCCTAGGTCCGGACACTCCCACTTAAATTGTGTAAGAAGCTAACCATCTGACTCATTCGTTTTTGTTGTTGTCAATGAACGCATTCACCCCCGTAGAAATAGAACGATCATTCAATTTCTATGTTCATCACTATATATATATATATTTATTTTATTTTATTGAATATCCGAAACATACAGTGTACTTGCATTGAAGCCGCTCAACAGCTACATCATACCAGTCATCCAACAGACTCCCATTCAGAGCGACACACAGAAACATCCAGGGTCAATGCCTGTTACGGAGTCTAGTTGATAGGTAATCGACTAGTTGGACTGTTCCCCAGACTCCAGGCGTGGGGATTTGTACAATGCTTAACAAGGCTATTGAACTTAACATTGGTGTCTGTCTTTGTCAGTATGTTGCCTGATCTGGGCTAGGCGGTGATCTGTCACGTTTAAGTAGTCTGCCTGATTGATCTGTTGAACATCTTGTTGTTCCTGCTGTAGCGAACAGATGGCCTGCCGCTGATAGGCAGTGCCTCTACCTGTACATTGTGCTGTTGCCCTGCTCAGTGTGTCGCTGATGTACATCTCAGGTCCTGGCTTGTAAATGACCTTCAGGCTGTAGTTTTGCAGAGTCAGGAGCATACTTTGAAGCCTCTTGGGCGCGTTGAGGAGAGGTTTACTGAATATGGCAATGAGTGGTTTGTGGTCAGTTTCAGCGGTGACCAGCTCTCGACCATATAAGTAGTGATGGAATCGCTGGCAGGAGAAGACGATGCTGAGGCACTCTTTCTCAATTTGTGCATAGTTTTGTTCGGTGGGGGTGAGCGCTCTCGAGGCAAACGCAACGGGCTGGCCTTCCTGCATAAGGCAGCATCCAAGTCCCCTTTGGCTAGAGTCACTCTGGATTGTGACAGGCTTCGTGACGTCGTAGTAGCGCAACACTGGCATGGATGAAGCCAGAGATTTCATCTCCTGCACTGCGGCCTCGTGCTTGGGTAGCCAGTGCCATGGTGTGTCTTTGTCCAGCAACCGGCGCAGAGGCTCACAGACTGCTGATAGGTGTGGCATGAACTTTGCAAGATAGTTTGCAAAGCCGATGAGACGCTGTACTCCTTTTGCATCAGACGGGTTTGGCATGTCGAGGATCGCTTGGACCTTGTCTGGGTCCGGCTTCAGGCCTTTTGCCGAGAGAATGTGGCCATGGAAGTGGACGTCTTTCACCTTGAACTGCAGCTTCTTCAGGCCAAGACGAAGCTTAACTGATCGGCAGCGCTCCATCAGTGCCAGGAGCTTCACATCGTGGTCGCGTTCTGCTTCTTCGTCTGTTTCACCACAGCCTACGATCAGGATATCATCGGCGATGGGTTCAATGCCCTTGAGCCCAGCCAGTAACTCGTGCTGCTTGCGTTGGTATACCTCAGGCGCCACTGAGACACCAAACGGGAGCTTGAGCCAGCGTTTCCGACCCCAGGGGGTCCAGAAGGTAGTCATGAAGCTGCTTTCTTCGTCCAGCTTGCATTGAAGGAATGCATCTCGGGCATCCACCAAGGTGAAAATCTTGGCCTTGGGAAGCTTATAGAGGACATCCTCTAGTGTCGGCATGATGTAGTGGGATCGTTTCAGTGCTTGGTTCAGATGCTTTGGGTCGATGCAGACCCTCAGCTTCTCTGGTTTTTTCACTATGACCATATTGCTGATCCAGTCAGTTGGTTCAGTCACAGATGTCATGTGGCCATCGGCCTCATACTTGTCCAGCTGGGCCTTCACAGCCACTTTCATTGCAATGGGCACATTGCGAGGAGCACACTGGACTGGAGTAATGCTCTCATCCACTTCAAAGTGTACCTCCCCAGGCACTGATTCAACGGGCATGTTGAATACATCGTCATATCTGCTGAGTAGTTGTTCTTTGGACAGGGGTCCATGCTGGACATGATCCACAATGTGCAGGTCATTTGGTACAGTGAACTGCATCAGTCCCAGGCGTTCGCATGTAGAGCCTGAGAGGAGAGGATTTTGACTGGTTTTCACAATCTCAAACTCCAGCTTGTGTTTGCGTCCCCGAATAACACATTCGGTCTCAAAGGTGCCCATAGAGCTCCTTAGTTCTCCTGAGTACAGCTTTAGTCTAGTATCGCTTGGAAATAGATGTGTGTCAGGTGCCAGATTGATTTTGTCTTTGTAGCTCATTAAGTTGCATGTAGCACCCGAATCCAGTTGACATTGTTGTTGCTTGTTGTGTAATCGTAGTGTCACAAACCATTTCTTCCCTCTTGAGTGTACAGCCCCAATGGATTCATGCATGTAAATGTCACTTTCACTGTTCAGCTCTGAACATTGAGTAACATCATCAACACAGTGAATCTTGCCCTCACTCACCCTTCTTTTGCTTTTGAGACACACTTTTGCAAAGTGATTATTAGTTCCACAAGCTCTGCATGGTTTTCCATAGGCCGGGCAGTGCTCTTTGCCACGTGTGTGTGTATTCCCACAGTATTTACATGCTACGGGGCTCTCTGTGTTCACCGTTCGTGGTGAATTACTCTGCCTCGATTGGTTTTGTCTGAATGTCTGCCTAGCAACAGCGTGAACAGTATCAACGTCGGAGCGTGGGGTTTCCGTTTCCATTGCTCTCATTCTCATGTCAGTGACTTCAGCAGTGCGGCACATTTCGATGGCAGTTACTAATGTTAAGCCTCTCTCTCTCAGTAGACGCCGGCGCGTATTCTCATTTGCAATTCCCAGTACTATTTTGTCACGAATCAGTTCATCTTTCAATCCCCCGTATTCACAAGTGGCGGATTTCTCTCTCAAACGGGTTACAAAGTTGTGTACTGACTCACCCTCTTCCTGTTTGCAGCTTCCGAAAACGAACCGCTCGTAAATTACGTTTCTGGCGGGTTTGAAGTAATTCTCCAATGCATCCAATATAGCCTTTGCATCACACTGTTGTCGTGCCGTGAGGGTGAGATTGTGCCGGTAGATATGCCTGCATTCGCTGCCCATTAAACTCCTCAGAGTTGCCGCTTGTACCTCGTTGGTTTTCTCATGTAGACCGGTCGCCAGCGCATAGTCCTCGAATTCATCCCTGAAGTTGTCCCAATTAGTATTCCAGTCCCCTGTGAGAACCATGTGATTTGGTGGCGGAATGTTCGCTGCCAAGACACAGACAAAAGGACTATCTTCTCCTCGTTGATCATTACTCTGACTTTTGGGAAATTGAACTGCTCCCTGACTTGTCTGCAGAGACGGTCATAAAGCGCTGCAAGGCGCAGTTTGCAAGGCAAGGTCAGCCTGACAAGGTAATCACGGACAATGGCCCACAATTCACTGCACAGTTCAAGCGTTTCGCCTCAGAATGGGAGTTTGACCACGTGACCTCCTCTCCAAGACACCCAAAAGCAAATGGCAAGGCAGAATCAGCTGTCAAGATTGCAAAAAACCTGTTAAGCAGGGCCTTGCGCGACAGCAACGACCCATGGAAAGCGATCTTACAGTGGAGGAACACACCCACCGAAAACATGGACAGCAGCCCAGCACAACGCCTTCTGTCCAGACGTCTGAAGACTACTATCCCCGTAGCTAACAAGCTACTTGAGCCCTGCGTCATGGTTGGCGTCACGGACAAACTGCGTCACAGAAAGCAGCTCGCTAAGTGCTTCTACGACCGGACTGCTCGAGACCTACCAGAGCTGGAGGTGGGTGAAACTATAAGGATGAAACCGCTGCCGGGAGACCACACAGGACTTTGGAGGCTGGGCACATGCCTACAGAGAGTTGCACCACGTTCTTACCTGGTGGATGTTGGTGGCTCCCTCTATCGTCGCAATCGGGTGGATCTGCGCGTAGCAGAGCAGACAAACCAGAACATGCCATACACTCACCTAGATGAGCTGGATCACAGTCCAGGCCTAAGGGTAAGGGGTGCAGAATTGAGACATGAGCCAACTGAAGGTGAAGCTTCTACCCCACCAAACTCTCCAGCTCGTGGCCCTAATCCTACCCCTGTCAGAGCCAATACTTACTCACGGGTGGGTCGGCTGTGCAAGCCACCGGACAGGCTTACTCTGTAAGCAAGAGACTTAACTTGTTGTCTGTTAATTTAAAAAAATATTTCAAAAATTTAAAACATTTAAAAAAGGAAGATGACAGCTGAAGTAAAAAGAAAATGTCATGCTTTTCAATTGTTATGACTTGACTGTTAAGAACTCAATGTTATGCCGTTATGTTTGCACTTTCTATTGAAAAGGATGATGTTACGGAGTCTAGTTGATAGGTAATCGACTAGTTGGACTGTTCCCCAGACTCCAGGCGTGGGGATTTGTACAATGCTTAACAAGGCTATTGAACTTAACATTGGTGTCTGTCTTTATTCCTTAATCCAACTTATCATACAGAAACAATGCCCTGCTCAAGGGCACGTTGGCAGATCTCCCACCAGGCCAAAAAAACGTGAACCCGAACCCTCCAAGATCCCCCCACAGTTCCCCAATAGCTGTCCCTCGGCCATATGTTCATCACTTTGTAAATCTTGCTACAGAAGATTAATTTTCTCAACCCCCCAAAAAAGAAGCTGAAATATCTACCTAACACAAAAGAATTGTCCAGCTAGTTTTCTTGAATAAGACAGGTAACGTTAGATGGTATAATATTCATTGCAGACAGATGTTTTGTCTCTGATATAGTTACGACGTTACTAAAACTATTACATTTACACATTTTATGGATAGATTGTGGTGCACTATTCAAAGTGACCACTGTATGTCGCTGCTTGTAGTTACTGCACATACTAGCTTTTACCGACGGCCGACGTTCAAGTACGCACCACTTGTGTCTATCAGTGCAATAAACAACGGCTAGCACACACGGGCGCAGAACAAACCCTTCCCCGAACAATTACCACAATAAAACAAAAATATCGCAATTAGCTACATCTCCACCCGATCCTAATGAAGGATCTCCGGCCTGACTGACTAGGAGATGGGAATACTTAACATAATAGACCAGGTAGGTAACGCAAATTAAAGCTAGCTACGGTCGGTATTCCTTTTGGAAACCGTTGTTTTCTTTATCACTGCTTCCTTATGAGGGCGGGTTTGTTAGATAGCTAGCTAACGTTAGCTTGCTAGGTCTCGCTAACTACGGTGCTTGGCCTAAGCTCGTTTATGGCCATTTTAACGATACAGTGTAATCACATTTTACATGCTCCAATAAAATGAAGTATAACGTGGGACTGTATTGTTTGCTAAAAGTATCTCCGCTGATTTGTTCGCTTGCTAATGCCTAACTACTAAATGTGGCAATATCATGTACACACCAGTTTTCCTATCCAGGCTATCATCCCATAGCTAACGTAGTTAGCTAGCTGGTATCGGTATGGACGACGACATATTCTGAATAGTAGCCAGCTATCTATTTGGCTAAGCATTTGGGATTTTATGATTTTCAGTATGAACAACTTGTTTAGACGTCAATAACCAACAATATAGGAGTAATGACGGTCACATTCTTAGCCAACTAACTGACAGCTAGGAAACTAACGTTAGCTATCTAGATCGATACGTCGTCGCTGCAGTAAGCATTAGTTAGCTATGGACTGGGCTGTCACTACTGTGTTGGTAAAGTCTCGAGCTAATTGGACATAATTATGTATTCCGCTAACTTTTTATAGTTGCATGTTGTACAGAAATGCAATCAGCTGTTACGATTTAATTACTGCGTGCGTGAGGCGTTTTCCAATTCCAAGCGAAGTACGTTGTGTTGGGTGCACGCAGCTAACGTTGGCAAATATGACAAGTAGTGTCTGTCTGTTTAGCAATTCCCAGTCAAGTGGATAGCTAGCTAATGTCATTCGTCCACCCCGTGTTATCAGGGAAGCATCACACATTTTATAGCGTAATGCCCAGATCCCACACCTGTCTATGACAATGACCTCTTATAATATTAACTTGCATGATGCAGCAACACAATGCAAAGAAGTTTGCAAGAAATTGGACCAGATAACGCAGGTCCATTATATATATTTTTATTTACAGGATCAGGATGTCAGTTATGCATGCACAATCTGAAAATATGTAATGTGTCTATATTCTCTTCCAGACTTTGCTGGTCCAGGCTATATTTAGCCGAAATGCAGAGGAAGTGAAGTTTTTGTTGCACAAGAATGAAGAAGTCAATGCACTGGTAAGATGGCTCGCTACACATTAACATGCCCTTGTGTGAATCAATTTACTCCACATTTCCTATGGTACCCATACTAGACACTTTCTTAATGGGCCAGCCAGTTAAACAGCAAGGAATTACCTCTCCAATCCTCTACAGGCTTTGACCTCCTGTGCATGTGACCTTAAACTTTGATTTGATTTGACCTTCCTGTCAACTGTGAATCAGATATAGTTAACGCAACAGAGTAAATAAATAATGCTATGTGGAGCAGTAATGTTATACCCACAGTATTTCACACTTCACATTCTTGGTCACAGCTTTCAACAGTATCTGTGCATGTTGTTCTCTTCAAAAACCATCTTGAGTGTAAGCTGTATTTTGTGTGTGGTTGCATTGCACACAAGTGCATATGCCCCATGTATTTGAAGACAAGGAAAAGATTAGTTTACGGTTAAGGGATTGATGGGAGGAAAAGCTTAGCATTGAGAGATTGAAAGCATCTTCTTCCATCCAAGTGTGTGGCCGATCAGTCTAGATTCCTCGCTCGTTCAGTCCATCCCTCTGGTAATCTGACCAGCTGGCTGTCAGGTTAGAGCCCTGACACCATTCTCTAGGTCCACTTAATACACACACAGCCAGTCTTAACATTTAGTTTCACAGGTGCTGAAACAGGGCAAGGTGAGGGCACCTAATGTGAATAGTGGTGTATAGAAAGTGGAAAGGAACTTCTACAGTGGAGAGGAAGGGGTCTCAAATTGCTGAGTGCATGCTTTCAATCAGCATCGGTTCAAATATGGCTTGGTGCCAATATGTAAATTCAGTAGCTGCAATTTGTTAAATGTCTCAACAACCTAAATCAGTTTCTATTGTATATTAATATATTTTGCATTTACAATGGAGTCAATATTTGGCAGAGGTCAAATATTATATCACTGTCAATACTCAGTTGAAGCCACTAGCCCTCAGGCTATTCAATCACTGCTTCAAGTCAAAGAAGACATTCTGTTCTACCACAGCAAAAGTAATATGCAGTTGAGCTCTCTTTGCTTCACTTTCACATGGTTAACATTGTTTTGATTCCTACATGCATCCAAACATGAATTCTTGCTATGCAAGATAACATTTTTGACTTGTACGCCCAAAACCCACAGGGATTTGTTGTCCTTAAAACAGCCTCTCATCCCGGAGGCCCAAAATCCTCAAACGGCTTCCTCCTCCAGTCAGTCAGTGATTGAATGATGCGTATGGAGAATATGACAGCAATTTCCTTACTAGGGCTGTGAGGGTGAGACCGGGCCTGAGCCCTCATTCCCCACACGCCTCCCTTCCTTCCTTTCACTGTCATGAGTCATTCACTGGTGGGTTTACACTGCACACACACATTCCAGTATGGAGGACAGGGTCCGTTAACAGGCTAAAGATGCCTGAGCAATTTTACTCACTGAGGTGGATTTCAAGCCCTTTCGGTTTACAGAATGAAAAAAATAAAATCTGGTCTTGCCACATTTTTAGATACAGCATACCTAATCCCAACTAATAATTTTCTGTGAAAAATAGTTCATACTGAATATTCTGAGGAGACGGACTACAGGCCAACATGTATGACATACCTTTTTACTTTAGTTTTTTGCAGGATGGCTATTTCTTTCTGTATTTTCAATATCCTGTAATTAAAAGCTATTTTATGTAGTTGGTTTCAAGTTCAAACCTATTAGCAGCGGTATTACGTTTTATATTCTCGGCCTTTGAGGTGTATCGTTCAACTTGCTGTTTGTTTTTAATACAATGATGTGATCAAAACCAACTGTGGGCATTAATCTGGGTCCTTGCTGACTGTTTCTCTGTCTGCTCTCTCTCCTCAGGACCAAGAACGCCGTACCCCCTTACATGCTGCTGCGTGTTTGGGCGACGTTCACATTATGGACCTCCTCATTAATTCAGGTAACGTTCTCCAGCATGAGACAGACACTTTTCAGAGTGATTTGCATTATTCACTCAATTATCCCTATCATATTATGGAATAAAGGTTCATCTCATTATCTGTTAGAATATCAACCAGCATTGAAACCCTTCCCTATAGTCAGAGGTTGATAAGCCCTATCCTAAATGAATATACTGCTAATGAAACCAGAGACGTGTGCAAATGTCACTGACCATCTGAGATCTGAGGGCCATTGTGATTAGCTGAATGTGCAGTAGAGCTGAAAGCCACAGAATGGTTGACTGAGTTTGCTCTCTCTCTCTCAGGTGCTAGTATTAATGCTAAGGACCAAGGCTGGCTGACACCCCTGCATCGGGCAGCTGCCTCACGGAACGAAGTAAGACCGTGATGTCAAGTACTATATGTAAAACCTTCTACAGTCATTTCACTTGAATTCCTCATCTGTCTTAATAGCATTGCTCAGCTTTTGAAATAGAATTTGCATACTTATAACCCATCACCTCCTTTCTTGAATGAGTAGCTATATGAATGTCAGTGATAGTCACACTCCTCATCCTTTTTATTTATTCTCCTTCCGTCTTTCCCAGAAGGCCGTGGGGCTGCTTCTGAAGCAGGATGCGGAGGTCAATCTGCGAGATAAGTTTTGGCAGACGCCGTTGCACGTGGCGGCGGCAAACCGGGCCACACGCTGCGCTGAGGCCCTAATCCCCAAGCTGAGCAGCCTGAACGTAGCAGACCGCTCCGGCAGGACGGCCCTGCACCATGCAGCACACAGCGGCCATGTGGAGGTTAGGGGTCATAGGGTGGAGGGTTATGAGTAACACTGAAATGGCACCCAATCCCCTATATAGTGTACTACTTTTGACCAGGGCCCGCATAGGGTCCCCTATATAGGGAATAGGTGCCAATTCAGACGTAGCCTAGGTGATTAACTGTTCATCCTCTACTCAGAAAGGTGTCTTGAGTGTGCTGGTTTTAACTTACTATCTGCTGTCTGTTTCCAGATGGTGAATTTGCTCCTCAACAAAGGGGCGAACTTGAGTGCCAGTGATAAGAAGGAGAGGCAGCCAATCCACTGGGCCGCATACCTCGGTGGGTGGGACCTTAGAATGAACACATTTCCTGAAAGTAGCTTGGTTTCCATACAATTTGCGACAGATTTGAAATCGAATGTTCTGAAATCTTTATAGAAAAATATGGGCATTTTCCCTCCAGAGATGTTTCCATCAAACAGACTTTTTGCAGATTAAAGGCTGTACGGGATGACATAGTGCATATAAAAATAACTTTTGCTGTTAAATTCCCATGTACCGAATGGAAAAATACAAGTTAAATGGATTTCCATCGCATTTTGTCACGAACTGTAGCAAATGTATCCACTCTGGTCTTGGCACATGCACTCTAGCCAACAGCTCGCATATTCTTATGGATAAGAGCGATATTATTTGTATTTGTCAAATGGCAGCCAAGCATCGATCATCACGTCACCAGAATAAGACCCTCAATATTTATTGGAAAGGAGCATCAAGCTCATCACCTTGCACTTTCACCTCCTGTGAAGTTCATCATAACTTATTTCATCTGTTGCCTAATAAACTGCATGCTTTCCCGAGTCGTAGTGGGAGGACCACAGAACATATTGCGTGACTCCAAGTTTACTTCATTATGATGGTTATTATAGTAATATTTTCGCATAAAGGCATTTCCACCACAATTTCTAGCATAATTAATTTTACAGACACAAAAAGATTGAACAAACAAATTGTCGGCGTTTATAAAATTGTACCGGCATTTCATGTTTCCATCAGCCCGGTCTTCACTTTTTTCATGCGTCAGGTAATTCAGCCGCATTAAATGGTTGAATGAGGTTACTGACACTTCTCTCATTGGTCTGAGCAAAGGCACTGTACATTGATCAGACTCACTGATCTACAAATCAACTTGCATTCTAGACTTCCCATCAAGGCATCTTCATATACAGTGCATTTGGGAAAGTATTCGGATCCCTTGACTTTTTCCACATTTTGTTATGTTACAGCCTTATTCTAAAATGATTTAAATAAAACAAATTTCCTCATCAATCTACACACAATAACCCATAATGACAAAGAGAAGACATGTTTTTAGAAATGTTTGCGAATTAAAAAATAAAATGAAATCAGTATTCAGACCTTTTACTCAGTACTTGGTTGAAGCACCTTTGGTAGCGATTACAGTCTTGGGTATGACGCTACAAGCTTTGCACACCTGTATTTGGGGAGTTTCTCCCATTCCTCTCTGCAGATCCTCTCGAGCTCTGTCAGGTTGGATGGGGAGCGTCGCTGCACAGCTATTTTCAGGTCTCTCCAGAGATGTTCGATCGGATTCAAGTCCGGACTCTGGCTGGACCACTCAAGGACATTGAGACTTGTCCCGAAGCCACTCCTGCTCTGTCTTGGCTGTGTGCTTACGGTTGTTGTCCTGATGTTATTCTTGGCATTCAGGCCAAAGAGTTGAATCTTGGTTTCATCACACCAGAGAATCTTGTTTCTCATGGTCTGTGTCCTTTAGGTGCCTTTTGGCTGCCAGCTCTAGGAATAGTCTTGGTGGTTCCAAAATTCTTCCATTTTAAGAATGATGGAGGCCACTGTGTTCTTGGTGACCTTCAATGCTGCAGACATTTTTTTGTACCCTTCCCCAGATCTGTGCCTCAACACAATCCTGTCTCGGAGCTCTACGGACAATTCCTTCGACCTCATGGCTTGGTTTTTGCTCTAACATGCACTGTCAACTGTGGGACCTTATATCAACATGTGTGTTCCTTTCCAAATCATGTCCAATCAATTTAATTTACCACAGGTGGACTCCAATCAAGTTGTAGAAACTTCTCAAGGATGATCAATGGAAACAGGATGCACCTGAGCTCAATTTCGAGTCTCATAGCAAAGGGTCTGAATACTTATGTAAATAAGGTATTTCTGTTTATTTTTAATACATTTGCAAAAATGTCCAAAAACCTGTTTTCGTTTTGTCATAATGGGGTATTGTGGGTAGATTGATGGGGGGGAAATTATTTAATCCATTTTAGAATAAGGCTGTAACGTAACCAAATGTAGAAATAGTCAAGGGGTCTGAATACTTTCCAAATACACTGTACAAAGATAAGAAAATCTTTGCCGAATCACATATCCTCACGCACAAGCAGAAGATTGACTTGGATTTCATTAACCTATCCGTGTGTGTCTATATGTTCAATGATTCTATGGTTGTCTCCTCTTCCCTCAGGGCATCTGGAGATCGTGAAGCTACTGGTGTCGCGGAGTGCGGACGCCATGTGCAGGGACAAGCGAGGTTATACCCCGCACCACGCCGCAGCTGCCAGCGGCCAGATCGAGGTGGTCAAGTACTTGCTGCGGTTGGGGTCAGAGGTGAGGGGTCAGGGGGTGAGGCTCCATCAGGTCACCATCATATGGTCACTCCATGTGTCAGGTCGTTTCCTATTGTTGAAATGTGCTTTTTTTTTTTAAATTTTATCTCCGGACCATATAACATCCCCAAACCCCACCATCATCTCTAGTTGTTGTCTAATTTCTACCTTCTCTTTATCTCTGCGTCAGATTGACGAGCCCAACGCTTTTGGGAACACAGCGCTCCACATGGCGTGCTACACAGGCCAAGAGGCGGTTGCCAACGAGCTGGTGAACCGAGGCGCCAACGTCAACCAGCCAAACCAGCGCGGCTGCACGCCGCTGCACCTGGCCGCTGTCTCCACCAACGGGGCGCTTTGCCTCGAGCTGCTAGTTAACAATGGTGCTGACGTCAACATGCAGGTCAGTTGGAGTAGGCTGGGGAAAAAGGGATTGGTTGCACCATAAATGGCACCCTATTCCTTATATAGTGCACAAATGTGTATATACAGTGCCTTGCAAAAGTATTCATCCCCCTTGGCTTTTTTTCCCTATTTTGTTGCATTACAACCTGTCATTTTTCATTTTTTATTTGGGTTTCATGTAATGGACATACACAAAATAGTCCAAATTGGTGAAGTGAAATGGAAAAAATAACTTGTTTCAAAAAATTCCTAAAAATTTAAAACGGAAAAGTGGTGCTTGCATATGTATTCACCCCCTTTGCTATGAAGCCCCAAAATAAGATCTGGTACAACCAATTACCTTCAGAAGTCACATAATTAGTTAAATAAAGTCCACCTGTGTGCAATCTAAGTGTCACATGATCGCAGTATATATACACCTGTTCTGAAAGGTCCCAGAGTCTGCAACACCACTAAGCAAGGGGCACCACCAAGCAAGCGGCACCATGAAGACCAAGGAGCTCTCCAAACAGGTCAGGGACAAAGTTGTGGAGAAGTACAGATCAGGGTTGGGTTATAAAAAAATATCAGAAACTTTGAACATCCCACAGAGCACCATTAAATCCATTATTTAAAAAATGGAAAGACTATGGCACCACAACAAACCTGCCAAGAGAGGGCCGCACACCAAAACTCATGGACCAGGCAAGGAGGGCATTAATCAGAGGCGCAACAAAGAGATCCCTGAAGGAGCTGTAAAGCTCCACAGCGGCGATTGGAGTATCTGTCCATAGGACCACTTTAAGCCGTACACTCCACAGAGCTGGGCTTTACGGAAGAGTGGCCAGAAAAAAAGCCATTGCTTAAAGAAAAAATAAGCAAACACGTTTGGTGTTTGCCAAAAGGCATGTGGGAGACTCCCCAAACATATGGATGAAGGTACTCTGGTTAGATGAGACTAAAATGTAGCTTTTTGGCCATCAAGGAAAATGCTATGTTTGGCGCAAACCCAACACCTCTCATCACCCCGAGAACAGCATCCCCACAGTGAAGCATGGTGGTGGCAGCATCATGCTGTGAGGATGTTTTTCATCTGCAGAGACTGGGATACTGGTCAGAATTGAAGGAATGATGGATGGCGCTAAATACAGGGAAATTCTTGAGGGAAACCTGTTTCAGTCTTTCAGAGTTTTGAGACTGGGACGGAGGTTCACCTTCCAGCAGGACAATGACCCTAAGCATACTGCTAAAGCAACACTCGAGTGGTTTAAGGGGAAACATTTAAATATCTTGGAATGGCCTAGTCAAAGCCCGGACCTCAATTCAATTGAGAATCTGCGGTATGACTCTCTTTGGTCAAATAGTCCTTACTTTGCCTGTAGGTGTGTTGGGTCATTGTCCTGTTGAAAAACAAATGATAGTCCCACTAAGCGCAAACCAGATGGGATGACTTATAGCTGCAGAATGCTGTGGTAGCCATGCTGGTTAAGTGTGCCATGAATTCTAAATAAATCACTGGCAGTGTCACCAGCAACGCACCATCACATCTCCTCCATGCTTCACGGTGGGAACCACACATGCAGAGATCATCCGTTCACCTACTCTGCGTCTCACAAAGACGGCAGTTGAAACTAAAAATCTCAAATTTCAACTCATCAGGCCAAAGGACAGAGTTCCACCAGTCTAATGGCCATTGCTCGTGTTTCTTGGCCCAAGCAAGTCTCTTCTTATTGGAGTCCTTTGGTAGCGGTTTCTTTACAGCAATTTGACCACGAAGGCCTGATTCACGCAGTGTCCTCTGAACAGTTGATGTAGAAATGTGTCTTTTACTTGAACTGTGAAGCATTTATTTGAGCTGCAATCTGAAGTGAAGTTAACTCTAATCAACTTAACCCCTGCAGCAGAGGCTTCCTTTCCTGTGGCAGTACTCATGAGAGCCAGTTTCATCATAGCGCTTGATGGTTTTTGCGACTGCTCTTGAAGAAACTTTAAAAGTTCTTGAAATTTTCCGAATTGACTGACCTTCATGTCTTAAAGTAATGATGGACTGTCATTTCTCTTTGCTTATCATATCAAGAACAACTCTAATATGGCCTTGGTATTTTACCAAATAGGGCTATCGTCTGTATACCACCCCTACCTTGTCACAACACAACTGATTGGCTCAAACGCATTAAGAAGGAAAGAAATTCCACAAATTAACTTTTAACAAGGCACACCTGTTAATTGAAATGCATTCCAGGTGACTACCTCATGAAGCTGGCTGAGAGAATGCCAAGGTGTGCAAAGCTGTCATCAAGGCAAAGGGAGGCTACTTTGAATAATCTCAAATATAACATATATTTAGATTTGTAGCACATTTTTGGTTACCTCTTAATTTCATGTGTGTTATTTCAAAGTTTTGATGTCATTACTGTTATTCTACAATGTAGAAAATAGTAAAAATAAAGAAAAACCCTTGAATGAGTAGGTGTCCATACTTTTGACTGGTACTGTATATACAGTGCATTCAGAAAGTATTCAGACCCATTCCCCTTTTCCACATTTTGTTACGTTACAGCCTTATTCTAAAATAGATTTTTTTTTTTTTTAATCTCACCAATCTACACAATACTATAATAATGACATTGCGAAAAAAAGGTTTTATTAATTTGAGCAAATTTATTACAAATGAACTGAAATACCTTATTTACATAAGTATTCAGACCCTTTATTACGAGAGTCGAAATTGAGCTCCGGTGCATCCTGTTTCCATTGATCATCCTTGATGTTTCTACAACTTGATTGGATTTGACCTGTGGTATATTAAATTGATTGAACATGATTTGGAATGGCACACACCTGTCTATGTAAGGTCCCACTGTTTACAGTGCATGTCAGAGCAAAAACCACGCCATGAGGTCGAAGGAATTGTCCGTAGAGCTCCGAGACAGGATTGTGTCGAGGCACAGATCTGGGGAAAGGTACCAAAACATTTCTGCAGCATTGAAGATCCCCATGAACACAGTGGCCTCCATCATTCTTAAAATGGAACAAGTTTGAAACCACCAAGACTCTTCCAAGAGCCGGCTGCCCGGCCAAACTGAGCAATCGGTGAGAAGAGCCTTTGTCAGGGAGGTGACCAAGAACCCGATGGTCATTCTGACAGAGCTCCGGAGTTCCTCTGTGGAGATTAGAGAACCTTCCAGAAGGACAACCATCTTGGAGTTTGCCAAAAGGCACCTAAAGACTCAGACCATGAGAAACAAAATTCTCTAGTTTGATGAAACCAAGATTGAACTCTTTGGCCTGAATGCCAAGCGTTACGTCTGTAGGAAACCTGGCACCATCCCTATGGTGAAGCATGATGGTGGCAGCATCATGCAGTGAGGATGTTTTTCAGTGGCAGGGACTGGGAGACTCGTCAGGAATGAGGAAAAGATTAACATTGTGCAATGCAGAGAGATCCTTGATGAAAACCTGCTCCAGAGTGCTCAGGACCTCAGACTGTGGATAAGGTTCACCTTCCAACAGGACAACGACCCTAAGCACACAGCTAAGACAATGCAGGACTGGCTTTGGGGCAAGTCTCTGAATGGCCTTGAGTGGCCCGGACTTGAACCGGATGTAACATCTCTGGAGAGACCTGAAAATAGCTGTGCAGCGACGCTCCTTATCCAACCTGACAGAGCTTGAGGGGATCTGCAGAAATAAATGGGAGAAACTCCCCAAATATAGGTGTGCCAAGCTTGTAGCGTCATACCCAAGAAGACTCGGCTGTAATCGCAGCCAAAGGTGCTTAAACAAAGTACTGAGTAAAAAGTCTGAATACTTATGTAAATGTAGTATTTCCTGTTGTATTTTTTATTACATTTGCAAAAATGTCTAAACCTGTTTCTGCTTTGTCGTTTTAATGATTTTCCGAATAAGGCTGTAACGAAACAAAATCTGAAAGTCAAGGATCTGAATACTTTCTGAATGCACTGTGTGTGTGTGTGTATGTACAGTGGGCTCCAAAATTACTGGCACCCCTGACTGGCAATGCACAAATAATACTTAAAAAAATATGAACAATATAATTATAGAGAGAAACTCAAAATACCAACATGTGAGAAATACTGTACTTTATTAATGTTTCAATGGAACCAACCAAAATCATTCAATTATTTAATACAAAATAAATTTAACCAAAATCAAGGTTTCATAATTATTGGCACTCCTCATTTAGTACTAAGTGCAACCACCTCTGGCAAGGATAACAGCAGAGTCTTTTCCTGTAATATTTGACAGGTTAAGGAACACATTTGGATGGATTTTGGACCATTCCTCTATGCAGATCCTTTCAAGATCCTTCACATTCTTAGGTTTGCTCTTATCAACTGCCCTCTTCCACTCAGCCCACAGGTTTTCGATTGGATTGAGGTCCGGCGACTGAGATGGCCATGGCAGAACATTGATTTTGTTGTCACAGAACCATTTCTGTGTGGATCATGAGGTATGTTTCGGGTCATTGTCTTGTTGGAAAGTCCACCTACGGCCAAGTCCCAGCCTTCTGGCAGAGGCAACCAGATTGTCAGCCAAAATTGCCTAATACTTGGTGGAATTCATTATGCCATCAATCTTAACCAGTGCCCCTGGACCTATGAAATTACAACAGCCCCAAAACATCACTGACCCCCCTCCATATTTCACCGTGGGTATGAGGTGCCTCTCCTTGTATGCATCTCTGTTTCGACGCCAAACATGCCGATGCTGTATCTGACCATAACGTTCAATTTTGGTCTCATCTGACCAGAGCACCTTCTTCCTGTCATAATTTAAATGGCGTTTGGCAAACTTCAAGTGCTTGCGTCTGTGTCTTGGGGTCATTAAGGGCTTTCTTCTGGCAACCCTTCCAAAGAGCCTGTGGATGTGGAGGTAGCGTCTGATGGTGCTTTTTGAAACCTGGTGACCCCGAGACGCCACCAAGGCCTGCAATTCTTTCAGTGATTCTTGGGGATTTTGTTGCTTTTCTCACCATTCTCCTCCCCATCCTGGGGGGCAAAATGCATTTGCATCTTCTACCCGTGAGGTTTTCAACTGTTCCATATCTTTTGAATTTTCTAATAATTGCCCTGACAGTGCTCAGTGGTATATTCAATCGTTTGTGGATCTTCTTGTAGCCATTACCAGATTTATGAAGGTCTACGACCATCTGTCTCTTTTGAACTGCCAGTTTTATTGTTTTCTTCATGGTGTTGGATGACAAAGGGATATTGCATGCCTGTTACCTCATTTTGATACCCTAGTGAAACAGGAAGTGATGTAATGGCTCAATATAGTTCCTTAAGACTTTAATTTGTGGTATAATTTTGGTAGATGTTATTTACAATAATCTTTAAGGGTGCCATTAATTGTGAAACCTTGATTTGGAGGACATTGATTTTTAATTAAATCAATCAATTATTTTGTTTGGTTCCATTGAAACATTAATAAAGTACAGTATTTCTCACATGTTGGTATTTTGAGTTTATCTCTATAATTATATTGTTTATATTTGTTTAAGCATTGTTTGTGCATTGCCAGTCAGGGGTGCCAGTAATTTTGGAGCCCACTGTATATACACTAGCGTTCAGAAGTTTGGGGTCACTTAGAAATGTCCTTGTTTTCCATGAAAACATACATGAAATGAGTTGCAAAATGAATAGGAAATATAGTCAAGACGTTGAAAAGGTTATAAATACTGTTTTTTTTTAATTGAAATAATTGTGTCCTTCAAACTTTGCTTTTGTCAAAGAATCCTCCATTTGCAGCCATTACAGCCTTGCAGACCTTTGGCATTCTAGTTATCAATTTGTTGAGGTAATCTGAAGAGATTTAACCAGATTTAACCCCATGCTTCCTGAAGCACCTCCCACAAGTTGGATTGGCTTGATGGGCACTTCTTACGTACCATACAGTCAAGCTGCTCCCACAACCGCTCAAGAGATCCGGTGAGTGTGCTGGCCACTCCATTATAGAAAGAATATCAGCTGACTGCTTTTTCCCTAAATAGTTATTGCGTAGTTTGGAGCTGTGCTTTGGGACATTGTCCTGTTGTAGGAGGAAATTGGCTCCAATTAAGCGCTGTCCACAGGGTATGGAATTGGACTCCAAAATGGAGGGATAGCCTTCCTTCTTCAAGATCCCTTTTACACTGTACAAATCTCCCACTTTATGACCACCAAAGCACCCCCAGACCATCACATTGCCTCCACTAGGCTTTACAGATGGCGTCAAGCACTCCTCCAGCATCTTTTCATTTTTTCTGCGTCTCACGAATGTTCTTTGTGATCACCTCAAACTTAGATTTGTCTGTCCGTAACACTTTTTTTCCAATCTTCCTCTGTCCAGTGTCTTTTGCCCATCTTAATCTTTTCTTTTTATTGGCCAGTCTGAGATATGGCTTTTTCTTTGCAACTCTGCCTTAGAAGGCCAGCATCCCGGAGTCACCTCTTCACTGTTGACGTTGAAACTGGTGTTTTGCGGGTACTATTTCATGAAGCTGCCAGTTGAGGACTTGTGAGGTGTTTGTTTCTCAAACTAGACACACTAATGTACTTGTCCTCTTGCTCAGTTGTGAACCAGGGCCTCCCGCTCCTCTTTCTATTCTGGTTAGAGCCAGTTCGCGCTGTTCTGTGAATGGAGTAGTACACAGTGTTGTACGAGATCTTCAGTTTCTTGGCAATTTCTAACATGGAATAGCCTTCATTTCTCAGAACGATAATAGACTGACGAGTTTCAGAAGAAAGGTCTTTGTTTCTGGCCATTTTGAGCCTTTACTCGAACCCACAAATGCTGATGCTCCAGATACTCAACTAGTCTAAAGAAGGCCAGTTGTATTGCTTCTTTAATTAGCACAACAGTTTTCAGCTATGCTAACATAATTGCAAAAGGGCTTTCTAATGATCAATTAGCCTTTTTTTTAAATGATAAACTTGGATTAGCTAACACAACGTACCATTGGAACACGGGAGTGATGGTTGCTGATAATGGGTCTCTGTATGTCGGTAGTGTATGCTCAAGCACAATGTGTACAAAACATTAGGAACACCAGCTCTCTTACTATGATATGGACTGACCATTTGAAAGCTAAGATCCCTTATTGATGTCACTTGTTAAATCCTCTTCAATCAATGTAGATGATGGGGAGAAGAGTTTTTAAAGAAGGATTTTTAAGCCATGAGATGTGTATGGGTGCCATTTAGAGGGTGAATGGGCAAGACAAAATATTTAAGTGCCTTTGAACTTTGTGTAGGTGTCAGCAAGGCACAACGTTGTTTTTTTTCACGCTCAACAGTTTCCCGTGTGTGTCAAGAATGGTCCACCGTCCCAAATGACATCCAGCCTGCTTGACACAACTGTGGGAAGCATTGGAATCGACATGGGCCAGCATCCCTGTGGAACGCTTTTGACACCTTGTAGAATCCATGCCCCAACAAAATGAGGCTCTTCTGAGAGCAAAAGGGGGTGCAACTCAATATTAGTACATTATATGTGTGTATATGGAGTGTCGTTTTGGACGCGGTCTTAGTCAACAGAGGTTTAAGATAAATTCATTATTTACCTAACAATGAACTGTTTTTGTGTGTTCTCTCTTTCTCTCTCAGAGTAAAGAAGGGAAGAGCCCTTTGCACATGGCCGCTATTCACGGGCGCTTCACTCGCTCCCAAATCCTTATCCAAAATGGTAACCACACACACACATCCAAAATAATAGTAATATTTGCAATATTATTAAAATGAATACAACATTATCACACACTACACAATGATAGAGTGTTTGTGAAAAGTGCTTGCAGTATTTTAGGTAACAAACTTCTATTGAAGCTCACCACCCACCCAAACATACTCAACACTCATCCCCCCACCAGCCCATAGCAACCACCACAACTCCAACAGCTACATAGCTTCTCATAGCTGTGTCAAAAACAGTATTGTGCAATTCTCCTCTCTGCCCCGACCACATCCCCTCTCCTCTGTGTGCAGGTGGGGAGATCGACTGTGTAGATAAATATGGCAATACTCCTCTTCACGTTGCTGCTAAGCACGGCCACGAGCTGCTGATTAGCACCCTGATGACTAATGGTGCTGACACGGCCAGGTGAGAGACACACGCACACACACAATCAGGTGAGTGGCGGAACAGACACAGAACTCCACTGTAGACATTCTTTATGGCAGAAGCAGAATGTCTCTTCTGAATGTCAGAGGATCAGCTCTCACATTGCTTATGCAACATAATGGACCTCTCAACAAAACTAGCAGCAAAACTCAAATCTTTTCTACACTGAACAAAAATATAAACGCAACATGTAAATTGTTGGCCTCACTTTTCATGAGCTGAAATAAAAGATCCCAGAAGTGTTCCATACACACAAAGTTTTTCTCAAAAATGTTGTGCACAACTTTTGTTTACATACATGTTGGTGAGCATTTCTCCTTTGCCTAGCTAATCCATCCACCTGACATGTGTGGAATATCAAGAAGCTGATTAAACAACATGATTAAAGGTCACTCTATAATGTGCAGTTTTGTCACACAACACAATGCCACAGATGTCTCAAGTTTGGAGGGAGCATGCAGTTGGCATGCTGACAGCAGGAATGTCCATCAGATCTGTTGCCAGACAATTGAATGTTAATTTCTCTACCGTAAGTCGCCACCAACATCATTTTAGAGACTATGGCAGCACGTCCAACCAGCCTCACAACCGCAGACCACGTGTATGGCGTCATGTGGGCGAGTGGTTTACTGATGTCCACGTTGTCAAGAGTGCCCCGTGGTGGGGTTATGGTATGGGCAGGCGTAAGCTACTGACAACAAACACAATTACATTTTATCGATGGCAATTTGAATGCACAGAAATATTGTGACGAGATCTTAAGGCCCATTGTGAGGACCATTTCTTTTAGGGTTTCTGTGTCCAACAGATGCATATCTGTATTCCCAGTCGTGAAATCCATAGATTAGGGCCTGTGAAATCCATAGATTAGGGCCTAATGAATTGATTTCTATTGACTGATTTCCTCATATGAACTTAAATGCAGTAAAACATTTGTAATTGTTGCATGTTTCGTTTATACAGTATCTCTGGAAAGTATTCAGACCCCTTGACTTTTTCCATATTTTGTTAGGTTACAGCCTTATTCTAATATTGATTAAACAGTTTTTTTCTCTCAAGCTACATAAAATACCCCATCATTACAAAGCAAAAACAGTTTTTTATATTTTTCTTGCTAATTTATAAAAAAAAACTGTAATATCACATTTACATAAGTATTCAGACCCTTTACTCAGAACCTTCTTTAAGCACCTTTGACAGCAATTACAGCCTCGAGTCTTCTTGGGTATGACGATACTACAAGCTTGGCACACCTGTATTTGGGGAGTTTCTCCCATTTTTCTCTGAAGATTCTCTCAAGCTCTGTCAGGTTGGATGGGGAGCGTTACTGCACAGCTATTTTCAGGTCTCTCGAGTTGTTAGATCGGGTTCAAGTCTGGGCTCTGGCCACTCAAGGACATTCAGAAACTTGTCCCGAAGCCACTCCTGCGTTGTCTTGGCTGTGTGCTTAGGGTTGTTGTCCTGTTGGAAGGTGAACCTTCGCCCCAGTCTGAGGTCCTGAGTGCTCTGGAGCAGGTTTTCATCAAGGATCTTTCTGTACTTGATCCTGACTAGTCTCCCAGTCTCTGCCGCTGAAAAACATCCCCACAGCATGATGCTGCCACCACCATGCTTAACCGTAGGGATTGTGCCAGGTTTCCTCCTGACGTGACGCTTGGCATTCAGGCCAAGGAGTTAAATCTTGGTTTCATCAGACCAGAGAATCTTGTTTCTCATGGTCTGAGAGTGTTTCAGGTGCCTTTTGGCAAACTCCAAGCGGGCTCTCATGTGCCTTTTACTGAGGAGTGGCTTACGTCTGGCCACTCTTCCATAAAGGCCTGATTGGTTCAAACCTGTCTCGGAGCTCTACGGACAATTCCTTCGACCAATTCCTGTTTTTTGCTCTGACATGCATTGTCAACTGTGGGACCTTATATAGACCAGTGTGTGCCTTTACAAATCATGTCCAATCAATTGAATTTACCACAGATGAACTCCAATCAAGTTGTAGAAACTTCTCAAGGATGATCCATGGAAACGGGATGCACCCGAGCTCAGTTTCGAATCTCATAGCAACGGGTCTGAATACTTATGTTAATAAGGTATTTCAGTTTTTTGTTTATACACTGCTCCAAAAAATAAAGGGAACACTAAAATAACACATCCTAGATCTGAATGAATGAAATATTCTTATTAAATACTTTTTTCTTTACATAGTTGAATGTGCTGACAACAAAATCACACAAAAATATCAATGGAAATCAAATTTATCAACCCATGGAGGTCTGGATTTGGAGTCACACTCAAAATTAAAGTGGAAAACCACACTACAGGCTGATCCAACTTTGATGTAATGTCCTTAAAACAAGTCAAAATGAGGCTCAGTAGTGTGTGTGGCCTCCACGTGCCTGTATGACCTCCCTACAACGCCTGGGCATGCTCCTGATGAGGTGGCGGCTGGTCTCCTGAGGGATCTCCTCCCAGACCTGGACTAAAGCATCCGCCAACTCCTGGACAGTCTGTGGTGCAACGTGGCGTTGGTGGATGGAGCGAGACATGATGTCCCAGATGTGCTCAATTGGATTCAGGTCTGGGGAACGGGCGGGCCAGTCCATAGCATCAATGCCTTCCTCTTGCAGGAACTGCTGACACACTCCAGCCACATGAGGTCTAGCATTGTCTTGCATTAGGAGGAACCCAGGGCCAACCGCACCAGCATATGGTCTCACAAGGGGTCTGAGGATCTCATCTCGGTACCTAATGGCAGTCAGGCTACCTCTGGCGAGCACATGGAGGGCTGTGCGGCCCCCCAAAGAAATGCCACCCCACACCATGACTGACCCACCGCCAAACCGGTCATGCTGGAGGATGTTGCAGGCAGCAGAACGTTCTCCACGGCGTCTCCAGACTCTGTCACGTCTGTCACGTGCTCAGTGTGAACCTGCTTTCATCTGTGAAGAGCACAGGGCGCCAGTGGCGAATTTGCCAATCTTGGTGTTCTCTGGCAAATGCCAAACGTCCTGCACGGTGTTGGGCTGTAAGCACAACCCCCACCTGTGGACGTCAGGCCCTCATACCACCCTCATGGAGTCTGTTTCTGACCGTTTGAGCAGACACATGCACATTTGTGGCCTGCTGGAGGTCATTTTGCAGGGCTCTGGCAGTGCTCCACCTGCTCCTCCTTGCACAAAGGCGGAGGTAGCGGTCCTGCTGCTGGGTTGTTGCCCTCCTACGGCCTCCTCCACGTCTCCTGATGTACTGGCCTGTCTCCTGGTAGCGCCTCCATGCTCTGGACACTACGCTGACAGACACAGCAAACCTTCTTGCCACAGCTCGCATTGATGTGCCATCCTGGATGAGCTGCACTACCTGAGCCACTTGTGTGGGTTGTAGACTCCGTCTCATGCTACCACTAGAGTGAAAGCACCGCCAGCATTCAAAAGTGACCAAAACTTCAGCCAGGAAGCATAGGAACTGAGAAGTGGTCTGTGGTCACCACCTGCAGAACCACTCCTTTATTGGGGGGTGTCTTGCTAATTGCCTATAATTTCCACCTGTTGTCTATTCCATTTGCACAACAGCATGTGAAATTTATTGTCAATCAGTGTTGCTTCCTAAGTGGACAGTTTGATTTCACAGAAGTGTGATTGACTTGGAGTTACATTGTGTTGTTTAAGTGTTCCCTTTATTTTTTTGAGCAGTGTACATATGCAAAAAAATGTTATACCTGTTTTTGCTTTGTCGTTATGGGGTATTGTGTGTAGATTGCTGAGGAAATTGTTTTATTTAATCAATTTTAGAATAAGACTGTAACGTAACAAAATGTGGAAAAAGTCAAGGGGTCTGAATACTTTCCAAAGGAACTGTTTTTGTTCATTGTGTACATATTTGAGAAGCTGCTGTCAGCACTATCTCCTTCCCTGTCTCATATATTCCTCTATTGCTCTCCTTGCTCTCTCTAGGCAAGGGATTAATGGGATGTTTCCGTTGCATTTGGCTGTGCTCTACGGGTTTTCAGACTGTTGTCGCAAGTTACTCTCCTCAGGTAAGCCTTTATACACAGCCATGGAAACTGTATGATTGAAACTAATCAAGTTTCATGGAGGTGTACATTAGAGGTCGACCGATTAATCGGAATGGCCGATTTTAATTAGGGCCGATTTCAAGTTTTCATAACAATCTGAAATCGGTATTTTTGGACACCGATTTGGCCAATTTTTCATTTATTTATATATATTTTTTACACCTTTATTTAACTAGGCAAGTCAGTTAAGAACACATTCTTATTTTCAATGACGGCCTAGGAACCGTGGGTTAACTGCCTTGTTCAGGGGCAGAACGACAGATTTTTACCTTGTCAGCTCGGGGATTCAATCTTGCAACCTTACGGTTAACTAGTCCAACGCTCTAACCACCTGCCTCTCATTGCACTCCACGAGGAGCCCACCTGTTACGCGAATGCAGTAAGAAGCCAAGGTAAGTTGCTAGCTAGCATTAAACTTCTTATAAAAAACAATCAATCATAATCACTAGTTAACCACACATGGTTGATGATATTACTAGTTTATCTAGCGTGTCCTGCGTTGCATATAATCGATGCGGTGCGCATTCGCGAAAAAGGTATCTAACCATAAACATCAATGCCTTTCTTAAAATCAATACACAAGTATATATTTTTAAACCTGCATATTTAGTTAATATTGCCTGCGAACATGAATTTCTTTGTGTCACATCTCTTTCAACAGAGTCAGGGTTTATGCAGCAGTTTGGGCCGCCTGGCTCGTTGTGAACTGTGTGAAGACTATTTCTTCCTAACAAAGACAGCCAACTTCGCCAAACGGGGGATGATTTAACAAAAGCGCTTTTGCGAAAAAAGCACAATCATTGCACGACTGTACCTAACTATAAACATCAATGTATTTCTTAAAATCAGTACACAGAAGTATATATTTTTAAACCTGCATATTTAGCTAAAATAAATCCAGGTTAGCAGGCAATATTAACCAGGTGAAATTGTGTCACTTCTCTTGCGTTCATTGCACGCAGAGTCAGTGTATATGCAACAGTTTGGGCCACCTAATTTGCCAGAATTTTACGTAATTATGACATAACATTGAAGGTTGTGCAATGTAACAGGAATATTTAGACTTATGGATGCCACCCGTTAGATAAAATACGGAACGGTTCCGTATTTCACTGAAAGAATAAACGTCTTGTTTTCGAGATGATCGTTTCCGAATTCGACCATATTAATGACCTAAGGCTCGTATTTCTGTGTGTTATTATGTTATAATTAAGTCTATGATTTGATAGAGCAGTCTGACTGAGCGGTGGTAGGCAGCAGCACGCTCGTAAGCATTCATTCAAACAGCACTTTCGTGCGTTTTGCCAGCAGCTCTGCTGTTTATGACTTCAAGCCTATCAACTCCCGAGATTAGGCTGGTGTAACCGATGTGAAATGGCTAGCTAGTTAGCGGGGTGCGCGCCAATAGCGTTTCAAACGTCACTCGCTCTGAGACTTGGAGTAGTTGTTCCCCTTGCTCTGCATGGGTAACGTTGCTTTGAGGGTGGCTGTTGTCGATGTGTTCCTCGTTCGTGCCCAGGTAGGAGCGAGGAGAGGGATGGAAGCTATACTGTTACACTGGCAATACTAAAGTGGCTATAAGAACATCCAATATTTATTTTTATTTTTAATTTAACCTTTATTTAACCAGGAAGGGCTCATTGAGATTTAAAATAAATTTTTCACGAGCGTCCTGGCCAAGATAGGCAGCACCAAGTCATTACAAAAATTACAGACAGACAACATGAAAAACTACAAGTAATCTAGTAAAAACCATTTAATTCACAAGAGTATAACAAAATCAAAAACAGCAAATTAAAAACATTGACAGGTCAGGGAATCAGCCTCAAAATCCTTCATCAGTGATTTAAAAACACCAATCGGGACAAGTTCTTCCAGTTTAAAATTATTTTGTAAGATGTTCCAAGACGATGGCGCAGAGTACATAAAAGACCTTTTGCCAAATTCAGTTCGGACATTTGGAACAGTTAGCAGGATAAAGTCCAGCGAACGAAGAGAGTACCCACCACATTTCTGAACAATAAAAATGCCCAAATAAAAAGGTAGTAAACCCAAAATGGCTTTGTAAATAAAAGTATACCAGTGACTGAGCCTACGAGTGACTAGAGAAGGCCAGCCAACCCTGGTATACAAAGTGCAGTGGTGCGTAAGGGTTTTGCAGTTTAAAATAAATCTCAAAGTGCCATGGTAAAGAGTGTCTATTGATCTCAAACACTGAGCGGAAGCATTCATATATAAAATATCCCCATAGTCTAGTAAAGGCATAAATGTAGCTGATACTAGCCTCCTTCTGGCTTCAAAAGAAAAACAGGCCTTATTCCTAAAATAAAATCCCAATTTCAGCTTCAATTTTTTTTGTAAGTTGTTGAATATGCAATTTAAAAGAGAGGCCATCATCAATTAGAATCCAAGATATTTATATGAGGTTACAACCTCAATCTCCTTGGCCTGACAGGTAGTAATAGGTGAAAGGTTCAGAGGTCTATTTCTTGCATTAGAAAACACCATTAGTTTAGTTTTGTCAGTATTGAGGATAAGCTTCAATTGACACAAAGTATGTTGAACAGTATAAAAAGCAGTTTGCAAGTTCTGGAAAGCTTTTGTAAGAGACGAGGCACAACAGTAAATAACAGTATCATCAGCATAAAAATGAAGTTGTGCATTTTGGACATTTTTGTCTAAATCATTTATATAAATAGTGAATAAGAGAGGACCAAGTACAGAGCCTTAGGGCACATCATTCAGGACAGACAATTTAACAGACATAAGCCCATCAAATTGAGTGCACTGAGTTCTATCAGACAGATAGTTAGCAAACCATGCAACTGCATGCTCCGAAAGACCTACACTCAACAATCTCTGCCTTTAGTATAGCATGATCAACTGTATCAAAAGCCTTAGAGAGATCAATAAAAAGTGAGACACAGTGCTGTTTTTTGTCAAGGGCTTCAGTGATATCATTTAAAACCTTCATGGCTGCTGTAATTGTGCTATGCTTCTTCCTGAAGCCTGATTGGTACATTGATAAAATAGAGTTAGTAAATAAAAACTCTTTTAGCTGTTCACTTACAAGGGTTTCAAGTATTTTCACCAGGGGTGACAGCTTTGAGATTGGCCTATAATTATTTAAAAGAGTTGGATCTCCCCTTTTTAAAAGTGGTAGGACAAATGCTGATTTCCAGATCTTTGGCATTTCATTACATTCCAGGGTTAGATTGAACAGATATGTAAGTGGTGCAGCTATGAAATCAGCTGCCAGATTTAAAAAGCAGGGATCCAAAAGATCAGGACCTGCAGGCTTTCTTTGATCTAAGGATTTCAGAGCTTTATGTACCACCTGCACTGAGAATGGCAAAAAGCTAAAAGTTTGACCAGCTCTCACTGGTTCATCCACACAGGGTTGTACAGAGACAGAGGACACTGAATCAAACAGCCTACCAGATGATACAAAGTGCTCATTGAAACAATTCAGCATTTCAGTTTTGTCATATATGGCAACAGAGTCCTTCAAAACACATGACGGTAAATCATTAACATTACTGTTACCAGACATAGACTTAATAGCATTCCATATTCAGACTTGATAGTCAAAGGTTAATGAAATACAAATGGTATAGAGAGAAATAGTCATATAATTCCTATAATAACTACAACCTAAAACTTCTTACCTGGGAATATTGAAGACTCATGTTAAAAGGAACCACCTGCTTTCATATGTTCTCATGTTCTGAGCAAGGAACTTAAACGTTAGCTTTCTTACATGGCACATATTGCACTTTTACTTTCTTCTCCAACACTTTGTTTTTGCATTATTTAAACCAAATTGAACATGTTTCATTATTTATTTGATGCTAAATTGATTTAATTGATGTATTATATTAAGTTAAAATAAGTGTTCATTCAGTATTGTTGTAATTGTCATTATTACAAATAAATATAAAATATCGGCTTTTTTGGTCCTCCAATAATCGGTATCGGCGTTGAAAAATCATAATCGGTCGACCTCCAGTGTACATTCAAATTGACCTAAGTAGTGCTCTACCAGATAGAATGTGAGAGGGCATTTACATACAACACATTCTTTAACTTCTTGCTTTTCCTCATTGTGTCATGTTAGGAAACAGACCAATGTGGTCACCACGTATGACATCACTTCCTGTTTTGTGTTGTGCTTTCTGCAGGTCAGCTGTACAGCATTGTATCATCTCTGAGCAACGAGCACGTGCTATCAGCCGGTTTTGACATAAACACCCCAGACAGCTTGGGGAGAACCTGCCTGCACGCCGCTGCCTCTGGAGGGTGAGCGCACGTTCACACACATTTTGAATGAAGAGTGAGCTTTTTGGTAGTGGTTGTATAATCGTCTCATTTGTATTTCTGTTCTCTCTTTGATGGCAGAAACGTTGAATGTCTTAACTTGCTGTTGAGCAGTGGTGCTGACTTGAGTAACAAGGACACATTGGGAAGGTGTGGTCTCATTCTAGAATTCAACAAATTTGTTTTTCCCCATAATATTTTTGTCATTCAGTGAATTCTATTTAATTCTCTTCTCCTGTGAGTGTGACTTCTCTCCCGTCTCCCATGGCAGAGCTCCTTTGCACTACGCTGCGGCGAATGGGAGCTACCAGTGCACGGTTGCCCTGGTGAGTGCTGGTGCCGAGGTGAACGAGCTGGACCAGAAGGGCTGCAGCCCCCTGCACTATGCCGCTGCCTCACAGACCTTCCGCCGGTGAGACGCACAGATAACACACAGGGGGGCTAAAAGATACCAGACCAAAATTTGACTGACATTTTGTTTTTGTTTCAGAGTGGACAGACATTACTCAGTTGGTCACCATAGTGAGGAGAGGGCCAAGGAGGCCTTTTTGTAAGTCCCATACCATGATTTAGTCTGTTTCTATCAAACATAAGACATGCAATCTAACAAAGCCCTAACATTTTGCTTTCTCAGAAGATGGGAACCATTTAGAAATGTATTATTTTTGGCAATGGTTTGCAGTTAAGGTTAACCTGCCCATGTATTTGACGGCTTGTTGATTGACCTTTCACAGTTGTTTAGAGTATCTGCTGGATAATGGGGCTGACCCAGCTCTGAGGAACACCAAGGGTTATAGCGCAGTCCACTATGCAGCAGCCCACGGAAACAAGCAGAACCTGGAGCTGGTGAGTTAGTAGGAGGAGGGACTACCAGTGTGTGCGTGCTACAGACATACCGGGAAAGATGAGACCGAATCATGTTGTCTTTTCAATAGGGGCTTACCCTCCTCGTCTTCGTCTGCACTATGAAACAACAGGACAAGTGACTGCAAAGTCCTAGTAGATATCCAACCATATCGCGTTCACTAGGCTGTTGATTTCAGATCAGTGCAGATAAAGAAGAGGAAAATACATAAATTTAGAGTATTGAGATGCATCCAAAGTTGTACTTCAAAATGGTTCTGAAATGTAAGGGTTTGGAACTGGTAATGGCCTTTGTAATTAAGTTGTATTTTCAGCCACACCTTTTTAGGAGTTGAGATTGGCTGTTGGGTGTCGGTAAAGCATTTACTGTTGCTTCCTCTTCAGAGGGATAAACTCAGATGAAAGTGTACTATTTTCTGGCTTCCTTTGGGAAGTGCAGTGATCTTAGTAAATGGTATGTACAGGTTGCAAACTCCTCCCTTTGTCCCTCTGTTCCCCAGCTCTTGGAGATGTCGTTCAACTGTTTGGGAGACGTGGAGAGCAGTGTTCCAGTTAGCCCTTTGCACTTAGCCGTGAGTACAGTACACCCGCTTAGCCTCGTTTCCTCTGGCCCGACGTTCCGTTTCATTGTACGGTCTATTAGTTTAACTTCTGATTAACCCATCACATTAGTTTTATTACTGCCCTCTCTTTGTTCTACAGTGCCAGTTCAAAGTTGGAGTGAACTAACTATCCATTTAACACAGTCACCCAATTCATTGACACATTTATCCGCATGACCCCCGTTCTCACACTGTTATGAGGTGCTGGTTTTGAAGTTGGAGTGAAATAAATATCCCATTAACACAGTGACCCTCTGCCATTCTCACAGTCTTGTATTCCCTGCCCTTTTCCCTCAACCAGGCGTATAATGGTCACTGTGAGGCGTTGGGGGTGTTGTCTGAGACGCTGGTGAGTCTGGATGTTCGGGACGCGAGGGGGCACACCGCCCTCTACCTGGCAGCGCAGCGGGGACATGCTCAGTGCGTGGAGGTACTGCTGTCCCACGGGGCCTCCTGCCACCTCAAGGAGCGCCGCCGCAAGTGGACCCCGCTTCATGTCGCAGGTGTGTGTGTATGTTGCATTCTATTGGGTGGTTGTTCGATTCTGATCCTCTTGGTGTTTGTATGTGTTTGAGCACATGTTCATATTTTCACTCCTCTCTGTGTTGCGTTCTCCCTGCTCTTCATTGTGTGTGCTTGTCTCAATATTTGACTGTCTCCGTCACCACCTCCAGCTTCCAACGGCCAAACAGACTGTCTGCTCATGCTGGTCAACCGAGGAGAGAAGGCTGACGTCATCGATATCGTCGACATACAGGGACAGTGAGTGACTGTCATTAATTTATTGAACATTATGTGCACCCACTAGAATAGAAGAACAGAGGATTTTTTAGTTTCCTACAATGTCAGCGGTTCTTTAAAAATGTTTTACAACAATGCTCTAGTAGAGGGTTCCCTGTTTAACCTTGTGTGTGTGCGCGTGTGCAGGACGGCTCTGATGCTGGCAGCTCTGGACAGTCACACTGACTGTGTCCACATCTTGCTGGAGAAGGGAGCTGGGGCTGACACCGCTGACAAGAGAGGCCGCACTGCTCTACACAGAGCTGTGAGTTTCTCCACCATGTGTATATGTCTTATCTTGCCCAACCTACTGTGGTGGTCCGAAACACTTATGCCTTTCATCTGTTCTTCTCTTTCACTCTCTCCGTCTCGCGGCGCTCTCTCTTTTCTCTTTCCTTTCTCTTTTCTCCTTCTGTCCTTTCTTCCTCTTGGCAGTGATGAGTTCATCCTCTGTAACTCTTTGCCTCTTCCTCCAGGCGGCGATGGGCTGTGAGGACTGTGTGTCGGCCCTGCTCGAGCACGGAGCCTCTGCTCTGTGCAGGGAGTCTCGGGGACGCACACCCCTGCACCTGGCCTCCTCCTGTGGCCACATGGAGCTCCTGCTCAGCCTGCTGCAGGGTGTCACAAGCACCGACCCCCTGGACTCCTTGTTGGACTACAACGGATACACCCCCGCCCACTGGGCAGCCTACCACGGTGAGACACGCCTTCATGGAGGGGCTACAAATAACCGTGGTGAATAACTCACAAGTATAGGATTTGGCTAGCTGGCATGGAGAGAACTCATTGCTCCTAAACTGTGAACCGTTGTCTGACTCATCTTTTTTCTCTTTCAGGGCACGAGGACTGTTTGGATGTTTTACTAGACCACAAACCATTTAGCATACAGGAAGGAAACCCCTTCACCCCATTGCACTGTGCTCTGTGAGTACCACGACTGGTTCCCCCTGCCTTTCTAGGTATTGCTGAGTGATTAACTGAAATGTTGCTAATTTTTCAGGTTGTTAAACTAATTGACCAACGTCTGTTCAATTATTTTAATTCCATTTAGTTTTTTTCTGTGAGCTCAATGCGCATTTTCTCACTGCAGTTTCTCTTTTAGAAATCAGATCAAACCTGGACTGTGCGCAGTAGTAGGGAGTAGAGGTCGACCGATTTATGATTTTTCAACTCCGATACCAATACAAATTATTGGAGGGCCAAAACAAGCCGATGCCGATTAATCTTTTATTTTTTTATTTTTTTGTAATAATGACAATTACAACAATACTGAATGAACACTTATTTTAACTTAATATAATATATCAATAAAATCAATTGAGCCTCAAATAAATAATGAAACATGTTCAATTTGGTTTAAATAATGCAAAAACAAAGTGTTGGAGAAGAAAGTAAAAGTGCATTGTGCCATGTAAGAAAGCTAACGTTTAAGTTCCTTGCTCAGAACATGAGAACATATGAAAGCTGGTGGTTCCTTTTAACATGAGTCTTCAATATTCCCAGGTAAGAAGTTTTAGGTTGTAGTTATTATAGGAATTATAGGACTATTTCTCTCTATACCATTTGTATTTCATTAACCTTTGACTATTGGATGTTCTTATAGGCACTTTAGTATTGCCAGTGTAACAGTATAGCTTCCATCCCTCTCCTCGCTCCTACCTGGGCTCGAACCAGGAACACAACGACAACATCCACCCTCGAAGCAGCGTTACCCATGCAGAGCAAGGGGAATAACTACTCCAAGTCTCAGAGCGAGTGACTTTTGAAACGCTATTAGCGCGCACCCCGCTAACTAGCTAGCCATTTCACATCGGTTACACCAGCCTAATCTTGGGAGTTGATAGGCTTGAAGCACAGCGAAGAGCTTCTGGCAAAACGCACGAAAGTGCTGTTTGAATGAATGCTTACGAGCATGCTGCTGCTTACCACCGCTCAGTCAGACTGCTCTATCAAATCATAGACTTAATTATAACATAATAACACACAGAAATACGAGCCTTAGGTCATTAATATGGTCGAATCCGGAAACGATCATCTCGAAAACAAGACGTTTATTCTTTCAGTGAAATACGGAACCGTTCCGTATTTTATCTAACGGGTGGCATCCATAAGTCTAAATATTCCTGTTACATTGCACAACCTTCAATGTTATGTCATAATTACGTAAAATTCTGGCAAATTAGGCGGCCCAAACTGTTGCATATACACTGACTCTGCGTGCAATAAACGCAAGAGAAGTGACACAATTTCACCTGGTTAATATTGCCTGCTAACCTGGATTTATTTTAGCTAAATATGGAGGTTTACAAATATATACTTCTGTGTATTGATTTTAAGAAAGGCATTGATGTTTATGGTTAGGTACACATTGGAGCAATGATACGCACCGCATCGATTATATGCAACACAGGACATGCTAGATAAACTAGTAATATCATCAACCATGTGTAGTTAACTAGTGATTATGATTGATTGATTGTTTTTTATAAGATAAGTTTAATGCTAGCTAGCAACTTACCTTGGCTTCTACTGCATTCGCGTAACAGGCAGGCTCCTCGTGGAGTGCAATGTAATCAGGTGGTTAGAGCGTTGGACTAGTTAACGTTGCAAGATTGAATCCCCCGAGCTGACAAGGTAAAAATCTGTCGTTCTGCCCCTGATTGAGGCAGTTAACCTACCGTTCCTAGGCCGTCATTGAAAATAAGAATGTGTTCTTAACTGACTTGTCTAGTTAAATAAAGATTAAATTAAGGTGTAAAAAAATAAATAAATAAAAAAAAAACGGCCAAATCGGTGTCCAAAAATACCGATTTCCGATTGTTATGTAAACTTGAAATCGGCCCTAATTAATCGGCCATTCTGATTAATCGATCGACCTCTAGTAGGGAGTTGTAGTTTCCAACAGGCCAGTATTCAACATTAGTGGTCACCAACCGGTCAATCACGATAGACTGGTCGATCTTCAAGGCATTCCTAGTCAATCACCAAACATTTGTGTAGAAAAGCCGACGATAAAGCCATCAGCTCTTTTTTTTCTCTCTCTTTTCCGTGTTGCGATGTTGGCTGGAGGTGTATTTCAATCAAAGTGTTCCCATTTTTAACTATTTGATTTGTCTGAAAAGACAATCTCCGCCTACCTGGATGACCGGGAGATATGTGGCTAGATCGAGTGCACCTACTCAATCGGACAGGCATAGTGATTTGAGCTACCTACAGCTTCCACGGCCACCACAAAGTTTGATACTAGCCTACGTAAGATTTAATAACTTTTAAAACCATGACCACAGAGAGACTGTCAAAGATTACAGCAAAGAGCTGCTGTTTTTATGAGTGAGTTCATGTTTAAGTTTGTATTCATCACTGTCAGCACTTTGTATTCAACACTATTTCAAACACAGCGCGCTTCTCTCTACTTCCACTCGCACCGCAATGAATGAGTAGCCAAGTGTATCGATAGCCCTGTATTTTTATTATTATTAGCAGCTTGTCTATTTTAATATGGAGAATTCCACTTTCCCTGGTCATAGGAACAATATGAATTTGTGCATGAGGCAGATGCGGTGCGACTTGAGTTTGACCATCAGGTGGTAGACGGTGTTCCCTGTCTCTGATCAGTCTCACCCAGAGGAAAGGAAGAAAAGAGCAGGGACCGTGAGAGGTGGACCCTCTGCTGCTCTCTCCCTCACTCCACTGAGACTAATGCCTGTTCAAAACAACTGTGAATTCTGACAATTCTGACTTAAGTGCGTTAAAGACAACTGGGAACTATGTGGGGGGAAAACGAGATCCGACTGGGAAAAATCGGTTTGAATGGTCATCCAACTCGGAAACTGGCATCTTTCTAGAACTCTGACTTTCTGACCTGAAGTTCACTGACATCTTGATTTGGCCTCCTTTTTTCAGAGTTCCCAGTTGTCTTGAAAGCACCATGACCATGAGATGCAGGTACCATCAGTCCAGTCAAATAAAAAAGGAAATTATTTAAATTTATGCTCAGCTGTGCCTCGCAAGTGCTACTCCAACAGATCTATTTTGTTATAAAGCTCAAGATTTGGATGTGTACTTTTGGGGGTACTGGAGGACCGGAGTTGGTGTTGGTATTCAGCAGTCTCAAAAGTATGCCTTATTTACTTCGAAGAACTACTAAAATAGTGATTTTGTCAGACAGCATATACAGCAGCTCTATAGAGATGAGATGATGACATGGACTTAAATAATAATCATCTTGTAAAATAAATTGTATATACACAACTGAAATATTTTATTAAAGTCATGTGAATAAATTATGATTAATAAGTGATCAGTAGTAATGGGCAGTCACTACCATCATGGGACTTTTATTTATTGTTTTATTCTGTGTTACAGAATTCAACCCACATAATGCATAGTGCATTTATAATCAAACAGCACTACTTCTGGTTTCTGTATTCTTCTATCAGATGATCAGCTCTGGCATTGAATCCATCAGAATGTTGCTCTCCTTTTTGATAAGAGAGCTGGAGGATGTTTTCTTGCTCCTTTCCAGAATAAATGGCCATGATGGTGCTGCTGAACTACTGGTAGAGACCGTCGGAACTCAGATGGTGAACATCAGAGATGCCAAAGGAAGGTGCGTGTCATGTCTATTTTTAGTTTCTTCCTATGCATTTTCGTACGGTGCTCTTTCTAGTCTAGTGTATTGCAGCTTGCCACTGTTGCTTACCTGTCTGTCTGTCTGCCTGGTTGTGGCTGACCTGGGCTGTGCCTGAAGGACCCCGTTGCACGCAGCTGCCTATTCAGAGAGTGTGGCCGGGCTGCAGCTAGCCCTGGTTCAGGGGGCAGAGGTCAATGCGGTGGACACCACCGGACACTCCGCATTGATGGTTGCCGCCAACAACGGACAGACTGCAGCCGTCGGTGAGTGACCAGAAATGAGGAAATGTGATCATTGATCCAGTAAATATGAAAACTGACCATTTAGTGGTCTTATTAGTTTGAAATGTCATTTGTTTTATTTTATATTCATTTATTACATGTATTTATGAACTGATAGTGACTATAGCAACTGGAGGAAGCTTGTTGTGGACTGTTCTGCAGCCTAACGACGATGATGATGATACTGATGATTGTAATTGTTAGAGATGTGTTAACCCAACAGAGGTCCTGCTGCACCAGGCCAAGGCAGACCTGACCCTGCTGGATGTCAACGAGAACACCGCCCTTCACCTGGCCTGCAGCAAGGTGGGAGCACGCATGCTTGATCGCTCACTCACTCACTCATAGGCATGAGTACTCAAACGCATGTCAAAACTCAATCTTTAACCAGAGATTACATTTTTGTTATTTTTACAATTTGGTGTAATGTGCAAGTGACATTTTTTCCCGAATGTATTTATTTTTTGGTCTTTAAGACAACATTAATTTGCTTTGACCCTGGTGTTTTCATTTTTACAAGTGCATTTCCGGGGCACAACAAAAGTGAAACCAAGCCAAGCATCACACAGTTCTTCTCCATAAATTCTCTTTCCCCTCCGTGTCTCTCTCACTTGCGCTCAGAAATAAATGCCAATTTAAAACGTATCTAACGGATGGGATACATACTCAAGCTACATTCTCTGGTTGATTGAAGTAGGGAAATATGTTTTCCAACAACAAGCTGCCGTTTTGGAATAATTGAGTATGCACAGTAATTATTCAATATTAAACTGATTATGGCAGAAGGCCAAGTATGGCATTATTAATTTTTTTTACCTTTAATTAACTAGGCAAGTAAGTTAATAACAAATTCTTATTTACAATGACGGCCTAGCAAAAGGCGGGGGGCTGGGAGCTGGGATTTAAAATAAAAATAGAGAACAAAACACCCATCACGACGAGAGACACCACAACACTACGTAAAGAGAGAACTAAGACGACAACGGCATGGCAGCAACACATGACAACACAACATGGTAGCAGCACAAAACATGGTACAAACATTATTCGGCACAGACAACAGCATAAAGGGCAAGAAGGAAGACAACAATACATCACGCGAAGCAGCCTCAACTCTCCTTGTCCATGATTGAGTCTTTGAATGTAAGCACCTTACTCTGCTTATCTGAATCGATGGAAGGTAATAAAGGAAGTAAGCATACGCCAATAACAAAACATGATTTTCTGAGCAATCTTTCAAATGATTAGGACATGTAAACAGCTTAAGCGGTGTATTTGATCTGCGCATGTGCCAGCACTGGTAGAACAAGCCTCTCTCTCTTATGCGCGAGTGAAGTGCATTTGGAAAAACCTAAAGTATGCATCTTAGAAATGGTTTTCACTAACTTTATACACTGAACAAAAATATAAAGTGTAAAGTGTTGGTCCCATGTTTCATGAGCTGAAATAAAAGATCCCCGAAATGTTCCATACGCACAAAAAGCTTATGTCACAATTTTGGGCACAAATTTGATTACATCCCTGTTAACGAGCATTTCTCCTTTTCCAAGATAATCCATCCACCTGACAGGTGTGGCATATCAAGAAGCTGATTAAACGGCATGTTACTTAAAAGGCCACTACAATGTTCAGTTTTGTCACACAACACAATGCCACAGATGCCTCATGTTATGAGGGAATGTGCAATTGGCATGCTGACTGCAGGAATGCCCACCAGAGCTGTTGCCAGAGAATTTCATGTTAATTTCCCTACCATAAGCTGCCTCCAACTTCGTTTTAGAGAATTTGGCAGTAAGTCTAACCGCATACCCACGTGTATGGCGTCGTGTGGGTGAGCGGTTTGCTGATGGCAACGTTGTGATCAGAGCCCCATGGTGGTGGGGTTATGGTATGAGCAGGCAAAAGCTATGGACAACGAACACAATTCCATTTTATCGATGGCAATTTGAATGCACAAAGATACATGATGAGATCCTGAGGCCCATTCACCCACTGCCATCACCTCATGTTACAGCATGATAATGCACTACCCCATGTCGCAAGGATCTGTACACAATTCCTGGAAGCTGAAAATGTCCCAGTTCTTCCATGGCCTGCATACTCACCAGACATGTCACCTGTTGAGCATGTTTGGGATGCTCTGGATCGACGTGTATGACAGAGTGTTCCAGTTCCCGCCAAGATCCAGCAACTTCACAGCTATTTCATTTTTTTTTTTTTTTAACCTTTATTTAACTAGGCAAGTCAGTTAAGAAAACATTCTTAATTACAATGACGGCCTACCAGGGAACAATGGGTTAACTGCCTTGTTCAGGGGCAGAACGACAGATTTTTACCTTGTCAGCTCGGAGATTCGATCACTGGCCCAACACTCTAACCAGTAGGCCATTGAAGAGGAGGGAGACAGCATTCCACAGGCCACAATCAACAGCCTGATCAACTCAATGCGAAGGAGATGTGTCGCGCTGCATGAGGCAAATGTTGGTCACACCAGATACTGTCTTGTTTTCTGCCCCCGCAGAAATCGAATTAACATAATACAAATATCCCCATAAAATCTGTCAGTTTAAGCTAGAGATATCCGTTTTTTTTGCATTGGATAGGTCTGAATCCACCACCTATGCAATACTTATACGTCTGCGGTGAAAGGTGACACAGCTAGAACGGTGTTTGTCAGACCATGAGAAAATCGGTCTTCTCACAAAATTGTCTGTAGCGTCCGAACAGTTTAGCCTACCCACTGATATGACTCATCTGTGTAAAGGTGAACATGTACTGTACATGTCGGTTGTTTTGCTCTAGGATGCCCAAAAGCCTCGCAAGACTCGTCTGAAGGTCCCCCGGTACCAGTCAAACATTAATGGAAGTACTGTATATATGGAGACTGTTTATTGACAAAAATAAGGGGTTAAATACATGTAAAATATTTATATATATAAGATCAGGAGACATTAATATATATATATATCTCAGATATAGGATAGACACTTAAAAACAAACTTCCTTTAGATTTTTGGGGGGGCTCCATGGAGTGGATCTGTTATTCAATGCCTTTGTATGGGCTAATAGTAGTAAGGCCAAATAAAATGTTTCATCACCACATTTTTTAAATACTTAATGTGGTCTGAAAAATTCAAATTCAAAACCATATACAGTGGGGCAAAAAAGTATTTCGTCAGCCACCAATTGTGCAAGTTCTCCCACTTAAAAAGATGAGAGAGGCCTGTAATTTTCATCATAGGTACACTTCAACTATGACAGATAAAACGAGGGGGAAAAATCCAGAAAATCACATTGTAGGATTTTTAATTAATTTATTTGCAAATTATGGTGGAAAATAAGTATTTGGTCACCTACAAACAAGCAAGATTTCTGGCTCTCACAGACCTGTAACTTCTTCTTTAAGAGGCTCCTCTGTCCTCCACTCGTTACCTGTATTAATGGCACCTGTTTGAACTTGTTATCAGTATAAAAGACACCTGTCCACAACCTCAAACAGTCACACTCCAAACTCCACTATGGCCAAGACCAAAGAGCTGTCAAAGGACACCAGAAACAAAATTGTAGACCTGCACCAGGCTGGGAAGACTGAATCTGCAATAGGTAAGCAGCTTGGTTTGAAGAAATCAACTGTGGGAGCAATTATTAGGAAATGGAAGACATACAAGACCACTGATAATCTCCCTCGATCTGGGGCTCCACGCAAGATCTCACCCCGTGGGGTCAAAATGATCACAAGAACGGTGAGCAAAAATCCCAGAACCACACGGGGGGACCTAGTGAATGACCTGCAGAGAGCTGGAACCAAAGTAACAAAGCCTACCATCAGTAACACACTACGCCGCCAGGGACTCAAATCCTGCAGTGCCAGACGTGTCCCCCTGCTTAAGCCAGTACATGTCCAGGCCCGTCTGAAGTTTGCTAGAGAGCATTTGGATGATCCAGAAGAAGACAGTCATGGCTTATGGTTTACGTCATTTTCATGCTCATCAAACCATTCAGTGACCACTCGTTCCCTGTGGATGGGGGCATTGTCATCCTATGGGGACATAGCCATGTATAAGTGTAATGTCAGGGAAAGTTGTATGCGCAAGCTAACTAAACATTACTTTTATGACACATGTTTTTGCTGTCGTGCATTACCACAATTTCTAACTTATTTACATTATGTTTTACTTGGTGGTATGTTGACTTCGCCATATTGATGTTGGTTTTAAGTTTTGGCTAACTTTTCTTAGCGGATTTACAATCATTGCGAATTGAATTATGTGGAGTTTCAGGCCCCGTAGTGAACTTTATTGTACACCTGCACACTCGATCACTAACGAGGGTTGAAGGGCTTACGTTGCCAATTTCCCTTGCTTGGCTAATTGTTTGGACCGATGGCAAAGATGGCCGCGGGGATTCTCCCAAGGGCTTAAGGCGAGGGTAAGTGGAGGAGGGAGTGTCTTTTGTGTTTGAAACGCAGCTTTTATAACATTGTGCCTGTTGTTCACACGCGTATCTGCTCTGTCATTGGCTAGAGTGGTCCCACCTGATCTTACCTCCTCCCGATTCCCTTCCATTTTTGAAGACATTTCTTTTCATTGTTAGAGTGGCCACTTGAATATCATTTAATATAATGGATAATCTGTTATGACCCTAAGAATGATGGGATGTTAATTGCTTAATTAACTCGAGAATCGCACCTGTGGAAGCACCTGCTCTCAGTATACTTTGTATCCCTCATCCCTCAAGTGTTTCCATTATTTGTCAGTTACCTGTAGATAAATGCACACATTGTTTTCCGGTGCGGGTCTTGTGTTCTAAAAATAATACTCAATCGAGTACTCGAAAAAAAATTATGCAAGTACTCGAATAATAAAAACATTTAAAATGCCCATCCCTACTCACTCACTCAGTCACTCAAGTCCCGCAGCAAGGCAAGACACTCCATCATATATCCAGCTGATACACGACCCTCTGTTATTTAGAATTTTGACCCACTGTAGCCAAATACACAACCCAAGTTATCTAAAAACTGGCCTTTATCAACTCTACAGGAAACCAGCAGTCAAAGTCATGATAGATCCACATATCATTGGGAAAAGTGCTTTATCCATTAGATTGCCCATTTGTATTTCTGTTGATACCAAAGCAAAAATTAGGTGGCAGGGATATGGCATGTGTGTTTCCATATGAGTTTAACCATCAGAGTACTAGATGTTCCAATCCTAGTGTTTCCCAGCGACAGACTGGCGTAGTGTCCAGGGGGAACTTGTACATCAAGCTGTCTCACGCTACAGGGACAGAAGATAGGCTCCTGCTCTATGGGCCATTCTGGTTTGGACAAGGCTTACTTACTTAATGTGTTTTCTCCGGCAGGCTCATGAGATGTGTGCCCTGTTAATCCTGGGAGAGATCAGCGACCCCTCCCTCATCAATGCAACAAACGGTGCACTGCAAATGTGAGCCGTCATCTCAGCTACTCAGCCTTTCATTAATGACACTGTTCAACACTGTAGAAAACTCCAGTTTCAGCTCTCACTCAGCTCTTTCCAACTCTCAAACGGTGTGACTCTGAACTCCAGGAGTTGGGATAAGTTAGAGTTGAAGCTGGGTCTGTTTAACACCATAAAAACCTAGCGATTTGTTTACTCAGGTGGTCTATTGACTGTCTATCCCTTATCTCTCCCCTCTTCCTCCTCAGGCCCCTTCATATCGCTGCGAGGAATGGTCTGGCTACGGTGGTGCAGGTGCTGCTCAGCCGGGGGGCAGCCGTGATGGCTGTCGATGAGGAGGGTGAGTCACCACCGTGTCGGTTAGTGAAAAAAGACCAGAGCCCTATCCTACGTACGAGGTAACTTTCGTCAACTGAGTTCTACTCGGCATAACCAGTACCACGAACGTGGCTCAACTTTTAGCCAGGTACATTTCTATGGCAATGAATCCTTCAGAACTAACCTGCTCCAGGGCAGGCTAACTCATGACTAACTCAATTTTTCCTGAATGAAGTGTCTGAGCTGCGAGTTGAGGACCGTCATCATGCCCTTCATTTGAGGAAGACTACGGATTTCAATATTTTGTTAATCAAATGGTTTGTGTGCTAAACTTGTGTATGACTTAATACAATTATTTGGGTAAAAAAAGGTGCACGTGGATTGATGAGCACACCATTAATGATAAGTCATTTCAAGCTTATTTCACACCATAGCTGCTAAATTTGCAAGATAATTTTTCTTTCATTTTAATTTCGGCACAAATGAAAATGTGGCACTGACTCGCCCATGAATTGATGTTTCAGCATTGTCTCAATGAAGAGTTTGGCATTCGACTAGCCACGTGCGACATGCATAAGCACCTACAAGCCTGCTAGATTAGCGGCAGGCGGAGGAGCAATATTTACCGTCGTAGTATGGATTTTATTTATATATTTTATTATTAAGTCAGTTAAGAACAGTTTCTTATTTTCAATGACGGCCTAGGACCAGTGGGTTAACTGCCTTATTCAGGGGCAGGATGACAGATTTCTACCTTTTCAGCTCGGGGATTCGATCTTGCAATCTTGCAAAGTTTGTTTTGTTCAATTAAATAATTTAGAACGTCACGGTATATCCTTGTATGGAACAATGACTGCGGGCCCCCACTCTCCTTCTCTGTGGCCAACGTGAGTAAGACATTTAAACGTGTTAACACTCGCAAGGCTGCTGGCCCAGACAGCATCCCTAGCCGCATCCTCAGAGCATGCGCAGACCAGCTGGCTGGTGTATTTACGGACATATTCAATCGCTCCCTATCCCAGTCTGCTGTCCCCACATGCTTCAAGATGGCCACAATAGTTCCTGTACCCAAGAAGGCAAAGATAACTGAAATTAAATGACTATCGCCCCGTAGCACTCACTTCTGTCATCATGAAGTGCTTTGAGAGACTAGTCAAGGATCATATCACCTTACCTGTCACCCTAGACCCACTTCAGTTTGCATACCGCCCCAACAGGTCCACAGACGATGCAATCTCCATCACACTGCACACTGCCCTATCCCATCTGGACAAGAGGAATACCTATGTAAGAATACTGTTCATTGACTACAGCTCAGCATTGAACACCATAGTACCCTCCAAGCTCATTAGGCTTGAGGCCCTGGTTCTCAACCCCACCCTGTGCAATTGGGTCCTAGACTTTCTGACGGGCTGCCCCCAAGTGGTGAATGTAGGAAACAACATCTCCTCTTCGCTGATCCTCAACACTGGGGCCCTACAAGGGTGCGTGCTCAGGCCCCTCCTGTACTACCTGTTCACCCATGACTGCGTGGCCATGCACACCTCCAACTCAATCATCAAGTTTGCAGACAACACAACAGTAGTGGGCTCAGGAGGCTAAAGAAATTTGGCTTGTCACCAAATACCCTGACAAACTTTTGCAAATGCACAAAATTGAGAGCATCCTGTCGGGCTGTATCACTGCCTGGTATGGCAACTGCACCGCCCTCAACCGCAGGGCTCTCCAGAGGGTAGTGCGGTCTGCACAAAGCATCACCGGGGGCAAACTACCTGCCCTCCAGGACACCTACAGCGTCCGATGTCACAGGAAGGCCAAAAAGATCATCAAGGACTACAACCACCCGAGCCACTGCCTGTTCACCCCGCTACCATCCAGAAGGCGAGGTCAATACAGGTGCATCAAAGCTGGGACCGAGAGACTGAAAAACAGCTTCTATCTCAAGGCCATCGGACTGTTAAACAGCCATCACTAACACAGAGGCTGCAGCCTACATACAGACTCAAATCATTGACCACTTTAATAAATGGATCACTAGTCACTTTAAATAATGCCACTTTAATGTTTACATATCTTACATTACTCATCTCATGTGTATATACTGTATTTTATACCATCTATTGAATCTTGTCTATGCCGCTCGGCCATCGCTCATTCATATATTTGTGTACATATTCTTATTCCATCCCTTTACATTTGTGTATTAGGTAGTTGTTGTGGAATTGTTAGATTACTTGTTAGATATTACTGCACTGTCGGAACCTGAAGCACAAGCATTTCGCTACACTCGCATTAACATCTGCTAACCATGTGTATGTGATCAATAACATTTGATTTGATGTCATTTAGAAAAGGCCTTTTCAGTGTTAAAATTGGCCTATACATTTTTTGGTCCCAAAATTCGACTACTAACGGCCATTCAGATATTCAAATAACCGTGCACATCTCTAGTTTGTAGTGTTTCTTTGTCAAATGTATCATTTTTTGTGTTTTCAATATGCAATATGATTGAACAAATTTGAACAATATGACGGGGGGGTTTTGCCGTATTTTTTTCTGGAAAATGTTGGCCCAGTCACTTACTCAGGCCCAGCCACACATCAATTTCTGCCTACGCCACTGGGGTGAGGTGGCCATTTGCCTATCTCGTTTTGGTGTGTATATGTGTCTGAGTAAAAGTGCTTAGCCCTCTTGACTAACCAGGTTGTTATTGAGAATTTTATAAAAGAGAATTTGTTCTTCCTAAATGTGAATTGTCTTTTAATCAATTGTGTGTGTTTGTTTCTTTCTTCTCTCGTCAGGCCACACCCCGGCCCTGGCCTGTGCCCCTAACAAGGATGTGGCGGACTGCCTGGCCCTGATCCTCTCCACCATGAAGCCTTTCCCTCCCAAAGACGCCAGCGCCGCCGCCTCCTTTGGCCTTAACCTGCTGAAGCACTGTGGCATCGCCGCCTGCGGGCCCCTGCCCAACGGCAACCTGCGCCACACCTACGCCAAGGACCGTCATGGCACCATCGGCCTGGACGGCTGCTTCACCGAGTGAGATGAAACCCCCCCCCCCCCCCCCCCAAACCTGCTCCCCCTCAGACCGCCCTACCCTATGAGCCCCTGTCCCGTTGTATCTGTAACTAACCGGATCGCCCCTCTTTAATCCACTATGATCCGGGTTACAACCCCCCCCCCCCCTTTCTAACACATAACAAGAGCAGGAATATACTTAGATTCACTTGAGTGTGTGTTTGGATGTGTGTGCGTGTGTCTGTCTGTTTGAAGAAAAACGAAATCCCTAATGGGTGTAGTCAAACCTATATGCAATTATTTGCCTCTCTCCTCTGGCATCATTTTCATTGTTTATTTGTCTGTCGTCACTAGCCTGGGCTTAGGTAAGACACCCTCTGTCCAGTGTCCAGGACAGAGCTCGTCACAGAGTCCCTCTAAATCCTACCAGCAGTGATGATTTTTTTCCCTTACGATATTATCATGGACAGTTTTGTTGAATTAACAGATTCACAAGCATGTGTGACAAGTTACAGATAGTATCAATTTAATTCTAAATTAAATTTCAATTTTTGGTGAATTTTTGATATTGCACTTCAACAACGAATAAACTAACCTCGCAAATCCCAGTGAAAGCGATGACCTAGTAGAAGGAGAACGGTGCCTCCAACTTCTCCTCTGACTTAAACTGGTGCAATATGCAGCATGTGTGGGTATTTCCCGTGCTGTGTGTCTCTGAAGAGAGAGAGAGAGTTGAAAGCTCTGCAGAGAAACCCCATGGATTTGAAAATAAGCGGTTACAAGCTGGTGTCTACTCCCCTAGACATCCGACAACAAACACTTCCTAATGGCTAAGGCCATCTGAGTGACACCATCCAACGGGTCCAGTCACTGTCTGACTGGGGGTTTCTGCATTAGCCACCCTCTCACGGAGTCCATACTAAAGGAAGAAGTTGTGGTTCTTGCCTGAACCCCACTACCGCTTGTCACTGTCGTAGGCGTTTGTGGATATTTAACAATGTTGTGCCTATGGAATACTGAGAATTACTGAGAGATGGCCCCACCCCCTCATCCCCAACTAGTTTATGCCCTCTGATCTCCCACCTTATCCCTGATTATTTGAGACTTAAAAAGAGAACAATTCTAGTGGGACATTTTTAAAGGATGAAATTCTGTTTTTTTTTTTAAATAAAGATGGGTTTAGCACACATACTGATTGCGGTATAAGCTATTGTTGTATAAACACTTGTTTACACAATGTAAACCGACGTCGCATTTACTTGTGAATTGTCAGTCAAATATGTTTGCACAACAGAGCCATGAGAAAAAAACGTGTTTTTAATATAGCTGCTAAAATATTGCTGCCTTTTCCATGGATTGTATTCACGGTTTCCGTCAATCCGGGTCTACATGTAGTGTTTAATTTGACTTTTTACGTTATTTGGAATTGGAAGCAATATTCAGTCACAGACAGCCTTCAAAATCTTATAGCATTTGTATTTCCCTGCTGTTTGCTATAGTGGAAAGGTTCATGTAAATTTTCCCTTTTTTACCTATTTATCTATTCATGCCATACTTGTTTGCTTCTGTCTTCTTTTGCACATTGGTTGAATCAATTTAGTTTTGTGTTTCACTTGATTAAGCTATTTATGAAGATTGTTAGTTATGTTAATTAGAACATAATTCAAATTATGTTCACTCTGTTGTAATTGTTTTCATGTGGTTATAGCGATTTGAAAAAATTCAGATTACAAAATCTATCAGTATTTGACCTTACTCACACTTCCATAAACTAATTGGAATTTAGGAACATTTCAAATCCATGGTGTACTGTAATATTACGCAGTATCCTATTTTGTTAATGTATTTTCAATATTACATAAATGTAGTTTGGCTTAGATAGTGAAATTGTGAAAGTAGTGGTAATGTACCGGGATCTTTACTCTTCACAACATATGGCTAACACTGAAAACAAAAATATCTACATTATGTTGCTATGGTTATGCATGGACAGCTACTTTTTTTAGCTTTTTTATTTTATGACAATCAGCATCACAATGGCTTTTATTTATAAGTAACTGCATCTCGGAAGTTGTTTAAGAAGTGTCTTACTGTATTTTATTTATTTGAATTTCAAAGAATACCAAAAGTGATTGATTTCTTTTACACCCATTTTCAAGTATGTGTGCTCCCGTTTCTCTTTTGCGTCAACAAGAACACCATGTAGGCATGTCTGGTACCAATACGTCTATCGTGTGATACACTGACAACCTCATCCACCTTTCTCAGTTGAATTGTTGTTTTTTTCTCGAGATGCCTCAGTCCTATCATCACTTGTGTAACCTAATGATACTCCTAGAATTGTTCTCTTTGAATGGAATATCGAAACCATTTAGCATATCTCTTTAGATGTACATACTATTATTTATATAAGAAAAAAACATTGCATCAATTTCTGAATAATTTTGCGGACTGAGATTCATTGTCAGTTCCTGGTGCATTCAACCATATGGCTGGGAAGGAACTGTTTTAAAACAGAATGGAGAAAAAAAGGGGGAAAAAGAGCTTATCTGTTCTGTGGCCAGTACTGGTATTCTACAAGGTATTTAATGTCAAAGCCTTTAAGAAAAAAATAAGATGACGAAGTCTATCCCTTACATGTAGGAATAGCAATGCCAAAACCAGTGTCGTCGTTGTACCTCACCTTTATACTAATATGCTGAAAAAAATGATTGTATTAAGCTATCTGAACTTTTTGTGGCATTTTACATAAGCCTTTTTATATGATGTCAGAGAAGGTTTAGTTCAATGACGTGAGATCACATCGAATAGTAAGCCATTAAATAATGTTCTTATTATGTTCAAGGGTGACTTGCTATGTTAGAATTTTTGGGGTTGGTTTAAATATGAACTTCTCACAACTAGATCCCATCCATTGTTTATCTTATATTGTGTGACATTTCATTGACCATAGATTTGGTTTAGCCTATGGTTTTGTTAGGCTGGTTAGATAGGACATTGAAAACAAAAATCCCCTTTTGAAACAAGTTTCATGTGGGACTGAACCCCTAATTGTTCAATTTGATGTCAAGAAAGCATAAGTCGAGTGTGGGGAGGATTACATTCATGATATACCGGCAAGACCCTTTTTTATGTTTTTATTTCCTCCCTCTCCCTATTTAACCATTCCGTTTACATTGTGGACAAGGATTACCCTAGTATTGTGATTTTTAGGGCAATAAAACAATGGAAAGCATTTTTCGATTTTCAGTAATGCAACAACAAACAACTCTATTTTCACTCGGTCCTGACCCAAAGCACTTATTTCAAGAATAAGCACTTTTGTATATTTAATATCTCTATATGTATGTGTGTGTTTACATAGGTTACCTATGTAGATATTAACTTATATTTAGGGAAGACAATACCTTCAATGGAGAGATGAGAGTAGATGAACTGGTGACTGATCTTCACGATCATGGGTGATGTGTGGGTGCTTGTATGAGAGACACTGTTTAATTGGAGGGTCATGGTTCTCTTTGGGATCCGCATAACGGAGCAGTGAAAAGTTGAAGGTCACACCTTGGTGTGCACACGTACGCAGCCCAAAAAACATTTCAAATGGAAAAGTATACTTGCACTGCCTTTCAAAAACAAAAAGCAGGGGATGAAACTCAAGAACACGTTTGATTAAGTGCAGAAATGTAAGATATTACGTACATTTGCAGACGTCTCCACTGAGCCATATTAGTCAATTGCTGAAAAAAATGTTAATGTATGGTCTAAATTAAAGCAGGGGTTTTGGTTGTTAAATAACTGACATTTTTGCTGCACTGTTTAACTAAGAAAAAAGTAATAGGCATGATGGGGACAATAATGAAAAATTAACTAAAGCAACATCTTTACCTCTGCCTTCTGCTCATGCATAGATGTAGAAGGATTGTGTTTTATCTTGAGCCATTGAAGGGTATTATTGCATTCAGTGGATGGGTTAGTCTATTGCCTAACAATGTGGTGCATACAGTTCCTTCAAAGTATTTATACCCTTGACTTATTCCACATTTTGGTGTTACAGCCTGAATTCAAAATGTATTAAATATTACTTTTTTCTCACCCATCTACACACAATGCCCCATAATGACAAAGTGAATAATTTTTTTTTGACATTTTTTTATTGAAAATAAAATGCAGAAATATCTCATTTGCTTAAATATTCACATACCTGACTCAATACTTTGTTTGAAGCACCTTTGGCAGCAATTACAGCTGTGAGTCTCTAAGAGCTTTGCACACCTCGATTGTGCAAAATTTGCCCATTAATATTTTCTAAAATTCTTAAAGCTCTTTCAAATTGGTTGTTGATCATTGCTAGACAACCATTTTCAGGTCTTGCCATAGATTTTCAAGCCGAATCAAGTCAACTGTAACACTCAGGAACACTCACTGTATTCCTGGTAAACAACTCGTGTGCATTTGGCCTTGTGTTTTAAGTAATTGTTCTGCTGAAAAGTGAATTAATCTCCAAGTGTCTGGTGGAAAGCAGATGGAACCAGGTTTTCCTCTAGGATTTTGTCTGTGCTTAGCTCCAATCCATGTATTGTTTTTATCCTGAAACTCCTCAGTCCTTTTTTTTAACCTATATTTTATCAGGTAAGTTGACTGAGAACACATTCTCATTTACAACAACGACCTGGGGAATAGTTACAGGGGAGAGGAATGAGCCAATTGTAAACTGTGGCAGATTAGGGGGCCATGATGGTATGAAGGCCAGATTGGGAATTTAGCCAGGACACCGGGGTTAACACCCCTACTCTTACGATAAGTGCCATGGGATCTAGTGACAACAGAGAGTCACGTCCCATCCGAAATACGGCACCCTAAACAGGGCAATGTCCCCAATCACTGCCCTGGGGCATTGGGATATTTTGTTTAGATCAGAGGAAAGGGTGCCTCCTACTGGCCTTCCAAAACCACTTCCAGCAGCATCTGGTCTCTCGACCAGGACCAACCCTGCTTAGCTTCAGAAGCAAGCCAGCAGTGAGATGCAGGGTGGTATGCTGCTGGCTTACAAGCATACCCATAACATGATGCAGCCACCACTATGCTTGAAAATATGGAGAGTGGTATTCAGTAATGTGCTGTGTTAGATTTGCCCCAAACATAACACTTTGTATTCAGGGCAAAATGTGTTGTTGTTTTTTGCAGTATTACTTTAGTGCCATGTTACAAACAGGATGCATGTTTTGGAATATTTGTATGCACAGGCTTCCTCCTTTCACCCTGTCAATTATGTTAGTATTGTGGAGTAACTCAGTTTTCTCCTATCACAGCCATTAAACTCTGTAACTGTTTTAAAGTCACCATTGGTCTCATGGTGAAATCTCTGAGCTGTTTCTGGCATCTGATTGAGGAAGGATGCCTGTATGTTCGTAGTGACTGGGTGTGTTGATACACCATCCAAATTGTAATTAATAACCTCACCATGCTCAAAGGGATAGTCAATTTCAGCTCTTTCAATAGTTGCACTTTGCGAGACATTGGAAAACCTCCCTGGTCTTTGGTTGAATCTTTGTTTTGAAATTCACTGCTTGAATCTTTGTTTTGAAATTCACTGCTTGACTGAGGGACCTTACAGGTATCTGTATGTGTGGGGTACAGAGATGAGGTAGTCATTTGAAAAATAATGTTTAACACACTTATTGCATACAGAGTGAGTCCACTTACAGTATGTGACTTGTTAAGCACATTTTTACTCCTCAACGTGTTTAGGCTTGCCATAATAAAAGGGTTGAATACTTATTGACTCGTTTCAGCTTTACATTTTTTATGTATTTATTTTTTTAAATCTACAAACATAATTACACTTTGACATTATGGGGTATTTTGTGTAGGCCAGTGACACAAAATATAAATTGAATCAATTTTAAATTCAGGCTGTAACACAACAAAATGTGGAAAAAGTTGAGAGGTGTGAATACTTTTAGAAGGCACTGCCTTACATCTATCAGTACAAGCCTCACTCCAATATAATCATTGTGATTTGTAATCCCGGGATTATTTTATTTCCTCGAGTTTTATTTTGTAAACAGTTGGCACTCAGGCTAATAGCTGAGCTATCTCTCCTGTTAATCATGGACTCGCCATTTTTTCTATCAAGATTGCCTTACAATACCTCTCAAATTATGTATTGTTATTTTGTTACTCAATTTTTTTTTGTGGCCCATATCTGATTTGCATTTGGGAATGTGTCCCTTTTTGTCTTATCTCAATACCATATCAAAACAGTCGTCCTTAACACCCCATGCTATTACCTAGACCCACAAGTGCCGTAGAAATCCTGGTTTGTCTGCCTATGGAAAAAGGAAGTGTCTATGGAGATTAAAAAAGTAAAGGTCAACTTTGACAAATGCCAATAATACCTTACCATGGCTCAAATTGCAAAAATTGGCAACTTTCTCAAAATGCTTCAGATTGTAGGAATAAGTGATATGGGAGCTTTGGGCAAGGGGAGGAGTGAAATGCATAGCATTAGGTAATTGTAATTTGCATGATGCAAGACTGATCAAGTTTTATTTGGGAGCGTGATCGAAAACACAATATGGCAGGGTGGCTAGTAGGGTAGAAGACGGTAAAATTGCACAGAAGTAGTTGAGTCAGAATACTGTAAACTGAGTTACGTGTTAAGTTGGGGGAAGAACTATTGAATGGAAGCATATTCAACATCTTTGTTTCATTCCATTTTTCTTTTGAGAAAAATTCAGGGTACTTATTGATTTTGGGCAACTTGTAAAATGTTGCCATCTGATATGTGAGTGGAAAGAAAGACTAAGTAGGGTCATGTTGAAATTGGAGAATAGGAAAAACGTTATTGCTGTAGACGCCATTGTCCTTCAAGTGAGAAAGCATTCATATGAGATCGAACACTTATGTCATGCTGATTTTAAATAACCTCTAAATGAGGTGTGGAAGGGATAAAGTTAGAAACAAAGAGGGTGTTGGTTTCTTTTGGTTATGCCAGTGATCCCCATGGTGATGCTGTCCATAGCGTATTCCTTTGGGATATCTGCCAATAACTGTACCTCGAGGACATCGGTGTCCTTCATTACTTGAAAACTCATTGGATAAAGGCAATAGCTACGCAGTTACCATTTTGTTTTTCTTTTATTTCCATTTAAAATATTATTTCAAATCAAGAGTACACAAAAAACATTTCCTCTTCTCCAAGCATAATTAAACTGCTGAATTAGATCTTTATTTGTCATCGGTGTACTGTTATCAAAGAATTCTTCAAAATGGCTACAGTTCACAAAAAAAGTGAATAAATTAACATGTAAGATGCGGTACATTATATTTAAGTGGATTTTAACAAGAAGTTAAAAGTAATAAATCTCATGTTATAGTCCGTCATAAATTTACATTTGATCACCAAAACAAACACGTCTTGATATGGATGGAATTATGTCATCTTAAGTATAGATCCATGAGTGAAGCACAATATTAAAGGGATACTTCGGGATTTTGGCAATGAGGCCCAATGAGACCCATAGATTTCCAGTCACTGCGCTAACGCTAGTTAGCAACTTCCTTCAAACTGTAAGCAGACACATAAAAATGGTATCCACGAGTTCATCTGACTGGAGAAGTGGATAAAGGGCCTCATTGCAAAAATGCCAAAATATCCCTTTAAGTTCTTCCATGATTCTAACTGCTGCATGTCTGTCCTGTCTATGTACACAAAATATTTATTTGAGATGTTCAGATTCTTTGATTGCATAGTATGTTTATGCTTTCATTATTCATTTGTCATTGTTGTACAACTACATTAGGTGGAAAAGATTTCCATGCTTATTCAATCATAACTTCCAAATGCTTGTTAAAATGGAACAAAACTGTTGGTCCCACTTTACAAATAAGGCCTTGAAATGTAGCAGTAAGAAGTGTAATTTCGCAGAATTTGGCACGTGTCTAACATCATTATTGAGAAACAATTATCAAATGTAATTGACATTTGTTCCATTTTCATGTGGGATTGCCCATATCCCTGTATACCGCGGCACATATACTTTAGGTCATGGAGAAAATAAATAAAAACGCACACAACAAACTGGTTATAGAATTTAACAATTATATATTGACTCCAGACTTCTGGCCTTTTCTTTTTTCAGAGACTGTAATTTTTTTGTTGGCACGCATGTAGCTAGTGCTCTTTTCTGCAATACAGTCCTCATAGGTGGTGTGGCCTGTTATACTGTCCAAAGTTTGTTTGGTCCTGAATTAACTAGAGTGAACTGGTTGAATACGTTTGTCTCTCTTGTGCCTCTGTAGTTAGTTAAGGCTTAGCAACATATACCTATGATCAAAACAAAGCATACTGATCCTTGGATTCACTTTATTCAACCCAGTAGTTGGCTGCTTTGAAAAACTTCAGGGACAAAATGTCGACACCAATTGCTTTTATTTAGTCTGTTTTCTCTTCCTCTTTAAGGGCAGTTACTGAGTTGACCTCTTACTCCAAAAATACTATCTAAGAGTAACGTTACTCTTTAAAGGGATTCAATGGTGTTGTCTTAGTGGAGAGTAATGTCTACACTTTCTATTGTGTGACTTCATGTATTACTTGATTAGCCGTAATCTGACATCGAACAGCTTACCTCAAGATGTTATATCTCGCAACGATTATCCAAGCCAGTGCATTTTGTTAATATATTGAACCTCATTGGAGAGTAAATGTTATCTGATACATATTATGCAACTTGAAAACATTTGTAACTTTTTTCTCTTTGATTTGATGATTTCTTCATGACTTGACTGCTTCTTGACAACTACCCATAGGATGGACAATGCAAATAGGTGAATAAGGATATTAAATCATGATATTTCCATTAAAGGAATGCCTTAGTAGGCAAAAAAGAGATGTCTCAGAACGGAAGTTGTTTTAGATCCATTATAAAGTACCTTATTTATGAGAGTTGTGTGCATTGTTATACTGTAACACATGGCTGCTCAAAATGATGGGGTTGGAATCTATTTTGATCTCGTAGAAAATTGAAGATGGTTAAAGAATATTATTTGAACTTGTAAACGGCAAAACTCAGATCCTCTATTACTGTCAATACAATCCTGACTGACACTTTGTCCTGACACAAACAGGTATACTAAACTGTGTCATTAGAAAACAATTGAGCAAATAGTAAAGTCTGATTTTTATATTTTATGCATCAGGAAATTGGTCTTCCATTCATGCCAACTGAAAGCCTTATTGTTGATAAAAGTTGAGGTCGCACCTCTCAGGAGCACAGCTATTCACAATCACAGACGGGGTGAAGTCAGTGAGCCATTGTTCATTCATAATACAAAACATGATGCTATGCTAGAGTGCTTCCCAGTCTCATCATCCATGTGGTCCACTGTGGCTTGACTCCTGGAGAAATTGTTAATTGGCTGGATACATTTTTCAAAGCACAAATCCAAAGAAACACTCGTGGTGTTGTCATAAATCCAAACACCTGGATGTACAACTTGACTGTAGTTTATTTAGCTCTTGTTTGATTCTTGCCTTAGTCTTGCTTGGCTTGCCATATTTTTCAATGAACAGCCTTTCTTATTAAGGGACCTGAAAAACCACACAGTGAAATAGTTTTGGATCACTGTGGTGATAATACTGAAGTTTTAGTGTGAATTCATAACAAAAGCAATATTGGCAAGTGCACTTTGTTGGGTGTTCTAAGCACATCACTAAAAATGCACTGCAGACAGTAGTGTGTAGAGATTGTTGCTTTACTTACTCAACTAAATGGTATTGAAATCAACATGGTGAATTATTATAAAGCTGAGAGAGAAAGATTTAATATTTGTGACAGTTGTAGTACCATTTTAGCAGTGTATATGTTAATTTGATTGGGATGTAGTTTTAGTTGGTGTCTGTACAACCCCTTCTAACCGTATTTCAAGTATTTGAATGCAAAAAGAACACACCTAAGATAATCAAGTATTAAAAGTTGTAGCTTAAACATTTTAATAGCTAGTTTGTATGCAACCACTTTATTTGGGCATCTATGTTTGGGTTTTATATAAATTGTTCTCTGTATTGCGATATGTTCTAAGTATAATATATGTAATCTTCAAGGTAACATCAAGGCACTGGGTTCGGTTGAGATGGTGGTAGAATATTGTATTTTGTGGACAAGAAAGACAATGGATTGCTATGCCATAGAACTTAAGGATGTAGTGATTAATTTTATAGTACAGTGAGTAGGCATAGAGTTCTGTGTTTGTGTGATGATTTGGGCAGTTAGCTGTCATGTCTTCATTAGTGAGTATGATGTCAAGAATGTGAGTGTGAGATGGCAATATGAACTACTATCAGCAAAAGGGCAAAGAAAAACTTTACACACTTTCCTGATTTACAAATACTGTAAAGAATATTGTTATTTTGTTTCTAATTGGTAACGCAAAGTACATTCCCTTTGAAACACAAGTGATGTTTGTAAGATTCTGGTGCTATGGTCTTTTAATAGTTTTTGGTTTGAGTCCATAAATTGGATTATTTTAATTTGAGCATATTTGAAAATTATAATATGTAAGGTTAGGCCTACTGGTTTCTGGTACAGTATCCTACGTAGTATGTGTGGTAGCCTAATATGCATTAACTGACCCTTTGAATAAAATGTAAAACTCTAGTGTAATTGAAAGCTTGAGGTTGGTGGTTGGCCGTGTCCTTTACCTTAACAGCCCTCCTTTTTATTTTGGTCTGGATATATTAAGCTCTTATTCAGGAGGGCAGAGGCATCTTGTTTTGATTCAGTCATTGGACATTGCTTTGTATGATGCTGGGATTTGTTTACTCCATAGACCAGCCAGGCAAAATATAACACAGGCCATGTCTACGGGCTATGACCTTGAATTATTATGTGCTTTGATTGGCTAGCAGTGTCCATATTGCTTCTGCTAGAATTTCATTGGCTCCTTGTTTTGCTGCAATTTTTTTCACCATCTCGGAAGTTGCGGGTTAAAGTTAGGAATTGGTCAAGAATTTCATGTCAGGGACAAGTGGTTAAAAAAAATGGCATATCTGGTTGTGGTCCTTGGAATGGATAGGATATGCCAAGCCAATGTTTAGGACAGCATGTTAACTTCCCATGTGACTTCAGTGTGAACTGTAGGTGATCATGAAAGTGTTTATTGTGCTTCATTTAGGCCTAATTATAAATTCAGGTGGTGCAATGTGAGCAAGTGAAAATGCATAAAATGCTTTTTCAGGCCTTTTGTCAACTTTTCACTCTTTTCTCTTGCACCTTAGGCTCTGTTTTGAAGTAAGTTACGGCTACTGCTGCCTGGTGGAGAGTTTGAGCATGTCTGCATTCAGTATTGTGTATTTTCTAGAGCCTTCAGTTGCTTACAGCAACAACAAACAAAAAATCTTATATACGTTTTACTAGCATGACATTGTGCGATATTAAAATCGTATTACCTCAGAAATATATAAATTAATATTAATGAATTGAAATGGGAAAAAACGGTCTCTCATCCAAAATGGAATCTCATTGGCAAGATACAAAGTCCATGCTATTTTGAAAGTAAAGATTACTTTTGCTACTAATGTAATTGCTATGATCATGTTTTGCCTACCTCCTTGATGCACAACTCATCTTTGTCTTCTTAGCTCATAACCACCTATACTTGTGTCTCAAAAATATGAACTCATATTAATCACTTTTAATCTAAAAGACAAATCTAATGTGATCTTGATTTTGTGTGTGTGTATGTACGTACGAGCATGTAAAATGAAAGGAAAAATAATATATCACAACAGCCACTGGAATGTGAAGCCAAACTGTATTATGATCAGAATGAAATCTCTTTAAGGTCTGTTGTAGCATACACGTGAACCTCGTCTGTGGTACATGTTTGCTATCCTTCAGATACTTGTCGCAAGAAGGTACTTTATGATTGCTTTTATTTAACACCCTGAAAGTATCCTTTATCCACCAGGAATCATCCAATTTTTCATAGTACGGTGGGTTTTTACTGTACGTTTAAGTTGAGCCATATGTCTAAACATCAAGTTTACAGTTGTAACTGTACAGTTGTAACTGTGACACTATGAGATATTGGGAGAATGTGTGTGCATCTAACTTCATTACAAAAGCAACAAATAACTAAGGCTCTTACTGAAGTCTGATGATGAATGTGGTGTTTACGTGTGGAGGTAAATGTTATCGTATCCAGCCTTAAGCATTCAAAATAAAATAAATGAATCATTTGTCATACAACCCCCCCCGACCTTTGCGATTTTGACTGAAGCAGAGGAATGTGCGATGCAGCATTAGGGGTTAGAGATGCCCTAAAAGAGACACACAAACCCCCCCTCTCTCCCACTCCTGAACAAATATCCAACTTTCATGATAATGCAATCCTTGAAAGCACTTTGCCTTTGTATATCATTAAGTGTGATAGTGAATGGTTATTTGTTACAAAAATTGTACATGTATAATGATTTGAGTGAATCAAACAACGTAATCTGCATTGACCTTTGACATTACAGGAGAAACTTAACAAACCAAGGCATTGAAACCTTATCGATTTTATACATTGTATGCTGCAGCCTATGAGTCTTGTCATTCAGTGTTGTGGCTTAGGATTGGTTGTTTAAATAAAGTGCTATTGCTTAATATCTACTTTGTTTTTTGTTCACTTTTATACAGTTGAAGTCAGAAGTTTACATACACCTTAGACAAATACATTTAAACTCTGTTTTTCACAATTTAATTCTAGTAAACATTCCCTGTCTTAGGTCAGTTAGGATAACCACTTTATTTTAAGAATGTGAAATGTCAGAATAATAGTAGAGAGAATGCTTTTTTTCAGCTTTATTTTCTTTCATCACATTCCCAGTGGGTCAGAAGTTTACATACACTCAATTAGTAGTTGGTAGCATTGCCTTTTAAATTGTTTAACTTGGGTCAAACGTTTTGGGTAGCCTTCCATATGCTTCCCACAATAAGTTGGGTGAATATTGGCCCATTCCTCCTGACAGAGCAGGTGTAACTGAGTTAGGTTTGTAGGCCTCCTTGCTCGCACATGCTTTTTCAGTTCTGCCCACAAGTTTTCTATAGGATTGAGGTCAGGGCTTTGTGATAGCCACTCTAAAACCTTGACTTATTGTCCTTAAGCCATTTTGCCACAACTTTGGAAGTATGTTGGGGTCATTGTCCATTTGGAAGACCCATTTGCAACCAAGCTTAAACTTCCCGACTGATTTCTTGATGTTGCTTCAATATATCCACATAATTGTCCTTTCTCATGATGCCATCTATTTTATGAAGTGCACCAGTCCCTCCTGCAGCAAAGCACCCCCACAACATGATGCTTCCACCCCCGTGCTTCACGGTTGGGATGGTGTTCTTCGGCTTGCAAGCCTCCCCCTTTTTCCTCCAAACATAACGATGGTCATTATGGCCAAACAGTTCTATTTTTGTTTCATCAGACCAGAGGACATTTCTCCAAAAAGTACGTTTTTTGTTCTGATGTGCAGTTGCAAACCGTAGTCTGGATTTTTTTATGGTGGTTTTGGAGCAATGGCTTCTTCCTTGCTGAGCGGCCTTTCAGGTTATGTTGATATAGGACTCGTTTTACTGTGGATGTAGATACTTTTGTACCTGTTTCCTCCAGCATCTTCACAAGGTTTTTTGCTGCTGTTCTGGGATTGATTTGCACTTTTCGCACCAAAGTACATTAATCTCTAGGAGACCGACCGGTATGACGGCTGCGTGGTCCCATGGTGTTTATACTTGTGTACTATTGTTTGTACAGATGAACGTGGAACCTTCAACCGTTTGGAAATTACTCCCAAGGATGAACCAGACTTGTAGTCTACAACTTTTTTCTGATTTCTTTTGATTTTCCCATAATGTCAAGAAAAGAGGCACTGAGTTTGAAGGTAGGCCTTGAAATACACCTCCAATTGACATCAATTAGCCTATCAGAAGCTTCTAAAGCCATGACCTCCTTTTCTGGAGCTGTTAAAAGGCATAGTCAACTTAGTGTATGTAAACTTCTGACCCACTGGAATACAGTGAATAAGTAAAATCTGTAAACAATTGTTGGAAAAATTTATTGTCATGCACAAAGTAGATTAAACTATAGTTTAACAAAACAATTGTGGAGTGGTTGAAAAACAAGTTTTAATAAGTGTAATGTAAACTTCTGACTTCAACTGTATATGCTTGTATTTCTGATTGACAAAATCCAACTACACACCCATCTGTCAGCCTTAGGCTACTTTTTGAACACAGAGCCCACACAGCACATTAGCTGTAAGAGCTCTAAGAGTAATTTTATATTTTAGACATCTCATGGGAAAACTTAACATTGAGTGCAGAAAATATTTTGTTTAAAAAAAGGTATCACATTTTAAACAAAGGGATGGTAACATCCCTGCCTGTCTTCCTTTGAAAAACACATGACTTCCCATTAAAACAATTAATTGTAAAAAAAAAAAAAAAAAAAAAATGTAAGGTAAACTCTTGTTACAGCTTTTGTGAACCATGTTCCTTAAACAAACCTAATTAAGATACTATTTCTTAACCCACTTTACAAAGACAAGTAAATAATGGTCATGGTAATTTCAACAAAACTAAATAATATATAAAGACTGATTACACAGTTTGTAAAAGAAACACGAGTCTTCAGTGGTAGAGTCTCTCATTTGAAGTTTCTGGCACGTGATGGACTTTGCTTCTCTCTTCTCTAATCATCTTTTGGTAGAACGTCTGGTCTCCTTTCCATTGACAGTGGTCCCTCCTGGATTGGTTGCCCTGCTGCTGACACCACTGCCAGCCCGCCCTCCCTGCGGAGGGGTAGTTGAGCTCCCGGAACCTTGTGAATTTACACCGTTCCCATTGGTAGTGTCATTTCCTAGAATAAGAAATTGTAATGTACAAATTAGAATGTTCATAAAGTGATAAAAGGAAAAGTTGTTAGTGTTCACAATTAAAATGAAGACACTGCTGTTTATACACTGAAGGTGGCTGAACCAGCCACTCACAGGTAAAATATGCAACTTTACAGCTTCAAGCAGCAATTTAGTTTACTGCTGGAGACATGCAGGTGGAATTGTTGCATATAGCACCTTAAGCCGCAGAGGTCAAAATTACTTTTCTTGAAAAACACTAACAAAGGTAGTTGCCGAAACACTTCCATTTGATGTCACTTTTTTTGTTGGTCTCTGATAGTGGACTTACCAGCTGAGTTATTGTTCAGTATGTTTCCTTGGTCACTGAGTACCTGGGAATGAAATAATCTGTTCACTTACAGTACAAGAAAAAGGCACTTAATAATATTTTCCCCCTATCCTTCCGTAAAGCATCCTGTAGTAAGACATGCTTACACACTGACATCCTTATGTTCAGAACACCCCTTACCGTCTTGTTTTTCATCTGGTCCATGTTAGAATACTCTAGGTTAGGCTCACTGAAATTTGGCACCTCGGAGTACACCATGCAGAACCTGAACAAAACATTAAGTGGGCATTAGTTTACACCAGTAACTTATGACATTACATGCATCTCTCAGCCACATTTACATGGCTGCAACTACAGGACTTACTCTCCAATCTTCAACAGCTCTCCACCTCTGCCTGTGTACAGAGTCAGGCAACCTTTGAACACAGACGCATATCTGGAGAAAAAGGCAGCAATTTCAATACAATATTGCAGACTACTAATAACGTATGGCACGTATTCATCCGAATAACTTCATGCGGTTAGGTAAAGTAGACATGATGACTGGGTGGTCTTATTTCTGTATTGATTTTATACTCAGCAGTAGGTTTGGAGCTTTGTCCATACAGTGGAGGTGTTGACTGGGATGTGACTCAATAACTCACCCCTTAGTGAGTCTGATTATGTCACCGGTTTGGATCAGTCCCCCCACCTCATCCCAAACAGAGATGCTGATGCTGCCTGTTTTGTCAGCCACCTTACAGGTCCGCACCTCATGCCCATCCTTTGTCTTTGTCACTCGTCCTATGTGAGGGGTTATGAGGGACAAATAAATCAGTGGCTTTTGATTTTTTTACAAAGACAGACCAAGCTAGTTGTACAAGGAAAGTGTCATATCTCATTGTGAGGAGTGTAAACATCCACTTGTGGAAAAAAGAGGGAGGGTTCAACACAGGTAAGTTATTTGATGGCTGGTATGATTCAAATAAACCAACATGAACTGTTCTCAGACTACATAGTGGCATACAAGAAGGATGTTACTCACTATTGAACATCTGTTGTGCCATTATATTGTGTGTAAGATTTTACATAACTTTCTTTCCCACCCCAGTGCATTACAAGATCATTAACATTTGATTCCTAGTAATACTGTTATGAGGTAGTATTTGAAACAGCGCACCCCCCCCCCCCCTCACCGGTTTCCAGTACGATGAAGATAACGTTGAGATTCTTGAGTCCTGGCTTGATGTCCTTGACGTGGGTCTCAGTCGTCATCTTTCAGATTCTCGTCATGCATCCACAACTGTAGCTAAGTCAACTTTAGACCAAAGCAGCACTGAAATGTTGACGTGAGTATGAATACATGATTAGAAAGTATGCAACCCAGGTTGACTAATGACTTGTAAAGTAGCTAGAAGCTGCACCAAGCTGCAATAACCAAGCTGCAGTAACGTTACTCACTGCCATGACCTATGAGCATTATGGCAGCAATCTAGCTATCGTTAGTTATAGCTAGCTAACTGGGTGCCAGGTTGTTAGCTACAAATGACATTAACTTTACCTCAACGGTGTGTATTGTCGTTCACAGCTGCGTTGTCCGATATAAGGGATTTTAAGCCATGGGACAAATCAGTTTAAATATAAGTATTGTTTTCCTGTTTGTAAAAGGGCTGGCTAGCTAGTTGTTTTTCGTGAGCATCAGTATGTCACTACAGTAGTGAAGACTTGTCCCCTGCTGCATTGTTGGTCAAATTTAATGTCAATCAAAATTGTGTCCAATGGCAATGGACTATATAGGATGTGCTTTAGAGCTAATCATGTGATAGGCCCTTTATCTGAGAAGGGACACTGATCGTACCGAAGATAGGTGGAGTCACTGTCAATCAACGATTTGACAATTTGGTTGCTTAGCTGCAGGAGTGAGGGCTGGACGTGGAAATGTGGTGACGGGAATCAAGAAAAAAATGGATATCATGCTGGCACGCTAACCCAAATACTGACGCAAACGTAATTTAAAATACCATTTAACCATTGATTGTTATATCAACAGGTAACGTTTCTCAATTCGACGAAATATCACTAGCTTTGCTCTCTCTCTTTGTTTGTTTTCCTGTGTGATTCCACCTTGTGCCAGCCAGCTAATCTGTAAATTAGCTAGCTAACGTTTGTTCACGTAAATTAGTCAGCTGTGGCTAATTTGCGTGCACACTGGCTTGTCAGATTTTCTAATTAGTATCCAATATGTATCTTTCATCTATATGCAGCTAGCCACATAGCTAACGTTACGGTATTCCATTTGGAACAGTAATGATGAGTTACGTGTTTGAGTAGCAAACAGCGCTAATCATATCGTAAACTGCTTATAAAGTAAATTAAAGGGACAGTAACTTTATTCATTCCAACAACGTTGCATAACGTTACTATTTTTCCACAGACTAATTTTCCCAGGACATCATTACCTAGGCCCCAGGTTGCTCCTCTCCTTCCCATAACTCTGCCCCAGTGGTCCTTATTTTCAATGAGTAGGAGGGCTATGGATTCTGGCCCAAGGAAGGAAAGACACCGGTGAGTGGACATTGAACACACATGTACAGGTACTGGGGGTGGCTGGTAGCCTAGCGTTTAGAGCGTGGGCCCATAATTGAAAGATTCCTAGTTCAAATCCCTGAGCAGTCTAGGTGTAAAATCTGTTGATCTGCCCTTGAGCAAGCTACTTAATCCTGATTGCTCCAGGGTTGCTGTCAATAATGGCTGATCCCTAGCTGTGACCATAAATACCCTGTAATTTGACCTTTTGATCATTGATGACTATAAAGTCAGTGTTTTAGTTGTATTGTCCATATTCATTGAGAATGTTGGGCTTTTTACTTGTTGATTTAATCCATGCACCAACTCATTGGAATACCATGTGATAGATCCAGGTAGTTATTTCAAAGTGCACTGATACCCAAGAAGTATCCACACCATAAATGTTCATACTACCGCTAGTCTTAGACAAAAATAAAACCCACTTACACTATAGTGGGTAAGTGTCTTTATAGTTAGTCTTGACTCTTTGTACACAATGGCTATCTCAAAATGAAATCACATCAGAGAGATAGTGTGCAGTAGATTCTGTTAATTAATGACAAGCCCTTTGCTTTCAATTCTGATAGACTTCTCATCTCAGTGTCTAGCCCAGAGTTTCTAGATCCTAGTGGAACTTTTCCCACGTCCAAGCCTATATCTATAGTCGATTGATTGTTCTGATTTGGAAGTCGTCATTTGCATCGCCGAGCAGTGTCCAAGAAGGAATGTGTCTGTCAGGAGCTCACTGGGGCAAGAAACTGAGGGCCCAGAATATTTAATACAATGTTGCAAGTTTGTTACCTAGATCTTCAGGCCAGACAGAGTTCATAGTTGATATAATGTTTCAAGTTCCTTGCAGACAGGCCATGTGTAGCCAATGTGATTTATAGAATATTTATTTTTTATCCGGCTATTTTCTACCTGAGAGCTGCAGTGTTTTTATTTGTTGGCTTTATGTAGGCTATTTTTACATATGGGTAATGGCAATAGAAGTTACTTTTATGTTTGTATAATTTTGTTTTAGATAGAATGTTGATTAACCACATGACATTGATTTTTGAGATGAAGACTTTATTATAAATGAAACTGTTCCACGAGAATGTGCATATGAAACTCATAACTGGCGCACAGATCAGTAAAAATGGTACGACAACCTGGCACTCCAAATGGAAAAGGTTGCCGACCGTTGGTGTAGCCTATTACTGGCATCTTCAGGAGCTTAATGGGCAGAATCTGCGAAGGCCAGCAGCAACGGAAGGTGGAGGGTCGGGAACAGGTTTTTTTGTTTTGGTTAGACTATATTGATCTATGGTTTCCTCTTTAGTAATTTGAGTGTCTTCATTTTTAATCGCAGTGCTTAAAGCATCAGACAAGCTCAGTTGCCTACATATAGTTGATTTTATTCAAACAGGGTGTGTCTATATATGGAAAAATACACTTAACATTTTTGACCAATCGATTTCTCGAAAGAACAGACAACTCTCGGTCGACCAAGATTTTTTTTTTTGTCAAGGACAGCCCTAATCCCTTTGCCATTCCTAAATCATGCAACCTGGTTATACTGGATGTCCAAGGTATCTAAACCAAAGGATTTCCAATATTTCCTTTCCTAGTTTGTCGGGCTTGCCAGACATTACGCTAAAGTCACTGACTCTCCTCTTGTCAGTCAGTGTAGCCTACCGAATCGCATTGGTGAGAGAGCTGTTCATTTGGCTTCCTAATTTGGATAGGCTACTGTTAGGCCTAGGATTTGGGGGGTCGATTATCTGCAGATAAATTATGAAAACTTTAGATGAAGATTGTGAATCATCACTGCAGGAACAATAGGTAGTGGAGAGCCTGGTCCAAATATGATAATTAGGGCCCTCACGGAATCCAGGCATTAAAACGGAATTCAACAATATTCAACAATGTATTGTTCTTATTAGGGAATCAACTACATTTATTGAAAATGATTTAATCTGTCCAAATTTATCATAAGACATCAACAGAATGCATCAGTAATTTGTATTTCCTGCAACTTTCTGAAGAGGCAATGAGAATACCCCTGTCTGTGTGTGTGATGCACGTCTACCACGTTGTGTAGCCGTTAAGGATGATGCTAATGAAAACGGTCTTCTGGTAGATGGAGACTTTCTCAATTAAATGTTAACTACTAAGTAGACTATGCTTACCTGGCAGAATGATATCATGACTATTTTCATCAATCCAGTGGGTATTTGTTTTGCGAACTCTACCATATCAAAAACACCGGTAAACAAAAGTCTATTTAATCTATTTTGAATTCAGGCTGTAACACAACAAAATATGGAATAAGTCAATGCACTGTATATACAGGTTGTTTATTTTGAACATGATTAAGAACTAAGCGAGAAGATATCGACCCTACTGTTACGCTTGTTTACACTGAGCTGCACTGAAGTCGGAAGGCAATCATGGGTACATGAAGACACCTTCTCGATGGAGCAGTGTGGATAAAGGTCAAATTTGGATAACAGTGGCATATCCCATCCTTGCACTGACGTACGTTTTCCAATCAATATCTCGCGCCGGCTCCACAGTGTCTTAATGTAACCTTGATTGCATTTCGACCCCAGTGCAGCTTCATGTAAACAAGCGTAACGGTAGGGAAGGTATGTTCTGGCAAATTGAATTCTATACTTTTTTCTTTGAAGGTGTTCCATGTTGTTTTATAATCCTGCACGTGGGATGGCATGTAGGTTGTCGTGTTGGTCTGTACTCTGTAGGCTTACCATTTCCTCACCTGTGTTGCAGGTTGTAGTTGGATCTGGGGATGTGCCATGGGCTACGACGTCACCCGGTTCCAGGGGGAAGTAGATGAGGACCTGCTGTGCCCCATCTGCAGTGGAGTCCTGGAGGAGCCCGTGCAGGTCAGTGACGTGCACATCTCTGTACCATTTCAGCCATTGGAGAAGCAGTGCTGCTTCAGTCACTGGAAAATAAGGAATTGTCAGTGTGTTGTAAATTCAGTTCCATTTCAGTCAAATAGGATCCAGTTCTTGTCAACGCGTTGACCACACACATGCTGTTCCAATTGTCGTAGAGAAAGGAGAAAAAAAACAGACATTTCAGTCCTGTAGGCCGTGCGCAGGCCATTTATTTTGTGATGCTAAAAAGATGATTATCATCTTGTCCGAAGTGCTCTTGCTGATATGCTGTTCTTGCATTTCTATAAACATATCACTAGACTTGTAATTTAATTCTCTACGATGAAGCTCCAGTGATGAAGATCCAATGCTTGTATGGGGGGGTGGGAGCGATAATAGACATGAGAATGGGCTAAATTGCGTCTTGGCCAGGAAGGATATGGGCAGAGGGAGGAGAGCCTACAGGGTAATTGACTTTTAGAGGGATGCAGTGACAGAAATGGGAGAGGACAGAAGGTAGAAGGAAGAAGGAAATATGGAGAGATGAGCTCTGAAGGAAGGTCTGTCCGTTCTTGTTCTAGATGAATGAGAAGAGCCTTATGTTTGTAGTGGTGCAGAGGTGTAGGTAATCAGGATAGAAGAAGTGAGTGGTGATGCTTAGTCCTGTTAATGTAAATAAAGCATAGGGTTGCTAACATAACAAACCAATCTCCCAAACCGAGACCAACCATGAGGTGAGTAGCTTTAAATGGACACACTTGAAGAGGATGGAATTGTTTTCCTACGTGTTTGCCCTTGGAGCAAATGGTTGCTGGATTGTGCTTTTTATAGTACAAAACACTTTTTCCAGCCTAGGGATTGGTCAATTGGTGTTATTGGTGTTCTTTGTTTTGCACTGTGCTTAGGAGAGAGTGATTGCATCTGTGTCTGTGGGCACATGTGTTGGTAGGTTAATTCAGCAAGGAGCTAGTGTGACCGTTCAGTGTCACTTCCAGTCAATGTAGCCTATGCATTCAGAGCTGTCCTTGGACTTTGTGCAGAATGCTGGCAGCAGTACAGGAGTGTGGACATAGTATACTGAGAGGGAAGAATTGGAATTCAGTTTGCTTGCATCTGCACTCAGCTGTGTGATGATAATTTATACTCCCTCTGGGGCCCCAGTGTGAATCAGCAGCTTTGCAGCACAGAACCCCACTGAGATGGGAAGAATCAGAACTAGGATTGTGTCTGGAATGGCACCCTATTCCCTATAATGCACTACGTTTGACCAGGGCCTTGGTCAAAAGTAGTGCACTATATAGGGAATAGGATGCCATTTGGAACTTACCCAGAGACTGCATGGGGAACAGAGGGCAAGAAGGTTCAGTATCTGGGGGATTCATTGCTACCAGTAGCTTTCTTCCTGACACACCCAGGAACTGTAGTGGGAATGGCAATTGAAGCCAGCAGAAACTAGCCGGCCCGTCGCTAGCTTAGCATCACGCACTGATGTCATCAGTACTGTCACCCCTGCGTTGATGAGCACTTCACCCACAGCAGAACTGCTATACACCAATGTAACCTGTAACTCCCTCTTTCAATGGCTTTAGATTTTTATCATGCTCTCTGCCTCTGGTTAGGGCTGGGCAATATATCGAATTCATTCAAATGTATGGTTTTGCACGGTATTCCAAAGGCCTGTATTGCAAGAATCATGTTTTTATTTATGAACATGTCAGTTTGTTCTCATGTTTTCTTTTTGGTCTCGTCTCCTCCACTCTTTCTGTGCTGTGTGCACCTTCCCATTTACACACACACACACACAAGCCCGTCCCCCACACAACAAGCCCCTCCCTCTGCCACTTACAACAATAACAAAGAGGAGCGATCGCTTCTTCCTCTGTGACATGCGGTTTCAACTCGCTATTTGCATTTGAGGTTTGGTCCAACAGAATGGGTCATATGGACACCGAAACACATGGAGACATTATTTGACTGTAAGAAAGGAGAAGTGAACGTTTCTAACGATACCCTTTTTATGTTTATAACAAGAGTATCAATGAACATTGATTCTGGAAAATGAATACTTAGTTTGTTGCGCGTGCATTGCTGTACCACTTACCACTAGCAGCATTTTAACTCATTCTCATTCTGATAAATAAGGTAGGCCACTTGATTTCAGCATCTGAACAAAGTGAAGAGACTAGCATGCTGTTTAAACAGTTGGAGACGTACAGAAGGGTGCGTTCATAACAATTGAACTGTCCTACCTTGTTAGCTAGCAAATAGATACAGGTTGGCTAGACTTTAAACATAAAGATTACCTGGCAACTCACTAGCATGTGGGCTTGAGATTGTTTATGAGACCTGTGTTAATTTTCTATAATGCCTGCTACAAGAAGTTAGTCATTATTGGTGAATGCGCATAATTCATGGTTCTGGTTAAATTTGTAACAAAAAGACATTTTCAGATCAGTGATTATTGCAAAAAAGCTGATTAAATTATTTTGATAAAATAATGTAATTATTAGTGGGTCTTACGGTTGTGGAAGGCTTACATTTAGCCTAGATATAGATATAATTTCACAAGCCCTGCATTCATGAATTATTGTTGACTGTTTTAAATGCAGTGTATTTTACCTTTTTAATTGTACAACAAAGCTTGTACTGAGTGTACAAAACATTAGGAACACCTTCCTAATATTGAATTGCACCCCCTTATGCCCACAGAACAGTCACAATTCATCGGGCATGGACTCTACAAGGTGTCAAGCATTCCCCAGGAATGCTGGCCCATGTTGACTCCAAAGCTTCCCACAGTTGTGTAAAGTTGGTGGGGTGTCCTTTGGGTGGTGGACCATTCTTAGTCCACACGGAAAACTGTTGAGCGTGAAAAACCTAGCGGCGTTGCAGTTCTTGACACACTCAAACCGGAGCGCCTGGTACCTATTACTATACCCTGTTCAAGGCCACTTAAATATTTTGTGTTGTCCATTCTGTCTCAATTGTCTCAAGGCTTAAAAATCCATCTTTAACCTCCTCTCCTTCATCTAAACTGATTGAGGTGGATTTAACAAGTGACATCAATAAGAGATCATAGCTTTCACCTTGATTCACCTGGTCAGTCTATGTCATGGAAAGGACAGGTGTTATTTTTTGTACACCCAGTGTATTCCGTGAATCGCCCATAAGTTTGGAAAAATCGAGATATGATTTTTAGGCAATATCGCCCAACCCTACCTCTAGTCATTCCAATAATTTGATATTTGAATCGGAATGTCTCTCTCAACAAAATTGTCATATTATACATTTTATATTATCAACTGAAAATATATTTCTAACGAGTGCTTTTTCACCGGAGCGGGTCTTTGTTTGCTGTCCCTTTCTTCCTACGTGTGTGACATTCCTTCCATCCTTAGGCCCCTCACTGCGAGCACGCCTTCTGCAATGCCTGCATCACCCAGTGGTTCTCCCAGCAGCAGATATGCCCCGTGGACCGCAGCGTGGTGACACTGGCCCACCTGCGCCCCGTGCCCCGCATCATGCGCAACATGCTGTCCAAGCTGCAGATCACCTGCGACAACGCCGGCTTCGGCTGCACCGCCGTGCTGCGCCTCGACCAGCTGCAGTCGCACCTCAGGGACTGCCAGCACAACCCCAAGAGGCCCTTCCAGTGCGAGCAGGGCTGCGGGTGAGTGGGGTTGGCTCCAACAAAGGGGTTCCTAAAGGCTCTATTTTAGCGCATGTTTTGTTAATCCTTTATATAAATTATGTAGGCAAAGCTGTGAAACTGTAAACTTCAACTATATGAGGGAGCATGAGCACAACCCCAAGAGTGGGGCAAGAATCGGATTGGGAAACTCTGCTGTAGGCGAGTGGTGCTACTACAGTAGCTCTGGGTTAGTGGGTCAACAGGGCTATGGGGTTAGGGTATTGACTAAAGGTTGTAGTTTAGTGGGGCTGTAGGTGAGTCAGCTGAGCTATAAGACTGTTGATCAGCTGTTATGTCCTCCCTACGTCTCTTCAGACTGGAGATGCCTAAAGACGAGGTACCCAGCCACAACTGCATCAAACACCTGCGCAGCGTGGTGCAGCAACAGCAGGGCAAGGTCACCGACCTGGACAAGACTACTGCTGAACACAAGCACCAGCTAGCAGAGCAGGTGTGTGTGTGTCTGCAGTTATACGTGTGTGTGCGTCAGGGTGTGTTTGTGTATGCGTGAGTAAGTGAATCTATGCTTTCACGCGTGTGTGTCAGTGCTTGTACATACAAGTGTTTGTGTGATGTTGCGGCAGCGGGGTCTGTAAGCCCAGTGTGATGTCTCTTCTCTGCCTCCAGAAACGGGACATCCAGCTGTTGAAGGCGTACATGAGAGCCATCCGCAGTGCCAACCCCAACCTACAGAACCTCGAGGAGACCATTGAGTACAATGAGATCCTAGAGTGAGTGGATTATCAAGCACTGTGGTGCAATACTCAATTGCACAGAACACTTTACAATCAGACAGTTTAACTTACTACGCTGTGTCATTTTCCACCTTTTTTATGCATAATTAAAGTGATAATTATAGAGCTGTGCGATATGTAATAAATTGCTTGAATTGATGCGATAACGATAAATGGAACTAAGTTTATAACATTAATGTGCACCAGTTTTTTATTTTTTTATTTTATTTTATTATTTCTAGCGAATAGTTTGATGGTTGTGGTAGCCATCAACTTATTTTATTTCAAACTTCACATTCCTCAAGTATAGGATACTTATTGTAATGAACGATATCAGCAAAATGCCTGTGCTGATCATTTCCGGGTTTATTGTCCCATTTCTATATGATTATAATAACTACGTATTAGGACACATCTAGTTGTTATTACATGATTAAAATAGCCATCATAATATCCCAGTCCCCCCTTTCATCCTCTCCTCTACTTTCCCTCCTAGGTGGGTGAACTCCCTCCAGCCAGCGCGTGTCACCCGCTGGGGCGGCATGATCTCGACACCGGACGCTGTCCTCCAGGCGGTCATCAAGCGCTCGCTCATCGACAGCGGCTGCCCGCCTTCCATTGTCAACGACTTGATCGAGAACGCCCACGAGAGGAACTGGCCCACCGGCCTGGCCACGCTGGAGACGCGGCAGATGAACCGGCGCTACTATGAGAATTACGTGGCCAAGCGTATCCCCGGGAAACAGGCAGTGGTGGCGATGGCCTGTGAGAACCAGCATATGGGTGAGGACATGATCCTGGAGCCAGGCCTGGTCATGATCTTCGCCCACGGGGTGGAGGAGATACTATGACCCGGCTGAGGGTGGTGGAGAGCAGAGGGGAGACTGACCTGAACTGAGTAGAGGAGGGAGCAGGGGATGCTGTAACTCTACAGTTGCATCCCAAATTCTACCCTGTTCTCTATGGGCCCTGGTCAAAAGTAGTGCACTGTAAAGGGAATAGGGTGCCTATAAGATAGTAAGAGGAGGGGAAGAGCCTATGACAAAGCAGGGATTAAGGAGATATGACACCAGCACCAGTAGACGGGTATAGGGCAGGAGGTTGGCAACAGGTGGCCCACGAGCCAAAACCAGCCCGCAAGTGTTTTTTTGGCCCCCTAAAGCTTTTAGCAATTTTGCGGCGATTTTAGTTTTTTTGTCCAAAAAATACTAAAATCACCAGGAAATCAGCTAAGAATCTGTTGAGTTTAGGAAATCTGTTCAAGTATTCCCACTAATAAAAATAAAAAAAGAGAGCTGTGATCGTGTCTCAATGTACAGTTGTGGCCAAAAGTTTTGAGAATGACACAAATATTCATTTACACAAAGTTTGCTGCTTCAGTGTCTTTAGATATTTTTGTCAGATGTTACTATGGAATACTGAAGTATAATTACAAGCATTTCATAAGTGTCCAAGGCTTTTATTGACAATTACATGAAGTTGATGCAAGGAGTCAATATTTGCAGTGTTGACCCTTCTTTTTCAAGACTTCTGCAATCCACCCTGGCATGCTGTCAATTAACTTCTGGGCCACATTCTGACTGATGGCAGCCCATTCTTGCATAATCAATGCTTGGAGTTTGTCAGAATTGGTGGGGTTTTGTTTGTCCACCCACTTCTTGAGGATTGACCACAAGATCTCAATGGGATTAAGGTCTGGGGAGTTTCCTGGCCATGGACCCAAAATATCGATGTTTTGTTCCCCGAGCCACTTAGTTATCACTTTTGCCTTATGGCAAGGTGCTCCATCATGCTGGAAAAGGTATTGTTCGTCACCAAACGGTTCCTGGATGGTTGGGAGAAGTTGATCTCGGAGGATGTGTTGGGACCATTCTTTATTCATGGCTGTGTTCTTAAGCAAAATTGTGATTGAGCCCACTCCCTTGGCTGAGAAGCAACCCCACACATGAATGGTCTCAGGTAGAGGTCGACCGAGTAATCGGAATGGCCGATTTTAATTAGGGCCGATTTTCAAGTTTTCATAACAATCGGAAATCGGTATTTTTGGACACCGATTTGGATGTTTTTTTTGTTTTTTTACACCTTTATTTAATCATTATTTAACTGCACATGGTTGATGATATTACTAGTTTATCTAGCGTGTCCTGCGTTGCATATAATCGATGCGGTGCGTATCATTGCTCCAATGTGTACCTAACCATAAACATCAATGCCTTTCTTAAAATCAATACACAGAAGTATATATTTTTAAACCTGCATATTTAGCTAAAAAAATCCAGGTTAGCAGGCAATATTAACCAGGTGAAATTGTGTATGTTCTCTTGCGTTTATTGCACGCAGAGTCAGGGTATATGCAACAGTTTGGGCTGCCTAAATTGCCAGAATTTTACATAATTATGACAACATTGAAGGTTGTGCAATGTAACAGGAATATTTAGACTTATGGATGCCACCCGTTAGATAAAATACGGAACGGTTTCCTTATTTCACTGAAAGAATAAATGTTTTGTTTTCGAGATAGTTTACGGATTCGACCATATTAATGACCTACGGCTCGTATTTCTGTGTGTTATTATGTTATAACTAAGTCTATGATTTGATAGAGCAGTCTGACTGAGCGGTTGTAGGCAGCAGCATGCTCGTAAGCATTCATTCAAAAAGCACTTTTGTGCGTTTTGCCAGCAGCTCTTCGTAGTGCTTCAAGCATTGCGCTGTTTATGACTTCAAGTCTATCAACTCCCGAGATTAGGCTGGTGTAACCGATGTGAAATTGCTAGCTAGTTAGCGGGGTGCGCGCTAATAGCGTTTCAAACGTCACTCGCTCTGAGACTTGGAGTAGTTATTCCCCTTGCTCTGCATGGGTAACGCTGCTTCGAGGGTGGATGTTGTCGTTGTGTTCCTGGGTCGAGCCCAGGTAGGAGCGAGGAGAGGGACGGAAGCTATACTGTTACACTGGCCTATAAGAACATCCAATAGTCAAAGGTATATGAAATACAAATGGTATAGAGAGAAATAGTCCTAATAACTACAACCTAAAACTTCTTACCTGGGAATATTGAAGACTCATGTTAAAAGGAACCACCAGCTTTCATATGTTCTCATGTTCTGAGCAAGGAACTTAAACGTTAGCTTTCTTACATGGCACATATTGCACTTTTACTTTCTTCTCCAACACTTTGTTTTTGCATTATTTAAACCAAATTGAACATGTTTCATTATTTATTTGAGGCTAAATTGATTTTATTGATGCATTATATTAAGTTAAAATAAGTGTTCATTCAGTATTGTTGTAATTGTCATTATTACAAATACATTTAAAAAATCGGCCGATTTTAATTGGTATCGGATTTTTTGGTCCTCCAATAATCGGTATCGGCGTTGAAAAATCATAATCGGTCGACCTCTAGTCTCAGGATGCTTTACTGTTGGCACGACACAGGACTGATGGTAGCGCTCACCTTATCTTCTCCGGACAAGCTTTTTTCCGGATGCCCCAAACAATCGGAAAGGGGATTCATCAGAGAAAATGACCCCAGTCCTCAGCAGTCCAATTCCTGTACCTTTTGCAGAATATCAGTCTGTCCCTGATGTTTTTCCTGGAGAGAAGTGGCTTCTTTGCTGCCCTTGACACCAGGCCAGCCTCCAAAAGTCTTTGCCTCACTGTGCGTGCAGATGCACTCACACCTGCCTGCTGCCATTCCCGAGCAAGCTCTGTACTGGTGGTGCCCCGAGCCCGCAGCTGAATGAACTTTAGGAGACGGTCCTGGCGCTTGCTGGACTTTCTTGGGCGCCCTGAAGCTTTCTTCACAACAATTGAACCGCTCTCCTTGAAGTTCTTGATGATCCGATAAATGGTTGATTTAGGTGCAATCTTACTGGCAGCAATGTCCTTGCCTGTGAAGCCCTTTTTGTGCGAAGCAATGACGACGGCACGTGTTTCCTTGCATGTAACCATGGTTGGCAGAGGAAGAACAATGATTCCAAGCACCACCCTCCTTTTGAAGCTTCCAGTCTGTTATTCAAACTCAATCAGCATGACGGAGTGATCTTCAGCCTTGTCCTCTTCAACACTCACACCTGTGTTAACAAGAGAATCACTGACATGTCAGCTGGTCCTTTTGTGGCAGGGCTGAAATGCAGTGGAAATGTTTTTGGGGGATTCAGTTAATTTGCATGGCAAAGAGGGACTTTGCATTTAATTGCAATTCATCTGATCACTCTTCATAACATTCTGGAGTATATGCAAATTGCCATCATACAAACTGAGGCAGCAGACTTTGAAAATTAATATTTGTGTCATTCTCAAAACTACAATCTCTTTTTAGGCTAGTTGTGGTCAATTTGCAGTGTACAAATTATCATTATGTTCCGGCCCCCCGACCATCCACTCCGACAAAAATCGGAATCTAGTTGCCTATACCATGACAAATCAAGGGTTGGAGGGACAGGGAAAAATATAACAGGGGTCTCTAACTAAGAGGGTAGAGGAAATAGAAGTGAAGGATAAACATCCTGAAGGAGACACTCAGTCAGGATTCCCCTGCTCTCTGCCTTAAACACATTTTTTTTATTTAGGGAAACTAACAAGGATTTATCAGTAAAGTGCATAGGAAGGAATATATATTTTTTTTAATGTAATCTCAAGGGAAACAAGATTGTTGGCTAATCTGCCTTCTCCCTGCCCCCTCTGCTGCTGACAAAATATCCCGTTGGCTCAGATGTGTAATGAGCTGGCTCATACCCCCCATGGCCTCTAGGTATGTGATTTCACCAGAAAGTCATCTATCAATCATGAAACTAACATATAGGCCATCTAAGCATACTTCAGTGCAACATCATAAGGTTTTGATCATTGTGATTGAATGTTTTTTCTGAGACTATCTCTGTCAGGGACTACACAATTCTTCAGGACCTTTGAGACAATGTGGTTTCTTTAGCTCTCTGTATCTATGTCCATGGCACTCTCTCTCCTCCCTGGGCTGAGAAATGTGGATTATTTCCTGCTCAGGAGAAGGACTGCATGCTTGGATTGGTTAAGTGAATCCTATTGGATGTGCTCTGCTGTATGTGAGCCCCGGTATGCACATAGACGTGTGTGGGGGGGGGGGCTGAACGTAAATGCAGAGCATGTTTTATCACATTTTGGGGGGGGGGGCAATTACATTTTCCATCATTACAGTATCACATTTAAAATGGTACCACCTTCCCCTTTGTCGACAACAGACCTTGTTTCTCCTCTGGATGCAGAGCTAATCAGGAATGCCCTTGTTTATCTTCGGGATGCAGAGCTAATCAGGGATGCAGAGCTAATCAGGAATGCCCTTGTTTATCCTCGGGATGCGGAGCTAATCAGGAATGTCACTTCTGATAGGAGTAGTAGATGGACAGAGAAGACTTGGAACTTTCTTTTGGTTTGAGTTTCACACCTTGTGTTTTTTGTGATGTTATTGTTGTGTATGATTTGTCTGAGTTATTGAGAGTCCTGTGTTTGAACTGTTTTTATTTTATGATATGTATGTAGTTGGTTAGAAGTGGGTCCAATTTGTATGAAAATAAATACTTATTCTCAGAGGCTACCAAAGCATTTATCCATAGCAATTGTGTACAAAATAACATCAGCCAAAAGTTCTGTTTTTTATTATTTAGGCTTGGTTTATTTTAATCATTGTCAAATAGCATGTCACTAACACATCACTGTATATCATGTAGCTTATCCTAATATTCTGTGTTCAGTCATACATGAAGTACTTCCCTGTGGCTTTGCTGATTTGTAATATTTTTCCCAGATGAGGTTATGTGATTTGTGACCCTGAATCCATCACCACAATTAGCAAAGCTTTTACTGATGCTATTATTCCTAACAGTTTGGACTATTCTGGTTTAGATCTTCTGTATAGTGATAGCCTTTTGTGGCATTTTTTCATTTGGTTATTGTGTAACTTGTTAGTTTGAGAACAAAACTATTTGGTTTTACTTCCATCCACCAAATAATGAACAAGTTCACACACTTTACCTCTGCTGATTCATTACATTAGTCTAAATTCAATTAATTCAATTCCTGGGGTGACTGAATAAAAATGGACACGAACACACTTGTATTTAACTCGGCGGAAGCTAACCAATATCTAGACTGCCCTCTACATTCCTCATAAGATCTGTGTTGAAACTGGAACCTAGTCTAAATCTGCTTCCTCTTTCTATATGGCTGTCTCTCTTTGCTCTTTCAGTTAGGTGCCTTTATTCTTTATAGTGTTGTGACTTAGTCATCTGTGCAGCTTCAGTTTGAATAGAGGGGTTCTGTTGTGTGTCTTCCTAGAGGATGGATGATTTATAATACTGTACTTGAAACAAAACGGTCAGAATGTTGATTAAACTTCCAAATAATTGATGAAGGATTAGTGGCTAGACCCTCCATTTTACTATTCAGAAATGTAGACGGCAGTGAGAGACAGGACAAATATGTATTTTGATGTTAAACTGCAATCTAGGATGTATTCACTAGGAACGAAACGGAAGGGACCAACCTAAACTTATCCAATAAGAAATGCTGAGTTTTGTTGAAAAATGTTTTGCTACAGTTTGCAATGGTGTGGACTAATACACCCCTGTACACAGAAACTGGGCTGCGTTCAGTACGGGGGGGAAATGGTGTGTAACATTAAATTAAACGGAAACAGTGCTGTTCGTTCGTTTTTTCAACGACCAGTTGAAAAAACGGGGAGCGATTGGGTTGGGGTACGCAGTCAGCATGGCCTCTGCCCTTTTAAATACGTCACTCATTGCTGCATGGGGTGGCAGGGTAGCCTAGTGGTTAGAGCGTTGGACTAGTAACCGAAAGGTTGCAAGATCGAATCCCCGAGCTGACAAGGTAAAACTCTGTCGTTCTGCCCCTGAACAACCCACTGTTTCTAGGCCGTCATTGAAAGTAAGAATTTGTTCTTCAATGACTTGCCTAGTTAAATAAAGGTAAAATAAAAAAAGTCACACCCTACCAATCAGAGCAAACATACATCAAAGTTGGTTCAAGAAAGTTGAACGTTTTCGGATACGTGTCGTTCAGGACAAACCGTCACGCACCGTAGCAAACGTTTAATAGAACTTAAAGTACCCCTGATATTTTAAATTGGTTTTGGGCTGCACCTGTCTTTACCTTTTTTGCTTATTCATGTGAACTAGTGTGTTACTGTGATGATGCCATACTGACTTGATAATAATACCACACAACTAGGTTAGAATTACACATTTATTGTAAATAGTTCACCATATATCAATATTCACATACTGATGCACTTCCATTTCAGTATCTATCCATAGTTTTGTTTTGTGAGATATATGTTTTCATTAAAAGCAGATAAGAATTCCTGGTGGTTTGGATTGTTGTATTGTGTTAATTTGTTTTATAACAAAAACACACTATTTATTTCCAAGTACAAGGGGAAATCTTCCCCAATGAAAAAGATTACATTGTAATGGCCTAAACCATGTCTCAACTTGTTCATGTATTGATGAGGAAATATTCTACCTGCTGTGCCCTGAGAAGCTACATTGTATCCTTTCTGACCTATCCACTCTTCTTGATGATAGTGATTCTGTTGCTCTTATATTTTTAATCTGGAGTATTCTGTCAGTTATCATTTTGACAAAAGACAAATTCAACTGCAAAAAGGGCCTCCTGTCCCAATGGATTACTTTAACCCCTTATCGCATAAAAATATAAGTAGGAACTGTCCTATATTGTCACCAAGGTGGTGCTAGTGTAACTTGTTGCAAGCTGGCGGCAAACCCCTCCCCGCCCACTAAATCCATTTATGTAAGGCCCTAATACACTAAAAGCATCTACTCAGGATGGCTACGCTACTGCTATGGCCACCTAACTTCACCCATGTTCGACTGAATTCTGCTGTGGACACAGGGTTTCTTTCAGGTCCACTTGTCCCTCGTCACCATTGCCATCTATTAGGACTTACTTCACCAAGGTATTTATGCAAAGTAAGCTGTTCTTACATTCCCTTTATAAATGATTAATCTCCACCTGTAAGCAAATGTAGCCTAGTGAAAGAGCTATGACCACCTGCCGATAACACAATGTGTAGGCTATGGCACCTGAAAGGTAAAAATATTTTTCTTTGCCCATCTAACACGATGCCTTGGACTTGTTTGACTAACCAGGTTGGAACTGATTTTGGACACTAGCCTACAGTGTAATTTGATGTTCCAAAACGAGTTAATAATGGTGATGGGTAGGCTGTTATTAATACTCATGTAAGTATTATTCCCTTATAATTACTGTGTTATGCCTATTTAAATGTATATACAATTCACTTAATTCAGTTGAAGAATGTATCCATTTTCTCAAGTTTATATAAATATTTGTTGGAACAATGGCTTACATAGAACACAATCGAGTCTGAATCTAAGGGCCTCTTTACACTACACTACTTTGACGACACAAACTAGGTCAAGGAGAGATACTTATGGTAGTGTAAAGAGACGGATCTACACTGAACAGAAATGTAAACGCAACATGTAAAGTGTTGATCTCATGTTTCATGAGCTGAAATAAAAGATCCCAGAAATGTTTCCATACGCACAAAAAGCGTATTTCTGTATAATTTTTTTTTGCAAATATACATCCCTGTTAGTGAGCATTTCTCCTTTGCCTAGATAATCCATCCACCTGCCAGGTGTAGCATATCAAGAAGCTGATTAAACGGCATGATCATTACACAGGTGCACCTTGTGCTTGGGGACTATAAAGGACCACTCTCTAAATTGTGCAGTTTCATCACACAATACAATGCCTCAGATGTCTCAAGTTGAGGGAGCATGCAATTTGCATTCTGACTGCAAGAATGTCCACCAGAGCTGTTGCCAGAGAATTGAATGTTAATTTCTCTACCATAAGCCACCTTGTGTGATTGTGATCAGAAGTTGTGTGGTTGTGGTTGTGATCAGTAATTGTGGTCAGCAGTTGTATGGTTGTGGTCAGTAGTTATGTGGTTGTGTTCAGTAGTTGAGGTTTTGGTCAGTAGTTGTGGTCAGAAGTTTTGTGGTTGTGATCAGTTGTGGGATTGTGGTCAGTAGTTGTGTGGTCAGTTTGTGTGGTTGTCAGTAGTTTTGATCAGAAGTTGTGGATATTAGATCAGATATTCTGGTCTGTAGCTGTGGTCAGTAGTTTTGTTGTTGTAGTCAGTGTTTTTGTTTGTGGTTGTGGCTAGTCATTGTGGTCAGTCATTTTGGCCAGTAGTTGTGGGGTTGTGGTTTTTGTTCAGTAGTTGTGTGGTCAGTGGTTGTGGTAAACAATTTTGGTCAGTAGTTGTGTCGTAGTAAGTAGTTGTGGTGAGTGGTTGTGGTCAGTAGTTGTGATCTGTACTTTTGTGGTCAGTAATTGTGTGGCTCAGTAGTTGTGTGGTCAACATTTGTGTGGTTGTGGCCAGTAGTTATGGTCAATAGTTGTGTGGTCAGTAGTTGTGGGGTTGTGCTCATTAATTGTAGCCACTTCACCCTAAACATAATTTTGGGCTGCTCAATGATGAGACAGAGAGCTGTTAGCTGATGTTAGCTAAGATTTCATACTCTAAGTTTTTGTCTGACTTGTTGGGGGAGTAGTCAAAATGGCAGTTGTTGGGCAAAAGTTTTGAAATAGTGCGTTAATGCAGTTACTAAAACAGCTGTATTGTTAGATCCGTAGCAGATATAGTTCTGCTAACATATTTGAATAGCAGAGAAGTTGACAAAGATGTATGCTCTAACTTTTTGTCTAACTTGTTGGAAAAGTGGTCAATAGCTGACTTGTGTCAAAAGTTAAATTGTTTACAGTGAATGTTGGAAGTGATGTCACAATGGGGAGCTTTAGAATGTTGAGTTAAGTTTAATGTCACATTGCACAAGTACAGTGAAATGCCTTTCTTGCAAACCCAAAAATGCAATAATCAATAACAATCTAATCCTAGAAAAATACGAGAAATATGAAAGCACAATAAGTAAGTAAGCGTACTATATACAAGGTCAGTTCCAATATCATACTTACAATGTGCAGGGAAATGCCATAAAAGTGAATGAAGATGGACAAAAAGGAAAGAAATTGTAATTTAAAAAGTATCAAAGATATCAAAAAGTTGAATACAAGCAACTCAATCCAGACCAGTCTACACATAAAGTTTGAACGGCAGTTCTAGTTTAAACAGTGAGAAGATGAGTGCTAAAGAATAACTATTTTGAAGATTTAAGTGAGGGCTTTCACTTCGCAAGCTCTACACCTTGTTGTATCCCAGGAGGTCTACCCCGGGGGGATACCGGGGACCCCAAAACCTCTGTGCCAATCTCTGCACGCTCAACCCAACACCCCACAGTTTACCACAACCTATACACAAGCTTCTCATCTAAACCACATTGCATATAGTGCTACACACTTGAATAATGCAATGATTCACCAATGTGTGAATATTTTTCAAGTATTTATTTTCTATTTGGCTAACAGAGCAAAAAGGCTGTCTACTGGTATTAGGGTAAATTCTTGCAGGCACGTGGTGTGGGAGAGTCGTTGTCTTTACACTGTGCCACTCAGATGTCTTCCACATTACCTCCAGGGATAGTCTGAGACATTTCTTAAAAAGAGATTTGAATCTACGCTGAATAGAAATATAAACACAGCATGCAACAATTTAAAAGATTTTACTGAGTTCATATAAGGAACGCAGTCAATTGAAATAAATTCATTAGGCCCTAATCTATGGATTCCACATGACTGGGAATACAGATACGCATCTGTTGATCACAGAAACCTTTTTAAAAAAGGTAAGGGCGTGGATCAGAAAACCAGTCAGTATCTGGTGTGACCACCATTTGCCTCATGCAGCGAGACCCATCTCCTTCGCATAGTTGATCAGGCTGCTGATTGTCACCTGTTGAATGTTGTCCCACTCCTCAATGGCTGTGAGAACTTGCTGGATATTGGCGGGAACTGGAACATGCTGTCGTAAACGTCGATCCAGAGCATCCCAGACATGCTCAATGGGTGACATGGAACAATTGGGGCATTTTCAGATTTCAGGAATTGTGTGCAGATCCTTGCGACATGGGGCTGTGCATTATTACACAACTACTGACCACAATCACTGAGCAAAACTACTGACCATAAATACTAACCATAACCACACAACTACTGACCACACATACTGAACACAACTTCTGACCACAACTACTGAACACAATCCCTGACCACAACTACAGACCACACAGCTACTGACCATATCTAGTAACCACAGAACTACTGACCACAGCCACAGAACTTCTGACCACACAGCTACTGACCATAAATACTGACAACAACCACACAACTACTGACCATAACTTCTGACCACAACCACAGAACTGACTGCAGCCACACAACTACTGACCATAACTAAAGACCACAACTACTGACCACAACCACACAACTACTGACCACACAGCTACTGAACACAATCCCTGACCACAACTACGGACCACAACTTCTGACCACACAGCTACTGACCATATCTAGTGACCACAACCACAGAACTACTGACCACAGCCACACAACTTCTGACCACACAACTACTGACCATAACTAAAGACCACAACAACTACTGAACACAATCCCTGACCACAACTTCTTCCATTACCACAAAAATACTTTTAAAAAGCTAAAGCAAGCCCCACATCTTTACTTGTAAAGTTACCATCTACTTTGAATTGCTATCCTTCTTTTGTTTGTCTATATCAAATCAAATGTGTCACATGCGCCAAATACCTTACAGTTAAATGCTTACAAGCCCTTAACCAACAATGCAGTTTTAAGAAAAAAGTGCTAAGAAAGGATTTACTGAGAAAAAGGAAGAAACCCGCACTGCTCTTGATAGTATCACTGCTCCTTAATAAGCTTTACATATCAGCCTCACGGCCTTCGTCAGAGCTTTTAGTCCGCGGGGCTGATATGTAAAGCTTATTAAAGAGTAGTGATACTATCAAGAGAAGTGTGCGGTTTGCCTCTTTTTTCTCATTTTATTCAACTGTTACCATGCACCTGCAAAAAAGATAGCTCAGATGTGCGAGTGCCTTTTGAATTAAGAAATTATTTACTGAAATAAATGTAAAAATATATATAAAATAAAAAACTAATAATTAAGGAGTAACAATAAAATAACAGTAGTGAGGCTATATACAGGGGTACCGGTACAGAGTCAATGTGCGGGGGCACCGAATAGTCGAGGTATTATGTACATGTAGGAAGAGGTAAAGTGACTATGCATGGATAATAAACAGAGTAGCAGCTGCATAAAAATGGGGGGGGGGGCAAGGCAAATAGTCCAGGTAAACATTTGATTAGCTATTTAGGAGTCTTATCGCTTGGGGGTATTAGCTGTTACGGAGCCTTTTGGACCTAGACTTGGCACTCTGGTACTGCTTGCCGTGCGGTAGCAGAGAGAACAGTCTATGACTTGGTTGACTGGAGTCTTCGACAATTTTTTGGGCCTTCCTCTGACACCGCCTAGTATATAGGTCCTGGATGGCAGGAAGCTTGGCTCCAGTGATGTGCTGGGCCATACGAAATACCCTCTGTAGCGACTTGCAGTCGGAGGCTGAGCAGTTGCCATACCAGGCGTGATGCAACCGGTCAGGGTGCTCTCGATGGTGCAACTGTAGAACTTTTTGAGGATCTGGGGACCCCTGTCAAATCTTTTCAGTCTCCAGAAGGGGAAAAGGTGTTGTCGTGCCCTCTTCACGACTATCTTGGTGTGTTTGGACCATGATAGTTTATTGTTGATGTGGACACCAAGGAACTTATCTCTCGACCCGCTCCACTACAGCCCTGTCGATGTTAATGAGATCCTGTTCAGAAACCTAGAGAGGAACCAGGCTATGAGGGGTGGCCAGTCCTCTTCTGGCTGTGCCAGGTAGAGATTATAACAGAACATGGCCAAGATGTTCAAATGTTCATAGATGACCAGCAGGGTCGAATAATAATACTCACAGTGTCGAGGGTGCAACAGGTCAGCACCTGAGGAGTAAATGTCAGTTGGCTTTTCAAAGCCGATCATTCAGAGTATCTCTACCGCTCCTGCGGTCTCTTGAGAGTTGAAAACAGCAGATCTGGGATAGGTAGCACGTCCGGTGAACAGGTCAGGGTTCCATAGCCGCAGGCAGAACAGTTGAAACTGAAGCAGCAGCACGGCCAGGTGGACTGGGGACAGCAAGGAGTCATCAGGCCAGGTAGTCTTGAGGCATGGTCATAGGGATCAGGTCCTAAGAGAGAGAGAGAGAGAGAGAGAATACTTAAATTCACACAGGACACCGGAAAAGACAGGAGAAATACTCCAGATATAACAGGCTGACCCTAGCCCCCCGACACAAACTACTGCAGCATAAATACTGGAGGCTGAGACAGAAGGGGTCGGGAGACACTGTGGCCCCGTACGACGATACCCTCGGACAGGGCCAAACAGGCAGGCTATAACCCCACCCACTTTGCCAAAGCACAGCCCCCACACCACTAGAGGGATATCTTCAACCACCAACTTACCATCCTGAGGCAAGGCCGAGTATAGCCCACAAAGATCTCCGCCACGGCACAAACCCAAGGGAGGGCGCCAACCCGGACAGGAAGATCACGTCAGTGACTCAACCCACTGAAGTGACGCACCCCTCCTAGGGACGGCATGGAAGAGCACCAGTAAGCCAATGACTCAGCCCCTGTAATAGGGTTAGAGGCAGAGAATCCCAGTGGAGAGAGGGAACCAGCCAGGCAGACACAGCAAGGGCGGTTCGTTGCTCAGACTACACTCAATCATAGGACCTACGGAATGGATAGGCAGACCATTCCATAAAAATTGAGCTCTATAGGAGAACACCTTGCCTGCAGCTGTTTGCTTAGAAATTCTAGGGACAGTAAGGAGGCCTGCGTCTTGTGACCATAGCGTACGTGTAGGTATGTACGGCAGGACCAAATCGGAAAGGTAGGTAGGAGCAAGCCCATGTAATGCTTTGTAGGTTAGCAGTAAAACCTTGAAATCATCCCTTGCCTTAACAGGAAGCCAGTGTAGAGAGGCTAGCACTGGAGTAATATGATCACATTTTTTGGTTCTAGTCAAGATTCTAGCAGCCGTGTTTAGCCCTAACTGAAGTTTATTTAGTGCTTTATACGGGAAGCCGCAAAGTAGAGCATTGCAGTAGTCTAACCTAGAAGTGACAAAAGCATGGATAAATTGTTTCTTTGGACAGAAATGTTCTGATTTTTGCAATGTTACGTAGATGGAAAAAAGCTGTCCTTGAAACAGTCTTGATAGGTTCGTCAAAAGAGAGATCAGGGTCCAGAGTAACGCAGAGGTCCTTCACAGTTTTTTTACTGTACAACCATCAAGATTTACTGTCAGATTCAACAGAAGATCTTTGTTTCTTGGGACCTAGAACAAGCATCTCTGTTTTGTCCGAGTGTAAAAGTAGAACATTTGCCGCCATTCACTTCCTTATTTCTGAAACACAGGCTTCCAGGGAGGGCAATTTTGGGGCTTCACCAGATTTCATTGAAATGTACAGCTGTGTCATCCGCATAGCAGTGAAAGTTAACATTATGTTTCCGAAGGACATCACCAAGAGGTAAAATATATAGTGAAAACAATAGTGGTCCCAAAACGGAGCCTTGAGGAACACCGAAATTTACAGTCAAACCATCTACAGAGACAAACTGATATCTTTCCGACAGATAAGATCTAAACCAGGCCAGAACTTGTCCGTGTAGACCAATTTGGGTTTCCAATCTCTCTAAAAGAATGTGGTGATCGATGGTATCAAAAGCAGCACTAAGGTCTAGGAGCACGAAGACAGATGCAGAGCCTCGGTCTGACGCCATTAAAAGTTCAATTACCACCTTCACAAGTGCAGTCTCAGTGATATGATGGGGTCTAAAACCAGACTGAAGCGTTTCGTATACATTGTTCGTCTTCAGGCAGGCTGTGAGTTGCTGTGCAACAGCTTTTTCTAATATTCTTGAGAGAAATGGAAGATACGATATAGGCCGATTAGTTTTTTATATTTTCTTGGTCAAGGTTTGGCTTTATCAAGAGAGGCTTTATTACTGCCACTTTTAGTGAGTTTGGTACACATCCGGTGGATAGAGAGCCATTTATTATGTTCAACATAGGAGGGCCAAGCACAGGAAGCAGCTCTTTCAGCAGTTTAGTTGGAATAGGTTCCAGTATGCAGCTTGAAGGTTTAGAGGCCATGATTATTTTCATCATTGTGTCAAGAGATATAGTACTAAAACACTTGCGTCTCCCTTGATCCTAGGTCCTGGCAGAGTTGTGCAGACTCAGTACAACTGAGCTTTGGAGGAATATGCAGATTTAAAGAGGAGTCTAATTTGCTTTCTAATGATCATGATCTTTTCCTCAAAGAAGTTCATGAATTTATCACTGCTGAAGTGAAAGCCATCCTCTCTTGGGGAATGCTGCTTTCTAGTTAGCTATGCGACAGTATCAAAAATAAATGTTGGATTGTTCTTATTTTCTTCAATTAAGTTGGAAAAATATCATGATCGAGCAGCAGTGAGGGCTCGTCGATACTGCACGGTACCGTCTTTCCAAGCTAGTCGGAAGACTTCCAGTTTGGTGTAGCACCATTTCCGTTCCAATTTTCTGGAAGCCTGCTTCAGAGCTCGGGTATAATCTGTATACCAGGGAGCTAGTTTCTTATGACAAATGTTTGTTTTTAGGGGTGCGACTGCATCTAGGGTATTGCGCAAGGTTAAATTGAGTTCCTCAGTTAGGTGATTAACTGATTGTTGTACTATGACGTGCTTGGGTAGGCGGAGGTAGTCTGGAAGGGCATCTAGGAATCTTTGGGTTGTCCGAGAATTTATAGCACAACTTTTGATGATCCTTGGTATTGGGATTCTCCTTGCTTCAGCGACACAATCACCTCATCAACTGGTCTACTGGTGCCATCATGGGCTGGAGTCTGTTCTGCCACGCTCAGTGTCTGAAGTCAGCGCAACCTGCCCCGGGACATCTTCCTGGGGGCTCGGAAGGTTCCCCAGACCTCTCTGCCATTCCCGCGGGGTATCAGGACCTTTGGGAGGTGTTCAACAAGGCCCAGCCCACTTCGCTTCCGCCGCACCGACCATATGACTGCTGGATTGACCTTCTCCCTAGCTCCACTCCATCCCGGGGACAACTGTACTGCAGGATTTATACGTACTTTGTTCTTTCCCGCCGGTGCAGCGATCTTATTTGTGGAGAAGAAGGACAAGACCCTGCACCCGTGCATCGACTACCGGGGACTCAAAGACATAACGGTGAAGAACTGCTACCCGCTACCACTCATCTCCTCGGCTTTCGAGCCGCTCCAGCGGGCCACCGTGTTTTCCATGCTGGATCTACGGAACGCCTACCACCTGGTGCGAATACGGGAGGGGGATGAGTGGAAGACCGCCTTCAACATGGCCAGCGGCCACTACGAGTATTTGGGCATGCCATTTGGCCTCACCAACACCCCTGCTGTGTTCCAGACTCTGGTAAATGATGTTCTCCGCGACATATTGAACCGGTTCATCTTCGTCTACATTGATGACATCCTTGTCTTCTCCGGCTCACCCCAAGAACTTGCTCCACGTCCAACAGGTTCTTCAACGCCTCCTGGAGAACCAGCTGTTTGTTATGGCAGAGACGTGTGAGTTCCATCGCTCCACCATCCCCTTTCTGGGGTACATCATCTCCGCTGGGAGTGTCCAGAGAGATCCCGGGAAGGTGAGAGCGGTGGTGGATTGGCCCCAGCCTTCGTCCAGGGTGCAGCTGCAACGTTTCCTGGGGTTCTCCAACTTCTATTGCCGCTTCATCTGGGGTTACAGCACTCTGGCTTCCCCCCTCACTTCTCCCAAGGTTCCGTTCATGTGGTCCCCTGCTGCTGACCGGGTGTTCCGGGACCTCAAACACCGCTTCACCACTGCTCCCATCCTGGTTCATCCTGACCCTTCCCATCAGTTCGTGGTGGAGGCCGATGTGTCGAATGTAGGAGTGGGGAAGGTCCTGTCCCAGCATTCTGCCCTGGACCTGAAGCTACATCCCTGCGCCTTCTCCCATCGCCTCAACATCATGGAGAAAAACTACGATGTGGGAAATCGTGAGCTTCTCGCAGTGAATATGGCGTTGGAGGAATGGAGGCACTGGCTGGAGGGGGCAGAACATGCGTTCATCGTATGGACCAACCACAAACGGCCCAGCTCATGGTGCAGCACGTCTTCTGGATCCATGGACTGCCCATGGACATGGTCTCCGACCAGTTCTCGTCCCAGGTTCTGTAAGGCGTTCTGCACCGTCATTGGGTCGTCGGCTAGCCTGTCCTCTGGGTTTCACCCCCAGTCCAATGGCCAGTCGGAGCAAGCCAACCAGGACCTTGAGACAACTCTGCGCTGCCTGGTCTCCGCCAACCCCACCACCTGGAGCCAGCAGCTTGTGTGGGTGGAATACGCATGCAACACCCTTCCCTGCTCTACCACGGGCCTATCGCCCTTTGAATGTTCCCTGGGGTATCAGCCCCTGCTCTTCACCGAGCAGGAGGTAGAGGTCGGCGTACCTTCTGCCCAGATGTTTGTCCACCGCTGTTGTCGTACCTGGAGGAGAACCAGGTCGGCCCTCAAGACCACCTCCAGGTATCAACGACAAGCAGATCGCCATCAGACCCCGGCATCGTCTCGGGCAGAAGGTATGGCTATCCACCCGGGATCTGCCCCTCCGGGTGGAATCCTGCAATCTCTCCCCCTGCTTTTTTGGCTCGTTTCCCATCTCTAAAATGATTAGTCCCTCCTGCTGTTCATCTTCTGTTTCCCCGTACCCTTTGTATACACCCCACCTTTCATGTGTCCCGAGTTAAATCCATGTCTCACAGCCCTTTGTCTACTGTTTCCAGGCCCACCCCTCTCATCGACTTTTAAATGTCACCCCAAAGTCATGTCTTATCCAGTTATGTCTTATCTTGTCCCTGTCTTATCCAAAATCTATCTATTCATGGCCCTCATACTTTGTTGACAGGACTGGATCAGAAATAAGTCTGTACACACATACAATAGATACTTGTTTGGATTGGTGTGCTGTTTACTTTACCATGCTGTTAGTCTCTTCACACAGCCACAGTGTCTCCTTCGCTACGAGTCTACCATGCAACGAGACTACCCCGCTGTTTACTTGACTGTTTTTAACAAAGAACCCTGCCTCTCTCTCTCTTTTTTAGCTCTATCTCCTCGCTCAGATGGCAGAAATGGACAGGCAGCACATCTGGAGGATGAAGCACTTTAACAAGCCTGTGTACTGCAGCGTGCATCGGAGCCTCAGGAAATGAGGCCTTTCCTGCATCTGTAAGAGCTCTATACCGTCACTAGGGGGCGATCTCTATGTGTCTGATATTCATAGACCGGAGTTCTGTGTCTCCCAGTAGACTGTAGTTCTGTGGTCACTAACTGAACTCTGGTTCTTGAGAGCTACAGTGTATAGACCTAAGGGCATACAAGCTTTTGTCCCAGCCCAGCAATTGACTCTGGGTTTCACCCCCAGTCCAATGGCCAGTCGGAGCAAGCCAACCAGGACCTTGAGACAACTCTGCGCTGCCTGGTCTCCGCCAACCCCACCACCTGGAGCCAGCAGCTTGTGTGGGTGGAATACGCATGCAACACCCTTCCCTGCTCTACCACGGGCCTATCGCCCTTTGAATGTTCCCTGGGGTATCAGCCCCTGCTCTTCACCGAGCAGGAGGTAGAGGTCGGCGTACCTTCTGCCCAGATGTTTGTCCACCGCTGTTGTCGTACCTGGAGGAGAACCAGGTCGGTCCTCAAGACCACCTCCAGGTATCAACGACAAGCAGATCGCCATCAGACCCCGGCATCGTCTCGGGCAGAAGGTATGGCTATCCACCCGGGATCTGCCCCTCCGGGTGGAATCCTGCAATCTCTCCCCCTGCTTTTTTGGCTCGTTTCCCATCTCTAAAATGATTAGTCCCTCCTGCTGTTCATCTTCTGTTTCCCCGTACCCTTTTTATACACCCCACCTTTCATGTGTCCCGAGTTAAATCCATGTCTCACAGCCCTTTGTCTACTGTTTCCAGGCCCACCCCTCTCATCGACGGCCATCCGGCTTACATGGTGAGACGTCTCCGGAGTGTTCGACCGCGGGGCAGGGGATTCCAGTACCTGGTTGACTAGGAGGGTTATGGCCCGGAGGAGAGGTGCTGGGTCCCCGCTAGAGGCATCCTGGACCCAGTCCTCATCGCTGACTTCCACCGCCGTCACCCCGTTCAACCAGGTGTGCGCCCAGGTAGGACGCCAGGTAGCGCCCCTGGGGGGTGGTACTGTCACACCCTGATCTGTTTCACCTGTCTTTGTGATTGTCTCCACCCCTCTCCAGGTGTCACCCATCTTCCCCATTATCCCCTGTGTATTTATACCTGCGTTTTTTGTTTGTCTGTTGCCAGTTTGTCAAGTCAACCAGCGTTTTTTGTATCAGCTCCTGCTTTTCCCCGGGTCTCTCTTTTCTCGGGGTTTGACCCTTGCCTGTCCTGTCCCTGAGCCCGCCCGCCTGACCCCTGAGCCTGCCTGCCGTCCTGTATCTTTGCCCCACTACTCTGGATTATCGACCCCTGCCTGCCTTCACTAGGCACTGTATCTTACGTATACCCTCAATGCCCATCAATTGCTCTTAAAAAGTGACAGCATTGATGTGAACATTCATGAGTTTACGATAGCCCAACAATATGTTATACTTTAATGCGTACTGTAAATGGCTCCTTACTTGATATGGGCAGGAAGTGGATAAAATTCCAATTGCTAAACATCTGAATAAACTCCTGGCTTTGTCTTTCAGGTCAAGTCTACCTCAAAGATGTGTCATGTTACTTCTCTGTGATGGAGGAAAAGACGCCAGAAACTGGAACGTGAGTACTGAGTAGCCTACTGTCTTTTCACCAAATGTAATTCTGTGTGATAGTTGTATTCCCTGATAAGTTTATATTTTAGCTGCTTTCAATTCACCAGTGAGGAGAGACAAGGAGCAGAGAGTGGAAACAAAGGATTTGTTATTGATTTACTAATTTCATAACCTTTTGTGCTTTGTTACTTTCAAACTTTACGACATAGATGGCAACGGACTCCTGGACAGCTCAGTAAATGACTTCAACTTGACTGAAATGTACTTTCTATATGATATATTATGAATACATTCTACTCTCACATCAAATCAAAAGGGATGTAGTGTACACTGTACAGTGAACAGTAGGAGTTGTGAAAGAATACACACCTCCATGATAATGTGCTTTAACTCTCAATCAGGAAGTGGATCATCGCCCAGATGATGCATGCGGCAGACTACCTGGGTTGGGACGTGACAGATCGCAGACCGGTAAAACATCCACTTGCATACCTGTCAATTATCCTTATGGGAATACTCACTGGGTATTAAATCAAAACATTTCACCTGACGGGTATACTACAAAGCATTTTAGCCGACACTTATCCAGAGCGACTTACAGGAGCAATTAGGGTTAAGTGCCTTGCTCAAGAGTATATCAACATTTTTTACCTAGTCTGCTCAGGGATTTCAACCTGCAAAAGTTCAGTTACTGGCCCAACGCTCTTAACCACTAGGCTACCTGCCTATCTCTGCTTTCATTATGGATACAGCTAATGTTTACATAAAGCAGTATACACTTATGTAGAATACACTTGTAGCGGTATTTATTAGAGAGGGGTAAAGATAAAGATTTTGTTCGGGCGCCAGGCAGGTATTAACCATGCCGAAAGGAAAAGAGTGTAATAGAGAGAGTACCACTACCAGACCCACACACATCAGCAGAAGAGACTGCCTAGAGTGTAGCCTGTTTGCCAGATAGCCAGTGGAGAGAAAAGAGAAGACACACGTCACAGCACAGGGGTAACCCCACCAATAATTCCTCATGCAATTGAACGGCAACTTCTTAGTAACAATTTACAAGAAAGAACCCAGTCATCAGAGGATTTGCAGTAATATGTATTACCTTCCAGTGGAGGAGTGCAGAGGGTATGAATGTGGGGGGTGTTCATAGACAAAACAAAGGCCTTAAAAATGGCCACAATCTTCTCGGCCACATGTCATCAATATAGTTCAAATAACAATACACAACTTGCAAGCAACCTCCCTTTTAATTAAAATGTCCACCCAAATATTTCTGGCAGGGCAATAATAGTCCAGCTCTAATGAACATCAATGGGAAGTGCATTTGAAAAATAGAAAGTCTGTTGCAGGGTAAAGCACTGGAACGATAGAGGGAAGAGAATGAGAGAACGAGAACAAGAGATCTTAGCTGTGGTCTTCAGGCGTGCCGGTGTACTGTCTGACCGTCTGATAGTTTGTATGTCAAAGCTTCGCAACAATGTTGCTACTAATCCATGCGATCCATAACCGGTGCGGTCCCAAACTATAACAACCACGATTTAGAGCGGTCACACCGATGATTGAGTTAAATACCAACCAAAAGCTCCTTCCCAGAGAGCTGAAAGAGCTGTCTTTATTTCCTCCTCCTTACTGCTGATGCGCTCTTAAAGTGGCAGCGCACGGTGAAGGCTCGGTGCAGGATTTCGCCACACACTTGGCATCTTGTCATTTTGGCAGACCTTATCCAGTATGTGTCTCGCCCTGATCTGTTTCACATTTTTGTGCTTGTCTCCACCCCTCTCCAGGTGTCGCCCATCTTCCCCATTATTCCCTGTGTATTTATACCTGTGTTCTCGGTTTGTCTGCTGCCAGTTCGTTTTGTTTCGTCAAGCCTACCAGCATTTTTCCCTCTGCTCCTGTCTCTCATTTGTTTCTGCTTTCTAGTTTTCCCTGTTTTGACCTTTCTGCCTGCCCTGACCCTGCCTGCTGTCCTGTACTTTTGCCCCACTGCTCTGGATTACCGACCTCTGCCTGACCTGACCTGTTGTTTGCCTGCCCCTGTTGCTGTAATAAACATTGTTACTTCGACACGGTCTGCATTTGGGTCGTACCTGAAACGTGATAGTTACAAGCCTGGCTGGAGTTAGCGGTGGAGGCAGAATCAATATCCACCTTCGTAATATGGATGAAGCCTGAGCTGAAATCTGAAGCTAGCTAGATTCATAGTACATCTAACCAATCTGCTTTGTAGTTTACCCATCAGGTTTCAGGGACAAGTAAGCAAGTGTTGATGTTTTGATGTTGGAATTATTATGCCTTAATTATCATGCCTTTTTTTTTGATGGGGAGCAAAACATTATTTTCATGGAAAGAATTAGACCACATTAATCTAAATATACACTTTCTCAAATTGTTTTGTCTCATCCCAGTAACCTAGTTACCGGTCTTGATTGAATTGGGCCCAAAATCTACACTCAGCAGCACTCAGTTGTACAGTCCTTGTGCAAGTTCCTGGTTAGAGAGTTGTAATGAATAGCGATGAGTGGCTAACGTTAACAGTATTTAGCTGGGTTGGGTTTAAATTCAATTTCAATTCCAATAAATTAATTTACGAAATTAAATTTGAAGTGATGTCCACTCACAGCAGCGCAGTGAGATTTAGCATACATTGTGATTGGTCAGGAACCAGGAACGGTGGGAGTCTAACTACTCTGATTGGCAGGGAAACAGGAACAGTGGAAGCCTAACTACTCTGATTGGTCCCTAAGGTGCTGAAGGACATGATGAATGCCATCGATGCTGGGATTAACAATCTGGTGCTGCTGGGACTCAAGACAAGAAGCACCGACAGTCAGACTCTGGCTCCTCTGGTTAACTCAATCAGTGTACATGATTCAGCATATGACAATAGACTCCTTATGTCCTAGAACATTTGTTATGTGCTCTATGGTTCAACTACTGTACATCTTGATAAAGCTTTATTCAATTCTGTTTGAGATTATACTTTTAAATGTCACCCCAAAGTCATGTCTTATCCAGTTATGTCTTATCTTGTCCCTGTCTTATCCAAAATCTATCTATTCATGGCCCTCATACTTTGTTGACAGGACTGGATCAGAAATAAGTCTGTACACACATACAATAGATACTTGTTTGGATTGGTGTGCTGTTTACTTTACCATGCTGTTAGTCTCTTCACACAGCCACAGTGTCTCCTTCGCTACGAGTCTACCATGCAACGAGACTACCCCGCTGTTTACTTGACTGTTTTTAACAAAGAACCCTGCCTCTCTCTCTCTTTTCTAGCTCTCTCTCCTCGCTCAGATGGCAGAAATGGACAGGCAGCACATCTGGAGGATGAAGCACTTTAACAAGCCTGTGTACTGCAGCGTGCATCGGAGCCTAGGGAAATGAGGCCTTTCTTGCATCTGTAAGAGCTCTATCCCATCACTAGGGGGCGATCTCTATGTGTCTGATATTCATAGACCGGAGTTCTGTGTGTCCCAGTAGACTGTAGTTCTGTGGTCACTAACTGAACTCTGGTTCTTGAGAGCTACAGTGTATAGGCCTAAGGGCATACAAGCTTTTGTCCCAGCCCAGCAATTGACTGATTTAACTAACCAAGTTCTGTATCAGTAGTTGATTAATTGAATCATGTGTGTTGGGGCTGGGTTGGAATAAAAGCCTGCATGTCCGATAGCTATTCAGGACCAGGGTTGGTGATCACTGCTGTCGTTCTTTATGCCCCCTGATTGCTGCACAGATGTGTGCCATATGCTTCTCAAAACTAAGCATGGTAGGGCCACAATGTCAATCAACCATCATTTAACTTATTATTTATGCATTTAACATGATTCAGCTTCCCTGCCCCTGCACTCACAATGCCCACCCTCCTTAAGTGCAGCTTTAGTAAACAACGTGAGACTGAAATATTAAACGTTTTCATCAATATAGTTGATCCAATATTCTGCCTATGGAAGAGAGTTGCACATTGTTGATACTGCCAACAACATGCAAAAACAACAAAACATTTCCAAAGAGAAATGCTTAAGAGTGTTTTTTTTCTTCTCTCCCGATCAGTATACAAGTACACCGTCCATGGTCGCTATGCCAACAAGAACCTTGATCCATCAAATCAAACTTTATTTGTCACATGCGTGGAATACAATGTGTAGACCTTACCGTGAAATGCTTACTGACAAGCTCTTAACCAACAGTGCAGTTCAAGAAAGAGTTAAGAAAATAATATTTACCAAATGAACGAAATAAAAAATAATAAAAAGTAACACAATAAAATAAAAATGATGAGGCTATATACAGGGGGTACCGGTACCGAGTCAATGTGCGGGGGTACAGGTTAGTCGAGGTCATTTGTACATGTAGGTATGGGTGAAGTGATAATAAACAACGAGTAGCAGCAGTGTAAAAAACAAATGGAGGGGGGTCAATGTAAATAGTCCTGTGGACATTTGATTAATTGTTCAGCAGTCTTACGGCTTGGGGGTAGAAGCTGTTAAGGAGCCTTTTGGTCCTAGACTTGGCGCTCCGGTACCGCTTCCCGTGTGGTAGCAAAGAGAACAGTCTATGACTTGGGTGACTGGAGTTTTTGGAAAAAAAATTGGGCTTTCCTCTGACACCGCCTAGTATATTGGTCCTGGATGGCAGGAAGCTTGGCCCCAGTGATGTACTGGGCCGCGCGCACTACCCTCTGGAGCGCCTTAAGGTCAGATGCCGAGCAGTTACCAAACCAGGCGGTGATGCAACCGGTCAAGATGCTCTCGATGGGGCAGCTGTACAACTTTTTGAGGATCTGGGGACCCATGCCAAATCTTTTCAGTCTCCTGAGGGGAAAAAGGTGTTGTCATGTCCTCTTCACTACTGTCTTGGTGTGTTTGCACCCAAACATTCGTTAAATCCAAAAAACAGATTGGGGTGAGGCTCAAAAGAGTTCTAATGTCCTTCACATTTCAATGTAAAATTATGATTTTACATTTTGATTCATCTGCGCACCTGATCACTTTTATGTAAATTTCAAGAATGTGTTTTCAGTCAGCGAAATTGAATCTTGCTCTGGTCCCTCTGTCTGCTCCAGGTGCCGGCTCATGGCTGGGTCATTGCTGACTGTGACTCCAGTAAGTATCCCTTCTGCAACAAGAAGATCAAGACCCTGGCAGTGAAGCACTGGGTGTGGTGCCAACAAATGGTGAGTGTGTGTGTGTGCGTGCGTGTTTACTTGCTTGAATGTATGTGTACACACAGGCTGCCACTAGTTTTTACAATGACTGTCTTGTTTTAGCGCCATGACGAATGTGTGATCTTTGGGTCATCATCGTGCGACTCTAAGAGACCACATTCTGCCACCATGGGCCATATACTCAGTCTCCAAGGTCAGCCATTAAACCCATGACAAGCCCATGACTCCGTTCCACAACATTTTGCAAATTAAGTCACGCTGTTAATTGCCATACAGACTTTTCTTCCACTAAAAGCAAAAAATGCAAGCAGATTTTGTCACCCAATAAAACTACAGTATGTGTTAAATGTATTTATTCATTGCCATGCTCCTAACTCTCTGTCCCTGGGTTTCTAGAGAAGGATGAAGAGGGAAGGAGGAATTCCACGGAGGACACTAGCCTAGAGGACATCACCCCAGACGGTCACATTCTGCAGGTACACTCTTAGGGGGGAAAAAGGTGCTACCTAGAACCTAAAAGGGTTATTCGGCTGTCCCCATAGGAAAACCTTTTGAGGAACCCTTTTTGGTTCCAGGTAGAACCCTTTTGGTTCCAGGTAGAACCCTTTTTGGTACCTTGTGGAACCTTATTCACAGAGGGTTCTACATGTAACCTAAAAGGGTTCTACTGAAACCAAAACAGGTTTATCCTATGGGGACAGCCAAAAAAAACTTTTGGAACACTTTTTTCTAAGAGTGTAGGGTCCCCTAACTATCAATGTCAGGGGTAAGCATATCCACCTTACACAAAATACTAGTCCTATCTATTAGCCTGGGCACCAATGTGTGAAAGCCAGTAATACATTTTAATTTTATATGGATCTGCGAATGTCAGTTGTATTTACTGGAATTTGGGGAATTAACACATTCATATTTTCTCCTCCCCATCTCCCTTTGCAGATTGCTCCAATTCCAGACACCCACCCTCTTCTGGTGTTTGTGAACCCAAAGAGTGGAGGGAAGCAGGGGGAGAGGTAAGAACAGAGCAGGACAGACATAAAATATCTCCTAGCCTGCACTAATAGCATGTTGTCCTGTGAGGGAATATCATGTCATGGCATGTATGTTTCAGAGTGATGAGGAAGTTCCACTATTTATTGAACCCACGGCAGGTCATCAACTTCTCTGACGGAGGACCTGGACCCCGGTAAATACAAGTGCAGTTTGACCATCTCAGGGTGGGAGGGAAGTGGACTGTACTATTACATAACTATCTGTTATGTCCTTGTTACGACAGTAACTGTCTTATGTCGAAGGGTTCATGTAAAGTGCTACCTTTTTTTAACCAATTTCCAATTTGGAGATCTGTGTGACATATTTAGTTAAATTATATCTTAATTCTTATTATCTGTTCCACTATGAATTTGTATCATTGTGTGCTCTTGCTTCGGCTTGCTCTTTGGGGTTTGGGCCGGGTGACTAAAAACACTTTGTGACAACTGCTGATGTAAATGGTGGGGTTGAGGAGAGCTCATTGGTTCCTATGGACCTCTGGCATGTGCAGGGGATTCAAAAGCGTATGACAATGTATAGTATTTTTATGTGTTCTGTTCCCTACCACAGACCCGAGTGACAAGCGGATTGAGGTGGTGGGGTTGTCGGGCTATCGAAATGGGTCAGATCTATTCTGGGCTGAAGTGTGCTGGACACAGACTGGCTCAAACCTCACAGATCACTATCAGGTAGACTTTAATGCTCTATACACAAGTCTTAAAGGTTTTATGCCTTTTACCTTTTGTTAATTAAAATGGACCTGTCTCTCTGTCTTGTTGCCTTTCTCAGGACATATAAAGCACTGCCTATGTAGATTGATGGTGAGCCCTGGATGCAGCCTCCTTGCACGTGCTAATATTAATATACTTTTATACTTGATATAATAAATGTAATATATTGTATACTGTAATAAGTGAGGTTGGCCTTGGGTGTCACGCCCTGACTTTAGTTATATTTGTTTTCTTTATTTTTTGGTTAGGGTTAGGTCAGGGTGTGACAAGGGTGGTTTGTTTAGTTTTTTGTATTGTCTAGGGGTTTTTGTCTTGTCTAGGGTTTTTGTTTATGGTGGCCTGAATTGGTTCCCAATCAGAGACAGCTGTTTCTCGTTGTCTCTGATTGGGGAGCCTATTTAGGTTGCCATTTTCCATGTTGGTTTTGTGGGTAGTTGTTTTCTGTTTTGTGTTGCTGCACCTTACAGGACTGTTTTGTTTTCGTTCCTTCTCCTTGTTATTTTGTTTAGTGTTCTGTTTTTTAATAAATATAACATGAACACTTACCACGCTGCGCATTGGTCCGACTACTCTTCATCCGACGACGAATATCGTTACATTGGGATCTTTATGACAAATTGAATTAGAGTGTGACAAAACTCAAGGCACATTTATTCTTAAGAAACATTGTTGATTTTGTCCTATATTTAAATTGTATTTAAATTGTATTTATTCTTTTTGTATTTATATTGTTTTTTTGTTGTTGTTTTTTTTAAATCCCAGCCCCCGTCCCCGCAGGAGGCCTTTTGCCTTTTGGTAGGCCGTCATTGTAAATATGAATTTGTTCTTAAACTGACTTGCCTAGTTAAATAAAGGTTAAATAAGAAATGTAATAAATAAATGTTGGCTTGTTTGTTTTAGCAATGTCCCCAATTAGGCCCATTCTCATGACTCAAGATTGTTTCAGAAACACAATTTGATTTACTGGAGATCAGCATTTCCCAAACCCTCACCAGACAGACCACATTTTTGTTTTTGCCATACACTGACACACCAGACACAATTCATCTAGGGCTTGGTGATTACTTCATTACTTGAATCAGGTGTGTCAGTGTAGGGATAGAACAAAAATGTTTCCCTAACACCAGAGGGTATAGGGATAGACTGTGTTGTAGACTGTGACGGCATCGTAAAACCTCTTTATTTTACACCCTGTGTTTAGATCCACATCACACACAAGAACCAAGCCAACATGCTGATGGCTATACCTGCCTAACCGTCAGGCTTCTTCCACCTCAAAGGTCCAGGTGTAATGTTACGTTGTCCCTAGTTGCTGGTCTTGGGTCAGTTTTTCAGTTTTGCATTAATGGTTAAGGTTAAGATTGGGGAGGGGAAGCTGATCCTATATCTGTACCTAGGGGAAACTTCACCCACTTCACCCAGGAACTTCACCCAATGGTCCATTGCCATAAAGAAACAGACATTTGAGTGGAAACATTCTGAATCCACTGACTCTGCTCAAGGTCCATTGCCATAAAGAAACAGACATTTGAGTGGAAACATTCTGAATCATGTTCGTCTGAATTGCTTCCAGAAACACTACTAGCCATTAATTAACATTGAAGCTCAACTCATTTCAGTGAACAAAGAACTCTAACTAACCCAGGCTTTTGTTGATTTGAGTAGGTTCCTTATGTTAAGCTTGATATCTGCTTATTGTTTAAGTTGTTATAATTTATAATTCAATTCCATGAGTTGGATTACTATTATGCCTTATTGTTTTGTCTCATTACAGTAATAGACCTCCTGTTTGTTTACCAGCTTCCTATAGCATTTTCACAACAAATGTTTTTGTATCCATATTGATTAATGCGAAATGCCAATAGTCTGTGTCGCTATAATTGTTGTTCACTGTCATAAATCTAATTAAGTACGTTTGACTTCCTCAGCAAATGTCCTGTAGTGTCGACAGATCAGACAGCTGAGGGTATCATTAGGATTGCCCGACATTCAGAAGCTCACTTCCTCTTTATTGCTGACCTCATCTTTCTCTGCTTAGTGAGGCTGCCTCCAAACCACAACTACTGAGATGCTGTCCTCATGAAAAAGAGACATGGCTTTTCTCATAAAAAAGAATAGTATGTGTATTCATGTATCTACCATGGTAAGAGATCTTTTTTTTAAAGACCTTGAAAAACAGACAGCAATTTTATCTCCGCCTTTCTCAAGGTCAGTTACCAGAGGGATATCGTTGTACGTGACTGAATGTAGTTTTATAAAGGGTGTCTAAGGCAGTTGAGCAGCTGTCATAGCGGTGCTGTGTAATCCTGAAAGGTTTTGTGTTTGTTGGCCATGGATTGGCTTTACCATGGGAGTCTTTCCACAGAGTCAGCATGGATGGAGGGCAGGGCCTGCTATTCCCGGTCCGGGAGGGCTAGCCTGGCACCCTATTCCCCATGGGACCTGGCCAAAAGTAGTGCACAATATAGGGAATAGGGTGCCATTTGGGACGCATCCCTAGTATTCAGGAGGCTCCCTTAAAATGACTGCAACACTAGAACTAGCTAGATGATGTTAGTGTTCCAATGTAACGTTGCATGTGAGAGGCCAAAATAGGTTGAAATAGAACAGTTCTATTACCCATGACACCCAAATAGCCTCTCTAATTGGAGATTTCCCGTCTTTACGCTGCACTGTTTAGTCACAACACTGTTTAGTCATAACGAGCAAATGAGTGCTAATTGAGTCATTAGTGGCGGAGGGATGCTGTAACGAGAACCAGCTAGAGTCTGATACCCCTAGAAATACACACTCCATCCTTCCAAAGGTCACATGAAAAGGGGATGCTCTCCATATGTAGCATAGGGTACCTATTTGTGTGTCTGACTACATGTATACAGTACATTACATGGTATACTTTACCAAAAGAGAAGTATGTAGACGAGTAACGTGATCTGTAAATGAAGGTGCTAAGCTCACTTTTGGGGCCCCTTGACTCCTCAAACTTGGGAAGAACTCTTTCTAGGACAATTTGTGAGATTTTCTCTATGTGCATAGCTTGCTACAGGCTTCACTTCAAAAGTCATGGTTTGGATGGCTCCTTCTTCAAAGACAAGACAAATACTGCAGAACATGTCCTAGCCAACATATTTCCCTCAATGACAATTATATGTTATGACTCATGAGAGATCATAGAACCGAATAACTGGATACAAGTTAATTGGTCTTGATCAAATATGCTTTTTTCCCTCACTTATCCATGATATTGTTTTGGAAGCAATATTTGCTGATGGTTGTCAATGGAACAGCAAGATGGCACAGCCATCTCTCATTTGCCTATGATGACATCTGGTGGTGCATTTTATGGTACTCCCGAGTGACGCAGTGGTCTAAGGCACTACATCTCAGTGCTAGAAGCATCACTACAGACACCCTGGTTCGAATCCAGGCTGTATCACAACCGGCCGTGATTGGGAGTCCCATAGGCCCAGCGTCGTCCGGGTTTGACCGGTGTAGGCCGTCATTGTAAATAAGAATTTGTTCTTAACTGACTTGCCTAGTTAATTAAAGGTTAAATTAAAAAAAATAATAATGCTACAGGTGAGAGAAGCATTCGGTCAAAAAAATACAACAAAAAAATGTACAAATCCACTGTCACAGTTAAAGGGGAAAACAGTTCAATGGATACTATTCAGTTGGATTAAAGCTGATTTACTGTACCCACCTGGTCAGCTTCACTTAATGATATGCTGTATGAGTTAGTTACTGTGTACAAAGGATTTTCAAAGGGCATTTGTGAATGCTCTATAGATTAAAATACAGATTCATTGCTCTAGTCAAGGGACAATAGTTCATTGTTTTTTTTACTAAATGTAATGAATTATTTATCCAAATATACCATTACTCATTGCAGAGCCTTGATTTGTAACCTTGCCCTAACCCAGGCAGTAATGCTTTTCACATGAGGGGGCAGAATAGTGATGGTGGTGAAAGGCTGAATTGAGCTCTCAATTTCTAGCAGAATAAACAACAAAACTATCAGTTTTTTAACATCTGCCCAATTTACTGAAATATTTGAAACTCTTCACAACCTATGCTAACCTGATATAGTCTAGGGGGCATGCGGGGGGGGTGTGTGGGAGAGGGTAACAGGAGGTGTTGGGGTGGGGTGCAGGGGGTTCAGGCGGGGGGGCATAGGAGAGGATTACGGGGGGCGTTGGGTTGCGGGGGGGCATGGGAGAGGGTTACGGGGGGCGTTGGGTTGCGGGGGGGCATGGGAGAGGGTTACGGGAGGCGTTGGGTTGGGGTGAGGGGGTGGGGCAAGGCTTATGTTACTCTGCCTTTTTTTATGGGAACACGTAGAGAAGTTTTCTACCAGAACATGACCCACCCCTTCCCCATCGCTCTCTCTTTCCGTGTCACCCCTACCCACCCCCTCTTTCCCCATATCTGTCTCTTTCGGTGCTTCCACTCTCTCTTTCCTCATCTCTCTCTCTTTCTACCCACCCCTAACTCCCTTTCTCTCTCTATCTGTCTCTCACCCACACTCTGACTTTCTCTCCCCCTTTCACACTCTATCTCTCTTTCCCTTTCTCTCTCTGCCCATAGTGGTGCCTAGAGACAGGGGAAATGCCCCCGTAACTCAAGTCCCTCAACTCACATGTCCACTCACAGGCACAGACACACTGATACGGCCCCTTAGTGTTGTTGGCCAGACACACAAACCGTCTATGTCTCAAGGTGCAGAACATATTCAAACACTCAGACACATGAGTTACAGTATAGTGATTCATGCATCCCCTACATTTGGAACACTTAATACAGAAAATACATCTAATTTTGGAACATTTATCAAAATACATTCATGCCCTCTTTAATGCAAATCATATCAAAGTGTGTGAATACTGTCTGGCTATCAGACATGACTGGCCAGGTATTTTATGTAGTGCCCAAATGGCACAGAGTTCAAGCACACTCATCAATCACATGCTACACTTGTTGACTAATCAGACTGATATACAGCCATTATGTTGAGCACCAGTTGTTAACCATGCGCCCATATCGAAATAAACCCCATACACATTATGAAGGAGGGGCAAAACATCCACTCAGCACATTTAGACCTTTGCCCCAGCTGCAGTCAGAAAGTAAGTGAAGCCTTGTTCACAAGTGACTCGATCCTTTTTTCTTGCATATCCAATTTGAATCTGTTCTTTTTCCTGCAGTCTGAATAGCCAAAAAGCATATGGAATCGGATATTTCAAGACATATTTGAAACCACCTTCGTAGGTGGTTTGAAATCGGATACAAATCTATAGCCGCCGGAAGTAGTTTGAGGGTTGGGGTGCTGAGATTCTTTTGTTGGGGGGGGGGGGGGGGGGGGGGGCTATATCGGTCTGCTAATACATGACTAGTAAAGGCCCAGTGCACTACTTTTGTGATTTATAATTTAAAAAAAATATTGATTCCGTTTTTTCAGGGGGTGCACCCTCAGCGCCCCTACTTCCCACGGATATGTACAAATCTGATTCCTAGCCATGCGACTTGTCTGAATGGTCAAATCTGATTCATTTGCCCTCAAGTGGTTTTTAGACCCCGTATTTGGCATATCTTGTTGCTTGCTAGCTACTCTGTTGATAGTTTGACAAGAACATGTGGGAGCTAACTAGCTTGTTAATTGTTCACAAACAAATGAATGAATGTGCTAGAAAACTAAAAAGATACCTAGCTAGTTGGAACATCTAGAATGATCCAAACACACCAAGACAGTCGTGAAGAGTGCACGACAAAGCCTATTCCTCCTCAGGAAACTAAAAAGATTTGGCATGGGTCCTGAGATCCTCAAAAGGTTCTACAGCTGCAACATCGAGAGCATCCTGACTGGCAATTGCTCGGCCTCTGACTGCAAGGCACTACAGAGGGTAGTGCGTATGGCCCAGTATATCACTGGGGCTAAGCTGCCTGCCATTCAGGACCTCTACACCAGGCGGTGTCAGAGGAAGACCCTAAAAATTGTCAAAGACCCCAGCCACCCCAGTCATAGACTGTTCTCTCTACTACCGCATGGCAAGCGGTACCGGAGTGCCAAGTCTAGGACAAAAAGGCTTCTCAACAGTTTTTACCCCCAAGCCATAAGACTCCTGAACAGGTAATCAAATGGCTACCCGGACTATTTGCATTGTGTGCCCCCCCTCTTTTTTATGCTGCTGCTACTCTCTGTTTATCATATATGCATAGTCACTTTAACTATACATTCATGTACATACTACCTCAATTGGGCCGACCAACCAGTGCTCCCGCACAATGGCTAACCGGGCTATCTGCATTGTGTCCCGCCACCCACCACCCGCCAACCCCTCTTTTACGCTACTGCTACTCTCTGTTCACCATATATGCATAGTCACTTTAACCATATCTACATGTACATACTACCTCAATCAGCCTGACTAACCGGTGTCTGTATGTAGCCTCCCTACTTTTATGGACTCGCTACTGTATATAGGTTGTCTTTTTACTGTTGTTTTATTTCTTTACTTATCTATTGTTCACCTAATACCTTTTTTGCACTATTGGTTAGTAAGTAAGTAAGCATTTAACTGTAAGGTCTACACCGGTTGTATTCGGCGCACGTAACAAATAAACTTTGATTTGATTTACCCTTTGAGAATTTAAAAGTGTTCTTACACTATGATTTTGAACATTCAAAGCAACTGGGAAACGTCGATGGCAGGCATTGTTGTCACCTTAGCTTGCTATACAACTTCTGAGTGATAGGAAGCACAAGCACAGCCACGAAGTCATAAACCCTGTCTATTTCTACAATGTTAAACCTAAGCCTAACCTTAACCACACTGCTAACCCTAACATACTGTAGAATTCCATTCATTCCTATGGAGGGCAGTTCCTACTGGGGAGTGCCAATATGGCCGTCTGGTGGCTTTAAAATCTCTCAATAGAGCGCCACAGTGGTGGTGTCATAATACCCATAAAATCTAGCAGTCAAATAGGGTAATGGTCCCAATTGTTTTTCCACCATTCATTTTTTCCCATTGGGAATTTCAGAAACACTTAAAATAAGGTATGTGTTTCGTGTAGGCTTACCCTGGCGTGACGTTTTGATAACCATGTAAATCTCTCTCGAACAAGGTGACTTTCGTCTATATGTTAGTCTGTGGCAATTTAAAACTTGCACAAAACAGTTCACAGAATTGTCAATTTAAAGAAATGTAGCCAATTTATTCATTACTAGATTTAGCCTTCACTACATCTTACCTTTGTCTCGATTCGGCAGTCTTGTCCAGGCATCATGGCATTTGTAGTTCTTATGATAGCTACATTAGCAGCTAATTAACGTTTCATTTTGTGGGGATAAATACAGGCAAATATATTGATAAAAGTCCCCTTGTCCTAGAGAGATTTACACGGTTATCAAAACGTTACGCCAGGGTAAGCCTACATGAAACACAGCCCTTATTTTACGTGTTTCTAAAATCCCCTATGGGATAAATGAATGGTGGAAAAAATATTGGAACCATTTCCCTGTTTGACCGCTAGGTTTTATGGGTATTATGACTCATACTGTGCTACTCTATGGCCAATACATGTAGCATCAGCAATCCAGGGTTTATATGCCGTGTTCACATGCTAGTCGGAACTAGGAAACTCTGACTTGCTGATTTGTTGAACGCAGTACGTGTATGACAACAACCAGTTAGAAAGTCGGACATTTATGAGTTTCCTAGTTCTTACTAGCACGTGAGTCTAAATTACACAAAGTCTAAATTAGCTATATCATAAAATGTATTAAAACAAAAATTTGCTTTTTGGTCTTAATTTACCTGTATTTCTGCATAAATATGTCATAAAATGTGATCTGATCTTCATTTCAGCCACAGCAATAGACAAACACAGTCTGCTTAAACTAATAACACACAAACAATTATACGTTTTCATGTCTTTATTGAACACACCGTGTATGTGAACCCTTGGACTTAGTAACTGGTTTACCCTCCTTTTTGCAGCAATAACCTCAACCAAATATTTTCTGTAGTTGCAGATCAGACCTGCACAATGATCAGGAGGAATTTTGGACCATTACTCTTTACAAAACTATATCAGTTCAGCAATATTCTTGGGATGTCTGGTGTGAACCGCTCTCTTGAGGTCATGCCACAGCATCTCAATTGGGTTGAAGTCAGAACTCCAGATGTCGTATTTTCTTCTGTTGAAGCTATTCTGTTGTTGATTTACTTCTGTGTTTTTTGTCGTTGTGCTCTTGCATCACCCAACAACTGTTGAGCTTCAATTGGCGGACAGATAGCCTAACATTCTCCTGCAAAATGTCTTGATAAACTTGGGAATTCTTTTTTCTGTCGATGATAGCATGCTGTCCAGGCCCTGAGGCAGCAAAGCAGCCCCAAACCATGATGCTCCCTCCACCATACTTTACAGTGGGGATGAGGTTTTGATGTTGGTGTGCTGTGCAATTTTTTCCTCAAAATATAGTGTTGTGTGTTCCTTCCAAACAACTCAACTTTAGTTTCATCTGTCCACAGAATATTTTGCCAATGGCGTTGTGGACCATCCAGGTGCTCTTTAGCAAACTTCAAACGTACAGTAATGGTTTTTTTGGACAGCAGTGGCTTCTTCCATGGTGTTCTCCCATGAACACCATTCTTGTTTAGTGTTTTACGTATCATAGACTCGTCAACAGACATGTTAGCATGTTCCAGAGATTTCTGTAAGCCTTTAGCTGAAACTCTACGATTCTTCTTAACCTCATTAAGCATTTTGCTCTGTGCTCTTGCAGTCATCTTTATATACACTGCTCAAAAAAATAAAGGGAACACTTAAACAACACAATGTAACTCCAAGTCAATCACACTTCTGTGAAATCAAACTGTCCACTTAGGAAGCAACACTGATTGACAATAAATTTCACATGCTGTTGTGCAAATGGAATAGACAAAAGGTGGAATAGACAAAAGGTCGAGAGCCGTACGTCCTCCGAAACACAACCCAACCAAACCGCACTGCTTCTTGACACAATGCCCACTTAACCTGGAAGCCAGCTGCACCAACGTGTCGGAGGAAACACTGTTCACTTGGCGACCATGTCAGCGTGCACTGCGCCCGGCCCGCCACAGAAGTCACTAGTGCGCGATGGGACAAGGACATCCCTGCCGGCCAAACCTTCCCCTAACCCGGACAACGCTGGGCCAATTGTGCGCTTCCCCATGGGTCTCCAGGTCGTGGCCAGCTGCGACAGAGCCTGGACTCGAACCCAGAATATGGACTGATGAACATCAAGGCTTTTAGAGACACTTTTGTAACCATTTCCAGCTTTATGCAAGTCAACAATTCTTAATCTTAGGTATTTTGAGATCTATTTTGTTCAAGGCATGGTTCACATCAGGCAATGCCTCTTATGAATAGCAAACTCAAATTTTGTGAGTGTTTTTTATAGGGCAGGGCAGATCTAACCAACATCTCCAATCTTGTCTCATTGATTGGACTCCAGGTTAGCTGACTCATGACTCCAGTTAGCTTTTGGAGAAGTCATTAGCCTAGGGGTTCACATACTTTTTCCAACCTACACTGTGAAAGTTTAAATGATGTATTTAATAAAGACAAGAAAAATACAATAATTTGTGTGTTATTAGTTTAAGCACAATGTGTTTGTCTATGTTTGTGACTTAGACAAAGATCAGATCAAATTTGATGACCAATTTATGCAGAAATCCAGGTAATTCCAAAGGGTTCACATACTTTTTCTTGCTACTGTACAAACACCATATTATGATTACGGACTAAAATTTTAGGCTTGAACAAATCTTGTGTTGTAATTCTGACGTACAATAATACCTTTCAGAGTTTTGGCATTTTCATCTCACAAACAAGACAAAATCATACACCAAACAGCCTGTGAGGAGTGCTACGCGAACAAGCATAACACAGTATAAAAAAACGGAAGTCAGGGAAACCAGAAAGAAGTATTCTGCACGTTTTCAAGTTTAAAGTCTCCATTCTCTATTACTCCTCAGTTGAGTTTACTTCACATTTAGGTAGCTAATGTAATGGATTTGTTTGCCTGCGCAAGTCTAGATAGCACTAGCTGTATTATGCATACAACAGTGAAGTTTCAGTCCACTAGGTGTATTTCTACAGCATGGCCAACTTTTCAAAATATGACTAATTGATTATTGCACCATCCCATTCTCTGGGCTGTGTCTGCAATCATAACCAGTAGTATATACCAGGAATAATGAAACATAGAAGAATAATAGATGTTTGGTGAATCTATGAATTACGTATGACCACCAGAGTCTTTGCCACGCTAAATGTTTTTTTTATCTAATGTTTTGATGTTTATTTTATCACTCAAAATCTTGCCAAAGCATATTCTGTAGGAGGTGTAAAATAATCATAATAATAATATAAAATAATTGTACATGATTTATATTAATCGGGTCATGAACATACTGTATGGACTTTGAAATGAACAAGGGAAAGGTTAAACGTAGGCTAAGTCTGGCATAAGCTTATTCCCACACTTTACAATAACTCTGTTGCAGTGGTCTTAGGTAGTCTCCGTTTAGGCTATTCCCTCCATCACGAAGAGCCCCACAGGACCATGGACCTTCAGAAAAGCACCCCTCAGCCTCAGAAGATGCCCTTCTGTAGGCATGCAGCCATACAGTCATTATACCCTAATGTAGGCCTATTTCCCTATTAGCCAAATAAAGTGCAGAGCATGCATTCCAACATATTTGAACATTGAATTAATCCTTCATTCAGTCAGTCTATGTCATCCATTCAGTCATTTGTCTGAGTTGCAATAGGAACTAAATCAAAGAGAATAGAACAGTCTTATCCATTTGTTTATTGAAATCCATGTGTATTCAAAATGATCTAAATTCTAATGTTTAATTTAGGCCTATCCAAATATAAAATAGGCCTTCAACTTGTAGGCATTGCAATTTAGGCAATCATTTTTGGTACTGGTGTCTTGCGGAATAATTTTTTTACTCTTTATGTTTTATAACTGTTTTTATTATAGGGCTGATTTTGAGATGTGTCTGTTACTTGAACTCTGTGAAGCATTTATTTGGGCTGCCATCTGAGGTGCAGTTAACTCTAATGAACTTATCCTCTGCAGCAGAGGTAACTCTGGGTTTTCCATTCCTCTAGCGGTCCTCATCAGAAACAGTTTCATCATAGTGCTTAATGGTTTTTGCGACTGCACTTGAAGAAACTTTCAAAGATCTTGAAATGTTCCGTATTCACTGACCTTCATGTCTGAAAGTAATGATGGACTGTCGTTTCTCTTTGCTTATTTGAGCTATTCTTGCCATAATATGAACTTGGTATTTTATCCAAATAGGGCTTTCTGTATACCCCCCTACCTTGTCACAACACAACTGATTGGCTCAAACGCATTAAGAAGGAAAGAAAGTCCACAAATTAACTTTAAACAAGGCACACCTGTTAATTGAAATGCATTCCAGGTGACTACCTCACAAAGTTGGTTGAGAGAATGCCAAGAGTGTGCAAAACTGTCATCAAGGCAAAGGGTGGCTACTTTAAAGAATCTAAAATATGAAATATATTTAGATTTGTTTAACACTTTTTTGGTTACTAAATGATTCCATGTGTGTTTTTTCATATTTTTGATGTCTTCACAGGGTTTTTCTTTAAAAATAAAGAAAAACCCTTGAATAAGTAGGTGTTCTAAAACTTATGTCCGGTAGTGTAGACTACATGTATGTCTCAATAGGTTGATTAATTTCAGGGACCACAACTAATTCAATCTCTTCCCCCTAGATACACCCCCATGGCACTTCTGCTTTTGGCAACCGTGAGGAGGGATATTGTAGAAGATTTCTATTTATTTTATTTTATTTCACCTTTATATAACCAGGTAGGCTAGTTGAGAACAAGTTCTCATTTGCAACTGCGACCTGGCCAAGATAAAGCATAGCAGTGTGAACAGACAACAACACAGAGTTAAACATGGCGTAAACAATAAACAAGTCAATAACATAGTAGGAGAAAAAAAGAAGGGAAAAAAAAGAGAATCTATATACAATGTGTGCAAAAGGCATGAGGAGGTAGGCAATAAATAGGCCATAGGAGCGAATAATTACAATTTAGCAGATTAACACTGGGGTGATAAATCATCAGATGATCATGTGCAAATAGAGATACTGGTGTGCAAAAGAGCAGAAAAGTAAATAAATAAAAACAGTATGGGGATGAGGTAGGTAAATTGGGTGGGCTATATACCGATGGACTATGTACAGCTGCAGCGATCGGTTAGCTGCTCAGATAGCAGATGTTTAAAGTTGTTGAGGGAGATAAAAGTCTCCAACTTCAGAGATTTTTGCAATTCGTTCCAGTCGCAGGCAGCAGAGAACTGGAAGGAAAGGCGGCCAAATGAGGTTTTGGCTTTAGGGATGATCAGTGAGATACACCTGCTGGAGCGCGTGCTACGGGTGGGTGTTGCCATCGTGACCAGTGAACTGAGATAAGGCGGCGCTTTACCTAGCATAGCCTTGTAGATGACCTGGAGCCAGTGGGTCTGACGACGAACATGCAGCGAGGGCCAGCCGACTAGAGCATACAGGTCGCAGTGGTGGGTGGTATAAGGTGCTTTAGTAACAAAACGGATGGCACTGTGATAAACTGCATCCAGTTTGCTGAGTAGAGTATTGGAAGCTATTTTGTAGATGACATCGCCGAAGTCGAGGATCGGTAGGATAGTCAGTTTTACTAGGGTAAGTTTGGCGGCGTGAGTGAAGGAGGCTTTGTTGCGAAATAGAAAGCCGACTCTCGATTTGATTTTGGATTAGAGATGTTTGATATGAGTCTGGAAGGAGAGTTTGCAGTCTAGCCAGACACCTAGGTACTTATAGATGTCCACATATTCTAGGTCGGAACCATCCAGGGTGGTGATGCTAGTCGGGCGTGCGGGTGCAGGCAGCGACCGGTTGAAAAGCATGCATTTGGTTTTACTAGCGTTTAAGAGCAGTTGGAGGCCACGGAAGGAATGTTGTATGGCATTGAAGCTCGTTTGGAGGTTAGATAGCACAGTGTCCAAGGAAGGGCCAGAAGTATACAGAATGGTGTCGCCTGCGTAGAGGTGGATCAGGGAATCGCCCGCAGCAAGAGCAACATCATTGATATATACAGAGAAAAGAGTTGGCCCGAGAATTGAACCCTGTGGTACCCCCATAGAGACTGCCAGAGGACCGGACAACATACCCTCCGATTTGACACACTGAACTCTGTCTGCGAAGTAGTTGGTGAACCAGGCAAGGCAGTCATTAGAAAAACCGAGGCTACTGAGTCTGCCGATAAGAATATGGTGATTGACAGAGTCGAAAGCCTTGGCCAGGTCGATGAAGACGGCTGCACAGTACTGTCTTTTATCGATGGCGGTTATGATATCGTTTAGTACCTTGAGCGTGGCTGAGGTGCACCCGTGACCGGCTCGGAAACCGGATTGCACAGCGGAGAAGGTACGGTGGGATTCGAGATGGTCAGTGATCTGTTTGTTGACTTGGCTTTCGAAGACCTTAGATAGGCAGGGCAGGATGGATATAGGTCTGTAACAGTTTGGGTCCAGGGTGTCTCCCCCTTTGAAGATGGGGATGACCGCGGCAGCTTTCCAATCCTTGGGGATCTCAGATGATACGAAGGAGAGGTTGAACAGGCTGGTAATAGGGGGTGCGACAATGGCGGCGGACAGTTTCAGAAATAGAGGGTCCAGATTGTCAAGCCCAGCTGATTTGTATGGGTCCAGGTTTTGCAGCTCTTTCAGAACATCTGCTATCTGGATTTGGGTAAAGGAGAAGCTGGGGAGGCTTGGGCGAGTAGCAGCGGGGGGGGCGGAGCTGTTGGCCAAGGTTGGAGTAGCCAGGAGGAAGGCATGGCCAGCCGTTGAGAAATGCTTGTTGAAGTCTTCGATTATCACGGATTTATCGGTGGTGACCGTGTTACCTAGCCTCAGTGCAGTGGGCAGCTGGGAGGAGGTGCTCTTGTTCTCCATGGACTTTACAGTGTCCCAGAACTTTTTGGAGTTAGAGCTACAGGATGCAAATTTCTGCTTGAAAAAGCTGGCCTTTGCTTTCCTGACTGACTGCGTGTATTGGTTCCTGACTTCCCTGAACAGTTGCATATCGCGGGGACTATTCGATGCTATTGCAGTTCGCCACAGGATGTTTTTGTGCTGGTCGAGGGCAGTCAGGTCTGGAGTGAACCAAGGGCTATATCTATTCTTAGTTCTGCATTTTTTGAACGGAGCATGCTTGTCTAAGATGGTGAGGAAGTTACTTTTAAAGAATGACCAGGCATCCTCAACTGACGGGATGAGGTCAATATCCTTCCAGGATACCCGGGCCAGGTTGATTAGAAAGGCCTGCTCGCAGAAGTGTTTTAGGGAGCGTTTGACAGTGATGAGGGGTGGTCGTTTGACCGCGGACCCGTAGCGGATACAGGCAATGAGGCAGTGATCGCTGAGATCTTGATTGAAGACAGCAGAGGTGTATTTGGAGGGCAAGTTGGTCAGGATAATGTCTATTAGGGTGCCCATGTTTACGGATTTAGGGTTGTACCTGGTGGGTTCCTTGATGATTTGTGTGAGATTGAGGGCATCTAGCTTAGATTGTAGGACTGCCGGGGTGTTAAGCATATCTCTGTTTAGGTCACCTAACAGAACAAACTCTGAAGCTAGATGGGGGGCGATCAATTCACAGATGGTGTCCAGGGCACAGCTGGGAGCTGAGGGGGGTCGGTAGCAGGCGGCAACAGTGAGAGACTTATTTCTGGAGAGATTAATTTTTAAAATTAGAAGTTCGTTCTGTTTGGCATAGACCTGGAAAGTATGACAGAACTTTGCAGGCTATCTCTGCAGTAGATTGCAACTCCTCCCCCTTTGGCAGTTCTATCTTGACGGAAAGTGTTATAGTTGGGTATGGAAATCTCAGAATTTTTGGTGGCCTTCCTAAGCCAGGTATCAGACACGGCAAGGACATCAGGGTTGGCAGAGTGTGCTAAAGCAGTGAGTAAAATAAACTTAGGGAGGAGGCTTCTGATGTTGACATGCATGAAACCAAGGCTTTTTCGATCACAGAAGTCAACAAATGAGGGTGCCTGGGGACATGCAGGGCCTGGGTTTACCTCCACATCACCCGAGGAACAGAGGAGTAGTAGGATGAGGGTGCGGCTAAAGGCTATCAAAACTGGTCTCCTAGAGCTTTGGCTTACAAGGAATAAAAGGAGCAGATTTATGGGCGTGGTAGAATATATTCAGGGCATAATGTGCAGACAGGGGTATGGTGGGGTGCGGGTACAGCGGAGGTAAGCCCAGGCACTGGGTGATGATAAGAGAGGTTGTATCTCTGGACATGCTGGTTATAATGGGTGAGGTCACCGCATGTGTGGGAGGTGGGACAAAGGAGGTATCAGAGGTATTAGGAGTGGAACTACGGGCTCCATTGTGAACTGAAACAATGATAACTAACCCGAACAACAGTATACAAGGCATATTGATATTTGAGAGAGACATATAGTAAGGCATAAAGTAATCGCAGGTCTTGATTGGGAGAGCTAGCTAAAACAACAGGTGAGACAACAGCAGCTAGTCAGCTAACACAACAACAGCAGGTAAAATGGCGATGACTAGGCAGAGAGGGTCGGATTAACTACACACAGAGCCTGAGTTCGCGGCTGGGGCCGACAGATAAACACAAATAAACAGAATGGAGTACCGTGATTAATGGACAGTCCAGCAGGCATCAGCTATGTAGCCAAGTGATCATAGTGTCCAGGGGGGAGCAGTGGATGGAACAGGGAAGCCGTCACCACGCTAGCACGCGGCGTTTAAAGTTAGTAGCCCGGGGGTGGTCTGCTCAGACGGAGGCCGGTTGAGGGCACAGCGGATGGAGTATTCGTCGGCAGACCAGACGTGGTGGTGCGGCGGGGCGCCGTGTCGACAGAGAATCCAAGCCAGATGGCGAAAGAGGTATTGTAGAATTTTGTTTGCTAACTGGTGCTAGCTTCGTGGCAGTGGCGTTAGGGGATAGCTTCGGTACTGGGTGCCACGGAAGGTGTAAGCTAGCTGTGAGCTAGCTAGCTGCAAGCTGTGAGCTAGCTAGCTGCAAGCTAGCTGTGAGGATCAGAAGTAGTGGCTCAGGGATTACGGCAGGAATCCGGCGTTGTTGTGGAGAGACAGTCTGATGCTGGTAGATTGGCGAGTAATATCCAGGCTAAGAACAGGACTGGTGTCTGTGCAGAAGGTAAAAACCGCTAGCAGTGGCTAAAAATGACTAAATAGCTTGTAGCTGATTAGCTGGTTAGCTACTGGAGGTTCTTGAATGTGTTCCAAAGTAAAAAATAATAGCGATTCCGTATCACATTGGGTGAGGCAGATTACCGGAAGGTATAATCGAATTAAAATCAAAAAGAGATAGAATTTTTTTTTTAAATATATACAAAAAATACGAAAAATACAAAAGTACACGAGAGGACGAAACAAAACACGCCTACACTGCTACGCCATCTTGGATCTCTAAGATGCTCAACTTACAGTTGAAGTTTGAAGTTTACATACACCTTAGCCAAATACATTTAAACTCAGTTTTTCACAATTCCTGACATTTAATCCTAGTAAACATTCCCTGTCTTAGGTCAGTTAGGATCACCACTTTATTTTAAGAATGTGAAATGCCAGAATAATAGTAGAGAGAATTATTTATTTGAGCTTTTATTTCTTTCACCACATTCCCAGTGGGTCAGAAGTTTACATACACTCAATTAGTATTTGGTAGCATTGCCTTTAAATTGTTTAACTTGGGTCAAACGTTTCGGGTAGCCTTCCACAAGCTTCCCACAATAAGTTGGGTGAATTTTGGCCCATTCCTCCTGACAGAGCTGGTGTAACTGAGTCAGGTTTGTATGCCTCCTTGCTTGCACACGCTTTTTCAGTTCTGCCCACACATTTTCTATAGGCTTGAGGTCAGGGCTTTGTGATGGCCACTCCAATACCTTGACTTATTGTCCTTAAGCCATTTTGCCACAACTTTGGAAGTATGCTTGGGGTCATTGTCCAATTGGAAGACCCATTTCCAACCAAGCTTTAACTTCCTGACTGATGTCTTGAGATGTTGCTTCAATATATCCACATCATTTTCCTTTCCTCATGATGCCATCTATTTTGTGAAGCGCACCAGTCCCTCCTGCAGCAAAGCACCCCAACAACATGATGCTGCCACCCCCATGCTTCACGGTTGGGATGGTGTTCTTCGGCTTGCAAGCCTCCCCCTTTTTCTTCCAAACATAACGATGGTCATTATGGCCCAAACAGTTCTGTTTTTGTTTCATCAGACCAGAGGACATTTCTCCAAAAAGTATGATCTTTGTCCCCATGTGCAGTTGCAAACCGTAGTCTGACTTTTTATGATGGTTTTGGAGCAGTGGCTTCTTCCTTGCTGAGCGGCCTTTCAGGTTATGTCGATATAGGACTCGTTTTACTGTGGATATAGATACTTTTGTGCCTGTTTCCTCCAGCATCTTCACAGAGTCCTTTGCTGTTGTTCTGGGATTGATTTGCACTTTTTGCACCAAAGTAAGTTCATCTCTAGGAGACAGAACACGTCTCCTTCCTGAGCGGTATGTCGGCTACGTGGTCCCATGGTGTTTATACTTGCGCACTATTTTTTGTACAGATGAACGTGGTACCTTCAGGCATTTGAAATTGCTCCCAAGGAGGTCTACAATTTTTTTTCTGAGGTCTTGGCTGATTTCTTTTGATTTTCCCATGATGTCAAGCAAAGAGGCACTGAGTTTGAAGGTAGGCAATGAAATACATCCACAGGTACACCTCCAATTGACTCAAATGATGTCAATTAGCCTATCAGAAGCTTCTAAAGCCATGACATCATTTTCTGGAATTTTCCAAGCTGTTGAAAGGCACAGTCAACTTAGTGTATGTAAACTTCTGACCCACTGGAATTGTGATACAGTGAATTATAAGTGAAATAATCTGTCTATAAACAATTGTTGGAAAAATGACTTGTGTCATGCACAAAGTAAATGTCCTAACCGACCTGGCAAAACTATAGTTTGTTAATTAACAAGAAATTTGTGGAGTGGTTGAAAAACGAGTTTTTATGACTCCAACCTCAGTGTATGTACACTTCCGACTTCAACTGTAGCTACTGTCATGACGTTGGCCCGGGGGTAGGTTTATGACAGTCATAAATACCTCTTTCCCCCTTTTTCTCTCTCCCTACTATAACTGATGTGACATAAGAAAACCCATTGGTTAACATAGAGATTCTGGGAACATCAGAAGTTGGGGGGGAAATGAACTATATTCTGGTAATCCGACCAACTGAACATATGCGGTGGTACTTAAGGTATATTATGTCAGTTCGGTTGCCCTCTGACACATTCTCATCAATGATAGAATGACATAAACTCTACTGTGGAAAGTCTAAACGTCAGAGGTATCGGATTCACATGGAATTGTTGTTTAATTCAAATGTTTGAATATGAAATTATTGGTGAAGAGATGAAATGTAATTTTAGCTTCCAAATGAGAGATTTGGGTTTTCATAAGCTTGGCTTCTGCTCAACCAGGGGCCCGCCCCTGTGAAGAGACATGGGTTATAAACTTTTCAGACACACCCCTCTCCCTCCACTATAAAAGCCATTGACAAAAATACCACCAGAGACATTCTTCAAAGGACAGAGGACTCGGGTTGGCGATACGGTCTTCCATCTACCACCAACCTACTGAAGCGCAGCTCAGAGTAAATATTTATTGCATTTTCCTTTTTCAAATGGGCGGTAATTTAGAATGCATAAGATACTGTATTTACGATAGCACAGCTCGCCTATGTTCCAGTCTCCCGCTCTTTCACTAAAATCCCGCCCCTTCCCTTTGTGTAACAAGCTGTCATATCTGTTCCGCCCGCTAGGGACGTTTGCCTTTATGATGGCAATTTGTGATCAAGTTATGATTTAATTGTTTATGTGTGATTCTGTGTGATTAGTTAGGTATTTAGTAAATAAATAATTAAACCCAATTTTGTATTGCTGATTCAACTTGTTAGCCAGGATTCTTGCAGATAACCAAGGATTTACCACTTTCAGTAGAGACTGAATAAAATGACGATTAATGTGACTGCTATGGATGTAAAATATTACTAAATCTTTAAGAGTTTATTCGGAAGATAACAGCTCTATAAATATTATTTCGTGGTGTCCCTCTCTAGTTAATTATATTTACATGATTAGTTCAATCATTAATTACGGAGAAATTATTTTATAGAATAGCATGTCATAGCAATTAATCTGGCATAGCCAAAGACACGACATATTGGTGCCCCCTGTGAGGAATCTAAGATAGAATGAGGTTTTCATTTTGATTCAGCCTGTATAAAATTGAAAAGCAGTTTACATAATATAAGTTTATTATACACATTTTTGGAGTGATAGACAAGCATTTTTGGGTGTGTGTGCTGAAGATTCCCCCGCCGCCGTGTTGTTCTCTGACGCAGTCAGTGGATAACGTAAGCGAATACATTTCTTGTAAGAGGCTGAGAAAGCTAATTATAGAAATCTGAGCAATAGAGCGTTTGGCCAAACGCAGGGCTATTTCTGCCTGGCGCGTTTCATACGCGGGTAGGCGAGGTCATTATTAATTTCTCGAGCGAGGACAAAGAGCCAGCCGATTGAAATTCAGGAGATATAGCTCGACCAGCGATAATTATCTCTCTCTCTCTCTCGCGATTCCACGCGAGGAGACCACGGTGCATTTCGTGTTTGCCGCGTGTTCCCGTTAAAACATCGTCAAAAAACGCTGAAAAGGGTTTGAACATAATAAGTTATAAGTAAAACTTTTCCCTTGCCAAGGGAATCCTACGTGCTACATTTTCAGGCACAAAGGAGGGTTAGCTGGCACGAGGTGCTAAAGCTAACAAGGGAAAATAGCAATTTTTTTTTCTGGTGCCACGCTGAAATTCCTCCGCCTCGCGGAACGGAAATCCCGCACCGGGTAGTTCCGTTTTATTTCAGCGTGTGAAATCAGTGACCGCTGAATTGTGCCCAGTATATTCGTTCATGAAGAATTATTCAGGTCACACTCAAGTCATTACTTATGATATCCAGACGAATATCAATGTCTTATCCAGTTGAACTAATAAGTGTAAATCTGGCCATTTACATTCTGAAATAGATATTTTAAATAATATCCAAATTGTTGAGTTCTCTAAATAAGACATTGCAAACTTTTTCCAAACTAATCTAGATGAAGCAACTTCTCAGGCTAATTAAAGTTTAATTCACAAATTGCCTATACAGGTTTGATTTATCATTAAATTGATCAATCAGTAAAATGTGGGTTTTTTCAAAACCCATTCAGTAATCCAGTACTGACAGAAGCCCCGCCCCAGCGGGAATCCCATGTGGCTTCGGCCTTAGGGAGAAGTGTACCACAGTGTTGAATGTTCCCAACATTTGGTCTACTGTTTACACTTATGATATCCAATCAACGGAGATTGTATGGATTATCGTCTCATTCAATTTCATAAATCAAATTGTTGAACATAATTTAATGTTCTTCCAATCAAATGAGACACTTTTACACTTATCATATTAACCTAGATGAAGCCACATCTCATGTTAATTAAAGTTTAATACCCAGATAGGATTAATCATTGGCATTTATTAATTAATTAAATTTGCTTTTGTAAATTCATTCACGTCCAACTTCCACATTACTGGTACAGTACTGGTAGTTTGTCAACATCTATAAATAGATTAAACTTGTCTTTGCAGCTTCCAATGAATTCCAAACCCAAACTTTGAATAAATTTAGGGATCATTTTTCCTCTAAATTTTTCTAATAATGTGCAAGCTATCAAAGGAGGTGGTCACCACTCCTCCGCTAAGTAGTGAACCTCCACCCATAAAAGGATTGATCTCTGACCTCAGCAGCGATACCAACCCTAATTATGCCATTAGCGAAAAAACAGCCGAAATTGCGAACGCTCTCCAAAATCAACCATCAAACGCAGGCTTTGTGATGGTTCTCCCCACTTTTGCACTGATGTATCGCCATAAAAATGTGGCATCGGTCCAATACCACCGTGCACAGCTGAAGCACGTGCCAGTCATGGCTAACATGAGGGGACAGGTGGAGAGAACTGAGCAACTATTGACAAAAGCAGGAAATGAAAACATTCTGCTAGTCGAGGAACTGCGTTTGAAATCTGAACAATTGAAAGTAATTGCAAATACTTATGACGATGAACGAGCACAAACACTTCAACAAAATCGTTGTCTCCAGGAACAACTCGATTTAGCCAAAACTAAATACGAGGTAGTCCACTCCAAACTAGATAAATCTGTTGAGTTATCTACAAATAGGAGCGCGCAATTTGATAACATGCAGGCAGTTTTGTTGAACGTTACTCAGAGTAACACGGCTCTACTCAAAATTCTGCAGACCAAAGACGATCAGTTGATGAACACAATGACGAAGTTGGATGACAAATCAGCAGAACTCATTGAAATCGCTGACCAAATGAATGATGAGAGAACTCGGGTGATGAAGATGGAAGTCTTGATTTCTAAGCAAGCGGAAGAAATCTCATCACTGAATCTCTCGCTCCGTACTCAAGACCTCTATTTGCAAACCATGACAGATAAGTTTGAGACCGAAAGGAGCAAGTGCGACACTCACGTGTCCAAAATCAGTACTCTAAGCGCTCAAGTGGACTCTGCAATGCAGCAGAATACCACCCTTAGGTACCATCTGGAGGAAGTCCAGAAGGGTCACGCTCTACAGCGTGACTATCCATCCAAGCAACCGGAGCCCGGTACTCAAAGGAGTGAAGACGATAGGTTTCAGACATTGCCTCCGTCAGGTGTCCCCCAGTCTTCTCCGCTTGGCCATTCGGCACTGAGTAATATGGCGCCTCTTGTCCAACAAAGCCAAAGCTTGGCTTCTCCTCTTGGCCTTTTGGCCCCACTTTCCCCACAGGATAAAGCCCACCCTCTCCGCCCGCTTGACGCGGAATACCTTGACAAACTCGTCAAGTATTTCCCCACCTTTGACCCCGTTCCAGGTCAGCCAAACGATACTGAGACGTTCCTAGCTGACATAGAGGACGCGTTGGATGGCTACCCGAACGCTACGGGTTCTGACAGGGTTTACCTGTAGAAGTGAAAGTCGAATAGACACGTGACAAGGTTCATTCGCCTACAAGAGCAACACGTGCTAAATGACTACGCTAAACTTGCCACAGCTTTGAAATTAGAATTCAGTGGTTATGCAACTCGCAAACACGATAGCTCACTGGCTAACACGGTCAAACAAGCTCGGAATGAACACCCACAAGCTTACTATCATAGGCTTCGTTCCGCTTACTTTGGCCTACTCACTGAAACAGGTATGGAAGACCTGTTACCATTTAAACAAATGTTCCTGTCGAACATGTATCCCACCTTCATTACCTACTTGGGCCCTGCAGCCCACATTGGCTTGCCTATCTTACAACTCAGAGAGCTTGCAAGCACAGCTTTTGAGGCATCAAAAGCTCGCAATGCCAAGAGCCCTGACCACTCGGTTTTGAAGTTTGACCAGGAGCACTCACTCCAGTCAGAGGGTGCATTATCAGGTATTGGAGCGTTAAGAGATGACGCACAACAACAGTTTCTACCACGAAACCATGATTCCAATAACCTCCGCGGTCGAAATAACTGTAAAGTACGTCGCCATCAAAACGACTACCGCTACAATCGACCTGTTCACTACGTTCCTGCACCCAACCCACACAAAGTGTCAGAGCACAAGGGTAACAAAGGGTTGAAGGATGATCAAAACGTAGACCAATGTTCTCCAGAAGTTCCACTACGTGAAGAACTAAAGCGAGAAACATTTGAGAAAAGGGTAAAAGATAAGTCACAAGGACTAGACAGGGAATTACCGGACTCCAGGTCCGCAGGAATTAACACCCATAGCAAGGACGTTAAAATTCAAATCCCTCCTGCTTTCACTCGAGACCCTATCCAGGGCCCGATTGACCAAGAAACAAGCCCACGGGCTTTGTCTATAAACTCTGATACAAAGGTTGCGAAGAAAAAAATCAAACGCTTCGTTAAAGCCAAGCCCACTCAAAATCGTAAAAGTCAATCTGCTTCCACCTTGAACAGAATTGACACATCACGTTGTTGCGAAAGACCACTCCACTTCGTGGGGAATATGTCCACTAAACACGAATCGAAACGACCATACCTGGAAACAGTCCTGGAGGACTGCTTAACTTGTCATGCGCTAATTGATTCGGGTGCGACTATATCACTCATCTCTCAAACATTGTTTGATGATCTAAAAAGGGCTTTGAAGCCAACTAAACGTTGGTTAAAAGTGGAACAATGCGATACTACACTTCGAGGGGTCACTCAGACTACCTCGCCTCTCACATTGAGAGTCATGCTGAAACTACACTTCAAGGACGTATCGCTCGTCCACCCTGTGTATGTTACTAGCCTCGAAACTGTACCCCTGTTACTTGGAGCAGACTTGATGGATCGGTTACTCCCATTGATGGATTGGAAAACCAACCAGGTATGGTCACAGGCTACCGTGCCTTCTCCACCGACCACACTGTCTTTCCCTAACGCTAGCTGCAACGCAGTCATTCACGAGGGGTATCTGTCGAAAGCACCCCTTGGGAAAAAGACATTTAAAAAACACTTGGTGCAGAATCCGATCCAAGGAGATATTACGATATCTCAACACATTCCATCAGCCAATCTGATTGACAATTCTTTTCATGTTTTCGAGCCAGCTGTCTCTGTGAATGAGCTACTTCCCTCCTCCTTGCAGTCATGCAATACGGTAGTTGAGATGAACTTCTCTTGCCCTTCGGACACTTCCGCAAGCACTGCGGCCATCTCAGCAAGAAAAACATTGATGCGCAGAGTATACTCTGCTTCCGATGACACACCTTCCGCTTTGTGGGGGACTGTCAACCCTTACAATGACACTGATGGCGTCAGTCCAGCAACTGACCCGATGACTCCCACTGGTGAAACACTTTGCGATATCACAGACCGATATCCTCGTCTCAGTTCGCAGGTACTGAAGAGGTTGCCACACGCGGACGCGGTGGTGACTGACAGACCTCGACAGCCACTGAGGGTGTTGAAGCACAAACACCAGGAGATTTGGTTGAAAGGTTACAGCCATTCTCATAACGCGGCCACTGACAACTCGTACATAGGGTCCGAACCTTTCGTTTGCGCCTCGGATACCAACACCACATGCTGGTGGGGGGGTCCCGAGACACAAAGGGGGGGAATAGTAGCCCAGACCCATGATGAGCCTTATCGAGGCCGGTGGGGGGGTCGAGACTACGGACAACACCGTACAAGGCCGCCAGAGCATAAATCAAATCTAGTTGTAAACTCCCCTTTGAGAACAGTGAGGAGCAGACAGGCCCCTAGACGGGGATTATCTTAGAACACGTCTAAGATAGTACTGAGGTGTACCACACTGGTCGTAAAGGAAGTCCAGTGGACTTGTCCACCTCCAAAACAAATGGCAACAATAATCATTCCTTGCCATGTGTAGTGGTCATTACAAGACAACTAGTAAAATGCTCTAATCATGTATTCCTGTAGGATAACATTTCAGAATAAATCGGTAGGACGACTGGACCCCTTGAGTACCAGTACCAATACCACAGTCAGCCCAGCAACACTCAGTAAGAGGATTAGTAACCTCACAAGTTAAATTGCTATTGATAATAGCAACGTAGGAGTCACTCAGAGTGCAACGCGGGGAAGGGAATCTCCATTGCACTCTTCCAATGGTTACACACGCCACTAATGAATAGAACCCTCCGTTCAGGAGAAAAGTTATTAGAAGTCAGGAACCACGATCACACCACGTACGACTGGTCTAATACTTACAGTACTTCCGTCATGAGGTTAGCTCCTCTGTGGATAACATAGCTATGAAGTATACTTCTTCACACCTACCTCCACTACAATAGTGGAAGACAGTGACTGATAGTAAAACCACTACAGACTCCCTCGACACCAATTCTGACTGACCTCCAGGCATTGACCAAAAAATTACCTGACTACGTCAGACTCATTCTGAACAAGTAGTAATCTGCCAGGATACTTGGTTTCCTTCCCTTGACATGTGTGCTTGCGTACGCATAAACACACATGTACAACGGAACATCCAATTAGGATTTATGCTAGGATCACTTAACCTGTTTGGGCTGCAGGGGCAGTATTGAGTAGCCGGATAAAAGGTGCCCATTTCAAACGGCCTCGTACTCAATTCTTGCTCGTACAATATGCATATTATTATTACTATTGGATAGAAAACACTCTCTAGATTCCAAAACCGTTTGAATTATATCTGTGAGTAAAACAGAACTCATTTTGCAGCAAACTTCCTGACAGGAAGTGGAAAATCTGAAATCGATGCTCTGTTCTAGGGCCTGCCTATTAATGTCCTTGATATTTATTAGTATAGATGCACTTCATACGTCTTCCACTAGATGTCGACAGGCAGTGAGAGAAGAAATGGAGTGTGTATGTCACGATCGTCTTGCTGAGAGAGAGTGGACCAAGGCGCAGCGTGTGCAAAATACATTCTCTTTTATTTTAGAGAAAAGAAAAAACACGCAACGAACACTATAACAAACTGAAACAAAACAACAAACGATCATGAAGCTATAGACGTAAGTGCACACACAAGCTACAAACGTACAACATAGACAATTACCCACATTAACCTAGTGCCTATGGCTGTCTTAAATATGTCTCCCAATCAGAGACAATTAATGACATCTGTCTCTGATTGAGAACCATTCAGGCAACCATAGACACAGCTAGACACCTACACTAAACACAAACCCATCTACTCTACTTAACCCCCTAAACCATACAACCACCCTAGACAATACAAAAACACATACCTTCCCCCATGTCACACCCTGACCTAACTAAAATAATAAAGGAAACAAAGAATACTAAGGCCAGGGCGTGACAGTACCCCCCCCCCCAAAGGTGCGGACTCCGGCCGCAGAACCTGAAACAGAAGGGGAGGGTCCGGGGTGGCCCCCATCATGGCGGCGGCTCGGGTGCGGGACGAGGCCCCCACTCCACCATTGTCAATACCTGCTTTGGTGGCGCCTCTGGAGCGGCGACCCTTGTAGCAAGTCCCGGACTGAAGACCATCCCAGAGGGCGCCACCGGACGGATGGGTAGCTCCGGACTGAGGGGTAGCTCCGGACTGAGGGGTAGCTCATGACTGAGGGGTAGCTCATGACTGGAGGGTAGCTCATGACTGGAGGGCAGCTCCTGACTGGAGGGCAGCTCCTGACTGGAGGGCAGCTCATGACTGGAGGGCAGCTCATGACTGGAGGGCAGCTCATGACTGGAGGGCAGCTCATGACTGGAGGGCAGCTCATGACTGGAAGGCAGCTCATGACTGGAAGGCAGCTCCGGACTGAGGGACGGCAGCTCCGGACTGAGGGACGGCAGCTCCGGGCTGACGGATCTGGCTGCTCATGGCTGGCTGACGGATCTGGCTGCTCATGGCTGGCTGACGGATCTGGCTGCTCATGGCTGGCTGACGGCTCTGGCTGCTCATGGCTGGCGGACGGCTCTGGCTGCTCATGGCTGGCGGACGGCTCGGGCTGCTCATGGCTGGCGGACGGCTCGGGCTGCTCATGGCTGGCGGACGGCTCGGGCTGATCCTGTCTGGCGGACGGCTCGGGCTGATCCTGTCTGGCGGACGGCTCGGGCTGATCCTGTCTGGCGGACGGCTCGGGCTGATCCTGTCTGGCGGACGGCTCGGGCTGATCCTGTCTGGCGGACGGCTCGGGCTGATCCTGTCTGGCGGACGGCTCTGGCTGATCCTGTCTGGCGGACGGCTCTAGCGGCTCGGGACAGACGGGCAGCTCTGACGGCTCGGGACAGACGGGCAGCTCTGACGGTGCTTGGCAGACGGGCAGCTCTGACGGTGCTTGGCAGACGGGCAGCTCAGACGGTGCTTGGCAGACGGGCAGCTCAGACGGTGCTTGGCAGACGGGCAGCTCAGACGGTGCTTGGCAGACGGGCAGCTCAGACGGTGCTTGGCAGACGGGCAGCTCAGACGGTGCTTGGCAGACGGGCAGCTCAGACGGTGCTTGGCAGACGGGCAGCTCAGACGGTGCTTGGCAGACGGGCAGCTCAGACGCCGCTGGGCAGACGGCAGATTCTGGCCGGCTGAGGCGCACTGTAGGCCTGGTGCGTGGTGCCGGAACTGGTGGTACCGGGCTGGGGACACGCATCTCAGGGCTAGTGCGGGGAGCAGCAACAGGACGCACAGGACTCTGGAGACGCACAGGAGGCTTGGTGCGTGGTGCCGGAACTGGTGGTACCGGGCTGGAGACACGCACCATAGGGCGAGTGCGTGGAGGAGGAACAGGGCTCTGGAGACACACTGGAAGCCTGGTGCGTGGTGTAGGCACTGGTGGTACTAGGCTGGGGCGGGGAGGTGGCGCCGGAAATACCGGACCGTGCAGGCGTACTGGCTCCCTTGAGCACTGAGCCTGCCCAACCTTACCTGGTTGTATGCTCCCCGTCGCCCGACCAGTGCGGGGAGGTGGAATAACCCGCACCGGGCTATGTAGGCGAACCGGGGACACCATGCGTAAGGCTGGTGCCATGTAAGCCGGCCCGAGGAGACGTACTGGTGGCCAGATGCGTTGGGCCGGCTTCATGACATCCGGCTCAATCCTCAATCTAGCCCTGCCAGTGCGGGGAGGTGGAATAACCCGCACCGGGCTATGAACACGTACAGGAGACACCATGTGCTCTACTGCGTAACACGGTGTCTGCCCGTACTCTCGCTCTCCACGGTAAGGGAGTATGCGGGAGTATGCGCAGGTCTCCTACCTGACTTCGCCACACTCCCTTTTAGCCTCCCCCCAAGAAATTTTTGGGTTGTACTCGCGGGCTTCCAGCCTTGCTTCCGTGCTGCCTCCTCATATCGCCTCCTCTCGGCTTTAGCTGCCTCCAGCTCTTCACGAGGGAGGCGATATTCTCCCGGTTGTGCCCAAGGACCCTTTCCATCCAGTATCTCCTCCCATGTCCATGAATCCTTTGTGTATTGCTCCTGTTGCTGCTTTACACGCCGCTTGGTCCGATTCTGGTGGGTAATTCTGTCACGATCGTCTTGCTGAGAGAGAGTGGACCAAGGCGCAGCGTGTGCAAAATACATTCTCTTTTATTTTAGAGAAAAGAAAAAACACGCAACGAACACTATAACAAACTGAAACAAAACAACAAACGATCGTGAAGCTATAGACGTAAGTGCACACACAAGCTACAAACGTACAACATAGACAATTACCCACATTAACCTAGTGCCTATGGCTGTCTTAAATATGGCTCCCAATCAGAGACAATTAATGACATCTGTCTCTGATTGAGAACCATTCAGGCAACCATAGACACAGCTAGACACCTACACTAAACACAAACCCATCTACTCTACTTAACCCCCTAAACCATACAACCACCCTAGACAATACAAAAACACATACCTTCCCCATGTCACACCCTGACCTAACTAAAATAATAAAGGAAACAAAGAATACTAAGGCCAGGGCGTGACAGTGTAACTTGATCTGGGGTCGAATAAAAGCTCTCGGCATGACGTGTCACCAGTTTCCTGTTTTCTGGAGAGCGCGTGAAGGGACCTGGATTTGCCTTCTGATAAGCTGTCGTTATGGACGACTAATATCTCCGGCTTTGATTTTATTTGATACATGTGACAATATCATCGTAAAGTATGTTTTTTCAATATAGTTTTATTAGATTATTGAAATTTATTCGGGACGTTAGGCGTGTTGCGTTGTGTGCCTTTGTTCAGGAAGGAGAGCTTAGCGCCACTTTGCTAGCTTTCCGTGCTAATTGACTGGAGAAGAGGACATTCTAAATCCAAACAACGATTGTTCCCGACAAAGGACCCCTTGTACAACATTCTGATGAAAGATCATCAAAAGTAGGACCCATTTTATGATGCTATTTCATATATCTGTCGGACATGTGAAATAGTCGTTTGCGCCCAGATTTTGGGTACTCTCTCGCTATACCTAAGCTGGATGTCGTAATGAAGTTATTTTTAGAATTCTAACACGGCGATTGCATTAAGAACTAGTGTATCTATCATTTCCTATACAACATGTATTTTTTAGTAACGTTTATGTATAGTTATTTGGTCAGAATAGTTGAGTGCCATAAAATATCCGCACATTCTGGGAAAAAGATGCTACGTTAGCACAATGTATAACCACTGATTTCAGCTCTAAATATGCACATTTTCGAACAAAACATAAGTGTATGTATAACCTGATGTTATAGGACTGTCATCTGATGAAGCTAACCAAGGTTAGTCAAAAATTATATATCTTTTGCTGGTTTATTCGCTATCGCTAACGTGCCTATTGCTATCGCTAACGTGCCTTGATGAATGAATGCGGTAGTGTGGTAGGCTATTGTAGTAAGCTAATATAATGCTATATTGTGTTTTCGCTGTAAAACACTTAAAAAATCGGAAATATTGTCTGGATTCACAAGATGTTTGTCTTTAATTTGCTATACACCATCGATTTTTCAGAAATGTTTTATGATGAGTATTTAGGTATTTGACGTTGGTGTCTGTAATTACTCTGGCTGCTTCGGTCCTATTTGTGACGGTAGCTGTGATGGTAGCTGCAATGTAAAACTGATTTATACCTCAAATATTCACATTTTTCGAACAAAACATAGATTTATTGTATAACATGTTATAAGACTGTCATCTGATGAAGTTGTTTCTTGGTTAGTTTGGTTGGTTCTTGGTTAGTTAGGTTGGCTTTGTGCATGCTACCTGTGCTGTGAAAAATGTCTGTCCTTTTTTGTATTTGGTGGTGAGCTAACATAAATATATGTGGTGTTTTCGCTGTAAAACATTTTAAAAATCGGACATGTTGGCTGGATTCACAAGATGTTTATCTTTCATATGCTGTATTGGACTTGTTAATGTGTGAAAGTTAAATATTTCTAAAAAATATATTTTGAATTTCGCGCCCTGCACTTGAAGTGGCTGTTGTCATATTGTGCCCGGCTTCGGGCTTGCAGCCAGAAGAAGTTAAGGGTCAAAGCAAAATACCAGCCTTAGTAAAGTTGAACATTTATTTTGAGGCCTTTAACTCTACAGCTACAGCACTCACCAGTTTTCTTCTCAGAAGTCCATAGGTCATCCCTGTAGACTGCCCAAAACTAGTGCCTTACAGCTGTAGACGTATCATATAGTTATCAAATCAGGATAGTACCCTAACCAACACCCCGCAAATTAGAAGAGCCCTAGATATGACATTAGACAATGCCATGATAGGGTCATTTTGCCAAGACCATGGACATAGATAGAATACAGTCCAATTAGATGGTTAAGGTGGCATAACTATATTTTGTTTTGTTTATGCTTTCATTCATTTTGTTTCATTTTCTTCGGCATGTAGTATGTGACAGCCATAAACAACTTCCCCATACAACCATCAGTTAGTGCCACAACGCCGCTCATTTGGGAGGAAATGTAATGATATATTTCATGAGTGTGTGTGCGTTGTTAACATCTGCCTAAGTTACTGCCCAGATCTTCCAGTCTGGACGACCAGACTACGGGTCCGGAATGGCGATCCCAATCCGGACCTCCGCTGCCCAGCCATGGAGCAGACTTCTTCATTTGCAGACACCCTACCCGGGTCGACCACACCAGAGGGGGGACTGCAACAGCGATCACCAACTGGACATCTGCTGTCCAGCCATGGAGCAGACTTCTTCATTTGCAGACACCCTACCCGGGTCGACCACCAGATGGGGACCACAACGATGGTCCACAACCAGGACAACCCACGGTCATTTGTATGTTGGTTTGCAACATGCAGGTTAATCGCAAGATTGAACCCAACATGGGGGGACTGTCATGACGTTGGCCCGGGGGTAGGTTTATGACAGTCATAAATACCTCTTTCCCCCTTTTTCTCTCTCCCTACTATAACTGATGTGACATAAGAAAACCCATTGGTTAACATAGAGATTCTGGGAACATCAGAAGTTGGGGGGGAAATGAACTATATTCTGGTAATCCGACCAACTGAACATATGCGGTGGTACTTAAGGTATATTATGTCAGTTCGGTTGCCCTCTGACACATTCTCATCAATTATAGAATGACATAAACTCTACTGTGGAAAGTCTAAACGTCAGAGGAATCGGATTCACATGGAATTGTTGTTTAATTCAAATGTTTGAATATTAAATTATTGGTGAAGAGATGAAATGTAATTTTAGCTTCCTATTGAGAGATTTGCGTTTTCATAAGCTTGGCTTCTGCTCAACCAGGGGCTCGCCCCTGTGAAGAGACATGGGTTATAAACTTTTCAGACACACCCCTCTCCCTCCACTATAAAAGCCATTGACAAAAATATAACTTCCTGTTCCGGGTACATTTAGGATAACGATCCGATGTCAGAATGGTTCAGATAATAACTACAGAACTAAGCCAACATCAGCATGGACTTTGGTTGTAAATGGTATGAACTTTGAACTCGTATTCACTACAGAAGTGATACCTCCTAGCCGTTGAGTTAGCAACAGCTGCTACAAACGTAGGTTAGGAAGGACAGTCAGAGTATCCCGTCTACTACACACGACGTTACTCCAACGTATCCAGTGACCACCAGAGACATTCTTCAAAGGACAGAGGACTCGGGTTGGCGATACGGTCTTCCATCTACCACCAACCTACTGAAGCGCAGCTCAGAGTAAATATTTATTGCATTTTCCTTTTTCAAATGGGCGGTAATTTAGAATGCATAAGATACTGTATTTACGATAGCACAGCTCGCCTATGTTCCAGTCTCCCGCTCTTTCACTAAAATCCCGCCCCTTCCCTTTGTGTAACAAGCTGTCATATCTGTTCCGCCCGCTAGGGACGTTTGCCTTTATGATGGCAATTTGTGATCAAGTTATGATTTAATTGTTTATGTGTGATTCTGTGTGATTAGTTACGTATTTAGTAAATAAATAATTAAACCCAATTTTGTATTGCTGATTCAACTTGTTAGCCAGGATTCTTGCAGATAACCAAGGATTTACCACTTTCAGATGAGACTGAATAAAATGACGATTAATGTGACTGCTATGGATGTAAAATATTACTAAATCTTTAAGAGTTTATTCAGAAGATAACAGCTCTATAAATATTCTTTCGTGGTATCCCGCTCTAGTTAATTATATTTACATGATTAGTTCAATCATTAATTACAGAGAAATTATTTTATAGAATAGCATGTCATAGCAATTAATCTGGCATAGCCAAAGACACGACACTACCTTTAATCAATTTGTTGATTTAAAAAAAAATGTAACCTTGATTTAACTAGGCAAATCAGTTAAGAACAAATTCTTATTTACAGTGATGACCAACCGGGGAACAATGGGTTAACTGCCTTGTTCATGGGCAGAAGGACAGATTTTTATCTTGTCAGCTCGGGGATTCGATCCAGCAACCTTTCGGTTACTGGCCCAAAGCTCTTACCAGTAGGCTATGTATGTATTTGTATGTTCGCTAATACATTTGTTTTAGTATTAATTTAGTTTGATGTAACTTAGGTTTTGGTCAGGGGAAGACGAGCAGGCCTAAAAGGATTTAAAAAACTATAATTCTTCCTCAATCCTTCAAGGCCTTGAAAATAACAGTTATGATTTTAAAAATGTACTGGAGTTGTTCAATGTGGATTAGACATTAGACATGTCCCCCACAGACTCAACACCTACATAAAACTTTTCTCACCAGTCATTTTGCCAAATAAATCAACTAAAGTAAATGTTAGAAACTAACATAACACTAAAAACCATGACTGAAAAGCTAAACATTCACACAGGGATATCTACACTGAACAAAAATATAAACCCAAAACGCAACAGTTTCAAAGACTTTACTGAGTTACATTTCATATAAGGAAATCAGTCAATTTAAATAAATTCCTTAGGCCCTAATCTATGGATTTCATATGACTGGGAATACAGATATGCATCTGTTGGTCATAGATACCTTAAAAAAAAGGTAGGGGCGTGGATCAGAAGACCAGTCAGTATCTGGTGTGACCACCATTTGCCTCATGCAGCGCGACACATTTCCTTCACATAGAATTGATTGTGGCCTGTGGATTGTGGCCCGTGGAATGTTGTCCCACTCCTCTTCAATGGCTGTGCGAAGTTGCTGGATATTGTCTGGAGCGAACAACCTGTTGTACATGTCGATCCAGAGCATCCCAGACATGCTCAATGGGTGACATGTCTGGTGAGTATGCAGGCCATGTAAGAACTGGGACATTTTCAGTTTCCAGGAATTATGTACAGATTCTTACGACACGGGCTGTGCATTATCAATCAAATGTATTTATAAAGCCCTAGAGAGAGAGAGAGAGAGAGAGAGAGAGAGAGAGAGAGAGAGAGAGAGAGAGAGAGAGAGAGAGAGAGAGAGAGAGAGAGAGAGAGAGAGAGAGAGAGAGAGAGAGAGAGAGAGAGAGAGAGAGAGAGAGAGAGAGAGAGAGAGAGAGAGAGAGAGAGAGAGAGAGAGAGAGAGAGAGAGAGAGAGAGAGAGAGAGAGAGAGAGAGAGAGAGAGAGAGAGAGAGAGAGAGAGAGAGAGAGAGAGAGAGAGAGAGAGAGAAAATATTTAAATTCACACAGGGTACCGGATAAGACAGGAGAAATACTCCAGATATAACAGACTGACCCTAGCCCCCCGACACAAACTATTGCAGCATAAATACTGGAGGCTGAGACAGGAGGGTTCGGGAGACACTGTGACACCGCCCGACGATAACCCCGGACAGGGCCAAACAGGCAGGATATAACCTCACCCACTTTGCCAAAGCACAGCCCCCACACCACTGGAGGGATATCCCAGGGGGGTGGGCGCCAACCCGGACAGGAAGATCACGTCAGTGACTCAACCTACTCAAGTGACGCACCCCTCCTAGGGATGGCATGGGAGAACACCAGTAAGCCAGTGACTCCGCCCCTGTAATAAAGTTTATGGCAGAGAATCCCAGTGGAGAGAGGGGAACCGGCCAGGCAGAGACAGCAAGGGTGGTTCGTTGCTCCAGTGCCTTTCCGTTCACCTTCACACTCCTGGGCCAGACTATACTCAATCATAGGACCTACTGAAGAGATGAGTCTTCAATATAGACTTAAAGGTCGAGACCTAGTCTGGGTCTCTCACATGGATAGGCAGACAATTCCATAAAAATGGAGCTCTATAGGAGAAAACCCTGTCTCCAGCTGTTTGCTTAGAAATTCTAGGGACAGTAAGGAGGCCTGCGTCTTGTGACCGTAGCGTACATGTAGGTATGTAAGGACCAAATTGGAAAGATAGGTAGGAGCAAGCCCATGTGATGCTTTGTAGGTTAGCAGTAAAGCCCTTGCCTTAACAGGAAGCCAGTGTAGAGAGGCTAGCACAGGAGTAATATGATCACATTTTTTGGTTCTGCATTTTTTGGCACTGCATAGCAGTGAAAGTTAACATTATGTTTCCGAATGACATCACCAAGAGGTAAACTATATAGTAAAAACAATAGTGGTCCCAAAACGGAGCCTTGAGGAACACCGAAATTTACAGTTGATTTGTCAGAGGACAAACCATCTACAGAGACAAACTGATATCTTTCCAACAGATAAGATCTAAACCAGCCAAGAACTTGTCCGTGTAGACCGATTTGGGTTTCCAATCTCTCCAAAAGAATGTGGTAATCGATGGTATCAAAAGCAGCACTAAGGTCTAGGAGCACGAGAACAGATGCAGAGCCTCGGTCTGATGCCATTAAAAGGTCCTTTACCACCTTCACAAGTGCAGTCTCAGTGCTATGATGGGGTCTAAAACCAGACTGAAGCGTTTCGTATACATTGTTTGTCAGGAAGGAAGTAAGTTGCTGTGCAACAGCTTTCTCAAAACATTTTGAGAGGAATGGAAGATTCGATATAGGCCGATTAGTTTTTTATATTTTCTGGCTCAAGGTTGGGCTTTTTCAAGACAGACTTTATTACTGCCACTTTTAGTGAGTTTGGTACACATCCGGTGGATAGAGAGCCATTTATTATGTTCAACATAGGAGGGCCAAGCACAGGAAGCAGCTCTTTCAGTAGTTTAGTTGGAATAGGGTCCAGTATGCAGCTTGAAGATTTAGAGGCCATGATTATTTTCATCAATGCGTCAAGAGATATAGTATTAAAAAAACTTGAGTGTCTCCCTTGATCCTAGGTGTAACGCTCGTCGTTAGGTGGAAGAGAGGAGGATCAAATCGCAGCGTGGTACGTTTCCATATTTATTGGAACACTTATAAACACGAACAAAACAATAAACAGAATGAAACCAACGACGCTACAGACCTGAACATGTGAACCTAGTAAAACAAAGAACGCAATGAACAGGAACAATCACCGACAAACAAACAGTGAGAACAGCCTACCTTAATATTTACATTTACATTTAAGTCATTTAGCAGACGCTCTTATCCAGAGCGACTTACAAATTAATATGGTTCCCAATCAGAGACAACGTAAAACACCTGCCTCTGATTGAGAACCATATCAGGCCAATTAGACAACCCTAAACCAATGAAACACATAACATAGAATATACCCACCCAGCTCACGTCCTGACCAACTAAACAAAGACTAAACAAAGGAAATACGGTCAGGAACGTGACAGTACCCCCCAAGGTGCGGACTCCTGCCGCAAAACCTGAACCTATAGGGGAGGGTCTGGGTGGGCATCTGTCCACGGTGGCGCTGGACGTGGCCCCCACCCCACCATAGTTAATCCCCGCTTCCGTAACCTCCTCCTATTGACGACCCACCAAAATAACCCCACTGTACTGATGGGCGCCTCTGGACAAAGGGGCAGCTCCGGACTGAGGGGCAGCTCCGGACTGAGGGGCAGCTCCGGACTGAGGGGCAGCTCCGGACTGAGGAGCAATTCCGGCATCGCCGGCGTGACAGGCAGCTCTGGCAGCTCCTGGCTGACTGAAGACTCTGGCAGGTCCTGGCTGACTGACGGCTCTGGCAGGTCCTGGCTGACTGACGGCTCTGGCAGGTCCTGGCTGACTGACGGCTCTGGCAGGTCCTGTCTGGCGGACGGCTCTGGCAGGTCCTGGCTGGCTGACGGCTCTGGCAGCTCCTGGCTGGCTGACGGCTCTGGCAGCTCCTGGCTGGCTGACGGCTCTGGCAGCTCCTGGCTGGCGGGCGGCTCTGGCGGCTCCTGTCTGGCGGGCGGCTCTGGCGGCTCCTGACTGGCGGGCGGCTCTGGCAGCTCCTGACTGGCGGGCGGCTCTGGCAGCTCCTGACTGGCGGGCGGCTCTGGCGGCTCCTGACTGACGGACGGCTCTAGCGGCTCCTGACTGACGGACGGCTCTAGCGGCTCCTGACTGACGGACGGCTCTGAAGGCTCAGGACAGACGGGCAGCTTTGAAGGCTCAGGACAGACGGGCAGCTCAGATGGCGCTGGGCAGACGGGCAGTGCAGGCGGCGCTGGGCAGACGGGTAGCTCAGTCGGCGCTGGGCAGACGGATAGCGCAGACGGCGACGGGCAGACGGCAGACTCTGGCCGGCTGAGGCGCATAGTAGGCCTGGTGCGTGGTGCCGGAACTGGTGGTACCGGGCTAAGGACACGCACCTCAAGGCTAGTGCGGGGAGCAGCAACAGGGCGCACAGGGCTCTGGAGACGCACAGGAGGCTTGGTGCGTGGTGCGTGGTGCCGGAACTGGTGGTTCCGGGCTGGAGACACGCACCACAGGGCGAGTACGTGGAGGAGGAACAGGGCTCTGGAGACGCACTGGAAGCCTGGTGCGTGGTGTAGGCACTGGTGGTACTGGGCTGGGACGAGGAGGTGGCGCCGGATATACCGGACCGTGAAGGCATACTGGAGCTCTTAAGCACCGAGCCTGCCCAACCTTACCTGGTTGAATGCTCCCCGTAGCCAGGCCAGTGCGGCGAGGTGGAATAGCCCGCACTGGGCTGTGCTGGCGAACCGGGGACACCATGCGTAAGGCTGGTGCCATGTACACCGGCCCGAGGAGACGCACTGGAGACCAGATACATTGAGCCGGCTTCATGGCACCTGGCTCGATGCCCACTCTAGCCCGGCCGATACGTAGAGCTGGAATATACCACACCGGGCTAAGCACACGTACAGGAGACACCGTGCGCTTTTCCGCATAACACGGTGTCTGCCCGTACTCTCGCTCTCCACGGTAAGAACGAGGAGTTGGTGCAGGTCTCCTACCTGACTTCGCCACACTCCCCTTTAGCCCCCCCCCCCCCCCCCCCCCCCCCCCCAAAAAAATTCTGGGGCTGCCTCTCGTACCTGTCACGCTGCCGTGCTGCCTCCTCACATCGCTGGCTCCTCTCTCCGGCTGCCTCTGCTCTCCTAGCTGCCTCCACCTGTTCCCATCGGAGGCGATCCTTTCCAGCCAGGATCTCCTCCCATGTGTAGCAACCCTTGCCGTCCAAAACGTCTTCCCATGTCCATTCCTCCTTCTTGCGCTGCTCCTGCTGCCGCTGCCTGTTACCACGCTGCTTGGTCCTTGGTTGGTGGGTGATTCTGTAACGCTCGTCGTTAGGTGGAAGAGAGGAGGACCAAATCGCAGCGTGGTACGTTTCCATATTTATTGGAACACTTATAAACACGAACAAAACAATAAACAGAATGAAACCAACGACGCTACAGACCTGAACATGTGAACCTAGTAAAACAAAGAACGCAATGAACAGGAACAATCACCGACAAACAAACAGTGAGAACAGCCTACCTTAATATGGTTCCCAATCAGAGACAACGTAAAACACCTGCCTCTGATTGAGAACCATATCAGGCCAATTAGACAACCCTAAACCAATGAAACACATAACATAGAATATACCCACCCAGCTCACGTCCTGACCAACTAAACAAAGACTAAACAAAGGAAATAAGGTCAGGAACGTGACACTAGGTCCTGGCAGTGTTGTGTAGACTCAGGACAACTGAGCTTTGGAAGAATAGGCAGATTTAAAGAGGAGTCCGTAATTTGCTTTCTAATGATCATGATCTTTTCGTCAAAGAAGTTCATGAATTTATCACTGCTGAAGTGAACGCCATCCTCTCTTGGGAATGCTGCTTTTTAGTTAGCATTGCGACAGTATCAAAAATACATTTTGGATTGTTCTTATTTTCCTCAATTAAGTTGGAAAAATAGGATGATCGAGCAGCAGTGAGGGCTCGTCGATCCTGCACGGTACCATCTTTCAAAAGCTAGTCAGAAGATTTCCAGTTTGTGTAGCGCCATTTCCGTTCCAATTTTCTGGAATTTGTTTGGAAGCGTGCTTCAGAGCTCGGGTATAATCTGTATACCAGGGAGCTAGTTTCTTATGACAAACGTTTTTTTGTTTTTAGGGGTGCGACTGCATCTAGGGTATTATGCAAGGTTAAATTGAGTTCCTCAGGTGGTTAACTGATTTTTGTACTCTGACGTCCTTGGGTAGGTGGAGGGAGTTTGGAAGGGCATCTAGGAATCATTGGGTTGTCCGAGAATTTATAGCACGGCTTTTGATGATCCTTGTCTGAGCAGATTATTGAGCAGGGTCTGAGCATATTATTTGTTGCAATTGCAAACGTAATACAATGGTGGTCCGATAGGCACAGACACGGTCTTAATGGGATAGCTGAGCTGACTACACTGACTGTGCTAGTGGCAGCCAGCCTGCCAGCTTAGTGGAGTCTAACAGCCGAATAGTTTTCAACCAGCGATTGAGTTGTGAGACACTGCTGTAGAGCTCATCATTCCCCCTAACTGGGAGGGGGCCAGAGACAGTTACTCGATGCCGACACATCTTTCTAGCTGATTTACACGCTGAAGCTATGTTGTGCTTGGTGACCTCTGACTGATTCATCCTAACATCGTTGGTGCTGATGTGGATAACAATATCCCTATACTCACCAGTTTTAGCCAGCCCCATCTTCAGATTAGCCTTAACGTCGGTAGCCCTGCCCCTCGTAAACAGTGTATGATCACTGGATGATTCGTTTTAAGTCTAATACTGCGGGTAATGGAGTCACCAATGACTAGGGTTTTCAATTTGTCAGAGCTAATGGTGGGAGGCTTCGGCGTCTCAGACCCCGTAACGGGAGGAGTAGAGACCAGAGAAGGCTCGGCCTCTGACTCCAACCAACCGGTCTAAAGTTTCTGTCGGCTGAATGAGCGACACCGGTTGAGCATTCCTACAGCATTTCCTTCCAGAAGCCATGAGAAAATTGTCAGGCTGCGTGGACTGTATGGGGGGATTTATACTACTCTCTGTACTGATTGGTGGCACAGACGCTGTTTCATCCTTTCCTACACTTAAATTACCCTTGCCTAACGATTGAGTCTGAAGCTGGGCTTGCAGCACAGCTATCCTCGCCATAAGGCGATCGTTCTCCTGTATATTATGAGTACAGCGACTGCAATTAGAAGGCATAATGTTAATGTTACTACTTAGCTTCGGCTGGTGGAGGTCCTGACGAACCACGTCCAGATAAAGCGTCCGGGGTGAAAAAGTGGAATGAAAAAAGTTGAGCGAGGGATTTAAAAAAAAATAAAACGATAATTAAAAGTAAAAACCGTAAAGTTGGCAGGTAGCAAAGTAAGGTTGGCAGCACAGCAGCACGTAAACAAGTCTACAAGTTGTCATGCTGAAACATGAGGTGATGCGGTGAGTGAATGGCATGACAATGGGCCTCATGATCTCGTCATGGTATCTCTGTGCATTCAAATTGCCATCGATAAAATGCAATTGTTTTCGTTAGTCCGTAGCTTATGTCTGCCCATACCATAACCCCACCACCACCATGGGCACTCTATTCACAACGCTGACATCAGCCAACCCCTCGCCCACATGACGCCATACACGCTGTCTGCCATCTGCCCAGTACAGTTGAAACTGGGATTCATCTGTGAAAAGCACACTTCTCCAGCATGCCAGAGGCCATGGAAAGTGAGCATTTGCCCACTGAAGTCGGTTACGATGCCAAACTGCAGTCAGGTCAAGTCCCTGGTGAGGATGACGAGCACGCAGATGAGCTTCCCTGAGACGCTTTCTGAAAGTTTGTGCAGAAATTCTTAGGTTGTGCAAACCCACAGTTTCATCAGCTGTCCAGGTGGCTGGTCTCAGACGATCCTGCAAGTGAAGAAGTCGGATGTGGAGGTCCTGGGCTGGCAGGATTACACATGGTCTGCGGTTGTGAGGCAGGCTGGTTGGACATACTGCAAAAAATTCTCTAAAATGACGTTTAATTATCTTTAATTCTTTAATTCTCTAATTCTCTCTGGTTGGACACACTGCTAAAAATGGTCTAAAATTACGTTTAATTCTTTAAAATTACACATTTAATTAGCATTAAATTCTCTGGCAACAGCTCTAGTGGACATTCCTGCAGTCAGCATGCCAATTGCACCTGCCCTCAAAACTTGAGACATATGTGGCATTGTGTTGTGTGACAAAACTGTGGCCTTTTATTGTCCCCAGCACAAGGTGCACCTGTGTAATGATCGTGGTGGTGCTTCTTCGTATGCCACACCTGTCAGGTGGATGCACTATCTTGCCAAAGGAGAAATGCTCAGGATGTAAACACATTTGTGCACAACATTTGAGAGAAATAAGCTTTTGTGTGCATGGACAATTTCTGGATCAAAACATAGGACCAACACTTTACATGTTGCGTTTATATTTTGTTCATTGTAGCTATTTATTCACATGTTTTTTATGTAACTGTTTATGTGTAGACCTACAGTGTGTGCAACACGATGAAAAGGGGTAGGCAAAAGAAAGTGACATTTTACCCTATCTGGCAACAGACATCATACACAAAAATAGGCTATTCTTCCGCAATCTATTTTTAGAAACTTGTTTCTCTTTTTTCTTCTTTTTGACGTCCCCGACCATTGAAATGTGTATCTCTAAGTCCCTGACATCGACAGATCTGACCTACGTCACATGCAGGGATTCCACCAACGTCAATGGGAACCCTTGATTTACGTCATCGGAGAGACTGGCCCTCATTGTTCTTCGCGAGACAAGCATCTCCCATTCTATCGAATACGAAACAGTGAATGGAACAAGGGGGGAGTTAATTTAGCTGGAAAACAAGCATCAAATTGCATGAAGAAAAGCGGTGAAGAAAAGCCCACTTTGTTTTAAGGACTTTGCTGTTTTGTTGTTCTTCTTGTGTCTTTTGGAATGACTTCAATATAGAAAGCAGAAGAGTAAACATGCAGAGCTGTGTAAACATATAAAGCATACAGACAGACAGTAGAGATTAACTTGAAAAAGCGGACTGGCTGGGAGTGAAATGACGAAGAGCAATGTTGCGCTTTGAGATTGATGTGGAGTGAAGCGAAACTACGGACAAGAGGATAGTTACAACAACATGCTGATGATGCCCAGGCAAGTTAACGTTTTTTCTAAAGATTTTAATAAAAATGTATGGTTGCAAAGGCTACATCCCACATCACCTATAAATAGCCTACTTATGTAAATGAAAAATATTTGCATGATAGGCAACACAAGTAGCCTTTGCACTGCATGTAGGTTAACGGTTTACGTTCATTGTCAGTCTTGTCCTGGAGGCAGAACTGAGCTATTTCCCCTTAGATAGGCCAGCTGCTATCTCAAAATTGGGTATATTCAAAAAATTTATGAAAACAAAAATTAGCTTTTTGTTCTTTATGTAAGGTTAGGGTTAGGCATTAGGGTTAGCAGTGTGGTTAAGGTTAGGGAAAAATCTGATTTTATGACTTTGTAACTGTGCCAGCTAGTGACCACTCTTCAGAGCTGCCTCTAGTCTAGAACAAGATGCATGACAAAAGGCTAACCTGCGCACTGCATGTTCAAATAATTCATCACATAATGTCTCTTTCAAATAATAATCAGGAATCATGAATGTCCAATCCTGTCCACTCACATTTTGTAATTGTTGCATATACAGTACCAGTCAAACGTTTGGACACACCTACTCATTCAAGGGTTTTTCTTTATTTTGACTATTTTCTACATTGTAGAATAATAGTGAAGACATCAAAACTATGAAATAACACATATAGAATCATGTAGTAATCAAAAAGTGTTAAACAAATCAAAATATATTTTAGATGTTAGATTCTTCAAAGAAGTCACCCTTTGCCTTGATGACAGCTTTGCACACTCTTGGCATTCTCTCAACCAGCTTCACCTGGAATGCTTTTCCAACAGTCTTGAATGAGTTCCCACATATACTGAGCACTTGTTGGCTGCTATTCCTTCACTCTGCGGTCCAACTCATCCCAAACCATCTCAATTGTGTTGAGGTTGGGGGATTGTGGAGAACAGGTCATCTGATGCAGCACTCCATCACTCTCCTTCTTGGTCAAATAGCCCTTACACAGCCTGGAGGTGTGTTTTGGGTCATTGTCCTATTGAAAAACTAATGATAGTCCCACTAAGCGCAAACCAGATGGGATGTCGTATTGCTGCAGACTGCTGTGGTAGCCATGCTGGTTAAGTGTGCCTTGAATTCTAAATAAATCACTGACAGTGTCACGACTTTACTTTCATTAATCTGATGACTGTTATTTATCTAATCAACTAACTATGTTTAATTGTTACCCAATTAAAATAATCATGTAACAATTAGCTCATTAGGAATTGGGGTACCACGAGAGCAGTTCTTTAAAGAGTTACCATCTCTTGAATTAAACTCTAAAAGTCTTAATCTAGCACATCTATAAACAGTCAATTTATTAATCACAACCTCGTATCATATCATCATTCTGAACAGTGTTAAACCTGTTATGGCTGCAAGGGGCAGTATTGAGTAGCCAGTTAAATCGTGCCCATTTCAAACGGCCTCGTACTCAATTCTTGCTCGTACAATATGCATATTATTATTACTATTGGATAGAAAACACTCTCTAGTTTCTAAAACCGTTTGAATTATTTCTCTGAGTGAAACAGAACTCATTCTGCAGCACATTTCCTGACCAGGAAGTGGAATGTCAGAAATCGATGCTCTGTTCAACTTCCTGCCTATACATGGGCATGATACGTAAGAGTCTACGTACACTTCATACACCTTCCCCTGGTTGTCAAGAGGCGGTGAGAGAAGAAATTTCGTGTTTATCTTGGTCTGAGGTGGAATTAAAGCTCTTTGTATGACGTGACCGTCCATTTCCTGTTTCTGGAGCGCGCGAAAGGGGACATGGATTTGCCTTCTGTTTAGCTGTCGTTATGGACGACTAACATCTCCGGTTTAGATTTTATTTGATACATGTGACCATATCATCGTAAAGTATGTTTTTTCAATATAGTTTAATCAGATTATTGAAATTTTTTCGGGAGTTTTGCCGTGTTCCGTTCTCTGACTTTGTTGACGTTGGAGAGATCCGTGCCACTTGGCAAGTGCCCATGCTAAATCAAGAGGGAAATTTGCCGTTCCAGATCCAAACAACGACTGTTCTGGACAAAGGACACCTTGTCCAACATTCTGACGGAAGATCACCAAAAGTAAGAAACATTTTATGATGCTATTTCTAATATCTGTCGTGCATGTGAACTGGTCGTCGGCGCCCAAGTGTTTCTGGCTATTGTGGCTACGCTAATATAACGCTATATTGTGTTTTCGCTGTAAAACACTTGATAAATCGGAAATATTGTCTGGAATCACAAGATGCCTGTCTTTCAATTGCTGTACACTATGTATTTTTCAGAAATGTTTTATGATGAGTATTTAGTTATTTGGCGTTGGTGTCTGTAATTTTTCTGTCTGCTTTCGGTGCAATTTCTGACTGTAGCTGCAATGTAAACTATGATTTATACCTGAAATATGCACATTTTTCTAACAAAACATATGCTATACAATAAATATGTTATCAGACTGTCATCTGATGAAGTTGTTTCTTGGTTAGTGGCTATTTATATCTTTATTTGGTCGAATTTGTGATAGCTACTGATGGAGTAAAAAACTGATGGAGTAAGAAAAGTGGTGTCTTTTGCTAACGTGGTTAGCTAATAGATTTACATATTGTGTCTTCCCTGTAAAACATTTTAAAAATCGGACATGTTGGCTTGATTCACAAGATGTGTACCTTTCATATGCTGTATTGGACTTGTTAATGTGTGAAAGTTAAATATTTTAAAAAAATATCTTTTGAATTTCGCGCCCTGCACTTGAGCTGGATGTTGTCATAAGTGTACCGACGTCGGGCTGCAGCCAAAACTAGTTAACCTCCTTGCATCTGCAAAAACCCGAGCCTTACTAATGATTCAGTACTACACAAATTGGTTTCATTATTTATTTACTAGCTAACTAAATGGTATCACAGGATAAACAAAGGTCCCTAGCGGACTGACACAATATGGCTGCTTGTTACAAAAGTCATGAGTCATGGAGAGGGGGTGAGAGAGAGAGAGAGGGGGACAGAGACATAATACTTTGGTACATTTAGAAACTACTCTCACAGTAATCATATACTTTGCACACGAACCGCCGCCCTCTTTGAGTAAGAAATCATGATTGTATTTTCGTGAAATGTCTTTGTGTATTTCTGTCGGAAACAGGCCACCTTGGAAAGGGAGTTGGGCCATTTCACGGCATGCTTGTAAGGCAATGATTGTCCAAAAGGGGTTCCCACCCGTATTCTACTGTTGTTCTCCTCTGCTGTGGTCCGGTATCCAGTGACTTGTCATGTAGTTTGGAACAGAACTACAGAGTTTATTCTACTTCCATTCGCTCTGGAAGATGCTTCTTTGAAGATAGGCTAGCCAGCCGTGTCAATGGTTTCCAGTGGGGTGATGAGAGTAGCATAATACGATGAGTAATGGAATGATCCCACATAAATGAGCTTTTCTAGATACATTACTTAGGACAGCTAATCAGCCGTACCAGTGACTGTCCGGGAGGTGACTTTATCGTCTCTACCTCGTGTTGATATTCAGAGTTCAAACCACTTTAAACGTGAGCTGCAGCTCAACGTCTTTCTGGTCTGATATGTTAATTCTTAATCCATCATTTTATACAGTTCTTCAAAAGGGCGGTTCCGCCAGGCTGACATGCTCTCTGACCTCACTCAAGGGGGCGGTGACTATTTACTTGTACAAAGTTATGGAAACAATTTCCTCTTATAGTTTCTAAAATCACCTCCTCTCTTAACAAAAACACTTACATCATTTTTCATAATTCATGCACAACGCATCGGATGGACACTTCACACATATAGTTGGTATACTTTCCAATTTGCAGTATTTCCTTTATAACATTTTTAATGACATCCCAAAATAACAACCAAACCGACATCAGTGTTGTTTTAGGTCGCCTCTAACCATTCCCCACATTCTATGTTCGAAATATTGTTCCAGTATTCACTTTAGAATGTGTTAGCATTTCAGCGGGAAAAGGTCTGTGTAGACAAAGGCACATTTCTCTGGTGAACATTGGAGAGGGAGATGCTGAATGTTCTATCCCTTGATTTACAACAGGGTGTGACCCCTCACCAGTTCCCTTTTCCCACCCTCTGCAGGTGAGAGGGCGTCCGGTTGAAGTTATTTATTGCAATGCTGATCTGACTTATTTGGATCCTCACAGGACAGTCATGACAACAGTGTCACCAGCAAAGCACTCCCACACTATCACACCTCCTCCTCCATCCTTCACGGTGGGAACCACAGATGCAGAGATCATCAAATTGTATTTGTCACATGCGCCGAATACAACAGGTGTAGTAGACCTGTGAAATGCTTACTTACAAGCCCTTAACCAACAATGCAGTTTTAAGAAAATACCTACAAAAATAAAATAATTATGATATAAGAATAACAAATAATTAAAGAGCAACAGTAAATAACAATAGCGGAGCTATATACAGGGGGTACCGGTACGGGGGGAGGGGGGGGGGGGGGGCAATGCAAATAGCCTGGGTAGCCATTTGAGTAGCTGTTCAGGAGTCTTATGGCTTGGGGGTAGAAGCTGTTTGGAAGCCTCTTGGGCCAAGACTTGGCGCTCCGGTACTGCTTGCCATGCGGTAGCAGAGAGAACAATCTATGCTGGAGTGCACCAGCTGTTGTTTACATATATGCATAGGCCCCCGCCCCGTGTCTTATCAGAGTCTGCTGTTCTATCCTGCCGATAAAGTGTATAACCCGCCAGCTGTATGTTCTTAATGTCGTCGCTCAGCCACGCCTCAGTGAAACATAAGATATTACAGTTTTTAATGTCCCGTTGGTAGGATATACATGCTTTCAGTTCGACCCATTTATTTTACAGCGATTGAACGTTAGCTAGTAGGACGGAAGGCAACGGTAGATTAGCCACTCGTCTCCTGATCCTCACAAGGCACCCTGATCTTTTTCCGCGAAATCTACGTTTTCTTCTCCAGCGAATGATGGGGATCTGGGCCTGGTCTGGTATCTGTCGTATATCCCTCCCGTCCGACTCATTGAAGAAAAAATCACCTACTCTGTGTCTCACAAAGACACGGTGGTTGGGACCAAAAATCGCAAATTTGGACTCATCAGACCAAAGGACAGATTTCCACCGGTCTATGTCCATTGCTCGTGTTTCTTGACCCAAGCAAGTCTCTTCTTCTTAGAAGTGGTTTCTTTGCAGCAATTCGACCATGAAGGCCTGATTCACACAGTCTCCTCTGAACAGTTGATGTTGGTCTTTTATCCAAATAGGACTATCTTCTGTATATCCCCCCTACCTTGTCACAACACAACTGATTGGCTCAAACGCATTAAGAAGGAAAGAAATTCCACAAATTAACTTTTAACAAGGCACACCTGTTAATTGAAATGCATTCCAGGTGACTACCTCATGAAGCTGGTTGAGAGAATGCCAAGAGTGTGCAAAGCTGTCATCAAGGTAAAGGGTAGCTACTTTCAAGAATCTCAAATATAAAATATGTTTAGATATTTTTTACACTTTTTTGGTTACTACATGATTCCATATGTGTTATTTCATAGTTTCGATGTCTTCACTATTATTCGACAAAGTAGAAAATAGTTTAAAAAATAAAGAAAAACCCTAATGAGTGGGTGTGTCCAAACTTTTGACTGATACTGTATGTATATGTGTGTATATATATGTATGTATGTATATATATATATATATATATACATACATACATATATACATATATATATATATATATATATATATATATATATATATATATATATATATATATATATATATATATATTACAGTTCCTGGACATGTTGCTTTGGATAAAACATGATGTAAAAAACATTATGTGCCTAAAAATATCCAATATGAACTGTCAACATAACCAAGACTGACAAAAGCTAAACTTAGATCAGCACATCATAGGGAATGGCATGTAGCTTCTGGGACACCTTGAGATAACCCACAAGAGTTGAGACAACTTCTTACTCAGTGACAGGCAGACAGTGGTGTTGATGGTTGCCATGACTTCTTGGGGTATGTGTGAGCAGTAGCTGCGTGGTGGTAGTGCCACTGTCATGCATTATTATCATAATCTCTGGTGTCTTCACTTGGTTTATGTTCCCATACCTGTCCTTACAGTAGCAATGCTATGAGGCATTAAAATAAACAAGCCATTCCAGTGCATGGTTACTTTTCAGATTTACATAAAAAATATATATAATGAATATATTCCTCAAATATCTGGAAATATCCCATAGCCCACAGCTGGGTTGTGTCCCAAATGGTACCCTATTCCCTATTTAGTGTACTACTTTTGACCAAGGCCCTCTATGGGACTGTGAGCTAAAAATTACCCTTTAGGATGTTGACTTATACTGAACAAAAATATAAATGCAATATGTAAAGTGTTGGTCCCATGTCTCATGAGCTGAAGTAAAAGATCCACAAAAAGCTTATTTCTCTCAAATGTTGTACACAAATTTGTTTACATCCCTGTTAGTGAGCATTTCTCCATTGCCAAGATAATCCATCCACCTGAGAGGTATTGCATATCAAGAAGCTGATTAAACAGCATGATCACTACACAGGTGCACCTTGTGCTGAGGACAATAAAAGGCCACTCTAAGATGTGCAGTTTTGTCACACGACACAATGCCACATATGTCTCAAGTTTTTAGGGAGCGTGCAATTGGCATGCTGACTGCAGGAATGTAACACATATAATTATAACTTCCTGATTGTGACCCTGTACTCTTACCATTCCTCGTAAAGCCTAAGCCCACATCATGCTATGATACGCATATCAATTCATGTGCTATAACTTTTATCAGTCACATTATGTGACATCTGTCATTATAGCCATTAAAAGTGGAAAGGCCTTACCCAATTGAACCATCATGTATCGTACAGCTATGTCTTGTGTCATGTCATGTCTAAGTTTGCATTGCCAAGGCTTTACAAAAGGTCCCAGACCTAAACTAATACCAAGGAGAGGGGAACGATATCTGATGCAGCCGCCCCATTTTTAGCCACATCCCCTCCATTATTCATCCCTGTCACTGCTTCTCAAGGTGTGAATCTACTAGGATAAGGGGGGTTGGTGAGCTGAAACATACACCAATGGGATCCACAGGGCCCCGTGATGGGTTGGAGTATAGGATATGAGACTTCCAAATTTAAACAGCTGTCAAAGATCCAGTAGGTTGGAGACTGTTCAGATCGGGTCATCAGTTTTTTATTTTCAACGTCATCGACCAGTACCTGATTGTTCCCTGTGGGCTTCTCATGTTGAGCACTCTGTAAGCACAACAACAGGTCTCCCCTATGAAGAGGTTTCCTGGCCTCAATGGGACTTCCTGGATAAATAAAGGTGAAAATAAATAAATAGAAGGCTATGCCTGGAATTGATAACATTGTAAATCTAAGATTAGGTGTATGTGTTGATCAACTTAATTATGTCTGAAATTGAATAAAGTCTATTAAATTGAGTCTATGGTTGATTAGCAACTACATGGTGCATGATTGGGGAAAAAGTGTTTTGAGGGAATCTAAAATAAAGAAACAAATAATTGTTTAATAGATTTTGTACACCTCAAGGGGTTGGTTGATATTTCCCTATGCAATAGCCATTGTTTCCTGTTCATGTTTAATAGATACTAGTTCTGTATGTAGGAACAATTTTGGGCTTCATAAACACAGTGAGAAAAATAAGAAAATGTCCAGCAAGAAGCAAGTGTAAAATGTGTGTTGTTACTGAGTGACAGTGTAATCATCAATCCGTTTCTTCAAAGTATGTCATGTGGGATGCCTGCTGGATCTTCAAAACTTAGCTGTGATGTGACTGCATGTACAGAGCATGGGGGAAGGGAGATGTGTGTGTGCCTGTGCATGTGCACGCGTGCCAGGGAGGTGTGGTGACTATATAGGCAGCTGCTGTTGCCTGAGAGGTGTCAGACACTGCTCCATTTCACTCCCCAGCCAAGATCTTAACTCCACAGATAATCTTAACTCCACAGGTACGGCCACTATCTCAAAGCCTTACCTCATGAACACGGCAAAGGGAGCGCTGCCTATCACCACAAGGATGCCTGTGTGGGGTGGGGCTCCTTTTGGGGATAAAGCAGCTGACTTGTGACCAGGCCAGTCCTGACGCTCCAGACGCTCTTCTATCCCCTAGGCAGGGAAAAGGAAACGCATCCTGGTTATTCTTAACGCCACCGTTTCTCTGTGTGGGTTCACCTAGCCTGCTTTTTAAAAATATATTAGACATTACTTACAGCATGCCCAAAGACCCCCTCAGAGGGTGCGAGTGGCAGTTAGTGATTTCTTGCTGTTGTGTGGTAGTGAGGAGGCAACTACTTAAGTGGTGTCTGTGCTTGTCCGCAGGCCTGTGCTTGTATGGCTGCTGACAAATGTCAGATGGCAGCTGGGCGCTGTGGATGGATGGTGGGAACTGAAGTGTCTGATCCCGAGGGTGGGCGTGTTGGGGTTTGGTTGTAGCTCTGCTTTACACTTGAGAGAGTCAATCTTTTGGAGAGAGGGAGTCATCTGACCTACATGGTGAATGTTTTTCTTATCTACTCTTAGAAAACCGGGTGTGTGTATACATGTCATGTGTAATGATCAGCAGACACTCTGGCTACGTCCCAATAATCTGTCCTTCCTCCTAAAGTGTGCACTTGTTCAATTCCCTTCACTGATTTTAAAGAAAATTAGTGTTATAAGAAACATGGTGGAAACTCCCACTAGCCCTCCTCCAATTCAGTGCTTTAAAATTTATGATAAATAGTGAACGAGTGCACACTTCAGGAGAAAGGAGATATTATTGGGACATACCTCTACCTTCAAGGATCCAGGTTGTGCCAACTGCTATATTCAACCATAGAAGTAGAATTACTAGATCAAACTTTCCCATTCAAGTCAATGTTCTGCAATGGGAAATTATAATTATCTTCAACTACAGGGGATCAGTATAGACAGTTTAACTGGCCACAGGGTGTTTTGTTATCATTGGTGAGTGATTTGCAGCTTACATGTCAGAGTGTTTTCTGGAGTGAAATCTACAGGGACAATGGGTCTAGATCTGTTGTCTATGCTCTAAGTATAGAAGATGAAAATATATTGTACTCTGAGAGACTGGATGGCATTATAGGATATCATATCATACAGTATATCTTTCCACCATGTCTATAGCCTCTATTACACTGAGACGTTAGTTAGGTTAGACTACTGCTGGGGTTTCCCCCCCTCCCACTCTCTCCCCAGGTGGTTGGTGAAAACAACAGTTTCTTTCCCCAAGTTTCCAGAATATGGTGCACCAGATGGATGAATATTGACTCTACAGTATAGCATGTTTTACTGTACATACTGTGTGTTGGGATTGGGATGGATTCAAAGTCAAGGGAGGAATTTGGAGATATGAGTCATGTCATTGCACTGTGGCCCTGGCCTGCCTGCACTGGGACTGGAAAGAGAGTAGAGTGCAGACATAGACAGTAAAGTGCAGGTGCTCACATTTACTGCAAGGGTACAGGTGTAAGACTGGGCCTTTTGTATAAGTAAGGGTTGTTCTCTGATATTTTTAGCAACATTACCATCTTCATACTAAGATACAATACTTTGCAGTATGACCCCAATGAGAGTGAATGAGGAAGTCTGGAGTCACACACACATGAACACACACACACACGCATGCTTGTTTGTGTTTTTTAGGCCTGAACTAGGCTTCATCTTTGTCTGAGAAACCGGTCCTTGTTGTTGAATAGAGTAGTAAATTGTCATACTGTCCCATATTGTTGACTGACACACATTACACTTTCTGACTCAACTAAATTTGCTAGGTACTCTGCTGGTATAGAATGAAGTTGCCCGTAGACCCTAATTTGGGGTCACTTTTTCCCCACTAATGTTCAGGGTTACGATTGAGGGAGGGGAAACTGATCCTAGAGCTGCACCTACCACTCCCGAGCGGTACTCTGCTGCCAGAATGATCAAAACTTGCAGTAAATATACGTTTCTGTGGAAACTTCCCCAGAGGAAGTGGAGATGGCAAAAATGAAGGCTATACGAGGGGTGTCAAAATCAATTCCTGGAGGGCCGAGTGCCTGCTGGTTTTGTTATTTTTTTAAATAAATTAGTCATCCAGGTGAGGGAGTTCCTTACTAATCAATTACCTTCATTGATCAATCAAGGGAGGAGCAAAAACCCGCAGGCACTCGGCCCTCCATGAATTGAGCTGGGTATTCAGTCCCTGAATTCTGAGCATTTACCTGTCGAGAAGGTGCCAACACCTTTACAGTTGTTTTACTGCCCTGCATTTAGGGCTGTAGGGATACACCTGTCTGATCTTGTTGGCATTGTAATAATAATACCTTGATGCAGCCACGTGCAGATGTTACCCGTTTGTTACGCTTCAAGCAGGGCTTGGCTTTTCTCACGTACACACACCCTCAACACACCCATGCATACTACAACTTGTCGAGCTGCACCTACTCTGCATCCCAATTCTCCACCCTCTTCCCTGAAGTGTGCACTTAGATTTAAAAGCATAAGATTGTTATAAGCATGGACTGTTACACCAATCCTATACTTTTAAATCCATGTCGTGGAGTGCACAAATGCTCAATTTTGGGAAAAGGGTGGAGAATTGGAGCACAGGCCTCCTAGAATGTAGGCTAGTGTAATTATATAGTCCAGCTGATTAATAAAAAGGCCTTCATACAATATCAAATCAAATTGTATTTGTCACATGCGCCGAATACACCTTGTAGTGAAATGCTTACTTACAAATCCTAAACAACAATGCGGTTCAAAAAATATAAAATAAATCAAATATACCTTTAAAGAAATATGAATAAGAAGTAACAAATAATTAAAGAGCAGCAGTAAAATAACAATAGCGAGGCTATATACAGTGCGTATGCAATATGTTATTAATGTGTTATGTCATTAATAAGGTTTACACTTTACATACAGTGCCCATTTTTACTGTGTAATTATTCCTGTAAGTACAGTTTATCAAGTATTGTAATTACTCAATTGTTAAAATTTTACTTAGAAGTTAGGCCTACAGCTAGACCTTAAAGCCAGTGAATTAAACCTAACTGAGCAATGGTGTATATAAACCCCCTCAATTTACATCCCTGTTTGCAAATGTCACTGTTTACAAATGGTATGTTAGACTAGACATATTAGCCCATATTAGCCTATATATAGGCTACATTGTGTACCATTTGAATAGCCTATAGTTAGGCCTATGCTATTTAAATAGACTTAAACAAAACGACCCAGCATATAGTCTTTACAAGGACTTCCCTATGACAAACCATTAATTACGTTATCTCTGTCGCTCATTTGGCAGTTATAAACGTTGCTTTAAGCAATAAAATGTAATCATCTGACGTTTATTTTTGGCCTATTCCAGGCAGTTATAGCTCTACGCGTGTAACCAGGTCTAAATTTAGATCAAACGTTCCGCCGTCGCTTGCGTCAATGGAATCCCGAGTGTGCGTCAGAGTATAAGGACGTCTGTGTGAGAACGATGCCATTGGCTCCTGACCCGGAAAAATCACCGCCCCCTTTGCCATTTTTGCGGAAAGACACGCCTAGAGCCGGGGCCACCCGACGTAACGGCAAAATAAAAGTGACTGTATATATTACGCTCTACCCGAAGTCTGGAGATTTCATTCCCTTTCTGAACTGTAGACAGAGGTTTAATACACTTGATGCTTCTCCATCACTCGGAATAAATGAAAATCTGTCTAAGGAATTTAGAGGATTTATAGATCAGGTTAGTAAAATGTATTTCTTATTATTTTTGCATTAATGCTAGTGGTATTACTGTTTTGTTATGGATCCGATGGGCAAGGATGCTTTTTTTAATCTTAGAAAACTTTACCCTCCTAAAGAGCTTACTTATTGAATGATTTGTGGCATTTTAGCCTACTTACAATGACTGTAAATTTGTTTTCTTGATCATGTGATAAAGTAGCCTAGTCTCTTTCTATTTTCGAATGACATATACAGAAAAGGCAATGTGTAGATGCTATACCATTCGAATAGGCTACAGCTGCTTAAAACTGTTCATCAAATAATAACTTAATAACATGTCAGACCAAATGATAGATGTCTTGGATATCATTGTAGACTTGACTGCATTCAACATTGGTCGCTATCACGCTTGTGAATTGACGATGTGTTGGTCCCCCAGTTCTCTATCATTGACTGATTTCTGCCTCGCACGTTTCAAAGCCTACCTGTAGACTATGCTGTTTAACAGTGCTATTTAATAGGGCCTTTTATATGGGGCCAATAGGGGTGTATTGATGGTCTGAAATAGTTGAGAATGGTTGAGAATATGAGTGGTAGACTATTTATAGTTTTGTAATATTTGCTCTTCATGGTCAGATATTAAAAACTTAATCCGTGTGTATTATTTTATTATATGAAATAAATAGGCTGATGCATCACATTGTTATCAATTTAGGCTACTAATGACAAAGATCAGACAGGTGGCGATGTGGCCAGTAGTTTTACTGGGTGTTCAAGAGGAGGCAGTGGCGTATCGGATGTCTCACTGTTGTCTCTCTTGTCCTCATCTTATCAGATGCACACATATCCTCTGCGTGCGTGTTACACATGGGGTTCAGAGGTTAACTTGTGACCTTTTGATGTAAGCACCCTTTTTATAGGTCAAGGATGTTTCTTACTTTAGTTTGTGTGCAACAAGTGTATAGTTTCTCTCACCAAAGCACATGCTAAAAGGTAAAAACACAAGTCACTGTTTAGGGGCAGAATAGCTTACACCCAGACATGTTGTTGGTGATGATACACTATATATACAAAAGTATATGGACATCCCTTCAAATTAGTGGATTTGGCTATTTCAGCCACACTGTTGCTAACAGAGCCCTGACCTCAACCCCATCAAACACCTTTGGGATGAATTGGAATGCAGACTGCGAGCCAGGCCTAATCGCACAACGTCAGAGCCTGACCTCACTAATGTTCTTGTGGCTGAATGGAAGCAAGTCCCCACAGTAATGTTCCAACATCTAGTGGAAAGCCTTTCCAGAAGAGTGGAGGCTGTTATAGTAACAAAGGGGGGACCAACTCCATATTAATGCCCATGCTGTTGTAATGAGATGTTCGACAAGCAGGTGTCCACATACTTTTGGTCATGTAGTGTATAAACAGGAAAAAGAGGTGATTGCACATAAATTCAAGTATTTAGGATAATTGTTTATTTTATATTGCTTTTAGTCATGCCAGAATATCTTGAGATATTCAAAGCTTTGACTGACCAACAGCCTTCATTGCGATTTTAACTGAAATTGAATTAAGACAATAATTAAGATATGAATTAGATCAGATGATTATAGCTACAGATTAGTGAAAAATCCTCCAGATCCGATATTGTTCTGATATGGACAGTTCTGAGAGGTAGACATGAATCACATAGACATGTCCAGCTGCTAAAGACACCTTAGCAGCTCGGCACAGCCCTCCGCTCTGCCAGGCCTGTCACCTTCCCCTCTTCAGCTGGCATTTAGCCCACCGTGGAACCCAATCCCCAGACCTTGGGTAGAAGGGTTGCCCTGTTCATAACTGAAGGGGTGGGTTTCAAAGCATTCAAAGCCAGTAACCAATATCCTTCGGCAAGACTATCTCCCCATCAGCCAGTCAGCCGGCTTTCCAGGCTTTCTCAGAATCACCAAAGGGGTACCAAGAGGCCTAAAGCTGTGGCAGCGTGAGGAGAGGGGGGAAATGGAACTGTTTCTGTATGGGAGGATGTCAGAATGCGCTGTTGGAGAGGTGTTAAAAAGGGATCCCTAAGACGGGTTAAGTTTCTTTAGTGTTGTTGACTTAAGTGATTAGTAAGGAGGCTTGCAGATGATGGTTGAAGAGTTGTTTACAGATTATTGCACCTGGTTTGGCTGGAGTGATGGTGAACTTGGAGCGTACGGCAGGTGGGCCTATAGGGTCTACTCATGCTACATTACTCAACATAAATGGCACCATTTCAATTATTTCATAATTTCAGCAGTTATGTTGGCCTCAGGTTTTGATAGTGAACAACAATTAAGAACAACGACTACAGAATGCAACTATTTGGCTTCAGAATATTTTTCTTAAATATTGTTTTATTTATTTTTTAGCAATGCCCTGTGTTCAAACTCAGTATGGAACTGTGCCCTACGACAACAACTACTTTATCTCTGAGTTCCTGAACCCTGACCTCAGTGCTAAGCCAGCCATGGACATCGGTGCCCAGCGGGACCAGCTCACCGCCTCCTCCCTCCCCAGCATCAACACCCTGGTGGGCAGCGGCTACGTGGGCGAGTTTGACGCCTACTCCTGCCAGATCACCGCCTCCAATGCCCCCTCCGGCCCCGCGGCCGGCGGCAGCTCCAGCCCTCAGGCTCAGCACTCATCCTTCAAACTGGATGACCTCCAGGTGTACGGCTGCTACCCAGGCTCCTTTGCCCTCAGCTACCTCGACGAGACGCTGTCCTCCTGCGGCTCCGATTACTATGGCAGCCCTGCGTCGGCCACCGCCTCCCCACCCACCCCGGGCTTCCAGAGCCAGCCTGGCTCGGCCTGGGACTCCCCCTTCAGCCCCTACTCCCCAGGCCCTGGGTGCTGGGTGGCTGATAAGTCAGGCCTAGCTCAGCAACCCTCCTTCTTCACCTTCACCCCCCCGGTGGAGCAGCACTCCCCCCTGGGGCAGCATCAGGGCCCCCAGCAAGGTGAGGAGGACCCTTTCTTCCAGCCCTCACAGCAGCACGCCTCCCCTCTCCATTACACCCCCTTATCCCTGGACCAGGTGTCCCTGGACAGCCCCGGGCTCATGGAGGGGCCTATGTTGTCCCCTAAGATCAGCAGCCCCGGGGCCAACGAGGGTCGCTGTGCGGTGTGTGGGGACAACGCCTCCTGTCAGCACTATGGCGTCCGCACCTGTGAGGGCTGCAAGGGCTTCTTTAAGGTAGGAAGCTTCACAGTACTTATATTATTATTATTTCGCAGGCTGGCTGCATAGGAATTTTTTATAATTCAGTTACACATAATAACCTATTCATACATTAACTTGGCTCCAGTTCCAGTAGAAGTGTGATTATAAAAGAGAAAGGGGAACATTGAGAAATGTGCAGGAAAATAATCACACTGTTCTTTGTTTTTATTTTCACTTCTTGCAGCGAACTGTACAGAAGAATGCTAAATACGTGTGCCTAGCCAACAAAGACTGTCCAGTAGACAAGCGGCGGAGGAACCGGTGCCAATTCTGCCGTTTCCAGAAGTGCCTTGTGGTGGGAATGGTGAAAGAAGGTAATGCCATGTTACACCCCCTTAAAGCCTTCAGTGACTATTATATTTGATGTGAAACCCAAGGTCGAACTGACAGTCATGTGAAACCCAAGCTAAGAATGACAGAAATGCTAAACTGAAGCTTTACAGTGCCCACTCGTAGAAAAAGAGAAACTGAAATGGATATAGCAATTGTTTAGCGAAACGGAGGCTTGCGGTGACAGTCATATGAGAATCTCAGACACGTACAGTCAGTGAGAGTATTTGTTGTTATTTCTCTCTCACTTACAGTCGTCCGCACAGACAGCCTGAAAGGTCGCAGGGGTCGTCTTCCCTCTAAACCCAAGACTGTACCAGAGTCAGCGTCCACCACACCACCCATCAACATCATCACCTCTCTTGTCAGGGCTCACATAGACTCCAACCCTGCCATCGGAAAACTGGACTACTCCAAGGTAAGACCTCCAGACCTTGTCATGTGACTCATGGAACAGCATATTATTGGTTGTATGTTAAGTGCCTGCAGTATCTCGTCTTTGCTGTTGAATCTCTCTCAGAATTGCTCAAGTTAAGCTTCTTGCTTTAATATCGTTATTATGTAATTCATCTTCTTTGATTGAAGTGATCTCGATCACATTTCACACTATATGTTATGACGAGATGGACATCAGAGGCAGTGTCATCCTTTTCTTTCCTCTTTCCACTCCTCAGTACCATGAGACAGTGGCCAGCCTATCAGATAAAGAGGATGCCAACGACATCCAGCAGTTCTACGACCTGCTGACAGGCACCATGGATGTGCTGCGGAAATGGGCCGAGACCATCCCAGGATTCACCGCCTTCTGCCCAGAAGACCAGGAGCTGCTCCTGGAATCTGCTTTCGTGGAACTCTTCATCCTCCGGCTAGCATACCGGTATAATTACCACTGTAAACATTGTCTGCATCCCAAATGGCACCCTATTTCCTTTGGGCCCTGGTCAAAAGTTATGCACTTAATAGGGAATAGACTGCCATTTGGGATGCACAAATTTACTGTATAGTTCCTTAAAAAACACAAATGTGCACCCAATGTTTCTGCAATATATGTTAAGGCTGTTCTGTCTCTAGGTCGAGTCCTGAGAAGAACAAGCTGATCTTCTGCAATGGTGTGGTACTTCACCGTATGCAGTGTGTGAGGGGCTTTGGCGACTGGATCGACTCCATCATGGACTTCTCCCAGAGCCTCCACCGCATGAATCTGGACGTGTCCTCATTCGCCTGCCTCGCAGCACTCGTCATCATCACAGGTGAAACACATTCGCATGCAAACACACGAAGACAGACAGACAGACAGACAGACAGACAGACAGACAGACAGACAGACAGACAGACAGACAGACAGACAGACAGACAGACAGACAGACAGACAGACAGACAGACAGACAGACAGACAGACAGACAGACAGACAGACAGACAGACAGACAGACAGACAGACAGACAGATACAATTTCACTATACAGTTAGTTTTAGTGAACCCCTTCTCTGCTCCACTAGGAGTTGAAAGCAATAAGTCTGGTAAGTTCTGGTTACTCAACTGAAACACTCATACTATATGCTTGTGGTATATAGCCTGTCACAAGCCCATTTATTAATGTGTCTGATCAAGAGGTTTCTCCTTGTTGTTTCTCCTCAGATCGCCATGGCCTCAAAGAGCCCAAACGGGTGGAGGAGTTCCAGAACCGCCTCATAACCTGTCTGAGGGACCACGTGACCGGCAGTGGCTCCGACGCGGGGCGGCCCCAGCCCAACTTCCTGTCCCGTCTGCTAGGGAAGCTCCCCGAGCTGCGCACCCTCTGCACCCAGGGCCTGCAGCGCATCTTCTACCTGAAGCTGGAGGACCTGGTCCCCCCACCACCCATCGTAGACAAAATCTTCATGGATACCTTACCTTTCTGAAAAGATGAAGAGGAATGATTAAGTGATGATGCTGAGGGGACAAACATATGATAAACTGAGGAGGTGAATAGGGGGCCGTTGTCTGTGTCCATTACATTTGGGACTTCTGAGTGTTGAATGTGGATAGGAGGCACTTCCCCCCCCCCCCCCCCCCCCCACACTGAAGTGGAATCGCCCCTTTCCAGTGCACTGACTTGATGAAAAGTGTCTGATTCTGCCTCTGGTCCAGTGTCTAAAAGTGAGGACTTAGACTGTATTTTTCGCACATTTAGTTTAATAACAAAAACCTGTGGGTGACAGAATTGGATGTTTATTTTCCAATCTTTGGAATTATCCTGGACAATTCCTTCAACAAGAGAGAGGAAGACATGAGATAACATTTCTAGTTTTTGGTCTCTTTTGTAAGTGTGACTTTGTAGAGTGGCTTTATCGCTATGCAAAATGTGTACGTTTGTGTTTTTGCACGCTGCAAAATATTGAGAGACAGTTGGTGTGTATGTACAGCTCTGAGGGGGAAAAGCAGGCATGTTCACACCTGAACACCCACTTAAACCTAAGTTCTCAAAAATCCTATTGAGTTTCCAAATCCCAACACAACTTAATTTAGTAGCTGTTCAAAGTTGACACATAGGGAGGCCAACAGTGTCAAACACTGTAGTCTCCAGTCCACTAGCCTTTCTCAAAGACAACTGTTGCGTCCTACATTTCAAAGTGAGCATTTTCAGTGAAACCATAATAATAATAATAGCCATTTGTAGTCCTGATACCACACATTTACACCTATAGAAGGTCGGACCAAAGGGTAGCTGTCTATCTGTCTGCAGTGACAGCTGGCTATTGTTGTGACATTTACAGCTCATCAACCATAAAGCCTTAATGTACTTTAAAGGCCCAGTGCAGTCGAAAATGTGATTTTCCTGTGTTTATATTTATATTTTCACACTATGAGAATGGAATAATACTGTGAAATTGTTAAAATTATGATAATGCCCTTTTAGTGTAAGAGCTGCCTGAAATTTCAGCTTGTTTTGGTGGGATGGAGTTTTGGACTGCCTGGTGACATCACCAGGTGGTAAATTAGTTAATAGACCAATAAGAAAGAGTTCTAAACCTTTCTGCCAATAACAGCTAGTTTTCAGTTTTCCCCTCCCCACCCAAAATTCTTGCTAGAGAAATTGCTTTTTGCTAAGAAGCTATTTTTGTTTATTTTTTTACCATTGTAATTGAAAAAATCACAGTAAGGTACTTACTTAATTGTAACCCAGAAATGATTTGATATTGAGTTAAAATGGCTGCATTGGACCTTTTAAAAGGTGTCATAAATTTTACTCATGCCACAATGCAACAAGTATTGCGGTTTTGTAATGGCAGGAGAATCATTTCACTGAAACTATTTTTTTCCCCTTAAAACTTTATAGGAATGAGTCCTTAAAAAGAGAAAAATGCCAGCAGAATTACAATGTTTAAAAAGTGCCTTTAAAAAAGTTGAAGAACTCCTGTGTATTCAGGTTTTCATTTCAACCATCTCACTGATAGAAACTCTGTAAATCTATTAATTTGTCAGCAACAACCAGATGACAAAACATTCAAACAGACTTGGTGAAGTTTGATTGGCTGAAATGAAAATGTGCATACCAAGAGTTACTTGAAAACGGAGGTTAGGAATCTCATGGTTTGGAATAGCCTAAGAATAGTCTAAGGATAAAAATCATAGAATAAATTTCTTTTTTTGAATGTGGGAGAGTATTAAGTTTCACACTATAGCTGTAACATGGATCCACTCAAACGTGTCCCTTAATGCTCTATAGCTTACTATCCTTATCCTTAACTGTGTGAATCTATAAACATCTGCTACTGTAAGGGTTGCCTTACACACGCTCCTTCAGGAGGAGTGTGTGCAGTTTTATAAAATGTAGTTATTTTTATTTTGTTCTTGAAATGAACTTCAAGTGATTTCTTAAGTCATTATACAGTGAAATGTGACAAAAGGGACGAGCAGCTAAGAGCACTTCAGCGTTCTAACACAGTATACAGATTTATACAAAAATGTTCTATGTTTGTTTGTGACGTGTGTATACTTATAACATAAATACTTTATATTTGTGAGTTTTCGTAATGTGGTACATACATATATATTCAGAGGAAGAAAAAGTATTTAATATTAAAAGAACATTTCAAAATAAAACATTTGTTGCCATTTTTCTTAAATGTCATGATACTATTTCACAGACAATTTTTACTACACATGCTTTTATGATGGTGTGTGTAGTAAAAACTATCACCAGATTCTGAGTTTTCTGGTATCTCCAAATAAATCAGTGGTTAAACCACATAAGATGATGTCAAAACTATTTCCTCTAGTTTACAGGCTCTTCTGCAGCCGAAGTTATACACCATTGGTTTGATTTTCATGACATCATAACAGGAAGCAGTTCGTTCCTTTCGGTTAAACCACTTGCATAGTTTCTAGATAAGATTGATGGAAGGGGAACTTTCATGCTCTGTGCCACGCAGGGGCACATGACGTAATAACTGTGTGGGAGTCTGTGTCTTTTCCATAATGTTGTCTAATTACATTATATGAATGCTCAAAATAGCTTATACCAACCAATCAATTCACAAATAGCAACACTATACCAACCAATCCACTCACAAATAGCAACACCTTACAATATGAATTTTGGTTGTTCCCCTTTGAGTTGCTTTGTTATTGGGCTGTATAAACCACATACTCTATTAAATATAGTATGGCATGGCTATGCTGTAGGATATGCCAGCAAATACAGTAGGGAGACCCAAGTCACCTGAGCACATATTCAGCTTGTTAGATTTAGCAACTCATCTTTGATTGCAATAATAGATATTGTTCTAAGCTTTTCACAAGTTCACAAAGTGTTTTAAATTGTATGGACAATGGAGATAACTCACTCCATCCACTACTACTATAGGGCGAGATGATCAATGCAATATGTTGCTGTAATCAAGACTTGCTATTACCACTGTGGTGCTTTTTGAGATTGGTCTGCCAATGGGAGAGGGGGAGAGGTGCACAAAACTTGCTCTTGATCTAATTCACCATCTTGTACTTGTAAATGTGTTTTGTCGCACAAGGTGTTAACGATGGCACAGCACTCATGATCAGCAGAGGCTATCCTTTGCCTCTCAGCCCACAGCCCAGGAGAATTGCAGCCGTGTTCAGCCAATACCCCTCCGGATACCCAATCTCAGACCACAGTCCAGTCATCTGGATTTTGATGTTGGCAGCAGGAGTGGAAATGGGGTCAACAGGAGAAAAGAGGGTGAGACATTGAGACATGTATTACCATTTAAAAAGCCAGGCATGCCCACACCCTGATGGGTACAGTTAGTGGACAGACTTGGGTGTAATCCCACTTCAGAGACCAGTGGGCATGAAACCTGGGGAGTATACAGTATGCTATCTACATTTTAGTCGTTTAGCCGACACTCTTATCCAGAGCGACTTACAGGAGCAATTAGGGTTAAGTGCCTTGCTCAAGGGTATATCAACATATTTTTTTACCGAGTCTGCTCAGGGATTTCAACCAGCAAACGTTCAGTTACTGGCCCAATGCTCTTAACCACTAGGCTACCTGCCTATCTCTGCTTTCATTATGGATACAGCTAATGTTTACATAAAGCAGTATACACTTATGTAGAATACACTTGGCATCTTGTCATTTTGAAAGACGTTATCCAGTATGTGTCACGTCCTGATCTGTTTCACCTGTCTTTGTGCTTGTCTCCACCCCCCTCCAAGTGTCGCCCATATCCCCTGTGTATTTATACCTGTGTTCTCTGTTTGTCTGTTGCCAGTTCGTCTTGTTTGTCAAGCTTACCAGCGTTTGTCCTGTCAGCTCCTGTTTTTGCCCAGGCTCTCTTTTTCTCGCCCTCCTGGTTTTGACGCTCGCCTGTCCTGTCTCTGTACCCACCTGCCTGCCGACCTGTACCCTTGCCCCTTCTCTGGATTATTGACCTCTGTCTGCCTTGACCTGTCTCTTGGACTATTAAACAATTGTTTTTTCAACGTGTCTGCATCTGGGTCTTACCTTGATTCCTGATAGTATGAGATTTACAGGAGTGCAAATAGTGGTAGCTAGCGGTAAATGGAATGTTGACCTTTGTGGTCAGATACTGTACATTTTATACATTGTGTCTTACAGATAATTCAGTATACGTGGCCCATGCGGCAATCAAATTCACACCCTCTGGTGATGTAAGAACCATACTACAACCAACAGAGCCAGTGGAAAAACATGTTCGAGCCAGTGGAACCACACAAAGGTAAAAGGAGTTCACACTTTTTTGTTGCTCATCATTTGAATGGGGATCGATGTACTGACTTTGTCCATTGTTTTTGATAGGCTAGCCTAAACTACAGATCAAATCTTGTTTGCTATTGTAACGGATGTGAAATGGCTAGCTAGTTAGCGGGTACGCGCTAGTAGCGTTTCAATCAGTTACGTCACTTGCTCTGAAACCTAGAAGTAGGGTTGCACCTTGCTCTGCAAGGGCCGTGGCCTTTGTGGAGCGATGGGTAACGATGCTTCGTGGGCGACCGTTGTTGATGTGTGCAGAGGGTCCCTGGTTCGCGCCCGAGGTCGGGGCGAGGGGACGGTTTAAAGTTATACTGTTACATTGGTGCCGTGACCCGGATCACTGGTTGCTGCGGAAAAGGAGGAGGTTGAAAGGGGGGTGAGTGTAACGGATGTGAAATGGCTAGCTAGTTAGCGGGTACGCACTAGTAGCGTTTCAATCAGTTACGTCACTTGCTCTGAAACCTAGAAGTAGGGTTGCACCTTGCTCTGCAAGGGCCGTGGCCTTTGTGGAGTGATGGGTAACGATGCTTCGTGGGCGACCGTTGTTGATGTGTGCAGAGGGTCCCTGGTTCGCGCCCGAGGTCGGGGCGAGGGGACGGTTTAAAGTTATACTGTTACACTATGTTATTTGTTCTGTGAACTAATTTCAAAATTAGTTGGATATTACTTACAGCTGTAAAATAAGGTAATCCCTGACCGCATCCATTCCATTCCACACAGACAGCAGATTAATGGGGCCCATAGCAAGGTCGAGCCTTGGGGTAAAGATATGGTTTAGGTATGGCAACCAGAGCTGGCCTGCTTTTGGACCTTAATTACAAGTGGTAACTGGGCCTTGTGGGTAACCTTGTATATGTGCGCTGGATATGGGTCACAATAATTTTGCTATAGGGAGAAATATTTCACTCATATCATACTACTAACATTTCACTCATATCGTACTCCTAATGGGTAAAATGTTTACCCTAATGACATAAACTGGTGGTCAGTTTTCTGTCATTCAGAAGTGAAATGTTAACACGCACATAATCATTATTCTCTCATTTGTGGTGCAGGAAATTCCAGCCCCAAAGTTGACTTAATTGTAGAAAACAATATGGTGTGGTTTAGTTTAGCTGGGGTTTAGAATGAACATATGAAAACCGGACACTTTAGTGGTTTATCACAGAGCTGTGCCTTAAGGTAAACAACATAGCAACAGCCACAGAAACTACTTCTGCACATTTATTGTGGATGTTTCGGTCAGAGACGTACGTTCTGGCTTGGCCATGACTCTGTGTGTTGTGTATAACTGTGGGGCAAGTGTCAGCTCTAGGTAACAAAACACTAACCCCCCCCCATGGTGGTTATGTTTGGGGTTACATTTCGGTCCATGTTTGTCATCACAATGTGTGGCCCGCCACCATCTCCTTCCCAAAGTGGAAAGGTACCATCTGGAGCTGCTGTTGACCCTCTGACCTGAGACCTCTAACCTCATGTCCTGTCATGCAACACCCGGGACTTGAGGACCCGTCTAGCCTCATTATACCACCACCTTACACGCAAGACGACGTTCTTCACTGTAACTATATGAGTGTGTGCGGGACAAGGACATATAGAATGCAAGGAAGATGTGATAAACATCAAAGAGGGAGGAAAGAATGTGAGAACATGAGAACTGGTCTGCTCGTAAATATATGTCATAGCGATGCTTTTGGAAACAAAAATCTAAATCTGTCTTGGTCCATATCTAGGTCAATGTCTAAAGTATCTTGATCAATATAGACTGACATTCAATATTTTTCAACAGATTATATTAAGGACTAAATAAAAGACCAAGACAGCTACCAACTGTTAATATACACAAAAAGGTGCTATCTAGAACCTAGAAGTGTTCATTGCCTGTCCCCATAGGAGAACCCTTTGAAGAACCCTTTTTGGTTCTAGGTAGAAATATTTTGGGTTCCATGTAGCACCCTTTCTACAGAGGGTTCTACATGGAACCCAAAAGGGTTATACCTGGACCCAAAAAGGGTTCTACATGTTCGACGAGCAGGTGTTCACATACTTTTGGTCATGTGGTGTATATTTATATTCCGGACTCTGACATCGCTTGTTCTAATATTTCTACATTTCTTAATTCCATTATTTTTATTTTTTGGATTTGTGTGTATTGCTTTGTATTGTTAGGTATTACTGCACTGTTGAAGCTAGGAACGTAAGTGTTTCGCTACACCCACTATAACATCTGCAAAATATGTGTACGCGTCACGGGACCACTAAAATGTTATTTGATGATGTGACATACATGTGACATACTGTACATGTGAGTGGGTGGCCTACAGCAGGTGCAAGTGCAGTGCGTGTGTGTGTGTGTGTGTGTGTGTGTGTGTGTGTGTCTGTGTCTGTGTCTATGTGTCTGTGAGAGTTACGGAGGCCACAGAGCACTAGCTGGAGAGGAAAGCCAATAGGCCTGTTTGTGAGGATGCTGCACCTGCCATTTGTTGATGGACTGAGCTGTAAATAACTTTTTGAAGTTGTTTAGTGCTCAGTGGGGGGCTCCTGTACCTCCCACTTCTCTCTCTCTCTCTCCCCCTCTCTCTCCCATACACACATACTGAAACACCACTATAATTTCTACACATTTACTATAAACAGCCAAAATTAGCTCTTACAAGAGGATGAGTGTGTGTGGGTTTTCCTCTGGTTCCCAGTGCCCTTCATTCACTGTCGTTCTGCCCCTGAACAAGGCAGTTAACCCACTGTTCCCCGGTAGGCCGTCATTGTAAATAATAATTTGTTCTTAACTGACTTGCCTAGTTAAATAAAGGTTAAATCTCTCCACCCAGTCCCCAGGGCCAGGTGTGGACATCTGATGCACTTCCCCTGGCTTATCTGACAACATTTCTCATCTTTGGTTCCCGAAGAGTCCTGTGTCTGTCCTGTGATTGTCCTATGACCACATTCAATCCCTAATATGTGCGTCTCTGCCTGTATCTCTGTTCTGGGCATGTGTGTGTGTGTGTGTGTGTGTGTGTGCGTGCGTGCGTTCGTGCGTGCGGAAAACCCTCTGGTGAGTGTATTTTTAGCCGGGCCATTGTTGAGCCCATGGAAACCTCTGTAATCCGATCTCCCCTCTCTGACTGAGGGAGTCTAGTGATAAATTAGTTGGCAGACACCATCGCTCATGCCATCCCTACGCATACCGTACGGCCCCTATCACTTTCTTAAGCTCCTAGTGCCCAGGGGATTAAATCCATAACTGAATGGTAAGCCTCTAGTATCATCGCTCTATCAAACACAGTACAACATGTTAGGAGGAGGAGGACAGTCCCGTGTGTTCAGCAAAATCCCCTCTATTATTCTCTTATTAATCTGTATTGATTTGTGAACCATGGGGTCCTGATTCCCGATATTAATTGTTTCTGGAAAACAACGTATTGATGCATCTCTCTCTCTCTAGATAACATTCTGACAAAATTAATCATGTTGGTGTGATAAGGGTGGCTGATACATTACAATCTATAATGTGTGTGTGTGTGTGTGCGTGTGTGCGTGTGTGTCAAACTCCAGAGGTCTAACTGAATCTGCCTAATTTCATCCATTCTATCCCTGTAATACAGTGGTATTCAGACCCTATTTACTTACATTTATTTCTCCAGAAATTCTGTCAACTGCCCCCACCCAAAATCTAATGACAAAACCTTAAAATCTGTACATTTTGATAACCTACAGCTCATTACATGTTCATGTCTCTAAGAGTACCAATACATACATTCACTCAATACAATTACATTTTTCAAATTATCTTTCTCAATCACATTTGTATTTTGTCGCATAAGATAATCGGTACTCTTAATTTTTGGTTCCCCACTATGGGTCGCGATTCCAACTTTAAATACCACTTCTGTAATAAAAGATGACCTTATACAAAATGATCCTCTCAGTTTTATGCCATGGTAAACAAGTATAACACTGATAATCAACACATCAAGTGTAGAAGACATGACTGAATGTCTTGAACTCAACTTGAAGGTCTGCTGACCTTGCTTCTCTGTAACAGTGGTTCCCAACATTTTTTGGTTACTGTACCACCAACTGCATGCCAGCAGTATACCACCCTGCATCCCACTGAAGCTAAGCAGGGTGGGTCCTGGATGGGAGACCAGATGATGCTGGAGGTGGTGTTGGAGGGCCAGTAGGAGGCACCCTTTCCTCTGTTCTAAATATCCCAATGCACTAGGGCAGTGATTGGGGACATTGCCCTGTGTAGGGTGCTGTCTTTCGGATGGGAAAATTAAATAACTGTCCTGACTCTCTGTGGTCACTGAAGATCCCATGGCACTTATTGTAAGAGTAGGGGTGTTAACTAGAGGTCGACTGATTAATCGGAATGGCCGATTAATCGGGGCCGATTTCAAGTTTTCATAACAATCGGGCGCCGATTTTTTTATTTTTTTTACTACACCTTTATTTAATCTTTATTTAACTAGGCAAGTCAGTTAAGAACACATTCTTATTTTCAATGACGGCCTAGAGGCAGAACGACAGATTTTTAACCTTGTCAGCTCGGGGGATCCAATCTTGCAACCTTACAGTTAACTAGTCCAATGCTCTAACACTGATTACATTGCACTCCACGAGGAGCCTGCCTGTGCATGCAGTAAGCTAAGGTAATTTAGCTTACTAATTTACCTTAGCTTACAGCTAATGCAGTAAGCTAAGGTAAATTGCTAGCTAGCATTAAACTTATCTTATAAAAAACAATCAATCAATGACTGTCATTGCTCCAATGTGTACTTAACCATAAACATCAATGCCTTTCTTAAAATCAATACACAAGTATATCTTTTTAAACCTGCATATTTAGCTAAAAGAAATCCAGGTTAGCAGGCAATATTAACCAGGTGAAATTGTGTCATTTCTCTTGCGTTCATTGCACGCAGAGTCAGGGTATATGCAACAGTTTGGGCCGCCTGGCTCTTTGCGAACTAATTTGCCAGAATTTTACGTAATTATACATAACATTGAAGGTTGTGCAATGTAACAGGAATATTTAGACTCATGGATGCCACCCGTTAGATAAAATACGGAACGGAATAAATGTTTTGTTTTCGAGGTGATAGTTTCCGGATTAGTCAAAGGTATATGGTTTAGAGAGAAATAGTCGACGCGTTATAATTCCTGTAATAACTTGCGGCGGAACTTGAAAGGGGTTTCTTCGTTATTTTACCGTTCATGTCTTCCATAGAGAATGTCTTGATCTACTTCAAATAAGGTCTGTGTTTCGTGCAGGCTTAAACCGCCTCGACGTTTTGATACCCGTGTAAATCTCACTAGGATAAGGTAACGTTTGTCAACATATTTTCATAAATCCACTCTACAAAAAAAAAGATCTTCGCTTATATTTAGCCAATATTGATCAGAGTTACCTTGTCCTATGGATATCTACACAGTTATAAAATTGGCAAGGTGGTGTAAGCCTACACGAAACACAGACCTTATTTTAAGTGAATCTAAAAATATCCTATGGAATAAACGAAGGAACCCGCTTTTCAGATTTTGCTAGAAGGTGTCATGGCAATTATGACTCGCACTTTGGTCGTCAATTCTTACCATGCCCATTATTAAAATAGGATTTCCTGCATATAGAAATGACAGTTTTTGTTTTCAACATTCATCACAGGTAACTTAAACTCTATTTTTATTCAAACAGTTGAGAGTATTTGTCTCCTAAGCAGACTCTTCAGTATCATTGTCACTTCAGAGCTGTGTGCGTGTGTGTGTATTTATGTCTTATATTAAGTTAAAATAAAAGTGTTCATTGTTCATTCAGTATTGTTGCAATTGTCATTATTACAAAATGTGTGTGTATGATATATATATATATATATATATATATATATATATATATATATAAAAACATTATTATTATTATTATTTTTTATAAATAAATCGGCCGATTAATCGGTATCGGCTTTTTTTGTCCTCCAATAATCGGTATCGGTATCGGCGTTGAAAAATCATAATCGGTCGACCTCTAATTGTCATTATTACAAAAATGTGTGTGTGTGTATGATATATATATACACTGCTCAAAAAAATAAAGGGAACACTTAAACAACACAGTGTAACTTCAAGTCAATCACACTTCTGTGAAATCAAACTGTCCACTTAGGAAGCAACACTGATTGACAATAAATTTCACATGCTGTTGTGCAAATGGAATAGACAACAGGTGGAAATTATAGGCAATTAGCAAGACACCCCCAATAAAGGAGTGGTTCTGCAGGTGGTGACCACAGACCACTTCTCAGTTCCTATGCTTCCTGGCTGATGTTTTGGTCACTTTTGAATGCTGGCGGTGCTTTCACTCTAGTGGTAGCATGAGACGGAGTCTACAACCCACACAAGTGGCTCAGGTAGTGCAACTCATCCAGGATGGCACATCAATGCGAGCTGTGGCAAGAAGGTTTGCTGTGTCTGTCAGCATAGTGTCCAGAGCATGGAGGCGCTACCAGGAGACAGGCCAGTACATCAGGAGATGTGGAGGAGGCCGTAGGAGGGCAACAACCCAGCAGCAGGACCGCTACCTCCGCCTTTGTGCAAGGAGGATCAGGAGGAGCACTGCCAGAGCCCTGCAAAATGACCTCCAGCAGGCCACAAATGTGCATGTTTCTGCTCAAACGGTCAGAAACAGACTCCATGAGGGGGGTATGAGGGCCCGACGTCCACAGGTGGGGGTTGTGCTTACAGCCCAACACCGTGCAGGACGTTTGGCATTTGCCAGAGAACACCAAGATTGGCAAATTCGCCACTGGCGCCCTGTGCTCTTCACAGATGAAAGCAGGTTCACACTGGGCACGTGACAGACGTGACAGAGTCTGGAGACGCCATGGAGAATGTTCTGCTGCCTGCAACATCCTCCAGCATGACCGGTTTGGCGGTGGGTCAGTCATGGTGTGGGGTGGCATTTCTTTGGGGGGCCGCACAGCCCTCCATGTGCTCGCCAGAGGTAGCCTGACTGCCATTAGGTACCGAGATGAGATCCTCAGACCCCTTGTGAGACCATATGCTGGTGCGGTTGGTCCTGGGTTCCTCCTAATGCAAGACAATGCTAGACCTCATGTGGCTGGAGTGTGTCAGCAGTTCCTGCAAGAGGAAGGCATTGATGCTATGGACTGGCCCGCCCGTTCCCCAGACCTGAATCCAATTGAGCACATCTGGGACATCATGTCTCGCTCCATCCACCAAAGCCACGTTGCACCACAGACTGTCCAGGAGTTGGCGGATGCTTTAGTCAAGGTCTGGGAGGAGATCCCTCAGGAGACCATCCGCCACCTCATCAGGAGCATGCCCAGGCGTTGTAGGGAGGTCATACAGGCACGTGGAGGCCACACACACTACTGAGCCTCATTTTGACTTGTTTTAAGGACATTACATCAAAGTTGGATCAGCCTGTAGTGTGGTTTTCCACTTTAATTTTGAGTGTGACTCCAAATCCAGACCTCCATGGGTTGATAAATTTGATTTCCATTGATAATGTTTGTGTGATTTTGTTGTCAGCACATTCAACTATGTAAAGAAAAAAGTATTTAATAAGAATATTTCATTCATTCAGATCTAGGATGTGTTATTTTAGTGTTCCCTTTATTTTTTTGAGCAGTGTATATAATTATTATTATTTTTTTTTTAAATAAATCGGCCGATTAATCGGTATCGGCTTTTTTTGTCCTCCAATAATCGGTATTGGTATCGGCATTGAAAAATCATAATCGGTCGACCTTTAGTGTTAACCCTGGTGTCCTGGCTAAATTCCCATTCTGGTCCTCATAACATCATGGCCACCTAATTATCACCAGCTTTCAATTGGTTCATTCATCCCCTTCCTCTCTCCTGTAACTATTCCCCAAATTGTTGCTGTAAATTAGAATTTGTTCTCAGTCAACTTGGTAAAGGGTTAAATAAATAAAAATAATTTAGCTCTGCCAGGAGTATCCACTTATGTGAATTTTACTAGTAAGCCTACGGTCTCATGAGTCTTCTCAAGTACCCCCAGGGGCCCTGGTACCCCTGCTTGGGAACAACTATTCTATAGCGTCTAGATGAGCCTATGTAAACCATACAGGACTGAATGGGACGTTGTCGACATGAACATTACATGTCCTTGCTTTTATTTGCGTGCCACTAGTGAAGTTTGTCACACCAAGGAACACAATATTTTTTTAATTTCACCTTTATTTAACCAGGTAGGCCAGTTGAGAACAAGTTCTCATTTACAACTGCGACCTGGCCAAGATAAAGCAAAGCAGTGCGACAAAAACAACAACACAGAGTTACACATGGGATAAACAAACATACAGTCAATAACACAATAGAAAATCTGTATACAGTGTGTGCAAATTAAGTAAGGAGGGAAGGCAATAAATAGGCCATAGTGGCGAAGTAATTACAATTTAGCAATTAACACTGGAGTGGTAGATGTGCAGATGAGGATGTGAAAGTAGAAATACTGGTGTGCAAAAGAGCAGAAAACTAAAACAAATATGGGGATGAGGTAGGTAGTTGGTTGGATGGGCTATTTACAGATACAGCGATCGGTAAGCTGCTCTGACAGCTGATGCTTAAAGTTAGTGAGGGAGATATAAGTCTCCAACTTCAGTGATTTTTGCAATTCGTTCCAGTCATTGGCAGCAGAGAACTGTAAGGAAAGGCGGCCAAAGGAGGTATTGGCTTTAGGGAGGACCAGTGAAATATACCTGCTGGAGCGCATGCTACGGGTGGGTGTTGCTATGGTGACCAGTGAGCTGAGATAAGGCGGAGCTTTACCTAGCATAGACTTATAGATGACCTGGAGCCAGTGGGTTTGGCGACAAATATGTAGCGAGGACCAGCCAATGAGAGCATACAGGTCGCGGTGGTGTGTAGTATATGGGGCTTTGGTGACAAAACGGATGGCACTGTGATAGACTGCGTCCAATTTGCTGAGTAGAGTGTTGGAGGCTATTTTGTAAATGACATCGCCGAAGTCAAAGATCGGAAGGATAGTCAGTTTTACGAGGGTATGTTTGGCAGCATGAGTGAAGGAGGCTTTGTTGCAAAATAGGAAGTCGATTCTAGATTTAATTTTGGATTGGAGATGCTTAATATGAGTCTGGAAGGAGAGTTTACAGTCTAGCCAGACACCTAGGTATTTATAGTTGTCCACATATTCTAAGTCAGAACCGTCCAGAGTAGTGATGCTAGTCGGGCGGGCGGGTGCGGGCAGCGATCGGTTGAAGAGCATGCATTTCATTTTACTAGCACTTAAGAGCAGTTGGAGGCCACGGAAGGAGAGTTGTATGGCATTGAAGCTTGTTTGGAAGTTTGTTAACACAGTGTCCAAAGAAGGGCCAGATCAATGCAGAATGGTGTCGTCTGTGTAGAGGTGGATCAAAGAATCACTCTGGCACCCCATAGAGACTGCCAGAGGTCCGGACAACAGGTCCTTCGATTTGACACACTGAACTCTATCTGAGAAGTAGTTGGTGAACCAGGCGAGGCAGTCATTAGAAAAACCAAGGCTGTTGAGTCTGCCGATGAGAATACGGTGATTGACAGAGTCGAAAGCCTTGGCCAGGTCGATGAAGATGGCTGCACAGTAGTGTCTTTTATCGATGCCGGATATGATATCGTTTAGGACCTTGAGCGTGGCTGAGGTGCACCCAGGACCAGCTTGGAAACCGGATTGCATAGCGGAGAAGATACGGTGGGATTCGAAATGGTCGGTGATCTGTTTGTTCACTTGGCTTTCGAAGACTTTAGAGAGGCAGAGCAGGATGGATATAGATCTGTAACAGTTTGGGTCTAGAGTGTCTCCCCCTTTGAAGAGGGGGATGACCGCGGCCGCTTTCCAATCTTTAAGAATCTCAGACGATACGAAAGAGAGGTTGAACAGACTAGTAATAGGGGTTGCAACAATGGCAGCGGATTATTTTAGGGAGAGAGGGTCCAGATTGTCTAGCCCAGCAGATTTGTAGGGATCCATATTTTGCAGCTCTATCAGAACATCAGCTGTCTGGATTTGGTTGAAGGAGAAGTGGGGGGGTGCCTTGGGCTAGATGCTGTGGGGGGTGCAGAGCTGTTGGCCGGGGTTGGGGTAGCCAGGTGGAAAGCATGGTCAGCCGTAGAGAACTGCTTATTGAAATTCTTGATTATCGTGGATTTATTGGTGGTGTCAGTGTTTCCTAGCCTCAGTGCAGTGGGCAGCATGGAGGAGGTGCTCTTATTCGCCATGGACTTTACAGTGTCTCAAAACTTTTTGGAATTAGTGCTGCAGGATGCAAATTTCTGTATGAAAAAGCTAGCCTTTGCTTTCCTAATTGACTGTGTATATTGGTTCCTGACTTCCCTGAAAAGTTGAATATCGCGGGGGCTATTCGATGCTAATACAGTACGCCACAGGATGTTTTTGTGCTGGTCAAGGGCAGTCAAGTCTGGGGTGAACCAAGGGCTATATCTGTTCTTCGTTAAATTTTTTTTGAAAGGGGCATGTTTATTTAAGATGGTGAGGAAAGCACTTGTAAAGAACAACCAGACATTCTCTACTGACGGGATGAGGTCAATATCCTTCCAGGATACCCGGGCCAGGTCGATTAGAAAGGCCTGCTCGCAGAAGTGTTTTAGGGAGCGTTTGACAGTGATGAGGGGTGGTTGTTTGACCGCGGACCCATTACGGACGTAGGCAATGAGGCAGTGATCGTTGAGATCCTGATTGAAAACAGCAGAGGTGTATTTAGAGGGAAAGTTGGTCAGGATGATATCTATGAGGTTGCCCATGTTTACGGATTTGGGTTTGTACCTGGTAGGTTCCTTGATAATTTGTGTGAAATTGAGGGCATCTAGCTTAGATTGAAGGATGGCCGGGGTGTTAAGCATATCCCAGTTTTGGTCACCTAACAGTACGAACTCTGACGATAGATGGGGGCAATCAATTCACATATGGTGTCCAGGGCACAGCTGGGAGCTGAGGGGGGTCTATAACAAGCGGCGACAGTGAGGGACTTGTTTCTGGAGAGATGGATTTTTAAAAGTAGAAGTTTGATCTGTTTTGGCATAGACCTGGATAGTATGACAGAACTCTGCAGGCTATCTCTACAGTAGATTGCAACTCCGCCCCCTTCAGCAGTTCTATCTTGACGGAAAATGTTGTAATTGGGGATGGAAATTTCAGAATTTTTGGTGGCCTTCCTAAGCCAGGATTCAGACACGGCTAGGACATCAGGGTTGGCGGAGTGTGCTAAAGCAGTGAATAAAGCAAACTTAGGGAGGAGGCTTCTGATGTTAACATGCACGAACCCAAGGCTTTTACGGTTACAGAAGTCAACAAACGAGAGCGCCTGGGGACACACAGGGCCTGGGTTAACCTCTACATCACCAGAGGAACAGAGGAGGAGTAAGGTGAGGGTACGGCTACAGGCTATAAGACCTGGTTGTCTAGTGCGTTAGGAACAGGGAATAAAAGGAGCAGATTTCTGGGTGTGGTAGGATAGATTCAGGGCATAATGTACAGACAAGGATATGGTAGGGTGCGAGTACATTGGAGGTAAACCTAGGCATTGAGTGACTATGAGAGAGGTTGCATCTCTGGAGGCGCCAGTTAAGCTAGGTGCGGTCTCCGCATGTGTGGGGGATGGGACAGAGGAGCTATCTGAGGCATGTTGAGCGGGACTAGGGGCTCCGCAGTAAAATAAAACAATGAGAGCTACCCTAAACAACAGTATACAAGTCATTTTTACATTAGAGATGCATAAAGCAATCACAGGTGTTGATTGGGAGAGCTAAGACAACAACGGGTAAAGACAACAACGGGTAAACAGCTAAGACAACAACAACGGGTAAATGGCGATGAATGGGAAGAGAGGGTCAGTTAGCCACACACAGGGCTTGAGTTCGAGGCTGGTGCCGACAGATAAACAAAATTAAGTACCGTGTTAATGAACAGTCCAGCAGGCATCAGCTGTGAAGCCAAGTGATCATAGGGTCCAATGAGCAGCAATAGATGAAACAGGAAGCCGTTCGGTAGTCGTTACTACGCTAGGCGAGTGGGAGACACGGCGTTCAGGAAGCTAGTGGGCCGGGGATAGCAGAAGGGTCTTCACCGACATCCACGACGCAGAGGCCAGTTGAGAGCACATCGGCCGAATAACGTCAGCAGACCAGCAGACCAGTCGTGATGGATCGGCGGGGCTCCGTGTCGACAAAGAGCCCAGGCCAATTGGCAACAGAGGTATTGTAGTTGGTGTACTTCGTTTGCTAGCTGATGGGCCCAGCTCCAGGCTAGCTGGTGCTTGCTTCTGGACAAGGGCGTTAGCCACAATAGCCACTTGGTAGCAGATAGTTAGCTGCGATGATTCAATGTAATGGTCCAGAGCTTGAGGCAGGAATCCGGTGATGTAGTGGGGAAAAAAATCGGTCCGATATCGCGCTGTGCAGACTGGCAGGTATTAAGCAGGCTATCCGTGCTAAAGCGTCTGGTGTCTGAGCTAAAGATAAAGACCACTAGCAGTGGCTAACAATGACTAAAAAGCTAGTAGCTAATTAGATGGCTAGCTTCTGATGGCTAGCTTCTGATGGCTAGCTTCTAATGGAGGTTCCAGTTATAAGGTCTAAAAAATAGCAGATCCGTACCACATTGGGTGAGGCGGGTTGCAGGAAGGTATATTTAATTCGTAAATGGAAAAAAGAGATTGAAATATATTGAAATGTATACAACAAAAAAAATATGTATATATTTACATAGGACAAAGACAAACACGTCTTACTGTTACGCCATCTTGGATAATAATGAACAGGTGCATAATGAGTGTGTGAGAGAGACAGTATGGTTAGAAGCAAGGAATAGACCAGGTAGAGTTTAACTCCTGGATTTAATATTTTAATTATGGTTTGACCATGTTTCTTTCCTTACAAGAGACAAATGCATTCGTTCATGGGTTTATGTACCTTAGATGGCTGTCTTACACCTGGGAAGAAGAACTCTTGCAGCTGAGAAAACGTAGTGTACTGACAGTGTCCCAGTCTGACGGTAAAACACTACAGATTTATAATCTTCAAAGAGATTAAATTACACCCCACCACTCTCATCCCTCAACCACAGAGAGCCTGCACACACACACACACACACACACACACACACACACACACACACACACACACACACACACACACACACACACACACACACACACACACACACACACACACACACAACGGCTTGGGTTTCACCGGCAGATGACAGTCTGGCCATCGGCCTGAAAGTTGTTCACAGCAAAACCACCCCATCACATGCCACCCCCCTCTCCCCACAACACACACACACACACACACACACACACACACACACACACACACACACACACACACACACACACACACACACACACACACACACACACACACACACACACACACACACACACACACACACACACTTCAGAAAGGCCCAATATAAAAGGGGGGGGGGGGACAAGGTCAGAAGGAACACATGCTGTCAGACACACTAGTACAGGTGGGAAACCATCAGGCGATGCTTTGATTCCCCTCCAACCTATAACACAGGACCGCAAACCATTTAGGCATCATGCCTGAACCTGACTGGTAGATTACATATATAGGCTAGTATTGATTGGAGTTATAATTGGGACAGGAAATTCCAAGCCCTATCTATAGTCTATAACTATGACCCTTTATTCCGATAATTCAAGTTGGTATTTTAACTTGCTAAGCATTCAACACTATTTTAAATATTTAGCCCACTACCATAAAAATTGAATTCACAATTTAGTTTTGGGGGTCGTTTTAGATTCCTTGTCTACATAAATCCACAATTGGCCCTTCCCTAAGCCCCCCGCCCCCCCCCCCCTTGATTACCGTTGCAACCTCGGACAACATTTTCCCGGGAAGCCCAATTACCCATTTCACTGCTGGTGAAATCCCTTCACAATGATCCCAAACTGTGTTTCTAAAACACAAAGAAATTAAACCCCTTGCTAATCAGGAAACTCCTGGGAATGTTGTAGTAGACTCATTACAATTGCTTTACGGGAACCTGGTAAAATGATGTTTGTAGTGTAGCTAACCACTGAATGGTTCTGAATTCACTGTCAGCATGCAGTCAAAGCTATGACCACATTTGGAGCAAACTAGTGCTCTCAAATTGAATCATGACGTCGACAGCAGATGGGAGTTGTATTCATAACATTGCTAACTTAGTTAGCTAACATACATTTTAAGAAAACAAGTTGTATTAAGTGGCCAGATGCTGTAGCTAGCATTAGCAATGTTTGGTTGTCAAAGAGAGTTAACCAGCTAACCAGCTAATCAGCTAACCAGCTGAGCTAGCAAACAATGTAACAAAAGTATAATTTTTTCAATAGGCTCTGCACTTCAGGAATCACAGTAGCAAGTACTCCTGGTGCACTGTACAATTATTAAGCTATTTAACTTCTCTAGGATAGGGGGCAGCATTTTCACGTTTGGATGAAAAGCATACCCAAATTCAACTGCCAGCTACTCATCCCCAGAAGATAAGATATGCATGTTATTAGTAGATTTGGATAGAAAACACTCTGAAGTTTCTAAAACTGTTTGAATCATGTCTGTGAGTATAACAGAACTTATTTAGCAGGCGAAACCCCGAGGACAAACCATTCAGATTTTATTTTTGTTGAGGTCACTCTCTTTTCAATGGGTTTTCATTGGGAACACAGATTTCTAATTGACCTTCTTGCAATTCCTACTACTTCCACTGGATGTCAACAGTCTTTAGAAATTGGTTGTGTTTTTTTCCTTTGTGTAATGAAGAAGTACGGCCATCTTGAACGAGGGTCACTGGAAGTGTACTGTTAGAGGCGCGTGACCAGAAAGCTAGCTACAGTTTGTTTTAATCCTGTATTGAACACAGATCATCCCGTCTTCAATCTTATATATTATTTACGTTAAAAAATACCTAAAGTCGTATTACAAAAGTAGTTTGAAATGTTTTGGCAAAGTTTACAGGTAAGTTTTGAGATATTTTGTAGTCACGTTTCACAAGTTGGAACCGGTGTTTTTCTGGATCAAACGCGCCAAATAAATGGACATTTTGGATATATATCGACGGAATTAATCGAACAAAAGGACCATTTGTGATGTTTATGGGACATATTGGAGTGCCAACAACAGAAGCTCGTCAAAGGTAAGGCATGAATTATATTTTTATTTCTGCGTTTTGTGTCGCGCCTGCATGGTTGAAATATGCTTCTCTCTTTGTTTACTCTGTTGCTATCCTCAGATAATAGCATCGTTTGCTTTTGCCGAAAAGCCTATTTGAATTCTGACATGTTTGCTGGATTCACAACCAGTGTAGCTTTAATTTGGTATCTTTCATATGTGATTTAATGAAAGTTTGATTTTTATAGTAATTTATTTGAATTTGGCGCTCTGCATTTTCTCTGGCTTTTGGCCAAGTGAGACAGTAGCGTCCCGCCTAAACTCAGATTTTTGGATATAAATATGAACTTTACCGAACAAAACATACATGTATTGTGTGACATGAAGTCCTATGAGTGTCATCTGATGAAGATCATCAAAGGTTAGTGATTTATTTTATCTCTATTTCTGCTTTTTGTTACTCCTCTCTTTGGCTGGAAAAATGGCTGTGTTCTTCTGTGACTTGGCTCTGACCTAACATAATCGTTTGGTGTGCTTTCGTCGTAAAGCCTATTTGAATTCTGGATTCACAACAAGTGTAGCTTTAATTTGGTATCTTTCATGTGTGATTCCATGAAAGTTTGATTTTTATAGTAGTTTATTTGAATTTGGTGCTCTGCATTTTTACTGGCTTTTGGCCAAGTGGGACGTTAGCGTCCCACATATCCCAGAGAAGTTAAACATACAGTTTTTAAAGAAAACTATCAGTTTTTGCCATAGACCTCACTGGCTTTCATGCGATTTAAACATGAGCTTGTCTGACAGTTGCTATCCAGCGCTGGAGAGCTGCGATTAGTTGCCCAAAATTTGGGGCGGGGCTTATCGAAGGGTCAATTGTTCCCAGACTTATGCCAAGGCATTAGGGTGAAAAAGCTCTCATTCATGTGTGGACACTTACATTACATGTACTAGAACAATAACTAAGTAAGCAAGTACCACATTTCGTCCATATGAGCTTCTTGCAACCTGAGAACACATGCATGGGCCCCAGGTCTAAAACAGGCATTAACATGCTAGCTCTAGCACAATGTGAAGAAAGGGGAGCAGCATAACAAAAACATAGGCCTCTCACCACTGGGAAGGCTGTCCTTCACTGAGTCTGATACATTTCAAACAATGTGTTTCAAATTGCACTCTATTCTCAATGTAGTTCACTACTACCCATAGGGCTCTGGTCAAAAGTAGTGCACTACATAGAATAAAGTCCTTTTTGGAACGCAGTGTTACGTAATACTGCTGGAGGACAAGGAGAGGGAGTCGGCGCCCTTTTAGGTATAGTTGCTGCTCGCCGTAGAGGACAAAATCTATCGCACTCCATTGGGGGGATGCCACCTTCAATGTACCGTTCGCTGTCTTGGGACAGGAAGTACAGAGCTATTTCTGAACCAATGTCAGCCACAGCCCCATGACTCGTCTTCCCACATCCCAACTCCCCCCCACCCCCACCCACCCACCCCACCGTCACCCCCCTCCAACCCCAGCCCCAACTACAACACCCTAGCCTGGGTTCTGATTGGAGAGCACTGCTGTGTCTGCAAAATATAGCCTGGCAGACTGCAGACAATGGCTCCAGCTCAACTCTGCAGCTAACGGTCATGTTTGGGGAATAAAGCATAAGCAAGGGTCTCATAGCATCCTGTCACAGAATATCCCTGTCTGTGACACGGTAGACAGCGGTGCCAATATATCAATATAATGCCATGTCAAGTGTTTAGTGCCCAAGTACCTATTGACTGTTTTCTTCTCTGTGTTAGATTTATTAGCCTGTCTATATTCAGCACCGTCAGTGCGGTCTGATTTATTCATATGATATGACAGGTCTTTGTACTTCCCATCTACCAGGGCTGGTGTGGAGCTATTGGGAGAACAGGCCCCGGGTAATATATTTTTGTGTCATAAAGAGTAGTATATAGCTGCAGTATGTGGAGAGTAGTACATTGGTAAATAGCATTAGAATAGGATAGTATAGTATGTACAAGCTCCTAACTATCTACTTCTAGCTGTGCTTGATAAAGTGGAGGGTAACTACAGTGTAGCAGGATAACAAACAGTCTTATTGAGGGATTCAATGATGTACACTATCCAGAGAAGCCAATAGTGTGAATCATCAAGCCAGCATGTTCATAACAACGCCAACCCCTGTACACAATTCTACCCTTGACAAAACCTGACAAAAACCACCAACAAAATAATTTTCCTTCTTTTCTTTGGTCACTTTTTTGTTCATACCCCCCCTCCCCTGCAATGGAGACATATTTGAATGTGTGGGCATTGGAAATCCTGCATCACACATTACCAGAGATTTCATCTCCACTGAATGGATGCGTTTGACAGTTTTTTTGTGGGAACTGTTTCCCACTGAACGAGTAGAGAACAAGGCCCGTTGTTCGACAGAGGAACCATTGCAGCAGATGACGGTTGTGGAGGGAAGACATGAATAAAATGATTTAAAGAGGTCCCTCCCATTCACTTTGTCTTTGACTCTCACTCCCACACATGTTTTTATGACGGGTTTCAATAATTATCTCAGGCTGAGTTCATCTGGAGGACTGGCTTTGTGAAAGAGAGAAATGGAAAAGACCCACACACATGAAGAAAAGAGATAAGACCTACTTTGTGATGGGAAGAGGACAGAAATGAGTTTGTTGACAACACATAAACATATTTTCCACCCTTTTGATTTGTAGTGGCTTCCTAAAATGTTTGGTCCATTTATGTTTTTTGTCACACTCTTAGTTTTAATCTCACATCTTTAAAATGACAGTCATTCAGGCTTGTCCACACTCAGTAACTGTAGCAACTCCAAAGCTGACCCACTGTCTCATAAATGTGCAGAGCATGTGGGTTTTCAATTATAACTTCAAGGCAGTAACCTGTATTGACACTTAAAACTGCGAAAGGGGAAACTTCTTACGGTCTAGTAGTAGAGAATGCCCAGTCAGCGGTCACAGTCTGAATAAGACAGGCACACTTGTACTGTATGATGTATCTACATAGATTTATTGAGTCACACATGCACAGACAGAACACACAGTATATGTCCAAGAATAACTTTATGCAAGCCCAGCAGAATGTATACCGTACCCATAGCAGCCTATGACAATAAATCATATAGATAACGACTTTTTCCCCTTAAAAAGGCTGAAAAGATATTGTCATGGGCCTTCAGATCCTCAAAAAGTTCTACAGCTGCACCAATGAGAGCGTCTTGACTGGCTGCATCACCGCTTGGTATGGCAACTGCTTGGAATCTGACTGCAAGGCGCTACAGAAGGTTAGTGCGTACGGCCCAGTACATCATTGGGGCCGAGCTCCCTGCAATCCATGACCTCTATATCAGGCAGTGTCAGAGGAAGGCCCTAAAAAAAATTAAAAAACACCAAGGTCATAGACTGTTCTCTCTGCTACCACACGGCAAGCGGTACTGATGCACCAAGACTGGATCCAACAGGACCCTGAACTGCTTCTACACCCAAGCCATAAGACTGCTAAATAGTTAGTAACATAGCTACCCAAATAACTACCCGGACTATCTGCATTGACCTTTTTTGCACACATTTTTTTGACTCATCACATACAGTACGCTGCTGCTACTGTTTATTATCTGTCACTTTATTCTTAGTTATACTGTATGTACATATCTACCTAAATTACCTCATACCCCTGCACATCGACTTGGTACTGGTGCCCCGTGTATATAGCCATGTTATTGTTACTCATTGTGCATTATTATAACTATTTTTATTACCTGTTTTTTCTATTATTTCTCTATTTTCTTCTCTCTGCATTGTTGGGAAGGACCCGTGAGTAAGCATTTCACTGTTAGTCTACACCTGTTGTTTAAGAAGCACGTGACAAATAAAATGTGATTTTATTTGGTTACTGAATATGCAGGTCAGTGAGGAAGGAGACAGCTTCAGTATGCGCCGCAAATGGCACCCTATTCACCATGGTCAAAAGGAGTACACTAAATAGGGAATAGGGTGCTATTTAGAATGCATCTCTGTTAAAGGAGAATTATCATGAGACATTAAACTGTGATAAATGGGTCTGAACCGTCACCGAACCCAGCTGCTGTGGACAACATGCTCAGTCACGGTCATCAAATGTAAGTATGAAGTGAGACAGCATTAGTCTAACATTGGTTCTCTCACTTCTCCTCCAAAGCCAGGCGCAAACCCTTCAATAAAGGAACTGAAGTTCCTCTTCTAACTGATTCACATTTTAGCTGAGGGACCACACATTTTTTTTTTTTTACCAGGTAGGCCAGTTGAGAACAAGTTCTCATTTACAACTGCGACCTGGCCAGGACAAAGCAAAGCGCCAAAAACAACACAGAGATACACATAAACAAACATACAGTCAACAACACGATAGATAGTTCTATGTACAGTGTGTGCAAATATAGAAGAGTTGGGAGGTAAGGCAATAAATAGGCCATAGATATTATAGCATTTACACTGGAGTGATGGATGTGCAGATGATGATGTGCAAGTAGAGATACTGGGGTTCAAAAGAGCAAGAAGATAAATAACAATATGGGGATGAGGTAGTTGGGTGTGCTATTTACAGATTGGCTGTGTACAGGTACAGTGATCGGTAAACTGCTCTGACAGCTGATGCTTATAGTTAGAAAGGGAGATATAAGACTCCAGCTTCAGTGATTTTTGCAATTCGTTCCAGTCATTGGCAGCAGAGAACTGGAAGAAAAGGCGGCCAAAGGAAGTGTTGGCTTTGAAGATGACCAGTGAAATATACCTGCTGGAGCGCGTGCTACCGGTGGGTGTTGCTATGGTGACCAGTGAGCTGAGATAAGGCGGAGCTTTACCTAGTATAGACTTATAGATGACCTGGAGCCAGTGGGTTTGGCGACGAATATGTAGCGAGGGCCAGCCAACGAGAGCATACAGGTCGCGGTGGTGTGTAGTATATGGGGCTTTGGTGACAAAACGGATGGCACTGTGATAGACTACATCCAGTGCTGAGTAGAATGTTGGAGGCTATTTTGTAGATGACATCGCTGAAGTCAAGGATTGGTAGGATAGTCAGTTTTACGAGAGTATGTTTAGCAGCATGAGTGAAGGAGGCTTTGTTGCGAAATAGGAAGCCGTTTCTAGATTTAATTTTTGATTGGAGATGCTTAATGTGAGTTTGAAAGGAGAGTTTACAGTCTAACCAGACACCTAGGTATTTGTAGTTGTCCACATATTCTAAGTCAGAACCGTCCAAAGTAGTGATGCTAGTCGGGCGGGCGGGTGCGGGCAGCAATCGGTTGAAGAGCATGCATTTAGTTTTACTAGCATTTAAAAGCAGTTGGAGGCCACGGAAGGAGTGTTGTATGATTTGTAGGGATCCAGATTTTGCAGCTCTATCAGAACATCAGCTGTCTGGCTTTGGGTGAAGGAGAAGCGGGGGGGTGGGCTTGGGCAAGTTGCTGCAGGGGGCGCAAAGCTGTTGGCCGGGGTAGGGGTAGCCAGGTGGAAAGCATGGCCAGACGTAGAAAAATGCTTATTGAAATTATAGATTATCGTAGATTTATTGGTGGTAACAGTGTTTCCTAGCCTCAGTGCAGTGGACAGCTGGGAGGAGGTGATCTTATTCTCCATGGACTTTACAGTGTCCCAAAACTGTTTGTAATTAGTGCTACAGGATGCAAATATCTGTTTGAAAAAGCTAGCCTTAGCTTTCCTAACTGACTGTGTATATTGGTTCCTGACTTCCCTGAAAAGTTGCCTGTCACGGGGGCTATTCGATGCTAATGCAGAACGCCACAGGATGTTTTTGTGCTGGTCAAGGGCAGTCAAGTCTGGGGTGAACCAAGGGCTATATCTGTTCTTATTTCTACATTTTTTGAATGGGGCATGCTTATTTAAGATGGTGAGGAAAGCACTTGTAAAGAGCAACCAGGCATCCTCTACTGACGGGATGAGGTCAATATCCTTCCAGGATACCCAGGCCAGGTCGATTAGAAAGGCCTGCTCGCTGAAGTGTTTTAGGGAGCGTTTGACAGTGATGAAGGGTGGTCGTTTGACCGCGGACCCATTACGGACGCAGGCATTGAGGCAGTGATCGTTGAGATCCTGGTTGAAGACAGCAGAGGTATATTTAGAGGGCAAGTTGGTCAGGATGATTGGGGTGGCAGGTAGCCTAGTGGTTAGAGCGTTGGACTAGTAATCAAAAGGTTGCAAGATCAAATCCCTGAGCTGACAAGGTAAAAATCTGTCATTCTGCCCCTGAACTGTTTGTAGGCTGTCATTGAAAAGAAGAATTTGTTCTTAACTGACTTGTCTAGTTAAATAAAGGTTAAAATAAATGTTTTTTAAAATATCTAAGAGGGTGCCCATGGTTACGGATTTAGGGTTGTACCTGGTAAATTCCTTGATAATTTTTGTGAGATTGAGGGCATCTAGCTTAGATTGTAGGACAGCCGGGTTGTTAAGCATATCCCAGTTTAGGTCACCTAACAGTACGACCTCTGAAGATAGATGGGGGGCAATAAATTCACATATGGTGTCCAAGCGGCAACGGTGAGAGACTTGTTTCTGGAAAGGTGGATTTTTAAAAGTAGAAGTGTAACGCTCGTCGGAAGGATGAGACCAAGGTGCAGCGTGGTACGTGTTCATGCTTCTTTATTAAAACCGAACAAAACAACAAAAGAACAACGAACGTCACGTTCTGAAGGCTACACAGAGCTAACAAAAACAACATCCCACAACCTGAGGTGGCAAAACATGCTGCCTAAGTATGATTCCCAATCAGAGACAACAATAGACAGCTGTCCCTGATTGAGAACCATACCCGGCCAAAACATAGAAACACAAATCATAGAAATAAAGAACATAGAATTCCCACCCAAATCACACCCTGACCAAACCAAATAGAGACATAAAAAGGCTCTCTAAGGTCAGGGCGTGACAAGAAGCTCGAATTGTTTGGGCATAGACCTGGATAGTATGACAGAACTCTGCAGGCTATCTCTGCAGTGGGTGGCAACTCCGCCCCCTTTGGCAGTTCTATCTTGTCGGAAAATGTTGTAGTTGGGGATGGACATTTCTGGATTTTTGGTGGCCTTCCTAAGCCAGGATTCAGACACGGCTAGGACATCAGGGTTGGCAGAGTGTGCTAAAGCAGTTAATAAAACAAACTTAGGGAGGAGGCTTCTAATGTTAACATGCATGAAACCAAGGCTTTTACGGTTACAGAAGTCAACAAATGAGAGCACCTGGGGACTGGGAGTGGTGCTGGGGGCTGCAGGGCCTGGGTTAACCTCTACATCACCAGAGGAACAGAGGAGGAGTAGGATAAGGGTACGCCTAAAGGCTATAAGAACTGGTCATCTAGTGCGTTCGGAACACATAAGGGAACACCAATGTTAACTTTTATTTATGTTACAGCGGACTTAACATTCCTATGCAAACTAGGACTAGGCAGCATATCCTTGTGTAACGTTGCCCCAGGCACTTGACCTTGACCACGACCGTAAAATTAGGTTAAAATCCAAAATTAAGCAAACAATGCAAAGTTGACCAAACTGATGATATGAAGATTGCTTGAAAAATCTATATTTGGTGAATGTATTCATTCATGACAATGGAATATTCCTTTAAAAGGAATACTACCTTGGCCTACCAAGAGTTGCTGAATATTTTCTCAACTAACTTTGACAGTTCAGCTTGAAAATAACAATCAGCAGGTGGCACATGTACCTTGGATACAAACTAGAGCTCGGCTGCATCTCCTTGTGTCCAAAATTGTAGTCAGTAATGTAACGGTAATGTAACTCACATTTTATCTTCGCAGACGATGGGGAGGAAGGAGGAGTGGCAAAGGGGTAAAAGGCTCGGGGATGGGTGGGTATCATAAGAATGTTTCCAATATTAGCCTTGTCCTGGCTTTAAAAATAGAGCTTCATCACATGGAATCAATAATGCCACTTAGAAGTGACAGAGTGTGTGTTGGCGGCAAGGACCCTCCGTGGATTAGCGCTCTCTGTGCTTGGTAATCACTACCACATTTGGATGGCAACACCACTAGCGGTCGGTCGTCAAAAAGGCCTGTGGGGAACTCCAGTGCACAAAGCCTATACAAATAATGTTGTTGGGCCTTTGCAGATGTAAGATCTTAATTTCATCACCCTGTTGCAGGAGAAATTAAGATCTGTATCTTCATTCAATGATCATCTTCCATTTGACTGGCATAATTGATGCTAGAACTGTCAAGGTTAGGTCATTTTCAATTTCATTCATTTGCAAATATCACTTGATACTTTATTCATAGCATTTGCATTTGTCCATTTACAGTTTGCACTAAAATAGTTAGTTCTTCAGTTGTAACATATCAATGACAGTCAAAAACCATAGACTGAAGAAAAAAACATCATGGTGAAGTTATAGATGATGATCAAAAACCAGGTAATATCCTCAAAATACACACTGCCTTGTTTTCTCTACAATATTAAAATATAGCAGATGTTGCCTGGGAGAGCTTAGTGTGTACATATTGTAACTTTTCCAACCACATCATGAGATACCCACTAGGTCCTAGGACTTTCTCGGAACTAGCCACTACAAATCTTCCCCTGCGATGCTCAGTCAGGGACCAATATAGATCCAAGATAGAGATATCGCATGGCCGATAAACTCGAGGGACAGGCTGTCCCCTGGACGCACTGCGGCTCATTCTAGTGACACGCTCTCTGAACCAGGCCCTCCACCAGTGTCTAGTTTAGATCAACTGCATGCTAAAGCCAGCATTGTACTGTTGCATCAGCTATAGGCAAGTATCTCACTTATAGCTAGTGTCTCACCTCACCCTCATCTTATGGTTCAAATTCCCCTGTATATAATTTTATTAAAGCAGTGTCAGGTACCAACTGAATATCCTACATTATAAGTTACATTAATACTTCACTCTGAATTTGTATTTACAATTACTTATTCTGACCCCAAGGTCTTCACCTATAATAACTAGTCTAGAGCGCATCAGTGGGCAACATCTAGGCCAACTCATTTTTGCAGACTGCCCTACTCAGTGGTTGTCACTAGTTACCAGAGCCACAAAGTCAAAATTGTCTGTGTCGTAAAAATGTATGACAACAAAAATGTAATTTAAGTTTAGGGTTAGGCATAAGGTTAGCAGTGTGTTTATGGTTATGGATAAGGTTAGGGTTCAAATCAGATTTTAAAAAGATAAATTGTAGAAATGGGTGGGGTTTAGCCATAATTATGACTTTGTGGCTGTGGTAACTAGTGGCAGCAGCTCAGCCTGATGTGATGTACAAGATTGCTATCTGCTGGCTATTTAGTGTCCCTACAAGTTCATTCAGTTTAATATTTAGACAAATGTGGCCTACATGCTGAGATAACATGATATTACATCATAATAGTAGTAGAAGAAGAAAATGGACTACTTAAAAATGTATACAGCCTCAATGGCGCTGCCCTTCCGGTCACAGAAGCTATTATGGGACAGATCACCGTTGCCATACATCTCTATGGGTCGCTTGTACTTTCACGCACGGCGACGGGCGAGTGGCGACGGCGGTTTTAATGTGCTGATTCGATTATGCTGAGCCGCGGGGCACCGGGCATATGCCCATCTCGTCATCGGGCAAAAGCGGGGAACAGTACTCGGTCATTTTGTCAACAAGGCTGCATGGTGCATCATCCAGAAACAACCAACATATATTTTTCCATTCAATACATTTTAGAATTGTCTAACTCGTTTTTATTGGGAAGGCAGATAAAGCTTCCCTATCAAATCTAAAAATCTAAAAATGTCAAACAGAAAACCGAAGAAAATAAACAACAATGACAAATGGTTTGATGAAGAATGCAAAAACCTAAGATAGAAATTGAGAAACCTGTCCAACCAAAAACATAGAGACCCAGAAAACATAGAGACCCAGTCTATGCCTTCACTATGGTGAATCACAAAACCAATACAGAAATACACTACAGAAAAAGAAGGAACAGCATGTCAGAAATCAGCTCAATGTAATTGACGAATCCATAGACTAATCACTTCTGGGAAAATTGGAAAACACTAAACAAACAACACAAATAATTATCTATCCAAAATGGAGATGTATGGGTTAACCACTTCTCCAAACTTTTTGGCTCTATAACAAAGAACAAACAGCAAAAACATATACATGATCAAATACAAATCTTAGAATCAACTATTAAAGACTACCAAAACCCACTGGATTATCCAATTACCTTGAATGAACTACAGGACAAAAAAAAAAAAAAACTGCAACCCAAAAAGGCCTGTGGTGTTGATGGTATCCTCAATGAAATGATAAAATATACAGACAACAAATTCCAATTGGCTATACTTAAACTCTTTAACATCATCCTCAGCTCTGGCATCTTCCCCAATATTTGGAACCAAGGACTGATCACCCCAATCCACAAAAGTGGAGCCAAATTTGACACCAATAACTACCGTGGGATATGCGTCAACAGCAACTTTGGGAAAATCCTCTGCATTATCATTAACAGCAGACTCGTACATTTCCTCAGTGAAAACAATGTACTGAGCAAATGTCAAATTGGCTTTTTACCATATTATCACCCTACACACCCTAATTGACAAACAAACCAACCAAAACAAAGGCAAAGTCTTCTCATGCTTTGTTGATTTCAAAAAAGCCTTTGACTCAATTTGGCACGAGGGTCTCCTATACAAATTGATGGAAAGTGGTGTTGGGGGAAAAACATACGACATTATAAAATCCATGTACTGTACACAAACAACAAGTGTGCGGTTAAAATGGGCAAAAAACACACATTTCTTCCCACAGGGCCGTGGGGTGAGACAGGGATGCAGCTTAAGTCCCACCCTCTTCAACATATATATCAACAAATTGGCGAGGGCACTAGAACAGTCTGCAGCCTAACCCTACTAGAATCTGAAGTCAAATGTCTACTGTTTGCTGATGATCTGGTGCTTCTGTCACCAACCAAGGAGGGCCTAGAGCAGCACCTAGATTTTTTGCACAGATTCTGCCAGACCTGGGCAATGACAGTAAATCTCAGTAAGACCAAAATAATGGTGTTCCAAAAAAGGTCCAGTCGCCAGGACCACAAATACAAATTCCATCAAGACACCGTTGCCCTAGAGCACACAAAAACTATACATACCTTGGCCTAAACATCAGCGCCACAGGTAACTTCCACAAAGCTGTGAACGATCTGAGAGACAAGGCAAGAAGGGCCTTCAATGCCATCAAAAGGAACATAAAATTTGACATACCAATTAGGATCTGGTTAAAGATACTTGAATCAGTTATAGAAACCCATTGCCCTTTATGGTTGAGGTCTGGGGTCCGCTCACCAACCAAGAATTTACAAAATGGGACAAACACCAAATTGAGACTCTGCATGCAGAATTCAGCAAAAATATCCTCAGTGTACAACGTAAAACACCAAATAATGTATACAGAGCCGAATTAGGCCCCAGGTCAGCAACACAATTAGACCCAACCAAATCATGAGAAAACAAAAAGATAATTACTTGACACATTGGAAAGAATTAACAAAAAAGTGAGCAAACTAGAATGCTATTTGGCCCTAAAGAGAGAGTACACAGTGGCAGAATACCTGACCACTGTGACTGACCCAAACTTAAGGAAAGCTTTGACAATCTACAGACTCAGTGAGCATAGCCTTGCTATTGAGAAAGGCCGCCGTAGGCAGACCAGGCTCTCAATAGAAGACAGGCTATGTGCACACTGCCCACAAAATGAGGTGGAAACTGAGCTGCACTACCTAACCTCCTGCCAAACGTATGACCATATTAGAGACGCATATTTCCCTCAGATTACACAGATCCACAAAGAATTTGAAAACAAACCAGATTTTGATAAACTCCCATATCTACTGGGTGAAATACCAGTGTGTCATCATAGCAGCAGGATGTGTGACCTGTTGCTACAAGAAAAGGGCAACCAGTGAAGAACAAACACCATTGTAAATACAACCCATATTTATGTTTATTTATTTTCCCTTTTGTACTTTAACCATTTGCACATCATTACAACACTGTATTTAAACATAATATGACATTTGAAATGTCTTTATTCATTTGGAACTTCTGAGTGTAATGTTTACTGTTCATTTTTATTGTTTGTTTCACTTTTGTATATTATCTACCTCACTTGCTTTGGCAATGTTAACATGTTTCCCATGCCAATAAAGCGCCTTGAAATGAATTCAAGCCTTCCCAATGAAGACAATCACGTTTGAATGGCGAAACACTGAATCCTACTAATTACAACACGCGCGTAAATACTTTACTTTTGAGTCGACCGGGAGGCAGCCCGGTTCTAAATCGAATGCAATCAACATTCAGCCGACGCAAAACACGCCAATACGGGCGCCCGGGCGGGATTAATCGAACCCCCTCATTGACGCACCCTGCAGTGTAAAAACCACCATGGCGCTGTGCAAGAGAGGGGTCCAATGCTGTGTTACAACGATAATACGATGCAGTTATCCATTTCAAGGGATCTCAACCGTGTCGACATACACTCCAATATTAGCCTACTCCAGATTAAGGTACTGAATAACTCGAATGTCACTGGAAGATGGAGAGTAGCTAGCCTACTCGAAATGTTTTGTCGGTAATTGTCGTTGGTTATTCTCTCTTGTCTTTCCAGCTAGGGCTAACAGTGATCATTCTAATGTTGCAAGCACGCGAAATAAACAATGTCGCTAACAGCATTGGCATGCAGCCTTCTCGTCTTAAACGCCGGGCAGTTTCTGGTGGTCGGTACTAACGTTAGCTTCTATAGCCACAAAGGCATAAACTCCGGTCTTCTATATCTAATTAAAATTTGATTTAAAACCTAACCTTAACCACACTGCTAACTTTATGGCTAAGCCTAACCGTATTAAGACCAGAAAGAATATATTTTGTTATGTGCTCATTTAGTTTTTGTGTATGAAATCTGACTTTATGCCTATAGAAGATAGTGGAAACCATTTTGGTAAGCGAGGGGAGAGTGCCTCGCCATGGGGTTAGAAAACATTTTCTGCAATTCTACACATTTTTCCATGGGGCAGAGTGAACATTTTGCGGTTTTAAAGCAAATTTCCTGTAATTCTACACATTTTGCCATGGGATGACAAGAAAAATGTAAAGCTAATTTCCTGCTTTCTACACGTTTTTCCATGACTTATGCCATGTTATTATGATATGTGATTTTAAAGTGACTAACAAAATCGATTGCTAGGTAAGTTAGTCTAGCCAGCTATCTATAAAATGTCAGCTGACATGGGCTAATTGAGTGACTGTCAGTGACTAACAAGCAGAACGGACAGTTATGCCGCTTATGCCTGAGAACAGCACTGTTTAAAGGTGACAATGTAACCAAATACATTTGCCTTCCTGTTATATTTTGTGATTTTTTTCCCCCCTGCTGCAGGTGCACGTGAAAGAGCAAAGACCACTCAGTCAGCAAAGTCATCATATTTCACAACATATAACCACATCCAAATTGATAATTCTTTCCCTGTTTTTAGGAGACATTTGTGGGTTAAATCAGTGTCTAGGGATTGAAAGTGAACCTGCAATCCTCCTGCAGGCTAGCACATTATGCTGCATCCAGAGGTTAAGCAGATTATTGTCAACAGAAATCTATTACATTTCCACTGAAACCTTATACGCTTAGGTGTCCTAAACTAAACTCTTCCCTGTCCTCATACAACTACAAAACATCACATGGGATATATACAGTGGGGAGAAAAAGTATTTGATACACTGCCGATTTTGCAGGTTTTCCTACTTACAAAGCATGTAGAGGTCTGTAATTTGTATCATAGGTACACTTCAACTATGAGAGAAGGAATCTAAAACAAAAATCCAGCAAATCACATTGTATGATTTTTAAGTAATAAATTTGCATTTTATTGCATGACATAAGTATTTGATCACCTACCAACCAGTAAGAATTTCGGCTCTCACAAACCTGTTAGTTTTTCTTTAAGAAGCCCTCCTGTTCTCCACTCATTACCTGTATTAACTGCACCTGTTTGAACTCGTTACCTGTATAAAAGACACCTGTCCACACACTCAATCAAACAGACTCCAACCTCTCCACAATGGCCAAGACCAGAGAGCTGTGTAAGGACATCAGGGATACATTTTAGACCTGCACAAGGCTGGGATGGGCTACAGGACAATAGGCAAGCAGCTTGGTGAGAAGGCAACAACTGTTGGCGCAATTATTAGAAAATGGAAGAAGTTCAAGATGACGGTCAATCACCCTCGGTCTGGGGCTCCATGCAAGATCTCACCTCGTGGGGCATCAATGATCATGAGGAAGGTGAGGGATCAGCCCATAACTACACGGCAGGACCTGGTCAATGACCTGAAGAGAGCTGGGACCACAGTCTCAAAGAAAACCATTAGTAACACACTACGCCGTCATGGATGAAAATCCTGCAGCGCACGCAAGGTCCCCCTGCTCAAGCCAGCGCATGTCCAGGCCCGTCTGAAGTTTGCCAATGACCATCTGGATGATCCAGAGGAGGAATGGGAGAAGGTCATGTGGTCTGATGAGACAAAAATAGAGCTTTTTGGTCTAAACTCCACTTGCCGTGTTTGGAGGAAGAAGGATGAGTACAACCCCAAGAACACCATCCCAACCGTGAAGCATGGAGGTGGAAACATCATTCTTTGGGGATGCTTTTCTGCAAAGGGGACAGGACGACTGCACCGTATTGAGGGGAGGATGGATGGGGCCATGTATCGCGAGATCTTGGCCAACAACCTTCCCTCAGTAAGAGCATTGAAGATGGGCCGTGGCTGGGTCTTCCAGCATGACAACGACCCGAAACACACAGCCAGGGCAACTAAGGAGTGGCTCCGTAAGAAGCATCTCAAGGTCCTGGAGTGGCCTAGCCAGTCTCCAGATCGGAACCCAATAGAAAATCTTTGGAGGGAGCTGAAAGTCCGTATTGCCCAGCGACAGCCCCGAAACCTGAAGGATCTGGAGAAGGTCTGTGTGGAGGAGGGGGCCAAAATCCCTGCTGCAGTGTGTGCAAACCTGGTCAAGAACTACAGGAAACGTATGATCTCTGTAATTGCAAACAAAGGTTTCTGTACCAAATATTAAGTTCTGCTTTTCTGATGTATCAAATACTTATGTCATGCAATAAAATGCAAATTAATTACTTAAAAATCATACGATGTGATTTGCTGGATTTTTGTTTTAGATTCCGTCTCTCACAGTTGAAGTGTACCTATGATAAAAATTACAGACCTCTACATGCTTTGTAAGTAGGAAACACTGCCGATTTTGCAGGTTATCAAATACTTGTTCTCCCCACTGTATACAAAAACATAATCTTGAAACCCAGAACCAAATTATTTTATGAACACTGGGATGATGAGGGGAGAGACTAACAAAAACACAATGTCACAAGGTGTTTTTAATGTAATTTGTCTCTAAATCTGATATCCCTCTCTCTTGTATAGTGTATTATCCTGCAGGCACTACTCGTTATCTCAGGGCAGACAAGGCATATTTCAGAGAGCCAGTGAGAGGTATGAGAAATTCCTTGAACATCGATTCCCCCGCCTCTACATCCTTTATACCACCTTTGTGAAAGGTAAGTACCCCCTAACCAAAACAACACCCTCTAATGCCTAACTGACAACTTCTCATGGGCAGCTCCAGGGAGGGGTTTGACGGTGCTGAAGCCCCCTCAAGAACAGGCTTAGCACCCCCGAGAAATAATGTATTATTACTTACATGCATAGGTTGCAAGCAACCCTACGCAACAACCAAGCTACTTCTTAGTTACCTCAGTGCAACTTCTCCATAGACAGTCTACAGCTGTAACATTTTCCTGTTGGAATTGGATAGCCCCTTTCCCGCTAGATTGTGCTGCCCAAAGTGTATTTGTGTTTTTCTTTGAGGCAATACGATGAAGCATTTTTGCAATAAGTTTTTGTGTTCAGGATTTCAGCTCATGGTACACGATGTGAGGGAAACGAAGAGGATAAGGATGAAAATGCTCACTCAAGATGTTTCACTCAAAGAGCTGCCCTACCGTGAGATGGAGACCATCATTCTGGTCAGTGAGTCACACTTTGCAGTTCCACCCTGGCAGCCATACATTTTGTGCAGTAGACACATTGACTGTGTCCCAAATGGCACTGTATCCCCTACATAGTGCACTACTTTTGACTAGGGCCTCTAGCCAAAAGTAGTTAACTATAGGGAATACGGTGCCATTTGGGATGCACATATCATAGAGGCAGTTTATGACTGTCATAAACTCTACAGCAGAGAACGTGATAAAATATTCAAATGTAATGCTCTCTTTCTGTCTGTACCTCTTTCGCTATCTTTTTCTTGCAGTTTCGCAAAGACATGATAAAAGCCATTCCACTGGTGATAATATCTATCCCGCCTTTTGCCATCATTTTGGTTTTCACTCTTATGTGAGTTGTTGTGAATCAACCAACCTGATATTGACTATCATTTGCTAACAGTTTTAAGAGACTGATTGAAAAGAGTGCAAATTAAGTCCATTTAGGGGAGTCATGCATGCTTCCAAAATGCCTTTTTTGGGGGGGGGTATTAAATGAGTGGTGAATGATGGGTTACCTCCAACCCCTAATCTGATATGTGTCCCCTCTCCTCGGTAGGTGCCTGTTTCCTAGGCAGCTCCTGATTCGTCACCTGTGGACTCCGCAGCAGCAGCAGGACTTCCAGAGGTTGTACCACGAGCAGAGATGCCGATACCGTGAGAACATCCTGAAGGGTGTGGCCTGGTCAATACCTCACATCAAAGAGTGGACCCTCCGCAGCCATCTGCTTACTCTTATCAGCAAGGTTAATCATTTAGCTCTTTAAACTCTGAGCATGTTTGTTAATTTAACACGGACATTTCAAACAGTTGCCATGCATTTATTTTATTCTAGGCCTATACTGTAGGTAATGATTCATTACAATTTTGAAATGCATAACCAGACTGTCAGTGTATGTAAATATTACAGATCATCTAAGGGTTATCCCAGCTATACAATTCTGTGTTTACTAATTATCATTACATAGATGATCAGTGAGAAATTGTGTTAATGGCTAAAGGGAAAGGTCCACACCCATATCATGCTAATAATAGTGTGATAACTTCTCACACCAGTGATTGGTTGAGGCCTTTTGTGTTATGAAAGAGTACAAGACTGTAAGTGGGTGTTTTTTGTGTGGAGAATGCTGTTGAACCTGTCCTGCCAGGTCCAGTTGGTGTGTATCTGCAGAATGGGAGGGGTGATTTGAAATGTTTGTTATGCAGGTGCAGAGTGGGGCTCACCCCAGTGTGAAAGACATCAGTGCAGTGAGAGGCGTGTTTTCCGGACAACCACTGGGATTAACAGGCATGGACTCTGGTCACATGGTAAGGAGTTTTGGTGTTTATTTCAGTGGGCCTCTGCTTGTAAAGAGCATTGCATTTCATATCGTTATGCAATTGTGTTTTATAAGAAACTTGGAGAGAGCAGATTAGGAGAGTGAGGGTCATTCCTATATAAAAATAGTTTTGTTTCATCTGTGTTTGGTCTTGGGTTTCACAATATGCTTCAGGTTATTTTAACCCTTTTTGATTTGTTTGGGGATTCAATTCACATGGATGATTCATCTGACAGGTGTCTTTCTCACTCTTTCTCCCCATTTATTCCTCTCTACACTTCTCTTTCTTTCCTGATCTTTATTTTTCCCCATGCTTCCTCTTCCCATTTCTTTCCCCCTTCCTATATTCTTATCCTCTTCTAATTCCATTGTTCCCTCTCTCAGAGGCTGCTGTGCTCCCACCTCTTGCTGAACCCCTGGCTCCCTGGGTTCCTGCTCCGGCGACGGCTGAGGGTCAAAGCCCTGGACCTGCTTTACTTGGATCAGGCTCTAGACACACTGGGACAGGGCCAACTCACTGACTCAGAGATTAGAGAGGTCAGGTTCCCCACAACACCTCCATATAATCCCATCTCAAGACTGCCATTTATAGATCTAAATAAAGTCAACATGGTACTCCCTCTATACAAATGGGTTGGAATGGAATAGCAAGTGACAATCAGAGAAGTCAGGGGTCTCAACACTGTCATTTTTAGATAGAAATCAATAAGCAAATGCCTTTACCCAAAGCAGAATTTGTATTCAGTAGATTTGTCCGATGCAGTAAGCAAACCTACAACTCCGGTGTAGCACTATATTCTAAATAAGAGAGCAGTTGGAACTGCTAGCTGATCCTCCAGTGTATGGTTTATGGCACAAAAAATAAACATACATAATAATCTTTGGTAAATCAGAATTACAAATTTACAAGGGAAATGTTTTATCTTAAGCGTGATACACTGCTTCTCTTCCTCCCTCCACTTCCCCAGGCCTGCTATCTGCGGGGTCTCAATCCCAGTAGCCTCACCACTAGCCAGTGTCGAGAGTGGCTCCTCCAGTGGCTTCAGCTGTCTACCCAGCTCACAGGTCTGACACGTTTTACTTACAGGCAGACTTGGGTTCAAATACTATTTTAAATAATTTCATATATTTGGGGTTTTCAATTGAGCTTGCCTGGCGCGATGGAACCAATAGAATTGTCGCTAAAGTGCAAACCCCTCCCGTGGCACGCAAGGCGGGCTAAAGCAATCACTCAAATATATTTGAAAGACTTCAAAAAGTATTTGAACCCAGATCTGTTTTACACACCGGGGATTGCTTGCTGTCATATTTATGACAGGTTGGTTCACAATGCCAGTTTGCTCTATACACTCTACTTTTATCATGGCACATCCTGGCTTTCACAGTGCACCTGCTATACAGCATTATGCTATTGACCTGGGCCCGGTTTCCCGATAGCGATGGAACCTAGGCCTATGAGGGTTTTAAAGTTGCATCGTTCCTACAACAGCCGAAGATGTAACATGCGTTTCCCAAAACACTGCGCAGAAAGAACGTTCGTTGGAGCATGTGTCGATACTGATAGGATCGAAAGACCGATCTCCATTAAAATCTAACCTTAACATTGCAATTATTCCACAATAATGATGACGGATCAGCTCCTAGAGAGAGACCACTTATATGGTTGCAAATATTGAGGCAGCTTATTTTTATGCTTACCCTATGTTAATGTACTATATCACAGATTTGGCACATTTTGTTACATACTTCAAAAATGTTTTTTACAGTGTAGCCTACAATTTGCAAAAAATAACTCAAATGACTGAACATTATATTTCAGTCATATTGAAATCAATATATTGGCCTATGTAGCCTATACTGTATCTTTTAATGCAGTCATTTTGATTTGAAGCATCTTTTTATTAATTGTATTGGTCACATACTGTGGAGAGAACAAGTATTTGATACACTGCCGATTTTGCAGGTTTTCCTACTTACAAAGCATGTAGAGGTAATTGCAAACAAAGGTTTCTGTACCAAATATTAAGTTCTGCTTTTCTTATGTATCAAATACTTATGTCATGCAATAAAATGCAAATGTATTACTTAAAAATCATACGATGTGATTTGCTGGATTTTTGTTTTAGATTCCGTCTCTCACAGTTGAAGTGTACCTATGATAAAAATTACAGACCTCTACATGCTTTGTAAGTAGGAAAACCTGCAAAATCGGCAGTGTATCAAATACTTGTTCTCCCCACTGTACGTGTTTTAGTAGATGTGGGTGTAGCGAAATGCTCGTTTCTGGCTCCAGCAGTGCAGTAATATCTAACAATACACACAAATCCAAAGTAAAGGAATGGAATCAAGAATATATAAATATTTGGATGAGCAATGTCGGAGCAGCATAGACTAAGATACAGTATATACATATGAGATGATTAATGCAAAATATGTAAACATTATTAAAGTGACCAGTGAATTCAAGTCTGTATATAGGGCAGCAGCCTCTAAGGTGCTACTGATGGCTGTTTAACAGTCTGATGGCTTTGAGATAGAAGCTGTTTTTCAGTCTCTCGGTCCCAGCTTTGATAACCTCGCCTTCTGGATGATAGCGGGGTGAACAGGCAGTGGCTTGGGTGGTTGTTGTCCTTGATTTCTTTTTGGCCTTCCTGTGCTGTAGGTGTCCTGGAGGGCAGGTAGTTTGCCCCCGGTGATGTGTTGGGCAGACCGCACTACCCTCTGGAGAGCCCTGCGGTTGCAGGCGGTGCAGTACCAGGCGGCGATACAGCTCGACAGGATGCTCTCAATTGTGCATCTGTAAAAAAGTTTAAGGATTTTAACCTCTCTAGGGTATGTGAGACGGTAGCGTCCCACCTGGCCAACATCCAGTGAAATTGCAGAGTGCGAAATTCAAAAATACTAAATTCAAATATTTAACATTCTTGAAAATATATGTGTTATACATCAAAATAAAGCTTAACTTCTTGTTAATCCAGCCGCCATGTCAGATTTCAAAAAGGCTTTACGGCGAAAGCAAACCATGCGATTTATCTGAGGACAGCACCCCGCATAAAAACACATTGAAATCATATTTCAACCAGGCAGGTGTGACACAAATGTAAGAAATAGCAATATAAAAAATGCCTTTGATCTTCTTCTGTTGGCACTCAAAGGTCCCAGTTACATCACAAATGGTCCTTTTGTTCGATAATGTCCTTTTATATCCATTAAAAACTCAGTTTAGCTGGTGCGCTTCAGTCAATAATCCACTCAGTTTCCCTCCATCAAAATGCATACAAAATGAATCCCAAACATTAATGTTAACTTTTCCAAACAAGTCAAACAACGTTTATAATCAAATCTTAGGTATCCTAATACACAAATAAACTATAAAATTTAAGACTGAGAATAGCATGTTCATTACCGGAGATAAATAAGAAAGAACGCGCTTTCTTCCACTCGCTTGGAAACACTACAGCCAAATTGGGAGTCACCTAGAAAAACTACAATTTCCGGGTCATTTTTCCAAAAACCAGCATGAAACTCTTTCTAAAGACTGTTGACATCTAGTGGAAGCCCTAGGAACTGCAAATTGGGAGGGCTTGGGCTTATAATTATAGTACTAGCCCTTGAAAATAGTGGTAAGCTGAATTTGTTTTTTGAGGGATGGTTTGTCCTTGGGGTTTTGCCTGCCATATCAGCTCTGTTATACTCACAGACATACTTTTAACAGTTTTAGAAAACACTAAAGTTTCTAAAACTACCAATTATATACATATCCTAGCTTCTGGGCCTGAGTAACAGGCAGTTTACTTTGGGCACGCTTTTCATCCGGGTGTCAAAATACTGCCCCCTAACCCAGAGAGGTTAACTTATTTGGGAACGGGGGGCAGTACTGAGTAGCTTGGATGAATAAGGTGCCCAGAGTAAACTGCCTGTTACTCAGGTCCAGAAGCTAGAAAACACTAAAGTTTCCAAAACTGTTAAAATGTCTGAGTATAACAGAACTCATATGGCAGGCAAAAACCTGAGAAAAATCCAACCAGGAAGTGGGAAATCTGAGGTTTGTAGTTTTTCAAGTGATTGCCTATCCAGTGTAAATGGGGTCAGATTGCACTTCCTAAGGCTTCCAGTAGATGTCAACAGTCTTTAGAAAGTTGTTTCAGGCTTCTATTGTGAAAGGGGAGAGCTGTTTCAACAAGTGGTCAGGCTGAAAGCCTTTAGTTTAGTCTCGGGAGTGGCCGTGAGCGCGACGGTCGTTTCCTTTCTAATGACAACTGAATTGTCCGGTTGGAATATTATTGAAGATTTATGATAAAAACATCCTAAAGATTGATTATATACATCGTTTGACATGTTTCTACGAACTTTAATGGAACTTTTTTTACTTTTAGTCTGGACTTAATGCCCCCGCTTTGCATTTTGGATTCGTGAACTAAACGTGCAAACAAAAAGGAGGTATTTGGACAAAGATGGACTTTATCGAACAAAACAATCATTTATTGTGGAACTGGGATTCCTGGGAGTGCATTCCGATGAAGATCAAAGGTAAATGAATATTTATAACGCTATTTCTGACTTTTGTTGACTCCACAACTTGGCGGGTATCTGTATGGTTTGTTTTGGTGGCTGTGCGCTGTACTCGGATTATCGCATGGTGTGCTTTCGCCGTAAAGCTTTTTTGAAACCTGACACAGCGGTTGCATTAAGGAGAAGTTTATCTTTAAGTGCCAAGCCAAATTTTTTTCAACCTCCTGAGGTTGAAGAGGCGCTGTTGTGCCTTCACCACACTGTCTGTGTGGGTGGATCATTTCAGTTTGTCAGTGATGTATACGCCGAGGAACCTGAAGCTTTCCACCTTCTGTGGATGGGGGGTGCTCCCTCTGCTGTTTCCTGAAGTCCACGATCAGCTCCTTGGTTTTGTTGACATTGAGTGAGAGGTTATTTTCCTGGCACTACACTCCCAGGGCCATCACCACCTCCCTGTAGGCTGTGTTGTCATTGTTGGTAATCAGGCCTACTACTGTTGTCATCTGCAAACTTGATGATTGAGTTGGAGGCGTGTGTGGCCACGCAGTCATGGGTGAACAGGGAGTACAAGAGGGGGCTGAGCACACACCCTTGTGGGGCACCTGTGTTGAGGATCAGTGAAGGGGAGGTGTTGTTTCCTACCTTCACCACCTGGGGATGGCCCGTCAGGAAGTCCAGGACCCAGTTGCACAGGGCAGGGTTCAGACTCAGGGCCCCGAGCTTAATGATGAGCTTGGAGGGTACAATGGTGTTGATTTATAGCACAGCATTCTTACATAGGTATTCCACTTGTCCAGATGGATTGTGCAGGGTACAGTGTGATGGCGATTGCATCGTCTGTGGATCTATTGGTGCGGTAAGCAAATTGAAGTGGGTCTGGGGTGTCAGAGGTGATATGATCTTTGACTAGTCTCAAAGCATTTCATGATGACAGAAGTGAGTGCTACGGGGTGATTTAGTTCAGTTACCTTTGTTCCTGTACCCAAGAAATCAATGTTGGACATCTTGAAGCATGTGGGGACAGCAGACTGGGATAGGGAGAGATTGAATATGTCCGTAAACACAATGGCCAGCAGCCTTGCGAGGGTTAACACGCTTAAATGTCTTACTCACGTCGGCCACGGAGGACAGCCCACAGTCCTTGGTAGAGGGCCGCGTCGGTGGCACTGTTATCCTCAAAGCGGGCAAAGAAGGTATTTAGCTTGTCCGGAATCAAGACGTCGGTGTCCACGACGCGGTAATACATTCGGCATTTGAGGTATTCTAGGTCGGGTGAACAAAAGGACTTGAGTTCCTGTATGTTATCACAATCACACCATGAGTGGTTAATCATGAAACATACACCCCTGCCCTTCTTCCCGGAGAGATACTTATTCCTGTCTGCATGATGAACTGAGAACCCAACTGATTGTACAGGCTCAGACAGTATATCCTGAGAGAGCCATGTTTCTGTGAAACAGAGTGTTACAATCTGTCTCTCTGGAAGGAAATGCTCGTCAACTTTATTATCCAGAGACTGAACATTAGCGAGTAATGTACTGGGGAAGCGGAGGGTTGTCTGCGCACCTCCTGAGTCGGACTAGAAGTCCACTCCAAATACCTCTTCTCCGCCTGTGTTTTGGATCAGCCTCTGGAATCAGTTCAATTGCCCTGGGGGGTACGAACAAAGTATCCGATTCGGGAAAGTCGTATTCCTGGTCGTAATGCTGGTGAGTTACCGCGGCTCTGATATCCAAAAGTTCTTCCCGGCTGTATGTAATAACACACAAATTAGGGATAATAATGTAAGCAATAACACAAAAAAACAGTACTGCAAAGTTGCCTAGGAACTGGAAGCACGGCTGCACTATCTGTCGGCGCCATTTTCACAATTGTTACTTGTTTGTAATAATTTCAAAGACATTGCAACTTTGTATTTGTAGTTAACTTCGCTCAAGTTGTCGGTGGTCAGAGACAAACAGCTTTATTCTCTGTTTAGTGGATTCCTTCAGTTTATGAAGTGGCGGGGAAGGGCATAAAAAGCATTTAACATCGCACTTAGCTGTTCTACAAGTGGTATAAGGCAGTCTGTAAATAACAAGCGTTTAAGTGTAACTTGAGTAACGATGGTTTTGGGGAAACAGTCAGGGGATTTAACGATGCTCCTTCAAAAATTCTAATGATGAACTAAAGTCTAAGATGCTTTTGGGAAACTGGGCCCTGGTATTTACAAAAGAAATGACATGGTAAATATGGTTATATAGTAATTACAGATATTACACTTCACAGTTATTGGGGATTAATGAAAAGACTGTCATTATATATTTTTATATAATTTCATAGCTACAATGGTGTTGAATGCTTTGAAGTAGCCTATACCAGAAAGTAGCCATTTAATTTCTTTATCACACAAACACCTGAAAGTAATTTTTTTTAATGCATTTTTTTACTGTAGTAATGATAACTTCAGCTTCATTAATATTTAGAAGTGTATAGTTCCACAGATGGTGCTACGGCCTGTCGAGCTGTGAAAATTATTGAATTTGACATTAATGTTAATTCTTTATTTTCCAATTGTCACTCATGAATCTCAGATAGTATTCACTATCCTTGTCTTATGGGTCTCTTTCTGTGCTTTCTAGAATCAGAGACATCTCTTCTGCTGCACAACATGGTCCTGCTCTCAGTAAACTACCCCAGCTCCTGACCAGAGGAACAAAAGCATGCAGCAGCAACCAGACTTTTTTATATTTATTAATTGCTCTCAGGCGAGAAAGTCTATTGGAACAGCGACAATTGTCATCTCATTTTCTTGGGACAGAAAGGGAAAGAATGATCCAAACTGGTCAATTGTTACCATGTAGAGAATCAATGATTCAGTGCATGGATGACATTGACTTTTACTGTGCTGTATGTCTTTATTCATTCCAGTCAATTGATGTCACACATTTGGTTGCAATCACACGTGTATGTACACACACACAATAGACGTCACGCATATGTCTTGTGGAATGAATTGGAAAGAGATGCACTGGATAAAGTGACTCAAAAGAAGAAGCTCGCACACACTCAAACTTTTATTTGGCATGCAAACATTTCAGTCTACCAACTGGTGTTCAGCATAGAAGTGGGTTCCCAGTTCAGCATAGAAGTGGGTTCCCAGATATGCCAATGCAGCCCAGCTGTACCTTGCTCTTCCAAAATGTATAAATGTCCTGTGGGGCTGTATATTGATACTTTCAAGGAGATAGTATGGGACATTTTTCTATGTGTTAATGTAAGTGTCCCTTTAGTTAACTTCTTGACTTGGTAAGTATGGTGCATTGTAAAATGATAGTCTGTCAGAACACCAGTCTAAGGTGCATATTTATATAGGCCTACCGTAATAAATTTGAGACACAAGGAGACATTTGTTTACATTTTTTTATTATCTGAATTTATTTATAACAAGCATACCACTGGAAACCATATTGCAACCAAAAGATGCAGGTGCATATTTAGTTTCACCTAATATAAGGTAAATCAAAAAAAAAAAGCACAGTGTTCATGTGTATGACACTACAGGATCTATAAACCTTTTGTCTGTATCTATGCTCATCAATCTCTGTCTACTTCAAACCCTTGATTCACGAACCAGAGAACAATGTATCAAGTTCTGCTCCAAAGCTCAGCAGTTTTTCTTGGGAAAAGGCTGCTATAGAGAGCAACAGTAATGGGGGTACAGGTTTGAATATCTTCGACTACCCAAAAGAAGGCATGACTGACAAAATATCCAGAAGAGGGTGCGGTGAGGACAGGAAGAGTAAGGATGCGTATGTGAGGAAATCCGTTTGAGGTGTCAAATGTAGGAGAGGCCAGGAGTGGTCTTATTTTGATTAATTGTATTTCTTAAGAACAGTGGGAGATTGCAGTGGGCATTAAAAGAATCCAGACAACAGAAGTGTTGTGTTTTGAACTTTAGAGTAGGAGTCATCTCAGGGGTGACGACGGATGTTCAAGTTGAATACCTGAAGAGAATTCCTGGAGTGGTTGGTGCCCAGCATCTGACCCGCTGGGTGAATGGAGAAAAAGAAAATTCTGTCCTGTTTTTTGATAAAGAGCAAATACCTACGCATGTGAAGCTTGGTTATGTAAGAGCTTTCGTCCACAAACCACTGCAGTGTAAGAATTGTAAAGGATTTGACCATGTTTCAAGCGTGTGCATACGAACAGAGTATACTGAAGAAAGGTGTGTAGAAAGATGACAGTGTTGCAATTGTGGTGAGCTTCATGATCCTGAGTTCCTGGAGTGCCCTGTAAGGGTGAAGGAATTTGAGGTGGCAAAAGTTAGAGCGGTCAATCAAATCTCCTATGCGAGGTGATTAAAATAATTGAGACAACAAGTGATGCAGCCGGTAGTAAATGTTTGCTGCCAGACAAAAGATACCCTGTGTGTTAAGAAGGTGGAATATTTTGTGTTCATTGCCACAGTTATAAACTGTACCGCGCAAGTCTCAAAGCAGTTGAAGAAACTATACATTATTGTGGCTGCAGCAGAAAAGTTTTTGGGACTCAAGGAAGACTTGCAAGTGGTACTGGTGCAGGAAGACCTGCCCTCCCAGGTTCTCATTGAGCCTGTGTAGGGATCAGATCTGTTTTTAGTTATTTATTTAGTAAATTATTTTGTTTGTTTTTTGGAGGAATCCTGTTTCCATCCCTCATAGTAGGTGGCGGGATGCACATTAAATTGTGTGATCGCCAATATACCATAGAAAAATAAGTGCATGTCATTGCAAAAACCAAGCCGTGAGGTCGAAGGAATGGTCCGTAGAGCTCCTAGACAGGGTGTCGAGGCACCGATCTGGGGAAGGGTACCCCAAAAAATTCTGCAGCATTGAAGGTCCCCAAGAACACAGTGGCCGCCTGGCCAAACTGAGCAATCGGGGGAGAAGGGCCTTGGTCAGGGAGGTGACTAAGAACCTTCCAGAAGGACAACCATCTCTGCAGCACTCCACCAATCAGGCCTTTATGGAAGAGTGGCCAGACGGAAGCCACACCTCAGTAAAAGGCACATGACAGCCCACTTGGAGTTTGCCAAAAGGCACCTAAAGGAGTCAGACCATGAGAAACAAGATTCTCTGGTCTGATGAAACCAAGATTGAACTCTTTGGTCTGAATGCCAAGCGTCACGTCTGGAGGAAACCTGGCACCATCCCTACGGTGAAGCATGGTGGTAGCAGCATCATGCTGTGGGGATTTTTTTCAGCGGCAGGGACTGGGAGACTTGTCAGGATCGAGGCAAAGATGAACTGAGCAAAGTACAGAGAGCTCCTTGATGGAGAAACTGCTCCAGAGCGCTCAGGACCTCAGACTGGGGCGAAGATTCACCTTCCAACAGGACAACGACCCTAAGCACATAGCCAAGACAACGCAGGAGTGGCTTCGGGACAAGTCTCTGAATGTCATTGAGTGATCCAGCCAGAGCCCGAACATCTCTGGATAGACCTGAAAATAGCTGTGCAGCGACGCTCCCCATCCAACCTGAAAGAGATTGAGAGGATCTGCAGAGAAGAATGGGAGAAACTCCCAAAATACAGGTGTGCTAAGCTTATAGAGTACCCAAGAAGACTCCATGCTGTAATCACTGCCAAAGGTGCTTAGACAAAGTACTAAGTAAAGGGTATGAATACTTACAGTATTTTTTAATACATTTGCAAAAAAATCCCAAAACTATTTTTGCATTGTCATTATGGGGTATTGTGTGTAGATTGATGAGGGGAAAAAATATTGAATCAATTTAGAATAAGGCTGTAATGTAACAAAATGTGGAAAAGGTTTACTTTCAGAATGCACTGTAAATACAAAACATTTACATAGATAGACAAAAATATTCTCAACCTCCAGATGAGTATGAGGGGGGATTTTAATTATAACTCTTACAAGCTTGTTTCGCTGGTAGCTTATTCTTTAGATGTTTAGGGCTGCTGGTAAATCCTGATGTGCAGGCATAAAGAAGTGACATTGGACTAGTCTTTAGGGTGTCTATAGCTAGGTTTCCATCCAATTGGCGACAGATTTTCATACCAATATTCTAAAATCTTCATAAAAACAATATACCATTTGAGTTTCCTCTTGAAAAATCTGGCGTCGAACAACATGACAGGGAAGATTTTAATTTACCAGACATCCATATGCATTCAGATCTGACCTGGCGCAACTAGCGCCATCAATAACAGAGGGATGTTGGTCAAATGAGCCACATTTACGTGTCCTTAAACAGCTATAAGAAATTACAAAAACACTTCCTTGTGTTTTGATGTGTAGTGTATGCTAAACTTCATAGCTTTCCTAAACTTTCCAAAAACAATAATTGTCCACCTCACGGGTCAGCTTTCAGAGATTTGAATATTAAATTGCATCAGGGCATTGCATGCATAGGCCTTTAGGCTTAGATGTCCACTGTATAATATTAATATTTTAATTGTATACATACTACCGTTCAAAAGTTTGGGGTCACTTAGAAATGTCCTTGTTTTTGAAAGAAAAGCACTTTTTTTGTCCATTAAAATAACATCAAATTGATCAAAAATACAGTGTAGACATTTAATGTTGTAAATTACTATTGTAGCTGGAAACAGCAGATTTTTTTTTTTATAGAATATCTATATAGGCGTACAGAGGCACATTATCAGCAACCATCACTCCTGTGTTCCAATGGCACATTATGTTAGCTAATCCAAATGTATCATTTTAAAAGGCTAATTGATCATTAGAAAACCATTTTGCAATTATGTTCGCACAGCTGACAACTGTTGTTCTGATTTTAAAGAAGCAATAAAACTGGCCGCCTTTAGACTGGAGCATCAGTATTTGTGGGTTCGATTACAGGCTCAAAATGGCCAGAAACTGGCCCTAACCAGAATAGAAAAGATTGGGAGGCTCCGGTGCACAACTGAGCAAGAGGACAGTACATTCGAGATCTAGTTTGAGAAACAGACACCTCACAAGTCCTCAGCTGGCAGCTTCATTAAATAGTACCCGCAAAACACCAGTCTCAACGTCAACAGTGAAGAGGTGACTCCGGTATGCTGGCCTTAGAGTTACCAGCCTCAGAAATTGCAGACCAAATAAATGCTTCAGAGTTCAAGTAACAGACACATCTCAACATCAACTTTTTAGAGGATAATGCCTGAATCAGGCCTTCATGGTCAAATTGCTGCAAAGAAACCACTACTAAAGGACATCAATAAGAAGAAGAGACTTGCTTGGGCCAAGAAACACACGCAATGGACATTAGACCAGTGGAAATCTGTCCTTTGGTCTGATGAGTCAAAGTTTGAAATTTTTGGTTCCAATCGCCATGTCGATGGTGAATGGATAATCTCTGCATGTGTAGTTCCCACTATGAAGCACGGCGGAGGAGGTGTGGGGGTGCTTTACTGGTGACACCGTCAGGGATTTATTTAGAATTCAAGGCACACTTAACCAGCATGGCTACCACAGCATTCTGCAGCTCTAAGCCATCCCATCTGGTTTGCGCTTAGTGGGACTATCATTTGTTTTTCAACAGGACAATTACCCAACACACCTCCAGGCTGTGTAAGGGCTATTTGACCAAGAAGGAGAGTGATGGAGTCCTGCATCAGATGACCCGGTCTCCACAATCACCCGACCTCAACCCAATTGAGGTGGTTTGGGATGAGTTGGACCACAGAGTGAAGGAAAAGCAGCCAACAACTCCTTCAAGACTGTTGGAAAAGCATTCCAGGTGAAGCTGGTTGAGAGAATGCAAAGGGTGGCTACTTTGAAGAGTCTAAAATATTGTCAAGTCTACTCCTGCTCCCCGGCACTCAACATTGCCGGTTTACTAATCACTGGTTCTGACTACCATCATTACGCACACCTGGCACCATCGTTACACACACCTGTGCCTCATCGTGACACACCTGGACTCCATCACTTCACTGATTACCTCCCCTATATGTCACTCCCTTAGTTCCATTTTCCAGGCAGTATTGGTTGTGTTTCATGTTCAGGCGCTACTCTTGTTTTTGTATCGTTCCATGTTTATAGTATTATTAAACTCACCTCCTGCACTTGCTTCTCGACTCCCAGCATCTCCGTTACAAATATAAAATATAGTTTGATTTGTTTTACACTTTTTTGGTTACTACATGATTCCATATGTGTTATTTCATTGTTTTGACGGCTTCACTATTATTCTACAATGCTGAATATAGTAAAAATAAAGAAAAACCTTTGAATGATTAGGTGTGTCCAAACTTTTGACTGGTACTGTATATCAATCTATATAAAAGGTCTATATAAAGGAAGAGAAGCTTAGTCCTAACACCAGAGAGATATGCATTTCTTTGTCAGATGGCTGTTGCGGCTACTATACAGATATAGACGTACAGGAGGCTAATTAGTTCAATTTCGATCCGAATATTTTTTATAAAGATACTCATATAATCTAACAATATAATGCTTAACTCTGGTAGGCCTCAAACAGACTTTCTCACCTTAAATTCAATTGACAGAGTGACGCGACGCACTGCCTTCAGGAAGTTTACCCAGGACACTCCTGACCTGCAAACCAACATTTTATTTCATAATTGGTAAAAGTAAGAGTCAGTTTTAGATTTTGGTTAGTCGTTTTACATGCGTATCCTTATCGAGATTCCCTAAAAAACACACCTCTTCGATACAACTACGACCGGAAGTGGCTTTTTCGCAGCAGGTTAGGATAATTCGATTCCTAACCTGATATAAAAAGTAACATACGGTCGTAACTATATCGAAGTTCCGTGTCCTTATCTTATATACTCTGCCTTTTTCCTGCAACAACTCAACTTCTCTGTTGTGCTCCTCTCATTGAAAGTTCAAAAATGATCCGGTTAATGGTATTCAAAAGAACAGTTTACGAAAAACAACTTTTCCTGTTCCTGTTCCTGTTTCGGGGTTGATTTTGTTTCACTGGTAGGCTACAATGAACATTAAGACAAGTCCTCTTCTCAATAACGTTACATGAAAGATATGAAAGCGTGTTCAACGTGATTTCCCGTTGTGTCATTGAGAAAGACCACTCGTATGATCGTAAGTTATATTAATCTTCACCTTTGTCAGTTTAAGTGCGTCCACGTCTTGAAAATGCCTGTACCAAAATTATCAGAGTTGACCTTATCTCACAAGAAATTCAATCAATGAAAACAAAGTTTGAAGCTAGGGGAACAACATGCTTTGTTTTCAACAATTGCAGTATGTTATTTAACATTTAATGGAAAATCAATAGTATATGCAGGTTTTCAAATACAGCTCTAATAAGTTTTCACAATAATCGTATACACTTCAACATGTGATTGAAGTGGTAATTTGAAGGCTGGCTGTATCAAACATGAATGAAACTTTTACATTACCTTATTAGAAAGCCTGTATAAGACATACACATGTAATGGAATTGACAGTATTTTCCTGTTATGTTATGAATGCTTTCTGTTTTATGAAGTGGTATGAGTTCCTGTACAGTTTACAATTCTCGTCACAAATAGAATATGCCTCTTGGAAAAAAACAAATGTGATTTTATTATGCCTGAAATAAAGGCGTTTGATAGGTATCAGTTGTATTTAGTACATTTAGAGCCAGGTATTTTTAGTTATACTGTAAAAAGTGTTCAGTGATTTCTGTGTTTGACTTTGGACATAGACCCCACAGATGTTTTGTATGATAGGGCCCCATTCTCTCCCCTCGACTTGGTTCCCTTTTTCCTTATCACTTCCTTCTTTAGACTCAAGTTGAGGGAGGGAAACTAGACCTTGCACACAACTGACGATAGCATAACATAACAGTATATTACACTCACGGGAGCAGAAGTACCACCTCAACATTTATTTTTTGGACTCAAAGGTGATTATTTTTCATGTACATTGTACTGTACGGGTCTCTTTTTCAATGGCTTTGTAAAGATCCCTATGCTGCTGAGATGGAGGAGGCGTACACAGAGCTGTACAGGGAGTTCCTCCGACTGCGCTCACTATGTCTGAAGCAGGCTGCTCTACTCCAGCAACTCACAGAGACACTGAGGAGACAGCGAGGTCACTCCCATCTCCTTTTTATATGATAAGAAATTATATGCTTCTCATACATGCCTGTTCTGCAGGTTTTTTGTGTTACGATGAATGCCAAAATCTGTGAATTCGGTGCGTACTGTATATACAATATAAATTAATCTAGTAGGCTACAAGACAGTCAAGATGTTTGACAGACTTATAAAATCTGGTTCCTTCCTTAGGAGAAGCCCCTGTTCCTGATGGACAACCCAGCGTAATGGCATCAATCCCAGTCCAGTGCACCCAGGATGGCCTGGGGTCTCTCCTTGCACGGCCAGAACCCCCAATGGTACCAACACACAACCCTGCTGCACACCGTGGCGGTATAGTCCTATCTGGGGCCTTTGGCTCACTCTCTGATCTCCTGGAGGGGGATTTGGGCAGACTACGGCTGGACTTTGCTCATCCAGGGGCAGAAAGGAATGAGGTCCTCAAAGCCGCCCCCCTCAGGCCTCTGGATCTACCTGGGGGTAATAATGGAGAGGTGGCACCCTCCAGTGTCTCTGGGGACTCGAAGCAAGCAGGTCGATTTTGGGGTGATGATACGACCCGACAAATGTTCCGGGTAGGTTTCTCCCCTTGAATTCATATTTAAATGTTTTATTAGACTTAATCATTTGACTAGTCACCCCCTCCTTAGATGCCCTCGGCGTGTGGCTCCTTCTTGGACAGTGAGTTCCTGAGCCAGACCGGGGGAATGATGCTGATGTCAGAGGTGGCAATGCAGTCTCAGGTGTGTGACTTCTGCAATGCTGTGTTCCCTGGCTACACCACCACCAGGGGGGACTTCCTGCGCCATCTCCACACACACATCAGCTAAAACTCTGGTTCCACGTTGATTCAACATCATCGCATAGATTTTTTGTGGTTGAAATGACATGGAAACAATGTTGATTCAACAAGTCTTTTCCCAGAGGGTTATTTTGTTGCCACAGTGATCAGTAATTTGCGCCATGGGTCCTGGTCAAAAGTAGTACACTATATCATAGGGTGCTATTTGGGATGCTGCCTTTGTCTTTCACAATCAACGCAGCGATGCAAAAGCACACAGCAGAACTCCTCAACGAGCCACCAGATTGGCAGCTATATCTCCCTATATTTAGTCTGCTATCTCATCATGGTGGTGGGGGGGTGGGGGGTGCGCAGACTCACATGGAGTGAAAAGAGGGTGACATCACAGATACAGGTGAGTCATGCAAGCATCGTTTGTACAGGATTAGCACTCAGCACAGAACTGGAAGGAACAAACAACTTGACGGCGGTGATGATGGTGGTGGTGATATTGGGGGGTGAGTGGGAATGTCTGTTTGGACTTAGTGCTTTTCTATTAGTTCCCTAATTGCTGGCAGCATTCGAATGACGAAGGCTTATTCAGCCTTATCGTACATTTGACTCTTATGCTCCGTCAAAATGGATATCCTCAAAAGGAGTGCAACAAATGGGGCCACAAGATTTTTCAAACAATAAAATAACATTTATTGAGATTTAACAAAATAAATAATTTTCTGTTCAACATAACAAACTGAGGTTGTTTAATGCTTGTGAGGCAGGAGGTTACAGTTTAGGTACCTCATGGTAATAATGTGTGCATCCCAAATTGCATTCTATTTCCTCTATAGAGCACCACCTTTAACCAGAGCCATATGGGCCCTGGTCAAAAGTAGTTCATTATATAGGATATTGAAGGCCTTTTGGGATGCAGAAAATGAAATGTCCTTGATTCACCCTGATTTCTTAATCATCCAAACACCTTTCTTTTCAACATTCATACCCAGTAACATCTGATGATGTTTTCTTAAAAAAAAAAAAAATTAAATTATCCAAAACTCCGTTGTCAAAGAATTTAGTGTTTTAATATGACATACATACTGTATAAAAAAAATAAAACATTGGGAGATGATCATTTGTCATTGTTACCTAAGTAATTGCCTCAAGTAACAGTTATGCAAATGATTGTTGCTTGTAAATTATTGTTGCTTGTTTAAGCCTTAAGTTAAATCAAAGAATGTTGAGTTCACCAATAAATCTAATCTAAGGGCTCAATAATATTTACATATTAACATCCAAACCCACCTCTCCAAATGAACATAGTCTCAGTGGGTGTAAGTGACACTTGCTGCAGTATTGGGAGGAAAAGGCCTCTGAACCTGATTATCGTCTCTGTACACATATTTCTGTTTATCATCTAACTATCAAACGGTCAACACTCGAACGAGTGACACTTTGCAAACCAAGCTTTAACGGCATTGTCATTACAGATACTTATCCTCATCACAAGTCCTTTCTCAGTTACAACCTTCTGATAGAAGGAACAAAAATAGCACCAAAAGTTAGTCATGATATCAACATTTTGCATCCATTGTCCCGGTGGGGGAGGAGGGGATTATTGGGATTATGTTCATAGGGGACAAACCTCCCACAGTTGTGTAAGTGTTACTGTAGTCCTGTGGAGATGTGGCTAATGCCCTCGGAGGGTTTGGGCACACTATATACAGAGGTAAAGTTGTAGAGCACCTGTCTCTCAATTTCAGTACTGGAGGGCTGTAGTATTTGCAGGTTTAGGATGTGTTGCCTCTGCCTGAACCACCCGATTCAGCCAATCATGGGTTCTGTCCCAAATAGCACCCTATTCCCGAAATCATGCACAGCTTTTGACCAGGGTTCTGATCAAAAGTAGGGCATTATGTAGGGTGCCATTTAGGATGCACATTTGATTTAGATTGGAATTATTTATTCCACGTCCCCTCCCCTTCCCTGTACTACTACTGTTAGTGGTTTAAGTACAGATGGAAAGCCTGCTGAGTTTGGCCCTCCAGGATTGAAGGTGATGAGAGGCAGGGTTGTTGATGGGTTCTCAGGATGATGAGTGGTTGGTTTCACTACTTTCCCCCTTGGTCCGAGTCATCTTTGGTGCTGCCAGGGCTGCTGCTCCTGCACACTGCTACTGAGCTCCTCCTCTCCGCCTTAGCCTCAAAGTCTTGAATGGGAAAGATGAGGGCTGTTAGCCTATATGCCCGACTGAGACAATATGATGACAATACATTATTACTCCCCCTGAACCTTTGAGTGCTTGCTATGGTCAACTGTACACCAATTAATGCATACTAGATTGGTTAGGGTCATAACTTTTACGAGTACTTCACTTACTCAAAGTAATAAAACTGGAAATACAACAACACCATTCAACTATGGTAGCAAACTTTAATATTTGAAATGGAATATTAAATGTCAAGGGTTTTGTCTGACAGAATGAGCCCACCTACAGGCTAATAGGATAACACTGTAGAGGGAGTAGGTGCAGTTAAAGTATAGTCAGAGGAGACGGGTCGTGTTGCGTGAGTGAAACAGAAAAGGAGAAGGAAACCAAGGTGAGTGATAAGAACAAAGGACGACGGAGGGGAAGTGAGAGGGAGACCGACGTCATAGAGAGATGAAATGGTTGTTTTTCCCCCTCTACTTACTTCTTAAGTAGAGGGAGAGGGAGAAAAATAAGCCTGTGCCATTTCCCTGCCCACAGGTTTTTATTTTTGTTCTCTGTCGCTCGGTGAGTCAATGCAACGCCCCTCCAATTACAGCCCACTCCTTCGCCCCCTCTCTCCATCCATCCCGCCCTTCAGCCCACATGCCTAACACACTGTGACGTCAGCCGGTGGCGGAGCGAGGGAGGGGGTCTGTTTCTACCGCCCCACAGCACTTCCTCTGCCCCTCCCGCTATCATTCTCTCTTTCTCCCACTCGATCTCCCTGTATCTTCTCCACCCTGCCTACTGTGACAGCCTAGTGCTACGGCACAGTAGTTTTATTCACATCTGAATGGCTGTACCTTTAACATTTTAATGATGCGTTATAAGATGTGACAGGGTAAAGGGTTAAGTACAATCATTTGAAGTGTCATAATCAGTTATTTACATACGCTACTAGACCTCATGGCAATTTGACTGTATTGACATCCATGTCAATTTTCAGTATGGTTTGTAGCTGATAGGCTACCTCCTCCCCTCTCTATCCCCCAACTAATTTTCCTTCTTTCTTCTCCAGTCCCAGCTAGTTAGAACTCAGACCTGGCTAGTGGGAGGAATCACAATAGAGATTCTGACTCACTTGGGTTCAAACCGAAGATCCTTGAAACAGTCTTTAAATGACGGTAGCAAAACTCTCCGGCCTTTTAGCCCTACCTCAGTTTCTACTTGTTATCAATGTAAACGATACTGGCAACAGGGACAGTATGTTAAAGTGATAGTTCACTTCAAAATTTAAGTTTGTTAAAAAGATTCAGGCCTCGAAAGTGGTTTAATATCAGGATGAGTCAATGTGCCAGTCAATGTCCCACGCCATCTGTTGCGTAGCTCTAGTGAGATTTGGCTGTATGTCTCAATCTCAAATTAATGGGAAAGATAGGCACCGTTTAAAAACAATGAAATGAGACAGTGCATATTTCCTATTCATTTGAGATTGAGACGTAGCCGAATCTACACAACAAATGTTGTGAGACAGAGTCATCTCAACATCACAAAAACCTTTTAGGCCTGAAAAATTCAGACTATCACTTTAAGAGTGTTAGTATGATAACTCTTGCATGATAATGTTTGTAAGCCATTATTCAGAAAGTCACCTGTGGTATGTGTCCCCTCTGACCTAAGGCTGACCTTGCCAGCACGGTCATGTGACACCATCCTAGCCAATCGCAGCCCCTCATCCATGAGCGTTTGTTGCATGAGATGGCGATTCCAGTTGGCAGGTATGGAGGTGTCGGTGGGGGGGCGGGGTGATGGAGATTGGTTGCACTGTGAGCCTACGTCTAAGACAGACAAGGTTAGGTGTGAATGCCATTTTGAACCAATCACATATAGCTGCTTCTTGACAAGGCTGAGATTGCATCCCAAATGGTACCCTATTCCCCATAGACGGTTTGGTTGATTAGCAACAAAACCGACACGTGCGCAACTATGGGGCAAAAAAGATGGGGTTGGCATAGATTGTTGACAAAATGTAAATACATTTTAGTCCCCAAATGTTTATTAAAAACAAATACATTTGCACAATGAGCACTTGTCTCTCAAATACATAGTTACAGTTGTTGATGCCCTAGCTAGTGAATTTTAGCCATATTAGCATAGACATGAGTCAAAACGCCTCAAAAGAATACATGGTATCAATAACAAGATACAAAGAGCTGAAACGAGCCACTTACGATTCCCCATATGGCAGCTTCTTGTCATTGTTGCTAGTTATTTGACTGTTCAGAATCATAACACCACATGGCCTTCTGCCTCATCGATGCTCACACATTTTTTGTGACGATGTCAGCCAACCTGTCTATTGGGCTACGATCAAAAGTAGTGCACTATATAGGGAATATGTTGCCATTTGGGACACATATGACACCACAGAAAATATTAACTATTTAGGCTTGATTATAAATGGTGCTTTAAAGTCAGTGGGGCTCTGTGACATTTACAGAAACACATAAAGAATGTCTGGGAATGGAATGTGATTAAGTGACACTGTACAAGATCAGTGCTAAATGTTTTCAACAATTACTGTATATACTGTACATGCTAGACTTACTTGACTTAAGCCGATATAAATGCTAGTGTTACTAAGAAATAATATTTGGATCTGGACACCATACATACCTTGTGTTAGGCTGTCCAGACTCTCTCCTGATAGGCTGTCCTCGTCAGCCCTCTGGGACACGCCCTCTGACCCTTCAACACCATGGAGGGAGGACACACACTCTGACACTATCACCTGAAACACACACACTTAACCATTAAATACACAAAACATCTCAAACACACACTTCCACACTATCACCCGAAACACACACCAAAACGTAATATTGTGTGTATTACAATGCAATTACTACTGAAAAGTACCTATGGTATAAATTGATTTATGAACTGGGTGATTTGAGTCCTGAATGCTGATTGGCTGACAGACGTGGTATATCAGACCATATACCATGGGTATGACAAAACATTTATTTTTACTGCTCTAATTATGTTGGTAACCAGTTTATAATAGCAATAAAGCATCTCGGGGGTTTGTGATATATGGCCATTAAACCACGGCTAAGGGCTGTGTCCAGGCACTTCGCTTTGCGTCATGCCTAAGAACAGCCCTTAGCCATGGTATATTGGCCATATACCACACCTCCTCAGGCCTTATAGATTAAATATTGTAAAGGACTAATTGAATTGTAGCCATGGTATAAATTACAGCATATAAATTATTGCAATTTATTCCCATTACAGCTCATTCATTGTCTACCAATGCCGTATCCAATAGATTACCAATATTATGTTGACAAAACAGCTTTTGTACACCCACAATAACACATTTAAACAAGAGTGAGATAGAGTTTGGTATAGTTTTACTCTTTCCTGTTAGGGGTTCAGAGACTTTAGCCCACTCACCTCACTTTTTACTCTCTTTTGGGATGGTAAGCTGCAGTCATCTGCACTTGATCTGTAATAAGAGAAGGTATAATAAAGTAAAAAGGCAGTAAAAGAAGAGCAAACCTCTTGTGCAAACTCCAGAATTCAGTTGGTCCTGTTTTGTTCATTAGCAAGTAGTAGCTCACTATATCCAATTACAATATAAAAACTGATGTTGAGTAACCAAACCTCGAGGCTATTTGTGACTAAAAGTAAACACATACATTATTCATTGAGTTTGAAAGATGTTTTTTTGTTATTGATTATATGAGACGCTTGAGTGTTTGAATGTGCTTTAATTTAGTTGGTTACACAGTATGACTTTGTTTTTAAGCTGATGCACTGACTGCAGTGCTGTCTGACTAATAGCATGACCTTGGCTAGGCTTAGCTATGTGTGCTGTGGGAGTTCCCAGCTTTCCCTCTGTTCTATACGCCCACCTCTCTTCGCCCCTATGCTGCCTGCAACCACATAGTAGTTTCTCTATGATCATATCTGGTTGAGAAAAGGAATCATATATTCTCAAGGCAAAGCAGAACATAACATTTGAATTTCTAATATCGTAACTCTCTCTATTTGGGTTTCTTTGTCTGCGTCCCAAATGGCACCCTATTCCCTATGTAGTGCACTACTTTTGACCAGAGCCCATAGGGGATAAAACCTAGTTATAGAGGAAGAGACAGAGGGTGGGATGGTCATCAGATTGGGGTAGGGAAGACCCTAAACTGCGCAGGCTCGTGCCCTTACCTAGCATGCTTGAGTGTGGAGGTGTAGGCGCATTCTCTCGCCACCTGTCTAGCCAATGAGAAGAGCTCTACCCGTCGCAGAAGCAGAGCGTTGTCACGCATACAGAACTGTGCAGCTGCTTCATTGATGATCAGCTGAAAATGAGGAGGACATAAAGTAAGGTGAAAGGGGAAAGAGAATGGTAGAATGATATGAACAGCATGATAAAAAGAAAAGGCTCAAGCCTAACACATACCGGTACACAGAGACCTCTAATAGTGGAAACACTGATGCCCTTACCTCGTGATGTGTGAGCTGCTTGCCCTCCCTCCTCTTGGAGTCGAAGCGGCCGTAGATGAGGCTGTACTTACGGATCTCCTCCTCCTTGGCCACATCCTGGGGTGCCATCTTGAAGATGTGGCCCACCGTCTTGGCCATCTTCTTGTTCATCCTCAGCAGTGTCTTCACCTCTCTGGGGTCCGACCTGGGTAGAGTCCTCAGGAGCCTGTCCACGCTCTCCCCCACTGCCTGCGCCGTCTCCCCATCCAGCTGGCCCCCGGGCCAGGCCGAGAGGGCTGCCGGAGAGAGAGATGAGGAGGATGCCGGGGGCGTGGAGGGACCTGGGGGACGAGGGGGGAGCAGAGGTGGGCTGGGCTGCTCCTCGTCCACCCCTGAGGCTGAGGCGCTATTCCCGTCCTGTTCAGGGCTGAGCCAGTGGGGGTCCATTGGGGACAGCTTGTCCCTGTAGTGGGTGTCCTGGGGCTGCGGTGAGGCCTGGGAGCAGGGGCTTCTGGGGCTCCCGCTGTGCATAGGGGTGAGGCATGCCCTGTCCTCTCTGTCACACGGTGACCCCGGCTGCCCGTTGCTCAGGGACTTCCTGAGTCCTCCGGCAGCGGTCCCGCTAGCACCCGTCCCATCAACCTTGAACAGAGGGATTCCCCCCAGGGGCACGTTGGCCAGGGGCTGGTTGAAGAGGGCTGGGTTGGCCGCCCAGTCGCGGAGGGCCTTCTGCAGACGGCGCACGTGCAGTGGCTTGGTCGCCATGCCGACCAGCGCCATGATTTCCAAGAACTCGTCCTCTGCAGCCTCACAGAGCTGCTGCACGTCGTCGCCACCCTGCTGGATGAAGGTGTCGTAGTATGCCAGAAGGTTGGCCCTCTGCAGCACCCGGTACAGCTGCAGCTCGCCCAGCGTGCGTGGCAGAGACATGGTGCAGGACTGGAGGTGGGAAAGAAGGAACAGACCGGAGGAGAGTTACTCAAGAGTCTTAAGTTTTAATAAATGGCTCATCAATCAATGGTAGGAGTATTGTGTTGTGTGTACAGAATGCTTTATTCATTTGTTTGCTATATGGTATAATCTATATGTATTGTTATTTCGGGTTATGTTTTCTTTGGAATGTTAGCAATTTTCTACCAATCTTTTTGTGGTGTAGTGGTAACTACTGCTGTGATGCTATATCTGGGAACAGATGTCTCATATAAGAACACCTAAAGTCAATATCCATCAGATGTCTTGTATAAGAAGACAATGTCAATATCTTTTAATTTTTTAACCAAAATTACTAAATTAGATACTTATACTCCAATAGCCTACTTTTCCTGATAGATTATCACCAATAATAATATACTTTGGCAAAATTTCACATGTGGGTGCCCAACCCTCTATACCTCAAATATGCAGGATATGTACACATGGTATTATTGGGGAAATGTAGGCCTACAGTTTAGAAATGCACCATTTTTGATCTCTTATTCAAGTTGTGAGAATTAAAAACAGTTTGTCTATTCTTATGAGACCCGAATTTGATAGTTCATATTACGCACAAAGCGATGGTTACGAAAACAATAATTGAAAAAACTATGACAATAGTATTACGCGCACATCCGTCCAAGCCCAATACCAGACAATGCATATATCTATGGAATTACACACGCATGTAAAATTTCAGAATAAAACATTTAAATGACTAATGTAATCTCTTACCTCGTCCACGTCGTCCGACGGCTGAATTGGCAGAGGGGACCCGCGCTCACTGAGTGACCGAGTGGTGTCTCCAGCAACAGAATCCAGTTTTCGCGCAATATGTGCCGCCTCGTAATAGGCTCGATTATGGAATGCTAAAGGTAAATGAGCAAAAGCCTAATGGTTATCTCACTTTTAACCTTGTCGAAAGTCCCATCCAATCCCGTTAAATTGTTATCAATGAAAGGGCTGAGACAAAAAATAATAATAAGAAACGGTGATCAACAGCCTATTGTAAATACCTTAAATTGATTTGTATAATCGCTCTCTTTCCCTGTACAATCGTTTTCTTTCTCACTTCGGAGTGGTGTTGTCATCAGCTAAATCCCTGAGCATATCGTAACTCGTCTGGATTCGTTAGCAGATATCCTCCCCTGACGAACCGTATTGGTTGCTGGCTGCCTTTTTGCTGGTTGTGTGGGTGCGAGAAACCTGGGGGCGGACTGCAGCACGCCATCTGACCGAAAAAGAGCTTTCCTCTCCCGGTAGAGAGGCGGCTTTCAAATTGGAGATGTGGGAGGCGGGGGCTTGAAAGGCTGAGGTTTGCTTATTAACCCTTTCATTTTCTGATTTTGTCTGCCCACTTCGCAATAAGATGCACCTGTCTAAGCCTATTCAATACAAACTGAGGACCACATAGGCTACCATTCTGGTCAGTCACATAAATGTGTGAGGTTAGCTGTATGATAGCCTATGCTGATAATAGCATAACCTTCGATTTAATTAATCTCCCTTTATTGCACTAGATCAGTTATTTATATTGGGTGCTGTTTCACAGATATATCGTATTGATATACAGCGCAGTCGTGTAAACAGAATGGACATACAGTAATAGCCTTGTGCAGCAGAATCATAAAGTGGGTGGCAAGTGGTGAAGGACTGTTTCCGATCGGTTGGGTAGATTCTCTGCATGACGCATAAGATAGGGGATTCCCCAATGATGCAACAGGCATCACTGTGAATTTGATGTACAGTAGTCCTACAGCGTTGCAGGTTTGTTGTGATAAATAGGCTATCTTAAATTAATTGAACAAAATCCGAAGTTGATTTTGCGTAAATTAATGGCATTTAGGCTCCAACATGTCTGGCCATGATTGTTTTGATTGGTTTAACTTGGGAAGAATTGGTTAAATGGTTTATGTTGAGTAGGTCTATATGTTCACCACAGCTGTGTGATTTTGCACAAAGCACCACTGTCTCTGTGTCCTTCGGGTCACCATGTAGGCGTTGAAGCATGCTGACACGTTCTATCTGCGCCCTCTCAACCAAATAAGCAATCTTTTTTTAAATTTATCAAAAGCTGTGTGTGTGAAAAGAAAGTCTAGATTATTAATGAAAACTAAACTATAGGCTTCACTATTTCTACTAGGCTGAACAATTTTTATTAGGCCTACAGTGCATTCGGAAAGTATTCAGACCCCTTCCCTTTTTCCACGTTTTGTTACCATACATCCTTATTCTAAAATGGATTACATTTTTTCAACCTCTCATCAATCTACACAAACTACTCCATAATGACAAAGCGAAAACAGGTTTTTAGATATTTTTGCTAATTTATAAAAATGTTAAAACAAATACCTTATTTACATAAGTATTCAGACCCTTTGCTATAAGACTTGAAATTGAGCTCAGGTGCATCCTGTTTCCATTGATCATCCTTGAGATGTTTCTACAACTTGATTGGAGTCCACCTGTGGTAAATTCAATTGATTGGACATCATTTGGAAAGGCACACACCTGTCTATATAAGGTCACACAGTTGACAGTGCATGCCATAGAAAAAACCAAGCCATAATATTGAAGGAATTGTCTGTAGAGCTCCGGGACAGGATTGTATCAAGGCCCAGATCTGGGGAAGGGAACCAAAAAAATTCTGCAACATTGAAGGTCCCCAAGAACACAGTGGCCATCTCTTCCTAGAGCTGTCCGCTTGGCCAAACTGAGCAATCGGGGGAGAAGGGCCTTGGTCAGGGAGGTGACAAAGAACCCGATGGTCACTCTGACAGAGCTCTAGAGTTCCTCTGTGGAGATGGGAAAACTTTCCAGAAGGACAACCATCTCTGCAGCACTCCACCAATCAGGCCTTTATGGTAGAGTGGCCAGACGGAAGCCACTCCTCAGTAAAAGGGACATGACAGCCAGCTTGGAGTTTGCCAAAAGGCACCTAAAGGAGTCAGACCATGAGAAACAAGATTCTCTGGTCTGATGAAACCAAGATTGAACTCTTTGGTGGGAATGCCAAGAGTCACGTCTGGAGAAAACCTGGCACCATCCCTACGGTGAAGCATGGAGGTGGCAGCATCATACTGTGGGGATATTTTTCAGCGGCAGGGACTGGGAGACTAGTCAGGATAGAGGAAAAGATTAACTGAGCAAAGTACAAAGATATCCTTGATGAAAACTTGCTACAGAGCGCTCAAGACCTCAGACTGGGGCGAAGGTTCACCTTCCAACAGGACAACGACCCTAACCACACAGCTAAGACAACGCAGGAGTGGCTTCAGGACAAGTCTCAGAATGATTTTTACATTTTTTTATTTATTTAACCGTTATTTAACTAGGCAAGTCAGTTAAGAACATAATCTTATTTACAATGACAGCCTACCCCGGCCAAACCCAGATGACGCTGAGCCAATTGTGCGCCACCCTATGGGGCTCTCAATCATGGCCGGATGTGATATAGCCTGGATTCGACCCAGGGACTGTAGTGATGCCTCTTGCAATGTCCTTGAGTGGCCCAGCCAGAGCCCGAAATTTAACAGGATCGAACAGCTCTGGAGAGACCTGAAAATAGCTGTGCAGCGATGCTCCCCATCCAACCTGACAGAGCTTGAGAGGATCTGCAGAGAAGAATGGGAGAAACTCCCCAAATACAGGTGTGCCAAGCTTGTAGCATCATACCCAAGAGGACTTAAGGCTGTAATCGCTGCCAAAGGTGCTTCAACAAAGTACTGAGTAAAGGGTCTGAATACATATGTAAATGGTTTATTTAAGTTTTTTATTTGTAATAAATTTGTAAAAATGTTTAAAAAAAAAATGTTTTTGCTTTTTCATTATTACATTTACATTTAAGTCATTTAGCAGACGCTCTTATCCAGAGCGACTTACAAATTGGAAAGTTCATACATATTCATCCTGGTCCCCCCGTGGGGAATGAACCCACAACCCTGGCGTTGCAAGCGCCATGCTCTACCAACTGAGCCACACGGGACCACATTATGGGGTATTGTGTGTAGATTGATGAGGAAAAAAACGTTTTAATACATTTTAGAATAAGGCTGTAACGTAACAAAATATGGAAAAAGTCAAGGGGTCTGAATACTTTCCGGATGCACTGTTCACTTTCCTAAAATTCTTATAATAGTAGGCCTAATTGGACCAGAGAATTCTGATTTTCTTATGAATAAGAAATAATGATTGCCCTCTTAAAATATCAGATTGACTGTAGGTCAAATAAAGGTGATTCTGAGAGGTCTTCTACTTCTTGGTCTTCTGAGGCAGAGGACATCCATACTGTGTTCAGTCCATCCCACTTCCTTTATATCCATCCAAGGATGTCATGCACCCCAAAAATCTGAGGGGGCAAAAGTTACGTGAGGATGGCGGGGGGTGGTCCGGAGGGTGCTAGATCCCCCATCCGTAAATTGGATAATTTAAAAATTTTCACCTGAATCAGCTTTTTTTCTGCAATCTAGAGCCATAATCATTATGCTTAATTCTATGTAACAATTTTTTAAATATTTTTCTGTATATCTAAGCAAACCTCTTGAGCTGTCTGTATCCTCCTGACTGGTGGTTCTTTTTTTAAAGAAACTAAATATGCTTCTCTGTATCGCTGCTCAAATCTGGGTAAAATATGAAAGGAATGTGATTATTGTAAAGTACATCTAGTTATTTCTAAAGTCTACCAACCTTGCCAGCAGGCATGCCAGCTAAGATAGTTAGACAAGCTAGATACTCTAACTGATTGATAGCCTAAAATGGCTTCTTGGTAGCTAGTTATGAGGTTGATAGATTGGAAACCCACAGGATAAATCCGAGGGGGCACGTGCTCTCTGTATCCATCTCCAGCCTAACTAACTAGACACTTGGCCCACACAGACTTCTTGCACACACAAACACACACACTCCTTGAGGAACACACAGCATCCAGAATGGGCAGAAATAGGATAGAGAATGCAATGCATCCAGGGAGTGTGTAGGTGGGTGGAGAAGGCAGACATGAGAGAGTGGATGGTGTTTGAGAGTAGGAAAAAGTGACTGCATGATATGCATGTTTAAATTGTTGAATAAACAATTACTTGTTTTGTTAATTCTAGTTTTTTAATTATTATTTCGTTATTAGGCCTAGGCTTCTTGAAGATAATACAATTGTAGACCCATGTAATTGCTTTGATATTTTTTTTTTTTTTTTTTTTTAAATCTTTATTTTAACAGGGAAAACAGACTGAGACCTGGATCTCTTTTACGGCTGTGCCCTGTGTAAACATGTTGACATGTACAGTTTTAGACATACAGACAAGAACATTTCAAAACATACACAATTCAACAGAAACAATCACAGACAACATCATATTGATCCTCCATAAACATTTTAAAATGGGCAAGGGACACCAGTGTCTAACTTAAGTTGGATCTGCAGTTTGTTCCATAAATAAGGTGCAAAGGAACTGAAGGCAGTCCTACCCAACTCTGTGGAGACCGCAGGAGTCTCTAATGTAATCCACATCTGTGATCTGGTTTTAAAATTAGTACATCTTGTGGAAATTAATGATGATATATATGGAGGTAGTTTTAAAAGAAGTGCTTTATAAATAAACAAGAGAGCATGTTGCTCTCGCCTCACAGATAGAGAGACCCAACCCACATGTTGATATAGGATACAGTGATGAGTTCTGTAACTATCACCCGTGATAAACCTGAGTGCACAATGGTAAATAGCATCCAGTGGTTTTAATGTGTTTGCCGATGCATGCATATAGATAATATCACCATAATCTAAAACGGACATAAAAGTAGCCTGCACAATTTTTTTCCTATTTACAGAGGACAGACAAGCCCTGTTTCTGTAAAGGAATCCTATCTTGAATTTGAGCTTTTTTCCCAATTCAGTAACATGTTTTTTAAAAGAAAGCCTATCATCTAACCATACCCCTAAGTATTTATATGCAGAGACCTTATTGATTTGAGTACCATCCAAGCTAGTGATTACAAACGTGTTTCTAACTGAGAGTTTAGACCTAGAAAAAAACATGACATTTGTTCTCTTATAAAGAGAAACCTGGTGATTAACGTTACATTCCTCCTCTTCACATTTCATTCAGTGGCCAATAAAAGTTAATTCGGAACGTTTGTGCGTAAATTTGTTCTGGCAAGGATAGGGTTAATACAGCGGAAACGAGGTTGTGGTTTGTTTCACTCGGAAGTGAAAAATAGTAAGACAAACAACAAGGACAACGTTAGCCAAGAACATAATAAGAAAAAATGTATATTTGAATTAGGAAAAAGAACACACTCTACTAATACAGGATAAATGTTCTTTCTACGATAAGAACTGATCAGTTTGCCACATTTGGTCATTTTATAGGAGCGACGCTAACGTTACAGGGCTCCAGCTAGCCTACATTGTGTCACCTAATCTTGCCTTCCCTTTTTACGGAAGAGAAAGGTGAGTTGTGTTGGTTGTCATCTTTCCCAATGTTATTCCAGTCAGTGTTAGCAGTCAAATAGCTAAAATAACATTGTCAACAATCCACCGTTAATATTATTAAAATTACATTAGCTAGATAGCTAACGTTATATACGAGCAAACTAATGTTGTAAACTAGTTAGCGTTTTAGCTACGAGACAGCTAGCTATTCGTCTCGAGACAGTTGGTCATTTTGTTCGCGACGGTGACGACATAACTTATTAGCTAGAACCTAACATTGCCCCAACTATCCTCTGATATCCCGTCCCAGTCATTTCTTGTAGAATAAATTAATTGCATTTCTAGATAGCTAGCTAGTGCAACTGCTGATAACCAGATGGCTAGCTAAATAGTTTGGTTTATCTTTTCAAAATGTCGGCGCTGCGGATCAGCTCGTTGAGTGGATATTGTGGTCATCAAATATGACATTATTGCCAATAACATGTTAGAACTTTGACAACAACAACGATTAATGCAGAAGCTCCACATCCCGTTTGATTTCACATTTCGGTGAACTTTAGATTTGACCCCTAGTTCTGGTGCTTGGGAAAGTGAACGTGTTACAGGGAGGCTAATGTTTAAACTTGCTGTCTCCACAGGCAAGAACCAGATACAAGATGAAGCCAGTCGGGTCCAAGGATTGTAACGATTGATCCTTGATTCAATGTCTGCATTGGGTAGGGTACCAAGGACAATGATGCCTGCCATTGCAGTATTATTCAGCCGTCCTTGTCTGACTCTTTGGCCCTGCTGAGGTGTGGTGTCGGAGAAGGTGCGGTCAGTGAGAATGGATCAAGGCCCCCACCTGACATGACATTGGATAATTTTTTGGAACTTTAATCAAGAGACTGGGAGGAAGATGGAGAACGAGGTGGCTGAGAGGGAGGTGGAGATGAAGGGAGAGACATGGACTGTAGAGGCAACTGAGGAGAGTCCTGAAGAGCTGCCCTCAGGTGTTCCTCTCCTCCCATCTTCAACCGCCATGCCCGACCAGTGGGAAGTCAGAGGAGATGAGGAGGAAACTCAACAACCAGTTCCCAATAAGGACATGACTGACTATATCAAAGTTACCCCTCAGGATATCCAATCCCTAGTCAACCAGGAGGACTCGGAAGATGTAGAAGCAGAGGATTGTGGGATTGCAGAGGACAATGAGGTCTCTCTAAGACAGGAGGGGGTGGAGAGAGAAGGAGATGAGGAGACAGAGGGTGGAGATGAAGAGGAGAGTGGAGGCGGAGGGAAGGAGCCAAGCATAAATGGGGAGTCAGGCTGGAGGAACTCAGGGGCCGGAGGGAGGAGAGTCCGGTCCCGGAACAGCGGAGGAGGGGGGGCAGCCTCGGAGCAAAACACTCAGGCTACATTGTCGTCCTCCTACCTCCCTAAAGGTTCCCTGTCGTCGGGTGGCGGTAGGAACAAGCAGACCCGGAGGCGCAACCACCACCATCAACAGGGCCGGGGCCGGCGGCGGACGGGCACCCAGCTGGCCTTGGCCTTCAGGGAGCTGCTGTCGGAGTCGCTCAGCCCCTGGTGCATCTCCTGCATCCACATGGTGGTGGAGGTCATTGTCACCGTGACCCACCGATGCGGAGTGGCCGTGGAGGTCGGAGGGGTGGCCCTCTACGACCTGGGCTCACAGATGCTCAACAGGGTCACTGACGTGCCGGGGATGAAGGCAGATGCCCAATGCGTGCTGGAGAGGGCGAGGTGCGCCGGGGCGGTCCTGGTGGATAAGAGTGTTCGGTTGGTGAAATGGGTCCGGAAGGCCTCCCTAACCTGCTTCGGCCTCTTCTGTGCCGTGGTGCTGCTGGGGTTCCAGTGGGCCCGGTTCACGCTGGTCCGGCTGGGCGGGGAGAGGGCCCAGCGGTGGTGGACAGCCATGCAGGACTCCAGGGTATGGAGGAGTGTGGCCTCGCTGGTGGAGAGGGTCAGCAGCTGGTTCAGGAGGAGAGCCACCCAGGTGCCCCCCTTCACCCCGGATTCTCCTGGTGGAGCAGGCAGATACCAGCCTGGGAAGGAGCTGGAGAGACTGCTGGCGCTGGCTCAAGTCCCCGAGGAGGAGCTGGACCCTTTTACAGTGCTGGGGGTGGAGGCCCACGCCACTGAAGCTGAGCTAAAGAGGGCCTACAGACAGCTGGCTGTCCAGGTGAGTTTACGGTTGCAATGAGATGTGCATTAAATCTTTTGAGTACATGTGTATAAAAATGTGTGGAATTCATCAAATGGAGAGTGTAGCGATTATAGTCAAACGCAATCCAAAAGCAGTTTTGCACTTGGCTGTGCATCTTTTTTTTATATCCACAATAGAGGTCGACAGATTAATTGGAATGGCCGATTAATTAGGGCCGATTTCAAGTTTTCATAACAATCGGTAATCGCCATTTTGGGACACCGACCATGGCCGATTACATTGCACTCCACGAGGAGACTGCGTGGCAGGCTGATTACCTGTTATGCGAGTGCAGCAAGGAGCCAAGGTAAGGTGCTAGCTAGCATTAAATTTATCTTATAAAAAACAATCAATCTTAACATAATCACTAGTTAACTACACATGGTTGATGATATTATACGCCTTTCTTAAAATCAATACACAAGTATATATTTTTTAAACCTGCATATTTAGTTAATATTGCCTGCTAACATGAATTTATAGGGAAATTGTGTCACTTCTCTTGCATTCTGTGCAACAGAGTCAGGCTATATGCATCGGTTTGGGCCGCCTGGCTCGTTGCAAACTAATTTGCCAGAATTTTACGTAATTATGACATAACATTGCACAACCTTCAATGTAACAGGAATATTTAGACTTATGGATGCCACCCGTTAGATAAAATACGTAACGGTTCTGTATTTCACTGAAAGAATAAATGTTTTGTTTTTTAAATGATAGTTTCCCGATTTGACCATATTAATGACGTAAGGCTTGTATTTCTGTGTGTTATTATGTTATAATTAAGTCTATGATTTGATATTTGATAGAGCAGTCTGACCGAGCGGTGGTAGGCAGCAGCAGGCTCGTAAGCATTCATTCAAACAGCACTTTTGTGCGTTTGCCAGCAGCTCTTCCCTGTGCTTCCAAGCATTGAGCTGTTTATGACTTCAAGCCTATCAACTCCCGAGATTAGGCTGATGTAACCGATGTGAAATGGCTAGCTAGTTAGCGGGGTGCACGCTAATAGCGTTTCAATCGGTGACGTTACTCGCTCTGAGACCTTGAAGTAGTTGTTCCCCTTGCTCTGTGAGGGCCGCGGCTTTTGTGGAGCGATGGGTAACGATGCTTCAAGGGTGGCTGTTGTCGATGTGTTCCTGGTTCGAGTACAGGTAGGGGCGAGGAGAGGGACGGAAGCTATACTGTTACACTGGCCTATAAGAACATCCAATAGTCAAAGGTATATGAAATACAAATGGTATAGAGAGAAATAGTCCTATAATAACTACAACCTAAAACTTCTTACCTAGGAATATTGAAGACTCATGTTAAAAGAAACCACCAGCTTTCATATGTTCTCATGTTCTGAGCAAGGAACTTAAACGTTAGCTTTTTTACATGGCACATATTGCACTTTTACTTTCTTCTCCAACACTTTGTTTTTGCATTAAACCAAATTGAACATGTTTCATTATTTATTTGAGGCTAAATAGATTTTATTGATGTATTATATTAAGTTAAAATAAGTGTTCATTCAGTATTGTTGTAATTGTCATTATTACAAATAAATACATTTTTAAATGAAAAAAAAACAAATAATAATTTAAAAAATCGTCCGATTAATCGGTATCGGCTTTTTTTGGTCCTCCAATAATCGGTATCGGCATGGAAAAATCATAATCGGTCGACCTCTAGTGGACACCTGCTTGTCGAACATCTCATTCCAAAATCATGGGCATTAATATGGAGTTGGTCCCCTCTTTGGTCCTCCAATAATCGGTATCGGCGTTGAAAAAATCATAATCGGTCGACCTCTAATCCACAATATAAAATGTAATCAGAAAATGACTAGAAGTAGTCTCTTCCTTAGTTCTTCTCTCTATTCCATTATGTTTTCTGCTGTGCCCTTCTGTTTGTATTTATTTTTTTCTTCCCTTCTCAGGTCCATCCAGACAAGAACAAGCACCCGCGCGCTGGGGAGGCCTTTAAGGTGCTGAGGGCTGCCTGGGACATCGTCAGTAACCCAGAAATACGGAGGGAATACGAGCTGTGAGTAGAAGACACACAAGCTACTGGACCAGTACTTATATCAAATGCAAGAAACCATGATCACATGACTTCACCTTTAACAAAAACATCTGAAGTTAGAACTCAGGCCTTTTCATAATAGGATTACAGATGGAGAAGCATTCCTTAACTGTGGTCCTTGGCATGTTATAGTCAATTTAAAGGCCTGTGGGATGTTTAGTTTAGTTTCTCAGTAACCCAGAAACATGGAGAGAATACGTGATATGAGTAGAAGGCACAAAAACTGGACTATTACTTAATTAAAATGCAATAAACCGTGATCAAATGACTGCACTGAAGGCCGGTGGGATGTTTGGTGTAGTTAATATGGCTTTGACTTTTGTTTCCCTGCTCCTCCCTCAGGAAGCGCATGTCGAAGACGGAACTCTCCAAGTCGATGAATGAGTTCCTCACCAAACTGCAGGATGACCTGAAGGAAGCTATGAACACTATGATGTGCACCAAGTGTGAGGGCAAGCACAGGTACATCACTGACTGAATTAATATCTGTACTATTTGAATATATTAATAATCTATTAATAATATCTGTATCATACTTTTATAACCAGACTATTGTGAAAGTGAGGGATTGGAATAGTAATATAATTTACCTACCCTGACTACTCCCAATCACTAAAAATTTGTTACATACAAAACGCACAGGCCCTGACTCCTCCCTGTGTGTGCAGGAGGTTTGAGATGGACCGGGAGCCTGCGGAGGCTCGGTTCTGTGCAGAGTGTAACAGACGCCACAGCGCCGAGGAGGGAGACCTGTGGGCCGAGTCCAGCATGCTGGGCCTACGCATCACATACTTCGCCTGCATGGATGGCAAGGTCTACGACATCACAGGTACTGGCTTGACTATGACAGTTTTTGAGAGCATCAAAACTGTAGTGCATTGTGGGTACATTTTGACTTAATGATGTTTCTGTTTCATCTGTAAACTAGAAGCACTCTTAACAAGCCAACTGACATGCTCAAGAGCTCTACAACTAAATTGAATTCTAAGCTGCTAAATAATGTTAAGACAGCTAAAGTCAGACTGACTATTTCTCCTCCTTGCCGCTTGATTCAGTATTGTCACATTGATTAATTTGTCACCTTTTCCGCTCCCACCTTTTAGAGTGGGCCGGCTGCCAGAGGATAGGAATCTCTCCAGACACACACCGCGTTCCCTACCACATCTCCTTCGGATCCAAGAACAACAGCAACTCCACGCAGCGCCACAGGTAGGTCCCAGGGCACTGAGGGTTGTGTTCCAATCTAATTTTCCTCCTGAAGTTTGCACTCGTTAACTACTCCACACGAATGTAAAATTATTGTATTGGTGTATGTATGGGCTAGAGGGAGTTTCCATATACCAGTCATATCCTTTCAAATCCATGAAGGGAAGGGAACAAGTGCATATTTCGTGAGAAAGGAGAGATTATTGGGACACAACCTAGGTGTTATGTGACCAACCGTCTAAAAGGGGCCTAAATTAGATTGTTCTCTGAAATACCATTACGCTCTGGTCAGTGCAGGTGCTCCTGCATGTGAAAGAGTTACATATTTGTGGACAGAGATGAGTTTTGGAGCTCCAGATTATCAAGCATCTCTGATGCTTGTGAATGATGCCTCTTGGCCAAGGCAAAAGTTAGAACAATCTCTCTTCACTATAGGCTAGATGGGGGTGGGGCCACAAAAAATCTGAACTCATTATGAGAGGCCGCAGTTGCTTGCGAGTGAGTTACTTTTTTTGGGGGGTGGGATTGATCCAAGGCCATTTGGCCCACGTGCCCCCGGTTGCCCATCCCTGGTGGGCTAGATGGAAATAGAATGAATGTAACAGAATGAAAGGCTATCCAAGGCTCTGATGGTTTTTTGTTTGTCCCGTGAATAAAACTCAGACACGGAGTGCTCCTTTTTCTTGATTTTCCTGGAGTCACCTGCTGAATATGTATATTTTTTATATATATATTTTTTATTAATGTAACTCTCCTTTCATGATCTCCAGGACAGCTCCAGGCCCAGAGCACCCTCCTCCAGGCCCGACCAACCCTGCTGACCTGCAGGACTTTTTCAACCGCATCTTCCAGGGGGGACCTCCCCCTGATATGGCTGCCAACGGGGGTTTCTTTCCCTCAAGACCACCCCCCCATCACCCCTCTGGTGCTGGACCGGGACCTAGTGGACCTTTCTCCCCTCCTCCACCTCAGACTGGCTTCTTCATTCCTCCTGGGGGGCCCCGACCAGAGCCCAGCGAGACGTGGGCTGAGAGCGGAGGCAAACCTCCACCCCGCAGGAAGAAGAAGGTCCGCAAGCCCTTCCAGAGGTGAGAGCGGCCATTGTTGTGATACGTCATCGTAGCAACACAGGGACACTCTACACACGACCATGTCTGTCTTCTTGCTTGTCTGTCAGCGAGCCCGGACCTCCCCTTACTGTACATGAGTCGAAGGATCACTCGAGCTCAGGAAGATTCACACTGGTCGAGACTACCACCCAAATCAATGACTGACAACACATAGGTCCCAAGCCAGAGATGAGACTGGACCATGTATAAGAAGAAGAAACTAACTCAGTTTAAATATATTTGGGGTAAGGAGGTGGCAGTATTTCTGCTTCTCCCTCTCTCATTTGTTTTCTTCTTTGATGAAACAGCTGTAGCCATGCCACTGAAATCACAAGCCTATTGCTTATAATGCAAACACATTTCCTTAGGTCTTACTTTCCTGCACAATTCTGCATACACGATTGCATTATTACATGCCATTGGACTCTTTTATTCCTTGAGACTTTTGTGATAAATTTTTGGGGATATGGTAATGTAATATTGCTTCAGGTCTCTGTGCATTTATGTTTGAGAGGGACATGGCTAGAAGAAGCCAATCAGAATTGATTCATTTCTGAATTTAACTGCTCAAGCTGAATCCTGGGAGAAGACTGTCTCCAGAGAGAGGGCTCCTCTGCCTGTTACTGCTTGTACACACCCTTCCTTCCGCCTGTTGCCTTCTTTGATAAATTGTTAGGTTATCATTTGAGCAACTGCTTTTCTGCCATTTTTATTGCTTTGAATGAAGTTAGAGTGAAAGTTTGTCACTAATTTATATTGGGAAGTAGGTTTGTGGGGAATGCTTTTGCACCTGAATTAGAGTGCAAGTATGCGCCCTGCCAAACATAGATACACTGCTTGTTGAACATCTTATTCCAAAATCATTGGCATTAATATGGAGTTGGTCCTGTTATAACAGCCTCCACTCTTTCACTAGATGTTGGAACATTGCTGCGGGGACTTGCTTCCATTCAGCCACGAGAATGAATTAGGTCGGGCACTGATGTTGGGCGATTAGGCCTGGCTCGCAGTCGGCGTTCCTATTCATCCCAAGATGTTGGATGGAGTTGAGGTCGGGGCTCTGCAGGCCAGTCAAGTTCTTCCACACCGATCTCGACAAACCATTTCTGTATGGACCTTGCTTTGTGCACGGGGGCATTGTCATGCTGAAAAAGGGCCTTCCCCAAACTGTTGCCTCAAAGTTGGAAGCACAGAATCGTCTAGAATGTCAGTGTATGCTGAAGCGTTAAATTTCCCTTCACTGGAACTAAGGGGCCTAGCCCGAACCATGAAAAAGAGCCTCGGACCATTATTCCTCCTCCACCTTTACAGTTGGCACTATGCATTCGGGTAGGTAGCGTTCTCCTGGCAGATGATGAAGCGTGATTGACGTTGCTTCCGGAGGTAGTTTGGAACTTGGTAGTGAGTGTTGCAAACATGTTGCTACGCGCTTCAACACTCAGCAGTCCCATTCTGTGAGTTTGTGTGGCCTACCACTTTGCGGCTGAGCTGTTGTTGCTCCTAGATGTTTCCACTTCACAATCACAGCATTTACAGTTGACCGGGGCAGCTCTAGCAGGGCAGAAATTTGACAAACTGACTTGTTGGAAAGGTGGCATCCTATGATGGTGCCTTGTTGAAAGTCACTGAGCTCTGTAGTACGGGCCATTCTACTGCCAATGGCTATGTGCTCGATTTTATACACCCGGGTGTGGCTGAAATTGCCGAATCCATTAATTTGAAAAGGCATCCACATTCTCTTGGCCATGTAGTGTATCAACTCCATCTAGCTACAGTGAATACTGTATGTTTAACCTGTCTCTCAAAACATTGAAGCCCACTTAGAATCACTTTGAGGTATCAGAGGTTAGCAGGTTCACATTCAAATCAAGACGGTTATATTGTGAGTCAAGGACCTAGGCTATTTACTGCTTGCAGTCCCTAGTATTGGTGTGAAACATCAGTGTTCAGTTGATTTTCTAGTAAAGTTGATTTCAGATGGATGAATGGACTTTGTTTGTTTTGTGAGTTATGTGGATTAAATTCCATCTTCAAGTTTCGACTCTCACAACAGGAGAATGCTGGATAATTCCAATGGAGCAGAAACCAGAGGACCTGTCTAGAAGGCATCATGTTGTTCCTGTGGCTCAAGAGAATGTCAAGATGCAATCCGCCCCGAATTGCATCTTGACACCCTTTAAGATTGGAGGTGACTGAACTTCCATTGAGAACACAATGACTATAGCAGTGTACAATATTGTTATCAGAGATTATTCTTTGGCAGATACTTACCAGCTGAATATCAAGACTAAGTCCTACCACCACTTTTTATTTCAAAGAAAAGCTACCACTGCCCTCTTTCGCCCCTTTCTCATTAGTCAGTATGCTCCAGATTGAAGAGGGATAGTATTCAGATCTCTAACAATCTGCCTGTACTTATTATGGCAAATCATTGTGTTTTTCCTGTGGAGATACAGTATTGGAAATAAATGTGGTGAAAGTTGATAATCTAATTCCTTTTATAAGCCACAGGACTAGCTAGGTTCCAGTGAAGGAGATAAAACATTCAAACGTTAATAGGTCTGATTCCATATTTATCGATCACCCCAGAGTAGGAGTGCTGATCTAGGTTCAGGCCTTTCCATGTAATCTTATTCATTAGGATCAAAAAGGCTAAATTGATCCTAGATCAGTACTCCTACTCTGAGACGCTTTATGAATATGTGCCCTGCCCAGGTATCGGTTCCATTTTACCTTTTGATTTGTGTTATTCTGTGGATGTTGGGAGATGGGTTGTAGCTTTGATTTAAAGGGCCTAGGTCCCTTGTTGCACATGTTTATTTGTTCTCCTTGAAGTGAAAAGGGTTTTCAGTGCAATTGTCCACTTGCTTTTAATTTTTTTATGGAGGTATTCGAGGTTTAATTTAATCTCAGTTTTAGCCTGAATTATCAATACTGTCAATGTTTAGATACCCTAGTTGACTTGAGAATGTATGGCTTAAGTGGCAGTCTAAAGCGGCAAGTCAACTAAGGGCTCCCACTGTGGAAGAAGAGCCAATATCGCAGATTATAATTTGTTCTTGAGATATCTTTAAACGGTATATGCAAAAACAAATATTGCAAAAAATCAGACAATCACCAGGGTTAAATGTGCGGGGCACTTGCATTTTTTCCAGTTTTTTGGGTAGGAAAGTGAGTTTGCTGGCAAGAGTTTATTACAATTGTGAAACATCAGTGTTCAGTTGATTTTCCTTTTCTCTGGATTTCATAGTAAAGTTGATTTCAGATGGATGAATGGACTTTCATTGTTTTGTGGATTGAATTCTGTCTTCAAATTCTGACTCTCACAAGACAGGAGAATGGTGGATAATTCCAATGGAGCAGAAACCAGGGGACCTGCTAATGGCACTTCTGGAGCACACTCATGAAATGGCCTTTTACAATACACAAATTTTAAACATACAGTAGATCAAACCAGTCTTTATACAGAAGTGGTCCACAACACAGACCTGAGTGGTTGTCATGCTTTTCTGATGGAAGGCCATAGACAGCCACATTTAGTAATGACAACCACTTTGGACCGCATCCCAATAGATTCTTGGGTGTGCCAATGAAGTGGTGCAAGTAGTTGTGGAAAATAATAAAAATGAATCTCCACACCACCCCCTTGGTACAGGACAGGTGGACTTATGTTAAACAAACCTAATCCTGTAACTCTTTTTATTCAATAAATGGAGTACCTGACTGGGTTTAAATACCCCTGAATCATGCTATATCTCCAGAAATCAACTAACCTGGCTGTGTGACAGTTCCTTTCCTTCAAAAGGGGTTTAATCCTTAATTTACAGTAAATTAACACTAGCCCCCGTTTCATTGTTGATTGCTGCACCTCGTGTTTTTCCATCCTCTGCCCTGATTTATCCTAAGTCATACAGCTAGAGCTATGGAAACAGTGTCAAATGCACCTCTTTTCCATAAAAGGCCTTTTCTGGGCCGCTGCAGATTCCCGGAAGCCAGTTTATTTGAGTCCTCTCCGCTCTCGCCTGTCACACACACACCATTAGTGCTTCTGTCAAGGGGGGACACTTGGGATATTTACTATGTCTCCCTGTCCCACTATACTTCAACTAGGCCATCGAGTAATATTCAGGTAAGTCCAGCAGAGATCCTTAACCAATCAAAAGCAGGGTTATTGCCATGTGCCACATTTTGGTATGACAGACAAAAATCATGTTTCAGCTATGCAGTGTGTGCTACTGTTCCCTGAACCATGCTTGTTCCTGTTCATACCAGTCTCTCGATTCTGATTATCTTGCTTTGGAATAAGTTTTACTTAAACAGCACTCAGGTCTTTCCTGAAGTTAGATTTGTTTGCCACCAACACGCTTCCTGTCAATGAGAAAACCAGTAACTGTAAAAGTTAGATGCAGCTTAATCTTTTACGAAACACCTTTAACATACCAGCTACTGTAGATAGTTTAACATGTTTACATTCCTTACTATATATTTGCATATACATCTAGCTTTTACAAAATAACTTTAACAGCATAGTAGATTTTTTAAAAACAGCTCCTCCAAAAATTGACATTAAGCAGCACGTCCCTATAAGCAATGATACAGCTACTTGTGCCCTTCACCATAATCAATGCCTCTTCCTTTAAAACTTTCCCTTCAGTTCCCCAATAACCCTATGAAGCATTTGACAGTCTAGGTAGGCCACCAGGCCACCCTGGTTGGCCCAGCGGTCTGCCCCAGTGCTCTCTGAGTGGGATTGGTGGTAAGTTAGTTCCCCCTGGTCATGGTGCCCCCCCTCACAGTGGCCGAAGCGGAGGCACTCTTTAAGGTCCAGCATCCCCCCACCCAGTGCAAGGAGCAGGGCATGGGGGCCGCAGGAGTCCCACTTGAAGGTGCTGCCCTCGGAGAGGACGTAGACGTCAGCTAGGCCCAGGATCACACACAGGATCTTGTATCCGGCCCCCGAGGCATACATCAGCCTGTCAGGCCCACACAGAGGGGCCAAGGCCTCCTTCACCGCCTGCTTCTCACTGGAGCTCAGCACCACCGATAGTCCTGGACATTCTGTAGGTCTGTCTTTAGGTCGGAGCACCGAGCAGGCTTTGACGCTCCCATATGACACACCCCAGAAATGCTTCCCCTTCCAGCTGCAACAAATATGCACATCACATCAACCAAATGTCATTAAAGGAAGCTTAGTTGGTGAAGTCTGAGCATTACTGAGTATGTTATTTCAGTGTTTGATAGTGTTAACTCTATTTAAATTCAGTAAGTGGATTGAAAATAGTAATTGCAAATGAAAATACCTTTTCCAATACTTAAATTGGGAAAAAAATTGTAATTTAATCAACAACTTAAATAGCATTGACCCTAACACTGGTGTCAAAATGATTGCTGTTCTGGTTCTAGAGTCAAATCCAATGCTCTAGAGTCAAATTACATGCTTTGTAAACAACAGGTGTAGACTAACAGTGAAATGCTTAAATACAAGCCCTTCCCAACAATTCAGAGAGAAAGAAAATAGATAAATAATAGAAAAGTAAAGAGTCTCACCCTGTTGGGTCTTTGTGGTTGAAGGGCTGGTTTATGACCCCTATGACGGGTTCCCCAGTGGCGCGGATGTATACCCCGATCAGGACCAGGGCACACTGCAGACCTGAAGAACAGAGACAGCCCTCCTCCACCACCTCCTCACGACCCTGAATGTACTGGCTAGTGGCATCTGAACGAAAACCAAACACATAGAAACAACATACACTATATATAAAAAAGTATGTGGACACCCCTTCAAATGAGTGGATTCAGTGATTTCAGCCACAGCTGCTGCTGATAGGTGTATAAAGACGAGCATGGAAGAGCTCACTGAATTTCAACGTCGCCTACAGGGATGCAAACTAAGGGGAGTTGGGGTTGGAGCCCTACTGGCTGTAAGCGAACGAGTGATGCGCGTTTGGAGCAATACTGGCAGTATCCAAGGCTCAGCCAATCGTCCACATAACAACAGAATGCAGCGCAGCACGCGACTGAAGGAATAAGAGACAAACAATGTGCTAGTTACAGCATCAGCGCGCGCTCTGGAAAGTCAGCTTGCCAGTTAGAGCAGCGTGTCCCCTGAACGGTAACGAAGAGGTAACGTTAGGTGAGAAGCCTGACCATGGAGACAGGGGTGAGAATGGTGTATGTTGTGCTGTGTGTGTGTTTAGTCCATCACGTTCTCTTTCAGGGGAACAGTTCATCTCATCAGTGTGTTGTTCTTTTGTGTTCAGTAGGTGACGACGATTGCGGCGGTACACTACTCCTTCTGCGGTGCGGACGTGATTTGAACGTTCAGTGTCAGCTGGCTGGATGACGACTGCTGGCTTCCAGAGGCCATGCTCCTGGATTCTGACTCTCCGTCGATCAGTGGTGGCAGTGGTCTAGCTGACCTGTCGTAGTATTGCTTTTGTTGTTGTTGTCTCTGTGCACGTTTTTCATGCATTTCCTTGTAGCTGACGACCTCAGGTTGTAGCTGCTGGTTGGTGCTGGGAAGGATTGAGCGAAGTCTGCGGCTCATCAACAGCTGGGCCGGTGATTTGAAGTTGTCAACTGGAGTGTTGCGGTATTCAAGGAGACTGAGGTAGGGGTCTCTCTTGTCTGCTTTTGCTTTATCCATGAGTGATTTAGCAATCTGAACTGATTTTTCAGCAAGGCCATTACTTTGAGGGTAATGCGGGCTTGTGGTGACAGGGATACAGTGAGGTAACATTGGCTCTTTGGTGTTTGAGGGGCGTCGTTCAAGACATATGGCGCATTTACCAACAATGTCCTCTATTTGTTTGCACATTCCGGGCCAAAACAAAATGTCCCGTGCTCTCTGTTTGCACTTTTCCATGCCCATGTGTCCAGCATGGATCTTTGTCAAAATCTATTCTCTGAGACTGGTAGGAATAATGATTTTCTCTCCTTTGAAAATTATTCCGTTGATCTGTGATAGTTCATCACGATGGTTCCAGAATTCTGAGACGCTCTGAGGGCATTTTCTCCTCTCCTCAGGCCATCCATCCTGTATGACTTTCCTCAGCTGTGCGAGTTGTGAGTCCCTTTCTGTTTCTGCTTGGATCTCCTTCAGTTTTGTGTCACTAACTGGTAAGTTGCTGTACACAGTGTGCACTTGCATGTCCATGCCTTCACTGAGGCTGCTGTCCTTATAGGTAAGAAACTTCCTGGAGAGTGTGTCTGCGACAGGGATGTCTTTGCCTGGACGGTGAGTGATTGTGAAGTCGTATTTTTGTAGTTGAAGGATCATTCTCTGTAGCCTTCATTCTCTGTAGGCTGCGGCTAGTGGTTTCCTCATAATTGACTCAAGTGGCTTGTGGTCGGATTCCACAATGACTTGTCGTCCATATATGTACTGATGGAAACGTTTACATCCGAACAGAATGGCGTAGAGCTCCTTTTCAATTTGAGCGTAGTTGATTTCACAGTCTGTGAGAGATTTGGAAGCGTAGCTGATGGGCTTTCCTTCTTGCAGTAGCACTGCACCTAGTCCATACTTCGACGCGTCCACTTGGAGTCTGAGCTCTTTGTCGGGGTCGTAGTAGGCAAGGATTGGTCCTGGTTCTCTCGTGATCAAGTCTTTCACATTCTGGAAAGCAATGTCGTGTTGCTTGTCCCAGAGAAACTCACTGGACTGCTTTAGCAGTTGACGCAGGGGTGCATTAGCATTGGAGAGGCTGGGTGCGAACTTGGCTAAGTAGTTGACCATGCCAAGCACTGTTTCCAGCTCTGCACGGTTCTTTGGTGGCTCCATTTCTTTTATGGCTGAGATCTTCTGTGGATCTGGCTTGATTCCAGTCGCTGTAAGAAGATGTCCGAAGTAGCTGACCTCTGTAGCGCCGACTGTGCTCTTCTCGAGGTTGAGCCGGACTCCTCTCTCGCGGGACCTTTGCAGCATCGCGCAGAGGTTTCGGTCGTGCTCCTCTTTGGTTCGACCATAGACAAGGATGTCGTCCACAATTGCCACAACTCCGTCGAGGCCTTCGTACACTTCGTTAATCTTTCGCTGAAACTCGTCTTGGGCTGAGATAATCCCAAAAGGCAGGCGACCGAACCTGTAGCGTCCAAACGGTGTGTTGAATGTTGTGAGCTTAGATGACTCTTCTGTGCGCTTGATAGCCCAGTAGCCTGATCTAGCGTCCATGACACTGAAGTAGTGTGCTCCCGCTAGCTTGTGTGTGATGCCATCTAGCGTCGGTAAAGGGTAATGGGGGCGTTTGATAGCCTTGTTCAAGTCTCTTGGGTCGAGACATACTCTGAGCTTGCCTGTGCATGGTTTCTCCACCACCACTAAGGCGTTTACCCAGTCAGTCGGTTCTGTAACCTTGGTGACTATGTCAGATTGCTCCATGCTCTCCAACTCTTTCTTCAGACGGGCACGGAGAGCAAGGGGAATCTTTCTCGGTGGGTAGACCACAGGGGTTGCGTCTGGGTCAAGGTGAATGGTACATTCTCCTGGGAATAATCCATTCTCCTGGGAATAATCCTATTCCTGTAAAAACATCAGCAAACTCCTCCAGTACATTGTCTGTCTCTACTGGTGCTGTCACTGATAAAACTAGCTTGATGAGGTCCATGTCTAAACATGCTTTAAGACCTAGCACTACAGGTGCTCTAGTGTCAACAACATAAAAGTCCAACATCATGTCACTTTCCTTGTATTTGCATTTGAAGGTGCATGTGCCTTTTACTGGGAGCTGTTCACCACCATAACCAGTCAGTCTGCGTGTGGTGGGCTGTAGCTCGCACTCAGATGTCAAGCTGCGGTACTTATTCAGAGGAATAATGTTTACTTGTGCACCAGTGTCTAGTTTGAACTTTAGCTTTGTGCCTTGTGTTCCTATCTCAATGTCAGCAAATGCTTGCTCTGTCTCTGATATTTGACTTTTCTGTGTCACTGAATCAATAAACAGTTCAGCGGCGTTTGACTCTATGATTGACATTTCATCTTCACTCACTGTGTGTACTGTTTTTCCACGGTAAGCTCTGCACACCTTTGCAAGGTGATTCCATTTTCCACATTTAGTACACTTTGCCTTTAGCTGGGCAATTTCCTTGTTCGCCATGCATTTTGTATCCGCAATATCCACATGTTTTGGGGCATTTTGAGTATGTGTCGCTCTGTTTTGGAGTTATGTCTCTCTCCGTTCTAAAACGCGCTCTCTGCGCACCTGGAGGTGTCCTTTGATGTCTGCCTGACTGCGTGCACTGCTTGTTCACGTGATGCGCTCGTGCTGCTGCGCGAAATGGTTTTCATCTGAGCCTGTGCTAGCTCGTGAGATTTGGCTATGTCGATAGCTTTGTCCAGCGTTACCTCAGACCCAACATTCAAAAGTTTCTCTCTCACTCGCGGTGAGTGTATTCCAAATACAATACGGTCCCTGACCATCTCATCCTTGTTTGCATAATCAGTCTTTCACAAGCAGACGCAGTTCTGTCACAAACTGTTCAAAAGACTCGCTAGGTCCCTGTACTTTCTCATGGAATTTGTACCTAGTGTAATAAATACCATTTAAAATAACACAAGCATATTGCTATTACATTGTTATAACTAACTTCTTTCTAAGCAGGGTTTCTCACACACTTATAAACAGATACAGAGACAGACACACACACACCCAAGGACAGAGGGCTGACGTAAACCTTTCATAAACACTGATAAGGAAAGGCTTTGATCAAAAGAGTGCTTGGGTCCGCATTTCACGAAATAATGAGACACACACACATAACCAAGGACAGAGGGCTGACTACGCACACACAAAATCTCCTGCTTAGCTGAACATTTGATAACAAAGAACTTTTGCTATAAGACTCAGAAGGATGACGCCCAGCTCATCAGGACCAATCTGAGAAGACAACAACCTGTCCAGAACCAACCAGAGGACAAGAACTTCCAGACTCAACCTACTTTCTATCTTTGTATAAAATGTCTATGCACTCTGTTATCTGGGCTTCTTTCGGATAGTTCCATTTGAGCTTGATGAAAGGGTCCGTGCACGCTATTTCAGATATCTTTACCTCTGAATAAATTGCTTTTAATTAAACCTTATCCACCCTGTCCAGAGTCTCTACTTCGTCTCAGTTCTCCAGTAAACTTGTTTTATCAACACTAGCGAAAATCGTATTGGTCTTCGGCACAACATATGCTTCAAAACGATCGTAGTATGTTTTCAGTACCTTTGATTCAGCCTCGGTAAGTGTCCATGTGTTGTAAATATCTCTCCCTTTTTTACCGATCCAGAGGAGTAGGTAGCTGCACTTTTCCTCTTCTCTTTCCTTCAGAGGACCCGTGAACATGAGCTCCACATGCTGTTTGTACTTACGCCATGCATCGGGTAAGTTTGTAGACTCCCAGTCCATTCGAGGTAAAGGAACTCCAGAAAAATCCATCTTTTAAGACCTTTTACTCTGACACCATGTCTTGTTTTGCACACTTTGTACAAAATAATAAAATGCAGTACTACAGGATATTTCTTAACGTAGCTCTTTATTAGCTAGCTATAACTGGCATGTTCACGTATCGCCAACCAGGATCAAACTGACCATCACCTAACCATTTGGGTGGTCTTAACCAATCATAGCACAGTATGATATGGCGGTAAAATGCATCCAATTATAATTCAGTATGTTTACACATATGAATATTACAATAACCAATTCGCTATTGTAATGAAACAGCAGGGAGCAGGTCTTGAACCTTCGACCTTCTAGCCCGAAGTCCGGCGCGCTATCGACTGTGCCGCAAAAACATGCTCGTGCGGCAGAGTCGACTGGTGTACGACTCCTTGCCATTCCTCAAGCTATAACGGGTTAGTTGCTTACTGGATCCTTTGAGAAATGTTAACGAACTAACCACTATCTGTTAACTAATGTTTTCCCCCTACAGTATGTGGTTAATTTTCAGAATTAGGTGAAAATGAGGCGTTGCTTGTTAAACAAGTGTATTCAGGGATCAAGTGTAGCTGGAGCTGGACCTGGCTTAAACTGGATGCCACTATAGAGGTGAAAGGAACACCACACACTTTCCCTCTTTCTCACTTTTGCTGGCACATTGTAGAACAGATGTCCACAGGCAGAAAGTGTACAATGTAATAATGTGCAGTGTAGCCCAAATATATTGCTTTTGTTGTGTTGAACTTGACAGTAACGTGAGGGAGATTATACTTTTTTTTTTTTCTCAGTGAATGTTATTTTTGCACACATGTAGCCTTGTGCACTTGATCGATGTCTATAGTGGCGATAAAAGAGCAAAAATAGAATGCCAGTTTGTTTCATTTCATTTCTACTTTAAGATGTTTTTTCCCCAAGTATAATATTTATGTGTGTGGTCACAAGCGTTCTATTATAAAGGCTGTCATGGCTAACTGCAATATTAGTGTATTGTTTTTTCTCAAGACGAGTGTCATTTGCAGTAAAGTCTAGGCAACAAATGACATTGGATTGCTTTCTTTACATTTTTTAGCTGTGAGTTAGGTTCACATTAACCACTTTATTTTACACACAGAGACTGATCATGTAGATCATATTATTTTTTGTTTAATTAGTTAACCTGCATTTCCCCCTAGCAGGGATTGTTTTGCATGTTTCAGTGCAACAAAAAAAAGTGTCACCTTTTTGGGCCCTCAGCAGTTTGCATCCCATGCAACTAGGATGCCACCTTTCAAACAAGTCAGTTCATTAAATTTCTGCCCTGCTAGAGCTGCCCTGGTCAACTGTAAGTGCTGTTATTGTGAAGTGGACACGTCTAGGAGCAACAACGGCTCAGCTGCGAAGTGGAAGGCCACACAAGTTCACAGAACGGGACAGCCGCGTGCTGAAGCGCGTAACAATTGTCTGTCCTCAGTTGCAATACTCACTACAGAATTCCAAACTGCCTCTGGAAGAAACATCAGCACAATAACTGTTCGTCGGAAGCTTCATGAAATGGATTTCCATGGCCGTGCAGCCGCACACAAGCCTAAGATCACCATGCGCAATGTCAAGCGTCGGCTGGAGGGGTGTAAAGCTCGCCGCCATTGGACTCTGGAACAATGGAAATGCGTTCTCTGGAGTGATGAATCACACTTCACGATCTGGCAGTCCAATGGACAAATCTGGGTTTGGCAGATGCCAGGGAAACGTTACCTGCTCCAATGCATAGTGCCAACTGTATAGTTTGGTGGAGGAGGAATAATGGTCCGGGGCTGTTTTTCATGGTTCGGGCTAGGCCCCTTAGTTCCCGTGACGGGAAATCTTAACGCTACAGCATACAATGACATAGTACACGATTCTGTGTTTCCAACTTTGTGGCAACAGTTTTGGGAAGTCCTTTCCTGTTTCAGCATAACAATGCCCCCGTGCACAAAGTGAGTTCCATACAGAAATGGTTTGTCGAGATCGGTGTGGAAGAACTTGACTGGCATACACAGAGCCCTGACCTCAAATTCATTGTGATGAATTGGAACGCCGACTGTCCGCCAGGCCTAATCGCACAACATCAGTGCCCGACCTCAGTAATGCTCTTGTGGCTGAATGGAAGCAAGTCCCCGACGCAATGTTCCAACATCTCGTGGCAAGCCTTCCCAGAAGAGCAGAGGCTGTTATAGCAACAAAGAGGGGACCAACTCCATATTAATGCCCATGATTTTGGAATGAGATGTTCGACAAGCAGGTGTCCACTAGAGGTCGACCGATTATGATTTTTCAACGCCTATGCCGATTATTGGAGGACCAAAAAAAGCAGATTAATCGGCCGTTTAAAAAAAAAAAAAATTTCAATTATTTTAATTAAAAAATGTATTTATTATCTTTTGGTCCTGCCCCGCAATCGAAACTTATTGGGGAGAAATAAGATCTAACATTGGAAAAATAATGGGATTTGACATAGAACAAACATTCATTTCTTTGTACTTGGGTGAAATACCTGATAACTTACACAATAGACAAAAGTACCTCTTGAAGGTCCTACTGGCAGCCAGTAAAAAGGCTGTCACTAAGAAATGGCTACAAAAAGACCCTCCCACAGTGACACAATGGATAGACATTGTAGAAGAAATACACCACATGGAGCGTATGACCTTTGCTTTAAGAACTCAACAGGAGAGAGGTCAGGAATACTGGGAAAAATGGGTTTTGTACTTGGAAAAGGTCTAATTCAAAGATGCCAATGTAACTAATATGATGATATGATGATGAAGGTATGAAGTGCACTGTAACTGCCAGATCTTTTTTGTTGTTCTTTTATTTTACTTTATTTGTACTTTCTTTGTGTTCCTACAATAAAAACAAAGTATAAAAAATGTATATTTGTAATAATGACAATTACAACAATAATGAATGAACACTTATTTTAACTTAATATAATACATCAATAAAATCTATTTAGCCTCAAATAAATAATGAAACATGTTCAATTTGGTTTAATGCAAAAACAAAGTGTTGGAGAAGAAAGTAAAAGTGCAATATGTGCCATGTAAAAAAGCTAACGTTTAAGTTCCTTGCTCAGAACATGAGAACATATGAAAGCTGGTGGTTTCTTTTAACATGAGTCTTCAATATTCCTAGGTAAGAAGTTTTAGGTTGTAGTTATTATAGGACTATTTCTCTCTATACCATTTGTATTTCATATACCTTTGACTATTGGATGTTCTTATAGGCCAGTGTAACAGTATAGCTTCCGTCCCTCTCCTCGCCCCTACCTGGACTCGAACCAGGAACACATCGACAACAGCCACCCTTGAAGCATCGTTACCCATCGCTCCACAAAAGCCGCGGCCCTCGCAGAGCAAGGGGAACAACTACTTCAAGGTCTCAGAGCGAGTAACGTCACCGATTGAAACGCTATTAGTGTGCACCCCGCTAACTAGCTAGCCATTTCACATCGGTTACATCAGCCTAATCTCGGGAGTTGATAGGCTTGAAGTCATAAACAGCTCAATGCTTGGAAGCACAGGGAAGAGCTGCTGGCAAACGCACAAAAGTGCTGTTTGAATGAATGCTTACGAGCCTGCTGCTGCCTACCACCGCTCGGTCAGACTGCTCTATCAAATATCAAATCATAGACTTAATTATAACATAATAACACACAGAAATACAAGCCTTACGTCATTAATATGGTAAAATCTGGAAACTATAATTTCAAAAACAAAACGTTTATTCTTTCAGTGAAATACAGAACCGTTACGTATTTTATCTAACGGGTGGCATCCATAAGTCTAAATATTCCTGTTACATTGAAGGTTGTGCAATGTTATGTCATAATTACGTAAAATTCTGGCAAATTAGTTCGCAACGAGCCAGGCGGCCCAAACCGATGCATATAGCCTGACTCTGTTGCACAGAATGCAAGAGAAGTGACACAATTTCCCTATAAATTCATGTTAGCAGGCAATATTAACTAAATATGCAGGTTTAAAAAATATATACTTGTGTATTGATTTTAAGAAAGGCGTATAATATCAACCATTTGTAGTTAACTAGTGATTATGTTAAGATTGATTGTTTTTTATAAGATAAGTTTAATGCTAGCTAGCACCTTACCTTGGCTCCTTGCTGCACTCGCATAACAGGTAATCAGTCTGCCACGCAGTCTCCTCGTGGAGTGCAATGTAATCGGCCATGATCGGTGTCCAGAAATGCCGATTACCGATTGTTATGAAAACTTGAAATCGGCCATAATTATTCGACCATTCAGATTAATCGGTCGACCTCTAGTGTCCACATACTTTTGGTCATGTAGTGTATGTACAATTAATATGTGAATTAACAGTCTTAAAGGACAAGGTGTCACGACTTCCGCCGAAGTCGGCTCCTCTCCTTGATCGGGCGGTAGTCGACGTCACCGGCTTTCTAGCCATCGCCGCTCCATTTTTCATGTATCCATTTGTTTTGTCTTGTTCCCTGCACACCTGGTTTTCATTCCCCAATCAATCCATATGTATTTATTCCTCTGTTCCCCATCATGTCTTTGTGTAAGATTGTTTGTGTTACGTGTATTTTGGTATTGTGGTTATTGTTACGCGCATTACTTTTTGTCTATGTTCGGGCACATTTTATGTTACTTTGTGCTGTCATTGTGGACCGGAATAAAAAGTGCGCCTGTTCACTACACTCTGCTCTCCTGCACCTGACTTCGCCTCCAATACACACTCCTAACACAAGGTAAAATCTCTGCCCTGGAATTTGTGTAGTATTTACACCACACAAGAAGTGGATCTGCTCAGTGCTCACACATCCCTTCTAACATTATCCATAATATCATTCCAAGTATATCTACGAAGACGACAAATCGGGTTTTTAAAATAGTGACTCCTGGTCAGGTATTACCGATGGGGTCAATCCAGATGCCCAGGTCAGAGGGGCTGAGGGGTATGTGGAGGTCGTCTGTGCCTGTGAGTGTGAGCGTAGCGTCCTGGTGGATGGCACACGCCAGGAGAGTCGCCGCCATCTGGTCCCCGTCCAGCACCGTGGCCAGCAACGCGGCCGTCTCCTTCTCTGTCCCACACACTGTGACTATCACACACTCACCTGGGATGCACGCATGAACACAGAGCCAACAGGTAGTCGACAAGTCCAGTGTTATTAAAAAATTAGATGGTATAGTGGAATTGTTGCTCTTACCTATCTGTGTAGTAAGTAACACTGTTATTACCCAAGTAGCTGTATATGTTTCATAGTAATAATAGTAATTGTGGATGCTGTTTCTACTAACCTAGTCCATTTTCAAACTTGTTAGATTCCTCTCCTTGTATATGATCAATAATTTCGGGAAACTAAGGTAAAACATAATAAAAACCAGTGGAGGGGTTAGGGTTGCCAAAAACATTTGATCATACTAGAGAGGGATATGCCACAAATCCTTCAGAGGGTTCCCTGGATTTCAGACATGAAACAATCCTCATCATGATAACATGAGAAGTGTTTTGGTTCCTGTACCTGAGCTCCAACATCATGGCGGATCATCTCTTGGATTACCACATCGGCCAGCGTCTTGAAGTCCTGGACAAACTTCTTGTTCTTGTCCACCCCAGTCTTCTCCTGGACCAGCAGCTGGAAGAGAGGGGCTTCCTGCCTGCACACACGGGCCACGTTGGCCGCCTTCTCTGCCACACGCAGCAGCAGCTTCAGCAGATCAGCCATACCTAACTGACACCTGACCTGAGTGAGAGGGTTAACACATTAAATACCTACGTGTAGGCTAGAGGGTCCATAGATAGTACCTTAGATATGGGATCAGAATTTCTGGAAGAGGGTGTTTTCCAAAACACATGTTGTGCCACGGCGTGGCTGAACTGAGGGGTTACAATTTTATAATTATAGCCTCTCAAATGATGAAACCAGGACATCTCTACGTGACTGCAAAGGAAAAGAATGACCCCATTTAATAAGAAATAACCTAACCTGTTTAATGAAGCCACGCACTCTATCCACATGCAAACTGTATCCACATACAAAAACTTCAAAGAAGTCCAGTCGCCTAAAACTTATCTTTCTGGTTCCTCCTCGCTGCTGTAAGTCAAAACAATCTATGGCATTTGGGCAAGTTGATGCAGCTGTGTGGTTGCCCCATTGGGTATTTTTGTACAGCCAGTGTTTCTCTGGTTATGGCCCTGCTAACAAGTTGTTTGGAGACAAACAATTCAAGAGTTACTCTGATTACAATCTTCAAATATGACTAGAGTGCACGGTCAAGAATAGGCTACTAACACAGAGAACACCAGTTTACTAACACAGAAAACTGCAAAAGTTTCCAGTTTGTATCTAGAATGGTCCACCACCCAAAGGACATCCAGCCAACTTGACACAACTGCAGGAAGCATTGGAGTCAACATGGGCCAGCATCCCTGTGGAATGCTTTCGACACCTTGTAGTCCATGCCCTGACGAATTGAGGCTATTCTGGGGTTCTTAATGTTTAATACACTCACTGTAAATGCTAAATAATTTCAATTGTAATTGCGTCGCCAGTCACTCAGTAATGTCTTACCTCCATCCACAGTGCATTCGGAAAGTATTCAGACCCCTTGACTTTTTTCACATTTAGTTACATTACAGCCTTTATTCTAAAATGGGCTAAATAGTTTCCCCCCCTCATCAATCTACACACAATACCCCATAATGACAAAGCAAAAACTGTTTTTTATTTATTAAAAATAAGAAACTGAAATAACACATTTACATAAATATTCAGACCCTTTACTCAGTACTTTCTTGAAGCACCTTTGGCAGTGATTACAGCCTTGAGTCCTCTTTGGTATGATGCTACAAGCTTGGCACACCTATATTTGGGGAGTTTCTCCCATTCTTCTCTGCATATCCTCTCAAGCTCTGTCAGGCTGGATGTGGAAGCATCGCTGCACAGCTATTTTCAGGTCTCCCCAGAGATGTTAGATCGGGTTCAAGTCCGGGCTCTGGCTGGGCCACTCAAGGACATTCAGAGACTTGTCCCAAAGCCACTCCTGCATTGCCTTGGCTGTGTACTAGGGTCATTGTCCTGTTGGAAGGTATATGTTTGCCCCAGTCTAAGGTCCCGAGCAGGTTTTCATCAAGGATCTCTGTACTTTTCTCCGTTCACCTTCCCTCGATCCTGACTAGTCTCCTAGTCTCTGCCGCTGAAAAACATCCCCACAGCATGATGCTGCCACCTCCATGCTTCACCGTAGGGATGGTGCCAGGTTTCCTCCAGATGTGACGCTTGGAGTTCAATCTTGGTTTCATCAGACCAGAGAACCTTGTTTCTCATGGTTTGAGTCTTTAGGTGCCTTTTGGCAAACTCCATGCAGGCTGTCATGTGCCTCTTACCGAGGAGGGGCTTCCGTCTGGTCACTCTACCATAAAGGCCTGATTGGTGGAGTGCTGCAGAGATTGTTGTACTTCTGGAAGGTTCTCCCATCTCCCAACTCTGGAGCTCTGTCAGAGTGACCATTGGATTCTTGGTCACTTCCCTGACCAAGGCCCTTCTCCCCCGATTGCTCAGTTTGGCCAGGCAGCCAGCCAGCTCTAGGAAGTGTCTTGGTGGTTCCAATCTTCTTCCATTTAAGAATAACAAATGCCACTGTGTTCTTGGGGACCTTCAATGATGCATAAATGTTTTTATACTCTTCCCCAGATCTGTGCCTCGACACAATCTTGTCTTGGAGCTCTATGGCCAATTCCTTCAACCTCATGGCTTGGTTTTTTGCTCTGACATGCACTTTCAACTGTGTGACCTTATATAGACAGGTGTGTGCCTTTCCAAATCATGTCCAATCAATTGATTTTACCACAGGTAGACTCCAATCAAGTTGTAGAAATCTCAAGGATGATCAATGGAAACAGGATGCACCTGAGCTCAATTTCGAGTCTCATGCAAAAGCTCTGAATAATTATGTAAATAAGATATGTTTTTTATTTTTAATAAATTTGCAAAAATATCTAAAAACCTGTTTTCGTTTAGTCATTATATGGTATTGTGTTTAGATCATGGGGAAAACATTGAATGTAATCAATTTGAGTATAAGCCTGTAACAAAATGTGGAAAAGGTCAAGGGGTCTGAATAGTTTCCGAATATACTGTTGGCTACTGTACGTGCGCATATTTCACGCAGCTGTAGTTCTTTACCGTAATAGAAGACAAAAACGATCAACCCAGCCACTCCGCACTTGAGTAGATTATCTGATCTAGTAATTATTATAAAAATACTATCAACAGTGGATGCTACCTTAAGTAAAATATAAAAGCATTATAGCTTATTCTACTCTTACCGGGAAAGGTTCCGGCTGATTCGTACTTTGTTCTTTTCTCGTCTATCGCCCTTCGAAGCTGGCCTGTCACGATCACGGCAAATGTTTCCTGTGTCAATGCACACAGGGTGGGGATTTCCAGAATGGGAGTCAAGCCGTGTAGGCTAGTCTACAATCGGCTACAAAAACAAATGCACTATGGGCAAAACTCCAATGTAGGGGATCTCAATTCCTTACTTCAGGGAAGGGGTTGCCTATTGTTTGATTACGTCGGTGCAGATGCTGCGTATGGGAAGTGGCGGATTTTCCACTGAGCTCGCGAAGGCTTTTCCTGCGCAGACAACGAGGGCGGAGTTTAGAATGTAATGCTTACTGTAGCCTACCATTGTAGAGTTGTATGCTGCTACAATGTAACCTAATTTAGCATGAGTAAAAGTAAGCACTGCTACACTACAATGTAACAATTTGAACTTCAACACTTCTGGACCCGCCTACGGCGTAGTAGCGCTGTTTATTTCCTACAACATATACTTATTCTACATCCCCAATACATTTCTCTCTACATAGAAAGGTAAAAGGACAAAAGCTATGCAACACAACATGTAGAAGTCTGGGAGAAGAATAATCATTGCATCAATTCTAAATGCTCAAACCTAGGTTAATGCTTAATCCAAGGTAAAGGTGACCTATGCAGCAACATTCATGTAAACTCGCGGGATCAGGCGGCTTTGCGAGGCTGAAGGTGACCAAAACAAATGTTATCATACAGTTGAAGTCGGAAGTTTACATACACCTTAGCCAAATACATTTAAACTCAGTTTTCACAATTCCTGACATTTAATCATAGTAAAAATTCCTTGTTTTAGGTCAGTTAGGATCACCACTTTATTTTAAGAATGTGAAATGTCAGAATAATAGAGAGAATGATTTATTTCAGCTTTTATTTCTTTCATCACATTCCCAGTGTGTCAGAAGTTTACATACACTTGTGGCGAAATCCTGCACTTAAGTGCGCTGCCACTTTAAGAGCGCATGAGCAGTAGGAAGGAGGAGATAAAAGAGCTCGTTAAGCTCTATTGGGGAGAGCTCTTGTTGGCGCGACAGTTTGGTTTGTGTGTGCTATGCTGCAGAGGTTTTTTTGTTTGTCTTCACCGTATGTGGTTGTACAGTTTTTTGGATCAATCCTCTGTGTGCTCGCTCGACGACGTGGTTGTTCTCATTTGGGACCGCGATGGTTATGGATCAAATGGATTAGTAGCAACATTTGTTGCGAAGCGTTCAACTACAACCCAACATACCATCGGACAGTCAGACCGGATACCTGCACCCTCAAGACCACAGCTAAGCCCTCTCTTGTTCTCTTTCTCTCTTTCTCTTCCCGCTATGGTCCAGTGCTTTACACTGCAACCGACTCTATTTCCTAAGTACATTGAAGTTTCATTGGAGCTGGACTAGTGTGTATATGAACACCACACATTCATACCCTCTGCACTCCTTCCCAGGAAGAAAATACAAACTATTGCAAATCCTCTGTGTGATGACTGGGTTCATTCATTATTGTATGAAGTTGCTGTTTATTTGCTCTGCCATTATTGTTATATGAGGTATGTTTGGTGGGGTTACCAAGAATTGTGGAAGGATTGATGTGATGTGGGATCTATAGGGTGTGTATTCTTTTTTCTCTCCGCTGGCTATCTGGTCAACAGGCTACACTCTAGGCAGTCTCTTCTGTTGATGTGTGTGGGTCTGGTAGTGGTACTCTCGCTGTTCTACTATTTTCCTTTCGGCAGGGTTAATACCTGCCTGGCGCCCGAACAAAATCTTCTTTACCTTTCTCTAATTAATACTGCTACACACTCAATTAGTAGTTGGTAGCATTGCCTTTAAATTGTTTAACTTGGGTCAGACGGTTCGGGTAGCCTTCCACAAGCTTCCCACAATAAGTTGGGTGAATTTTGGCCCATTCCTCCTGACAGAGCAGGTGTAACGGAGTCAGGTTTGTAGGCCTCCTTGCTCACACACGCTTTTTCAGTTCTGCCCACAAATTTTCTATAGGATTGAGGTCAGGGCTTTGTGATGGCCACTCCAATACCTTGACTTTGTTGTCCTTAAGCCATTTTGTCACAACTTTGGATGTATGCTTAGGGTCATTGTCCATTTGGAAGACCCATTTGCGACCAAGCTTTAACTTCCTGACTAATGTCTTGAGATGTTGCGTCAATATATCCACATAATTTTCCTCCCTCATGATGCCATCTATTTTGTGAAGTGCACCAGTCCATCCTGCAGCAAAGCACCCCACAACATGATGCTGCCACCCCTGTGCTTCACGGTTGGGATGGTGTTCTTCGGCTTGCAAGCATCCCCCTTTTTCCTCCAAACATAACGATGGTCATTATGGTCAAACAGTTCTCTATTTTTGTTTCATCAGACCAGAGGACATTTCTCCAAAGAGTACAATCTCTGTCCCCATGTGCAGTTGCAAACCATAGTCTGTCTTTTTTATGGCGGTTTTGGAGCAGTGGCTTCTTCCTTGCTGAGCGGCCTTTCAAGTTATGTCGATATAGGACTTGTTTTACTGTGGATATAGATACTTTTGTACCTGTTTCCTCCAGCATCTTCACAAGGTCCTTTGCTGTTCTGGGATTGATTTGCATTTTTCGCACAAGTATGTTCATCTCTATGAGACAGAACGCGTCTCCTTCCTGAGCGCTATGACGACTGTGTGGTCCCATGGTGTTTATACTTGTGTACTATTGTTTGTACAGATGAACGTGGTACCTTCAGGCGTTTGGAAATTGCTCCCAAGGATGAACCAGACTTGAGGTCAACAATTTTTTTTCCTGAGGTCTTGGCTGATTTCTTTTGATTTTCCCATGATGTCAAGCAGAGGCACTGAGTTTGAAGGTAGGCCTTGAAATATATCCACAGGTACACCTCCAATTGACTCAAATGATGTCAATTAGCCTATTGGAAGCTTCTAAAGCCATGGCATAATTTTCTGGTATTTTCCATGCTGTTTAAAGGCATAGTGTACTTAGTGTATGTAAACTTCTGACCCACTGGAATTGTGATACAGTGAATTATAAGTGAAATAATCTGTCTGTAAACAATTGTTGGAAAAATTACTTGTGTCATGCACAAAGTAGATGTTCTAACCGACTTGCCAAAACTAAAGTTTGTTAACAAGACATTTGTGGAGTGGTTGAAAAACTAGTTTTAATGACTCTAACCTAAGTGGATGTATACTTCCGACTTCAACTGTATATGCATTGTCATTTGATATGAACACAACAGTAAAATAATCCTAATAAAGGGTATAGGGTGCCTTTTGGGACACTGACAAGGAGTGTGTCAGTCTTAGAGCATCAGTTTGCCAAGTCTCACAATACAGCGAAAGAAGGGTGGGTTTCTGTCTTCAAATGCAGGTAATATAATAAAGCAAATAATTGAGCAGTAATGATTGCATTTGCATGGAATGTTTGTTTAGATAATTGAGGAAAATCATTTTGGTGTATTGTCCCACGCCTTGTGTCATTCTGTAGTCATCCATGTCCTTTCGTATTTCACTCTATGGTCAGATGATCTGAATGAGCTTTCATTTGTGTGCATTTATAAGACGATAAGGTGAACACAATGTACATTTATTTGAACATTGAGTTTAGCTAAGGAGCAATATGAGACCAACATACAATGAAATCATAGGCAAATGTTTTTATTTAACCAGGTAAGATGCTATACAATTCTAAATATGCCTTATAAAACCGGCTATATAAGATTAGGAATGAGTCTCTATGAAACAAGTTAAAAACAGTGGTCATTCAAATACTTTTGTATTTAATGACAAATTACTTGAATAATATTGAAATATAGTTTTGATAGGTGATGTGTGCTTGCTGTATCTGGGTTTTGTGCATAGAGTGTGTTCTATATGTAATTATATGGTACTGTGTTCCTGAAAGAGAACTGAGCGGAGCATGTCAGAACTAGAGTTCCATGATCGCCATCATCGATGTGTTCCATAAATACTCTGGCCACAAGTGCAAGCTGAAGAAGGCAGAGCTCAAAGATCTTATCAATAATGAGATGAGTCACTTCATCATCGTGAGTCACTCCACTGTATCCCAAATGGCACCCTATTCCCTATATAGTGCACTACTTTTGACCAGAGCCCTACGGGCTCATCCAATTCGAAAAATAATCGTTTTTTTAGCCTTCTGTATGAATAAAAAAATGATACAATAAAGAATTACATTGAACAGCTGTGATGACTATTAGATTATTGCACTTTACTTAAAGCCTGCAGTTCTGTGTTATTACTTGTTATAAACTTGTACGGGCCTATACAGAACATTTTTAACTAAAATAACCTGACACAAATTATAATCTGACAGACTCATTTTTACTGTTGACTCTTCGTCTCATTTAAGAAAATACAAGAGAATCAGACTCTGAATGAGATGTTTGCAGACCTGGACCAAAACAGAGACCTGGAGATTGACTTCCAAAAGATCATCGCGTTGATCGCCATGGTGACATCAGCATGCCACGACCTCTTCAGCCCAGATCACAACCATTAGTGGCACAATGTAAAGGCGTGACTGTTTCAGTCAACACACATGCAGTGTAACCCTCTCATAAAGATGAAATGATGATGAAGCTACTTTGTTTACCTGCCATTGAATTTATTATGGTATAATAGTTGTATACATAAACATTTTACAAATCAATGACAATACATAGATGCCTACATAACAATATGTGTTGTGAAATTACAGTACATTCACGAGAACAGTCCACCTGATTTTGGACAGTTGATTTTGAGTTTTGGGTCTTGCATTGTGGAGACATGAAATGTACCATTCTATCACAAAGTGGTCACTATTCCTCTCCCTTCACCCTCTTAGATGGCGTTCCATAAATTCCAGGGTCCTCTTCCAGGCATCTTCTTGGGCGGCAGCATGGGGTGCCAGGTGCCCTCCCCAGAGAGTGATCACTATAGGAGAAAAAAATACATAACAGGACAGCATGGGAAATAACCTGGAAAAATGAATCACATTGTCGTCCTCTCATTGATATATGTTAATTAAAATGTCTATTACCCTTTTTTGGAAACCCTTTACAATCTAACTGGAGATAGAGATCAAGAATAAAGGACTGAGAAATGTACTTCAAGACAAATTCAAATTATGATTATCATTTAGGATACAATCAAGAATATTTACAAAAAGTACCACTGAAAACAAGGTCATAACAGCATGACAAACTAAATATGAAAGAGGTGAAGGTGTGTATGGGAGGAAAGGAGGACCCACGTTTCTTTGGTCGGGTGGTCCACATGGAGGCTCGGGCGTTGGGGGTGTAGGGCGGCTCAATCAGGTGGCCAGCACCCAGGTATGACAGGCGGGTGAACAGGTGGGATCTACCAGCATCTTTAAGCTTCTTCTCAATCTAAAAACCAAGGAGATATACAGTATGTTCATTCAAATGTTCATGACATTTGACTCGTCAGGATATTGGAAAAGTTATTACTATCAGCAACTATAACTAGGACACTAGCTATATACTACCATAGTATGTCATATGGTAGGTTTAATGGTAAGGACATACCTTGAAGTAGGCTTACCTCATCTGCGTTCTCAATAGCTGCACAGCTCAAGTCATCTTCACCCACAATGTACAGTAGGGGGCAACACAGGTTTTCAACCTGCACGAACAGAGGATATCATTGTTGATGTAACCCTAGGAAACAAATTCTACATTCATTTCCACCAATACCACACTAGCTGCACAGGTATTACTATACTAGAAATAAAATAATAGGATATGATAAGAGTATTATAACGTTTTCTGTGCAGCTGGCTGGAGGGGGTTCTTGACCCCATCAACACTTGAGAGTCGTACCTTTGCTTTGTTCTCAGGTGGAATGTTGTTGGGTGTGGACACTTCTCTGAAGCTGACGTAGCCCTGTTCATCGTAACTCCAGTGCTTCTGATCCCTATAACATAACAATGGGTGGGATAAGAAAAGAGTTGCATCCCTCTTGACAATAACACAATATAATGAGAATTATCTAATTTAGTCCCTGTAAAGTCATCTTTCAGACATACCATCATTTTTAAAACATCACAATACTTAAATAGGTTAACTATATTTCAAAATTGCTATAATGTTAAGAACAGTTCTTCAAAAGCTTATTTCTGTGTTTCCATGGTAACTAACCCTTCAAAGCTTTCGGTCTTGCCGTCGCTGTCTGATAGTTTGTTGATACTTCCTATTGGACCATTGACTCCGATCACACACCTGGGCTGAGAGAAAGAAACTGAGTGAATGGGAATCCCAGGAATTTCTATTCAGATGCAGTTCCACATGCAGATACAGTGAGCTCCAAAAGTATTGGGACAGTGACACATTTTTTGTTGTTTTGGCTCAGTACTCCAACACTTTGAATTTAGTCATTTAGCAGACCCTCTTATCCAGAGCGATTTACAGGAGCAATTAGGGTAAAGTGCCTTGCTCAAGGGCACAGACAGATTTTTCACTTAGTCGGCTTGGGGATTCGAAACAGCCACCTTTCGCTTACACCTTTCGCCCAACACTCTTAACAATTATTTACATTAAAAGTGACACAAATGACACAATACAACATTTACTATTAATTTCTATTGGGCACAAAATAATCTCAAACACAACCAAAACAAACAGCAAATGCATCCAAGTTTGTAAAGTCACAAGCTTGATGTAATCATTGCGTGCTAGGAATATGGGACCAAGTACTAAACTTTTGATACACAAGTGAATTTGTCCCAATATTTTTGGTCCCCTAAATGGAGGGACTATGTACAAAATGTGCTAGAATTTCTAAAAGGTTTACCCAATATGGATGAAAATACCCTCAAATTAAAGCTGACAGTCTGTACTCTAACTTCAGTCATTGTATCTGTTTAAATCCAAAGTACTGGAATACAGAGCCAAAACAAACAAAAAAACTTGTCACTGTCCCAATACTTTTGGAGCTCACTAACGCATCATACTCATGACATATGCCTTTCGTATTTGTATATAGCCTTAATTCTCAACTTTCTCTTTTACCCAAATTCTGGTCATTCCACCTTAGACTACATCGGACATACCAACTCCCGAACACATCACAAGAGGTATAACATGATTTCATATTTGGAAGGCTAATAGTTGTTTGATGACTGGTAAGGAATAGTCCAGATGACCGCTTCAGGGGGTTGTATGGCCAGACTTACATTGACACCAATCTGAGTGGCGATTCGCAGAGCCAGGTAGGCTCCGAACGAGAGGCCAATGACCCCCAGCCTGTCCCCACACACCTGGGGGTGGTCCTGGAGAAACTGGAATGCAGTCTTTCAACGCACATTGAGAAAACGAGGAAAGAGAGTTTTGCAGAGGTGCCAGAATGTTTCGTCATACAGGGGAGCATCACCTAGCTACTTTGAAACCTAGCACTACCTAGGGCTGTTACGGTGACCATATTACCGCCACACCGGTAGTCACGAGTCCTGACCGCAGTCAAATTCCATGTCACCATTGAGTCACGGTAACTAGGCTTCTCCAACACTACACTGCCACTGATGGTCATTAGTAGCCCAACAAACTTACTAACTGACAGTCGCTAATCGCCGGCACTCAGGGCTCTATTGTTCCATCTAATCACACTAACATCAATGCAAATCCAATCAAAAATCAAATCAAACTCTTCATGAGAGCCCTGGCATTGAGTTTGAGAGTAATAGGATCACCTGTTGCACAGCGAGAGCCATCTCTTCATAGCTGGTTGATGCATGGAATGAAATGTGTTCCTATAAGCCCATGTTGTCCTACATTTCTTTTGGCTATGCACTACCACCTTATTACTACCGCCTACCTGAAAGTAGGCATCTCCCACATTGATAGTGTTGAGTGGACCAGGGATGTCTTTGTGGCCAATGTAGGCCAGGGAGAGACTGGCAAATCCCCGGGAAGCAAACAAGGCTGAGCGGTACTCTATCAGCCCCCCGCCCATACCCCACAGGTCCACCATGGCTGGGAAAGGACCTGGACCTATGGAGGCAACAAAAGAGGACACCACAACACCCTCAGTATTGGAGTAAAGCCTCAGTCATAATAGTTTTTGTAAAGATACTCTAATCTTGTGTTACAAATAAAAGATTTGAATGTACAATTTAACAAAGCAATCACCTTTTTCCCTCAGACCTAGTTCTTACCTGGGGGTAAGAACAAGGTCCCCACTACTCCGTTCTGCCTAATCTCTATTCTCCGGACACCTGGTGCCATGTACCAGCGTTCAACAGTCACTGCAGCCAGCTCCTGTTCCCCTCTCTGCTGCTGCTCCTTGTTGGAACCCTCACTGGGTAGAACCGGAATGTGACCCTCTAATAAGGACAACTGTACTGAGTACGGAGTCTCAACGTTTCTCTTCCGCAGCCTGTGGGAAAATACAAGGATGAAATTGTCACCATCATGGGCTATGTATGCAAACCCCAAGATTGTATCGCGATAACTCCTGGCCCATAGAGTACTTTCAAAATAAGGAAATGGAATATTCCTCACAAAACAAGACCAAGGGTCCTTTGGAGGAAAGATTGTTGACATATATTTGACATTTGTTTCTTAATGCGGAAAACAGTAACAAAGCGGCCTCTCCGCCGCTGTTTTGGTAAGAGAAATGTAACCACCATCCATGATATCAGAATTATAGCTTTAAACATGTTGAGGCTATATAGTGTTTGTTTACATTTATTTAGTTTACACACATTGGAGTAAAACATGCTTATATTTTTGGTTCTGATGGGGTACGACAGCTGATCTAAGCTCATGCGGCATTTACAAGGTATATTCTTCAAGAATCAATGGGTTCATATCATTAATTTAAGTTTAAAAAAATTATATAGCAACTGCAGATTGCCTCTTTAATGAAGCATAATTGAGAAAAATATTCCAATTTCAATTAATTCTGTGACATTTTGGCCTAATCTGTAGGTGCTACAAAGCAAAAGTTGGTGTCATATGAAGCTTTAACACTTGCTCTGTAATGAGTAGTATTTTTATATCAATAACAAATGTCTTTAATACATTTATGAATATCGAAAAATATACACATTAATATAGAAATATATATATATTTGTTGGCAAATTGTTCTATATTGTTGAACATAATATACTCTACGGGCATATCAAAGTTCCAGAGTGGGATCTCTGCTACTATTAGAGTTACTGTATGATCCAATTTGTAAACATTACCAACAGAGTGAAAGTGAAAATGGGCCATAACTTTAAAACTACCAGAGATCCCAGTCTGGAACCCATAAAGTAAATTATGTTCAACAATATAGAACAATTTGCCAAATCTAAAATTTATATTTTCAATATTCATGTTTATCTTTTTCTATATTCATAAATGTCTTATTGATATCAAAATACTCATATTACAGAGCATGCGGTAAAACTTCATGTGAAACCAACTTTTGCTTTGTAGCACCTACAGAAAGGCCCCCCAAAAAATCAAATATTCCGACTTCAACTAATTATTTCTCAATTATGCTTTAAGATACAAATGTTAATTACAGTTGAAGTCAGAAGTTTACATACACCTTACATTTACATTTAAACACAGTTTTCCCAATTCCTGACATTTAATCCTAGTAAAAATTCCCTGTTTTAGGTCAGTTAGGATCACCACTTTATTTTAAGAATGTGAAATGTCAGAATAATAGGAGAGAGAATGAATTTTTTCAGCTTTACTTTCATCACATTCCCAGTGGGTCAGAAGTTTACATACACTCAATTAGTAGTTGGTAGCATTGCCTTTAAATTGTTTAACTTGGGTCAATTGTTTTGGGTAGCCTTCCAGATGCTTCCCACAATAAGTTGGGTAAATTTTGGCCCATTCCTCCTGACAGAGCAGGAGTCAGGTTTGTCAGGTTTGTAGCACTCCTTGCTCGCACACGCTTTTTCAGTTCTGCCCACAAATTGTCTTTCTTTTTTTAGGATTGAGGTCAGGGCTTTGTGATGGCCAATCCAATACCTTGACTTTGTTGTCCTTAAGCCATTTTGACACAACTTTGGAAGTATGCTTGGGGTCATTGTCCATTTGGAAGACCCATTTTATTTTATCTTTATTTAACTAGGCAAGTCAGTTAAGAACAAATTCTTATTTTCAATGACAGCCTAGGAACAGTGGGTTAACTGCCTTGTTCAGGGGCAGAACGACAGATTTGTACCTTGTCAGCTCGGGGATTTGATCTTGCAACCTTTTGTTTACTAGTCCAACGCTCTAACCACTAGGCTACGCTGCCGCCCCATTTGCGACCAAGCTTTAACTTCCTGACTGTCTTGAGATGTTGCGTCAATATATCCACATAATTTTCCTTCCTCATGATGCCATCTATTTTGTGAAGTGAACCAGTCCCTCCTGCAGCAAAACACCCCCACAACATGATGCTGCCACCCCCGTGCTTCACGGTTGGGATGGTGTTCTTCGGCTTGCAAGCATCAACCTTTTTCCTCCAAACATAACGATGGTCATTATGGCCAAACACTTCTATTCTGTTCTACGGCTAAATAGTTCAATATTTTTGTTTCATTAGACCAGAGGCCATTTCTCCAAAAAGTACGATCTTTGTCCCCATGTGCAGTAGCAAACCGTAGTCTGGCTTTTCAGATGGCGGTTTTGGAGCAGTGGCTTCTTCCTTGCTGAGCGGCCTTTCAGGTTATGTCTATATAGGACGTTTTACTGTGGATATAGATACTTTTGTACCTGTTTACTCCAGCATCTTCACAAGGTCCTTTGCTGTTGTTCTGGGATTGAGTTGCACTTTTCGCACCAAAGTACGTTCATCTCTATGAGACAGAACGCGTCTCCTTCCTGAGCAGTATGACGGCTTCTTGGTCCCATGGTGTTTATACTTGCGTACTATTGTTTGTACACATGAACGTGGTACATTCAGGCGTTTGTAAATTCCTCCCAAGGATGAACCAGACTTGTGGAGGTCTACAATTTTTTTTCCTGAGGTCTTGGCTGATTTCTTTTGATTTTCCCATGATGTCAAGCAAAGAGGCACTGGGTTTGAAGGTAGGCCTTGAAATACATCCACAGGTACACCTCCAATTGACTCAAAAGATGGCAATTGGCCTATCAGAAGTTTCTAACGCCATGACATAATTTTCGGGAATTTTCCAAGCTGTTTAAAGGCACAGTCAAATTAGTGTATGTAAACTTCTGACCCACTGGAATTGTGATACAGTGAATTATAAGTGAAATAATATGTCTGTAAACAATTGTTGGAAAAATTACTTGTGTCATGCACAAAGTAGATGCCCTAACCGACTTTGCAAAACTAAAGTTTGTTAACAAGAAATTTGTGGAGTGGTTGAAAAACTAGTTTTAATGACTCCAACCTAAGTGTATGTAAACTTCCGAATTCAACTGTGTATGTCAACATTCCATCTTCCAAATGACCATTCTATGGATTACATTTCAATGAAATCCCCAAAATCATGGTCTTTTTTTGTTCTAGCTTTGTGAGGAATCACCCAATATATACGTACTTTTATCATTTTGATGAACTATCCCTTTTAAAAATCTTTATATTGACTTCGTTGAACAATAGCATTTGTCTCTGAATCATTTTCAATGTGACCATAGCTTCGCATTCTTTGTTAGTTTTATTCCCTGTTCCAACCTCAGACCCTCTCTCCAGGTGCAGGCTGCAGGGCCCAAAACAATCCCATGGGCTCACAGCCCACATAGGAACCCCCTACAGACACATCTGTGGTCACTGTGAGAAGAAGAGGGTTAGGGGAGGGAGAGAGAGAGTAAATAGTCTAAGATTAAATAATAATAGCTGTTCAGACAAAACAATCTGCCATCCGAGATTCCTAGCTCCTGCATACTGTAGCCAGTGATCATAGAAATATTGTTGCTAATAATTCTACTACTAATATAAACTAGTAATTATATTTCTTTGTCAGTGATGTGACTCACTGTTGACGACACCCCTCCAGTCTGTGTTGTAGTGAGAGAGCGCCTCCCATAGGTCACCGTCCTCGTTATGCATATAGGCGCGCACCGTGATAGGTGAGTGAGGGGGAAGGTGATGCCCATCTAGGGTAATTGGCTCATCTATGAGAGCACGGGTAGGCATGGCTGTCAAAAAGGGTGCTGGGCTGCAGGACGTCTTCCATCTCACTGGCCCTGAGAAGCACACCAAAACAACATGGGATCAGACGGGATTTTGCACTTTGTGCATTTTAGTTACAATGTAAAAGGACAAGATATAAAGATGTAGACTGTGACTGCTTCATAGCCCTGGTGTGACATAGGCGCTTCAATAAATGGAAAATGTGGGAAAGTCCAGGTAAAAGAAAGATTGGATAGTCACATAGAACAAAATCTTCTGTATTGACAAGGACAAAAGTTTGGTCAATGTAATGTGCTTCCAGAGGGATATGACGTATTTTAATCAATCCATTCCTTACCCACTGCACTTTGCAAACATGCTATCTTCCTGCGGATGTTGACCCATCGAAGCACAAACGTCTCTGAGAGATGACATAGCGCCGACACACACGTGTGCTCTTAGCATACTGGTCTTTCAGTACTCCCTGTGTAGAGAATAACATTGTGCAACGGTCAAACATATATATGAGAAAATTAAATATTGTTAAGTCTTTTTGTTGTCTAATGCTGTGTTCATAACCAGTTAGGAAGCTGGTAGATACCACATACGATGGGAATAAATCCACTTGAACGCCCCTCCAACTGGTAATTACAAGTGTGAAACTTGTCTATCATCCCTGAGCTCTGAATTTTCCCACATGCTGACCTTTGACATCACCTACTAAAAAATGACTTCGATAACAGGATTTTAGGCAGTTAAATGCAACAAAACATTATTTATAAAAAGCTATCTATTTATATGATTTTTGAACACTATAATTCGTTTACAAGCATGATAGCTGTACTTTTAGTTTATGGTTGAAACAGCTTGTTTTCCATTAGCCAATCTGCATTTCTCAATGAGTCCAAAGCAGGTGAATGCATCCAACTATTATTTAGGACTTCACAATTGGTAAGTACCACCTTCCCATTTGGTTATGAACACAGCATTACCCCTAGTATAGGGTGACCAGACGTCCCCAGGGACATTCCCTGATTTTGGTGGCCTGTCCTCGGCTGGAGCTGTCGCTGGAAATGTCTCCGATTAGCCCTCAAACAGAAAAACGCAACTGTAAAGTTAAATTGATGTTGAAATGTCAATAATCTAACGCTGTATGTAATCATATCAGCATGTAAAAATTATGTACATTCCTGTACCAAACTCGTTTGCTCCCGCAGACCTATGAGAACGTTGGATCAGTTATACATTGGGACCACCACATGAACAAGCATGCGCGGCCATTAGAGCATCTAACAACTTACCAAACCTGTGTCATTCTAAAATTACTAAAATCACTCTGAAAAATAAACCCCCTATTTTCATTTCCAAAATCGATCTGGTCACCTTACCGTAGTAGCCTATTATTGAAGTAATGTGAGGTCAGTCTATTCGTGACAAGATTTCTCTAGTTCGAGATAGTTTCCCCCCTCTGCCAGACACTGACCTTCAATCTCTATTTTGTGTAACGTGCCAACTTCCTATACCAGGAGTTCACTTTCTACTACAGTACCCAGCTAGCACAGTGGATCTGGGCCGATTCAGTCTGAGAGTCTGGGCCGCCTTCGGCAGTATTACTTATGGCCATGATGCGAGGTTTGAGTTCGGGACGATTCCGGTGTGAGTTTTCTGGCCCAAATGTATTATTTGGTGCTCGGGCCGAACCCTGTGAGTTATCTGGCCCAAATGTATTACTTGTGGCTCGGGCCGATTGGGGTTACTCTCCGGCAGATGATTGCACGGGCTGCTTTATATAATTAACATTTGTGATCAAAAAATAAAAATTCTTTAAGAGTCCTGTTTAAGTAGTATTTTGATACTTTGTGCAAGGGAATTGATAAGCATTAAAAACTTTGTGGATGGAGCCTCCCGAATGACACTGCATCTCAGTGCAAACTGCGTTGCTACAGATGCTGGTTCGAGACACGTGCCGGCCGCGACCGGGAGACCCATGAGGCGACCCACAACTGGCCCATCCTTGTCAGATTTAGGGGAGTGTTTGGTCGGCCGGAATGTCCTTGCTCCATCGCGCTGTGGCGGGCCAGGCGCATGCACGCTGACACCGTCACCATGCGACGCACAATTGGCCCAGCGTCGTCCGATTTAGGGGACACAAAAAACAATTGTTGATGGGTATAATGTGTATGTATAAAATGTATAATAGTAATATTTAAAATGACTAAATCGGGTAATTTTGTATTAATTAATTTAAATGTGCATCGGGACGCTTCTGTAGGGGATTCTGGTAAGATGCCAGCAAAGTCGGCTAAAATCCGGTAGACGGAAACGGCCCGATGTGCTTGGGCAGATTCTGGGCAGTCATTCATTTTGATTCCGGGCCGAGTCCGACACCCGATTCAATCAGTTCCGGAGGGCCGCGTCTGGACCGATTCCTCATTGCTAGCTGGGTACAGTTCTTTGCCTTATGAGAGGTTCAAACTGTCTGTGACTGTCTACCAATTCATTTCCAACAATATTGACCCTGTCTGTGTGTTGCGCGAGTTTGTCTATCACTCCCTGTGTAGCCAGTTGACGTGATAACTGTCTTGTGGGTTGACAGACATTTCCCCCCCAAAACTTTCTCAATTAAAATGTTAACTGCAAAGTAGGCTTACCAAGCAGAAGTATATATTGAGTAAGTATATCATGTGTATCTATTATTTGTTTATTTGCTAACTTTGCCATGAAATGAGCAGCAGCAGCAGTACAGAGACCGGCACATTAAAGGGGAATTACACTAACAAATCCAAATGTGTTCGTTTTCTTCCAGACCTAAAAAATAGTCTCCTGATGTGATTTAAGCATTGACAAGGACCCAGAACATCCAATTTCGTTGTTTATCTATGAACAAATGTAATATTGACAGTGAAAAACAAACTAAATCTAAAACCAGGATTTTTTTTTACTGATAAAACATAGTTTGGGATAATATCAAACTGAAGAATTTGGGAGAAAAAAAATACATTTTATAGGCCCCTCTTTAGAGTTTATTAACCATTATTTTACCAGGTATATTGACAGAAAACATAGTGCTCTAGTTTATCTTGTACACTAAGGACCCAGAGAAGGGTTGCAGGGGAGAGAAGAGAAGAATGTGCCTATGAAAGGTAGAAAAAAATGAGTAGCTCGCTCGCTACGTACATTTAAAAAAAAAAAAAAAAAAAAAAAAAAGTAGCTCATGCTAGAAAAGGTTGTAGACCCCTGGAATAGCCTATAATGCATATGTGCAGTGATGAATAGGATTAGTAACAGCTGTCATTCTTACCACCTAATTTTGTAATGGGATTATTCTGAGACTCTGATTTGTCACTTTAAAATGTATGCCAAACAAAAAACATTGATTTAAAAGTTTAACAAACCATACAACTCTATGCACAGTGACTACTTTGAACAATTTACACAGTAAATAAACAAAAACATTTACTGGAAAAACTGCAGATGCAAAGTTTGATAAACATTTTCTGCACAGTTCTTCCTGGAAATGGGTTTTTGTACAATTTTCTGTTAAAAGTGGTCCTTATGCACAGAGTTGTATGGTTTGTTAAACTTTGACATCAATGGTTTTTGTATGGTATACATTTTAAAATGAAACATCTGAGTCTCAGCGTAAATTCTTTACCACTGCCTGAGAGAGAAGTGAGCAAAGCATTTAGGGACTGGTAATTGTTTAAGAACGTTTATATGGCATTGTATTTGATACCTACCGCCTATTTTTCATATGCACGGCTGTTGGCAAAGTGTTGACTGCTTGCAGCTTTTTCTTGGGCGTCCACCTGGCCAGGCAAACTTGCAGGGCCCATTCAGTGAAGAAGTGGGAGAAAATTAGGAAAGAAACGTGAGCTCTAGGAATTTCTGTCAAAATAAAAGTATCAGAAGAATGAAATAAAATACTGCAACTTGTAAAGGCCTTAAAACAAAATCGTATCACCAGACGTATTAATTTCGGCACCCAAAATCAGTGAAATAACATTTTTATTAAAGATGTTCATTTATTTTTCAAAAAGCCGGATATCCCTTCCCATTCCAGATTCAACATACTTTTATTTTGAAATGAATGTAAAGAGGTTAATCACTTCCGGGTCAAAATTTGGTGGCGTTGTTGTTTTCACGTTTCTGTTATTCGTCATCAGCTCCACGTTATCTGGTAGATTTATCGTGGCATTTCATGTGTTATACTTTTGGATATCTCACTACCAAACACCCCGACTCGATATTGATTATCAGCAAAAGTAGGCTACAGTTTGTAAACTCAATAACAATCACTGCTGCTAACAAGTTAATAGCTTGCTAACGTTACCAGCTAGGTAGCTATGTCACCAAGCAGTTGTTGACATAGTTCGCTAGCTACCAAGCTAATCCAATTAGCCAATCAGCTAATGTCGGCCAGCTATCAAATATTTCAGGTAGCTAGATTTTTTCAAAAGAGGACAATGTAAACACGAGTTTGGTTGTAACGTTAGCTAATTTGCTCAATTAAATTAGCTAAATTAACTATGTCACATAGCTAGATAACTACTGTAACAAGTAGGCCTAGCAACGTTGTTAGATATCTAGCCAGCTAACTATCTTGAATAATGCTTGTAACAGAACAGCTTATAGCTAACGTTAGGTTATCGTGTACTAACTCAACTATAATGGACCTTTGAAATGTCTACAATTTAATTTCAGGTTTTGATTCACTGACACTCCCTACTTTTCAGCTGTTCGGTGGTCCCTGTGTTCCCTCCTAAAGCTTTGGAATGGGCAGTCATTTCCGCAGCTACATCTGGGACCCGGTCCTCATTTTGTCTCAGATTGTGTTGATGCAATGCATCTACTACAGCTTCCTGGGTCTGTGGCTGGCTGTTGTGGACAGTCTTGTACAAACCAACAGATCACTGGACCAGATCTTCAGTTATGAGGTGAGTCTTTGTGAAATGTTTCCTACATTTTCCTAATTTTTGTCTGTTGAGTTGACAGTGGACTGATTCACAACATGGCTCTATGCTTGCAGGTTCTTGGATTTGCAACAATGCAGGGCAGACTCTCAATGATGGCGTTCATCTTGAACTCACTTACCTGGTAAGTTAATGGGCTGACTTCGAGTGCTGCATGTTCCCTCAACACTTTGGTATGAAGAAGTCTAGTCATATACCATTGATGAAAGGCTGGTTTGTTATGAGGTCAATAATCCATGATGCTTTATAGTAGATGACAATCTTAACGTTTGGTAAACTTAGCCTAACTACGAGCTATGAATCAAAAACTATCATAACATTTACACACACACTTCAGTTGAATGACCAACCTGTTTTGTGGCATGTTGTCCTTCATCGTGCATCTGTCTCGCTGTTTCGTCAGTGCCCTGGGCTTGTTGTTCTTTATCCGCCGAGGGAAGCAGTGTCTGGACTTCACTATCACCGTGCACTTCTTCCACATGATAGGCTGTTGGATCTACAATGCCCACCTCCCGGCGGCCCTGTCCTGGTGGCTGGTCAACGTGGCCTGCATGGCTCTGATGGCCGTGATTGGAGAGTACCTATGCATGCGGACTGAGCTCAGGGCCATCCCAGTCAACAGTGGACCTAAGTCTAACCTTTGACTGCTGACCACCTGACCTGACCCCACTCTGTGACTCTGGCTCACTCCCTGTGAACTGTTCACTGACAGTATTCTGCCCAGTATGATGTAGGCTATGACATTTGTGCCCAAAGACTTGGTGGGACTGGGATGTGAGCTGCAATAACGCAGTAGTTGGATCTAGAGACAGAGATTGCACACCTCTCAATAGATTGGAACATTGCACACCTCTCAATAGATTCAAGGACTTGGAAATTAACTGAAATGGGGCTGGTTGCTGTATTTATTTGTAAACACGTACTACCTGTCTAACAGTGAATGCTAACTTTTTACTCGACCCACTAAGATATCACTTGCTTTGAGACAGTTCAAAGCAGAGTTTAGTTTGTCTTACAAAGATCTTAATGGTTTCATGATTTGATTAAATAATGATGATATCACATGATTGTGGCAAAATGATTGTCATGCACATGCTTTCGGTTATGTCCTTTCCAGTTGAGAGAAATAAAAACGATAACAAACTAGTCATACATGTAAACAACAGATCACCACATATGGAATTCTATTTTATTCCTCATTATAGTTTGTGAGCTTGAGGGGTGAAAGGAATCAGCAATGCTCATCCATACGTCAACATTATGAAGTTTACATGACAACGCTATAGGAGCAGCAAGTATCTGATAATCATCGCTTAGCATGATCATAGTGTTGTGTGTGTGTACAAGATGTGATGCTGTGGAGAGCAGATGGCTCCTCTGGGGATGGTCTGTCAGCCACCAGCTGTGTTCTGACAAGATGCTGTCACTGTGTGTGTGCCTGACTGTGTGCTCAATGGTGCAGTGACTGCCATCTATGGTCAAGTTATACATAAACCTATTTTAGTAAGCATGCTTAGTGCTCCTGGTTCTCTGCTGATTTTCAATGCACTTTCTCTTTCCTTCTCATATCCTATTATTTGTAAAAATGATTTTCAGCCTGTCTGGACCTTACACATTTTTATATCATTTTGAACTTTGTGTGAGATCACAGAGGTTTTACTTGAATTGCGGTGAAAATCTGGAGTATGCAGTGAGAGCTTTCTACACCTCACCTGTTTTCCTCTGGCATTGCTGCCGTGGTTTTATATAACCAAGGTATTGAACTCTTGATAATAAGTGGGACCATTTGGTGTCTTAAGACCAAATATTTTTTTGTTGGTTTATAGTCACCACAAAGAGTGCTTCTCTTCACATCACATATTTGACTCATATGTGATCTTAACATATACTCTGAGATTATCTGGGATGGTTTTTCTCAGATTTTAAACCACAAGTCCTGTTTTTTCAGGACTTGCGGTTTAATGAAATCATAATTGCCTGCAGTATTGTAGATGCATTTGTTGAAAATTAGCTCTTGGTGTGGGAATAATCTATTCGATTAGACTAGATGATAAGCACTCAGGAAAGTCATGGTTCAGCTAATTTTCTTGGACTTTGTAAGGTTTCTCTGTAAGGAAGTGCAATGCTGTAGTTTCCACTTATTGCATCACTGGATCCACGTTAAGATTATTTGTCTTAGATCTGAATAGATAGATCTGAATATTCAGTCATTCATTACTTGTCATCAGATTTCTATCCACCAGAGCATTACTAGACAGTGCAGGAAGAAGTTACTTACTGCAACATGCAATACAGACCTACTTTCTTATTAAGTGCATTATCATTGGCACAGACAAAGGGATCGTGTGCATTGTAATGTGGGATATTGTGGGTGATAAACTGGACTGTAGAAATGTCAACGACGGGGGAGGCAACATAATGAGAGGCTTACACCACCACCACACATGGATGTTAGCCTCCCATGGGGGAGTCCTGGGGGCCCTGAGCCCTGCTGCACCCTCTGCCTCTCCCCCACTCCCTCTCTGCATTCTCTATGGCCAGGTTGGGGAGAACAGATGGTAGCCCACTAACAAGCGGCTGACTGCCAGCTGGGCTGTTCCATACTGGATCCAGTCCTGATTATTAGCACCTTGCCACGAGGACGACTAAAAAAGAAACCATGGTGCAGGGGAGGGACATCATATCAACAATAAGTGTCTCGTGGCTAAAATCTATCCTCTATAACTCTGATAAAGCATATACTGAGTAGGAGCAAGTATGATCTTGATCTAGCAGATCCCTCTGTGGTCATGCAGGTATAAACAGAATAATATGTCATATTTCCAAACTTGATACTTTATTTCAAACACATTACTTTGCAATACAATACTTAATGTACTCTGTAGTTTGTATCGCTGAAAAACCACATACATTTTGAATTATTAGTGTTTCCTGATGTAGGCCTATTTTTCTATGCAGTAATCATTTCAATAATCAGTGATACATAATGATATGCTTAGTGTTTATGATATCTCCCTTTAATAATGTGATATTTTTCATAGTTTCGTTAGCTGCCGATCTCACAGAAAAGGAAAGTAGTTGGTCCCTCAAGTGTTTCCCATACATATTGCTCATTGCTCAAAAACAAATGTGGACTCTTGCCACCAGGCACACAGATTGGGTGACAGAATGCTACCACAATCAGGAGCACAGACTAGGTGTGGAGGACAACCAGTACAAACATGCTGATAGAGGATAGGATGTCTCTTGGGAATGTATTTTCAACTGAATATCTAGACACAACCATGCAGAGAGAGATCCATTCATACTATAGGTACTGTTGGGAGGGTACAAAAGAATACAAGAAGAATGTCCTATGTTGGCTGAAGCAGTGTGAATATTTTGACATGCTCTCTCTGGGTCAAATCCTAATTTAAGATACATGGATGTGGATGTAGCTTTAGTTTAGGCGTAAATCATGCATTCTTATCAATGAGAGATTTGCACAAAAATCTCAGTACTAAGGCCTCGATTCCGACCCAAGTTAAGCGTGCGTAAATGGAAGGTAATTACCTTTTTATGCGCTTTTCTCTCTATGCATATTATGACCTTGAATTTAAGCTTGAGAATAGCATGATATTCACCTGCTATTCGTTTGAGGTGGAGCTCGAATAAATGAAGGTGTGGTGGAGGTGTGTCTACGGATACGTCGTATTTTGACCTTGATTTAATTCCCCTCATAATTCCGCCATTTTAACGTGCGAGGAAACCATGAATAAAGTCAAGCTAGCCTGACAGTTCCAAGTGGAAAAAGCATCTGCTTTTTTTTTTCTAATTTAAATAACAGCATTCTCCATGCACTGTAATTTATATATTGATAAGAGCTATTAATAAAAGCTAGGTAAATGAGTATTCCGTTTGGAGAAGGGGATTGTAAATAAACATGGCAGTTGTTTTAGATAATATTTTCTTATAATCCCTGGAGACAAATGTGACACCAGCCATATAGAAGCAAACTGAAAATCATATCAACATGACATGTATTGCCGCCCCTTTAACACAGTGAAATAGAAAACAAAAATTGCTGTGTCATTATTCAGAATTGTAATTGTGTGCCCTCAAAATTTGCATTGATGAAATTTGGAGACCATAGTTTATAGGCTTCTGTAGGGCTGAACCTGCCAAGTTGATGTATGCTCTTTAGAATGTTTTTATTATATGCCCAGGCTTTTCTCCGTTTTATTTTACAATTTGTATCACGTTAAATATTAGCCACTATCGCGAGCCACCGTCAGTAATACCCACATACATTTATTTTTGCATCATTTCATTCCATTCCGTTTACCTTTCTTTCCTCTGTCATGTCCTTGTAAATTGTTCCTGAGGGTTGCTAGCATTAGTGGATCATATTCGGCTAACGCTGTGCAATAAGTTGGGACATGTAGCCTATTTGAATCATTATGGAACTAAGAACACACGACTGGACTGTTGTCATACAATTCCATGATTAGTGGGAATTAGAGTAGATTTATAGGATTATTGTTCAACCTCTATTGTACTCTTTTTTTCCACCTTCCAATATTTTATGGATTGAACTTGAATATGACAGCTTTCAGTTTGACACAAACCACTGTATTTTTTATTTTGTCGCACTGCTTTGCTTTATCTTGGCCAGGTTGCAGTTGTAAATGAGAACTTGTTCTCAACTGGCCTATCTGGTTAAATAAAGGTGAAATTAAAAAAAATAAGTTACACTGTATTTAAAGGGATGGCTTAAGATGCATGTACTGAAAACACCATTGAATGAAAACTCATCTAGAAAATATGGTGGCCAGCAAGTGGGAGGGTTTTACATTTATTCAGAGTGCGCAAGGTAGCCATGCCTGCAGAGCGCGTTACGCGACTCAATAAGGTAAGTCTGAATATACTGAGAAGTGTGTAGGAAAGGCATAAATTCCTAAATCAGGATTCACCCCTCATTGCCTATTCAGTCTGAGAGTAGAAACGGAGAAGCTATACAATAACACCACATGTTGCTATAAAACTACAAATTACTTACATTTTACATTTATATTGACTCAGTTTGATGTTATATTACAACTGTTGACAAAATCAAATATTGTAATGCATTGAGGCATTAGCCCTAACAATGCAGGGTGGTGCCATAGGAGAATCCTATGACTTAAGTCCTATATATTTTAGCTTCCATAATAAAGTGAATATTTGTGGCATTACCTCGTCTTTATTTCTACTCAGTATGCTGTGCGTTTTGTGTAAGGGTGAATGTGCTTGGAAGTGAACTGTGTACAATTGTATATAGTTGTGGAGTCAATGATATAAAATGAATTAACAGCCAAACACTTGGACTTCCATACAAAACACAGGTTCATAAAACAACGCTGAACATTCTCACATAACCAGCGATCATTTTCAGGTACAATAACTAGTTGGCAAGAGAGAAACTAACTAGACTATTGTCCTTCATCCACAATTACTAACAATAATTTAGGCATTTTACTGTAAGGTGCATAATAAAGCAAGGAATGATATTTTCAGATAAGAGCATAATCTACCTCAACAATTTTTTACAATATTTTCAGTTAAGAGCATTACCTGACTTTAACAGCACCTACTGACTAACAGGATGACCAAAGAAACGGTTTAACAGAGCAAACATACAGAAAATACCTTTTTGGTGTCATTATAGCAGCCATGCAACTCCAACCATTTGGGGCTGGTGTGTAGGGGTCAAAAGGTCATTGTTTATAAAGAATTAATTTGATTGTCAACAAAACAGACCAATGGCTTTTTTTCATAGGCGTATACTGTAGTAGGTCATTTCATTACAATTGCTTGGGTCTTGGATATGTATGTTTATCCAGACTCCTAGATATTGATGACATTAACATCTAAGGCCCTGATAACATAACCCTATAATTACTTAGTGCCATAGACATCTATGGTGGGTAACCCAGAGCCATAGGTATCCATTCATCTCTCCATAGACATAAATGGCTCTGTGATATCATAGCCTTCTGATTACCCAGTACTATAGATATCAATGGTGTCTTCATAGAGACATGGCTATGTATGCTAACCTAATCTTCAATCCATATCCCCTCTCTACTCACTGATCGTCTCGCTACTCACCCCGCCTCAGGGAATGTGAGAGCGCATGGGGGCGGAAGCGAGGAGGAGAGAGGCATCCCCCACCTATGTGGAGGGCCAGATGGGCCCTCCCAGGATCAGCAAGCCCAGGAACAGCAGGGGTAGAGGGGGTAGAGGCGAGCGCAGGCTTGGGGCCGAGCTAGGGCTGCACAGGTCAAAGAGGCTGCCCTGGAAGCGGATCTTCCTGGAGTCTTCTCTTAGGGTCTCCCAGATGGAGCCCACCTCCTCCTGACACCCGGACAGTGCCGTCAGGGCACACGTGTGGAACGCCTCCCAGTGGCTAGGGATGAAAGATCAATCAATGAATCAGTCAAATATATTTTATAAAGCCCTTTTTACATCAGTAGTTGTCTCAAAGTGCTTTACAAGAGGGTCTTCCACAAATCCACTACCTGTTTCATATTTGACATGAAAACATGCCATTGGTTTTCAATCTATTGGATTGAAGAATGTCATTGATTTGATTTATCTGGCACTTTAATCGCCTCACATGCCAGGCTTCAAAGCTCACCTGTAACACACATGGCCAAAGGTGTGTTTTACAGGAGTATTTTTGGTTTATTAATGTTTTTTATACTACTGTCCAGTGAAACTGTAACAGTTTTTATTCTAGCGTTTTGCAAGATCAACCCAGCTTTATTTTGTAGCCACAGAAATTAGATCTGATGCTGCAAAGGGAACTTGTTTCACCCCAGTCGTAAGAGTAATCAGGTCCCATGAGATCCCGGTGCATTGCAAACACAGATGCAGCTATGTAGAGGATGCTGTACGTTGCACACACACACATGCACACAGACACACACACCCCTCTCACCTACACACAGCTTCCACTCCCATCTCGCTGGTCACATTCTCCTGGTAGTTATCCATGCTCTCCCCCAGCTCCAGAACACAGTCAGAGAAGTCCCTGTAAATATTCTCACACTTCACATCCGCCGCTGAGTCTCTTGCCACAGCCAGGGACACTGCAAAACACACACAGAGAGAAAAATACATCCAAATGCATTAAGGAAAGAAAGGCCATTATATTGCCTGTTGTGAAAAAAATAATATTGTATCCATATGGTACATATCCTGCTTGTTCATTTTTACCATAGGTTTTATTGTACAATTCAGCCATTGCTCTTACAGAGGCCAAATATAATTGTTTTATGTCATGATAGAATAACAATAGGCTCTAGTATCATCTTTATCTAGATCAGTGGACGCTGGTGAGAGAAGCTGTAGGATGACGGGCTCATTGTAATGGCAGGAATGCAGTGAATGGAATGTAGTCAAACATGTGGTTTCCATATGTTTGATGTTTTTGATACCGTTCAATTAATTCCATTCCAGCCATGACAATGAGCCCGTACTCCTATAGCTCCTCCCACCAGCCTCCACTGATCCAGATCTTTATCCATCTCCCTGTTTGAAGCGAAGAGTGTCTTCTGAAACAAATGGGAGGATGCCAAAAGTAGGTCACCCTCCTTTGTTGTTCTTGGAGTTAAAATGGAGGAAACAGAGACATAACAGCTCTCAGCATCCCTCCCAGGAAGTTTGGCTAACGTTTTTCTTCCAGTCTTTCAAAATGGCCTCTCAATGTAGTTTTAATGACGAGATTGCTTTGGAGATATTTGTCCTCCTGTGATTTAGAGATGCTTCAAAGGGTGGATGATGCCATCAGCAGATATGTCCGTTGCCAATAGATATAATCAGCATAGGCTACCTGTGAGAATGGTTCATGTCACAATTCTCTCCCATCTACCTCCTCCCTCCCACCCCCGTATTGATCACTTAGGCTCAGGGGTCAGGTGTCAGGGATAAGGTGTCCAAAGCCACTGTAATAGCCACTGTCTGTTATATAAGCTTGAATGATTGATTTTAAGGCATAGAAAACATTGAAGTATATCAAGGCATGGGTTATATTGGGATTCTGAGAATAGAGCAACTGCCCCCAGATTTGGTTGCTTGCCTGGATCATTTGCAGTGTCCCACTGCACATTAAATCCAATGCCCCCTCCCCAAATACAGTGGCTTGCAAAAGTATTCACCCCCTTGGCATTTTTCCTATTTTGTTGCTTTACAACCTGGAAATAAAATAGATTTTTGGGGGGTTTGTATCATGTGATTTACACAACATGCCTACCACTTTGAAGATGACATTTTTTTTAAATTGTGAATCAAACAAGAAATAAGACAAAACAACTGAAAACTTGAGCGTGCATAATTATTCACCCCCCCCAAAAGTCAATACTTTGTAGAGACACTTTTTGCAGCAATTACAGCTGCAAGTCTCTTGGGGTATGTCTTTATAAGCTTGGCACTTCTAGCCACTGGGATTTTTGCCCATTCTTCAAGGCAAAACTGCTCCAGCTCCTTCAAGTAGGATGGGTTCCGCTGGTGTACAGCAATCTTTAAGTCATACCACAGATTCTCAATTGGATTGAGGTCTGGGCTTTGACTAGGCCATTCCAAGACATTTAAATGTTTCCCCTTAAACCACTCTAGTGTTGCTTTATCTTTGGTCTCTTTGTTGTCCTCTCTGCCTCTCTCTATTAATGCCCTCATTTTTTAATATATTTTTTTATTAAACTTTATTTAACCAGGTAGGCTAGTTGAGAACAAGTTCTCATTTGCAACTGCGACCTGGCCAAGATAAAGCATAGCAATTTGACACATACAACAACACAGAGTTACACAGAGTTACACATGGAATAAACAAAACATACAGTCATAATACAGTAGACAAATAAGTCTATATACAGTGTGAGCAAATGAGGTGAGATAAGGGAGGTAAAGGCAAAAAAAGGCCATGGTGGCGATGTAAATACAACATAGCAAGTAAAACACTGGAATGGTAGATTTGCAGTGGAAGAATGTGCAAAGTAGAAATAGAAATAATGGGGTGCAAAGAAGCTAAATAAATAAATAAATAAATACAGTAGGGGAAGCGGTAGTTGTTTGGGCTAAATTATAGATGGGCTATGTACAGGTGCAGTAATCTGTGAGCTGCTCTGACAGCTGGTGCTTAAAGCTAGTGAGGGAGATAAGTGTTTCCAGCTTCAGAGATTTTTGCAGTTCGTTCCAGTCATTGGCAGCAGAGAACTGGAAGGAAAGATGACCAAAGGAGGAATTGGCTTTGGGGGTGGCCAGAGAGATATACCTACTGGAGCGCGTGCTACGAGTGGGTGCTGCTATGGTGACTAGTGAGCTGAGATAAGGCGGGGCTTTACCTAGCAGAGACTTGTAGATAACCTGTAGCCAGTGGGTTTGGCGACGAGTATGAAGCGAGGGCCAACCAACGAGAGCGTACAGTTCGCAATGGCGGGTAGTGTATGGGGCTTTGGTGACAAAACGGATGGCACTGTGATAGACTGCATCCAGTTTGTTGAGTAGAGTGTTGGAGGCTATTTTATAGATGACATCACCGAAGTCAAGGATCGGTAGGATGGTCAATTTTACGAGGGTATGTTTGCCAGCATGAGTGAAGGATGCTTTGTTGCGATATAGGAAGCCGATTCTAGATTTAACTTTGGATTGGAGATGCTTAATGTGAGTCTGGAAGGAGAGTTTACAGTCTAACCAGACACCAAGGTATTTGTAGTTGTCCACGTATTCTAAGTCAGAGCCGTCCAGAGTAGTGATGCTGGACGGGCGAGCAGGTGCGGGCAGTGATCGGTTGAATAGCATGCATTTAGTTTTACTTGCATTTAAGAGCAGTTGGAGGCCACGGAAGGAGAGTTGTATGGCATTGAAGCTCGTCTGGAGTTTAGTTGACACAGTGTCCAAAGAGGGGCCAGAAGTATACAGAATGGTGTCGTCTGCGTAGAGGTGTATCAGAGAATCACCAGCAGCAAGAGCAACATCATTGATGTATACAGAGAAGAGAGTCGGCCCGAGGATTGAACCCTGTGGCACCCCCATAGGATTGAACCCTGTGGCACCCCCCTGTGGCACCTGTGGCACACCCATTGCCTGGTCCGTCAGTTTTGGTGGGCTGTCCTCTCTTTGGCAGGTTTGTTGTGGTGCCATTTTCTTTCCATTTTTTAATAATGGATTTAACGGTGCTCCGTGGGATGTTCAAAGTTTCAGATGTTTTTTTATAATCCAACCCTGATCTGTACTTCTCCACAACTTTGGAGAGCTCCTTGGTCTTCATGGTGACGCTTGCTTGGTGGTGCGGCTTGCTTAGTGGTGTTGCAGACTCTGGGGCCTTTCAGAACAGGTGTATATATAATGAGATCATGTGACAGATCATGTGACACTTAGATTGCACACAGGTTAACTTTATTTAACTAATTATGTGACTTCTGAAGGTAATTGGTTGCACCAGATCTTATTTAGGGGCTTCATAGCAAAGGGGGTGAATACATATGCACACACCACTTTTACATTTTTTTGAATTTTTTTGAAACAAGTAATTTTTTAAAATTTCACTTAACCAATTTTGACTATTTTGTGTATGTCCATTAAATGAAATCAACATAAAAATCTATTTAAATTACAGGTTGTAATCCAACAAAATAGGAATAACGCCAAGGGGGATGAATACTTTTGCAAGGCACTGTATAATAATAATGATATTTCAAAATATATATTAGCTGTAATACTACTGGCCACCTAGCAATTTTATGACGTTGGCTTTAGCTAGCCTAGATAGGTTATCAATCTCCCAACCTCATAACTAGCTACCAAGAAGCCATTTCATGCTATCAATCAAGCAGCATACCACCCTGCAACCCACTGCTGGCTTGCCACTAAAGCTAAGCAGGATTGGTCTTGGATGGGAGACCAGATGCTGCTGGAAGTGGTGTTAGAGGGCCAGTAGAGGGCACTATTTCCTCTGATCTAAAAAAAGATCCCAATGCCCCAGGGCAGTGATTGGGGACATTGCCCTGTGTAGGGTGCTGTCTTCTGGATGGGACATTAAACAGGTGTCCTGAATCTCTGTGGTCACTAAAAGATCCAATGGCACTTATTGTAAGAGTAGGGGTGTTAACCCTGGTGTCCTGGCTAAATGTTAACCCTGGTGTCCTGGCTAAATTCCCAATCTGGCCCTCATACCATCATGGCCAACTAATCATCCCCAGCTTCCAATTGGATCATTCTGCTCCCCTGTAACTATTCTGCGGGTTGTTCCTGTAGATTATAAAACTTACCTGGTAAAATAAGGACACAATTAAATAGCTGCCATACCTGCTGGCAAGGTTGGTAGACTTCAGAAAAGCAAGCAATTACTGAATAAAACTCACATTCCTTTCAATCATTTTACCAGAGAAGCATATTTTGTTTCTTTAAAAAAAGAACCACCAGTCAGGAGGATACAGCTCAAGAGGTAAACTTAAATATGCAGAGAAATGTACATATTATTATTTTTTTACATAGAATTAAGCATAATGATTATGGCTCTTGATTGCAGGGGAAAAAATGTTTCAGGTGTTTGAAAAATGCACAATTCTCCAACTTCAGGATGGGGCCTAGTCCCCCTCCGGACCACCCTCCAGCCATACTCAGTACTTTGTGACCCCAAACCAGCACAACACTGCAAGTCTATTTCTGGTCAAATATCATTCAAGCACTCCAAAATCTAACTGCACACACCTGAGTGACAATGAGTTATTGATAAGCACTTAAAATATGAAAAAGGCTTGGCACTGTCAAATAGTAGGCTACAACTCTATTCTCACCCTGCATGCAACATCTACATTTAGCCTACACCCTTAATTAATAAAATATTACGTTTCATCCAATATATTATAAAAACAGAGCCAATACAGTGGTGTCGAAAAATAAATTCGTGTAATATGACAAATTATTATTCTACAAATAAATATGTATCTAGAACGATAATTGAACCCGTCTTACCTAATGTAATACATGCACAAAATATTAGAATCTTCGCTGACGTAAATCCCATTCCCATATCAAACCCAGCGGAGGGTGCCTCTCGCCATCTGTGGGATCCGACAAAGTCGCTCATAAATTGAGGGAAAAAATCAAAGCGAAGTAAGATGAATCGATCAAGATAAATTACTTATGACGTCCTATCTGGTTACCAGGAGGCGATTGACATTTGCAGTATCAGTTGCAGTTTATTCTCGATCCAAAACATGATAACAACTGTGACGTTACTTAACCTGCCCCTCGCGTGCGTGCTTCGTCTCAGAGCGCTTCTCTCACTTCATCAACGCTCTTCGCCAGAGATACGTTTAGTGCCATCCCATGTCTCTCATTTGCTGACGGACAAATAGCCCATTGGTACATATGGACACTCTCCTCTCAGTCGGATCCCTTGTCAATCTAACATCAGTCATCTTTGATTTCTCTGAGAATAATATTGAGCAAAATCAAAAGTCCAAATAAAGTGCTTATTTCAGAGCTTCATAAATTGAGGCATGAAATCAAAACAAATGTATTTGTCACATGCTCCAAATACAACAGGTGTAGACTTTACCATGAAATGCTTACTTAAGAGCCCTTTCCCAACAATGCAGATTTAAAAAGACAATTATATAAAATAAAAAGGAAATAGAAACACAATAAAATAACAATAACAAGGCTATATACAGTACAAGGAGTACTGGTACTGAGTCAATGTGCTGGGGTACGAGGTAGTTGAGGTGACTGAGGTAACATGTACATGTAGGTAAAAGTGACTAGGCAATCAGTATAGATAATAAACAGAGTAGCTGCAGTGTGTGAAGAGTGTGAAAGAGTGTGTGGCGTCAATATGCATGTGTGTTTTGTGTGTGTGAGCATATGTCGTTTGTGTGTGTTGGAGTGTCAGCGTAGTATGTGTGAAAAAAATTATAATTCATAATTCAACCAGTTACATTTATTGTAGTATGGTTTGGGAAAAATGAAACCTGACTCTGAAAGCAAGTACCTTTTCAAATGCATTTGTATCATTCACATTTAACAATGTAACCTGGTAGCTGATGGCCTTTTCTTTTGAAATTCTCTTCACTGAGCCTTTCAAAGCATCTTTATGATATTCCAAAGTATGACACTGAAAAACCTGGTCCACATTAAGGAAAACTTTCCCTTGGAGGAACTTGGGAGACCCTTTTGGTCACTATCTCAATTCCTGGCCGTGCAGACAGGGAGTCAGCCACTAAGGCACTGAATGAAATAGAACTAAAAGCTCAATATCATAATACTTCAGGAATTTAAGTATTTAAATACATTTGTAAAAGTAAAAAAAGATTTTGATTGAAATACTTGGTGTAGCATTATAGCTTTCTTTGGCAGGTCTAAAACTCCCCAAGTCTTCCCCATGTCTTCCATGGAGCTGGCATGGTGATTAAATGACTCAGTCCTTTAGTGTTTCAACCACACATTGATAAAAAACAAGTTCCTTTAATTAAACAAAATGTGGGCCAAATTTGCACAATTATGACCATGTTCAACTAGAGTGGTGTCTAAATGGGACACATTCGTGACACCAGTCTCTTCAGTCCAAGAACCCTTGACATTGAGACATTTGGCGTATGCCTATGTATCAGCGGCGAAAAGCTCTTGGATAACTAACTAGGTCCACCCAGAGGTTGAGCAGAGGTTGATGGTGTTGACGGTTGTGATGTCATGGGCCTTGAACATGGGCCTGGTGGACATTGATATGAAGACGGCCGCATCATGGAATGGTTTACTGATCTACTCCCACCGCTCTCTTGGTGCGTTTCCTTGGGGAGGCTTTAGGGGATGCCGATGCCTTGCCTGTAAGAGAGAGCGAGACAAAGAGAGTAAGAGAGAGTGTGAGAGAAAGAGAGATGGTCAATACAGCCATTTGAGTTGATATTCATCTTTGTACAGACAAGATTAAAACAGAGGATGCCTTTTCAAGTACACTTCCAAAAAAGTGGTTGTTATAAGCAGAGTTTGAATTTGTCTTCCTGCACAAAGCTATGACAGAGTATTAAAGCTCATGACAAAGCTCAACTTACTCATGATGTTGAGGGTCTCTTGGGGAATCCAGCTTATGTCCACACCGTTCATCCCACCAGTGCCCGTCTCCACCTTCACAGGGAACCTCTTCCTCTGCACAACATAGATGAAAGGTCATCACTTCATTCACCCTGGTGCTCATTTTTAATGTAACATTCAACACCATATGTAAAGAGGTGGAGATATTTTAGACTATGACAATTTAGATTCATGAAACTCGTACCGTCCTAGACTCCAGCACCTGGTACATGCCAAAGACCGCCAAGACAACCAATCCAGTCAGGAAGATATACATGAATATTCTGGAGTAGAAACAAAGGAAAACATGTTATACTATAAAAATGAGTTAAAATATTTTAACAAATGTACCTAAAACATAAATTAAAATAACCAATTACTGGCATAAAAATAGAATTGATTTATGCAAAGAAATGCTTACGTCTCTCCATCCAGTCCTTCCTCCAGCTCAACGATAGTGACGGTCTGGTTGTAAATGGCCGTCTGGAAACCGTTGCCCTGCGGAACAGTCAAAACACAAGATCAGCGCCTCAGGACATACATTCCAAGGAACTTCTGAACCTGGTCAGGGTGATGCCTGAACACCTGGTCAACAACCCATATGAGCTGGGCATACTGAAGATGCAAAACATTCCAATAATAAAAACAATCAATAAATCTAGTCTCACCTCACTGTCCTGGTAGTTGAGTAGGATAACCAGGCCGAAGGGACGACCAGCCATAGGCTGAGCAGGGATGAAGGAGTACTCAAAGGAGGCCTGCTTCTGGGGCTGGACCACAGTGCTCAGGGGCAAGGCTGTGAACTAGATACCAAAAACATCTTGTCTACTTTTCTGATCAACAATGGCAGAAAGTTCCCAATACTACATTTTACAGGGCATTCCATGTATATTTGGTAAATACAACACACTGTTTTTGAACTAACTGTCATCTATAATAGGTAATACATATGTTATCGGGTTTGTAAAGGCTTTATAATAAGTTAATATTATAGTAATTGTTAGTTAATAAATTGGAAGTAAACAGATTACAAACCCCATTATAATGTATGAAGTGTTACAGAATCATGTGTGTTTTCATGGGGACTTTCTATTCCTCAGATGAGGCATGCAGGCGTCATGCATCCGAGAGCCCAGACTCACGTTCTGTATGTAGAACTGGAAGTCCTGAGGGTAACGGAAGGAGGCCTCCAGGGAATGGACAGTGAAATCCTGGCTTCCCTTGTTGGTGAAACCCACCAGGAACTTCACAATCTCATTGGCTGGGAACTCTGGATAGAGGGCACAAAGATATACAAATTAAACCATTGATGTGAATGAATAATTACATTCAACACTGTCTTGCATATTAGCCTTTAAATTTACAATGAATGACTGAGTGTAAAATGATATGAAAGTCTTCATCAAGGAAGAGAAGGCCAACCTTCCCCAGTCACAAAGACAATGGTGGTGTCAGCATCAGGGTGAGAGGTTACATCTCCAACTGCAGCATCTTCATCTATGTCATCTTCTGTTTCCTGAGAGATTTCAAAATATCAAATCAAATAGCAATATGTCAAACAACTGTCTGGTTCATTTGGCAGGGACAATAGAAGCCGCTTTCATCCCAGTTCGAACAACGTCACATACTGAGCCTGGGACCTGATCTTCTTCCACCAGCACCTCATCCTCTTCCTCCTCCTCCTCCTCATCGACTGTTGAATCTGGGGAAATGTCCTCCGCAGACTCAGAGTCTGCAGATACTTGGCCTGTCCAAACAGAGAGAAGAAGCCATTAGCAATGTGTGCATTTAAACACATACACATTGGATAAATTGCTATAATATCTGATGATAATTGTGACTTCAACTCGCCACCTGTTAAAAAGGCCAGGCCTCTTAACCTGACGTTACCCCTAGTTTGTCCATCTTCACAAAAAATACACATAGGATACAATGGATCAAATAAATGTAAACTAGTGACACTACTAAATAGATACAAGTGATCATGAAAAGAGATTAGTTCATTGTGCTCGTTCACAAAGAATGTTTAGCCTAAAGGCTAAAACTAGGTCCTGGTATGCTTCATGATTGGTAGGCCTAATTAATCGAAAATGCTGTATAAACTTTGTATAACAAATTGCAAAGCCAATCATTTAGTAGTAGGCCTGCCCTATTGTAACAATTTGAACACTATGTAACAGGCAAGGTACAACGTAAAAGTCAGCGCCTCACACGGGTGTTACAATGCATCAACACAGTACTAACGCAACGATGATCCTGGGACACGTCACCATAGAAAAAGGGGAACTCAGAGTAGAGATTACCGTTCTCCTAGCAGCAGTATATTATGCTGGCAGCACAATCGCAGATCTTTTACTTGTATTTTTCAAAATAAGAGCCCCCCTGCAAAGATATGCTAAACTTTGTGAATATCATTTTTTTTTGCGCTCTAGTGCAGAATACTAGTTGTGTATAGAAACAATATTGCCTACCAGACACATTTTGTCTTGAAAAATTTGTCATTTTTGTTTCTCTATTTAAGGTTCTTATTGTCTTTCACCATAAAACTACATCTATGGAAATGTTTCATTTGCATAAGCATGCGATGTCTCAACAAGCATATATTGAGAAAGCTTCCCAAAGTTTTATGTTCCTGCTATAATTTTATGTTAAATGCATTTGTTTACTTAATTAATCAAATATGGATATTGAGCACGAAGCTTTAAGACAATGCAGTCTTCAAACGTTAAATATCACTGAATGAAAAACTGCGTTATGCCACGTCAATGTTAACTTTGTTAACGTTTCATTATTGCAATGAACTCTGCACCGCTGGAGTGACGAATACAAATTCAGAAGGATAAAATGACTTACCGAAGGATATCAGGCCACATGAGAAAGCCACGAGTAAAAGTAAAAGTATTTTTGATCCGAAATTGAACATTTTGCTGCGTCAAGTTCGTAGCTTGCTACATACACATCAGCACTCAGGAAAAGGAAGAAAAGTTAGAGAAGACGTGGGATAAGAGTTTTAAGTCACGCCCATACTAAGCACGTATAGGTATTGTCAAACTGTTTAGGAGAAATTGATTGAATCAACAACAACAAAAGCACATGTCATTCTTCCATCCATAATCGACAATTAAATTAACTTATGTTGGGGGGGGGGGTTCTCAGTATAGTTAACCATTGTAGATCATTTTAGGCCTACGCTGTCTAAATATTATATTTTTAATATTTTTTAAATATCTTTGCAGACACTATATTTTTCTTTTTTTTAGCACACTAGCAAACACATTAGTACATGTCCCAAAACGTACAAAACCAAAAATGTGTCCTAATCTTTCAGTCAAAAATAAAGCGCTGCTGCATCCCTTGGTATAAAACTCACACAAAATATTCTCTCTCTTTTGCGCATTAGCAAAATGTGGCTCAGCATGAGTTGTTTTCATAGGAAGGATTGTGGTTTTCTGCAGATTGCCCTGCTGATGCACAAAAGAAATGACAAGCTAACATCCTGCAGCAAACTCCCAGAAAGAACCCTAGATGAACCTGCATCACTAAAACCAACACCTTAAAATACAAATATAATAGTTTTGTACAGAATTACGCTTCAATACAATTACATCTTGGATCAATATTTTAGAGAGTCGCAGGGAGGGATTACATTTTTTTATTTTTTATTTTTGTCAAGCAAGTCTGAATTTATCAGGTTTATAAACTCGCAATCATGGCAGATAGCTGTAACAGCAGCACTCAAACAACAGGTAAGTCTGATCTATTTTAACTCACAATATTTTATTTTTTTACCTTTATTTAACTAGGCAAGACAGTTAAGAACAAATTCTTATTTTCAATGACGGCCTAGGAACAGTGGATATTGTGGTGTCCTTTTTAAAAGCTTGTTTGAAGTTAGACAATATTTTATTCTCATCAAGAGGTCAAAAAGGTCAAATTTACATGCCATAAAAAAAATGAAACTCAAAACTCTTCAGGCTCAAAGGTGTCAACGTTACATTTTTGAAAATGTATTACACAGTGTAATCCAAATGAACCCACACACTGTTGTAGGCTCCCAAAAGACATGTGGGAGGATATACAACAGTGTGTTGGTTCATTTAGTTTACTTTGAACTATTTATTCAATTCAGTGTCTTCTGGAGCTATAGACATATTACACATGACAAGCCATCAAATCTTGAAAGAAAGATGAATACCCACACACTATTCCATGCACCTGCCGTTTTATTGTGCAAAATTTAGACCCGAAAGTCTTTGTCAGACTTGCCATAAAGTCTTGTCAGCCCAATGCAAAGAAAACAACATATACTAACGGTTATACACCTGTTCTCTTTCTTGTTGTTGTACTCCCCATAGTTTTTGGTATTTTCTGCGGGTCTTTTGAGCTGTGGATCCTACTGTCAGTTGTCAGCACAATGTTGGTCTTTTCAGTGTGCTGGAATATTCTTTGCTGTATCGCAACACATTGTACAGGTAAGACTGAAGTCAATGGTTAACACAACCTCTGATTTAAAAGAAAATACTGACAGAGAACACTCTTTTGTTGTTACAGATAAAGGAAATACATTTCTGCCCCGCTTCAGAAGGAGGTGTGTATCTAATTGCAGTTTCTCAATTTCCTACAGGCAATTTTTTGATCTGTGCTCAAATCCATTTACAGATCTTCTGATCATATTCTTGGTTTTGTACCTGACTTGCATATCTTAGACCACCTTTTGCAAAACTTTAAATACATATGTCATCAGAATATTAACACAACGTTTTTGTCAGAGGAGAAATGTGGGCAATTGTGTTCTGTTTCCGGCAATCTTAAATCATAATCTCCAACAGTTTTACATTCCATTATAGATAATTACTTTGGTATAGATTGAGGGCTATACATTCATATCAATTGTGTTCCCCCATTGTATTCACCTTTCCTTATTTCTACTGTGGATTTTGTTTCTGTGCACCAAAGGAAAGTCTCCAAAACTACGAACAAATCAGCCTATGTATTGACTACATGGAATTAGATTGTGATGATACCGATGAATGAATCTGGCTAAAGTGTTGGCTGGCTGGCTGGCTCACTTACTCACTCTCATAGCAGGCAGGGGCAGAACATCCAGCCTTTCTGGGGGGTATAAATCTGGTCTGGAAAGATGGGGAGGCCAAATAGTCCACGTGTGGGTGCTTGTTCTCCGTTACATTGGTGGCTAGCAGCATGCCTCTTTCCACTGTTTTATGCATCACTACAGCTGATGTGCATCTAACAGTCAAAACTCTGCTATAAAAAAATTAAAGAAAGGGAAAGTAACTGAACGACTACCGACCAGTAGCACTCACCTCCTCCCTCCCCAACACTCTTGACCCTCTCCACGGACGATGCAATCGCCATTGCACTGCACACTGCCCTCACCTACCTGGACAAAAGAAATGCATAAGATGCTGTTCATCGACTACATCTCGGCCTTCAATACCATAGTGCCCTATAAGCTCATTAGAAAGCTCACAGCGATCGGCCTGAACTCCTCCCTATGCAACTGGTCCTTGACTTCCTGACCGGGCGCCCCCAGGTGGTGAAGGTAAGCAACATTACCTCCTCAACAGTGATTCTCAACACGGGTGCCCCACAAGGGTGCGTTCTCAGTTCCCTCCTGTATTCCCCTGTATACCCACGAGTGTGTGGCATCACACAGTTCCAACTCCATCATCAAGTTCCATGACGACAACAGTAGTAGGCCTGATTACCAACAACGACGAGACAGCCTACAGGGAGGAGGTAGGCACTCTGACGGTGTGGTGCCAGGTAAGCAACCTCTCCCTCAGTGTTAGCTAAACAAAGGAGCTGATTATGGTCTTCAGGGGGAACCAGGCAGGGGCACGCCCCCATCCTCATCAACAGGGCCGCCATGGAAACGATCAATAACTTCTATTTCCTCGGCGTATACATCTCAGAGAAGCTGAAATGGTCTAACCACATGGACACGTGGTGAAGAAGGCACGACAGCGACTCTTCATCCTCAGGATGCTGAAGAAATTCGGCCTGTCCCTGAGAACCCTCACAGTGTTCTACAGGAGAACCATTGAGAGCATAATGTCGGGCTGCATCATAGCCTGGTACGGTAACTCCACCTCTGCGGACTGCAAGACTCTTCAGATGGTGATACGTGCAGCCGAACGCACCATTGGGTACACACTGCCTGCCCTACAGGACACCTACAACACCAGGTGTTGCAGGATGGCCGATTCTCAGGGACTCCAGCCACCCAAGCCATGGCCTGTTCTCCCTGCTTCAATCACTCAGACGTGGAGAGTACAGGAGAATCATGGTAAAAACTGGAGGACTGGCCAATAGTTTCTACCCTCAGACCATCAGGCTGCTGAATAGCCACCACTAGTCAGCTACCTGCTCCCCCCTCTCCCCTGCTACTCCCACTATGGACACCCCCCCAAGGGACTTTTACTCTGCCCCCACACCGACGACATTCATCACTTTTGCAGTTATTAATATATATATATTATACACTGCTCAAAAAAATAAAGGGAACACTAAAATAACACATCCTAGATCTGAATGAATGAAATATTCTTATTAAATACTTTTTTCTTTACATAGTTGAATGTGCTGACAACAAAATCAAACAAAAATTATCAATGGAAATCAAATTTATCAACCCATGGAGGTCTGGATTTGGAGTCACACTCAAAATTAAAGTGGAAAACCACACTACAGGCTGATCCAACTTTGATGTAATGTCCTTAAAACAAGTCAAAATGAGGCTCAGTAGTGTGTGTGGCCTCCACGTGCCTGTATGACCTCCCTACAACGCCTGGGCATGCTCCTGATGAGGTGGCGGATGGTCTCCTGAGGGATCTCCTCCCATACCTGGACTAAAGCATCCGCCAACTCCTGGACAGTCTGTGGTGCAACGTGGCGTTGGTGGATGGAGCGAGACATGATGTCCCAGATGTGCTCAATTGGATTCAGGTCTGGGGAACGGGCGGGCCAGTCCATAGCATCAATGCCTTCCTCTTGCAGGAACTGCTGACACACTCCAGCCACATGAGGTCTAGCATTGTCTTGCATTAGGAGGAACCCAGGGCCAACCGCACCAGCATATGGTCTCACAAGGGGTCTGAGGATCTCATCTCGGTACCTAATGGCAGTCAGGCTACCTCTGGCGAGCACATGGAGGGCTGTGCGGCCCCCCAAAGAAATGCCACCCCACACCATGACTGACCCACCGCCAAACCGGTCATGCTGGAGGATGTTGCAGGCAGCAGAACGTTCTCCACGGCGTCTCCAGACTCTGTCACGTCTGTCACATGTGCTCAGTGTGAACCTGCTTTCATCTGTGAAGAGCACAGGGCGCCAGTGGCGAATTTGCCAATCTTGGTGTTCTCTGGCAAATGCCAAACGTCCTGCACGGTGTTGGGCTGTAAGCACAACCCCCACCTGTGGACGTCGGGCCCTCATACCACCCTCATGGAGTCTGTTTCTGACCGTTTGAGCAGACACATGCACATTTGTGGCCTGCTGGAGGTCATTTTGCAGGGCTCTGGCAGTGCTCCTCCTTGCACAAAGGCGGAGGTAGCGGTCCTGCTGCTGGGTTGTTGCCCTCCTACGGCCTCCTCCACGTCTCCTGATGTACTGGCCTGTCTCCTGGTAGCGCCTCCATGCTTCCTAAGTGGACAGTTTGATTTCACAGAAGTGTGATTGACTTGGAGTTACATTGTGTTGTTAAGTGTTCCCTTTATTTTTTTGAGCAGTGTATATTATTTTGATTGTTTTTATTTCACACCCCCTCAATGGTCATGCTTCTCACCCTATGGTCATTCCCCCACACCCCTAAACAGTCTTTACTCTGCCTCCACACCAATGAACACTTATTTATTCATCACTACTACAGTTAGGATGTATATAGGGCTATTTCTATTGTTTTGTTTTTTATTACCATTTTAATTATTTTATTTCACTAAGTCCTGCATGCTGAGGCTTGGAGCCTACGATTTTCCCTGTACCCTGCAATAACACCTGCAACCCTGTACATGTGACTATTAAACACTCTGAATCTGAATCTCTCAATCTGAATCCTGCAAACAATGTATTTTTTAAATTATTTTTATTTGAATAATTTGATGTGTATGAAATTGTTTGCTGAAATATGCAAAAACGGAGAGTAATTGCCCATAATTCTGCACCTTTGGATAGTTGCTCTTCCAAATTTGATCTTCATGATTTAGTGACTGCAAAAACAATGTATTTATCTACTGGGATATTTAAAAGACAGACTAACTGTGTTTTGTCTGCTTGGACTAAGGGAAATATGGTTGTGTTATTATTCTTTTTGCAGGCATTCGTGTTATTTTGATTCATGAATTTGCAATTTTGACGGTATAATATAGTTTTGATTAATGTATTTATGTTTTGAGAAGGCAACTACATCTGGAAAATGTATTTACTGTTTTGTTCCAAAAAATGCTTGTAGGCAATTGAGAAAAACTGTAATGATTAAACAGAGGGACAAATGAGGGACAAAGGGACAAAAAGGTTTAATGACAGATTAATTGTCTGTCTGATGGGGCTGCAATGAATGATGCAGAGCCATATATACAGTATATAGACAGATATAGATACAGTATCTACATGGCTCTGGATCACAGATTTTTTGTCTTTATTCATCTTTAGAGTTGTTTATCTGGTTTGATCATGATGGTTTTGGACTATTATTACATGCTAATATCTGTTTTGCTAATGACCTCACTGTTTCCTCTCTCCTCATCCTCGATGGGAATCAACCAGTCTTAGTCTGAGACTGAGGGACATGGAGGACAACCCTATCTATGGGAACATCAGCTACACCCAGACAAGTGAGAAGAAGTTCCCAGAAGATGCTTGCTTGCAGAATTTCAGTTGAATTTCATTTTGAATGTCAATGTTTCACTGTTGTCAGAGTATATCATAAGCACCCGAAAGCAAAGCATTGTGAATCGTAATGTAATGAAACAGGTAATTTAGTTTTTCAAATGTGTTTTGTAGTATAGTTACTATGTAGTTACATGTAATAACATCAAGAAAATACAATTCCATCTTACTGCATGGAATATGTGCACTGCGATGTGATGAGTGACCCAGGGTTGAATTATCCTCTTTTTCACAACTGGTTTCTCTTTGTTGACAGGAGTAGAACTTCCACTCAGTTCCTCATCCGTCAGAGATCGTCCGATCAAAAGTGGTTCTCAGGTGCTACTTTTTCTACACCTTCTCCTTGTGAAACACAGATGTCTCCTGTTATTGTTCATTATTTGTGTTACCTATCTCTTTGTGTCATGTATAGGCCCATACCAAAAGGTCCTATAGTATATTAAACCTAACCTTGTCCCCAGGCTCAATTGCTAGAGAGTGCTGGCTGGTCGACAAGATTATATATAAAAGGTCCAGTATAGTCAAAAATGTGATTTCCCTTTGTGGTTGGAATTATACTGCGAAATTGTGGAAATTATGATAATACCCTTTTTGTGTAAGAACTGTTTGAAAAGACTACCTGAAATTTCAGCCTGTATTGGTAGGATGAAGTTTTGGCCTGCCTGGTGAAATCACCAAGCGGTAAATTAGTTAGCAGACCAATAGGAAAAAGAGTTCCAAACCTCTCTGCCAATAACAGCTAATTTTCCGTTTTCTCCTCCCCATTCAGACCACTCCCAGGCAGTCCTAGCTAAATTCTTTCTTGAGAAATTGCTCTTTGCTAAGAAGCTATTTTTGTTTCTTTTTGACTATTTTAATTAAAACAATCACAGTAAGGTACTTAGCCGTTACTCAGACATGATTTGATATTCAGATAAAAAGGGCTGCATTGGACCTTTATTAAACATACATTTACCATGTGTCTTCTTTCTGTCAGGCGCCCTCTAAAAGGCAGGACTGTTATGCCAACCTGACTCTGAAGGCCCCAAAGATGGTGTCTGGCCGCAGCTCCCCACAGCCCCAGATTGAGTACTCTGACGTAGTGACACTACAGGGGCCACAGGAAGTGGAGAAGGTGAATGTGGCCAACAACAACGCTGACACGGTCTCTGTGCTTTCTGACCTCTATGCCTCAGTGCAAACGGACCGCACCAAAACTCTGGACACAGAGGATGGCAATGACGGCTATGCCAACCATGTCTGAGAGACAAAACGTTGGTGATACGCTTTCCGATCTGTTATTGAATTTGTGTTTTTATTTGGCAAGATTTGGAGATGATGATGTTGGTTGTCTAGCCGCAGTTTCACTTTCATAACCACTGAGTGTCGCTATTTGTTAGTTTTTGAAAAATATATCCCCTTGCTCTTCTTAATATCAAAATCTGCAGAGCGGTGTGTGTGTGACAACTGTGTGGTTTAACTTCAGTAATCAGTACATGCAGCCAGACTTTATTACAACTTGCTGAGGCCCGTACTTACTTATCTAATTCCCCTGACCCTTTGTCTGAAATTGTGGCTCAAACAAGAAGCCAGTAGGAGGTAAGAGGCTACATGCAAAGCACAGGAGGATGGTCGCACCTTAATTGGAGAAAACGGGCTCATGGGAATGACTGGAACGGCATTTGTGGAATGGTATCAAATACATCAAACACATAGTTTCCAGGTGTTTGATGCCATTCCATTTGTTCCATTCCGGACATCTTTATGAGCCGTTCTCCCCTCAGCAGCCTTATGTGATGCAAAATATTTGGGGGTGGATTATTTCCATTTTTTTTTTCAGTGACACATTTTCAGATGCCTGTTAGGGTAGAGTGTCTACCTTCCGGGGAATGTTATTTACCGTTTTATAATCTCCAGATCCTGCCTAACAGTAAGGTTGAACTGAACATGAAATGTATGAAGATAAAATTGTTGAGATATTCATCCATATTGTTTATGTCTAAATTGCTAATACCTCCTTTCGTAATAAACAAAAAACGGATCATTTATTTAAGTTCGGTGTATATTTATTTGTCAGTTCATTTGACAGTCAGATTCTACTGTAAGGGTAATAATGCATCATAGACCTTTTGATATGTTAATGTTTAACCCATAGAATGCTCCATTCGTGATTGTGAGTGTAGGCCTTTTTTAAATGTAATTTTACCTTTATTTAACTAGGCAAGTCAGTTAAGAACAAATTCTTATTTTTAATGACAGCCTAGGAACAGTGGGTTAACTGCCTTGTTCAGGGGCAAAAAGACAGATTTGTACCTTGTCAGCTCAAGAATTTGATCTTGCAACCTTTCAGTTACTAGTCCGACACTCGAACCACTAGGCTACCTGCTGCCTTGAGATACAGGCATGAGGCTTTGCAAGTTGTAATCACTATATTAAAACTTGATCAGTTTGTCTGAAATTCATTTAAAATCTAGCATTCATTACTGTCCTACATATACCACTCTCAAGTTTTAATTTCTTTGCCTTAAAGGTGAGATCCTTGTTTAAGTGTGTGTGTGCAATAGTTCAATTTGCCGTTGAGTTCCTTCTAAACAACACAATTAAAAAAAACTTTGGCAAAGGGTAAAGTCTGCAAAACGTAGTCCACTCTGTTCGTAATAGATTCTAGTTTTGGGGACAGAAAACTGTATTGAGATCAAATGTTTCATCGATGAGAAAATGTGCAGAATGTTGGCCAAAATCCATCTTGTTCCATCTTCTCACACTGCCGGCCACTGTGCTTCCTCCCACTACCATATTTGGTAGTGAGTGGAAACACAAGCCGATGCTTCACAACTATACATCAGGTGAAATATCTGTCTCATTGTTCTATCTGCGTTATTATGTGGATTGTGGACATTTTTGTAGGGGTTGATACATTTTTCATAAGTGAATATCAAGTCTGAAATTTAAAAGTGGAAATTACAAACTTCAAAAGCCTGTTTACACCTCAAATACAGTACAAGTTTGACATTTATCCTGTAACAGGGTGATCAAATTAAGATCCTACATCTGTATTGTTGACCGACTCAAGGTGTTCTATTGGAAAAGGCAACAAGTACCATGAAACCATGTGTTTGATACGGTTCCATTCCGTTCAAATATTTTTTATTGAACACACACAAGAATGGTGTATAGGTATAAAAGACAGGTATACAATTCTTATCTAAACATAAAAGAGCAGACAGAAACAAAAAGACCCAGAGTTCTGGGTACAAAACAAATATTACAAAACAAGACATACAGAACAAGGACAGGTAGAAAGAAAGAGGGTAGGTGTCACCCCCCACTTATTCCCCCCCTTTATCCCTCCCCCACTTCTTCCCCCCCCCTTATCCCTTCCCCTTATTCCCCTCCCGACTGCTCGGGTGGTGGTGCCAGCACATGCTGCCCAAAGGTGGATTAAAATATTACAATTGAGAGTGCGTTAAAAAGTACAAATTCACAGAGCCGAATGGTCCAAGTAAGAGAGGAAAGGCTGCCAGATTTGATCAAATGTTGATAATTTATTGTTCAGAATATATCTAATTCTTTCTAAGTGTACAGTGTTTGCCAATTCGCTGAGCCATAATTTGGTAGTGGGCGCTTCCCTCTTTTTCCAAAACAACAAGATTAGTTTTTTTGCCGAAATGAGACTGTAAGAGATGAGTTGTTTTTGAGGGTTGGTTAATCCGTTTAGGGAATCAGACACTCCCAGGATTATCAGAAGCGGGTCTGGGTCAATTGAAGTCTCCAGAACTTCAGAGAGGATCCTAAAAATTCCACACCAGTAACCATACAAGCTAGAGCATAGGGCAAAGCAGTGGAGTAGTGTACCCTGTGCAGCCTGACATTTATCACACATAGGGGATGTATCAGGAAATATCCTATGCAGTTTGGTTTTGGAATAGTGTAATCTGTGTAATACCTTGAATTGTATGAGACGATGTCTGGAGTTAATGGAGCAGGTGTGGATATACTCCAAGCTATCTTCCCAGTCTGCCACCGAAATGTCAGTCCCTAGTACTTCCTCCCATTTTGCCTTAATGGCATCTGTAGAAGGTGTGCTAACAGATTGAAAAGCATCATATAAACGAGATATCAGTTTGTCTGAAGTGGGGGATGTTTTTATGCATCCGTCAAACATGGAAGGCTTAGCGTTCCCAAATGTTGGGAGGTGTTTTCTAACATAGTCTCTGATTTGTAGGTATCTGAAAAAGTTACTTCTGGGAAGATTATAAGTTTCCCTCAGCAACTCAAAGGAAGCAAAGGTCCCTTCCATATATAAATCCCCTATGGTACTTATCCCCAACTCTCCCCATTGCTCAAAGGTGTTATCAAGGTTAGAGAGGGCAAAGGAGGGGTTCCTGGCAACAGGGAGCATGAATGACATTGGTCTAAGCTCAAAGTAGGTTTTAATTTGCTTCCAGATTCGGACTGTGCTATGTATAATAGGATTGTTACGATAAAGTGACCTCTCCAGATTGACAAGCGACAAAATCACAGCACCAATAGAGAAGGGGTGACACTCCTCCCGCTCCATACTAAGCCAGCTGGGTGACGGACGTGCGTCATCCAGCAAAAACGTAACAGTGCGGAGGTTAGCGGCCCAGTAATAAAATATAAAATTTGGGAGAGACAATCCTCCTTCCATTTTGGATTTGCAGAGGTGTTTTTTACCTATCCTGTGTGTTTTATAATCCCAGATGAAAGGATTGATAATTGAGTCCAGTTGTTTATGAAAGGATTTAGGTATGAATACTGGGATGTTCTGGTATAGGTAGAGCAGTTGTGGGAGGAAGACCATTTTAATGGCATTAATTCTTCCGAGCAGAGAAATTGGGAGAGTTCTCCAAAATTGTATGTTTGTCTTGAGTTTTTGCATCAGAGAGGGGAAATTCTCTTTAAATAGTAAGGAATATTGTTTGGTAACTACAATTCCTAGATAGGTAAATTTTTCTGAAGATAACTTAACTGGAAGATGTTCTAGCCAGGAGGTGTTTTGTAACCGTATGGGCATTAATTCACTCTTGTTCCAATTTATTCTGTATCCCGAGAAGGTACCAAACAAATTAATCACATCAAGAATAGCTGGAATACTAGCTTGGGGTTCTGTTACATAGAGGAGAATGTCATCTGCATATAGGGAAATCTTATTTTAGAGTATCTTTAGTATTATAGCCGTGTATTGCTGCATCAGATCTAATCGCCTGAGCGAGAGGTTCAATGATTAGGGCGAAGAGCATAGGCGACAGCGCACAACCCTACCTTGTCCCTCTGTAAAGGTTAAATCGGGGCGACAATGATTGGTTAGTGAGTATTCTCGCACAGGGGTTCCTATATAAAAGCTGGATCCAATTTATGAACCCATCTCCAATATAAAATTTCTGTAGGACTTTGAATAGATAGGACCACTCAACTTGGTCAAAAGCCTTCTCGGCGTCAAGAGACATAACGGCAAGGTCCACGTTTGGTAACCTCTGAGAATACATAATGTTGAAGAGGCGCCTGAGATTGAAGAATGAGTTTCTGTTCGGGATAAAGCCGGTCTGGTCCGAATGGACCAATTTGCCAATTAAAGTGCTAAGCCTGTTAGCCAGGGTTTTTGCTAAAATCTTTTGGTCTGTATTAAGGAGGGATATTGGTCTGTATGACCCTACCTCTTCCGGATCTTTACCATTCTTATGTATAACTGTAATGAATGCTTCATCCAAAGTAGATGGGAGAGCTCCATCCTCCTTGGCCTGAACCAACATTTTGTGCAGGTAGGGAGAGAGCATGTTGCTGAATGTTTTATAGAATTCACCAGGGTATCCATCTGGGCCCGGGGTCTTGCCACTCTTTAGAGATTTAATTGTTTCTCGAATTTCTTCAAGAGATATTTCCTTATTCAGGAAGTTAGAATCTTCCTGGTTCAGGGCAGGAAGATTACAGTCCTCCAAAAAGTTTTGCATAATTAAGGGGTTAGGATCTGCTTTAGATGTATATAGAGTCTCATAAAACTGACGGAATCTGTCATTGATGTCTTTGGGGGAAGAGAGTAGTTCCCCAGATGCAGATTTAACTTTGTGAATCATTCGGTCACTCACATTTTTTCGAAGTTGTCTGGCGAGTAATTTGTGTGGTTTGTCACCAAACTCAAAATATTTTTGCTTGGCGTAGAGAAAAGATTTAGCAATTTTAGCTGAGAGAATCTGATTATATTCAAATTTTAAAGAGGTAATTTTTTTATGTTTCTCCATAGATGGATGTCTAGCATTCTCCTTATCCAGTAAGTGAATTTGTCCCTCCAGTTCTACCAATTTTCCCCTGTTTTGCCTACTCCTGGCAGTCTGATAGGAGATGATACAGCCTCTCAAATAAGCCTTAAGTGTTTCCCACAATAATGCTGGGGAAGTCTCTCTGTTGTCGTTGGTATCAAAGAAAAATGTAATTTGGTTTTTAAGATGTTCACAGAATGTTGGTTCTGTGAGGAGCTGAGGATTCAACCTCCAGACCCTCTCAGTTGGTACGATGTCACCCAATCTCAGGGAGAAGGTGAGTGGACTGTGGTCCGAGATTATAATATCATGATACCTCACATTACAGGTATAGGGGAGTAGTTTAGCATCAACCAAAAAGTAGTCAATTCGAGTATAAACATTGTGAACATGAGAGTAAAAGGAGTATTCCCTACCCGTAGGGTTAGTGATCCTCCATATATCAAATAAGTTAGAATTCTTTATGTAGGTATTCAAGAATTCACTTGAATAGGAGGTGGGGGTTCGCCGGGTAGAGGATCTGTCCAAATATTGGTCTAGCACACAGTTAAGGTCCCCTCCAATGATCAGGTTAGTATGGGAGATATCTGGAATCAGGGCAAGGACTCTTTTGAAAAAAGAGGGGTTATCAATGTTTGGCCCATAGATATTTAGTAGAGTTACAGAAGTAGAGTGGATCTCTCCTATTACGATCACAAAACGACCCTCTTTATCCACAATAGTGGTTTTATGTAGAAAGGGAATTCCTTTCCGTACCAGAATCGCTGTGCCTCTCGTTTTGGCAGAGAAGTTAGAGTGATACACTTGCCCCACCCACCTACATTTAAGTCTGCTATGAGAATTATTTTTCAGATGGGTTACTTGCAAAAATATAATATCAGACGAGAGTGCTTTCAAGTGGGCTAGGACCTTGCCTCTCTTAATTGGTTCGTTTAAACCCTTGACATTCCAGGAAGTGAATGTGAGCCCCGCCCCCCTCTCATTTGTAGTTCCTATGGTGGCCTGCATAACATGTAACTCAATAAAAAGGTAAGAAAGCGCACCAAATCATCACGATCAGCATATGTAGCAGCTACACCCGAGCAGTATCCAACCAGCCCCTCCCCCCCTGCAAGCACCTTTACTTCCCACCCTGTTCCCCTACTTTCCCCACCATTTACCCCCCCGATCAACCCACCTTTAACAGGCATACACAAATAGGAGAGAAAAAAATAGAAAAATAAAAATAATAAACACATTATCTGGCCGATGCCAAAAAAGCACGGCGCGACCTCGAACAAGAGGTAAAACAAAAATAAAATCCCAACTATACGTTCACCTCTCACTATCCTAGAACTTCTACTAACATATGAACTGAGGAGGCTCCCGCGAATAAAGTGTTCAATTAGCATCTAATAAACCTAAAGAGAATAAGTTGCCTCTTAAACATATTGCGCACTTAAGTGTCATCTTGGGTCAATCCCTGAGATAAGCAAGATATAGCATCACAAGATTATATTGCTAAGCAATGCCGGTCTAAACATGAACCATCAGCAACCGACATAGACAGCAGTACATTTACATATTGTGGGTTAGATCGGAAACAAGATTAAATTAAACGTACCCCCCAATCAGAAAATAAATAAATAAAAAGGTTATATATATATATATATATACACATATACATACATACATACATACATACATACATACATACATACATACATACATACATACATACATACATACATACACATACATACAAACACACACACACATATACACATACACACACACCCAAAAAATACATATAAAAGTATATATTTAAAAAAATATATACATATACACACACACACACACACACACCCATACATATATACATATGCATATATACACATACACACATATACATACACAAACATTCATGCCCCAGAATAATAATCTACACTAATTTAAAATATACACATACATAATAGTAAAATGCTAAGAGAAAATAATTATAAAGTACAAATAATAATTATATGTACGCACACCTACACAGACACTACAGAGGGCTGGTGGGGATCTAATCGGGAGAGCGGCCCTCGGCTAAAACAAAGGCAGAACGGCACAAAACATCAACTTGCTATCCAGGTGTCTGTGTCTGCCCCTTCCCAACCATCACCCCCAGTCCCCTGCAAGCAATAAATAAATGGTATTGTAATAACAATAAATGTGATACGGTTCCATTCCAACCATTACAATAAGCCCATCCTTCGATTTAAAGTGACACTAGCCACCACTGATACTCATTACTGTTGCTGAGTGGTGGGAGCACGTGTACTTCATATCTTTGTTGGATCTTTTAATTGCCATTGCAAGGTCAAGGCCCAGAGATGTTCCTGGTCAGGTCACATTTTCAGGACAAAACCCTGGCCCCAGACATTAGGAATACAAGTATTTTTATTAGCAGGTCAGTGTTGTTGCTTTTGCACTTGATAAAGCAGTCTTGTGTGTTATGCCCTTTGCCACTCGTCTCCTCTCACAGAAGCTCTGGGAACAGAGCCATGAAAGATTACTGGGTTTCCGGATACACAGGTTCAAAGTGATCAAAACATTGTATTATGTCCTCATTATTGATTTCACCCAGAGTTTAGTAAGGCTTTTAAAACAGCACCATCCACGTTACACATGATCTCTGGTAGAGAGTACAGAGCAGCATCACTTTCTGTCCACTTTCATTTATGTGGATGGTGCTACACATAATCTGCAAAAATAGTCTGCAAAAATAGTTTTACCAAGGTAGTAAATCTTTATTATGGGATTATCGTTATTTATCGATCATCATTAATATACCATTTTGACCATAAAGTATTTTCTCATTAACAATTATCGCTTGTGGATTATTACTCCTCTGTCATCTTGATTGAGATAAGATGCTGGACAACACAAAGTCAACACAAGATAAAAGAACATTATAGTACATTTATATCTATGAACAGTTGTCCATACAAATAATACACAATATCTAATATATATTGGGTGATTATTTTGTGAACATATAGTATACTTTGTTATTAACCCTCTAGACTAGAGTCTAAGCCCCGTCGAAGCCAGGGGAGGGGTTCCAAGACCCCTTAAGGTATCAAAAAAATATATTTAAAAAATGATTGGAGGATACATTGAATTTGGCATTATTTCTATTAGCCAATAGAAACACATTGAATAACAGATTCACTACATGGAACAAAAGATAGTCCCCCAAAAAGTGTCTGTCCTATAGCTATGAAATAAGAAAGATCAGGAAACTTCTAAAAACAATTATTAAATGTTTTTATCCCCTTATTTTAGGCCTAAACTATCTCCATATATACTTCCATTCATTTTTGAAACTGGTACCGGGACCTTCAGACAAGTCTAGTGAGGCTTGTGGGTGTCCTAGAGCAAAACGGAGAGTATTAGCTTTCCACAGAGGGGTGGCAGGTAGCCAAGTGGCTAATTAGGGCATTGGACTAGTAACTGGAAAGTTGCTAGATCGAATCCCTGAGCTGAAACGGTAAAGATCTGTTGTTCTATCCCTGAACAAGGCAGTTAACCCACTGTTCCTAGGCTATAATTCTAAATAAGAATTTGTTCTTAACTGACTTGCCTAGTTAAATAAAGGTAAAAAAAACTAAACAAAATTAGTGTGTAGCCCAAACCACTTGGATGCTACAGACAGAAATTGTCAGAAGAGGCTGTATCGCCCTCAGAGGAGGCGTGTGGGTGTCATAGAGCAAAACCGTTCAGACGCTACATATGATTTTGTGACAAGACCGATTTTCGGGATGTCTCATGGTCTAACAAACATCTCTCTAGCTCTGCCACCTTTCACAGTAGATGCGGAAGGGCGATATCAGCAGATGCGGAGGGGCGATATCAGCAGATGCGGAGGGGCGATATCAGCAGATGCGGTGGATTGAGATGTAGCGCATGCAAAAAAACACAGTTTAAACAGACAGATTTTGATGGGGATTTTTTAATGTTAATTCGATTTCTACTAGGGCGCGACCATTGTAGGCTAAGGGTTCATTTAAATTAAATCAGTTCAGGAGTTTAATTGGATTTACAAATCAACAATTGAATATTATTTGGGAATTTGGATTTAAGAATTCAATTTTAAGAATTCATTTTAATGCAGACACGTTCTAATGCCGTCCAGATACAGTGCGTGGACGAATCGTGTTAAGTTGTATTTTGAGTGGAACACCTTAACAAAGTAGGCGTTCTCTAACGAAAATATGCTAAAGCATGCTAGAATGCGCCAATAGGATCTTGCTAGATCGTGCTTGACTCTGCCCACCTACTTTCTTGTTCTGCCCTCTATGACTAATTTGTTCCCATTTGAAACGACGGGCTGTGGTCTATCTTGGTTAAGTTATAAAAATCTTTGATAATAATTCACACTTCCTGTTGCTGCAGGATTATTTTCCTGCTGTAGCAAACTGGCTCAAATTAAGATCCTACATATGTGGGTATCACAATGAAAAGAGACACTGTACCCAAAGAGATAAATATCTGTCATAAATAGCTGTTAATCATCAATGTTATTATCAGGGTAGACTTTCCTTGGTCCTTCAACCAATACTCCTGGCACTGTTGCATTTTTAACATTAGCCGCTGGTGCTGATATAGAGTGGTACGATTATTGAGGTGCCGATAAGATAGTAAACTATAGATAAAAACTGTAAACAGGAGATTAAGACTGTAAAATAAGTTGAGTATTACAGTCAGGTCTATACGTATTTGGACAGTGACACACTTTGCATCATTTTGGCTCTGTACGCCACCACAATGGATTTGAAATGAAACAATCAAGATGTGCTTTAAGTGTAGACTTTCATCTTTAATTTAAGGGTTTTGTCAAAATTATCGTATGAACCGTGTAGGAATTACAACAATTTTTATGCATAGCCCCCCAATTTTAGGGGCTCAAAAGTAATTGGACAAACTAACATAATCATAAATTAAATACTTGGTTGCAAATCCTTTGCAGTCAATGACTGCCTGAAGTCTGGAACCCATAGACATCACCAGATGCTGGGTTTCTTCCCTGGTGATACTCTGCCTGGCCTTTACTGCAGCTGTCTTCAGTTCCTGGTTGTTCTTGGGTCGTTTTGCCTTCAGTTTTGTCTTTAGCAAGTGAAATGCATGCTCAAATGTATTCAGGTCAGGTGATTAACTTGGCCATTGCAGAACATTCCACAACTTTGCCTTAAAAATGATTGGATTGCTTTCGCAGTATGCTTCGGGTCATTGTCCATCTGCACTGTGAAGCACCATCCAATGAGTTTTGAAGCATTTGGCCGAATATGAGCAGATAATATAGCCCTAAACACTTCAGATTTCATCCTGCTGCTTTTCTCAGCAGTCACATCATCAATAAATACAAGGGAACAAGTTCCATTGGCAGCCATACATACCCACGCCAGAACACTACCTCCACCATGCTTCACAGATGAGGTGGTATGCTTCAGATCACGAACAGTTCCTTCCCTTCTCCATACTCTTCTCTTCCTATCATTCTGGTACAAGTTGATCTTTGTCTCATCTGTTCATAGGATGTTGTTCCAAAACTGTACAGGCTTTTTTTAGATGTTTTTTGGAAAACCTGGTCTTCCTGTTTTTGAGGCTTACCAATGTTTTTTCTCTGGTGAAGTCTTCTCTTGATTGTTGACTTTGACACAGATACGCCTGCCTCCTGGAGGGTGTTCTTGATCTGGCCAACTGTTGTGAAGTGGTCTTTCTTCACCAGGGAATTAATTCTGTCATCCACCATAGTTGTTTTCCGTGATCTTCCGAGCCTTTTGGTGTTCCTGAGCTCACCAGCGAGTTCGTTCTTTTTAAGAATGTACCAAATAGTTGATTTGGCCACACCTAATGTTTTTGCTATCTCTCTGATGGGTTTGTTTAGATTGTTCAGCTTAATCATGGCTTGCTTCACTGGCAGTGACAGCTCTTTGGACTTCATATTGAGGGTTAACAGCAACAGATTCAAAATGCAAATGCCACATTTGAAATCAACTCTAGACCTTTTATCTGCTGTGATAGAAATGTTATACATGTGCTTTTCTTATAACTAATTTCTGTGTTCTATTCATATGTTGTTCTATAAACCAATTTATGTGTTCATGCAAATGGCTGACTGAACGAATCATCACTATCAGTAGCTGCAATTTGGCAGTACGCCCAGACCTTGTTTTGAGAACAAAAGATGTCTCAGTTTCAAGGTCTCAGCTTAGAGAGAAGAATCCTTGTGAGGTATTGGTCTATCACATGTTATGAACCAGTATTGGTCAGCCACATGAATGAAACAAAATGGTAAGGATTAATTAATTATGCTAAATCATGCAAATATAACTTGTCTGTGTATAACCCTAACTGCTGGGACTGCCCAAGCAGAGCTCCTGATTGACATGTGTATTATGGTGCATTGAGTTGGTTGGAATCTCTCCAGCGCGCTGACAATAAACAATGATTCATATTAAGATTGACTTCGAGTATCCCTGTGTAAGAATTTCTACAACACTGCTTACTTGTAAATGAACTAATGAGGGAATAACACACACCAGGCCATGGAACAGCTGAGCAGCCAATTGTCCAATTACTTTTGGTCCCTTAAAAAGAGGGGACCACATGTAAAAAGTGCTGTAATTCCTTCACTGTTCACCCGATTTAGATGTAAATACTCTCAAATTAAAGCTGAATGTCTGCACTTTCAACTCATATTCATTATTTAATTTAAACTGCAATATGCTGTGGTAGACAGCTAAAATAATAATAACTTGGTCAATGTCCAAATATTTATGGATCTGACCATATATGTTTCTTTTGAGCTTCACTTTTAATAATTCAGCATGACCTGAACTTGATAGATAGGTCTTCTGTAACTAAGCCACTCAGGAACATTCAATGTCATCTATGTTAGCAACTCCAGTGAATATTTGGCCTTGTGTTTTAGTTTATTGTTCTGTTGAAAAGTGAATTTGTCTCCCAGTGTCTGTTGGAAAGCAGACTGAACAAGGTTTTCCTCTAGGATTTTGCCTGTGCTTAGCTCTATTCCATTTAGTTTTATCCTAAAAATACTCCCTAGTGGTACTCAGTGATGTGTTGGAATTGCCTTATTACAAACAGAATGCATATTTTGTATAAGCTTCCTTCTTTTCACTCATTTAGGTTAGTATTGTGGAGAAACTACAATGTTGTTGATCCATCCTCAGTTGTGTCTTATCACAGCCATTAAACTCTGTAACCAGAGGTGTAAATTAACTAAGTAAAAATACTTTGAAGTACTACTTAAGTCATTTTGGGGGGGGGGGGGGGGGGGGGGGTATCTGTTCTTTAAATTGCTATTTATACTTTTGACCACTTATACTTTTCGCCCACTATATTCCTAAAGAAAATAATGTATATTTTACTCCAAAGTACTTGTTACATTTCGAATGCTTAGCAGGACAAGAAAGGGGTCTAATTCACGCACTTATGAAGAGAACATCCCGGGTCATCTACTACCTCTGAACTGGTGGACTCACTAAACACATATTATTAGTTTGTAAATTGTGTCTGAGTGTTGGAGTGTGCCCCTGGTTATCTGTAAATAAATAAAAACAAGAAAATGGTGCAGTCTGGTTTGCTTAATATAAAGAATTTTAAATGATTTATACTTTTACACTTATGTATATTTTACTTATGTGCATTTACTTTTGATACTTAAGGATATGTAAAAACCAAATACTTTCAGACTTAGTAGTATTCTACTGTGTAACTTTCACTTTTACTTGAGTCATTTTCTATTAAGGTATCTTTACTTTTACTCAAGTAGGACAATTGGGTACTTTTTCCACCACTGTCTTTAACTGTTTTAAAGTCACCATTGGCCTCATAGTGAAATCCCTGAGTGGTTTCCTTCCTCTCCGGCAACTGAGTTAGTAAGGACACCTGTATATTTGCAGTGACTGACTGTATTGATACACCATATAATAATTTCACCATGCTCAAAGGGATATTCAATGTCTGCTTTTTTATTTTACCCATCTACAAATAGGCATTGGAAAACCTCCCTGGTCTTTGTGGTTGAATCTGCGTTTGAAATTCACTGCTTAACTGAGGGACCTTACAGATAATTGTATGTGTGGGGTACAGAGATGAGATAGTCAAAAATCATGTTAAACACTGTTATTGCACACAGAGTGAGTCCATGCAACTTATTATGTGACTTGTTAAGTAAGCTTTTACTCCTGAACTTATTTAGGCTTTCCATAACAAAGGGGTTGAAAACGTATTGTCTTAAAACATTTCACCTTAAAACATTTTATTAATTTATAAAAATGTTTAAAAAAGTAATGCCACTTTGACATTATGGGGTATTGTGTGTAGGCCAATGACAAAAAAAATCTTAATTTAATCCACTTTAAACGCAGGCTGTGACAGTTTTTTGGGGAAAAAGTCAAGGGGTGTGAATACTTTCTGAAGGCACTATATCAATAAATCTTGTGACCTTGTTGATGCCTAATATGTACTCCCAATGATATCCCCTTTGTGTTATGTGTGCAATCAAACTTGCAAACAAGGTTTGCCATAACAAAGGAGTGGAATATTCACTCAAGCCATTTCAGCTTTTCCTTTTTAATCAATTTGTTGAAATCTCTAAAAACATAATTCCACTTTGACATGATGGAATATTGTGTGTAGGCCAATAATGGTCTGGGCTGTTTTTTATGGTTCAGGCCGCATAGTTCCAGTGAAGGGAAATCTTAACGCGACAGCACACAATGGCATTCTAGACGATTCTGTGCTTTGTGGCAACAGTTTGGGGAAGGCCCTTTCTTGTTTCAGCATGACAATGCCTCAGTTCACAAAGCAAGGTCCATACAAAAAAGGTTTGTTGAGATCGGTGTGGAAGAACTTGCCTGGCCTGCACAGAGCCCTGACCTCAACCTCATCTAACACCTTTGGGATGAATTGGAATGCAGACTGCGAACCAGGCCTAATTGCCCAACATTAGTGCCCAACCTCACTAATGTGCTTGTGGCTGAACGGAAGCATGTCCCCACAGCAATGTTCCAAAATCTAGTAAAAAGACAACCTGGAAGAGTGGAGGCTGTTATAGCAGCAAAGGGGGAACCAACTCCATATTAATGCCCATGATTTAAGGAATGAGATGTTCGATGAGCAGGTGTTCACCTACTTTTGGTCATGTAGTGTAGCTGCCACCTGGTAGAGGGCCTGCTCATTGGCAATGGGGCCCAGGCCGGACTTCAGCCCTGGGGATCAGCTGCTGCAGCTCCAGCAGCTTTGGGTCTCCTTCCATGGGTGCGTGAAGATCTGGTATATACTGGGGCCATAGGTTTCTTTGTTGGCCAAGAGGATGGCATAAATGTCCGTCATGCAGGATATGAGACCGGTGAGGCCATGGAGATTATGGATGCCAGACTGGTCTTGGATCCTGAAGCTGTAACGTGTATGTTAGGTGCCTCCTAAGAAGAGGTAGGTGCAGGAGTCAGGAGCAGGAGGGCAAGGAATTCCAGTTTGCACAGTCATTTATTATAAGTCCCAACCCACCAACAACAGGCGGGGAAAATCACGAAACACACGGAGGAGAAACCTCTACTCCTAACACAGTACCAACAGTACAACGACTGTGAGGGAAAAATCCCTGTGGCGCAAACACGCACCCCTAACAGAGCTAACACAGCAAAATAATCCCGCACAAAGACTAGCAGGCAGCGGAGGTTAATAAACCCACCGAAATTAACTAATCAGACACAGGTGATAACAACAACAGACAGACACAAATGAAAAGGAAAAATGGATCGGTGGCAGCTAGTAGGCCGGCGACGACGACCGCCGAGCACCGCCCGAACAGGGAGAGGAGCCACCTTCGGTGGAAGTCGTGACATTGTACGCTAAGAATTGGGAAGCAAGTATAGGGAGTGAGTTTAATAAAAAACGGAACATAGAACAAAACAAGAAACACGAGTTGCGTACAGACATGAAACACAGAAACAGAGTCAATAACGCCTGGGGACAGAACCAAAGGTAGTGACGGATATAGAGGAGGTAATCAAGAAGGAGATGGAGTCCAGGTGAGTCTCATGAGGCGCAGGTGCGCGTAATGATGGTGGCAGGTGTGCGTAATAATGAATAAACTGGCGACGTCGAGCGCCATAGAGGGGGAGCGGGAGTAGACGTGACAGAAGCGGCAGGTCAGGAAAGGGGTGAGGTACCTGTATCCCGTGAAGCAGGCTGTGCAGCCCATGACCCCCAGGGCATAGGCGGCTGCAGGGGAGATCATCATGTCCACGGAGGCCCCAACAGTCACACCACCCGCCAGAGTCACATTCTGAATGTCGGCCATGGTGATCTAGCCTCTCTTGTTGAATAGGGCAGATGAGGCGAAGGCTGTCATCGACAAGGAGCTGAGGCCTATGAAGGTCTGCAGGACAAGCCTGTGCTGGTCAAAGTTGAAAGAGGGCCAGAACACCCAGAGAACCAGGGTAACTAGTAATCTCTTTGGCGTGGCCATCGTTCAGGTGCGGCTGGTACAGCACAAACGTGACCCCCAACCCAAAGTAACAGACAAACAGATAGATGAGGATGGAGCCACCTGCGTCATTGTTCTTTAGGTATTTCAGCATAGCCCACTCTGCAAAGATATGGACCTCTAGCAGGTCCTCTAGCGGACTGTTCTTTCCCAGCACCGCCCCGAAGGAGATAAGCACCACGGCGCATGTAAACTCAGCATTGATCAGGTTGACGACCCCAAGGTGGATCTTTCCATCGGAGTATAACTGGAAGTAGCCCTGGACCAAGTAGCCCTTCCCACTGGATCGCGAAGTTGGCTATCAGGAAGTTGAAGACCATCCATCTAAAGCCGTAAAGCCACATGAAGGCCAGCAGGAAGGCCAGCAGGCAGCCAAAGATCCTCATCTGCATGTCAGCGAAGAAGGGACAGTCTCGATACAGGGAGTTGTCCATAGGGTTGGTCTCATTGTTCCTGAAACTTGCCGTTGGCATTGTCATCATAGGTGGCAAGCGCACCCTCAGGCTATTGGACTTATTCATTGTGCAATGGACAGCTCACAGAGACCAATTACTCTAGCAGCAGCACTCTCTCCTTCCCTTTCTACCTCTACTGCCAGATAAGTGACTTCCGGCATTGGGCAGAGAGCAGACGCACACCACACAGCTACACAAGGACTCCACATCTCTCCCACTCAGGACAGAGTTGTACTTTCGTCCCTCAAATTAACCAGCATGTTCTACAGTTTCACAACACAATGTGTACTGATGGAATTATTATAGATTCAGATAAAATAAATTGGTAGGGTTGTAGCCATGCAGGGTCTATTTTGATTAAGAAATTAAATGTTTTTTTGTGTGTTTTTTTTAACTTCCCAACTATTTGTTACTGTAAGCCTCAAATTTGAATTTCTATTGTGAGAGGGATTCATTTTTTATTTTCAATTTTTTTATTTAACCTTTATTTAACCAGGCAAGTCAGTTAAGAACAAATTCTTATTTACAATGACGGCCTACGTCCGCCAAACCCGGGCGACGCTGGGCCTATTGTGTGCCGCCCTATGGGACTCCCGATCACGGCCGGTTGTGATACAGTCTTAATACTGTAAAAAGCACTGAGCTAATGAGCTAATGCCTTCAAGGTATTATAGTATTCAACACTTTTACTAAACAAAAAATGCTCAAACAATTTACTTGGATTTTATGTATTCATTGCAATTACTAGTAATTCTACTTCATGGATGGCAAGTGATTTTGTAAACATTGATGCATTGCAGGCAAGCTCTGTTTCAAATTGTGTTTCATTGTGTGAATATGTTGGCATCTAGTGGGAATACATAGACATTACAGGAACTCTCTACAACAGTGGTCCTCCAAAGTTCGACCCCACCTGATAGTAATTATCTTTTGTATTCTCACAATTTGTAAGCTATGATTTATTTTCAGGGATGGCATGCACTATTTTGCTGTGCCAATTTCCCACTCAGTTTATGAGTAGGCCTACTCATTCTCATCTATGACATCTCTGAGTGGGGTTTTAGAAAACCCAAAAACTGTTTTCTTGAATTGTGCATGTCATACAATAAACTTTGTAGATTTGGCATATTTTTGCATATGTAATGCTTTCTATAGGATATTTAAAATGTAGCCTAGGATAACATTATCTAGCCTATCTCAATTTAACACAAACTGCTTTCTAGACTAGCCTACCCTAGCCTACGTTTTAGTTTCATATATATTAGACATATAGGTAGCAGCCTATAACTTAAAACATATTTATCGTCAGGAACCTGCTCTAAGCTCACCAATTCCCGTTCTCCATTGTGTCCCTCACTCCCTAAATCTATCTATGCTGGCTGGGAGGAGAGGGGGAGAATCACACTGGTAGACTAGACTAGATGTAATATAGTAAATATAAATCTGTGATGCTCAAATTAGTATGATATGTTACGTTTGGAATGGTTACTTAAGACAGATGGTTCCATAAAGCAAAAACCAAATTATGGTGGTTGGTCGGTGTGGATGGGTGGGCGTTCAACGTGAACGTCTAGCAACACAAAGGTTGCGAGTTTGAATCCCATCATGGACAATTTTATCTAATTATCAACTTTTCAACTACTTACTACTTTTTAGCTACTTTGGAACTACTTATCATGTTAGCTAAACCTTACCCTAACCTTAACCTTAACCCTTTTAGCTAACCCTTCCCCTAACTTTAACCCTTTTAGCTAACCCTTCCCCTAACTTTAACCCTTTTAGCTAACCCTTCCCCTAACTTTAACCCTTTTAGCTAACCCTTCCCCTTAACCTAACCCTAACCTTAAGTCTTTAACCTAACTCCTAAACTTAACCTTAATCCTAACCCCTAACCCAGTGGTGTAAAGTACTTAAGTAAAAATATTAAGTAGTTTTTTTGGGTAGCTGTACTTTACTATTTATATTTTTGACTACTTTTACTTTTACTTCACATTCCTGAAGTAAATATTGTACTTTTTACTCCATACATTTTCCTTGACACCCAAAAGTACCTGTTACATTTTGAATGCTTAGCAGGACAGGAAAATAGTCAAATTCACGCACTTATCAACCGAACATCCCTGGTCATCCCTACTGCCTCTGGCAGACTCACTATACACAAATGCTTTGTTTGTAAATTATGTCTGAGTATTGGAGTGTGCCCCTGGCTTTCCGTAAATTAATAAAACAAGAAAATGGTGCCATCTGGTTTGGTTAATGTAAGGAATTTGAAATGATTTATACTTTTACTTTTGATACTTAAGTATATTTTAAACCAAATACTTTTAGACTTTTACTCAAGTAGATTTTTACTGGGTGACTTTAACTTTTACTTGAGTCATTTTCTATTAAGGTATCTTTACTTTTACTCAAGTATGACGGTTGGGTACTTTTTCCACCACTGGGCCCTAACCCCTAGCCTAGCTAATGTTAGCCACTTAGCCACCTAGCTAGAATTCGTAAACATTTCATACATTTTTCTAATTCGTGGTTGGTGCCCGGCGTCTGACCCACTGGGTGAATGGAGAAAAAGAAGAAAGTATGTCGGTCCTGTTGTTTTTTTGATAAAGAGCAAATACCTACGCATGTGAAGCTTGGTTATAAGATACAGTGTAAGAGCTTTCGTCCCCAAACCACTGCAGTGTAAGAATTGTAAAGGATTTGACCATGTTTCAAGTGTGTGCAGATGGACAGAGTATAATGAAGAAAGGTGTGTAGGTAGGACAAAGGTGTTGCAATTGTGGTGGGGATCATGATCCCGAGTACCTGGAGTGCCCCTGCAAGGGTGAAGGAGATTGAGGTGGCTAAAGTCAGAGCGGTCAATTGAATCTCCTATGCGAAGGCGATTAAAAAAGAATTGAGGAAACAAGTGATGCTAGTGAAGATATGGTAGTGGATGCACCACAGCCTGTTGTAAATGTTTGCTGTCAGTCAAAATATACCCTGTGTGTTAAAAAGGTGGATTTTGTTGCGTTCATTGCCACAGTTATAAACTGTACAGCACAAGTCTCAAAGAAGTCTAAGAAACTGGACATTATTGTGGCTGTGACAGAAAAGTTTTTGGGACTTTATATCTGGGGTACTGGCGCCTGAAGACCCGCCCTCCCAGGTTCCTCTTGAACCTGTGTAGGGATCAGATCTGTTTTATTTTTTTAAAGAAAAGTTTTTATTTATTTATTTTTTGGTAGTTTGGTAGTTCTTTTTTTTGGCGTATTTTGTTCCATTTTGGGGAATCCTATTTCCATCCCACACATTAGGTGGCGGAATGCTCATTAAAATCTGCGATCGCCAATATACGATAGAAGAAGAAGAAGAAGAAGAGTGACGCTTTTCCCATAATGCATTGCAATGCCAACGTAGGCACATCTGCCATTGCCTAGCTAGTTTTCAACATGGCGACCGGTGTTTGACATCAGCTAGCATTCGTAGCTCTTCTCAATGGATTTAATTTGAGCGGACACATATTTTCCATACATTTTAACTCCACATCTTTAGCAAAAAGTAATATCGAACTAAGCAAGCAAGACGCTTTCTACATTACCCGGCCTGGTAAAGAGACTAGCAGTAGCTAACATCAGCCAGTTGGCTACCGGCGTTATCTATACGGCTAGCTAGCTCCAGATACACAATATATCATACATAGACTATTGAATGCCATTCAGCTTGGTAGTTGCTGTCAGTTCGTATTTTCATTTTTTTCCGAATAGTGTTGATTATTTAGCTAGATAGCTACCTATGTCTTTCAAAGTCTCTCCAAGGCTGCCTAAATTAGCCGCTAGCTAGTGGTGCATTGATGGCTCGTTGATAAGAGGTAAATGGGACGTGATTTCTTTGTAAGATTGCTAATGATTACTCTCTTTCAGTGTCAGTCAAAATGGCAAGCCCAAGGACTAGAAGAGTTTTGAAGGAAGTGAGAACTCAGGAGGAAAACAACGTGAGTAACTACTGTTGGATAGCTAACGACATTCGCTTGCTGTTTGAGCAGTATAACCAAAGATGGAGTGCCTTCAGAAAGTATTCAGACCTCTTGACTTTTTCCACATTTTGATATGTTAAAGCCTTATTCTAAAATTGATTGAATAAATTAAACATCCTCAGCAATCTACACACAATACCACATGGTGACAAAGCAGAAAGAGGTTTTTAGAATGTTTTGCTAATTTGTAATAAAAAATTTGGAAAAACGTATTTACATTAGTATTCAGACCCTTTGCTATGAGACTCGAAATTGAGCTAAGGTGCATCCTGTTTCCTTTGATCATCCTTCATGTTACTACAACTTGCTTGGAGTCCACCTGTGGTAAATTTAATTGATTAGAAATCCATACGCCTGTCTATATAAGGTCCCACAGACGACAGTGCATGTCAGAGCAAAAACCAAGACATGAGGTCGAAGGAATTGACCGTAGAATGTGCGAGACAGGATTGTTGTCGAGGCGCAGATCTGGGGAACAGTACCAGCAGCGTTGAAAGTCCCCAAGAACACAGTGGTCTCCATCATTCCTAAATGGAAGAAGTTTGAAATCACCAAGAGTCTTCCTAGAGCTGGCCGCCCGGCCAAACTGAGCAATTGGGGGAGAAGGGCCTTGGTCAGGGAGGTGACCAAGACCCAATGGTCACTTTGAATAAGCTCCAGAGTTCCTCTGTGGAGATGGGAGAACCTTCCAGAAGGACAACCATCTCTGCAGCACTCCACCAATCAGGTTTTTATGGTAGTGGCCAGACAGAAGCCTCTCCTCAATAAAAGCCAAATGACAGCCTGCTTGGAATTTGCCAAAAGGCACCTAAAGGACTCTAACCATGAGAAACAAGATTCTCTGGTCTGATGAAAGCAAGATTGAACTATTTGGTCTGAATGCCAAGCGTCACGTCTGGAGGAAACCTGGCACCATCCCTACGGTGAAGCATGTTGGTGGCAGCATCATGCTGTGGGGATGTTTTTCAGCGGCAGGGACTGGGAGACAATAGCTGAAAATAGCTCTGCAGCGATACTCCCCATCCAGCTTGAGAGGATCTGCAGAGAAGAGTGGGAGAAACTCCCCAAATACAGGTGTGCCAAGCTTGTAGCGTCATACCCAAGAAGAATCGAGGCTCTAATCGCTGGAAAAGGTGCTTAAAAAAAGTACTGATTAAAGGGTCTGAATACTTAAGTAAATGTGATAATTTATAAAAAACAGTTTTTGCTTTGTCAGTATGGGGTATTGTGTGTAGATTGATGGGGGGAAAAAACAATTTAATCAATTTTAGAATAAGGCTGTAACGTAACAAAATGTGGAAACGGTCAAGGTCTGAATACTTAGCGGATGAGCTGTGGATGAAGGTAGGACATTACTGATTGACTGGCGACGCAATTTGAATTGAAATTATTTTGCATTTACCGTGAGTGTATTAGACATTAAAAACACCCAGTCAACTGTTTTGACTGGGAAGCATGCGTCACGACTCACACTTTAGTCACGACTTGATTGCTTGATTGCTCAGGGCAGGGCCTAGGGTGAACTAGCTAAGGTTTTATATGGACACTGGAGTTAAAACAGTAGCGAGGGCTGAACAATCTCTGCTGATATAGTCAATGTGATAACTGTCCAGTGTCCACATATACTTTTTCACTGTCAACAATGACATCAAATGGTTAGACAACATTTCCCCCTCCTTTTCTCAGCTTTGCTTTGAGTGTGGGGGCTTCAACCCTCAGTGGGTTAGTGTTACCTATGGGATCTGGATTTGTCTGGAGTGTTCTGGCAAACACAGAGGCTTGGGAGTGCACCTTAGGTGAGTAACTTCAAAGTTCCAAAATGACAATTTTGCTGATTGTGTTGGGATTTATGCTTGCCAGCAGAGGCATGTGCATGAATGTCAAATTCCTCTCTTATCCTAGATTAATTGTTTATTGCTTTTAGCCATGCTCTTCTAAGATAATGATTAGCAGTTATGTGCTTTGTTAACCCACTATAGCCAGAAGCTATCCACATTTCTTCTTTCCTGACTGTTAGTCAGTGTGTTTGGAAGTATTGAACCCTTGATGTGATCTCTATACTGTAGCTTTGTGCGCTCTGTTACCATGGACAAGTGGAAGGACATTGAGCTGGAGAAGATGAAGGCGGGAGGGAACGGAAAGTTCCGTATGTTTCTGGAACTCCAAGATGATTATGATGCCACTTGGACTATGCAGGACAAATATAACAGCAGAGCTGCTGCACTTTTCAGGGACAAGGTGAGGAAGCCTCACTCTCATGAGTCATAATTTAATGATCATGCGCAGCACAGTTGCTGGGGACACTCCAGATGTCCATTTATGGATTTCCAATGCTAATATCAGACTGGACATATTGAATGGTCTCACTCACTGAATTCAATTCCTCTGTATTCCATTGACAGGTTGTAACCATTGCAGAAGGGAAGGAGTGGTCTATTGAAACTTCCTCTGCCAAGGACTGGACTCCACCTCAGCCCAAGACAGGACTTTCGTCGTCTCATCGGTAAGTAGGGCTGGGTGATATTTTTAATTAATTCATGTTTTTGTGCGATATTCCAAATGCCTCTATTGGAAGAATCAAGGTTTTTTGTATTTCATTTTTCTGACTGTTTTTCTGCTTGTTCTCATGATGTCTTTTTGGTTTTGTCTACTTCGCTCCTTCTGTGCTGTGTGCACTTTCCCATTTACGCCAGAGATCTGAATATAATGACAAGCTGTTCATGTCTCCGCCCTAACAATGGGAGTCGTTGTCCCAAAGGCGGGAAGGTAGGAGACAAGCCTAAGTCCAAAATAAGCCCATAGAAATGCATTGGACATATTTTTGGTGAGTGAAACCTCCAGGGTTTGTATGGTCATGAAAATCCTGGAAAAGTCATAGAATTTAAAAATGTTTTCCAGGCCTGGAAAAGTTTAGAAAAATTATCACATCTGTAATGTTTAGGAAAAGTCCTGGAAATTCATTTAATTTCTGTTAATGTAATTTATTTAAGCACTGTTTTTAAATATTTGATCAATCAAATAAAAATCAACACATCAGCCAGGATCAGAATGTGTGTCGGTTTGCGTGCATAACCTGCATGTGTGCAAGATGAGTGGGCTGTTGCTTAATGGCGTTCGCATGCTTCCCAGCCAAAACAATTTGGAAGGGTTTGTGCATATACACTAAACATAAACGCTACAATTTCAAAGATTCTACTGAGTTACAGTTCATATAAGGAAATCGGACAATTGAAATACATTTATTAGGCCCTATTCTATGAATTTCACATGACTGGGAATACAGATATGCATCTGTTGGTCACAGATACCTAAAAAACAGTAGTGGCGTGGATCAGAACCAGTCAGTATCTAGTGTGACCACCTTGTGCAGCACGACACCTCCTTCACATAGTTGATCGTGGAATGTTGTCTCACTCCTGTTCAATAGCTGTGTGAAGTTGCTGGATTTTGGCAGGAACTGAAACACGCTGTCGTACACGTCGATCCAGAGCATCCCAAACATACTCAATGGGTGACATGTCTGACGAGTATGCAGGCCATGGCAGAACTGGGACATTTTCAACTTCCAGGAATTGTGTATAGATCCTTGCAACATGGGGCTGTGCATTAATCATGCTGAAACATATCTATTGGACCCCAGGAAGATTAGCTGATGTTACGGCGTTAGCTAATGTGGATCCTAATAAAAATTAACAAACATGCGGTGGATGAAGGGCACGACAATGGCCCTCAGGATCTCGTCACGGTATCTCTGCATTCAAATTGCCATCAATAAAATGCATTTGTGTTCGTTGTCTGTAGCTTATACCTGCCCATACCATAACCCCACCGCAAACATGGGGCACTGTGTTCACAACGTTGACCTCAGCAAACCGCTCTCCCACACGACGCCATACACACTATCTACCCGGTACAATTGAAACCGGGATTCAACCGTGAAGAGCACACTTCTCCAGTGTGCCAGTGGCCATGGAAGGTGAGTTTTTGCCCACAAGTCGGTTATGACGCCGAACTGGGTCAAGACCCTGGTGAGGACGACGAGCATGTAGATGAGCTTCCCTTAGACCGTTTCTTACAGTTTGTGCAGACATTCTTTGGTTGTGCAAACCCAGTTTCATCAGATGTCAGGGTGGCTCGTCTTAGACCATCCCGCAGGGGAGAAGCCGGATGTGGAGGTCCTGGGGTGGCGTGTTTACACGTGGTCTGCAGCTGTGAGGCTGGTTGGATGTACTGCCACATTCTCTAAAATGACGTAGGCGGCTTATGGTAAAGAAATTATCATTACATTCTCTGGCAACAGCTCTGGTGTACTTTCCTGCAGTCAGCATGCCAATTGTGTGCTCCCTCAACTTGAGACATCTGTGGCATTGTGTTGTGACAACTGCACCTTTTTTTAGATGCCTATTGTCCCCAGCACAAGGGTCACCTGTGTAATGATCATGCTGTTCAATCAGCTTCTTGATATGCCACACATGCCAGGTGGATGGATTATCTTGGCAAAGGAGAAATGCTCACCAACAGGCATGTAAACAAATTTGTGCACAATTTGAGAGAAATACGCTTTTTGTGCATATGGAATATTTCTAGGATCTTATTTCAGCTCATGAAACATGGGACCTACACATGTTGCATGTATATATTTTTCTCAGTATTTTATGACGTTTTGGACTTCGGTAAGGGTTTTTTCGGTTGTTCAGACAATGTTTTGAGGCAAGTCTGTCGGTAGCCGAAGTCTACAACCCTTCGTCGATGATCGGTCAACAGTAATGATTCGTTTTCATGCAAAAATCGAGCACACAGCCATGCAATCTCCATTGACAAACATTGTCAGTAGACAGGCCCGTACTGAAGAGATCAGTGGCACTGTTATAGGATGCCACTTTTTCAACCACTTTTTCAACAAGTCATTTTGTCAAATTTCTGCCCTGCTAGAGCTGTCCCGGTCAACTAAGTGCTGTTATTGAAGTGGAAATGTCTAGGAGCAACAACAGCTCAGCTGCGAAGTGGTAGGCCACACAAGTTCACAGAATGGGACTGCCGAGTGCTGAAGCACGCAGCGTGTAAAAATCAGTCCTCGGTTGCATCACTCACTACCAAATTCCGAACTGCCTCTTGAAGCAACGTCAGGACAAGAACTGTTCGTTGGGAGCTTCATGAAATGGGTTTCCATGGCTGAGCAGCCACGCACAAGCCTAAAATCACCATGTGCAATGCCAAGTGTTGGCTGGAGCGGAAAACAGCCGCAGACCATTATTCCTCCACCAAAATGTTTAGTTGGAACTCTACATTGGGGCAGGTAGTGTTCTCCTCCTTCAGTGGGTATTGCGTATACTTAGTACTTAATCCCTATTGATGCGTATCAAAGTAGTGTTGTGGAGGTTGTAGTACAATCGAGAAATCATGCGTAAAGTACCCTACACAATCGCAAAGCACGTGAAATATATTCAGATGCGCGCCGTACACAGCCTAGTTGCAGCAGAATATCATCTGCAGGCAACTGGTTTTTGCATGGAGCAGTTCACAGAATGACTTCGGTAGTCGGTAGGGTAGAAAATTTTATCTACCAGTAAATTTTTTCTACCATTTCAATTTTATCTACCAGTAAATGCTAAGGCAATGGGTATGCAAACCAGGTACTGAAAAAGTTTAGTCCGAAGTGGTTATTTGTGATGTGCACTGTTTGCACCAGGGTCGTAGACATGGATGGGTCTGGGTGGACAGAGGTCCACCCATTGGGGAGCCAGGCCCTGACAGTCATGTGGTTTAAGCATTGTTGTGGAGTTAGTCCATCAAATTTGACTGGTACATTGTTTGCTGCCTCTATTCAGGATGCACTGTTTCAATGACTCTATTCTGGACAAAAACGGACAAATGTAACTAAGGCTGGGAATGTCAATACAATCAAACTAGCAAGGGAAATGATCAAGTCAGTCATAACGTGGCTAATAGGCTAGCATATCTACCCCGGTCAACAGCACTGCACCCCCCACAGCAACCCGCCCAAGCCTTCCCCATTTCTCCTTCTCCCAAATCCAGTCAGCTGATGTTCTGAAAGAGCTGCAAAATCTGGACCCCTACAAATCAGCTGGGCTAGACAATCTGGACCCTTTCTAAAACTATCTGCCGAAATTGTTGCAACCCCTATTACTAGCCTGTTCAACCTCTCTTTCGTGTCGTCTGAGATTCCCAAAGATTGGAAAGCAGCTGCGGTCATCCCCCTCTTCAAAGGGGGGGACACTCTTGACCCAAACTGCTACAGACCTATATCTATCCTACCCTGCCTTTCTAAGGTCTTCGAAAGCCAAGTCAACAAACAGATTACCGACCATTTCGAATCCCACCGCACCTTCTCCGCTATGCAATCTGGTTTCAGAGCTGGTCAGGGGTGCACCTCAGCCACGCTCAAGGTCCTAAGCGATATCTTAAACGCCATCGATAAGAAACAATACTGTGCAGCCGTATTCATTGACCTGGCCAAGGCTTTCGACTCTGTCAATCACCACATCCTCATCGGCAGACTCGATAGCCTTGGTTTCTCAAATGATTGCCTCGCCTGGTTCACCAACTACTTCTCTGACACCATTCTGTATACTTCTGGCCCTTCTTAGGACACTGTGTTAACAACCCTCCAGACGAGCTTCAATGCCATACAACTCTCCTTCCGGGGCCTCCAACTGCTCTTAAATGCATGCTATTCAACCGATCGCTACCTGCCCGCCCGTCCAGCATCACTACTCTGTACGGTTCTGACTTAGAATATGTGGACAGCTACAAATACCTAGGTGTCTGGCTAGACTGTAAACTCTCCTTCCAGACTCACATCAAACATCTCCAATCCAAAGTTAAATCTAGAATTGGCTTCCTATTTCGCAACAAAGCATCCTTCACTCATGCTGCCAAACATACCCTCGTAAAACTGACCATCCTACCGATCCTCGACTTCGGCGATGTCATTTACAAAATAGCCTCCAATACCCTACTCAATAAATTGGATGCAGTCCATCACAGTGCCATCTGTTTTGTCACCAAAGCCCCATATACTACCCACCACTGCGACCTGTATGCTCTCGTTGGCTGGCCCTCGCTTCATACTTGTCGCCAAACCCACTGGCTCCAGGGCATCTACAAGACCCTGCTAGGTAAAGTCCCCCCTTATCTCAGCTCGCTGGTCACCATAGCAGCACCCACCTGTAGCACACGCTCCAGCAGGTATATCTCTGGTCACCCCCAAAGCCAATTCCTCCATTGGCCACCTCTCCTTCCAGTTCTCTGCTGCCAATGACTGGAACGAACTACAAAAATCTCTGAAGCTGGAAACACTTATCTCCCTCACTAGCTTTAAGCACCAGCTGTCAGAGCAGCTCACAGATTACTGCACCTGTACATAGCCCAAACTATAATTTAGCCCAAAAACCTACCTCTTCCCCTACTGTATTTATTTATTTTGCTCCTTTGCACCCCATTATTTCTACTTTGCACATTCTTCCACTGCAAATCTACCATTCCAGTGTTTTACTTGCTATATTGTATTTACTTCCCCACCATTGGCCTTTTTTTGCCTTTACCTCCTTTATCTCACCTCATTTGCTCACATTGTATATAGACTTATTTTTCTACTGTATTATTGACTGTATGTTTGTTTTACTCCATGTGTAACGCTGTTGTTGTATGTGTCGAACTGCTTTGCTTTATCTTGGCCAGGTCGCAATTGTAAATGAGAACTTGTTCTCAACTTGCCTACCTGGTTAAATAAAATGTATGAAGTAAGCTCAAAACACAGCCTAATGTTAGCTAGCTGCTAGGAGGATGTCATGCCATTGGAGGAGTGGGTGAGTGACTGAACTTATGAATTTGCAAACAAGCAACACCTGCTGAATTTGACCGGTGTCAGTAAACATAGTCCAAAAAAGTAATAGTTAGTCAAGAATGCTCTAGATCAGTGTTTCCCAACCCTGGTCCTCCAGTACACCCAACAGTAGCTAGTGTAGGTTCGCTACTTGTTTGCTAAGAGTAGCCACTTTGCCCCTTTAGGCTTCTGCAAGCTACATTGAAAGTCCAGGCGGTCCACATTGTACCGGAATAAAGCAAAGTAAACACAGCTCCTGCAGCATTAAACGTTCAATAGCGGCCTCCATTTGAGACTGCCGAACTAGCTGAGTTTCCGTGTCTCTCTCTACATGGAATCTGGCAGGATCCCGGGACGGTAGCTTTCACAGCAACTAAGTCCAAGAGTTAGATTCTGCTAATGCTTTCCTTTGTTCATGCTTCCCACTTTGTCAGAGCTCTGCGTGTCATGTCTTGTCTGTGTCATTCTGCAGCTTGCCTGCCAATGCCAAGGTGACAATTCCCCATTTATCAGTTAAATTGAAGGCCAACTAGCTGAAAGTTTGAGGGTTTATCTAGTGTTCCGTCGTTAGATTTTAGCTCATCTTGCTCTGGCTAGCATTAGTTGTTGATCTTGTTGTTGATGTATATAACTGATGGATAGAGAGCCTACCTTTTTTCATAGTGGTTTGATCAATAGGACTGTAAAGTTTCCAAATATAAGAGGACTCCCATGGTGTTTACTTATTTGCAGAAATCCATTCTGGTGTCTTTTGGCGACTGCGTTGTAATGATCTAAAGTCACGCTGTTGCAACTGCCTGTAAACACAGTCCAGTTCAAAGTGAATGATGGCAGGACCCTGTGGCAAATGGCTTGTTTGTATATAGGCCTACTGTAGCTCTGATTGGCTATAGCACACCGGTCTGTGTAGACTCCGGTCCTGGGCAAGACAATGTTTTTATTCGGTTTTATTTACTCCAGTGTCTATTAATTGTCCAAACGCACGGCTGCTTTCTCACTATATTACTATAGAAATTTCACAAATGCCTTAATATACGTAATTCCCAAACATTCTACGAATTTATGAATGTGAAAATTACAAATATGAATATGTGAAAATTAAATCTAAGTGGTTGCTTGTCAGAATGTTTAAATAAGTGAATCTTCCTGGCGATGTGTATATGAACAGATTTGAATAAGATTATGTTGCTGAAAGGTTTGGTTTGGTCCAACAGAATGGGTCATATGGACACCAATACACATTGAGACATTATTTTACTGTAATAGAGAAGTTATCCTTTCTAACGATACCCTTTTTTAAATTGTCTCAACTACTCAAATTGCATGCAAATAAGATGCTACTTAAACAGGAGTATCAATGAACATTCATTCTGAAAAATGTATGCACAGTTTGTCAAGCGCGGTATAAATGTGGAATAAGCATAAGTTTTATATAAGGAATCGGAAACTCTAAAGTAGGCCACTTGATTTCAACATCTGAACAAAGTGGACAGGCTAGCATGCTGTTCAAACCAGTAGTTCAAACCATTGGAGATGAACAGAAGTGTGTTCATAACTGTTCTGCGTTGTTAGCAAGCAAATAGATCCAAGTTGACTACACTTGAAATGTAAAGAATAGCTGCTACTCACGAGCACGCCAGTTTGCCCTTGAGAGATTGTTTGAGACCTGTGTTAATTTTCTATAGTTACTGCTACAAGAAGGGTCATTATTAGTGAATGTGCATTATGTATGGTTCTGGTTACATTAGTATTTTTTGGGGGGACATTTTCATAGATTGAAAGCCAGATCAGTGATTATTGCAAGAAAAGCAGGTTAAACTATTTTTATAAAATAATACAATTATTAGTGGGGCTTATTTAGCCTAATTTCACGTGACCTGAATTCATGAGATTATTGCTGGTTGTTTGAAATGCAGTGTATTTGACCTTTTTAATTGTACAACAAAGCTTATTTAGATAACATTTAAAAAAAAATCTCTATATATATTGTGAATTGCCCATAAGTTAGATTTTTTTGGTCATATCGCCCAGCCCTATCGATAAAGGTGAAAATAGTGTTATTTAGCTGAAGTATTCGACTACTTGAATATTTATAAAGTACTAATGTCCAATGTTATCAAGTCTCATAATATTATGTAATCTGTTTTCCAATGTAGCTCAGGGGGCCCGGGGCAGAACTCGGGCAAACCTTCAGACAAGGCCTTTGAGGACTGGTTGAGTGACGATGTGAACTCTTATCAGAGGTGAGAACATCTTATCAATGACTCACTCCTCTCTGAGGCAGCTGTACAGCTTTTCTCTTATAGAACACATAAAGCACATGGTCAAAATTCGAAGGAAGATGCCAAAGAGAACATTTTTGTTTTGTTTAAAGATCACTTTAATCTGCTTTTCTCTTATGTAATGTATTCTTAACCCTAATTTATAAAACTTAACAACTTCAAGGACTTAATCTGTGAAAGCTTACCCAAAATGTAGCACAGGGTCTTAAAACAGAAGATGCCACAGAATACAACATTTTTAACATTTTGCTTAAAGCTCAATTTCATCCATATTGTTTTCTTTCCTGCTGGGGCCACCCATATGTGTATGCATGATTGTAAGTTGCTTTCCATAAAAGCATTGGCTAAATGGCATATTATATGTTTTTGGTCACCCTATGAGGACTTGTCATTTACAATTTCCCCTGTAGTGGTGGCAGTTATAGTGGGAATCAGGAGAACCGCTATGTTGGCTTTGGGAATACGCCGACTCCAGAGAAGGAGGATGATGTCCTGAACAACGCGCTATCTTCCATTTATTCGGTACGGCAGTAATACGACACAGCATTTGGGAATCTGCATAGCTCTGTGGTAGACGGGTCTCTGTATGTGTATATATATATATATATATATATATTTGTATATATATATATATATATATATATTTGTATATATATATATTTGTATATGTATATGTGTGTGTACAGTCGAAGTTTACATACACTTAGGTTGGAGTCATTAACTTGTTTTTCAACCACTCACCAAATTTCTTGTTAACTAACTATAGTTTTGGCAAGTCGATAAGGACGTCTACTTTGTGCATGACACAAGTCATTTTTCCAACAATTGTTTACAGACAGATACTTCACTTACAGTGAATTATATCACAATTCCAGTGGGTCAGAAGTTTACATACACCAAGTTGACTGTGCCTTTAAACAGCTTGGAAAATTCCAGAAAATGATGTCATGGCTTCAGAAGCTTCTGATATGTAAATTAGCCTAATTTGAGTCAATTGGAGGTGTACCTGTGGATGTATTTCAAGGCCTACCTTCAAACTCAGTGCCTCTTTGCTTGACATCATAGGAAAATCAAAATAAATTAGCCAAGACCTCAGAAAAAAATTGTAGACCTCCACAAGTCTGGTTCATCCTTGGGAGCAATTTCCAAACGCCTGAAGGCACCACGTTCATCTGTACAAACAACAGTACGCAAGTATAAACACCACGGGACCACGCAGCCGTCATACCGCTCAGGAAGGACACACTTTCTGTCTCCTAGAGATGAGCGTACTTTGGTGCGAGAAGTGCAACTCAATCCCAGAACAGCAAAGGACCTTGTGAATATGCTGTAAGAAACGGGTACAAAAGTATCTATATCCACAGTAAAACTAGTCCTATATCGACATAACCTGAATGGTCGCTCAGCAAGGAAGAAGCAACTGCTCCAAAATTGCCATAAAGCCAGACTACTGTTTGCAATTGCACATGGGGTCAAAGATTGTAATTTTTGGAGAAATGTCCTCTGGTCTGAAGAAACAAAAATAGAACTGTTTGGCCTTAATGACCATCGTTATGTTTGGAGGAAAAAGGGGGATGCTTGCATGATGAACACCATCCGAACCATGAAGCACGGTGGTGACCGCATCATGTTATGGGGGTGCTTTGCTGCAGGAGGGACTGGTGCACTTCTCAAAATAGATGACATCATGAGGCAGAAAAATTATGTGGATATATTGAATCAACTTCTCAAGACATCAGTCAGGAAGTTAAAGCTTGGTCTGAAATGGGTCTTCCAAATGGACAATGACCCCAAGCATACTTCCAAAGTTGTGGCAAAATGGCTTAAGGACAACAAAGTCAAGGTATTGGAGTGGCCATCACAAAGCCCTGACCTCAATCCTATAGAAAATTTGTGGGCAGAACTGGAAAACGCATGTGTGAGCAAGGAGGCCTACAAACCTGACTCAGTTAACACCAGGTCTGTCAGGAGGCATGGGCCCAAATTCACCCAACTTATTGTTGGAAGCTTGTGGAAGGCTACCCGACACATTTGACCCAAGTTAAACAATTTAAAGGCAACGCTACCAAATACTAATTGAGTGTATGTAAACTTCTGACCCACTGGGAATGTGATAAAATAAAAGCTGAAAATAAATAAATAAGTATCTACTATTATTCTGACATTTCACATTCTTAAAATAAAGTGGTGATCTTAACTGACCAAAGATGGGGAATTTTTACTTGGATTAAATGTCAGGAATTGTGAACATGAGATTAAATGTATTTGGCTAAGGTGTATGTAAACTTCCGACTTCAACTGTATGTGTGTGTGGCGCTTTTAAGACAACTGGGAACTCTGTCCCCCCAAATGTCAAATCGTGGTGTCTCTGATCTTCAGGTCAGAAAGTCAGAGCTCTAGGAAGATGCCCTGAGTTTCCGAGTTGGATGAGTGTTCAACAAGGTTTTTCCCAGTTGGAGCTCCCCCCAGTTGTCTTGAACGCACTGAAGTCTTAGATTTCTGAGTTCCCAGTTTTGAACGCTGTAATAGTACCATTTGGGAGGTATGATGACTCGTATGACATGTTTTGTTTTATAGGGCTGGAGCAATTTCACCATCGGAGCTAGCAAAATTGCTGCAGTTGCCAAGGATAATGTAAGTATCTTTAAGGAAAGTTGTTATCCTGTCACAGAACTTCATTTTACTGTTTATTAATTGCGTTATCCATCTTTTCACTGAAACAGACTGCAAAACTTGCAACTTCAGCAACCCTGAAGGTATGAATTCCTTTTGTTAAACCGTTATTAGTAACTGATGAGTTTTGTCTTTAGTTACTACCAGGGTTTTTTCCTGCATATTGTTTATTTTGGGCCCAGTATTTTATTTGTTACGCAATTTTCAATTAGCCTCATGGTAAAATTGCAGGAAATTAGCTTTAAACCAGCAAAACTTTCTCTGGCCAAGAGGACCAAAAGTTTTCAGTTGGCAACCACACCCATTGCCCTTGCCACGCCTACCACCTAAGCCATTTTTATACCGAAAAAAAACCCCTGACTACAAAGATAACGTTATGAATAATGTTTTTACTGGCATAATTTTGCAACTTACTGTACATGTGCTCTAAACTTGTGTATTTAGATGAGACTATTTACATGGATGTGTAGATACAAACTTTTTTTCACCCCAATTTCGTGGTATCCAATTGTCCTGCCGCTGCAATTCCCGTACGGACTCTGGGGAGGCGAAGGTCGAGAGCCGCGCATCCTCCGAAACAACAACGCAGCCAAGCCGTACTGCTTCTTGACACAATGCCCACTTAACCTGGAAGCCAGCCGCACCAATGTGTCAGAGGAAACACCGTACACCTGGCGACTGTCAGCGTTCACTGCGCACGGCCCGCCACAGGAGTCGCTAGTGTGCGATTGGACAAGAACATCGCTGCCAGCCAAACCCTCCTCTAACCCGGATGACACTGGGCCAATTGTGCGCCGCCCCTTGGATCTCCCAGTCGTGGTCGGCTGCCACAGAGCCTGGACTCAAACCAGGATCTCTAGTGGCACAGCTAGCACTGCGATGCATTCCATTAGACCACTACTCCACTCGGGAGCTCAAACAAACTATTTTAACCTTACAAGTCTAAGATGCCATTTAACAATGTTGATAAAGACGTGATTGTATGAATCCCCTTTTGTTGAATAAGGAAACCATTCATATGCTCATTCTCTCTCATGGCTCAAGTAATGACTAACATGATGCTCTGCTAAAGAGAGAGAGTTCTAGCCCCCCTCTAAGGAAATACCAAGCTATGGTAATTGATTTGAGTGATAAGACATTTTCATTGATCATAATTCAACCAAAGCGATATATTGGTTGAGGCTGTCTCCTAATTCCATGTAATGTACCCACAGAAAAATAATTATATTCTAGAACTTAATTATTTCTATGGATGCCCTTAATATATGTTATTCCCTCTGCAGCAGAAACTGCAATGCAAATGTTTAGCCTTCAGAGCTCATGGAACACAGATTTTTTTTACCCCCCACACGTTTCCCTTGTATTTTTGCTCATAAATTAACTGGACAGAAATAACTGACCTTAATATGTGAATTTACTGTGTTGGAACTGTTTGACGCTTCTTTAACCTCGCTTTCTCGGAACATAGTTAAGGGGCTATAAGCCGCCCCCAGAGCCGGTAAAACCAATAACAAATGCATGCTCTTTGTCCGTATGATACCTGCATATCTCATTTACTTATTGTTTTTATTAATGCATTCATTCCCACCCACTCAGAGCTTGTTTGCTGGTCATCAATGTCCTGTCTGATATTCTATGTAAACATTTCTAAACCCACTCCTGTGAAATGGTGGATGCATACAGGTAGCCCAACCTGTATTGTTACTGTAAGCTTTTGCTTGGCTGCAGACTAACATTGTCAGGTCTCTTTTTTTTTTCTTTTTCTTTTTTTAAGTTGATGGATAATCTTAATGTTTAAGGTTGTAGTGCTAAATGTATTTATTTATATGAAGTTCTTGGTCACTAACTTTGGTGGCTCATAAGACCAAATGGTTTAGAACCTGTTCTAGGAGTGTCAACATTCCTGTCATTTACAAAGAAAGACATGATGGCATCATTATAAACAAAACACATTTTATTTGTCACGTGCCGAATACAAGGGGTGTAGACTACCGTGAAATGCTTCCATAAGCAGAATAACGTACACAAGAACTAAGCTATACACAAGGAGTACCAGATTAATGTGCAGGGGTACGAGGTAGATATGTACATGAAGGCAGGGTAAACTGACCATTACTTTCGTACTCACCAACCGTAGGGTTATCCATCCATGCATGACAGTTCCATTGCTCAGTACCCTTTGAGGGTCAGCTGTCCATCCGCTGTGCTGACTGCTCGTTTAACGTCCTAGTCAATGGAATGACAGTTCCCTCGCCTGCCTCAGCTGCCTACTACTCAAACTCAGTGTCTTGTGTTGGCGTGAATGTAGAATTGTTCGTTTGATTCACACATTTTCTCCCTCACTCCCAACTAGGCCACAGAGTTAGGACAGACATTAAATGAGAATGTTATCAAACCTACCCACGAAAAGGTAACATTGTTTGAAGTTAATGTTAATTTGGTGGTGGGTCCCTATAGGCTAATATGCTTAATTGAACCAGCTTTAAATTTGAATGTGCATTGTGTCCTTCGGAATGTCTGCTGTGGTGACTGACTAGATAGTGTGCACGGTGCATGTGTAGTAGCTAATTGCTTGATGTAGAAACATTCCACATAGCTGCTTAAAATGGGTGTTGACTGAGACTGAAATCACCTGCTCTCTCCTTATAACTAGGCTAATCACCACATTATTGTCTTCTCAGTAAAATATTGAAGCCTAACCACTGCTCACAGTAAAATATGTACCACTCTCAATAAGAAATACTGCCTGAGCTAGCTTAGGTGGGTGATGTCTTTATTTACACGCCCACCTCTTGATGCTGTGAGTTGTCTCCATTTCCATTAACGGTGATTTGGCTTGTCCAGGTAAAAGATGGCAAGTTGCTAGATGAAATGTCCGTCAGCATTGCTGGGCTAGCATCCAAGGTAGGAGAAGGCAGACCTCTGCCACACTGCAAACCAACAACCAGTCTCCTGAGCAAGGGTCATGGGAAGCTAGGCATTCATTAGAAATGTTCCCAAGTTTAGAATGACTAAATATTCAGGTGCTGTCACACCCATTACGTATCCTGAAAAGGAGACTGGTTTGGGTGTGTTGTATATTTTGAAGATAATACAATTTGATCTCCCATTTTTCTTGCTGCCATTGTTATTCTGGTGGTGAGTATGTAGATTTGAACTGTACTTGTATTATATTAAGTTGTTCAAGTAAAGGACAAGGTGATGAATACAGAGGTCAATGATTTGATTTCATTAGTTAATTTTTTATTAAAATAATTTCATGTCTAGTGATGTTTTTTGGAGTTTGACGTGTGCCTTCTTCTCAGGTCCAGGGCGCTGGTGCAAAAGGCTGGAAAGACATGAGCGACTTCTTTGCTGGAAAGCCAGAGGACGGGTAACGTCAAATATTCAAATGGACTTTGGCTTGGAGATGTGACATACCATATGTTCTTAGTTAGGTGGGTGGCTTTATTTGATTAACCCTCTCCCACAGGTCAGAAGGAGAGAGCTACCAGAACATGGATGCCACTGAGGGTTACCAGGGCAACTCCTCAGGCCCAGAACCAGGCCAGGCCCCTGCGCAGGACTTCTGGGAGACCTTTGGGAGCACCAGCTCCTCCAAGCCCAAGAAGTCTCCAAGCAGCGACAGTTGGACCAACGTCGACAACTCTGCCACAGAGAAGAAGAGTTCTGACAGCTGGGACAACTGGGGCTCGGAGTTGGCAACCAACAACAAACACAGCACTGGGGACAGCTGGGAGGCCTGGGACAACAACTGGGACAACAGTGGCAGAGAGACCAAAGGCAAGAAGAGCCCCGCTGCTGCCCCTGACAAACCTGCTGAGGAAACCTGGGACAATGCAGACTGGTAGAGGCCTCTCACTCCCTCTCCTCACCTGCACTGTTTCTCCCTTTTTCTCTATCCCTCCTTGCCTATTTTTCCTTCACCGCCTTCTTTCCTTCCTTTCCTGGCACTTTTACAGTTGCACAGTCCTGTCTCTAACCTGGGCTGCGCTCAATGCCAGTTCTGTGTTATGTTATTCCTCAATAAGAATCAATTGAAAGTAAATTGAGCTCCATGCATATGGAGTATACCTGAATATTCACAAACTTTAAAGCAGTCTGTAGTGTTTTATTTTGCTGGATGTGTGTAAATAAAGTTACCTTTAATTGCAGGAGTTCAAAAATCAAAGTGAGAGCAGGGGCATAATCATATGTACTATTTAAAGTAGTTTCCATATTAGAAGGCAAGGTGCAATTTTGGTTTTATGACTATAGCAGGGCTATTCAACTATATTCTTAGAAGGGCCAGATGTAAAGAAATAAAGGTTAATTGCAGGGGGGCTGGATATTTCCCACGTGATTATTCTAAGGAGACACCAATAAAGACATTTTTGTCAAATTTAAATGTTGCCAAAGTAATTAGAAAAGAAGTGGAGGGTGCCCAACCAACGTGAGTTGAGGTGCAACCACTTTTTATTTTTATAATTGAAAAAGAAAAGATGCAATGCTTGCTCACCGTTTTATTTATTTAAACCACTATTAAAAGCAATTAGGCCATTAGAAAATCATCAAACTAAGCATCTCAATAAAAACCATTAAAATAAAAAAAAGATAATGCCAAGTATTCTTTTAATTCATTTCCCTCAGTCATTAGGTGCATGTTTTTGTCAATCTTTTCTAACGAGTCTCTGTGAGCATCAGCGAGGGAAACAGGAGACATGTACGTGTTTGTAGCTTTCAGGAATGGGGTCATAATATTTTGTAGCTTAAACTGTTCAAACACTAGAGACAAATTCATATGAACAAAAAATGATCAACATGTCACATAGGTGCTAAATATGCCCAAAACTACACTTTAGACAACCACCATACTGCTTGTCATTTTGGCTGGGATTTTATTTTAGATCTTTTAATGTTCAGAATTTATCAAAGGGCCAGTCTAAATTAATAAATGGGCCGGATCTGGCCCGCGGGCCGCCAGTTTGAATAGCCCTGCTCTATTCAGGCGTTCAAGTCATCCTAACTAAAGATGGCAGCAGTCACCTTCTGAACCAGAGTGTCTAGAGTAAGAGGAGCTCACTGGTTGGCCCATGAGAAACAGGGATTTCCACTTTGTTTCCACATGATGCATAATGAAGTTGACAAAGACCTGGGCTGTAATGTGTTTGTCTTGTAAAGCCAGCATCCCTGGATTGCACCCCAACAGTGCTGTGTGTGTTGACTAAAACTTTCAGACAACGTGGTGTCAATTTATGACTGCAACTAACCTTGGTAGGATGTAGTTGCTGGTAAATGTAGTTGCTGGATTCATATGATGCAAGTACATTATTTGAACAATATTTTTTTAATCTTATACATTCTCAGCCCTCTTTTCATTGAAACCCTAAGAGAAGACTGAGTCAGTACAACTTGGTTATTTTGATGATGAACAGGTGATGAAGTACATTTTGGTATATAGGCCATCATTGTAAATAAAAATGTGTTCTTAACTGACTTGCCTAGTTAAATAAAGAAAAATATATACAACCCTATCTAAAAAGAGATTGAAAGTATAAAAGTACTATTCTACCACCCAATCGGTGGTTGTTGATCGTATTAATCTCATCTGCTAACTGTAATATGAATGATCATGTGTTCATTTAATGTACAGTATGTGTGTTAATCTGTAACATGATTGTGTGTGTTGAACTGGGCACATTTGTTTTTGGGGTGACTTATGCTTCATTGCATGTATGTAATACTGCCAAACCTGTGGGACCACCACAGCAACCTTCTGTGACCTTCATGAACTTCATTGACCTTTAGTGGGATCTAGTCTATGTTGTGTCTGTCCTCTTAACACTAAAAATCAACACTTTCTTAGTGTGCTGAGCTTTTCAGTCTCGGTAAGTGTTGCATCCGAATTTGTTGATCTCCAAGTATGCACATTTATGAACTCAAATGTTGAATCAAACGACAGGCAAAGAACACATCTCAGGCCATTCATGTAATCTTTAAAGGAAAGTTTGATATAAAATTTGGATTTGTGCAGTGAATTTCTGACAAACATTCACTTCTCAAGGAGTGATGTTGAATACTGCTGATTTGAAAGCAAGCTATTTGCTGGACTTCTAAAATGAGCCACATGTTTTACATGGAAGTGCAGAATGTGGTTCCAGAGATTCACTCAAATCAGCCATGTAGGCTAGGCCTAATAATGGCCTTGTTCGAGTTATACATGTTTTGAGTGACTTTACCAAGGTCACTTTTAACAGATTAATTTAAGTTGTTTGCAGTCTCCCATTGTAAGGAGGTGGAACCCTCAATTTCACCCCTGTATGTGTGAGAGAGTGAGGCGTTGCTTAGATAATTATTCTACTCCTGAGAAAGATGACGAGGCTACTATTTCTTAATTGCACCAGATTGTTGGCATTTCCTTCCCCTGGCTGTTTTTTTTTGGTGGAACCACAGTTTATGGGCTGATATGGCATGCATTGTCTTGTGTGAAAGAAAAGTGCTTCTGCTAAAAGGGCAACAAAGACCATCCGTTAAGAGTTGCATGTTTTCTAAACAAAAAAACATAATGACCGGAGATGTAAACTAGGATAACTGTGCAATGTTTGTGTAGTAGTGCATCTTCTGTAATAGTGCTCCATCTCCCCTGCACTCTATTTTAATGTTACCAGCCTTAAAGAGCTGACCTCAGTCTATTGATAAACCATTGTCAGTTTGGTTTGAAGAGTGTGTGTTCTCCCTTATTAGCTGGACAGCATGTATGATAAAATATTAAAGTAAAACGAGGTGCTGCTGTTTAGTTTGCCTCCATATTTCTTATGCTTTGATTTATTTTTTTGTACTGTAAGTTTTATGAAGACTTAACATTTTCAGTTAAGACTAATCAGTCTAGTGGAACCAGCCTGAAGGTGAACGTTGTGATCATGCTAGTTCCACCAGGGAAAATCGCATCTTCTTACGGTCCCAAAATGTTGTTTTTTTTAATCAATGAATTCCAGTGCTTTAAAAGATGTTAAATGTTAGATCCTGTTTATAGATCATTTGGTATGTATGAAATATAGGCCTAAAAGAACTTCTCACAAAAGTACAATATGTGCTCTTTGTCTATTCATGTTTTGGCTGTCACATTGGAGATTGCAACCCACAATATTTTGTAGATATCATTGTTCAGTCAAATTGCTATTTTTCGATATTGTAAATTAAATGGTTAATGCATCCTAATGTAACTACGGTTTGAAGAAATAAATAGTTGAGGATTATTTTTAAAAACATAATTGATATTTCTAAATGCATTGGGCGTTGGCGAGTTTTCTTTGAGTTCCACTAACTTATCTATCTATACACGCGTTCCATAATGGTGATTGATTGAAGATAATTTCCTCCAGTGCCCTTAACTCTAATGTAAACCATAAGATTACGGTAGGCTTGATCCTTATAGTACTGTACTCTATAAATATATAACAGTTCCGGTTGTGGGTGTATTTCTGTGCACCACCTGTTGTCTGTATGCTCAATAAAAACGTATACATGTATGTTTTTTACTTTCTTTTTTCTCATGGTGGATATCTTTTTAGAAGATGGTGTCATGAGGTCAATTTAATCACATTACGAGTTGTATTAAGTGTTTACATGTATTGCGCTGCACATGCACTGATTTAAAAACCTAAGCGTTTAAAAGACGGGAGTCTTGTTCAGCGCCATGGACACAGACCTTGTGTCCCGCCTATGAGGCGTGGTGATGTATCATTTTACCACAGATGCTCCATTGGTGGAAATATCAAACAGCGGCGATCAGGTCCAAGCCATGGGGTAAGTAAATACCGTTAAAACGAACGATTTACTATCAGTAAATAAACAATTAGGATAAATGTATAACTTTCTCGCGCCTGCAAACCAATAAGCCCATCGGCAATAGCCTGCTGAAAGATGTTTGCGAAGGAACAAATCGCTCGCTGATGGAATATCGCGTGAAGGCTTTTTTTCAGTGTAGTGATTCCCTCTTGAGACGAATACGTTCTGTAAATGTAATACATGTTCCATGTAATTCAATTGCTGGGGGTTCCAGTTTGTAAATATAAATGTCCTCAAATTCAACGTTTTCAATTGACTACTGGTTACAATTTAATTCAGGCTCGCGGTGCTTCGCCCCAAATTAGTAACGAATTACATGGTTTGCGCGATGCGGCTCATTTGCAGCCCACTGCCTTCGTAGCTAGCTAATTACGAATGGTCACTGTATGTGATATCATGGTTTATAAAATGGGTACTAATATCTATTTCACAATTGTCCATGCTGGCCATGGTTTCTAAAAATATATCGTTGACAGCAGGAATGCCTTTTAAAGCCAGCTCAATCCAATTAATCAAGTTACAGCCAATGTTGTCACTATGTATCCTGGCTGCAGCTCAGTCTGTCTTGAGTAACAATGTTGCTGCTACAGTGGTGGTGGAGAGCAATAAATAACATTGTTACAAATGTATCCAGCTGCCTTGTGACATCTGTGAGAGACAGAGACTCTGTCCCCATCATTCTACAGAAGGTTCAGTATCTGTCCTGCGAGCTGGAGACATTTTGTGACACAGTAGCCTATTAGATCAGGTACCTACATACCTGTCATAATAGAATGTCAAGAGCCAGGATCATGCATGTGATTGTGTCCTGAAAACAAAGGATGAAAGACGTTACTGTACTATTGTCACGCGGGTATTGCAGTGGTAGGTAGGTGGGCTATGGGGTCTTTAGGATCAGTTATTTGGAGTCTCACATACCTTTCCCAGATTAGGTAGGTCAGTGGTTGCTAGAGTAGCTGAGCTCCGAAGCTGTAGTACTGTCTCTTATTTTCAGCCAGGATGATGTTGGAAATTCTTATTTTAGCTTGCAGTTTTTCCATTCCCACATCAATATGAAATGCAAGACAATCCCTCCCTGGCTATAAAATAATAAATTCAAAAAACTCAAACATAATTAGAAAGTGTTCTCTGAGATTGAAACCAATCTGATATGTAACTGAAGCAGTTTTAGATTAAAAGTCTGTATGAAAGCAGGTTGTCAGTATTTGATTGGTTATTAACATCAAGAAAAGACTGAAGGGAACTTCTCAAAGAAGAAATTTACAGGAGTGCTCAACATAAACCTCAGAGGGTGAATATTTGACTGTACTGCAGTCCCTCTGACGGTTATTTTCCCTTCTGGCTTTGCAGGGGAGCTGATGCCATGTTCTGAACTGTGAGACTGCGAGAGCGAGTGAGGTGCCCACTCAACGCGCCAACAGGTGAGGTCCGGTCGCCACCTCTCGTTAAGATTAGACCCAGGATCAGAGGAGAACAGAAACAATGTACCAATTTAAATGTTTTAAGTGATTAGCAACACAGAGTTGAGATTTGCCTTTTAGCATTAAAAAAGAGCCCTGGCTGAGACTGCTCTTCAAATGTGTGGGGGAAAGTTGTTCTAGGAAGGAACAGCAGTGGGTTTTTTGTTGTTGTGAATTCATACTGAACAAGATGGCTGCTGAGCCTGAGACTGCATAGTCTTTGTTATAGGGAGAGGGAAAATCCTGCTAAATTAAGAATGGCTCTCTTTCAGGCTTACTGGGCATCTGTTTTCAATTCTATCTGTAATTGCCCAGGCATATAGGTCCTGACTTGTACTGACTGTCAGATCCCCCCCCCCCCCCAACCTAGACACACACACTGTCTCTTTCAACCTCTTAGCCCTGTCCTTCATGGACTCTGGTTTCTTAGTGGCGCTTAGTGGGTTTTCACACAATTGTGGTCGGTAGCCCTTGGCCCTCTGTCAACTAATGGAATTCACAGTTGGTATTCAGACGGTGTCCTCACTATGCTGGACTTGTGTTTCATGCCATTATTGTTCACCAGTAGAATATTGACTCGGCTCCTAATTCTTTCCCTCATTTCAAATTCAATTATGATCTAGCGGTCTGACTTTTGTTACATTTGATTCAAGAATTGGAAAGACCCTCATTTAATGACTTTTTTTGTAGAGCTATTCTGTGAACTGACAAAATGAACACCGTTCTTGCCAGTTCATGGTATTAAAAATCAGTTCACAAAGTGGAGCTGACAGCAACTGTAGCACTTGTACAGGTCTGGTGCTGCTCTTCAAACTGTCATCATGGAGGTTCCTCTGTGGAGGCTGCAGTCAATGGCTTTGGGACTGGGAATGGACAACTGTGTCCCAAATGACACCTTATTCCCTATACAGTGCACTACTATTGACCTGAGCCCTATAGGCCCTGGTTAAAAGTAGTGCACTACATAGGGAATAGGGTGTGATTTCAGACTGGGAATGGACTTCTCTCATTTATACCCCCAGACAATGGCAGCATTGTGGCCCAGTTCATATATCATGGCAGGAGTTCCTGTGTAGCAAGGTTAAAGGTAGACTCAGCGATATTACATAGATGCAGAAAGTAAACAGCATAGTGGGTTGATTTCCGAAAAAACTAAAACCGTTATAGTGCGAGGCTCAACTTTTCCACCGTTTTGGTGCCCATGCACATGCGCAGGTACTGTGTGTGACTGTGTGAGAGCGAAGTCTTGCATCTCGCTCATCTCAATATCTGCGCTGCTGCTTGTGGCAATGTCATTTAGCTGAGTCTACCTTTAATTTATCCATTACATGTAGAGCCGGTGTCAAGGAAACAAAACACAAGGCGGATTTAACTTCTTTAGGAAAACAGCCCTAATGTTGGAAACAAACATTATGTTGTCATCCAGAGTCACATTTATTATCCAAGCTATAGCACACAATATTTGACATAGGCCTACAGCTGATTTTTTTAAAGGACCAAAGACTTTGGTCTGAATGGTGTCTTCATTTTTGCCTTTGAAAAAAATATAGTTATACTGGTATCATCCTGGCCCTAATTACGTGTGCTATGTGTCTGTTTTCATGTGTTTGTAGATGTTTGCCTCAAATGCATTGACAGCATGGAAAGAAAAAGATGTTAGTTGAAATGTAAAAATATTAAATAACTTTTTAAGGAATTAAACCCTCAAACAATCCCCAACACTTTTGATGTGTTCTTATAAAATGTTTGTGTAATTTTATACAGCAGTGGAGCATAGACTACTAGCATATGCTTTTTGTGTAGTAGAGTCAGAGTCTCTGAATGTACACTGTTGATGAGCTATCATGCCCCGGCCAGTCTTGGACTCAATGTATTTGTCTGCAGCTTTTTCACAGCCTGTTTAGGAGTGGCTTTGTTGCACAATGCCCCATTCTTCACTCAAAGGCAAGTCTCATCACTGATTGTGGTTTGACTTGTTCTCATTTTGCAAAATTCTCCTATCCCCTTGAGTTGTATAACTAGGAGAGACTCCTCATGTATGGATATTATTGTCAGATATGAGAGCAGAGGTAATACTTTATTCAAAGGCAATATAGAATTGGACCCAGCTTGTTATTAGAGGTGTTGCGAATGGGATTCCATTTTCCTCAAAGTAAACAAGTGTTGCACAGACCACTTCAGTTGATCATTAGGCAACTACTGCAGAATAATAATCACAGATTATGATTTATGAATTGAACTGCATTTGCTGGTGCTTGAATTTATTAGTTCACAGAACCTGTAATTACTCAGAGATTGTGTCTGCTTTGAAAATATTCCTCTTAAACTGTCTAGAAAACAGCAAGAGAACCAAGCCAAACAAACAGGGACATTTTAACCACGGCCATGACAACCCACCAACAGGCTTCCCAGCCAGAGTGGGGCCCCCGGAGACAGAGGGAATTCTGGGAGAAGGGTTGTTCACTGATGTCTTTGGATGCCTTCCAGTCATTGTGCATTTGGCAAAAGACAGTGTACAGACATTTCCCAAACAAAACAGTTTTTAGAACCTCCTCCTCTCCTCCCAACACTCAACAAAAAGTGTTGGTTCGGAGAGTGCCGACATCTGTACCGTGCAGTGAAAAGCCCTGCTTGATTATGCGTTGTGTGGTTCCCCAGTAAAATGGAACTGATTTCTACTCCTTTGATGCGCACTCATCTGTCATCGCACTGCCTGACGACAGCCAAGCGCAGAGCAAAGAATCCCTGTGGATTTAGAATAGGGAGGCTAGCAGGGGTAAACCTGAGCTCTGTGGTGCTGTTGTATCTGCAGTATATTTCGGGGCTGTTGTATCTGCAGTAGATTGGAGTGCTGTGGTGCTGTTGCATCTGCAGTAGATCAGGGTGCTGTTGCATCTGCAGTAGATTGGAGAGCTGTGGTGCTGTTGCATCTGCAATAGATCGGGGAGCTGTGGTAAACCAACCCAGCCCACTTACAGGTGCTAGGACTCCTGAGTGGGAGGCTGAGCCTGCCAGAGATGTGGATATGTGAAACCTGCTGTTTATAACTACCCCAGATACTGTGCGTGTATGTGTGTGCCTGCATGTGTGCCTGCATCTCGAAAGGTTCTGTAGGCGTCTGAATGCAATGTTGATGAATGAAAATGTTTCTCTGTTTCTGTCGGCAACAACAGAGAATGTGACCGTATAGTGGAGTAAACACAGACAGACAAAACATTGTGTATTTAAACAGCAAGACATTGTTTTTCTTTGTCAAATGGTCATCTGGTATTAGTGCTAGACTATTTCTGTCAGGGACACAGCTGAATTTAAGTTCAGGTTACATATGCATAGTATCAGCCTGTTTTCCACTTGGTGGTCCAGGGCTTTGATGTTAAAAACCCCTGGCCACTGATATTTAGAGGACGTCCACATAAAAGCCCTTGTCTCCTCGTAGATGGCCCAGACCACCATACATCAGGCTGTTTAAAATGGCTCTTAGCTAAAGGGCAAACAAAGTGTGTAGCTACTAGCTACTTCAGGTATAACATCTGAGGATTTAATTACACTGATAGATGCTACGTCAAGCCACTACAGCCGTAAAAGCGGTCCTGGTCCCATCTTTCTACCCTAGCTCACTCTCATAAAAGCCTTGTATTGTCATGTGGGGAAGGACAAACCGGCCTGTAATGAGACCAAATTGAATGGATGCTGCTGTTTGGCAATGAAGAGAAGGGTATTCGTCTGACCTTGTGCCACTAGTAAGGAACCATTTTGATACCATGAACTGGTGTTTTAAGCCACATTTGGGCCAACAGAATGAGTGATTTAACTATGAAATGTAAAAATAGCTGTGAAATGTTAATGCCAACATAATGTGGTCACGTTGAAATATCTAATAATGTAGCATGGTAGCGGAAGTGGGGTCATATCTAATAATGTAGCATGGTAGCGGAAGTGGGATCATATCTAATAATGTAACATGGTAGCGGAAGTGGGATCATATCTAATAATGTAGCCTGGTAGCGGAAGTGGGATCATATCTAATAATGTAGCCTGGTAGCGGAAGTGGGATCATATCTAATAATGTAGCCTGGTAGCGGAAGTGGGATCATATCTAATAATGTAGCCTGGTAGCGGAAGTGGGATCATATCTAATAATGTAGCCTGGTAGCGGAAGTGGGATCATATCTAATAATGTAGCATGGTAGCGGAAGTGGGATCATATCTAATAATGTAGCATGGTAGCGGAAGTGGGGTCATATCTAATAATGTAGCATGGCAGCGGAAGTGGGGTCATATCTAATAATGTAGCATGGCAGCGGAAGTGGGATCATATCTAATAATGTAACATGGCAGCGGAAGTGGGATCATATCTAATAATGTAACATGGTAGCGGAAGTGGGATCATATCTAATAATGTAACATGGTAGCGGAAGTGGGATCATATCTAATAATGTAGCATGGTCGCAGAAGTGGGATCATATTTAATAATGTAACAGTAATAAGGTGCTGTTTCTTCTTCTCTGTGATGTCTGTCCTCTAGTGGTGTGTAAGAAGACAGCAGCCATGCCACCCCCCTCTGACATCGTCAAGGTGGCCATCGAGTGGCCCGGTGCCAACGCCCAGCTCATGGAGATTGACCAGGTCAGTGTTCAGTCTAAAAACACCACTCAATGACAAGACAGACCAACATGAACATCAGCCGTGTGCAATAGATCGCCTGCTGGGTATCGACGAACGTTGGCGATTCAACATGTAGAATCCTAGAGAAATTAACAGAAAATGACAGCCTCTGTGGTCAGAGGCGATAGGAAGGCCAGGCGCTGTGCAGTGCTGATGTTTCTGTTGGTCTGTTTTGTCTTTAACAGCATCAGTCCTCCACTCTGTCTTCTCAACCAAACTTTTTATTGAAGTCTGTTTTCCCTGTGCCAGATACTTTAAACTCAAGAGACTCCACATTAAATAATTGAAGGGAAAATAAAGCTACAGTATGTTTTTTTTTCTTCTGCTCAGACAAGCATAAACTACATCACTGAGATTTTGTTGGTGAGTCTAGCTCTAGCACATATCTTATTTCTCTGTATTTTGCTGGCAGCACAATACAGTAGATTTGATTTTGTCCAACACAATTTCAACAGCGCCTACCCACCAACAAATCCATCAACGTTTATTTTCCTCTGATTAAAGCCAAGCAAAGCAAGGAGTGAGAACCATTGTTAAAGTTATAAGGGTATTTTCTGACCAATCAGCAACTTTCCTGTGATTCCAGTGGCAGTGCAGAGTTTTACATTTTTTTTTTTTTTTTGTCGTCTGTCTGTTGTGTGTTTTGCAGAAGAAGCCCCTGTCGTCTATCATACGGGAGGTGTGTGATGGGTAAGCACCAGCTCCACACCCAGCTGTTTCTGCTCTCGCTGGAGCTAATGGCGTAACAATGTTTACGACTGATATATGTGTATGTGTGTGTGTGATATGAACACACACCCTGCGCTCACTTACGTAAGACTAGTGCTAGCTAGACGGACTCAGCGGGAGCCAGATGTATAGCAAGTCTATAATAAGAACACGCAGAGAAACATTCGTATGAGCCATTACACATGGACTGGATCACACATGTTCTTCATTACAATGCCAGAATTCTTATTATATAATTGTGCATTATATCATTAAAGTGGAACTGACAGCATTTTAGCAAAATTAAATCTTATTTAAAATCTGTTCATAGCATTCATATCCCCAGGAAGAATATGACACATTTTTGTCACACTTAGATAGCGAGCACTTAGATATGGTCATTTTCATGTCATAAATTCATAAAATGTTTGGGAATGACATATAGTAAGGCATTTGTGAAAATGTTATAGCTACATAGTGGGAAAGTGGCGGTGTGTTTGGACAATTAATACACTGCAGTCATAAAACCTAATAAAAACATCTGTCCTGTCCAGGAAGAGAGTCTACACAGACTGGTGCGACAGTCAATCAGAGCCACAGTAGGCCTATATGCAAATAAACCATTTGCAATATGATCTGCCATCATTCACATTGAACTGGATTGTGTGTTTACAGGCAGTAGCAACAGCGTGACTTTAGATCATTAGAAAGCATTCGCCAAAAGCCACAAAATACACCTGAATGGATTTCTGCAAATATGTAAATTCCACGGGAGTCCTCTTACATTTGGGAACTTCACAAACCTGTTGATCAAACAACCATGAAAAGGTAGGCTATCTCTCCCTCAGTTGCCTATGCACATCAACAAGATCAACAACTAATGCTAAACTAAAATCTAACGAGGGAACATTAGATAAACCCTCAAACGTTTTCAGCTAGTTGGCCGATAAACGATGGGGAATAGTACCCTGCTCGTCCTTCTGCAGTTTGCCTGCCAATGCATGCTTGTCCCAACCCATGTTTTGACAACTGAATGGGAACTTGCCTGCCCGCCCATTTGATCGATGCCAAATACAATTGATTGACAACTAAGAGATGCAGTATGCTATCCACAGCTAGCTAGAAAAGCAATTCACATTTCTTGCTAGCTAACCAAATGACATCTGCAGCATTTCTAGCCATAGCCAACGAAAAACAGTGCCTTCAGAAAGTATTCATACCCCTTATTCCACATGAAGTTGTTACAGCCTGAATCCATCTACACACAATACCCCATAATAACAAAGTGAAAACATGTTTTTAGAAAATGTTTTCAAATTTATTGAAAATGAAATACAGAAATGTCTAATTTACATAAGTATTCACACCCCTGAGTCAATACATGTTAGAATCACCTTTGGCAGCTATTACAGCTTTGAGTCTTTCTGGATAAGTCTCTATAAGCTTTGCATACCTGGATTGTACAATATTTGCACATATTCTTAAAATAATTCTTCAAGCTCTGTAAATTGGTTGTTGATCATCGCTAGACAGCCATTTTCAAGTCTTGCCATAGATTTTAAAGCTAATTTAAGTAAAAACTGTAACTAGGCTACTCATGAACATGCAATGTTGTCTTGGTAAAAACTCCAGTGTATATTTGGCCATGTGTTTTAGGTTATTGTCTTGCTTGAAGGTGAATTTGTCTCCCAGTGTCTGTTGAAAAGCAGACTGAACCAGGTTTTCCTCTAGGATTTTGCCTGTGCATAGCTTAGCTCTGTTCCATTTCTTTTTATCATGAAAACTCCCTAGTCCATGCCGATGACAAGCATACCCATAACATGATGCAGCCACCACCATGCTTGAAAATATGAAGAGTGGTACTCAGTGATGTGTTGTGTTGGATTTGCCCCGAACATAATGCATTGTATTCAGGACATCAAGTTAATTTCTTTGCCTAGTATTATTATTTTTTTGCAGTTTTATTTTAGTGCCTTATTGCAAACATGATGCACATTTTGGAATATTTTTTATTCTGTACAGGCTTCCTCCTTTTCACTCAGTCATTTAGGTTGGTATTGTGGAGTAACTACAATGTTGTTGATCCATCCTCAGTTTTCTCCTATCACAGCCATTAAACTCTAATGTTTTAAAGTCACCATTGGTCTCATGGTGAAATCTCTGAGCGGTTTCCTTCCTCTCTGGCAACTGAGTTAGGAAGGATGCCTGTATGTTTGTAGTGACTGGGTGTGTTGATACACCATCCAAAGTGTAATTAATAACTTCACCATGCTCAAAGGGATAGTCAATGTCTGCTTTTTTTACGAGGCATTGGAAAACCTCCCTGGTCTTTGGTTGAATCTGTTTGAAATTCACTGCTCGGCTGAGGGACCTTACAATTATCTGTATGTGTGGGGTACAGAGATGAGGCAGTCATTCAGAAATCATGTTAAACACTATTATTGCACACAGAGTGAGTCCGTGCCACTTATTGTGACTTTTTAAACAAATTTGTACTCCTGAACTTATTTAGGCTTGCCACAACAAAGGGTTTGAATACTTTTCATTTTTAATTAATTTGTAAAATTGTCTAGAATCATAATTCCACTTTGACATTATGGGGTATTGTGTGTAAACCAGTGACACACTATCTCATTTTAATCCATTTTAAATTCAGGCTGTAACACAACAAAATGTCAAAGGGTGTGAATACTTTCACATGGCACTGGATATACAGTACTAGTCAAAAGTTTGGACACACCTACTCATTCCAGGATTTTCCTTTATTTTTAATATTTCTACATTGTAGAATAATAGTGAAGACATGAAACCTATGAAATAACACATGGAATCATGTAGTAACAAAGTGTTAAACAAATAAAACAATATTTTATGTTTTAGATTCTTCAAAGTAGCCACCCTTGACAACAGCTTTGCACACTCTTGGCATTCTCTCAACCAGCTTCACCTGGAATGCTTTTCCAACAGTCTTGAAGGAGTTCCCACATATGCTGAGCACTTGTTGGCTGCTTTTCCTTCACTCTGCGGTCCAACTCATCCCAATCCATCTCAATTGAGTTAAGGTTGGATGATTGTGGAGGCCAGGTCATCTGATGCAGCACTCCATCACTCTCCTTCTTGGTCAAATAGCCCTTACACAGCCTGGAGGTGTGTTGGGTCATTGTCCTGTTGAAAACCAAATGATAGTCCCACTAAGCGCAAACCAGATGGGATGGTGCATCGCTTCACAATGCTGTGGTAGCCATGCTGGTTAAGTGTGCCTTGAATTCTAAATAAATCACTGACATTGTCACCAGCAAAGCACCATCACACCACCTCCTCCATGCTTCACGGTGGGAACCACACATGCAGAGATCATCCGTTCAACTACTCTGCGTCTCACAAAGACACGACAGTTGGAACCAAAAATCTCAAATTTGGACTCATCAGACCAAAGGACAGATTTCCACTGGTCTAATGTCCATTGCTTGTGTTTCTTGGCCCACACAAGTCTCTTCTTCTTATTGGTGTCCTTCAGTAGTGGTTTCATTGCAGCGATTCGATCATGAAGGCCCGATTTCACTCAGTCTCCTCTGAACAGTTGAGGTGTCTGTTACTTGAACTCTGTGAGGCATTTATTTGGGCTGCAATTTCTGAGGCTGGTAACTCAAATGAACTTATCCCCTGCAGCAGAGTTAACTCTGGGTCTTCCTTTCCTGTGGCAGTCCTCATGAGAGCCAGTTTCATCATAGCGCTTGATGGTTTTTGCGACTGCACTTGAAGATACTTTCAAAGTTCTTGAAATTTTCCGCATTGACTGACCTTCATGTCTTCAAGTAATGATGGACTGTTGTTTCTCTTTGCTTATTTGAGCTGTTCTTGCCATAATATGGACTTTTACCAAATAGGGCTATCTTCTGTAAACCACCCCTACCTTGTCACAACACAACTGATTGGCTGAAATGCATTAAGAAGGAAAGAAATGCCACAAATTAACTTTTAAGAAGGCACACCTGTTAATTGAAATGCATTCCAGGTGACTACCTCATGAAGCTGGTTGAGAGAATGCTAAGAGTGTGAAAAGCTGTCAAGGCAATGTGTGGCTACTTAGAAGAATATTTGTTTAACACTTTTGGTTACTACATGATTCCATATGTGTTATTTCATAGTTTTGATGTCTTCACTATTATTCTACAAAGTAGAAAATAGTCAAATTAAAGAAAAATCCTTGAATGAGTAGGTGTGTCAACTTTGACTGGTACTGTATATTATCCTTTGTAGAAATGGAACAGTTTGGAGTAACTAACTACATATTGGCATACTGCTGAAGGTTCTGCACACAATAACAAATCCCATTTTGAATGCCTTCTACATTCTTGCTCCATCATACCAATTGATTCTAGTGGTGCTATACTGATTCGCTATGCTACGTTATCGTACAAGTTCAGAATGATTTTGCATTAGATGCAGATATTCAATAAAATACCAGACATTTCAGTGTAATCCCCAGATACACATAAATGCTCTGGTACTCCACCCTTTCAGAGCTTACTCATATACCACTGCCAATAAACAGACACAACCTTTAGCCAATACTCAGGCTTCACTCACTAAGTCCAAAGTATGCCACACAAGGAATATGTCCCAAATGGCACCCTATTCCCTAAATATCTATGGAACTGGGTGCCATTTGGGATGCATCCAATGTGACCTTAATCTGCTTTTAGGCCAGACCCAGTCTAAGTAAGTAGAACCGTGTGCTTAGGGGTTAAATTTGTTTTGCTAAGTTGATATCTGACTAATGGAGTTAGGGTTATATTCATCCATTCTCCCTCCCTCTCTCTGTTCCATCCACCTCTAATCGTCCTCTGTCTCTCATGTCAGTTCCTGAAAGGCATTGTTCTTCCACTAATAAAGTAGGTGTAGTGGCTGACAGATAGGGGCCAGACTTCAGCTCGGAATGTGTTTTTATGCTTTCATACACATTTTGATTTCTTTCACACTTTCTCCCTATTTGTCTGAATGTTCATTTATCACTTTCTCTTTCTGACTCGTTTTCCCCGAGTGCCTCTCATTGTCTTTCCATTTTCTTTGTCTCCTGATCTACCTTGTCTGTCCATCATGAATACTGAGACTTTTGCTAACTCCCTACTTCTCCTTTCTCTCTTCTCTGCTTCCTCCCTCTCACATCTGAATGCATTAGATTTTTTTCTAACACTTAACGCCCACTGAATATCTCCTTGTACAATGTTCTCCATCTGATCTTCTGGCAAATAGAAATGCTGGAGGCTCCGATAATCACTTTTGTTAACCTTATGCACATGGTATGTATTTTCTGTAGGGTGGAAAAACAAACGCACGTCATTATAGTAATAGGTCTTATTGAGAAATGTGTGGGTTTAGCTTCTGTCTCATGCCTTATGTTTAGGGAGGTCAGTGCGCTGTGGAAAATAGGAGAATTTGGTCACCTACTTTTCAATAGATTTTGTGCGTGTGTGTGTCCACAGCTGGTCTCTGTCTGGCTCGGAGCAGTTTGCCCTGCGTTATGCAGACGGTCCTCAGCTCTACATTACTGAGCAGGTGAGCCTCAGCGCCTTGGCAGAATAAAGTGCTGTTTACAATTCTTCACAATACACTACATGGTTCCTTAGTATGTTACTATTACTATGTCATATTACCAATGACTCTAGAGAAGTGCTGTGGTAGTAGCAATGTTCACCATTTTCTTTCTTTCCAGAGCCGTAGTGAAATCAAGAATGGAACCATCCTTCGATTAGCCATATCTTCTGTGAGACACTTTCTCTTCTTGTACATGCAGTTATTTAATTTCCCCCCCCAAATAAATTACCAGTATTACTTAGGTATATTTTATTAATTCTATATAATGACGACATTGCAGTTCTCAATAATGGTTGCTGCATTAGATAAACCCTATGGCTAAGTTATAGATTTCTCAGCAACGGTTGCTGCCTGCATGTATCAAGCTAATGTAGTCATTGAGGTTAACCGGGTAAAAACATTAAATATAATGTCATGCCTGACCCCCCCCCCCCCCCCCCCCCCCAATAGGCCCGTGCAGCGCGGCAGCTCCTGGACAGGATCCAGTCGCACGGCATAGACTCCCGCCTGGAGGCCCTGAAGGAGCTGGCCAAGCTGTCAGCTGACCCCACCTTCGCCACTGAGTTCATCAGCATGGAGGGCATTGGGACCCTGGCGCGCCTGGTGGAGAGTGGCACCCAGTGAGTCTCATACAGACACACAATCCATGGGTCTATTGTCTAAAGCAGGGGTCTCAAACTGGCGTCGCTCAGCCCAGAGTCAGCCCACAAGCCAATTTTTTTTTATATGCCTCCAGGGCAGAATTAGATTGAGACCCCTGGTCTAAAGGTACTTCTACTGGCTACTAGAAATATACCTAGTCAGTTGTACAACTGAATGCATTCAACTGAAATGTATCTTCCGCATATTAACCCAACCCCTGAGCATCAGAGAGGTGTGGTGGGCTGCCATAATCGACATCCACGTCTTCGGAGCCTCTCTGGAGATGGTTACTGTGGGTTAACACTTAATGGCCCATACTTATAGCATGCTGTTTGTGGCTGTAGTTGGTGGTGGCACATAGGAAGAGTTGTCGTATGACTTTGTTGGTGAATATGGCCCTATTTTTTTTTTTTTATATATATTTTTTTACTCAGTGTATATATATATATATAGAGTGTTGTCCTCTGACTCTAGTCTGCTCTCTCCTCAGCTTTGGGGAGATGCTGGCCTTCACTCTCACAGCCTTCCTGGAGCTGATGGACCATGGCATTGTGTCCTGGGACCTTATCTCTCTGTCCTTCATCAAACAGGTTAGAACTCGCCTCCTTACTTCCACAAAACACACCACTCTTCGTAAAACTTGGCATATAAGGAAGCCCATATGTTAGATTCCTACACTATCTGCAATGGAAAAAATACGTAATGTATTTCTTGATTAGTTTGATGAAACTTTTATATGTGGAACTCTCTTCTATAGATTAGTTTGGGTAGTTTGAGGCCTATCTTAAAGTCCTCCCCTTATTTATTTTTTCTCTCTTTTCTTTAATTACTTGACATTCAACCCCTCATTGGCTGCCAGAACTGAATTGGTTGCTGTTACCTAGCAACCCCCCCATGTTATTTGGAGCTCTTTCAGCTGTATCTTCTGTGAATGGTTTTCTCCCTGATGAAGTCCTATGATGTGCTGCACAACAACAAGCACTGTACAAGGGTTAGGGTTAGTTTGTATGGATAGTTTTTATTTGCCAACTGTATATCATTTGACAGACATGTTTCAAATCAAAATGTATTAGTCACAAGCGCCGAATACAACAGGTGTAGACCTTACAGTGAAATGCTTACTTACGAGCCCCTAACCGACAGTGTAGTTTCAAAAAATATGGATAAGAATAAGAGATTAAAGTAACAAGTAATTAAAGAGGAGCAGTAAACTTATACACTGCTCAAAAAAATAAAGGGAACACTTAAACAACACAATGTAACTCCAAGTCAATCACACTTCTGTGAAATCAAACTGTCCACTTAGGAAGCAACACTGATTGACAATAAATTTCACATGCTGTTGTGCAAATGGAATAGACAACAGGTGGAAATTATAGGCAATTAGCAAGACACCCCCAATAAAGGAGTGGTTCTGCAGGTGGTGACCACAGACCACTTCTCAGTTCCTATGCTTCCTGGCTGATGTTTTGGTCACTTTTGAATGCTGGCGGTGCTTTCACTCTAGTGGTAGCATGAGACGGAGTCTACAACCCACACAAGTGGCACAGGTAGTGCAGCTCATCCAGGATGGCACATCAATGCGAGCTGTGGCAAGAAGGTTTGCTGTGTCTGTCAGCGTAGTGTCCAGAGCATGGAGGCGCTACCAGGAGACAGGCCAGTACATCAGGAGACGTGGAGGAGGCCGTAGGAGGGCAACAACCCAGCAGCAGGACTGCTACCTCCGCCTTTGTGCAAGGAGGAGCACTGCCAGAGCCCTTAAATAAAAATAAAGATTTTATTTAATCTTTATTTAACCAGGAAGGGCTCATTGAGATTTAAAATATATTTTTCAAGAGCGTCCTGGCCAAGATAGGCAGCACCAAGTCATTACAAAAATTAGACAAACAATATGAAAACTACAAGTAATCTAGTAAAAACCATAGAATTCATAAAAGTATAACAAAATCAAAAACAGCCAACTAAAAACATTGATAGGTCAGGGAATCAGTCTCAAGATCATTCATCAGTGATTTTAAAAATACCAATCGGGACAAGTTCTTCCAGTTTAAAAGTATTTTGTAAGGCGGTCCAAGACGATGTTCGGACATTTGGAACAGTTAGCAGGATAAAGTCCAGCGAAAAAAGAGAGTACCCACCACATTTCTGAACAATAAAAATAGGCTACAGGCTGTCTTGTCGGTGATCAGGCCTACCACTGTTGTGTCATCGGCAAATTTAATGATGGTGTTTGAGTCGTGCCTGGCCGTGCAGTCATGAGTGAACAGGGAGTACAGGAATTGGCTGAGCACGCACCCCTGAGGGGCCCCTGTGTTGAGGATCAGCGTGGCGGGTGTGTTGTTACCTACCCTTACAACCTGGGGGTGGCCTGTCAGGAAGTCCAGGATCCAGTTGCAGTGGGAGGTGTTTAGTCCCAGGGTCCTTAGCTTATTGATGAGCTTTGAGGGCACTATGGGGTTGAACGCTGAGCTGTAGTCAATGAATAGCATTCTCACATAGGTGTTCCTTTTGTCCAGGTTGGAAAGGTCAGTGTGGAGTGCAATAGAGACTGCATCATCTGTTGGGGAGGTATGTAAATTGGAGTGGGTCTAGGGTTTCTGGGATGATGGTGTTTTTGTGAGCCATGACCAGCCTTTCAAAGCACTTCATGGCTACAGACGTGAGTGCTACGGGTCAGTAGTCATTTAGGCAGGTTACCTTAGTGTCCTTGGGCACAATCTTAAAACATGTTGGTATTACAGACTCGGACAGGGAGAGGTTGAAAATGTCAGTGAAGACACTTGCTAGTTGGTCAGCGCATGCTCGCAGTACACGTCCTGGTAATCCGTCTGGCCCTGCGGCCTTGTGAATGTTGACCTGTCTAAAGGTCTTAATCACATCGGCTGCGGAGAGTGTGATCACAGTCTTTCGGTACATCTGCTGCCCTCATGCATGTTTCAGTGTTATTTGCTTCAGAGCGAGCATAGAAGTAGTTCGTCCGGTAGGCTCGTGTCACTGGGCAGCTCTCGGCTGTGCTTCCCTTTGTAGTCCGTAATGGTTTGCAGGCCCTGCCACATCCGACGAGCGTCAGAGCCGATGTAGTACGACTCGATCTTAGTCCTGTATTGACGCTTTGCCTGTTTCGTCGGAGGGCATAGCGGGATTTCTTATAAGCTTCCGGGTTAGAGTCCCGTTCCTTGAAAGCGGCAGCTCTAGCCTTTAGCTCAGTGCGTATGCTGCCTGTAATCCATGGTTTCTGGTTGGGGTATGTAGTCTTAATCTCAAACCTTAGTAAATCAGCTTTCAAATCTATCTCATAAACCTAGCTGTAATCAACAAGACTCTAGATTTAGGTGTCCATTTTAATGGAGTATTTCCCCCTCCTGTCTGGTCAGATTGCGGGCTACGTGAACCAGCCGATGGTGGACGTATCCATCCTGCAGCGCTCACTGGCCATCCTGGAAAGCATGGTCCTCAACAGCCACAGCCTCTACCACCGGGTGGCGCAGGAGATCACCGTTGGACAGCTCATCGGGCACCTGCAAGTGTGAGCACACACACACGCACTGGGGCCTCCCACATACAGCTGTGTGGGGGATGTAGTTGGAGTTAGTGTGTAGAAATGTAGTGGCGTAACTAACGTCAGTGCAATAGAGCGTAGATTACAAACCTTGCCTTGCTCTGCCTCCTTGTAATTATGACTAAGCTTAGAAGTGTAGAACCCCAGACTAATACTATCTGAGTACTGTACTAATACACTTAACCAGTGGCAACTTAATGTTTTTGTGCCCATGTGAGAATTCCTAGAACCAGATGCTTCTAACTGGTGTTGCTGTGTTTGATGTGACTTTTAGGTCCAATCAGGAGATCCAGACATACGCCATCGCACTAATCAACGCCCTCTTCCTCAAGGCACCAGAGGACAGGCGGCAGGTCAGTACAGTACCTGCCTACCAGCACACCGGAAGGGTCCTCTTGCAAAATAGTTATACTTAACTACGAGCACTCATACATTAATACCACCTATAAAGGTTAGACAATGTCTTAATCCAGTTTTCATATATTTTAGTCACTAGTACATAACCCCCACTGAACTGGTCCTCTGCAACATATTTACACTCAACCATCGTCACTCGTACATGCATAGCACCTATAAGGGTTAGAAAGTCTTAACATAGGTCTCATATATGGTACAGCCATTAGCACACACATCAGGGTAATGTAATACACATCTCACTGTTACATCACACTTCATGGTCACTCACACATATCATGGTCAGTAATAAATAACCCATGTCATATAGGCCAACCCCACTGTCACTGAGTTTAATGATCTCTGGTCATTATGTGCTCTGCTCTCTATGCTATGCTTAGTTAGTCCACCTATTTTCACCTTAGTCAGTCCATCTATTTTCCTTATTGAAGAAAGTCTTTACCTTGAAATGTGCACACACAATATGAAAGGTGGTGTTCTGCCACCTCTGGTCTCTTGGCCCTCCCACCTCTATGGGAGGGCAGCTCCCACTCAGCCCAGTCCAAGCTCTTCTCTGTCCTGGCACCCCAATGGTGGAACCAGCTTCCCCCTGAAGCTAGGACAACAGAGTCCCTGCCATTTTCTGAAAACATCTGAAACCCCTACCTCTTTGAAGAGTATCTTAAATAATCCCACAGCACCCCCCACCTAGCTATTTTAAGATCTTAACTGTAAGTCGCTCTAGATAAGAGCATCTGCTAAATGACTAAAATGTAAAATGTTATACTTCATAAAGTAAACTGTCAAGCAACCACTCTACTCTGAGAAACAGAGTAAAACTGCCATGGCAGACCGACAGGAAGTATGTGTGAGACAGATGTGGATACAAGACTTGTGTACTATGACATCATGTAGGAAGTCACCCATACAATACTTTCTTCTCCTACATCCTGTCTGGTAGATGCATGGGAAGAAGATAAAACATTTTGATTTCCAAATTTGACATCATCCAATTTAAGAGGCAAGCTATTTTAAATTTGATGTCAAATTTGGAAATCAGTGTAAAAAAATAATTATTGTCGGCTCAGAACTTTATCGAAATACACTGAACAAAAATACAAATACAATATGTAAAATGTTGGTCCCTGTTAGTGAGCATTTCTCCTTTGCCAAAATAATCGATCCACCTGACAGTTGTGGTATATCAAGAAGATGATTAAACAGCATAATCATTACACAAATGCACCTTGTGCTGGGGACAATAAAAGGCTACTCTAAAATGTGCAGTTTATTCACACAACACAATGTCACAGATGTCTCAAGATTTGAGGAGCATACAATTGGCATGCTGACTGCAGGAATGTTCACCAGAGCAGTTGCCAGAGAATGTAATTTTAATTTCTCTACCATAAGCTGCTTCCAACATTTTTTGGTGAATTTGGCAGTACGTCCAACCAGCCTCACAACCGTAGACCATGTGTAACTACGCCAGCCCAGGATCTCCACATCTGGCTTCCTCACCTGCAGAATGGTCTGAGACCAGCCACTTGGACAGCTGATGAAACTGTGGGTTTGCACGACCAAAGAATTTCTGCATAAACAGTCAGAAACCGTTTCAGGGAAGCTCATCTGCGTACTTGTCCTCACCAGGGTCTTGACCTGACTGCAGTTCGGCGTTGTCACCGACTTAGGTGGGCAAATGCTAATCTTCGTTGGCCACTGGCACGCTAGAGAAGTGTGCCCTTCACAGGTGAATCCCGGTTTCAACTGTACCGGGCAGATGGCAGACAACATGTATGGTGTGTGGGCGAGTGGTTTGCTGATGTCAACGTCCCATGGTGGTCTTTGGGTTATGGTATAGGCAGGCATAAACTATGGACAATGAACATAATTACATTTTATTAATGGCAATTTGAATGCACAGAGATACCGTGACGAGATCCTGAGACCCATTCTCATGCCATTCATCCACTGCCATCACCTCATGTTTCAGCATGATGATGCTGAATGTCTAGGAGCAACAACTGCTCAGCTGCGAAGTGGTAGGCCAGACAAGCTCACAGAACGGGGTCAACGAGTGCTGAAGCGTGAGTTCCAAACTGCCTCTGGAAGCAACGTCAGCACAATAACTGTTCGTCGGGAGCTTCATGAAATGGGTTTTCATGGCCGAGCAGCCACACACAAACCTAAGATCACCATGCGTAAAGCCAAGCGTCGGCTGGAGTGGTGTAAATCTCACCGCTATTGGACTCTGGAGCAGTGGAGGCGTGTTTTCTGGAGTGATGAATCAGGCTTCACCATCTGACGCATCTGGGTTTGGCGGATGCCAGGAAAACGCTACCTGCCCCAATTCATAGTGCCAACTGTAAAGTTTGGTCGAGGAGGATTAATAGTCTGGGGCTGTTTTTCATGGTTCGGGCTAGGCCCCTTAGTTCCAGTCAAGGGAAATCTTAATGCTACAGTGTTCAATGACATTCCACACGATTCTGTTCTTCCAACTTTGTGGCAACAGATTGGGGAAGGCACTTTCCTGTTTCAGCATGACTATGCCCTCATGCACAAAGCGAGGTCCATACAGAAATGGTTTGTCGAGATCGGTGTGGAATAATTTGACTGGCCTGCACAGAGCCCTGACCTCAACCCTATCAAACACCTTTGGGATGAATTGGAACACCGACTGCGAGCCAGGCCTAATCGCCCAACATCACAGCCTGACCTCACTAATGCTCTTGTGGCTGAATGGAAGCAAGTCCCCACAGCAATGTTCAAACATCCAGTTGAACGCCTTCCCAGAAGAGTGGAGGCTGTTATAGCAGCAAAGAGGGAACCCACTCCATATTAATAGCCATTATTTTGGAAAGAGATGTTTGACGATCAGGTGTCCACATACTTTTGGTAATGTAGTGTATCTGTGACCAACAGATGCATATCTGTATTCCCAGTCATGAAATCCATAGATTAGGGCCTAATACATTTATTTCAACTGACTGATTCCCTTATGAACTGTAAGTCAGTACAATCTTTGAAATTGTTGCGTTTTTATTTTTCTAAAGTGTAATATATTTATTTTATAAAAGTAATGAAGTTCAGATATCATATTTTGAAGTGCAAAGATTAAATTTGACATCCAACCTACATGCATACTATTCATACAACCAGAGGAGCAGGTCAGTCTGGGCTCTTTCGGCTCTAGACTCCATGCTATGCTGTACTGTGCTCTGCTGTGCATGCATTGCCACACAACACTGCATTGTGTTGTACATCTCATTCAGTGCTGTGCCATACTACGCTGTTGTGTCTAGAGGTCGACCGACTATGATTTTTCAACGCCGATACCGATTATTGGAGGACCAAAAATGCCGATACCGATTAATCGGCCGTTTTTTTTTTTTTTTATATATAATTTTTTATATATATATATATATATATATATATTTTTTAAATATATATATTTTTAATTATTATAATAATTTTTTATATTTATTTTTAATTCATTTTTTAAATATATTTATCTATTTGTAATAATGACAATTATAACAATACTGAATGGAATGAACACTTATTTTAACCTAATACATCAATAAAATCAATTTAGCCTCAAATAAATAATGAAACATGTTCAATTTGGTTTAAAGAATGCAAAAACAAAGTAAAAGTGCAATATGTGCCATGTAAAAAAGCTAACGTTTAAGTTCCTTGCTCAGAACATGAGAACATATGAAAGCTGGTGGTTCCTTTTAACATGATTCTTCAATATTCCCAGGTAAGAAGTTTTAGGTTGTTATTTTAGAAATTATAGGACTCTTTCTCTCTATACCGTTTGTATTTCATATACCTTTGACTATTGGATGTTCTGATAGGCACTTTAGTATTGCCAGTGTAACAGTATAGCTTCCGTCCCTCTCCTCGCCCCTACCTGGGCTCGAACCAGGACACATCGACAACAGCCACCCTCGAAGCATCGTTACCCATCGCTCCACAAAAGCCACGGCCTTGCAGGGCAAGGTGAACAACTACTTCAAGGTCTCAGAGCCAGTTACGTCACCGATTGAAAAGCTATTAGCGCGCACCCCGCTAACTAGCTAGCCATTTCACATCGGTTACACCAGCCTAATCTGGGGAGTTGATAGGCTTGAAGTCATAAACAGCTCAATGCTTGAAGCACAATGAAGAGCTGCTGGCAAACGCACGAAAGGGCTGTTTGAATGAATGCTTATGATTTCTTTTAACTAAATATGCAGGTTTAAAAAATATATACTTCTGTGTATTCATTTTAAGAAAGGCATTGATATTTATGGTTAGGTACATTCTGTGCAACGATTGTGCTTTTTTCGCAAATGCGCTTTTGTTAAATCATCTCCCGTTTGGCGAGGTTGGCTGTCTTTGTTAGGAACAAATAGTCTTCACACAGTTCGCAACGAGCCAGGCGGCCCAAACTGCTGCATATAGCCTGACTCTGTTGCACAGAACGCAAGAGAAGTGACACAATTTCCCTAGTTAACAGAAATTCATGTTAGCAGGCAATATTAACTAAATATGCAGGTTTAAAAATATATACTTGTGTATTGATTTTAAGAAAAGCGTTGATGTTTATGGTTAGGTACACATTGGTGCAACGATTGTGCTTTTTTCGCGAATGCGCTTGTTAAATCACTCGTTTGGCGAAGTCGGCTATGATTCAATGATAAATTAACAGGCACCGCATCGATTATATGCAACGCAGGACAAGCTAGATAAACTAGTAATATCATCAACCATGTATAGTTAACTAGTGATTATGTTAAGATTGATTGTTTTTTTATAAGATACGTTTAATGCTAGCTAGCACCTTACCTTGGCTCCTTGCTGCACTCACATAACAGGTAGTCAGCTTGCCACGCTGTCTCCTTGTGGAGTGCAATGTAATCGGCCATGATCGGTGTCCAAAAATGCCGATTACCGATTGTTATGAAAACTTGAAATCGGCCCTAATTAATCGTCCATTCCGATTAATCTGTCAACCTCTAGTTGTGTCACATACTGTTGTGCATTGCCATGCCATATTGTGCTGTGATGTGCTGTTCCTCACTACCAAGGTGTACTGTACCATGCTGTTACTGTGCATGCTGTGACTTGTGATGTGTGCCTATAAGTGTCCACTCTTTGTTTCCATTGCCGTCATGCCTGCACCCCTCCTCCCAACCCACCCCCCTCAGGAGGAGCATACTAACCCCCTGGACCAGCGGCTCACAGTGAGTACACATCATTCCACAATCCTTCACTCCATCCCCTCAGCCCCCCCCCCCCTCTTTCTGATCCAAAGAGAACTGTGTGCTGCCACACTCATAGATCAATCTGTGAAGAATACATTATGCAATCCTTTCATAGTAACTCTGGGTCCCCCTAGTGATAGCAGCTGCATTCTGCACTCTTAGACATGTCTCACTGCTGTAAGGGTTTCTGATGATGTAACCCCACCCAAAAAACAGAATTGTAACAGTTATGAACCCCTTTCAGGGTTGTGTGAAATGGCTGTAAGTCTTTTCTCAAATTAGCTTTTTGATATTGCTGTCTGGTAGTAAGCTTTTTGGCTAACTATTTCCATACCAGGCCTCGCTTTTGAGTCTCACTGTATTTGTCCATCTATCTTCCTCTCAGGAGATGGCGAGCACCCTGGCACAGAAACACCTACGATCCATCATCCTCAATGTGAGTTTCAGGGAAAGCCTGAGTGTACTTGTCTTGGATGGCACAAACTAGAGCCACAACCAAACAGCCCTTCATAATAACATGATGCCTTCTAAACAGCCCTTCATAATACCGTGATGCTTTCTAAACAGGTCCTTCATAATAATGTGATGCTTTCTAAACAGCCCTTCATAATAACGTGATGCTTTCTAAACAGGTCCTTCATAATAACGTGATGCTTTCTAAACAGGTCCTTCATAATAATGTGATGCTTTCTAAATAGCCCTTCATAATAACGTGATGCTTTCTAAACAGGTCCTTCATAATAATGTGATGCTTTCTAAACAGCCCTTCATAATAACGTGATGCTTTCTAAATAGCCCTTCATAATAACGTGATGCTTTCTAAATAGCCTTTTATAATAATGTGATGCTTTCTAAACAGGTCCTTCATAATAATGTGATGCTTTCTAAACAGGTCCTTCATAATAATGTGATGCTTTCTAAACAGCCCTTCATAATAATGTGATGCTTTCTAAATAGCCCTTCATAATAACGTGATGCTTTCTAAACAGCCCTTCATAATAACGTGATGCTTTCTAAATAGCCCTTTATAATAACGTGATTCTTTCTAAATAGCCTTTTATAATAACGTGATGCTTTCTAAACAGCCCTTCATAATAACGTGATGCTTTCTAAACAGCCCTTCATAATAACGTGATGCTTTCTAAACAGCCCTTCATAATAACGTGATGCTTTCTAAACAGCCCTTCTTAATAACGTGATGCTTTCTAAACAGCCCTTCTTAATAACGTGATGCTTTCTAAACAGCCCTTTATAATAACGTGATGCTTTCTAAAACAGCCCTTCATAATAACGTGATGCTTTCTAAACAGCCCTTTATAATAACGTGATGCTTTCTAAATAGCCCTTCATAATAACGTGATGCTTTCTAAATAGCCTTTTATAATAATGTGATGCTTTCTAAACAGGTCCTTCATAATAATGTGATGCTTTCTAAACAGCCCTTCATAATAATGTGATGCTTTCTAAATAGCCCTTCATAATAACGTGATGCTTTCTAAATAGCCTTTTATAATAATGTGATGCTTTCTAAACAGGTCCTTCATAATAATGTGATGCTTTCTAAACAGGTCCTTCATAATAATGTGATGCTTTCTAAACAGCCCTTCATAATAATGTGATGCTTTCTAAATAGCCCTTCATAATAACGTGATGCTTTCTAAACAGCCCTTCATAATAACGTGATGCTTTCTAAATAGCCCTTTATAATAACGTGATTCTTTCTAAATAGCCTTTTATAATAACGTGATGCTTTCTAAACAGCCCTTCATAATAACGTGATGCTTTCTAAACAGCCCTTCATAATAACGTGATGCTTTCTAAACAGCCCTTCATAATAACGTGATGCTTTCTAAACAGCCCTTCTTAATAACGTGATGCTTTCAAATCAGCCCTTCTTAATAACGTGATGCTTTCAAATCAGCCCTTCTTAATAACGTGATGCTTTCTAAACAGCCCTTCTTAATAACGTGATGCTTTCTAAACAGCCCTTTATAATAACGTGATGCTTTCTAAAACAGCCCTTCATAATAACGTGATGCTTTCTAAACAGCCCTTTATAATAACGTGATGCTTTCTAAATAGCCCTTCATAATAACGTGATGCTTTCTAAATAGCCTTTTATAATAATGTGATGCTTTCTAAACAGGTCCTTCATAATAATGTGATGCTTTCTAAACAGCCCTTCATAATAATGTGATGCTTTCTAAATAGCCCTTCATAATAACGTGATGCTTTCTAAATAGCCCTTTATAATAACGTGATTCTTTCTAAACAGCCTTTTATAATAACGTGATGCTTTCTAAACAGCCCTTCATAATAACGTGATGCTTTCTAAACAGCCCTTCATAATAACGTGATGCTTTCTAAACAGCCCTTCATAATAACGTGATGCTTTCTAAACAGCCCTTCTTAATAACGTGATGCTTTCTAAACAGCCCTTCTTAATAACGTGATGCTTTCAAATCAGCCCTTCTTAATAACGTGATGCTTTCAAATCAGCCCTTCTTAATAACGTGATGCTTTCTAAACAGCCCTTCATAATAACGTGATGCTTTCTAAACAGCCCTTTATAATAACGTGATGCTTTCTAAACAGCCCTTTATAATAACGTGATGCTTTCTAAAACAGCCCTTCATAATAACGTGATGCTTTCTAAAACAGCCCTTCATAATAACGTGATGCTTTCTAAACAGCCCTTCATAATAACGTGATGCTTTCTAAACAGCCCTTTATAATAACGTGATGCTTTCTAAACAGCCCTTTATAATAACGTGATGCTTTCTAAACAGCCCTTTATAATAACGTGATGCTTTCTAAACAGCCCTTTATAATAACGTGATGCTTTCTAAAACAGCCCTTTATAATAACGTGATGCTTTCTAAAACAGCCCTTCATAATAACGTGATGCTTTCTAAACAGCCCTTTATAATAACGTGATGCTTTCTAAACAGCCCTTTATAATAACGTGATGCTTTCTAAACAGCCCTTTATAATAACGTGATGCTTTCTAAACAGCCCTTTATAATAACGTGATGCTTTCTAAACAGCCCTTTATAATAACGTGATGCTTTCTAAACAGCCCTTCATAATAACGTGATGCTTTCAAAACAGTACAGATCCAGAATTCCTAATATATGTGTCATCTTTCACAGCATGTTATCCGAGGCAATCGACCTATCAAAGCTGAGATGGCACACCAGCTGTACGTGCTGCAGGTGCTTACCTTTAACCTTTTGGAAGAACGGATGATGACCAAGATGGATCCCAGTGACCAGGTAAAATGACCAGAAACTAACAGAAGCGGTATTTTCTTTTTTTGCATTCCTTGAATCTTTAAGCTGAACCTTTTTAGCCCTATTCATACCGATTTGATGTTTTTATGTTCTGCCCTCATCCATCTCCAGGCCCAGAGGGACATTATTTTTGAGTTGCGCAGGATTGCGTTTGATGGGGAGAATGACCCTAGTGGCACAGAGAAGAGAAAGGCCATGTACACCAAGGACTACAAGATGCTGGGCTTCACTGTGAGTCCAGCTAGTGGATTGTTTTCATCTGTATAGCTCTCTAGAGGTGTTGAGTTGTGTGGATGTATTAAAGTGGTTGTTTGGGGTCATAAAGGGATTGTTTTCTTCTGTAGAGGTGTTGTTTGGGTTGGTACAGCTGCTGCTCTCTAGAGGAGTTGTTAGGAGGAGTTACGGTCTGTCTGTTTCATTGACTCTCATGTCGGTTGTCGCTCCAGAACCATGTGAACCCTGCCATGGACTTTACTCAGACCCCTCCAGGAATGCTGGCCCTGGACAACATGCTCTACCTGGCCAAGCTGCACCAGGACACCTACATCAGGGTGAGTCTATGTGCTTCACAATTGGTACCCTATTCCCTATATAGGGCACTACTTTTTACCTATAGTGCATTACTTTTGACCATGGTCCTGGTCAAAAGTAGTGCACTATGTAGGGAATAGCTTGCCATTTGAGACACAACCTGTACCACAAGGTTTCCTACGAAACAAATCTGAAAAAAGTAATTAAAGATTTCAAATGGTCGAAATTCAGTTTTCCCAAGTGTGACCATAGTGTGTGTGTGTTTCTCACATCAGATTGTTCTAGAGAACAGCAGCCGCGAGGACAAACACGAGTGTCCCTTCGGACGCTGTGCCATCGAGCTCACCCGAATGCTGTGTGAGATACTACAAGTGGGAGAATTGCGTGAGTACAATGCTCCCTCTTCTCATACATGGACTCAACACATCACAGATGGCTTTACGGCTGACATGGCATTCAAGCAAGCCTCAATCTGTTTGGAGCTTTCCAAGCTAATCAGAATGGCCAACCTCATGAGTTCTATTGTACATGTATCGTCAGAGGGATAACTGATTCATTCTGTTCATGACAACCCCGTGTTATAATAAGCGTCCACTGTGTGTGTGTTCCCTCTCTCCAGCCAATGAGGGCTGCAACGACTACCACCCCATGTTCTTTACTCACGACCGGGCGTGGGAGGAGTTCTTCTGCGTCTGCATCCAACTGCTCAACAAGACCTGGAAGGAGATGAGGGCCACGGCTGAAGACTTCAACAAGGTCAGAGTTCAACCACCGAGAGACCTTTGACCACCGCAGAATCTCTGAACCTCATAGGCTGAGTCACAATTCTCCACCCTTGTCCGGAAGTGTGCACTTGCACACTTTCGCGTATGGATTTTACAATGTGGAAACTCCCTCCAGCCAATGCTTACACCAATCCTATGCTTTTAAAGTGCACACTACTGGAAATTTGTGGAAATTTGGATGTAGCCATTGGCTCTGATGCGTGGTTGACTGTGGTTGGTAATCCATTGTGTTGCTAACCCTTGGTTGGCCAGGTGATGCAGGTGGTTCGGGAGCAGATCACCCGGACTCTGGCTATGAAGCCCTCGTCCCTGGACCAGCTAAAAGGGAAACTACGAGGCCTCAGCTACTCTGAGATCCTGCGTCTGCGCCAGTCAGAGAGGATGAGCCAGGACGACTTTCAGTCACCACCCATCATGTCAGTCCCACATCCACGTTAACTCTTTGACTTTGGCAATCAGATTAGTCTGCCTCTGTGTTTGGCTTCTTAACCCCTCATGTTATTATTTTAGCCTTGCCTCAGTGTTGTCTTGGTTGCTGTTCAATACTATGAGACCTACTGTGTGTGTGTGTGTTGCAGTGAACTGCGTGAGAGGATCCAGCCAGAGATACTGGAGCTGATTAAGCAACAGCGACTGAACCGCCTGTGTGAGGGAAGCTGCTTCCGCAAGCTTGGCAACCGCCGCAGACAAGGTGAGAACCTTACACACATGCACAATAACAAATATGCCAGCATTTGACTGGAGTTTTAATACAAATATTTTCTTACTGTTGATTTACTTCATAGGACTGATCACTACCTTTGTCTTTATTCCTAACTTTGTCTTTTGTTTTGTCCTCAGAGAAGTTCTGGTTTTGCCGCCTGTCTCTGAACCACAAGGTGCTTCACTATGGAGATCTGGACGAGTCTCCCCAGGGGGAAGTACCTTTTGAGCTGCTCACCGACAAGAGTGAGTCTTCTGGCTACAACCCTCCGTCTCCCACTGACTCTCTACAGTGATGTGCCCCGTGCAATCATGACTATTTGAGTGAGGTTGTCTATCTTAAAGCTCATCAGGTGAAGTCTCAAAAGCACATGGAAAGGCATCAGCTCTGAGCTCTGTTGTAGGCTTCAGTTTTAGTTTTTTTAGGCATAAGCCACACCTCATGTTGTTCTCAGTCTATCTCTGAGCTGATGTTGCACAGATATGGATGGCAAACAACCAAGTCTTAAAACGGACTGATCCACATCACGCCTAGATCCGTGGAACTGTGCAGTGGCTGACCTAGATACATGATACATGCCTGTTTCATCTCTTTTTAATTTCCTGCTCTTTCTAATCTTCCCCTGCAGTCCCCGTGTCTGATATCAAGTCAGTGGTGACGGGGAAGGACTGTCCCCACATGAAAGAGAAGAGTGCACTGAAACAAAATAAGGTACTGTAGCCTACCAGCAGAGGGCATGCCTGTTAGTATGACTGATATATAACTACTAGCCCTTTCTCTTATTCATCTCAATGGTTATGGATTGCGTCCCAAATGGCAACCTGTTCCCTTTTATAGTGCACTACTTTTGATCAGGGTCCATCCATGGAATATCTAGTCATTCTAGTGCATGTGGTTCATATTAGAGTTGTGGACATGAAATGTGCTCTCTTCTGTGTGTAGGAGGTATTGGAGCAGGCCTTCTCCATCCTGTACGATCCTGATGAAAACCTCAACTTTGTGGCTCCCAACAAATACGAGGTAAGCAACCCGTTTTATCCCCAGAATAAATACAACTCTGAAGACATGTACAGTTGAAGTCGGAAGTTTACATACACCTTAGCCAAATACATTTAAACTCAGTTTTTCTCAATTCCTGACATTTAATCCTAGTAAAAATTCCCTGTCTTAGGTCAGTTAGGATCATCACTTTATTTTAAGAATGTGAAATGTCAGAATAATAGTAGACTGATTTATTTCAGCTTTTATTTCTTGGGTCAGAAGTTTACATACACTCAATTGGTATTTGGTAGCATTGCCTTTAAATTGTTTAACTTGGGTCAAATGTTTCGGGTAGCCTTCCACAATCTTCCCTCAATAAGTTGGGTGAATTTTGGCCCATTCCCCCTGACAGAGCTGGTGTAACTGAGTCAGGTTTGTAGGCCTCCTTGCTCGCACACGCTTTTTCAGTTCTGCCCGCAAATGTTCTATAGGATTAAGGTCAGGGCTTTGTGATGGCCACTCCAATACCTTGACTTTGTTGTCCTTACGCCATTTTGCCACAACTTTGGAAGTATGCTTGGGGTCATTGTCCATTTGGAAGACCCATTTGCGACCAAGCTTTAACTTCCTGACTGATGTCTTAAGATGTTGCTTCAATATATCCACATAATTTTCCATCCTCATGGTGCCATCTATTTTGTGACATGCACCAGTCCCTCCTGCAGCAAAGCACCCCCACAACATGATGCTGCGACCTCTGTGCTTCACGGTTGGGATGGTGTTCTTCGGCTTGCAAGCCTCCCCCTTTTTCCTCCAAACATAACGATGGTCATTATGGTCAAACAGTTCTATTTTTGTTTCATCAGATCAGAGGACATTTCTCCGAGAAGTACGATCTTTGACCCCATGTGCAGTTGCAAACCGTAGTCTGGCTTTTTGATGGCGGTTTTGGAGCAGTGGCTTCTTCCTTGCTGAGCGGCCTTTCAGCTTATGTCGATATAGGACTCGTTTTACTGTGGATATAGATACTTTTGTACCTGTTTCCTCCAGCATCTTCACAAAGTCCTCTGCTGCTGTTCTGGGATTGATTTGCACTTTTCGCACCAAGTACGTTAATCTCTAGGAATGTGTCTCCTTCCTGAGCGGTATTACGGCTGCGTGGTCCCATGGTGTTTATACTTGCGTACTATTGTTTGTACAGATGAACGTTGTACCTTCAGGCGTTTGGAAATTGCTCCCAAGGATGAACCAGGCTTGTGGAGGTCTACAATTTTTTTTCTGAGGTCTTGGCTGATTTCTTTTGATTTTCCAATGATGTCAAGCAAAGAGGCACTGAGTTTGAAGGTAGGCCTTGAAATACATCCACACGTACACCTCCAATTGACTCAGATTATGTCAATTAGCCTATCAGAAGCTTCTAAAGCCATGACATCATTTTCTGGAATTTTCCAAGCTGTTGAAAGGCACAGTCAACTTACACGGAACCCAAACCGGCTGCGCACGTGCGCCATCGTGCATAAATGTATTTTGTCCCCCACACCAAACGTGATCAGGACACGCAGGTTAAAGAATCAAAACAAACTCTGAACCAATTATATTAATTTGGAGACAGGTCGAAAAGCATTAAACCTTTATGGCAATTTAGCTAGTTAGCTTGCACTTGCTAGCTAATTTGTCCTATTTAGCTAGCTTGCTGTTGCTAGCTAATTTGTCCTGGGATATGAACATTGAGTTGTTATTTTACCTGAAATGCACAAGGTCCTCTACTCCGCCAATTAATACACACATAAAACGGTCAACCAAATTTTTTCTAGTCATCTCTCTTCCTTCCAGGCTTTTTCTTCTCTTGACTTTATCTTACGATTGGCAACTTTCAAAAATTAGGTCCATTACCGCCACTGACCTCGTTCGTCTTTCAGTCACCCGCGTGGGTACAACCAATGAGGTTATGGCACGTGGGTACCTGCTTCTATAAACCAATGAGCAGATGGGAGAGGCAGAACTTGCAGTGCGATCTGCGTCAGAAATAGAACTGATTTCTATTTTAGCCCTTGGCAACGCAGACGCTCATTGGCGCGCGCGAGCAGTGTGGGTGCAATAATTGAATAACATAGATTTCTACATTAATTTTGCAACGCGCACGCAAGAGCGGTGTAGTCAGCCTGTTAGTGTATGTAAAATTATGTCCCACTGGAATTGTGATACAGTGAAATAATTTGTCTGTAAACAATTGTTGGAAAAATGACTTGTCATGCACAAAGTAGATGTCCTAACCGACTTGCCAAAACTATAGTATGTTAACAAGAAATTTGTGGAGTGGTTGAAAAACGAGTTTTAATGACTCCAACCTAAGTGTATGTTAACATACAGTTGAAGTCGTAAGTTATCTGACCTGTGCTCGCTGTCTGCTTTGTGTGTGTGTCTGTGTGTTCCTGCCTGCCTACTTGTGCATGGAGCAGTACTGTATCTGGACTGATGGGCTGTGTGCGTTGTTGGGGCGAGAGATGGGCAGTGACCTCACACGCAGCGACCTGGACACGCTCATCTCCATGGAGATGAAGCTCCGCCTCCTGGACCTGGAGAACATCACCATCCCCGAAGCCCCTCCCCCCGTGCCAAAGGAGCCTAGCACTTACAACTTCACCTACAACTACGGCTGAGAAGTGTGTGTGTGTGTGTGGAAGGCCTGTTTGTGTTTACATATGTATGAGAAAGACTGTAGTGTGTGTGTGTGGGCGGGCATAATTGCGAGTGTGCGTTTTATGTATAGTAAGACCAGGAATCCACACACATCCCCTAACCACTACATCTTGAACTCAACTTCACTTGTCTAATGCTCTGAAATCCAACTGCCCACAAATAATCCAGGCAGGGTACTACCAATAAGTGTACCATCGTATTTAAATCACTATTATGATATGAGCTTGATACAAACCTTAACGTTTTGTAACACATAATTAACACAATTTCATGGCCTTATCAACTGTATGTGTGAAAACAAGCTCTGTGTGTTTTGAACAGTTACAGCTGAGCCCTACTATTGCTTCATGCATAACAACAGAACCAGATCTGTTTGAACGAGACCTGGGTTCAAATACTATTCCAAATATCTCAATTACTTTCACATACATTTCGAAGTAAATATTCAGATATTTTTTATTTGAATAGACAAGTAGTTGAATATTGGAATCTATTTGGAAATACACTTGGAACGTATTGGGATGTATTTGACGAATCTCAAATGCACTGACTTAAATACACTCCCATGCATTTAACCCAGGTATTTGAAATAAGTACTTGAAAATACTCTCAAATAGTAGACTTCCAATAGAAGTAGTTGATTCAGGCCACATGATTTGAAAATACTCAAACAAGTATATAAATAGCAAATAATCATGCATTTGAACCCAGGTGTGGTTTGAACTGATACTTCATGGGCCAAGGTGTTGTTTTCAAGTCACTCCATGTCCTCATCTTCTAATTCAGTACTAATCTATATTATTGATGTTTGTTATGCAGAATATAATTATATTTTTGTAAATGATTGTGAATTCAGTCTCAGCAGTGAAGAGAAGGAACACTAACTTTCTAGCAACCTACTAATTTGACTTCAGAGATGTGGATATTGAGAAAGACTAATAAGCTAGGTATCAAACTGTATGTTCTCTGCAACAGAGCTCTCAGATCAAGCAGTAAGCCATTTGTAGGCTTGTCACGTTTTTCTTCTATAATTGTTCTACTTCTACCCAGTTGCCAAATAGCGATCTGTATGTGGAGACGTTTTACACTAAACAAATGGAGCTTTCACCATGCAGCACTCTGAAGTCATCCATCATATTCTCTGCCATTAGTAGGTCAGGAGATTGCCAAAATGTCTCTAACATGAATCCTCAATGATCAAGATGTTCAATATCGGATATGTTTTTGTTGTATCTTACACAGCTAATGAAAGTAACAAGAAATGTGCTCAGTATGTGCTATTTGAGTTTGGTTGCGCTGTATGTAAATTAATAGGATTTAGTGGTCTTGTATTGGAAGTTATTTCAACAAAAGTGTTTCTGTTCTGAGTCTTTCCTTTGGAAAAGGGTTCTGGGTCTTGATACTTGATGTCCCATTGTTCATAGTACACAATCGGAAAGGGATGTTATGTAAGAGACATCACTTTCAAAAGCTTGTAGCTGCTTAGAGAATTCTACAAAATTCCACATTGAACCAAGTAGGGTTTCTAATGGACACCAACAATAAGGAGACTTTTGAAGAGGCTTCAGCATCTGGTACTCTTTTACATGACTTGCTGAACCATGACTGTGTTCAGGCTAGTGCTGGTACTGAATGACATGTTTGTCACGAATTAACTTTAAATGTAAATATGGTATTCATATACACTGCTCAAAAAAATAAAGGGAACACTTAAACAACACAATGTAACTCCAAGTCAATCACACTTCTGTGAAATCAAACTGTCCACTTAGGAAGCAACACTGATTGACAATAAATTTCACATGCTGTTGTGCAAATGGAATAGACAACAGGTGGAAATTATAGGCAATTAGCAAGACACCCCTAATAAAGGAGTGGTTCTGCAGGTGGTGACCCCAGACCACTTCTCAGTTCCTATGCTTCCTGGCTGATATTTTGGTCACTTTTGAATGCTGGCGGTGCTTTCACTCTAGTGGTAGCATGAGACGGAGTCTACAACCCACACAAGTGGCTCAGGTAGTGCAGCTCATCCAGGATGGCACATCAATGCGAGCTGTGGCAAGAAGGTTTGCTGTGTCTGTCAGCGTAGTGTCGAGAGCATGGAGGCGCTACCAGGAGACAGGCCAGTACATCAGGAGACGTGGAGGAGGCCGTAGGAGGGCAACAACCCAGCAGCAGGACCGCTACCTCCGCCTTTGTGCAAGGAGGAGTAGGAGGAGCACTGCCAGAGCCCTGCAAAATGACCTCCAGCAGGCCACAAATGTGCATGTGTCTGCTCAAACGGTCAGAAACAGACTTGAGGGTGGTATGAGGGCCCGACGTCCACAAGTGGGGGTTGTGCTTACAGCCCAACACCGTGCAGGACGTTTGGCATTTGCCAGAGAACACCAAGATTGGCAAATTCGCCACTGGCGTCCTGTGCTCTTCACAGATGAAAGCAGGTTCACACTGAGCACATGTGACAGACGTGACAGAGTCTGGAGACGCCGTGGAGAACGTTCTGCTGCCTGCAACATCTTCCAGCATGACCGGTTTGGCGGTGGGTCAGTCATGGTGTGGGGTGGCATTTCTTTGGGGGGCCGCACAGCCCTCCATGTGCTCGCCAGAGGTAGCCTGACTGCCATTAGGTACCGAGATGAGATCCTCAGACCCCTTGTGAGACCATATGCTGGTGCGGTTGGCCCTGGGTTCCTCCTAATGCAAGACAATGCTAGACCTCATGTGGCTGGAGTGTCAGCAGTTCCTGCAAGAGGAAGGCATTGATGCTATGGACTGGCCCGCCCGTTCCCCAGACCTGAATCCAATTGAGCACATCTGGGACATCATGTCTCGCTCCATCCACCAACGCCACGTTGCACCACAGACTGTCCAGGAGTTGGCGGATGCTTTAGTCCAGGTCTGGGAGGAGATCCCTCAGGAGACCATCCGCCACCTCATCAGGAGCATGCCCAGGCGTTGTAGGGAGGTCATACAGGCACGTGGAGGCCACACACACTACTGAGCCTCATTTTGACTTGTTTTAAGGACATTACATCAAAGTTGGATCAGCCTGTAGTGTGGTTTTCCACTTTAATTTTGAGTGTGACTCCAAATCCAGACCTCCATGGGTTGATAAATTTGATTTCCATTGATAATTTTTGTGTGATTTTGTTGTCAGCACATTCAACTATGTAAAGAAAAAAGTATTTAATAAGAATATTTCATTCATTCAGATCTAGGATGTGTTATTTTAGTGTTCCCTTTATTTATTTGAGCAGTGTATAAGTCATTGTCTGTATATATTGTGTTGCCTTATTAAAAAAAAATGTTTTGTGTGAATAAATACAAAGCTAAACTGGTATGGTATTTTGTCGTGGAAAAGAGGGTTTTTAAATTGTCTGTAGCTTTTCACACCTGTTTACCACCGTATATCTGCATGTATCCAAGTTTGACTCCTCTACATTGTATTGGAGAGTCAATCATCTACTACAGCAGGGGTGTCAAACTCATTCCACGGAGGGCCTAGTGTCTGCAGGTTTTTGGTTTTTCCTTTCAATAAAGCCCTAGACAACCAGGTGTGGGGAGTTCCTAACTAATTAGTGATGTTAATTCATCAATCAAGTACAAGGGAGGAGCGAAAACCCGCAGACACTCGGCCCCCCGTGGAATGAGTTTGACACCTGTGTACTACAGGATCAACTAAACAAAACTGTAGTCAATGTTGTACAGTATAATACCTAATTTCATCAGTTATCTTTATAAAGAATTCAAAATGTATCAATTATCTTTGTGAAGAATTCAAAATGTACCAATACATTTCTAACTAATTTAACTGGTTCTCTTATCAAAAGACAAGTTATAGTACAGCAAAAAAAATGCAATACATCCAAGGCAAACTGGAAATGCCCACAATGTTTTCAAAAGCAGTTTGACACAACTTGGTGGTGTTAACAGTACACCACATCAAGCTCCATTTAGAGTGCAACTATCCTGGTGTTGAAGGTCCCATATGTAGTCCTTCGCAAAATGTGTGATTTGGATGATAAGTTTCAGCAGCAGCACGTCTACATCCTCATTTACATCTCCCTCCTTATCATAGTCCTTTAGGGGAAGGATGGAGTTCATTGGGACGCCCAGCTGATTACTGCATTCTTCCATCTAGAGAAAGATGATGAAATCAAGTAGAAATGTGTTGCTTCTCTATGTAACGGATTTATCTTCGTAACCTCATTCCCCAGTTTGATATTTGACATCTACAGATTATATTTGTTGGCCAATAAATACTGGCATAACTGGCACGTGATGGTACTTTTAAAGGAACTTCAACAGTGATAAATGATCTGACTCACCTTTTGTTCGATTTTCTTGCTTGTAAAGATGTTTCTCAGGTTGCCATCCACCAGGTTACAGGTCTTGTCCACCATAGTCATTACACCACCGGAGGGATATCTGGCATGGGTTGAAGTGAAATATGTTAGTACAGACATTTTAGGCTTGGAACACAGGTAACAAACGTTCCCACAACTTTAGAGAACATTCCCTTAGGAGTCTCATTAGGTCGTTAACGTTTTCATAGGTATGTTTCCTGATGTGCATGGAATGTTTCCTAGAGACCATTCCCTTTAATGTCAAATATCAAAACATACCCAGAACGTGGTTACCATGTTCTTATAATTTAAGATATGAATGTTCTAGACACGTTTCATGGGAACGTTGCAAGAACATTGTGTCCAGTTTTCGGTGGGTTCTGAGAATATTCGATCAACGTCCTAACCACTGTCCTAATAAGGGATAGCTCTAGGGCATGTGCTTATTGGACCAGTAGTTATGCTCTGTCCTGTCTAGAAGAAACCCTAACCTCTACTCCGTAGGCACATGTGTAGATCTGAAACAAAACAAATCAAATTTTATTTGTCACATGCGCCGAATACCTTACCGTGAAATGTTTACTTACAAGGCCTTAACCAACAATGCAGTTTTAAGAAAAATAAGAGTTAAGAAAAATATTTACTAAACAAACTAAAGTAAAAAATAAGAGCATCAATAAAATAACAATAACGAGGCTATATACATGGGGTACCGGTACAGAGTCAGTGTGCGGGGGTACAGCTTAGTTGAGGTAATTGAAGTAATATGTACATGTAGGTAGGGGTAAAGTGACTATGCATTGATAATAGATAATAAACAGTGAGTAGCAGCAGCCTAAAAAAAGGGGTGGGGGTCAATGCAAATAGCCCGGGTAGCCATTTGATCAGCTATTCAGCAGTCTTATGGCTTGGGGGTAGAAGCTGTTAAGAAGCCTTTTGGACCTAGACTTGGCGCTCCGGTACCTCTTGTCGTGTGGTAGCAGAGAGAACAGCCTATGACTAGGGTGGCTGGAGTCTTTGGCAATTTTTAGGGCCTCCTCTGACACCGCGTGGTATATAGGTCCTGGATGGCAGGAAGCTTGGCCCCAGTGATGTACTGGGCAGCTGCCATACCAAGCGGCGATGCAACCAGTCAGGATGCTCTCGATGGTGCAGCTGTATAACTTGTTGACGATCTGCGGACCCATGCCATATCTTTTCGGTCTCCTGAGGGGGAATAGGCAATGTCGTGCCCTCTTCACGACTGTATTGGTGTGTTTGGACCATGATAGTTTGTTGATGATGTGGACACCAAGGATCTTGAAGCTCTCAACCTGCTCCGCTACAGCCCCGTTGATGAGAATGGGGGCGTGCTTAGCCCTCCTTTTCATGTAGTCCACAATCATCTCCTTTGTCTTGATCACGTTGAGGGAGAGGTTGGTGTCTTGGCACCACACTTCCAGGTCTCTGACCTCATCCCAATAGGCTGTCAAATAGTTGTCGGTGATCAGACCTACCACCGTTGTGTCGTTAGCGAACTTAATGGTATTGGAGTCGGGCTTGGCCACACAGTTATGGGTGAACAGGGAGTACAGTGGGGGACTTAGCATGCACCCCCAAGGGGCCCGTGTTGAGGATCAGCGTGGCAGATGTGTTGTTTTGTAAGGCTGTAAGCAAAGACTGTAAGCAAAAAAGCTGCAAGCAAATGCACTTCGAAGTAGATCTCAGCTTTATTAAAAGTACACTCAATATTTGTTTTTATTGATAATAGTGATTCAGGAGTATCATCAAAACATGTTTAAAAACATGCCCCACCAACATTAGACAACCCGTGGTTGTCATGGTAATGGGTGAAGTATTCCAGGGTTTTTGGGGTCAACTCTTGACTCCTGTGGTTGAAATCAAAGGAGCTGGCTCTTGCTCGACTCTGCGCACATGTACACACCACCTCATTATTGGGAGTCCTACTAGGAAAACTAATATTGCGTTCTAGAGAGGATTGGCATGTGCATGAAGCTTTGCATTTGCTCATTAACTTAAGACAATAAAAGGCCTATTTTGTTTGAATATAGAAGGTGATGTGTAGGAACTAGAATATTTCAGTGATATTCCTGCTGTGGACTGCCTTGACAGATCCCATGGGATGACATGCTGCATTCTATGCTGATAAGCATTTTCTTTACCGTGTTATATAATTATTTTCCAAGCATGTGCGTTATTCCAGAGGACGATTCACACAGGATTAGTTTTCCCCCCCCAAACTGTATTTATTTAATTGACTCTTATGACGGAAACCTGGAGTTTTTTATTCTAGGCATGAATATATTGTAACGAAATGGTGACTGTCTTAACAATAGAACTGTAATAGGCTCTTCGGTATCACATGCACTTATGTCAGTCCCATTAAAGGGGAAAGGAAACAGTATGATTTAGAACGCCAGCTAACTGTAAATCGCCATATTGCATTGTTGCGTCACTGGCAGGAGAGAACATTTTGGAACTCCCCAAAATGCCTAGGGGTTTGAGAAATCCTACAAAAAGGAAAGCTTTATTTTTATACTGTAAACGCAGTAATGCAGATTTTGTCCTTCTTCAGGAAACTCATTCGGGTGAAAGTGATTTGAAATTTTGGAAAGCACAATGGGGAGATATGGCCTATTTCAGTCATGGATCAAATCATTCTGCTGGTGTTTTGACACTTATACACAAGTTTAAAGGTGACATTCTAGAATCCACATCTTCACAAGACGGCAGATGGGTCATAGTAACTGTTAAACTTGACAATGCTATTTTCATAATATGTAATGTATACGGACATAACTCACATGCTCCTAATAAGACCCTTTTTACCCAATTTACCAGGAAAGTACAGGATTTAAACAACAAATACTCAGAGGCTTTTCTAATTATTTCAGGGGATTTTAACGAAACACCTGATGCATCTGCTGATCGTTTTCCTCCTAGAACGAGTCAAAACCCTCAAAATAGTAACATTATCATTACATTATGCAAGGATCTCTGTGTTGAGGATGCCTGGCGTTATTTCAATCCGGATGCTAAGGGTTATACCTGGACCAACAAAACTATGTCACGTAAATCTAGAATAGATTTATTCCTAATTTCCCCTTTTTTGTTACAATTTGTTATAGATGTAGATCATCAGTTGGCTCCCTTTTCTGATCATCACTTGATTTCCCTGAATTTACAAGCTACTAAAAAATCAAAAGGTACTCGAGGATATTGGAAATTAAACAATACACTTCTTAAAGATACTGATCTCATTGAAAACATCAAATCATTAGCTAAAGATATTTTTGCAAGAAAAGACTTGGGTCATGGAAGTAGATGGGAATTTTTCAAATATAAAGTCAGAGTGGTAGCCATTAAACGCGCCAAAGAGCTGGTGCAATTAAAGAACCATAGAGAAAAGGAGATGATGAGCAAGCTTGACAGTTTTCTAAAGAAAGATAATCTATCTGAAGAAGAGGAGTCTGTGTTCAGGTCTTTACAACTAGAATTAGAACAGACTTACACGGATCTGGCAAAGGGCGCCTTTGTAAGGTCAAGAGCAAAATTGATTGAAGAGGGGGAAAGAAACACTAGTTACATTTTTGCACTTGAAAAGAGAAACTACAAAAGAAAATCTATAACTGCACTCAAAATTAACGATGTTTTATGTTTTATCCATTACAATATCATCATTTGTCAATTCCTTTTATGAAAACCTTTACAGCTCTCAATTTCAGGAAGATGGTTGTGAAAGTTACATTTGCCACATTCAGAATTGTGTCCCGGTAATTGAGGATGATTTCCACTCAGTTTGCGATTCACCTGTGTCAATTGGAGAAATTAGAGAGGCTCTGAATTCAATGAAAAAAGGGAAATCACCTGGCCCTGATGGCCTGTCAGTTGAATTCTATAGACAGTTTTGGGAGTTGCTAGAAGACTCGTTTTTCTATATGTTTCAAGATTGCATTAAAAATGGGGAAATGGTCTCCACTATGAAACAGGGCCTTATTTCATTGATTCCGAAGCCTGATAAAGACCCCTCTCTCATTGACAATTGGAGACCAATTCCTTTATTAAATGTTGATTACAAATTGATTGCTCTGGTTTATGCCAAAAGATTAAAGAAAGGAATAGATACCATTATAAATGAGAATCAAACAGGATTTATGAAGGGCCGTCACATAAGCTCTAACATTCGTTTAGTCTTGGACCTTATAGATTATTCAGATGCAATTGACTCAGATGCGGTTGTCCTATTTCTGGACTTCTGTAAAGCCTTTGACACAATTGAACATGAATTTCTCTTTAGGTCTCTTAAACTTTTTGGATTTGGTGAACATTTTATTAAAGTAATTCGCAAGTTTTACAAAGATATAAATAGTTCTGTGCTACTAAACCTTAATACTTCCAAAAGATTTAGTATCAACAGAAGTGTACGACAGGGATGCCCAATTTCGCCATTTTTATTCATTTTGGTTGTGGAACTTCTATCTCTAGATATTCTGAATGATGCAAATTTGTATGGCTTAACCATTTTTAACAAAGAAATCAAAATTTCCCAACTGGCTGATGATACTACTCTTTTCTTAAGAGACAAAGACCAGGTCGCACATGCCCTTAATGCTATAACTGCATTTTCTATTGCATCAGGATTAATGCTGAATGTTTCTAAATGTGAAATATTATGTTTATTTGACTCTGATGATAAAGAAATTGAAAATATTCCTGTAAAGGACTGTGTTAAATATTTAGGAATACATCTGTCAAAAAAACACTTAGTCAGACAACATTTGAATTTCTCTCCTAAAATTAAGAGAACTAAAAATATATTTAATAATTGTCTACAAAGAGATCTTTCTATACTTGGGAGAGTACTTCTGTCCAAGGCAGAGGGACTGTCTCGTTTTGTGTACCCCTCATTATCGTTATGTGTAAATCCAGCTACCTGTAAAGAGATCAATAAGACCTTTCTTGACTTCATCTGGAAAAATAAGTCTCACAAACTAAAAAAATATGTCCTTTCTAACAAAAGAGCTGAAGGCGGTCTAGAAGTGTTGGATTTTGTTGACATAAATAACACTTTCAAGATAAACTGGTTGAAAATATGTTTGCTCGATACTGATTCCAATATGGTATTTCATTCCAAATAATGTGTTTAATAAATGGGGAGGTCTTCAATTTTTACTGAAATGTAATTATATTCCTGAAAGATTACCTGCTAAATTGGCTAGGTTTCACCAACAAGCTTTACTGGCCTGGAAAATATGTTTCCTGCACATTTTTTCCCCTCATAAAGCTCTTTTGTGCAATAATTCAGACATAACTGTAAGGAATAAGTCATTGTTCTATCCCAGCTGGCATGAGAGGAATATTGACCTTGTTCTTGATATTTTCGACAACAAGGGTAATATTCTCACATATGAACAATTTATAACATTGAAAGAGTTTCCAATACCTTTCAGAGAGTTTATTTCTGTGATCAAAGCCGTTCCCAGTGGTCTAACTACACTTATGAAAAGTCATCTTAATTTTGGGAATGATCAAAAAGTTTATCCAGAACTCAGATTGGAAGGCGTGGGCTTACTTGAGAAATCTTGTTGTAATAAATATATAAGACAAATTCTTCATTCACAAAACCAATTTACACCGAGAGGAAAGTTTTTCTGGAACATCCTTATTCCTGACATTGTCTGGAAAAATGCATGGTTAAGGCCTTACAAATACTGTATACCAAATAAAGTTAAGGAAGTGCACTTCAAAATTTTACATAAGATATATCCATGTAATTCTATGATTTCCAAATTTGTGGCTATTGATGATATCTGCGTTTTCTGTGAAAAAGAAGGTGCGAATCTGTCTCACTTGTTCTTTGAATGTAAATTTGTGTCAGAATTTTGTGAAAACCTTGCAAAGTACTTATTTAACATTATGAACACTGCCTATAATTTTAACATAAAAGATATATGTTAATATTGCAATGATAACAAAACCACTGAAATGATTGTTAATTTTTTTATTCTTGTTGCCAAATACTTTATACACAAACAAAAATTCCAAAATTCTATACCAAAATTACCAATTTTCTGATTGAATTTAATTATCTTATTAAAACACTAACCCCAGTGAATAACAACAAGAATAACATCTTCATGAATCATTATAATAAGATATTTTCAGAGTGAATATAATTGCACTTAAATTGTTTATTTTTTGTATGTTATTTGTATTTATATTTTTTGTATGTTTGAGCATTGTTAATACCTGTGTTTGGTTTGCTAGACATGTTTGATGTAGCAATGTAAGTTGATTTTTGTATTATGAATAAAATAAATGTATTTAAAAAAATATATATATATATAAAAAATAAAATAAAATAACCTCACCAAAATGCCTGAATTTACCCAGTAGCTCCGAGTCTGAGAATGAGTTTATTACAAATATTGAAATAATGTGTTGTAGAGAGATGGTAGCGATACAGCACAAAATTCCAGCGGATGATGGCTGTTTACATCCAGTCAGAGGTTCCTGTCAGTCTGTGCATGACGATGTATTTATTGGACGTGTCACTAATCCTTAAGAAGGACTTCCTGGCAGAAGAGGTTACTCGACCAGTCAGCAGCCGATATGCCAGTTAAAGAATTTGTGAAATTTTGCTTGATTATAAATTATTTAAATTTCATATCAGTAGTAGGTAGGTGCTCAATATATATAATCAGTATCCTATAACGATGTTTATCATCAGCTCTGTTTGGCGCGTTGGTAACACAATTACATTTAGATTAGACGACCGGAGTTCGAATCGCAGACGGCATCATGATTCATGAAATCTCATTCTAACCAATAATAGGGCGTGCTCATTATAAATACATTGTGATTTAATTACGGTATCAGACTAACTTTTCTTATGATTTTGTTTGCAGAGCATACAGGCTGGCAGTTTATCGCTAGTTCACTTTATGGGCACAAGGGAGAATTAGACGGGGTGTACGGCGTCTCATCCCTGCGTGTGTCGTTTCTTCTAAAAGGCGCGCATTGCCAGAAACAAAGGCATTTAATAAAAGTTTGAATAAAACCAGTTAATTTAGTAAACCTAACCTAGCCTGAGGCATATACCCAATGCCTGCGCCTCATGTAAAAATAGTAAAAATAGTATTAGTTAGCTTGTCCACTATAACAACCGGTTCAAGCGTAACCAGATAAACTTGATTGGAAGATAAAACTACTTTCAGTGCGCACTAATCCAGTGTCTCTGTCGCTAGAGTAGTGACTTCAACTAGCTTTGGCTGCCATCTATTGGAAAGGAATGGGCAGCTAGTTGGCATGGTCAAAGTAGACTTTAATAATATATATGCCATTTAGCAGATGCCTTTATCCAAAGCGAACTGGGTACATGGTAGTGGAAACAGATCATAGAAACAGTATTACAATTTTGATATCATGGATGGTCAGTCCCTTCCACTACCTCTGTTATGAATTTGAGTGGTTATTGTTTCTACTGCTGATTGCCACTTTAAGAAGTTAAAATGCAGATGAAATACACACCAAAATATGTTACAGATACTATAAAAATGACCCATCACTCAGACAGTACACAGCATCCAGCACAGCGAACAATCAATCAAATCAAAGTTTATTTGTCACGTGCGCAGAATACAACAGGCGTAGTAGACCTTACAGTGAAATGCTTACTTACAGGCTCTAACCAACAGTGCAAAAAAAGGTATTAGGTGAACAATAGGTAAGTAAAGAAATAAAAACAGTAAAAAGACAGTGAAAAATAACAGTAGCGTAAAACCAAATGTATTTTACAAAAGCCCTTTTTACATTAAAATAATAACCACAGTGGTTATAGACTAGAGGGTGCAACAGTTCAACACCTCAGGAGCAAATGTCAGTTCACTTTTCATAGCTGAGCATTCATAGGTTGAGAGAGAGTCGAAACAGCAGAACCGGGACATGGTAGCACATCCATTGAAACGGGTAAAAATTCCACTCCGATTCCCTTTATGGATGGGTGTATCTTTGAATTCGCTGTTGACTGGCCTGCTCCTTCTCCATTTTCGGAACACCATCCCACTCCCCCAAAGTGATTGATAGTACATCTTGGCTCGCACTGTGATGATTGTGATTCTGAGCTCTCAGGTTCATATAGCGAGTTATGGTCTTCACTGATCTCACTCTCCGTCAGCTCCATCTGGGGCGTATAGGGGCAGGCCTCGGTTGTATGCTGATGGTCGTGAGCTCAATCTAGCTGGGCCCGAGCTCTTTAGTGATGGTCCCGGTGGACCTCTTTTCCACCGCAGCACAGCAACACTCTGGCACCCAGAGGTCAGTTTAGCATGCTGTACTAACCGTTCTTTCCTGTTGGTAGAAAACAATTCAGGCATCTATTAGGCTACAGTTATATTCAAGAATCACTGCATATACTTGAAATAAACAATAGTCTTAGAAATAACATGGATTTGCATGTACCACCCCTGCCTCCTGCACAGTCTCCTCCAGGATGAAAACAGTTTCAGGGATGAAGATGTCATCCTGAAAACAAACAAACGTTTTGTTAAGACAACTGAACCCAAATATATTAGTTGGCATTAACAAGTTACCTGTCTTGTATGCTTTGTCAACACACACAAACACACCCACACAGTAAATACAGGGACATTTATTTTTCAGCAAACATTAGCTACGTCAACTTCAGTCTAGCTAAATGAGGTGGAGCTAACAAAACATTACAAAAACGAATCTGTCAACAAAATGTATTACAGTACTCGTCTATCTGAGCTGGAAGCTAGCTACAGTAACTAACGTTAACTTACCTAATAACAGGGGTAACTACACGGATAAACTGTATTGCAAATTTAGTTGCGGTTGAGTAACTTGCTAACATTAATTGCTGGGAAGGTGTTACACAAAACACAAAAGACGCAAACTTTCAACTACAGTTGCAACAAAGTGTTCCAGTGTCTAACGCTTGCCCAGTCAACAACAGTCCAGACCGGTTACCGTTACCTCAGCTCCATTGCAATGACTCACGTCGCCTCCTCTGTTCAGTTGGTTTTGCTTGACTCCAAAGTCAGCGATGTTGATTTTTTATGTTTATTAATTCGACCATTTTAAAAAACAAGCACACGTAAAACTTAAAAGCCATACATGCACATGAATAAAATCATAGAAGATAACACAATAAAGTCTGGGACTTATTTCCATTGTGGTCCTCTTGAGACAAGATGGCTAGACAAGATCAAACACAGTATGGCAGTGAAATAATAAAACAAAAACATAGAAGAACATCTATATCATCATTCCAGTTACATCATAGGGGTTATTCATATGGGCACAGAAGACATCAAACATATTTTAACTTTATTTTTAAAGCTGTCCAGAGAGGACGTTGTTTTTATAGGCAGAGGCAACTCATTCCATTCTGAGGCTCCAGTATACAAGAAAGTACCTTTCCCAGCATTACTCCTGAACCTATATAAGCACACATCAGCAACACCTGATCTGGTGCTGGGATTGTGTGCATCCCTAACACGAGGAAAGTAAACTCACTTAGATATCTGGGCGCAGGACTATAAATACTCCTGTAAACCAAACCTAGTCTAATCTGGGACACCCTAGCCTCAACAGGCAGCCAGGTTAGTTCCTGAAAGCAGCTCCTGCCTATGTGAGTATGTAGACTCACCTTCAATACTACCCCGATCAGCTTATTCTGGGCTATCTGGAGATTCCCCTTCATAAATTTAGATAAACCCCAAACCAGGAAGTACAAGCTGTCAGGACCCGGTTACGAACTCGGGTCTCCGGTGTGAGAAACAGTCACTTAGCTAACTGAGCCACTAATAGTCGGCAGAACCCAGAAGATGAGGCAGACACAGCAGTACTTGAGACGGTGTTTTAATAAAGAAAAAAGGAACATTCTTCAGGCAAAAATATAAATCCACAACGTCAAAAGTAATTCCAAGAGAAAAAGGTAATCCTCCAAGTCAAAAGGTAAATCCACAAGGTGGTAGGTACAGCAGGAAAAAGCCTCAAAAGATAATCAAAACTAAATAAACGAGAACAAAACAGAGTACCACAAGAGAGTCCAACTGGAGCAACAAATGTTCACAGCATCGCTAGGGCTGGGTGCTAACATTCAAACACAGAGCAAAGAACTGAGGAAAACTAAGGGTTTAAATACATTCAAGGGAAACGAGGCACAGGTGCAAATATTAACTGGAAACAAGGGAAAACAAAAGGGTCAAAAAAGCACAAAAGCACAATCTAGTGGCCAAAACCGGAACAATCCTGGCCAAATCCTGACACAAGCATAGTCAAAATGGCATTGAATGAGGGCAGTAGCTAGCACTTTCATGGAGTCCTTATCAAGCAGCTTGGACTTTCTAGCCAATAACTTAGTCCTGGCATTAACCTTCCCTAGCACCTTATTGGCCATGCTCACACCTCCCAAGCTTCCATCAAGGATACATCCCAAGTAGCTAACAGAGGTTTTAGTAGTCAGCACCTCACCCCCTAACTCCACTCTGATTTCAGACGACCTACACAATTTATGTCTGGATCCCAAAATAATTGCTTCAGTTTTCCCTAAATGCAGAGATAGCTTATTATCTCCAAGCCGTTTGCTAATGTTAGTAAGCTCTGTGCTAAGTATGCTCTCCAACATAGTTTTGCTTTTGTGAGACACCAGAAGTGTAGAGTCATAAAGAAAAAGACGGCAAGAACAAGCATCTTTCATATCGTTAATATACAATAAAAACAGCAGAGGCCCAAGCACGCTCCCCTGCGGAATGCCACAACTCATTGGTTTTGCCTGAGACAGTGAACCATTAACCTCTACTACTTGCTCCCTTCCTGATAAATAGGACTTTACCCAGCCTAGAGGGATACTGCTTAACCCCAGTGCCTCCAGTTTGGAGATTAGGAGACAGTGGTTAACTGTATCAAAGGCCTTCTGTAGGTCAAGCAGTACCATTCCACACAGATTTCCCTCATCAATCTCTTTCCTGATGAAGTCAGTCAAGTAAAGTAGACATGAATCAGTGGAGTATGTTTTTCTAAAACCCGACTGAAAATCATACCCGGTTTGTTAACATATTCATACATTTTCATACATTTGCTACATGAGCAAATGTATGAAAATGTATGAATATGTTAACAAACCGGGTATGATTTTCAATTCTCTCCAGGATCTTTGATGTTACACAGAGGATAGATACAGGCCTATAATTCCCAGGGTCAGACTTTATCCCCTTCTTATACAGAGGTATAACTTTAGCTTGTTTCATGTCCCTGGGAAAGGTGCCTTGTTCAAGAGAGAGATTACCAATATGCGTAATACAAGGGCCAATTTGCTCAGCAGAATCTATTAGAAACCTTGCAGGAATATTATCCAGGCCTGTGGCTTTGGAGCATTTAAGCTCTGCCAGCATACTGACTATTTTGGCTGTTGCTACCTTTGCAAAATAAAAAGTTTGGTAGTACTACTACAGCCTAGTTCCTTAAATGATTTCCAAAGCTTTTTAGGGTCATTTTTGTTTTCAATTATTTTCTCAGCAAAGTAACCCCTCTTAGCTTCATCCATCCTCCTCTGTGCTCCATTTCTGTGACGTTTATATAGGACAAAATCATACTGCTCTTGAGAGTTATATTTTTTAAAGGCCTTATTCCTTGCTTGGTTAGATTCTAGAATCTCATGATTAAACCAAGGGCTAGATCTCTGCTTTACCCTGACCCGTCTAATGGGAGCCATCACATTCACGACATCAAGGAATCTACATTTAAAGGCTTCCCAGGCACTGTCTACCCATACACTATCTAGCACAGGTGACCAGTCAATTTGACCTTCTTCCTCCCTAAACTTTTCTACACAGTATTTTTTGAGTCCTCTGATTCTAACGGTTTTGTGACACTTAAATATATCTTTAAAAATCCTCCTTGTGCAAAATGTAATAAAATGATCACTGATTCCATAGACTATTACTCCACTCTGCGATATTTTAGATTTATCAGACACCAATATTAAGCCAATTGTACTTTGCACTGTTTCACATATCCTGGTGGGATGTTTTATCATTTGGGTCAGAGCAAGTGATCTATAAAAGTGCATAAATACATTGTGGGTTGGCCTATTCTTTTTGCAGACATCAGTATTGAAATCCCCTAACAAAAGTATTTCCTTCAACAGGGAATCATTACAGTTTGACAACACAATTTCAAGACCTTCATAAAATGCATTCTGCTTGGGTGGCCTATAACACACCCACAACAAAATCGGTCGGTCGGTAACCCCTACACCATAACCTTCAATTTAAAAAGGAGGCGCAAGCAGAGGGCTTAGGCCTATGACTCCTTTCCATTCTGAAACTCCCGGTTGCCGCATCGAAAGGGCCCTTCATCGCGAAGTCTGCCCCCGCAAAATGCTGTCTGCAGATCCTGCTAGCTCGAGCTGGCACATCCTTCCTCTTCAGGACATGGAGCCACTTCTTCAAAAGTTGTGTGTCCTTGGGCAGCCGATGGTAGTTTACCGAGGGATTTTTTTTGAGCCAATTCATAGAGCCTGGCGCTATACACTTCATATTTGAATTACTACTACATCTTCGTTGTCCGCCCCTAACCTCACTCTCTTCGATTCACTCTCCGCACGAAAACTCAATACCACAGACAATTAGCTGATTCCTGCCAGTGACGCACTGGCGTCAGTCGTTACTATGGCAATTTAAAATGGCGCTAACCATAGCTCAAATGAACCTTGTCGGCAATCAAAATACTGAATATAGAGATGTTTTTATGTTAAATGCACATGTTTAGTATTAGTGGATTGAATACATCAATTTGCTTAGATTTACTTCCTAAAGTGTTTCCATTCCCCTTTAAGACTGCAGAACTGGCAGTGTACAAGCTTAACCTTTATTAACAGAGTACAACATGATACCTGAACTGGCATGAAACCTTCACCCACAGCTGTCCAAACATAGCTAACCCAAGGCCGCTAACCCACATATGGCCCCGTGTGGCTCAGTTGGTAGAGCATGGTGCTTGCAACGCCAGGGTTGTGGGTTCGTTTCCCACGGGGGGCCAGTACAAAAAAAGTATGAATGTATGTACTTGTAAGTCGCTCTGGATAAGAGCGTCTGCTAAATGACTTAAATGTAAATGTAAATATGGGGTAACTATTCCCCAACAAAAATTACGGGATGACTGACATCATCCTGTGAAAGAACGGCACCAATGCCCACATTTCTGGCATCTGTGTCCACAATGAATGGGTGCTGGAGGTTGGGGTATGCCAGGACTGAAGCCTTGATAAGTGCCTGGTGTAGTTCAGTGAATGTTGCCATGTAGTCATCATCCTTTTTTGTAAGGCGGCGTAGAGGGCTGGCTACTGTTTTTTTAACATTTTTTTTTATTTCACCTTTATTTAACCAGGTAGGTCAGTTGAGAACAAGTTCTCATTTACAATTGCGACCTGGCCAAGATAAAGCAAACCAGTGCGACAAAAACAACAACACAGAGTTACACATAAGCAAACATACAGTCAATAACACAATAGAAAAATCTATGTAGAGTGTGTGCAAATGTAGAAGAGTAGGGAGGTAAGGCAATTACAATTTAGCATTGACACTGGAGTGATAGATGTGGAGATGAGGATGTGCAAGTAGAGATACTGGGGTGCAAAAGAGCAAGAGGATAAAAAGCAATATGGGGATGAGGCAGTTGGGTGTGCTATTCACAGATTGGCTGTGTAGAGGTACAGTGATCGGTAAACTGATCTGAAAGCTGATGCTTAAAGTTAGAGAGGGAGATATAAGACTCCAGCTTCAGTGATTTTTGCAATTCATTCCACTCATTGGCAGCAGAGAACTGGAAGGAAAGGCGGCCAAAGGAAGTGTTGGCTTTGGGGATGACCAGTGAGATATACCTGCTGGAGCGCGTGCTATGGTTGGGTGTTGCTATGGTGACCAGTGAGCAGAGGTAAGGCGGGGCTTTACCTAGCATAGACCTATAGATGACCTGGAGCCAGTGGGTTTGGCGACGAATATGTGGCGAGAGCCAGCCAAGGAGAGCATACAGGTCGCAGTGGTGGGTAGTATATGAGGCTTTGGTGACAAAACGGATGGCACTGTGGTAGACTGCATCCAATTTGCTGAGTAGAGTGTTGGAGGCTATTTTGTAAATGAAGTCGAGGAACGGTATGATAGTCAGTTTTACGAGGGTATGTTTGGCAGCATGAGTGAAGGAGACTTTGTTGCGAAATAGGAAGCCGTTTCTAGATTTAATTTTGGATTGGAGATGCTTAATGTGAGTCTGGAAGGAGAGTTTACAGTCTAACCAGAGACCTTAGTATTTGTAGTTGTCCACATATTCTAAGTCAGAACCGTCCAGACTAGTGATACTAGTCAGGCGGGAGGGTGCGGGCAGCAATCGGTTGAAGAGCATGCACTTAGTTTTACTTGCATTTAAAAGCAGTTGGAGGCCATGGAAGCAGTGTTGTATGGCATTGAAGCATGTTTGTAGATTTGTTAGCACAGTGTCCAAAGAAGGGCCAGATGAATACAGAATGGTGTCATCTTCGTAGAGGTGGATCAGAGAATCACCAGCAGCAAGAGCGACATCATTCATATATACAGAGAAAAGAGTCGGCCCGAGAATTTAACCCTGTGGCACCCCCATAGAGACTGCCAGAGGTCCGGACAACAGGCCCTTTGATTTGACACACTGAATTCTTGAATGTCCTTGAAGTCCTTGATGAACCTCCGTTAGTAAGAAGCTAGACCAACGAAGCTTCTCAACTGAGAGAGGTCCTTGAGGGTTGCCACTACCTTGGCTGGATCAGTTACGATTCCGTCTGCCCCGACGACATGGCCTAGGAACTTGACCTGCAGTAGGTGACACTTGGGGTGGAGCTTGAGTCCTGCCTGCCAGATGGCAAGTAGAACCTCATGCAGATTCATAAGAGATTCATGGATGTATAGCACATGCACAAGGACGTCATCCAGGTAGACCACACTCTTGTTGCAGGAGCGTTGCAGAGTATTTGCAGCAGTTGCTCCATAAGACGCTCAAAGGTTGGCAGAGCGTTGCAGAGCATGAAGGGCATCACGGTAAACTGCCACAGTCCTTGTCCAATCGAGAAGGCAGTCTTCGGCCTGGCTTCAGGGGCAAGCTCTACTTGCCAATAACTGCTGCGGAGGTCGAGGGAACTTAACCACTGTGACGCTGTGATGTAGTCCAGTTTTGGGCTCCCGAGTGGCGCAGCGGTCTAAGGCACTGCATCTCAGTGCTAGAGATGTCACTACAGACCCCGGTTAGATTCCAGGCTGTATTTCAATTGGGAGTACCATAGGGTGGTGCCCAATTGGGCCAGTATCGTCCAGGTTACGGTTTGGCCGGGGTAGGCCGTCATTGTAAATAAGAATTTGTTCTTAACTGACTTGCCTGGTTAAATAAATAAAAATAAAATAATCTATGCATGGGAGGGGATAAGAATCCTTCCTGGTCACATAGTTCAACGCCATGAGCCATCCTTCTTCTTGACAAGGACTACGGGGCCGCCCAAGTTGGGCTGTTGGATGGCTCGATGAACCCTGTCTCCACCATCTCCCGGATCTTCTGCTCCTCTACCTCTCTCTTCGCCAGTGGCAAGCGATGGGGCCGCAAACGGATAGGTGCTGCGTCAGCAGTATCCATAGAGTGCTGGTTCTCTGGCAGTCTTTGTCTCGTGCTGCAAAGACATCCACAAACTCTGCAAGCAGTGGTTCCAACTTATCCCACTGCTCAGGCTCCAACCTTTCCAAACATCTCTGCCCTAGTTCCCGCACAGTTAGCCGGGTAGCTTCCGAAGGTACGTCTACTGTGCCTCTGGTCACCTGCTGGGGCACAGTCAACCCTTTGGAGGGCTTTACCTGCTCCTTCTCATCTGAGGGAAGGATCTTTGTGTTGCTGTCTGTCTCCAATTCCTTCCAAAACACCTGCGGCTCCCATTGTCTTCTTCCACTGCTCCAAAGTCCCATCACAGAGTCTTTCATCTGGAGTTTCCGCGTTTCAGCATCTAGCCATGCTCCCATTTGACTGAGGAAATCCAACCATAGTCATCTTGGATATCGGCCAACCAGAATTCGTGCTCCAAAAATACATTGCCGACTCTCGCCGATAAGGACCTCCGGCCCTTCATGTCTGCAAGCTCCCGTCACAGTGTGAAGCCATACCGAGGTAGGGGTAAACCCAGAGGGGAAGGGCCCACTATGTCTTTAAGAACACCAGGCCGAACAAGGGATATCGTGGAACCGGTGTCAATCAACACCTGGCAGGCCTCACTGCTGATGCTGCATGGAAGGTAGAGGCCCTGCGTCTGGACCAAACGACCAACTTGATGTTCCGGCTCAAAGAGGGGGTCAGGAGACTGGGATGATGATGTTCCCCTCACTTCATCATCCCCCTGGCTTTTCCCGTCGACTCAGGGGTGGGCAAGGGGTGAGATTGGGATTCACAGTGACAAGAGTTGTGATCTTTCTGGCCACAGCGGAAACAGATTATCTCAGGCCGGCGTTGACCTCTCGAAGTGGACCGTCGTGGAGTCCACTGCGGGTGTGCCACCTTGGCTTGACAGACCCCCTCATCTGAGTCACTCTTAGTCTCCACCTCCGTTTCTACCCGCCATGTCCTTGGATAACCCGACTCTCTGGGCCCAAGATGTTTTCCACTCTTTCCGCTTCTTCCAGGGCCTTAGACAGGGTGGCAGGGGTGACCAGGGGCATCTGCTATTGGAGCCTCTCTGGTGTCAAGGCCCGGAGGAAGACATGTAGGGACAGTTAATCTTGATTAGCCGTAGCAAACTTGGGGTACGCTTGTCTGGCGTAATAACGCATATCTGCAGCCAGGGCACCAAGGCTCTCACCTCCATTTCTCCCGCAACCTGCTAACTTCACCCGCATGCTTTTGCTGTAATCTCTACTGCCAAACCTCTGCCTGAAGGTGGTAGTTAGGGCAGTATAGTACCTCCGCTGATCAGAGCTGAGTTCTAGTGAGCCTGTAACGCACGCCTCTCCAGGACCAGCTGCATAGCCATTTTCTCTTCAGCCCATTTATTTTGCCACACAGCTAGCTGAAACTGGGCTAGGTAGAGTTCAGAGGGCTCCCCTTCCCCATAGTGGGCAACCTTCACTGTCTGGTTGGGCACCTCATTCCTTTGACCACCACCACCATCGGTCCAGGTCCATCTACATGCCGCTGTGCAGGGCAACGAGGCACTGCACCTTCCTCCAGGTGGCGCAGTGGGGCGTGGAAAACAAGGAACCACCACTGGCCTGGCACGGGGTGTTGTCCTGTAATTGTCCTGTTGAAAACCAAATGATAGTCCCACTAAGCGCAAACCAGATGGGATGGCGTATTGCTGCAGAATGCTGTGGTATCCATGCTGGTTAAGTGTGCCTTGAATTCTAAATAAATCACAGAAAGCGTCACCAGCAAAGCACCCCCACACCATCACACCACTTCATCCTTGATTCACGGTGGGAACCACACATGCAGAGATCATCCGAAGCATTTATTTGGGCTGCAATTTCTGAGGCTGGTAACTCAAATTAAATTTTCCCCTGCAGCAGAGGTAACTCTGGATCTTCCTTTCCTGTGGCAGTCCTCATGAGAGACAGTTTCATCATTGCGCTTGATGGTTTTTGCGACTGCACATAAGGAAACTTTCAAAGTTCTTGAAATGTTCCGCACTGACTGACCTTCATGTTTTAAAGTAATGATGGACTGTCGTTTCTCTTTACTTATTTGAGTTGTTCTTGCGATAATATGGACTTTGTCTTTTACCACATTTTCTACATTTGCCCACACTGTACATAGATTTTTCTATTTTTCTTTTCTATTGTGTTATTGACTGTACGTTAGTTTATGTGTAACTCTGTGTTGTTGTTTTTGTCGCACTACTTTGCTTTATCTTGGCCAGGTCGCAGTTGTAAATGAGAACTTGTTCTCAAATGGTCTACCTGGTTAAATAAAGGCAATAAAAACAAAAAATTGGGCTATGTTCTGTATACCGTGTCACAACACAACTGATTGGCTCAAACGCATTAAGAAGGAAACACATTCAAGAAATACACTTTTCACAAGGCACACCTGTTAATTAAAATGCATTCCAGACGACTACTTCATGAAGCTGGTTGAGCGCATGCTAAGAGTGTTCAAAGCTGTCATCAATGCAAAGGGTGGCTACTTTGAATAATCTCAAATGTAAATTATATTTTGATTTGTTTAACACTTTTTTGGTTACTACATGATTCCATATGTGTTATTTCATAGTTTTGATGTCTTTACTATTATTCTACAATGTGGAAAATAGTAAAAATAAGGAAAAGCTCTTGAATGAGTAGGTGTGTCCAAACTTTTGACTGGTACTGTATATATCCATTGATTCTTGAATAATATAACTTATAAATGCCTCATGAGCTCAGTTCAACTGTCATACTCCATGAGAACCAAAAATATTTGCTTGTTTTACTCCAATGTTTGTAAGCATTGTAAATGTAAACAAACACTATATCACCTCATAACATGTTTAAAACAATAATTTTGACATCACATCATGGATGGTCAGTCCTTGTATCCATAGCTCTGTCTATTAATCTGGGAGTGGTTACATTTCTCCAGACACATCCCTCAGCTTTTTACCAAAACAGAGTCGGGGTGTCCGTTTTGCTATTGTTTCATCTGTGGATTTGCCCTTTAAACAGTTGCATATTATCAGATATCAAAGTGTCACCAACAAAAAGTTCAACAATAGACCCATAGCAAATGCAGCATATGGCATTCATTTTTCACATGTAAATAGCACTTTTCAGTAGTGCTCAAATCATACCATTCCGTGTGTGCAGTATTTATTTTTCAACTCGAATCACTGAGCCCAATCAGTCCTCCATGACAACAAAATAAACAACAGACTATTGTAAAGATATAATTTAATTGTATTGTTATATGTAGTAGAAAGCGATTTGTTAGAAGAAGCCTACATAACTAACCCATAAAGTAACATTTAACATCCAAATATGGCCAGCTATGTAAACTTTAACACTGATTTATCCTGCAATAGATGCCGTTCAATTGGTAACATATATTTTTGTGTTATTCAAATGGGGAAAGTAATCCAAAAGTAACTGAATGTAATCAGATTAAGTTACTGAGTTTGGGTAATCCAAAAGTTACATTACTGATTACAATTTTGGACAGGTAATTATTAACTGTAACGGATTACATTTAGAAAGTAACATAACCAACCCTGCCTATGCATACAGGTCCAACTGTCTGTCTGCCTAACCCTCCTCAAATCAAATACAATTTTATTGGTCACGTGCACATGGTTAACAGATGTTATTGTGAGTGTAGCGAAATGCTTGTGCTTCTAGTTCTGACAGTGCAGCAATATCAACAAGGAATTTAACAATTCCACAACAACTACCGAATACACACAAATCTAAGTAAAGGGATGGAATCCCAGCTAGCACGGTGGATCTGGGCCGAATCCTCATTGCTTGCTGGGATAAGAATATGTACATATAAATATATAGATGAGCAATGACCGAGCGGCATAGGCAAGATGCAATAGATTGCATAAAATACAGTATATACATATGGGATGAGTAATGCAAGATATGTACACATTATTAAAGTGCCATTAATAAAGTGACTAGTGATCTCGTTGCTCTCTCCCCCACTGGCTCGCCTGCTCTTTCTCTTCTCTAAGAAAGATGCGAGTGTGTTCAGTCTTCGGTTCTGTTGGGTGTAGAATAGCTCATTCTACTTATTGATAGCCTCTACTTTGGTGAATTTGCGAGACATTGCAAGCCAAGAAAATAATAGATACAGCATTACTATATACAGTAGGCCTACATAATGATGGGACAATTGATACCGGAACTCCAATGCAGTTTTCACAGCACAACTGATCGACACAATGTGTGCAGTCCAAACACTTAATTGACACACCCCATCCCCTCAGCCCTCAAATTAAGTGGACGCTTCTGATGACGTTTCATGACATTGGACAAGAATACACTTGCAGGGCAAGGAGGGGCGGCAGGTAGTCTTAGGGCGTTGGATTAGTAACCGAAAGGTTGCAAGATCGAATACCCGAGCTGACAAGGTAAAAATCTGTCCTTCTGCCGCTGATCAAGGCAGTTTACCCACTGTTCCTAGGCCGTCATTGAAAATAAGAATTTGTTCTTAACTGACTTGCCTAGTTAAATAAAGGTAAAATAAAAAGGGAGGAGGGGGTGAGTTCAAGATGGAGGCATGAGAAGGTGTAACATTTCTAGCTGAGGAACAATTAAGTTTTTCTCAAAGTTTATAATTTTAGGCTGCAGTTGCATTTTTTTACCCACACAAAAAAGTATATCTAGCCATACAATGTAGCTATTTTGAATAATTTTGTAATTAATCAAACCATTGAAATAGTTTTGACGATTTCCAACGAACAAGCTAGCTATCGAAAAGTTTCAGCGTTTGTAGTTAAGTTACCTAGCTAACGTCTTCATAGCTGTAGCATGGAATCAGGACATGACCAAACTGTTGCTGAGATGATGGATGTTGAAACTTCCAAGGAGAAAAGAGGCATTGCTGAAACTCACTCATATGCTTGCAGTGTAAAAAGAGGGGTGAATGTGATTCATACCCGAATACCCCAACCAAGGAGCAACTTCCAAAGAAGCTGAGAAGTGAACCATCACTGAGCCAACTACAGGACAACATCGTCCGCATCCTCACGGCTAAAATCAAAGAGAGCACAGATGACATCATGGATTTGGTGAAAAAGAACACTATCAGCATCATTAACCTGAAGAAAGCGATTGATTTCAATGCTGAGGAAGTAAAAACTCTGAAGCATCAGAACGCAACATTGAAAATTCAGGTTGCAAAGCAGGAGAAGAAATTCATTGAAATGGAGTCAAGGTAAACGAGAATGATCGGTATGGTCGGAGATGGAATCTTCGAATTTATGGAATGGCAGAAAAATCTGACGAGAACATCAAAGCAAGAGTGAAGGACATTTGCAGGGCAATAGTCCCGGAGGAGGAGCGAAATGTTGTTGCAGGTTCTCTGGACGTAGTGCATCGCCTGGGTAGGCTGAGAGATGGGGAAAACAACCAGCCACCACGACCAGTGATCATGAGATTAATCTCCAGGACACACTGTATATAGACTTTTTCTATTGTATTATTGACTGTTTGTTTATTCCATGTGTAACTCTGTGTTGTTGTTTGTGTCGCACTGCTTTGCTTTATCTTGGCCAGGTCGCAGTTGTAAATGAGAACTTGTTCGAAACTAGCCTACCTGGTTAAATAAAGTTGAAATATATATATATTTTTAAACGTAAAGAACCACTAGGTACAGGCTAGCCAGAAGGCTCTAATGCTAGCCAGCTAGCTAACCAGCCATGTAATTTTAATAGAAAAGAGGCTAGCTAGCTATCATCAGCTTTGTAGCGGTTATACTATACCCAACACTTTGCTGTAGCATTCAAATTCTGTGAATATCATTTAGCTAGTATTTTTTAACAAATTTGATCCATATTTAGCTAGTATTTTTCAACAAATTTGATCCATACTTAGCACATTGGGAAGCGTGCTTCCAGACCGGAACCCTGTGAAACGTAAAAGTGCATTCCAGAACGACAACACTTGATTGGTTAGAAGAAAAAACCCTTCCCGTGAAATGGAAGTGAATGAGGGCGAATTAAGTCAAACCAAATCAAACACATGGTTAGCAGATGTTAATGCGAGTGTAGCAAAATGCTTGTGCTTCTAGTTCCCGACAGTGCAGTAATATCTAACAAGTAATCTAACAAATTCACAACGACTACCTTATACACACAAATGTAAAGGGATGAATAAGAATATGTACATATAAATATATGGATGTGCAATGGCCGTGCGGCCTATGCAAGATGCAGTAGATGGTGTGGAATACAGTACATACATATGAGATGAGTAATGTAGGATATGTAAACATTATTAAAGTGCCGTTATTTAAAGTGACTAGTGATACATTTATTAAAGTGGCCAGAGATTTCAGTCTGTATGTTCTCTCTGTGTTAGTGATGGCTGTTTAACAGTCTGATGGCCTTGAGATAGAAGCTGTTTTTAGTCTCTCAGTCCCAGCTTTGATGCACTTGTACTGACCTCGCCTTCTGGATGATAGCGGGGTGAACACGCAGTGACTCGGGTGGTTGTTGTCCTTGATGATCTTTTTGACCTTCCTGTGACATCGGGTGCTGTAGGTGTCCTGGAGGGCAGGTAGTTTGTCCCCGGTGATGCGTTGTGCAGATCGCACTACTGTCTGGAGAGCCTTGCGGTTGAGGGCGGTGCAGTTGCCATACCAGGCAGTGATACAGCCCGACAGGATGCTCTCGATTGTGCATCTGTAAAAGTTTGTGACTGTTCCTTGGTATTTGTAGTTGTCCACATATTCTAAGTCAGAACCGTCCAGAGTAGTGATGCTGGACGTGCGGACAGATGCGGGCAGCGATCTGTAGTAACATTATTATTTGAAACCACCACATGCACATCATCTGTATCTGTGTTACATTCCATATGATGTTTTAATATATTTGTACTGTAATGCTATCTGTCTCAAGTTGTACAAATCATCAGCATGAAGAATACTGAATTCTGTTGAATTGTCAAGTGGACTCAATTCTCATTAAAATAATGTTGGGCTTTTCTTTCAGATCTGCTAAGCACACCTCTGGTAGCCACACAACCACTGCCCCAGAGTGGGTAAGCTCCTTCCTGGCTGGCCCTGTCCAGGGGTGACATTGGTGACAGTGTCTCCCATCCCCCCTGTCTCAGTCCCCAGTAATTATTCTGCTGGGGGGCTAGGGTCAACTTGTTTTATCTGGACCCTTATTCACAAAGCTTCTTAGAGTAGGAGTGCTGATCTAGGATCAGTTTTTACTTTTAGATCATAATGAATCAAATTATATTAACTTGTGGGACCTGACCCTAGATCAGCACTTCTACTCTTCTAGCGCATTTCCATACACAATTTAAACCAGTGTTTTAACCAAAAGGCTCAGACTTTTCTGTTTCCATCTACTTGGTCCGGCACCCATGTCTCACTGGGAGCATGCATTTAGTTTTACTTGCATTTAAGAGCAGTTGGAGGCCACGGACGGAGAGTTATATGGCATTGAAGCTCGTCTGGAGGTTAGTTAACACAGTGTCCAAAGAAGGGCCAGAAGTATACAGAATATAACAGAGCAATAGGTCTAGCTATGTACTTGTTATTTGGTTGAGACTAATATTAGTTTAGAAAATAATTGCTTGCTCTGTGTATATTTGGTGTGTAGTTGGTTGGCTTTGCTAGCTAGCAAGCTGAGATCTCTGCTCAAGTTTTGTATTTGTATATATTATGGATCCCCATTAGCTGCTGCCAAGGCAGAAGCTACTCTTTCTGGGATCCAGCAAAATTAAGGAAGTTTTTAAAAACAGTACAATACATTACCAACAGATTTCACAACATTTTAAGTGTGTTCCCTCAGGCCCCTACTCTTTTACCACATATCTGCAACACAAAATCCATGTGTACGTGTGTGTATAGTGCGTATGTTATCGTGTGTTTGTATGCATATGTCTGTGCCTAAGTTGGCTAATATTAGCTAGCTTGCTAATAATGTTTTGAGGAGAACAGACTAGCTCCCTGTAGAATCAAGACAAGAGGGGATGGGGAAGAAGATTAGATGTGCAATTGTTTCATCTGGCTGATGCAATGCCCAGATAAGATGAGAGCTAAATGCTACATAGAATCTGAGCGATCTCACCTTTTAATCTTGACTAGCTAGCTAGATGTCAATGTCAAACCAATGCAATCATATTCCTTTTATTGGCTTGCTATTTGAGCTGCTTTTCCTGAAAATGTATATTTGGTATAGCTAGCATCGAATAGCCCCTGGGATATGCAACTTTTCAGGGAAGATAGGAACAAATATACACAGGCAGTTAGGAAAGCTAAGGCTAGCTTTTTCAAGCAGAAATTTGCATCCTGTAGCACAAACTCAAAAAAGTTCTGGGACGCTGTAAAGTCCATGGAGAATAAGAGCACCTTCTCCCAGCTGCCCACTGCACTGAGGCTAGGAAACACTGTTACCACCGATAAATCCACTATAATTGAGAATTTCAATAAGCATTTTTCTATGGCTGGCCATGCTTTCCACCTGGCTACCCCTACCCCGGTCAATAGCCCTGCGCTCCCCACAGCAACTTGCCCAAACCTCCCCCACTTCTCCTTCACCCAAATCCAGATAGCTGATGTTCTTAAAGAGATGCAAAATCTGGACCCCTACAAATCAGCTGGGCTAGACAATCTGGACCCTCTCTTTCTAAAATTATCTGCCGCAATTGTTTCAACCCCTATTACTAGCATGTTCAACCTCTCTTTCGTATCGTCTGAGATTCCCATAGATTGGAAAGCTGCCACGGTCATCCCCCTCTTCAAAGGGGGAGACACTCTAGACCCAAACTGCTACAGACCTATATCTATTCTACCCATCCTTTCTAAGGTCTTCGAAACCTAAGTTAACAAACAGATTACCGACCATTTCGAATCCCACCATACCTTCTCCGCTATGCAATCTGGTTTCAGAGCTGGTCATGGGTGCACCTCAGCCACGCTCAAGGTCCTAAACGATTTCATAACCGCCATCGTTAAGAGACATTACTGTGCAGCCGTCTTCATCAACCTGGCTCAGGCTTTCGACTCTGTCAATCACAACATTCTTATTGGCAGACTCAACAGCCTTGTTTTCTCAAATGTTTGCCTCATCTGGTTCACCAACTACTTCTCTGATAGAGTTCAGTATGTCAAATCGGAGGGCCTTTTGTCCGGACCTCTGGCAGTCTCTATGGTGGTGCCACAGGGTTCAATTCTCGGGCCGACTCTCTTCTCTGTATACATCAATGATGTCGCTCTTGCTGCTGGTGATTCTCTGATCCACCTCTACGCAGACGACACCATTCTGCATACCTCTGGCCCTTCTTTGGGCACTGTGTTAACTAACCTCCAGTTGAGCTTCAATGCCATACAACTCTCCTTCCGGGGCCTCCAACTGCTCTTAAATGCAAGTAAAACGAAATGCATGCTCTTCAACCGATTCCTGCCCGCACCTTCCCACCCGTCCAGCATCACTACTCTGGACGGTTCTGACTTATGTCGTGTCTTTGGCTATGCCAGATTAATTGCTATGACATGCTATTCTATAAAATAATTTCTCCGTAATTAATATGACCTGATTGAACTAATCAGGTAAATGTAATTAACTAGAGAGGGACACCACAAAATAATATTTATAGAGCTGTTATCTTCTGAATAAACTCTTAAAGATTTAGTAATATTTTACATCCATAGCAGTCACATTAATCGTCATTTTATTCAGTCTCATCTGAAAGTGGTAAATCCTTGGTTATCTGCAAGAATCCTGGCTAACAAGTTGAATCAGCAATACAAAATTGGGTTTAATTATTTATTTACTAAATACCTAACTAATCACACAGAAACACACATACACAATTAAATCATAACTTGATTACAAAGTGCCGTCATAAAGAAAAACGTCCCTGGCGGGCGGAATAGATATGACATCTTGTTACACAAAGGGAAGGGGCTGAGTTTTAGTGAAAGAGTGGGAGACTGGAACAGGGCCGAAGCTGTGCTATCGTAAATACAGTATCTTATGCATTCTAAATTACCGCCCATTTGAAAAGGAAAATGCAATAAATATTTACTCTGAGCTGCGCTTCAGTAGGTTGGTGGTAGATGGAAGGCCGTCTTGCCAAACCGAGTCCTCTGTCCTTTGAAGAATGTCTCCGGTGGTCACTGGATACGTTGGAGTAGCGTCGATGTGTAGTAGACGGGATACTCTGACTGTCCTTCCTAACCTGCGTTTGTAGCAGCTGTTGCTAACTCAACGGCTAGGAGGTATCACTTCTGTAGTGAATACGAGTTCAAAGTTCATACCTCCTTTGATAGCTTGCACATTATTAGAAAAAGTTAGAGGAAAAATGTTCCCTAAATTTATTCAAAGTTTTGGTTTGGACTTCATTGGAAGTCTGAGTGAGACGATAATCCATACAATCTCCGTTGATTGGATATCATAAGTGTAAACCAAATGTTGGGCACATTCAACACTGTGGCACTTCTCCCTAAGGCCGAAACCACATGGGATTCCCGCTGGAGCGGGGCTTCTGTCAGTACTGGATTACTGAATGGGTTTTGAAAAACACAAATTTTACTGATTGATCAATTTAATGATAAATCAAACCTGTATAGGCAATTTGTGAATTAAACTTTAATTAACCTGAGAAGTGCTTAATCTAGGTTAATATGAGAAGTTTAAAAGTGTCTCATTTGATTGGAAGAACATTAAATTATGTTCAACAATTTGACTTATGAAATTGAATGAGACGATAATCCATACAATCTCCGTTGATTGGATATCATAAGTGTAAACAGTAGACCAAATGTTGGGAACATTCAACACTGTGGTACACTTCCCCCTAAGGCCGAAGCCACATGGGATTCCCGCTGGGGCGGGGCTTCTGTCAGTACTGGATTACTGAATGGGTTTTGAAAAACCCAAATTTGACTGATTAATCAATTTAATGATAAATCAAACCTGTATAGGCAATTTGTGAATTAAACTTTAATTAACCTGAGAAGTTGCTTCATCTAGATTCGTTTGGGAAAAGTTTGCAATGTCTTATTTAGAGAACTCAACAATTTGGATATTATTTAAAATATCTATTTCAGAATGTAAATGGCCAGATTTACACTTATTAGTTCAATTGGATAAGACATTGATATTCGTCTGGATATCATAAGTAATGACTTGAGTGTGACCTGAATAATTCTTCATGAACGAATATACTGGGCACACTTCAGCGGTCACTGATTTCACACGCTGAAATAAAACGGAACTACCCGGGGCGGAACTTCCGTTCCGCGAGGCGGAGGAATTTCAACGTGGCACCAGAAAAAAATTGCTATTTTCCCTTGTTAGCTTTAGCACCTCGTGCCAGCTAACCCTCCTTTGTGCCTGAAAATGTAGCACGTAGGATTCCCTTGGCAGGGAAAAGGTTTTACTTATAACGTATTATGTTCAAACCCTTTTCGGCGTTTTTTGATGATGTTTTAACCGGAACACGCGGCAAACACGAAATGCACCGTGGTCTCCTCGCGTGGAATCGCGCGAGAGAGAGAGAGATAATTATTGCTGGTCGAGCTATATCTCCTGAATTTCAATCGGCTGGCTCTTTGTCCTCGCTCGAGAAATTAATAATGACCTCGCCTACCCGCGTATGAAACGCGCCAGGCAGAAATAGCCCTGCGTTTGGCCAAACGCTCTATTTCTCAGATTTCTATAATTAGCTTTCTCAGCCTCTTACAAGAAATGTATTCGCTTACGTTATCCACTGACTGCGTCAGAGAACAACACGGCGGCGGGGGAATCTTCAGCACACACACCCAAAAATGCTTGTCTATCACTCCAAAAATGTGTATAATAAACTTGGTATATTATGTCATCTGCTTTTAAATTTTATACAGGCTGAATCAAAATGAAAGCGTCATTCTATCTTAGACTCCTCACAGGGGGCACCAATATGTCGTGTCTTTGGCTATGCCAGATTAGTTGCTATGACATGCTATTCTATAAAATAATTTCTCCGTAATTAATATTACCTGATTGAACTAATCAGGTAAATGTTATTAACTAGAGAGGGACACCACAAAAGAATATTTATAGAGCTGTTATCTTCCGAATAAACTCTTAAAGATTTTGTAATATTTTACATCCATAGCAGTCACATTAATCGTCATTTTATTCAGTCTCATCTGAAAGTGGTAAATCCTTGGTTATCTGCAAGAATCCTGGCTAACAAGTTGAATCAGCAATACAAAATTGGGTTTAATTATTTATTTACTAAATACCTAACTAATCACACAGAAACACACATACACAATTAAATCATAACTTGATTACAAAGTGCCGTCATAAAGAAAAACGTCCCTAGCGGGCGGAATAGATATGACAGCTTGTTACACAAAGGGAAGGGGCTGAGTTTTAGTGAAAGAGCGGGAGACTGGAACAGGGCCGAAGCTGTGCTATCGTAAATACAGTATCTTATGCATTCTAAATTACCGCCCATTTGAAAAGGAAAATGCAATAAATATTTACTCTGAGCTGCGCTTCAGTAGGTTGGTGGTAGATGGAAGGCCGTCTTGCCAAACCGAGTCCTCTGTCCTTTGAAGAATGTCTCCGGTGGTCACTGGATACGTTGGAGTAGCGTCGATGTGTAGTAGACGGGATACTCTGACTGTCCTTCCTAACCTGCGTTTGTAGCAGCTGTTGCTAACTCAACGGCTAGGAGGTATCACTTCTGTAGTGAATACGAGTTCAAAGTTCATACCATTTGCAACCAAAGTCCATGCTGATGTTGGCTTAGTTCTGTAGTTATTATCTGAACCATTCTGACATCGGATCGTCATCCTAAATGTACCCGGAACAGGAAGTTATATTTTTGTCAATGGCTTTTATAGTGGAGGGAGAGGGGTGTGTCTGAAAAGTTTGTAACCCATGTCTCTTCACAGGGACGGGCCCCTGGTTGAGCAGAAGCCAAGCTTATGAAAACCCAAATCTCTCATTTGGAAGCTAAAATTACATTTCATCTCTTTCACAAATATTTTCATATTCAAACATTTGAATTAAACAACAATTCCATGTGAATCCGATACCTCTGACGTTTAGACTTTCCACAGTAGAGTTTATGTCATTCTATCATTGATGAGAATGTGTCAGAGGGCAACCGAACTGATATAATATACCTTAAGTACCACCGCATATGTTCAGTTGGTCGGATTACCAGAATATAGTTCATTTCCCCCCCAACTTCTGATGTTCTCAGAATCTCTATGTTAACCAATGGGTTTTCTTATGTCACATCAGTTATAGTAGGGAGAGAGAAAAAGGGGGAAAGAGGTATTTATGACTGTCATAAACCTACCCCCAACCCAACGTCATGACACTTAGAATATGTGGACAACTACAAATACCTAGGTGTCTGGTTAGACTGTAAACTCTCCTTCCAGACTCACATTAAACATCTCCAATCCAAAATTAAATCTAGAATCTGCTTCCTTTTTCGCAACAAAGCCTCCTTTACTCATGCTGCCAAACATACCCTCGTAAAACTGACCATCCTACCGATCCTCGACTTCGGCGATGTCATTTACAAAATGGCCTCCAACACTCTACTCAACAAATTGGATGCAGTCTACCACAGTGCCATCCGTTTTGTCACCAAAGCCCCTTATACTACCCACCACTGCGACCTGTACGCTCTCGTTGGCTGGCCCTCGTATCATACTCGTCGCCAAACACACTGGCTCCTGGTCATCTACAAGTCTCTGCTAGGTAAAGCCCCGCCTTATCTCAGCTCACTGGTCACCATAGCAGCACCCACCCGTAGCACGTGCTCCAGCAGGTATATCTCACTGGTCACCCCAAAGCCAATTCTTCCTTCAACCGCCTCTCCTTCCAGTTCTCTGCTGCCAATCACTGGAATGAACTGCAAAAATCACTAAAGCTGGAGACTCTTACCTCCCTCACTAGCTTTAAGCACCAGCTGTCAGAGCAGCTCACAGATCACTGCACCTGTACATAGCTCATCTGTAAATAGCCCATCCAATCTACCTCATCCCCATACTGTATTTATTTATTTATCTTGCTCCTTTGCACCCCAGTATCTCTACTTGCACATTCATCTTCTGCACAATCTACCATTCCAGTGTTTAATTGCTATATTGTAATTACTTCGCCACCATGGCCTATTTATTGCCTTACCTCTCTTATCCTACCTCATTTGCACATGCTGTATATATATTTTTCTACTGTATTATTGATTGTGTGTTTGTTTATTCCATGTGTAACTGTGTTGTTGTATGTGTCGAACTGCTTTGCTTTATCTTGGCCAGGTCGCAGTTGCAAATGAGAACTTGTTCTCAACTAGCCTACCTGGTTAAATAAAGGTGAAATAAAAAATGTAAAAAAAACAAAAAAAACATGAACTAGCTAGCTATAATATCACATAGACATTTTCAGGAAAAGCATAGATAGAGCTAGCTGTTATCTGTAGTAACATTATTATTTGAAACCACCACATGCACATCATCTGTATCTGTGTTACATTCCATATGATGTTTTAATATATTTGTACTGTAATGCTATCTGTCTCAAGTTGTACAAATCATCAGCATGAAGAATACTGAATTCTGTTGAATTGTCAAGTGGACTCAATTCTCATTAAAATAATGTTGGGCTTTTCTTTCAGATCTGCTAAGCACACCTCTGGTAGCCACACAACCACTGCCTCAGAGTGGGTAAGCTCCTTCCTGGCTGGCCCTGTCCAGGGGTGACATTGGTGACAGTGTCTCCCATCCCCCCTGTCTCAGTCCCCAGTAATTATTCTGCAATAGCTTATGTGCTGGGGGGCTAGGGTCAACTTGTTTTATCTGGACCCTTATTCACAAAGCTTCTTAGAGTAGGAGTGCTGATCTATGCTGATCTTAGATCATAATGAATCAAATTATATTAACTTGTGGGACCTGACCCTAGATCAGCACTTCTACTCTTCTAGCGCATTTCCATACACAATTTACCCCAGTGTTTTAACCAAAAGGCTCAGACTTTTCTGTTTCCATCTACTTGGTCGGGCACCCATGTCTCACTGGGCAATGGCTCCTGCGGACCTGCTCTCACCTCGGGCCAAAGCCAGGCCACTGGTACTTTTCAGATTTCATTTATATAACAATGGCTAATACCTTCTCACAAGGCAACTGTTTTGATTATGCAGAGGCTGTTGATTCTGCTCTTCACAAGTCCTCACTGTCAGCCCTAGTATAACACAAGGGTGTGTACACTACACCCTTCTTTAGAAACGAAAACCTTATTATTGAAATGAAACTGTTCCATGAAAATGTGCATATAAAAATAATCAGAGGCGCAACGTTGGTTTTTAGAAGTGGGGGGGCATTATTATTATGATTAATTGTTTATCCTGTCGGATAAACACTCCAAACAGCCTACCCAACCGCTCGGAGGCGGTCCTCATGGTCCTAATATTTTGTGAACTGTATGACTTAGATAAGGAGAGATTGTGTGAAAAGGTCAGAGAGGCTGGACAGGGTTGGGGTGGTGTAGTGGGGGAAGAAAAGTGGAGGGAAGTGGTGTCTAGGGCTCTAGTTCACTTTCTTAGAGAAGCAGAACACATGAAGATAATTTAATGTACTATAAGAAGGCCCTTGTCTTGTTTTGCACACTTTGTACAAAATAATAAAATGCAGTACTACAGGATATTTCTTAACGTAGCTCTTTATTAGCTAGCTATAACTGGCATGTTCACGTATCGCCAACCAGGATCAAACTGACCATGACCTAACCATTTGGGTGGTCTTAACCAATCATAGCATAGTATGATATGGCGGTAAAATGCATCCAATTATAATTCAGTATGTTTACACATATGAATATTACAGCCGTGACCTTCCACACACTCCAGTACAGTAGGTGGCGGTGCAAACACTTTAAATGTTGGCTGCGATCCGACAACCCAATCCCAAAAGAAGAAGAAAGCAGCAGCAGCTAGCTACCTTGTGCAGGCAATAATGATTTGGCCTATTTCACTGGACCAGCTTGGCAACTGGCTATCTCTCTAGTTTGTAGGAGTGACCATTTGTAATGTATTATCAATTTGCTGGAGGACGAAAATTATATCGATCGAGTAATCTACGATGACAATAGGACTAGCGTGGAAACCATGAAAAGATCTAGAAGTGTTGGTGCGTCTTCACCTTTGAATGGGATAGGAAAACAAGGTATTGCTAGATAGCGTAATGGACACTCGTTTTTATATATATATATATATGTTTTTAGTTAACGTTAGCTAGCTAGCTAGTTACCTGAATTAGTCGAGAAGGTGTCACTGTCTAACTAGTTAGCTATTTGTCATGTTTGCACGTAATTCGTGTTAGATTAGCTAGCTAGCGAATGTCACGAGCTGGAAAATGTAGCTAGCTAACTAGCTAATTGCATTAACGTTCGCTAACGTTAGCTAAAAACACATAATTGACTGGTAAGGTTACCCATTGATTTTGAGAAATGGTCTCCTAAGTCTTAAATCGAACACAAGGACAACAATAAATACTAGTAGTACTTACTGGCTTCCTTGAAAGACATGTTAGGTACCTAAATAACTCATATCTCTTCATACTGTAAACACAGAATTATTCCCATTGTGTGGCATAGTGGCATCACTATCAAGCAAAGTGCAGGGGGACTGTCTTACAAATCCAGGCATAAGGTCATGATTTGGGCTCACTACTACATTACATGATGGCTGGCAACTCAGAGAATGTGGTTATTTTACTGGAGTGCTCCCTCACTTTAGCGAGCTGGGAGTCTGCAGCTCAGTTTTGTGAGGGATGTACTTGGTTGTCTGATGTCCGTTTGGCCTCTCCGCTTCCGAGTATAGCTATCTCAGGAGGATGTTCTGGTTAATGGCCACTGTGTTACTGTAGCTGCTGTGGGTTGAGGGACCTCAGCTGAACCGTTGTCATGTGGACAGATGGCGACTCCCGGAGGAAGAGGAAGGTGGCAGAGATCTCTCAGGCCCTGAATGTGACGCCGGTGGATGTGGCGGCACTAAGGAGGATGGCCATCAGTGAGGGGGGGCTGCTCACAGACGAGATCCGCTGTAAAGTGTGGCCCCGGCTGCTGAACGTGCCCACCGACACCCTGCCTGAGAAACCAGGTAAGCTGCCTGGGCAGTGGGCACTGCTACTGACAGACCATAGATGCCACTGAGGCTACAAAGGGTACTAGACCACAATTAAGTGCAGTGGCACATATTCACCCTTTTCTCATTGTCTTTTCTCCAGAGGATATACAGAGGGAGAATAATAAGGACTATAACCAGGTGCTGTTGGATGTCCAGCGTTCCCTTAAAAGATTCCCTCCTGGTGAGTGACACACATTTGTATTTATTAGGGATCCCCATTAGCCAAGGCAGCAGATACTCTTTCTGGGGTCCAAACACATTAAGGCACTCACATTAAAAATTTTAATTGAACATTTATTTAACTAGGCAAGTCAGTTAAGAACAAATTCTTATTTACAATAATGGCCTACCGGGGAACAGTGGGTTAACTGCCTTGTTCAGGGGCAGAACGACAGATTATTTTTTACCTTGTGCTCTGGGATTCGATCCAGCAACTTTTTGGGTTACTGGCCCAATGCTCTAACCACTAGGCTTACCTGCCTCCCCACATTACACATAAAACAAAATATAAAACAGTACATCATATAACATTGTTACACCACTACATATCTACAACACAAAATGTATGATACCACCATACAACAATATTACATTGTGCGTGTGTGTGTAGAGTGCATTTGCTAGCGCCTGTATGCGTGTGTCTGTACCTGTGTCTCTTCAGTCCCTGCTGTTCCATACGGTGTATTTTTATCTTTTTTTGTTATCAGATTCTACTGCTTGCATCAGTTACTTGATGTGGAATAGAGTTTCATGTAGTCATGGCTCTATGTAGTACTGTCGCCTCCCATAGTCTGTTCTGGACTTGGATTGTGAAGAGACCTCCTGTGGCATGTCTTGTGGGGTATGCATGCACACCTCAGACCGTGTTCTTAGAATAGCACTAAATCATGTCAGGTTGTGTTTTGTCATTGTCTGTTTTGGCTGTCCCTCTTGAATTTGACTTGTGTGATGTAGATGTACAGGCTACGCAACCCTGTCATTTTGTATATGTTTCTTTTGGAGGGTGTTCTATGTGTCACTGCTTTCTTTATTAAAGCAGCAGCTATCCTAGCGGTTGGAGCATTGGGCCAGTAACCTAAAGGTTGGTAGTTTAAACCCCCTAGCCGACAAGGTGCAAATCTGCCGGTGTGCCCTTGAGTATAGCACTTAACCCTAATTGCTGCAATGTTGCTAATGGCGGAACCTGCCCGTGACACCTCTCAGAGGGTGTTTCGGGGAGTTGGGATATGCAAAAAGCACATGGACAAATATGCACCCACCTAATAATACTAATTATTATAATTAAGAAAGTCCAAAAATTGATAAAGAAGAATCTGATTTACTGGGCGCTTTGACATACTGCCATGCTTGTTTCTCGGGTATGGCCCGGGAAGATTTGGCCATTTTTGTCAATTAAGGGCATGATGGTTTTATAGTGAAATGCTGCACGGAGTCTTCACCGTGCGCTGCCACTTTAAGAGCGCAGCAGCAGTCAGGAAGGAGGAAATAAAGATGTCTGTTCCGGCTCTGTGTAGGGTCTATCGGTTAGCGCGGCAGTTTGACGGTGTGTGCAACTCTGCAGAAGTATTGTAGTTTCAGCGTGCTTAGTTTATTTATATATATATATATATATATACAAAAAAGTTTGATCGTCTTTATCGCGCTACTCCTGATGTGTTAGAACCGTTCAACCCTCGGATCACATGGATTACTAGCAACATTGTTGCAAGCTTTTGTCAGACAACCAACCAATGATTGTGTCAGATGGGCGAATGCACGTTCAAGCCTAGATGCAACAGCTAAGCTCATCTCTTTCTATCTCCTTCAGTTCTTTACACTGAAATTATTTATCTCTTTGTGCTGCGTTCCCTTTTATTTTCAGTCCCTTTGGTGAACTAATAATGAACTTTTTGACATTTTAGTTAAAGGGAGGTTGCGTGAGTTTGTTTTATTGTTTGAACTGTTGATTTTGTGTGGGACTATTGACGTTTGGCCAATAAGCTTTTTGGACATTATAAGGCCTTCTGTTTTGTCTATGAACACATTCACACACACACACACACACACACACACATTCATACCCCCCTCACTCCTCCACTGGGAGGTAATACAGTATATTGCAAATTCTCTAAGGTTTATGACTGGGTTCGTTCTTGTCAATTGTTTCTATTTAGTTGCAATTGAATTGCTCTGTCATTATTCTTGTATGAGGTTTTATTGATCTGGTTACCCCTGTGCTGTAGCTTGTTTTTAGATGTGTTTTTGCCAGATATAATTTCTGGCCAACAAGCTACACTCTAGGCAATCTCTTCTGCTGATGTGTGTGTCTGGTAGTGGTACTATCTTTACCCCTCTAACAATACCGCTATAGAACTGGCACCCGAACAGGGACCCCTGGAGAAAAGCACCTATAGTTGTATAATACAGAATACTACCGTGGGAGCTCATAGTCTCCTGTTGACATCAGTGCATAAAGGCCAAGTTATACATTTATTTCTATAGTTGAGGAAATCAGCTGGGCCTTTTGACTTGTGACCTATTTTATTTATTTCACCTTTATTTAACCAGGTAGGCCAGTTGAGAACAAGTTCTCATTTACAACTGCAACCTGGCTGAGATAAAGCAAAGCAGTGTGACACAAACAACACAGATTTACACATGAGATAAACAAACGTACAGTCAATAACACAATAGAGGGCCTCCCGGGTGGGGCAGTACTGCATCGCAGTGCTAGCTGTGTCACCAGAGATTCTGGGTTCGGGCCCAGCTGGCCGCGACCGGGAGGTCCATGGGGCGACGCACAATTGGCCCAGCGTCGTCCGGGTTAGGGAGGGTTTGGCCTGGCAGGGATATCCTTGTCTCATCGCGCACTAGCGACTCCTGTGTCGGGCCGGGCGCAGTGCACGCTGACCAGGTCGCCAGGTGTACGGTGTTTCCTCCGACACATTGGTGCGGCTGGCTTCCGGGTAGGATGTGCATTGTGTCAAGAAGCAGTGCGGTTGGGTTGTGTTTCGGGGGACGCATGGCTCTCGACCTTCACCTCTCCCGAGTCCGTACGGGAGTTTCAGCGATGAGACAAGACTGTAACTACTACCAATTGGATACCACGAAATTTGGGAGAGAAAAATAAATAAAATATAACGCAATAGAATAGCTGTATAGTGTGTGCAAATGAAGTAAGGAGGTATGGCAATAAATAGGCCAATGGTGGCGAAGTAATTACAATTTAACAGTTTAAACTGGAGTGATATATGTGCAGATGAGGATGTGCAAGTAGAAATACTGGTGTGCAAAAGAGCAGAAAAACAAATATGGGGTAAGGTAAGTAGTTGGTTGGATGGGCTATTTACAGATGGGCTATTTACAGATGGGCTGTGTACAGCTGCAGCGATCGGTAAGCTGCTCTAACAGCTGATGCTTAAAGTTAGTGAGGGAGATATGTCTCCAACTTCAGTGATTTTTTTTTTTTTTTTTTTTTTTTTTTTTTTGCAATTCGTTCCAGTCATTTGCAGCAGAGAACTTTAAGGAAAGGCGGGCAAAGTAGGTGTTGGCTTTGGGAATGACCAGTGAAATATACCTGCTGGAGCGCGTACTACGGGGGTGGGTGTTGCTATGGTGACCAGTGAGCGGAGCTTTACTTAGCAAAGACTTGTAGATGACCTGGAGACAGTGGGTTTGGCGACGAATATGTAGCGAGGACCAGCCAACGAGAGCATACAGGTCGCAGTGGTGGGTAGTATATGGGGCTTTGGTGACAAAACGGATGGCACTGTGATAGCAAATTGGATGCAGTCTGAGTAGAGTGTTGGAGGCTATTTTGTAAATTACATCGCCGAAGTCGAGGATCGGTAGGATAGTCAGTTTTACGAGGGTATGTTTGGCAGCATGAGTGAAGGAGGCTTTGTTGCAAAATAGGAAGCCGATTCTAGATTTAATTTTGGATTGGAGATGCTTAATATTACATTTACATTTAAGTCATTTAGCAGACGCTCTTATCCAGAGCGACTTACAAATTGGAAAGTTCATACATATTCATCCTGGTCCCCCCGTGGGAATTGAACCCTGGTCCCCCCGTGGGAATTGAACCCACAACCCTGGCGTTGCAAGCGCCATGCTCTACCAACTGAGCCACACGGGACCACATGAGTCTGGAAGGAGAGTTTACAATCTAGCCAGACACCTAGGTATTTATAGTTGTCCACATATTCTAAGTCAGAACCGTCCAGAGTAGTGATGCTGGGCGGGTGTGGGCAGTGATTGGTTGAAGAGCATGCATTTTGTTTTACTAGCATTTTTCAGAGCAGTTGGAGGCCACAGAAGGAGTGTTGTATGGCGTTGAAGTTTGTCTGGAGGTTTGTTAAGTGTCCAAAGAAGGGCCAGATGTATACAGAATGGTGTCGTCTGCGTAGAGGTGGATCAAAGAATCACCCGCCGAAAGAGTGACATCATTGATATATAGAGAGAAGTGTCTTTGACCCCTCTCCCTGTGTAGGCATGCCAGACAAGCAGCGTGAGGACCTCCAGGAGGAGCTGATTGACATCATCCTGCGGGTGCTGGGAAGGAACACCCAGCTGCACTACTACCAGGGCTACCATGACATCGTGGTCACCTTCCTGCTTGTGCTGGACGAGCGTCTGGCCACCGCTCTGGTAGAGAAACTCTCTACGCACCACCTCAGGTGGGTCTTTGTCTGTTTTGGTGTTCCATTCACACAGGAGCTTGGCTTTAAAATGGGGGTTAAGTAGAAGGGGAATCCATTTTGAAAAGAGAACGTAGCCAGTTGCAATACAACCATTTGTTTTAGCTATTGTAGTGTGCCGGTTTAAATGACTGTGTAAACTGCACACAATTGGTCAGATGAGTCATCCTAAACAGTTGCTATTGGAGACGAGTCATCTTGAAGCATTTCACTTGAATTACACACACAGTACTACTTTCTATGTTTATGATTGGCAAACTGTCATGTTGATTCTCTAATCCTGGTTCAATTTGTCACGGTGGTCCTCTGCTGTTCCTTTACTGCAGGGACTTTATGGACCCCACCATGGACAACACTAAACACATCCTTAACTATCTGATGCCAATCATCGAGAGGATCAACCCAGAGGTGCATGACTTCATGCAACAGTAAGCATCTCTTCTCTTGTTCTGTTAGTACAATCAGTAGTTAGTCAAATAATTAATGAGCACAACTAATGAAGATACAATACCAGTAAGTAAAATTATGTTCCACTGACTGTGTCTCCAGGGCAGAGGTGGGCACCATCTTTGCCCTTAGCTGGCTCATCACCTGGTTTGGCCACGTCCTATCAGATTTCCGCCACGTTGTGCGGTTGTATGACTTCTTCCTGGCCTGCCATCCTCTGATGCCAATCTACTTTGCTGCTGTGGTGAGTGTCCTCTAAAGTGGAGCCCAACATAACCGTCTCTTTTTTTTCCTTTGGGGGCTAGATCATTCTTAGAGTTCAAATGTGCCTCACAAATCAAGTGTTTGCTTATGAAAAACATATTTTTATTTTTGCAGCAGAGCTTAGCTGACCACTTATGCTGTGCTCTTGTCTTTGGACAATAGCTTCTAAATTGCCCCTGAGGAGTTTGATAAAACTGTATTGAATTCAATAGATTCATAGACCAGGGTTTCCCAAACTTTTTGCCCTAGCACTAAACATCTGATTCAAATAATCAAACCTTGATGAGTTGGTTATTTGAATCAGCTGTGTAGTGATAGGGCAAAAACCAAAACGTACACCCAGGGGGGGCCTCAATACAGAGTTTGGGAAACCCTGGCATAGGCCATAGACCGCATGCTGTTAACGAGTTGTTGTATTGTGTGCGCACTGTTTGGTCGGTGTCTATTCCAGATTGTGCTGTACCGAGAGGACGAGGTGTTGGATTGTGAGTGTGACATGGCGTCGGTGCATCACCTTCTGTCCCAGATCCCCCAGGACCTGCCCTACGAGACACTCATCAGCCGTGCAGGAGACCTCTTTGTTCAGTTCCCCCCCTCCGAGCTGGCCAGGGAGGCTGCCCAACAGTACAGTCAACAGTAAGATTGTCTACCTCCTTTCTCGCTTGTCTCTTTTTGCCACGTAGTCTCCCATGGACCCCCCCCCCCCCCCCCCCCCACAGATCCTTTACCTCCTATATCTCCTGTCTGTCTTTTGCTCTCTTTCGCCCCCTCCCTCTGCTCCCTGCTGTTGAGTCACATTCCCTCAACACGCTCGGGTGAGATGGTGTGAACTGTCGCTTTAATAACCTGATACTAAGAGAATTCTGTCCCCTCCTTCTCATTAGCCTGTACAACTGTTACTATCATGTACTTTTCCCCAGCATATTTAAACAATAACACATGAATTTTAACTTATACATACCCCAAGCTAAGGTACTGTATATTTAGGAAAATACATGTCCTTCCTTCTGATGTTTGTTCTCCTATACCACTAGTAGAATAGGTGAACTATAGAACTAGTTTGTTGTAGAAGTAACAAGGTTTGCCCCAAACAGCTGTGAATTCCCCTGCGTTGTCCCAGCAATAGCTGGCTGGTGTTAATGTTTTCCTTGGTCTCTCAGGACAGCAGCTTCCACCTTTAAAGACTTTGACCTGGTCTCAGAGCAGCAGCGGCCTGACTCAGTGCTGCGAAGGCGGCTGAGGGAGAAGCAGGCGCTGGAAGGAGCAGCTGCAGGGGCCATGGTGGCGACGGCACAACCCACTGTGGCCCGACGCTTCGTCCGACTGGCCGTCATGGGGCTCACTGTGGCCCTGGGGGCAGCCGCCCTCACCCTGGTCAACACAGCCCTGGAGTGGGTGCCCAAACTGGACTTGCATCTCTTCCCCTGAGAGAGAGAGCGAGGGGGGACTTGGAGGGAACAAGTGGGGGCTGACGTACAGACTTAAACAGGGCGGCTATTACAGCAGAAGACGTACACAAGAGGGAAAGAGAATATGGAGTTCTGTTCCCTATTATGAAGGACGAGAATGGAACAGAGACTTGACTGTTAACTTTGTCTTTAATTTATATTTGTAAATAAAATAACTGGATACTGATAAATGTTGTGCACAGAGGGATTAAGCTATTTATGTGATGGCAAGCGGCAACTATTAAGGCTTTGGGTTACTAGTTGAAGAGCAGTCACTGGGGTCGAAACTGCTGCCAATGAAGAGCGTGTGTGATTGTGTCCGAGATTTAACTCACCCTTGCCCCTATGTAGTGCACTGTATAGGGTGCCAATTCAGATGCTGTGTGTGTATGCTATTCGGTTCAAGGGTGAGTTAAATGACCCTCTGAGCCTCACATGGGCCATGTTTGCACAAGGACAGAGTTCTCGCAAGCACCCCTGGCCTGGTCCCCCCCCCCAAGTCAAATTGCCTGCCCTAAAAACACGTCCTTTTCATTACTGTACCAAGACCAAATACTCCCATCTTTGTATGTTTAGCACTTAATTGTATCATTTTCTAAAGCATTAAGTTATAGGAAAAATACTTCTTGCACAAACACACCACCCATATTTATCATTGATGACAATTTGCGTAAGTTATTTTCCATAGCATGCCTAAAATAGGTTAGCTTTGATCTCGGACAAAGCACCAATGGCACTGCCAGATATCCCATAAGCCCTGACTGGATCCCATGCTTTTATTGTACAATAATTAAATCCTATTTTGTTAGTTACACATGTCTTCACATTTCAGCAGAACTCATTATACTCATTATACCAAATGGCTTGGTTGAAGAAATGACAAGGTTTTTGCACATTTCATTTTTAGCAATGTCACTTGAGCTTGTTGGCAAGAGTTTTTAAAAAATGTGACGCATTGGACCTGCTCATATTTGTTCAACAGAAATACATGTGTATAATCATGCGTAGTCGACTTGATTGCGACACAGACACTCAGTGGTGCCTATTTTGGATACCAAACAATACAGCTCCATCAGTCTTATTTGCAATAGATGGATTTTGTTGCACAGAAATGGCCTCATTCTGTATCATTGCACTAAATGTTTTTTTTCTGCCTTTTATGTTGATTTCTGTTATATTTGTCATGAGAATAATTAAAACATTTACAAGATCAAAGCAAATAAACTGCCTAGGTTGAGTGGACAATTGTATCTGTTTAGTTCCCTATGTGTTTATCGCTACCTTATACAGTATTTCTTTAGGGTCAATGCAGTCTATTTACGGTATATACAGTCTCTGCTTACACTAAGGGCTAAAAATGAATCTTCCAAGCAGTAAAAGTAGAACATCTCTTTTTTCATCAAGAAAAGTTGTTCTTTATTCCCAAAGTAAATCATGCTTTACATTCGTCAAACATTTTATTGTAGACATTGTGCTCTGCAATGGTATTATCCTTTTAAAAAAGTACCTCATGAACACAAGACTTGCATTATACTGCAGTGTTAAATATAAGAAATTGTCTACACTGAACAGATTGGCTGTAGTCATCAATGACAAAAATGTATGGCTTCTGCTTGGAGTGTTCAAACAAACACTTCCAAGATCAGGCTGGAGGAATGGTCAAACCATACTACAGAAGTCAATTGATTGTTCATTACCACCTTTTGATAACAACTTATAAAATCTAACACAACAAATGAATGTTAAATACTCCATTACAGTTGTACATGCTCCGTCAAAAGGAAAATTAATCTGCTTGACTTGTTGCTGTGTATAGTTATCCCCGTTATAATATGTATCTTTTACAATGTCTAGTATTGATGAATTAAGGTCATGACTAGCACTTTATGGAGACCCGTCTCAGTTTACTGCTTGAGTTAAACAATTAGCCAACATTGACATTTATTTTCTACATCAAAGACAATATTCAATATTCTTCCAGGGTCGGAGACTCTTGCCATTCAACAAAAACATAAACAAAGAAAACAAGCATCTTGAATTTATATCACAACCTTGTTTTGTTCAAACGGAGTGTCCCCTGTCAGATAAAGGTGGTGATATGCCAAATTACAAATTATTTTGCATGTACAGTGCAAAATAATATCAATCTCCCAACTAGGTAATACAATTAGTGATATAGCAATGTCCTTTGAACCATCAATTAAACACTAGGATAATGTTATTCTGTTATGTTATTCTCATATCTGGAATCATCAGACACTCAATGGTGTTCAAAGTTCCAACAAAAACAATAATATAAAGTGCCTTTGGAAGTAAGACCAGCCAGTGTCTTCACAAAGAACTGAACAGAATCCTAACAAGTTATGTGCACAACTCAAGGTTTTACACAAATCATCTCTTGACATCAGTGCATGAGTTTTTCAAAATCCAGGTTAAGATTGAACCCTTGCCCTGGGTTGACACGGGAACAGCACTCCCGCAGGATTCCTGTAGGAACGAGAGTGAAACTCCAGAGTTAAGTTCCGGACAGGTCGGGACAGGATCAACAGTCCACAGGAAGTACAGGAATCAATTTTTTGTTGTTGTTATAAGCCGTTTTAGAAGGTCATATTGTTTAGATTTTTTTGGGCCCCTGTCCCTCCCATCAGTAACACGTGTTCTTCAGTCTTCAATCACTACCTTTATCAGCAGGCAGGCATAAAACAGTAGCTAGCTAAAGGTTCTCTCATCTCGTGAGCGCTGAGCATGCGGTTAAAATGAGCAAGGGACAGGAGTGATTTGTATCGGGACAGGACAAGAAAGTAATAGAACTGTTATGGCGTTATATAATTGTTGCGGGATCAGTATAGTACGGGACAAAATTGACAGGATAAGACAGACAGGAATGAATTCTCACTCCCGTGTCAACCTCTAGTCGGGCCCCCCCAGATAGCATATGAACACATCAGTTGGGAGCCCCCTGTAGGTCGGCGCCCCCAGACAGCGTATGAACACGTCGGTTATGGGCCCTCAGGTGTTCAAGGCCCACCCAGATAGTATATGAACTCGTTGGTTATGGGCCCCCTGGAGGTCACTGAAACCCCAGATAGCATATGAACACGTCATAAGCCATGGCAAAATGTGTAGAATTGCAGGAAATTAACTTTAAAGAGCGACAGCCCCTAAAAAGCCACTTCTCGTTTTGAAAACTGCCTATGTGGCATCGAAATGAGACATCAACATTTATTCTAGTGTCAAAATTGACTACAGTATAAAATATAATAATTTTGGTAATAAAGTCAGTCTTGTCCAAAACTGAGATTTGTAAGATGGTAGTAAAAATTGGTGTCACGGAATGAACGGTACCCTAACAGTTTTCCTTGGGTTGGGTTTATTTCAATGCTGCCAACAGCTGGCAGCACCCAAGTAATCATCAATTTGGGGAGCAGTTGCACAGGACCGATCGTAACACCCATGGTCAATTTGGTTTGACATTCGATATACCTATGGGGCTAGTTAGGGACCATCAGTAAATTACAAAATATATATGGGACAATATTTTTTAAATGTCAATAGTTCCAAATTTCAACGACTTAACCTCAAACCAACTATAAAGTTCCTGTCAGAGCTGCTAGGAGTACTGGGTGGAGGAGTCAAGCGCAGAGAGCAGGGTTTCAAGAAAGTGGATTTATTTTCCAGTTGACAGGGAAAACGATCATGCCCTAAACACACGGGCGCATGAAAAGACAAGTCCAAAAACACCGGACTAAACTGTCCAGAAAAAATAATAAATCCACATAACAATCCAACACCAAATAACAGATAAACAAGCCCGCACAAAAGCCAGCGGGCTAACTGCCCTTAAATAGCCTACCCACCAAACTAAACTCAAAACAGGTGCACCCAATCAGCCCACACTAACAGAAACAAAAAGAAAATAATCGATGGCAGCTAGTAGGCCGGTGACGACGACCGCCGAGCGCCGCCCGAACAGGAAGAGGCACCATCTTCGGCGGGATTCGTGACAGTTCCTTCAGAAAATGTTCACACCCCTTGAATTCTTCCCAATTTTTTTGTTACAGCCTGAATATAAATGGATTAAATTTAGATTTTGTGTCAATGGCCTACACACAATACCCAATAAGTGGAATTATGTTTTTGGAAATGTTTACAAATTCATTAAAAATGACAAGCTGACATGTCTTGAGTCAATAAGTATTCAAAAATAAATAAATAATAATAACTTTTTTATGGCAAGCCTAAATAAGTTCAGGAGTCAAAATTTGCTTAACAAGTCACATAATAAGTTGCATGGACTCACTGTGTGCAATAACAGGTTTTAATTTTTTCTCTGTACCCCACACATACAATTATCTGTATGGTCCCTCAGTCGAGCAGTGAATTTCAAACATATATTCAACCACAAAGACCAGTGAGGTTTTGCAATGCCTCGCAAAGAAGCGCACCTATAGGTAGATGGGTAAAAAACTTAAAAGCAGACATTGAATATCCTTTCAGCAAGGTGAAGTTATTAATTACACTTTGGATGGTGTATCAATACACCCAGTCACTGTAAAGATACAGGCGTCCTTCCTAACTCATTCGCCGGAGAGGAAGGAAACCTCTCAGGGATTTCACCATGAGGCCAATGGGACTTTAAAACATTACAGAGTTTAATGGTTGTGATAGGAGAAAACTGAGGATGGATCAACAACATTGTAGTTACAATAAAGCACTAAAGTGAAACTGCAAAACATGTGGCAAAGAAATGAACTTTTTGTCCTGAATACAAAGCGTTATATTTGGGGCAAATCCAACACAACACATCACTGAGGACCACTTTTCATATTTTCGAGCATGGTGGTGGCTGCATTATGTTATGGGTATGCTTGTTTTTTAGGATAAAAATAAACTAATAGAGCTAAGCAAAGGCAAAATCCTTTAGGAAAACCTGGTTTTCCAACAAACACTGGGAGACAAATTCACCTTTCAGCAGGACAATAACCTAAAACACAAGGCCAAACATACACTGGAGTTGCTTACCAAGACGACATGAGTGGCCTAGTTACAGTTTTGACTTAAATCGTCTTGAAAATCTATGGCAAGACTTAAAAATGTCTGTCTAGCAATGATCAACAACCAACTTGACTTGAATAATTGTTTTAATAATAATGTGCAATTATTGTACAATTCAGCTGTGCAAAGCTCTTAGAGACTTACCCAGAAAAACTCACAGCTGTAATTGCTGCCAATTCTAACATTTATTGACTCAGGGGTGAATACTTATGTAAATGAGATATTTCTGTATTTCATTTTCAATACATTTGCAAACATGAAAAAATATATGTTTTCACTGTCATTATGGGGTATTGTGTGTAGATGGGTGAGAAAAAAATAATATTTAATCCATTTTGAATTCAAGCTGTAACACAACAAATGTGAAATAAGTCAAGGGTAAATTGTATAAATTCATATAAAATATTTAAAGTATTTAATGAGACAACTAAAAGATGTGCAACATGAAAATATAGTTCCATTTATATTGTGTAATTTATTGACGGTCCCTAACTAGCCCCAGAGATAGGCTATCTAATGTCCAACCAACTTTGCCACGGTCACACACCAGCCGGCTGAAGCTACACTACCGTTCAAAGGTTTGGGGTCACTTAGAAATGTCCTTGTTTTTGAAAGAAAAGCACATTTTTTCTTCATTAAAATAACATCAAATTGATCAGAAATACAGTGTAGACATTGTTAATGTTGTAAATAACTAAAACATGGCAAAATGTGTAGAATTGTAGGAAATGTGCTGTTTTCCTGCCCTGTAATTGAGGATTGAAAATGAGTCATCCTTGCCTGGGTTTGTACCATAGAGAATGATAGAGGACTCTTCTTGTATCTGTCCCATTTTGGTGTCTGTGCACACACGAGTAGTGCCAATGAGGCCAACTCCATTTTGAAGTGGTCCATTTTCTTATTCAACTACTTCTGAGTTGGTAAACAAACTGAAAGGGTCCACACCGCCACCTGGAGTGTGTTATTTGAACAGGTATAAAGCCAAGGTTGGCGATTTACTGCCACCTGCAGTTATGGAATGTTTGCTCACAAGCATAATTCATTGGCTGGTCCCTCCTGATGACCTGGATGGAATTATGTAATCGTTCCTTAACCCATAAGAAGTCCCACCCAGTTGACTACTTCAAAATGATGAAAGTCCTCAATGGCGCAGCTCATGCTAAAACAGGCTTTTGGGCACTCGAGTCCTCTATGATTCTTTATGGTGTGTCCCCATATGGACTACCCACCCAGCACTACGTTGAGATGGAGTGGGGCCCCTCAGTGGCAGTTCTGGCATTTAGGGTGGCAACGCACCCCATTGACTCAACATCAACAGCTTCCTGAGTTGTCTCTGAGTTGTAGCTCGTAAAAATCGGTTGCAACACTCACTACCGAGTTCCAAACTGCCTCTGGAAGCAACGTCAGCACAATAACTGTTTGTCGTGATCTTCATGAAATGGGTTTCCATGTAGCAGCAGCACACAAGCCTAAGATCATCATTCGCAATGCCAAGCGTCAGCTGGAGTGGTGTAAAGCTCACTGCCATTGGACTCTGGAGCAGTGGAAAAGCGTTCTCTGGAGTGATGAATCACGCTTCCCCATCTGGCAGTACGACGGACGAATCTGGGTTTGGTGGATGCCAGGAGACTGCTACCTACCTAAATGCATAGTGCCAACTGTAAAGTTTGGTGGAGGAGGAATAATGGTCTGGGGCTGTTTTTCATGGTTCAGGCTAGCCCCCTTAGTTCCAGTTAATGGAAATCTTATCGTATCTTAGCCTTACAGCATACATGACATTCTAGACGATTCTAAGCTTCCAACTTTGCAGCAACAGTTTGGGGAAGGACATTTCCTGTTTCAGCATGACAATGCCCCCATGCACAAAGCAAGGTCCATACAGAAATGGTTTGTCGAGTTCGATGTGAACGAACTTGACTGGCCTGCACAGAGCCCTGACCTCAACTACATCGAACATCTTTGGGATGAATTGGAACGCCGACTGCGAGCCGGGGCAAATTGCCCAAAATCAGTGCTCGACCTCACTAATGCTCTTGTAGCTAAATGGAAGCAAGTCTCCGCAGCAATCTAGTGGAAAGCCTTCCCAGAAGAGTGGAGGCTGTTATAGCAGCAAAAGGGGGACCAACTCCATATTAATGCCCATGATTTTGGAATGAGATGTTTGACGAGCAGGTGTCCACATACTTTTGGTAATGTAGTGTATTTTAGGTTATCACTGGGAAGTGTTTACCTACTTAGATGTAAAATGAGAAATCAGATGGATTCTATCTGATCTAAGATATCTGAATGCCTTAATAAAGAGTATAGCAGTCAAACTGGGCATGGTAAGTTTATTTTAGCTCAAATTTGGTGACCATAGTGATATGTTTGAAATGGAGCCGTAGGGTAGGTCTAAGAAGAATAGTCTAGTATGGTGAGGTATTAGAGTGGGGAGGCAGAGTAGCTGTAACTGTAAGAGTACAGTTTGTAGTAAGTGTATTTATAAGAGTAACTGTAACTGAAGAGTAATTGTCTTATGTTCGGAGTAGCTGTAAATGTCAGAATAACTGTAACTGAAGAGTAATTGTCTTATGTTCGGAGTAGCTGTAAATGTCAGAATAACTGTAACTGAAGAGTAATTGTCTTATGTTCGGAGTAGCTGTAAATGTCAGAATAACTGTAACTGAAGAGTAATTGTCTTATCTTAAGAGTAGCTGTAAACGTCAGAGTAACTGTAACTGTCGGATTAACAGTAACTGTAAGAGAAACTGTCTTACGTTTGGTCCCCAGCGAGCCGGCCGGGTGACCCAGTAGATCTCCGTCTTACACATCAGTCAGAAGATCCAGTCACAGCCATCCTGCTTCTGAATTATTACTTTGTACAGTGCATGGCCTCCCCGTTCTGCAGTAAGGACTATCGAAGAAGACAACAGAAGCTCACGGTTAGGTTTACCCATAGATATCATATCACAGTTCAATAGTGTAATAAGCCAATTGTAGGTTTAATCAAGGTCAAGTTCACCTTTAGACTTCTCATAATAGTTCAGTAGTGTAATAGGCCGATAGTATGTTTCATCAAAACTCCCTATAGGCTTCATATTGCAGTTCAGTAGTGTAATAGGCCGATAGTATCTCATGTTCAATCAAAAACAGGTTTGGTGGGAATCCACTGGGATTCTCTGCCTCAAACTCTATAACAGGGGCTGAGTCACTGGTGCTCTTTTATCACTGACGTGATCTTCCTGTCCGGGTTAGCGCTCCCCCTTGGGTTTGTGCCGTGGGGGACATCTTCGTGGGCTATACTCGGCCTTGTCTCAGGATAGTAAGTTGGTGGTTGAAGATATCCCTCTAGTGGTGCTCTCTCTCTCTCTCTCTCTCTCTCTCTCTCTCTCTCTCTCTACCTCTCTCTACCTCTCTCTACCTCTCTCTACCTCTCTCTACCTGAGCCCTAGGACCATGCCTCAGGACTACCTGGCCTGATGACTCCTTGCTGTCCCCAGTCCACCTGGTCGTGCTGCTGCTCCACCTGTTCACCAGACGTGCTACCTTGTCCCAGACCTGCTGTTTTCAACTCTCTGGAGACAGCAGGAGCGGTAGAGATAAAAAATATATATTTCACCTTTATTTAACCAGGTAGGCCAGTTGAGAACGAGTTCTCATTTACAACTGCGACCTGACCTGGATACTTTGAATGATCGACTATGAAAAGCCAACTGACATTTACTCCTGAGGTGCTGACCTGTTGCACCCTCTACAACCACTGTGATTCTTATTATTTAACCCTGCTGGTCATCTATGAATATTTGAACATCTTGGCCATGTTCTGTTATAATCTCCACCCGGCACAGCCAGAAGAGGACTGGCCACCCCTCATAGCCTGGTTCCTCTCTAGGTTTCTTCCTACGTTCCGGCCTTTCTAGGGAGTTTTTCCTATGTCCTTCTACACCTGCATTGCTTGCTGTTTGGGGTTTTAGGCTGGGTTTCTGTACAGCACTACGTGACATCAGCTGATTGATTGAAATGGTGAGCAGAAACAGGGCTCTACCACTTAGAGGGAAATAACTATCTGTCTGTTACCACATTACCTCCAGCATCTGTGTGGTCTGTTTGCAGCCATGTCTTTCTCAGCTCTGATCCGGAGATTGTCTTGAAACTCCTTGCAGTTTCTGTCTTTGTGGATGGCCTTAAAAAGAGGTAGACAAAAAGGTTGTTGTCCAGGCACCCATCTTTATCATTTATTTTAGCATTCAAGGGTGGACCAGGGAGGAGGAGTGAGAGAGAAAGTTGACATACCTTGTTCTCTGCAGAGCTCACACATAAACTCGTTGACTTTGTCCTCAAAGATGCCCCAGCCAGCGCAGTCAGGAGTTTTGCACTGGTAGCTGTCTCACTCCACGTCTCAGTGATACTGAGCCTCAGCTCTAGAAACTTCCGGGGCTCCTCCTGAGAGAGAAGCTAAAGAGACAAAGAACAGGTCACTGTGTAAAGTACAACAGAATCGACTAAATATGTGTTATGGTGATGTGTATCTTTCACATAAATTATACAAGGTAATGTCATCACTTGATACAGATAACCATCGTGAGATAGCCTGGGTACAGGCCTGTTTTTTCTTTAACCAACAAAGCATAAACAGACTGGCTGCCAGGCTAGGAGTGAGAGCACCAGCAGGACTCACAGATTTGATCTCCCGGTCATGCAGCTTGCTATCACAGCTGTAGTTTTCGTCCTCATAAGGGCAGGTCACTTCTGCATCCATATTGTTCACTATGGTTACTTTAAGACACTCCCAGTTTAGAGAACACACCCAAATAACAAGGTATTTAACCTGTACACATCTCTAATTACTTTATTATTTAGATGGCAGTGTTGTTAGTTTTTTATTTATTACAGATGAAACATTCACAGAAACATATTTAATATTGATACAAGGTGAGTAAGACAACAATCCTATTAGATTTCCATTTATTTCAGATTAAACATAAATTAGTATTTCATGTCTATATTAGTAATAGCAGTGGAGCGACAGTGATCTACTCAAGAGAATACCAGCCAGGGCTTTGTCTCAATAGTTGTAGCTTTATTTCTTTGTGCACGAGACAATGGAAGCCAGTAGTCAAGATGTGTCATACATGCAGAAAACATGCAGGCAATACCGCAGTGTGGCTCCCTCCACTGGCGGAATGGAGCAGTAGCAGATAGGACAGTCCAGCTCCTCTGTGTTGGAGACGAGGCTGTGGGCGTCCGTTTCCACCACTCAGGACATTCCTCTCCCGCTCTTCCTCCAATGCTTTTATCATCCCACGTACTTAAGTATATTTTAGCGATTACATTTACTTTTGAGACTTAAGTACATTTTAAACCAAATAATTTTAGACTTTTACTCAAATAGTATTTTACTGGGTGACTCACTTTTACTTGAGTCATTTTCTATTAAGGTATCTTTACTTTTACTCAAGTATGGGTACTTTTTCCACCACAGCAAATGTGTTTATATCCCTGTTAATGAGCCTTTCTCCTTTGCCAAGATAATACATCCACCTGACAGGTGTGGCATATCAAGAAGCTGATTAAACAGCATGATCATTACGTAGGTGCACCTTGTGCTGGGGGACAATAAAAGGCCACTTTAAAATGTGCAGTTTTGTCACACAACACAAAGCCACAGATGTCTCAAGCTTTGAGGGAGCGTGCAATTGGCATGCTGACTGCAGGAATGTCCACCAGAACTGTTGCCAATACAATGCTCAGTATTGTTCATTTCTCTACCATAAGCTGCCTCCAACGTAATTTTAGAGAATTTAGCAGTACATTTAACCTGCCTCACAAGCGCAGACCTCATGTCACCACACCAGCCCAGGACCTCCACATCCGGCTTCTTCACCTGTGTGATTGTCTGAGGGTGGTTGGGGGTGCTGAGGAGTGTTTATGACTGCCAAGTGTTTTTTTGTTGTTGTATTTAACCTTTAGTTAACAAGGCAAGTCAGTTAAGAACAAATTCTTATTTACAATGACGGCCTACCAAAAGGCAAAAAGCCTCCTGCGGGGACGGGGGCTGGGATTAAATATAAAAAATGTAATATAAATATAGGACAAAACACACATCACGACAAGAGAGACACCACACCACTACATAACGAGATACCTATAGTAAGACAACATCATAGCATGACAGCAACACATCAAAACACAACATGACAACAACATGGTAGCAACACAACATGGCAGCAGCACAACATGGTGGCAGCACAAAACATGGTACAAACATTATTGGGCACAGACAGCAGCACAAAGGGCAAGAAGGTAGAGACAACAATACATCACGCGAAGCAGCTACAACTGTCAGTAAGCTCAAGACTGAGTCTTTGAATGAAGAGATGGAGATAAAATGGTCCAGTTTTAGTGGTTTTTGCAGCTCGTTCCAGTCGTTATGCCCTCCCAAGCCCACCCATGGCTGCACCCCTGCCCAGTCATGTGAAATTCATAGATCCGGCCTAATTTATTTATTTCAATTGACTGATGTCCTTACATGAACTTTAACTTAGTAAAATCTTTGAAATTGTTGCATCTTGCATGTTGCATATTTTTGCTCAGTATAGTAGTGGAATAAGAAAAACCCACACAAGTCTCTTTTTAGCTATATTTAATGATGACATGATCTTATATCTTGCATCCATGTACAGTAAAAAGCATTCACCTGCTGGTACTGTAAAGTGGCCATCTCCTCTAGCTGGAGTCTCTGGACCTCCTGCTTATCAGGCTGGTAAACCTTGGGTATGTCATAACCTGCTGGTCTCTCAGACCCACACGCCCGGCCGCGTTGGCTTGTTAGCATAGGTGTACACAGGGCATGACTAGCCCACCTGGTTGTCCACACACGCATGCAAGCACCCACCCACCCATCCACACACGCACGCACAAACATTAAAATCAAATCAAATCAAATTTTATTAATGTAGAAACAAATGGTTATTGTATATACAGTGGGGTTCATAATTATTGGCACCCTTGATGAAGATGAGAAAAAAAGACAGTATAAATGCTCAACATTTTGGGGAAATTATATTATTTTAAACTAATACAATTGCTCAGAGAAATATATTTTGTTTAGGGCAATTCCACAGTAACAGAGTGATGCGATTTTTCACTTTAAAATGTATGCCAAACAGAAACGAATGATTGCAAAGTTAAATAAACCATACAACTCTATGCACAAGGACTACTTATCACAATTTCCACCGAAAATTTTACATGAACATATTTAAGAACAGTGCAGATATAAAGTTTGATAACAACATGACAGAATGACAGTTTGTGCTGTTTGTGCCGTCATTCTGTTACCAAACTTTGCAATATACAGTTGAAGTCGGAAGTTTACATACACTTAGGTTGGAGTCATAAAAACTTGTTTTTCAACCACTCCACAAATTTCTTGTTAACAAACTATAGTTTTGGCAAGTCAGTTAGGACATCTACTTTGTGCATGACACAAGTAATTTTTCCAACAATTGTTTACAGACAGATTATTTCACTTATAATTCACTGTATCACAATTCCAGTGGGTCAGAAGTTTACATACACTAAGTTGACTGTGCCTTTAAACAGCTTGGAAAATTCCAGAAAATGATGTCATGGCTTTAGAAGCTTCTGATAGGCTAATTGACATAATTTGAGTCAATTGGAGGTGTACCTGTGGATGTATTTGCTTAACATCATGGGAAAATCAAAAGAAATCAGCCAAGACCTCAGAAAAACAAATTGTAGACCTCCACAAGTCTGGTTCATCTTTGGGAACAATTTCCAAATGCCTGAAGGTACAACGTTCTGTACAAACAATAGTACGCAAGTATAAACACCATGGGACCACGCAGCCGTCATACCGCTCAGGAAGGAGACACGTTCTGTCTCCTAGAGATGAACGTACTTTGGTGCGAAAAGTGCAAATCAACGCATGAACAACAGCAAAGGACCTTGTGAAGATGCTGGAGGAAACGGGTACAAAAGTATCTATATCCACAGTAAAACGAGTCCAATATCGACATAACCTGAAAGGCCGCTTAGCAAGGAAGAAAACCGCCACTGGTCCAAAACCGCCATAAAAAAAGCCAGACTACGGTTTGCAACTGCACATGGGGTCAAAGATCGTACTTTTTGGAGAAATGTCCTCTGGTCTGATGAAACAAAAATATAACTTTTGGGCCATAATGACCATCGTCATGTTTGGAGGAAAAAGGGGGAGGCTTGCAAGCCGAAGAAAACACCATCTCAACCCCGAAGCACGGGGGTGGCAGCATCATGTTGTGGGGGTGCTTTGCTGCAGGAGGGACTGGTGCACTTCACAAAATAGATGACATCATGAGGATGTAAAATTATGTGGACATATTGAAGCAACATCTCAAGACATCAGTCAGGAAGTTAAAACTTGGTCGCAAATGGTTCTTCCAAATGGACAATGACCCCAAGCATACTTCCAAAGTTGTGTCAAAATGGCTTAAGGACAACAAAGTCAAGGTATTGGAGTGGCCATTACAAAGCCCTGACTTCAAGAACTGAAAAAACGTGTGCGAGCAAGGAGGCCTACAAACCTGATTCAGTTACACCAGCTCTGTCAGGAGGAATGGGCCAACATTCACCCAAGCTTGTGGAAGGCTAACTGAAACGTTTGACCCAAGTTAAACAATTTAAAGGCAATGCTACCAAATACTAATTGAGTGTATGTAAACTTCTGACCCACAGGGAATGTGATGAAAGAAATAAAAGCTGAAATAAATAATTCTCTCTACTATTATTCTGATATTTCACATTCTTAAAATAAAGTGGTGATCCTAACTGACCTAAGACATGGAATTTTTACTAGGATTATATGTCAGGAATTGTGAAAAACTGAGTTTAAATGTATTTGGCTAAGGTGTATGTAAACTTCCGACATCAACTGTGTATATATATATATATATATATATATATATATATATATATATATATATATGTTGTCACAAGTCATTGCACAGTTTGCATTATAATCTTACCTGAGGAGCAGGAGCGACTGGGTTTTTATTTCTGGGAGGTGGAGTTGGTCCAGTTGCTCCTCTGGCCAGAAGAGGACTCAATGACTCGATGATACCTACGGCACAATGGCAACAAGTCAAAATGAAAAATATGGCTGCCAAAAATTGGAGTACATTTTAGGTTATATTGTAGCTTGGTTTAAAGGGTAGGAAGCATGCGTTTTTACTCACCAAAGTAGCAACACAGTGTGGTCAATGACTTAGTAACTTAGTTGTAGATACGATTTGGTTACCTATAACTACAAACATCGTATTTTTTTTTTTTTTTTTTTTTTTTTACATATTTATTAACTTATTTCTAGATATCTTTTAAACTACCCACAATGCACTATTTCTCAACGTCATATGGAGCATCTACTCTGCGTAAGCTAGCTCGAGCTGGCTAACGTTAGCCACTAGCCATGCACACAGAGTGTTGGCAGTTTTCAGCTACAATCCACTATTCACGAGGAGGTGTGATGTAAACAACCAATCAGTAGGCTACCAGAGTGTTTCAACCTTGGCTTAGTACTAGCACACTATAGTAGCTGACTGATTGTGCTGTTGTGATCATTTCCATCTGCCTGGAGCCTTCCTCCGATCTCCATCTTATTGTTGACTCCTCTCCTCTTCTCCTGTGCCCAATGCCGCCTCTGGATTATTGCCTCTGGAATCTATCTACTTTGGATTTACCTCACTATATCGCTATTGGATTAGCTGACTCTGCCTTGGCCGGTGAAACGGCCTCTCCCTCTGAAGTGCCTCTCTCCTTGGCTCTTCTTTGGTAGGTAACGCAGGCGTCAATCGGTAAGTTTCCGCTCTCTCTACTTTATTACTGCTGGCTTTTTTTGTGTTCTCTGGGTTCCTGCCTGTGCTAGACTAGGTGGTGTTGTTCTCTGGCTTACTAATTAGCTATGTCGACCATGGTAGTTGGCTATCTAAGCTAGTTAGCTGGCTAGGCTAGCTAGCATGCTAAAATAACTTTAGCTGGCTGGCTTGCTGGCTAAGACAACTGCATTATTTGATAACTGGTTAGATGGTGTTATATATTTCCAAAACTTTGGTTTACTTTCATGTAGCTGTAAGCTAGGAGTTGATAGCAACTGGCTGACTCATGGAGTGCTAACGTAACGTTAGCAGGCTGGTAGGGCTAATGTTAGAAGGCTAGTAGGGCTAATGTTAGCAGGCTAGTTGGCTAGCAACCGTGCAAGCTGATTTGTAACAATAAATTAACAAAGTATTTGCTTGTAAAAAAACATTTGAAAAACTAAAACTATACTGAAACTGTTATCTTTGACTGCAAAACGAACTAAAATAAAAACCATCCTAAATTATGTTTATATATTTTTTTTTAAATTTGTGCGAAAATGTAATGGGGTTTGCAAGCTTTTTTCGAATGGGTTTTTTCGAGCTTCTGAATCTGGTGTGTAAATCTTGCCAGTCGATGGCGATGTTTCAAATAGGCCTATTCATCACTATCACTAGCTATCAGTAGCTAAGGGAAGAAATATGTGGGCAAGCGCAGAACCATAGGCGTGAACAACAGCGGCAGCAAAAGGTAAAGCCCTGTATGGGATTGTTTTGAGTACATTGCTGGAAAGGACAAAAGAAAATGTATTGCAGTGTCAGAAGATGGTAGCGTGTGTAGAACAGAGATAAAAGGGAAAACACAACCTACCTCAAAGTTAATCTATACAGCGCCCACAAAGAATCATACAAACAGTTTCAGAATAAAGACAAGAAAGACAGCCAACAGCTATTCGTAGCTGCAAGTCAACGGCAACCAGTAGCTGCACATCAGGACAACCAACTTGAACAGTTTGCATGAAAAGAGCAGAAACATGGCAACCTCATTCAAATGAGTTTACAAAAATAAAAGCAATGGTTAATTTATTCATCCAGTCTGGCAAGACTGAGGCCTGGCACGGGTTGATTGCTTTGCAAATGGATACAGCAATCCTTAAAGTTAAGGAGATTCTGAAAGAGGCATGAAAAACAACCCTGTGTGTTTACGGATGGAGCAAGAAATGACTGACTGCTTCTTTTATATGCATATCAGTCTACTTCTATCACCCCTCCTCCAACAAGGCACAGCATAGGCAAGGCACAACAGATCACCGACCATTTCGAATCCCACCGTACCTTCTCCTCTATGCAATCTGGTTTCCGAGCTGGTCATGGGTGCACCTCAGCCACGCTCAAGATCCTAAACGATATCATAATCGCCATCGACAAAAGACAATACTGTGCAGCCGCATTGATCGACCTGGCCAAGGCTTTCGACTCTGTCAATCACTGCATTCTTATCAGCAGACTCAACAGCCTTGGTTTCTCAAATGTCTGCCTCGCCTGGTTCACCAACTACTTCTCAGACAGAGTTCAGTGTGTCAAATCGGAGGGCCTGTTGTCCGGACCTCTGGCAGTCTCTATGGGGGTTCCACAGGGTTCAATTCTTGGGCCGACTCTTTTCTCTGTATACATCAATGATGTCGCTCTTGCGGCTGGTGATTCTCTGATCCACCTCTACGCAGACGACATCATTCTGTATACTTCTGGACCTTCTTTTTGGACACTGTGTTAACTAACCTCCAGACGAGCTTTAATGCCATACAACTCTCCTTCCGTGGCCTCCAACTGCTCTTGAATGCAAGTAAAACTAAATGCATGCTCTTCAACCGATCGCTGCCCGCACCTGCCCGCCCGCCTAGCATCATTACTGGATGGTTCAGACTTAGAATATGTGGACAACTACAAATACCTAGGTGTCTGGTTAGACTGTAAACTCTCCTTCCAGACTCATATTAAGCATCTCCAATCCAAAATTAAATCTGAATTTGCAACAAAGTCTCCTTCACTCATGCTGCCAAACATACCCTCGTAAAGCTGACTATCCTACCGATCCTTGACTTCGGCGATGTCATTTACAAAATAGCCTCCAACACTCTACTCAGAAAATTGGATGCAGTCTATCACAGTGCCATCTGTTTTGCCACCAAAGCCCCATATACTACCCACCACTGCGACCTGTATGCTCTCGTTGGCTGGCCCTCACTTCATATTCGTCGCCAAACCCACTGGCTCCAGGTCATCTATAAGTCCTTGATAGGTAAGGCCCCACCTTACCTCAGCTCACTGATCACCATAGCAGCACCCACCCATAGCACGCACTCCAGCAGGTATATTTCACTGGTCACCCCCAAAGCCAATTCCTCCTTTTGGCTGCCTTTCCTTCCAGTTCTCTGCTGCCAATGACTGGAACGAATTGAAAAAATCATTGAAGCTGGAGACATATCTCCCTCACTAACTTTAAGCATCAGCTATCAGAGCAGCTTACAGATCATTGCACCTGTACATAGCCCACCTGTAAATAGTCCATCCAACTACCTCATCCCCATATTGTTATTTATTTAATTTATATATGTTATTATTTTTGCTCCTTTGCACCCCAGTATCTCTACTTGCACATTCATCTTCTGCACATCTATCACTCCAGTGTTTATTTGTGAAATTGTAATTATTTCGCCACTATGGCCTATTTATTGCCTTACCTCCCTAATCTTACTTAATTTGCACACACTGTATATAGACTTTTCTATGGTGTTATTGACTGTACGTTTATTTATTCCATGTGTAACTCTGTGTTGTTGTTTGTGTCACACTGCTTTGTGTCACACTGCCAGGTCGCAGTTGTAAATAAGAACTTGTTCTCGACGGGCTTACCTGGTTAAATAAAGGTGAAATTAAAATGAAATGTAAAAATGCGTTGCTCAACATCCATCGGATTTAGCATCCACACACCGTAGAGGTAATTGACAGCACATTGGACACATGGGACATACCAGAGGAGAAGATCCTACTTGTCGTAACTGAGAACGGGGCGAACATAGTCAAGGCTATCAAGCCATTACAAAAGAGGCAAGAGAAAACCTGTGATCAACAACAACCAGAGCTGGCCATAGCTTCGAAAGGCGTGGCAGAAATGTATGAATCCAAGTCAGACACTGACGATTATCCTTTAATATCCAAGTCACATTAAGACTGATTTATAATTTAAACCTAACCAAACCTATAACCTGACACATCACCTGTATGTATTACTGCCCCCCCAGTGACAAGAAGCGATATCCCCAAAAAACACAACTTGTAACATATATGCAGGGAGTCAGGAAGCAGGTGCAGAAGGTGAGTTTAATACTAAGAAACATGAAGATAATCAAAACAGGAGTAACGTACAGAACGTAAACAAAACCAATACTGCCTGAAGATTGAGGCTACTGAAGGCTAAATAAAGGGAGCGTAATCAGGGTGATAATGAAGTCCAGGTGTGCGTAACAAAGGGTAGAAGGTGTGCGCAATGATGGCTGCTAGCTGTGCATAATGTGGGTTGCCTGGACCGGGGGTTAGTAGACCTGGTGTGAGAGAGCGGGAGTAGGCGTAACTATAGGCCTACAGCACATAAATGGCTCCTAGCCTCCCACGCATAAGGCTACACTAAAACTGAAACTTGATAATATAATCACAAAATATAAATAATTGTATGAACTCAAAATCAATAAAAACTAGTAAATCAAGTCTGAAATCTAACTGAAACTAAACTGAATTTCAAATATTAATATAAAAACTACAATAAAACTACAATAACCTTGGTGTAAACTATTTGTTTTAGTTTTATTTGAAGTTATACATTTGAAGTTATTTCTGTTGGAGTTTACACATAGGGAATATGCTGGCTTGCCGGGTCTTCCATATTATGTCACATCCCGCAAAAAAAAATCTGACTTCGGCATTCTTCGGAATTCTGATCGGTTTTATTTAATAACTCAAAAGATGTTAAAGGAAGGTGTAACCTTTCATTGGGACTTTTGATGCGTATACTAATGAAAATCCATATATTACATGTGGTTACATTTAGGCTACCTATCCTTTAAGTGTGCATGTGTGTGTCACAAGCTGATATACTGACAACCTGTGGGCCTTGCTCAGTATAATAGGTTATTTTTGGAAGACCAACTGGTGCTGTAGGGTGGAGTGTCCTTACGGTCTAGCCGATGGTGCTCCTCCTGGTTCAGTTGATCCCAGCTGAGGTTGACAGCATGGGCAGACTTGATGTACAAGTAGGCCTGGTTTTCATTCTTCCTCAACCAATGGCTGAGTGTTAGTCCTGGGCCAGACGCTTCCCGATCACCCAGCTCTGCAGAGATGGATTAAATTCATAGTTAGTATTGATCTGTAGAGAGATTCAACAATACATGGGAGCTCTGTCTCTACTTGTTTTCATACAAATATGTGTATTAAAGACAATGAATAAATTTCAGAGAAAAAATATATGACATATTAAAAAAAAAAAAAAATGATATCGTTCAATTGCTGTTGATGAAAATGGAGTTGCATCAATAATTTGTTTTACCTTCTCTTTCAGATCTGAAACGGTCATGTCGAGTGTTATCAACAAGGCAACAGGAACATAGTTATCTGAATGTGCATCCCCGACTCCCAACTTCAAACTGCAGCAAAGCAACCAGAAAAGGTAACTGGGTCTGAATTACTCTGCACTTAAACACATTTACAAAGGTTTTACTATTCATTCAGTTTTTCAAGAGAAAGGTGGGAGCTAAAGTGTAAAGTAAGTAATCCACAATCCCTTGTACCTCGTGGTTACATGTCGATTATTCCACTTGTGTTTGCTCTCATATGCAGTATAGGCCAATCCTATGTAATGTTAAGTATGACCAACAGAACACTACTAAATGATTCCACATACCGAATAGAGTCCTGGGAGTAAGCCTTGTGGGAGATCCTGACAGACATTGGTACACACGACTCTGCCAGCTGCTCCAAGCGCCTCTTGGCTTCCTCTTTGTCACCACAGGTGATGGCCTCACTCAACAACTGGCGTAGCTCCTCCACTGCAATAGAAAAATAACCTTTTCATCAATGCATAGAACAATGCTAATTTAAACTTAGTCAGAGACCAGATATTGCATGTGCTGATTTTCACATATTATGTCATATTATGTGTCACTATCATTGCTCTTTGGCCCTTTATTGACCTGCCTATTTAGATATTATCAGGAAATCAGAAATGAGAACCACACAGACATAGGCTAAGCCTAACTTTATTATGAATAACCTTTATTCTTACCCTCCTTTTAATCTTAAATTGCTTGTGAACGTCACCTCATGAGAAGACATAGTTTGACCTATTTTATGAAATTACAAGCAAAAGAAAATCATGATACAAAGAATAACACAAAGTGAAAAACAACATTATACAAAATGGAAACGTTCACTTTGACAGCACCCTTTCACTTTGACAGCACACTAAGGACAATATTTATATTGTATTGTAAACTAAATAACGTGATATTTTAGCCATAATTATACTTTAGCTATAAGTATCCAGAGGCTACCAAAATTGAGTGAAATTTGCATAGAATGGGTCAGGGTCACACACTCACTACAGCACTGAGCTTCAAATTGGTAAAAGTGCAAAGGGGATTCTCAGACGATCAGCATTCAGTTACGTAATATGGCTATCAGACTTCTTCATACAGTTTCCACATCTGTTGACAATAAACCAACCTTTCCTTCGCCTCAAAATTTGAATGTAATTATAGAACTTGAACCTTCTATTTACGTGTGTAGCTATTATCAAGATCAGAAGCAGTAGCGGTGAGTGGGTAAAATCACTGGTGAAGCCAACCTCTGTCCAGTGAAGTCCACAAAGCATATTGCATGTACTGTACAGTAACAGACAGTTACATGACCTACATCATGGTCAAGCAAGTTAATGTTTCTGACATTTTCGGACCACTAAACAACTATTGATTTAGAACCACAGAGAGTTACAGCAAGTCGTAAAGAAAACAGGAGGTGCCTCCACTATTCCAGCACCATTTCACGTTTAAACGTTTCAACATCATCAAATCACCTCTGCTTAGTCTAATACAGTGACAATTAAAAGATACACCCAATTTAGTCCAATCAACGTAAGCTAAATATGATGTGGCTGTCCATGATTCTGATTTCTGTGTGCGTGTGCGCATTTGTGCAAGTAGAAAACATGTTGACTCACCCTCCTTGTAGAGAAACGCCAATGCCATCCTCCTCTCTTTGATGTTGATGAAACGGTCTATCACTCTGTCATACTGTAAAACACTTCTATTTTTTGTTGTCCTAGGCTACCTGGCTAAAATGCTCGCTCTCTAACCTAACTTCCATGAATGGGCAACTTTAGCTAGTTAACATTAGCCTTCTACATCTAGCTACATATTGCACTTCCATCCTCTCAGGCCAGGGGCACAACAATGTATGAATTAATGGTTGGATCAGAATCGCATTATAGTTATCGGCCAGTATGGGGAATTACGTAAAACCACAAGTCCAAATCCCTATCTCCATCCATGGCTAATTTAGGAAAGGGAATATTTAGCTAGATGGCTAGCCAGCCACCGGAGGACAACAACACAACGAGATGCAACAATTCAATTTTTTCAATCAATGAGGTATGATAGGAGTGAGGCCAAATCCAAGCTGGCTTCCTTTGACATCTTTTTTTTGCTACGCCAGGACTCGCTCAGTTTAGCTCAAGGCTAATTGGCTCATTTTTTGTATACTTTTTTGTCAAGGGAGACCGGATGCTCGCTGGCTTCCTTGGCCTTCAATGCTTAGGGCGGCAGCAATATCATACTCGTTTGGACCAGACTGCAATATCATACTCGTTTGGACCAGACTGCAATATCATACTCGTTTGGACCAGACTGCAATATCATACTCGTTTGGACCAGACTGCAATATCATACTCGTTTGGACCAGACTGCATCAGGTAGATGGCTTACACGTAGAGTGACAGAGGGGCGCTGCTTTGCTCGCCGTATGCTTTCTCGTGTGAGATACATTCAGCCTCTTGCGAATTGAAGGCAAATTATGAAACAGAGACAGTCGAAATATTATTTTATTTTAGTATTGGGGGAAGCCTTCCCTTTGCATACACGTCACTGATCAGAAGTCTAAATGAAAAGCGAAACGAAACGTAGCTATATTCAGGAAATACGTTTTAAAGGAGCCATTTGCACATTCCAATTTATGACATATCAGTACTGTACATATATAGTGATGACATACTGCCGTTTAATGATATCCATATAGACCAATACGTATTTTAATAATTTAAATATATTTGTGTGTGTGTTTTAACTAGCTAACTAACTAACGCAAGTGAAAGTCTGTAGCTGGACGATGAGCAAGGGGGTGTTATAATAACTAGCTACGTCTTTGCATGTTTATCTGGCCCCCATGGCGCCCTCTCGAGGAAAAATCCGGTAAAAGAGGAACTGGCCTTGGAGAGAAGAAGGAAGTGCAGTTACATTGAGGAAGGATCAAAACATCTAAACTGGGTTGCCGTTTTTACAGACAAATTCAGGTGCATAGCGAAGGCGAAAGGCTTCGAGAAGCCTGGGATTTCTCTTCAAATTCTGATACAAAAGCTGGGATGAAGAACTGTCTATCTAATTTCAGTTTATTTAATGGCAGGTATTGGAAATTTCACAGTAAAAAGGAAGACATTTTTATCAGACATATAAGTGCCATAAGCCCTCGACAAAGATCTTTACATCATCCGTAAATTAATCATGCAATATTTAATTTAAAGTTTGTGATTGAAATTGATTACTTTGGTATTGCATTAAGTGAGCGCTAGATACAACAAACTGTTTTGCGCGCGAGCTGAGGATCTCCACGGCCAGTTAGCTCTGTGGTCGGAGGTATTTAAATTCAAGGCAATCATTGTTATTGCACGAAATGTTTCCAGCTGGATACAGTAAGGCCTCAAAAGTTTGTGCGTTCGCTGTTTTTTGAACGACACATTTGACCGAGTTTATTTGATGTGGGCGGGTGGGTATAATTTGTGGAACGTTCCAACAGGAATCTGTTCCAAAAATTTCGTAAACAAGGTTGCCAATAAACAACGCATACAAAGTTGTATAGCGGCAGAATAAGATACCGGGTAGGGAGTGGGCTATTTAATTTTTCACTCACCATGTTTATTCCGAAAAATGTCTGTCCTCACTCTGGTAGCCTATGGACAAACATTAAGAATAAGCTACGTGGTGAGTTGATGCCTATTCGGCAGCTAGTTAGCGACGTGAATTGATCATTCTACTCTGTATGCGTCGTTTGTTGGCAACCTTGTACTTTACGAAGTTTTTGGAACACATTCCTGTTTGAACGTTCCACAAATTATACCCACCCGATGTGGGCCAGTGCATAGTTAATTGTTAGGTTCGTTAAATTCGTACGACCATTGTTGAATATCTAACTAACGTGTAAGACAGATGATTGCGAAAAAGACAAGTGTCATTTTGTTTATCAGAATTGGCGACCTGACCTCCTGGTGGTGGCAGATTGTAGCCTTTACGGTCGTCTCTAAGCCTAGGGGCTAGATAGGGGATGAGTATATGCATTTTAAACACTTAATATTTTGCATAATAAAAATAAATAAACTGTCAAGATGAAACTCCTGGAGAATTCTAGTTTTGAAGCCATAAACACAAGACTCACCATTGAAACGGGGGACTGTCAGATAATAGGAAGGTAAGTTATCAACATGTCCATGGTGCCAATAGCCCATTTGCTATGTAGACCTACAAATGGACAACATTTGCACAGAATTGGCCAACATTTCAATGCCTCACTATGAAGATCTAACGTAACTGAACTGTGTTACACAGGAAATAGATTTTCAGCAACCACATCATTTGTTTAAGTGTATCCATGATGTGATGAACCATGCTCTGTCTTTTCTCAGGATCGAGAGCTACTCTTGCAAGATGGCAGGCGAGGACAAGCAGATGTTCAAGCAGTTCTGTCAGGAGGGACTGCCTCATGTCCTGGAAGCCCTGTCCCCTCCACAGTCCTCAGGAATAAGCCCCAACAAGTAAGACTTCAGTCCACACTACACCATAGGAACTCAGAGGTCTATTCAGTAATGGGGAGAAATGGTCAGTGTTTTGTAGATAAATGTAGCTAATGCATGTAGAGCACACACTAAAGTAGATGTATAACATAGTGATAGTAAATTGAATATGTTCTAGTCATTACACTTCTATCTGTATTATGTAATGCCCATGGCCTGGTCACATGAAGACCAAGAAGAATCCTGTAGTTCCTGTCAAGCACAGTTCAGATGACAAGAATGCACTACAAGTATGAACGAGTTTGGACTGAGCATGTTCATAACACTAACAAGTGTGTGTCTGTGGTTTTGTGCTGTGGTTGCAGGTTGAGCCAGAGTCAGAGTGGAGACGAGGGGGAAGGGCCTCTCTCTGACAAGTGCAGCAGGAAGACCCTCTTTTACCTGATCGCCACCCTCAACGAATCCTTCCGCCCCGACTATGACTTCAGCCGCACGAAGAGCCACGACTTTAGCAGAGAGCCCAGCGTTAACTGGGTGAGGATCTATTTAACATCTCCTACCTACACAACAGTGCCTGTACCTGTACATGCCTCGCGTTGCTGTTATGAATTGCTTACACCCGAACCACCATATTCTGCTGGTTTTGCATCGTGGCTTTCACTACACAGCAGCATGAGTTGATTGGGCTTGATGTGCCGAGGCAGCTTGTACACAACCCAAAGCCTGTCTGGTCTTATATGGAATGAGACTGTAATCCATTACCTGGAGGACAAAAGGCTACGCAAGGGGACTAACATATTAACAAAAAAATGTAAAGTATAGCACACAGTGCTTGAAACTATATGTCTAGTCATGGACAGTCTTTGCTGAATTCTTACCTGGCTGGATATACACGGACGTTATGCATTTGTATGCCATTATTAACATAGTGTGTGACTTCAGGTGTTCAACGCGGTGAACAGTAGTCTGTCGGCGGCGGTCGGGGAGGATTATAGTCTGCTTCAGCCCCAGCTGTGGGAGGCCATTGGCGCTGAGATCTGCCTGACCGAGTGTGACATCTACAGGTGAGCAACGCCACTTTTTCTTAACGATAGAGAGGGTATGTGTGGTCCGGAGTTGGCAGAACTATTACTAGAAACTCTGGCACAAGCATCAGAGTGCTAGGTGGAGCCACTACCATATTGCTTACACCCATCCAATCCTTTCAGATATATGACAAGTGTCTTGGGGAGTGGTACTGTTTTCACAGAGCAATAATCCATTTTCTGTGTTATTTTGTTTTCCCTTGAGGGGAGGCATACATGCAATTTGTAAACAAGAATGTAAAGGCCATATTGTTTTGGACGTTGCAGCTACAACCCAGACCTGGACTCTGACCCGTACGGAGAGGAGGGCAACATGTGGTCCTTCAACTATTTCTTCTACAACACAAGGCTGAAGAGGATTGTCTTCTTCACATGCCGCTCGGTCAGGTAAGACTGAAGTCTGAAAAACACATCACTACCGTTTTTTCCTCTGTACTGAAAGTACTCCACCTTGAAAAGTTGACTGCTGACTACACAATTATTTGGGATAGTATTAACAGTTGACATATGAACAAAATAAAAAATTACGTTTTTGAGTGAACTATACCCTTTTAACTTCTAATGTCCATTTGAGGTGTCAGTTATATGGGTATGGTATTCTTTTATCTGAGTGGAAATCATCTGTTTATAATCTGTACATGGTTGGTCATAGACAATATAACTGCATACTGACAATATTTTATTTATTTAATTGTACCTTTATTTAACTAGGCAAGTCAGTTAAGAACAAATTCTTATTTACAATGATGGCCTAGCCCGGCCAAACTCTAACCCTGACAATGCTGGGCCAATTGTGCGCCGCCCTATGAGACTCCCAATCACGGCCGGTTGTGATACAGCCTGGAATCAAACCAGGGTCTGTAGTGACGCTTCTAGCACTGAGATGCAGTGCCTTAGACCGCCACGTCACTCGGGAGCAATAAATACTTTGCTCAAAGCTAAATGGATACATGTATAAGTGTCCTAGGCAGTCATTCAAAATAGCCAAAGAACCAGGGAAGGGATAGAAATTAAGCTAGCCCCGTGCTAGTACTTTTCAATCTGGGCTAGTAGAAAATGAGCCAGACCAGTGACATCTGAATGTTTACTGGCCAATGTCCAAAATACTTATATGCCATCCCTGAAATAATTGCTTATACATTGAAGTGGTCTATAGTGAGCAACACTTGCTTTTGTCCCCGTGTGTTAGTTTATTCATGGCACCACGGGACTCTGGCATTGGCAATGAACTGGACCTGGAGCTGGATGAAGATTTTTATGAGAACATGGATGAAGATAGGTAAAGAGGTCACACAGCCTGCATTCTTCATAGAAAACCCTAAAATATGATAAAGCATGAAACTGTTTTACTTTCTTTTAAGTGTCAAGTTATTTTGTATGTTGAATTAGTACTGTTCATGGTTGCATCATTTGGGTCTGTCTAATCTTTTAATCTAAACCATGTATTTTTTTCCGATCGGCAGGTATGGTGCCCTGTGTGCCCAGTGAAGCACCAGTCCCAGTCTCATACAGGACCAGACAGTATACTGGATGTCTGTCTGTACCCACGTCACTACCATTTATTTTACAACTCATCTAAAACTCATCATATTTCGTGTTGGGATTTTACTTCTGTTTTTTTCTCTGACTTTGTGTTGGTGAACCTCACTGTATTTTACTGTGGAAATCAGACTATGAGCTTGGAGATCTGTTACTCATGTTCAGATGAGGATTATTCCCATTTATTTGTGTTTATCATTTTAATTTTCCATCGCTACGTTCTCCTTACCTTGTTTATCAGAAGCAAAAGCTTTGTTTGGTGTGTTTGACCTGGTATTAGAGCATGTCCTGGCACTCATTAATTTGCAACATATTTCACATTCTCTATGCTGGTTTTGATAATGCATTAATTAAGCAAAGTTTTTGATTTTTATTATGTTTTTCAAGCTTTACCATTCCAAAGTGTGAGCTGTTCTCATACCAAATTGGCACTCAAGGTTTAGGTATAGGACCATTCTCAGACTGCATGCTTGAGCGCATGTTTGAACACCAGGGGGCAGACTCAATTTAGGTGTCCTCCACTGTAGCTACATCCATAAAACTGCTGTTTGCCGATGGCCAAACAATACTGTCATTTCAATCTCAGCTGATGGAAAAGTCATATAACAGCTTGAATCAGTCTGCCTCTTGGTGATGTTCTACCTTCCATACCAATGCTACTCAAGCCTACAATTGTTTATTTGTTTTTATTTAGCGTCAAGTGCAGTCTATAGTTTTATGGGTCAAGCCAGCAAATACGATTCTGCTGCATATCTGTTCCAAAAGCACCCCAGAATCTAGTCTTGATTCTCAATTCCATGGTGTGTTTTAAGGACTTGTGTGACATGTGACTTCTCATATGTAGTACAAACTCTGCTTGTAGAGTATACTGTTTGAATTTACATATCTTGTATTTTAATATAACTTAAAGCCTTTTTTAGGTATTGCTTTAGTTTAAGCATTTTTTTGTGTGTTTAGTTAGAGCGGTGCCCCCTGTGTGGCATTTTGAAATGTAATTTTAGACTTAGTCTCAAGACAAATCTAAACGTCTGATTTATAATTTCCACTGCAAAAACTCCCTGTAGAGATCAGTGATGCCTATGGTCCAACATTCCTGATCAAATGAAGCATGTACTGAATATGCAATAATGCATTTGTGACTAGTGGGTGGACTGAAGAGCAAGGCTACCTATTTAGGCTCAGTAGTGAGTGGTTGGTTAGTCATCTTTCAATGGTCACAGCTCCTGTATCAGTATTTTGGTTGTCCTATTGACTACCAGCTGGACAGTGTTACTGTATGTGGCATACGTCTTGCTCTTGCCCGTTTTTGTATAAGTAAAATGTGAAAGACTCATATCCTTCGTACATTAGGTACAAAATGGTAGAACGATACAGTAGGTATTGTAAAGTTTCATCTTGTCCCTTCTATGTGATGTATATCTATCTGCCTCTAGTGACGTTGAAACCACAAACCTATTCCTGAATTTGATTTCAAATGTCAACAACATCCTAAGTTATCAACATATTGACTTTTGACAAACATACTTTGTGCAGGTAGACATGTCTACAGTACACATTTTCTTGTTGATTATCTTTGTCTACAGAGCAGCTGTTTTAGACTTTCAACACTGATTTGTTCAATGTGGCCCATGTGTAAAAATAAGGTGGTTGTCATGGCAAGGACATGCAGGCTTATTGCCTCCGACTTCCGGATGATATGGTCCAATTAAATACTAAGAAGCGAGATAATATTGTTGCGGAAGTCGGCTAACTCTTGCATCATTGGCACATTTATTTTAGTCTTGTGCTAATGACTGGCAGCTTACAAGACCTCATACTTCTGGTTTTATTTCACTAAACTTGTATCCATTTGATTTGTCACCAACTCACCATGTACAATAAAGGTCTTGACTAAAACTGCCTCGCTTCCCTGTTTTTATTACACTGATTAAATAATGTAGATGTGTAATTCTTTTGAAAAACTTGGGTGAGATTTGTTTTCCTTTCAAAATTGGTGTAATCCAACCAGTACAGGGTTTGGGACTAGCTAGTAGATCAGTACTATAAATTGTGAACAGTAGCAATAATCATAGATTTCTTTAATATGAATTGGTCATAACCTCTGTCCTTGTACACTACTCTTGATAATATTCAGGTCCCCTGTACATCCTAGTATTGATCAAAGCTGAATCAAGTTCTGTGGGTTTGTAGATTTAAATAATATTTATCTGACCCTGAAAACAGAAATAGAGATTGGGTAATGAACAAGTTTGTTACAATCTCCAACGACAAAGTTTGGTCTTATCACAAAAAAACATTTATTGGCAAACCGTTTGAAGGATTTATTTTTACTGGAAAATGACAATACTTTTACATAAGTACATCCACAACCCTCCAACCTAAGAAAAACAAATGTAGTGTACTTTCCTTTGCATCATATATAAATATATATGAAAATGTATTTAAAGTCTCACAAGATCTATGGCATAGTGAAGTAGGATCTGAGATCTATTTAGGGTTAGCGAACTGCATGCAGGCATCACGACTAACACCACACATTACTGTGTAATGTATGTGATGCCTTTGTTCAGGTCAACAGATACGAAACAGTCTCACCATTATATGGGTGTTTAAAGTACACTACAGCACTGTATCTTTCAGGATCTAACCCACTGCACTATATACTATGGACATTAACTCACGCTTGAGGTCATGATGACTACACTTGTCTAGGGATCTAGGACACCACGCTGAACTATCACTGAATCACAGCTCACTAAACCTGGATCATCACACCATACGTAATAACTGAGGGTAGCTTAATTCTTTCGTAAAGAAAAGCTTGGTGAACTTCTGATAGGGATATAAGAGAGGGGAGGGGGTCTACAACAAACTGTGGTTATGAAAACAAGGCACTTTAATGGTTGAAACAATCCAGATTTGTCAATCAAATATGTAAACAACAGTACACACACACACAAAGGCACAAAACGTGCTTCAAGTATTCTAGGATTTTGTCAAGTTCAGAGGCATCAGGCATCAGTCCTGTCAGATATATACTGAACAAAAATAAAAACGCAACATGTAAAGAAGATCACATGTTTCATGTGCACAATTGGCCCAACATCGTCCGGGGTAGGCTGTCATTGTAAATAACAATTTGTTCTTAACTTACTTGCCTAGTTAAATACATGTTACAGTTCATGAGCTGAAATAAAAGATCCCAGACATTTTCCATAAGACAAAATGCTTTTCTCAAATCTTGTGCACAAATTTGTTTACATCCCTGTTGGTGAGCATTTCTCCTTTGTGGCATATCAATAAGCTGATTAAACAGCATGATGATAACACAGGTGCACCTGCTGCTGAGGACAATAAAATGCAGTTTTGTCACACAACGCCACAGATGTACAATTGGCATGCTGACTGCAGGAATGTCCAACAGAGCTGTTGCCAGAGATTGAATTTTAATTTCTCTACCATAAGCCGCCTCCAACGTCATTTTAGAAAATTTGGCAGTACGTCTAACCGGCCTCAGAACCGCAGACCTCATGTAACCACGCCAGCCCAGGACCTCCACATCCGGCTTCTTCACCTGTAGAATCGTCTGAGGGGGGAGGGGGTGCTGAGGACTATTTCTGTCTGTAATTAAGCTATTTTGTGGGGAAAACCTAATTCTGATTGGCTGGGCCTGGCTCCGCAGTGGGCTCCTCCTGCGCCCCTGCCCAGTCATGTGAAATCCATAGATTAGGGACAAATTTATTTATTTCAGTTGACTGATTTCCTTCTATGAACTGTAACTCAGTAAAATCTTTGAAATTGTTGCGTTTACATTTTTGTTCAGTATACAGCTTCAATTTAGTGTTCCCAACGGAGTTGCTCACAATCAAAAATGGGTCAAATTACTGCTTCCAGCAAAAAGGGAATACTGCTAGAAAGTCTGCTTCTATATGGGGCAAGGGATCTCGAGGACTGTTTTCACCTGTTATTCCCATTGAGTCAACAAAACAATTTACATTGGTTAAAGGACAATAGTCGGGTAGCTTTTGAAAAGCGCTTTTCTTGAGGTTACACTGCAATGTGGAAATAACTGCATTGGACCCTTGACAAGCAGATATACATCTAACTCGAAGGAGGCGTCTGTTACACGTGGCCAGGAGATCCAGTAGTTAGTAGTTACTGCTTTGTGTAATCGCAATGTTACTACCTAAACAAATACATGTTTCATGACACCGAACTATATAATACATTTGGTAACAATTTGGATTAAGGGCCCTGCATAACACGTTCACAACTTCTTCAAAAGCACAACTTCACAATCTATACATGCTAATGTCTAACAACAGATTAACAAAGCTTTGACTGCTTTGATACCAAACTGCAGTTAGACATTAGCATAAGAGGTTTACTTTGGAAATATGTAATGCCATATGACTATGTTATGTTTCTTAAGTGTCAGGTAGGTAGGAAAAAACCCTGCATTACCAGTAGTCCCTCTATGGAGATGATACTGCTCTACTTGCATCACTGGGACAGAGGACATTTTTATTTTTATTCTAGAAACAGCCTGTGTCCTTAGTATCTTCTGTGTAGTTGGGGACCACTTGGTCAGTGCAGTTCCTGGGGTTGAGGTGCATGTTGGGAGGTGTTGTGTTATTGGAACAGTTCAGCCACGGGTGGAGCAGCAATTCTGAGGCCTCCAGTCTCTCCAAGGGTGCTTTACGCAGCATGCAGCACACCAGCGACTTAGCCCGCACCGAGAGCGACTCTGGCACTGTGAAGGTCCCCCGGCGGATCTTACTAAAGAGAGCGGCAGGTTCCACATCCTGGAACGGGTAGCGACCCACCAGCATGGTGTACAGCACCACGCCCATGCTCCAGACATCAGCAGCCTTCCCTGAGTACGAGTGGTGTGAGTTGAGGATCTCGGGGCCCACGTAGGCTGGGCAGCCGTGCTTGTCCGTAAGAGAGTCGTCGTCCCCGTGGAGCAGACAGGAGTCTTCCAGGTTCTGAAGAACAAGCTTGGTCCTGAAAGGAAGGAGAACCAGAGAGAGATATTGAGTCATCATCATACCCCCATGGTGCGACATGTTTTCTGCTTTGTGTTATTCATCGATGGTGCATAATACACCTTACATAACTCTGTCTGGAATGACACCTGTGTTTACGGGGTGGGAGAAATATAGCCCTAGTCATATGACATAGCTGTTATGATGGTGTGATAAAGGCATCATGAGGAGCTTTAGTGCCATTTTGACAGTTTCTTAACTAAATGGCCTTCTTTAGCAGTGACATAATGCAACTGAACTTAGTCCACATATGCCTGGCTGATGTGTCTCAAGTAAACATTTAGATGACGAATTTGGGCCACGTCTCAGTCACTACTGTAAGTCAATCCAACCTGCAAACAGAACATCCAATGACCATGTTCCTCAGCTAAAATTAGGTTAAGTTAATTAAGGGGCAACCAGATTAATTTATTCTTGAAGAATATAATTTATCCCATCAGAACCCAAAATAATAGCCTGTTTTACTCCAATGATAGTAAACAAAGTCAATATAAACAAACACTGTATAGCCTCAAAACATGTTTAAAACTAGAATATTTATACAATATATGGTTAGTCGTTACATTTATTAATCCCTCAGCTTTTTACTGAAACGGGTGGGGAGGAGCTTTGTTATCGTTTCAACTGCTGATTGCCACTTTAAAAGAAGCGCATAAACTACTAACCTCTGCTGGTCTACGAAGACAAACTTGCGCAGCTTGAGGTCGCGCAGGACCACCCCATGCTCATGACAGTGTGCCACCGCCACCGCCATCTGGCGGAAGAGAAGCACCGCCTCCTCCTCCTGGAGCCGCTTGCATGTGCGCACGTACGAGTGCATGTCGCCGTAGTTGCGCTGAAAGAAGACAAAGACGCTGTGCTCGCCTGTTATCACCTCGGCGATGCGGCAGATGTTGTCGTGGGGCAGCAGGCGGACGTAGGGGGCGATGAACTCCTGGTACCGCCTCATAGAGAACACCTGGTAGTGGAGATGGGGTAGAGTTAGGTTAGAGGTCATAGTTCATAAGGTCATGGTCAAATTACAAACTATATGAATGTCTTCTCCTGAGGGTAATGTACCCACTGAGGGTAATGTACCCACTCGAGTGAACTCGTTGTCAAATAAAGTCACACCAAAAGGATATGTGTATAGGTCAACTTCACTGTAAGCTAAGGTTTCCCAAACTTTGTCCTGGGGCCCCACCTGGGTGCACATTTTGGTTTTTGGCAAAAGCCAGAAATGTGCACCCAGGGAGACCCCAGGACCAAGTTTGGGAAACCCTGCTATAAGCCAGTAGTGACAATTAAATGACTGGACTAAGCCAACACAGCATGCTCATTGCGCACGCCACTCCATCACTGGAACCACACACCCCCACAAGGCAGGGCCGCCAACCCCCCCCCCAAACACATAAGCCATGGCAAAAAAATACATATTATTACAGGAAATTAACTGTAAAACTGCTCCATTTTCCCCTCAGCCTCATGGCAAAATGTGTAGAATATTATTAGATTAGCTATACAATTACATATGTTTCTGTATGTTGGCTGTGACACCCCCTCAAAAAAACTTTACATAGATATATGGTGCATTCGATAAGTATTCAGACCCCTTGACTTTTTCCACATTTTGTTACGTTATAGCCTTATTCTAAAATTGATTATATTGGTTTTTCCCCCTCATCAATTACACACAATACTCCATAATGACAAAGCAAAAACAGGTTTAGACATTTTGCAAATGTATTTAAAATATAAAACTGAATTCACATTTACATAAGTATTCAGACCCTTTACTGAGTACTTTGTTGAAGCACCTTTGGCAGTGATTGCAGCCTCGAGTCTTCTTGGGTATGGCGCTATAAGCTTGGCACACCTGTATTTGGGGAGTTTCTCCCATTCTTCTCTGCAGATCCTCTCAAGCTGTCAGGTTGGATGGGGAGCGTTGCTGCACAGCTATTTTCAAGTCTCTCCAGAGATGTTTGATCGGGTTCAAGTCCGGGCTCTGGCTGGGCCACTCAAGGACATTCAGAGTCTTGTCCTGAAGCCACTCCTGCCTTGTCTTGGCTGTGTGGTTAGGGTCATTGTACTGTTTGAAGGTGAACCCTCGCCCCAGTCTGAGGTCCTGGAGCAGGTTTTCATCAAGGATCTCTCTGTACTTTGCGATGTTCATCTTACCCTCGATCCTGACTAGTCTCCCAGTCCCTGCCGCTGAAAAACATCCCCACAGCATGATGCTGCCACCACCATGCTTCACCGTAGGGATGTTGCCAGGTTATCTCCAGATTTGACACTTGGCATTCAGGCCAGAGTTCCATCTTGGTTTTATCAGACCAGAGAATCGTGCCTCTTGGCAAATTCCAAGAGGGCTGTCATGTGCCTTTTACTGAGGAGTGGCTACCATAAAAGGCCTGATTGGTGGAGTGCTGCAGAGATGGTTGTCCTTCTGGAAGGTTCTCCCATCTCCCATTCCAAAATCATGGCCATTAATATGGAGTTGGTCCCCCTTTTGCTGCTATAACAGCATCCATTATTTCCACTAGATGTTGGAACATTGCTGCATGGACTTGCTTCCATTCAGCCACAAGAGCATTAGTGAGGTTGGGCAGTGATGCTGGGTGATTAGGCCTGGCTCGCAGTCGGCATTCCAATTCATCCCAGGGATTCAATAGGGTTGAGGTCAGGGCTCTGTGCAGGCCGGTTAAGTTCTTCCACAAACCATTTCTGTATGGACCTTGCTTTGTGCACGGGGGGTTTGTCATGCTGAAACAGGAAAGGGCCTTCCCCAAACTGTTGCCACAAAGTTGAAGCACAGAATTTAGTAGGTCATTGTATGCTGTACCGTTAAGATTTCCCTTCACTGGAGCTAAGGGGCCTAACCCAAATTATGAAAAACAGCCCCAGACCATTATTCCGCCTCCTCCAAACTATATAGTGTTCTCCTGGTATCCGCCAAACCCAGATTTCTCAGTCGGACTGCCAGATGGTGAAGCGTGATTCATCACTCCAGAGAATGCATTTCCACTGCTCCAGAGTCCAATAGCGGTGACCTTTACACCACTCCAGCTGACGCTTGGCATTGCACATGGTGATCTTAGGCTTGTGTGCCGCTGCTTGGCCATGGGAAACTATTTTATGACACTCCTGACAAACAGTTCTTGTGCTGATGTAGCTTCCAGAGGCAGTTTGGAAAATCAGTAGTGAGTGTTGCAACCAAGGACAGACAATATTTATTTTAAAAATATATTTTACACGCTACATGCTTCAGCCTTCCCGTTCTGTGAGCTTGTGTGGTCTTCCACTTTGCGGTTGCTCCTAGACATATCCACTTCACAATAACAGCACTTACAGTTGACCGGGCAGCTCTAGCAGAGTAGAAATTTGCCGAACTGACTTGTTGGAAAGGTGGCATGCTATGACGGTGCCACGTTGAAAGTCACTGAGCTCTTCAGTAGGGGCCATTCTACTGCCAATGTTTGTCTATGGAGATTGCATGGCTGTGTGATTGATTTTATACACTTGTCAGCAACGGTTTGTGGCTGAAATAGCCGAATCCTTTAATTTTAAGGCATGTCGACAGTGTAGACACTGAACAAAAATATATAAATGCAACAATTTCAATTATTTTACTGAGTTACAGTTCATATAAGGAGATAAATGAATTAGGCCCTAATCTATGGATTTCACATGACTGGGCAGGGGCGCAACCATGGGTGGGCCTGGGAGGGCATAGGCCAACCCACTTGGGAGCCAGGCCCACCAACTAGGGAGCCAGGCCCACCAACTAGGGAGCCAGGCCCAGCCAATCAGAATTAGTTTTCCCCCACAAAAGGGCTCTATTACAGACAGAAATACTCCTCGGTTTCATCAGCTGTCCGGGTGGCTGGTCTCAGACGATCCCGCAGGTCAAGAAGCCGGATGTGGAGGTCCTGGGCTGGCGTGGTTACATGCGGTCTGCGGTTGTGAGGCCGGTTGAACCTACTGCCAAATTCTCCCAAAAGACGTGGGAGGCGGCTTATGGTAGAGAAATTAACATTTAACTTCTCTCCCAACAGCTCTGGTGGACATTCCTGCAGTCAGCATCCCTCAAAACTTAAGACATCTGTGGAATCGTGTTGTCTGACAAAACTGCACATTTTAGAGTGGCCTTTTATAGTCCCCAGTACAAGGTGAACCTGTAATGATCATGCTGTTTAACCAGCTTCTTGATATACCACACCTGTCAGGTGGATGGATTATCTTGGCAAAGGCGAAATGCTCACTAACAGATGTAAACAAATTTGTGCACAACATTTTAGAGAAAGAGGCTTTTTGTGCATATGGAACATTTCTGGGATCTTTAATTCAGCTTATGAAACACTTTACATATTGTGTTTATTTTTTTTGTTCAGAGCACACACACACACACACACACACACACACACACACACACACACACACACACACACACACACACACACACACACACACACACACACACACACACACACACAGTACAAAACATTAGGAACACCTTCCTAATATATAGTTGCACCACCTTTGCCCTCAAAACAGCATCAATTTGTTGGGGCATGGACTCTACAAGGGATCGAAAGCATTACACAGGGATGCTGGCCTACAGTTGTGTCAATTGGCTGGATGTCATTTGGGTGGTGGGTCATTCTTTATACACATGGGAAACTACACAATCCATGTCTCAATTGTCTCAAGGTTTAAAAATCTTTCTTTAACCTGTCTCCTCCCCTTCAAATACACTGATTGAAGTGGATTTAACAGGTAACATTAGTAAGATATCATAGCTTTTACCTGGTCAGGCTGTCATGGAAAGAGTTCCTCTTTGTTTTTTACACTCAGTGCATATTGGGGGCCCTTGCAGGGGCCCCGTGAAACTGCAGTACACCACTGCAGTACACCACTATTTTGTTATATTTAACCTTTAACTAGGCAAGTCAGTTAACAAATTCTTATTTACAATGACGGCCTACCACAGCCAAACCCGGACAACGCTGGGCCAATTATGCGCTGCCCTATGGGACTCCCAATCACGGCCAGATGTGATACAGCCTGGATTCGAACCAGGGACTATACTCAACTATGGCAGTGCCTTAGACCACTGCGCCACTTGGGAGCCATACTGTGATGGGGCAGGCTATAATACATACCTTGCAGGTGTACTCCTGCTCCGTAACCCTGTGGAAGGCCCTGTAGGTCTCTGTCCCCTCTGTGGGTTCTAGCAGGACGTAGGGCCCAATGCAGGACACACAGTGCTGGTCGGAGTCTGGGCTGTGGCTCAGGGGCCTCAGGCAGGGGGCCAGGCCAGGGGACGAGGGTGGAAGGCTCAGCCGGGGACGCTTGCATTTCAGCGCTTCCGTGTCATCCTGCGGGTCGTCCAGCTCCAGCCGCTTCAGCCGCAGGGGACGAGTAGGTGCCGCGGCGGGCGAGGAGATGTTCACACTCATCTGAAAGTCACATAAGTTGTTTTAGTAGGTTTCATTGAGCTATGCCTAGGATGTGACTAAACCACAGATTGGATACACTGAAAATGCATGTTACATAAAGACAACATTTCAAATGCATAGTGACAGAACTAGCTGGAAGAACTTGGTGTCTGCAAATCCCCTTTTTAGTGTGCACACACACACACACACACACACACAATGCATCTGTGACAAGCGAAACTTGAATAGCAGACATGTGAATCATATCCACCATTAAACAGTGCCAAATAATAGGTTAAAAAGAACTTGGATGACGCCATGGAGTCTCAACTGATGAGCAGTGTTGCCTGTAATAGGCTATGCATTACTCAAATTACTGTCTGTCTCTTTCGAAATGTGGCTGTGACTCAGTGAGTCATTCACAGCCACCCAAATAAGATCATGGGCAAACGTCATGAAAGTGACGTCAGGTTTCCATTAGATTGCTCTAATGCCGCGTTCAAAACAACTGGGAACGCGGAAATATCCGACTTCCGAGCGTCCAAGACAACTGGGAACTCGAAAATAACGACCTCGCGACAGGGAAAATCTTTTGAATATTCATCCAACTCGGAATTCCAAGTCGGAATCTGGGGCATTTTTCTAGAGCACCGACTTTCTGAAGATCAGAGGTCTTGAGTTGATCTAGTTTTTTCCGAGTTCAGTTGTTTTGAAAGCACCAAATAACGCCAGAAGTTCAGGTAAAAAAAATATGATAAATTGCCATTATAACCATGATAAATTGGCATTAAAAACACGAGAGGTCACATGTGGGGTCATGTTATTAGTCAAAATAAATATTTGTTGAACCGGGTGAAAATGGTCAGAACAGTGCGCCATTCCGAGAAACAGTGTGCGGGAGGGGAATACAATGTTGCGATAGACATACTCCGGCTGCGAGGAGTGGTAGGTCGTGACTCGTAGGAAGAGTTGCACCATCACTTTCTAAAGTTTAACCTTGTTGTTTCACAACATAGGCCTGCCTACACGTTAAAAATCAATGAATTCTCAATACGAGTCGGGACTACAAGCAACCCCTTCAACTGTAACCTAATGATAAAAACATGGATACTTTGAGGTTGGGCGAAAAATATGAACAACTGTTACCTTGGCTGTGGAAGACAAAGGGGTCCGCTCTTCAAAACAGAACAATGGTATGGTAACTCCAGCTTCGTGTGTAGTGCTTTGCTTGTCAAGAAACACGAAATGTGCAGTAAGCTCAGCAAAAACACACGTGGTGTAGAGGAAACCAGAGGTTGGAGAGCTTCAGACAAAAGTTATTCTTCCTTTATAAAATAAATAGCCTAGTGGTTCAAGGGAGTCTTTAACTTAAACAGTTACAAATGAACTATGTATGCATAATAGTTCAAATTAGTTTTCGTTGGTTCTTGCTCAGGATGTCTGTTCACTTAGCCAAAGCAGAATATGTATGAAAGTCATTGACACATTTAACAGGTTATTTCGCTTTGAAGTGTGGCAGCAACACCGCCTGTGTTGTTGGTACAGATGCTTTTGTCCTTATTCCCGCTGTGTGGCAGCGACTTGTGTATCGAACGTTTTTCCTTGCGATGACAGGTTTTCTAAATCGGAGGTTATTAGAAAACCTTAGAAACTTTTTATAAACAGAGAAAACACAAACCTTTAAAGTTGTTTAAAGGCTCTTGCACAATAATGTAAAAAAAGAGCATACTCGTCCAAAGTATGGAACCTCGTATAATAAATAATTATTGGTCATAGGGAAGAGTAGGCTACACGTTCCCTTATTTGGTCACTTGCGAAGTAATCCTTTAATGTGTCAATTGAGTCCCTAAAAAGTAGATTTCTAATCAGACGTGCCCCCACCGACTGCCCGTCTGATTGAGAATAGACCCGAGAGCGCAGTGGCTTCAAATATCCTTTCTGTTACAGCAGTGATGTTGATAATGCGCAACTGAGCATGATTGCAACATCGTAGCTCCACCCCCTGGTTTGACGACATCGGCGGGTGAACCTCGCAATAGTCACTCGTGCAGTTTACACATGGAACAAAATAATCGTACAACAAGGTGTGTTGCATGTCATTGGCTATATAGTAATTCTGTGACAACATCCAAATTTCCTCTGACCACACGTTTTCTAAACAATTGTGTCCACATGCCAGAGTTGGTACATGTAATTTAATTTGTCCAAAAGGACATTGGGAATGTTATTTAATAACAGAAAACATGTCACTATAAACCCAACTATATGTTGGACAGGGTTTGCCACACCCCTCCCATGACTCAATAGCAGTAATGGTATTGCAACATTTCTCACAATGCATGCTCTCTGGATGCCATGCAAATGGTTTGGGTTATTATGGGTTATAAAATGTCTGTTTGATGTTGCAACCATGGAAAAGGAGAGAAATGGATTTGAAAATTAGAAGAGCATTATCGTTAGCTATCTATGTTCAACACATTGCAAGTATCAGGGAAAGATTGCCTAACATTGATGACAAAGCTCCAAAAGGATGGAAATTAAGTGGGCAAGGCCTTTTGTCCAACTATTGATATAACTTCCCCCGGTATGCATCACTTACACACACACATGCATGCATGTGTCACTAACACACACACAGAGGAGCATTTCACATTATTCATGTCAATGTTCATTAGTTCTGCACAGACAGCTTTTAATGGCCTGAGCTTGTGCTTGAGTTGCACATGTGAAAAATAATTGATAAATGATCCCTTCAAAGTCATGTCTTTGTGTGACCAAAGAGAGGATGTACTGCTTCAGTACTGGTGTGGAGTCAGATGGTGTGTGTGTTTGTGTGTGTGCGTATGTGTGTAAGTGTGTGTAAGCGTGTGGGTGAGGGCAGCTTCCTGTGCCTGTGCCATGGTGACTTCTAGACAGCCCTATGAGTGGGAGTCAGAGATCATTTTTGCCTTAAAATGGAAACATTTCAGCCGCACACACAGTGCTGCATTACTGCTAGAGACATTGCCTGAGGCTACAGCCGTGAAATTGTCAGTCTTCGCAATGTAACTTGACAGCACTAAATATCCCTAAATATTCTCTGGGAGCATTTCTCCCCCTGCCTGCCTGCTGCCTCAATCTCCCTACATTAACTCTGCCCTCTGAGAGTCACAGTTTGATGTTGAATGAATCACCCTCTGTATCAACACTGACATGGAAGGATTATGAAACACCATAATTTGTGTTGGGAACATAGCAGTCTGTGAATAGTGCAATGATAAACCAAAAACTGTCTTATTCCAATAAATAGCCATTTGTGAATAGTGCAGTGGCGTGGCCTGAAGTTGGAGTCATGTAGACATGGCTGTCTTGGTAACCTATGATACAAAATGTCATGGCGACTGGAGGCAATGGGGCTCCCTGTCAAGTGGATATTCGCTCCAGCCATGTCTTTTCAAGAGATTGCTATCATAACTGATAGGGGGCCACCACTACTGGGTTTGGAGGTCACTTGCTGTCCATCCATGTCAGTCGCATACGTGAGGGGGCTAGCTCAGAATTAGCCTAGTTTACAAAGAGGCTATAGCTTATATGTCTGTGGGTAATTGGATTAGCAGTGCTTCTAGGGGTTTCCGTGGCTCCTTTGGAGTTTGGCCCTTCAACTATCAGACCACAGAGAGCAGTACAGTGAAGTTCCTGGCATTCACAACAGACAGACACTTCCAGAAATCAGGTCTGTTCCCACTACTGTAATCGGGATTCAGTCAGTGGAAAGAAAAGGGCAAGTTTGGGGTATTTCATCATCACACAGCTTTTGTGGTGGATGTTTCTCTGTTAGGGAAAACATCGGCAGGACTTCTTAACTGCGGCCAGGAAAATAAATAACAGCAGAGCCAACCATACTTGGCCTGGCCTCGCTCTGGCACGGAGAGCATTGCAGGAGATTACGAAAGCAGAAATTCCATTGTAGCGACAGGTCCTTTTTGCATAAACAAGTTAGACAGTGGTGTTCTTCTCAGGCAGGCGGTACCTGCTGCTCTGACTGTGCTCCTGTTTTCAGGCAACCCAAGGACAGTTGACAAAGCTTCTACTTTAGTTATAGCCCATTTATCTTAAAGACAATTAAATAGATTGACAGACAGATTAAAAAAAACAGAAAGCGCCAAAGAAAAAAGAAAAAACTCATTTAAATAAACAACAGTTCAAATAAAGCTTCATACTTTGATTCACTTATTCATTTAACCCGAAGATGCCATCTGGTTTGCTCTTTTATTAATCATGTTAAAGATTTGTCCCTTGAAGTAGGAGCAACAAAGTACCTGTCACCTTCCTCTAGCCTTTCAATGAAGAGGAGATTCAATTAGCTGGGTTCTGTTAATATATGCCTCATATATGCCTCTTTCTAGATTGAATTATAATTAAGCAATAGGGCCTGAGGAGGTGTGGTATATTGGCCATATATCACAACACCCCGAGGTGCCTAATTGTTATTATAAACTGGCTACCAATGTAATTATAGCAGAAAAAATACATGTTTTGTCATACCCATGGTATACTGTCTGATATACCATGGCCGTCAGCCAATCGGCATTCAGGACTCGAACCATTCAGTTTATAAGAGGCTACACTCTGCTGCTGCTGTCACTTATGGTCTTTCCTGAGGCTGCACCCCACCTCTCTGAGTGATCTCTGTGATTTCTTCATCCAGGCCTTTTTTGTATTGGGACCCATTCAGCCCTGTTGACTGTAACTACCCGTGCTTTAACTTCTTATGGCTGGGGGCAGTATTGAGTAGCTTGGATGAATATGGTGCCCAGAGGTGCCCAGAGTAAACTGCCTGCTACTCAGTCCCAGAAGCTAAGATATGCATATTATTAGTATATTTGGATAGAAAACACTGAAGTTTCTAAAACTGTTTGAATGATGTCTGTGAGTGTAACAGAACTCATATGGCAGGCAAAAACCTGAGAAAAAATCCAACCAGGAAGTGGGAAATCTGAGGTTTGTAGGTTTTCAACTCATTGCCTATCGAAGATACAGTGGGATATTGGTCATATTGCACTTCCTAAGGCTTCCACTAGATGTCAACAGTCTTTAGAACCTTGTTTGATGCTTCTACTGTGAAGTGGGGGCGAATGAGAGGGGAATGAGTCAGAGGTCTGGCAGAGAGCCACGAGGTGACCATACGCGTTCACGTGAGAGTTAGCTTGAGTTCCATTGCATTTCTATAGACAAAGCAATTCTCCGGTTGGAACATTATTGAAGATTTATGATAAAAACATCCTAAAGATTGATTCTATACATCGTTTGACATGTTTCTACGGACTGTAACGGAACCTTTTGACTTTTCGTCTGCTCGCGCGAACAAAAAAGGAGGTATTTGGACATAAATTATTAACTTTATCGAACAAATCAAATATTTATTGTGGAACTGGGATTCCAGGGAGTGCATTCTGATGACGATCATCAAAGGTAAGTGAATATTTATAATGCTATTTCTGACTTCTGTTGACTACACAACATGGCGGATATCTGTTTGCCTTGTTTGGGTCTCTGAGCGCTGTACTCAGATTATTGCATGGTGTGCTTTTTTGGTAAAGCTTTTTTGAAATCTGACACAGCAGTTGCATTAAGGAGAAGTTTATCTAAAGTTCCATGTATAACACTTGTATTTTCATCAACATTTATGATGAGTATTTCTGTAAATTGTTGTGGCTCTCTGCAAAATCACTGGATGTTTTTGGAACTACTGAACATAATGCGCCAATGTATACTGAGATTTTTTTTATATAAATATGAACTTTATCGAACAAAACATACATGTATTGTGTAACATGAAGTCCTATGAGTGTCATCTGATGAAGATCATCAAAGGTTAGTGATTCATTTTATCTCTATTTCTGCTTTTTGTGACTCCTCTCTTTGGCTGGAAAAATGGCTGTGTTTTTCTGTGACTTGGCGCTGACCTAACATAATCGTTTGTGGTGCTTTCGTCGTAAAGCCTATTTGAAATCGGACACTGTGGTGGGATTAACAAGAAGTGTATCTTTAAAATGGTGGAAAATACTTGTATGTTTGAGGAATTTTAATTATGAGATTTCTGTTGTTTGAATTTGGCGCCCTGCACTTTCACTAGTTGTTGTCATATCAATCCCGTTAGCGGGATCTTAGCCATAAGAAGTTTTAACAGACCTCCACCTCATTCGACACTGAGATCTAATGAGCTGGGAAAGATGGCACCGACAGACATGGCAGCTCAGCTTCTAGCTCCAAAGCAACTTTGCAATATTTTAGATTTTTTTGTGTGTTATTTCTTACAATATTAGCCCAGAACGTTTTTTGTGTTATTACAGCCGGAAATAACTTTTGGATATCAGAGTGGTGGAACTCACCAGCATTACGAACAGGAATACGACTTTCGCGAATTCGATCCTTTGTTCGCACCACCCCAGGGCAATTGAACTTATCACAGAGGCTGCTCCAAGACGCTACCACAAGCATTTCGCTACACCCACAATAACATCTGGTAAAATAATGCCCCTTTAATAATGTTTACACATCTTACATTACTCATATCATATATGTGCTATTTTATACCATCTATTGCACCTTGCCGATCGGCCATCACTCATCCATATATTTAAATGTACATATTCTCATTCACCCCTTTAGATTTGTGTGTATTAGGTAGTTGTTGGGAATTGTTAGATTACCTATTAGATATTACTGCACTGTCAGAACTAGAAGCACAAGCATTTCGCTACACTCGCATTAACATCTGCTAACCATGTGTATGTGACCAATAAAATTTGATTTGCTTTGAGATCTAATCTCTTTACAGATCAGAAGTCGTAGGTGTCGGGTTACATTATGACTGTCCTTTAACACTTCTTACTGCTGACTGTGGTACAGTGTGTCACGTTCTGACCTTTATTTCCTTTGTTTTGTCTTTATTTAGTATGGTCAGGGCGTGAGTTGGGGTGGGCAGTCTGTGTGTGTTTTTCTATGTTGGGGTTTTGTGTTCGGCCTGGTATGATTCTCAATCAGAGGCAGCTGTCAATCGTAGCCTGGGTTTCACTTTTGGGTTGTGGGTGTTTGTTTCCGTGTTAGTGTTTGTCGCCACACGGTACTGTTTCGGTTTCGTTCGTTTCACGTTTATTGTTTTGTATTTTGTAGTGTTCAGTTTATTGTCTGAAAATAAACATTATGGACACTTACCACGCTGCGCATTGGTCCTCCGATCCTTCTCGTTTCTCCTCATCAGGAGAGGAGGACGACAGCCGTTACACAGTGGAGCAGCTCCACAACACATAGCAGGGCCATGGGTGTTTGTATATTGTGTAGGGAGGCACAGTTTGTGTATTTCAGTTTGTTTCTAATGGGTCATTAATGTCTAATCAGGAAGGAGGGGCCCTGCCCTTTGAGGAAGCGGTAAATCCCCAAGGCCTTCCCCCATCACCGGTCACTATTGATTTCTTTATTCTAGCTCAGTGACTAGAGAGTTGTGATTTCAGTCCTTTGTGCCTACTGTATTACCTGCACATTACATTTAATGGCAGTTCAAACCATTTCTAAAGAGTGACACAATTTTAAATGCTGTCGTGTAAACAACAGTCTCAAGTCAGAGCCTATACCTTTTTAAATAGATTTCATGAACCTTACACAACCCATCTTTATATATTGTCCCCTAAACAAATCGTCAGAGACATTTGATCGTTTTAAACCTACGCCCTCATGTAGTTTTGGCTAACAGCTGTTCCGGGTATTGACAGAATTGAATGCTTCTGTCTGTTGGGAGCTTAGTGTCTGCTAACACTTGAAGGAAGGAGGAAGGCTTAAGGGCACTGCCACCTCTGGCTAATCCACAATCCATTACATATTGTAGTGTGCTGCTGCCTGTGGAGCTACTAGGTCAGTCACATCAATGTCAAACGCCAGTCAGTGCTAGCAACCAGAGCGTTTCACTAGGAATGGTCATGCTTCTCTTGACCTGTTCTTTTTGAATAGGTTAACATCTATGCAATGTTTGTGCACACAACCAATACAATAGTAAACCCAATCTCAAGGCCACTCAGAGGTTACCATGTTACACAGGATCCTGTCTCATCTGTGGCCCCGGAAGCGTCCCAGACTGCTAAGACCGTTGCACAGTTGGTGTGCACTCTACTCTGTGGAGCAATCCTCTGAAAGGATTAGGTTGGTTGGCGGTCTGACATGTGGCGTAGTCGGATGCTGTGTGTGTGTGTGTCTCTGTGTGTGTGTGTGTAAAGGGAATTGGACCCCTTTATCGACCAGGGCTTCCCAGTGCCTACTGGCCCAGTTGCTTAGATTCTCTCTCCCTCCAGTGTCTTCTGGAATTTACTGCAAATCCTAGAAGCCTGCCTCAACACTCAACATTCTGCCTCTGTGTAACCTGTGAATGTCAATATGGGGGAAACTGAAGATGGTCAAGGGGAGAAGCTTTCACAGTTTTAACGATTTTAGCTACAGGTGGTGTAGCATAGCTTAACTTAAAGGATTGCGAAAGCACTCCATAGAGTTTGTACTACATAATGAAATATTGAAGAAAAACCCAAGCGAGTTCAACTCAATCGCTCACATTGGTAGCATAGCATGACATCCAATTACCTATTACAGGGACTTCCCTATTCCTTCCCCTTATTTGTTTATTTCAGAAGAAATGTGAGCGATTAACAAACAAAGTGGAAAATGCTGAGTTGAGCAGTTCTTGTGAAAGATTTCTCAATAAGAAGTCACGTCCCTAACAATGCAATATATATTCTTAAGTGATGACCATGAAGGAAACTGAAAGTCAGAAAGGTTTGCTTCAGTCTCTCCAAGCTATTGGCAAGTTTCTTGGCTTAGCTGGATATTTTAGCTGGGTATTTTAGCTGGGTATTTCTTGGTTAATAATGACTCACTTGCTGAGAATGGCACTGGAGGGAATTACGCCTGTTTTACGGGCTCCAGACCAATTGTGGTATTTAGTGTATTTTTTTTGCGCTGAACTTTTTTTGTACATAAAGTTTCTGCCATCTGTGACCGAAAAGAGCTGCTGGACATCAGAACAGCTATCACTAACCTCGATTTGGACGAGGACTTCAACTTCAATGAGTCGGAAGTGAATGACATATTGATTATCTCGGACCAGGCCCAAATCCCGACACTCGAAGAAGGAGGAGACGGCCCTATAGATGCCGGCGTGCGGGATGCCTGACGAGACTACTTTAGAGAGTGGATAATCCACCTCTATTCTATTGGCGTATGTGCAATCACTGGAGAATAAACTGGATGAGCTCCGGGATAAGCTCCTTTCAAGACTATCCTATCAACGTGTTCTGAAGAACTGTAATGTCCTATGTTTCTCAGAGTCGTGGCTGAACAAGGACCTGGTAAATAGAAATCTAGCTGTTTTTCTATACATCGTCGGGACAGAGCAGTGGTGTCGGGAAGCTCAGGGGAGGGTGTGTGTGTGTCTCTTTGTTAATAACAGCTGGTGTACGATCTCTAATATTGAGGAAGTCTCGAGGTTCTGCTCGCTTGAGTTAGAATACCTCATGATAAGCTGTAGACCATTCTATTTACCAAGAGACTTTTCATCTATATTTTTCGTAGATGTCTATTTACCACCACAAACCGAGGCTGGTGCTAAGACTGCACTCAACGAGCTGTATAGGGCCATAAGTAAACAAGAAAATCCAGAGGTGATGCTCCTGGTGGCCGGTGACTTTAATGATAAGCTCTAGACCATTCTATTTACCAAGAGACTTTTCATCTATAATTTTTGTAGCTGTCTATTTACCACCACAAACTGAGGCTGGTGCTAAGACTACACTCAACGAGCTGTATAGGGCCATAAGTAAACAAGAAAATACAGAGGCGACACTCCTGGTGGCCGGTTACTTTAATGCAGGAAAACTGAAATCCGTTTAATCACATTTTTATCAGCATGTCACCTGTGCAACTAGAGGCGAAAAAACTCTAGATCATCTTTACTCCACACACCGGGATGCATACAAAGCACTCCCTCGCACTCCATTTGGCAAATCTGACCATAACTCTATCATCCTAATTCCTGCTTACAAAACTCAAACGAGAAGTACCAGTGACATGCTCAATACCAAAGTGGTCTGATGAAGCGACAACATCCGCTCTGCGCTAAAAGCTAGGACTGCCACTTTCAATGAGCGGAACACTAATCCGGACACTTATAAGAAATCCCACTACGGCCTCCAACGAACCATCCAACAGGCAAAGCGTCAATACAGGACCAAGATCGAATTCTACTACACCGACTCTGACGCTCTTTGGATGTGGCAGGGCATGCGCAAACTATCATGAATAACAAAGAGAAACCCAGCCCCGAGCTGTCCAGAGACGCAAGCCTACCAGACTGTCACGTTCCTGACCTATTTCTGTTAGTTTGTTGTATGTGTTAGTTGGTCAGGACGTGAGTTTGGGTGGGTATTCTATGTTTTCTGTTTCTATGTTGGTTTAAGGGTTGCCTGGTATGGCTCTCAATTAGAGGCAGGTGTTTGGCGTTTCCTCTAATTGAGAGTCATATTTAGGTAGGTTGTTTCACAGTGTTCGTTGTGGGTGGTTGTCTCCTGTGTCAGTGTTTGTCGCACCATACGGGACTGTTCGGTTTGTTTTGTACATCGTCATTTTGTGTAGTCTATTTTTACCTGTTCGTGCGTTCTTCGTGTTATTTGTAAGTTCGTATTGTTCAGGTCTGTCTATACATTTCGGTTTTGTTATTTTGTAGTTTATTCAAGTCTAGGTCGTTTTCTGTCTTCATTGTTTTGTCGTGTCGTAAATAAATTATGTATTCACAACCCGCTGCGCCTTGGTTCAATCACTACTCCTCCTCTTCGGTTGAAGAGGAGGACGACCATTACAGAACCACCCACCTCTTAACCAGAACCAAGCAGCGGGGTAATCGGAGGAAGGGACAGCACAAGAAGGAGGAATGGACATGGGAGGATGTTTTGGACGGTAAAGGTTGCTACACATGGGAGGAGATCCTGGCTGGAAGGGATCGCCTCCCATGGGAACAGCTGGAGGCACTGAGGAGAGCAGAGGCAATCGGAGAAGGGAACCGGCGTTATGAGGACGCGTCTTGCACGGAAGCCCGAAAAGCCCGTGAGTACTACCCAAAAATTTCTTGGGGGGGGGCTAAGAGGTAGTGGGCCAAGGGCAGGTAGGAGACCTGCGCCCACTTACCAGGCTAACCGTGGAGAGCGGGAGTACGGGCAGACACCGTGTTACGCAGTAGAGCGCACGGTGTCTCCTGTACGTGTGCATAGCCCAGTGCGGGTTATTCCACCTCCCCGCACTGGTAGGGCTAGATGGAGCATTGAGCCAAGCGCCATGAAGCCGGCTCTACATATCTGGCCACCAGTACGTCTCCTTGGGCCGGCTTACATGGCACCAGCCTTACGCATGGTGTCCCCGGTTCGCCTACATAGCCCGGTGCGGGTTATTCCACCTCCCCGCACTGGTCGGGCGACGGGGAGCATTCAGCCAGGTAAGGTTGGGCAGGCTCAGTGCTCAAGGGAGCCAATACACCTGCACGGTCCGGTATTTCCGGCGCTACCTCCCCGCCCCAGCCCAGTACCACCAGTGCCTACACCACGCACCAGGCTTCCAGTGCGTTTCCAGAGCCCTGTTCCTCCTCCACGCACTCTCTCTATGGTGCGTGTCTCCAGTCCGGTGCCTCCAGTTCCGGCACCACGCACTAAGCCACCTGTGCGTCTCCAGAGCCCTGTACACACTGTTCCTTCTCCCCGTACTCGTCCTGATGTGCGTGCACTCAGCCCGGTGCCACCAGTGCCGGTACCACGCACCAGGCATATAGTACGTTTTGAGAGTCCAGTGTGCCCTGTCCCTGCTCCCCGCACTAGGCTTGAAGTGCGTGTCTCCAGTCCGGTGCCTCCAGTTCCGGCACCACGCACCAGGCCTACAGTGCGTCTCAGCCGGCCAGAGTCTGCCGTCTGCCCAACGGCGCCTGAACTGTCCGTCTGCCAAGCGCCGCATGAACTGCTCGTCTGTATTGAGCCTGCAAAGCCGCCCGTCTGCCATGAGCCTACAGAGCCTTCCGCCAGACAGGAGCCGCTAGAGCCTTCCACCAGACAGGAGCAGCCAAAGCCTTCCGCTAGACAGGATCAGTCTGAGCCATCCGTCTCCGCAGCGCCATCTGAGCCATCCGTCTCCTCAGCACCGTCTGAGCCATCCGTCTCCCCAGCGCCGTCTGAGCCATCCGTCTCCCCAGCGCCGTCTGAGCCATCCGTCTCCCCAGCGCCGTCTGAGCCATCCGTCTGTCCCGAGCCATTAGAGCCGCCCGTCTGTCCCGAGCCGTCAGAGCCGATAGTCAGTCAGGAGCCGCTAGAGCCAGTCGTCAGTCAGGATCTGCCAGAGCCGCCAACCAGACAGGATCTGCCAGAGCCGCCAACCAGACAGGATCTGCCAGAGCCGCCAACCAGACAGGATCTGCCAGAGCCGTCAGACAGTCATGAGCTGCCCTCCAGTCATGAGCTGCCCTCCAGTCATGAGCTGCCCTCCAGTCATGAGCTGCCCTCCAGTCATGAGCTGCCCTCCAGTCATGAGCTGCCTTCCAGTCATGAGCTGCCCTACAGCCATGAGCGTCCAGAGCCGTCAGCCAGCCATGAGCGTCCAGAGCCGTCAGCCAGCCATGAGCGTCCAGAGCCGTCAGCCAGCCATGAGCGTCCAGAGCTGTCAGCGAGCCATGAGCGTCCAGAGCCGTCAGCCAGCCATGAGCGTCCAGAGCCGTCAGCCAGCCATGAGCGTCCAGAGCTGTCAGCTAGCCATGAGCGTCCAGAGCCGTCAGCCAGTCATGAGCTGCCCCTCAGCCCAGAGTGGCCATTAATCCAGAACTGCCCCTCAGTCCAGAGCTGTCTCTCTGTCCGGAGCTGCCTTTCAGTCCGGAGTTGCCCCTCTATCCTGAGCTACCTCTCTATCCTGAGCTACCTCTCTATCTACCTCTCTATTCTCACCTACCTCTATGTCCTGAGCTACCTTGTCCCGGAGCTGTCCCTTTATTTTGTGTTGCCTATATTAGGTGGGTGGAAGAGAGGGGTGGTCATTCTGAGGGGGATTAGCAAGTTGGGATTGACTATGGTGGGGTGGGGACCTCGTCCTGAGCCTGAGCCACCACCGTGGTCAGATGCCCACCCAGACCCTCCCCTAAACTTGGTGCTGGTGCGCCCGGAGTTCGCACCTTAAGGGGGGGGGTTATGTCACGTTCCTGACCTATTTCTGTTAGTTTGTTGTATGTGTTAGTTGGTCAGGACGTGAGTTTGGGTGGGTATTCTATGTTTTCTGTTTCTATGTTGGTTTAAGGGTTGCCTGGTATGGCTCTCAATTAGAGGCAGGTGTTTGGCGTTTCCTCTAATTGAGAGTCATATTTAGGTAGGTTGTTTCACAGTGTTCGTTGTGGGTGGTTGTCTCCTGTGTCAGTGTTTGTCGCACCATACGGGACTGTTCGGTTTGTTTTGTACATCGTCATTTTGTGTAGTCTATTTTTACCTGTTCGTGCGTTCTTCGCGTTATTTGTAAGTTCGTATTGTTCAGGTCTGTCTATACATTTCGGTTTTGTTATTTTGTAGTTTATTCAAGTCTAGGTCGTTTTCTGTCTTCATTGTTTTGTCGTGTCGTAAATAAATTATGTATTCACAACCCGCTGCGCCTTGGTTCAATCACTACTCCTCCTCTTCGGTTGAAGAGGAGGACGACCGTTACACAGACGAGCTAAATACCTACTATGCTCGCTTCGAGGTCACTCAACCATGCATGAGAGCACCAGCTGTTCCAGATGAGTAAGACAGGTTAACATTCACAAGGCCGCAAAGCCAGACGGATTAACAGGGTGCGTACTCAGAGCATGCTCTGGCAAGGGTCTTTACTATTTTCAACCTCTCCCTGACCCAGTATGTAATACCTACATGTTTCAAGCAGACCACCATAGTCTCTGTGCCCAAGAACACCAAGGTAACCTGTCTAAATGACTATCGCACCGTAGCACTCACATCTGTAGCCATGAAATGCTTTGAAAGGCCGGTCATGGCTCACATCCCAGACACCCTGGACCCACTCCAATTCGCATACCACCCCAACAGATCCACAGATCACGCAATCTCATTTGCATTTCACACTGCCCTTTGCCACCTGGACAAAAGGAACACCTACATAAGAATGTTGTTCATTGACTACAACTCAGCATTCAAAACGATAGTGACCTCCAAGCTCATCACTAAACTAAAGACCCTGGGATTAAACCCCTCCCTCTGCAACTGGATCCTGGACTTTCTGACGGGCCACCCCCAGGTGGTGAGGGTAGGCAACATCCCCCATGCTGACCCTCAACATGGGGGCCCCTCAGGGGTGGGTGCTTAGTCCCCTCCTGTATTCCCTGTTCACCCACGTCTGTTTGGCCGTTCACGGCTCCAACACCATCATTAACAGGGAATTTCATCCTGCCTTTGCCACAGCATATAGTCATTACTATATTAACAACATTACGTTTTGTCATAAACATCACAATAATCCAAACCACAAGCTAGAACTAGCATACTTTCGTTTCACTGGTAGAATCGGGAAATTTTGACTCCCTGTGTATTGGTCTGCTCATAGTGAACAACAAAGTTCAGCATTTATAGCAAATGCTGATACCTCCCGCCCGCTAGGTAGACGGGGCATGCCCACAAACTTGAATATTGGCTTTGTTTACTTCGAATGACCAACACATAGTAATCTCAACTTCTCTAGGCAATATTTCTTTTGAAAACGTTTGTTTTTCACTGTTTGTCATCATGCCCATGTGGTGTTCAGTGCCTGGCTGTGCTAATTACAAATAAGCGCGAAAATGAGTTATCTTTGCTTTGGCAAAGTGGGTGGGGTTATATCCTTCCTGTTTGGCCCTGTCCGGGGGTTTCTTCGGATGGGGCCACAGTGTCTCCTGACCGCTCCTGTCTCAGCCTCCAGTATTTATGCTGCAGTAGTTTGTGTTGGGGGGCTAGGGTCAGTTGGTTATACCTGGAGTACTTCTCCTGTCTTATCCAGTGTCCTGTGTGAATTTAAGTATGCTCTCTCTAATTCTCTCGTTCTCTCTTTCTCTCTGAGAACCTGAGCCCTAGGACCATACGTCAGGACTACCGGGCATGCTGACACCTTGCTGTCCCCAGTCCGCCTGGCCTTGCTGCTATTCCAGTTTCAACTGTTCTGCCTGCGGTTACGAAACCCCTACCTGTCCCAGACCTGCTGTTTTCAACTCTTAATGATCGGCTATGAAAAGCCAACTGAGATTTATTCCTGATTTATTATTTGACCATGCTTGTCATTTATGAACATTTTGAAAATCTTGGCTCTCTCTAATTTTCTCCTTCTCTCTTTCTTTCTCTCGGAGGACCTGAGCCCTAGGACCATACGTCGGGACTACCGGCCGTGGTGACTCCTTGCTGTCCCCAGTCCGCCTGGCCTTGCTGCTATTCCAGTTTCAACTGTTCTGCCTGCGGTTATGGAACCCCTACCTGTCCCAGACCTGCTGTTTTCAACTCTTAATGATCGGCTATGAAAAGCCAACTGAGATTTATTCCTGATTATTATTTGACCATGCTTGTCATTTATGAACATTTTGAAAATCTTGGCTCTCTCTAATTTTCTCCTTCTCTCTTTCTTTCTCTCGGAGGACCTGGGCCCTAGGACCATGCGTCGGGACTGCCGCCCGTGGTGACTCCTTGCTGTCCCCAGTCCGCCTGGCCTTGCTGCTATTCCAGTTTCAGCTGTTCTGCCTGCGGTTATGGAACCGCCACCTGTCCCAGACCTGTTGTTTTTCAACTCTTAATGATCAGCTATGAAAAGCCAACTGAAAATTATTCATGATTATTATCTGACCATGCTTGTCACTTATGAACATTTTTGAACATCTTGGCATAGTTCTGTTATAATCTCCACCCGGCACAGCCAGAAGAGGACTGGCCACCCCTCATAGCCTGGTTCCTCTCTAGGTTTCTTCCTAGGTTTTGGCCTTTCTAGGGAGTTTTTCCTAGCCACCGTGCTTCTACACCTGCATTACTAGCTGTTTGGGGTTTTAGGCTGGGTTTCTGTACAGCACTTCGAGATATTAGCTGATGTACGAAGGGCTATATAAAATAAAATTGATTGATTGATTGATTGATCTTTTACCATCCTACCAGAGATTCACCCCGATTCTGCCAGTGGCTTGCGGCTATAAAGAATGATGCAGTGACCAAAGATTATAAGAGGGATTTTCAGGCTGAACTGATGGGGAATCCATTTCAATGACAGCTGAGAAGTGATGCGATACCAGCAATTGGTTTCCCTTCACAACAAAACGGAAGATATTCAATAAGAGGTAACCTAACATTAGCTAGCTTGCTAGCCTAGCTGGGTAAGTTAGCTAGCTAGCTAATATTACAGTCCTGTATTGAACTCTGAAAGCCATCAGCTAAATCATATAGCTATCTTTTGGTATACAGTACACACTGTCAGTCAATTTCGCCTTTGCCATGGTAGTCACTACTAGACTGGTAGCTACCTGCAGCAGAGTAAACATGTTTGTTTGTTTGTTCGTTCTATCTTTGACTGACGTTACCTAATGTAATCTAGCTAATGTTACCAAATAAAGAATATCTCAATTTGGTAGCCATCTATTCCACCCTTGTCTGGAAAATACTTTTTTACTAAAAAGAGAATTGTCTATAAAGCTAACTCACTGTGTGTTGGTAGCAATGATGCATGTGTATAAATCATCTATGGTTGGTTAGTTAGTTCTCATCCATTCTCTGCTGGCTAGCCATCTTTCTGACACTAGTTAGCTAACAGCAAGCTGACAATATTGAAATGTCAACGTTAGGTATGCTTAGCTAGCCATTCTAATAGATGTCAATATAATTAGTGGGGTGTTTAAATGGTGTATCATTGTGTATTTTGTTGTAGGTGGTACAGAATCTGGTTCCACCAACATGCGCTTCCAACCCCTAGCTCCGCACAAAAATTGTACAAACTGACGGCTAAAAGCTCAATTTACAGTAAGCAGGGTATAAACATTAATTGGGTAGTGTTTGTGTTATGGGGTTACAGGTGATTGGAGGTAGCCTGAGGACCATAGAGTACCTTCCAGATTATTTAATCAATTTAGTCTACCCCTTTTTTTAACCTTTTTGTTTTTGTTGTAAAACCAGGTTATTATGAGTCATTCCACAGTGCCCTGTTGAAAAATACCCCAAAGTGGGGTGATTTTGGGCACACAAGCATGAGGGAGTGGACACACCTTGTGCTTATGGAGCACAACAAGATTGTGGGACAGAAGCCATCAAGGGACACTGAAATATATAAAATCAAGACTACAACAGCAATGACACAACCACCTCATTATTGTCTCTGCAGATTCTCAAAACACAATACAAAGACGTCTACAATTCCACTGCAAAGGGCTAGTATTGACAAGAATGATCTCTCAAAGTCAGTGGGCTGGGGAGGTTTATGGACAGTACTTTGAGATGGGAAAGGGTTTTTTGGTTGTGCAGGGTTGTGCTTAGACAATAAATGTATTGTTGTGTATGAGAGCGATTGAGATGCCATTTTTCCTCAATCTCCCATTCCTAAGACTGTTCACACCTTCTTTAGCCCCCCAGCCCATTCACTTTGTTGACTGACCTTTCCCCTCATTGTCCCTAAACAATACGCAAGCCGGTCCCATTCGGTTAATATCTTTAGCAACAACGGCTTATTGCCCTACGGGACACAAAAAGTGTAGAATGCTAAGACCACAACCATGTCTTTCCAGGAGAAGTGCAGTACCAGCAAATCTTCTGCAAGAGGACCAAACAATTGATGGTTAAGAAGCCTTACACCACATTCGGCAGAGTCTAATCCCGCTGGCCGTTCACCGCAGACAGGGCAGGCCCATCGCCCTTATCACAAAGAGTCTCAGCTTCCCCAGCCCACCACTGCCAATGTACCGAAGCCGGATATGGCTGCGTTTACACAAGCAGCCCAATTCTGAAATTTTTTGACCAATCAGATCAGTTCTGAAAAAGATCTGATGTGATTAAGAAATTAGTGGAAGAAATATCAGAATTGGGCTGCCTTTGTAAACGCAGATTATTATTAGGATCAGGTGTGCTAGATTAGAGTTCGAGTGAACCTACAGGATGGTAGCTCTCCAGGAACAGGTTTGAAATTTCCAAATTCACAGGAGATATTTATATAAGCTGTACAGAGCTCTGTAGCATCAAACAGTGTCTGAGTATGTTTCAGGTGTAGACACACAAGTGCAGAAAACTGTAGATTGTTACACCAGATAATGTGATTTACCCAAAGACTTTTGTCTATTTCAATTCTTCTCTCATTGCTGCATCTCATGATGACAGAGACCTGTCTCGATCAATGAGTGAGAAGACTTGAAATAGACACTATGGCGGCGCACATTTTGTTGGATTACATTATAGACCAAATTTTTTATTTATTTTAATAACGGAGCATTTTCTAAACTCAAACTGATCCCCTGCAACTGGACACAGACATTTAATGAGACTCCTGTTTCCCAGAATTGAGGACGAAGACGGCATTGCCAAGGTTGGTTGAAAATTCTCTGTGCTACACCAAACAGTAACTATCCTGTAACTCCCAGTAATGGATACCAAAAATCTTTGGTTAAATCACATTATTTGGTATAAGAGAATAGCTAAGAGAATTGGTGATCAGCAGATGATAGTAGAGGTGTTAATGATAAAATTACCATTCCAAAGAAACATACAGTAAGTTCAGGGAATTCTTGTAAAGCTGTGGGAGGAGTGTTGTCATGATCAAACTGCCATTCAGCTCCTCATGAGTCATCTGCTTGAAATCTTGCATAATGTCTAATCCCTTGAGAGGGATATAGTTCATGGGATACAGTTCTGCTACAATGACACACAAGAATTCTGTTTCTGTATCCACTCCAGAAAGAAGCCCAGGCACTACACAGTATTGTCTGTAAGACAAAAAACAAAAATAATTCTACACTATTGTACAGTTTGAACAACTGTTGAACCGTGCCAGCATAAAATCAACATTAGGGTTGACTAGTTGAAAAGGCATACATGTGCACAGGAACAGAGATTACATTTACAACAATATCTGGCCTAAAAGAAATAAATATGGCATAATTCTCAACCTTTGCACAGTGACCAGACCGTACAAATGAGACTAGGTAGTTAGGTAGACAGTATCTACCTACAGCCATGTCTATCAGGCATGCTTAGGCAAATATGTTCTATAGTAAAACCAGCTTCAGTTTTAGAGATTTACAACAGTAAATTGTTGTATTATTGTTTCTCCTCACTGTTTGGTAGTAAACTTAGCTAGCTAGCTTGCTGGATATGCAATACTTGTTATTTACATCTGTTTGGAATCCTATCTTGCGTCTTGCGTCTTGCCTATAATTTTGTGAGATTGAAATACATCCAAGTTAGGGTGACCAGACTAACTTTTCCGTTTTTTTTTCTTCTCCCATTTTCACAGTTAAAAACGGGGACATTTCCCGGGGACAGGCCACCAAAAACGGGGACTGTCCCCGTTTTTAACTGTGCGTTAAAAACAGACCGCAAAGTGAAATAATATTTTACGTGGCAAGAAAGACCGGGCAGCAGAGCCTACCAGTTGACATTTCAATCGCGTTGTGCTTGTTTTGGCCAACAGAGGGGGCTGCTCGCTATAGCAGCTTCATTCACTCTTCTTTTTCTACTAACTACTTGCTCGCGTTAGTTTTAGAGAAAACTGCTGTGGAAAACTCGGCCAGAAGCTAGCAAGTGTCAAGTGAATCCACAACCTCACCACAAACATCTTTTCAAGCCAGGTAAGTTACAATTGTTTGAGATCCTAGCTAGTGATGTTATAATGTCACCATTTATTATATAGATGATTTGCTCTATAAGGTTTTAAATAGATTATACTAGATAACGTTAGCTATGTAGACTAAGTTAGCTAGCTAGCTTAGCTAGCTACTGTCATGGTAGCTAGGTTAAAAAATTCTAATGTAAACATTCAGTGGAACATGCACCTGTGGAACGGTCATTAAGACACTAACAGCTTACAGACGGTAGGCAAATAAGGTCACTGTTATGAAAAAACTTAGGACACTAAAGAGGCCTTTCTACTGACTCTGAAAAACACCAAAAGAAAGATGTCCAGGGTCCCTGCTCATCTGCGTGAACTTGCCTTAGGCATGCTGCAAAGAGGCATGATGACTGCAGATGTGTTCGCCTTAGCAATCTCACTAGAATAAAGACCTCCTCCATTCCTGCCATTATTGAAAGAGATTGTGATACCTCACATCTCAAAATAGGGCTACTTAATGTTAGATCCCTCACTTCAAAGGCAGTTATAGTCAATTAACTAATCACTGATCATAATCTTGATGTGATTGGCCTGACTGAAACATGACTTAAGCCTGATGAATTTACTGTGTTAAATGAGGACTCACGTCCTGGTTATACTAGTGAGCATATCCCCCGTGCATCCCGCAAAGGCGGAGGTGTTGCTAACATTTACAATAGCAAATTTCAATTTACAAAAAAAACTGCGACGTTTTCGTCTTTTGAGCTTCTAGTCATGACATCTATGCAGCCTACTCAATCACTTTTTATAGCTACTGTTTACAGGCCTCCTGGGCCATATACAGCGTTCCTCACTGAGTTCCCTTAATTCCTATCGGACCTTGTAGTCATAGCAGATAATATTCACATGGAAAAGTCCACAGACACACTCCAAAAGGCTTTCGGAGCCATCATCGACTCAGTGGGTTTTGTCCAACATGTCTCTGGACCTACTCACTGCCACAGTCATACTCTGGACCTAGTTTTGTCCCATGGAATAAATGTTGTGGATCTTAATGTTTTTCCTCATAACCCTGGACTATCGGACCACCATTTTATTACGTTTGCAATCGCAACAAATAATCTGCTCAGACCCCAACCAAGGAGCATCAAAAGCCATGCTATAAATTCTCAGACAACCCAAAGATTCCTTGATGCCCTTCCAGACTCCCTCTGCCTACCCAAGGACGTCAGAGGACAAAAATCAGTTAATCACCTAACTGAGGAACTCAATTTAACCTTGCGCAATACCCTAGATGCAATTGCACCCCTAAAAACTAAAAACATTTGTCATAAGAAACTAGCTCCCTGGTATACAGAAAATACCCGAGCTCTGAAGCAAGCTTCCAGAAAATTGGAACGGAAATGGCGCCACACCAAACTGGAAGTCTTCCAACTAGTTTGGAAGGACAGTACCGTGCAGTATCGAAGAGCCCTCACTGCTGCTCGATCATCCTATTTTTCCAATTTACTTGAGGAAAATAAGAACAATCCGAAATTTATTTTTGATACTGTCGCAAAGCTAACTAAAAAGCAGCATTCCCCAAGAGAGGATGGCTTTCACTTCAGCAGTAATAGATTCATAAACTTCTTTGACGAAAAGATCATGATCATTAGAAAGCAAATTACGGACTCCTCTTTAAATCTGCGTATTCCTCCAAAGCTCAGTTGGTCTGAGTCTGCACAACTCTGCCAGTACCTAGGGTCAAGGGAGACACTCAAGTGTTTTAGTACTATATCTCTTGACACAATGATGAAAATAATCATGGCCTCTAAACCTTCAAGCTGCATACTGGACCCTATTCCAACTAAACTACTGAAAGAGCTGCTTCCTGTGCTTGGCCCTCCTATGTTGAACATAATAAACGTCTCTCTATCCACCGGATGTGTACCAAACTCACTAAAAGTGGCAGTAATAAAGCCTCTCTTGAAAAAGCCAAACCTTGACCCAGATAATATAAAAAACTATCGGCCTATATCGTATCTTCCATTCCTCTCTAAAATTTTTGACAAAGCTGTTGCACAGCAACTCACTTCCTTCCTGAAGACAAACAATGTATACGAAATGCTTCAGTCTGGTTTTAGACCTCATCATAGCACTGAGACTGCACCTGTGAAGGTGGTAAATTACCTTTTAATGGTGTCAGACCAAGGCTCCTAGACTTTAGTGCTGCTTTTGATACCATCGATCACCACATTCTTTTGGAGAGATTGGAAACCCAAATTGGTCTACACGGACAAGTTCTCGCCTGGTTTAAATCTTATCTGTTGGAAAGATATCAGTTTGTCTCTGTAGATGGTTTGTCCTCTGACAAATAAACTGTACATTTTGGCTCCGTTTTAGGACCACTATTGTTTTCACTATATATTTTACCTCTTGGTGATGTCATACGGAAACATAATGTTAACTTTCACTGCTATGCGGATGACACACAGCTGTACATTTCAATGAAATCTGGTGAAGCCACAAAATTGCCCTCCCTGGAAGCCTGTGTTTCAGACATAAGGAAGTGGATGGCTGCAAACTTTCTACTTTTAAACTCGGACAAAACAGAGATGCTTGTTCTAGGTCCCAAGAAACAAAGATATCTTCTGTTGAATCTGACAATTAATCTTGATGGTTGTACAGTCGTCTCAAATAAAACTGTGAAGGACCTCAGCGTTACTCTGGACCCCGATCTCTCTTTTGACGAATATATCAAGACTGTTTTAAGGACAGCTTTTTTCCATCTACGTAACATTGCAAAAATCAGAAACTTTCTGTCCAAAAATGATGCAGAAAAATTCATCCATGCTTTTGTTACTTCTAGGTTAGACTACTGCAATGCTCTACTTTCCGGCTACCAGGATAAAGCACAAAATAAACTTCAGTTAGTGCTGAATACGGCTGCTAGAATCCTGACTAGAACCAAAAAATTTGATCATATTACTCCAGTGCTAGCCTCCCTACACTGGCTTCCTGTTAAGGCAAGGGCTGGTTTCAAGGTTTTACTGCTAACCTACAAAGCATTACATGCGCTTGCTCCTACCTATCTTTCCGATTTGGTCCTGCCGTACATACCTACACGTACGATACGGTCACAAGACGCAGGCCTCCTAATTGTCCCTAGAATTTCTAAGCAAACAGCTGGAGGCAGGGCTTTCTCCTATAGAGCTCCATTTTTATGGAATGGTCTGCTTACCCATGTGAGAGACGCAGACTCGGTCTCAACCTTTAAGTCTTTACTGAAGACTCATCTCTTCAGTAGGTCATATGATTGAGTGTAGTCTGGCTCCAGGAGTGTGAGGGTGAATGGAAAGGCTATGGAGCAAAGAAACGCCCTTGCTGTCTCTGCCTGGCCGGTAGCCCTCTCACCACTGGGATTCTCTGCCTCTAACCCCATTACAGGGGCAGAGTCACTGGCTTACTGGTGCTCTTCCATGCCGTCCCTAGGAGGGGTGCGTCACTTGAGTGGGTTGAGTCGCTGACGTGGTCTTCCTGTCTGGGTTGGCGCCCCCCCCCCCCTTGGGTTGTGCCGTGGCGGAGATCTTTGTGGGCTATACTCGGCCTTGTCTCAGGATAGTAAGTTGGCGGTTGAAGGTATCCCTCTAGTGGTGTGGGGGCTGTGCATTGGCAAAGTGGGTGGGGTTATATCCTGCCTGTTTGGCCCTGTCCGGGGGTATCATTGGATGGGGCCACAGTGTCTCCTGACCCCTCCTGTCTCAGCCTCCAGTATTTATGCTGCAGTAGTTTATGTGTCGGGGGGCTAGGGTCAGTCTGTTATATCTGGAGTATTTCTCCTGTCTTATCCGGTGTCCTGTGTGAATTTAAGTATGCTCTCTCTAATTTTTTCTCTCTTTCTTTCTTTCTCTCTCTGAGCCCTAGGACCATGCCTCAGGACTACCTGGCATGATGACTCCTTGCTGTCCCCAGTCCACCTGGCCGTGCTGCTGCTCCAGTTTCAACTGTTCTGCCCGCGGCTATGGAACCCTGACCTGTTCCCCCGGATGTGCTACCTGTCCCGGACCTGCTGTTTTCAACTCTCTAGAGACAGCTGTAGCGGTAGAGATACTCTCAATGATCGGCTATGAAAAGCCAAATGACATTTACTCCTGAGGTGCTGACTTGTTGCACCCTCGACAACTACTGTGATTATTATTATTTGACCATGCTGGTCATTTATGAACATTTGAGCATCTTGGCCATGTTTTGTTATAATCTCCACCCGGCACAGCCAGAAGAGGACTGGCCACCCCTCATAGCCTGGTTCCTCTCTAGGTTTCTTCCTAGGTTTTGGCCTTTCTAGGGAGTTTTTCCTAGCCACCATGCTTCTACACCTGCATTGCTTGCTGTTTGGGGTTTTAGGCTGGGTTTCTGTGCAGCACTTTGATATATCAGCTGATGTAAGAAGGGCTATATAAATACATTTGATTTGAGATGGGGCCAGGGCAATAAATTGCAATGTCTGTACTGTGAGACGCCTAAGACATCGCTACAGGGAGACAGGACGGACAGCTGATTGTCCTCGCAGTGGCAGACCACGTGTGACAACACCTGCACAGGATCGGTACATCCGAACATCACACCTGCGGGACAGGTACAGGATGGCATCAACAACTGCCCGAGTTACACCAGGAACGCACAATCCCTCCATCAGTGCTCAGACTGTTCGCAATAGGCTGAGAGAGGCTGGACTGAAGGCTTGTAGGCCTGTTGTAAGGCAGGTCCTCACCAGACATCACCGGCAACAACGTTGCCTATGGGCACAAACCGACCGTTGCTGGACCAGACAGGACTGGCAAAAAGTGCTCTTCACTGACGAGTCGCCGTTTTGTCTCACCGGGGGTGATTGTCGGATTCGCGTTTATCGTCGAAGGACTGAGCGTTACACCGAGGCCTTTACTCTGGAGCAGGATCGATTTGGAGGTGGAGGGTCCATCATGGTCTGAGGCCGTGTGTCACAGCATCATTGGACTGAGCCTGTTGTGATTGCAGGCAATCTCAATACTGTGCGTTACTGGCAAGACATCCTCCTCGACCATGTGGTACCCTTCCTGCAGGCTCATCCTGCCATGACCCTCCAGCATGACAATGCCACCAGCCATACTGCTCGTTCTGTGCGTGATTTCCTGCAAGAAAGGAATGTCAAGGTTCTGCCATGGCCAGCGAAGAGCCCGGATCTCAATCCCATTGAGCACGTCTGGGACCTGATGGATCGGAGGGTGAGGACTAGGGCCATTCCCCCAAGAAATGTCTGGGAACTTGCAGGTGCCTTGGTGGAAGAGTGGGGTAACATCTCACAGCAAGAACTGGCAAATCTGGTTCAGTCCATGAGGAGGAGATGCACTACCATACTTAATGCAGCTGGTGGCCACACATGATTTCATTTCTGTTAGTCACATGTCTGTGGAACTTGTTCAGTTTATGTCTCAATTGTTGAATCTTGTTATGTTCATACAAATATTTACACGTTAAGTTTGCTGAAAATAAATGCAGTTGACAGTGAGAGGACGTTTCTTTTTTTGCTGAGTTTATTTTTTGTTAAAGATTGGAGAGGAAGGAGAAGAGAGAGAAGGAAAAATGAATGGAGTAAAAAGAGTGAACCAAGGAGAGTGTAGAAGAGAATGAGGTGGAAAGGTAAAGAAGGCAAGGAAGAAAGAGATGGAAAACGAGTGAAGAAAAGAGGAGGAGAAGGATTGGAGGAGAAGAAAAAGTTAAGAGAGTAAGAAGAGTGACAAGGAGAGTGAAGAAGAGCAGACAAAGGAGGTACAATGGCTCTTTCCAAGAAATGGAAATGCCATTTTAATGACACCATGATGAGAGAATTTCCATTTGAACGCTCAGGTCAAGACGATAGAATGGTTCACTGCACCCTTTGTAATTCCACTTTTTCAAATGGCAGCGGGGGAAGAACGGCAGTGGTAGAATATCAACAAGACGAAAAAGCATAATGCCTCTGATTGCCCGTGTTGGTATGCCCTCTGTCACCACATTCTTCAAGAAGATAGTGCCTTCCCAAGAAAAATATGATTTAGCTGTGCAGGAGGGTGTCTTTGCATACCACACTATGCGACACAATCATAGTTACAGATCTATGGACTGCACAGCACAACTGACACGGAAGCTTTATGAGCCAAAGTTTATATGTGCTAGGACAAAATGTGACGCCATAGTGAGTAACGTGTTTACACCATGGGTAACTACTTTGGTAACACAGGACCTAGACCAGGTTGAATTTGTGTTCCTGTCCATTGATGCATCCAATCATGGACATGTAAAGCTGCTGACAATAGTAGTCAGATATTGTAAGATATATGATGGCAGCACATCTGTGGAAACAAAACTGCTTGATTTTGTTGAATTGAAAGGGGAAACACCAGAGGAAATTGTAGCTGAGGTCCTGGTGGTCATCCCAAAACTTTACCTGGATAACAAAGTCGTGGCATTCTCTGCCGACAACACAAATACCAACTTTGGAGGACTGAATAGGCTGGGGAAGGTCAATGTCCATACCAAAGTTAAAAATGCTCTGCAGTGGGAGATGATTGGCATAGGTTGTCCTGCCCACATCATTCATAACACAGCCAGAACAGCTTTGGATATGATTCCCCTTGATGTTGAGTACCTGCTCACAAAGATATTTGGATATTTTTATATTTTCACCATCAGAGTAGAAAGACTGAAGAGCTTTTGTGAGTTTGTTGGCCAGGAGTACCATAACATTTTATTACACAACAATGTTCGCTGGCTGTCCATGCTCTAGAAAGAGTGCTGAAAATGTATGTGACATTGAAATCCTTTTTTCTTTCTGAAGTCAAATGCCCTGTTGTCCTGTGAACAATGTTTGAAGATCCACTGACTAAACTTTGGCTAACCTTCATCCATGGAAACCTGACCGTATTCAGTGACACGATCAAGATGCTTGAAGGCCAGGACCGCTGTGCTGTGAAATCAGCCGCAATTCTGAGAAACGTTGAGGCAAAATTGACTGCAAGACGTGATGACAACTTCATTCCAGTTTTGGTCAGAGGACTTCTGAGAGAGCTAGAGGAAAATGGAGCAAAGTCTAAAGAAAGCTTTCTCAAAGCATCCCAATCATTCTTCACTACGGCTATGAACTACTTGCAAGCATGGGCAAAGCACACCGATAATCTAAAAGATTTACATCTCCTTTTAAAAAGGCAACGTCAGCGTGAAGAGATCCAGCAGCCACACTGCAGGAAAAATGCCCCAACGTGACCATCAATGAGGATGCACTGTTTGACGAGGTTACTGGCCTGCAAGAGTTCCTAAAGGGGGGATCGCTTGAAGAATGGAAAACATCTGGGGCGGCAAGTAGCCTAGTGGTTAGAGTGTTGGGCCAGTAACTGAAAGGTTGCTAGATCGAATCCCCGAGCTGACAAGGTAAAGTTGTTCTGCCCCTGAACAAGGCAGGGCCGCAGTTCTCTGCTGCCAATGACTGGAACGAATTGCAAAAATCTCTGAAGTTGGAGACTTACATTTCCCTCACTAACTTTAAACATCAGCTATCTGAGCAGCTAACCGATCGCCGTAGCTGCACATAGTCCATCTGTAAATAGCCCACCCAATCTACCTACCTCATCCCCATACTGTTTTTATTTACTTTGCTGCCCTTTTACACACCAGTATCACTACTTACACACCATCATCTGCTCATCATCATCTGCTCATTTATCACTCCAGTGTTAATCTGCTAAATTGTAATTACTTCGCTACTATGGCCTATTTATTGCCTTACCTCCTCACGCCATTTGCACACACTGTATTTAGACTTTCTTTTTTTTCTATTGTGTTATTGACTGTATGCTTGTTTATTCTGTGTTGTTGTTTCTGTCGCACTGCTTTGCTTTATCTTGGCCAGGTCGTAGTTGTAAATGAGAACTTGTTCTCAACTAGCCTACCTGGTTAAATAAAAAAATAAAATAAAAAAGAGCTGTCATTGTAAATAAGAATTTGTTCTTAACTGACAAGGTTAACTGACAAGGTTAACTTCAGAGATACCCACTTCAAAAAGAAAGACATCCCACACACTAACCTGGCTAGATTAGCATCTGTTGTCATGTGCTTACCTGGAAGTAATGCAGCAGTCAAGAGAGTGTTCTCCCAAATGAATGATTTTATTTAACTAGGTGGTTAGTCAGTTAAGAACAAATTCTTATTTTCAATGATGGCCTAGGAACAGTTGGTTACCTGCCTTGTTCAAGGGCAGAACGACAGATTTTTACCTTGTCAGCTTGGGGATTTGATCTTGCAACCTTTCGGTTACAAGTCCAACGCTCTAACCACTAGGCTACCTGCCGCCCCAATGATATATGGACAGCAGCAAGAAATAGATTCACTGTTCCTACCATCAAGGCCATGCTTATTGTGAAGACAAACTTCAACCTCCCCTGCCAGAAGTTCATGGAGAAGCTGGCCAAAGACAGAGCAATCCTGAAGAAAATACATTCTTCTGAGAAATATACAGATTAGGTTGGTATATGTATATTATGTAGTTACCAATTTCATCATCATCTTATTTCTTTATTATGTTAAGTATTTCACATTTACTATTGTCTCTGTTTTTTCAAAAGTATTTATGCTGCAGTAGTTTATGTGTCGGGGGGCTAGGGTCAGTTGGTTATATCTGGAGTACTTCTCCTGTCTTATCCAGTGTCCTGTGTGAATTTAAGTATGCTCTCTCTAATTCTCTCCTTCTCTCTTTCTTTCTCTCTCTCGGAGAACCTGAGCCCTAGGACCATACGTCAGGACTACCTGGCCTTGCTGCTGTTCCAGTTTCAACTGTTCTGCCTGCGGTTATGGAACCCCTACCTGTCCCAGACCTGCTGCTTTCAACTCTTAATGATCGGCTATGAAAAGCCAACTGACATTTATTCCTGATTATTATTTGACCATGCTTGTCATTTATGAACATTTTGAAAATCTTGGCTCTCTCTAATTCTCTCCTTCTCTCTTTCTTTCTCTCTCTCGGAGGACCTGAGCCCTAGGACCATACGTCAGGACTACCGGGCATGATGACTCCTTGCTGTCCCCAGTCCACCTGGCCTTGCTGCTGTTCCAGTTTCAACTGTTCTGCCTGCGGTTATGGAACCCCTACCTGTCCCAGACCTGCTGCTTTCAACTCTTAATGATCGGCTATGAAAAGCCAACTGACATTTATTCCTGATTATTATTTGACCATGCTTGTCATTTATGAACATTTTGAAAATCTTGGCTCTCTCTAATTCTCTCCTTCTCTCTTTCTTTCTCTCTCTCGGAGGACCTGAGCCCTAGGACCATACGTCAGGACTACCGGGCATGATGACTCCTTGCTGTCCCCAGTCCACCTGGCCTTGCTGCTGTTCCAGTTTCAACTGTTCTGCCTGCGGTTATGGAACCCCTACCTGTCCCAGACCTGCTGCTTTCAACTCTTAATGATCGGCTATGAAAAGCCAACTGACATTTATTCCTGATTATTATTTGACCATGCTTGTCATTTATGAACATTTTGAAAATCTTGGCTCTCTCTAATTCTCTCCTTCTCTCTTTCTTTCTTTCTCTCTCTCGGAGGACCTGAGCCCTAGGACCATACGTCAGGACTACCGGGCATGATGACTCCTTGCTGTCCCCAGTCCACCTGGCCTTGCTGCTGTTCCAGTTTCAACTGTTCTGCCTGCGGTTATGGAACCCCTACCTGTCCCAGACCTGCTGCTTTCAACTCTTAATGATCGGCTATGAAAAGCCAACTGACATTTATTCCTGATTATTATTTCACCATGCTTGTCATTTATGAACATTTTGAAAATCTTGGCTCTTTCTAATTCTCTCCTTCTCTCTTTCTTTCTCTCTCTCGGAGGACCTGAGCCCTAGGACCATACGTTAGGACTACCGGGCATGATGACTCCTTGCTGTCCCCAGTCCACCTGGCCTTGCTGCTATTCCAGTTTCAACTGTTCTGCCTGCGGTTATGGAACCCCTACCTGTCCCAGACCTGCTGTTTTCAACTCTTAATGATTGGCTATGAAAAGCCAACTGACATTTATTCCTGATTATTATTTGACCATGCTTGTCACTTATGAACATTTTGAACATCTTGGCCATGTTCTGTTATAATCTCCACCCGGCACAGCCAGAAGAGGACTGGCCACCCCTCATAGCCTGGTTCCTCTCTAGGTTTCTTCCTAGGTTTTGGCCTTTCTAGGGAGTTTTTCCTAGCCACCGTGCTTCTACACCTGCATTGCTTGCTGTTTGGGGTTTTAGGCTGGGTTTCTGTACAACACTTCGAGATATTAGCTGATGTACGAAGGGCTATATAAAATAAACTTGATTTGATTTGATGTAACCTTTTTTTGGTACCATCAAAAGAAAGAAGAAAAGTCTATGAACTTTGAAGAACTTCTTGAACCTTTTAATTCTCCTGCTGTAGGCTATTGCTTAACTTTAGCCAATGGAAAGGTACAGACAATCTGTCTTTGATACCCTAGTACTGTCTTTTGCCCTTTTCTATCAAAACAATAAACCCCTGTCTTCACAAAGAACTCCTGCCTACGTGGTTATGTGAGTCATGTCAAACACATGTCTTCGAGTCTTGTGTAAACATAGCATGAGGCCTCTGAAACTGAAATGACCTTTCGCAAGCGAGCAGAGCCTGTAGTCGAGGGCAAAAGATACAATCTCAATGAGAGCCTTATGACTGTAATAAAATCATAACGTGGGCTAAATGAAATCATACTAAACTGGCATAGAAGCCAAGGAGCCTGGGTGTACTAGAAGAGAGCCAGTGGATGCCCAGGTCAATGGAGAATTAACTAAGGCCCAGTGAAATACTGAGAAAGGTATTTTGGTTCTGGCTGATAAGGCCACACATTGAGCTCATTCATTTCCCTCTAGTCTGCTCTGTTTGTGTTTCTACCATTACGGCAAACCACAAACAAGTACACAAGATTTACACATGCCACATCAGCAATTTCCTATTTTCAACAGAACACAAAATTAACATGGCATTTTCACTGGTACTGTAGTATAAGGCACGATTGGGGTCAACCAAATGAAATATATGTGTTGCCGTGGCTCACTAACCTTCAGTCCAAGCTAGAGTTCACCCACTATGGCTGTGTCCCAAATGGCATCCTATTCCCTACATAGTGCAGTATTTTTGACCAGGGCCCATAGGGGTCTGATCAAAAGTAGTGCATAATATAGAGAATAGGGTGCCATTTGGGACTCAATAGATGTGCATTATAAACGGCCCCCAAGCTACTATTTCATAGCTGCTGGCTGGTGCAACGGCGCTATCTCTATATTGAGAGCGACATTTCAAATGCATTTCCACACCCAGGCACGAAGGTGGCCTTGAGTCGGCTGCGTTTTCTCTCTGAATCACATGCCTTTCATAACAAAATGTGATGAAATCAGGGGCCAAGTTTTCTGACTCAATGGTGGTCTGCCATTAATGCTGGGCTATACCAAGAGACAGAGCACAGCTTGGTCTGGATACACTCACCACTCATACATACAGCTTGGTCTGGATACACTCACCACTCATACATACAGCATGGTCTGGATACACTCACCACTCATACATACAGCTTGGTCTGGATACACTCACCACTCATACATACAGCTTGGTCTGGATACACTCACCACTCATACATACAGCTTGGTCTGGATACACTCACCACTCATACATACAGCTTGGTCTGGATACACTCACCACTCATACATACAGCTTGGTCTGGATACACTCACCACTCATACATACAGCTTGGTCTGGATACACTCACCACTCATACATACAGCATGGTCTGGATACACTCACCACTCATACATACAGCATGGTCTGGATACACTCACCACTCATACATACAGCATGGTCTGGATACACTCACCACTCATACATACAGCTTGGTCTGGATACACTCACCACTCATACATACAGCATGGTCTGGATACACTCACCACTCATACATACAGCTTGGTCTGGATACACTCACCACTCATACATACAGCATGGTCTGGATACACTCACCACTCATACATACAGCTTGGTCTGGATACACTCACCACTCATACATACAGCATGGTCTGGATACACTCACCACTCATACATACAGCATGGTCTGGATACACTCACCACTCATACATACAGCTTGGTCTGGATACACTCACCACTCATACATACAGCTTGGTCTGGATACACTCACCACTCATACATACAGCATGGTCTGGATACACTCACTACTCATACATACAGCATGGTCTGGATACACTCACCACTCATACATACAGCATGGTCTGGATACACTCACCACTCATACATACAGCATGGTCTGGATACACTCACCACTCATACATACAGCTTGGTCTGGATACACTCACCACTCATACATACAGCATGGTCTGGATACACTCACCACTCATACATACAGCATGGACCAAAACAGCAGGGTGCTTTTCGCTTGTTGTTTAGCTCTGTTTTACCATACAAGATGAAGGTCTGATCATTAAAACAGAGCTATTTGTGGGATTTTACAGGCCTTTCTCTCTCACCCATTCTTTCTGACAGAAGCCCTAGGCTTGTGGTCAAATCAGTATAGTTCCCCAAATATCTAGCTATTGGATTCAATAGATTCTCAGATCCAATAGTCTTTAATACGGGGTTTTGTTTTTCTTTGATTTGAAGGAGTTTACATTTACTGGCTAGTATTGAGCCACTCTGACTTAACAGATGTTGGTCAGTGGCTGTCGAAGACTACAGAAAGGTGTCAGTGTGTGGAATGATGTAACAATATACACTCAGTGGTCAGTTTATTAGGAACATGTTGACACCATGCAGGATGGGGCCTTAGACTCATGCTGCTTATGCCAAATCCTGACTCTGCCATCAGCATGACGCAACAGAAACCGGGATTTGTCCAGTGTTGGTGATCGCGTGCCCAATGGAGCCACTTCTTCTTGTTTTTAGCTAATAGTAGTGAAACCCAGTGTGGTCGTCTGCTGCAATAGCCCATCCATGACAAGGGTCAATGAGTTGTGCGTTCTGAGATACCATTTTCGTGAACAGGTTGGTGTAATAAACTGGCCACTGGGTGTAAATGACTAAGTCTTTCTGTAACTGCGGTACAGATTAAAAGGTTTAGTGTGGGTAGTAGGGTTTGGTGTTGACTCCATATTGACTATATATGTGTTTTAGATGAGCTCAGCAGTAGGTGTGGGTCCTCTCGCTGGGTAGGCATGTCACGGCCTGTGGGATTCACCAATGACGATGCTGCTTTAAAGTATACAGTTCTGTGGTTTTACAGATACTTTTACACCTGGCACCTTTCCCTCTGTCTGTCATACTCATATTGCTAATAGTTAATACGAGTTAGTTGCTAATTGGATGCTTTCCAAGCTGTATTTAGGAGAAGATGACTATTTTGGCTTAATTGTTCTCTGTGATTCAGCTAAGCTGACATTAGTGGGTATCTAGATGTAGATTTAAAGTGGCTCAGCATGATTGATTCTCCCCCACAGGTCGTCTGTGGTCAGGGGATGTCACTAAGGACCCTGGAGACAGGGCAGGGACAATAGTCAGGAATCAGGATGCAATTATCTGGGACACTTCCCATCTGAATCTCTGTGAGGATTTCCCTTCTCAGCCCCCCTCACAGTCCCACAGTCTCACTGGCAACCACAAGGCCCTGCCTGCAGGAAAGGGGCGCTACTGGAGTGGAGTGGTGGGGCTGAGGTCTGTGGTTTAGCCAGCGTTTCCACTCCCTGCTCATATGATTGCCTGTGAGTAACCAGGCCACCGAGATCAAGCAGCGGCGGATAGAACAGGCCCCAGAACTGCATGTGGAGTACGAGTACTATGCAATGAGGGCTGTACAATCCATGCCAAAAACAAAAGCAAAAGTAAGAAAGACTATTCAGAGACACTTTACTTGACTAGCACTTTGACACATTTGACAGGTTGATATGAGTCTAGCACTTTGAGATCAGTCAAAAGTCCATTTGATATCTCATGACAAGGTCATTCAAATGTTGTATAATAACTAACTTAGATGATAACTTTACATGAAGTAACGTAGTGGGGCTTGCTTTTGGTCTTTAAAATTAGTTTTGTGGTAGTGTAAAAAGTTTAAAAAGTTTAATTTTATTATTTAAAGCAAAGCAGTTACATATAGTCAAGTAAAATAACTGTTCTAATTACTTTGATATACTACTATATAAACCTTATTACTTTGGATTGTGGGGCAGTTAGATCACACATTTAATCAGAAATAGCTACACTCGGACCACTACACCTTTATACACTCTCCTACCAAAATACCACAGTATATGTCAACTGTCATAATAGAGCACAGAAGACAACGAGGCATTAAATAAAATACATATTACAACATATTTGGATGATAGCGGGATGTTCATGTAGTCTTCTCTGGGCTGGAGGGGGATCAGTGGGAAGAGGGACCCACTGGCCGGAAAGGCGTTACCCCTTCCCTCGGAGCACCTCTGCCCCCCGGGGGGGACACATAAGTTAACTGAGCATAGCATACAGTGGGGCAAAAAAGTATTTAGTCAGCCACCAATTGTGCAAGTTCTCCCACTTAAAAAGATGAGAGAGGCCTGTAATTTTCATCATAGGTACACTTCAACTATGACAGACAAAATGAGAAAATAAAATCCAGAAAATCACATTGTAGGATTTTTAATGAATTTATTTGCAAATTATGGTGGAAAATAAGTATTTGGTCACCTCCAAACAAGCAAGATTTCTGGCTCTCACAGACCTGTAACTTCTTCTTTAAGAGGCTCCTCTGTCCTCCACTCGTTACCTGTATTAATGGCACCTGTTTGAACTTGTTATCAGTATAAAAGACACCTGTCCACAACCTCAAACAGTCACACTCCAAACTCCACTATGGCCAAGACCAAAGAGCTGTCAAAGGACACCAGAAACAAAATTGTAGACCTGCACCAGGCTGGGAAGACTGAATCTGCAATAGGTAAGCAGCTTGGTTGGAAGAAATCAACTGTGGGAGCAATTATTAGGAAATGGAAGACATACAAGACCACTGATAATCTCCCTCGATCTGGGGCTCCACGCAAGATCTCACCCCGTGGGGTCAAAATGATCACAAGAACGGTGAGCAAAAATCCCAGAACCACACGGGGGGACCTAGTGAATTACCTGCAGAGAGCTGGAACCAAAGTAACAAAGCCTACCATCAGTAACACACTACGCCGCCAGGGACTCAAATCCTGCAGTGCCAGACGTGTCCCCCTGCTTAAGCCAGTACATGTCCAGGCCCGTCTGAAGTTTGCTAGAGAGCATTTGGATGATCCAGAAGAAGATTGGGAGAATGTCATATGGTCAGATGAAACCAAAATAGAACTTTTTGGTAAAAACTCAACTCGTCGTGTTTGGAGGACAAAGAATGCTGAGTTGCATCCAAAGAACACCATACCTACTGTGAAGCATGGGGGTGGAAACATCATGCTTTGGGGCTGTTTTTCTGCAAAGGGACCAGGACGACTGATCCGTGTAAAGGAAAGAATGAATGGGGCCATGTATCGTGAGATTTTGAGTGAAAACCTCCTTCCATCAGCAAGGGCATTGAAGATGAAACGTGGCTGGGTCTTTCAGCATGACAATGATCCCAAACACACCGCCCGGAGTGGCTTCGTAAGAAGCATTTCAAGGTCCTGGAGTGGCCTAGCCAGTCTCCAGATCTCAACCCCATAGAAAATCTTTGGAGGGAGTTGAAAGTCCGTGTTGCCCAGCAACAGCCCCAAAACATCACTGCTCTAGAGGAGATCTGCATGGAGGAATGGGCCAAAATACCAGCAACAGTGTGTGAAAACCTTGTGAAGACGTTTGACCTCTGTCATTGCCAACAAAGGGTATATAACAAAGTATTGAGATAAACTTTTGTTATTGACCAAATACTTATTTTCCACCATAATTTGCAAATAAATTCATTAAAAATCCTACAATGTGATTTTCTGGATTTTTTTTCTCATTTTGTCTGTCATAGTTGAAGTGTACCTATGATGAAAATGACAGGCCTCTCTAATCTTTTTAAGTTTGGAGAACTTGCACAATTGTTGGTTGACTAAATACTTTTTTGCCCCACTGTATATACACACCTGATTCAATTTTCTCAGTTTAGTTTTTCCAGGTGTCAGTTTGTTCAAGTAAAATAAAAAATTGCTCTCAAATTCACACCTTTTAAATATAAAAACAACAAATTGGATGTTCTAAGAATGCTTAAACCACATCAGGAGACCTTTTTTTTTAGGTCTGGGAAAAATAAAAGAAATTTAGATTTTTGGGTGTAGTTACCCTTTAATGCAAGAGAGCGATGTTTCTGTTGCAGCAGGCAACAAAAAATTTGCAGCAGGCAGACAAGTTTGCTGTCACTCGTTTCTTCTTTTTTCCCTCCTCTCGCTTCGCTTGTTAGATATTATGGACATTGATAGCTTGCTAGAAAACGTCCTCACCTATTGATGTATCATAGTAGCAGGCTCCAGGAGGCAGCAGCAATCTAAATGATCAGACCGAAACATTCAAGAAGTGACCGGGTGCAGCAAGTGAACGGAGACATCTATCCAATCAAAGCAGCAGGATCAACGTATCCACCGCCACCGCAACGTATCTCTCATTTACAACTGCAACCTGGCCAAGTATATATATATATATATAGTGTGTGCAAATGAGGTAAGATAAGGGAGGTAAGGCAATAAAATAGGCCATAGTGACGAGGTAATTACGATATAGCAATTAAACACTGGAGTGGTAGATGTGCAGAAGATGAATGTGGAGGTAGAGATACTGGGGTAAAAAGGAGCAAAGTAAATAAATAAATACAGTATGGGGATGAGGTAGTTGGATGGGCTATGTACAGATGGGCTATGTACAGGTGCAATGATCTGTGAGCTGCTCTGACAGCTGGTGCTTGAAGCTAGTGAGGGAGATAAGAGTCTCCAGCTTCAGCGATTTTTGCAGTTCGTTACAGTCATCGGCAGCAGAGAACTGGAAGGAAAGGCAGCCAAAGGAAGTGTTGGCTTTGGGGATGACCAGTAAAATATACCTGCTGGAGTGCGTGCTGCGGGTGGGTGCTGCTATGGTGACCAGTGAATTGAGATAAGGCGGGGCTTTACCTAGCAAAGACTTGTAGATGACCTGGAGCCAGTGGGTTTGGCGACGAGTATGAAGCGAGGGCCAGCCAACGAGAGCATACAGGTCGCAGTGGTGGGTAGTATATGGGGCTTTGGTGACAAAACGGATGGCACTGTGATAGACTGCATCCAATTTGTTGAGTAGAGTGTTGGAGGCTATTTTGTAAATGACATCGCCGAAGTCGAGGAACGGTAGGATAGTCAGTTTTACGAGGGTATGTTTAGCAGCATGAGTCTGGAAGGAGGGTTTACAGTCTAACCAGACACCTAGGCCTTTGTTGTTGTCCACGTATTCTAGGTCAGAACCGTCCAGAGTAGTGATGCTGGACGGGCGGGCAGGTGCGGGCAGCGATCGGGTTGAAGAGCATGCATTTAGTTTTACTTGCATTTAAGAGCAGTTGGAAGCCACGGAAGGAGTGTTGTATGGCATTGAAGCTCGTCTGGAGGTTAGTTAACACAGTGTCCAAAGAAGGTCCAGAAGTATACAGAATGGTGTCGTCTGCGTAGAGGTGGATCAGAGAATCACCAGCCGCAAGAAAAAACATTGATGTATACAGAGAAGAGAGTCGGCCCTAGAATTGAACCCTGTGGCACCCCCATAGAGACTGCCAGAGGTCCGCACAACAGGCCCTCCGATTTTACACACTGAACTCTATCAGAGAAGTAGTTGGTGAACCAGGCGAGGCAGTCATTTGAGAAACCAAGGCTGTTGAGTCTTCCGATAAGAATGTGGTGATTGACAGAGTAGAAAGTCTTGGCCAGGTCGATGAATACAGCTGCACAGTATTGTCTCTTATCGATGGCAGTTAAGATATTGTTTAGGATCTTGAGCATGGCTGAGGTGCACCCATGACCAGCTCGGAAGCCAGATTGCATAGCGGAGAAGGTACGCTGCGATTCGAAATGGTCGGTGATTTGTTTGTTAACTTGGCTTTCGAAGACCTTAGACAGGCAGGGTAGGATAGATATAGGTCTGTAGCAGTTTGGGTCTAGAGTGTCTCCCCCTTTGAAGAGGGGGATGACCGCGGCAGCTTTCCAATCTTTGGGGATCTCAGACGATACGAAAGAGAGGTTGAACATGCTAGTAACAGGGGTTGCAAAAATTTCGGCAGATCATTTTAGAAAGAGATGGTCCAGATTGTCTAGCCCAGCTGATTTGTAGGGGTCCACATTTTGCAGCTCTTTCAGAACATCTGTAAGAGGTGCGTAACTGGCTGCAGGGAAGTCAGGCGCAGGGGAGCAGAAATGGGTAACAACCGGAGCAGTTTAATGCGGCAAAACAAACTTCACCCAGAACAACAAAATACGGGTTGAAATAACCTGTCTCAAACCAGTCTGAAGTGCACATACACTTTACAACAAACAATTCCACACACAGACATGGGGGGGAACAGAGGGTTATATGCACGTCAAGTAATGAGGGAATATAAACCAGGTGTGTGGGAAAACAAGACAAAACAAATGGAAAATGAAAGGTGGATCGGCGATGGCTAGAAGACCGGTGACGTCGACCGCCGAACGCCACCCGAACAAGGAGAGGAACCGACTTCGGCGGAAGTTGTGACAACATCAGCTATCTGGATTTGGGTGAAGGAGAAATGGGGAGGCTTGGGCGAGTTGCTGTGGGGGGTGCAGGGCAGTTGACTGGGGTAGGGGTAGCCAGGTGGAAAGCATGACCAGCCGTAGAAAAATGCTTATTGAAATTCTCAATTATCGTGGATTTATCGGTGGAGACAGTGTTTCCTATTTCCTGATCAATAAAATGTCAGTGTCAGTGAGTGTTCGACAAGGAGACCCCAGCTCCGCTAAAACCATTGACAACTACGTGCCATTTCCAAGAAATTGTTAAATAAAAGTTATGACTATACGGAACAAAAACATAAACTTAACATGCAACAATTTCAAAGATTTTAGTGAGTTACAGTCAATTTAAATAAATTCATTAAGCCCTAATCTGTAAATTTCACCTGACTGGGAATACAGATATGCATCTGTTGGTTACAGATACCTTTTTAAAAAAGGTAGGGTGTGGATCAGAAAACCAAACAGTATCTGGTGTGTCCACCATTTGCCTCTTGCAGCGCGACACATCTCCTTCGCATAGAGTTGATCAGGCTGTTGATTGTGGACTGTGGAATGTTTTCTCACACCTCTTCAATGGCTGTGAGAAGTTGCTGGATATTGGCGGGAACCTGAACACGATCCAAAGCATCCCAAACATGTTCAATGTGTGACATGTCTGGTAAGTATGCAGGCTATGGAAGAACCGGGTCATTTTCAGCTTCCAGGAATTGTGTACAGATCCTTGCGACATGGGGCCGTTCATTATCATGCTGAAACATGAGGTGATTGTGTTCGTTGTCCGTAGCTTATGCTCGCCCATACCATAACCCCACCACCACCATGGGGCATTCTGTTCACAATGTCGACATCAACAAACCGCTCGCCCACACAACGCCATACACGGGGTCTGCGGTTGTGAGGCAGGTTGGATGTACTGCCAAATTCTCTAAAATTATGTTGGAGGTAGCTTATGGTAGAGAAATTAACATTGCATTCTCTGGCAACAACTCTGGTGGACATTCCTGCAGTCAGCATGCCAATTGCACGTTCCCCCAAAACTTGAGACATCTGTGGCATTGTGTTGTGTGACAAAACTGCACATTTTAGAGTGCCCCTTTATTGTCCCCAGCACAAGGTGCACCTGTGTTATGATCATGCTGTTTAATCAGGTTCTTCTTGATATGCCACACCTGTCAGGTGGAAGGATTATCTTGGTGAAGGAGAAATGTTCACTAACAGGGATGTAAACAAATTTGTGCACAAAATTTGAGTTAAATGTTTGTATGGAACATTTCAGGGATCTTTTATTTCAGCTCATGAGACCAACACTTAACATGTTGCCTTTTATATTTTTGTTCAGTGTATTTGGTTTTAATATCATCACCTCTTAAAGCACACAGTCAGAACTACATATTTCCAATTTTTTTTTACACATTTAGCTCTATCAGAGTTATACAGCAAATAACTGCATGCTTTTCATGATCAGTAAACATCAATTTATCATGTATTTTCATATAGGTGAGGGTAGCCTATCCATTTGGCATGTAGCCAGCGAGCTAAGCAAACAACGTGCCATTTAGCTTGCTTCATCAGAGATTAGGCTTTTGGAAAGAGCTTGACATTGGCAAAGTTGTCAGTCGGACTACTGTCATCACCACTGTAGATGGCAAACAAATATAGCCATCTAGTTCATCCCCTGAAAGATAGCTTGTTAACTAGCCATATTGACGTGATCTGTTATTAGCTAGCTAGCGAATTTGATGCGATCCATTAATCAATGTAGCCGTGATTAAACACTCTTAAAAGCAATGTTGAAAAAGGGATAATGTTACCTAACTTTGCTAGATAGGCATAGTTTGGTTGGGGAAAAAGGTACATTAGGTCTATTTACCACTGTGTTTAGCCAACTGTACAAAGTTTCTACCAGAAAGGGAAAGGGAAAGGGAAAGGGAAAGGGAAAGGGAAAGGGGGGATACCTAGTCAGTTGTACAACTGAATGCCTTCAACTGAAATGTGCCTTCTACATTTAACTAAACCCCTCTGAAGCTTGCAAAGTAAACATTGTCAGCTAATAGTATATCGGCAAGTGCACCCTTCTGCTGCTTGACAGGCAGAGCCCACAAAGGTTTGGAAATGAAACATTCACTGTCTTCTCGGTAAGGAATTCCAGTGTAGATTTGGCCTTGTGTTTCATGTTACTGGAACTTTTGTAGTAGCTGGGTGTATTGATACAACATCCAAAATATAACTAATAACTTCATCATGCACAAAGGGATATTCAAAAATTCAATATTCAAAATTATTTTCGTCTATGTATAGGTGGCCTTCTTTGTTTAAAATTCACTGCTCGACTGAGGGACTGTACAGATAATAGCTAGAAACCTACAATTCTACACATTTTGTCATGGGGCTGAGAGAAAAAAATTGCAGGTTTAAGACAAATTATCTGGGATTCTACACATTTTGCCATGGCTTATGCCGTGTTCTTATGCTAACTGGGTCAAACATTGTACCAAAATCAATGGGGGCTGAATAACGAGATGTCGGAAGTATTCGCAAGCCCCACTATTAATGCCGTTCATTAGAAAATAACTATCAGTCATCTCATCTCAGTGCTGGGAGCTTCATCCTGCTACGAGCAGGAAATCCATAGAACTATCTGTGCTTTATCTGAGCTTTGATTAATTTCCTCGTCTCTTCCTTCCTCCTAGCTCCTTCCCCTCGGTTGCCACAGCATCGGACTCCCTGTTGCCCATGAAGCCGGGTCGCAAACCAGGAAGGAAAAGGAAGCAAACACTTTGTCCGCATAGCTGGGTGGGTATGGACAGATACATGAGAAATGTCCTGGAACTGAAGGAGTTCATCCAGTGTACAACTTTAATAAAGACTAGTAAGCTTGGTTGTACAGTATTAATTCCCAGTTGAGAATTAAAGATTGATTGATGGAAGGGATTTGATATCCACTAGATACTAATGAATGCACTGATACGAATAGGTTATGATATACTTCAGAGATTACAGTTGATAAAATAGAGCTGTACTGTTACTGTAGTTCCCATATGCAAGAATTAACTTATAAAGTCTCACAAAGGGAAAAATACATGTCCACTTTTTGCACACCGCCTCCTCTCCTCCCCCAACCCCATTCTTCGTATTACTTCAGGCTTATATCACCCCCATTCCTTATACAATAATTAACTCCCCTTGCCCAGATGACTGCTATGGTAGTGGTAGCCATTTCAGTACACGCAGGCTTGGGAATGAAACTCTGATGAAACACTCTGTAATGCAGTATGTCAATTCAATAGAGGGTCATACACCAGGGTCAAAAATAATCTTCCTCTACCATCGGCACTCTGTTTGATTCAAATTGCAGGCCTTGTTCGCTTTTGACAGTTGAGTAAAAGTCTCTTTATTTTCTTGTTGGGAACTCCCACTGGGGAGAGTTAGTAAAGCGCCGCATGATCTAACTCCAACAATCACATACACTTAATGAAAACGACAGTAGAGTGTTTAGCGAACTGTGGAGAAGTGGGATTCTGAAAGGTGATGGTTCTGTCATTAGTTGAAGCCTGTGATAATTTGAGCCTTTATTTTTCCTGATGAATTAAATAGAAGTTTTAGCAATCAGAGGTAGAAGTCAATTCTGTGGAACATCCCTATTATGAGGAAACATCCTGTTATGAGGAAAAACTCAGCAACCTGCTATTACCTCACAACATAGTTTCACTGAACTTCTGGGTTTAAACAAATAGGCAGGGTGTAATTGTGTTACTGTCACTGACGTGGTATTCACTTTATCTCTTGGATGGTCTTCTTCTTTGTTCAAGCCTCCTTGTGTAGAACGCTTCCAGACGAGTAACAACAGAGTAGGATCAGATGGGTTTGGGTGTCCTCAAGGGGCCTACACAGACCACTGTTGTGATGCGTTCTTGGAACTCAGTGTGACTTTCCTGAAATGTCTGTGAGATCAGGATGGTTGTAAGAGGCTAGAGGATGATGGTGATGATGAGTATTTATCACACCAGACACACTCAGATTGTCCATACAGATGCACCACAAGCCAGCACAGACAGTGAAACCTGTATATTATTAACTACAGTAACATGCCTCGGGCTAGTCTGCTAGTGCAGCAACCTCTCAATGATTCGTTTTTGGGCCCCATTTAAATATTGAATTGCTGGTTGCATGTGTTGATAGTTACTATAGTGACTTATTTGCTCTGGCTTTTGTTTTCTCTCCCGGTGTGTCGACACCGTTCCTGTTGGCGGTGAGGGAGAGGTTGAGCAATCCCCCAGGCCATTGCGTAAGCTGCCCCCCTTCACTTTCAGGTGCAAGCGAGTGAGTCTGTCTGTGTGGCTGAAAGTCAACCCTCTTCTAGGAATGTGGTACGTGTCAGAGGAGTGGGACTGAGGTAATGCCATACAAATACTGCTCCAGCCCCACTGGCTACACAGACACACAGACAGGCAGCACAGCACAGGGGTTGCGCAAGACCCAATGCCTGCTGTACAGTGGCAGGCAAGCTCACATAGGGGAGAGATGTAGACTGAGAGAGGGAGAAAGGTAGACAGAGAGACAGAGGGAGGGTCAGGGGAAGACAGAGAGAGAGTGAGAGAGAGAATACAAAACAAGAGGCAGCGACAAAGGTGGAGATAGAAGGTATAGGGAGGAAGAGTACAAATAAGCAGTGAAAGAGAAAGCAAGAGATTGACAGCCAGTGAGGCAAACAGTGTGTGACTGAGAAGCATCTAGGGACATAATAAAACAATGAAAAAGTAAGAGAGAGTAGAGGCTGAGAAATTGGTGAGAAGCATGATTGACCGACAGAAATCAGAGAGCCAAGAGAGAGAAAGTAAAAACAATGAGAAGCAGACAAGCAACAGGTTGAGGGAGAGAGAAGGGTAGGCACAGAAAGTGAGGAAAAAAGACTCACTGAGAAAGAGAATGGGAGGCAGAGAAAGTGAGGAAAAGAGACCTGAGAGAGAGAAACCATCCACATTGTTCAGACTACTACTACTACTACACACCAGGCACCTCTAGTAATACTGATCCCCGCACTGGAGCTGAATGTTTTTCACTCATGATTTCTCTTTCGCCTTATCTCCGTGTCAGAGTCTGTTTTACGACCTTGCCACGGTTAATGCTTGTGTGTGTGTGTGTATACGATCCTGGGTATGACACAACAGCCCAGACAGGGCTGTCTACATACTTTACAGTGTACACCATCAAATGTAATGCCAGGCAATAACAGTGTTTCCCATTGCAACATATGGAGCATAGCGGGACTGAATGCTATCATGCCGTAACGAGTTGCAATCAGTGTGAAACGATGACCAACACTTATGCCTGATGTCCAGCAGATGCATATGCGTTTTGTTTTGCCGGATGTCTAGCCTGCATTTTCCGTACATGTGCTTCGCTTTTCAATTAGCTAAACGCTAGCTAGTTGTAGTCTGTGTGTACTTCCATTTGTCCCACCACGCGGTTAAGCAACGCACGAGATGAAAATATTGGAACGCATGCAGTACACAGAACGCACCGTAGCCTACTGCGGACTGCTCCATTGACAATGGGTCCTGTCTAATTCTTTCTGCAAGTGGTTCAATTGCCAGTGCAAACAGGAGGGAGGAGAGGGGACATCCCTGTCTTATGCCCCTTTCTAAGGTAATTTAATCAAATAGTGTATTATTTGTGTTTATTTTTGCTTTAGGACATTTATACAAATTTTTTATTAAATGTATTATTTCAGCTGGAGAGTTCCAAAGTTTTGAATAGAAAAGGACATGCAAGATGGTCGAAAGCCTTTTCGGCATTTACAGCCATTATTGATAAACCTATATCTTGTTTTTTTACTTATTGTATTATACTGAGGGGTTTATAATCAACAGGGGACTCTCCAGATTTTCCTGGTTTTAATATAACTTAAATAACTGTTTGATACATGGAACTAGGAAGTACTGAATTGAGTGACATGTGTGTTGTCATTTGTGTTACAGTTTTTTTTGTTTGCTTAAGCACGATTTTCAAAACAGGGCCCGTGTTTTCAAAACACTACACACAATTAGCACAACCACACATCCAATTAGCAAAACACTACAGATCCTTTGCAAAATTAAACACTCTTGTAAAATCTATACACTTCTTTTTAAAAACCACACTTTGTTACCATATGAAACACACACGTTTCACATTACTATACTCTATTTGCACGAGTTACACTCTGCTGTGATAAACCTAAAACACTTTTAGCACTTCTACTTCCCTATGATTAGAGTAGGCTACTATCAACAAAGTACAAATATAATGTAAATTCACCAAACACTACACAAGACCAATGTTGCAGACTGAAGAAACTCATTTATTTCTCAACACGCCCAAAATGTTGACATGGAGATTCATAATACTGTAACCAAACGTCACTTTACGTATTGTAAGTTCAAAAAAAAATAAAAAAAAATAACTAGACATTGTCTCTTCGCCTAGCTGGATCTGGCCAGAGAATTTCATCAACATCGCAGGCAATGTTGTCATTAGCAAGACACCTTGGAAAGAAACGTCTTGAATGACGAATCCATCCTTGCATTGCTGCTACCTCCATCTGGTCACAGGCCTCCTCCATGGCTTGGATGAGGGGTACCTCAGCCTGGAGACGGAGATCATATACCTTCCACCGCCATGCCGAGAAAAACTCTTCTATAGGGTTGAGGAATGGAGAGTATGGTGGAAGATGTAGGACGGTGAAATGTGGATGTTGCTGAAACCAGTTCTGAACCAGAGCAGAGCGGTGGAAAGACACATTGTCCCAGACAACAATGTATTGCATATGATCGATTTGATTTGCTGCTGTTATGTTGTGCAATTGGTCCAAGAATGTAAGTATGAGTGCTGTGTTGTAAGGGCCCATATGGGCATGGCGGTGGAGGACCCCATTCTGTGTAATGGCTGCACAGAGTGTTATATTACCCCCACGTTGCCCTGGGACATTGACTATAGCCCTGTGGCCAATGATGTTTCTTCCCCTCCTTTGTGTTCTCGTCAGGTTGAACCCAGCCTCATCTACGTAAATGAACTCATGCTGGATCTCCTCTCCATCCATTCGTAAAACTCTCTGAAAAACAGTGTCAGGCAAAATTGTGTAGTTCAGTGTAGATCTAGTATACATATTACAGTACAGTAAAAGATTATGAGACAGTATGCAAGATCACACTGCTAAAGTGAATACATACCTCTGCATTATCATGCCGCAGTCGGTTCACCCTTTCGGAATTGCGCTCGAAAGGCACTCGATAAATTTGCTTCATTTGAATATGTTTTTTTTTTAGGATGCGTGCCAGTGTTGATGTTGAGACCTGATGGATATCGTTGAAAATGGCGTGGTTATTGACAATGTTAGCTTGGAGCTGCTTGAGTGTTATAGCATTGTTGGCCAAAACCATGTTTACTATCTCCCTCTCTTGCTGTTCTGTGAACATAGGAGGCCTTCCCCCTTGTCGTCCCTGACCCTCAATCCTATGTAGAAAAAAAACAGTATACAATAGTACAGTAATTTCACAGGAAAAGGTAACAGAAGTGCTGATAGTGCATAGAATACAGTACTGTAAGCAGTTACTGAAACCGTGCAGATGTTTTTGATATGAGGATATTTTTACAATACCTATTTTCCAGTCGAAATGTTCTCATCACACTTGCCACTGTATATCGGCTTAGATTTGGCTGTACTCGCAGTCCAGCTTCCCTCAGCGTCAGGCCGTGGTTGACAACGTGGTCAACCAGTGTTGCGCGGATCTCATTTGTCAGATTCGGTCCTCTTTGAGCACCTTCTTGTCTTCCTCTTCCTCTTCCTCTTCCTCCCCTTCCTCGTCCTCCTCGTTCTCCTCGTCCTCCTCGTTCTCCTCGTCCTCGTCCTCGTCCTCCTCCTCCTCCTCCTCGTCCTCCTCGTTCTCCTCGTCGTCCTCCTCGTCGTCCTCCTCCTCCTCGTCTTACTCTTTCTCTGACTCTTTCCATTGTGCTTGAAGACCGATGAACTCACCTGCTGCTTTTTATAGTGCTTATACACCTGATTGGTGTGTCTACAATTAAGCAAACGAGTGTTTGCACACCTGATGACTGTGTTGAACCAATTGGTTGGACGGTGTGGTAATTTGACAGTCAGTGCTTTGGTATTGCAAGGACGTGACTTCATGATAGATTTTTGTGTGTAATGTATGTTAAGTGTGTTTAGTGTTTTGCAAATCACTGTGTGTAGAGTTTTGCAACAAGTGTGAGGTTGACAATGTGCTTATAGTTGTGCAAATATGGGCTGATGTTTTGCTTCTTGAGTGTAAGGTTTTGCTAATAGTGTACTACTTTTAATTTTAGTGTGTAAGCAATCCAAAATAACTGTAATAGGATTTCATTGTCTGTAGGCACTAAACATTCATAAATGCTCTTTTCAAGCCATGTCAACAACCACAGGTTAACAATGACAAGACATCCCCATAGATGGATGCAGACCTACTGTATTCATTTATGTAGCATATATGAATATATTACACATAGTTAATAAAAAGCTTATACATTTTAGCCTTGACATTTTAGCCTTGACACAATGAAAAAAGCATCACATTTCCAGTCAGTCCTCTTCCTCTTCAGCACCTGGCACTCTGAAAAGGCATATGATCCAACAGCCACACTCGCCTCCTGCAACGTTCATGCAATCTCTGAATAGAGCTACATATTCCATTGCTGTGGAATCCTGTGGTGCTGCTTGGAACACGCAAGCAGACTGAGCTATTTGTGTGCTGCTTGGAACACGCAAGCAGACTGAGCTATTTGTGTGCTGCTTGGAACACGCAAGCAGACTGAGCTATTTGTGTGCTGCTTGGAACACGCAAGCAGACTGAGCTATTTGTGCGGAGGGGTGATGCCTAATGTCAACCAGATGCATCAAACTCATTCATTGTCATGATGAAGAGACATTTAAATCTTCTCTTTGCATAAAGTCATCATATACTATAATTGCTATCTGCATCCAGAGGTATTTCAATGTCAACAACATCATGTAACTTTTGTTGCTCTTGTTTTGACTCCAAGCCTTTGTTCGAGTGGTTGTGCTCTTCTGTGGTTGATTCTTAAGATGGTTGCGCATGTGTGGGTGTGTGTGTGTGCATGCATGCATGTGTGTGTGTGCGTGTGCACGTATGTGTGTGTGTGTGTGTGTGTGTGTGTGTGTGTGTGTGTGTGTTTAATGTAACAGGTATCAGTATTGTTAAAAATGAATATAAACTAAACTTATTTGATGATCTTCTGATATATGTACCTGACCATTATTGAAAACTCATTCCCCCTTTTGCAAAAAATATTTGCAGAATATATAAATTAATGTGGAAAAAACAAATTAAAGGCAATAACGATAAAGAAAAACAAAAACGATCTACAGCAATCCTTTAAGTGAACCACAAAAAATATGAAATAGTTAGGATGCTTAATAAGTGAAAACAAACACCAAATATATAAGGATTACTTTATTCTATTACTGAAAAATATGAAAGCAGATCTAATTAAATGCAGTACACAGAACGCACCGTAGCCATTAAAACATTAAATAATTAAACACATAAATCTTACAGGTAGAATAAACTTCTTTAGTATGGCATGGCTGCCAAAGTTTCTGTATTTATTTTCGGTAATACCAAATACCTCACCGAATACATTCTTTATAAAAGTATACTCTGTCATAACAGACTTTATATGGGCAAATACAATTCATAGAGTAAAAAGGAAAGTTTTACATCTTCTTAAGTCTGAGGGTGATTTTAACCTTCCAGACTTGGAATTGTATCAACTCACTACCCAAGGCTTTTACTTGCGACATATAGAGTTGAAGTCAGAAGTTTACATACACATTAGCCAAATACAATTAAAATCAGTTTTTTTAATTACAATTCCTGACATTTAATCCTAGTAAACATTCACTGTCTTAGGTCAGTTAGGATCACCACTTTATTTGAAGAATGTGAAATGTCAGAATAATAGTAGAGAGAAGGATTTATTTCAGCTTTTATTTCTTTCATCACAATCCCAGTGGGTCAGAAGTTTACATACACTCAATTAGTATTTGGTAGCATTGCCTTTAAATTGTTTAACTTGGGTCAAACGTTTCGGGTAGCCTTGCACAAGCTTCCCACAATCAGTTGGGTGAATTTTGGCCCATTCCTCCTGACAGAGCAGGTGTAACTGAGTCAGGTTTGTAGGCCTCCTTGCTCACTCACGCTTTTTCAGTTCTGACCACACATTTTCTATAGGATTGAGGACAGGACTTTGTGATGGCCACTCCAATACCTTGATTTTGTTGGCCTTAAGCCATTTTGACACAACTTTGGAAGTATGCTTGGGGTCATTGTCCATTTGGAAGACCCATTTGCGACCAAGCTTTAACTTCCTGACTGATGTCTTGAGATGTTGCTTCAATATATCCACATAATTTTCCATCCTCATGATGCCATCTATTTTGTGAAGTGCACCAGTCCTTCCTGCAGCAAAGCACCCCCACAACATGATGCTGCCACCATCGTACTTCATGGTTGGGATGGTGTTCTTCAGCTTGCAAGCTTCCCCCTTTTTCCTCCAAACATAACGATGGTCATTATGGCCAAACAGTTCTATTTTTGTTTCATCAGACCAGAGGCCATTTCTCCAAAAAGTGCGATCTTTGTCCCCATGTGCAGTTGCAAACTGTAGTCTGGCTTTTTTTATGACGGGTTTGGAGCAGTGGCTTCTTCCCTGCTGAACGGCCTTTCAGGTTATGTCAATATTGGACTCGTTTTACTGTGGATATAGATACTTTTGTACCTGTTTCCTCCAGAATCATCACAAGGTCCTTTGCTGCTGTTCTGGGATTGATTTGCACTTTTCGCACCAAAGTACATTCATCTCTCGTGCGTCTTGGCTGATTTCTTTTGATTTTCCCATGATGTCAAGCAAAGAGGCACTGAGTTTGAAGGTAGGCCTTGAAATACATCCACAGGTACACCTCCAATTGACTCAAATGATGTCAATTAGCCTATCAGAAGCTTCTAAAGCCATGACATCATTTTCGGGAATTTTCCAAGCTGTTTAAAGGCACAGTCAACTTAGTACATGTAAACTTCTGACCCACTGGAATTGTGATACAGTGAATTATGAGTGAAATAATCTGTCTATAAACAATTGTTGGAAAAATTACTTGTGTCATGCACAAAGTAGATGTCCTAACCGACTTGCCAAAACTATAGTTCGTTAACAAGAAATTGTGGAGTGGTTGAAAAATGAGTTTTAATGACTCCAACCTAAGTGTATGTAAACTTCCGACTTCAACTGTATGTAAACTCTGAAGTTGGACAGGTTTGATTGGGTACCAACCATACAGTAAAACTCACAGGAAGAAAAATAAACTTAACAACAACCCCCCAAAAATGTCACCCCAAGCGAAAGGGAAGTGCCTCGTTGGTGACTTTGTGGTTTCCACGAAAAGGAAATGCTGAGAGGCAAATCTGGGTTTCTCTGCTCTTTCTGTAAAGAGAATGTCTGATAACATCGGTATTCCCCTACACACACACACACACACAAATGTACAGAATGCACAAACACACACTCTGACAGAGCTAATTCTGGAAGGGAAATGGCTTTGCAAGTTCCTCTTGCTAGAAAAAGTGACAGGCTGGGAAAGGGGGCGTACGAACGGCTGAGAGCGGATCAGAAAGCATTAGCTACTCTTTCCCAGAAACACAATGTCATATTGTGTGAACAGATTACCCAGCTTTTGTCCCTCTTCAGGACATTTCCATGTATTTTGCTGACCTTTAACAAAAAACAGTTTCATTTATACATCGACAGAATACATGATATTGGTGTACTTTAAGAGACATTTCAATCTTCTCTTTGCATAAAGTCATCATATACTATAATTGCTATCTGCATCCAGAGGTATTTCAATGTCAACAACTACATGTAACTTTTGTTGCTCTTGTTTTGACTCCAAGCCTTTGTTCGAGTGGTTGTGCTCTTCTGTGGTTGATTCTTAAGATGGTTGTGCATGTGTGGGTGTGTGCGTGTGTTTGCTTGCGTGTGTGTGTGTTCATATTTTACAGGATACGCGTGAGTCATACAGAAAGCCTGTGGGGGGACCTGGCTGTAGTCATAACTACGGTGTAAAGCTGGCAGTAGAGGCCCATGGTTGTGTTGAATTTTACACAGCCATGCCCTCAACGTTAAATTCCAGTCACAACTCCAGTCACAAGTTTACTAGATAATATTCTTCACCCACAAAAGGGTTGCTTCTAACAATGTTGCAGAGGAATTATCTCTAATGTTGCAGAGAAATCGTGTGTGTGTGTGTGTGTGCATATTCTATCTGCTCTCTTTCTTTCTGTTCCTATTGGAGAAGCTGTGGATGCACTTGAGACACATTAAACTGAGGTTTTTGGTTGTTTTCTATCTCTAGAACTCTCCATGCATGTAGCAAATACTCAGATTAATTTAGACCGAAGTGGTGCCATCCTTTTCTTCACAGAGTGAAACCGTTTATATACAATCAAAGGTAAGAGACTATATTTGTTGACGATAAAACCTCTAGTTGATTTATTCATATGTATTACTGTACATGAATGTATAGCTACCTATTTATAAAACATGTGTTACTACAGTAGAGATGTGATTCTGAATACAATTAATCTCTCAGCCCATTCATGGGAACGGATTTCTGAGGCCTGCAGTCATGTGATATATCCAGTTACCCTTTCAGCTCTTCCTGAATGCTCAGTTGAGAGTGGTCTCACTGATTTTCAATCAGTGCGGGAGAGGGAGAGAGACATTGTTTAAGTTGATACCCCATAGCCATGCAGCGTGAATTGGCATGACACCCTATAGGCCTACTCATGTAGAATGAGAGTGGTGCTCAGTTTGACGGCATGTGTGTTCATATAGATCCAGAGAATGTGTTACTAAGACCATTATAAGTGTGATACTCAGTGTAAAGCCTTATAGACTGTGTTCCAAATGGCACCCTTCCACTACTTTTGACCCTATGGGCCCTGGTCAAATGTAATGCACTGTATAGGAAATAGGGTGCCATTTGGGACTCAGCCTTACAGATTGAGAGACAGTGTTTGATACCTCTAATTTCATAGCCATCTGTGGGACTTCTCACTGAACCCTACAATGTGACATGTGGATTGACGTACATTTTTACTCCCGTCTGTACTGAGGAAGCCAGTGTTTACACATTCTTGGCCCGGGACTTTGTGTTTCCCATGGAGGAGAGAGCTGTGGCTCAGCAGTGTTTGTGTGTGTTATTGTGTGTGTATGTTTTTACGCACATTCTAGTGAGAGAGTGTGTGTCACTTTACGACGTGTTGACCTCTCACCTCCTGACACATCTGACTTCCAAGTGAAGCCGTTCCCAGAGCAGAGCATGTCAAAGACTTCCCGGATGAGCTGGGGTCAGCTAGGTCTGTGATCCCATAACTATCAATCCCTGAGCTCACATAACAACAAATAACAACAGAGATGTTCTGAGAGGCCTGCTATGCTATGTGGGCTTGAGGTAATGTTTTGGTGTTATTGACATTGGTTGTTTAATTTCCCCCTTCATTCAGAAAATGGAGAATAGTCCATGATGAGAGCGTGGGGGTGGGGGTGGAGTGGGGGGGTTCTATCCTTCTGCTTTGTAACATGAGGTTAATCCCATTCTCTGTAGGCCACACCACAGAGCCTCCAACATCCTCCCAATGACACACAATGAGGCTTCTTCATTGTCACAAAAGCATCTTTGTCACATGCTATTGGTTAGCGCTCGCCTAAGATATATTCCTTCCATTTGGGTCTTAACCCCAACAGTTATGGCCATACAAAGAGAGAGCCTGAAAAAGCGAGAGAAAAAAGAGCCTCTCTGAAAAACATAGTGTCACATTTCCCTGTTCCAGCCCTGTGGTAGTGTAGTGTGCTCGGACAAGACACTTCCCACTGGACACAGACGTCAATTCAACATCTATTTGATGTTGGTTCAATGTAATTTCATTGAAATTACATGGAAACAATGTTGATTCAACCACTGTGTGCCCAGTGGGATAACATAGCCTCTAGCAAGTTTGAACAGGTTTGGGTTTCTGTCCTTATTCTGGTACTAGCGTAGAACCCAGCCGTTGATGTCAGCTAGGTTCTGATGTTGAAAGACAACTGCTACATTTTGTTCTCTTCCATACAAATGAACTAGTGTACACTCAACTTCTCATTAATGATAAATGCCAAGGCTTGGGACTGTTTCCAGTGTAAACCGGAGCATGCGTATCCAGAGTAATGAACAAACATGCACTTATCCAGTGTTGACTGTACATAGAAATTACACATGATCAATAGCTAAACAATAAGGAACCACAGTAGAGTAGTTTCAGGCATCAGAATGATGTTAAAGCAATACACACTCTCTCAGCGCTGGCTATCTTTCCAGACACACAAGACTGTGTTTCATATCCCCCAGGCGAAGTAGACCTGCTGCTTTTTATTTGAAGGACTACATATTAATATCTCCACATCTAAGCACAACCGAAGCCTGGGTTACGTTAGTTCGACTGGGAGTAGAGAGGGATTCTCAAAGGATGATGTCATTCCTTGTAATTGACACCTCAGTGTGGGCCATGGACTAGCATTGTGCTTCTCCGGCTGCATGCACACTCACAGAAAAACACACGCACGCACGCACGCACGCACGCACGCACGCACGCACGCACGCACGCACGCACGCATGCACACACACACACACACACACACACACACACACACAAACAGAAACACAGTAACGTCATCATGTTATGGCATCATGCCAGACCTGGTAGGCAGGGAATTCAAACCACATTCCCTGTCAGAGAGAATGGACTGTTTGGAGCCATTTTTTTATTTGTCGTATTATCCAACCCCTCCCACCTTTTTATAGTAAAACAAGTGATTACACTAAACACCACTATGCACTTTATGGCTCGGCTGCATTTCCTGCATCCTCTGAGGCCTCATCCTGCTGCTGTATGATACTACAGTAGTTAGTCAGTGTTGTGCAGAGCAGTGTTAGATTCCTCTCATTAAAGAGGCTTTAGGGTTGTTCCAGGTCCTCCTCCTCCTCCTATTGCCCAGAGAGAGAAAGACCGGATGGGATGACCGGGGCCTGGAGGAGGGCCAGGTCTGCTGTTAATGGACCATTGTCTCTCAGAGGCCAGAATGCCTGGATAACCTGCACAGTCACAGACTGACACACTAGCAGAGCTAGAGCTAGATGGAGAAGGATCAGAGTGATATCATAGGCCTCCAGATTCTTCTGAAGGTAGAACTGTACTAGAAGCCAGATGGAACTCTCAGTGAATGGAAATGTAAGATTGGAATGGTTGGCTTACCAAGTGTACTTCCTGGTCTTATTTTCATTTCTGTCATACTTGACTGAATTCTATTCTTAGGCTGTACACTTGTACCGTCGTTAAATTAATGCGAGAAAGTGTGGAAGTGCACACTTCAGGAAAAAGATGGAGAATCGAGATGCAGCCTGACTCCTATCTGTCTGACCGGCTGCTTAGGCCTGTGCCCGTTGCTCAACATCCTCCCTCCCGGGTCATGTGAAAAGAGTGAGAGGCAGCGACACACAGGATGTGCAGTCTTGGAGCCTGCAGACAGTGCAAATGACTCCCTGCTTCCTTCCCTCTCTTCTTCCCCTCTGGCCCACTCATTCCCGACTTTCCTGCCTTTCTCAAAGTCCTCTGAGCCAGCGTGAAATAATAGGAATGAGAGTGTAGGGGTTAGTGTGTGTGAAAGACCACATATTCTGTGTTGCAGAGTATGCATTCTGGTAAATGTATGTGTATGGATTTGAGTGATGTAGTGCATCCATACTGTAATGTTTATTCACATGTGGGTGTGTGAGTTTTGTATATCCTTTTATTAATTTAATTGTTTATTTGAGTAGGGACAGAAGTAATTACAATTTGACACGTTTGTATTTGTATTTTAGTATGGATCCCCATAAGCTGCTACCAAGGCAGCAGCTATTCTTTCTGTGGTCCAAATAAGATTAAGGCAATTATATACAAATAGAACTACATCACACAACACATTATTGCACACTACTGTACCACAACACATACAATAGAGAATCCATTATACAACAATATAACAATATTACAATGAACGTGTGTGTAGAGTGTGTGTGTTAGCATGTGTGTGTGCTTGTGTGTGTGTGTCTCTTCATAGTCCATGCTGTTCCATTAGGTGTAGTTTTATCGTTTTTTAAATCTGATTTTACTGCTTTCATGAGTTAATTGATGTGGAATAGAGTTCCATTTAGTCATGGCTCTATGTAGTACTGTGCGATTCCCATAGTCTGTTCTGAACTTGGGGACTGTGAACAATCCTCTGGTGGCATGTCTTGTGGGGTATGCATGGGTGTCTGAACTCTGTGATAGTCGTTTAAACAGACAGCTTGGTGTTTTCAGCATGTCATTGCTTCTCACAAAGACAAGTAGTGATGCAGTCAATCTCTCCTCTACTTTGAGCCAGGAGAGATTGACATCCATGTTATTGATGTTATCTCTCCGTTTACATTTAAGGGCCAGCCGTGCTGCTCTGTTCTGGGCCAACCGTAATTTGCCTATGTCCCTCTTTGCGGCACTTGACCATATGACTGGGCAGTAGTCCAGGTGCGATAAATCTAGGGCCTGTAGGACTTGTTTTGTTGATAGCGATGTCAAGAAAGCAGAGCAGAGCTTTATTACGGCAGGCCTCTCCCCATCTTAGCTACAGTTTTATCAATATGTTTTGACCATGACAGTTTACAATCCAGAATTACACCAAGCAGTTTAGTCTCCTCAACTTGCTCAATTTCCACATGATTGATTACAAGATTTAGTTGAGTTTTAGGGTTTAGTGAATGATTTGTCCCAAATACAATGATTTTAGTTTTAGAAATATTATATGACTAGCATATTTTTTGCCATCCTTTCTAAAACAGACTGCAGCTAAATGTTGCAGTGATTTCACTTGCTGTGATAGCTGACTTGTATAGCGTTTAGTCATCAGCACACATAGACACATAGGTTTTACTCAGTCCCAGTGGCAGGTCATTAGTAAAGATTTTAAAAAGTAAGGGGCCTAGAAAGCTGCCCTGGGGAATGCCTGACTCGACCTGGATTATGTTGGAGAGACTTACATAAAAAAACACCCTCTGTGTTCTGTTAGACAGGTAACGCTCGATCCACAATATAGCAGGGGATGTGAAGTCATAACACATATGTTTTTCCAGCAGCAGATTATGATCGTTAATGTCAAAAGCTGCACTAAAGTCTAATAAAACAGCTCCCATAATCTTTTTATTACCAATTTCTCTCAGCCAATCATCAGTAATTTGTGTAAGTGTTGTTGATTGCCCTTCCCTATAAGTGTGCTGAAAGTCTGTTGTTAATTTGTTTACTGTGAAATAACATTGTATCTGGTCAAACAAGATTTTTTCCAAAAGTTCACTAAGGTTTGGTAACAGGCTGATTGGTTGGCTGTTTGATCCAGTATAGGGTGCTTTGCTATTCTTGGGTAGTGGAATGACTTCTGCTTCCCTCCAGGCCTGAGGGGATACACTTTCCTGTAGGCTTAGATTGAAGAGATGGCAAATAGGAGTGTCAATATAGTCCGCTACCATTCTCAGTCATTTTCCATCCAAGTTGTAAGACACAGGTGGCTTGTCATTGTTGATAGACATTAGACTACAATCATTTTGCCACCTCTTCCACACTGACTTTACGGAATTCAAAATTACAATGTTTGTCTTTCATAATTTAGTCAGTTATGCATGGATATAAAGGATGTGTAGGTTTAGAATTTGTTGTTGGCATGTCGTGCATAAATTTGCTAATCTTGCCAATGAAAATATAATTTAAAAAGCTAGCAATGTCAGTGAGTTTTTTGATGAATGAGCCATCTGATTCAATGAATGATGGAGCTGAGTTCGCCTTTCTGTCCTAAATTTCATTTAAGGTGCTCCGAAGCTTTTTAATATAATCCTTTATATCATTTGTCTTTGTTTCATAGTACAGTTTCTTCTTCTTTTTGCTTAGTTTAGTCACATGATTTCTCAATTTACAGTATGCTTGACAATTGGCTGTGCAGCCAGACTTATTTGCCATTCCCTTTGCCTCATCCCTCTGAATCATACAATTTTTCAATTCCTCATCAATCCACGGGGATGTAACCATTTTTACGGTAATTTTTGTTAATGGGTGCATGCTTATTAGTAACTGGAATAAGCAATTTCAAAAATGCGTGAAGTGTGTGAAGTGCAGCGTCTGGGTGCTCCTCATTACACACCACAGACCATCTTCAACATAGGAATCATAACAAAACCTCTTGTATGATTACACTATATTAGACCGAGCCTTTGGAACTATATTATGATCACTACAGTACATCCGATGGATGTGGATACTGCTTTAGAGCAGATTTCTGCACACATTGAATGAACATTAAACAGATTCATTGCACCGTCGTCACACTTTATCTTACGCTAATTTCCAGTGTTTGTCCCCAAGTGTGCTCATTTAAATGCATAGCGCCTACGCCCAAGGCATATCTCACATGACCGGTGTGCTCATGACCACTCCCAGGCAATAAGGTACTCTTTATGTCTGTGAAAATATTTGTACATCATTGCAAATGCATTACCAAGATTGTTTTTGGCTTCCACCCACTCAACCCATGACCATCTGCTACAGTGCAAACATTTGGTGTATCATCGCTAGTCGCTCCGTGACTTTCCCTTGATGAAAGTACTGTATTCATACAATTCACACCAGATGACTGTCTGGCAGCAATTGAATCAGTCAATGGCATCATGCACCCACTTTTTTTGAGTAGGCACTGATGGCCTAATTCAATATCTTTTAATTCATTCTGTGTATACATTGTGGGCCATATTATTATCTTAAAAACATATACTTTTTTTATTGGGCACTGATGGCCTTATTCAATATCTTTGCATAACTTCGGTGTATACGTTGAAGGCTATATATTTCTTTAAATATATCAAATTGCGGCGGCATCTGCCGCCTCAGTTTCAATAAACATGACATGATGAAGCTACACAAATCAAATGCATTGCTTCCTAAAAGGTATCCACTTCCTGTAAATCAAGACTGGCAACTCAACTTAAATTCAACCCCCATTCAAATTCCCCTGATCATGACAGAGGCTCATCTTAGATATACATCTTTATCCAATGGATTTCCTCGAATCACTAGCATGATTTATTTTCATGAGAGGGGCTCTTCAGACCAGGAAGTGCGGATGTGAGAGGGTAAGAGGAAGAAAGGGGGGAGGAGGTGGGAGGAAGGGGGGAGGAGATGAGGGGATATGGGCTTAGCATTCACATGGGAAGTCTGTCCGGGGAATTGGTTTTCACAGTTCAGCTCAATACTGACCTGACAATTAATCACCTTATTTCCTTTTCCTGCTAACCATGCTAATGCAACCGCCCGCTTGCTCGGCCTCTTCTAGTCTACACTCATCTCATCTGTCACCAACTCATTACAGAATTGCATTTCAACACATTTTGCCATGGTACAGAGAGAGAAAAGTGTGCAGTTTTATAATACTAGAGCCTGGTGTCGTCTCTAGGTTTCTTCCTAGGTTCCTGCCTTTCTAGGGAGTTTTTCCTAGCCACAGTGCTTCTACATCTGCATTGGTTGCTGTTTGGGTTTTTAGGCTGGGTTTCTGTATAGCACTTTGTGACATCGGCTGATCTAAAAAGGGCTTTATAAATACATTTGATTGATTGATTTTTCTACACATTTTGCCATGAGGCTAAGATAAAATGTTGTAGTTTTAAAGCTAATTTCCTGCAATTCTACACTTTTTGCCATGGGGCAGAACAAAATATGTATTGTTTTATAGCTCATCTCATGCCTTTGTTCACATTTTGCCATGAGGCTGAGAGAAAATATTGCAGTTTTAAAGCAAATTTCCTGCAATTCTGTTTATTCATTAATGTGTTATTTTTAGGATAGAAAAGGATAATAACAAGAATTTGCCTTTTTTATATACTGGGATTGGGCATGGGGAGAGCTCAGCAGTAGATTAAGGCAGCATAGATTAGGAGAGTGGTTGAGATTCTACCGGTTGATCTGTGGAAATTAGAAAAGGTCTGGCAGCAGTAGCACTGGTGGTGAGGAAAGGGTCAGGACTGAATCAGGACTGTATCTCTATCACCACTGTCACTAGACTAGAGTTACTGCATCCTGATCCATAAACTGACCTATGCTGCAATGCCGTGGTGAAATAATGCAACTACAGCAAGTTAATTATTATGCTCACTGAGACCCCCTAGGGGTCACAACCCCCTGGTTGAGTATCACTATCCTGTACCTTATCCACAGACCATTTATAACAATTATGTAAACAAACAGTAGATGCATTTTAGGGAGCTCCGCTTCATCATAATCATTCCTCAATATAACACACCAGAAATAACTTGGCACATATAGTAGACGGTAGCTATTTAAGACCAATCATCATAATTTTAAGTTTGGTTGTATGGCACATCTGCAATGAGAGATTTTTTTCCATGATCTTATAGTAAAACATGTGTGCCTGTGAAGAATTTATCTTCACATTCATATATTTTCTTTTTTTAATGTTTGATGAGAAAACCTGTCTGTCTATGTGCACACATACTGTACTAGGTGGGGTTTCTACTTCCTGTGGTGTTAAAAAGGCTTGTATTGACACATAACCCAAGGCTTTCTCTCTCTCATGGAGTGGGATAATGATTCTTGTCAATAGAAGCTGCTAGCTTCCTGCTGCAGTGTCAGATTTCCTTCCAGTATGTCTGTCAGGAAGGCCTTCTCACTATTCCCCATAGTGATGTCATCCCCACTCACACTTACAGGAGATCTCATTGAGCAACTGCAACACTGAGTTGAGTCAACATCTGCCTGCCAAATGCCACCCTATTCCAGAGGATCCTGGTCACAACCAGTGCACTTTAAAGGGAATAGGCTGCCATTTGAGACGCATCCAAGGTCTGTGATCACTCAGTGGTGTTGTTCAACATATGTTTGCATAATCAGTTAATTCAGTGGTGTTATAGATGTTTTTTTTAAAAATCGATTTATTTAAGATTTATTTTACCTGAGAACCTATTTCATTTGCAATACCAACCTGAATTTCTAAAGCTCTACATGATAAAGTTAAATCAGTACCACACTCTCTCCATGTTAAGCTAGTCGTGGTCTAATAAGGTGATTTTAGGACGAGGTCGGACAAGCTCTCTTCAAACACCCTTAGAGATACAATCCAGATTAGACTGACCTCTTCTTATTCACATCATGCATTGTTATTGTGGTGTGTTACACATTTTGACTGTTTATGATGCCTACTTATGTTCTGTATAATAATGTGTGTACGCAAATGTTCTAGTATAATGTCAGTACCACGACAATGGTCGTAGTACAATTAACGTCTGTCCTGTGTTAGTGATGTGTTTGAGTTGGAAGCCTGGCAGCAGGCATACACACACACACACACACACACACACACACACACACACACACACACACACACACACACACACACACACACACACACACACACACACACACACACACACACACACACACACACACACTTACTTTACAGTTTTTTCCAACTGCTTACACACGTTTTCAAAACTGTCTCCTTTTTTCAAAACTCTACACACAAAATGCAAAATGCCTCACATCTCCTTCAAAATGTAACACTGCATTCAAAATGCCATAAACACGTCAGAGTGAAGCATTTGCATCAAATGGCAAACACTGCTTTCATAATAGTACATTTTTGGATATACCATGTAAACACTGTTGTTCTAAATCTAAATCTCTTTGGTCTTTCATAGGCTTATATCTACATTTCAATACAATGTTCTACAGTGAAAGTAATCTGCTGAGAGGGGTAACAAGTACACTGTAAACACCAATGCAATGTAGAAACAGAAAATATTTATTAGGCCAAACATTACTGTTGTATACAGTAGCATACAACAAAACCATAAACATATGTAAACCAAAAGTATATTCTTTAGAATACAGTAAAGAACACAATTGTGTGTGTGGCGTCCCAGGGGGGCAGTCCAGGAATTGGTGGGGGGGGGGGGGGGGGCAGTCACCAGTGCTAAGCTACGCTTCATCTCTTCTCCGGCCTGGGTCTGGCCACAATACTTCGTCCACATCACAAGATACGTTTTCTCTTGCCAATCATCGAGGGAAGTATCTCCTAGCATGGTGTATCCAACCTTGGACAGAGGCAACCTCTATGTCCCCACATGCGTCCTCCATTGCCTGGAGAAGCGGCATGCGGGCATAGGGTTGGCGATTATACACTTTCCAGCGCCAGGCTGAGAAGAATTCCTCTATGGGATTTAGAAAAGGTGAATATGGGGGTAGGTACAAAACTACAAATTGTGGATTGGTGGCAAACCAGTTTTGGAACACAACAGCCCGGTGAAAACTAACATTGTCCCATAAAACCACAAATCTAGCAGGCTCCTGATCTGGATCAGGGACAAGCATTGTGTAAATTGCATCCAGAAAAGTGAGCATATGGCCGGTGTTGTACGGATCCAGTGTGGCATTGTGATGGAGGACCCCGTTTTGAGTGATGGCAGCACACAGTTATATTACCCCCACGCTGTCCAGGGACATTGGTAATTGCCCTCTGTCCTATTACATTTCCGCGGCGCCTGGTTTTGGTGAGGTTGAAGCCAACCTCATCCACATAAATAAATTCATGGCGAATTACATGGGCATCCAGCTCCAATACTCTCTGTAACAGACAAAAGGATATACAGATGAGTAAATATGGTATGTCTGAAGTACTGGAAGTAGTGTTGCATACATACCTCTACAAAGTCATGTCGCATATTCTTGACTCTGTCAGAGTTTCTCTCAAATGGCACCTTGTAAAGTTGTTTCATCGTCACTCGGTGCCGTTGGAGGATGCGTTGTATGGTCGACAGGCTTACAGCATCGATGTTGTTAAATATGGTGTCATTATTCAAGATATGCTCTCTTATCTCTCGAATCCTAATTGCATTGTTGGCCAAAACCATATTTATAATTGCAGTCTCTTGTACATCTGTAAACAAGCGTCCTCGTCCTCCATGATGTCTTTGCCTTTCCACTCTGTACAGAATTCAAACACAGTATGTGTTCAGCATAGGAACTGTAAACAATGTACAAAAAAATGTAGTACAGCATGATAACCAACCTCATTCATTCAATGCAGTGCAGTAAATGGATGGCTTAGAGTTACAAATGTTTATGCAATACTATGCAGTCATACGTATTTTACAGTACATTACTGTAATGCTAAAATAGTCATTAGATAGTTGCATACCTGTTCTCATTTCTGAAGGTTCGAATTATGGACGCCACTGTAAATCGATTCAAGTTGGGCTGGACTCTCAATCCAGCCTCTCTCATGGTCAAACCGTGGTTGATCACATGATCAACAAGTGTTGCCCTAATCTCATCAGAGATGGCTCTCCATCCTTCTCTTCTTTGCCCTCGTCCTCTTCTTCCTCTTCCTCTCCCTCCTACTCCTCTTGCTCTCTGTCCATTGTTGGCATCCATTGTTCAAAACAGGTAATCTGACCTTTGACCTATTTATAGGCCTATACTACAGTAAAGCAGTGATTGGTTAGTGATCAGTTAAGCTATTAGTGTTTGCACATGTGAGGTGTGTGTGTATGACCTGGTGAATAAGTGTAGCATTTTGATTGGTTGTGTTTGGAAAAGGAAAGCAAGTCACTTCCTGTTAGATTTTTGTGTTTAAGGTAGAGAAGTGTGTGTAGTGTTTTGAAAAAAGTGTTTTATGCAATTGACAACTGAGTCAAAGGCTGAGAAATAGCTTATGGTTTTGGATATTTGGTGTGTAGTTTTGCACTTTGAGTGAGAGGTTACAAAAATCGTGTGACATGAAAAGATTTTGTGTGTAAGCAGTTGGAAAAAACTGTAATAGCATATTTTGTTCAGTCCCAGGCTCTCACCAGCACCCCAAGCAGTACTCATTTAGGAGAGTGCTTCAGACGTGAAGTAATACCTTTAAATAATGTATAATGTTTTTCACATGGAGATCCAAAGAATGCTTTTCAGATCCCTGGCTCATTAAACCTTCAACCAAATGGGGATATCCACCAGGGTATCAAAAATGTGTCAGAGGAATCACAGACTCTTCCACATCTCATCTCCCGTAGGCTCTCTGTGAGCAAATGCCTTGAAATGAGCCCCCACGCCACAAAAAGGTTCACCAGATTTCAGAATCATACAAATTAGAGTTATTTTTATTGATCTTGGTCTCAAGAATGTTTCTTTGTAGGCTACAACCCCATTAGAAATGATTTAATAACAGAGTAACTTACAACTAACAACACTGATGTTTTTTATTTTTATTTTATTTTTATTTTTTATTTTTATCCCCTTTTCTACCCAATTTTCATGGTATCCAATCGCTAGTAATTACTATCTTGTCTCATCGCTACAACTCCCGTACGGGCTCGGGAGAGACGAAGGTCGAAAGCCATGCGTCCTCCGAAGCACAACCCAACCAAGCCGCACTGCTTCTTAACACAGCGCTCCTCCAACCCGGAAGCCAGCCGCACCAATGTGTAGGAGGAAACACCGTGCACCCGGCCCCCTCGGTTAGCGCGCACTGCGCCCGGCCCGCCACAGGAGTCGCTGGAGCGCGATGAGACAAGGATATCCCTACCTGCCAAACCCTCCCTAACCCGGACGACGCTAGACCAATTGTGCGTCGCCCCACGGACCTCCCGGTCGCGGCCGGCTGCGACAGAGCCTGGGCGCGAACCCAGAGACTCTGGTGGCGCAGCTAGCACTGCGATGCAGTGCCCTAGACCACTGCGTCACCCGGGAGGCACAACACTGATGTTTAGACATGGTTCTTTGATTTCTGATGAAGGCTAAAGATAACATTGTAGTTTGAGGTTGGTGGAGGAGCAACTCACACAGATAAAACTGTACCTCTATAATTTATAGCTAGAAGGCCTATTTCCTTTATTACACTAGCTTACATGTACCACCACACCGCTCAGTGCAATAATGGTGTTGGATCAGCCACACAAACTAAACCGAACATGAAATATAGAACTGCAACAATTCTATTTCCATGTCTGTCATCACCTCTGATATTATGACCCACCGTTCCTTAGGCGTTGCACTGCAAGTAACTGGAGTCAACTGACCAGGGGCCACATAACAGCACACACACACACACACACACAAACCCTCACACACACATACACTACCGGTCAAACGTTTTAGAACACCTAATAATTCGAGTTTTATTTTTACTACTATTTACTACTTTATTTTTACTATTTTCTACATTGTAGAATAATAGTGACGACATCAGAACTATGAACAAACACATATGGAATCATGTAGTAACCAAAAAAGTTTTAAACAAATCAAAATGTATTTTATATTTGAGATTCTTCCAATAGCCACCCGTTGCCTTGATGACAGCTTTGCACACTCTTGGCATTCTCTCAACCAGCTTCATGAGGTAGTCACCTGGAATGCATTTCAAATAATATGTGAGCCTTCTTAAAAGTTAATTAGTGGAATTTCTTTCCTTAATGTGTTTGAGCCAATCAGTTGTGTTGTGACAAGGTGGGGTGGGGGGGGGGGGGTACAGAAGATAGCCCTATTTGGTAAAAGACCAAGTCCATATTATGGCAAGAACAGCTCAAATAAGCAAAGAGAAACGACAGTCCATCCTTACTTTAAGACATGAATGTCAGTCAATCAGGAACATTTCAAGATCTTGAAAGTTTCTTCAGGTGCAGTCGCAAAAACCATTAAGCGCTATGATGAAACTGGCTCTCACGAGGACCGCCACAGGAAAGGAAGACCCAGAGTTACCTCTGTGGCAGAGGATAAGTTCATTGGAGTTACCTGCCTCAGAAATTGCAGCCCAAGTAAATGCTTCACAGAGTTCAAGTAACAGACACATCTCAACATCATCTGTTCAGAGGAGACTGTGTGAATTGCTGCAAAGAAACCACCACTAAAGGACACCAATAAGAAAAAGAGACTTGCTTGGGCCAAGAAACACAAGCAATTTGCATTAGACCGGTGGAAATTTGTCCTTTGGTCTGGTCCAAATTGGAGATTTTTGGTTCCAAATGCTGTGTATTTGTGAGATGTGGTGTGGGTGAACGGATGACTTCCGCATGTGTATTTCCCACTGTAAAGCATGGAGGAGGAGGTGTTAAGGTGTGGGGGTGCTTTGCTTGTGACACTCTGATTTATTTAGAATTCAAGGCACACTTAACCAGCATGGCTACCACAGCATTCTGCAGCGATATGTCATCTCATCTGGTTTGCACTTAGTGGGACTATCATTTGTTTTTCAACAGGACAATAACCCAACACACCTCCAGGTTGTGTAAGGGCTATTTGACCAAGAAGGACACTGATGGAGTGCTGCATCAGATGACCTGGCCTCCACAATCCCCCGACCTCAACCAAATTGAGATGGTTTGGGATGAGTCGGACTGCAGATTGAAGGAAAAGTAGCCAACAAGTTCTCAGCATGTGTGGGAACTCCTTCAAGACTGTTGGAAAAGCATTCCAGGTGAGGCTGGTTGAGAGAATGCCAAGAGTGTGCAAAGCTTCATCAAGGCAAAGGGTGGCTTTTTTAAGAATCTCAAATCCGAAATATATTTTTATTTGTTTAACACTTTTTTGGTTACTACATGTTTCCATATGTGTTATTTCATAGTTTTGATGTCTTCACTATTATTATACAATGTAGAAAATAGTAAAAATAAAGAAAAACCCTTTTGACCGGTAGTGTACGCGTGCACGCACCCTCAAGAAGCTCAAACAGTCCTTCATAACAACACTGAGCTGAGTGAGTTAAAGGCCTAAAAGAAGGCCTAAAATAAGTTTTAGGCCAGGAGCTATGCCAGTAGCTATGCCATTATAAGTCGTCCTTTTTTGCTATTAAAAATCGAGACAATAATAATAATAATTTGTATAGCGCTTTTCAATACAAGTAACAAATTCACATCATCAAATAATACAATTAAGTACTAACAAAGACAGGAGGAAGGAGAATGAACAAAGATAGCTAACATGTAACATTGTGGTGACTCGCAGTTGACATGGTTTCTCTGGGATCCTCTTGTTCAGCTTGTTAGTAGAGCTCTGGTCAAATGTAGAGCACTATAAAGGGAATAGGGCGAATAGGCCATTTGGGACACATCCTGTGTAGTAACAACAGCGAGAGCAGCGAGTAGTAGTATCTGTTGTTAGATAGTTGTTATGTACAGTTGAGAGGCATCAATGAGACATGGTGTTGTCCTGATGGGGGGTAAATATGGAGCACCACAGACAGATGGGCACCAGAGTGGAAACACTATGGGGAAGAGAAAGGGGGATACCTAGTCAGTTATGGAAGGCAAGTCTAAGTCAGGGACGTGATCTTGTACTGTAGGAAGCCAAGGCCTACAGTATCTGGATCAGGGGTGGCTATAGCAGGCAGAAACAGGAGAATGGTCCTCCTCGAATGTAAACTTGGATGTATAATAATTCAAAGACAAATAATTATTATCAATGTCACTGAAATCACAAATACCACAAACCATATAGATTTACCCTTTAAAGTACTCTTATATCGTATCATTCTCTGTTTATAGAGAAATTACTGTAATAGGCTATTCCGTGTGCAAACATTTCCAATTTTCCTCACCAACCATCTCCATAAATTTAACATGTCCCCATCCCTGCCTCCACATCTTCCCAGACTACCACCTCCTCCTCCTCGCCCCCCACCCACCCATCCTCAGCCAGTCATGCACACAGATTGAAGCCTAAGCCTGGTGAGGCCATGCAGGCAGGAACATGAAGCCTTGCCTGGAAGCCTCGCTGCTCAATTGTCTGGTTGTTATGGCAACCCCTAGTGACCTTGACCAATTACTTCTGTCAGACTACACTTTCGGGGGGGATGAGGTCAATGCCTAATCAAAGAGAATCAGGCTGTGATTGTAGCCCTGAGACACAGAGAGAGAGAGAGAGAGAGAGGGATGAGAGAGAGTTGGGGGGGGCAGTAGAGAGAGAGAGGGATGAGAGAGAGGGGGGTGAAAACGAGAGCGAAACGGTAGAGTGCGTCTGATCACTGGTGACATAAGATAAGACCCAGAGGAGAGCAGACATCTCGCTACTGTCAGCTTCAGGTCAGGACCGACCGTAGGAAGAAAGCGACACTGCACACAGGATTAGTCCTATCATAACCACGGCTGCAATCATTAGTTAGGAATCCATACATATATTAATTCAGAGACATTTGTTTTGTAGTGGTTGCTGGTGCAAGCTATTATTATAATTCAGTGTTTCAGTGGTGGTTGTTGGTGTAAGCTATTAATTAGAATTAGAGATAAGCCTAATTGTAACCGTCATTTTTAGCATTTTTAGCCCATAGGCAACTGTGGAGCAACATTGTACTGTATGCTGGCCATCAAATGAACCTTAAACCAACGTCGAACCTTGGTTCAAATGAACCCTAAACCAATGTCGAAATAATAAATTACAACGTTTCAAAAAAAGGTTTGGCAGATACAAAATAGCACCCAGGCTATATGGAGTGTACCATCTGTAAGAAGCCATCACTATGCCAGCTGACAGAAGCCATCACTATGCCAGCTGACAGAAGCCATCACTATGCCAGCTGACAGAAGCCATCACTATGCCAACTGACTAAGGCCCAGTGCAGCGTTTATTTCTTAGTGTATACAGTCAGTGGTGAGTCACCCTGTCCCCATTCTGCAGGGAGTTCACTGGGCTGTTCAGTCTCAAGATTCAGTCTGTGTCCCAAATGGCACCGTATTCCCTTTATAGTGCACTACTTTGGACCAGGACCCATAGGGCTCTGGTCAAAAGTAGTGCACTGGGTCGTTCCACCAATTCAGTGCCTTTTGAGAAGTGTAACTTGTTAAAAAAAAAAGTTTGATTTCATTTGATTTAAAAAACTCAAGGTTTTGCTCGCCTGAGATAGAATACCACATGATATGCTGCAGACCATAGTATTTACCAAGAGAGTTTTCATCTACTGTGCCTTCAGAAAGTATTCATACCCCTGGACTTATTACATATTTTGTTGTGTTACAGCCTGAATTCAAAGTGTACTCTTAGAAAAAAAGGGTTCTTCGGCTGTCCCCATAGGAGAACCCTTTGAAGGACCCTTTTTGGTTCCAGGTAGAACCCTTTTGGGTACCATGTAGGGTTCTACGTGGAAAAAGGTTAAACGTGGAACCAAAAAGGGTTCTCCTATGGGGACAGCCGAAAAACCCTTTTGGAACCAATTTTTCTAAGAGTGTGGATTCAATTGATTTTGTTTCTCACCCATCTACACACAATATCCCATAATGACAAAGTGAAAACATGTTTTTAGAAATGTTCACTTATGTATTGAAATGAAATAGAGAAATATCTCATTTACATAAGTATTCACACACCTTTGCTATGACACTCCAAATTGAGTTCTGGTGCATATAATTCCTTTGATCATCCTTGAGATGTCACTATAAATTGTGGCCAATTGAATTGTTTGGACATGATTTAGAAAGAAGCACCTGTCACGGCCGTTAACAGAAGAGGACCAAGGTGCAGCGTTGTGAGCGTACATTTTCTCTTTATTTGGAAAAAGACGCAGAACAAAACAACAAACACTACAAAAACAAATCGTGACGCTAAAGGCTATGTGCCCTAAACAAAAGTCAACTTCCCACAAAGACAGGTGGAAAAAAGGGATACCTAAGTATGGTTCTCAATCAGAGACAACGATAGACAGCTGCCTCTGATTGAGAACCACACCCGGCCAAACACAAAGAAATAGAAAACATAGAAATAAAGAAACTAGAATGCCCACCCTAGTCACACCCTGGCCTAACCAAAATAGAGAATAAAAACCTCTCTATGGCCAGGGCGTGACAGCACCCCTGTCTATATAGTTGACAGTGCATGTCAGAGCAGAAACTATACCATGAATTTCAAGGAACTGTCCATAGAGCTCAGAGATAGAATTGTGATGAGGCATAGATCTTAGGAAGGGTATAAAACAATTTCTAGAGGGTTGAACATTTTCAAGAGCACAGTGGTCTCCATCATTGGGAAATTGAAAAAATATGGAACTACTCAGACTCTACATAGAGCTGGCCATCCGATCAAACTGAGAAACCGGGCAAGAAGGACCTTGGTCAGGGATGTGACCAAGAACCCAACTCTAAGAGAACTACAGAGTTTCTTGGCAGAGATGGGAGAACCTTCCAGAAGGACAACAGCCTCTACAGCACTTCACCAACCTGGGCATTATGGGATAGTGGCCAGATGGAAGCCATTCTTGAGAAAAAGGCACTTGACAACATGCCTTGAGTTTGTAAAAAGGCACATGAAAAACTCTGAGAGCATAAGGCAAAACATTCTGTGGTCTGATGAGACAAAAATATTACTATTTGGCCTGAATGCAAAGCACTATGTCTGGAGAAAAGCAAGCACAGCTCATCACCTGTCAAACCCTATCCCTACCGTCAAGCATGGTGGTGGCAGCATCATGCTATTGGGATGCTATTCAGCGGAAGGGACTGGGAGACTTATAAGGATAGAGGGAACAATGAATGGAAGAAAATACAGACAAATCCTTGATCAGAACCTGCTTCAGAGTGCAAACAACCTTAGACTGGGGGGGGGGGGTGAAGATTTACGTTTAGACAGGACAATGATACCAAGCATACAACCAAAGCATGCTGGAATGGCTTCAGAACAGTAATGTGAATGTCCTTGAGTGACCCAGCCAAAGCCCAGACTTAAATCCCATTGAAAATCTTTGGAAAGATTTAACTTAACAGAGCTTGAGAAAATGTTCAAGGAAGAATGGGTGAAAATCCACAAATCCAGAAAGGCAAAGCTAATACAGACATACCCAACACGACTCAAAGCTCTAATAAGCACCAAAGGTATTGTCTCAGGGGTGTGACTACTTATAGAAATGAAATACATCTGCATTTTATTTTCAATAAATTTGCTAAAATGTATAAAAACATGTTTTCACTTTGTAATTATGGGGTATTGTGTGTGTATATGAGTGAGAAAATACATATATGTATTCAAACTAACACAACATTTTTTGGAATAAGTTAAGGGGTATGAATACTTTCTGAAGGCACTGTATATTTTACATAGCTGTCTATTTACCACCACGAGAAGCCCCTGACTGCAGTGTGCAGTTCGGGGCCGGGCTCAATGTGGGTGGAGTCAAATGTCGGGGCTGGGCTCAATGTAGGCGGAGTCAAACACGTTTAACCCGAATCCTTCCCGTCTCCTTCAAGTTCACCCAAGTTGAGGTAAACGTCGAAGGTATCAACGTCAACGAAAGCAAATCTTAATCGAACCTAACCGACATGGATAAAAATATAAACCATGGAAGTAAGTGAGACTGTCATTATACATAATGTACTTTGTAATATTCACTCAGTGCAGTGGTATATTTTTATATGACCAACTACCACTCCGATGTTAGCATAGCGTTAATTAGCATCCATTTTGCACATGAGCTAGTTAATTGCTCACAATCAGGGAACCATATTTGGACAAATTTGCCTACTTGAGCAGTAAGCCTGTACAGTTATGTAATCGATTTGAACGTTGATTTTCGGTGTTTCTTCAATGTATGCCTTGTTGTTTTTGGCTGGCTCTAAATATGTATCGTTGATGTCATTCCCTTAGCTACACATAGCGAGTCTACACAGCCTACACATAGTATCTACAATAATGAAATCACAAGGTCCCTACATATAGTTGAAGTCGGAAGTTTACATACACCTTAGCCAAATACATTTAAACTCAGTTTTTCACAATTCCTTGACATTTAATCCTAGTAAAAATTCCCTGTCTTAGGTCAGTTAGGATCACCATTTTATTTTAAGAATGTGAAATGTCATAAAAATAGTAGAGAGAATGATTTATTTCAGCTTTTATTTTTTTCATCACTTTCTTTACATACACTCAATTAGTATTTGGTAGCTTTGCATTTAAATTGTTTAACTTGGGTCAAACATTTCAGATAGCCTTCCATCAGCTTCCCACAATAAGTTGGGTGAATTTTGGCCCATTCCTCCTGACAGAGCTGGTGTAACTGAGTCAGGTTTGTCAGCCTCCTTGCTCACACACACTTTAACAGTTCTGCCCACAAATTTCCTACAGGATTGAGGTCAGGGCTTTGTGATGGCCACTCCAATACCTTGACTTTGTTGTCCTTAAGCCATTTTGCCACAACTTTGGAAGTATGCTTGGGGTCATTGTCCATTTGGAAGACCCATTTGCGACCAAGCTTTAACTTCCAGACTGATGTCTTGATAGGTTGCTTCAATATATCCACATCATTTTCCTACCTCATGATATCATCTATTTTGTGACATGCACCAGTCCCTTCTGCAGCAAAGCACCCCCACAACATGATGCTGCCACCCCCGTGATTCACGGTTGGGATGGTGTTCTTCGGCTTGCAAGCGTCCCCCTTTTTCCTCCAAACATAACGATGGTCATTATGGCCAAACAGTTCCCGCTAGCTTTTCTGAACGCTGTGTCCCCTGCTCGCCTAGCGTAGTAGTGACTACCAAACAGCACCCTGACTCACCTATTGCTGCTCTTTTGACCCTATGATCACTCGGCTACACAGCTGATGCCCCCTGGACTGTTTCAATAACACGGTCCCTAATTTTGTTTACCTGTTGGCCCCAGCCTCGAACTCAGGTCCTGTATGTACCTTTCTGCCCCGCTCTGCCCATTCATCGCCATTTACCCGTTGTTGTCTTAGCTCTCCTGATCAACACCTGTGATTTCTTCGTGCTTCTCTCTAATGTCAATATGCCTTGTCTACTGCTGTCTTGGCTAGTTTTTACTGTTTTATTTCACTGTAGAGACTTCAGTCCCGCTCAAAATGCCTTAGATAGCTCTTTCGTCCCACCCCACACACATGCGGAGACCTCACCTGGCTTAACTTGTCCCTCCAGAGAAACCTCTCTCATTGTCACTCAACGCCTAGGTTTGCCTCCACTGTACTCACATCCTACCATACCCTTGTCTGTACATTATGCCTTGAATCTATTCTACCACGCCCAGAAATCTGCTCCTTTTATTCTCTGTCCCCAAAGCACTAGACGACCAGTTCTTAAAGCCTTTAGCCGTATCCTTATCCTACTCCTCCTCTATTCCTCTGGTGATGTAGAGGTTAAACCAGGCCCTGTAGCCCCCAGTTCCACTATTCCCCAGGCACTATCATTTGTTGACTTCTGTAACCGTAAAAGCCTTCGAGGCTGGGGCCTTACCTGTTGGCCCCAGCCTCGAACTCAGGTCCTGTATGTACCTATCTGCCCCGCTCTGCCCATTCATCGCCATTTACCCGTTGTTGTCTTAGCTCTCCTGATCAACACCTGTGATTTCTTCATGCTTCTCTCTAATGTCAATATGCCTTGTCTACTGCTGTCTTGGCTAGTTTTTACTGTTTTATTTCACTGTAGAGACTTCAGTCCCGCTCAAAATGCCTTAGATAGCTCTTTCGTCCCACCCCATGCATGTTAACATCAGAAGTCTCCTCCCTAAGTTTGTTTTATTCACTGCTTTAGCACACTCTGCCAACCCTGATGTCCTAGCCATGTCTGAATCCTGGCTTAGGAAGGCCACCAAAAATTCTGAAATTTCCATGCATGTTAACATCAGAAGTCTCCTCCCTAAGTTTGTTTTATTCACTGCTTTAGCACACTCTGCCAACCCTGATGTCCTAGCCATGTCTGAATCCTGGCTTAGGAAGGCCACCAAAAATTCTGAAATTTCCATCCCCAACTACAACAATTTCCGCCAAGATTGAACTGCCAAAGGGGGTGGAGTTGCAATCTACTGCAGAGATAGCCTGCAGAGTTCTGTCATGCTATCCAGGTCTGTGCCCAAACAGTTCGAGCTACTTAAAAAAATTAACCTTTCCTGAAACAAGTCTCTCACTGTTGCCGCAAATGGAGCAAAGTACACAGAGATCCTTCATGAAAACCTGCTCCAGAGTGCTCAGGACCTCAGACTGGGGCAAAAGTTCACCTTCCAACAGGACAACGACCCTAAGCACACAGCCAAACAATGCAGGAGTGGATTCAGGACAAGTCTCTGAATGTTCTTGAGTGGCCCAGCCAGAGCCCGGACTTGAACCCAACCTAACATCGCTGGAGAGACCTGAAAATAGCTGTGGAGCGACACTCCCCATCCAACCTGACAGAGCTTGAGAGGATCTGCAGAGAAAAATGGGAGAAACTCCCCAACTACAGGTGTGCCAAGCTTGTAGTGTTATACCCAAGAAGACTTGAGGCTCTAATCGCTGCCAAATGTGCTTCAACAAAGTACTGAGTAAAGGGTCTGAATACTTATGCAAATGTAATATTTCAGTATTTTTATCAATTAGCAAACATTTCTAAAAACCTGTTTTTGCTTTGTCATTACGGGGTATTGTGTGTAGATTGATGAGGGGAAAAAACAATTTAATCCATTTTAGAATATGGCTGTAACGCAAACAAAGGCAGAAAAAGTCAAGGGGTCTATATCCCGAATGCACTGTATATAAAAAATAATATTTATTGAATTCTCCATGTTGTCTAAATTAAAGGGCACTTCATTTAATATAACATGCTTTTGAAATTCAATACTGGTGCACAATTTATACTTAAAATATCAAAGGGACTCAAAAGGCATTATTTTTGTGGAACGACCCCACTATATAGGGAATAGGTTTCCATTTGGGACACGACCACAGTGTTAAAGCTATAGGCTACTTCTCAGTCAACAGTCGTGGCCAAAAGTTTTGAGAATTACACAAATATTAATTTTAACAAAGTCTGCTGCCTCAGTTTGTATGATGGCATTTTGCATATATTTCAGAATGTTATGAGGAGTGATCAGATTAATTGCAATTGATTGCAAAGTCCCTCTTTGCCATGCAAATGAACTGAATCCCCCAAAAACATTTCCACTGCATTTCAGCCCTGCCACAAAAGGACCAGCTGACATGTCAGTGATTCTCTCGTTAACACAGGTGTGAGTGTTGATGAGGACAAGGCTGGAGATCACTCTGTCATGCTGATTGAGTTCAAATAACAGACTGGAAGCTTCAAAAGGAGGGTGGTGCTTGGAATCATTGTTCTTCCTCTGTCAATCATGGTTACCTGCAAGGAAACACGTGCCGTCATCAATGCTTTGCACAAAAAGGGCTTCACAGGCAAGGATATTGCTGCCAGTAAGATTGCACCTAAATCAACCATTTATCAGATCATCAAAAACTTCAAGGAGAGCGGTTCAATTGTTGTGAAGAAGGCTTCAGGGCGCCCAAGAAAGTCCAGCAAGCGCCAGGACCATCTCCTAAAGTTGATTCAGCTGCGGGATCGGGGCACCACCAGTACAGAGCTTGCTCAGGAATGGGAGCAGGCAGGTGTGAGTGCATCTGCACGCACAGTGAGGCGAAGACTTTTGGTGGATGGCCTGGTGTCAAAAAGGGCAGCAAAGAAGCCACTTCTCTCCAGGAAAAACATCAGGGACAGACTGATATTCTGCAAAAGGTACAGTGATTGGACTGCTGAGGACTGGGGTAAAGTCATTTTCTCTGATGAATCCCCTTTCCGGTTGTTTGGGGCATCTGTAAAAAAGCTTGTCCGGAGAAGACAAGGTGAGCGCTACCATCAGTCTTGTGTCATGCCAACAGTAAAGCATCCTGAGACCATTCATGTGTGGGGTTGCTTCTCAGCCAAGGGAGTGGGCTCACTCACAATTTTGCCTAAGAACATAGCCATGAATAAAGAATGGTACTAACACATCCTCCGAGAGCAACTTCTCCCAACCATCCAGGAACCGTTTGCCTTTTCCTGCATGATGGAGCACCTTACCATAAGGCAAAAGTGATAACTAAGTGGCTCGGGGAACAAAACATCGATATTTTGGGTCCATGGCCAGGAAACTCCCCAGACCTTAATCCCATTGAGAACTTGTGGTCAATCCTCAAGAGGCGGGTGGACAAACAAAAACCCACAACTTCTGACAAATTCCAAGCATTGATTATGCAAGAATGGGCTGCCATCAGTCAGGATGTGGCCCAGAAGTTAATTGACAGCATGCCAGGGCGGATTGCAGAGGTCTTGAAAAAGAAGGGTCAACACTGCAAATATTGACTCTTTGCATCAACTTCATGTAATTCTCAATAAAAGCCTTTGACACTCATGAAATGCTTGTAATTATACTTCAGTATTCCATAGTAACATCTGACAAAAATATCTAAAGACACTGAAGCAGCAAACTTTGTGAAAATTAATATTTGTGTGACACTCATGAAATACTTGTAATTATACTTCAGTATTCCATAGTAACATCTGACAAAAATATCTAAAGACACTGAAGCAGCAAACTTTGTGAAAATTAATATTTGTGTGATTCTCAAAACTTTTGGCCACGACTGTACACACAGTCTGGCTGCTAATTCTATTAAAACATCTGTTGCTATGACTGAATTAGCAATAGCAAGTACTGAGTTAAACTCATAGTTATGGTTTGGTAGATAAGTGTTTTTGTTGTGGGATTCCAAGAGTCTAGATAAAGAGAACTCATTCAATGAATTGCCCAGTGCTGTACTAGTGAATTATGTGGGTGTATAATTCTGATGATTATACATGTATGTGACTTGGTTCAAACCCAGTCTTAGGGTTAACATCCTCCTCTACTGTCTCCCACTACAGATGTAATGAGCAACATCATGTCCTCTTCTAGGTCTCTATTTGTTTGTTAGTTTGTACATCCATCTATTCATATCTTTGGCTATAATCTGTTATTTGAATACAAATACTCCAGGATTAGATCAGCAGCTAGCCATACAGGAGTCCAAACAGAAAATGCAATATTCCCACCTTCAGGGTGATTTGTTCTGGCTCATTCATCAGTAGATTCAGTACATTGTTTCAGTATTCCAATAGCAGCAGATTAAGCCTATCCAGCACAGCAGATGACGGATTAGCCTCACCTACACATAGGACGAACACACATAGCAGAGAACGTCATTTATACACACCACGGGACGCCAAAGCCACCTCTGTGCCAGCAGTAGGTGACATAGCCATTCGTCAACGTGACCTTAAACAATGCCTCTAAGACTCTGTGAAGGTGTCATACATCTCATTGGGCCCCGTCCGGCAATTATAAAACCATAAAAAAGGAAGCACTCCAGATCCATGTCCATTATGGCAGCAGATGCAGTGCCAACGTTACCAGAACTGAGCAATCTGTTCCACATAAGAGAACCTATTAGGGGGCTCACTGGAGGTGTGGGAAGGAAATTGCCATGGCACTGAACTGAGAGGTATAGTGATAGCGGTTGGAAGATCTCCTAAAGCTTGAACAAAGGGAGAAGATGATGGGAGTCAAGCTGGAAGTTAATTAGTCAACCCATTTCACATTAACCTTTGACCGACCCGTGTAAATACTTATGAGGGTTCACCCACGCAAATATTATTATGGTATGATGAAATATCACACCCACGATGGGGAATTGGGTTTAGGCGTTTATTCAACAAGATTTGTTATCAAGTTTTAGTTACAGGGCCATTGTATATATAGCTCTGATTATCAATTTATTGGTTAGATTTAGCTTCTCTTTGTCATTATATATTTGATATAATTTTATGCATAGTTTCTATAAAAAAAAAACTGTTATTGAGTTATTCAAATTAAGTAATGCTAACATTATTAGGACGCTATCATTCCAGAGATACCTATCAGTAGGGTATATTGTATGCTCATATTCCTATTTGCATCAGATTTTTTTGCCAACCTATAAACATTTTCAACAGCCTTTATTACCAAAATGAGATTGTATTCAGCTTACTGTAGCGTTAAAGTGTCTTAGAATTGTCACGTATACTCCCTCTCTGGCGCTCGAGGTCGTCAGGCTGCTCATTATTACGCACACCTGTCACCATCGTTACACGTATCAGCGCCTCATCAGACTCCCCTGGACTCAATCACCTGCCTGATTACCTTCCCTATATATGTCAGTCCCTTTGGTTCTTTCCCAAGACGTTATTGTTTCTGTTCCGTTGTTTCATGTCTGTATTTTTTTGTGAGTGTAGGTAACGTCTGGGATGCCTCAGCTGGCTCATCAGGTTTACAAGACCTGGTTGTCCAGTCAAGTGTCCGTTGCCGAGTCTACCGTGGATGCCTCAGCTAGCTCGTCAGGCTCCCATGCCTCAGCTGGCTTGTAAAGGTTCACAAGACTCGGTTGGCTCGGCAGGCTCCTCTGCCTCGGCCGGCTCGTCGGGCTCCCGCGCCTCGGCCGGCTCCCGCGCCTCGGCCGGCTCGTTGGGCTCCCGCGCCTCGGCCGGCTCGGCGGGCTCCCGCGCCTCGGCCGGCTCGTCGGGCTCCAGCGCCTCGGCCGGCTCGTCGGGCTCCAGCGCCTCGGCCGGCTTGTCATTCTCCCGGCTTGTTCCTGGTCCTCGGGATCGTCCCTCTGGTCGTCATCCTGTGGCTGGTGCCGCCTGGTATAGAGCTCCTGGATGGCAGGAAGCTTGGCCCCAGTGATGTACTGGGCCTTACGCACTACCTTCTGTAGTGCCTTGCGGTCGGAGGCAGAGCAGTTGCCATACCAGGCAGTGATGCAACCAGTCAGGATGCTCTCGATGGTGCAGCTGTAGAACCTTTTGAGGATCTGAGGACCCATGCCAAATCTTTTCAGTCTCCTGAGGGGGAATAGGTTTTGTTGTGTCCTCTTCTCGACTGTCTTGGTGTGCTTGGACCATGTTAGTTTGTTGGTGATGTGGACACCAAGGAACTTGAAGCTCTCAACCTGCTCCACTACAGCCCCATTGATGAGAATGGGGACGTGTTCGGTCCTCCTTTTCCTGTAGTCCACAATCATCTCCTTTGTCTTGATCACGTTGAGGGAGAGGTTGTTGTCCTGGCACCACACGGCCAGGTCTCTGACCTCCTCCCTATAGACTGTCTCGTTGTTGTCGGTGATCAGGCCTACCACTGTTGTGTCATCGGCAAACTTAATGATGGTGTTGGAGTCATGCCTGGCCATGCAATCAGGAGTGAATAGGGAGTACAGGAGGGGCCTGAGCACGCACCCTTGAGGGGCCCCCTTGTTGAGGATCAGCATGGCGGATGTGTTGTTATCTACCCTTGCCACCTGGGGGCGGCCGGTCAGGAAGTCCAGGATCCAGTTGCAGAGGGAGGTGTTTAGTCCCAGGGTCCTTAGTTTATTGATGAGCTTTGAGGGTACTATGGTGTTGAACGCTGAGCTGTAGTCAATGAATAGCATTCTCACGTAGGTGTTCCTTTTGTCCAGGTGGGAAAGGGCAGTGTGGAGTGCAATAGAGATTGCATCATCTGTGGATCTGTTTGGGCGGTATGCAAATTGGAGTGGGTCTATGGTTTCTGGGATAATGGTGTTGATGTCAGCCATGACCAGCCTTTCAAAGCACTTCATGGCTACAGACGTGAGTGCTACGGGTAGTCATTTCGCCAGGTTACCTTAGTGTTCTTGGTCAGAGGGACTATGGTAGTCTGCTTGACACGTTGATATTACAGACTCAGACAGGGAGAGGTTGAAAATGTCAATGAAGACACTTGCCAGTTGGTCAGCGCATGCTCGGAGTACACGTCCTGGTAATCCGTCTGGCCCTGCGGCCTTGTGAATGTTGATCTGTTTTAAGGTCTTACTCACATTGGCTGCGGAGAGCGTGATCACACAGTCGTCCGGAACAGCTGATGCTCTCATGCATGTTTCAGTGTTACTTGCCTTGAAGTAAGCATAGAAGTAATTTAGCTCGTCTGGTAGGCTTGTGTCATTGGGCAGCTCTCGGCTGTGCTTCCCTTTGTAGTCTGTAATAATTTGCAAGCACTGCCACATCCAACGAGTGTTGGAGCCGGTGTAGTACGATTTGATCTTAGTCCTGTATTGACGCTTTGCCTGTTTGATGGTTCGTCGGAGGGCATAGTGGGATTTCTTCTAAGCTTCTGGGGTAAGAGTTCCGCTCCTTGAAAGCGGCAGCTCTACCCTTCAGCTCAGTGCGATGTTGCCTGTAATCCATGGCTTCTGGTTGGGGTATGTACGTACAGTCACTGTGGGGACGACGTTATCGATGCACTTATTGATGAAGTCAGTGACTGATGTGGTGTACTCCTCAATGCCATCGGAAGAATCCTGGAACATATTCCAGTCTGTGCTCACAAAAAAGTCCTGTAGCTTAGCATCTGCTAAGCGAATACAAGCCAAGGCATAGCCATATGGTCCAAACAGAAACGGACAGTTGTGAAGAAGGCGCGACAATGCCTCTTCCCCCTCAAGGGGTTGAAAAGTTTTGTCATGGGCCCTCAAATCCTCAAAAAGTTTTACAGCTGTACCATTAAGTGCATCTTGACTGGCTGCATCATGGCCTGGTATGGCAATAGCACCGCCCTCGATCGCATGGCGCTACAGAGGGTGCTGCGGACCACCCAGTATCTCACTGGGGCTGAGCTCCCTGCCATCCAGGACAGCTATATCAGGTGGTGTGGAAGGAAGGCCCGGAAAATTGTTAAAGACTCCAACCACCCAAGTCATAGACTATTCTCTCTGCTTCTGCATGGCAAGCGGTACTGGTGCATCAAGTCTGGCACCAACATGCTCTTGAACAGCTTAAATCCCCAAGCAATACGACTTATAAATAGCTAACAAAATAGCTACATGGACTATCTGAGTTAATCTTGTATCTTTATTGACCTTTTATTTCTATTTTTCTCTATGCACATTCACAGGGCACTACACACTCACTCACACACTCACTCCATCATCTGCTCACACACACATATGCACATACATTTATACTAACTCTACACACGCACAACCTCTCACATACAAGCTGCTGCTACTCTTTTTATCATATATTCTGATGCCTAGTCACCTTACCTCTATACATATCTTTCTCCATCACTCCAGTATCCCTGCACATTGTAAATATGGTATTGGAACTGACCCTGTATACAGTATGCTTACTTACTTATTGTGTTCTTCATATAACTTCTTATTTCTGGTGGGGTTTTTCTAGTTTTACATTGTTATTGATTATTGCATTGTGGCTTTTTGATTTAGCAAGAAAGGCATTTCATTGTACTTGTGCATTTGACATGAAAAACTTGAAACACGGGTGACTGGTTCATTTTACCCTCTGATATTTCCTTTCTCTCTCTATCTCTCGCACGCACACACACACGCACGCACACACACAAACACACAATGAGTCCCAGCGATAACCGTTACAGGGGAGAGAGAGAGTGAGGGGATGAGTGAGTGAATATTTTTCCAGCTACAGCGAGCTGGTTTTGTGCCTGACACACTGAGGTGTGACTGTGAAAAGAAAATGACTCTACAGATTTGAGGCCCACATTAAGTAGATCACCACCACAACCCAAATTCATCACTGCCACCACATGAATTGATCCAATTTCCCCTTCCTTCCAATATTTTCTCCTCCCCGCCTTAAGTGTCATTCACACTTCAATTCAGCCAGTAGTTAAGTGCCTGGCTGGGAGGAGGAGGAGAAGAGGAGGATAATGTGCCCCATTTATTTTCTCTCAGAGGGACCTTTCTCCAGGATGTATTATTGTAGAGCCTTTCTGTTCGAAAAAGAGCATTGAACAGGACTAATTAAAATTAATTGGCAAATCTGAATTTATCTGCTCTGAATCCAGCACTGTCATGCAGCATGAATGCAATGACTTAATGTTGGCGTAGATTTGGGCTCTAACTTGTCTACATATGTTTGTCATCCTCATTTAGGCCCCAAATCCTTTTCTCCTCAATGTTTTTACAATTATTTTTTTACTGTCAAACAACATTAAAAGGAGCATTGATAACAGTAGATCTATTGTCAAATGTGGGCCAATGGTGCTGTGTTACTGGGGAAATGTAGTAACGTGCCATAAAACCCACTCAGACTCAGTGACTCCCCTCAATGTAACTTGAGGCAGCCATTTTAGCTCTTTGCCCCCGGGGGCCTCCATAACAAGTTCATGGATCAAGATGGCCACTCACGTGACAGGGTTAGGGCCCCTTTCTGAAGGGGGATCTTGTTGTAATTCATTACCTGCCATCACACAGTAGCAGGCCTGACTCTGGGGAGTAACATACCAAAGACACTGCATGATGGAGTGGAGGGGTATTTCAAGGGGAACAGTTTGGCACCCGCTCCTGTCTGCCTTAATTGCGCGGCTTGTCTTGTAGGATGTGTGTGGGGCGCGTTCGCCAGCCCCCTGTGGGCCAGCTCCATTTGGTATGTCCCGGGACTGTAGTGCCCTTTAAAACGTTCTCACCTTCAATGCTGCTGGCACAGAGGGATGTGCAACGGTGGAGGACAGATCTGTACAGTGCTGTAGTGTTGAATGACTCTGTAGAATAGAATGAAGAACTGATTGTGTGGAGAGATACTGTGATGTTAGAGAAGTTCACAGTTAAACCTTGTGACGGTTGCTCCAACAGTGCAGTAATACCTAGAAATACTAAACAATAGACATAATCCAAAATATGACAACGAGCATAGATATATATATATATATATATATAAACTCAGCAAAAAAAGAAACGTCCTCTCACTGTCAACTGCATTTATTTTCAGCAAACTTAACATGTGTAAATATTTGTATGAACATAACAAGATTCAACAACTGAGACATAAACTGAAGAAGTTCAACAGACATGTGACTAACAGAAATGGAATAATGTGTCCCTGAACAAAGGGGGGGTCAAAATCAAAAGTAACAGTCAGTATCTGGTGTGGCCACCAGCTGCATTAAGTACGGCAGTACTCCTCATGGACGGCACTAGATTTGCCAGTTCTTGCTGTGAGATGTTACTCCACTCTTCCACCAAGGCACCTGCAAGTTCCCAGACATTTCTGGGGGGAATGGCCCTAGCCCTCACCCTCCGATCCAACAGTTCCCAGACGCGCACAATGGGATTGAGATCTGGGCTCTTCACTGGCCATGGCAGAACACTGACATTCCTGTCGTGCAGGAAATCACGCACAGAACAAGCAGCATGGCTGGTGGCATTGTCATACTGGAGGGTCATGTCAGGATGAGCCTGCAGGAAGGGTACAACATGAGGGAGGAGGATGTATTCCCTGTAACGCACAGCGTTGAGATTGCCTGCAATGACAACAAGCTCAGTCCGATGATGCTGTGACACACCGCCCCAGATCATGACGGATCCTCCACCTCTAAATCGATCCCGCACCAGAGTACAGGCCTCGGTGTAACGCTCATTCCTTCGACGATAAACGCGAATCCGACCATCACCCCTGGTGAGACAAAACCGTGACTCGTCAGAGAAGAGCACTTTTTGCCAGTCCTGTCTGGTCCAGCAACGGTGGGTTTGTGCCCATAGGCGACGTTGTTGCCGGTGATGTCTGGTGAGGACCTGCCTTACAACAGGCCTACAAGCCCTCAGTTCAGCCCCTCTCAGCCTATTGCGGACAGTCTGAGCACTGATGGAGGGATTGTACGTTCCTGGTGTAACTCGGGCAGTTGTTGTTGCCATCCTGTACCTGTCCCGCAGGTGTGATGTTCGGATGTACTGATCCTGTGCAGGTATTGTAACACGTGGTCTGCCACTGCGAGGATGATCAGCTGTCCATCCTGTCTCCCTGTAGCGCTGTCTTAGGCGTCTCACAGTACGGACATCTGCAGTCCTCATGCCTCCTTGCAGCATGCCTAAGGCACGTTGACGCAGATGAGCAGGGACCCTGGGCATCTTTCTTTTGGTGTTTTTCAGAGTCAGTAGAAAGGCCTCTTTAGTGTCCTAAGTTTTTATAACTGTGACCTTAATTGCCTACCGTCTGTAAGCTGTTAGTGTCTTAACGACCGTTACACAGGTGCATGTTCATTAATTGTTAATGGTTCATTGAACAAACATTTGAAACAGTGTTTAAACCCTTTACAATGAAGATCTGTGAAGTTATTTACATTTTTTATGAATTATCTTTGAAAGACAGGGTTCTGAAAAAGGGACGTTTCTTTTTTTGCTGAGTTTATATATATATACATACAGTTGAAGTCGGAAGTTTACATACACTTAGGTTGGAATCATTAAAACTCGTTTTTCAACCACTCCACAAATTTCTTGTTAAGAAACTATAGTTTTGGCAAGTCGGTTAGGACATCTACTTTGTGCATGACACGGGTAATTTTTCCAGCAATTGTTTACAGACAGATTATTTGACTTATAATTCAATGTATCACAATTCCAGTGGGTCAGAAGTTTACATACACTAAGTTGACTGTGCCTTTCAACAGCTTGGAAAATTCCAGATAAAGATGTCATGGCTTTAGAAGCTTCTGATAGGCTAATTGACATAATTTGAGTCAATTGGAGGTGTACCTGTGGATGTATTTCAAGGCCTACCTTCAAACTCAGTGCCTCTTTGCTTGACATCATGGGAAAATCAAAAGATATCAGCCAAGACATCAGAAAAAAAAACCTTCCTGACTGATGTCATGAGATGTTGGTGCAATATATCCACATACCTTTCTTAATGTGAGTCTGGAAGGAGAGTTTACAGTCTAACCAGACACCTAGGTATTTGTTGTTGTCCACATATTCTAAGTCAGAACCGTCCAGAGTAGTGATGCTGGACGGGCGGGCAGGTGTGGGCAGCGATCGGTTGAAGAGCATGCATTTAGTTTTAATGCAGTGGGCAGTTGGGAGGATGTGCTCTTATTGTCCATGGACTTTACAGTGTCTCAGAACGTTTTTGGAGTTTGTGCTACAGGATGCAAATTTCTGTTTGAAAAAGCTAGCCTTTGCTTTCCTAACTGCCTGTGTATATTGGTTCCTAACTTCCCTGAAAAGTTGCATATCGCGGGGGCTATTCGATGCTAATGCAGTATGCCACAGGATGTTTTTGTGCTGGTCAAGGGCAGTCAGGTTTGGAGTGAACCAAGGGCTATATCTGTTCCTGGTTTTGAATTTTTTGAATGTGGCATGCTTATTTAAGATGGTGAGGAAAGCACTTTTAAAGAACAACCAGGCATCCTCTACTGACGGAATGAGGTCAATATCCTTCCAGGATACCCGGGCCAGGTCGATTACAAAGGCCTGCTCAATGAAGTGTTTTAGGGAGTGTTTGACAGTGATAAGGGGTGGTCGTTTGACCGCAGACCCATTATGGACGCAGACAATGAGGCAGTGATTGCTGAGATCCTGGTTGAAGACAGCAGAGGTGTATTTAGAGGGCAAGTTGGTCAGGATGATATCCGTGAGGATGCCTGTGTTTACGGATTTGGGGTTGTACCTGGTAGGTTCATTGATAATTTGTGTGAGATTGAGGGCATCAAGCTTAGATTGTAGGATGGCCGGGGTGTTAACATATCTCAGTTTAGGTCAACTAACAGCACGAGCTCTGAAGATAGATGGGGGGCAATCAATTCACATATGGTGTCCAGGGCACAGCTGGGGGCAGAAGGTGGTCTATAGCAAGCGGCAACGGTGAGAGACTTGTTTCTGGAAAGGTGGATTTTTAAAAGTAGAAGCTCAAATTGTTTGGGCACAGACCTGGATAGTAAGACAGAACTCTGCAGGCTATCCCTGCAATAGATTGCAACTCCACCCTTTTGGCAGTTCTATCTTGTCGGAAAATGTTATAGTTAGGGATGGACATTTCAGGGTTTTTGGTGGTCTTCCTAAACCAGGATTCAGACACGGCTCGGACATCCGGGTTGGCAGAGTGTGCTAAAGCAGTGAATCAAACAAACTTAGGGAGGAGGCTTCTAATGTTAACATGCAAGAAACCAAGGCTTTTACGGTTACAGAAGTCAACAAATGAGAGTGCCTGGGGAATGGGAGTGGAGCTAGGCACTGCAGGGCCTGGATTAACCTCTACATCACCAGAGGAACAGAGGAGGAGTAAGATAAGGGTACGGCTAAAGGCTATAAGAACTGGTGGCCTAGTACGTTCGGAACAGAGAGTAAAAGGAGCAGGTTTCTGAGCATGGTAGAATAGATTCAAGGCATAATGTACAGACAAAGGTATGGTAGAATGTGAATACAGTGGAGGTAAACCTATGCATTGAGTGACGATGAGAGAGATATTGTCTCTAGAAACATAATCTAATCCAGGTGAGGTCACCGCATGTGTGGGAGGTGGAACTAAGGGTTAGCTAAGGTGTATTGAGCAGGGCTAGAGGCTCTACAGTGAAATAAGGCAATAATCACTAACCAAAACAGTAATGGACAAGGCATATTGCCATTAGGGAGAGTCCTGCGTAGCCGAGTGATCATAGGGGTCCAGTGAGTAGCTAGGCGGGCTGGAAACATGGTGATTCAGACAGCTAGCGGGCCGGGGCTAGCAGAAGGGCCTTACAGGGACGTCGCGATGGAAGAAGTCTATTGTAGCCCCCTCGTGTGGTTATGTTGGCAAACCAGCCGTGATGGATCAGCAGGGCTCGTGTAGTAAAAGGGTTCAGGCCAATTCGCAAAATAGGTATAGTGGCCAAAGAAATTGACCGATGGGCCTCTTCAGCTAACAGTCCGATATGCTCTAGACAGCTAGCGGACCGCGGCTAGCAGGCTAGCAGATGGGCATTCAGGGGACGTTGCGACGGAGGAGCCAGTTGAAAAACCCCTCGGGCAGATTACGTTGGTAGTCCAATCGTGATGGATTGGCGGGGCTCCGTATCGGCAGTATAAGGGGTCCAGGCCAAATGGAAAAAATAGGTATTGTAGCCCAAGGAGTGGCTGATGGACCTCTTCAGCTAGCCGGGAGATGGGCCTAGCATAGGCTAGCTCCAGGCTAATTGATGCTTGCTTCGGTACAGAGACTTTAGCCAGGAGTGGCCACTCGGATAGCAGCTAGCTAGCTGCGATGATCCAGGTGAAAAGGTTCAGAGCTTGCGGTAGGAATCCGGAGATATGGAGAAAAATACGTCTGATATGCTCTGGTTTGAATCGCGCTGTGCAGACTGGCAAGAGTTGTCCGGGCAAGAGTTGTCCGGGCTAAAGTTTAGCTGATGACTACTAGCTAGTAGCTAGTTAGCTGGCTAGCTTCTGTTGGGGATTCCGGATTCTAAAGTAAAGACAATAGCAGATCCATACCACATTGGGTGAGGCGGATTGCAGGAGAGTATGTTGAAGTTGAGGTTAAGAAAAATATATAAAAAGATATATACACGGGACATGACAAGACAACAAGATGAAGACAAAGACATCTGACTGCTACGCCATCTTGGATTCTTGCCCTGAGCTTCGTGATGAGCTAAGGGATAGATTGGGGGGCTCTATGGTGTTCAAAGTGTGTGTGTATGTGTGTTTGTATCTGTGGGCTCCCTGCTGTGTGGGTTCAGCTGCTGTGTGTGGAGTATTTGGCCCAGACTGTCTCATCAGTGGAGCAGCGAGGTGTGTGTGTGTGGGTGTGTGTGTAGTTGTCCATGCCTGTGTGTGTCTATCTTTTATCCTCCCCAGCATTAAGCATGACGGACAGCTGCCTGACACTACCAAATATACAACAACACACAAACAAAAACCCTGTATAACCACCACATGGGTGTTGATGAACCTGTCCGTAGTGGCCTGTCTCTATGCTTTACTGAGTTTAGGACAGAAAACCAATGCGGGAGCACGTGTTTACATTACAATGTCTTGCAGTGAAGGTTGGAACAAGGAGAGAGAGTTTGTTTTGCCCCTTTAAAAACTGGTTTATTCTTACCATTCTGAAATAGTAAAATAATTGTCAGTTTGGTCTCCACAAATACAAAATAACACTGTGAAATATTTCCTTATTTTCTATGGTTCATGTACCATTACGTAGGAAGTATGAAGGCGCAATATGTAAGATTATGCATGTTCTTTATTTTATTGGATGAAAATGACTAGGGTGACTGTCATAACTGTATTTTATTTTATCACCATATTCAGTTAACATGATCACGTTATATATAATTGATATTCATCACATTTATCCATCAGTTGTGGATTTGCATGTCAAAAGCCGATGATGTTACTCCATACCGTACTCCCCTCACCCCTGTACAGTACAGTATGCCTTTAACTTTCTACATGTGTAGGACAGCTTTAGCAACCTCACACACACCGGCTCCTATCTACCACAGAGGAAATTGTGCATGAAATTAGTTCAGAAAACATGAACTGGAATGATCCCATCTTCAATTCCATTTTGCTTGTTCTGCAAAAATGGTGTTGTAAGTTTAATTACAAAGTATCAATGTTCTGGCGTAGCAAAATTGGTAAATCAAGTCCAATCAGCTCGTGCCATGCATAACCACCTCTGTTTTCCTATAGGTTGAGTAGTGCTATGAGCCCAATCAGGTTTGAAGGATTACGTATTGGCCAATATATATATTATTTTCATTTAAAATATTGATTGGGGACCTTCTTCTGGAGGAATGTAATTGTTTTTCTTGAATATTTGTGTTGTGCTGTATTTTACTTGTTTATATTGTATTGCGTTTTAGATTTTGTCTTATGAAATTGTTTCTGCAGGGTTCCCTTCACACACTGGAAAAAATATATTTAAAATATATTTTTGGGATGCATTTTAGGATACATGTGAAATAAATAAAAAAATCTCTCCAAATAATGTATTTTTTATGCATTTAGAAATGTATTTTAATGCGTGACATAGATTTACTTATAAATGTATTTGGAATACATACATTCGTATGGAAATATATTATTTTAACATTTCACATGCATTTCTTTCCCAGTATGGGTTGTGAAAGAGACCCTGGTCTCACTGGTGACTTAACTAAAGGTAAAATAAAAAATAAAGTTATAAATATCAGTTGGTCTTTCAGTATGAGAGACTTATTATTAATTGAGACTTATTACAGTAGTGCTAAAGTAGTAGTGCTAAAGATACAGAGAGATACAGTCTCTTATTACAGCAGTATTAAAGCGTGGTAATAAGAGACTCTCTCTCTGTATCTTTAGCACTGTGGTAATAAGAGACTCTCTCTCAGTATCTTTAGCACTGTGGTAATAAGAGACTGTGTCTATCTGTATCTTTAATACTGCTGTAATAAGAGACTGTGTCTATCTGTATCTTTAATACTGCTGTAATACAAGACTGTGTTTATCTGTATCTTTAATACTGCTGTAATAAGACACTGTGTCTATCTGTATCTTTAATACTGCTGTAATACGAGACTGTGTTTATCTGTATCTTTAATACTGCTGTAATAAGAGACTGTGTCTATCTGTATCTTTAATACTGCTGTAATAAGAGACTGTGTCTATCTGTATCTTTAGCACCGTGGTAATAAGATACTGTGTCTATCTGTATCTTTAATACTGCTGTAATAAGAGACTGTGTCTATCTGTATCTTTAATACTGCTGTAATACGAGACTGTGTCTATCTGTATCTTTAATATTGCTGTAATAAGAGACTGTGTCTATCTGTATCTTTAGCACCGTGGTAATAAGAGACTGTGTCTATCTGTATCTTTAATACTGCTGTAATAAGAGACTGTGTCTATCTGTATCTTTAATACTGCTGTAATAAGAGACTGTGTCTATCTGTATCTTTAGCACCGTGGTAATAAGAGACTGTGTCTATCTGTATCTTTAATACTGCTGTAATACGAGACTGTGTTTATCTGTATCTTTAATACTGCTGTAATAAGAGACTGTGTCTATCTGTATCTTTAATATTGCTGTAATAAGAGACTGTGTATCTGTATCTTTAGCACCGTGGTAATAAGAGACTGTGTCTATCTGTATCTTTAATACTGCTGTAATAAGAGACTGTGTCTATCTGTATCTTTAATACTGCTGTAATAAGAGACTGTGTCTATCTGTATCTTTAGCACCGTGGTAATAAGAGACTGTGTCTATCTGTATCTTTAATACTGCTGTAATACGAGACTGTGTTTATCTGTATCTTTAATACTGCTGTAATAAGAGACTGTGTCTATCTGTATCTGTAATACTGCTGTAATAAGAGACTGTGTCTATCTGTATCTGTAATACTGCTGTATTACAGGAACCCCATTGAAATTCTGCCGGGGCCATTTGCAGCAGCGCTTTTTGTTATACGGGCGGTGGCGAAGTTATCGGGGTGGCATTTCTGTGATTGATGTGGACTCGGCCTGCCAGCCGTGAGGCGAATCATAATATCATGATGTGCAGAGTTTAAGCCTCTCTAAGTCTCTGCTATAGGTTGTGTGTCTGTCTCTGTGCTCATAGGCAAACATGCCATATTGAACCTATAGAATGATTTGACCTAAAACCTTACAAGAAGGTCAGGAGAGCAGAGTATCAGGATTAATACATTATCACACTGTATAACTTATGTATTTTATAAACACAAATGGCACCAAGACTTGGTAAAATCTAGTCTAATCTGTCTTCGTACAGTCAAATTAGACTAGACCACCCAATCAATATTACGGTTACGGTGGGATGTCTGAATCATCTCTGGGTCGAGGATGGTCGAGGACCCAGGACCGGTCTTCAGGCCCATAACCTTCCCAGTCCACTAGATAGTGGATGCGACCTCTCAGGTGTTTGGAATCAAGGATGGCCTGAATGGCGTAGGCAGGGGGGTGGGGGGGGGGCACTGCAGGTTGAGACTGGAGGATGAAGAGGACTGTAGGTGACCGGTTTTAACAGAGACACATGGAAGGACGAGGAGATTTTATACTGAAGGGGTAACTGGAGGCGGTACATGACAGGGTTGATGCGATGGATTATCTTGAAGGGACCAATGAAGCGAGGACAGAACTTTTTGCAGGGGTAGAGAGCTCTCTCTGGTAGAGAGCCACACACGCTGTCCGGGGTGAAAGAGTGGCGTAGGTCGGCAGCATGTCGGCAAAGCGTTTCTGGGTATTTGAGGCTTCCTGCAGATGCCGGTGTGTGGTCTCCCATACCCGCTTACTACGCCAAAACCAGTCGTCGACAGCTGGGACAGTACCAGGCTCTGCCTCCCAGGGAAACATGGGGGATTGATAACCAAGTACACACTGAAACGGAGTAAGGCGGAGGGATGAATGCATGAGTGAGTTCTGAGCGTATTTGGCCCAGGCCATATACCGACTCCAGTCGTGTGCAGAGGCAGAACATTGTTGGCGGAGGTACTTCCCTATTTCTTAGTTCAGGCATTCCGTCTGCCCGTTGGTCTGGGGATGGTACCCGGAGGCTGAGAGCGACCACCAATCGGTCACAGAACGCTCGCGACACCCGGGAGACAAACTGGGGCCTGCGGTCAGAGACGATGTCCTCCGGAATCCCATACAGACGGAACACCTGCTGGAACATGCACTCGGCCAATTCCATTGCGTTAGGTACATGAGGAAGAGGAACCAGACACATTTTTGAAAAACGGTCTATTATGACAAGTATGGTGGTGTGAGAGGATTCAGGAAGGTCTGATGAAGTCAACAGCTATGTGGGACCAGGGTCTGTGAGGGATTGGCAAAGGTTGAAGCTTACCGGAAGGGAGATGAGGGCTTTTGGTTTGGGCGCAGACTGGACAGGAGAGTACATGACCCCTTACGTTGGATCCGCCAGAACTTACAGGCTAGAAGTTCAGTGGTTTGTGTAATGCCTGGATGTCCTGACCCCAAGACGCGTGACACAATTACATCAGTTGGGGTCGAACAGCTGCTGGTACATAACTCATCCCAGCTGGTGTCTCAGGAGGAGCCGGGTCCGAGGTTAGGGCTTCTTGTATGGCTGAGTGAACCTCCCACTGTACCGGTCCCATAATGCAAGAAGGAAGAATGGGTGTAGGGTCTGAGTTACTGGTCAGAAGGTCAGACTGGCAGAAGAGAGCATCAGCTTTTACATTTTTCTTTCCAGGGATGTAAGCAACATCAAAATGGAAGCATGTGAAGGAGAGCCCAGCAGGCTTGTCTGGAGTTTAACCTCTTGGCCCCCCGGATATATTCCAGATTACGATGATCTGTTAGGATGAGAAAGGGATGTGTGCCCTCCAACCAGTGGCACCACTCCTCGAGGGCCAGTTTATGGCAAGGGGTTCTGCTACCCACATTGTAATTCCTCTCAACGGAGGATAACTTCCTGGAGAAGGCACAGGGATGTGATTTTGGGAGTGTTCCCACCCGCTGAGTGTGTACGGCTCCTACTCCTACTTCGGAAGCATCCACCGCCAGGGTGAAAGGAAGGGTTGGATCAGGTTGGCGAAGGATAGGAGCGTTTCAAGTTGTTGAAAGCAGTCAGGGCGGTATCAGTCCATTGAAGGGTCCAGGTCTTTTGGCTGGTAAGGGCAGTGAGGGTGCGGCAGTAGAACTGAAGTTCCGAATGAACCAGCGATAGTAGTTGGATAACCCAATGAAACGTTGGAGTTCCTTAAAGGTGGTGGGTTTGGTTTCTGACGGCGGTGACTTTGTTCTCATCCATGCTGACCCCTCCAAGTGTCAGTACAAAACCCAAAAGGTTTACCGAGGTTACATGGAAGGTGCTCTTTTCAGTCTTCACATAAATGTTATGGTCAAGGAGCTGTTGAAGAACCTTTTGCACATGCTGTATGTGTTCCTTCAGGGAGTGTGAGTCAATCAGAATGTCATCAATGTAGACGATGAGAAAGCAGTTGATCATATCCTGGAAAACCTTGTTCATAAAGGATTGGAAGATGGCGGGATCGTTAGTAAGGCCGTAGGGTATGACCAGGTATTCATAGTGCCCTCATGCGGTGATAAAGGCTGTCTTCCATTCGTCGCCTTTATGTATACAGGACAGTAGTTCACCTTGTTGCCACGAGATGGCAGGGTCGTGACGACAAAGCCAGGAGTGTCCGAGGATGAGAGTTCCATGAGTTGAATGGTTTCGGTGTGGAAAACTCCAGTCTGGATGGTGACGCTCTGTGTCAGGTGCATAATGAAGCCTGTGCCCAATGGCTGCACGTCCAGGGTGTTAATCCTTAACCTTTCTGAACCACCCATCCCGGATCCGGGATAATTGTCATCAGCAACGCTGAATAGCATAGCGCCACAGGTAAATAATATTACTAGAAAATATTCATATTCATGAAATCACAAGTGCAATATTGCAAAACACAGCTTAGCCTTTTGTTAATCCACCTGTCGTCTCAGATTTAGAAATTATGCTTTACAGCGAAAGCAATACAAGCGTTAGTGTAAGTTTATCGATCGCTCGACAAAACAATAAGTACACTTAGCATCAGGTAACTTGGTCACGAAAATCAGAAAAGCAATCAAATTAATCGTTTACCTTTGATGATCTTCGGATGTTTTCACTCACGAGACTCCCAGTTAGAGAACAAATGTTCCTTTTGTTCCATAAAGATATTTTTTGTATCCAAATATCTTCGTTAGTTTGGTGCGTTATGCCCAGGAATCCACCGGAAAAAGCGGTCACGACAACGCCGACAAAAGTTCCAAATTATATCCATAATGTCCACAGAAACATGTCAAACGTTTTTTATAATCCATCCTCAGGGTGTTTTTCAAATATCTATTCGATAATATATCAACCGGGACAGTTGGCTTTTCACTAGGACCGGGAGTAACAATGGCTGCCTTTCCCTTTTGCGCACAACTCACTCTGAGAGCCCCCACCTATCCACTTACGCAATGTGGTCGTTCACACTCATTCTTCAAAATAAAAGCCTGAAACTATGTCTAAAGGCTGTTGACACCTTAGGGAAGCCATAGAAAAAGGAGTCTGGTTGATATCCCTTTAAATGGGCAATAGGGATGCACAGAAACAGAGAGGTTTCAAAAACAGGGGCACTTCCTGTTTGGATTTTCCTCAGGTTTTAGACTGCAATATCAGTTCTGTTTAACTCAGACAAAATTTTGACAGTTTTGGAAACTTCAGAGTGTTTTCTATCCTAATCTGACAATTATATGCATATTCTAGTTTCGGGGGCTGAGAAATAGGCAGTTTCAAATGGGTACGTTTTTTTCCCAAAAACGAAAATACTGCCCCCTAGCCTTAAGAAGTTTTAAGGGAGGGGTGACAGGTGTTAGATCAATGTCAAACTCTTGTATTAGCTGGTGAGCAATCAAATTACCTGCTGCTCCCGAATCTATCAAGCCCTCTACGTACTTAGTAACACCCTTCACGGTTGTCAATACTGGGACGGATAATTGCTTCTGGGAGATATTTAGAAATAAGGACACGCCTACCTGAGACACTTCTCATCTCTCCGTGGGGGGGGGGGTGAACAGGGCAATGGCTGAGTAGATGATCTTTCCTCCACAGTATAGGCAGAGCCCTTCTTGGATCCGCCTTTGACGTTCAATACACGGGAGAGGAGCATGGCCCAACTGCATGGGCTCTGGAAGACTCGGACGGGATGACGGAATCATGGAAAGAGAAGGTTTTGAGTTCCTGGGTGGCAGAGTTCTTCGGCGGTCGGCGATGAGGTGGTCGATGGAGCTGGAGATAGGAATGTGTTGATTTAAATCCTGAAGGTCACCTCTACAGGCCAGCTCCGCCTGAAGTTCCCTGCTGAGCCCTCTTCGATAGACGGTAAGTAAAGCAGCCTCACTCCATCCACTCCCTGCAGCCATGGTGCGGAACTCGAGGGCATACTCAGCAGCTGAGTTGCGTCCTTGTTGAAGTTCTATGAGGAGTTCTCCTATAGGACGACCAGAAGGAGAGTGATCGAATACCTCTTTGAAGAGGGTGTGGAAATGAGTCTTGTATCCGAGTTCTGTGCTGTTGGCAGTCCATACGGCGGTAGCCCAATCCAGGGCTTTTCCTGTGAGTAAAGATACAACAAAATCCACACTGCTCTTGTCGGTGGCGAAGTTAGTGGGGGTTGTGCTCAATGTATTTGCTGCATTACATCAGAAATCCCTGACATTTCCCAGGTGAACCGTCATATTTTCCAGGCATGGATATGAATGAAGGAGGGCTATGGGTTGCCACCTGGCATTGGAGGAGTAAGGATAGGCTGGCGGAGAAGATGGCAGATTTCCTCCATATGCTCCTCTTGCTGGGTTAGGCGCCGCTGTAGCTCCGCTGAATCCATTCCGTTTTTAGGTGAGGTATTCTGTAATGAATACTCAGGGAGAAAAAGGTGTAGATTCACGCACAGAGTGCAGCAGGTGTTTATTTTGCCTTCGCAGAAGGCAGGAATCGTGGTCACAGGCAGACAATGGTCATACACAGGTAGGCAAACAGGCAGGTGAATCAAAACTAGGACTGAAGGCTCTAACTGGTTCTCACAAACGAGCTAGGAAAAGGCTTATTAGAGTTAAAACGAACAATACCTCACAAAGGCACAAACAGAATGAACTGAACTAAATAAGGAGCTGATGAGACCAGGTGAGTAACTAACACATGTGAAATCAATTAACAAAAATGAAAGACAGGGCTATGTTCAAGAACACAAAGAAACAGGGCCACGTTCAAGAACACAACAAAACAGAACACAAGGTTGACTAAGAAAATAAATACAGAACCTTACAAGACCAGCATGTGTTATTGTTCATCCCAATAAAAATTATCTGTCAAACCACCAAAAACACAATCAACATGTGACTCTTTCATCCCCATTTTTTTCTACCTTTAATTAACTAGGAACAAATTCTTATTTACAATGACGGCCTATTTACAGTGAAATTCACTTCCAGTATGTTGAACATTTTTTTGAAAAAGAAAAAGCGCATCTAGCTAAATTGCGGTGGTAATACATGGGTACGCTGCTTGCACGGTATAACACGTGGATGTAACAGTGGTTGTTTTAAAGGCTTTAATGTGTTGGGATGTATTGAGGTTAATCTGTCTTTTCCCACTAAATCTATAGAAACCCTGCTGATAAACCCACACCAAGTCCATACAAGAAGGTAAACGAGGGAAGCAGTTTATATACAGTACCAGTCAAAAGTTTGGAGACATCTACTCATTCAAGGGTGTTTCTTTATTTTTACTATTTTCTACATTGTAGAATAAATCTAAAATGTCAAACTGTTTATGGTAAACGATTGTACAGTAATAGACCATAATGTCAACATTTTGTCCTATATCCCGGTTGGACAATCAAATGATTATCTTAAGCACAAATGTATACAGTACAGTAAGTTATGAAATAACACATATGGAATCATGTAGTAACCAAAAAAGTGTTAAACAAATCAAAATATATTTTATATTTGAGATTCTTCAAATAGCCAGCCTTTTCCTTGATGACAACTTTGCACACTCTTGGCATTCTCTCAACCAGCTTCACCTGGAATGCTCTTCCAATAGTCTTGAAGGAGTTCCCACATGTGCTGAGCACTTGTTGGCTGCTCTTCCTTCACTCTGTGGTCCGACTCAGCCCAAAGCATCTCAATTTGGTTGAGGTCAGGTGATTATGAAGGCCAGGTCATCTGATGCAGCACTCCATCACTCTCCTTCTTAGTCAAATAGCTCTTACACAGCCTGTATGTGTGTTGGGTCATTGTCCTGTTGAAAAACAAATGATAGTCCCACTAAAGGCAAATCAAATGGGGTGAAGTATCGCTGCAGAACACTGTGGTAGCCATGCTGGCTAAGTGTGCCTTGAATTCTAAATTAATCACTGACAGTGTCACCAGCAAAGCACCCCCACACCATAACACCTCCTCCTCCATGCTTCACTGTGGGAACCACACATTTGGAGATCATCCGTTCACCTACTCCGCGTCTCACAAAGACCCAGAGGTTGGAACAAAAAATGTCAGATTTGGACTCATCAGACCAAGGTGGATTTGGACTCATCAGACCAAGGTCCATCGCTCGTGTTTCTTGGCCCAAGCAAGTCTCTTCTTCTTATTGGTGTCCTTTAGTAGTGGTTTCTTTGCAGAAATTTGACCATGAAAGCCTGATTCACGCAGTCTCCTCTGAACAATTGATGTTGAGATGTGTCTGTTACTTGAACTCTGTGAAGCATTTATTTTGGCTGCAATTTCTGAGGCTGGAAACTCTGATGAACTTATATTCTGCAGCAGAGGTGACTCTGGGTCTTCCTTTCCTGTGAAGGTCCTCATGAGATCTAGTTTCATCATAGCGCTTGATGGTTTTTGCGACTGTACTTGAAGAAACTTTCAAAGTTCCCTGTAAACCCAGGGAGAAGTGGGTAAATCCACTGGCATACACAGGATTAAAGGCAAATTAATTTGAGCGAAGTAGAAACAACATCCACAGGAGGCGTGGTAGTGGAGGAAGAGGATCAGGATGAGGCCTGCTAAAACTACTTCTGTGTCCTTCCCTTTGACTTTCCCAAACTTTAAGACTTAATAAGAACTAAATGGATGATTTGAACTCCATTTTACAAAAGGGCAGACATTGTACAGTAAATTTTGCAGTGAAGAGGTCTAACCCTGTATCAGTATCTGAACTCTTTGGCAGATGTCTGATAAGAGACAAGTAGGGCAGGCTCTGAACCCCATGATGCTTGTAATTAGAGAGAGAACTTCTCCATCTTGTCTGGAAGTGAGTTCAGACACAAGCAGTGGCCTACAAACTCATGAGTGTTTCCGGTGTGTACGTATAGCTCGCTCTGGTGTAGATGCATCCAGGTGGGGAGGATGTGTGTGTGGGTACATTTTTTATTGAACCTTTATTTAACTAGGCAAGTCAATTAAGAACAAATTCTTATTTTCAATGACGGCCTAGGAATAGTGGGTTAACTGCCTTGTTCAGGGGCAGAACGATAGATTTTTAACTTGTCAGCTCGGGGATTCGATCCAGTAAACTTTCGGTTACTAGACCAACACTCTAACCACTAGACATTCTCCAGACACACACATAGACACGAACAAACATGACACACACTGACACCCGCTCGCCCACATGCCCACATGCATACATAGTGTATACAGACACACATGATTGTAAATGCATATCAGTCTTTTAAAAATTGAGTTGGGGGGAAAAAAATGATAGGCCCCTATATGATATGGAATTTAAGTTGGTTGCAAATTGACTAACTGCATTTCCATTCAAAAGTCTCATATAACCCCAACAATGTAAACATGAATAAACGTCACATCTCCCACTGTTCTGTGTGTGTAATGTAAACTCTCAGGTGAAGAGATCTATGGCTTTAAATGAGTGCGGATGAGTAGACACAGCGTGGTTGCATTCTCAGACACATGACTAAAATACAGCACAACACACAGACACACTGCTCAGCTTGGCTTTTTAACACAAACCACTGGCTGACTGTAGAGACAATGGTTTGTGTTAAAAAGCCAAGCTGAGCAGTGTGTCTGTGTGTTGTGCTGTATTTTAGTCATGTGTCTGAGAATGCAACCACGCTGTGTTACCACATTTTTAAAAGACTGATACGCATTTACAATCATGTGTGTCTGTATACACTATGTATGTATGTGGGCATGTGGGTGAGCGGGTGTCAGTGTGTGTCATGTTTGTCTGTGTCTATGTGTGTGTCTGGAGAATGTCTTCCGCCGCTGAAGGTCAGTGTGCAGAGAAGTAGGTCATAGCCAGGAGCAGGTTGCCAGATTGGTTGTGCCTATCCTGTTGATGCAAGACATGTTCAGACATGTAGGCTACTGCTACACTGCCTCCCTGGAAATGCTAATGTGATTTTGCTTCCCAAATGGCACCCTATTCCTTACATACAGTATTGTACTGACCAGAGCCCTATGGGCCCCCTATGTGAAGTGACTGAAATGCATCAAAAGGTATTGATTGGAAAGTTCAGAAAATCATCAGACAATCATTTTGTGTTGAGAAGAAGATCATCGTTGATGATTTTCTTTTTCCTCTCATCTGATTTAGTGCCTGGTCTTGTCCACTCTGTTCCAATGAGGCTTGTGAACATTGTAGAGGGAAGCAGAAGACACGTACGTGTTTCTGAGAGTCTTATCTTTCAGGGATGGGGTCAACATATTTTTGTAGCTTAAACCGTTCAAACGATAGAGACACAATTGTAGGAAGAAAACAGAAACTGCTCTGTTTAATACAACCTCATCTAGTGTCTATGAACCAAGCGCAACCCCTAGTTTGGGAAACGCTGATACAGGGAATATGGTGCCATTTGGGATGAAATTTACCATTATCATCTGTCTTGATGTCTATACCTCTGTGCTTGAGCTCACCATAACTGACATACAGCTGGAATGGATATTGCATTATTCCGCAGATGTAGGCCTATGCATTGATCTCAATCATTGGATCGTAACAGTTTGCCCCCCAATTCAAAACTATTCCAGGTAATACCTTGACATACAGTATATGTTCTGATAATGAAATAATTTTATTCAAGTCGATGATGTGGTCTATATTTTTCACAGTGTTCAATTCAATGCAACTTCAGCAAGCACCTCAGGCGAGTTACAACCAAATGGTGTTGCCTTTTATATAACAAGTCAATGGTGTGGCTAGTGAGCTATAGCCCTATAGAAAAGCCCAGTCTTTACGTGCACACTGAACAGCCACCGATGGTAGAGATTGAAATGCATGAGGTGTAAAAGTGCATGGGCCTTTAAAGGATAAGTCAGGTCGGACTGTTCTGGTTAGTTGTAAAATCGTGGGTGAAGTGTGTTTCTGTTAATCACCATAAAATTGGGCTCAGGCCACCTGAGGTGGAAGTAGTGCAATAACGTTGACCAAAATGTACAGGACTGCCGTGAAAGATACAAACTACAACATCTAAGGCATATGCGCACCCGCACACGCGTACAGTAGTGCTGTTTGGGTTAGTTGGATTTGTCCCGTCGTTCTTGATTTTATTGCCTTTCTTTTTTGGTATTTTTCTTTATATTTTAGCTGTTTGACATTTGACTTCGTTGTTAGGAGCCAGTAACATAAGCATTTTGCTGCATCCACTATAACACCTGCTAAACTGTTTACGCGACCAATAAACTTTGATTTGATTTTTGATTTGACACGTGCACGCACACACACAGTTGTGCACACATGTTCAGACAGCACTTGAAAATTAAAATGTCAACTCTGAAATGGCTTTCCCAGAAAATGAGAACTGGTGCAGTTCATGACAATATAAAAGCGAAAGACATCTCAGTGATGCATGATGTGTATTTTCCCAACCCTTAAAAAAATGCTGCAGTTGTCACTATTTTTAACATCTAGAACTCAAAGCAACTGGGCTTGAGAAAGCAGGTTTTACAGTAGGGACTACAGATACTATACAGTACCGTAGGTAGCAACATACTGTCAACTCTTGATAAATGTGTTGTTTTGTGACTGTCATGTACTGTATGTACATGCTCTATTGAATCCAACTATCTTTATCTAATTGGAGCATGCAGATACCCAGAGCAATTAAAAAGAGTGAACTTGAATTGGGACTGGTGAAACGCAATGCACATAAACCAAGTCTGCACTTCTCCAATGTGCACTTATCAGGATTAGCCTTTAAGTCCACTGTCTATACTGAATGAGGGTGACTATTCCATAGACTTCTAGGCTCCAGCAGCACCTGAAGCAGACTTGGTCTGCACCCCAAATGGCACCATATTCCCTATATAGTACACTACTTTTGAGCAGGGTCCACAGGGTAGTGCACTATATAGGAAAAATGGTGCAATTTAGGATGTATCCTTGGTCTGACTGTATGTCTGTCTTGGCTTTCAGGCCTGTCCTCTTGTGTAGCGGCTGTCTGCCTGGTCACTGGGCAGGGTGCCAGCTGTTGGCCTGCTCAGCTCTTTACAGCCTCCATACTGTCCCCTTTTGGCAGTGTGTGGCCTCCTCTGGCTCCCTCCACACCGTAACGCAGCCTGTCTGGAGTCACTACATTACTAGACTGGCCCAAAGGGGACAGACAGTCCAAATCTGTCCACACCAATGTCTCCTGGCCCACTCAAATCTCGGCATTCTCCAGAGGGCAAACGCATGGTAATGTGTGTTTTTAATTTGAGGGTGTGTGTGTGTGTATGTGTGTGAGGAGATCCAGAGAATAACTGGATTTATATGATGTAGGCTGGTCTCTTTAAGCATCTTGTGTTTTTCCAAAAGGACAAACAAGAAAATCCACTTGTGGACTTTCCTGTGGAGGGAGGAGATAGATAGATAGATACAGTAAATTCTGTGCCTTCAGAAAGTATTAATACCCATTTACTTATTCCACATTTTGTTGTGTTACATCCTGAATTCAAAATGGATGAAATATACCTGTTTTCTCACCCATCTACACACAATACCCCATATCGACAAAGTGAAAACAAGTTTTTAGCACATTTATAGAAAATTAAGTACAGAAATATCACACTTGCAGTCAGACCCAGGTCAGGGGTGACGAACGCAGTTTCAGCAGCCTCATCTGAGAGATCACACCATGGCACAGACAGAATCCCAGTAGTCTGTCTGGTACATGAGGGTGGTGCGGTCTGCCTAACGCATCACTGGGGGCACACTGCCTGCCCTCCAGGACAGCTACAGCAACCGATGTCCCAGATCATCAAGGTCATCAACCACCCGAGCCATGGCCTGTTCACCCCGTTATCATCCAGAAGGCGAGGTCAGTACAGGTGCATTAAAGCTGGGACCGAGAGACGAAAAACAGCTTCTATCTCAAGCCAATCAGACTGTTAAATAACCACCACTAGCCGGCTACCACCCGGTTGTATTTTTATTTAACCTTTATTTAACTAGGCAAGTCAGTTAAGAACAAATTATTATTTACAATGACAGCCTACCCCGGCCAAACCCTAACCCGTACGACGCTGGGCCAATTGTGCACCGCCCTACGGGACATCCAATCACGGTCAGTTGTGATATAGCCTGGAATCAAACCAGGGTCTGTAGTGACATCTCTAGCACTGAGATGCAGTGCCTTAGACCACTGTGCCACTCGGTTACTCAACCCTGCACCTTAGAGGCTGCTGCCCTATATGCATAGACATGGAATCACTGGCCACTTTAATAATGGAACACTAATCACTTTAATAATGTTTACATACTGCTTTACCCATCTCATATTATTATTCTATTCTACAGTATTTTAATCAATGCCACTCCGACATTGCTTGTCCAAATATTTATATATTTCTTAATTCCATTCTTTTATTTTAGATTTGTGTGTATTGTTGAGAATTGTTAGATATTACTGCACTGTTGGAGCTAGGAACACAAGCATTTCGCTACACCCGCAATAACATCTGCTAAAAATCTGTATGTGACCAATAACATTTGATTTGATGTGACATAGGTCTGGCTGTCTTGCTGCTTAGGAGCACCACACACATACAAAAATACACAGAGATCACACATACACTGGATGTGCGCACGTGCATGCGCACACACACACACACACTCGCTCTCTCTCCCAAAAACTCCCACAAATACACAATGCGTTCCACTGTCAATCCTTGCCTCCCCATGCCCCAGACTATGCAGGAGGACTCTCCTTCAGAGCTTCCTAGCAATAATCATGTCTCTCTGCTCATCACTGCGTAATTGGAAGAACAGCAATTAGGCCTAATTAATCCTGGTATGGGCCTGAGTGGACTGATGCAGCAGTTTACAAGGACCTAAATCCTTTCCTATCAGGACTGTGTTTTCCTGGGGAGAATAGATAGATCAGGAGGGACAGAACAGTACACTTCATTTTCTCTGACCAGGGAGAAAAGTGGTGGAGAAATACTCCTTTATTGGCTAATTCCGCCAGAGCCATTGGTAGTTGGTCCTAGTGAAATGTAAGCTTTCAATGATTCAGCCAGTAAAACAGCTATGTGTTTACCTAAGCTCCCTGTGAAACTCAATAAGCTGTTCTACAGATGAGGCTGTTTTCACCAGGCAGACACACTTTTGAGGGCAGCTATCACTGTGGGCTGCTGTAAGAAGGTTAAAGGGTCCAGGTAGTGAAACAAAATGGATGCCTGTTGACACCTTTGGTGAGTCAGGTCACTCACAACATGTGTAGAGCTATGTGGCACCTAGCACTGGGAGTTAGTTATCAGATAGAGTTATCCCTGTGCATTTGTGTGTTTAGGGCATTAGGAGAGTGCTATTTGTCAGACATTATGGTGTGACTCCTGGGTAAACTAGTATATGTTGTGGAGAGGAGGGAGGGGGTGGTAGTGAGTGACATGCATCCAATCTAACGTGAGAGAGTGTGAGGTGCATCTAATCTAATGTGAGAGCTGCTGCTACCCATAATCCTTTGAGTAATCCTCTCAGGTGTCTCTCACAAAATCAGCTTATTAGAATCAGGGAATCAAGAGCGTGACACACATCAAACCTCCACCCAACCAACCACGTCTACTCTGCTGCACGCTGCTTGCGCGCTCCGACAATATACTCTCTCTCTCTCTCTCTCTCTCTCTCTCTCTCTCTCTCAATACACAACGTGTCACTCACCCCTGAAATGGGCTGAATATTCAGTCTGGACCCTATTTCAGCAGCCGTTGATACCATTTGTTTAACCCATATTTGAATCTGGAGCTGGCATAACTGTGAAGAGCACACTGCATGTCTGCTTGATGCACACTGCATGTCTGCTTGATTCACCACACTGTCTCGTGTGTAAGTCTCTGAAGTGACAAAAGGGATAAATGTCACCCTCATCAGCCATAAGCAGTCAAACATGGCCTTTGGCTATAGAAGCCCGGCTGGCTGCAGACCCAGGTTAGAATTCTAAATGGGAATTCAGAAGGGCACACTATATTTGGTCGACCGAATAATTCCCCTTTAGAATAATTTTTGTTGCTCAGTTGGATTCGGGAATAACCCCTAGCTCGATTAATTTTTGTATTTCTTCACTGTGCTGAAATAACAGTCACTACACTTTAAGTGTTAAAAAATTATTGTGAGAATGTGTTGTGGTGGGTTTTCAGTCAGTGTGTGACAGTGGTTTCAGTGTGTGCCTCAAATATATCTTGTGTACATGTACAGTGAATGACATCATAAGTGCACATGTTCAGGTTCCTTAGGTTTGACCACAAGAACATCTGCATCCTGACAGACACAGTGAAACAACCGACACATAACGTTGTCACAGTGGAAGCCAACTGTTAAAACCCCAGAAGGCAGTTGAGAATATTACATCTCCAGATTGATACAGAAAATTCCACTCTACCCAGACAGAAACAGAGAGTTTGAGACAGACATCCAACGTTGACTGTAACAGTTTATTCAGTAATGCAGAGTCACTACACTGATAACTCTATCCAAAATGAGAATGACATCTCTCAGATCTACGTACATATTTACAACAAAGTGCTTTTATTTCTATCCACATACTCGCTGTCAGAACAGCTGAATGTACCACACTACAAAAAGCATACATATACATGATAAAGCAATGCTAATTATTGGTAAAACGTGATACTAAGATGAACGAGATGGTAAGTTGTTTAACCATTTTACACACGGAATAAATGAGCTTTATCGAATTGCAATTTTGCAATTGACTGATTGATATAAATACATAATGTTTGTTGTGCACCAATCCATAAAAAATAGTGCAGGAATGAAACAGTCTACACAGCAGAGGGGGTTTCCAATATGACAATATTAGCAATATGTTCTGTTAGCATAGTGATGCATATTTCTAAATGACTTTCACCATCATTCTCCCCCAATTTTTTTATTATAAGGTGTTGCATGGGAGGCTATATGAAGTGCAGTTACTCCAATTTCAGAGACGTTTACTATTTGTACATGCATACCTATTATCAATGCAATGTCAGAATTTTGGTACTACTTATCGACCAATTACATTCATCAACGCAGATCATAAAATGTATGTCAATATACAGTATATATGATGAATAGGGGTGAGCCTAATATATTTGATTAGACAGTTCTGACTAGTACACTCTGGAGTGTAGGCTGGATCCAATGCATTTGTAGCACATGAAAATATATTTAAACACCCCCATTATCCCCTGTTCTACAATAACGTTGAGAAATCAAAGTTCAACACAAGCATATTTTCAGATAAATAAGATTCAGTTGTTTTCATATCACAGAAATATGTTTTGTTACAATTTGCCATAACTAAGACCAGAAACGTGCTGGTGAATAGATTACAAATCATATTTGACATTGTAAATATATCAAAACAACCCTTGCTGCGAAGATGAAAAACAGAGGAAACATTCTGTATTCAGCTCAGTCTATAATACCATAAAACCTTGTAAACAATGTGTACTAAAATGTGAGGCATCATGGTCGTATTTTGGCTACTTCTGTGTGCAGCAGGCCGGGTCTCCCAGTGCTGCTGTTGTGTTGTCAGGTCGGTGTGGTTTAAAGGAATGGTAAGTTAAGTCCTACTAGGACCCTGAGGCTGAGAGTGTCCCCTGTTGACCCCTATAGCCCTGGACTGGGCCTGCTGAGGGGCCCCTTGTCGCCGTGGTGGCAGCCACATGCGTGACGCTGTAGCTGGAGACAGACATGCAGACAGACATGCTCAGTATGGCAGGGGCTCCTGTGCCACACTTGTGATGTGGGAGGCAGTAGGAGACGGGGGCCAACAGCTATATGAAATTTGCTTTGTCCTTGTATTTCCATCTCAGGGAATGCTATTCATCAAAGGCTGGCCCAGAGTAGGAGGTGCCACCAGATGGGTATTTTTATCCAGCTTAATTTCTCTCCATCTTTTTTTCATTTATCACTCTGACACTAATTTGCTGAAGCCCATCTGTGAGTTGTCTAGCCCGTTTTCTAGCTCTCTTTCTAAAATATGAAATAAAGAAAGAAAATGAGCCTAGAATCATTCTAATAAAAAATGCTGGTTAGTTTAGATCAAGGGTGTTCCCTTTGCACATTTTGCTTAAGAATGTTTTGTTTGTTTAATGTAATTAAATAAATATTTTATTTATACTTAAATGCACCTGAATGATTGAAACACATGGTACTTTCAAAGATTGAATCTGAAAATGTATTACTTAGCAGTATCACATTTTCTTGCAGCTACCAATTTTTTGGGTTGATGCATGATCTAATACACAGACATACACAGCACATTAGAAATAGGAGTTGTTCCACAGTAAGCTGTTAGTTTAGTCCTGAGTCCAATTTTTACTGCTGGTGTTGAATTCAGTATTGGTTCCATTACCATAGGATGTGTCTGTTTACACTGCACGGTACTTTAGGTTTGTTGACTGCTAATATTATAGCCAGACAGATCATGTGCATGATCAAGAGCTGAAATACCCATTCAATTTGTGAGCCAATACATTTTTGCTGAATCTGCATTTATAATTTCACCTGTTTCGTCAGGAATGGTGAACTCTGCCATACTTTGTCTATGCTAACCAATAAAAGGTGCCTATTAAAAGTACAAAATACTGGCAATCACTTTTTTAACACTAGGACACATGCAGTATGTCTAAAACCTTGATTGCAGTTCACTTTTAGATGGAGGTTGGATGTTGTTGCTGGATTATTTTCTTCTCACACGGTGTCCTTCCAATAGTGTTGAGGAACTTCTACTTATGTGTAACAGAAGAAAGAAAACAGTGTTGCTGTATGGACTCTTAAAGGCCTCGGGTTGTAGTAGAACCATCTCTCTTCATATGTCTTCTCCTACCATTGATATCTAAGAGGGAAGCCCCCTTCCAGTTCAGAAACAAGTTACCTGGTTTATTCATTTTTTTTGCTAATGAAGACATTGTACTGTAAAGTTTATGGTGCAGTTCTCTCCAGACATCATCACAAGGAACTAAAACCCTGCCTCACATAGACACACATTGGTTCCTTCAGGTGTTTCCTGGGGGGAAGGACTGAGGAGGAACACAACAAAAAATCCAGTACGGTTCTCGTCATGGTCCCTGTACCACACAGTCATTATCACGCTACTCCAAATGGTGCATGTTGGTCTGAAAAAAAACTCCCAGCGTATCCGCCATGGTCCCATTATGTATCCCCTGTCCCCTGCCTCTCCATGGCCTGCTCCAGAGGCACTCTGCACCGCATGGGGCGGCCTCTGTTAGAGGATGCTGGCTGGCTCCAACAAGATCTGTCTGACGAGGGATTCACATCAGTTTATCTAAGGTATGAACTGCAGGAAGGGTTTTGGTGCTGCTTTCTGGCTGGCTCTTCGCCAGCTGCTTGTGGAGAGTAAGTAAATAACACAGGTTCTTTTCTCCACGGTGCCAAAGCCAGGCGATGTAATTAATGAGGATAGAGGGATGAAAAGAAGAAAGGTCACATGTTGTGGTGGAGAGGGGGGGAGGGGTTCTGGCTCCTTCTCTCGCTGTGTCACCTCGTCCCCTTGCGGCTATTTGAGAGAGAGAAGATATGGGCTGATAGGAGGAGAGGAGAGGTGGCGTGCATCTCATCCCCAGATCAGGGCAGATGAATGAGCCACGGGAGGCAGTAGGACCTCTAGACAAAATGATCCCTGAGAGAGTCAATGGAGGGACAGCTGGCAGTCACAGATTTCGCCTCCATTCACCGCTGAATCGGCCCTGATCAGGCAGCTGCAGCCAGACTGCAGACATGACATGAATTCTACCGTGCTGGTGGCTGTGTGGATGGCCATGATCCTCATCTCCCCCTGAATACACTACCCCCCCTACACTCCCCCGGCTGGCAGACGCTCACTCAGTTGAGCTCAAACATGCACGCACGCACGCACACACGCACACACGCACACACACACACACACACACACACACACACACACTTACGCACACACACTCACACTAACACTCACACTCTGAACTCCGGCACAAAGGCTGCTGCCTGCAAGGACAGATGCACAGCTCCCTGAATGAAAAGCCTCTCCTGACCCCCATCATAGACCCCCCCAACCCCTCTTTCACTCCTCCATCCACTCCTCCTCTTCCCCCTCCACTACTTAGCCCCACTCTCTAACCACCTACCACCGTTACAGTCACACTCAACTGTCTGGAATGAATCAGGCACACACACAAGGCTTGTGTTTACATGAACTCCATGTCTTGGAGTCTGCACTATTAGCAAGGCGATGAAAGTGCTGTTACCTAATTACAGAGTATGCAGCGGATTTCTCTCCTGGAGAGAGCCTATGCTTTAACTGATGCTACTGTAAAAGCCTGATGACAAGTGCTGCAGATTCCTATTACCTGCAACATAAGGACTATTAGCTGCAACATAAGGACTATTAGCTGCAACATAAGGACTATTAGCTGCAACATAAGGACTATTAGCTGCAACATAAGCACTATTCCTCACATGATCTCCCTTTTTGCCCTTTGATATTTACAGATGATTTGTTGATAACATGCATTTTTTTTATTTCAATCTGCAGTTGCTGCCTTGAGTTTGGTTGATTATGTCAGAACATGGTTGTTATGCTGCTTCATATACAACAAATGCATATGAAAGACATGGAAATGCTACTGTACATGCTCCTGTTAATACTGAAGAAAAAATACTGAATAAGTTAACTGTTGAAAGCGCTATTATCCCTCTACTAAGAACATATCTGTTCAGTGTCTGCTTGTCTGTTTGTAGCTGGTCTCCTGTTCTGTGCCTGAATATTTGAACTCTGATAAAAGGCTTGACGTAAGCAACCTTTCACTGTTTGTACACCAGACCCTCAGGATGTGGCATACTGGGAAAAGTGAAGAATTAGCACTTACGGACTTGATTGAGAAAATACAAAATAAAGTGTCCAATTTATAATATAACCAAAAAACCACAGGCTTTTAAGAATAGTATATATTCTGCCAGTAAGCCAGAATCCTGTAGAGGCATGCTGGGCCTCAGTAGGTGAACACCAGGTCAGAGATACTGGGCACCAGCAAGTCCCCGGATATCATCTCATTCACTTCCGGGGTGCAGTAATCAGGGAAATCGAAGTGGGATCCTGAGTTGGTGTGAAATGTAGCGTCAAAGTCTTTGTCCAGAGTGGAGCAGTCCATAGGCATGGTGTCGAAGTTGGCGTTGGAGATAATATGCAAAATCTCCTCGTCCAGCTCCTCGTCGGAGGAGGCCGACGACACGAAGGAGGAGGAGCTGGTGGAGGTGGGGGTGGAGGAGCGGCCGGTGGAGGAGCGGCCAGTGGAGGAGAGGGGAGCCAGAGGCTCAGAGGAAGAGGACACCCTGGGGGATGACTCTGGGAGGCTGTGGGGTACTGGAGACCCAGAGGAGAGGCCCACAGGCAGCTTGGAGGTGGGCTGGTGGGAGGTGGTGGTCGACACTTTGACTCTGAGCTGGGTTGCAAGCTGAGTCTGCTGCTCGCCGGGGGTCATGGCAGCCTGCTGGTGGTGGAAGACACCCACGGCTGACCTCTGCCCTCCTGGCTGGCTCGTCATCGGACTGGCCAACTCTACATCCACTGTGTCATCATCGCTGATGCCCTCATCGTAACCTTTGAACTTATTGCTGTCGAAGCTGGCTCTGTGTTTGGAGGAAGGCGTTCGTACCTTGAGCCCTCTGCTGGTGGCGGTGGAGGTGGCGGAAGCGGATGCGCGACCACCCGGGTGGGATTTGCCTGTCTTCAAGGGGACCTTGTCCCCAACCCGCACGGGCATGGAGCTCTTGCTCTTCTTCCGGGGCCGGTACTTGTAGTCGGGGTAGTCGGCCATGTGCTTTAGCCGGAGCCTCTCCGCTTCCTTGATGAAGGGGATCTTCTCATAGTCGGGGAGGAGTTTCCAGCGCTTGCCTAGGCGTTTGGAGATCTCTGCATTGTGCATGTCTGGCCACTGTTCCATGATCTTCCGTCTCTCGATCTGCGACCAGACCATGAATGCATTCATGGGCCTCTTGATGTGACCCGTGGGAGTCTTGCACCAGTTGGGGTCTTTGTTGGAGGGCAACAGTCCAAAAACCTCCTCCCTGTCATCTGCACCCAGTCCCAAGAAAACCTCTTGGCTCATATCACTGTCCATAACTGCTGGGTATTTGTGTCCCCTTTGCTGTACCATGATGGAGGAAGACGCTCTACTCAAAATGACGGCTGGAGTCATCCATAATCACACAGACACTCTAAGTTGTTACTGCAATGTTTCCTCCTCCTGTCCCCCCAAAGGAAAAAGACAAGCCATAAATACCACCATAAAGAGTATCATCACTCAGCTGACAGCAGGACTGTAAATATCACATAAATCTATACTGATGTTATCCCCATTCATTTTCAGTTGTTACATATAACCAGTACAGATCATAATCCTGCAGAAAATACAAAAATAATCAGTACAAAAATAATCCTGCAGCAACAGCAAATGTGAATTATTATATGGATTATAATTAATGAACATTTTTGTAGGGGTTGATTCCTTTTTCGTGAAGGAAAGATACACCAAAGTTATCCTGCAACAGGGTGATCAAATGAAGATCCCATGTCTGTACAATACAGTATGTTTCCTTATATAGCTAATACTCAGTGAAAAAGAAGCAGATATCCCATCTGCTTTTAGAGGTGCAAACTAAGAAATTCTGTACAAATCCAGACCAGATCTAAAAAAATTAAAACATAATGTATCTAACATTACTCACAACATAACTCAGTACAATTTAATGACTAACACACTCACATCACTGGCTGGAAATGTGACCACTAGGACAAACACTAAAACACTCACCAGCAATTCTGCAGGATTCTGCTTCAGTTCTCCTTGCCTCAGGACCTAGATGCTGAGTGTCTGAAAAAAAGAAACCGGTTCCCTCTCCACATGGGCTGACTCTCCTGATGCAGTGGTGAGCTGAAGGAGTTGGGCTTGCAGTGGAGCAGAGAGGAAATGAGTGCTAGAGTCCAACGTCTGTCTCTCTATAGTGCCAAGCTGTCCCAGGCTGGCTGCATGCACACTTTCTTTCAATCTCTCTCTGTCTTTCTCTTTCTGTCTCTATCTCTTACTGTCTGCTTTTGTTCATTGTCAGAGTCTCTTCTATTCCCTCTTTGTAGGACAGCACCCCTGTCTGCTACTCTATAAACCTCACAGTAGACAGCTCAACCTCCTCTGACACAAACTCCTCCCCCTCCACCCACCAGTCCGCGCTCGCTGTGTGTGTGTGTGTGCGTGCGTTTGCGTGGTAGAGCAGAAAGTATCCATACAGTGAGTCACAGGCACAGTGACAGAACAGGGAAACTGAGCGAGGTGGTTGAAATGTTAATTGCTTAAATGTTAAGTGCAGTTTTAAAGAAGGAGACCTTGCACTGAACTGTCTCCTGCAAGATGTTGTCTGTCTGACAGTTAAATAATGGAGTGCTCAATGTTATGAATCTGTTGACCAGTACACTTTGTGGGTTAAAGTGTGCATGTTGAAATCCGTCTACACACTATCAGCATTAAAAGGATATCAAGGGAGAAGGTCAAAGGGGAAACAGTTGAAGTCATGCTATGTGTTTGCAGTACAGTATGGTCCTCTATCAAAATGTACAGTGACGGCAGTGTCTGCAAAATACAATAAATAAATAATATCATAAATAGATAAGCTGATTAATTAATACGCAATTGATTATTAAGGACAGACCAAACCTTAGTCGCCTTAGTCGCAGATACTGTTGCATTTTGATTCATAGGGAACCTAGAGGGGATACGAGAGAAAATGTGATGCAGCATGTATGGATTTGAATGTCAAGTTTGAGGTGAATGAAAAAATGTGCACGATGTCCTGGTGTGACATCAGCTCTGTCATTATTGCTAGCCTGGAAAACGGTCCATTAAAATGAACGACAATTATGTGAGTGGACAAAACCATTAAAGCTCTGTGAGGAGTGTGTCTGGTTATTCTGCCGGACAGAGCAAGCACATTAATACACCAATTGAGAAATCCCCAAACTGTATTTAGTAGGAGACTTCCATTATGAAGATAATACATACAGTCTGGTGTAATACATATTCTTGGCATAATCAATGCCAGTTAGGAGAGTCTAACAACAGAACTGCAACCTTGCACTTTCTTGGAAGTTTCAATATTTTGGGGCTTTAATACAAACCACTCTCGCATCAAAAAAAGTATTGTAAAAAAGTGTTAAAATAGCACTTTAAGTGATAATAATCTTAAGTATACTTCTTATAAAGTGGCAAAATGCAATGAACACATGGTGGTGTGCTCTATCTCTCGCTCTGTTGCTTGTTCATTATTGGTTGTTCATTATCTGCTTTCTCAAGCACATTGCATTAGTCTCCGTGCCAGCGCAGTGTCTGGTTGTCAGACATGTTCACTTTGACAAATACAACTGATGTTAGCCCTGGCACGGCCGCACACAAAATGACAACAACCCTTCAGTGGGCGACCTACTTCAGGCCCTGCCTAAATCCCTGAGCAGGCATGTTTGCCGATTATTGCTGTGGTTTAGGCTAGAGGATTTGACCCCCTCTCTTTCTATTTCCCCCTTCAGTCCGCCCTCGCACCCCCCACACGGGGCAGGCCTGGTGGAGCTGTCTGCCAGATAAGGCCTGGGAAAGGAGGGGTCCTGAGGGCTTGGGGTGCATCAGAGGTGTGTGTTGCCCCCCCTCACCATTCTACCCACAGATAGATCATTTTTCAGGGATTAGTGGCTGCTAGAGAACTGCACAGAGAGAGATCCTCTGCTGTCATTTCAGACTAGAGTGGATCTACACCCCCCTCCCCTCTTAGACCAAATATAATGGCCTGGTAATCTTTGGTCTTCTGCTGTTTTATATCACATAGTTTGATGAAAAAAATATAATGTCTCATCATATCACACATGGTTATTGCTCACATGAAGTGAGCATTTTGATACCCACCAACCTTCATGAAACATCATTTATACAAGTAAATACAAGTACACCACTGCATATTAATCATAAATGTATGATTATTCATAGAATTTTATATTTTGAAAAATATATGACTTCCTAACCTGTGTAATCTAATGTCTCCTGTCTCCAACCCAGGCTTGCTCTCCAGTTAAGAACCCTTCTATGGAATTCATAAAAATTGAATGAAATGTGTCCTTTTCCCTCGCAACGTTTGCCGTAGTGGATGTACTTTTAAGGTGCTGTTCACTCTCAGCTGTGCATTTATTTGTTATTGGCATTGCTCCCTCAGCGGTGCAAATGTATGATACATTTATTTAATGAGTGGTTTAATGAACACACAGACACTGTGCATTTATGCATCAGTGTGCTTTCTCCACGCCACAAGACACATGCGGACAGTGTCATGTAACCTTTGTCTTATGAATACATTCATTTGTGCCTTTTTTCACATCATCTTTGGCTTTGTTTTATTCTTAGCCACTCTTTAAATTAAAGCTTCAGTGAACAGTTTGGTTGGCTTGGCTTGCCCACTGCTTTCCATTATGAAAAACACCCGCTGTGCTATGAGCATGTTGCCTGCACTGCCCTTGTAAACCTGGCGGCGTGAACCATATTGTAACATCCCCAATGTCACAGGAATGTCAGGTCGTGATCTGCTTATGTGAAGGGACCTGATTCTCTGCCCAATCTGTTTGGGGTGAAATGGTGCTTTCCCTTGCGAAAAGGTCAAAGGGTGCTCTCTGGCTGGACGAGGAGGGGGGCGAGAAGGGAGGCTGATTACCTCCACCATGTACGCAGGCAGACAACTGAGAGGTTCAAGATTACAGCCCTTCCCCCTCCTCTCATCCTCTGACCTTTGGCCCCCCTGTCAAACGGAGCAGACAGTAGCAAGATAAATGAACGTGAACTCCCCCCATCTCCCAGATTCTGACCCCTGAAAGACAGCCCCCCCCCTGCATTTTTCACCCCTCATCCTCCTGTCCATTTCTCAGAATAGAAACAGCCCTTGCGCTGCATCTGAGGGGCTAGGGGGGAAGGTTAGAGGGGACAGCCTTTATTAACACATCCTGGTCTAGTCACAAACACTTTTACTGCCCATGCAGTGCCTCGTCTCACTGCTTTCATTTACATTTACATTTAAGTCATTTAGCAGACGCTCTTATCCAGAGCGACTTACAAATTGGGAAGTTCATACATATTCATCCTGGTCCCCCCGTGGGGAATGAACCCACAACCCTGGCGTTGCAAGCGCCATGCTCTACCAACTGAGCCACACGGGACCACATCATACCTACCCACCGTACCAGCACCTGGCAGCTCATCTGATAAAGGAGGCTGCAATCAAATTTCATCACACCTACCCATCATCACCAGCACCCGGCAGCCCATCTGATAAAGGAGGCTGCAATCAAATTTTATTGGTAAGAGATGACAATTAAGTTTATATTAATTTAGCAATATCCATTCTATTACTGCAATGGCATCTGTAGCCTATGAAAGGGCTCTCTGGGCAATAAAATTGACAAATTACATAATTAACCAATTCCATATGAAAGGCTGGGAGGACTGCTAGGGGGAAGCTGAGGATCTCACAACAAGGATGCCCTCTTTACTATTTCAAATGACAGATTCTTGTTTCAATGTTGTTGTTTAGCTTCATTATGCACAGAATGATGTCATAACGACTGGTCTCTCCAGAGAAATACTTGTTATGTTGGCTATAGGGCTGGAAGCATCATCGTACACAGGAACCTGCAGCGCGAGGTCATAACATTTACTCTTTCTCCCCCTACCTCGCGCTTGAACTGGTCTGAGCTGCTGCGTGCTCTCAAGCTCTCCTCATATGAGGGAAGAGGATTGGGTGGGTCAAGCCATTCCTTAGGGGTCAGAGTAAGTGGAGACAATAAAATGAAATAAATAAAAGAAAGCTCTGGCCCCGTGACAGTGACAGCTGAGGTTTAAAACGGGGACCTGGCTTGGAGCACATTATACAACAGGCTCATCCCATCCCAAGGTCAACATTTTCCCCATCCACCAAACTCTGTTCTTGTTCATTAGTCCAGCACATTAACATAGACAAACTGCTCACCTGCTGTAGCTCTCCCGTTAGAACCACTCAAACCTTCCATTTCAATGTAAGTTTCTCTTACTCTCACTACCATACAGGCAACTCCATCTCCTGAAATACTGTATATTCATCGACTTATTAACAAAACATATGGTTTCAATGTTATCATCCCTTTGAGCTCTCTAGCCTCCAGCCCTTGGCATGTGCACACACAAATACGTACATGCACACACACAAATACGTACACACGGACGCACAAATATGCACGCACAAATACGCAAGTACAAATACGCACGAACGCATGCACGCACACACACACGCACGCACGCACGCACGCACGCACGCACGCACGCACGCACGCACGCACGCACGCACGCACGCACACACACACACACACACACTTATGATTCACCTTGATAGTTATTTGGCTCAAATTATGAGCTAAGAAATGGGGTTTGACACTGAGGTGACATCAATATAAATATGTAGGGTTAAGACACCTATCCCTTTATAACAAATCAAGGGCCTGGCTTTGACATTGTCACTGGAGGGCAGATTGTATTGAAATGAGATTTGGAGTGAAGAGTATCAGTATGCCCTCAATGTGCCTTATGCCTTCCACGTTTGGACTCTAGAAGGCTCACAACTCTGCCAGCATTAGCATTAGAAATTATAACATTTAAAACAGGTTTATTATATTATCTCCCGCTGTCTAAGTATGTAAGTAAAGGCATCTGTTCGTCATTAAAGTCAATAGAGGTTTTTGGGGGGGATATCAAACCCCTCATAGAGACACATTAGATGTCAGCATTATGCTTTAAGAATTAAAGGCTGCCTGTTGATTTTGGGGGATCTACAGTATGTCCCTTTTGCTGTGGAGGAATAAATGGATAGTCAACATTTAGGGACTCTAATCTAAGCGACAGCTAGGGATTTGTGGCAGATTATTACACTAAACTCCCTTTTGGTTTGTTTTGCATGCAATGACCAATGAACATATGGTTTGGGTGAGGCTCAGACGGCCAATAGAAGTACATCAAAACAAAACATATCCCTCAGGAGATTTCACTCATGTCATCATCCTCTTAAGCGTAATAAACAGCTCTCTCTGTCATTATAGAAACATGTTGCACTGTATGTTTTTTCTGAATGTAACTCTGTAGGTATTGCTAGCAAGAGAAATACAAAGTAACACTCATAAAAGCATTTTGTCAAATTGTTGACCTTGAACATTTTGTCATAGAGAATAATTCACATATATGTTGAGAGAGAAGAAAAGGTCCAGAACCTTCCGTGGCCCTCTCTGTCTGTGTCTCAAATGATAACCTATTCCCTATGTAGTTCACTACTTTTGACCAGAGCCCTATGGGCCCAAAAGCGCCCAGTCAAAAGAAGTGCACTACATAGGGAATAGGGTGCCATTTGGGAAATAGCCTCTTACTCACTCGTATGTTTATGTTCTCTCGCCTCCTTAGAGGCTACTTCATCATTATTACCATCACTGTTCAGGTCCCCTTGGAAGCTAGCTTCTAGGGGAAATGAGGCCATTTTCTTTCGCAGCCGTGTCTTTATAATCTGCCCGCCCAGGTAAAGGACAACAAAGCAGCCAATTACCTCTATTTTTTACATGTAAAATACATATTTAAAAGTGTAAAGCACCTCTCAAACGACCACTCACATTGATTTGTGTGAGTGAAAACCCGGAGAATGAGAATTATGTGATTTAGTTGATTTGAACCCCCCTGCTGAAATGCATGCACTGTAACGTCGATTGGTGTTGGAAGTTGTTGTGACGTTTCTTTTCTCTGCCACTGAGGGTGCCTAGTGTGTGTGTGTGTGTGTGTGTGTGTGTGTGTGTGTGTGTGTGTGTGTGTGTGTGTGTGTGTGTGTGTGTGTGTGTGTGTGTGTGTACTGTACAATGTGTGTGCTCATGTCTGTGTGTGTATGTGTATACTCTCCATCCTCCCCTTCTCAGTGGTGGGACGCTCTGCTCTGCAGGAGGAGCGGAGGAGAGGAACGCTGCGAGTGCCGGAGGACACAATCCTGTACCAATTACTGTCTGCCTGCCAGGCACCCCAGCCCAAGGTTTAATATTCCTTCCACTTCATTTTGATCTTGGCAGTAGGGGTATGCCAGCATAATCCAACCCCCCCTGCCCAGTGGGACCTGCCTCCCCTGTATTGCCCTCAGTTTTGATCTCTCTCCAAGGCTGGGCTGAGCCCCAGCTGCGCCCTGCACGCCAACAGGGAGGCCTGCGGATGGATGCTGCTCTACTATACTCGGCTCTGCTCGACTCAACGACTCGACTCTGCTCTACCCTTTCTGCTGATACAGTATGCAGCATCTGCCAGCTTAAAGGGCCTCTCTTCTTCACTAATGAGTTGAGAGACTTCCTCTAACCTCTAGCACAGTGAATGCTAATACGCCCAGCTCAGGCTGTTGTGTCCTGGGACCTTTGTTTTACCGTGTTGAGAGGGGCTGCACTATTAGCACTGCAAGGAAGGGGGGAGGAGAAGTGCAGAGTGAATGTGAATTGCTAAGGCCAGGTGAGACAATTTCCGATTAGTGATGACTTGTTACTACCACTGTCATAGACTGTAAGTGCAGGTATCTGTTAAGAGCAAGGAAATAACCAGATACCTTTTATTGCATGTCATTGTACAGTGCAGTGTGCATTCACTTCATTTGTGCCCAACCTTTATCTTCACTTCAATGATTTCTACCATTGACATTTAAAACCAGCCTTCTGTTCTGCCTCCAGTTATACCTGCTTTAATAGCTGTCATCTGTGAAACCTACAGCCTGCCAACATACTGTTGTTAGGCAGGAGGAATGACTACTATATACATGTCCCTTTGGTGGCAATTTAGCAACTGATACTAAAGCTATGAATACCCCCATTGTGCAGCATTCACCATAACTAGGGACCAGAGATTTTACTTGTCAGGTTGCATGGTCAGGAAAAGCTACTGTCCCAAACCATGATCTCACAGAGGCAGATATGACTGGGGTCTTTTTACCCATTCCTGTGGGTAAAAACCGAGGAGGTTGTCTTCTACCCTCCACTCAGGTGCTAGAAGAGCTCTTCCTCTCTGTATTCCAGTGCTGCGTTGGGTAAATCAGCCTTGACAGCTCTGCCGGTAAAATCACACCGGCTCCCATCAGACAACATTACATGGGGAAATGACACACTGGGAAAATTAGTGCCGATTTACTGCCATTTAAATGCAAGACTGAGTCTGGGAGGCTTGGTGGCGGGTGCAAGCCTGTCTCTGTGTGACTTTTCCACAGAGGGGCCATACATTTCCGCCAGACAGGCCCTGCAGGCATACCTCTCAGCAGCTCCGCACCGAGAGACAGATAATGATTACCTCTGACTGAGAGTGATGGACATGAGGAGAGAGAGACAGACAGAAAGAGACAGAGAGGGGGAGAGAGAGGAGGGGTACATTGCATTCAGAAAGTATTGAGACCCCTTGACTTTTTCCACATTTTGTTACAATACAGCCTTATTCTAAAATGATTTCAATTGTTTTCCCCCCTCATCAATCTACACACAATACCCCATAATGACAAAGGAAAAACAGGTTTAGATGTTTTTGCACATTTTTTTTTAACAAAAACTGAAATATCACATTTACATAAGTATTCAGACCCTTTACTCAGTACTTTTTTGAAGCATTTTGGTAGCGATTACTGCCTCGAGTCTTCTTGGGTGTGACGTTACAAACTTGGCACACCTGTATTTGGGGAGTTTCTCCCATTCTTCTCTGCAGATCCTCTCAAACTCAGGTTGGTGGGGAGCATCGCTGCACAACTATGTTCATGTCTCTCCAGAGATGTTCGATCGGGTTCAAATTCTGGCTCTGGCTGGGCCACTCAAGGACATTCAGAGACTTGTCCTGAAGCCACTCCTGCCTTGTCTTGGCTGTGTGCTTAGGGTTGTTGTCCTGTTGGTAGGTAAGCCTTCGCCCCAGTCTGAGGTTCTGAGTGCTCTACAGAAGGTTTTCTCTCGATCCTGACTAGTCTCCCAGTCCCTGCCGCTGAAAAACATCCCTACAGCATGATGCTGCCACCACCATGCTTCACTGAGAGGGCTAACCTCAGCTGAATCTGTGTGGAGTCAGCCAGGGTAGCAGGTCTGAACATGAATAACATATAACCTGTTCTCTAGTTAAAGCACATAGGGAAGTATCAAGGAGGTTCTTGTGTGGTCCACAAAGCGGTATCTTTGGCCCTATACATACAGTACATATATTTGTTCTAACCAGTACTGTACATTTAAACTGTAACGTTGTGAGACGGCTAATAGTGCTTTGCTGATGCGGCATGCGGTGCGGCTGGGACTTCATTACAAGAGGAACTGACTGGACTTGTGATTTATTACCCCTCCGATACAGCAAACCTAATTAATGGAAACACAATGTACATGCCAGACGTGGAGGTATGACATAGTTTCAAGTCTCAGTCTATCGTGAAATTAATTTGACTCACCATGACATATATATCTCCAAATTCCCGCAGTATGCCATAATCTGTGTGGCTATCTCTGGGGAACTGCATCTTAATTTCATGGGTATCATGCTCATTTGCATTTGGGAGTGTGTGTCTCGCCTCCTTAGAGGCTACTTCATCATTATTACCATCACTGTTCAGGTCCCCTTGGAAGCTAGCTTCTAGGGGAAATGAGGCCATTTTCTTTCGCAGCCGTGTCTTTATAATCTGCCCGCCCAGGTAAAGGACAACAAAGCAGCCAATTACCTCTATTTTTTACATGTAAAATACATATTTAAAAGTGTAAAGCACCTCTCAAACGACCACTCACATTGATTTGTGTGAGTGAAAACCCGGAGAATGAGAATTATGTGATTTAGTTGATTTGAACCCCCCTGCTGAAATGCATGCACTGTAACGTCGATTGGTGTTGGAAGTTGTTGTGACGTTTCTTTTCTCTGCCACTGAGGGTGCCTAGTGTGTGTGTGTGTGTGTGTGTGTGTGTGTGTGTGTGTGTGTGTGTGTGTGTGTGTGTGTGTGTGTGTGTGTGTGTGTGTGTGTGTGTGTGTGTGTGTGTACTGTACAATGTGTGTGCTCATGTCTGTGTGTGTATGTGTATACTCTCCATCCTCCCCTTCTCAGTGGTGGGACGCTCTGCTCTGCAGGAGGAGCGGAGGAGAGGAACGCTGCGAGTGCCGGAGGACACAATCCTGTACCAATTACTGTCTGCCTGCCAGGCACCCCAGCCCAAGGTTTAATATTCCTTCCACTTCATTTTGATCTTGGCAGTAGGGGTATGCCAGCATAATCCAACCCCCCCTGCCCAGTGGGACCTGCCTCCCCTGTATTGCCCTCAGTTTTGATCTCTCTCCAAGGCTGGGCTGAGCCCCAGTGTGTGAGTGAGTGGAGAGGAGGGGGGGCTAAGTGTGAAGAAAAGGAAGATAAAGAAAAATGCCCCGTGTCTAATCCTGGGCTCCTTGTTTTAACGGGATGATATTTCAACAGCAATGTGCAAATTTTTATAACACTAATGTGAAGAAATGTTTGTGTGTTATCATCGCCACTCAGAGCCAAGAGCTCATACAGTAGATGAGTTGTAAATCTGTCTCTGGCAATGCAATTATACTGGAACACTGTACTGTAAAGACACTATGGTCTCTGGTGTTGTGTTAGGAGACACATTAAACTGAGTTTAAACTCCTGAAAGCGTGCCCGATATAAGCAATTATGTATTTTCTTATAATAAAATAATATACAGAGCATTCTGAAAGTATTCATACCCCTTGACTTATTCCATATGTTGTTGTGTTGCAGCCTGAATACAAAATGGATTAAATCAACAACAGAAAATCTCACCCATCTACACAAATTTTAGCAAATTTGTTGAAAATGAAATATATTCAGATCCCTGAGTCAATACTTGTTAGAATCACCTTTGGCAGCAATTACAGCTGTGAGTCTTTCTGGGTAAGTCTCTTTGTACACCTGGATTGTACATTATTTGTCCATTATTCTTTTCAAAAATTCTGTTGTTGATCATTGCTAGACAATCATTTTCAAGTCTTTCCATAGATTTTCAAGCAGATTTAAGTCAAAACTGTAACTCGGCCACTCAGGAACATTCACTGTCTTCTTGGTAAGCAACTTCAGTGTAGATTTGGCCTTGCGTTTTATTTAGGTTATTATCCTGCTGAAAGGTGAATGTGTCAGGTTTTCCTCTAGGATTTTGCCTGTGCTTAGCTCCATTCCATGTATTTTTTATCTTGAAAAACTCCCCAGTCCTTAACGATTACAAGCATACCCATAACATGATGTAGCCACCACTATGCTTGAAAATATGGAGAGTTTTACTCAGTAATTTGCTCCAAACATAATTTTTTAAATTCAGAACAAAAAGTAATTTTTTGCAGTATTACTTTAGTCCCTTTGTCAAGTGCCAATGTGCAGCGGTTAGGACGGAGTCAGGCGCAGGACACAGAACTGAGTAAAATACGTACTTTACTCGAAAAGAAACAACAACATTTCCACGCAGGGAAAACACACCAGCTCACAGAAGACTTGAACACTAAACAAAGAACAAACACGCACAAAACCATGTGGGAACTAGAGGGTTAAATAGGGAATAAATTATAACGTAATGGGAACCAGGTGTGTACAATCAAGACAAAACAAATGGAAAAAGAAACGTAGATCGGTGGCAGCTAGAAAGCCGGTGACGACGACCGCCGAACGCCGCCCGAACAAGGAGAGGCACCAACTTCGGCGGAAGTCGTGACACCCTTGTTGCAAACAGGATGCATGTACAGGCTTCCTTCTTTTCACTATGCCATTTAGGTTAGTATTGTGGAGTAACTTCAATGTTGTTGATCCATCCTCAGTTTTCTCCTATCACAACCATTAAACTCGTAATTGTTTTAAAGTCACCATTGACCTCATGGTCAAAACCCTGAGTGTTTTCCGTCCTCTCCGGCAACTGAGTTAGGAAGGACACCTGTATCTTTGTAGTGACTGGGTTATTAAAACACCATCCAAAGTGTACAGAGATGAGATCATGTTAAACACTATTATGCAACTTATTATGTGACTTGGTAAGCACATTTTTACTCCTGAACTTATTTAGGCTTGCCATAACAGAGGGGTTGAATACTTATTGACTCAAGACATTTCAGCTTTTCATTTTTAATTAATTTAGAACATTTAGAAAAACACAATTCCCCTTTGACATTATGGGGTATTGTAATATGGGGTATTGGTATATGTGTAGGCCAGTGAATACTTTCTGAAGTCACTGTATCTATATAGACAGTACCAGTCAAAAGTTTGGACACACCTACTCATTGAAGGGTTTTTCTTTATTTGGACTATTATCCAAAGTTTTAACTGGTATATAAAATGTTTGCTCAGAAAACATTGCGGCCAAATAAAACCCTGTTCAGCCCGCAGGCCACTTATTGGGGACCCCTAATATACTGTATATTGTACTTATATAGCAAATGTTCTCTCTTTCATATTAATCTCACCAATATTCCACGTTTCCAGAGCGTCTCATTTATTCACAGGTTAATTTAGAAAAACCTCAAAAGCTCATATAGACACTTCGCTCTATCTCGAAACCTTGTTTTAAAAGTCATACGATTTCCAACAAGGAAGTCCTTGTCTTGTCTTCTCCTCTCAAATCAGCTCATACTTTCTCATTAATGAATTTAGCACCGTCAAGCAGCAAACCTGAGAAGACGTTTCTGTGACAAGCTAGGCAGGCCTTCCTTCCTGGGGCTCAGTGGCATCACTGGCATGTGCTGTGATGTGTCTTTGATGCAGCTCAAATGTAAACATCTGTTTGGTCTCCAGGGAGCCTGTTGTGCTGGTCTAACTTCCCCAGGAATTATCATCCTCCTCCTACTCAGTCTCCTTTTCTGTTTAAAAGGACATGTATTATTCATAAGAATTTCTTAGGAAAATTATCGAATGCGCTACTGGAATTTGAGTTCAAAACATATGTTGAGGCTCAGCTAGCGGCTGGCCTGCCAAGATACAGATCTTCGTGAAGACGTTGACGGAAAAAAACATCACCCTTGAGGTTGAGCCCAGCGATGCTATTGAAAATGTCAAGGCCAAGATCCAGGATAAGGAAGGTATTCATCCTAATCAGCAGGGTCTGATCTTCACTGGAAAATAGCTTGAAGATGGTCGCACGTTGTCAGAGTAGGCAAACAGCTTGAAGATGGTCGCACCTTGTCACGCTACAACATCCAGAAAGAGTCCACCCTGCATTTTGTGCTGTGTCTGCGTGGAGGCATCATCGAGCCATCTCTTGAGCCATCAGCTGGCCCAGAAGGACAACTGCGACAAAATGATCTGCCACAAGTCCTACGCTCGCCTCCATCCTCATGCTGTCAACTGCAGCAAGAATATGTGAGAACATGCCATCAACTTGGGCCCCAAGAAGAAGCTGAAGTAAACAGTTCGCTTGATGCTTCTGTGGTACACATGCAGAACTGTCAAAAAATGTGAAGTACAAAATATTACTTAATTTGGAATGGAATGAGATACAACAGGAAGATAGGCATATGGGTGAGGATATAGAAGTTAGTGGTCATGAAACTGTCAATACAGTGTGTTGGCTAGAATGTATAGGACTCATTGCGCCAAATATTTGAAGGCAATATGGCAGAAATGAAGAAACACCAAAGCTCAACAATACAACAGTAAATATGTCATCCCCCATGAATGATGCAGCACATCATTTGCAGTCTGGGCAAATACCTTATATTATAGCCAACCATAAGATCTGATATTTACACTGATTGTTTGGAAAACAAAAATAAAACTATCTCTCAATGATGACAGATAGCTTTTATTAAACCATTTAAAATGTAATATTCTCCTCCAGAAATGAGCCCAATAACATATTGATGCTATTTTAGCAATAAGAATGATCACCTGTCTGATGCAGCATGGTGTCTACATGGCTGAAGCATGGTCACCTGTATGATGCAGCATGGTAAGCTACATGGCTGAAGAACGATCACCTATCTAATGCAGCCTGGTGGCTACATGGCTGAAGCATGAGGTTGCTCCTCTGCATTGTTTACCACAATGGGGTAATCATTAGCTAGATCACAGACTCTAAATATGTTGCTGCTTGTTTAATGTCCTAAAAAACACTCCACTAATGAAATCATGTACTCCTTACAGGGCTCCCGAGTGGCACAGTGGTCTTAGGCACTACATCTCAGTGCTAGAGGCGTCACTAAAGACCCTGGTTTGATTCCAGGCTGTATCACAACCGGCCGTGATTGGGAGTCCGATAGAGCAGCGTCGTCCTGGTTAGGGTTTGGCCGGGGTAGGCCGTCATTGTAAATAAGAATTTGTTCTTAACTGACTTGCCTAATTAAAGTACGGTAAAAAATAAATATAGTGTTTAGAAATACAGTTTAGACCTAACTGTGTGAATTTACAGTGAATATCGAGCATAAAGAAGTCAAATTCGGATATGACGTCATTGTTTCACCACTGCCCACTGAGTTTTTAAAACTACGGCACCCGACATGGTTCAAAGTGCTAATAAATCAGCACAATATACTTTTTCGTTTTTTCTAATTGCCTGGGTCTTGGAGCTAGAATTGAGATCATGCATACGGTGCTAATGACGACACAAAAAAGAGTGAAGGAGAGCAATGTACAATACAGCGAGTCATTTGTGGTATGGGGGCCGCTATCTTTATTCACCTCCGCTATTGCGCAAGAATTGGAGTTGAGAAATAAACCATACAACACTGAAAAGCATTATATAGCATTATTACAATATTTATTTTGTATTTAACCAACAAGTGATTTGTGCAAATAATGTTCATGTCTTGACAAGCAAGCAGCTCCATAGGGTAGGCCTAAGTAAACCTTTCGTTGCTAATAATGACGTCGCTGTCTCTGATATGAAAAAAGACTAAAAAGCAGGTGGAGGACTCTTGAATGTGCGTGCCGGTGTTCAACTCTGAATTTATGGGTTCCCTCCTTCACTGAGAACGGTCTGGTGCGAGTATACAGGATGTAGCCTAGCCTATTTAGGCAGGGCTCACTCCAGACAAGGCTTTGACATTCTTGCCTCCGCTTGGAAACCGAATGCTGGTTAATAACAAGTGTGAAGCGTCAGATATCAGAAAGATTGTGAAGGATTAAATACAAATATCTTCTGTTTTGGAATTTGAAAATGTACTGGCACAAGCAGGTCATATGAAAGCTTGATTAACTGGCCTGGTGAGCTTGGCAGATGTTGTCGGGCCTGTGGGCAGCCCTGAATGTTGAGCCCTGCAGTCTCTTTAGCTAATTCACTCCCTCTACTCCATGTCATGTGCCAAAGAAAAAACACCACAGATTCTAGTAGGGTGAGGCCGGGTGCTGCAGACCTTTCTAGTGCCCGCGCAAATTCGTTGATATTTATGTTGAAGAGGGTGGGGCTTAAGCTGCATCCCTGTCTCACCCCACAGCCCTGTGGGAAGAAATGTACATGTTTTTTGCCAATTTTAACCGCACACTTGTTGTTTGTGTACATGGATTTTATAATGTCGTATGTTTTACCCCCACCACTTTCCATCAATGTGTATAGCAGACCCTCATGCCAAATTGAGTCGAAGGCTTTTTAAAATATCTCCAGTGCCCCTCTCTCACTATCTCCAGTGCCTCTCTCACTGTCTCCAGTGATCTCTCTCTCTCTCTCTCTCTCTCTCTCTCTCTCTCTCTCTCTCTCTCTCTCACTATCTCCAGTGCCTCCCTCTCTCTCTCTCTCACCATCTCCAGTGCCTCTCTCTCTCTCTCTCTCTCTCTCTCTCTCTCTCTCTCTCTCTCTCTCTCTCTCTCTCTCTCTCTCTCTCTCACTATCTCCAGTGCCTCTCTCTCTCTCTCTCTCCCCCTTACTCTGTCTCTCTCTCTCTCTCTCTCTCTCTCTCTCTCTCTCCAGTGCCTCTCTCTCTCTCTCTCTCTCTCTCTCTCTCTCTCTCTCTCTCTCTCTCTCTCTCTCTCTCTCTCTCTCTCTCTCTCTCTCTCTCTCTCTCTCTCTCTCTCTCTCTCTCTCTCTCTCTCACTATCTCCACTGCCTCTCTCTCTCAATTCAATTTCAATTCAATTCAATTTGCTTTATTGGCATGACGTAACAATGTACATATTGCCAAAGCTTATTTTGGATATTTACAATATAAAAATAAAAATGAGAATCAAAATTGTCAACGGGACAACAGTAACAACAATAACCAAGTGTCAAAATAACCATACATTCAACAATAACAATAAGCATACAGTAGAGTACATGTGCAGGTTGATTGGTTTGTCAGACACTGTCCCTCAACTTATGTCAGGCAGCAATGTAGTGCGCTGCCAACCCACAGCTCTCTGCGTCCTCCCCCAACAGGACTGGTAGCCTACTCTCATCAGAGAGGTCTTTACCTTGAATAAGGGTTTCAAATTTGGGGGAATGAAACTCTCTAATTGTTTTATATTTTTTATGACATTTTGTCAGGAAATGCAGCTACGTCTCAGGTTCTGCTATTGTGCAGTGGTTGCACAGCCTTTCCTCTACAGGGAGCCAGGTTTTCCTGTGTCTACCCCCTCTCTCTCTCTCTCTCTCTCTATCTCCAGTGCCTCTCTCTCTCTCTATCTCCAGTGCCTCTCTCTCTTTCTCACTATCTCCAGTGCCACTCTCTCTCTCTCACTATCTCCAGTGCCTCTCTCTCTCTCTCTCTCTCTCTCTCTCTCACTATCTCTAGTGCCTCTCTCTCTCTCTCTCTCTAGTGCCTCTCTCTCTCTCTGTCTCTCTCTCTCTCTCAATTCAATTCAAATAAATGTGCTTTATTGGCATGATGTAACAATGTACATATTGCCAAAACGTATTGAAACATATTGCCAAAGCTCTCTCTCTCCCTCTCTACAGTGCCTTTCCTTTAATTTATTTATTTATTTATTTATTTATTTATTTATTTCTTTCTTTCTTTCTTTCTTTCTTTCTTTCTTTCTTTCTTTCACAGGCACGCATGCACACGCACACTATACTCATTAGCATGACTGGTATACCTCTATCATACTGATTCTATACTTATTACCATGACTGGTATACCTCTATCATACTTATCCTATACTCATTACCAAAACTGGTATACCTCTGTCATACTGATCCGATTCTAATTAGATTGACTGGTATACATCTATCATTCTGATCCTATACTCATTACCATGACTGGTCTCCCTCTATCATGCTGATCCTATACTCATTACCATGACTGGTATACCTCTATCATACTGATCCTATACTCATTACCATGACTGGTATACCTCTATCATACTGATTCTATACTCATTACCATGACTGTTATACCTCTATCATACTGATCCTATACTCATTAGCATGACTGGTATACCTCTATCATACTGATCCTATACTCATTACCATAACTGGTATACCTCTATCATACTGATCCGATACTAATTAGATTGACTGGTATACATCTTTCATTCTGATCCTATACTCATTAGCATGACTGGTATACCTCTATCATACTGATCCTATACTCATTAGCATGACTGGTATACCTCTATCATACTGATTCTATTCTAATTACAATGACTGGTATACCTCTATCATGCTGATTCTATACTCATTACAATGACTGGTATACCTCTATCATACTAATTCTATACTCATTATCATGACTTGTCTACCTCTGTCATACTGATTCTCTACTCATTATCACGACTTGTCTACCTCTATCATACTGATCAGATACAAATTACCATGCCTGGTATACCTCTATCATACTGATCCTATACTCATTACCATGACTGGTATACCTCTATCATACTGATCCTATACTCATTAGCATGACTGGTATACCTCTATCATACTGATCCTATACTCATTACCATGACTGGTATACCTCTATCATACTGATCCTATACTCATTACCATAACTGGTATACCTCTATCATACTGATCCGATTCTAATTAGATTGACTGGTATACATCTATCATTCTGATCCTATACTCATTACCATGACTGGTCTCCCTCTATCATGCTGATTCTATACTCATTACCATGACTGGTATACCTCTATCATACTGATCCTATACTCATTACCATGACTGGTATACCTCTATCATACTGATTCTATACTCATTACCATGACTGTTATACCTCTATCATACTGATCCTATACTCATTAGCATGACTGGTATACCTCTATCATACTGATCCTATACTCATTACCATAACTGGTATACCTCTATCATACTGATCCGATACTAATTAGATTGACTGGTATACATCTTTCATTCTGATCCTATACTCATTAGCATGACTGGTATACCTCTATCATACTAATTCTATACTCATTATCATGACGTGTCTACCTCTGTCATACTGATTCTCTATTCATTATCACGACTTGTCTACCTCTATCATACTGATCAGATACAAATTACCATGACTGGTATACCTCTATCATACTGATCCTATACTCATTAGCATGACTGGTATACCTCTATCATACTGATCCTATACGCATTACCATGACTGGTATACCTCTATCATACTGATTCTATTCTAATTACAATGACTGGTATACCTCTATCATGCTGATTCTATACTCATTACAATGACTGGTATACCTCTATCATACTGATCATATACTCATTACCATGACTGGTATACCTCTATCATACTCATTCTATACTCATTACCATGACTGGTATACCTCTATCATACTGATTCTATACTCATTACCATGACTGGTATACCTCTATCATATTGATTCTATACTCATTACCATGACTGGTATACCTCTATCATACTGATTCTATACTCATTACAATGACTGGTATACCTATATCATACTGATTCTATACTTATTACCATGACTGGTATACCTCTATCATACTGATCCTATACTCATTACCATGACTGGTATACCTCTATTATACTGATTCTATACTTATTGCCATGACTGGTATACCTCTATCATACTGATTATATACTCATGTCCATGACTGGTATACCTCTATCATACTTATCCTATACTCATCACCATGACTGGTATACCTCTATCATACTGATCCTATACTCATAACCATGACTGGTATACCTCTATCATACTCATATACCTATACTCATTCCCATGACTAGTATACCTCTATCATGCTGATTCTATACTCATTACAATGACTGGTATACCTCTATCATACTAATTCTATACTCATTATCATGACTTGTCTACCTCTGTCATACTGATTCTCTACTCATTATCATGACTTGTCTACCTCTATCATACTGATCCTATACTCATCACCATGACTGGTATACCTCTATCATACTGATCCTATACTCATTACCATAACTGGTATACCTCTATCATACTGATTCGATTCTAATTAGATTCACTGGTATACATCTATCATTCTGATCCTATACTCATTACCATGACTGGTCTCCCTCTATCATGCTGATTATATACTCATTACCATGACTGGTATACCTCTATCATACTGATCCTATACTCATTAGCATGACTGGTATACCTCTATCATGCTGATTCTATACTCATTACAATGACTGGTATACCTCTATCATACTAATTCTATACTCATTATCATGACTTGTCTACCTCTGTCATACTGTTACGGCTGTCCTCGCTGACAGAAGGTGTGGACCAAAACGCAGAGTGGTTAGTGTTCATTCTTTTAATGAAAGTCAACAAAACACTTCAAAATACAAAACAACCAACGTGACAAAACCGAAACCGTCCTGTGTGGCAACAAAACCTCCACAGGAACAAACACCCACAAAACACAAGTGAAACCCAGGCTGCCTAAGTATGATTCTCAATCAGGGACAACGATTGACAGCTGTCTCTGATTGAGAATCATACCAGGCCGAACACAAAATCCCAACATAGAAAATCAACCATAGACAACCCACCCAACTCACGCCCTGACCAACTAAAATAAATACAAAACAAAGGAAAATAGGTCAGGAACGTGACAGAACCCCCCCCTTAAGGTGCGAACTCCGGGCGCACCAGCACAAAGTCTAGGGGAGGGTCTGGGTGGGCGTCTGTCCACGGTGGCGGCTCTGGCGCTGGTCGTGGTCCCCACCCCACCATAGTCAACCCCCGCTTCCGTGGCCTCCTCCCAATATCCACCCTCCATGTCAATCCCACTATTCCAAAGGGCAGTAACGGACTGAGGGGTAGCACCTGACTGAGGGGCAGCACCGGACTGAGGGGCAGCACCGGACTGAGGGGCAGCACCGGACTGAGGGGCAGCACCGGACTGAGGGGCGGATCCTGGCTGGCTGGCTCTGGCGGATCCTGGCTGGACGGCTCTGGCTGGTCCTGGCTGGACGGCTCTGGCTGGTCCTGGCTGGACGGCTCTGGCTGGTCCTGGCTGGACGGCTCTGGCTGGTCCTGGCTGGACGGCTCTGAAGGCTCGGGACAGACGGGCAGCGCTGGGCAGGCAGACAGTTCAGACAACGCTGGGCAGGCAGACAGTTCAGGCAGCGCTGAGCAGGCAAGCAGCGCAGGCGGCGTTGGGCAGACGGCCGACTCTGACCTGCTGAGGCGCACAGTAGGCCTGGTGCGTGGTGCCGGAACTGGAGGCACTGGGCTGGAGACACGCACCACAGGGAGAGTGCGTGGAGGAGGAACAGGGCTCTGGAAACGCACTGGAAGCCTGGTGCGTGGTGTTGGCACTGATGGTACTGGGCTGGGGTGGGAAGGTGGCGCCGGATATACCGGACCGTGAAGGAGGACACGCGCTCTTGAGCACCGAGCCTCCCCAACCTTACCAGGTTGAATGGTCCCCGTAGCCCTGCCAGTGCGGCGAGGTGGAATAGCCCGCACTGGGCTATGCTGGCGAACCGGGGACACCATCTGTAAGGCTGGTGCCATGTACGCCGGCCCGAGGAGATGTACTGGAGGCCAGATATGTTGGGCCGGCTTCATGGCACCCGGCTCGATGCCCAACCTAGCCCTCCCAGTGCGGCAAGGTGGAATAGCCCGCACTGGGCTAAGCACGCGTACTGGGGACACCGTGCGCTCCACCGCATAACACGGTGTCTGACCAGTACGACGCCCTCTCACTCCACGGTAAGCCCGGGGAGTTGGCTCAGGTATCCAACCCGGCTTCGCCACACTCCCCTTTAGCCCCCCCCCCCCAAGAAATTTTTGGGTGAGCCTCTCGGGCTTCCGTGCTAGCCGCGTACCCTCATACCTCCGGTTCCTCTCTCCGGTTGCCTCTGCTCTCCTCGCTGCCTCCAGCTGTTCCCATGGGAGGCGATCCTTTCCAGCCAGGATCTCCTCCCATGTGTAGCAACCCTTGCCGTTCAAGACGTCTTCCCATGTCCATTCCTCTGTCTGTCTCTGCTGCTGTCGCTGCCCTTCTCCACTCCGCTTGGTCCTCTTGTGGTGGGTGTTTCTGTTACGGCTGTCCTCGCTGACAGAAGGTGTGGACCAAAACGCAGAGTGGTTAGTGTTCATTCTTTTAATGAAAGTCAACAAAACACTTCAAAATACAAAACAACCAACGTGACAAAACCGAAACCGTCCTGTGTGGCAACAAAACCTCCACAGGAACAAACACCCACAAAACACAAGTGAAACCCAGGCTGCCTAAGTATGATTCTCAATCAGGGACAACGATTGACAGCTGTCTCTGATTGAGAATCATACCAGGCCGAACACAAAATCCCAACATAGAAAATCAACCATAGACAACCCACCCAACTCACGCCCTGACCAACTAAAATAAATAAAAAACAAAGGAAAATAGGTCAGGAACGTGACACATACTGATTCTCTACTCATTACCATGACTGGTATACCTATATCATACTGATCCTATACTCATTACCATGACTGGTATACCTCTATCATACTGATTATATACTTATTACCATGACTGGTATACCTCTATCATACTGATTCTATACTCATTACCATGACTGGTATACCTCTATCATACTGATTCTATACTCATTACAATGACTGGTATACCTATATCATACTGATTCTATACTTATTACCATGACTGGTATACCTCTATCATACTGATCCTATACTCATTACCATGACTGGTATACCTCTATTATACTGATTCTATACTTATTGCCATGACTGGTATACCTCTATCATACTGATTCTATACTCATGTCCATGACTGGTATACCTCTATCATACTTATCCTATACTCATCACCATGACTGGTATACCTCTATCATACTGATCCTATACTCATAACCATGACTGGTATACCTCTATCATACTCATATACCTATACTCATTCCCATGACTAGTATACCTCTATCATGCTGATTCTATACTCATTACCATGACTGGTATACCTCTATCATACTGATCCTATACTCATTACCATGACTGGTATACCTCTATCATACTGATCCTATACTCATTACCATAACTGGTATACCTCTATCATACTGATCCGATTCTAATTAGATTGACTGGTATACATCTATCATTCTGATCCTATACTCATTACCATGACTGGTCTCCCTCTATCATGCTGATTCTATACTCATTACCATGACTGGTATACCTCTATCATACTGATCCTATACTCATTACAATGACTGGTATACCTATATCATACTGATTCTATACTTATTACCATGACTGGTATACCTCTATCATACTGATCCTATACTCATTACCATGACTGGTATACCTCTATTATACTGATTCTATACTTATTGCCATGACTGGTATACCTCTATCATACTGATTCTATACTCATGTCCATGACTGGTATACCTCTATCATACTTATCCTATACTCATCACCATGACTGGTATACCTCTATCATACTGATCCTATACTCATAACCATGACTGGTATACCTCTATCATACTCATATACCTATACTCATTCCCATGACTAGTATACCTCTATCATGCTGATTCTATACTCATTACCATGACTGGTATACCTCTATCATACTGATTCTACACACATTACCATGACTGGTATACCTCTATCACACTGATTCTATACTTATTACCATGACTGGTATACCTAAATCATACTGATCAGATACAAATTACCATGACTGGTATACCTCTATCATGCTGATTCTATACTCATTACCATGACTGGTATACCTCTATCATACTGATCCTATACTCATTACCATGACTGGTATACCTCTATCATACTCATTCTATACTCATTACCATGACTGGTATACCTCTATCATACTGATTCTATACTCATTACCATGACTGGTATACCTCTATCATATTGATTCTATACTCATTACCATGACTGGTATACCTCTATCATACTGATTCTATACTCATTACAATGACTGGTATACCTATATCATACTGATTCTATACTCATTACCATGACTGGTATACCTCTATCATACTCATATACCTATACTCATTCCCATGACTAGTATACCTCTATCATGCTGATTCTATACTCATTACAATGACTGGTATACCTCTATCATACTAATTCTATACTCATTATCATGACTTGTCTACCTCTGTCATACTGATTCTCTACTCATTATCATGACTTGTCTACCTCTATCATACTGATCCTATACTCATTACCATGACTGGTATACCTCTATCATACTGATCCTATACTCATTACCATAACTGGTATACCTCTATCATACTGATCCTATACTCATTACCATGACTGGTATACCTCTATTATACTGATTCTATACTTATTGCCATGACTGGTATACCTCTATCATACTGATTCTATACTCATGTCCATGACTGGTATACCTCTATCATACTTATCCTATACTCATCACCATGACTGGTATACCTCTATCATACTGATCCTATACTCATAACCATGACTGGTATACCTCTATCATACTCATATACCTATACTCATTCCCATGACTAGTATACCTCTATCATGCTGATTCTATACTCATTACCATGACTGGTATACCTCTATCATACTGATTCTACACACATTACCATGACTGGTATACCTCTATCATACTGATTCTATACTCATTACAATGACTGATATACCTATATCATACTGATCAGATACAAATTACCATGACTGGTATACCTCTAGCATACTGATCCTATACTCATTAGCATGACTGGTATACCTCTATCATACTGATCCTATACGCATTACCATGACTGGTATACCTCTATCATACTGATTCTATTCTAATTACAATGACTGGTATACCTCTATCATGCTGATTCTATACTCATTACAATGACTGGTATACCTCTATCATACTGATTCTATACTCATTACCATGACTGGTATACCTCTATCATACTGATCCTATACTCATTACCATGACTGGTATACCTCTATCATACTGATTCTATACTCATTACCATGACTGGTATACCTCTATCATACTGATTCTATACTCATTACCATGACTGGTATACCTCTATCATACTGATTCTATACTCATTACCAT